>NC_141689.1:1678056563-1681051563 GCF_964263255.1 Lissotriton vulgaris | reverse complement strand
TAAATAGAACCCATGCTATAATCTCTGAGGAACGCAGAAACAGATTTATTTACATGTCTCCTTGCTTTCTCAAACTGTGCACAATGGTGATTGGACCAATTCCATTTCTGTCTTTGGCATATATTGGAATATACCAAGGCAGATCGAGGAAAAAGTGTCATCAATTGTCGAAAGGTGTCTTTTAGAAGCATTTCCAGACCTACCCCAGTGATTGTGCCTAGATCGTTCCCACCACAGTGCACAATTATAAGGTCTGGTTCTGGGAGATGCATAAAAGTTTTCACCAATGGAATTAATTGGTGACATTTCAATCCTCTTTTGGAAATCCATGTTATGTGTACATTTGGTAAGCTGAGGTTGCAAATTCGTCTGCTTACTGCATATTTTTCACTCCAGTGAATATAACTGTATCCTATTAGCCAGACCTTCATTTTCAAGGGATTTGTAGTCGTCCTCCGATCGGTTCTGGAAGTGGAATGGTAGTTAGAAGTTGAAATTTTAAATAAAGAAAAAGGAAGAGGCTGGGTGTGGTTAAAAAAATAAAAATGATTGGTTGATTGTAACAAGTGGAGAGTGAACAGGTCAATGTTTATGTTAAACGAAAAGTACTATTGGGTGTGAAAAAACAAGACATGTAACAGAGTTGTGGATTGGCAGGTGTTTCTGGAGGGAAAATAGTGTTCTTAGTTTGCTGTAGAACGTTGAGACATGAACTTTTGACCTGTGCCTTCAGCAAGGTGCAGAATGAGGTGTAACCATGGAAACAGCTGGAGATGGCAGTTGGTGATGGGTTCACTCTTTGGTGCCTCTGCATCTGAGTCTGTTCTTTGGTGGCTGGCGGACAACTGTTTGTTATTGTGGAGATGAAAGGGTGATAAGGAGAGAAATACGACATAGCGTCTGGCCTGTAGAAGCGTGGGAGCAGTGATTAACTCTGAGTGAAGCGGAACTGTGTCGGTGCTTAGTAACAGTAAAAAAAATGTTAACAGTGGTATAACTGTCTTTACGGTGCGCGACCTACTAAGAAAGAGTTCACGGGCCGTATTTGGCTTGCAGGTTCTAGTATCAGTAAGTGAGGTCGAGAAAAGAAAACATTCAGGACTTTATTTATGAAGGACTTGCGCCACCGGTGCGTTACTTTTTCCCATTTTAAAAAATGAGTCACTGGCGGCGGAAGGTCTTCATAAATAAGGTCCTCCGTGTCTACAGTTAAGGTTATGTGGAACCCATGAATAGTTTTTCAATATGAAATCATTTCAGTTGAGATTATGGATTAAAAGAGAAACCATGAATATTTGAAATGTTTATTTAGAAATGTACTATTTTAAAGGCAAATCATTATGTAATCTGAGTACAGAAATTGCAAAAAACACAGTAATTGGTATTGTCAGTAGTACATGGAATACAAACGCTATAGTTGAAGAAAAATGAATATAGTTGGAAAAAACATTGTACAGTCTTATAAGGAAGTATATTATATTTTAATAAATGGAAGAAGGTTTCTGGCCTTTCAGTTTAGGAACGATATATGAAAATGCAAGTGGTTATACATCATTACTTTATGAATCAGCTGTCTAACAACACAAAATCATAATGTCCACTGTTAGTAAAGCAAATAGGTCTGTTCTTCAAAAGAAAATATGGAAAATAACGTGAAGAATATAGAACACCAAAAGGAAATGAGGACGTCAATGGGTTGTTTGAGAGTTATTGAAGCATTGTTTAGGCAAAATAGGTAGCTTCTGCTTATAATGGAAATCAGTTTTATCATTTGAAATTATGTCAGCTATCCAATGGAAAAGAGTAAAGCAGTACTGATGATCTGTTATAATCGGAGCCTCTTTTACCATCAGAGGGCAGCTCGGTGGGTTTTCGATGTAGCTCGCTGTTAGGAAAGAGTTAACCGTCCATTGTGTAGGCAAAGTATGCAGCAAGTGCCTCTATCATGAAATCATTGTTATCATCTGAAAACATGTCAGCCATCCAATTGAGAAGATGAAAGGAGCATTCATGATCTGTCATTATTGGGGCGTCTTTTACCATCATAGGGCAGCTCGGTGGGTTTTCGATGTAGCTCTCTGTTAGGAAATCTTGCGCCGCTGCGAATATATTCCAATGACCCAGAACTCCTTGTATCGCTGCAAAGGCCATAAACCCTCCGTTGTAACAAAGCTGTTCATGATCAAGTAACGGATTCATGAGGTGATTGTAATTCGGTTCAGGAGGTACCAAATTGCAGAGACATAAATCCAGGGCCCACGTGAAATCACAGCTCAGGCAATGAAATACAGGCTGCACACAGGTGAAATACGAATATCGAAATGATAATCGATATGAAGTATTCAAAGTTGAGAGTGGTAAGGTGCCGTAGTATAGAAGCATTCTCTGTCGAAATAGTTCTAAGTGGCCCGGCTCGTTTGCGAAGGCAGGAGGGACATCCATTTTGAATTTCCCAAGATGGTACAGGAAACGGCGCAGCACCGCTGGTTGTATAGCAACTCCACAGAATTAGGTCGCCGGCTATGCAGTGGAGAGGAGCAGAATGACTTGATACATTTTCTAGGAGTCTAGTCACTTATATATTGCTTAGTGGTTATTAAAAAAGTAGCTTTTTTTCAACTGCAGGATGCGTTAAAAAATAAGGGAGTGATTTGAGGGAGTTGTAAAGCAAGGTCAATTTTTTTTTACATCAATGCTGTTTTCTGTGAATGTTAGCTTAGTGAAAGATATGTGTGTGAGCAGATGCAACGTTCAGTTTTAAATGTGACAATGGCGGTCTTGTTCATGTCTTCCGATTCAAGGTCGGTATTCGCTGCCAAATACAAAGATTAAGAAACGCATGCGTGGGGTACATAGTGTGCATTCTTAAAGGAAAGCAAATGAAGAGTTATTTTTACCGCGTTAGCATTGTCGTTTAAAAAGTTATAGTGATTTCTATTATATGTGAAGAAAGTGTCACTGATGAAGACTGAAAATAAATCCTTATAAATGATACGGACTGGTGTATTTTAGAAAAGGTTTGTAACATTACATGAATTGTGGAAAAAAAATAATGTTATTGAAAGTGTATGGTTTGAAAATGAAAAGTAGAGGTTTATAGTTCATGTTTTGAAAGCAGTTCTAGAGGGTCAGATGAAAGTGTATGGTTTGAAAATGAAAAGTAGAGGTTTATAGTTCACGTTTTGAAAGCAGTTCTAGAGGGTCAGATGCATGATAGATTTATTAAAAATAGAACATGTTTTTAAATAGTATTTTGGAAAAAATATGTGCCTTTATGTACTATTTACATTATGTGCCTGTTGCGTATTCTTTGAGTTTTATTAATCCTGTGTCTTATAAGTTTTCTAGGGGCGGTTTGAGGTTCATGGTGGGTTTGGGCAGGGAGGGTAGGTTGGGGGTTTGTAATGGGGGGTTCGGCTGGGGTGGAGTGCGGAGTTTAGTGAAAAGTGAGGGGGGCGGGGAGTTACGGTGTTTGGTAATCGAGCAGAGTCAGAGGACGCCACATTTGTGTTATGGGCTGCCACGGAAATATGTATTTATTCTCAGAGGTTTATTATATTAAGGATATATATTAGCATGGTGGCTCTTGTCGTTTTGTGGTTCTGTGTATGTTTATAATGCTGGCTCTGTAGTTTTTGTTTATGGACCTTATTGCGACACACAGGGGACCTACGTTGCACAGTTGGAGATCAGAGACTTAGGAAATAAAACTTTATAATTGTAAGGGCTGTAAGCGATAGAAATCGCCCGTTCTCGGTGTCAAAAATATCACCGCTATTGGTGGTATTTTCTACGGTGTTAGTACTCGAAGGAGAATAGTAACATATATGTGAAATAAAATTATGTAATAGGCTCAGCATTTTACATTATCTTGGAAAACAAAAGTTGCTTTTACATAGCAATAAGTCTCTTATAATTAAGGGACGGAGTGTATATAGTGCTATTTAGTACTCTGCTATGTGATTGATGTCGAATATTTCATAAGAGGAGGCTTTAAAAGTTTTACGATAAACTGGTTTTCTAGGGAAGTGGGTGGAGTGTCCAGTGTAGATTGCAGAATAGAAACTAGTAAGAACCAATTGGAAGTGTTGTTTTAAAGTCACATGACTGCACATGCGTGTCTCGACTCGATAGGTGGGTGCGCGCACCCGGTTGCGCACTATAAGAAAGCGGCGAGAAAATATCAGCTATTATGCTATTCAAGCTTGTTTTGGTACAAAGAGTTAGTTCTGAAAATAACTTTTTTTTTTTTTGGAAACAAGTGTTATGATGCTTTTGATTTCTTAAAGTTGCGACGACATTTTTCAGTATGTCATACTATCCAAATAAAGTGAAGAAATTTAACTTTTCTTGGAGCATTTATGACTCTCAATTATTTGTTTAATTAGAGTAAAGCTTTGCTCTCCGTATACAAGAAGTTCTCCACAGTTTGTGCATTTCATGTGCACGTTCGCCAGATATGGTCTCAAGTCCATCTCAGCAGTCGATGGAGATACAGGTCGTCCACCGGAAGATGTGTTGATTACTTCTGATGGTAATAGCGTGGCCTCCGTTTTTCTTGTCAAAAGTGGTCGCTCATTTTCATCAGATTCGGAAGATGAATGCGGAACGGTAGCCATTGTACCGAAGTCGTCGGGAAGATGTTCGACGTTGTTGTCTCTTGAGAGTCGAAAAGAAAGTGATGGTAGTGGGTGGAGTGCTGCGTGTAAATTCCAGAATAGAAACTACCAAGAACCAATTAGAAGTGTTGTTTAGAAGTCACATGACTTCACATGGGAGTGTCAGGTCCTGTACGCGATAGAAGGGTGCGCGCACCCGGTCTCGCACTAAAATAAAGCGGCGAAAAAACATCTTATAATATGCTCTTCGAGCATGTTTTGGTGGAAAGAGTTAGTTCTGAAAAGAACTTTTTTTTTTTTTTTTTTTTTTTTGGAAACAAGTGTTTTGATGCATTTGATTTCTTAAAGTTGCTACGATATTTTTCAGTATGTCATACTATCCAAATAAAGTGAAGAAATTTAACTTTTCTTGGAGCATTTATGACTCTCAATTTTGTGTTTAATTAGAGTAAAGCTTTGCTCTCCATATACAAGAAGTTCTCCACAGTTGTTGCATTTTATGTGCACCTTCGCCAGACATGGTTTCAAGTCCATTTTAGCACTCGATGGAGATACAGGTCGTCCACCGGAAGATGTGCTGATTACTTCTGATGGTAATAGCGTGGCCTCCGTTTTTCTTGTCAAAGGTGGTCGCTCATTTTCATCAGATTCGGAAGATGAATGCGGAACGGTAGCCATTGTACCGAAGTCTTCGGGAAGATGTTCGACGTTGTTGTCTCTTGAGAGTAGAAAAGAAAGTGATGGAAGTGGGTGGAGTGCTGCGTGTAAATTCCAGAATAGAAACTACCAAGAACCAATTAGAAGTGTTGTTTAGAAGTCACATGACTTCACATGCAAGTGTCAGGTCCTGTACGTGATAGGAGGGTGCGCGCACCCGGTCTCGCACTAAAATAAAGCGGCAAAAAAATATCTCATAATATGCTCTTGGAGCACGTTTTGGTAGAAAGAGTTAGTTCTGAAAAGAACTTTTTTTTTTTTTTGGGGGGGGAAAGAAGTGTTATAATGCTTTCGATTTCTTAAAGTTGCTACTACATTTTTCAGTATGTAATAGTTTGAAAATGAAGTGAAGAAATTTATCTTTTCTTGGGGCATTTGTGACTGTCAATTTTGAGTTTAGTAAGAACGAGGCTCTGCTCTCCATACAAAAGAATTTCTCCACACTTGTTGCATTTCATATGCACCTTCGCAAGATATGGTCTCAAGTCCATCTCAGCACTCGATGGAGATACAGGTCGTACACCAGAAGATGTGCTGGCCACCTCTGATGGTAATAGCGTGGCCAGGGCTCTTGTCAATGCTTTTGCATAATGCTCAGGATGCCTTTGTTTAACATGCCGCTGCATGGTGTGTGCAGAAAAGGAATATTTTTTATTTGGATTTCCCCTTGAGAACTCCGAATTGCATATCGTGCAGGTTACTTTTGGCGCATTCACTTTCTTTTGATCTTCAGGATAAGTGAAAAATTGCCAAATGAAAGATTCCTTTTTTCTTCTTAACGGTGGTCGCTCATTTCTTTCAGATTCGGAAGATGAATCTGGTAGGGCAGCCATTTCAGCAAAGTCTTCCGGAAGATGCTCAACGTTGTTGTCTCTTGAGAGTAGAAAAGATTGTGAGGAAAGTGGGTGGAGTGCTTCATGTATATTCCAGAACAGAAACTACTAATAACCAATTGGAAGTTTTGTTTTCAAGTCACATGACTTTACATGCGCTTCTCAGGACGTGTAGGCGGTGACACTATGTAGTAACGAACGTGATTACATACTTAGGAACTAGCATTCAAAAAAACTATGAAATTCACTGAAAAAACCATAGGTTTTACACACGTTATAGTTAGGAAGTAGCATTTGAAAAACCTATGAAATTCACTGAAAAAACCATATGTTTGACACCAGTTATAGTTAGCTGGAAATTTTACTGACATAAAACCAATGAAATTCCACGTTATAGTTAGTTGGACTCACTATAATTGCGCGTGTAATGCACTGCTGATGACATTACATATTACATCACTCATGACATGGTCAGTGACATCACTTATGACACCATCCAGTGAATGTGTGTCTTTCTAAAAAATAAATATGTTTTATATATGTATATGTAAAGGTCGAGGGAAGAATAAATGTTTAAATTATTGTCTTAATGAATGTTTTTTTCAAAAAGAAATTATTGGATAACTGGCTTATTAAGTGTACCTTAGTGAATACATATATTAGTGAGTAATGTTTAAATATTTGAATATATGTATCAGTGTTTCACTTTGTGAATAACCGGCTGCATGGATTGATGAGTACCTACATGTGTAGGTATTTGGGTTCTTAGATGTTTTTTTAGTATCAGTATGAGTGTTTCTATGGTTTTATGGGGGTATTACTAATCACATAGATGCATGAATGACTAACTCTCTTTTTGTATGTGTTTAGAAGACACCATATGTGCAGGACTGTATGGGTGGTTGAGTGTGTATAGTTTTATATGCAAATAAATGGATGTTCAATAGTTTATTTGCATGTGTGAGTATGTGTGTGAGTAACTTTTGGATGAATGTCGGTGTGTTACAGGATGTATAGGTGTATCACTACATATGATGAGTGAGTATATGTATGAGTGACTATATAGAACTGTTGGTAAATGAGAGAATGTGTATACAGATGGTGGAATTACTGAATTGGTTGTTGTAACTGGTATGGGTATCTCCATTTTTTTGAAAATGTTAATTTCTATTTTCCAATATGTGTTTTAAGGGTTACATTACACTTAAAGGAGGTCTGTCATCAGTGATGTCATAAGTGATGTCACTGACCATGTCATGAGTGATGTAATATGTAATGTCATCAGCAGTGCATTACACGCGCAAGTTATAGTGAGTCCAACTAACTATAACGTGGAATTTCATTGGTTTTATGTCAGTAAAATTTCCAGCTAACTATAACTGGTGTCAAACCTATGGTTTTTTCAGTGAATATATATATATATATATATATATATATATATATATATTTTTTTTTTTTTTTCAACACACTCCACTCCAATCCGGCTAGAAGGATGACCAGCACGCAGATATCGTATGGTGATTTTCTTTAATTCAAGCCCCTACCCCACAACAGATGCGTTTCGCCAGAAGGCTTCGTCAGTGCCAACCTGTGCAGTGCTACACGGCGCCATTTAAAGCCACTTTTTTTCTATTTACATCAACAACATAAATGACGGTATAACTTTCAATAGAAAAGCTGATACAGCGGCCATCTTTTAGTGTGCAAAATAGGCAGACCAATTCATTTTTTCACAATGGCGTTATGTGCAATAAAGTGCTCTAGTGCATATTAAAAACAATTGTAGCAACAAGTTGCAATTTCATGATAAAGTGCATGCATATTGAGACTATTTAATCAAACATTTTGAGCAGTTTTCACTAAAGGCTAGGAAATTGGCAGTCATATTCAACAATATATACATTTTATCCTCATGTCCCTGCCTCTAGCACATATATACTGCCCTGAATGGGCCTGTCTGAATTCTCAGTCTGACCAGCTTAATTGAGCCCTGGATGGGCAATCTTGATCTCTATCGAAACAGTTGAAAACCTTGTATCAGTATTTCGCTAACGTGTACTTACACGGTTATGTTATTGAGTTAATGATGTTCTTACCAATATGGTTGCTGGAATGGAGACATATTTGTGTCTACAAATGTACCCACATCTCCTCATTATTATTTAATCCCCAGGGGGCCATTGTTTTTAAGCCGATGATATATTTTGATTCTAGAGTACGAAGTGATTTTTCCCTATCTCCTCCTCTTTCGGTACGTTCCACCTGGTCTATACAGTAAAAGCTGAGCAGATCCCTGTCGCTTTGGTGGAGTTCTGCGAAATGTCATGCCACAGGGTACGACTTGTCTTTATTCGCAATTTCCCGCATGTGTTCAAGGATTCGCATCTTTGTAGGCTTGATAGTACTGCCTATATAGAGTTTCCCACATGGACAGAGGAGGCAATAGATTGTGTACTCTGAGTTACAGTTGAGTAATTTTTTGATGGTTTTCTCTGGCTCATTTTCATCGGTTCTACCTGGGTATGTTTTTGTTGTTTTGCTGTTTTTACAGGCCTTACAGCCTCGACATGGGAAAAATCCTTTTGATTTTGAGAGTTGCACAGACTTGTGGACGTAAAATGACTATGGACAAGATGGTCCGCCAGCGATTGACTGCGCCTGTATGTGATAACAGGTCGCTCTGGTAGGACTTTTTTCATAATGTGATCAGTGCCAAGGATATGCCAATTTTTTGGGAATATATGCATAATCCTTCCTGATTTCACATTAAAAGTTGTGATCATTCTGGGGATTTCATTTTGTTTTTGTACCGGTTTCACTACCAAAAGTTCTTCTCTTCGGATTTTTTTGGATTTCTCCTCAGCAACGTTTAACACATTGTGGGAGTATCCTCTATTCTGGAATCTTTTTTTGGCTTCCTCCTTTGCCTGAGCGTACTCCTCCTCATCCGAGCAGTTTCTCGGTAGGATCGAGACACAAGAGGTGGCAAAAACGAAGGGGGAAATGAGCATAAGGGGGCAGAGTACATCCTCCCTGACCCCCGAGGTTTGATGAGGGGGCTTTAAAAGGGCCCCGCGGGGCAAAAAATATATATATATTTTCGTTTTTTTTGCGGGGGGAGCGCCCGGAACGCGCACCGGGAAGCGGTCCGGGGAACGTAATATAGGGAAAAAAGAATGAAAGAATGTTCAAATATTGTATGTTTATTGATTGTTCTTTTTGTTGTATTTTTTTTATTTTTTATTTAAGTACCAACATGTAGGTACCAATGTAGAGTCTAAAAATAAATATACACCGTTTCGTTCGTAGATATCTTGCATGTTGTTTCAGAAGTTATTGTGGTATATGGAATTCATAGCATAGTCTGTGAGGAAAGCAGAAAGAACATGGAGGCAGGAGATGATAAAGAGATGTTAAATACACATTGGAGATAATATAGTGGGAGAAAGGAAGTAACTATGAGCAAACTTACTATGTAACACAAAAAAGTTGCACAGTATATTTTAAGTCTTAGTTTATATTTTATCTTTTTGGGTACTATTTCATAATTTTCAAATTAAAAAGAATAATGTCTCAAACAATTTTAACTTTTAAAATTTAAATTTATTGTTCTGATTTTTCAAAATCTAAGAGAATTTGTAACATTAAATCATCAGGAATGTCCTCCTTTTCATCCCAAGAATCACATTCTTCTGCACATTTTAATAATTCTTGGTCTACTGTTTCATCCATAAAGTCTAGTTCTTCTTTTTCTTGGTTTGGATTGCTTTCAATCTTAATTTCAAATGAAATTGTATTTTCTTTTTGCTTTGCTTCCATTTTCTTGCTGTAAATTGCATTAAAAAAAATATATCAGTGGAGATAGGGCACTGTTGGGTTTAAGTTCAGACAGGTATTTGTGAGTTTTTAACAGTGAAGTAATCTTTGGGCAGTGCATGGTTTCAGGCAGGAAGTAGAACTATTAAAAAGTGCCTGTGTTGAAGCATAAGTAAATTCATAATTATACCACAGAAGCCTAACTCAATCAAAAATTTTAATAATTAAGTCTTTCTCAATGACTAACTCTTATAGAGGTACAGTACGTAACTATCTGAAAATGTTTTCCTAAATTAATTTAAAGTGCATAACATAGTTCTCCTTTCAAATTTTATAAATTATATCTTACCTTTGAAAAAGAAGTTAAAGTTGACAGTGAAAATGCTCTTGAAATGTACTTCAGGAAGTAGTAGTCAAAATGGCTGTGTTTCTCTCTCTTTATTTATATATATTCAGGTACATAACCAATCAAATGTCTTGAAATAATAGTAGAAAATGAAAGTAAGATTTTAATTGGTTGTCAATTCTAACACTTCATATGTGTTTTTGTCATGTAATTTACCTCAGGATATTCAGTCAGGCCTACAGCATAATTTTCTCAATTGGATTTCATCAAATTTGGGTAAATGGTAGGGACTGCTATGTAGTAGGGCCTATTCTATATTTGATGAAAGTGTCTGCAGTGGTTTTTCTGTAAATTACTTTCCCACCTTTTTTTGCGAGCGCTCACCGGTGCGCGCCCCGGTACGCGTACCGGCAGCGTTACGGGAGTCCTCCATTTTGTGTATCGGTAGAATTGAGACACAAGATGGAGGGGAAACAATGTTCGGAATGGGTAGAAGGGGGCACGGTAGACACTTTCTGACCCTCTAGGTTTTCTGAGGGGGGCTTAGGACGCTCATATAGGCAAAAAATATAAATAAAAAATTTGCGTGGGGAGCGCCCGGTACGCGCACCGGTAAGCGAGCCGGGGAGCGTACTTTGGTGAAAAATAGTGAAAAAAGTTACAAAAAGAAAAATGTTTTGAATGATCAGAGGTAGGGTAGCTCTGAAAAGAGCTATTGAGTTCTGTGGCTAATTTAGGTACCTACAAGTAGGTTCCAATGCACAGTTTTAAATTCAGATGGAGTATTCTATTCCCCTCATCGGAGAAGTGCACACCATCTCCTCTGTAGATGTCTTGCATGTTGTAACGCAAGTTATTGTTGTATATTAAACCCATTCTAAAGTCTCTCATGTAAGCAGAAACAGATTTATTCACATGTTTCCGTGCTTTCTCAAATTGTGGAATAAATTGGTTGGACCACTTCCATTTCTGTCTTTGGCATATATTGGAATATACCAAGGGAGTTTGGGGAAAAAGTGTCATCAATTGATGAAAGGTGTCCTTTAAAAGCATTTCCAGACCAACCCCAGTCATAGTCCCAAAATCATTTCCACCACAGTGCACTATTAAGAGGTCAGGGTTTAGCAGATGCATAAACAAATCATATTAAAAACATATAAAATATATGTTTCATTTAAAAGAATAATACATTTTACAGATTTTGATATTTGCAATAAAAAAAACATTGAAATTCACTGAAAAAACCATAGGTTATAGACCATATATAGTTAGGAATTAGCATTTACAAAACCTTGAAAATTCACTGAAAAAACCCTAGGTTATAGACCATATATAGTTAGGGATTAGCATTTACAAAACCTTATTTTACTCACACAAAACCATTGAAATTCGCATATATAGTTAGTTGCATTAACTATATATCGCACACCCGCAATCCACTGCTGATGATGTCACATATTACATCATTCATGACATGGTCAGTGACATCACTGATGACATCTCAAATGACATCACTGATGACATCACTGATGACATCTAAAATGACATCACTGATGACATCACTGATGACATCTCATTTGACATTACTGATCACATCACTGATGATATCATTTATGTGATAATACAATGAACCTCTTCAGACTCTAATATAACCTTAGATACAATCAGTGTAAACAGACACTCACAGACTGTCACTCATCCATGGAGTTACTCACACACCTAGTCAGTCATGCAAAGAATCAATCACACCTCCATTTCTTCAACTATACAGTCATATACACCTTACTTATTCAAACATATACTAACACATATTTACTCTCTTATACAATCCATGATACAAGTTCACAATGATCCATACAGCCACTCACACATTTACTGGCTCTTATGCACAGTTATTTATATATGTCAACTCTCACATGTACTGTGTTTTACATATGTACTTACTTTGACATGTAGCACTGAGATATCCATTCACTCACCAATACACTCATGCACACAGTCAACCGCCCATACAGCTGTTTCCACATGCACTTTTGAACCCATACATCTAGTGAATCAACTGCTCACACATCTATGCACAGAGTCATACACCTCCCAGCCACCCACACACACACTCAGTCTCCCATACAAATTCTTGGGCAACCAATCAATAACCCATATAGTTACTCATATAGCTACTGATCAACACATGCAGCAGTTTACAGAACAACAGACATAATGATGCACAAATTAAGACAGTTTAGTCACTAACCCATGCACTCAGTGAGACACATTTAATCACTCACTCATACAGTCAGTCATGCACCTACTAAATCCTTCATCCAGACACTTATACATCCACTCCTTCTTCAATATGTAAGACATATTTTAACTTTACAGAAACATACAGTCACTGGATGTTGTCATCAGTGATGTCATCAGTGATGTCATTTGAGATGTCATCAGTGATGTCACTGACCATGTCATGAATGATGTAATATGTGACATCATCAGCAGTGGATTGTGGGTGCGCGATATATAGTTAGTGCAACTAACTATATATGCGAATTTCAATGGTTTTGTGTGAGTAAAATAAGGTTTTGTAAATGCTAATCCCTAACTATATATGGTCTATAACCCATGGTTTTTTCCGTGAAAAAAAAAAAAATATATATATATATATATATATATATATGGTCCAGTTGAAGGCATCCGCCGAAATGAGTTGACCGTCCTTACACATTACACTAATGGTGTTGTTATAATAAAGTACCTCTAAAAAGAAGAAATCTTCGTGGACTCCGTCTGTGTTGTGGAACGTCTGGTTCACCGATGGGAGCCTTGCAGGGTTCTTTTGTTGAAAAAATATATATTTATATATATAAATATGAACACATTATCTGTGCCTCTCCACTCTACACTATTACACTGTGTGCCACTACACTCTCCCCACTCTACTCTACCAAACTCCATTCTACAACACTCCACTGTACTCTATTCCACTCTACACTACTACACTCTACACCACTCCACTCTTTGCCACTCCAGTCTACACCACTCCACTTTGTGCCACTCCACTCTGCGCTGTTCCACTCTGCACTATTGCATGATACGGCACTCCACTGTACATCACTGCTCTCTATTCTATTGCATTCTACGCCACTAACCTTGATGCTGTTCCACTGCAACTGAAATCTGGTTGCAAAACATTAATATTTTACCAACTACTGAACAGTAGTGGTAACAAGTTCACAAAAGAGAAGAAGCCCCCAAAAGGACACCTGCCACTAATGAATGATTAAATAATCCTTTTTGTAGTCGGCAATGACTGCTCTTAAATAATAGTTTTAAAAATGATTAATTTATTTTTAAATGCATCCAGTTTTCTTTTAAGGAAAACAGGCTGCATTTACAAAACAAAGATTGCTTTATTTAAAAGTAATCACAGACATGGTGGTCTGCTGAACCTATCGCCACCATCCCTCTGATGCCAGCAAATCATAGTGGATCGTAATTTGCAAAGAACCTCATTAATATTCATGAGGTAGACCAAATTGTAACACACTGTGTTTCAACAGTTTCTGAACTAGCCTATTAGTACATAGGTTGGTTTGCAAAATAACATAATGTCAGTGTTCAAGTTGTGACCACATTTTGCTAAACCTATCTTAGAACATCTTGTGCTTTGTGCCCCCAGGCCACCTATTGATTATCACACAATTTCAGCCAATTACAGATTGATTCCCAGGCTGGATTCTGCCTGAGGCTTAGCCAATTGAATATGGATTATTGTGAGCCAACATTCACTGCATCAAGGGTGCTTGTACCGGCAAAAACAGGACAAAGATTGATAGACCTTTGGCATGGTGTTTGCCCTAATTTTTTGCCTTCAGCCCTCTTGTTTTGCTGACTCTGTTTTTGCTGGCCTTAGGATTCTGCACACATTACCACTTTCAACCCATGCTAAAGTCATTGTGCTCTCCCCTTAAAACATGACAGAATAGCTAATACCCAATTGACATATGTCATTTACTCGTAGGTCCCTAGTAAAGTGGCACTACCTGTTCCCAAGGCCTGTAAATTAAATCCTTCCAGTTGGCCTGCAGTACAAATTGTGGCATTCACTCAATAGCCCTGCAAACATGCCTCAGGTCTGCTATTGCAGCCTGACTGCAGATTCAAACTGCCTTTTTGATCTGGAAAAATAAGCCTTTTGTAAGGCCTAAGCCCTCCTTTTTAATATATATAAGTCACCCCGCGGGTGACTTATATATAAGACAGCGCAGGAGCAGGGTGCAATGTACTTAAAAAGTAGGAAATGTACTTTCTAGTTTTAAATATCCTGATAGTAAAAAACTCAAATTCATTTTTCACTATTGCAAGCCCTACCTATCTCATAGGAAAGCACTGGGATAGCACTAGAGTTCCCTTACAACAATTGATAAACTGTTTGGTGCCTTCGGAATTGTAATGAAAGATCCTAACTTATGGTAAAGTTGAATTTTAAATTACAATTTTGAAAATAGCACTTTTGGAAAGTTGGCATTTTTCTGCCTTAGCCATTTGGTGCCCGTAGCCTGTCTCTGGGTCTCATGAGTAGGTGTACCTGACAGTTGGGAGTTGTTTATTCTTCTTAGACGGCCACACACAATTGGGAGCTTAGGTGTATCTGGATGGGCCATCATTAACAGGATAAGAGGGAGGAGCTGGGCACAGCCCTACTTACACTCGAATAGGCTGTGTCCTGCCTCCACACAAAAGGCAGCATACCCCCTGTATCAAGTTTGGAACCATAGCCAGGAAGACATGACACCTGTGCACTACAGATGCATGCCTCTAGAAGCTTCTCCTTACTTCAAAGGTACAACTGGGTATAACTACTGGACCTAATACACCAACTCTTCAGTACACTTCTGGCCCTGTGGATACTCTACCAGGAAGAAGGACTGGGACTGCTCTGCTGCTGTCACTCTGCTGGACTTCTGCTCTGAAGGACTACTGCCCTGCAGTGCTGATCGGAAGCCTGCTGCCCACTTGCCTGTATGAGGACTGGACATACATATGTTCAACCCAGGACCCCAAAGTGACTCCAAGGGCTAGCTGGCTGGCCTCCTGAGTGTGCCTGCAGGACAGAAGTCTCCAACAAAGTTGATCCCATCACCTGAACTCTGCCAACTGTAAGTCCACCCTGCTATGTGGTGCCACCCCAGTCCTGAACACTTGGAAGTGGGCCCAAGGGGCTTCTTCAGCCTCTGTGGATCCTGCTGAACTGAAGCATCTCCTCTACTGCAGTGTGCAACCCTAAGAAGAGTTGCGGCATCACAGCTGCTGTGTGGATTTTACCTATCACAAGGACCGGCATTGCCTCCATAGCCCACAGCCCCTTAGGAACTGCTGCTGTGCAATGCTACATCTGCGCAGGTCCTCGCATTCCTCAGTCCTTACGACAAAGGACTCCACATGCTGCCTCGCGGCTCTTTCGAAACAGACGTCACCCTGACTGGGAAAGCATCCTCAATGACAGATTTCCCATCACAAGCCCTTGTCAAAGGGATCCTCAACGATAACGCAGAACTTTGCATCTCAGTCTTGCTACACCTCGGAACAGAAGCAACGCTTCGGCTGCTCGATTGATCTTTGACATGGACTCTCAGAATGCTCCACAAGCCAGGATTTAAGGTACTTTGTTCAGTAGGCCTAACTTGATTCCTGTACCAGCCATCACTTCATTGTGGTCGGCCTGAATTTGCGACTTTGTTCTGGTACGGCACGACCAGATAGCCACAGTTCGAAATTTTTGCTTCTTGCCACCATTTTCCCTAACATCTTTAAAATCACAGCTCTCTGCTTCTACTGATTGTATTTTTGTCATTTTGGTCTTTTTTTATTGATTACAAATTATTCTAATTTTCTATTTTGATGTGGGATCCTTTTTGTTTAATGTTTTTCACTTTATTACTGTTTGAAGTGTTGCTCAATTGCGTTACACATTGCCTCTGAGTTAAGTCTGGCTAGTCTGTGCCAAGCTACCAGTGGGTTTAGCACATGTTAATTTAGAGTTGGCTTGTGCCTCACCCTGACAAGGATTGTGGTTGCTGCTTGACCAGGGCTCATACCTCAGTCATCCAACAACCTAAATTCTCACAAATTTATATGCATGATCTTAGTCTTCTCAGTCAGTTTGGAACCGGCCGCCATTTTCCAAACCATTGCCAAACCACACTACATTTTCATGGTTCCACATCCAAAGAGCAACTGACAAGGTCTCACTAGCCAATCATGTGATATGTGTAACTTCACATCATGGTACGTACTTGTTTTGCAATTGCATTTAATAATGACGACACCACCTTAGGTCAGTGTTAAGTTACTGTCAGTTTAAAAGATACATCACCAGTGTACTTTAATCAATCCTTGGTGTGTGTTCATGTAGTTTCTGTGAATTCCTTAATCCGGTGTAAACATATGGTACATCACTGATCTTGTTGCTTAATAGATCAGTAGCTTACTTCAGGGCACTATGTGTTACAGCACATTTCATTGGGCACACGCTGGCTCAGACCGGGCCAGGAGCAAGTTTGTGCATGAGACAGCGTGTATACATGAGCTGGTGAGGAGAGAGCAAGTGGGAGTTTCACCGACAGTGAAAAGGCAACTGATGCAAATCCACTGCAGTATGAAAGTTGTTGTGATTGTGACCAAATCGATTGTGCAACAAACAATTCTTTTTGAACCTGCCAGAAACCAGAGAAACTATTGTCACAGCTAAACGTCTGCATCACTTCTGTAACATTTGTTTCGAAGACTCATCTCAAGATAACACTGTTTAACAACCGATGTTATCAAATGACAGTAAATACTTCTTTTGGATAAATTAATTACTTTTCACGTTGATGGCTTTCCGTGTTGAAGCGTGTCTGGTTAAGCCTGCCAGACATTTGTAAAAGACCGATTGTGGGCTTAAAGAGAGTTAACGTGGGTACACCGTGCATTGTTTATCATTGGTTGGCTTTATTGTCAGTTGCTTCTCATTCAATATTTTTTGTGTTGAAACTTGTCAATTTTGTGTTTGTCCTCCCCTGGAGCATACTCTCTTTCCCATCTCTCTGACTGGCTTTTTAAACCTTGCCCCGTCTTTAAGTGAACTACTTGTTTCTTGTAGATTAGATGGTGGCGAGGGATATGGGGTGGAGGTGTGGTGGGTCTGAAAAAAAGCAACAACAAAAAACCACTTACCTTTCGGCGGCCGCCGTCTCTCTGTGTTCCTTATCTTTGTGGCAAGTCCGGAACCAGGAAGGACCTAGTTCCCCTAAGCCAATCACAGCGCTGCAATGCAGCATTGTGATTGGTCTGAGCAGTGTTGTTCGGTGCTCAGATGGGACTGGGAGCCTGGGCATGTGCGCCACCAGGCTGTGTAAAGCAGCCTGGTGGAGAACATGCTAAGTGCGCATGAAGCTTTGGCCAGGACAAGACGGCTAGCCAAGCAGTCATGCGCACTTTGAGAGTGTGCATTCACCACTCCTCCCAGGCTCCGACCCCAGCCCCATCGAGCCCTAATCCAGCCCTTAAGCAAAGAAAAAGAAAACAATAATAACAAAGGTATTGTCATTTTCTTATTTCATCTCGCAGAGCAGTGGGATGACGCTCTGTAGATCCCTCCTGTGTGTCTCACACCTGCAATTGTGCTGGTGTCTCTCACCTGTTTGCTTCTGTGCCCCATTCTTCAGCTTGCTCTCTTATTCCACTGTGTATCTCTCCCCACTTCCCGCCCTTCTGTTTCTTTCTCTTGTCAATGTCCTTTTCTGCGATCTTTGCTCTCCTTGCTGTGCCTTCTCACTTGTGTGCTTCTCTGGCCCATCATGTGGCTATTTCTGCACTCCATGTTGCTTGCTTCCCCACACCCTGCATATCTGCCAAAATATTGGCAAAGCCATTTGGTCTCTAAGTCGAGATCTTTTGGCTTTGCCGATGCTTGTTTGTTCCAGTGCCTCCTTTCTCGTAATATTGTAGTCATGGGCAGGCTCTGTGGATGTGCAAAAGACAACGTGGTAGAAAGGCAGGCGATTCTGATTTTGTGGACAATCTATAGTCGTTTTTCTAGTTCTGACTCATTGCACTGGGGCCCAGATGTAGGTAAAATAGATTTACCGATTTTTAATTACCGAATTCTACCGATTCGGTAATTAAAAATCGGTAAATCTAAGGGGTGGATATGTAGGAACATCCAGATGTTCCTTTTACCGAATCGGTAAATATCTGTATTTACCGTATCGGTAAATACCGACCGGTAAAGCCCCATTCATTCCTATGGGCTTTGAAGCCCATAGGAATGAATGGGGCATTACCGGTCGGTATTTACCGAATCGGTAAATACCGATTTTGACAAGGGTGCAGGGGGTGTCACTTTGACACCCTCTAGCACCCCCAAATAAGATTCGGGGGCCATGTGGCAGGCATACCTGCCCTAAGGGCAGGTCTGCCTGTCATATGGCACAGGTGTGCATGCACACATGTGCATGCACACCGGAATCGGTATTTTACCATGAAGTTGGACTTCATGGTAAAATACCGATTCTGTAAGGCTTGTGGGACTCAGAAGAGTCCCACCTACATCTCATTGTTACCGAATCGGTAAAAATACCGATTCGGTATTTTACAGATTCGGTAAATTTACCGATCGGTAAATTTACCGAATCTGTAAAATATGTGGCCCTACATACCATTTTGTGAATCTCGGTCGGTAACGGCCGAAAATACAGATTTTCGGCCGTTACCGACCGACCTACATCCGGCCCTTTGTTCTGTTCATTGCATATGTGACTTCATAAAAACTATTGCAAAGTGAATTGCTTTTTCCGCATTTGAAGATTGGTTTTATAGTGAGTGTTCCAGAGTTTGATAGCCTTGATGCATTTCTTGTGTTTCACCCTGTTTTGTACTGCTTCAACAGAAATTAATAAAAAAGTAAATCATCATCAATCACTGTCAACGTGTTCAGAAGGCGCCCTTTTCTCAGGTCTCTCAAACCTCTCCTGAGTTTCTGTTATGCGACTGATTGTGTGCATCTGGATTATAGATTTCCTGAACCAGGAATTTACTTAAGGTCATACATCAAAGTACTGTATGTTATTTATATCAATGTCAGGGAGAGGTGTAACAGAAAATGCACCATTTTTTTTAAATATATGCAATGTAAAAGCAGGCTACATCAGGTGTTCCTGTATAACCTGTTAATGTCCAAATCTACTGTGCACTCAAGCGAAAAAGCTTTATGAGCATAAAAAGGTTTTTGAAATTTCGCACGATTTCTGCGCTTGAACCTTTAGCCTGTGCATATTCCTCTTACCACAATATAAAAGGTCTTCATTCATACACTATATGGTAACTAACCTGTTTCGTGACATTTACAAGTGTCACAAATCAAACTAATGGCATTTGGAGACCAAAATAAAAAAAATGAATACTCTACCTATTTACAACAAAGCTATGGAAAGCCCACAATTGGTTATTTGAGCTATTTTTCCTGATATGTGTAGGTATATGTATCAGTACTGATGTGCCACCCTTCTCCGTGACCTTCTCTTCTTCGATATTGCCATCAAGTGATCAAAGGAAGGAGGATATCATGCAATGTTCCATGTCACTCATATTGGAGCGCGCGGACCCGCGTCTCCAACGGAGGTTCATATTGGCGGCTTAAGCCTTTGCGAATATGCTATTGATATTCTCTGCCTCCATAAGGTCAGAATGCTCCTTTTTCATGAGATCTGACAAGGATATGAAGTGATGAATAAGAAACGTAAGAAAATAACAACATGCCTTGAGAGGTAATGAAACTCGTATTGAACCACCAAATAGGAAATATAGGAACCATACTCTGGATTTATCAGGGCTTCTCGCCTTTTATGATTTTCCTCACTTGATGAGCGTATTAAATTATAACAAATAGACTCAGACACTGGAGCACAGATGTTGGCTCCCCAGCATAAATTGCAGTCCTCACCATCTGGGCACACAGATATGCTTCACCAATATTTATGTGCATGCTGTATATTGCCCCTCAAGGCTATATATATATAAAACATGAATTCATCTTCTACATGATTTAAAGTTGCCAGCTTGCTCTGCAGATTCATCACTTAGAGACAGCAATATGTTGGGAAGAGAAAGGTATATTTCATGAGCCTCGTGAACTGCGAGCAGCAGCACATCTGTATTTTGGCTGATGTGACACACATCAGCACCGTGGGGCAAGGCTTTAAATCCATGGGTCGAGAGCTTGATATTCAAGGTCATTTCAGATCGATTCTGGGATATGTGTGTGAGCACGACCCTACACTGGGACATATAAATCAGGGAGCTATGCTGTGGATTCTGCGAAACATCGACTTAAAAGGATGTTTGCAACCGGAAGGGGGCTGTTAATACTCCTCGGCTTCGCGGTAAATGAGCCCCGTGGTCAGTCTGTCGCAAATCCTGCAGCTGCAAATTAAAAACTGAAGATTAGGAACAAATCACCAAAGAAATCAAATAACAGCAAGCTTGAGGACACGCGAGGCTCGTTAACAAGGAACAATGTGTGCTCTGCATGGAGAGCGCTGCTGGTTTCCAAATGTAGACACACTCTGAAGGCTACACAGATCTCTCAACAAAGTGACTTTGGAGCTCAGGCCTTCAAAGGCCGCTGGGGATTGTTTAGCAAAGGGTCTGACCTGCACACGGCCTTTGAAGAATCAAAAGACCGCTGTTTCTCTATCCTCAGTGCTCGTGTGGCCTTTGTGTCATCTCGCAGCATCATCACAAAGGGAGATGTATTGATTTCATTTGATGTTGCCAGAAAATATGTTTTTTTGATGACAAACGGCAGCAGCAGCTATCAAACATTTCAGAAGAATTATATTCCTGAACTTTAAAAACAAAAAAGATATGCGATTTGACTCAAAGATAGCACTGTGGCTTCAAAGCCAAAAAAAGACAAGGAAGAAAAGTTACTCTAACAAGTGTTATTACACAGCCATTCCACAGATGTGGTATAGTATCATAATGTTCTGTATGTGAAAATCAAACAGGGATATTTTTTTGTATTTTAATTGACATAAGCGGGAGAGTTTGAATTAGTTAATGCCCACTACTGCATAAATCATGTAATTTACAAGGGGTGTCTCTAAGACACGAGTGTTATATTCAAATCTTTGCATAGAGGTACGCACAGGCAGCTTTTCAGAGAACCCTGTATATCATAAGCCCAGACTGTTTTCACTTGGAAACATCCATAGATCAGACTGATGTTTCACAACACCTTAATATGTGGATCCATTGGTACATAAATCTGTCTGTAAGAGGACATGCGGCAAAATTTCGAGGCTCCACCTTCTCCGGTAACAAATTAGCATAAATGGAGGTCACCTCTAAAGAATACAGAAACGTTTTGATTATTGAATTTGAAGTACAGAGTATCCCAATGGCAACCATTTTAGACAACTAGCCTAATATCTTATTTTTTCAATGGACAAGCTATGCTGGGGCTTGTTCCTTCCCTTCTCATGCATTCTCAAAGCAGATCCTTTTCGGACCATTGGCCAGAAGCTTTTATTTCAATTGACAGCTGCCTCCCGTATTACTGCAAAACAAACCCTTTCGATGAAGACTGCAGATTATCGAGTTCATTTGAATAATCTGGACTCAATCAAAACTAAAGTTATCTGACCAGTCCACCCGAGACAGGGATGTCAACCACCAGTTGAGTTGCTGGTGCCTAACATGCACTCAAGTCACCTATATCGAACCTGCACTTGAGTGATCAGTGCATTTGAGTCTCCTGTGTGTAATCTGAAATGAAACACCTTTAATGAACCTGATTTATTTTTACCTGTACCCATGCAGCATTTAATTCATTTGTGCCTTAGGGCCAGAACCCTTTTACCAAAGCGGTAAAAGCTATGTGCCACATCCCAATGTCCTTTTACCCCGCCATTACACTCCTTTGCCATCAAAGAGCAACTACACCAACTTTCACAAGCATACAACTTTCAGTTTCATCCACATTAACATATGTGACTCTTACACTTCAGCTCTACTGCTCAGCCTCTTTCATGCACGTCAATATTTACTTTATGCACAAACACTCTCTGTTTTACTTTCCTGCACAGAATAACTTAGATATCATGTCATCAATGAGGCTCGGTTCACATCGACCACCATCAACCAGATAATAACACCATTCTGTACCTGCCCTTGAGGTTCCGTGACAATTGTAAGTGGTGTTTTCGACTCGCACGAATATGGTCGAGTCTGGTATCTATGAACCGCAAATGACGAGTTTAGTGGGTGTACGCGTTTTCGCTGTGCTAGCCTAAACCGTTCGTTTGTTTCGTGGGTTTCTTCATCTGAACCCACGGGTTCCATCTTAGATACGGCATCCATTTTGTTTCTTGCCCTCAAGTAGCCAGCGAACGGACGCTGTCCGCTTTGCGACCCTGGGATTCCCAAACTTTTGCGGAAGACACGTTTCCTTTGAAAGTGTCTTTATGATGAGGGGGATGATACTGTAAGGCAGATGGCCCCGCTCGAGGCTCATCTTGCCGTGCTGGTCTATTGTTTCAGTTGTGCATTCATTAGGCACGTCCCCTTTGATGCCTGCAGCTTGTGTTTCCCGATACCACCCCTTTTACACCCTTTTCGATCTGCTCACTGGTCCTGTCTTCCTCTGCACCTGTTTCTGTCTCTTCCTCGATTTGTTTACTGCTGATTGGAATGTACTAATGGTGGGAAGATGTGCTTTTACAGTTGGGAACTACCAAACGTTACTGTACTTATGTTCCGGGCCCTGAATACATGAAAGCGACCCCTTATGGTCTTTACGATGGGAACCAAGTTGTAAACCTTTGTGTACCATGTTATCCTATGCACGAAAACTGTATAAAAGGAGCGATCCACAAATACAAGTTGAAGCAGACTCCTCGAACCTACACGTGTTGTACTTCCTGTGACTTCTGTGTTCCCTGCAGTAATAAACCTCGAATCTTTGACGCCGAAGGAAGTGTCCCGTGTCTCTGTCATTTGTACGCCGGAACAGGTTACCCACGAAGGTTTTAGGTGTTATCCCTGGCACCGCTGGGTCTTAGGAAAACCCAGTCCTTCAGTTGGCGCCCAACGTGGGGCTGCATCAGTGGTACCGGTCCAAAGCCCGACGATCTTGAGGAACTTCGTGTGAAATCTGCGAGGGAAGGTGCACCCCGCTTCATCGATCCTGTTGTCGAAACAAGTGGCCCGACGACTTTTCCCGCGAAGATCCCCGCCTCCTGACGGCTGCGACGGACTGCCGCCCTGACTGTAGACCTGTTTTGGCGCCTGGCGTAGACCTTGGTACAGCGAGACGATTGACGGGCCTTTCTGGTGACGCCATTGATCTTTGAGTTAAGTATTTGTGGGTCGCTCCCAGAGTCCTTTGTTGTGGGTGCTTAGTTGTTGCATGGTTCCATTGCATTGTGGTTCTTAGTACTTTGTTCTTTGTTGTGATATTTGACGTCTGCAGTCGCCAAAAAACGAGGGTTTTTGCTCTTTGCAGGGACATTGTAAATCCTATAACCCTTGACTTTTGTGAAACTCAGTTAGTGTGCACGATGCCTGACCGTAGTACTTTGTTCAGTTGCTTCAGAAGTTGTGGTGCGGATTCCTGACTGGAGGACTCGTGTCTGATACCTCCGGTTGGAACTCCAACTTATGAGTTGTACAGTAGACACAGTTTGGGTCCAATTACATTCAATGAGTGTTGGGTTCGTTACACTAAAAAAGACGGTGTCCTTAGTTGGCCACCTCATGGCAGTTTTGAGACCCCGATTTTAGATAATCTAGAAGCTAAATTGTTCCAAAGAAAAGCAAGGCCGGCCATGTTTGATTCCTTTCGGTTGTGGCGTAAAGAAGCCAAGCAGAAAGAAATCAAGCAGATTAAACGTAATAAGAGAGAAGGTATTGTTACAACGGTAAGAAACGTAGAGCAGTTCCAGCGAGATAAGGAGGAAAAGGAGAAGGAAGTTTTCGATAGATTGCAGCGTATGACTATAGATAAGTGTTACCCCGTTTTACCGACGGGTACAGATAAGAAGGAGGAATCAGTAGAGGACCCCTTGTTGCCCTATCTCTTGAAGTCACCACCTCCGTAAGCACAGGGTACCGTAGCTCCAGTGGTTCCCCCTGTCCCTGTTCCTCCACCTGCTCCTGTTCCTGTTCCACAACCTGTCCCCGTTCTTCAACCTGTTCCTGCTCCATTACCTGCTCCTGTCCCTACTGCTCCCCCGCTTGTACTTCCCCATACTCCTGTTCCCGCTGCTCCTACTGTTCTGGTTACTCCTGCTGTCTCTTCTGTTCCTGACGCTTCTCTTGTTACCCCGTTGTGTTACTCTTCTTCTCCATCTGTTCGACGTCGTACCCCTTCTGTTGCTGCTAACTTCTTTAATTCTCTTGGACCCGTTCTTGAGTCCGCTTGTTCTGATGGTCCTCAAAGGCGAAGTCAGCTTCCCGGTAGTAGGGAACGTGACTCGCTGTATAATATGGCGACGGGTTGGATTAAATACCCCCTTAGAAATCCTCCACGTATAGTGCTTGATACGTTTTGTCAATTCAACTAACCGACACAAAGGTTCGTGTTTGAAGAAATGTGCAAGCTTTTACGTGACCAAATATCGGCTGATGCATCTGACGATGTATTGACTGCTCTGACTAATCTTCAGCTTCAGTTTGCGAGCGGAATAATGGTGGGTAGCAATGTTCGACGTGCTGTCGAGCAGTTACTATCTTTTCGTCCTTCTATAATGCCTCGGGCATTGTTTTTAGAAGACATTGAGGAACCACTAGCAGCGCCTGGTCAGTATCCCATGCGCGAAGTTCCACCAGTGTGGATGCCGGGTGATGCTGCTCAAGTTCCGCCGATCCTGCCACATTTCCAGAGAGTGTGGATACACCTCCCATGGGAATGATCGGAAGTTTTGCAGGTGAAGCAATCTTTGCCTCACCCTCGAAAGAATCCTGCAGGGTACTATAAAGAATTATCTCAGTTAGTAGATGCTACGATAATGAATCTTGCTGACATCGATATGTTGTTTGGTAACGTAGTTCCGCAACTGGTTTGGGCGAAAATTCGTCAAGAAAATCATGTAGCAGAATTAGGTGGTGATTGGGCTGCTCTTGTAGCGGCGGATACACGACAAGTTGGTGGGTCAAGCCTGAACAGCTAATTACAGCTTTGCCCCAGAGAATTATTACCCTTATGAAAACGCTTATGCCAGCTATGAAGGTGAATTGGGACAAACTGTCCGCTTGCAAACAAAAGAAGGATTAGAGTGTCTCTGATTTCTTTACAAGATTTGAGGAGGCATTCATTGATCACAGTGGTCAAGATATGGGTACTGAGGGAGGTCAGCGATTGTTTGTGGACAAGTTTGTCTCAAATTTGTTGCCGGACCTAAGCAACAAATTACGAAATTCAGAAAGTGCGTGGGCTGTTTCCACTTCTGCTCAAATATTGGCCACGGCCCAATACTATGAGAATAGAGAGAAAGAGGAAAATGATTGTGCCGATAAAAAGACAAAAGAACTCAAAACTAAAGTGTTGTTGCAGCAAGCGTATCCTCCACGTTCGAATCAGAATGATTCGCAACAGCGGAATCGATCGCAGTCTCAGTCGAATAGGTCGCAATCACGTAATGACTCCTCTTCACAGAGATCTACATTAGGGTACAATCAGTGTGCCTATTGTAGGGGAGAGGGTCATTTGAAATTTGATTGTCCAGTTTTGCGTGATCGAAATAGTGGTAATTCATCTAGAGGAGGTCGTAGTGGTCCTCAACAGGCATCACGTGGTAGAGGTCGCGGTGCTCAAAATGATCGTTCTACCAATTCTTCTGATTCTAATAATTGTTTTGATCAGCGCGGATCGTCGCAGGGAAGATCTGCGCAGTACAATGTGGACGATTATTACGTCGATCAGGACACTGACGACGGTAATTACTAGGACAGCCATAGACAAGGAGAGGGAGTAGTATCAGTTCCGGTTGATCAGAGAGGGCCTTACGTCACAGTTGCCAGCTCGGGCGTCGTTGAGCCTTTTCTGTTGGACACTGGTGCAGCGAAAAGTTCCATCATGCATTCGAAACTCCCTGGCGCACCTTTGTCTGGCTTAACAAATGTTTCCGTTGGTTTCTCTGGCGCCCCTGTTAGCAATCCGGTTTTGCGCCCTTTGCCTCTTACAATTGGGCCTCGTGAGCTGAAAGCTCCTTTGATTTTGACTACTGGTTGTGGTGAAAATCTCTTGGGCCTGGATTTGCTAAAACGTCTGTATGCAACTTTGTATTGTTCTCCTGCGGGAGTAAAGCTTACATTGGGTGAGAGAGTTGTCTCTCCTATGTACTGATCCATTGACAAGCTTCCACCGGAATTGAGTTCTCTTCCTGAATCTTTGTGGGCAACAGGTCCCAATGACGTGGGCCTGCTTGACATCTCCCCTTATGTTGTTCACTTGAAATCTAATGTGCGATTGCCACGTATTCCCCAGTATCGTATCTCCCTTGATGGTGAGCGAGCGCTGTTAGCAATCATCTACGATTTGATCGAGAAAGATGTTATCGAGGAGACTCGGGGAAACGTGTGCAATAGCCCTGTGCTGCCCATTCTGAAGCGCACTGATCCATCAAAGCCCCCTGTTTATCGTTTTGTTATCGATTTACGGGAGGTGAATAAAATTGTGATTCCTCAGTTCCCTGTGGTGCCTGACATTACGGCTCTACTGACTCTGATTCCAGCCTCTGCTTCTTGGTTCTCAGTGATCGATCTGAAGAATGCTTTCTTCAGCATTCTGATTGCTGAGGTGAGTAGGGACCTTTTCGGTTTCTCTCTTGGTGGCCGCAGCTTTAGGTTTAAATGCGCTCCTCAGGGCTACTGTGAGAGTCCATCGATATACAGCCAAGCCTTGAAGAGCCAACTTGATGCGTTTGTGTTTCCGGCCGGTGCGGCCTTGATCCAATATGTCGATGACTTATTGGTGGCTGCAGATACTCAGGACATTTGCAAACTTGCTACGGTGTCGTTGTTGCAGCATCTCTGTGACTTACATCACAAGGTGTCACCTTCTAAACTGCAATATTGTTGCCAAGAAGTAACCTATCTAGGTCACTTAATGTCAAAGGAGGGAAGAAGGTTGACCCCAGAGAGAATTGCAGCGATTGCTCGAATGACTGTGCCAACAACTCAGAGAGATGTGCGTGCCTTTTTAGGTATCACGTCATACTGCAGGCAATGGATCCCGAATTTTTCATTGCTAGCGAAACCATTGGTGGCTCTTACGTGCAAGGATGTTCCAACTCCTTTACCATGGACGGAAGAATGTCAGAAAAGTTTTTCTGAACTACGTGACGCGTTGTGTTCGGCTCCTGTGTTAGGTACCCCTGACTACAGTAAGCCGTTTACACTATACGTTCACAAGAGGGAAGGTTGTGCGTTGAGTGTTTTGACGCAACAATTCGGCGGTAAGCAACGTCCATGTGCATATTTTTCCTTGACCTTGGACCCAGTAGCTAGAGCATTGCCAAGTTGTTTGAGAGCAACAGCGGCAGCTGCGGTGTCCATCCGACAATCTGCAGGATTGGTCATGGATAATATGCTACGGTGATGGTTCCGCATGCAGTTGACACTCTCTTGAATCGTACTAAAACCCAACACCTGAGGAGTGCAAGGTTGTCTGGGTATGAGTTGACGCTTTTGGCAAGTCACATCCAAATAAAACGTTGCAACGTCCTGAACCCGGCGACTTTGTTGCCAATCAGTATGGAATCAGACGAAGTAGCACCTCATGACTGCTACTTATGAACTGAGGAGGAAACAAAAGGTCGTGTAGACCTGAAAAATACTCCATTGGAAGATCCCGATGGGACCCTGTATGTGGATGGGTCGTGTTTTAAGTTGCTGAATGGTGATGTGACGACTGCGTATGCTGTGGTGACATTGAGTACTGTTGTGGAGACTGCGAGATTGAATCAGAACTCTGCTCAGGCGGCAGAGCTGATTGCTTTGACTAGAGCGTGCGTGTTGTCGAAAGGGAAACGGGTGAATGTGTTTACGGACAGCCAGTATGCATTTGGTGTTGCGCACAGTTTTGGGCGATTGTGGAGAGAGAGAGGTTTTATGACATCGCATGGCTCGAAGATTCAGCACGGACAGCTCGTGAATGATCTTTTGGATGCACTTACATTGCCCGAGCAGGTGGTGATTATTAAATGTAGTGCACACCGCAAGGTGACGGATGATGTTGGTCGTGGTAATGCGTTTGCGGATGGGATTGCTAAGGAGACTGCCCGGAATCTTAGCACTAAAATGTATGTGACGAGTTCGGTTAGGTGGCCTACAGAGACTGGTATGTGTGAGGACACTATCGAGAGTGTGAAAGCGATTCAGAACGAGGCCACTGAGTCTGAAAAGACGAAGTGGAAAGAGAGTACGGGAAAGCTGGATGCGAATGGTTGTTGGATTGATTTGTCGGAGAATAAGAGGTGGATGTTGCCGGATGCGTATGTACTAGCTGTTGTGACGATGGCACACGGCTTGGCACATATTAGTGCGAAAGGTATCTGCAAGTTGTTGTCCCCTGTATGGAAGAATGATGGTATCGCTAAGTGTGCTGAGAGATTGGTTAAGAATTGTATGATATGTATGATGTACAATCCTGGTAAGGGAACTCCTACACCTCCTGGCCATTTTGCTCCCCCTTCATGTCCCTTTGAGGTGATTCAGCTAGACTTCATTCATATGGAGCGATGCAATAACCTGAAGTACGTTTTAGTTGTGGTTTGCGCATTCTCCCGATGGATCGAAGCCTACCCTCTCAAAGACAACACTGCTTTGTCCACCGCGAAAATCCTACTGAAGGAATACTTTCCTCGGTATGGAATGCCACGGATTGTATGGTCTGATAACGGAAGTGAGTTTGTGGGGAGTGTGATGAAGAGTGTGTGTAAGGGCCTTGGAATTACACAGAAATTCCACAGCGCCAATCATCCCCAGTCAGCAGGTTTGGTTGAAGGGTATAATGGCACCCTTAAATTGAAGTTAGCGAAGATTCAGGCTACGACTGGTCTCTCGTGGCCTGACGCTTTGCCTCTAGCTCTTCTGTCAACTAGGGCGACTGTACACTCCCGAGTAGGGCTTAGCCCCTATTAGATTGTGTTCGGCCGTCCTGCCAATGTTTGGGGGGTCCCTAGACCCAGTGTGTTTTCTGATCTTGAGTACCCAATGTTGATCGATTATCTTCATGATCTGACTGCTAAACTGAGGTTAATTCACCAACAGGTCTTTGAAGCACTGCCGACGCAGACAGAGGGTCCAGGCCACCAGCTCCAGCCCAGAGACTGGGTGGTGACACGAAATTTTGCCCGGAAGCGCAACCTTGAGCCTCGTTTTACCGGACCCTACCAAGTGCTCCTTGCCATGCTGTTCGTTTGGAAGGACGCAAGAATTGGGTGCATGCCACCCATACCAAGAAGGTACCTATACCTTTACCAGCAGACTCGTGGGTGAGGAAGGGCATTGGCATTGCCTCGTCTGAAGCAGAAACTGTGCCGACTTTCGTCCCTTTTAGCGACGCTCAGCCTGTCGAAGAGACCTCAGTGCAGCAGAACGACATTGTTGAACATTTGTCATCGCAAAACTCAAGATCTGAACAATTGACTGATCAGCAGAACTCTGTCTCATCATCGGATCAGCTGTTTGACGAACAGACACATCCTGGGAGAAGCCGATATTTTCTTCAATCCAATATAAGAGACTAATAAATATTTTTGCTTTCTCCCCTGACATCCACGTTACCCCATTGCCACCACTCAGTCTGAACACACTCGTATAATTGTGATTTTTGTAAATTTTGAGCCTTTTTCCCATATATGTGTTTTGCTTCCACAGCTAGGAGATTTTGTACATATTTGTAAATTAAAGATACCTTACATCCGGGTGGACCGTAGGGCCGCGCGGGTACTTCCTTCTGGTTAGTAGGTCTTGACATTAGGTCGGAGACCGTCGGTTCCTGGGAACTCCTGGGGATTGACTACTGCTACACAGAACGAAGTGCATCAAGAACGTACCGGATGGTTTTAGAGGATGGCTTTCTCGAAGCTGTCGGAATTGGAAAAAGCTCAGGCCCAAAGATTCAAGCTGCAACAAATTGCTCGTACTAAATGCTTCATGTTTCAGGTGTTCCTTCTGTTTTTAACTGTTTCTTCGTTATTGGTGGGTGGGGTGTATTACATGATACAGTCATTGTTGCCTTCTGCCTCACCTACCCCTTCTTCTGAACCTAAACTTACCTCCACTGTCTCTCCTCATTCCTTCCACATCCTACCCCAACACGAGCAGGTTAGACGTGCGGAATTCATGAACAATTCCTTCGTTCAGCTCCTTCATCAGCATCAGTTGGTGATGAACACTACCAATTGTTGGGTGTGTGGGTTAATGCCACATACCACCGATAAGGGAATTCCGTACTTGGTCCTTCCTTACAGTTCCCAGGGTTCAGCTCGAGCATTCCAAACAATGTTTCGAAGCGCACTAGATTCTTACCCCAATCGAGAGCCACGTTCTCCACACTTTGGTCCCGGTCCGTACCATAAGCCTTTGGCAATAGCGATTGCTGATTTAGATAGGGATATCTATGAGCCGTCGCTCATCCCAGAGGAAGAGGTGCGAGCCTATAGGGATCTGAGTGAGGTTGAGTATAGTGCGCTCGTAGGTGAAAGACAGCTTAAAAGCTCGTCTCCAATATGGATCGTACCCCACCTTGGTAATTTCTGTCTAAAAGGTCGTGGCCGAAGCCCAAGAGCTCACCTTGGAGAGAGTGCTTGCTCTGAGACGTATGTCTTACCAATGCTCTCTTCCCCTGTTCTCCTGACTGCCAAGGGTACGTACTTTGTTTGTTATGACCGTGCATATACATGGTTGCCCCTTGACTTTGCGGGCACATGTTATATTGCAAACTTGTTGCCACCGACTTTTACAGTCGCCTCCAATTACCACAAGACCAGAGTTGTGAGGGGCGTGATTAGCAAAGAGGACACTGCCGGTCAAGAGGCAGGAGACTTTTTCAAGGGTTTCTTGCCATTTTGGGGGCCTATGATCAATAGTAGGAACCTGAGACAGTTGACTCGAGTGGTGGAATCGACAGCTAATATCACTGCCAGTGCCCTTGGTAATATCACAGCAGAGCTTCAGGCGGATCGATAGATGACGTTACAAAATCGTATGGTTTTAGACGTTGTCTTAGCAGATCGAGGTGGAGTATGTAAGGTGATCCATTCGAGCTGTTGTATTTTCATTCCAGACAACGCTCCGACTGTCTATCAAGCCATCTCGAAGTTGCATAAGATCTCTGAGTCCATACACGTGGACGTAGGGGATTGGACGCTACTTGGGTGGTTTTGGGGCCTAATGTCGACTTGGGGTTGGAAAATTCTGATCATTATCGGGGTTGTTGTAGCATTCCTGTTCACGTGTTGTCTTTGTGTGCAGTGTGGTCCTGCCTTATGTGGCCTCTGTGCTACGACGTGTATAAGGCAGCCGCCTGTTACCAAAGGAACTCTGATGGATAGAATTATGTTGCAGCAGCATCTAGATGGTCTGATGAATATCAAGATCGATTATGATTCCGACTAGTGCTTGCCTACATGAGGGCAAAAGGAGCGTCTGAGGTTCCGTGACAATTGTAAGTGGTGTTTTCGACTCGCACGAATATGGTCGAGTCTGGTATCTATGAACCGCAAATGACGAGTTTAGTGGGTGTACGCGTTTTCGCTGTGCTAGCCTAAACCGTTCGTTTGTTTCGTGGGTTTCTTCATCTGAACCCACGGGTTCCATCTTAGATACAGCATCCATTTTGTTTCTTGCCCTCAAGTAGCCAGCGAACGGACGCTGTCCGCTTCGCGACCCTGGGATTCCCAAACTTTTGCGGAAGACACGTTTCCTTTGAAAGTGTCTTTATGATGAGGGGGATGATACTGTAAGGCAGATGGCCCCGCTCGAGGCTCATCTTGCCGTGCTGGTCTATTGTTTCAGTTGTGCATTCATTAGGCACGTCCCCTTTGATGCCTGCAGCTCGTGTTTCCCGATACCACCCCTTTTACACCCTTTTCGATCTGCTCACTGTTCCTGTCTTCCTCTGCACCTGTTTCTGTCTCTTCCTCGATTTGTTTACTGCTGATTGGAATGTACTAATGGTGGGAAGATGTGCTTTTACAGTTAGGAACTACCAAACGTTACTGTACTTATGTTCCGGGCCCTGAATACATGAAAGCGACCCCTTATGGTCTTTACGATGGGAACCAAGTTGTAAACCTTTGTGTACCATGTTATCCTATGCACAAAAACTGTATAAAAGGAGCGATCCACAGATACAAGTTGAAGCAGACTCCTCGAACCAACACGTGTTGTACTTCCTGTGACTTCTGTGTTCCCTGCAGTAATAAACCTCAAATCTTTGACGCCGAAGGAAGTGTCCCGTGTCTCTGTCATTTGTACGCCGGAACAGGATACCCACGAAGGTTTTAGGTGTTATCCCTGGCACCGCTGGGTCTTAGGAAAACCCAGTCCTTCACCCTACCTAAAGAAAACTGGTAGTGCTCTCACCATCTTTCACAAAATATAATCATCACTCTCAGCCACTCTCACACCCATGATCAAATTCCTTTCAGCGTGTCCTTGTTCCTGTCTAAATACTCAGCTAGTCTACAGCCTCACTCCTTATCCACTGCCAATCCAACTACTACAATACTTTCTGGAAGTCCTCACCACCATTTACCTTACATTTACATCCATCTGTGACAGCATTTACCTTTGGGCCTTCATGCACTCTGATTGCCACAACACCACAACAATGAGAGACTCCCTCTTGAACTTTTAATCTTTACTCACCATCACATCCTTGGCAACAATTGGCAACAATCTGGACATCTTAATTTGGCCAAACCACATCTCTCCTGCTTGCAGTTCTACTCACTCAACTGCACTGTTCATTATATTTAAGCACTATTCTTCAAAATCCCAACCACAAAACCACCACAAATACTTTTCCATGGAATTCTGACATCATGGGGCAGTCCCTTCAAAGTTCTATGCCTATTTCGAAGTTGAAAAGGTCCTTGACACAAACCAGTCTAGATACCATCAAAAACACAGAATTGAAACAGCACTGGACATTGGATTGGGTGGCTTCCCAAGAGCTTCCTTTCATGTCTCACTCAGAATGCCCATCCACCTAATCCCCTGGAGTCTCAACCTCATATAACCTTCACATACAATGCTGACACTGAACTACACCAGTTAGCACATACCAATGCCCAGGCGAATGAAAGAAGGCTAAAAATATCTAAGCTTCAGTCAGCCGTAGAGAAGGAATATGCTCTACAGTTCCAACAACATTCGACTCAATTAGAGCAGGCTAAAGCTCTTTTTTACGGGATTGTTTTATTGTGGAAGAGATAAATAGCTCGGAAGCCTTCCAGCAAAAGGTCTACGAAGACAGCCAGTTGGTGGGAAAATTACTGGCTAACTCTACGAGAAAGAGGCAGGAGTCATCAGTGATAGTGAAAATTCGAGACCCTCAGAGTGGACTGGAGGAGGTGGATGGTGATAAGATCTCTAGGATCTTCCTGGACCATTTTGAAAAACGTTACTCTACGGAATACCAGGTAGAGGAAGTAATGATCCAGGAATATTTAGCAAATATACAGATCCCCAGAATCTCTGAAAATCGGGTTTACCAAATCGGGCTTGAAATAAGTACCTCTGAAATACAAGAATGTATAAAGGCAACATCAGGGGCAAAGGCTTCCGGTCAGGATGGATACCCAATTGAATTTCACAAGGTTTTTTTTAAAGAACTAGTAACTCCCTGGAAAAAGTTATTTAATTAGATTAGATTAGGTGGGCATGTCCCCGTGGAGTTTAAGGAATCCACAATTATATGTTTTGTTAAAAAAGACAAAAACAAAAACAACGTCAATATATATAGGCCAATTAGCTTATTAAATTCGGATTATTAAATCCTCATGAAAATATGGGCGGAAAGATTTGTGCTCGCAGCCCAGGAAGTTATCCATCAAGATCAGACTGGGTTTATTGCAGGACGTCATATGGCAGCAAACACCGAGTTCCTAATTCAGGCATTGGACTGTTTTAATGTGAATTCAACTCCAGCCTGTATTTTAATGATTGACGCAGAAAAGGCGTTTGACTTGGTCAACTGGGCAGCATTGTTTTACTCTCTCGGTCAATTTGGATTCCCGGCCTCAATTATTAAGATGCTACATAATATCTATGAGGGAGCATCGGCTCAAGTTATAATCAATGCAAAACAGGCTGGGAAGATTAAGGTAAATCGGGGAACTAGGCAGGGCTGCCCGTTGTCCCCGTTGCTCCTTACTTTCTTTATTGAGCCTCTAGTGGTAAAGATCAGGGACAATGTGGCCATTCAGCCCCCTATCATCGGTATGTCTAAACTAAAGTTGTTTGCCAATGACATTATCCTTTATTTAATACCTAAAAAAGAAAATATTGATAATTTAATGAGTGAGTTTAAGGACTATGAAAAGATAGGGGGCTATAAAATAAATGCCAAAAAACTGAGGTCCTTGCTTTAAACACCGATCTACATTTTCTCCCTATTTATTTGCAGGCCCAAGCTGCAAGAAGTGACCCAATTAGATACCTGGGTATTTTCGTGACTTGCGAATATGATAAGATTTTTTCCATGAACTACACTAGAATGAAGAACAAAATTCGGAACCTTCTAGATCAATGGCTTTTGCTTCCATTATCAGTTACAGGCAGGGTATCATTGATTAAAATGTCAGTGCTGCCCCTGCTTATATTTCTGTTCAGCAATGTTCCCATTAAAATTAATTTAGGTTTCTTTAAAGAGCTGGAAACAATGCTGAGAGCTTTTATTTGGGGCAACAGAGCTTCAAGAGTTAAGCTGCCAGTGATACAACTTCCAGTTGATCAAGGAGGTTTAGCTCTACCCCCTTTAAGGACCTACTATGAAGCTGCATTTTTTGATATATTGGCAGGATTATTGAGGGTTAATCAGACAAGAGATAATGTTTTTATTATAAAGAAGTTACAAGAGGCAGGTTCTCAAATTGTTTTGAAAATTGCAAAGCTTCCAAAGAGGTCAAGATACAAGACGCTAAGAGAATATGCCTCAAGACTGTCGCTCCTTTTTAAAAAACATGGTACCGATGGCTCCCATTATTTGAGTTTAATTGAATGTACTCAAATAGGCCTCCCAGTAAGTTTGAATCACATAAAAAACTGGGAACTTTGCGGGCTCCCTGAGTTGAGACATTTGGTAGTCCAAAACAGGGTAATTAGTTGGCAGGAGTTGGTTGCTAGAACAAATAGTCCCAGGTGTCTGACTTTTTTTGAATATATGCAGATCGTCTACTTCATAAGAAATGAGATAAGTGGCCTGGTTAATTCTCCTAATGTCGTGTTAACAGCCCTGTACGGAGGAAAAAATAAAGGTATAGGATATTGGTACAAGATGCTTCATTGCTCTGGACAAACCGTACTAGTAGACAGACATCTTGAGAAAATAAGCCTCTCGACTCAATGTAATTTTTCCTCGAAGGATTTGGAGACCCTGTGTCAGTTGGGAAATAAATCTTTACGTGCAGCCAATTATATATATATTATTTCGTTGGTTAGCGTATTATACGCCAGAGGCTCTAGAGAAGATGTACCCTGAAGTTGAGAATAAGTGTTTCAGATGTATGGCTAGTGGTCAGGGAGGATGGCACCATATTGTCTTTGCTTGCCCGCAGCTAGAATCTTTTTGGAAGGGGATATTTGCAGATATCGTACAGGCCGTTGGGAAATCTTTTATGCCAGCTGCAGAAGTGGCCCTGTTCGGTATATGCAAAGATAGGAGTGGGTTCAATAAAGCTGAAGAAGTATTTATATTTATATCTTGCGCTGTTGCTCGTACTTTAATACTTCAAAACTGGAAATCCAGGGAGATCCCATCACACTTAAAATGGTTTAATAAAATTAGGAGAACATGCCTTTTTGAAAAGGCTTATGCTGGCAGAGTGGGAGCCATCGGGAGATTTGAAAGGAATTGGATATACTTTGGGACTCTAGAACAATTGAAGGGAGGATGATTCGAGAAGAAAACTGAGAGTACACGATATGAGTTTTTTTACTATTAACAGCCTTTTCATCTATGAATGTGACAGGTTGTTTTTTTTAAGGACATTTGCACTTTATCAGCACTTTTTGCAGTTTTACACTAGATTGCACTAAGCACTTTCAAGATTGCACTTTATTGTACCTTTTGCACTTTGCAGCAGCACTTTATTGCAGTTTTGCAATTTTGCAGATGCACTTCATAAATTGAAAATTTTGTACATAATGTCCTGAAAGTTTTAATGATGTTTTTGGCTGTTTTTTCTATCTCGATGAATCTCGCTCCCTTTTATCTTTCTATCTCTTGACTGTTCAATAAAAAAAATATTAAAAAAACAGTTAGCACATGATATACTTTGCTTAACACACAAAAGAAAAACAACTAATATCAGTGAGACAATGGCCTGCAGGGTATCTCAGCACGGTGTTCAGAGATGCATATTCCTGAAGGCCCACAAGACTACAAGTGTTACAAGATACCAATGTCACATGTGTGCCACACAAATAACCATGGTATGCTTCATGGGAGATAAAGAAGCCAGTGAAGAGCTACAATTAGTGCTTACAAATAGACAACACTACCACTATCAAGTCCACTCGTAAAAAGTCCAGTTAGTCCAGTTCCACAATGTCTACTATTATAATTATGTCTTGTGTTGTGTCTTTTGTTTGTTGACAGTGACTCAGGAGATGAAGGAGTACTTACATTTCTAAGTGCAAAGCAAGATTAAGAGTTAAATCAGTCTGATAGTGGAGATAGAAATGATGGCAAAGACTGACAGACAAAGCTGGCCAAACATGAATCTCATGCTGAGGACCGATGAGAGGAACAAACAGCCACATAGCTTGATTCTAAGAGGTACTCTAGGATTTCCTTGATGTGTACAATATTGCAACGATGACCAAATCCATCGTGTCAAGAATGCACTTCACACAGACCACTCACATTTTCCCTTCAAGACTTAGGTTCTTTTGCTTGGAATAAATCAGTGCAATTTATTGTTTGCGTGTTTTTTTAAATTTGCCTTCTAAAAGTTTAATCACTGGTGTCCATCATTCGTCCCTCTTATTGACACTGTTTCTTTAACTCTAGGGCCCAGATTCATAATTTTTCCTGAAATGCAACAAAGCAAGACCCCTTGCTGTGCTGCTTGAACTAGAGAGGGCAGGAATGTGCCATATCTATAAAGATATGGCGCATTCCTGCTCACTGCCTGTGAAGGTGCAAAATCTGCAACGTAGTGCATATGCTGGTTCCCTTGTGCCATGGAGCAAGGGTGCCTGTGTTACAGGGAGAATTATGTTTGTCCAGGAAGGGACACCTTCCTCCACAAAAACAACCTCTGAGGCTTTTACCTCTTTCTTCATGTGCTGCAGAATCAAGCTATTAGAAATGGGGTGTGTAGTTGCCAGTAGTTTGCACTCTGTGCAAGTAGGGGCGCCCACTCTAGTCAGGGTACGGGAGTCACATAGCTAAGATAACCTCTGCTCACCCCATTGGTAGCTTGACATGCGCATTCAGGCTTATCTCAGAGGCAATGTGTAAAGTAATTGTACACACACATAGTAACACAGTGAAAACACTACAAAAGGAGTCCACACCATTTTAGAAAAAAAGCCAATATTTAGCTGATTAAAATGAGACCAAATTGATAAAAATCAAACATACACAATTTTAAATATCACTTTTAAAAGAGTATGCAAGTTTAGTTCATAGAAATCAATGGATGCATCCATTTTAGCACAAGGTACCTTAGATGCATCAAAAATCAAAGATGGTGGAAGGCACAGAGGAGGGGAGGTGCCGGAAAAGCAAAGCGATGCATCTGTTCCTCACTGGCAGGAGGGGTGATGCGTTGGTTCCTTATTGCCGGGCAGGGGAGGTTATGCATCAGTTCCCTAATTGCAGGGGAAATCATGCATCAGTTTCTTACTGGCAGGTAAGGTGAAGCGTCAGTTTTCTGACACACGGTCTCGGTTCTTTACTGCTTTGCGGTGTCGATGAAGAGTTGGCATCGAACAATGATGGGTCAAAAAAACAGATGCTCTGTGTTGATGCAGTAGTGGCAATTCAGGAACTGCATCAATTTCACAACCATGAGGGAGGCCCTGTGTTGAGTCTTCAGCGGTCAGCATGTGCTATGTGGGAGTCGGAATGTGTGCCATGGACATTGGTGACATGGTGCTCGGGATTCACGCAGGAGAAATTATTCTGATGTGCTGCAATGGTGAGCTGGGGCCTGCGGTGAAAGCTGTGGATGCTGTGTCTAGTGGGAACCAAGCTTTGGTGCAGGCATCAGCGATGCATCGATCTTTTGCAGCGATGCGTCAAGAAAACAGGCACTGAGAGCTGAGGCATGCATTTTTTCCTTAGATCACCAGATTACACTTCCAAGGGCCCAGGAACAGGATTTGGCACCACTTGGCAAGTCAGGACTGTCAGGAGAAGAGCCTAGGCACTGGCAGGTGAAGCCTTTGATGGCCCTGAGACTTCTTAACAGGAGGCAAGCATGCACAAGCCCTTGGAGAACCTTGGAAGCAGGATGTAGAAAGCAAAGTCCAGTACTTTCACTCCTAGCACTGAATCAGCAAGCAGCAGGCCAGTACACCATAGCAAAAGGCAGTGTGGCTGTCCCTCCTACAGCATTCAGCCCTTCCTCCTTGCAGATTGTCCTCAGTCCTAAAGTATTCGGATTTTGGGGTGCCAGAGGTCCAGTACCTATACCTCTTTCTGCCTTTGAAGTAGGCAAACTGCAAAGGAAAATCTTTGTAGTGCACATCACCCTGCCTTTCCCTGGCCTGGCTCCAAATACAGTACTGGGAGGTGGAGACACCTTTGTGTGAGGACAGTCACAGCCATATTCAGGTGTCAGTGACAACTCCTTCTACCACTCTAGCTCTGGAAGGCACACCAGCCCGGTGATGACCCATCAGGATAGGCAAGACACACCTCAGCTCCCTTTGTGTGACTGTCTAGAGCCGAGGCACAAGAGCCCAACTGCCAGCCAACCCAGATGCGTATTCTACAGACAGGCAGAATCACAGAATGATTAAGCAAGAAAAAGCCCACTTTCTAAAAGTGGCATTTTCAAAAATGCAATCTAAAAAACAACTTTCCCAAAAGATGCATTTTTAAATTGTGAGTTGAGTAACACCAAACTCCAAATCTCTACCTGCTCCCAATGGAAAACTACATGTAAAAGATAATTCAAGGCAATCCCCACGTTACCCTATGGGAGAAATAGTCCTTGCAATGCTGAACAATTAAATAAGCAGTATTTCAATATTAGGACATTTACAACACACCAGTACATATCCAATATTTTAAATACTCTGCACTATGCCCATGGGGCTGCCTTGGGCCTACCTTAGGGATGACTCACATATAGTAAAAGGGAAGGTTTGGGCATGGAAAGTGGGTGCACTTGCTAGGTCTAAATGGCAGTTTAAAACTGCACTCACAGACACTCCAGTGGCTGGCCTGAGACATGTTTGCAGGGCTTCTCATGTGGGTGGCAAAATCAGTGCTGCAGGCCCACTAGTAGCATTTGATCTATAGGCCCTGGGCACACCTGGTGCAGTTTACTAGGGACGAACTAATAAATCAGATATGCCATACATGGATAAACCAATCACCAATATATTTTAGACAGATAGCATATGTTCTTTAGCACTGGTTAACAGTGGTAAAATGCCCAGAGTCCTAGAGACAACAAAACAGGTCATAAACAATAGGATAAAGAAGGCAAAATGTTAGGGCATAAACCTGTCTAACAGCAGCACAAATAGAAAGAAGAAAAATTAAAGAAAAATAAACATATTTTTCCTCATTACGCCTCACCTGGGAAGGCACAGCATTGTGACACATTTCCAGGTTTGCCTGTCTTAGTAAACCTGGGAATGTGATAATCCATGGGTGGATGTGTGGATGGGTGGATGTGTGGGAACACTCACCTCCATCCATGGAACATCTTCCTGGCACAGAGTAACTCAAGGCAGCGACTTCCGTTGCCTTGCTTTACTCCAGATTTACCAAGCCATGCAGGGCCACACTGGGTAAAACTGACTTATGGATTGTATTGCCCTTGAGTCACCTTATGTTACACAAGGGCAACACAATTCAATCATAAATCCAGCCCTACATATGTATTTACTACAACAGGTGTTCAAAATTGGCAAAGAAAGAATTTAGGAAACTCCTTTCTATGGTTTCCTCACCAGCGTCCTCCATATTTATAGTTTTTCTCATCACACTGATTCTACTTTAGATGAGGTTTCTTCTCGTTACCCTCTCATTCTCTGGAAGTGGACAGCTCACTACAATTTAAGATGTCCAAATTCAGGAAATTCCCAGCATTGAAGCAACATTCACTGGAGGAACAATCAGCTTATGGGCTTCACTTCCTTCACAAGTGAGATCCCACCTCATGGTCTTATTCTTTAGGAAACAACTAAACACATATTTTTCCTATGCACCTAAAACAACTTTCTACTCAGGACACCCCCTACGTCTGGTAAATAAAACTTTCTCAAATAAGCAACCCATATAACAAATTCATGTGTTTTAATAAAGATACTAACATAAAGAAAACCTCGACCTGTGTTTCTTCTATATAACATTTTCATTAATCTTGCCCATGGTCTAACAAAAAGCAGTATTTTCATTTTACCTTACGACTAGTAAACCAAAATTGCCCAGCTTCTCCTTAATACATTTTGGCGCTATTGAATACCCGCTTAGCTTGATGGACTATCCAATCCATTGATAAAACATCGCAATACTTCTGCAGTGACTGGCTGTATAGATATCTTTCAATTTTGTATGACGTATCTTTTGATGTTCATTTACAACATGGGAAACATTATGAGGGAAAAGGAGGTTGCCAGTGGACACTAATTGGCTTAGATTCATAATTCCGGGCACCTATATTAACACAAAGAATGTGGGGAGCACCATGATGGAGTAACGATTTGTGGTCGGTTTGGATGCTCTATGGGCATGTGGAGGTGAGAAATATTTGAAATATCTCCTAATACCAAATCTCTCTAGTTGTGGTTTCTCGCGAATTCTTCGACAAATAGGATGAGAACCAAAAGTGCAGACATAGGAGATTATCATTGAAGGAGGATAGCTCAAATCCCTTGTGGCCTTTTGTACAGAATACAGTCTTTACAAGAACCAGTTCATACAGTATGCACAAATGTGACATGCGTGGTTGGCAGAGGGGCTAGTGGGTGTGAAGTTACCAGATTATACACCATTAGAGGGGAGACTGTTCCAGGAAGAACTTACCAACAAAGCAGTGTCCCTCACATATAGGATGATAAACAATAATGTGCCTGAAAATATTATTTGCCTTAAGGAGCAATGGGAGAAGGACATAGGAGAAATCAAAGATAGTGATTGGGTGGCAGCCCTCATGCACCCCAGTAAGGTAATATGAATTTTATGGTCAATTGTGTCCCCTATCGTAGACCCCAACGGCTCCATGTACGTGCTTCAAGTACATGTATGTTCCCTCCACTTCCAGCTATGAAGACGCAAATACATTTGCGTCCAACGTTAACATGTCCTCTTTCAGATCCACCATGAATGGGTCGGATATTCGGTTCCTAAGTGTGCCTTGCCAACGTCTTTACATGGTGCACTTTTCATGTTTTCTAGCTCTGGTGAGTTAGGCCCTGATTCCTGCCATCGAGCCCTTTCTGACTTCTGTTTCTAAAAGCTACAGTCTGCTGCTTCCTGACCTCTTCCTTACTCCCTGTGTGGCGAGCGGTGCCAGGCTCGGCCTGCTTGCCTGCCAAGACTGTATTCAGCCTTCAAGTTATCTGCTCCGCTCCTCGAAAATACATTCCTGTCTAGTAGTTTAGGAAAACATCCTTCCCAGCTGCAGAGCAAAGGGCCCGGCCTCACTGTCTCCATGCAAGAAATTCATGCTTCCTGTTACCATGGTAGGCCCATGGCCCCTCGCATCTCATGTAGACACGTAGTCGCATATGCACGCACTAGCAGTCAGTATAGAATAGCCTCTGCCCGAGAGACCTTTCCTTTTAGATAATACAGTTCCTCAAACACAAGATATTAGATATGATTTGGGATTAGGTTGTTCTGACACCCCAGACTTCTGTCTCCTCATGTAGGGCTAAATGTCAAGTCCCCTTCACCCTCCAGTTCCACGTCAATTTCACGTCATGCTGCTGCGCGCGCATCTCTGCCACATATTTCTGCTGACACTTCAGGATTCTTCTATGGATCCACCCACCTGTGATACGTTTCAAGTGACGTTGTCTAGCACACACCTCCGTGTACGCCCTCTGCACGCCTTCTGTTACGTACATGTATTCTTATCTCGTTTCTCTCAGCTGTTACGCCTTCTGCATCTATCTCTACTGTAATGCATTGACTATATATATGATGTTCTGTTATTAAAGTGTTGTACATGTTCATGTCCGTTCCCTTCCTGAACCCTTGTGGTGATGGAACATGATACCTGGTTCGAACCAATTCCTTTCTAAGGAATAAAACCCTTCCAAAACTCAGATACCCCGGATTCTGCCTCTTATTTTTGACTGAGTTATTCTTATTGAACTTTACCGCATAAATTAAGTATAGGTAATTTAAATTTACCACATAATTGGCGCCCGAACAGGGACCCCTCCCCCACCCCACGCGCCGGCGGTGCGTTGCAGGCCCGGTCCCCTGCCACAGCCGGACGGACAACTACGCGTACCCGCAGGATTTCCTGTATCTCCCTCAGGCCAACGGAGGTGACTGAGGCTGCGATCGACACCCAGACGAGGTGGTGAGGAGTGCGGAGGATCCCGACCAGAGCCTAGCTGAGAGAGCAGAGTCCGAGGTGTTCAGAGGCCCACCAGTTCCGAAGTTCCGAAGTGCCTACGTCACAAGTCGAGTCGAGTCCAGTCCGGTCCAGTCCAGTGTCGAGTTTCCGAGGCCTTCCGTTCCGTGCTTCCCGGTGAGTACCGTTGCTGGGGACGCATCTACACGAGTGCATTAGTTTGTGCTCGGTCAAGACGGGTTTGGGTACACAGACCCGGTCTGCACTGTTTAGCGGTGTATCTGTACTGTTTAGCAGTATATCGAGTATGCAGGTAGCTAGTTTTATTCTAGTTATTGTTGTTCATTTTTCAAAATGTTTAAATGTGTTTTAATGTCGTGGTATGAGTGATTGTTCGATCTACATTATTGTGTATATTGTGTTAGTTGTGCCCAAGTCCAAGTAAGTATCAAGTACCAAGTAGCACGGCTGAGATATGCTGCTATTCTCTAAACTAAGACAGATAGGAACTAGAAAAGGGATACTAGAGGAAGCTGTTCCCATTCCACCCAGGGACACTCCAGGGTACTTTATGTACCACAAACACGGCCTAGATGCTGTTTTATATCTCGATTTGTGGGTGGATTACACCAAAGATTTAGCAGAGAATCAGAGATGGCCCGCTGCTGGGACATGGGATGCCGATTGCATCATGAGAGTAGAAGAAGCGTTATGGAAAAAGAAAGCCAGACAGTCACAGAAAGATGCCATTGACTTATGGCGTAAAGAATCACACAGGCGTACAGAGAAAGCACTCAGAAAAGCAGAGAAAAGTAGAGAGGATTCGGACAAAGCTCGAGAAAACGTATTAGTTGAGGAGGGGATACGAGTAAAAGCAGAACAAGTAGACCGACAACGAAACACTCTTATGAGTGGTATGTATCCTCTTCTGGCTGAGGGTTTACCTAAGGCCACTCCGGAAATACCGAAGGATCTGCCCCCTCCATTGCTCCCGACTAAAGTACGTCACAAGACCACAAAAGACATTTTTCTTTCTTCCTATTTAGATGATGTAGCCCCCGAATATGTTAATATTCCGCCGCCACGCACACCACCTGCTGACGGCACTCCACCCGAGATAATCTACACCCACTTCCGCAACAACAAACTCCTCCTCCCGTTCCACATCCTCTGCTTGTTCCCCCACCCCTTCCTGCACCTATTCTCCCTACCATTAACCCACTAAATCCTTTTGGACCTGGCACCTCGGGAGGTGCCGCAGGAGGTTTTCAAACGCCACCACAAACACATCGATTGACTTATAGGGATTTAGCACAACAACGTACACCTCAAACAGCGAGTTACGACATACTTAAAGAGCCTCTTACAGACTGTAGATATGATCCAGTACCCGGTAAAGACGACAGAATGATGCTATCATCAGTACGTCTACGACGAGTTGCAAACTATTTAATGTTACTACCAGGAATGATTGATCATCTAGACAGAATATATCTTTTTGTTCAAAGGGGGCAAGGCCCTGAAAGTATTGGCGAGGCCATGGCACATCAGAAGGTTGACACTCAAAGAATGATATTACGTTTCTTCATAAACTGCTTGATAAGAGACCAAGATAGGCCTGGTGTAGACCAGGAAGAAATGAAAGCACTGAACAAATGGGGTCAGAATATAGCAGACGGAAAACATGATAAACAGAGTTGTATAGAAAATATGTACCGAAGGATCCGAAAAGCAGTAGAACAAATACATGAAAGAAGACAGCCTGAAAGAGAAATAGATACAGACAAGAATGAATCCTCGGAGGAGGAGGAACAACCAGAAACGACAACAGGAGCATTGCAATTACCAGCTAGAGAAATGATAGCATATGTAGGTAAGGGAAGACCCTTTAATAATTCAATACGTCCGGTACGTCCAGAAAGTAAGAGACTCTTTCAAGCTGCCATGTCAAACCCGAAGACCCCGGAACATCTATTCCAGGCTACCGATAGAATACTTCAAGAACGAATGGGGTACCATGTACTCGATTCCATGGATGAACAAGAATTGGCCAGGTCAGCAGTACAATGGGCTGACAGTTATGATAAATATAGTGATGACGGCTTAGCGCAGACCTTTTTGAACCTTTCCCCTGATGAACAGAAATTAGCTGGAATATACATGATTCAGCATCTCATTACGTTGTTCAAAGGCCAACATTCTGATCCAGGTCCCCTACCTGATATTTTAATAGAGCTACTCTCGAATAGATGGAGAGGTCTAGGTACCGACTTAATTAAAGTAATTCTAGAACATCGACACAGATATAATGCTTTTCTGAATACACAGTTTGTTCCAGCTCCACCTCCAGAAAGAAAAATGTATTACATAGACAGACAGAATCCCTTGCGAGAAGTGCATCCAGTTAGGAATGATGATAATACCTTTAGACGTGTGTTTGTGTACACGCCCATAACTAAAATGGAACTATTAGAAATGAAGAAACTAGTGCCCAGTCATGACAAAGACCCAGCAGGTTTCCACCGTGAAATAAAAGACATGTTACTCATGGGTGATTATACCTATCCCGACATTATGAAAATCCTGAAAGTATTATTGCCTACCGGTATTTATGAGAAACTGAAAGAAAAAGAATGGGAGGTGGGAGAGAAAAAGATTGATTGGGCTGCATTAGAAAACGAAGAAAATACTCGAACCCCAGGCCTAGGGCTTGGGGATCAAACTAAAGCGTTACCAGGATTGCTAGTACAAGTATTGCCACGTTTGTTAGCAACGAAAAAGGAGGACTGGGATGCAATCTCAGCCTGCAAACAGAAACCCGATGAAGACACTAGTGATTTTTATTCCCGATTTGAGAAATGTTTTGTTATTAATAGTGGCCTGAAACCAAGTAGTGAGTCATATCCACACCTTTTTGTATCCAAATTGGTTGAGAATTCTCTGCCCCAAGTTAAGAATCGTGTTCTGAAAGTCGAGAGCACATGGCAAGCTAACACGCCTTCACAAATGTTACAAATGTTACAGTACCACCAGAACAGAATTAGAGAAGAACATGATCACGAACAAAGACGTATGAAAGACACAAAAATGAAAATGTTAGTTGCTCAGTCAGTTCCAGCTGACGGTCAGAAAAAGGGTATGACACAGTCCAATAATTCAGCAGCTCCTGTTAAAGGGATATGCAACTATTGTAAACAGCCAGGTCACTATATAAACGATTGTGCAGTTTTGAAACACAATATAGTCACAGGAAAAACTAAAGAAAGACCGCGTCCCCCTAGACAGGACCAGGTCCAACAACAAGTACCACAGAATATCCAGCCTATGCAAGCTTCACAACAGACAGTACAGACCGTAGCGGTACCACAGCCACAGCCCATTGCCGCAACACAACATGCCACGCAACAGATGTACCAGTATGCACAAACAGATTACCCCGATTATCAGCGATACACATGAAATAGCCTAGAGAGGGAAGTTGGCTTGCCTCTTATTGAGGTTCCTGTAGATCAAGAAGGTCCTTACGTACATAGCCAAGTTTTAGGAAAAGATAGAAAGTTTTTGATTGATACAGGGGCAAGCAGAACAACGATAAGTCATGACGAGGTTCCAGGGGCACCCCTCTCAGGCTCCCAGAATGTTTCCCTTGGATTTTCAGGCAAACCTATTGTAAATGAAGTATCAAAACCAGTATCTCTTTTAGTTGGTCCGTTGTCTCGCACTACAGATTTATTACTAACGAAATCATGTCCAGAAAACTTGTTAGGTATCAAGACACTGAAAGCTCTAGGAGCTGTTATTTGCTGTTCTCCGGAAGGAGTAAGATTGTTCTTACGTGACTTTAAGGGTCACTATGTGTTGAGAGATATTGATCCCAGATTACAGAATGTTCCTGCACATTTATGGGCACAAGGCCCCACTGATGTAGGTTGTATGCACATTACACCATATCGATTCACACTCAGGCCAGGAGTAGTCTTACCACGAATCCGACAATACAAGTTACCTCCAGATGCTGTAGCGGCTTTACTGAAAATATTTGACGAGCTCATTGCACAAGGAGTGGTTGTAGAAACCGACTCGAATCTATGTAATTTCCCCATGATTCCAATTCTTAAACGTACTGATCCAAATGCACCTCCAGTTTATCGATTAGTTATCGATTTGCGCGAATTGAATAAATGCATCGTACCACAATATCCTGTGGTCCCAGACATCTCGTCTCTATTGACTGCCATTGATTCCGAAGCAACGTTCTTTACTGTAATTGATCTGAAGAACGCCTTCTTTAGCGTCCCCATTGATTCGGAAAGCCAATACCTTTTCGGATTCTGTTTAAATGGTCGTAGCTTCAAATTTGCACGCGCACCTCAAGGATTCACAGAAAGCCCCAGCATCTACAGCCAAGCACTGAAAAGACAACTAGACAGTATACACATGCCTGACAACACTGCCCTGTTACAGTACGTCGATGATCTACTGATCACCGCCCGCAGCGAACCTGAATGTGAGCAAGCGTCACTGACGGTGTTGCATTTCCTGGCTGACAAGGGACACAAGGTGTCCCCTTCGAAGCTGCAATTCTGTGTTCAGCAAGTGGTTTAACTTGGGCACTCGCTGTCCAAAGGGGGGAGACAGCTAACACCTGACCGCATCCAGTTAATTGTAAACATGTCACAACCCAAGACACAAAAGGAGGTACGAGCCTTTATAGGCCTCACTTCTTACTGTAGACAATGGATCCCTCAGTATGCATTTCTAGCGAAACCACTCATACAGTTGACAACCCAGGAGGCAGCGACATCGACTACCCTCCCTTGGACTCAGGAACACACACAAGCTTTTGACGACTTAAAGAAAGCCTTATGCCAAGCACCAGTTTTAGCGACACCATGTTACAGCAAGCCTTTTACTCTTTTTGTCACAGAACGTGAAGGTACCGCATTGTCAGTACTCACTCAAGATCAAGCAGGTTCACACAAACCGTGTGCTTATTTTTCTAGTACATTGGATCCAGTAGCCCAGGCTCTGCCTGCGTGCTTGAAATCAGTAGCAGCAACAGCTCTAGCAATCAGACAAAGTGATTCCATAGTGTTAGGACACAATTGACCATAACCCGTCTTCACAAGATTGCAAGTCAGATACACCAGAATCCAGGCACCTGGACTTGGTCCGGTTGGTTCTGGAGCGTGTTGTCAGCCTGGGGATGGAAGGTTCTATCCTTCCTAGGTATAGCCCTTCTCATAGTATTCAGTTGCTGCCTATGTCTGCAATGTGGGCCAGCGATTTGCGGCTTGTGAGCCACATCATGTGTTCCTCATTCAAGTCCTCATTCAAAACACCGTAAAAAGAAAGAAGAGCAAATGATGTTACATGAACAGATTGATAGATTAATGAGGATTGATATATCATGAAGGGTCCATAGGGGACAAGGAGGGAATGAGGTAATATGAATTTTATGGTCAATTGTGTCCCCTATCGTAGACCCCAACGGCTCCATGTACGTGCTTCAAGTACATGTATGTTCCCTCCACTTCCAGCTATGAAGACGCAAATACATTTGCGTCCAACGTTAACATGTCCTCTTTCAGATCCACCATGAATGGGTCGGATATTCGGTTCCTAAGTGTGCCTTGCCAACGTCTTTACATGGTGCACTTTTCATGTTTTCTAGCTCTGGTGAGTTAGGCCCTGATTCCTGCCATCGAGCCCTTTCTGACTTCTGTTTCTGAAAGCTACAGTCTGCTGCTTCCTGACCTCTACCTTACTCCCTGTGTGGCGAGCGGTGCAAGGCTCGGCCTGCTTGCCTGCCAAGACTGTATTCAGCCTTCAAATTATCTGCTCCGCTCCTCGAAAATACATTCCTGTCTAGTAGTTTAGGAAAACATCCTTCCCAGCTGCAGAGCAAAGGGCCCGGCCTCACTGTCTCCATGCAAGAAATTCATGCTTCCCGTTACCATGGTAGGCCCATGGGCCCTCGCATCTCATGTAGACACGTAGTCGCATATGCACGCAGTCAGTATAGAATAGCCTCTGCCCTAGATAATACAGTTCCTCAAACACAAGATATTAGATATGATTTGGGATTAGGTTGTTCTGACACCCCAGACTTCTGTCTCCTCATGTAGGGCTAAATGTCAAGTCCCCTTCACCCTCCAGTTCCACGTCAATTTCACGTCATGCTGCTGCGCGCGCATCTCTGCCACATATTTCTGCTGACACTGCAGGATTCTTCTATGGATCCACCCACCTGTGATACGTTTCAAGTGACGTTGTCTAGCACACACCTCCGTGTACGCCCTCATGCACGCCTTCTGTTACGTACATGTATTCTTATCTCGTTTCTCTCAGCTGTTACGCCTTCTGCATCTATCTCTACTGTAATGCATTGACTATATATATGATGTTCTGTTATTAAAGTGTTGTACATGTTCATGTCCGTTCCCTTCCTGAACCCTTGTGGTGATGGAACATGATACCTGGTTCGAACCAATTCCTTTCTAAGGAATAAAACCCTTCCAAAACTCAGATACCCCGGATTCTGCCTCTTATTTTTGACTGAGTTATTTTTATTGAACTTTACCGCATAAATTAAGTATAGGTAATTTAAATTTACCACACCAGGGAGGTAGCATTTAAAGCCCGACTATGCCTTATTCAATAAAACATTTTTCACGGGTTGTATTATGACAGAAACAGACTGTATTCAATGGGCAAAGCAAGGACCATGATGTGTCTTCGGTGCAAGAAAACCAAGGGTGACTTCTTACATACAATATGGTGGTGTCCCAATATCCAGGCATATTGAAAGGAAATTGTTGCTGAGCTTAGCGCAGTTCTGAAGGTGTCACTCCCAGTCGATCAAAAAATGTGTCCCTCTGGGTATCCCGATTGATGTGGATGCTCCTAGATCCCAACTCCTATTTAGTGCCATAGGGCTGGTGTTTGCCAAGCGTGATGTGGGCAGGCAATGGGGAGTGGCAGACACTCAAACTATTCAAGAATTGGTGAAAAAAGGAATGGACATTAATATGGTTGCAGAAAAGTTCACTGTCAGGTGGCTCGGGGGCAGAGATAACGGTGGAGGCAAGAACGAGGAGTAAGTCAGGATGATTGGCCATTAACGGGAATTTATTGGCAGAAATATAGCAACAGCTACAGGCTCCTGCTGTAGGGGAAAGTCTCGTTGTTCTTGGGCTTTTCCCGGGAGGGCTTGCTGGTGCTTGACGAGGGTTTGTCCCAAGGCAACAAAAAGGGAAAAGAAAGCAAGAAACCACTGATCAGTGGAAGGCACTCTGGGCCGCTGTTAACAAGGGAAGGGGAGTGCGAAGGCTCACCAAGGACCACCACCACGTGTACCGAAAAGAGAAAGCAGTGCCCACCCGCAAAGCTCTACCCGTTCCCTCCCCCTGATTTAGTAAACCCCTGAAGACGGCGACGTACCTGCTCCAACCACACTCCTCCTGGAGAGTGGCAGGGCGACGTGTGGGCTCATTGACCTCCTGGCGTTCGTCCTTTGCCCTGCTTCGTTGGTTGCGATTCAGGACCTTCAGCTTCCTGGAGATTCCGCTGCTCCTCTGGTTTTCTCTCTTTGCAGGCTCCACTCCTCTCCTCTCTGGCTTCCACACTTCCGCATACACGTTCCTCCCTTTTCTGCTTGGCAGGAGTCCCAGATAGGAGGGCAGGGGTCAATGTCACTCCTCCTGACTCCTCCTTCTGCTGGTTCCAAGCGGATTTAAAGGGGCCACCCCAGTCCTACCCAGGCAGGAGTGTCAGAATGTCAGTATTGTGATGGGCCTACGGGTCGCACTCCGCAGTGATTCCATGACAGTCACCTATGGTAGTAGAGGCTGCCCTCAGAAGTAAACTCTGCAAGGTTTGGGGTCATTGGGGGAGTTGTTTTGGGATTGATTTTTTAGAGCACACCCTGGGCCCCCTCAGAGCAACTGATTCAGGCCCCAGAATTTTCTCTGGTTGTGTTGGTCCATCAATATGTGTATTACTCATTATTGCTATTGTGCCACTGCTATATGGAAAAGTGCAGATATTTTCTTTTATTTGTATTATCTGTCCCATGTGAAATCACTGCTGTTTGTATAATACTGCACTCTGTGACTGCTCTTCATACAACCATTGTTATTGTTGCACTGACACAGTGTTTGTTATGATAACACAAAATATATATTTTTTTAATTTAAAAAAAAGAAATAGGAGTTTAGGGGAAACATGGACTGATAAAACTCCTTGGAGTCTGTTAAAAGATTGGGGTCACGTGTTTTAATGTGTGAATGAGTCTGTAGGTATGCTTGGTTGAATGAATGGAGTGAGGGGCAATGCTATTACTGTCTTGGGGCCTAATTTTGAGTTTGCGGTGTGGTAGCGGGTCTGCCCTGCTCCTGCACTGCTGAACCTGTTGCTAAACTCCACGACAGTTTCTGAGTTTTCTCCTGTGTGGTGGGTGGTTCTTTGGCATTCCCATAGTGATGCCTATGAATTAGGCCATGCTGTGCAGGTACTGGGGTGTATACACACAGGGGGGGGGGCACAATATGTGCATGCACCTCATGGCCTTTGTTTCCTCACCACCACACTTTTCATAGTGATCGCACCGCTATGAAAAGGGTGGATGTCAGAAAACTCGTAATATGCATATTGCGGCCCTCAAGACTGCCTTAACGCAGCCAGGGATCTCTGATCCCTGCCAGTTGCAGTGGACTCCAGGGCAGCCCGACCGCCCTGGTTGTAATAGGGCGGTCGGAAGACTGCCACCTTCCCGCCCCCTAGAGAATGGGGGTCCATAGACCGCCAGACTCGTAACGAGGCCCTTAATTCTTTCAGTTATCGTTAAGGTTATTTTTTCAGCGTGTTTAACGAAAGATAAAATATTATGTACTGTTCTGTAGTCTAAAATTCTTGTGAGTTGGACACTTTGTTCTACAGATGGCTTGATCATGAAGTAAATTAATTTAATCATGTGAGGGAGGAAGAAGATCTGATCCATTCAGCTTCCTATGTTTAATGTATCTATTAATCAGATGGGGAAGGATCACTGGTCCTGCATAACTAGGGTATGCAGGTCGTAGATTGGTGTGTCCCAAATAAAAAACCCTCATGCACGAGTTGGAAGGATCGGGGTAGCGGTATATCTTGATTCTCCGCTATTCGTACACATGTGTGCATAATCATTGGGTCAGTTTCTTATGCAGCCTCCACCCGGAGGTTCTTACCCATGGTTAAAATCAGTAGTGATCAGTGATGTGGTCAGTGCTCTGTGAAGTTAAAATACCCGGACAGCCAGATTCTGTGCTTTATTAGGTCTGGATTCGGGTAGCCTGTTGGCAAATTTGTAAGGTCGCGCATGTCTTATTATACTTTACCAGATCTATAATACTATAAAATATTTTAACCAAATGTTATGCTGTTTGCTTAATATGATGCAATTTTTTTTTGCCTAAATGCTAAGGGCCTTATTATGAGTTTGGCAGTTTTGGAGTGGGTCGCCAGCTCCCCGCTCCATGACTGGCAAACCCATAATGAGACCGTCCATCAGATTCCTACGGGAATCCAGGTCATGCGGTCCTGTGGCGGCTGACCCACTGCAGTGCAGTGCTAAGGCTCATATGTGAATCCTCACATACAACATCAGCAAGGCCAGAACTACCAACAAAGGCTTCCTTTTTTAGGGAATGGCCCAGTGACACAGAGGTCGAGGAGGAGAGGAGTGACATGGTCCGATCAGACATGACAAGTCCAGACCAAGAGCGTGACCAGGGCGAAGACAGGGTTAGACACAACACCCTTGTCGTGAATCTCACGGACAAGATCCTCACGAATGACCAAGTTGGTATTCTGAATAAAGGTCTAGGATATGTCCCTACTCCGAACCTGGATATTTTCAAAACGAAATGTGAACTTGCCGAATTCTGTTGAAAATTGAAGCTCAAAGCCTTTTTCAAAGATCAAACCATTCCCACCCCCGATGGAGATACTACGCTGAGGAATAAATCTAGCTTTTGCCCACTGAATTCTCAAATACCGATAGAAATCTTGATGTTTGAGCAAGCCATCATGAAAGAGGTAGATGAACTTAGCCAAAACCCCCACAACCTTTTTCAAAATGTAACGAGAGCGGAGCAACAAGCGCTGAATGAGCTGAAGAATGATGGTCAAATCATCATAAAATCAGCAGATAATGGCGAGGGGATAGTCCTTCTACTAGCTGATGGCTATAACAAACAATGTGTAGACCTCCTTTCAGACAAGTAATTCTACAAAATCATTACTGTAGACCCAACAGCAAGATTGCAAAGGACTATAGCTCTTATGGTCGAAGAAGCAGAAATCCATAATTGGATATCGAAGAAAGAGGCAGAATATTTAGAGACTAAGACACCCAAGATCCCGTATTTTTATTCCCTACCCAAGACTCACAAAGCGCGGATACCTCCTCCCGGACGACCAATAGTCTTGGGTATTGGGTCGGTTTTAGAACCGCTCTCACAATTTGCGGATCAATATCTGAAACCACTCACCCAGAAGACCCCCACATATTTAAAAGACACGTGTGACCTTCTCAACCGCCTACAACATGTACAGTTTTCACAGGAAACCATGATTTTAGTGGGATTGGATGTTGAAAGCTTATATACGAGCATACCTCAACAGAAAACCATAGACACTTTGGAAACAATAATATTTAATACCAATTGGCCACACAAGACTCCAAGACACTTTGTTCTTGAGTGTTGCAAACTTGCACTCATGGAAAATTATTTTCAGTACAACGAAACTCTCTACCTACAATGCCACGGAACATCGATGGGCAGCACATTTGCCCCAAGTGTGGCAGGGCTGTACGTCAGCACCTTCGAAGAGACATATGTCCACAATGAAAACAATCCCTACCTACGTCAAATACTGTTTTGGAAGTGGTATATTAACAATATCATTCTCATCTGGGAGGGAAATATGGACAGTCTTCAGAACTTTCACTCGTGGATTAACACCAGAGATGAATGTTTGAAATGTACCTACATCGCAGACAGAGTCTTGATTTTCTAGATATAACTATCTATGTGGAGGATAACACTTTACAAACCACGACATTTTTCAAACCAAAAGCAAAAACAGCCTGTTGTCATTTAATAGTTTCCACCCACGCCCCTTGAGGGAGAACCTCCCATATAGTCAATTTTTAAGACTATGGAGAAACTGTAGTAAGACAGGCAAGTGACCTCTGCAAGAAACTTAAAGACCGAAACTATCCAAAGAGGGTGATCAACAAATGTAAGAAGCAAGCCAGAAACCAGTATAGGAATGGTGTCCTGGAGGCCACAGAAAGAGCCCCGCAGGAAGAACTGATAACATGTGTTACCACATATAGCCCTGTGACGAACAACATAAAGAAGATAATAAATAAAAATTGGAAAATTCTCACCTCAGCTTCATTGACATGGGCAAAACCTAGGTTCGCCAACAAGAGGAGTCGGAACCAAAGGGACATACTTGTCCACACAAGACCACCCCCAAAGAAACTGAAAGAACGTGTAGGTCTTCCGCGAGTCATTGGACACTCTCCCTGCGGTTCCTGCTCAGTCTGCAGTTTAACTCAAACCGTCAAAAAAATACAACCTCTACCAAACTTGAAATGGACGATAAGGAACCATACGAACTGTAATACCAGCCATGTTGTATATAGGATAACTTGCCCGTGCAACATGTGGTACATCGGTATGACATGCAGAAAGATTAAGCAAAGAATTTGCGAACACCGCAGCAATGTAAAATGTAAAAACATCACCACCAAGATGTCCAGCCATTACCTAGAAGCAGGACATACAATAGAAGAACTTTACTGGGTGGTTCTAGAAACACTCTTGATTAAGGATAACAATGCTGAAAAAATCCTATTCTAAAAAGAACAAAGATGGGTACACAGGTTGAAGACAGACTCTGTGAGCCTCAATGTTAACATCCCCTGGCTGAGCCTAAACAAATGAGTGTCTACCAACTGTCCTGGCTGAAAACGGTGACGAACTATGAGATTCTCCACCTCAGTACACTGTATCAGACATAAATCTTTGCTATGAATAAGTCACTAAGCATGGGCGGAAAATCCGTTCCGCTCGCGGATTTTGCGGATTTTTGGTAAATTTGCAATCCGCGAACTCTCGCGAATTTACCGAAAATCCGCAAATTCGCACTCAGTGGATTTTTTGGCTTGGTGATACAATATTGCGGCGTGCGGCGTTCACTTACCGTCATGCAGTGTTTGCCGAGTTGTTTTTCTCGATATTTTGCGAGTGCTGCGCCATTTTGGATCTTGCTGCGGGATCCCGCTGGAGTTTGGCGACGCATCGCGAGAGTTCGCAATTGCCAGTCCACGGACTGCGACTATGACTACGAAGCCTTAGTTGTAATAAGACCCTTAGTACACTAATGCTGTTAGTGCAGTTGCGCTATAGAACGCTATTAAATTAATACATGAAAAATAAGCAGCTTTGTCTCAGTTGCTGAAACTTTATTGTGTTCTTTCTTAAATCCACATAGGATAAAATATTAGCTTATCTCAAAGGATGTGGAGGATAGAGCATGTTGGACAGTACTTTAGGCATGCCTGGGCCTTTGCCGGTGCAGACAGAAAAACAGCAGGTAGGCATCATTACTCTCTCACCTTAAAAGATTCCAGGGTTTCCAGTACAGGCACAGCCAAAAAGACATTGAGGCAGAGAAACAAAAATTACACATGCTTGGTACTAATTCTCTTGCCAGCTGCCTGCAAAACAGACACAGGAGCATTTGTGACAAATACCTTAACCTGCGGCTGGCCGCCTGCAATTCAACCTGATGGCAATCATTGACAAAATGTCAAACATGATAAATGAAAATGCTTGAAATAATTTAGCTCCGGTTAGTTACTGCAAGGACCATTCAGCCCATCCCTTTTGCTCACTCTACCTTCATAGGGAGTGACTTACCATATACATTCTGTACCACACCCAAAAGTCAAGCCCATGCTAAAAGGCTATTTTCCTTTATGCAGGAACACAGGAAAGCTCAGAGATGTTTAGGCCTCATGAGATCCATTCAATGAGGGGAAGCATGACTAAGGGCCCAATAACGAGTCTGGTGGTTAGACAGCCACAGCTCCGCTGCATCAGCCAGGGAACCGCCATTCCCGGGTGGTGATTCGGTGGTCAGGAGGCTACAAAATGCTTGCCGCTATGTCCCCACCGAGCATATTACAAGTTTCTTATCTGCCGGCGGTGTCATGGAGGTCCTTACTCCATGTACAGCATTGCAGAGAGGAAACAATGGGTGCCCTGCAGGGCCCCCTATGCCTCCCCCACATTTGGATGCACACAGGGACACAACATGTGCCCCCCTGTGGGCATGTAGCCCAGTTCCAGCATGGCATGGTCTTTTCAGTCCATAGTGTGTAGGAACTGTGTTTGGTGTTCCCATTGTGGTGCCCGTTTTCAGGGCACCGCCATGAGAACATCAAAAACAAAGCCCGCCAGACACAAGACTAACTTGTAATCTGGTGGGCGGCCTCACCACAGGTTTGGTGGTGTGGCAGCGGGGTGGACCCAGCGCCACACCACCAAACTCGTAATTGGACCCTATGAACCAGTGACCCATTGTCTCAAGTGTGATCTACCCGCACAATTCAAGGAAACCACTGAGATAATGAATTATGACTGGATATGCTTAAAATAATCGGAACCTGGTAGTTTCCCTGAGTAATACTCCATGTTGTTGATTTTCCTCACTGTGTCATTATGGGCAACAATCTGCAAGTGAGTCTTGACCCTCTCCCAGCCCAAATTGCTGGCCATGTTCCAAAGCATACAAGCAATCCCAGATGCAGTTCAGACTTATTCAGCCGCTTCCCATTGGATATGGTTTAACAATCTGAGATGGATTGCCCGATTTGAGGTGGAGCTAACACTGACTTGAATATGAGTGTTCTATTTTTTTCCTGTGATGAGATAGTGAGTGAAAATGTAATGGGATGAAATGTTGCACAAAGTAATACCGGTGGTTAAAAGTCAATTCAATCATTTTCATGCTTTAAATGAGGAATTCTGCCGACAATATTGAACACCTGGAAGTGCTGACCATCAGCATCCTAATATTCCCAGATCTAAACCCTGGACAGCTATTGGAAGAGTAGTTTAGTCCAGGTACACAATGATGTTGATGTGGTCTTCCCCCACTCAAGTTCAGTTCAACTTTTCATTTTCCTATGTCAGAAACCTGCTCAAAGACGTTAGGTTTTAAAGTTGAAACCTAGGATAACATTTGTGCTTATTTGACCAGACCTGTGGGCTGAAGCACAGAACAAGCATGCTCACTCAGTCACATAAAAATAGTAAGGACTTCCTCATCCTCTAACCTCCAAGGCATACTTACTGAGAAAAGTTCTTACATTCTTTCAAACTGCAACATTAAATAAAGATCTATATCACTGTCCAAAATCAACTGTTGTGCTCAATGATGGGAGGGTGAAATTGAAGTTGACCAGTTCAGAAGTCAACTCTCTCTTCTGCCCATGTCAGTTATCAGTGCCACCAGTAGACCTCAACGAGGTGAATTTACCATTTAACACTCACCGACTGCATTGATAATGCTAGTGATAACTGCATTACTAAGTCATTTAGAACCTATACAATACCCAAAAATGGACTGTTACTCTTTTCCAAGTTAGGAGTATGATTTTCTCCTGTTTAAGTGCCCACAATACATTGAAACTGTCCAAGCATTATTGAAACTGGCAAGGTAATAAGCTATTTGTGAAACATTGCTTGGGGGTGTTGGTGAATGTTGGTTTTTCCATATTTTTAGTATGGCCATTGTATCTTTATGTTGCTGACGATGGATCACAGCTCCATCAAGGTGTTACTTTGAAAAGAGTGAGGTTGGCAGTCAGCTGAGAATGTCTTTTACCTTTGTCAAGGCTATTTGTGCCTTTCCAAGTGCAGCAGTGAAACATCAAAGCAGCATAATAAGTATTTATAAAGCTGGCATGCCTCCACCATGCCTGGATCACTGGGCAAATTCATGCTGTTGATGGTTCTTCCTTTTTAGGTCTCGCCTATTAATCCCACAAGGGATAATAGGATGAGAGTATAGAGGCCAAACCAAGGCCTGAAACCATCGCAAATTTCCTACAGTTTGTGTGGTGCACTCGTGTGGAAAGCGTGTCCACATCAAAGCCCCCTCCCACAGGCATCTGAAGCTTCCCCCAGCGTGCGCTCGGCCTCAGGCATTTCTCTTCCACCTAATTATTCACCCCTGCTGTTGCTGCCCACGGCCGTACTTTCACTTTCACTGCCGCCAGGCCGTGTCTCTTTCAACATCCTCCCCCTCCCACTTTCTAGTTTTGCCCGTACCCCATTTACATTATGCTCAATATTGTTTTTACGAAGCCTCTTTCTTCGTTATTTTTAAAATACTGACTGAGGAGTCTTTTCGTATATTTAACCCTTTACTTTCCTGCAACGCAAAATTCTTACAGGATATAGTGTCTCACATATGTATCTGAGGGACACAAGAGCTAAGCATTTGCTAATAGGGAGAGTATACTTCCCACGGCCGTACTTTCACGGCCGCCAGGCCGTGTCTCTTTCAACATCCTCCCCCCTCCCACTTTCTAGTTTTGCCCATACCCCATTTACATTATGCTCAATATTGTTTTTACGAAGCCTCTTTCTTCATTATTTTTAAAATATTGACCGAGGAGTCTTTTGTATATTTAGCCCTTTACTTTCATGCAACGCAAAATTCTTACAGAATATAGTGTCTCACGTGTGTATCTGAGGGACACGAGAGCTAAGCCTTTGCTAATATCGAGAGTATTATATTCACAGACCATATCCATTATTTGGATAACCTATACCTACCTTCAACTTCTTTTCACACTCGCTGGTTTTTGAGCAGTGGCATTAAGGGGAAATTGCAATTACACAGCGTGCTGCAGGTACCCACATATAAAGCAACCTGGCCTCACACCTCCACAGGCTACATCAGAAGAGCTGTGTGGATATCAACGTGGAAGACCGTGCACCGCCGGCTCCAGTGCGACTGGGCCACTACTTCCTGGCCAGCAGGGAGGTGTTCACTTCTCCGTCATTAGGGTAAGGTTCATTGGGGGTGGGAGAGCAGTCTTTTAAGGGGCATGCCATTTTCATAACCAATTGCAGGCCTTAGTGGGAAGTACTATCGCTAAGACCCTCCTAGCACTGCCCCTTACACTGTCAAACGTTTAAAAAAACACCTTTCTGGTTACCTCTACTGATCTCGCATATTGAAGTTGATTCCTAGAAGGCGAGCGGATGCGTGAGGATCATTTACTGGGAGACAGGAGGTGAGGCTCTCTTTCTAGAACCTTTTGACTTGTTCGGGAGGTTTTCCATGTAGGTGACCTATACCTTTGTGTATATTTATTTATTTATTTCATGCATTTTTATATAGCGCAGACTTTACCCGAAGGTGTCAGAGTGCTGTACAATAGAACCAGTTACGTTACATGAGAGAAATGTATAACACAATTCTCCATCAAGAACGCATAGAGTCAGCCTCCCCCTCTCAAACATAGCCCGAAAGGTATTGCCTTGAAGATAAAACTGCCACAATGACCTGAAAAATGTCAGACTTAGCATGAGATACTAACAAATATTGGAGTTTATCATTGTACCCCAGCAGAGTAGTGGTGCAGCCACCTACCTATTCATTGGTATATTTGTATAACGTACTACTCTTTTTTAGTAGGATTTGTGTAAGCTTTAGAATGCGTTGGGTGCAATAAGCCAAAGGTTTCTGCCGCTAATAATTGTACCTAACTCGCCTTTTCACACGTTGTGCTCATGTTTTAATTTTGATTTGTGGGCAAACTATGTTATATACCGAAACGATTTCCTATTTCCGAAAGTTTTAATTTCCTTTATGCAAGAATGCTGTAAATGTTGTTTTAAGAGTCAGTGCAAATTAAATTGTTCAACATGCTTGTACAATATTTATCAGACAACTTTCTAAACAGCTAGGAAATGTCTTGCCAGTAAACATTTTCGTGTATTTTTACCAAAACTTTAAAATACTTTGATTATAAAAAGTAGAAAGTGCACGCTGAAAAATGTATTTAGAAGCATGGCTCCAGGTATTCAACTCATGCTTCCTCCCAGACTGAACATCTCCACTTTCCTTGAAATTTTCCAAGACCATTTTGTACCAGCTCCTAAACTTTTTGGATGGTTTTTGACCCTATTGTCTCGAGCATGATTTTCCAGCATTTCATTATCTACCCGTATCTTGCTTTTTACCAATCTTTTGAGCACCTTTCTTAAGTCCAAAAGTCGATGATTTCCCTCATTTTTTCGTGAGAACCTTGCATATCTTTCTAACTTCTTTCATCTTCTTTTTAGGAGCCTGCATTCATTGTCAGACCAGATGTTCCTTGATTGTTTCTCTACCATATTTTTACCATTTGTTTTATTATATGGTTTTAGCTCTCCCTTTAAGCATGCTACCACTCAATTCACTAGGGCCTTATACCACATAATAAAATCTAGGGGTATCTCTTCTTCTTTGTCATCTCTATATTTGTATTGAAGATCCTTTATGTGATTTTAGGGGCTTCTGTGATTTCCTTGTGCTTAACTGTTATGAATAATACAAGTTTATGGGGGGAAGAAGTGCTTCTTCTTGCAGTGATGCTCAAACTTAATGTTGTACTTAGAGGATAATGATGACTCCCTTCCATCTGCAGCACCTCAAACTTTTTGATATAGCTGAAATCCCGCGCTTGAACAAATACATAACCTATTGGGCAGACTCTTGCCCCTTTTCAGCTGCAACCACTTACTCCAGTAAGTGCTTGTTTTCATTACATTGAGATACTTGCTGTTCTAGTACTTTCATTATAAACACAAAACTACATGTCCATGAATACAGACAAAAACCAAAACATAGCATAGCTTAACAAAACACAACAAAATATAGCATAGCAAAACAAAACATATAATAGCATAGTAAAACATAGCACACCAAACACAACAAAACATAGCATAGCTAAACAAAGCATAGCATAATAAAACACAACAAAACATAGCATAGCATAACAAAACATAGCATAGCATAGCAAAACATAGCATAGCATAACAAAACACAACATAGCATAACATAACAAATCAAAGCATAGGATAGCAAAAGATAGCATAACATAACAAAACATAGGATAGCAAAACAAAACATCACTCCGCACCATCACAGCATCACTCAGGGGCACCACAACATCACTATGTGCTACCACAGCATCACTGAACGCCACAGCATTACTCGTTCGCCATCACAACATCACTCAGCGCCACAACAGCATCAATCTGTGCAACCATTCAACAGCACCTGGTTCAAATATGTTCTCTCAATGTTTCAAGCTTGATTACGAATCTAACAAAAAGATGTCAAATATTTCAATTCTGTTCTTGGATTTTCTTCACAATAAAATACACTGAACATAATCTTCACAAAAGTTATTTACAAAACTTTAAGCTAGTGCCATTATAAATTACAATAACTTTTATTTAAGTATTAATTATTGAAAAAAAATTAAAAGCCACTGTTATTTGTAATATCAATACATGTAAGTCACGTAAATACAATACATAATGCATTACAAATGCTATAGGTGTCACATTAGCGAAAGTTATAACTATTGGCATTGTAAATGACAAAGCTATTACTTTCGCTATTTTCAAAAACAAAACATTAATAAAAAATGTGTCATTTACAATACCAATAGCTCAAACTTTCCTAATGCGAGACCTATTGCATTGCAAATGCTTGTTTATCCTTAAGTGAGCTTGACTCAACACTCATTCAACAATGCAGTGAGAGGCATATAAGTAATATTCCGCTGTCTATTTTACAACAGTTGGACAACAGCTGCATATGTCCGAAACATGCTCGTAATTTGAACATATCTAATAGCTTGCATGTATAATTGCATAATGAAAAGACGCAAGGAGTTTGTGGGTTCAAAAACGTACAAAATATCTCATGGTATAATCTTCAAAAGAATGTTGCTGGAGTACTCGTATATTTTTCAGGAAATATTCCATATCTGTAGACCATTTCTTTAGAAACCTGCATGTCATGACTGAATTTGGCTGGGGAAATACAATCTACCTGTCAGGCGATCTCTCCACCTGAAAGATCCATACTTTCCTTGATGTTTTTTTAGACAGTTTCTCCTCTTTTCTGGTTTGTCTTAACCATAGATTAAAGTTCTTACAATTGTTCCATTGTTTGGGTTGAAGGATACTACCAGGAAATACTGAACTCAGAGATTACTCAATCTCCTTTTAGCTTAAAACTTGTGTAACATCAAGGCGGTGGTCTTAGGAAAGGGACTATCAACAATGCGGATCGAAGGCACTGTCACATGTCAGCAAAAAAGGCTAAAATCCCTTTGCTCTGAAGAAGATGGGTCTGAGTCATTGCTGTGGCATGATCATGACTTGACAGAGTCCATCTAAAATTTAATTTCCTCAGCGTGCCCCAAGGGTGACAATGTTCAAAACATTATCTTGTCTGCACTCTCTATGTTTGAGATATGATTCATTCAGCTGTAATTTTGGACTCAAATTGTGTTCCCTACATATGTATTTAAATGTGGACTGGAAATCAATGAAAACATCCCTTGGTCTTGCAGGTGTTCTGTCTGCCTTTGCTTAGTTGTTTTAAAAGTCAGGAGCACGTGGAATATATGCGGATTGGCAGAGATGACCCCGCACCTCAGTGTCTTTGGCAAAATTATCTTCATGGAGGAAGCTGAAGTTCTTTAACCTTTGATGCATTGAGAGCAGACAACAGAAATGATAGGAAAGTCTACTGCAAAAGACTACCGTATAAAGCCTGCATTGGCAAAGCAAATAGGCCCGTCATAAATGTGCCAAAGCATGCAAATTCATGGTTTTGCAAAAGCTGTTTACATATGTTGCATGCACAAATAGTGTTTAAACCATTAAAGCCTACTCTACTGAGTTTGCCAATGCTGGGAAAAAATAAGCAAAAATACAGTTTTCTGTACGGGAAGCCAATAGAAGATAAAGAAGTGAGTGTGTCAGTGTGTTGATTCAGTGCACTTGACAGATAATATAGATCCACATTAATTCTGATGGAAGAACTTCTTGCACGGTTGAATTATACACAAAACAGCCAATAGCATAAGGTGATACTCTCGGATCACTGACATAATATCGACAGACAAAATTTCGACCTACAAAAATATCGAGTTAAAAATATAGAATGCCAGAATATCGACTGCCTATCTACAAACAGGTATGGACAAAATTATCGACTCCAAAATATCGATTGTAAAAAATATAGACTGTCAAAATATTGAATTTTTTAAAAGTCTTAAAATTAATTAAAAAGTAATATAATAATAAATATAATTAATTTAAACATACTTAAAATAATTAAATAAATCTAAAATGAATAAATAATTTATATATATACATATATATATATATATGTATTACCTACTGGCGGTCGCCAGTAGGTATATATAGTTAGGATTTTTTCCCTATGGGATTTCTGAAAATTCTATGTCTAATAACTTTGGCGTTTGTGGACGGAATCGGCTGAAATTTTCAGAAAAATGGCACATTTTGTTTATGAGCAGCTCCTGGAAATTTGGGGGGGTTCGTCAAGGGGGGGCCGAGAAAAAAGGGGGGTCCCAAAACGCGTTTTTCCCATGTTAATTTCCATAGGGCGGTTGGACTCACTTTTAGCCCGAACGGCTGAATGGATTTCCACGAAACTTGGCAAAATTGTAGGGACTGTTAGCCCGATGTGCCTTTGCTAGGTCTCAATATATGTGCTTCAGTGGATTTTGAGAAATTAACGTTTAAATCAAGATATATATCTGTAACAGCGCTCCGGGCAGCGATCCGGTTAGCGAACTTTTCGCGTATCGGAACTTTGCGAAGCGAAGCTGATTGGCTCTCCGGTGTCTGTCAACATTCTAAACAGTCCGGAGCGGCCGCCATCTTGTCTCTCGGTAGGATCGAGAGACAAGAGGAGGCCAAAACAAAGGGGGAAATGAAGGAAAGGGGGCAAGGTAGACCCCTTCTGACCCCCTAGGATTGATGAGGGGGATATTATAGAGCCACGCGGGGCCCCCAAAAAAAAAAAATCCGATTTTTTCGCCGTAGAGACGCGTCTTGGTAAGCGAACCGGGCAGCTAACCGGGAAGCTAACCGGCAGTGTAACGGGAGTCTGAGGAGTAGCTGATTGGCTGTCAACATTGTAAACAGTCCGGAGCGGCAGCCATCTTGTCTCTCGGTAGGATCGAGAGACAAGAGGAGACCAAAACAAAGGGGGAAATGAAGGAAAGAGGGCAAGGTAGACCCCTTCTGACCCCATAGGATTGATGAGGGGGATATTATAGAGCCACGCGGGGCCCCAAAAAAAAAAAAATCCGATTTTTTCGCCATAGAGACGCGTCTTGGTAAGCGAACCGGGCAGCTAACCGGACAGCTAACCGGGAAGCTAACCGGCAGTGTAACGGGAGTCTGAGGAGTAGCTGATTGGCTGTCAACATTGTAAACAGTCCGGAGCGGCCGCCATCTTGTCTCTCGGTAGGATCGAGAGACAAGAGGTGGAAAAAAAAAGGTGTAAATGAATGAAAGGGGTAAGGCAGACCCCTCCTGAACCCCTAGGATTGATGAGGGGGCTATTAAAGTTCCCTGCGGGGCAAAAGAAAAAAAGAATTGCGATTTTTCGCGGTAAAGGTGCTTCCTGGTACGTTAACCGGGCAGCTAACCGGCAGCGTAACGGGAGTCCGACATATTGTGTTTTTTGAACGTTTGTGATATGTGCACGTGTGGATTTTGTCTAATTAAGGTTAAAAAAATATATATATATCTTTAAGCGTGTTCTGGCGCGCTTACGTTTTGGGTTTGATTTGCGCTGCAGAGACGATACGTCACGGTTATGCGATGCATCATGAGGCGTCTCACGGGCTACGTGATACGTCACTTAATAAAGAATATATTTTACAGCTATAGATATTAGCTTTTAAAAAACCAATGAAATTCACAGAAAAAACCGTAGGTTATAGACCATATATAGTTAGGAATTTGCATTTACAAAACCTTGAAAATTCACTGAAAAAACCATAGGTTATAGACCATATATAGTTAGGGATTAGCATTTAAAAAACCTTATTTTATTTGCACAAAACCATTGAAATTCCATATATAGTTAGTTGCACTAACTATATATCGCGGACCCGCAATCCACTGCTAATGATGTCACATATTACATCATTCATGACATGGTCAGTGACATCACTGATGACATCACTGATGACATCTCAAATGACATCACTGATGACATCTCAAATGACATCACTGATGACATCACTGACATCTCATTTGACATTACTGATTACATCACTGATGATATCATTTATGTGATAATACATCTTCAGACTCTAATATAACCTTAGATACACTCAGTGTAAACAGGCACTCACAGACTGTCACACATCCATGGAGTTACTCACACACCTAGTCAGTCATGCAAAGAATCAATCACATCTCCATTTCCTCAACTATACAGTTATACACACCTTACTTATTCAAACATATAGTAACACATATTTACTCTCTTATACAATCCTTGATACAAGTTCACAATGATTCATACAGCCACTCACACATTCACTGGCTCTTATGTTCAGTTATTTATATATGTCAACTCTCACATGGAGTGTGTTTTACATATGTACTTACTTTGACATGTAGCACTGAGATATCCATTCACTCACCAATATACTCATGCACACAGTCAACTGTCCATACAGCTGTTTCTACATGCACTTTTGAACCCATACACCTAGGGAATCAACTGCTCACACATCTATGCACAGAGTTATACACCTCCCAGCCACCCACACACATACTCAGTCTCCCATACAAATACTTGGGCAACCATTCAATAACCCATATAGTTACTGATATAGCTACTGATTTAAACATGCAGCAGTTTACAGAACAACATAAATAATGATTGCCAAATTAAGACACTTTAATCACTAACCCATACACTCAGTGAGACACATTTAATCATTCTCTCATACAGTCAGTCATGCACCTACTAAATCCTTCATCTAGACACTTATACATCCACTCATTCTTCAATATGTAAGACATATTTTAACTTTACAGAAACATACAGTCACTGGGTGTTGTCATCAGTGATGTCATCAGTGATGTCATCAGTGATGTCATTTGAGATGTCATCAGTGATGTCATCAGTGATGTCACTGACCATGTCATGAATGATGTAATATGTGACATCATTAGCAGTGGATTGCGGGTCCGCGATATATAGTTAGTGCAACTAACTATATATGGAATTTCAATGGTTTTGTGCAAATAAAATAAGGTTTTTTAAATGCTAATCCCTAACTATATATGGTCTATAACCTATGGTTTTTTCAGTGAATATATATATATATATATATATATATATATATATATATATATATATATATACATATATATATATATATATATATATATATATATATATATATATATATATATATATATATATATATATATATATATATATATATATACATACACACTTATTATCAACAAAACATATACAATATTTTTACCGTAGGACAGCGAGAGGTTTAAATTGAATATAACCACTCCAGTGAGCGCAACAGAAGGAAAAACATTGGATAGGGTAGAGATAAAAATTACTATTCCAACTCCAAAGAGCGCAACAGTAGGGAAAACGTTGGATACCGTAGGCGTAAAAATTACTATTCCCACTCCAGTGAGTGCAACAGTAGGGAAAACGTTGGATAGCGTAGGGGTTAAAATTACTATTTCATCTCCAGAGAGTGCAACAGTAGGGAAAGCGTTGGATAGCGTAGGGGATAAAATTACTATTCCAACTCCAGAGAGTGCAACAGTAGGGAAAGCGTTGGATAGTGGGAGAGTAAAAATTACTATTCCCACTCCAGATAGCACAAAAGTAGGGAAAGCGTTGGATAGCATAGCGGTAGAAATTTCTATTCCCACTCCAGAGAGCACAACAGTATGGAAAGCGTTAGATAGCGTAGGGGTAAAAATTACTATTCCCACTCCAGAGAGTGCAACAGTAGGGAAAGCATTGGATAGTGGGAGGGTAAAAATTACTATTCCCACTCCAGTGAGTGCAACAGTAGAGAAAGCATTGGATAGCGTAGGGGTAAAAATTACTATTCCCATTCCAGTGAGTGCAACAGTAAGGAAAATGTTGGATAGCGTAGTGGTTAAAATTACTATTCCGACTCCAGAGAGTGCAACAGTAGGGAAAGCGTTGGATAGTGGGAGAGTAAAAATTACTATTCCCACTCCAGAGAGCACAAAAGTAGGGAAAGCGTTTGATAGAGTAGGGGTAAAAATGTCTATTCCCACTCCAGAGAGTGCAACAGTAGAGAAAGCTTTAGATAGCGTAGGGGTAAAAATTACTATTCCCACTCTAGTGAGTGCAACAGTAGGGAAAACAGATAGCGTGGGGTTTAAAATTGCTATTCCAACTCCAGAGAGTTCAACACTAGGGAAAGCGTTGGAAAGTAGGGAAGTAAAAATTACTATTCCCACCCCAGAGACCGCAACAGTAGGCAAAGCGTTGGATAGCGTAGAGGAAAAAATTACTATTCCCACTCCAGAGAGTGCAACAGTAGGGAAAGCATTGGATAGTGTGAGGATAAAATTACTATTCCCATTCCAGTGAGTGTAACAGTAGAGAAAGCGTTGGATAGCGTAGGGGTAAAAATTACTATTCCCACTCCAGAGAGTACAACAGTAGGGAAAGCGTTGGATAGTGGGAGGGTAAAAATTACTATTCCCACTCCAGTGAGGGCAACAGTAAAGAAAGCGTTGGATAGTGTAGGGGTAAAAATTACTATTTCCACTCCAGTGAGTGCAACAGTAGGGAAAGCATTGGATAGCGTGGAGGTAAAAATTACTATTCTCACTCAAGTGAGTGCAACAGTAGGGAAAGCGTTGGATAGCATAGGGGTAAAAATTACTATTCCCACTCCAGTGAGTGCAACAGTAGGGAAAACTTTGAATAGCGTGGGGGTTAAAATGACTATTCCAACTCCAGAGAGTGCAACAGTAGGGAAAGCGTTGGATAGTGGGAGAGTAAAAATTACTATTCCCACTCGAGAGCACAACAGTAGGGAAAGCGTTGGATAGCGTAGGTGAAAAAATTACTATTCCCACTCCAGTGAGTGCAACAGTAGAGAAAGTGTTGGATAGCGTAGGGGTAAAAATTACTATTCCTACTCCAGTGAGTGCAACAGTAGGGAATGCATTGGATAGCGTAGAAGTAAAAATTACTATTCCCACTCCAGTGAGTGCAACAGTAAGGAAAACGTTGGATAGCGTAGGGGTTAAAATTACTATTTCAACTCCAGAGAGTGCAACAGTAGGGAAAGTGTTGGATAGTGGGAGAGTAAAAATTACTATTCCTACTCCAGAGAGTGCAACAGTAGGGAAAGCGTTGGATAGTGTAGGTGAAAAAATTATTATTCCCAGTCCAGTGAGTGCAACAGTAGAGAAAGCGTTGGATAGCGTAGGGGTAAAAATTACTATTCCCACTCCAGTGAGTGCAACAGTAGGGAAAGCGTTGGATAGCGTAGGGGTAAAAATTACTATTCCCACTCCAGTGAGTGCAACAGTAGGGAAAACGGATAGCGTGGGGTTTAAAATTACTATTCCAACTCCAGAGAGCACAACAGTAGGGAAAGCCTTGGATAAGGTAGGGGTAAAAATTACTATTCCCACTCCAGAGAGTGCAACAGTAGGGAAAGCGTTGGATAGTGTAGGTGAAAAAATTATTATTCCCACTCCAGTGAGTGCAACAGTAGAGAAAGCGTTGGATAGTGTAGGGGTAAAAATTACTATTCCCACTCCAGTGAGTGCAACAGTAGGAAAAGCGTTGGATAGCGTAGGGGTAAAAATTACTATTCCCACTCCAGTGAGTGCAACAGTAGGGAAAACGAATAGCGTGGGGTTTAAAATTACTATTCCAACTCCAGAGATTGCAACAGTAGGGAAAGCGTTGGAAAGTAGGAGAGAAAAAATTACTATTCCCACTCCAGAGAGTGCAACAGTAGGGAAAGCATTGGATAGTGGGAGGGTAAAAATTACTATTCCCATTCCAGTGAGTGTAACAGTAGAGAAAGCGTTGGATAGCGTAGGGGTAAAATTTACTATTCCCACTCCAGAGAGTGCAACAGTAGGGAAAGCGTTGGATAGTGGGAGGGTAAAAATTACTATTCCCACTCCAATGAGTGCAACAGTAGAGAAAGCGTTGGATAGCGTAGGGGTAAAAATTACTATTCCCACTCCAGGGAGTGCAACAGTGGGGAAAGCGTTGGATAGTGGGAGGGTAAACATTACTATTACCACTCCAGTGAATGCAACAGTAGAGAAAGCGTTGGATAGCGTAGGGGTAAAAATTACTATTCCCACTCCAGTGAGTGCAACAGTAGGGAAAGCATTGGATAGCGTAGAGGTAAAAATTACTATTCCCACCCCAGTGAGTGCAACAGTAGGGAAAACGTTGGATAGCATGGGGGTTAAAATTACTATTCCAACTTCAGAGACTGCAACAGTAGGGATAGAGTTGGATAGTGGGAGAGTAAAAATTACTATTCCCACTCCAGAGAGCACAACAGTAGGGAAAGTGTTGGGTAGCGTAGAGGAAAAAATCATTATTCCCATTCCAGAGAGTGCAACAGTAGGGAAAGCATTGGATAGTGGGAGGGTAAAAATTACTATTCCCACTCCAGAGAGTGCAACAGTAGAGAAAGCGTTGGATAGTGGGAGAGTAAAAATTACTAGCGTAGATGAAAACATTACTATTCCAACTCCAGAGAGTGCAACAGTAGGGAAAGCGTTGGATAGTGGGAGGGTAAAATTTACTAATCCCACTCCAGAGAGCACAACAGTAGGGAAAGCGTTGGATAGCGTAGATGAAAACATTACTATTCCAACTCCAGAGAGTGCAACAGTAGGGAAAGCGTTGGATAGTGGGAGGGTAAAATTTACTATTTCCACTCCAGAGAGTGCAACAGTAGGGAAAGCGTTGGATAGTGTAGGTGAAAAAATTACTATTTCCACTCCAGTGAGTGCAACAGTAAGGAAAACGTTCGATAGCGTAGGGGTTAAAATTACTATTCCAACTCCAGAGAGTACAACAGTAGGGAAAGTGTTGGATAGTGGGAGAGTAAAAATTACTATTCCTACTCCAGAGAGCACAACAGTAGGGAAAGCGTTGGATAGCGTAGGGGTAAGTATTACTATTCCCACTCCAGAGAGTGCAACGGTAGGGAAAGCGTTGGATAGTGTAGGTGAAAAAATTACTATTCCCACTCCAGTGAGTGCAACAGTAGAGAAAGCGTTGGATAGTGCAGTGGTAAAAAAGACTATTCCCACTCCAGTGAGTGCAACAGTAGGGAAAGCATTGGATAGCGTAGGGGTAAAAATTACTATTCCCACTCCAGTGAGTGCAACAGTAGGGAAAGCGTTGGATAGCGTAGGGGTAAAAATTACTATTCCCACCCCAGTGAGTGCAACAGTAGGGAAAACGTTGGATAGCGTGGGGGTTAAAGTTACTATTCCAACTTCAGAGACTGCAACAGTAGGGATAGAGTTGGATAGTGGGAGAGTAAAAATTACTATTCCCACTCCAGAGAGCACAACAGTAGGGAAAGTGTTGGGTAGCGTAGAGGAAAAAATCATTATTCCCATTCCAGAGAGTGCAATAGTAGGGAAAGCATTGGATAGTGGGAGGGTAAAAATTACTATTCCCACTCCAGTGAGTGCAACAGTAGAGAAAGCGTTGGATAGCGTAGTGGTAAAAATTGCTATTCCCACTCCAGGGAGTGCGACAGTGGGGAAAGCGTTGGATAGTGGGAGGGTAAACATTACTATTACCACTCCAGTGAATGCAACAGTAGAGAAAGCGTTGGATAGCGTAGGGGTACAAATTACTATTCCCACTCCAGTGAGTGCAACAGTAGGGAAAGCATTGGATAGCGTAGAGGTAAAAATGACTATTCCCACCCCAGTGAGTGCAACAGTAGGGAAAACGTTGGATAGCATGGGGGTTAAAATTACTATTCCAACTTCAGAGACTGCAACAGTAGGGATAGAGTTGGATAGTGGGAGAGTAAAAATTACTATTCCCACTCCAGAGAGCACAACAGTAGGGAAAGTGTTGGGTAGCGTAGAGGAAAAAATCATTATTCCCATTCCAGAGAGTGCAACAGTAGGGAAAGCATTGGATAGTGGGAGGGTAAAAATTACTATTCCCACTCCAGTGAGTGCAACAGTAGAGAAAGCGTTGGATAGCGTAGTGGTAAAAATTGCTATTCCCACTCCAGGGAGTGCAACAGTGGGGAAAGCGTTGGATAGTGGGAGGGTAAACATTACTATTACCACTCCAGTGAATGCAACAGTAGAGAAAGCGTTGGATAGCGTAGGGGTACAAATTACTATTCCCACTCCAGTGAGTGCAACAGTAGGGAAAGCATTGGATAGCGTAGAGGTAAAAATTACTATTCCCACTCCAGTGAGTGCAAAAGTAGGGAAAACGTTGGATAGCGTGGGGGTTAAAATTACTATTCCAACTCAAGAGAAAGCAAAAGTAGGGAAAGCGTTGGATAGTGGGAGAGTAAAAAATACTATTCCCACTCCAGAGAGTGCAACAGTAGGGAAAGCGTTGGATAGTGGGAGGGTAAAAATTACTATTCACACTCCAGAGAGTGCAACACTAGGGAAATCGTTGGATAGTGGGAGGGAAAAACTTACTATTCCCACTCCAGAGTGTGCAACAGTAGGGAAAGCGTTGGATAGTGTAGGTGAAAAAATTACTATTCCCACTCCAGTGAGTGCAACAGTAGAGAAAACTTTAGATACCGTAGGCGTAAAAATTACTATTCCCTCTCCAGTGAGAGGAATAGTAAGGAAAAATTTGCATAGCGTAGGGGTTAAAATGACTATTCCAACTCCAGAGAGTGCAACAGTAGGGAAAGCGTTGGATAGTGGGAGAGTAAAACGTACTATTCCCACTCCATAGAGCACAACAGTAGGGAAAGCATTGGATAGCGTAGGGGTGAAAATTACTATTCCCACTCCAGAGAGTGCAACAGTAGGGAAAGCGTTGGATAGTGGGAGGGTAAAAATTACTATTCCAACTCCAGTGAGTGCAATAGTAGAGAAAGCCTTGGATAGCGTAGGGGTAAAAATTACTATTCTCACTCCAGTGAGTGCAACAATAGGGAAAGCATTTGATAGCGTAGGAGTAAAAATTACTATTCCCACTCCAGTGAGTGGAACAGTAGGGAAAACGTTAGATACCGTAGGCGTAAAAATTACTATTCCCACTCCAGTGAGTGCAACAGTAAGGAAAACGTTGTATAGCGTAGGGGTTAAAATTACTATTCAAACTCCAGAGAGAGCAACAGTAGGGAAAGCGTTGGATAGTGGGAGAGTAAAAATTACTATTCCCACTCCAGAGAGCACAACAGTAGGGAAAGCGTTGGATAGTGTAGGTGAAAAAATTACTATTCCCACTCCAGTGAGTGCAACAATAGGGAAAGTAAATACTTCATATATATTTGAAAATAAATTAAATATTAATACCAAATACAAATTAATTAAAATTAATTCCCATTTAAGATATTATAATATTTATTCAATTTAAAACAATAAAATTAATTTAATTACTAAAAAATAATGACCTAATAATACAAAACATTTACAAATAACAAATTATTAAAACATTTAAATATAATTAACTAATAATTCAAAATAAAAACCAATTTATATGTGAATAAATTTAATTAATTACAATTAAATGACTTCCCACCCAATTCCCCTATAAACCCACAACCCACTACAAAAATTAAATACATAAAATTAACATAATTATCAATTAATAAATTAATATAAATTAATTACAAATAAAACTAAATAATTACCAATTCAAAATTTAATTGGAATTAAATCTAAATAAATACCAATACAAAAAAAATATTAAATTAATTATAATTAAATTACTTCCCACCCTATTACCCTATAAACCCACAACCCACTCCTGAAAATAAATGAATGAAATTAACATATTAATCAATTCATAAAAATTAATTACCAATTATATTTTAAATAATTTCCAATCAATAATTAATTAACAATTAATTGAACATAAATTCCAATAATTTTAAATATTTAATTATTTATAATTAAATTACTTCGCACCCTATTCCCCTATAAACCCACAACCTGCTCCAGAAAATAAATGAATAAAATTCACATAATTATCAATTAATAAAAATTAATTACCAATTATATTTTAATTAATTGCCAAATAATAAATAATTAACAATTAATTGTACATAAATACCAATAATCTAAAATATTTAATTAATTATTATTAAATTACTTCCCACCCTATTCCCCTATAAACCTACAACCTGCTCCAGAATTATATTACGCAAAAATTAAATACCATAAATTGACTTAGTTACTTACCTAAAATTCGATATTTTTGTTGTCTATATTCTGTCCATCGATATTTTTTTTGTCTATATTCTGTCCCTCGGTAAATAAATATGACTTGCAAACAGCAGTGTTGGCAAGCCCGACCTAAATGAGCAGCCTTTTGAGAACAGTTTGTAACATTTGTTGAAGCAATGAAACCTCTGCGATAAGTTCAATAGGCGACCCCCACAGTTGTATGTCATTGCAGCCTCCTAATTTGACTGCCCACCCGCATGCCTAAACCCTACGGGCCACTATTGCCCAAAATTATCACTATGACATATTGCATGCCCTGTATTATCTTGAGTGTTTGTCTCATTAGCGATCTTTATCAAATCATATGGGGTGGTCATTAATAATGTTTGAAATAACTGAGTCCCCTTTAAGCGTTTGTACTCCATTGTCGTTTGCTGCTGATGGCCTACATATTACTCAACCATTTGCCTTGAATTACTTCCTAAAACATTTCCACAATGTCTGTTTTTCTGCTATGTTGAATCAGGCATACTGTCTCGGCTGCATAGCTTGGTATGAACACTGACCTACCGCGTACCTACAGATTCCCTCCCTTACTCTTTTAAGTAATAAGAGTGATTGCTTTTCCTAGATGCCAGTGATAGTCCTGCTGATATGTGGGTTGTGGCTTTCTTCATTTCCCACACTTCCCTCTGGGGAATATTCCCAGAGCCGGATCTTGTCTCTTCCCTCCCTTTCTCTTATCCACCTCTCAGCCCTTCGTCTGCCTTTAAGCCTCCTCCTCTGCTCACCCTCCCACCTCCGTGATTCACACTCGACCACCCTGACCAGGAATCCTTCCTCTTCTGCCTCATCCACCTATGCCTTCCATCTGTTAGGAGGAGATAAGTGGCATGGCCTCTGCTTTCCCTGTCTGTCGTTCTCTTCTTATAGCGGATGATTCTGAAATATTGTTTTGTTGGAAAATTTGGTGTAATTAAGGATTATTTCATTTAATTATTGACATTGATAGTACTTTATGTAGTGAAGAAAATAAAAAATAAAACAACATGTAGGCAATGGCTTAAATGTGCTGACCTAAAGACTATGGGGCAGATTTACAAGCTCCTTGTGACACTTTTACGCCGCCGTTGCTTCACTTTTGTGACGCAGCCACGGCATAAACATTGCGCCACATTGCGACCTATTTACAACGTGACGCATCTAGGCAGATGCATCACGTTGTAAAGCCCTGCGCCACAGGAAACCTATGTCAGGTTTCATGTGGGCGTTTTGTCGCAGGGTGGGCGTTCCCTCGCAGGAAAGCCCCGTAAAACTGACGCAGTGAAATCTACAAGATTTCACTGCAAGATTTCACTGAGTCAGTTTTACGACGCTGCTGTGTCAAATCATTACGCCTGCTTGAAGCAGGCGTAAGCAGTGACGCACCACGTTGAATATGGGTGGCCCCTGTGCATTGCAGGAGTTGGGTCATGCTTGCGACGCGACTCCAGCAATGCGCCGCCCATACGCCACAAGATGCGTCACGCATCTTCCGTTCCTTGCGCCATGGTGCGCCGCATTATAAATGCAGCGCATCTGTGGTGGCGGAAGGAGGGGATTGCATGACGCATCTGTTCTGGCGCATCCCTGCTGATTTGCAGAGATGCGCCAGAACATATAAATATGCCCCTATTTTTGTCCAACATACGTCAGACACACGAGAAATGCAGACACATCCTTTATTCGTGCAGAGAAACACTTCCTGTACAGTAAATGCTGTCTATAATTTCTCCCAAGCTTGTATGAGAATGCTGCCTTTTGTTTAATGAGTCAAATCGCTGATCAAGACCATCAGGCTCCCGCCTCGTCTCTGCATTGCATTTAAAAGAGATGTGATTCCACATAACAAAACAATGAGCGATCTGTGATAACAAAGTGTAGGCTAAATGTAATGTATTTTAAAAGATTTCCGACACTATTTAGGTTTGGAATGTATCTCACATTCTACGGAGCAATTATTTTGCAATAAACAAGTTTATTCTGCCATTACAGTCCATATAAAATGCATTAAAAAAGATCAGCCTCATACCATTATACTAAAAACGTAGACTTCCATTTTATCATCGTCAGATATTTTTCAAATACACAGCTAGTGAAATTGCCATCTGAGCACCGCTCAAGGCAAAGAAGTAATCCATTGAAGCTCCAACTGTTCGAATAGCATTCTTTGTAAACAGCGGTCGGAAGTAGGTCGGTTGTAATTGCAAAATTTAGGGGAAGAAATGTGTAGAATGTGAGTCAGAAGATTCCGATCTTTTTACTCTATGCAGGTTCTTTTATTTCCTCATTGAATTGCGTAATGATCTTCTTAATAGCAAAAATTGTAGGCCCCATCACATCCTAAGACAAGTCAAAGTCTGGGACCTGGAACTGACACATGATATTGCGCTGTGCTCAGAGCAGTTTTGCTCAACAATGCAATATTGGGATGTTATATTAATGCCAAGACGCTCCCATTCGAACAGAGACAGAGCGTGTGCAGTAACACCCTTAAGGGCATGTATGTATGCGTATAAATATAAGTGCACACTTTCTTGTAATGGGATCAAGATTGTAAAAGAGAATGGACTAAAGTCTACACGAAAAGAAGAGAATCATAGAAAGACTGCAGAATAAATTAAGTACATATTCTGAACAAGAAGCAATTGAAAGAATCATCTACAGCATTACTGAGTAATACGATCACATATTTAAATGCAGACACATATACAAGTGCGGAAGGGGAAATGAACATAGGAAATATAGGGCTAGATGTAGGTAAATCTAATTTACCGATTCATAAATACCGAATTTTACCGATTCGGTATTTATGAATCGGTAAAATAGAAGGAGGCAGATGTAGGTAATTTTGAAAACACAATTACCGAATCTGTAAGATTCGGTATTTACCGATTCAGTAAATACCGAATCGGTATTGCCCATTGATTCCTACGGGCCTTGAAGCCCATAGGAATCAATGGAAAATACCGATTCGGTATTTACCGAATCGGTAAATACCGAATCCTGCAAGGGTGCAGGGGGTGTCACTTTGACACCCTCTAGCACCCCAAGTACAGGCGTGTGTGACATGTGGCACACATACATGCCCTAAGGGCATGTCTGTGTGTAACATAGCACAGGTGTGCATTCACAGATGTGCACGCACACCTGAATTCGGAATTTTACCACCCAATAGGATTGGGTGGTAAATACCGACTCCTAAAGGGCCTGTGGCACTCTGTGAAGTGCCACCTACATATTGATTTACAGAATCGGTAAATTTACCGATTCGGTATTTTACAGCTTCTGTATATTTACCGAATCGGTAAATTTACAGATTCGGTAAATCAGATGCCCCCTACATCTCAAAAGCCAAATACCGGTCGGAAACGGACGAAATCGGACGTTTACGACCGGTATTAAGGCTCCTACATCTGGCCCATAATGTTTTTGTCACCTAAAGCCAATGGAGAGACAAGACTCATTACTTAAATTGAGACATCCCATGTTTTTACCCATGTGGGTCTAGTAAAACTTCATCACTGGGAGCATTTGAAAAAAATTGATAAGAATAATGGTATTGTCAATTGCATTTTAAAACACCAAATCAGGAAACAATGAGTCAAGGGAATGAAAAATTGCACATAAAGAAAGATGGCAATGAATAGTTCCTTCAGAAGATTATGTGTGGTGGTTAATGGCAGAATCTGAACTATGACAGGAAAAAAATAACAATTTGCAACTCATGAAGAAAGGGGATATGCTGTCAAAAAATAATAAGCAATATAAAATTTAAATAAACTCACAAGAACAGAGTTATGCACATAAATGATGACCAAGTAAGAAACGTATGATATCCCATCACTATGTCTTCAAGTTCAGAATGAGTCTCTCAGGCGTAAAGTTCAGATAAGGTTTCTGTCATGTAGATACAACATTCTCCGGTCATTGGATGCTCCTTACCATCAACACTGTTCTGGGGCATAGTGATGAGTACAGGCCTCAGCAAGGCCTGCGAGAGCAAAAGGGTTTGCTCTTCTGTGCACAAAGTCTTCAGACTACAAAGTAAATTGGCACGAAAACTGGAAATACAAAGACATAGTTTAATAAACCTTTAAAGGTGGTACTACAGCCTACACAACACTCTACAGTATTGTACAAGGCAGCACAAAGAACTCAGACATGCGGTCCCCTTTTATACACAAAGAAGGGGCTCATAAGTAGGCGGTTACAGCTCAAAGCATGATTTACAACCATATATGGACATTTCTCGAACATGATCGATACATGGGTGGAGTTAATGGTTCTTGAGACCCGCCGAATGAACATTCCAATCTTCGCTAATCAGAAACAGATGTGACTCCTACTGGGTATGCGCTAGAAATGCAATGAACTATTTATAGCCTGTTGCTTGGCAAACTTCAGGGGGGACAATCAGTGAGGTAGGACTCGCCTCGTGACGAGCACATGGCAATGTATGGCACACAAGATGGACGCCAAAAAACAAAATGGAGTCTGGCCGTATTTCAAGTGAGGGCGGGAAAACTAGAACAAAGACATGATAGCATGTCTTCAGCGAATGCTTAATACTATCGCTGTTTTATTTACAACATAGAGCAATAGATGTTAGAGAGACTACACTATTAAATAAAAAATAGAGATTGGTTACATTCTTTGAGACATCTTTGAAATCCCCTTTCAAAAAGACACCACAATCAGGAATCAAAACCAACACAGCCCCACAGCCACTTACCAGCACTCTCAACCAGTCTTTCTTTTGAGAGGAGAAAGAAGAGGTCAGAAGGTTCAGACTGGAGGCACAACACAGTATTTATCAGGTGAATGCTAAACTCACCAACATTATCACTGATGATAGATAACTAACTAGACAAAAATGTAGTTACAGAACCAATCATAAACTTTTAAATTGTAAATTGACCAAGAACAAGATTTGACATCAAAATAAAGGCTTATGATACATGTTAACAGAACACATATACATTTTCATGTCTGACTGAGAACAGAATTTCTCAGTTTATTTGTGGAAATTTGCTCTACTTATTTTTTTTTAAAAAACACATAACATGGATCAAGTAATGCATGTTGCATTAGATCATCCATGGCATCTCAAAGTCACACTTTTGAGCATTTGGTCTAGAAAGACCTTGCTTAAATGAAAAACAAAAAAGAACTGCAATATTAACAAACAAGAGGACTTCTTAACCTAAAATTGAATGACTCTTTTGCCATTAAGGCTTTCTAACAAGTGAGGTAGGATTGTAATTCAAAATGACAATAAATATAATTAGGAAACTGAGAAACACCTTTCTTATCTCTCACATTAAAGACGAGTTAAAAGTCTTTAACTTGATTTAAAAAAAATTACATAAATGACCAAGCCCATCAACATCCACACTCCAACAATTTAAACATTGCCTAAAATACATAACTGCATCAACAATTCGCTTAGTCACCCCATTGTGTTAGTCTGTGGTTCGGATTTAGAGCCACGGTGCAAATAGGTGGGTATATTTGTATTAATCACTACATTGTAGATACAGAACAGTTTACATTTGATCAGCATGGTAAAGCAAATTCAATCCTACATTTGAGGTACTAATACCCTTATCTGTGAGGTATCTCCACACAAAAATCACAGAGACAGAGGATACATTAATGGGTTCAGGTTTTGCTTCAATTCTAGCAAACAATTTTGTCACTAAGTTCAAATTTACACAATTCTAACTCTTTGTAAACAATATCAAGATGTGGAAATGCTACATTGATTCCATATTCTTGGTATGACATAACACATAAGAGGGACTGAATCTTGACTATGTATAATGTTCTGTATGGACAATTTCATAGCATATATTCAGAAACTGTAAATACAAACCAAGCTTTTTTTATTCTAGCAATAATTAGTTCAATGGAATGCCAGAGTTAAACTTATTTTTCATGCTCCGATTCATTTCCTTCAAACAACATGTCACTCAAATATGGGTGTGTGCTCCAAACTAATGCTAGTAATTGTTGTTATATGTCTATAGAGATTAACATTGCTTCAGATAAGTGTACCACAATGTATCATGTAAAAAAAAAATGTTCACCAAGAACTATCTCTGTGTGACTGTGACTCTGACTGTCTGAACGTTAGAGATCATATCCTGTTGTAATATTCAACAACACTTACCCTAATTTGAATAATGTTACCGAAAAATATTGCTACTGACACGAATATGTACAATAGCAAGACCTGTTTTACAAGGTGGTGATTATGTCTTCTTTTTGTATATAGGTTTTGGTACACATGAAGCCTTTGCTGTATGCTGTTTGTGCTTTTCACACATTCACAACTCCATGCATACCATACATTTTTTTAAATCACCACTAATTTTTGCCTACTAAACTTTATATTTATCTCTTAAAGGTATTTCTGGTTTGGCTGGCTGCACTCTTTCTGCCTGGTCAGAGGAAGGAAGTTTCCTCTGCCCTAGTGGACTACACCCTGTCATACTGAGAATTACCTGCCAGAAAGGTGGAGTCCCTGTGTTTTCAGAGAAGCCATTGTCACAGAGGGTCCTCTGAATACATTGAAACTTTGCTGTGCAGGCACCATGTTCAGTGTATCCGTGCAGCAAATTTTTGTTTTTTAAAAACAAACTCCCAATGTAGGAGTTTGTTGCAGAAAAAAAAAGAATGGTCTGACATTCTGAGAGTATTTTCTAAGCACAAGCGGGTCATTAGTCCTATTTCCCTTGCAGACTGCCAGACTTTCCCTGCTGGTCCGAAAGATAAATAAATGACTGAATTGTCTGATATCCATTGACCAATGGCCCCATGTTAGTCGGGCCTTCGGTTAAAGTGTTCTGCAGTAAAGACAGAGGAGGTAGAAATAGATCTTGAGAACTTCAGAACAGGGTACAGTTCTAAGTCTATGGCAGAGCACACAATGTTTTCCAAATTCTAAATATGCCTCTATGCTAATATGCACACATAGAGATGTATTGTAATAAATATAGCTGAGCCTTTCATCTTTGCTGTATATTTATATATTTTACCAGGTTCACCTTTCGAAGGTAAGGTAGCCATAGTTCATTGCTATATATATACATTCATATAAAGAATGGGGGAATACCATAAGCATATTTGAAATAGTTTTCTCTTTCCTAGTTCATTCAGAAAGCAAACAGAGAATCAGTTGGTGAAAATAATAAAATGTGAAATGCTAGACAGAGTGCGTCATGTTTTGGAATTTTATAAAAACTTCTCCATGTGCATTTCTTTGCTACTTCTCACTTCCAGGATCATCGAAAGGAAACAGGCCACCAGACATCAGAGGAGCACAGGTTGTATAACTTAACAAAACTGATTCCAGGTTTCTCGGAAGCAACATCTCAGTGATCCAGAATAGCCTAAAACTGGCCTTGAATAATTCATAGCAGCGTCTTTGTTGTTCAGAGATCAGAGAATACATAAAGGCCTGTCTTACACTTGCTTATATGATGTAGGATAACTTTATGTGGGCGAGCATCCTTTACCTAATATCTATCAGGAAGCTCAGCATTCAAATGCAGTATGTTTGCCTTATCGTATTATCTTGATCATGAGCCTATACCCAAAATACACATATTTGAAAACCCTGGACCTATTCTTATGAAAAATAACGATTTGTTTTTGGCTTTTGAATTCTAAAGTTCTAACACCATTATTGGAGTTCTAGTGCCACAGTTCTTTTCAAATCAAACCATGCTTTAATATCCATGTTAAATTATCTTACAAAGTTAATTTTCAATCTTCTCTCAACAGAAGAGGAAGCATATTAAAAATATTACCCATAACTCTTCCACTTTTACAGACCGCCTCCAGTGAGACATTCCATATTTTAGACTCACTAAGAATCTTTCAAATACGGATTTGAGGTATGTATTGGCACTTGCTGATTGCTTGGAATTTTTAAGTGCCCCAATGCTGATTCCCAAATACCTTTATTTAACAACATAAAGGTTTTCGAACGTTGTGCGGTGGCAGACCGGCAGGAACATAGACTGAATTACATAAGAGAGATATTACTGCAGACACTGGTTATCATTCTGGTCACAGAACTGTTAATAATTCGAAGGCAGCAACGCGTTTTTAAGTAACCTCAGAGCAAAGTATCCTAGCTATCTGATCTCACACTGATCACTGCTCATTCTAGAAGGACCCTGTTTAGTCTTAATTACATTTGTATTTTCCAAAGGAAAATAAAATAATCCACCCATCTGTGGTTACAGTATCTGTTACCTTGTTTAATTGTGATCTGTTTAGGTCTCGGACCGGAAATGCTGGCTTGCCAGCTTCCGGGAGGATATCTTATGTTTCTTAGTAGGGTCGTTTAACCCTCCTCTCTCCTCCATTGGCTAGCTTCCTAAACGGAGGCCAGCCATTGGAGGAGAAAGCCGTCCCTCCAAAGAAGCTCCGTCTTTTTCGGATTTGGAGGCGTAAGTTTTGCTGTTCTTTAGACAGTGACGTAGTACGTCACTCAGGACAGCAAAACCACGCCCCCGAATCCGAAAATTTTCAGAAGCACCGGGCGCCATTTTGCTGTTTGTTAAAGATGGGGTAGGTCGCATGCTCCCGCTGTCCTTGTTCCCGCCCCCTCCCGCTGTTAGCTGCTTCTGCTGTCCTCGTTCCCGCCCCCTCCCGCTGTTTGCTGCTCCTGCTCCGAATCCGAAAATCGTTGCGGCCGCCATTTGTTTTTTGCCATTTTATTCTTGTTTTGATCCCTTTCACTGTCCTCCTCGTGTTTGCTTTGTTAATGTGCTTTATTTTATGTTTATTATTGTCTTCACAACGTTGCAGCTGTGATCCGCGGCGCCTGTGCACTCTTCCAGGCTCTTCTTTCCAGCTGTGCCGCTCGACGTTTGGGAGGGGCATGCTGGAGTAGGTGTGGGAGAGGGAGAGGCCACGCGACAGTCGTCTCCGGTGTGCGCGCTTGTGCTCCCTCATTGCACTGAGCTGGAGCAGACATCGGAGGGCCGGCAGGCCTCTTCAATTAGTGGTGTTAGGAACCTCGCGGTGCACGTTCCTGCTTGTGGGAGACGCAGTGGGCCCCGTTGCTGCCGTAGACTCGCCGAGGCCTCCCTGGAGAGGAGGGGCGGCGTCGGTTGCCCATCAGGGGGTGCAGGAGGAAGGAGCGTCTTCGGAGTCACTGGACTGGCTCGCCTGCGTGAGACGGTGGAGGCGTAGGTAGGAAACCACCTTGTTTGTTGTTTGCATGCATCTACAGTAATACACCGATTATTATATTTCCCATACATGCCTCTTAAAAATAAGACCGTATTCTATTGTAGACAGATAGCTTGCATCTGATTAACACATGGACGTATTGTGGCTAGCAATACAGAAGATTAGATGGTGTGTTTTGAACAACTCCGTATGTGACGCTGACCGCATATGATTTCATCCAAGCTGTTACTCACAGAATAATAGTAGCATGCAGTCTTATCTTTATCTCTTTTGTCTAATCTTGGCAATTTACTCTCCTCGGCTAGTATTTACATGCCATCTTGATGTGTTTCCCTGTGTGGGGGCTGTGTGTGTGGGGGGGGGCTCTGTGTGTGTGATAATTTTTTCTGGGCTCTGTTCCCTGTGTGTGGGGCTCTGTGTGTGTGTGTGTGTGTGTGTGTGTGTGGCTCTGTGTGTGTGTGTGTGGCTCTGTGTGTGTGTGGCTCTGTGTGTGTGTGTGGCTCTGTGTGTGTGTGGGGGGGTCTGTGTGTGTGTGGAGGGGCTCTGTGTGTGTGTGTGTGTTTCTCTGTGTGTGTGTGTGGAGGGGCTCTGTGTATGTGTGTCTCTGTGTGTGTGGCTCTGTGTGTGTGTGGCTTGTTGTGTGTGTGTGTGGCCCTCTGTGTGTGTGTGTGGCTCTGTGTGTGTGTATGGCTCTGTGTGTGTGTGTGTTTGTGTGTGGGGCACTCTGTGTGTGTGGGGGGCTCTGTGTTTGTGTGTGTGTGGGGCCCTGTGTGTGTGTGTGTGGCTCTGTGTGTGTGTGTGGGGGGGGCTCTGTGTGTGTGTGTGGGGAGCTCTGTGTGTGTGGGGGGGGCTCTGTGTGTGTGTGTGGGGCTATGTGTGTGTGGGGGGCTCTTTGTGTGTGTGTGGGGGGGCTCTGTGTGTGTGTGTGTGGGGCTCTGTGTGTGTGTGGGGGGGCTCTGTGTGTGTGGGGGGGCTCTGTGTGTGTGTGTGTGGCTGTGTGTGTGTGTGGGGGGCTCTGTGTGTGTGTGTGTGTGGGGGGGGGCTCTGTGTGTGTGTGTGGGGGGGCTCTGTGTGTGTGTGGGGGGGGGCTCTGTATGTGTGTGTGTGTGGGGCTCTGTGTGTGTGGGGGGGCTCTGTGTGTGTGTGGGGGGCTCTGTGAGTGTGGGGCTCTGTGTGTGTGTGTAGGGCTCTGTGTGGATAGCGTTTTTTGTAGGAGGCTCTATGTGTGAGGGTGGCTCTGTGTAGGTGGCTCTGTGTGTGAGGGTGGCTCTGTGTAGGTGGCTGTGTGTGTGTTGGCGGCTCTATGTGAATGACTCTGTGTGGGTGGCACTGTGTGTGTGTGGCTCTGTGTGGGTGTAAATGCAATAGGTCATGCATATGCGTGCGATTAAGCTATTGGCATTGTAAATGACAATGCCATTTATTTAACGATTAAGCTATTGGCAATGTATTTGATTTATTTAGGTTTTAGAAAAAAAAAAGTCATGAGCAATGCCAATAGCTCTACCTTTAATAATGCCGAGACCATTGCATTGTAAATGCTTGTTTTCCATGTTGGAGGGGGATCCTGGGCGATTCAATTATGGGAAAGTTAAGGAGACAACGGGGTCTTATATTCTGAGGTATTTTAGACAAGAGACATATAGGGATGGTGAATCATTTGCATGAGCAGAGAAAGAAGAATGATGAAGGGCACAAGATTAGTAATGGGTGACTAGTGAAGTGAGGAGAGATGGTTAATTTGGTGGGGCATGAGAAATGATGGAGTGGGGTTGTGTGAGTAGATAGACTGGAATAAATGGTGGTAGTTCAGTAACTCTCACACAGACATAAACAGTTAGCACATATCCAAAATCTATTTTTTTCTTGATATGGTGAAAACCCAACAACCATTTTGTTTCTAGTTTAGTATAATGCCACTTGAAATATACGTTTTATGGTTTGATTGAGATATGAGTGATTAATGTTGTTCTGGAGATCATTATTTATAGAGGATCTCTGTGAGTGGTAGACATTTTTCAGCATACTGCATTTCTAACATTTTCCTGTCATGCTGCATGAAAGCAAACAAGTGAAACATCTTTTTTTTGTAACATTAAGAGCCTCGGCTAATATTTTGCAGCACAGCAGCGTAGCAGGCCTTCCTGCTGTGCTGCCATGCGTCAAAATAAAAAGGCAGGAAAATGCTGTATCTACAAGATATGGTGCATTCCCCTCCTTCTCCCCTGTGCCGGAGCACAAACAGCAGCCGCGCGCCAATGCAGACACCCTTGCGTCATGTTGCAAGGGTGCCTGCATTGCGGGGAAGATGTTTTTCTGCAGTAATGGGCACCTTCCTGCACAAAAACAATAATTGATGGCATTTTCCTCTTTCGATGTGTGCTACAGAATGTAGCTCGCATAGAAAGAGGAAAAATTGCAGAGAAATATAAGTATTTCTCCCATTGGGCCACTCCTACATCTCCCCTGGGGAGGCAGAGGTTTCTAATGAATTCCCAGCTTTACAAAATGTTGCAAATCTGGGAATGTGTCAGGTTCCATTGATGTTGCATGGGAGCACCCACAACAACACCCACGCAATGCCCTGTTCACGCAGAGTAATGCGTGAAAGGGTCCCAAATTCACAAGGCCATGAAAAGTCACACAGGGTGACATTATGTGGTCTTGTAACTATGGGCAAGTCCATGCGCTACTGGTGTATCAAAAAAATGACACACCAGTGGCTCAATGGTCTTCGAAATGAGGTCCAAAGTTCTTCTAATTGTTGTAATATAACATCAAAAGGTGAATGAAAAAAACCTAAGACATATTTTTACCCATTTTTGTTCTACAGAATAACTATCTGGTGTGTACACAGGTGCAATGGTTGATTATTATTCAGTGCCTTGTGCAGGTTTGCTTGACGAAAGGTGCATAATGTTTTGAATGCGGTTCCTAACTGTACCAGCAGCAAGTGTTAAGCTTTAAGACCTGGTGCTCAAGTCTGTGAGTGTGCTATTGAGAAGTCTAAAATAGCCTTAGAGCCTGTCTGGCCATTAAAGGCCTGCTCCAGAGGTAAAAGCTGAGTCGAAGGCCTTTTACAAGGGAGTGGGCCTTTAATGGCCAGTAGAGTCCGCTACGGAGGGCTCTAAGGCTATTAGAACATTCCACAACTAGAGAGAAGAATGTTCTAATTTGTAAAACAAAGGCCAGATGGAGCCCAAGGGGGGTTTAAATCTCCTCGGACTCCATGAGGCCTTTGTTCACAGCAACAGCTGTGACCAAACATTGTAATGTTGATACTCCGTGCTTCCACCAGCCATTAGAAGCCCGGAGCACACCATTGTTTTCAATGGTGCACTCAAAATTCCAATGTTCTAATATGAATTACAGTCCTCTTTGGTCTTCTACTTTCCTCACTTGCAGCAATCATGCAGATTACCTTTTAACTCTCAATGCAAGAATCACTTGCTAATTTTTGTTTTAATATGTTACTGTATGCCCGGCGTTCCTCCTTATTTATCCTTCCTGATCCTACTTTACATTCCCCCCTTTTTCGTGTGCTCTGCTTCTGACCTGCTTGTTATCCAGGCCTTGCCCTCTTTCGGCTCGTCCCTGTTTCAGCTCTTTTTACCTGCAGTCTCCCATGCCATGGAGAAAGTTTCCTCTAACCTTAGGACTGGCTCCTACTTTGTCCCCGCTTAAATCTCTGTTGAAAGACAACCTACTATTTACCTGTTCTACTTCTTACCCATGGCTGTCACTTGATTGACTCACTTATTTTAGTCACACACAGTTTTTTCACTAAATTTTGTTCCACTGCAAATCAGTGGCTCTACATCATCTGACACCCTGATCTCAATCTTCCTTGTTCACCTTGATCTATTGGACATATACATCTAGTCTTGAAGGTTCAACATGGAAGTTACATGGTATGAGGCAGCCCAAATGATGACCAGGGCGGTGCAGGACAGCCACTGATGGGTAACCTTATTCATTAAGGGATATCCGTTCCCAATAACTACACCTCAATTATCCTCAGATTTTAAGCTGTTGGTTCATGTCATATTTAGTTTGCTTTACGATACACCCATAGGCACTGGTTGTTTTCGAAGTATCTTGTTGGGGGCTGTGCCCGTGCTCGGTCTGAAAATATGCCCTAGGACGCTTCACTAGTGGTTTGTATTGATGTATTTGTATATTGCACAATTATTCAAAAGACAGTTAAGTGCTGCACACTATCAAAGTCAAAGTTACAGCAAGTGTGTGATTGAGTGGGGTCAGAGAGTGGATATGTCCCATTACTTTGTTGTGATGTACATTAAAGAGGTGTCTCTTCAGCTCTTTCCTGAAGGAAAAAGGAATGGATCATCCTGGTGATCACAAATATATAATTTCCAGCCTGCATAATTGTAGAAGGCCTCTTACCTTGCTATTTTTTGCACTTTTTCATCCCTAGGTTGATTGTGTCCTGTCTGCAGGCATACTGGGAATGAGCTTCACAGCTGACAAGAAGGGGTATGGCACATAGTGCTTATAGAAATCACTCAGCTGGATTTGAAGAAGGGCAGGACTAACAAGACCTTCACTGGAGTCCCATCAGTGAGGGGTAATGTGGTCAAATGTATTCGGCCCTTTGATATTGCATGCTGTAGCACGAAGGATGGCCTAAATTCTGGAAACATTAGTATAGTTTAATATGTCTGTAACAAAACAGAAGAAGGAATACTGTTATAGTTATACATTTCCAGCTTTAAAATAATAGGTACACCATCATATTTCATTTTAAAACAGAATATTTCCCCATTTCCTCATGGTGTAGTGTTAAAGTAGATTGTGTTAATATCAACTCAAGTCAAAGACCACTCCTAAAGGAATTCATGCTTTCCAAACGAATGTTACATCTGCGGTCTTCAATATCTTAGTCGGTGAAACCAGTGACATTATTTGTTTCTAAAATTAAGCATAGTTTGCAAAATATTATTAAGTGAATTGCACGTACATCTATTGCACAGCCTATCCACCACATCGGGAACAGAGTAAGAGAGAAAGGGATTAATTTTTTCAAGGTGTCACACTTGCTTAGGAGAAAATACAGATGAAGCATAACTCCCCAGAGCCTATTCAATGTTGGTGTCCGAAACAGACTTGTGGCACATACATCTTCCCTAGGAAAGGGGATTGTGATATATATACCTTCTTTTGTATAAAGAAAGCCTGTGCCTCTTACTCGTATTCTGCTGCTTAGTGGTGTACTCTGTAGCATCCAAGGTATGTCTGCTCTTTAGTTAGTTATTTTTTTCCCCAAAGTATATCTCCATAATCCTGATGCAGACTCTGGTAAGGAAAGGATATTTTTTGTTAAATTTCCAGGATGAGTGGTGTTAATTTCCTGACATTGTTATCCTACAGCCTGTGGTCACTCTGAAGAAAGTGAACAGTGGTTCTTTTGACTTTAGAATGAATACTGCTACTGCGGCCTGATCTGTGCTGCCCATTGAAATATCGAGGGGCATATTATCAAGGGGGTTTATCTCCGCTTTTTTGGCTTTAAAAGCCAAGAAAGCGGAGATAAATTGATCTCCCTATTACCTAGCTGTCGCTAACACCAGTTAGCGACAGCTAGTAGGAGATAGCGACCATCTTGGGCCCCGCTTTGCATGTCAGTGATATTTATCACTAATGAAATGCAAAGTGGCCGTGCCAAGATGTTAGCGACTGGAAACAGTCGCTAACATCGCTATCTCCTATTACCAACTTTTGGAGATATTTGCGCTAAGCGCGAATATCTCCAAAAGCTAACACCTGCCCCTGAGCCGTTCTTAGCCATGTTATCCAATGGTAGGTGAATAACATGGCTAAGAGCATTAGCTCGGTAATGCATGAATATCGCTGACTTTTCAGCGATATTCATGCATTTCGGACGATTTTTATCGCTTAGGAGATATACCTTGATAATAGCAAGGTTCCTAAGCGATAAAACTCGCCGCAGCTCGGCGATAAAAATATCGCCTCTAAACCAACATAGCGATAATTATCGCTAGTTGTTGGTAATATGCCCCCTAGTTCTTGTGAGATTAGTGTACTCCATCGAGAGTTGGAAATCCAGGGAGTTGACAGAAGTGTGAGTTTGTGGAGGCTAATGTAAATTGTAATGATAGTTTTTAGAGTCACGGTAAATGCATTTGTCAAAGCTTTGAAGCACAGTATGGAATTTGAAGCTTGGACCTAGTCTTCAAGCTGCCAGGCAAGATTTCAGAAAATAGAGGAAAAAGATACTATAGCTCTCTTGACTTAAGTTTGAACAATATTGCCTCTTTTTTGTGTATCATTCAGGGGTCTTACTGCAATAATGTGGGATCCTTGTGAACTCGTTATTTTTGCTTGTATCCTATATTACTGCCACTAGTAGGTAGGGGTATCAAAGCCCTGAGGTGGTATGGGGAATTACCCTACAATCACCCTCACAAAGTTATTATATTGCTTCATTCTCTTTGCAGAAGATTGTTCCTAAATTTCTACGGACATTAGTCTTCTTGAGGATGACCAGCACAAATTTGTTAATAGAGTCAAGACAAATTAACTGACCCACTCTACTCTGTAAAGCAGGACATTCTTCACAACTCACCCTTCTGCTCTGACAGGAGGAGCAACTCCAGGGCCCCTCGGATGATGCAGAAGGGCACACTCTGGAAATAATGTACACATTGTGGGCATGTCCGAGGGAGTGGAAGGGCCCCAAGTCACTCAGTTTATAGAGAACTGTCTCAATACCATCTTGGCTCCGACGGGGTTCTCTAATCAGTTTGTCGTGGAGAGAATGCACCAAGTCCCCTCAAGAAAGCCTATCCCAGGTGCGCCGTTCTAGCCAATGTTGGCCAGGATCCCGCAGATGTTGCACAATTAATTAGGTTGAATAATCCAGTTTATCCATTTGGGGTGCTACCAAATTAGGGAGGGCACAGTTGTCCAGTGTGGGAGCCGGTGAGTTATTAGTAGACGTTGAGCCAGAGTTGGGCAAGGCCTCCTATCTGCTTTATTTCTGGCGTACCCCATCGTAGATACCAGGGGTCCTCTAGTGCCTCCTGCAACAATTTGGCACTCTGCTACATGCCCAGGAGGCCACAGGCTCGCCAGGGGGGCCCCAGCGTTCCACTGAGGGGGCAGGGGTCCTCCAGGCAGGAAATCAAATCTGTATCCTTAGGGCTTACAGGCAGCCCATTTTACCATTTTACCCTCACGCAGGCCGGACCCCGAATGGGCGTCTTCGTGCACCCAGGAAGCTCCAAGCATTGCGCAGCCCCCCGCCGCCCCAGTGACTTCAAACAATGCTCCAAACGATCTCAGGGTGCAGCCAGGCAAACAGAGTGACACTGAGCCAGCACTGCAAGATTCCCATGCCATCCCTGCAGAGGCCCCTGAGATACAACAATCTAGCCTGTATTTTAGTCCAATATGCCACCCAGCACTCGCGTGGATGATGGGAACTGCGGCAACTGACAGCAGTCCCATATTCATCTCAGTTGCTCCACTTCAGGGTCCCAGGATCGGGCGAACAAGCCTCCAAGGCTGCTACTAGGCTGTGGGCACAGGCACCCCACCCAGCAGGCGTGCATGCACCACCCCCATCAGCTCCTCTTGCCAAGATCTATGCGCTGTCAGTACCCCAAGCTGAAAGTTCGGGCTCGCACCATCTGCCCGTGGTCCAGCCCTCCCTGGGGGCCCCTCCTCTCACAGTCCTGGGAATCAAACTGGCCCTCCATCAGGGTTGACAATGGTTGACAGTTGCCTCGGAACCCCCGGAGGCCGCTATGGCCCTTCCTCCAGTGGGGTTTCTAGACATGTCCCGCCCACAGTACTCCTCACCTGGACATTACACCAGCCCCTCATGATCAGCCTTCCAGACCTCACTCCAGCCCAAAAGGTGATGCCACTAGCCGTCAGCATGGCTCCTGCAGCCGCTGCCCTATGTCCAGGTCCGCCCATGGTGTGGCAAGGAGGAAAGAAGGTTTGTGGGGCCCGGGGCTCAGAACTCTCTGGTTATGCAACTGCCATTTTAGGCAGTTAGTCACCATCCAATCCCCCCCACCCCCAATCATTAGCTGAAATGTGGGTTGGAATTTCAGGTTGGATAAATGTTATTACTTCTGGGTAATAAAGTGCCCTTGTGAGCAACGGTAATATTCATGTCAGGCCCTCAAGCCCCTTGATAAATGGAGCACAAATGGTAGGAGAGGAATAGTGACAACAGCTCCAACAATGTCATAGTGGATCCTGGGGCAATGTAACTGGTATCACCCCAGGGATTTGCCTCTCTCCAAAGGTGCACCACATTTTTCCCTCTTGCACCATGTCTTAGTAAGTTCCTCTCTCCACTTCCTATTTATCATTGCGCCATCAGTAGAAATCTGTGCCTCCTCAAAGCCCTGCCCCACTGTTGTCGCATGCCCCATCCCCAGAAGCCACCTCAAAAGGGCCGCTTCCCAGCAGCATGGGATAAAGCACAGCCCACTTACATGAACCTGTGACCAAAGAAAAGGTCCATGTGCATAGTCGTGGGAAGTCGGGCCACTTTGCCCAGATTCAGTGGGGCAAAGTTTCCAAATTCCAACCACTTCGTGGATCATGGTTTTACCTTCATACACCCCTACAAAAATGAAGGAAATTAGTTTTCCCTACTCTTTAACTCCTTGCTCTTGCAACGAATGATAATGGTTTAATAGGACTGTGCTTGGAAATGTAAAGCGTGTAGCCTGCTTCTTTCGTGATTACAAAACTGGATGGGTTTCCAACAGCTACATTTGTAATTTTTAACCATTATAATAGTGTTATAAGGCTATTTATCTAATCCGAATCCATTCCTGCATTTGGTTGCCACTTTGGCCAATAATGTTAAAAGCTAGAGAAATGGTGACGGCAGCCAAAGTGCAGTTAGCGGGGGTTCCACCCAATGAGTGACGCTTTAGCAATTAGGGTATCTCCGATGTCCCCCACTCACCACAGAACAGCCACAGGAAGGTCACCCAAGGTTTCAATAACAGTCAAGCCTTTTGCGACACATGCATTTCGCACTGCTGTACTCATATATCTCACAAATAACAAGCCACGTCAAATTATATTCTAACTTCTCAAAAAGGGCCTTTTGCGCAACAAGATCGTCAAAAATGTCTTATCCCTTCAGACTGCAACCTTTTCAGAAACGATTTAAATGAACGGGCTGAATGGAAGCATTTGGAGCACAAGACCACTGCAGAAAACCTTCCACTGGGTGTAGTATTTTGCAAATACTGCATCAGTGAAAGAGTTCTTAAGGAAACCCACCAATTAGTACATATATGGCTTGCTTTAATTTGCACAAATGCCCCCATTTGTGTTGGCAGCAGTCACATTCTGCGGCTCCCTCACATGTTCTGGCAACATCTCTTAGTTTCCAGACAGATTTAACTCTTTATTGTATGTGCTGGCTAAGCCTCATTCCCAGAGGGCCCTGCTCTGACGAGAGGACATGCGCCTGAGTTGGGCACAGCTTAAAATAGAGCCCCCTCACAAGCTGCAGGTATTATTCTTTGCCTGGGGAACAGCTTAACCTAACGCAACCATCTGGGGGGGAATTATAGAATTGGTTTTTACACAATGGTTTGACTGTGGTTGTTCGGCGCCATGCCTGTTATAAAATAACTGGACAGATGATTGCAGCCCGCCCCACAAATGACAGGGCAGGAAGGAAATGCTTCATAGAAGAGAGAGAACGCAGCTAATTAAATCGTTACATTAAGAAATTAGAGGAAAACTCAATAATGTTTCTTACAACTACAGAGGAGGGAGGGATGATAGTCGTGTTTTTCCTATGGAGAAAGGACGAGGAAAAAAAATACTGTATCTGCTGTGCAAAAAGAAAAAAATACTTTTTTTCTTCACAGATAACCATAGTAAGCATGTTTAAACACAAATCGTTGGCACCAAGGATAAAACACGTAAAAACGAAGATAAAAATAAGTTTGTCAGAGAAAGAGTGTCTGTATAACGTTTGTCTACTGGCATTAAAAAGGGGAGCTTCTGTTTTTAAAAAAAATTGCCAGGAAACAAGACCATACGTACCATTTGCATTTTAATAACAGGCATGGGCATAGTCAATAAGCGTTTTGCGGTTACAGTACAAACCATACAAGCACCACAACATGTAAAACAGACCAATAAATATATACACACATACAAAATAAAAAAAGGTAAATCATAAAAAAGACATTGTAAGAGGCCTTAAGCACTCAAATTTCGATCAATTGCTCCTAACTTTCCTTATTGTCATTGCAGCTTTTATAAAACAGGATACATTAAAAATTATATTTATTGAAAGCAGTTGTAAAAACAGAAGGGCAGGTTGAACTTGTTTCAATTGACGAGCCTTTAACAAAGGAACAATATAGGCTTTCCTTTTTTTGTGAACATCTTTCTATTCCACATTTGCTCAGCATACATGAACAGATTCTGAAATGAAATTGTCGACAGTAAGTACAAAAAATTACAATACACTACATTTACAATGTCTGGTGGCTTCAAATAAGTAATCAATGCTTTTTTTCTGTAAAACGTGCACCTCTCTATGCTGTTCATGAATCCAAAGAAGGCTCTGCACAACCAACTCTGTAATCTCCCCCAGAGTGTACATTAACCCCTGTATGCTTCCCACAGGCCCCAAAGCTTTCCCCACCTCCCTGAGCATCCCGGACTCTGATACACCACTTTTTCTGCTCTACAACACCAGTCAACATCAATATTCCAATCTCCCACCCTTGGGGCATGGTTCGCACCCTAGACCCTGGCTATGTTCCTTTTCACCACAATGGGCACCGACATCAGCCATATTTTTTAATATTTCTGCCAAGCCACCTCTCTTGTCACACATAGAAGACGCCACTGTGACTCCAGTCGGATGTTCAGGCCTGTGACTCCTGCCATAACCTGTGCTACCTCCCATCAGTACTCTTGAATTTTGGGACAGGCCTATAGAATATGAAAGAATGACCCCACCACTCCACAGCCCCTGGAGCACTGGTCCAAGCTGCAGCATCCCAGTGGATGCATGAGTATTGTAGAAGAATAGGATCTGTGAAGGATATGCAGTTGTATAAGATGGAAACATGCCCGGATAGCTACCTCTCTAGGACTCTGAATCGCCTCCACCTAATCCTCATCCTCCAGCATTCTCAAATCTGTTTCCCCTGCCTCCCCCAAGGCCCCCAGGGGGTCCGGACAGCTGTTCATGAATTACCTATAAGTTAAGGAGGTGGCTTTATCTATCCTCAGGTCAAGCAATAGCCAATCCTGCAGGGGGGTGTATTCTGGAAATGGTTCTCCCTCAAGCACGTCTGCACAATGCGTGTCCCAGCTGTAAGTTCCAAAATATTTCTGTGTCAGTTATCTGATATTCTGCCCGCAGATCATCAAATTAAATTGATGCATGACCCCTCCAGACATCCCCAAGGTGACTGATAGCTGGGAGTCCCTATTTATGGAATCCCCACAGGTTCCCCACTTCCTTCAACAAATCGCTATCCCATATCAAGGTCTTTTCCGTTAGTTTGCCCTCCCATCCAAGGAATCTAGTGGCCTCTTGCCAAGCACTGACTACTGCTTGTGTGTGTAGTGGCAATTGCCCCTCCCACTTCGTACGGTAGAGCACCGCGCCCATTGAGTGATGATCTACCTTATAGGTGGGTAAATCATTAATTATAATCAGCAGGGCAGTCCAATAATATTTCTTGATGTCGGGCATCACCAGGCCCCCCTTTAGCACTCCTTGCTGGAGTTTAAGCAGCGCCATCCTAGAGCAGCTTCCTTCCCATAGGAGTTTTCGCAGTTCACCATCCCCATTTTGGAAAAAATATGGGGGTCTTGTTTGTAGAGGTTGTTTAGTAGGACATAAAGCAAGTGGGCAGGCACTATATCTTGAATACGTCAGCCCTATCCATCAAAGACACTGGTAACTTTCTCCAATGAGCTACATCCCTTCGTAGTTTTTCTTGCTGTAGGAGTAAGTTATCGACAAAGAAGTCTTCAACTTTACTTGATATTTGTATGCCAAGGTATTTAAACGTATTTTTCACTGTCAGAGGTAGCTACCAGCCAGTAAGGGCGGGATATCCCCAGAGAAGGGGAAAAGGATAGACTGATCCCAATTAATCTGATACCGAGAGAAACAGCCAATCAATTGGAATATGTGGAGTAATCTGTCGACTGTGAGGTGGGGTTGCACAGCATTCAGTATTATGTCATTGGCATATAAAGAGATACATTCCTCCCAGTCCCCCTCACCCATTATGCCCAACACTAGCAGGTCTTGACTGATCCAGGCAGCCAAAGGTTCAAGCTCAAGCGCAAAAATCATGGGGGACAATGGGCACTCTTGTCTTGTGCCCTTGTGTAGGGCAAATGAGCAGGAGACTGTGCCATTTACATTACAACCTTGCTAGAGAGTCACTATAAAGTAGTTTGATCCATTCACAAAAACACAGGCCAAAGCCCAGCTTCTCCAGAACAGAAAACAAGTAAGGCCATTCAATGCTGTTGAATGCCATTCATGCATCCAGCGAATGCAGCACAGCCCCTTCATTCCATCTATCTCTAGTCATGTGCATCACCCTGCATAGATGTCTAAGATTCAATATGGTACCTTTATGGGGCAAAAAACAAAATTGGTCAGGATGGACCACAGATGATACCACAGTATGAAGCCTTGTCACAAGGGCTGTCACCACGACTTTGGCTTCTAAAGTCGGAAGTGAGATGGGCTGATATGAGCTGCAGTCCTCGGGGGGCTTACCTTTCCTCGGAATGACTACAATAGTGGCCAGTCATTGATCATCAGGTAGATAACCCTCTTTTCTAGCTGCCTGAAACATGTTTAGCATATGTTGTGCCACCTTGTTAGTCACACCCATGTATAACTCAAGCTAGAGGCCTTTGGGCCAGCTGCCCAGCCAGATTGTAAATCTCCATTGCCCCATTATATTTCTTCAACTGTAAAGTCGTGTTCTAACTCATTCCTATTGTCAGTCGATAAAGTGTGGAGGAGAATATCCCTGAGATGTTTGGTACAGTTGTTCCCTATTCTAACAGAAGTAGATGTATATAGTGATTCATAGTAATCTGCGTGCACTTCTGAGATACCCTTCCCAGTCTTATGTTCAAACCCCTCAGGTGCCTGAATTTCCAGACCCCAGTTTCTCTCCCTATCTCCATTCTCCAACCAAGCTATCTTTTTATTAGATGTAGTCTTTCCTAGGAGCATCATGATATCTGCAGAACATGAGAAACGTGCATAGTGTCACGTGTAGACACCTGGTTGCAGCAACAAGGTGCTAATAAGTGAACATCCTGCCAACGTGAACAACAAGGTACTGCGCTGTTCCTAGTGGAAGTGAGTGTATGGGTCACACAGGTGTTTGGGAGCTGTAGGGTCTCGGTGGAGTCCTAAAGTTGGGCATCCATTTGGGTGGATATAATGTCCTCACACACCCTTGCATGTGTCATGCTTCATCATTGGCAATGCTCCTCGTTGGGTCGGCGGTGCAATACCCAACGGGCGGCACCTCAAAGAGGGGCTCACTGGCGGAGATCTTCAATCCAACAGCCGTTTAGGTGAAGTGTGGGCGTGGGGCCAGGGTGGTGTAGAGGTACTAGTGATTTAAAATGAGGCTCGGAGTACCAGGATCAGGTTTATTCTGGGGGTCCCCTGCTCCAACTAAAAGAAAAATACTAGCCTGTACTCGATGGATATGATGTTCCCTTATTCGAGACTCGACTACTTTGTGCAGGAATTGGTCAACATGTTTCTCGCAAACGTACAGTGACTAGCAATTCATCATGACCTATGTCAGAAGTTGATCTTAATAGGGAAACTGTCTACACAAAGTGTTCTCCTTAGTTAAGTATTCATGACTAACTATAAAGTGAAAACAATGTTGTACCTGCCTATGTAGGGAGACAAAAGGAAGCAAATCACAACAGGTTTCAAAAACCACAAAACCAACAGTGGCTTTGTACACTCAAAGTGGCATGCTAGTGAGGGTGCAACTAGCATGTGAGTTAAAAACTAGTAGCAGTATGGTCCCCAGTGAGCACGGTGGTGAACATGCCCCTGTGGAAAAATACAGTTTAGAAAGCATCAACAGCAGCATTCTTATAGGGTTTAGGGAGCGTCTCACTCACACCTAAGTGGTTAGGATTAAGCACAACAGTACCCGGCGGGTAGTACATCGGGTAACGATATCTGTAGTCTAAAGGCTGGATATAACAAGAAAGTGATAGTAGACATGGTGAACTATGGGCCTAATGTCCCTCCTTATAATCTTGCACTCCTGCTGGGAAAATCAGGCTGGGCGCAGTTAGCGAGGCCAATCGGGCCAACATCACTAACCCTGATTGTATACTAGCTAATAGTGAGTATATGCAAAGGAAACCCCACTCAAGTGGGTCTGAGATTAGTACTTATCTCTCTGTGTGTCGGGCATCCTTGTAACTACTTATGAACCCGGTTGTTGGTTGGAGAGCAGAGGGCACCCACCCGGGAACAGGATTTACAACTGATTGATTCTTAGGGGCAGCACATGTGGTATCCACGCTGTATACCGAATTACCGGGGGAACTCTGCAACTCCAGATAATTATTGCGTGCCACAGGCTGTCTATAAACTGACTGGAAAACTCAAGTGAAATCGTCTCTGGCAGTTAATACCGCGTGGTGTGTTAGCGCTAACCAACGGCCTCTGGAGAGCTAATGGGTGTCTAAGATCTTGTACTATGCTGCTACGCTTAGCGAGTTCCCAAAACCTGTATGACCTCGTAAACCAGCCCCTAGCTCCTATTGTGGGAGCCGGTTAATTGGAAACTGACACGGGCCGGCCCTGGCAAGCCTCCATGTGGAAGGACGATCGCAAGGGCCCAGCAGTGATGCTGGTCCGGGCTTAATCCTCTCTATCTCTCTATTAAAGCTAAGTGCCATGCAGGGTAACAGTTAAAGTCCCTCGGGTGCCATTTCCAATATGGACACTTACTTGTGTATTCCCGTGTACTCTCTGTCCGACCTACCCCTCTTCCGCCGGGTCCAGGTGGTAATCTACTGCCCGGAGGACATCCATTAAATCGAAACCGGGGGGTCACCTGACTAGATGGGCGGTCTCGTGGTGTCACTGGGTAAGGCGCGCATCACGTGGTATGCGCGGTGAAGGTGGCGGCCATTTCTTAGTGGTGAACGGGAGAACGTTCCCTTATGGCGGTAGAAGGTGCAACAAAGACACGTGAGGATATGGAGATCTGAATGTCACAGTTGTGGCCTGGGATGGAGGGGTGTAAGTGTTCCTGATTTCGGCAGCCATAGTTCAGTAAGTGGTACTGTGTGTTCCAGATTGAACGCCCCGTGGGGCGTGCCCACGTAAATAGTTGCTCAGGTCATGATTCTCAGAAATTAAGGACGGGATGAGCCCAAATGTGTGTCCCATAGAGACATTATATTGCATAGCAGCCCTCGTGTACAAGGGTTGATATGAAGTGTGTCACATGGTGTGTGTGGTAATCAGGGCAGCCATGTCACAGTGGTGTGGTGGAAGAAGGGTAGAGCTTATACCTCAGTGATCAGACCATGTCAGTGTGTCCGGTAGCACAAAGGGGCTATCTCGGTTATCAGTTAAACAAAAGCGACCTGAGTTAGGTGTCCCAAAGTGGATAAGGATCCCCTAGAGGGAGCTCCATGGTGAGGAGCCCTGACAATTGTAAGTGGTGTTTTCGACTCGCACGAATATGGTCGAGTCTGGTATCTACGAACCGCAAATGATGAGTTTAGTGAGTGTGCGCAGTTTCGTTGTGCTAACTTAAACAGTTCGTTTGTTACGTGGGTTATTCATCTGTACCCACGGGTTCCATCTTAGATACGGCATCCATTTTGTTTCTTGCCCTCAAGTAGCCAGCGAACGGACGTTGTCCGTTTTGCGACCCTGGGATTCCCAAGACATCCGCGGAAGACACATGTCCTTTGGAAGTGTCTTTATGACGAGGGGGATGATACTGTAAGGCAGATGGCCCCGCTCGAGGCTCATCTTGCCGTGCCGATCTATTGTCTCAGCCGTGCATCTCATTAGGAACGTCCCTTTGATGCCTGTAGCTCATGTTTCCCGATACCTCCCCTTTTACACCCTTTTCGATCTCCCCACTGTTTCCATCTTCCTCTGCACCTGTCCTTGTTCCTTTTTCGATCTGTTTTACTGCCGATTGGAATGTACTAATGGTGGGAAGATGGGTTTTTACAGTTGGGAACCGCCAAATGTTTCCGCACTTATGCCCCGGACCTTGAATGTATCAAAGTGACCAAAGTGACCCCTCTCTGGGATAATTATGGGAACCGAGTTGTAAACCTTTGTGTACTATGTAACTCTATGGGAGAAAACTGTATAAAAGGAGCGATCCACAGTTGCAATTTGAAGCAGTCCCCTCGAACTTACACTCGTTGTACTTCCTGTGACTTCTGTGTTCCCTGCAGTAAATAAACCTCGAATCTTTGACGCCGAAGGAAGTGTCCCGTGTCTCTGTCATTCGTACGCCGGAGCAGGTTACCCACGAAGGTTTCAGGTGTTGTCCCCTGGCACCGCTGGGTCTTAAATAACCCAGTCCTTCAGTTGGCGCCCAACGTAGGGCTGCATCAGTGGTACCGGTCCAAGCCCGACGATCGTGAGGAACTTCGTGTGAAATCTCCGAGGGAAGGTGCACTCCGCTTCATCGATCCTGTTGTCGAAACAAGTGGCCCGAAGACTTTTCCTGCGAAGATTCCCGCCTCCTGACGGCTGCGACGGACTGCTGCCCTGACTGTAGACCTGTTTTGGCGCCTGGCGTAGACCTTGGTATAGCGAGACGATTGACGGGCCTTCCTGGTGACGCCATCGATCTTTGAGTTAAGTATTTGTGGGTCGCTCCCAGAGTTCTTGGTTGTGGTTGCCTATTTGTTGCATGGTTCCATTGCATTTGTGGTTCTTGGTACTTTGTTGTGATATTTGACGACTGCAGCCGCCAAAAACCGAGGGTTGTTGCTCTTTGCAGGGACTTGGTAAATCCCGTAACCCTTGACGTTTATGAAACTCGGCTAGTGTGCAAGATGCCTGGTCGCAGTACTTTGTTTAGTTGTTTCAGACGTTGTGGTACGGATTTCCGACTGGAGGACTCTTGTCCGATACCTCCGGTTGGAACTCCAACTTATGAGCTCTACAGTAAGCACGGGCTAGGCCCGATTACTTTTAATGAATACTGGATTCGTTACACCAAAAAAGATGGTGCCCTTAGCTGGCCACCTCATGGTAGTTTTGAGACCACGATCTTAGATAATCTTGAGGCTAAATTGTTTGAGAAAAAGTCAAGGCCGGCCATGTTTGATGCCTTTCGGTTGTGGCGTAAAGAAGCCCGACAAAAAGAGATCAGACAGACTAAACGCAATCAGAGAGATGGTGTTGCTACTATTGTAAAGAAAGCAGAGCAGTTTCAGCGTGATAAGGAGGATAAGGAAAAGGAAGTTTTTGATAGGCTACAGCGTATGTCCATAGATAAATGCTATCCTGCTTTGCCAACAGAGTCGGATAGTAAGGAAGAATTAGTTGAGGATCCTTTAATGTCCTATCTTATGAAGTCGCCACCTCAGTATGTACAGGGTACCGCGCCTCCTGTGGTTCCCCCTGTACCTGCTCCTGTACCTGTTCCTCAACCTGTTCCTCAACTTGTTCCTCAAACTGTACCCGTTCTTCCGGCTGTTCCTGCTCCTTTGCCTACTGCTGTTCCTACTGCTCCTCCGCTTCCACATACTCCTGCTCCCGCTACTGCTCCTACCCTATTTACTCCTGTTGCTTCTTCTGCCTCTACCTCTTCTCTTGTTAATCCCTTGTGCTATACTTCTCCATCTACTCGAAGCCGTACCTCTCCGGTTGCGGCTAGCTTTTTCAATTCTCTTGGCCCTGTTTTTGGGTCCGCTGGTTCGGACGGTCCTCAAAGACGTAGTCAGCTTCCCGGTGACAGGGAACGTGCTGCGTTATATAACATGGCGATGGGTTGGATGACGCACCCTCTTCAAAATCCTCCACGTGCTGTACTTGATACGTTCTGTCAATTTAATGTACCGACACAGAGGTACGTGTTCGAAGAAATGTGCAAGGTTCTGCGCGACAAGATATCGGCCGATGCATCTGGCGATGTGTTGACCGCTTTGTCTGATCTACAGCTTCAGTTCTCGAGCGGAATGATAGTGGATACCAACGTTCGACGCGCTGTTGAGCGGTTGTTATCTTTCCGTCCCTCTCCGATACCTCAAGCATTGTTTGTTGAGGATGTTGAGAGACAGTTAGATCCGTCTGGTCAGTTTCCCATGCGTGAAGTTCCACCAGTGTGGATGCCAGGTGATGCTGCCCAAGTTCCGCCGATTCTGCCACATTTCCAGAGAGTATGGATACATCTCCCATGGAAAAGATCAGAAGTGTTGCAGGTGAAACAATCTTTGCCTGACCCTCGCAAAAATCCTGCAGGGTATTATAAAGAATTGTCGCAGCTTGTAGACGCTACGATAATGAATCTTGCCGATATCGACATGCTGTTCGGCAATGTCGTACCTCAACCGGTATGGGCTAAGATTCGGCACGAAGATCATGCAAACGAATTAGGTGGCGATTGGGCTGCTCTTACTGCGGCCGATACACGACAAGTTGGCGGGGCTAAGCCTGAACAGCTCATTACTGCTCTCCCTCAAAGAATAATTACATTAATGAAAACACTTATGCCAGCTATGAGGGTGAACTGGGACAAATTGTCGGCCTGTAAACAGAAAAAGGACGAGAGTGTCTCTGATTTCTTTACGAGATTTGAGAAGGCATTCATCGACCATAGTGGTCAGGATATGGGCACTGAGGGTGGTCAACGGTTGTTTGTGGATAAATTTGTTTCTAACTTATTGCCCGACTTGAGCACTAAATTAAAAAATTCCGAGAGTGCGTGGGCCATCTCTACATCTGCTCAAATATTGGCTACGGCACAGTATTACGAAAACAGAGAAAAAGAAGAGAACGACCGCGCTGATAAAAAGACGAAAGAACTTAAAACCAAAGTGTTGTTGCAGCAGGCCTATCCTCCGCGTTCGAATCAGAATGCTCCTCAGCAAAATAGATCGCAGTCGCAATCGAATAGGTCGCAACCTCGAAATGACTCCTCTTCCCAAAGATCTTCGTTAGGGTACAATCAGTGTGCCTATTGTAGACAGGAGGGTCATTTAAAATTCAACTGTCCTGTTCTAAACGATCGTAACAGTGGTAACTCATCTAGAGGAGGTCGTGGTGGTTCTCAGCAGACATCGCGTGGTAGGGGTCGTGGTGTTCAAAATGATCGTTCAGATAACTCATCAAATTCCAATAACTGTTTTGACCAACGTGGATCATCGCAAGGACGATCTGCGCAGTACAATGTAGATGATTATTACGTCGATCAGGGAACTGACGACAGTAATTACTAGGACAGCCATAGACAAGGAGAGGGAGTGGTATCAGTTCCGGTTGATCAGAGAGGGCCTTACGTCGCAGTTGCTACATCGGGCGTCGTTGAGCCTTTTCTGTTGGACACTGGTGCAGCGAAAAGTTCCATAATGCATTCGAAACTCCCTGGCGCACCTTTGTCTGGCTTAACAAATGTTTCCGTTGGATTCTCTGGCGCCCCCGTTAGCAATCCAGTTTCTCGCCCTTTGCCCCTTACTATTGGGCCTCGTGAGCTTCAAGCTCCGTTGATTTTAACTACTGGTTGTGGTGAAAATCTTTTGGGCCTGGATTTGCTAAAACGTTTGTATGCAACTTTGTATTGTTCTCCTGCGGGTGTAAAGCTTACGTTAGGTGAGAGGGTTGTCTCTCCTGTGTACTTGTCTCTCGATAAGCTTCCACCGGAATTGAGTTCTCTTCCTGCATCTTTGTGGGCCACAGGTCCCAATGACGTGGGCCTGCTTGACATCTCCCCTTATGTTGTTCAGCTGAAATCTAATGTACGATTGCCACGTATTCCCCAGTATCGGATCTCTCTTGATGGTGAACGAGCACTGTTAGCAATCATCTATGATTTGATCGAGAAAGATGTTATTGAAGAAACGCGGGGAAACGTGTGCAACAGCCCTGTACTGCCCATTCTAAAACGTGCTGATCCTTCGAAACCGCCTGTTTATCGTTTTGTTATTGATTTACGGGAGGTAAATAAAATTGTGATTCCTCAGTTCCCTGTTGTGCCTGACATCACGGCGCTACTGACTCTGATTCCAGCTTCTGCATCTTGGTTTTCGGTGATCGATTTGAAGAATGCTTTCTTTAGCATTCCGATTGCCGAAGAAAGCAGAGACCTTTTCAGTTTCTCTCTTGGTGGTCGCAGCTTCCGGTTTAAACGTGCTCCTCAGGGCTACTGTGAGAGTCCATCGATTTACAGTCAAGCCTTGAAGGGTCAACTGGATGCGTTTTCGTTGCCGGCTGGTGCGGCCTTAATCCAATATGTCGATGACTTATTAGTGGCTGCAGATACTCAGGACATTTGCAAAATTGCTACGGTGTCGTTGCTGCAACATCTCTGTGACTTACATCACAAGGTGTCACCTTCTAAACTCCAATATTGTTGTCAAGAAGTAACCGATCTGGGTCACTTATTGTCAAAGGAGGGAAGACGGTTGACCCCAGAGAGAATTGCAGCAATTGCGCGAATGACTGTGCCAACAACCCAAAGAGATGTGCGTGCTTTTCTAGGTATCACGTCGTATTGCAGGCAATGGATTCCAAACTTTTCATTGCTAGCGAAACCATTGGTGGCTCTCACGTGCAAGGATGTTTCAACTCCTTTACCATGGACGGAAGAATGTCAGAAGAGTTTTTCTGAATTGCGTGACTCATTGTGTTCGGCTCCTGTGTTAGGTACCCCTGACTACAGTAAGCCGTTTACATTATATGTGCACGAGAGGGAAGGTTGTGCTTTGAGTGTCTTAATGCAACCTTTTGGTGGTAAGCAACGTCCATGTGCATATTTTTCCTCGACCTTGGACCCGGTAGCTAGAGCATTGCCGAGTTGCTTGAGAGCAACAGCGGCAGCTGCGGTGTCAGCAGGATTGGTCATGGATAATATGCTTACGGTGATGGTTCCGCATGCGGTCGACACTCTTTTGAATCGTACGAAAACTCAGCACTTGACGAGTGCGAGGTTGTCTGGGTACGAGTTGACGCTGTTGGCAAGTCATATTCAGATAAAACGTTGCAATGTTCTGAACCCGGCGACTTTGTTACCAATTAGTACAGAGTCAGATGAAATAGCAGCCCATGACTGCTATTTGAGGACTGAAGAGGAAACAAAAGGTCGAGTGGACCTTAAAAACACCCCTTTGGAAGATCCCGATGGGACCTTGTATGTGGATGGTTCATGTTTTAAATTGCCGAATGGTGATGTGACTACTGCGTACGCTGTTGTAACTTTGAATACTGTCGTGGAAACTGCGAGATTGAATCAGAACTCTGCCCAGGCTGCAGAACTGATTGCTCTCACTAGAGCGTGTGTGTTAGCGAAAGGGAAACGTGTGAATGTGTTTACCGACAGCCAATATGCATTTGGCGTCGCGCATAGCTTTGGACGATTGTGGAGAGAGAGGGGTTTTATGACGTTGCATGGTACGAAGATTCAGCATGGACAACTTGTGAATGATCTTTTGGATGCACTTACGTTGCCTAAGCAGGTAGCGATTGTTAAATGTAGTGCACATCGTAAGGTGACGGATGATGTTGGTCGTGGTAATGCATTTGCGGATGAGATTGCTAAGGAGACTGCCCGGAACCTTAGCACTAGAATGTATGTGACAAGTTCGGTTAGGTGGCCTACAGAGACTAGTATGTGTGAGGACACTATCGAGAGTGTGAAAGCGATTCAAGATGAGGCCACCGAGACTGAAAAGACGAAGTGGAAAGAGAGTACGGGAAAGTTGGATGCGAATGGTTGTTGGGTTGATTTGTCGGAACATAAGAGATGGATGTTGCCGGATGCGTATGTGCTAGCTGTTGTGACAATGGCACATGGGTTAGCACATATTAGTGTGAAAGGTATTTGTAAGTTGCTGTCCCATGTGTGGAAGAATGATGGTATCACTAAATGTGCTGAACGGTTGGTTAAGAATTGTATGGTATGTATGTTGTACAATCCTGGTAAGGGAACCCCAACACCTCCTGGCCATTTTGCTCCCCCTTCATGTCCTTTTGAGGTGATTCAACTAGACTTCATCCATATGGAGCGATGCAACAACCTGAAATATGTTTTAGTTGTGGTTTGCGCGTTCTCCCGATGGATTGAAGCCTACCCTCTTAAAGACAATACTGCCCTGTCGACTGCGAAAATCCTACTGAAGGAATACTTTCCTCGGTATGGAATGCCTCGGATTGTATGGTCTGATAACGGAAGTGAGTTTGTGGGGAGTGTGATGAAGAGTGTGTATAAGGGCCTTGGAATTAATAAGAAATTCCATAGCGCCAATCATCCCCAGTCAGCTGGTTTGGTTGAAGGGTATAACGGCACCCTTAAACTAAAGCTAGCGAAGATTCAGGCTACGACTGGTCTTTCGTGGCCTGACGCTTTACCCTTAGCTTTACTGTCAACAAGGGCAACCGTACACTCCCGAGTAGGGCTCAGCCCCTATGAAATAGTGTTCGGTCGTCCTGCGAATGTCTGGGGGGTCCCTAGACCGGGTGTGTTCTCTAGTCTTGAGTATCCAATGTTGATTGACTATCTTCATGATCTGACTGCTAAACTGAGGTTAATTCACCAACAGGTTTACGAAGCATTGCCGACGCAGACGGAGGGTCCAGGCCACCAGCTCCAGCCCGGAGACTGGGTGGTAACGCGCAACTTTGCCCGTAAGAAGAATTTGGAACCCCGCTTCACTGGACCCTACCAGGTCCTCCTTGCCACAGGAACTGCCGTCCGTCTAGAAGGCCGAAAAAATTGGGTGCATGCCACCCATACGAAGAAAGTTCCTACACCTTTACCGGCAGACTCGTGGGTGAGGAGGGGCATTGCTTCAGCTGAATCCGAAGGATTGCTGGCTTTTGTACCTTTTAGCGACGCACAACCTGTCGGAGAATCCTCAGTGCAGCAGAAAGACACTGTCGAACATTCGCCACCAAAAGACTCAAGACCGGAACATTCGACTGATCAGCAGGACTCTGTTCCCTCATCGGATCCTTTGTTTGATGAACATACACGTCCTGGGAAAACTCGATATTTTTTGCGTTCCAGCACTAAGGACAAATAAAAAGATTTCGTTTTGTCCCTTGACAATTGCATTTCCCGTTTTCCACGATCAGTCTGAACACCCGTATCACTGTAATTATTTTTGTATATATTGAGTTTCGTTCCATATGTGTTTTTGCTTCCACAGCTGAGAGACATTTCGCATATACATTGTGAATAAAGGCCGTAGGGCCGCGCGTGTACTTCCTTCTGGTTAGTAGGTCTTGATGCTAGGTTAAAGACCGTCGGTTCCTGGGAACTCCTAGGGATTGACTACTGCTACACAGAACGAAGTGCGTCAAGAAACGTTGCGGACGGTCATAGGGGATGGCGTTTTCAAAGCTGATGGACTTGGAAGAAGCTCAGGCGCAAAGATTCAAACTGCAACAACTTATCCGTACCAAATGTTTTATGTTTCAAATGTTCGTATTGCTTTTGACTGTTTCTGCACTATTGGCGGGTGGGGTGTATTACATGATGTCGTACTTCTTACCTTCTGCCATACCTACTCCTACTTCTGACCCTAAACTTACCTCCACTGCATCCCCTCATTCTTTCCATATCCTACCCGAACACGAGCAGGCTAGACGTGCAGAATTCCGAAATAATTCCTTTATTCAGCTCCTTCATCAGCACCAGTTAGTGGTTAATACTACTAATTGTTGGGTGTGTGGACTGATGCCACATACCACGGATAAGGGAATTCCATATTTGGTCTTACCGTATAGTTCCCAGGGTTCAGCTCGAGCATTCCAAACAATGTTTCGAAGCGCACTAGATTCCTACCCCAGTCGAGAGCCACGTTCTCCCTACTTTGGCCCTGGCTCGTATCATAAGCCTTTGTCTATAGCGATAGAAGATTTAGATAGAGATATCTATGAGCCGTCGCTCATCCCAGAGGAAGAGGTACAAGCCTATAGGGTCCTGAGTAAGGTCGAGTATAGTGCGCTCACGAGTGAAAAACAGCTTAAAAGCTCGCCTCCGATATGGGTCGTACCCCACATTGGTAATTTTTGTTTAATGGGTCGTGGCCGAAGATCGAAAGCCCGACTTGGAGAGAGTGCTTGCACCGAGAATTACATTCTGCCGATGGTCTCGTCCCCTGTGTTTCTGGCTGCCAAGGGTACATACTTTGTCTGCCATGATCGTGCGTATGCATGGTTGCCCTCCGACTTTGTGGGCTCATGTTTTATCGCAAACCTGTTGCCTCCGACGTTCACTGTAGACGCAGACTATCACAAAACTAGAGTTGTGAGAGGCGTAATTAGCGAAGAGGACACTGCCGGTCAAGAGGCAGGAGACTTTTTCAAGGGTTTCCTCCCGTTTTGGGGGCCTATGGTTAATAGTAGGAACCTGAGACAGTTGACTCGAGTGGTGTAATCAACAGCTAATATTACTGCCAGTGCCCTTGGTAATATCACCACAGAACTTCAGGCGGATAGGCTTATGACGTTACAAAACCATATGGTTTTAGACGTGATCTTAGCAGATCGAGGTGGGGTATGTAAGGTGATCCATTCGAGCTGCTGTATTTTCATTCCAGATAACGCTCCGACCGTCTATCAAGCCATCTCAAAGTTGCATAAGATCTCTGAGTCCATACACGTGGACGTAGGGGATTGGACGCTACTTGGGTGGTTTTGGGGCCTGATGTCGACTTGGGGTTGGAAGATTCTGATGATTATCGGAGTTGTTGTGGCGTTCCTGTTCACGTGTTGCCTTTGTGTACAGTGGGGTCCTGCCTTATGTGGCCTCTGTGCTACAACGTGTATGAGACAGCCACCTGTTACCAAGGGGACTCGGTTGGACAGAGCTATGTTACAGCAACATCTAGATGGTCTGATGAATATCGAGTATGATTCCGACTAGTGCTTGCCTACATGAGGGCAAAAGGAGCGTCTGAGGTTCCGTGACAATTGTAAGTGGTGTTTTCGACTCACACGAATATGGTCGAGTCTGGTATCTACGAACCGCAAATGACGAGTTTAGTGAGTGTGCGCAGTTTCGCTGTGCTAACTTAAACCGTTCGTTTGTTATTCATCTGTACCCACGGGTTCCATCTTAGATACGGCATCCATTTTGTTTCTTGCCCTCAAGTAGCCAGCGAACGGACGTTGTCCGTTTCGCGACCCTGGGATTCCCAAGACATCCGCGGAAGACACATGTCCTTTGGAAGTGTCTTTATGACGAGGGGGATGATACTGTAAGGCAGATGGCCCCGCTCGAGGCTCATCTTGCCGTGCCGATCTATTGTCTCAGCCGTGCATCTCATTAGGCACGTCCCTTTGATGCCTGTAGCTCGTGTTTCCCGATACCTCCCCTTTTACACCCTTTTCGATCTCCCCACTGTTTCCATCTTCCTCTGCACCTGTCCTTGTTCCTTTTTCGATCTGTTTTACTGCCGATTGGAATGTACTAATGGTGGGAAGATGGGTTTTTACAGTTGGGAACCGCCAAATGTTTCCGCACTTATGCCCCGGACCTTGAATGTATCAAAGTGACCAAAGTGACCCCTCTCGGTGATAATTATGGGAACCGAGTTGTAAACCTTTGTGTACTATGTAACTCTATGGGAGAAAACTGTATAAAAGGAGCGATCCACAGTAGCAATTTGAAGCAGTCTCCTCGAACTTACACTCGTTGTACTTCCTGTGACTTCTGTGTTCCCTGCAGTAAATAAACCTCGAATCTTTGACGCCGAAGGAAGTGTCCCGTGTCTCTGTCATTCGTACGCCGGAGCAGGTTACCCACGAAGGTTTCAGGTGTTGTCCCCTGGCACCGCTGGGTCTTAAATAACCCAGTCCTTCAATGGGATGTCCTCATTGAGCCCCATTGTATCAGAGGCCAAGCGGTGTATCCACCTTTGTTCTTTGAAGAACAGGTTCTGTTTAGAAGAGCTGTTATTGGCTTCCAAGATTAACCACTTCAAAGAGTCAGCCGTGTGACTCTGTTCTATGAAGTGCCTGTACATCTTAGTGTTGTTTTTCTTGCACCGAAAGTTGCTTCGGTGCTCGGAGATACGGGTCTTCCCCACATAATACAATCCACAAGGGCATATCAGGAGGTAAATGCAGTTGGAGGTACTGCAGTTCCTGTGCCCCCTTAGTTCCCAATTGAAAGAATCAATCAGTTGGATTATCTTATGTATGGTTGTGAAGGGGCATGCGCTACACGTCCCACATGGGTAATGTCCCTTGACTGGTGGTACTTGTCAGAGAGTGGTTTGTACCACAGCTGTTTTCTTCTCCTTGGGTCTGGTATGTATCAAGATGTCCTTGATATTCTTTGATCTCTTCAATGCGAAATGGGGAGGGTCTAGGGAGAGGCTCCCCGTGTTGAGGTTCTGCCAATGGCGTTTGAGGATTTTGTTAACCTCATTGGAGGCTGGTGTGAACATAGTGACACATGTCATGGGTTGGTTCTCTGCAGGAGTTAGCACCAGTTAGTTCCAGGAGCCCTTCCCTATGATTATTCGGCGCTCTTTTCTTGGCCTTGGATATCTCCCTACTGGGGTAGCCTCTATCAGTCAGATTTCTGGATAGGACCGTAGATTGGGTTTTGTAGTCGGCCAGACTGCTACAATTAAGCCTGACCCTCAGGAACTGCCTAAATGGTAGATTGATCCGCAGTGATTTTGGGTGGTGACTCATAAAGTGGAGGAGACTGTTCCAATCTGTAGTTTTTCTGAACATGGTTGTATTCAGTCGTCCATCCTCAATCTTGATCGTGAGGTCTAGGAACGAGATCTGGGAGGAGGAGGCTGTCATTGTAAATTTGAGGTAAGGATTGACTGAGTTGATCCACATGAAGAACTCATTGCAAGAATCTCTGTCACCAACCCAGAAGATCAGGATATCATCTATAAACCTCTTCCACAATTTTATGTTGGTGTAGTAGGGGTTGGTCTGCTGGTGGATATGCTTACCCTCAAAGTCGGCCATGTACAGGCAGGCCACGCTGGGGGCAAATGAGCTCCCCATCGAAGTACCCTGCGTCTGGTGGTAATACTGCCCCTTGCACTCGAAATAGTTCTCCGTGAGAGCAAGTGTTGTGCATTCCATGATAAATGCTGGTGGAGTAGGTGAGGTCCATTCACCAGCGTTCAGAACCTCCTCGATCACCCCTAGTGTGGCCCTCTGAGGGATGTTTGTGTAGAGGGCCTTTATGTCCAGGGTGATGAGGAGGTCTATCTGGGCACAGTCCCCGAAGTGGTCCAACAGACGTAGGAGATCAGTAGTGTCCTGGATATAGGACGGGATGTGTTTGACCAAGGGTTGCAAGAAATGATCACAGAATTGTGATAATGGTTCAAGCAGTGAGTCGATACCCGACACTGTCGGTCAACCAGGGACCGGTGCAATCTCCTTATGAATTTTAGGGAGGACGTAGAAGTATGGGACCCTGGGATCTCTCTTTACTAGGAATTCAGCTTCCTTCTTGCTGATCCAGTCCTCGCATTCTGCTGATTCTACCAGTCCTGAAATGGTGCATTTCAGTCGTTCGGTAGGGTTGTTGGGGATGGGCGTGTAATACCGTCTATCGTCCAACTGTCTAAGATACTCTGTGTCATAGTCCGTTGTATTCATCAAGACCGTTGCTCCTCCTTTGTCAGCCTGCTTGATTGTTAAGGATGGGTCAGTGGCTAAGGACTCCAGTATCCGTATCTCAGTTTTAGAGATGTTGGTGTGGTTATTGTGACCGAGCAGAGCTCTGACTTCCTTGAGTACCGCCTGTTCATAGGTCAGGATCTCGTTGGGGACCAACCCACTGTGGGGTGTGAAAGTGGGTGCATTATGGAGGCCTGAGTCCTCAGAAACCTCTCTAGGCTTCCCCTCAAAGAAAGCCTTGAGTCTTATCTTGCGATTTTTTTTTTTGTAATTCGTACATTTGCTGAAAGCTATCGATTTTGGGGGTTGAAACAAACCCGAGTCCTCTCTGTAGTACCCTTTCTTCGTTCAGTGTGAGTTGGTGTGAGGACAAATTCACTACCGGGCTTACTTCCTGGCGGTCACGCTCCTCATGTCCATTCCTCTTGCCGGAGTGGCCTCCCATTGGACTCTCTTCTCTGGCACGTTGCCTCTCTTTCGCCCACGCCCTCTGCCCCAGCCTCTGTCTAAAAAAGGACGGTTATCACCTTGTGGGACAAATTGTGGCGGGTACTGGGGGCCAAATGGCGGGAGTGGATGTTGAAACTGGGGGTATTGCCAGAACGGTGGACCCTCGTAGGGAGGTTGTGGATAGTTGTATTGTCCACGCCTTCCCCCTCTTTTACCCCTGCGTTGTTGGGGTGGCCAATCATCTCCACTGGAATTACTGTCACTGTTACAGCCTCTCCTGGAGGAAGTAGCACTTGAATCAGAGAGGTAGTCCTACTTGGTGGGACACAGTACTCCTTCAGGTATGGATATACTCTTTCTTTGGCAAATCGTTGGATGTCCTTTTGAAGCTTCGTGACCTTTTGCTTCATATGGTACTCCTTGTGTTCAGCTAGTTCCTTGTTTAATTCGGCTAGTTTGGTTTTGAAGCCCGGGTTGGTAACTGAACTCTTGATGGCACTCTCGGCCATTTGAATGCGTCCAAGCAGTTCATCAGCTAGCCGTTTAGCTGTGTTTACTATCAAGATTAGGAGATCTTGTGTACACTTCCAGGAAATCTGGGACCATTCGATTTTAAACTGGCAATCCTCCCAGAAAATCCTGGGAAAGTTTTTGACGATGAGGCCATTAGGTGCAATCTTGGCCTTCAAGTACTCAGCCTTTATTGCCCCATGTAGGGTTAATCTTACCCATTCCCTTTTCATGTCTGAGAGGGTCTGCCAATCAGCTGAGTTGCTTCCTGTGGTGCTGTCAAGCTCTAGACCAAGGATGGATGGTGTTCTGAGAATAGCTGCTGCATCATCCTCCCCAAAACTGAGACCTTGGCGGTCCATCTTGTGGTGGCAAGGTGCAGTGTGGAAGACGATTGCTAATACAAAACCGGTGACTGGTAAAACACCACCCCAGTGAGGATGGTGGTATGGCCTCCTTAAGGATAGAAGGTGTCGGGTGGGGGATAGAACCAATCTTACCCACCTAGCAAAGACTCCCATGGTGGTTAGCCTTTCAAAGGATTGTATACAAATAAGGGAGGGGTTGCAATAGGAAAAGGCAAATTTACCACTTGTATGGAGTAGAAGGTCCAGCTGCAGTATTCGCCCAGGAACACAGTGTGAAAAACAAGGTACTGCGCTGATCCTAGTGGAAGAGAGTGTATGGGTCACACAGGTGTTTGGGAGCTGTAGGGTCTCGTTGGAGTCCTACAGTTGGGCATCCATTTGGTTGGATATTATGTCCTCACACACCCTTGCAGGTGTCATGCTTCATCATTGGCAATGCTTCTCGTTGGGTCGGCGGTGCAATACCCAACGGGCGGCACCTCAAAGAGGGGCTCTTTGGCGAAGATCTTCAATCCAACAGCCATTTAGGTGAAGTGTGGGCGTGGGGCCAGGGTGGTGTAGACCTACTAGTGATTTAAAATGAGGCTCGGGGTACCAGGATCAGGTTTCTTCTGGGGTTCCCCTGCTCCAACTAAAAGAAAAATACTAGCCTATACTCAATGGAATAAGATGTTCCCTTATTCGAGACTCGACTAGTTTGGGCATCCTGCCAACCCCACGGGGATGCTAGAAACTGGGGAAGAGGTTAAGCCTAAACCTGGTAAGCAGATATCGATCATAATTACAGGTTACAATGGTAAGATAAGGCATAATTAAGGCATATTAACAGTAAATATCAGAAATGTTGCAAAATAACGTTAAAACTTTTGGTTATCTGGGAAAGAATATCAGAGGCATGCCAGAGCTTGCTCCATGGCCCATGGAGTCTTTTCCAAAATGTTTATCTGAAAAAATGCTGGTTTGTAGACTTTGAGAAAGGATATTGCCCAATCATTGAAACTGATATATGTCTTTCTTCATGGCAGTCTCTGCATTGTGCACTCTTTACTTTCTGGTTGACACTGGCATGTCAGACACAATTTTTCTCAGTCTGACTTGACTCAGATATCCAGCAGGGAGACCGGTTGACCATAAGTACTTACTGCATCTTCTTAGTGTTCTTTCATATTTCCTTTACTTCCTCTGGGCTGCTTCGCGAACTAGGCAGAGCAGTTGACTTCTCCTCCATTGGAAGGCAGACCCCTGCAGGACAAGGCTTTGTCCTCTCCCTTCTCAGCAGAAGGGCAGATCTTTGGGTCACTGGCTCATCCACAGCTTTTTCCAACACAATTTGCAGAAACCAAAATATGCCCCCTCAAATTTAGGAGACTGTCTATCATCAATACAAGTACTTCACTGCTAAGGTTCTTTTACTTGGGCAGTGTAGTGAAGCAGCACAAACTGGATCAAAGTATGGGGGTTTAGGATTCCCTTTTATAGGTATTTACAGGCAGGGGATGTTGATCCACTGCCCAAGTTTTGAAATCAGTTTGCCATGGTTTATTTTCATATTTAATTCTTCCTCTGCAGTGAAGACATGATTTTTAGCAAGGTGTTAGCTGCTCACAGAATATAATGACAATGAAAGCATCAATAAAGAGTAACCATAGCATGAGGGCAATAGGTTTGAAGCTTTGCACCTGATTCTCATCAACCTTCCAGTATGAGCCACTCATTTGCCCAAGAAATGTCTCGATTGCTATGGACTGCATACAATGATTCCTCCCCATTCTCCCACTATCAACAAACTATTCGTTCTCTGGAGGTCTATTCAGTAATCATTGCATAAATAGCCACATAGAATTCCTAAAGGAGGACCTTTCACCAGACTTCGAAAATTCTTTGTCTAGAGTTACACGCACCTCTTCAGGAATACAGGCAAGTTTTTGTAGATCTATTCTCATTATTGTTATTGTTAAGTGGCATTTGTATAGAGCGTAATCACCTACGGTCTCTTAGCGCTTATGAGAGAATTACGAAACCGCACCAGCAGTTGCCTGTCAGTGCGCCTACTCGGTCAGAGCACATCTTGTCCCCAAGCCTGTGTGAACAACAGAGTCTTAAGTTTTTTTCCTGAATGGATGGAGAGAAGCTTCCCTATGCAGATTTTCCGGTAACTTGTTCCACAGTTGGGGGATCAGAACTGAGAAAGCCCGTCCGTCCATGGTGGTTTGTCAAACCATGGGCAGGACAGCAGGTCTGTCTCAGATGAGCAGAGGTCACGTCCTGGCACATAGCTCCTTAGGCAGTCCTTGATGTATTCTGGTGCCTCCCCAAAGAGAACTTTGTGTGCAGTGCATAGGCCCTTAATCCTGGTCTGCAGCTTAATTGGGAGTGACTGCAGCTGCTGCAGAAGTGGTGTGGCATGTAAACGTCTTGGTAGCTTAAAAAGGAATCTTGCTGGGTCATTCATTACTACTTGCAGCTTACCTAACAGCTTTCTGGGAGCCCGATATATAAAGCATTGCCGTAATCCAATCGCAACACACTCAGTGTCATCACCACTGTGCGTAGAGTTGAGAGTGGCAAGAGGGGTGCCAGTTTCCTAAATTGTCTCAAAAGGCCCACACAGGTCCCTGCCACAGTGGTCACATGGTTTGACAGTGTAAGCTTAGCATCTAATTTAATGCCTAAACTCTTCACGACAGAGACCGGTGTGGGTGTAGCACCCAACTCTTGTGGCCAGAAGAGATTAGACCAGGGGTTGCCTACCGTGGTGATGGCTAGTACCTCTGTTTTGCCAGGGTTTACTTTGAGCGAGTTGGCGGTCATTCAGTTTACTTTATACCTAAGGATGTTCTATAAACAGGATTGCGCTTGAAGGGAGCTTTTGATCTGAAGGATCAATTGAGTGTCATCCGCGAAACACTCGACAGTCCATTTGAGCTAAGGCTGCCACCAGTGGCTGAAGATAAATGTTAAAAAGAAGGGGGGACAGCACGGAGCCCTGCGGAACACCGCAAGACAGTGGAACTTTTATGGACACACAGTCCGCTAGCTGAATCCTTTGTGTCTGATCCTTGGGGAAGGAGGGGATCCATTGATGCACCACACCACAGATTCCCAACTTCTGAATATGAGCCAGCAGTTGGACATGATTCCCGTGTCACAATCGGCTGTTAGGTCCAGCAGGATTAATGCAGAAGGCTTCTTCTTGTTGGCCACAAGCCTGAGCTCATCCAAAACCGAGAGCATCACCATCTCTGTACTGTAGTGGGCCCTAAATCCCGCCTGCTGCACCTGAAGCAGACGGTGTTTCTCGATGAATAGTGAGAGGGTTCTAAGCATGTGTTGTTCCACTACTTTGGCCAAGAAAGGGAGCCTAGATATAGGTTGATAATTCTTCAAGTTATTGACGTCTGACCCCGCTTTCTTCAACAATGGTGTTACCCTAGCTTCCTTGAGGTTGAGTGGGACCTTTCCGGATGCCATTACTGGGAGAGTCATCTTAAACAGCCTTGGGGGACAGGGGTCCACTTGTAACCCAGACCAAACTCTGGCCATAATGTGAGAGAACGAGTCTAAGTCTAGCATCGAAAATGTAGAAATTTTCTTGCCCTGGGTGCTCAGTGTTTCTTCCACAACCAAGGGGCCTTGACTGATATGGGTGTTACTTAGGTCAGTTAGAATATCCATGACCTTATTTAGAAAAAAAGTCTGCATTCTGTTACAGTCCTCGGAGTTGGCTGTAGCCTACCGCTCCTGATTTTGGCTTAGTTCTCTGAATTAGCTGTAGCCTTCCGCTCCTAATTTTGGCTTAGTTCCCTCAGTACTTTAAAGGTCTCCTTCTGCATGTTAGTCACCTCCATAATCCTGGCCTCATGAAACTGAGCCTTCTTTGCGATGATGGCTTTTTTTGTAAAGGAATGACATGGCTTTATAATCATTGAGCCCCTTCAGGTCATACGACTTTCGGCACTGCCTTTCGTACTGGGGTAAGATTGGTTTCTCTCCTCTTAATTTCTCCCCCCTCCATGCAGGAGCCACCTTGTGGATGGCTTTTCTCAGCCTATTTGTAAACCTCTCGCTTTCCTGGTCAAGGTCCTCAAGCTGTCACCCCCATGAACGCTGTCTCTTTTAGGGCCTCCCCTATGCTGCCTTCCTCAATTTTGCTCCACTTCCGTACTTTCCTCCATTCTGGGGGTAAGTGTATGGGCTGATTAGGCAATGGAATCGTGGGAGTGATGATCAAATAGTGGTCCGACCAATTACATGGTCTAATATCTGTCAGATGAGCTGGGGGGGGAGTAGTCCAGATGAGGTCTAGGGTATGTCCCCTATCATGGGTGGGGGTCACCACAAGTTGCAGCCCCAGCATAGTCATGGCATCTCCAAGCAGGCTGGCCTGTTACTCTTTAGGTACCTGATCTCAGTAGTAGTTGAAATCCACAACCATGAGGAGATGTTGATATCTTGAACATAAGACGCTGACCACTTCGGTAAACAGATCATTAAACAAAGGGGTCGACCAGGGCGGGCCGTATGCCACCACCACGACCAGGCAGGAAGATTTCCCGTTCTTCTCTGCCAGACCTGAATGTTGTTCCCTAACCACTCCTCTTTGAGTTACTCTATTACCATCAATTGGTTAAAGGACTGAAAATCCTGCACTTTCATCCATCTTACCCACTCATTCAATCATGCAAGTCGACCAGGGCAGGCCGTATGCCACCACCACGACCAGGCAGGAAGATTTCCCGTTCTTCTCTGTCAGACCTGAATGTTGTTCCCTAACCACTCCTCTTTGAGTTACTCTATTACCATCAATTGGTTAAAGGACTGAAAATCCTGCACTTTCATCCCTCTTACCCACTCATTCAAATCATGCAAAACAACAGGGGTCAAAGTCTTGAAAAGAATGCCTACTGCCCTCTTATAGGCCAGCTTCAGCCAACATAATCAATCTGATCAGAGCTACTTTCATTTGTTCACAGTTCATTTGAACAGTACCAGTTATTTTCTCAATGGCAAATGTTTTTTCAAATGTCTCATAAATGCAGCTGCCCCTGTTGCACCATTAAACACTGCCATTCCACATGCAAATCTCAAAGCTTTTAAGCCATTCCAAACAATTAACTCAGTGTAAAATGTCCTTTATGCCTGGACAATCTTGCATGTTTTTTTGTCATGTTATATTACATATGTAAACTGTAATGTCAAAGGTTACAGAATGATGATGGATTCGACCCTGATCTGTGACTGGGGTGAGTGTCTAAAAGGTTTCACAGCTTTGTCCATCGTCTCCTTGTGTTTTCTTTGTTCGCCCTAAGTTGTCAGGGTATGCCCAGATGTGGGTCCCTTTCTCACTTTGCCACTGGATTCAAGCTAGCCTGGCTGATGAGGGGTGTTACCAAGAAACTGGTTTCATGATTCTTGTTTCCGGTCCAGAGAAGAACTGGCTTGGCAGTTTGGGCTAGACTGGTCCCATGAGGCACAGGGTCAAGACTGATTTGCATATAGCTGGGTCTGAACTGGGGTGGCGAAGTGAGCTAAAGAACGATGATGGATTCAACCCAGATTTGTCACTGGGGGTGAGCGTCTGAAAAGTTTGTGTGCACCGTCCATCATCTCCTTGTTTTTGCTATGTCAAAGGTACCATCATTACAGCACATTGCATAAACGAGGTTTCACTAGGGTGATAATTAGGGCTGGGCAAAAGTTGAGTGTTTGCTTCTTCCGTAATTTGTTGAAATTCTATGAAAAATTCTTGAAATTAATCTTTCACAGAGAAATGTGAAATGGTGGTATGTCACATCACTTTTTCCCCAAGCATTCATCCAGACTTATAAAGTCTTGTGAGATACTGACAGGAGACTCATTCAAGTAGAAAATGTGTTTGACAAAGACCTATTCTGTGGCAATAAGTCTTCTGCTACTACCTTGAAAGATTTTAATGCAAAATCCGACTTCAGTTTAAAAAATTCACAACATTTTATACTGCGCAATTTCAAAAAAATGTCATGAATTTCACTGAAATACAAAATTGATCAATTTCACAACTTTCGCTGACATAATAACATTTTCGTCCACACCTATTAAAAATCCTATCATCGGAGAAAAGCACCAATGTGAATGAACTGAATAAGAGAACAATAAATCAACTCTAAAATTCATTTTGAGTTACATTTTTATACAAGTAGACAATTCGGTAACATTTTATTGCAAAATGCATTTTTTTTTTATTATTAGGGGAAGAGCCATGGAGAATGATGCTACTGTACGAGCAGTATCAACTTCCTCTTCCTGTCCTTACGACTCCTTTCTGTTCTTTGTTGATCCCTTGGTCATTTTGGGATGGGATTCTTGAGGGAAAAGATCACTCAGCATTTTATGTTTTCTCTGCTGCATCAATCAAACTTGGAATTTTTGCATTGTTTTGGAAAATCAAGAAAAATGAGTGAAGTACTTTGCAAAATATTTGGTGTTTCATGGAGAACAGGCACCAATACTAACTTTTTCATGTTGTTTCTTCGTTGCTGAATGACCTACAGTTTGGACTAGGGGAGATGGGTAAAGAGCAGCCCATGTAGGATTAAGGGATATGTGTGTTTGCATGAGGCAATATATATATGTATATATTACCTACTGGCGGTCGCCAGTAGGTAGTTATAGTTAGGATTTTTTTCAATGTTAAATCTCAAAATTCTATTTGGAATAACTTTGACGTGGGTTGACGAATCTGCCTGAAAATTTCCTCAAAATGGCCTCGCGGCGCCGCGGTCCTTCACTGAAGGTTTGGGGGGGATTTGTCAAGCGGGGGCTGAGATAAAAGGGGGGTCCCAAAACTTGTTTTCCCAATGTTAATTTCTATAGGGGGGTCAACCTCACTTTTAGCCCGAACGGCTGAATGGATTTCCACCAAACTTGGCAAAATTGTAGGGACTGGTAGCCCGATGTGCCTTTGCTATGTCTCAAGATATGTACTCCAGTGGATTTTGAGTATTTAGGTTAAAAAAAATATATGTATCTATGGCAGCCCCCGGTACGCGCACCGGGGAGCGCTCCGGGCGTGCCACGCGACTTGCGCACGGAAAGCTGATTGGCTCTCGGGTGTCTGTAAACATTCGAAACAGTCCGGAGCGGCCGCCATCTTGTGTCTCGGTAAAATCGAGACATAAGAGGTGTAAAAATCAACAGGGAAAATGACCATAAGGGGGCAGGGATAGACCACCCCTAGGTTTGATGTGGGGGCCATTTTTTTGATTTGCGCGGGGGGAGCGCCCGGTACGCGCACCTTGGAGCGAACCAGGAGCGTACCCTGGGGAAAAAAGAATGACAGACTTTTCCAAAAATGAAGCCTTTTTTTATAAATTGGAGGTAGTTCTAAAAAGAACTGTTTTTTTCTTCTTGTTGTTGTTTTATATTTTTTTTAATTGTTGTTTTGATCATTTTATACTTTTTTGGGGGTTTTCTGAACAGTTTTATATTTTTTTTGTATTTTTCATGGGGAGAAACGAAAAAACAGGGAATTGAAAATGGCTCAACTGGAGTAAAAAAAACAGAAAAGATATAATTAGGGTTGATTGGGGCATTTGTGGTTGTCCCCAGCAAGGACGATGAGCTTTACGCTCTGTTCTCCGTAGGAGATGGTCTTCCCACAATATTTACAGATAATTCTGAAATCTGCAAATCGTGGCTGAATGCAAGGCATTGTCTCACTTTCCTCTGTTGCCGACGGAGTGGGTTGCTTCCTTTTTGAGGTGGTGCTTGTGGATTGGGGAGGGTTACTGGCCAGTTCCCTCATCTCTGCAGCAGAATAATTTATTGGATGCTTGCGCTGCATGTGGCGTATCATTGTGTTGTTCCCAAATGAATATTTCTTATTCGGGTTTCCCCTGGAAAGTTCCACGCCACAGATTCTGCAAGTCACCTTTGCTGCATTTACTTTTTTCTTCCCCTGTGGGATAGAAAAAAACTCCCAAATAATGTGTGGTCTTAGCTGGTATGGGGTATTTTGTTCTTGAAGCCATCTTGAACTCCCCTCCTCCTCCTCCTCCTCCTCCTCCTCCTCCTCCTTCTCCTCCTCCTCTTCCTCTTCTTGTTGACCACCAATGATATCTTGAGGTGGTCCTCTTGGTGGTTGTGGTGGTGGTGGTGGTGGTGCAGATGCACCAGCTGCTGCTACTACTGAAGCCATTATATTGATCAAAAAGGTACAGAGAGGTACAAACAGGTCTTCCTAAGTAAAAGGACAAAGTCAGAATAAGGAAAAAAGGTGGGGTCTTTCATCCTTTTGAAAAAAAAATGTATTGAACCAATGAAAAGTGTTATTTTTAGGTCACATGACCAGGGGCTTCATCATTATGAAACCAAAACTGTTTTGAACCAATGAAAAGTGTTATTTTCAGGTCACATGACCCGACGCGCTTACGCTACATGCCCCGGGGCGCGTCACGTAAGCGCAACGGACGCCTACTTTGCGCGATCGTATTCGCTGGAGTGCTTCCGGGTGCGCTTACGCCATGCGTATCACGCGGACGTGGCTACGCGATACGTCACGATCATGTTTTCATTCACGATATTGGCGCTTACGGGATGCTCCCCGGTGCGCGCCCCGGAGCGCTTCATAAAACTACGCTTTCCGGGGCGCTCACCGGGAGTGCTCCAAGGCAAAAAAATTAAAAATAATAATAATAATTTGGCAAAATTTTAGGGACTGGTAGCCCGATGTGCCTTTGCTATGTCTCAAGATATATGCTCAAGTGGTTTTTACAAAAAATAACTTTGAAGAAATATATATTGGGCTAAATTGGGCTATATATATGTTAGAGCCCAAATGTAGCCCAACTGTAGCCCAATGTAGCCCAAAGATGGCCACCAGAGACAAAAAAAAAACAAATGTAGCCCAAATATCAGCCAGATGTAGCCCAACTATAGCCCAATGACAGAATGAACCAGAGTGTTCTAAAGAACAACTAGAGCGCTAACAGTCTTACTTATAAAGTGAGACCTATAATTAGGAATTAGCATTTAAAAAACCTTTGAAATTCACTGAAAAAACCATAGGTTTCACACCAGTTATAATTAGGGATTAGCATTTAAAAAACCTTTGAAATTTACTGAAAAAACTATAGGTTTCACACCAGTTATAGTTAGGAATTAGCATTTAAAAAACCTTTGAAATTCACTGAAAAAAACATAGGTTTCACACCAGTTATAGTTAGGAATTAGCATTTAAAAAACCTATTAAATTCACTGAAAAAACCATAGGTTTCACACCAGTTATAGTTAGCTGGAAATTTTACTGACATAAAACCAATGAAATTACACGTTATAGTTAGTTGGACTCACTATAATTTGCGCGCCTGCAATGCACTGCTGATGACGTCACATATTACATCACTCATGACATGGTCAGTGACATCACTCATGACATCACTGATGACACAATCATTGTGACAGAATGACAGACCTCCTTTCAGTGTAATGTAACCCTTGAAACACATATTCAAAAATAGAAACTAACATTTTCAAAAAAGTGGATATACCCATAACAGTTACAACAACCAATTCAGTAAATCCACCATCTATATACACATTCAATCATTCACCAACAGTTCTATATAGTCACTCATACATATACTCACTCATCATATGTAGTGATACACCTATACATCCTGTTACACACCAACAGTCATCAAAAAGTTACTCACACACATACTCACACATGCAAATAAAGTAGTAAACATTCATTTATTTACATATACAGATATACACACACTACCACCTTACTTCTAAGGAAACTTATACATACTTACTCTCTTAAACAATCACTTATTGAAACACATACTTATTTAAACAGGAACTCTTACAATCTCTCACTCTCACATATACGCACTTATATATATATCAATACTCACATATACTAGATTAAAACATATGTCGTTACTGATAAAAACAATAGTGAGACAGTCGTTTACTCACTAACACACACATATACACACTCATCCACCCATACAGTCCTGCACATATGCTGTCTTGAAAACACATACAAACAGTGAGTCAGTCAGCAACCCATGCAGCCACTTATACACAAAGTGAAACACTGATACATATATTAAAATATTTAAAAATTAGTCGCCAATATATGTATTCAAGATACACTTAATAAGCCAGTTAACCAATCAACTTTTTTTTTAAAAAACATACATTAAGACACTTATTTAAAAATTTATTTTTCCATTGACCTTTACATATACATATATAAAACATATTTATTTTTCAGAAAGACACACATTCACTGGATGGTGTCATCAGTGATGTCATGAGTGATGTCACTGACCATGTCATGAGTGATGTAATATGTGACGTCATCAGCAGTGCATTCAAGGCGCGCAAGTTATAGTGAGTCCAACTAACTATAACGTGTAATTTCATTGGTTTTATGTCAGTAAAATTTCCAGCTAACTACAAGTGGTGTGAAACCTATGGTTTTTTCAGTGAATATAGATATATGTGTGTGTGTGTGTGTATATATGTATGTGTATATATATATATATATATATATAAATATATATATATATATATATATTACCTACTGGAGGTCGCCAGTAGGTAGTTATAGTTAGGATTATTTTCTATAGGGAATCCACAACATTCTATTGTGAATAACTTTGGCGTCGATTGAGGGATCTGCCTGTAATTTTCCTGAAATTTGCCCTGCTGCGCTCCACTCCTTCCTTGAAAGTTTGGGGGAAATTCTTCAAGCGGGGGCAGAGATAAAAGGGGGGTCCCAATGTTAATTTCCATAGGGTGGTTGGACTCACTTATAGCCCGAACGACTGAATGGATTTCCATCAAACCTGACCAAATTGTAGGGACTGGTAGCCCGATGTGCCTTTGCTATGTCTCAAGATATGTGCAACAGTGGATTTTGTGTAATTTAGGTTCAAAAATATATATATATTTATAAGCGCGCCCCGGTACGCACACCGGGGCACGCACCAGCGCGCTACGCGAGTTCGCGAGCGGAAAGCTGATTGGCTCTCGGGTGTCTGTCAACATTCCAAACAGTCCGGAGTGGCCGCCATCTTGTGTCTCGGTAGGATCGAGACACAAGAGGTGGCAAAAACAAAGGGGGAAATGACCAAAAGGGGGCAGGGTAGACCCCCCTTGACTCTCTAGGTTTGATGTGGGGGCCATAAAAGGGCCCCGTAGGGCAATTTTTAAAAAATTTTTCGATTTGGGTGGGGGAGCGCCCGGTACGCGCACCCGGGAGCGTACGGGGGAGCGTACCATGGGGAAAAAAGAATGACAGATTTTTAAAAAAATGTAGCATTGTATTTTATAAATTGGAGGTAGTTCTAAAAAGAACTGTTTTTTATTCTTTGTGTTGTTTTATATTTTTTTATTGTTTTTTGGAACATTTTTTACTTTTTTTGGCTTTTATGAACAATTTAATATTTGTTTGTATTTTTTATAGGGACAAACAAAAAACAGGGAATTGTAAACGGCTTAACTGGAGCAAAAAAAAACAGGAAAAAATTAAGGTTTCTTACTACAGTTGTGGTTGTCACCAGCACGGTTGATGAGTTTAATACTTTGCTCACCATGGGTAATTGTTTTTCCACAAAATATACAAACGATTTTGAATTCTCCAAACTTGGGTTGGATGTTTGGGACCATCTCCCTTGTCTCTGGACCCGATGGAGTGGGTTGTTTTCTTTGGGAGGTGCTGGGAGAAGATTGGGGAGGGTTTCTGGTCAGTTCTCTGACCTCTGCCGCAGCATAGTTGTTAGGGTGCCGGCGTTGCATATGGCGAATCATGGTGTTGATGCCAAAAGAGTACTTTTTGTTAGGGTTCCCCCTAGAAAGTACAGTGCCACAGATTAGACAAGTAACCTTTGGCGCATTTACTTTCTTGAGGTCCTTTGGGATTGACAAAAACTCCCAGATAATGTGCTCCTTTGGCTTATATGGGGTAGTATCTTCAGCCAGGAACCTCCTCTCCTCCTCCTCCTCCTTATCTTCTTCATCTCCACCACTGCGGTGTTGTGGTGGTCCTTGTGGTGCTGGTGGTGGTTGAGGTGCTCCTGCTGCTGCTGGTACTGTAGCCATTTTTCAGTACAAATAGGTACAAACAGGTCTTCCTCACTCAAAGTACAAAGTGAGAATGAGGAAAATAGGTGGGGGCTTTCATCATTTGGAAAACAAAACTGTCCTGAACCAATGAAAAGTGTTATTTTCAGGTCACATGACTCGGGCTTTCATCATTTGGAAACCAAAACTGTTCTGAACCAATGAAAAGTGTTATTTTCAGGTCACATGACCCGACGCGCTTACGCTACGCGCCCCGGGGCGCGTTCATATGCACGTGGGTGCTTCCGGGTGCGCTTACGCCATGTGTATCATGGGGCGCAGCTACGCGATACGTCACGATGATGTTTTCGTTCGCAGCAATAGCGCTAATGGGACGCTCACCGGTACGAGCACCGGGACGCGCCGCAAGACTGCGCTGACCGGCGCGCTCACCGGTACGCGCACCGGGAGCGCCCCAAGGAGAAAAAAATGAAGAATATACATATAAAAAATAGTATTACATAAATATACAATATAGGATTCATTATAAAAAATATTATATTTGATAGCAATAAAAATTTGCAATTAAAAAACCTTTGAAATTCACTGAAAAAAACATAGGTTTGAGGCCCTATATATAGTTAGGAATTATCAATTAAAAAACCTATGAAATTCACTGAAAGAACCATAGGTTTACATCAGTTATAGTTAGGAATTAGCATTTAAAAAACCTATGAAATTCACTGAAAAAACCATAGGTTTCACACCAGTTATAGTTAGGAATTAGCATTTAAAAAAACTATTAAATTCCCTGAAAAAACCATACGTTTGACACCAGTTATAGTTAGCAGGAAATTTTAATGGCATAAAACCCTTGAAATTCCCACGTTATAGTTAGTTGGACTCACTATAACTTGCGCGCCTGCAATGCACTGCTGATGACGTCACATATTACATCACTCATGACATGGTCAGTGACATCACTCATGACATCACTGATGACACCATCCTTGTGACAGAGTGACAGACCTCCTTTTAATGTAATGTTAACCATGAAACACATATTCGAAAATAGAAACTAAAATTTTCAAAAAAAAGAAGATACCCATACCAGTTACAACAACCAATTCAATAATTCCACCATCTAGATACACATCCACTCATTCACCAACAGTTCAATATAGTCATTCATACATATACTCACTCATCATATGTAGTGATACACCTATGCATCCTGTTACTCACCGACAGTCATCCAAAAGTTACTCACACACATACTCACACATGCAAAAAAACTATTGAACATCCATTTATTTGCATATACAGCTATACACACACTTCCACCTTACTTCTAAGGAAACTTACACATACTCTCTTAAACAATCACTTATAGAAACACATACTTATTTAAACAAGAACTCTTTCAATCTCTCACTCTCACATATACTCACTTAGATACATCAATACTCACATATACTACATTAAAACATATGTAGTTACTGATAAAGACACTAGTGAGACAGTCATTCACTCACTAACACACACATATACACACTCATTCACCCATACAGTCTTGCACATATGCTGTCTTCAAAACACATACAAACAGTGAGTCAGTCATTGATGCATCAATGTGCTAAGTAACACCCCCACCAAACCATACAGACACTCATACTGATACTAAAAAGCCATCTAATAACCCATATACACACACATGTAGCTTCTCACCAACCCATGCAGCCACTTATACACAAAGTGAAACACTGATACAAACATTTAAATATTTAAACAATACTCGCTAATATATGTATTCACAAAGATACACTTAATAAGCCAGTTAACCAATCAATTAAAAAAAAAACATCCATTAAGACACTTATTTAAACATTTATTCTTCCATTGACCTTTTTCATATACATATATCAAACATATTTCTTTTTTCAGAAAGACACACATTCACTGGATGGTGTCATCTGTGATGTCATGAGTGATGTGATCAGCAGCCCACAACAGCGATAGCAATGATTCTCGTAGCACTGTAAATGCTGGCACTCAGCGGCACAGCTCCTCAGCTGCGGCGGCCCACACTAGCGATAATGATGATCCTTGTGGCACAGCAATTGCGGGCACTCAGCGGCACAGCTCCTCTGCTGCCGCGGCCCACAATAGCGATAGCAATGATTCTCATAGCACAGCAAATGTGGGCACTCAGGGGCACAGCTCCTCAGCTGTAGCGGCCCACACTAGCGATAGCGATGATTCTCGTAGCACAGCAAGTGCGGGCACTCAGCGTCTCAGCTCCTCAGCTGCCATGGTCCACACAAGAGGTAGCAATGATTCTTGTAGCACTGCAAATGTGGGCACTCAGCGGCACACCTCCTCAGCTGCAGCGGCCCACACGAGTGGTTCCGATGATTCTTGTAGCACAACAAATGAGGGCCCTCAGCGGCACAGCTCCTCAGCTGCAGCGGCCCACAATGGCGATAGCGATGACTCTCGTAGCACAACAAGTGCAGGCACTCAGCTGCACAACCCCTCAGCTGTAGTGGCCCACATGAGCGATAGCGATGATTTTTAGTCCGCGTTCCCCACAGTAGAACCAGAGGCTATGGAATTCTCAACAGAGGCCTCACCTGCGAGTAGAATCCCCTCAGATAGGCATCCGGACGGCTGATAGGTGAAGTCTAATGTCCCTGAGACTTCAGCAGGAGGCAAGCTCAAATCAGGCCCTTGGGTAGTTGCTTCAGCAAGATGGATGAAAGTTTCAGAGTCCTTTCCCTCTAGTTACTCGGACAGAGGTTCTTCTTGACATCCAGAAGTAACACACCATGCTGGGGTTTCAGCACATATCTTTATACCCCAAAAGGCTTTGTTCTCAGAAAAGTCACAAATCACTGAACCCAGCCAGAACCAGTTTGGTGTCGTCCTGTAGCACTTTATTTACAATGCTCATTCTGCCTTTCAGGAAGAGGGGGTTAGCTCTCAGACGCACAGTGGTAGGTGGAGCCATCATTCACTTTGCCAGGCCCGGCCCTGCACAGATCAACGGGTCATCCCTCCCCATACTCCAACTTCATATCTCTCCATTTAATCCAGGTCGGTCTCAGCCTGCGCTGACCCTCCAAAACCAGACAGCCAATACACATAACAGCAGAGCACATGGAAAGGCTTAGACCAGAAAATACCTACTACCCAAAAGTGGTAGTTTTAAACACGGAAGATAAAATAATCATCACTAAAAGATGCATGTTCATATTCGGAGCTCAAAGCGGTACAAAAGGGGGTGGCAATGGATGGAGCATCTGAACCAATCAAACACTCACACCCAATAAAAAGATCTGGGTTTAATCCATCACCGTTCTTTAGCCCACTCTGCCACCCCAGTTCAGACATGGCTATATGCAAATCAGTCTGACCCTGTGCCTCATGGGAACAGTCCGCCATAAGTGTGGCAGGGCATGCTCAGACGTGAGTCCCTTGCTCACTTTGCCGCTGGATTCAAGCAAGCCGGGCTGAAGACGGCTGGAATGCCAGAAACCGGTCCTCGGAAGCTTGTTTCCGGTCCAGGGAAGGCATGGCTTGGCAGTTCGGGCTGGACTGTTCCCATGAGGCTCAGGGTCAGACTGATTTGCATATAGCCATATCTGAAGTGGGGTGGCAGAGTGGGCAAAAGAACGGTGATGGATTAAACCCACATCTTTTGACTGGGTGTGAGTGTTTGATTGGTTCAGATGCTCCGTCCATTACCACACCCTTTTGTACCGCATATTTGGAGCTCAGGCATACTAAATTCGACTTTCCTATCATGTTCTTTGGGTCAATTAGGAATATACTAGTTCATACAGTTAATTTATAAAAAGGGAGCATTCGTGATGTGGCACTGAATGGCAGTGGCACGGCACCCAGAGCATGTAACACCAGCAAACACAGAAGAGACAAAAGCGAAAAATGGAAGGGAGACCCACGCCAATAGTGCCAGGTCTAACAATATATATATATACTCACTGAACAAAAGCAAAGGTAAAAGTGATATTATAGTTAGATGAAAATGTCACTGAATGCATTCTATTTTTAACTAAAACAAAACATTATCATTCACCAGTTATAATTACCTGAGCTAACTATAACTTGAGCCACCACCATGCATTGCTTTTGACCTAACATATTACATCACTATTGGCATATTTAATGACATAATTGATAACATCACTGATCCTCAAATCCATAGTATTTTCAATGAAGAGACTGCACTCTGTGACTAGTAATTTCAATTATTGGTTATTAACAGCAAGAAAAAAGACAACACATTTTGGTTAATGTCTTTATCACTACCCAGTTTGTCTAAACTGCAGGCAACATTTCTAGTATCAATCTGTGATGTGAAAGGTGAAAAAGGACTTCCTGGTCTGCCTGCCATTGTCCATATTTACTATGAATTTGTGTTGGGGTTTCATCACTTTCGTGGTGCAGCCCAGACGCAAAATCCTTTTTGGCATATCCTAGCCATGCAAAGCCGCTTTGCATGGCGTTGTGTGGTTTAATAAATACAAACTAAAGCAATGGAGCTCATAGTGTTGCCCTGCTTTAATTTGCGTCATGTAGGCTTTAAATGGGTGGAGCATAGGTTTTCCCGTGCATCCACCATGTATTTTGACACAAACCCAGATTTGCAAAGATTTGCAAACTTGGGTGTGCAACAAAAAGGTGCACCTACCAGGCAGAAAAGTATCAACGAGAAATGTCTTTATTTCTGTTCATTACTTCTTCTTTCCATGTGCATTTGCACCACAGATAGAGGCATACGGCTATACGGATTGTTTGTGTGCAGGAACATTGTATGAACTAATAGTAAATGCGCCCCCTAATGCAGCTTCAAAATAAGCAGCAACAACACCATCACTTTAATGACATCAGTGTGTATGATGCTTTCTCACGAGTATAAGGAAGATACTTAGACTCATACCTACTGGTAAATTACATTCTTGCTGAGACTTCCAACAAGGGACATCAATTCATAGTAAACAGTAAAGTAGCTGTGCAGTGAATGGCTGTCTTTTTGTATTAAAAGCATTACTACCCTACGATTGACTTTACTTCACACTCAATCAATGTGCAAATTCTTTATTTCATATATTGAGGGGGCACTTGTTCTGAATACCAATTCAAACCTTGTCTAAACCATTGAATTTGGTAACAAGTGCCACTGCCTCCTTCTCGTCTACAATCATACAAAGTAATCCACACAACAAATCTTCAAACTTAATAAGCAAATGCTGTTAAGTATTCAAAAGCCAAATCCAGTTTTTCATCCACCAATGCTTGTTCTCATTTGTATTTTATCTAGCTGAGAATAAAAGCTATATTTAACCATACATAAAAAATATTATTAAATTCACCATTTTGGAAAAAGAAATGATAAAGTTGTCTTTAGCAAATGTGGCATTTCCAATGTAGGAATGTATTACTATACTGTGCATGTGAAGTGTGTAGAGTGTAAATGTTACAGATACACTGGCTTTGCAGGTCAGCAGTCGGTTTACATGTGCGAGAACAAGATTAACATTGCATATAAAACAAGATAAGTGAATCTATATTGAGTCATAATGAGTGACAGTATCTACAATAACATGATGGGGTGTGTTAGACCTGGCATCTTTGGTGTGTTTTCCCCTATCTTTTTTGCTTCTGACCTTCTGTTTTTGACTGAATGCTGCATTTTGTTTTTGCTGGTTTTAGGACTCTTTACCACTGATGGCCAGAGCTAAAGTGCAAGTGCTCCCTGTGTAAATTATTTTTCTAATTGGTTATCCATGATTGGCATATCTGATTTACTGGTAAGTCCCTAGTAAAGTGCACTGTGTGTTCCCAGGGTCTGTACACCAAATGCTCCTAGTGGGCCTGCAACACTGATTGTGCCACCCACATGAGTAGCCCTGCAACCATGTCTCAGATGTGCCACAGCAGCATCTGTGTGTGCAGTTTTGAGCTGCCATGTCCATCTGGCAAGTGCAACCACTAGTCAGGCTGAAACCTTCCCTTTTACTACATGTAAGGCACCGCTAAGTTAGCCCCAAGTTAGCCCCATGGGCAATGTGCAGTGTACTGGAAAGGTAGGACATGAACTGGTATGTTTTAGGTGTCCTGATAGTAAAATACTGCTAATTTAATTTTCACTATTGCAGGGATTATCTCTCCCATAGGTTGGAACTGCATTGTAACATCTTACAACTGTAACTTTTACTTGGGAAGAGATAGAGATTTGGAGTCCCCAACCTCACTATCTAAAAATATATCTTTAGTGAAGTTATTTTTTAAATTGCATGTTTGAAAATGCCACTCTTAGAAAGTGGGAACTTTCTAGCTTTACCAGCCTATGCATCTGCCTGCCTGTGGAACCTATATCTGGTTTAGGCTTACAGTTGGGCTGTTTGTGCATTAACTCTAGACAGTCACACAAAGGGAGCTAAGGTCTGCTGTGCATATCCTGATGGGCCATTACCAGGCCGATGGGCCTTCCTGAGCTAGAATGGTGGAAGGGGTTGTTACTGACACTCGAGTAGGGGTGTGCCTGTCCTCACAAAAAGCTGCTTGCACCCAACCCCTCCTGGTCGTGTCTTGAGCCAGGTCAGGGAAAGGCAGGGTCTTGTGCACTACAAAGACTTTCCTTTGAAGTTTGCCTTCTTCAAAGGCAGAAACTGTTATAATACATTAACTTCAGAAAACTTCTGGACTAAGAGGGCATTTTGCCAGGAAGAAGAGCTGGATTATGTAGGAAGGACTGACACTCTGCCTGTTGGTTCGTTGTGCTGGCCTGCTGCTTGCTGCTTCTCTCCTGGGAGTGAGAGGACTGGACTTTGCTTTCTTTATCCTACTTTCCAAAGTTCTCCAAGAGCTTGTGTGTGTTTGCCTCCTGTTACGAAGTCTCAGGGCCATCAAAGACTTTATCTACCAATGCCTGGGCTCTTCTGCTGAGATCCCTGACTTGCCAAGTGGTGCCAAATCCAGTTCTTGTGCCCTTGGAAGTGGAATCTGGTAAACCTGAGAAGAAAATACACACATTGACTCTCAGCACCGGTTTTTCCGACACAGCACTGCCATGCGGTTGAAAAACCAATGCATCGATATGGTGCTGCCGAACAATCGACACGGTGCTTGCCATGAGGCTGAAAGATCGCCGCAATCCGAGTCCAGAGTACTGTATCTCCGATGTCCGTGGTGCATGCCTCCACTCCGATGCGAGCCCTGCTGTGCGGCTGAAGAAATCGACGCATCACCTGTTTTGCTCCTTTGAAGTTGATACATCGCCTGTTCTGCCACTGTCACATTGACACAGCTTGTCTAGATTTTCAATGTATAGTGCCTGTGCACCAAGTTCTTCATTAACATTTGCCCAGCAGTAAGGAACTGAGGCTGCTTGTCTGGATAACGACACATCTCCTTCCATCACAGTAAGGAACCAACGCATCACCTCCCCTGACAGTAAGGTACTGACACATCAACTCCCCAGCGCTGCAGTAGGGAACCAACGCATCACCTCCCAACTCCCCTGCACCTGGTTCTTTCTCTGATTTTGGTGCATCCCAGGACCATTGCGCTAAAACTGATGCATCCATAGTTTCTCATGGACTGAAATCTTTTGAACCTTTTAAAAGAGATATCCTGACTTGTGTATGTTGTTTTTTTGTTGTTTTGGTATTGTTTTATTCAGATAAATAATGGCTATTTTCTAAACTGGTGTGGTGTTCTTTTGTAGTGGTTTCACTGTGTTACTCTGTGTGTATGTACAAATGCTTAACACATTGCCTCTGAGAGAAGCCTGACTGCTTGCGCCAAGCTACCAAGGGAGTGAGCAGAGGTTATCCTAGCTGTGTGACTCCCTTACCCTGTCTAGTGTGAGGGTCCCTACTTGGACAGGGTGCAAACCACTGCCAACTAGAGACCCCATTTCTAACAGTGTGTTCCTATATGGTAGCGCTTCCTGAGTGAATGTATGTATGATACGGCAGTTTCAATATTTGGAATCTTCTTCACTTTGTAAGCTTCAATTGAGCACCTCACTGGGAGTTTTCAGGGAGCGGCTCTATGGTGGATTAGGCCAGTACAGTCCTGCATAGGTGGCAGAAGAAACTGATGAAATTCTCTTTGCAAGAACCCATGATACATGAGAGGACCATGCTCTAAGGACAAACTGTGCCCTTGGCAACCCAACTGCTGAATGGTCTGGCACTAGACAAGGTCCATGCCACCATTTCACCTATGAAAGGAGCAACAAAAATAAGGTGATGGATAGAATGCTTTATCTAATCTCAACCTCTGGCATTTAATAGCTTGGGTCACATCCCAATCCATCGTTTCCCACCCATCATGCCACCTCAGTTTCACGCTGCTCCAATGGAAACAGTCCAGCAAGAGCTGCTGAGCAAGATCCTCCATAAACTGGAGCACAAGCATCCCAAGACCGTTTTTGCCCTTATTAGGGCTCAACAGCCAGGTATAATTTGGTTCCAAGGATACATTGAGCAGGGGACTAACATCTGGGTATACCCGTCACAGTTAGGGCAATAAACACAAGGTGATTGATGTAATGCTTCAATTGATCTCAGCCACTGGCAATCTCGTGGGCCACATCCCAATCCATTTTTTTCCATCATTCCATCTTAGTTATAACTCAGTTACTTCACATGGAGCCTGTTCTCTACAGATGCAAGATAAGAGTATAGGGAGCAGTCAAATCAACTTGGGCTCAATGGGCCCGATTCACAGAATGAACCAAAGACTCAATCCTAAACTTACTACTATTTTGGTATTCACAGAAGGCACTTACTACTTTTGGCATTCACAGAATGAACTTACTCATTTCGGTATTCACAGAAGTTAGTTGTCCTAACTTTAGGACTCCTAAATGCCTTCTGTGAATACCGACAGTCTTAAAATTAGGGTTTTTCTCAGTTTAGTAGTAGTAAAGTTAGGACTCCTAACTTTAGGACTCCTAAACTGAGAAAAATCCTAGTTTTAAGACTTTAGATATTCACAGAAGACATTTAGGAGTCCTAAAGTTAGGAGTCCTAACTTTTCTACTCCTAAACTGAGAAAAATCCTAATTTTAAGACTTTCGGTATTCACAGAAGGCATTTAGGAGTCCTAAAGCTAGGAGTCCTAACTTTACTATTACTAAACTGAGAAAAATCCTAATTTTAAGACTTTCGGTATTCACAGAAGGCATTTAGGAGTCTTAAAGTTAGGACTACTAACTTCTGTGAATACCGAAATGAGTAAATTCATTCTGTGAATGCCAAAAGTAGTAAGTGCATTCTGTGAATACCAAAATGTTAAATGTTATGTTATGTTAAATGGGACTTTTATAGCGCAACGGCTACTCCAAAGGAGTGTCCCGGCGCTTTGTGCTCCAGACCAAAGAAAGAGCTGGAAAACATAACAGTAAAAAAGCAGAGGCCTAAAAGAGGGGACAGATTATCCAGCGAACAGCCAGGTTTTTAAGTCTTTCCTGAAGACAAGCAGGTTTGCGGTGTTTCGCAAGGACACCGGTAAGGAATTCCATAGCTGAGGAGCAAGGAATCTAAAGGACCGGCCGCCTAGCCGAGCCCTTTTGATACGTGGCACCCGAGCCAAAGCCAAAGCTTCTGACCTGAGGGACCGTGCAGGTCGATAGAAATCCAGCCTCCTCTGAAGATATTTGGCACCATTGCCATGCAAGGCCTTATGGGCAAGAGTCATGGCCTTGAACAGTATCCTCTTCCGCACCGGAAGACAATGAAGGGATACAAGGAGATTGGAGGCACTGGTGCGGCGGTGCAGGCCAAAAATTGCGCAAGCAGCAGCGTTCTGGGTAACCTGCAAACGCTGGAGGAGATATTCAGGCAGACCCAGATATAGGACATTTGCATAGTCCAATCTGGATCCTATGAGTGCCTGAACAGTGATCCTCCGATGTTCCTCCGAGAGAAGGGGAAAGAACTTGCGTAGCATTCTGAGGATCCCAAAGCATGTTCCCGTAAGACTAGAAACCTGGGATTTGAGCGAGAGCTCGTTGTCAATTAAAAATAGTAGTAAGTTTAGGATTGAGTCTTAAGTTCATTCTGTGAATCGGGCCCTATGTCTGCTTTGCAGGCAGAACGTGGTTGGCAGTCTGTTGTTATGCTGACCAACCCCAAAGGAGGAGAGTTAGTGCAGCAGGTAAGGTTGGGATTTCAGGTGGGAATCTGCTACAGTGCCCAAGGATAGAATTATGGACCTAATATATATATATATTGGCTGTAAGAATCTCTGTCACATTTGAGATAGAGTATGCTTACTAACAACATAATGGTCTGCCCGCTGAATTTATATGTGGAGACTACACGTTCTCTGCCATTGCCAAACTTCTCCAATGGTCAGATGTAGTAAGGGCTGTAGGAGAATTGACTATATGTCCGCCCACCCAATTTATACAAGAGCAGACAAATAGACTTTTTCGTGCTGGGTCCATTTCTATTTATGGTCTACATCATGGGTACTCATAGTAAGGCCCGCGGGCCGGTGGCGGCCCAGCAAGCCTTCCTTGGCGGCCGGCGGACCTTGCAAACATCGTACCCATGTATTATTGTTTTTTTTAAAGAGTGTCTGCTGCAGCGCGACTCTAAGAGTCTCTGCTGCTCTGTGGGGGCCGGGCGATTCTCGCATAGCCAGAGTGGAGCTGCAGGGGCCTAAGATGAGGTGAAATACAACAAAGCCTCATTAGCATGCAAATGGCCTTTAATGACCCGTGAAGTGCTTGGGTGCGGCTGTGCGTGTGTGTGTGCCTGGAAGCTGTCTCAGCCCAGGCTGACACACAGGCAGGGTGAGATGACAGAGGGTGACAGAGGGAGGTAAAGGGAGGTAGAGAGAGGGAGGGAGGGAGAGAGGGAGTGAGGGAGGGGGAGAGCGAGGGAGAGAGGGAGTGAGATGGTGAGTGAGACGGGGAGTGAGAGAGGAAGGGAAACGGGGAGGGGGAATTGAGGGGGGAGTGAGAGAGGGGCGTGAGAGAGGGGGAGAGTGAGAGAGGGGGAGTGAGAGAGGGAGGGAGTGAGAGGGGGGGGAGTGAGTGAGAGAGGGAGTGAGGGAGGTAGTGAGGGAGGGAGTGAGAGACAGACAGACAGAGGGAAGGAGACAGAGAGAGACAGACAGAGAGAGGGAGGGAGACAGAGGGAGGGATGGAGAGAGGGAGCCAGGGAGAGAGGGAGCGAGGGAGTGAAGAAGGGGGAGAGGGAGTGAGAGAGGGAGAGGGAGGGAGAGAGGGAGGGAGAGAGGGAGGGAGGGAGAGAGGGAGTGAGAGAGGGAGAGAGGGAGTGAGGGAGAGAGTGAGAGGGAGTGAGAGAGAGGAGTGAGAGGAGTGAGAGAGAGAGGAGTGAGAGAGAGAGGGAGGGAGTGAGAGAGAGAGGGAGTGAGAGAGAGAGGGAGTGAGAGAGAGAGGGAGTGAGAGGGAAGGAGCGAGGGAGGGAGTGAGGGAGTGAGATAGGGAGGGAGAGGGAGAGAGAGAGAGAGAGGGAGGGAGAGAGAGAGGGCGAGAGAGGGAGTGAGTGAGGGAGAGAGATGTGTGTATGCCGGGTCTGGTGGCTCAGTGGACAACAGCATTCACTGCAGGGACCTGTGATCAACCTCATGGTCATAGTTTTTTTTGCTGATCTAGCCCGCACTCTCCCCCACTGACCCCGCCCCACCGGTGCGGCCCTTGGACACAAACCACACTGTAAATTGTGCCCCCGAGAGAAAGTGTGTGAGTACCCATGGTCTACATGGTTCCATAATTGTCTTTCATGTTATATTGTTGTTTGTTACACATTCATTTATGTTGATGACATTAGGAATTATTTAAAATTTAATATTTTTAACCATGATCTTACATGCCCATCTTTTTTTCCATTACCCTACAGAGCTCCATGTTTAAATGTCCCACCATGATGTCCAGCCCTGCCACCTTTCACCAGTCCATGTCTGACGGATTGCTTCAGTCCAAGTTTTTACTTTGAATTCTGGAACTTATAGTCTTGTTTATTATTATAAAGCAAGACTTCAAGTCCCAGAATTCAAAGGAAAAAACTTGGTATGGAGTAGACCACATTAATCTGGGAAACCTGATAGCTATGGATGTCTGAGTAAGTGATGCACTCCCATCATCCACGGCAAGTGGCTCGCTGCAAATGGCTGGGGGTTCTGTTTCCTTGTATTTGTTGGTGGCCATTCACAGTATATATTGTGATGTAAATAAAGATCAAATAACAAGCAATTAATTTACAGAAAACCGAGTCTTCATTCCGCTATATCAACATTAATGGATATTACTCTCTAGACACCAATCCACGAGCCATGCTTATTTTTCTTAGAACTTTCTTAATGAAGTATATTTCTGCCTGGTACATCCTTACTAATGAAAACTGCGTCCTGTTTGAAATGAGCACTGCTTCCTCTGGGTTCAATTTTCCAAGAGCCACTATTCCAGCCGTGAAAAAATGCCCTGCTCGGTATCCAGCACTTGGCATAGCATCTGTCTATGCTGCATACAATAATGCCTCTTTTGTGACACATTAACACGTAAGTACATTTAATCTGGTCACATGCATATCTCTGCTGGGCCTATAATTCTCTTTGCGGGAGCACAGAATTAATGAGATTGGCATGGAACAGGAGATCCTGAAGTGTTACATGGAATCAGCATCATCCTGTGCTGGAAGAGTGACTGGAGCTGGTGGGATTTTTTATCAATGCTCTTCAATCTAATTTTGTTTCAAAAGAAAAGTAAATATTTTTCTTGTTTGAAATAACATAGGGGCATATTACCAAGATTAAGCGATAATTATCGCTTAACACGGTTAGCGGCAATATTATTATCGCCGAGCTCCGCCGATTTTTATCGCAGATAAACCTTGCTATTATCAAGGTTTATCTCAAAAGCGATGAAAATCGGCCGAAATGCGTGAATATCGCTGAAAAGTCAGCGAAATTCATGCATTACCGAGCTAATGCTCTTAGCCATGTTATCCACCTGCCATTGGATAACATGGCTAAGAACTGCTCTGGGCAGGCGTTAGCTTTTGGAGATATTCGCGCTTAGCGCGAATATTTCCAAAAGTACGCCTTTGTAGGTAATAGGAGATAGCGATGTTAGCGTCTGTTTACAGTCGCTAACATCTTGGCACGCCCACTTTGCATGTCATTAGCGATAAATATCGCTGACATGCAAAGCAGGCCCCAAGATGATCGCTATCTCCTACTAGCTGTCGCTAACTGGTGTTAGCGACAGCTAGGTAATAGGGCGATAAAATTATCGCTGCTTTAGCAGGAAAAATTCCCGCTAAAGCGGCGATAAGGCCCTTGGTAATATGCCCCATAGACTTGTAAACTACTCTCAATGCCTGGTCTCCATTTGAACAGTTCAAAAGAATTAACTCGATGTAACAAAGGACCAGGAAACAGGTGCTGAGGATGGGGTAATTCTGCAGATGGGGGTGGCCTGTGATAAACATCACCGTTATCTCTAGCAGCATCATATACCCAAGGCGAGTGGAAAAGGCGATACCAAGACAACAGTGTTTTTGCAGAACTTGATGCAAAATCCTGCATCAGTTGCACACTCTGTACCACTTTTTGTGCATATATACTGTGAGGCGTGCCACATCATCTTTAGAGCATCACTTTGATCATCACTTACCTGAAACCAATATGTCGTGCATTGTATGTAATACACCCAACATTTTTGTAGAAAAGAAAATGTAGTACAATAATTTGCAGATTTTGACAAAAAACAACTGGTCACCTAGCATCATGCATTTAAGGGGACAGCACATTTTCTGAGACAGGATATATTAGCAAATGAAGGACTAGGGCAAGTTTACACATACACTCAGGGCCTCATTTATAGCATTTTGGCATAGGGCAATGCACAGTGGCCGCTGGCATCTACAGGGATGGCACGCATGCGCAAAATAAAATAAAAATAATAAAAACTTGCCTCAACGTGACGCGACATCCAGCTCCAGTCTTCTTCCCACAACTGTAACTCGGTGCAGCTACTCCCTTAAACAATAAGAGTGCTGCTTTCAGGCAATATGAGAGCAGTGTCCTGATTGGAGTAAGCGGCCTCACTCGGCGCTCCACAGCACTCTAAAGGCTTTGGCTTGCTCTAACCCAGATGTCTTAAGACAGCTGGGTTAAAGTTGTTTAAAGTGTGCATGTGTAGCTGGCTGAAGCGAGACGGCCAGCCAAAAAGACATGCACACTTTAAACAGTTCACAGCCAGCCCACCCTCCTCCCTGCTTTGTGACATGCTGCTGTCCCACCCCTGTTCTCACGCTCTGTTCGGGACGGGGGAAGAACAAAAAATGGTATTGAATTACCGTTTTATATTCCAGGAATTTAGGGGTATTTTTAGTGGGACGATGCTCCTCAGGTCCAATGGAGGAGCCCCTTCCCCCCGCCCCCCCTCCCCGCCAGTGCAGCAAGGCATCCTTGCTGGGCTGCCCCACACCAAAGTGAAAGGGCAGGAATGCACCGCTTGTGCTGCACACATGGAAAGAGAAAAAATAGAGGAGAAATGAACATATTTCTCCTTGCTATGCCTCACCTCGGGAGGCATACAGATATGACGTTTTCCCCTGGTTTACATCACTTTGCAAATTTGGGGAGGCGTCCAATTCCATGGGTGTTGCGTGGGAAAACCCTCTGCAACACTCATGGAAACCTCCCAGGCGCAGAGTAAGGCGCTGCAACGATTTGCGCTGCGTCGCCTTACTCATGATTTATGAGGCCATGCAGGGTGACTTTGTTTGAGTTCATAAATCTTTATGAGAGCCTTGCACCATGCAAGTAGCACCTTAAGTAGTGAAAAGTGACGAAGGACTCTCATAAATAAGCCACTTAAATGTAATTTAAATAGGGTGGAGATAATTATTCCTCCTTTGTCATGTACATATCTTGCTTCTATATTCACTCAAATGAATGTTTACATCAAAGTTCCTGTTCTCAAAGTAGCAGTTATTTCACACTTTATCATATCATATTCCATAACGAAGTGCGATTCTCTTTAAGGGTCATTGCCTTAATTTCTAAAGAACTTAATATTGATTGACAAATGCAAAATTAACACACATTTACTGTATAGCTCGTGTGATATAAAGACCATAGGTTTGATTCTGTACCTCAAAAGCTACAGGGGGAGGGTTGAGAAGGGAGATGGAAAATGGACGTATTACAAGGTGTCCTCTTATTAGTCAGATTTCGAAGAGGCTATCAGTCTTATGGTGTGAACTGGGTGATTGAAGTGGAAGCTGTGGGGAATTTGTTTGTAATATGAACTTGGCCGTGTTATTCCGTCGGCTGGGAAAGTTCTTGTTTTCTGCTTAACCATACTATGTACTTATTGCCGAACTATTGCACCTCATTCTTCCCTTCTATATTTCTGCACATCTGTATTTTGTTCTCAAATTACAAAAATAAATTCAAATGTATCCTGATGTTCTGCACGGCTGTTTATTCAGGGGTCCATTACTGTGAACACAGGGCAGCACAGAGCTGAAAACACGCTTTAGACCATTAATGGGATGCACCAAGTAAAGACCTATCATATTTTGTCAGAAGTGACCATATGAAGGCTTATTTTCAGTTACGTTTACCTTATATTTGTTTTCCTCAATCTGTTTACTATGTGAGGTCGAAAAATAATAATAGATTAATAAAATAGTGCAAATTATTAAAATCACTTTTTTGTCCTTTCACCAAATGGGGAGAGATTTCTTCACCAGCATTGCAACTCCTCATTTCTTTTGGTTGGTCTGTTAATTGAGGCATAGAAGCCCATGGAGGGACAAAAAGGCTGTGTGTGGGAGGGGGAAGGGTAGGCCAGGTGCAAGGGGAGGCCCACTTTGAGAGGATGGGTGCCGGCATAGCCACATGACAAGCCCTTTGTGGTATCCCATGCTGCTCATGGCAATGACCATCTTACTTTATGTTGAGAAATACATAAAAATGAATTACAAAAACAAAGCTGAAAACAAAGACTAAGGGCTAGATGTAGGAGCCCTAATACCGGTCGGTAACAGCCGAATTCGGCCGTTACCGACCGGTATTAGGGTTTCCAGATGTAGGGGGCCTATATTTTACCGATTCTGTAAATTTACCGAATCGGTAAATTTACAGAATCGGTAAAATACCGAATCGGTATATTTACCGATTCAGAAAATCCACATGTAGGTGGCACTCCTAAGAGTGCCACAGGCCCTCAAGAATCGGTATATTACCACCCAATCCTAGTGGGTGGTAAAATACCGAATTCAAGTGTGCATGCACATCTGTGCATGCACACCTGTGCAATGTGACACACAGACATGCCCTTAGGACATGTCTGTGTGCCACATGGCACACAAGTTCGGAATTGGGGTGCCAGAGGGTGTCAAAGTGACACCCCCTGCACCCTTGAGGATTCGGTATTTACCGAATCGGTAAATGCCGAATCTGTATTTCCCATTGATTCCTATGGGCTTCAAGGCCCTTAGGAATCAATGGGAAATACAGATTTGGTATTTACCGATTCGGTAAATACCGACTTTTACAGAATCGGTAATTTTTTACCTACATCTGCCTCCTTCCAATTTACCGACTCTTAAATACTGAATCGGTATGAGTCGGTATTTAAGAGTCGGTAAATCGAATTTACCTACATCTGGCCCCAAGTTACCTGAATTAATCAAAATGTATTTTTTTAGTAGAAGGAGGAGGGGTGAAAATATCTGTGAGGATTATGTTTAAATAATACACGAATTGCCCATACAAAGAGGCTGCGGAGTGCTGCATAGTGAGAAATAAAAACAAAAGGGAAAAAGATAAATGTTAATGTCTGCCAAAACACTGATCCCTGATAATACTTAGGGCCAGATGTAGGTAGCCCTTTACCGGTCGGAAACGGACGAAAATACAGATTTTCTGCCGTTTCCGACCGGTAAAGGGCTATGGAGATGTAGGGGCTAAAAAAACGTACATTTTCGGTAATTTTACCGAATCGGTAAAATTACAGAATCGGTAAATTTACCGATTCTGTACATTTTACCGATTCGGTAAATTTACCATTCGGTAAAAATACCGAAAATGTATTTTGTGATGTAGGTAGCACTTCTAACAGTGCTACAGGGCCTTTAGAATTAGGTATTTACCATGCAATACAATTGCATGGTAAAATACGAATTATTGTGTACATGCACATCTGTGCATGTACACCTGTGCCATGTGGCACACAGACATGCCCTAAGGGCATGTATGTGTGCCACATTGCGCAAAAGCCAGTTACAGGGGTGCAACAGGGTGTGAAAGTGACACCCTGTCCCCCTTAGCAATTCAGTATTTTTACTGATTCGGTAAATACCGAATCTGTATTTGCTATTGAATCCTATGGGCTTCAAGGCCCATAGGATTCAATAGCAAATACCGATTCGGTATTTACCGAATCGGTAAATACCGAATCTTACCGATTCGGTAAAAAATACCAAATTCTTACCTACATCTCATTTACAGATTCATAAATACCGAATCGGTAAAATTCGGTATTTATGAATCAGTAAATGAGATTTACCTACATCTGGCCCTTGGTAAGCTCTACTGGAAGCCCTATGACCTTTTCGAGAAACAGCCCCAGACCCTGTGCGTGGCCAGGCTACATGATATTTTTAAATCACATAAACGATAGTGGTTGACTTTGGCTTTGAGGTGGTCTTAGGTCAATGCAGTCAGATAAAGCTGCTTCTTTTGTCAGCCAGAGAAGACACACATGTATGTAAGCACGGTCACTGGATTTCTCCAGGTGCACGAAACGTAGAAAGAAGCAAGATTTAACATATACATAAAGTGACCACAACTGTTACCATTCCCTTACAGAAAGAAGAAGTCTTGTATATTGCTTGAATATTCAAATATCTGTCTTAGCACAGCAGTGGATTGAGAAGGGTATATCTCCTGAGCTCTTTGTAAATGATTGATGGTGCGCATTAGTGCGTCTGGGAAATAGATGGTCTAAAATGGCTCCTGGCTCAGAAATGAACAAACTGATGTAGGTCTACGGTACAGCTGAAAGGGGGGCGCACTATCTGACACTGGAAGCTAGAATATGCTGGGTATACACAGATCTGTCATAGTATTCATGTATCTGGGAACGCGGAAAGTTTGTGAGATGATAGCTATACACCATTGTAACCAAGTATAATGTCATGATATAATATAGTAGAAATTCTCAACACCAGTTTGAGACCTCTGAGCAGGAGAGGAATCTTGGCCATATAATATATACACGGAGTCATAATGGCCAGGAGCATGGGGAGATTGGGATAAATCAGGATGGGTGTAAGTTGTACCAGTCCCTTCCGTGTTATAACTAGGTTTTCTGCTAAGGTCTATCAAAGCCCGTAGGTCTTGCCTATAACTGAAATAACCTTTTCACTGACTGGTGAGTTAGTGTAAGTAGGCTTTTGAATGGGTGAGTGGGTGAATGCAATAATGAATCAATGAATCAATGACTGAATGCAAATGTTCACAGAAGGCTGATAGAGTTCATGCCTGATGAGTTATTGAGTGACCAAAATCACCAGTCTATGAAGAGGCTTTTCAGTTATAAGTCAGACCTTCGATTTTGCCAATGCTTGCTCACCTTCTTTCAGTGATATAAACATTACAAGAAGCCATGAAAAGCCATTCCTTTCCTTTTGGCCAGTATATAATGTTAATGATGCTGGTCTGTGTGATAAGAGTATAATGCTGTTTCAATGAATCTAGGAAAATGCAATGAGTGCAGGCACTAGTGAAAAAGCATCATGATTGCACCATTTGTAACATGAAAATAGCTCAAGACATGGATATGGTTCTCCTGCTACCTGGTGTAACTAATTCCACGTGCATTGTATAGGGATCCAACATACATGTTTGCCAGTTACAAGACTATTTCCACGTGAGAACAGCTTGATCACATTCGCCCGCCTAAGCCTCATTTTCCTCTGAATGAGTCCTCTATATAAAGTCATTTACAAATGCAGAATTTCACCTTACCTACCTAACACTCTCTCGAAAGATAGGCAGTGGGGTGGGCACCAGAAAACAGGCTGCATGGAGTGGCAGGGTCAGAGAGCACAGTCGGTCTGGACAAGGGAGCACAGTACAATAGGGAGGCAGAAAGAGAACAACCATAGGGACACAAGTCGGCAATGGCATAGAGGTGCAGAGAGGTAGGAACAGAGGGGCATATTAGCAAGGGCGATATCACCGCTTTAGCGGGCGTTTTCCCGCTAAAGCGGCAATATTTTTATTGCCCTATTAGCAAGCTGTTGTTAACAGCAGTTAGCGACAGCTTATAGGCGATAGCTGCAGGTTTGGGGCCTGCTTTGCATGTCAGCGATATTTACCACTAATGACATGCAAAGTGGGCATACCCAACCTGTTAGCGACTGAAAGCAGTCGCTAACACAGCTATCGCCTATTAGCAAGGCAGGCAAAGCGATAAAAAAATTGCGCTAAGCGCGAATATCGCCCGAACCTAATGCCTGCTCAGACCAGGACTTAACCTGTATATCCAATGGAATGTGGATTTTCAGGTTAAGTCCCATTAGCATTAATGCCTGAATATCGCTGGATTTCCAGCAATATTCACGCATTAAGCCACTATAGCCGGATATTTTATCGCTTTAGAGATAAACGTTGCTAATAACACGTTATCTCTGCGATAATATCCAGCGATAGGTGGCGATTAAAAAAAATGCGCTAAGCGAATTTAGCGATAATTATCGCTATTTGTTGCTAATATGCCCAAAAGAGTGCTAATGAATGGAGAGGTTCGATGGAGGAGGAAGGGCGGGAAAGTTGTAAGGGTGTACAATGGTAGAAATGATGACTAGAAGAGGGGTGCAAAAGGAAGGGAAGAGTAGAGAGGCATGCCGGACAAAGAAAGAGGCAGGAAAGAGGAGCAATGAGGAAGTAGGGAAGAGTAGAGAGGAGATTTAAGAGGTATGAAGGAAGAGTAAAGAGAAAGGAAGGATAGAGAGAGGAGAGGAAGTAAACAAAAGATAGAAAAGAGGAGTATAAAGGTTACAGGGAATTATAGATAGGTAGGAAGGAAGAGGAGAGAGGGAACTAGAGTGGTCGGAAGCAGTTACAAAGGAAGAGCACTGAGGTGGAAGAGAAGAGAAGAGAAGAGAAGAGAAGAGAAGAGAAGAGAAGAGAAGAGAGAGAAGAGAAGAGAAGAGAAGAGAAGAGAAGAGAAGAGAAGAGAAGAGAAGAGAAGAGAAGAGAAGAGAAGAGAAGAGAAGAGAAGAGAATTTGGAGATCGGAAGAACACAGAGGAAAGAAGAGGAGAGAGGAAAGTAGAGGGTAAAAATAAAAAGTAGAATACAGAGGAAGGAAGAGGAGAGAGGAAAGTAGAAGGTAATAATAAAAAGTAGATGGGAGAGTAGAGAGGTAGAAAGAAAGAATACAGAGGATGAAAGATTAGACCACACAGTTGAAACGCAGACAGGAAAAGTATAGAAGGGGAAGAGAGTCCAGAGTTATAAGGATGAATTGAAAGGTAGGAATGATGATTAAAGAGTTGGTAAAAAAGAGAGAGTAGCGAAGGGAGAGGAGAGGTGATAATACAAAGTAATGAGGAGTAGATAGAAGGGTAAAGTTTCAGGTTGAAAGGGTAAAGAAGAGAGCCAAGAGGTAGAATGGAACATCTTAGAAGTACGAAAGAAAATAAGTGAGGAGATTAGAGAGGTAAAACAGAAAGCTGGAGGGGCAGGAAGGACAAGGGGAGTGGGGAGCAGAGGGGCAGAATTTAAGATTACAGAGGAAGGATGTGTAGGATGGACAGTACAAAGGCAGAACGGAAAAGTAAAGTGGTTGGAAAGAGAATGTGAGATAATGGAAACCGGGAGAGAGAAGCAGCAAGGACAGGAATGGAGGGATGAATGAAGGAGAGGAAAGAGCAAAGGGAAATAAGAGCACATAGCAGAGAGTGAAAAAGGCAGAGAGTATAGAGTGGAGCAGAGAATAGTCAGGATGTAGGATGAGAGAAATGTGGAGAGAAATGGAGGCAGGGAAGGGGAGACAAAATAAAACAGTACTGCATGAGATAAGGAAATGAGACTATAAAAAGAAAAGAGAATGTAGGAGAGAACAGAGGTGAATAGAAGGATAGAGGCGGAGAAGAGATAATTTCATGTGAGAAGTGGGGGAGAGGAGGTCATTACAGAAGTGAGTACAGAGAGTAAGAAGAGGATGACAGACGAGAGAAGGTGTTGAGGAGGTTTCAGGAAGTTGTACTGTAGAAAGAACATTCTTTGTTTATAGAAATGTGGGGGACTGTGTGATTCATGGCAATAATATTTTATATATACATTTTGAAGAACTGTAGGACAGAATATCGAGTACAAATATGCTGTGGGGCCAAAATATTATAGCAAAAATATCAAGAACCAAAATAGGTAAATATAGATTAACTGTTCTTAACTCCACATCTATCCTACTGAAGATAAATATATAATCAGTGCGTGAAATGAAGCATATTTAACCTCTGTTTACCAATATAAACTTACCTTCACAATATTTTGGTTCTCAATCTTTTTGCCACGATATTCAGATATACTGCTGGAAAACCATTTTGAGGTAGAAGGCATTAGCACAACTGAATACCTGTGTTGGTTCCTCCATTATGGCATAGGAGCGTTTTCCCACTGCTGGAGACAGCAGATGCAAACATGAAAAATAAAATGATAGGAAAAAAAAATGATTAATGTTCCTTGTTTGCGAGGATGCCTAATGAACTCTTGTAATGGTTGTGTTCTTTTTTTCATGAGATATGGAATCTAGTAGGTTGCCAATATATGTTCTTAAGTCTGCTTTGTTTGTGTAGGGGAGGAGGGGCGGGGTCAGGACTGGACTCATAGGAAGGTCAAGGGGTGCTAATCCAAGGCACCTTAAGGGCAGGGGTGGTCAAATATGGCCAGCGTGGGGGAAGGCCATAAAGGAGGGGGGGCTTACAGGGGTAGGAGGGGGGCAAGGATGGCAGGGGGCACAAAATCAAAAAAAGAAGTCTTGGATATGTGCATGTAATTTCTTTCTTTATAACTGGGCTAAGTACGTTATGAATACTGGAATGGGCCTTTTTTTGAACAATGCGGTATCTAATTCGTTCACAATCAGATTGAAAGCTTGGGTGTGGGGTGCTTTTTGTCTTTACTCTTTAGTATGGGGCTAAAAATTATTTCTTTCAACGTAAATGGTCTAAATAATAGGAAAAAAATGAGAGCAATAGAATTATGGGCCAAAACGCAACAACCTGATGAGATTCTATTACAAGAGACCCACTTACCTAGATTAAATATTTAGGAATTCTCTATGTTTAAAAGCTGGGCCTCTTATAGAGTATTCTCTTCATGTTCAGAGTCACGGAGGGGAGTGGCGTTATTTGTTAGTGAAAAATTAGAGGCCCAGATCGGTCAAGTGGAACAAGGGGGGTCGGGCCGTTGGTGCTGGGTCACCTGTGTGATCCCAAATAGAACTAATCCTGTTACGTTAGTGAGTTTTTATGCTTCAACAGAGGATACTCCAGAGATTTATGAGGAGTTTTTCCATTCTTTGTTGATGGTCAAGGGTGAGATTATTATTGGTGGGGATTTCAACATTACAATGAACAGAGAGCTGGATTCATCCAGCAAATCGAAGACACAATTCAAGCCTAAATCTCTCAGGTCTATTATGAATAATATGTTGCTATTTAACCTGTGGGACCCTTGGCGAAATCAAAATCCGCACAAAAAAGAATATACTTGTTGGTCCGGTAGATTTAAAAATTCTTCACTAATTGATTTTTTTCTAATCTCACGTCAAATAATTTTTTCTAAACAGACGATGCTTCACAACGGGTTCTCGGATCATGCTATGATCATTATGGAACTGGGATTGGCAGATAGGGCAAGAACCCCTAAACGTTGGGTCTTTAATAAAAAATTCTTGACTGATGACACTTCGGTGGAGGCTATTAAAACTGAGATTTCAGCCTTTTTTTCTCGGAATATAGGAACTGCCCCCCTCAATTATGTGTGGGACTCGTTTAAGGCATATATTCGCGGCCTACTGATTGGTAGAGATGCAGCAGTTTTTTCAGCAGTTAAGAATAAAAATAAATTGCTCCAACAAAAAATTCAGGCTTTGACTGAACTCAGGCAACAAAACTCTGCTAGATCGGTTCAAGATCAATTAAATGCGGCCAAACGTGAGCTCTCTCAGGAGCTCTATACTCAGAGTGATGAGATCTTTCGCAAGAGCTCACAAAAAATTTATGAAGAGAGTAACTACACTGGCAAACTCCTGGCGTGGCATGCCAGAGAGCAAGCCTCGACTAATCTCATACACTCCCTATATTCTCCAGACACTCTTAGGGAAACATCGGTCCCAGCTGAAATTGGAGAAATAATGATCGCTCACTATAAAAGGATCTATAATACTCAAGCGACGATAGATTATCAAAAATTATTGAATTATCTGGAAAAGTACTCTCTTCCCTCTCTTTCCCCTGTAGATCAATTTAGTATGGCATCTCCATTCACTAGAGAGGAAGTAGAGAAAGTTGTACAACAGCTTCCACTAGGGAAAGCGGCCGGACCGGACGGGTTTCCCTCAGAGTTTTTTAAAGTTTTTTTTACTGCTTTCTCAGATGTTTTCGTTCAATTATTAAACTTTATGTTGTTGGGTGGACATATCCCGGATTCTTTCAGGGAAGGTACAATAGTAAGTTTTCTTAAAAAAGGTAAACCCCCCAACGACCCAAATTCTTATAGACCCATCACGCTTCTTAACACAGATTACAAAATTACCACTAAATTATTATCTACACGATTTAACTCTTTTTCTTCAGATTTGATTCACGCAGACCAGAATGGCTTTGTTGCCGGCAGGCAGCTCTTGACTAACACTCATTTTTTAGCAGAGGCTTTGGATTTTTTTGAGTCACGTAAGATCCCCGCTTTAATTGTATTATTTGATGCCGAAAAAGCTTTTGATTTGGTGGTATGGGAGACACTTTTTATTATTTTACAGCACTTCGCTATCCCAAAGGTAGTTATAAACTTAATTCGGAGTCTCTATTCAGGGGCTAGGGCTAATATTATAATCAATGCCGAGTCTGTGGGGCTAGTATCGGTTAAACGTGGTACTAGACAAGGCTACCCACTGTCTCCGGTTTTATTTGCCTTTTTTATCGAACCCTTAGCAACTGCAATTAGGAAAGCTCCTCTTTTATTCCCCCCAATTAATTTGATGCCTAAAATCAAACTTTATGCAGACAACATCATTTTGTTAATTAAGCCGGAATTGCAATGCCAAACACTTGCACTTCAAATATTTGAAGAGTTTGAGGCGTTGGGGGGCTATAGGATAAACAAAAAAAAAACGAAATGTTAGTATGCGGGGGTATTAATCCTGTAATTCACCCTGATTTAAGATCATGCATTAATAACAAACAGAAAAGATATTTGGGGGTTATGTTCTCTCCCGCAGTTTCAGATCTTTACAGCTTGAACTTTATACCATTGCTGCAGAAGGTACGAGCAATGTTCGAAAGATGGAATCCCCTACCATTAACTATTATTCGTAGGGTCGCATTAATTAAGATGTTGGTCCTCCCTTTATTTAATTTTTTATTTTCAACAATACCTTGTGCTCTGCTGGCATCTTTTTTTTCCAAAGCTGAAGCCTTGTTTTCTTCATTTATTTGGGCCAAAAAGATGCCTCGTATTACCTTGAATACGTTATTCGAAGATAAGGGACAAGGTGGGCTGGCCCTTCCCAATCTTAAAGACTATTACAATGCATATTTGGCTCAATTCATGACCAGATTCAAGGATAATAATCAGCAACTCTTTATAAATTTTTTCATTGATTTGATTTGTGAAGAATCCCAGATTCCCTCCCCACTTAAAATATTTAAATCTCCAAAAACAGTCAGGTATAAGGTGCTGCACTGGTTTTTTAAGAGACGCTCAGCACTCCTAAAGAGATACTCCCTTTCGTTTCTTAATACATCCTCTTCCCTCTGCTCGGCTTTTTCATTCTTCGGAGTGGATATCAGCATGGATCTACTAGAAAAATGGCAGAAGATAGGGTTTAAGATGTTAAGCGATTTTATGAAAGATGGCGCTTGGATTAGGATGTCTGATATGTCAACCCCGGTTCAAGGTAATTTCCTATTGCTGGGATCATATAAGTTGATTTATGGAATCTTGATCCAACTAGACCCTTCACTCCTCTTTTCCCCAGCTCCGTTATTTAATGATTTATTTTGTTTAATACAAGAAAGAAAGCCGGGGGAGTGGAAACGATGCTTAACCGTGAATAGGGACCCGGATTTGTGTCTAAAAGCAACCAATAAGTGGCAAGGGCAGGAAAACATGGTATTAACCCCAGCTATATGGAAGAGAATTAATGTTCTGAATGTTTCCGTATTAAGAGGTGCCAATTGGGCAGAATGCTGTTTTTTAGTAAATGGCTTCTGTACTTCACTCCAGCAATGGTTAGTAAAATGTATCCTAAATGCTCTTCCAACTGTTATAGATGTCTGCATTATAATCCTGCTAATTGGTCTCATATTGTTGCTTATTGTACCAAAATTGTACCTTTTTGGGAAGAAATATTCGCATATATACAAAACCAGTGTAAAATATCAATCTCGGTTAATGTTAAATTGATTTTGTTTGGATTTGATCCTGAATTGATGTTAGAGGGGCAACTAGTTAAACTAATAAACATAGCTATGGCTGTAGCGAGATCGCTAATTCTACAAAACTGGCATTCACAATATTGCCCCAATCTATATGAATGGTGCTATAAAATGCAAAAAGTCAGAAATAGTGAACATTTGTATGCTCAAAGAGTTGGGGCGATTCGTAAATTTGAGAAAATCTGGGGTTCATACTTCGATCTTAATGATTCAAATTGATTATGTTGGTTCCTTTTCTTTTTTCTGTGATTCTTCTTTATGAGACGGCCTGTTGTGTGTCTTCTGATTTCGTTTTGGTATCTGTATATTTTGCCTAGCATATGATATGTTAGTGTTTGATTTTGCTTGATTATCTAAGACTTCAATAAAAAAAAATAAAAAAAATAAAAAATGTATTATCATTTTATTTTTCACCACGGAGCTGGAGCAGAGACTTGGGGACAGGGCCATCCTTTGACATGCGTCATGCACGCTTGGATTTCTCCAGACTCCAATCAAGCTGTGTTGCACAACCAGGTGGAGAACAGCAGGCACAGGCTCCCAGGTCCTGTGGTAGCGCAAAACCAGCCCGCTCAGACCAATCCTCAGTGCTTTTCTCATGCTGGGTAATAGTATTACCAACATGAAAGCAGCATCTGGATTGGCACAGGGGAGTCTGGGAGCCTGTGCTCCAGCACCAGAGGAGCAAAGGAACACCGAGCCAGTGAGGTGGTGGGAGCAGGTAAGTTATTGTGCCCTGTGCTGCCCCACTACTTTTCGCTGTCAGCAGCTGCCACTGCTGAAGACCAACTCCTCTAATCACCCTGACCCCCGATATATATATTAATAGACCACTTTTCATATTGCATCTCCAGCTGGGGTGAACAACAGGCACCCATTCCACCCAGTTCAACAGTACTAAGCTCAATGATTGTTAGGGGATTTTAATGTGCATGGTGATCTACCCGATAACCCTGAAACTCAGTCCTTTTTAGCCGATTTATCTCTACTAGGATTAATACCAAACAATAAGGGTCCCACTCACTCTGCTGGCCATACATTGGACATGATCTTCTCTAATTCCTCCAAGATTGTATGTAGCTCTCCCACGCTGGTGAACTGGTCCGACCATTTTGTTATGGAATTTTCCATACTTGGCATGGACAAACCCAGGAAACGGTCCCCATCCCCTCCTTTCCTGCGCAGACAGTGGTACAAAGTGTCATCTGCCTCTTTCCAGGAGGCATTAGTCGAGCCCCGTATTACAGCCTCTGATAACATCGAGCTGGCCTTATCCAAGTATAATCTTGCCATCTCCACCGCGGTTGACTCCTTAGCTCCCATGAAATTATGTAGGCAGCGTCCCGCACCCTGTCAAGAGGTTTGGTACACTGATCAACTACGCTCCTACGAGCAGGATTGTAGAAAGTTAGAAAAGGTCTGGAAGAAATCTCACTTGGAGGAAGACAAAAGTGACTACCATACTGCCCTGTCTATATATCATAAAAACATTAGACTGGCACGGAAAAACCATATCGCCGCTCAATTATCTGAGGCAGGCAACTCCTCCAAGGTGCTGTACCGGATCCTTCAATCCTTCACCAAAACCAACGGCTTGTGAGAGTCTTGACTTGTCTTCCCAACAATTATGTGATGACATCTCTCTATTTTTAACTAACAAAATAGAGATGATCTACGATAAAATTATCAAGACAAATAGCCTTATGTGTTGCCCTTTTGTGTCACGACAGAGTTCCAAGGCCACTGACTCTATCTTGCTTACGGCATTTCCAGCTACCAGTCTAAGCGACATAGAGACGCTAATTGGCCAAATTAAGACAGGATCCCACTCACACCTTATCCCTGCCAGAATGATTCTACTTTTGGGCAAATCATTCGGTCCCTTGGTCCAATCCTTGGTTAACCTCTCTCTTTCAGAAGGTCAGGTACCACGGGAGTGGAAGAAAGCTCTGGTGAGACCCATCTGTAAAAACTCCACCATCCCTTGGACTGAATTATCTAACCTCCGACCCATATCTCTCCTGCCGCACTTGAGCAAGATAACGGAAAAACACGTCAACATTCATTTGTCGAACTTCATTGAGTCAACTGGAGGCTTGGAATATTCCCAGTTCAGTTTCAGGCCCAACTATAGCACAGAATCAGCGCTCCTCTCTGTGACTGACACCATCAGAATGTAGCAGGATAAAGGGAGCATTTATGGTTCTAGTGCTATTGGACCTGTCCGCAGCATTCAACACGATATCGCACAACATCTTGCTCAGTCGCCTGATGGAGGTGGGGGTAGGGGATTCAGCCCTATCCTGGATGCAAGTTTTTTATCTGGCCGCACACAAAGTGTTAGTATGGGTTCCTTCCGTTCTGCACCTGTGGAGGTTACCAAGGGGGTGCCACAGGGTTCGTGCTTGAGCCCCACGCTTTTCCACATATACGTGGCACCCCTGGCGGACCTCATGAGATCTTATGGATTAATTCCTGTGTCATATGCTGATGACACTCAGCTTCTCTTCCCTTTCCAGACACTAACTATGGCAGTTAAACAGTCCTTTTCAGGGGGTATGAGGGCTGTATCTCAATGGATGGCCGCGCATTTCCTGCAGTGCAACGTAAGGAAAACTGATGTAATGCTCTTTGGGGAGGCCACCCTGCTGTGGACCCTGGACTGGTGGCCTTTAGACCTCGGCCCCGTCCCCAGCCCAAAGCAGGTAGAGAAGAACCTGGGTGTCCGGCTGGATCAAGGCCTGTCCCTAAAAGAACACGTAAATCAAACAGCCGGGTCCTGTTTCCACGTAATTGGACTACTCAGAAGAGTGTTTCCATTACTACCAGACTCCTCTAGGAAAACCCTTGTTCAGGCCCTGGTGCTCAGTCCCCTGGACTATTGTAATGGATTACTTATATCTGCCAATGACAGTTTACTCAGTAGGCTCCAGGTGGTTCAAAACACCGCCGCAAGGCTGGTTTTGAATGTCCCTCCCAGATCTCCCTCTCGCCCCCTACTGGACCAACATAATTGGTTAACGATTCGACAACGAGTCAAATTCAAAACCTGTTGTATCATCCACAAGGGCATACGCAACTTGGGGCCCACGTATTTGGCGGAAAAGTTTGTTCCCTACAATCCAACACACGCTCTCCGCTCCAGCAATCAGTCCCTACTTCAAATCCCCCCAATTAGAAGGGCGAGACTGGGCGGAAAGGCTCTTTCCTACCTGGGCCCACGTCTTCGGAACACACTACCCCCCACCCTTAGCATTTGCACCTACCATCTGGCATTTAGGAAATTGCTGAAAACTTTCTTGTTTCAAATGTAGCTCCTCCTTTAAATCCTGAGAGCAATACTCTCTATCTACTAGGTGAATTAAGCGCAGAGATACTCCTCCAGTAGTCGATTCCAGCACTATAAATAAATAAATAATAAAAATATATCAAATAAATGACCCCAGAAGGATGGAGGACTGTGTCCACCACGCCGTGAGTTGTAGTGATATTTAACAAACCATTGCACCTCCGAGTGATGAAAAGCCCAACTCTATGAACCATCCTATATGCAGTGCCCCGCATTTTTTCAAACCCTTCAAGTGATCCATCAAAACTGATTAATTGACATTGACTTCCCTTCTACATCCTATTTCCCCATGATCTTCTCCACATTCCCCTGCAGTCACAATGTAATGTAACCACAATTAAGATAACATCTTTCTATCCACTGATGGAGCAAAGTTCTGCACGTAAAGCGACTTGCTTGGACTCAACCCTCTCGAAATAAACTGTAATACACTAATAAACATGTTTCGTCTTATTAACAATGCAAAACACAACATTTCTAGTAAGCTGGGGAAGCTTGCATATGTGCTTTTACTAACGTAACTCGATTAATCTGAAATGGCCGCTGCAATGCGGGAACTTTTCTGCACATGCGTCTGTCATACTCATGTGACATGACGTACTTACTGCTTTGGTGGGAAAACTTTGCATCTGCGCACTAGAACTAAAGATGGCTGCTCAATGTTCTCATGCGCTAACACTTGCATTACAGCTTTTACTAAATTGTTTGTTCGGCTTAATCCTTAATGTTGTAGTTAAAATAAAGTAATGGGAATAGAGTAGAGATAAGTGGTATACAGTGCCTTCATTTATAATTTGTTCTAAAACTGCTCTTCTTTGACTTTGCTATAAGCTTGTATTTGGACCAATCAAGTACAATGTTGCTCCATCTTGGGTCCTGTAACTGTGCATGCTCTACATTCACCCGAGTCCACAAGCCATGGCATTGAAAACGGACCAACTCCAGACTTGCTAGAAGATGTTCATGGGAACTCGACCTCCTGAACTTCCAAGAGGATGTTAAATTATACATTGTATTTACTATTGAAACATTCATTGCCGGGTGGAATAAAAGTGCATGGGAAAATAAAATATTGGGCGGGAACATTGATCTAAATATTGAAGAGCATGAACTCATAACTGGTATGGTGTGATGACCTCTCTTCGTCTTTTGACCAATCAAATTGAGGGAATACACACATTTGCAACATGGGGGGGTGGTACATTGCCCTGGAAAATAGTTTAACTAAGGTAGGCTTAGCTAGTTAGATTGTCTGACTTGTCCGAATAGCTGACCTGTCACTGACCCAACGCACTTAATAGGCGATCGAGAACAGAGGTGCTGGCGGAGCACTCTATCAGAAGATTCGGGAGCAGAGGTGTTGGCAGAGCACTCTGTCAGAAGATTCGATTACCCAATCGGGTTCTGAGAAGGAGTTTGATAACCCAATCGGGGTTCTGTGGGAGAAGGTTTGATAACCCAATCGGTATGTAACTGTTACCACGGATTTTTTACAACGCATACCATTACCACGCATACTTTTACAACGCAGGTCATTTTACAACTATTACCTTTACAACACATTACACTACAACGCACATACTATTACAACGCATACCATTACAACGTAAGTATAATTATAGGTAAGTTTATCTTACATTTTATTTTACATTTTTTAGTGGTATTTGGTTATGGGGTACAGGGGTATTTTTAGGTTTTAGGGCTGGGTTTGGGGTACAGGGGTATTTTTAGGTTTTAGGGCTGGCTTTGGGTTTTGGGGTACAGGGGTATTTTTAGGTTTTAGGGTTGGGTTTGGGTTTTGGGGTACAGGGGTATTTTTAGGTTTTAGGGCTGGGTTTGGGTTTTGGGGTACAGGGGTATTTTTAGGTTTTAGGGTTGGGTTTGGGTTTTGGGGTATAGGGGTATTTTTAGGTTTTAGGGCTGGGTTTGGGTTTTGGGGTACAGGGGTATTTTTAGGTTTTAGGGTTGGGTTTGGGTTTTGGGGTACAGGGGTATTTTTAGATTTTAGGGCTGGGTTTGGGTTTTGGGGTACAGGGGTATTTTTAGGTTTTAGGGCTGGGTTTGGGTTTTGGGGTACAGGGGCATTTTTAGGTTTTAGGGCTGGGTTTGGGTTTTGGGGTACAGGGGTATTTTTAGGTTTTAGGGCTGGGTTTGGGTTTTGGGGTACAGGGGTATTTTTAGGATTTAGGGTTGGGTTTGGGTTTTGGGGTACAGGGGTAATTTTAGGTTTTAGGGCTGGGTTTGGGTTTTGGGGTACAGGGGTATTTTTAGGTTTTAGGGTTGGGTTTGGGTTTTGGGGTACATGGGTATTTTTAGGTTTTAGGGATGGGTTTGGGTTTTGGGGTATAGGGGTATTTTTAACATATATTTACAAATAATAAAATTAAAATTAATTTTATTAATACAATTATTTAATAATTAAATAATAAATAATTAAATTAAATAATACAAAAATAATTATTTACATTATATATTGATATTATATACTTACCTATACTTACGTTGTAATGGTATGTGTTGTAATAGTATCTGCGTTGTAGTGTATTGCGTTGTAAAGGTTTCCGTTGTAAAATGACCTGCGTTGTAAAAAATGCGTGGGAATGGTATGCGTGCTAAAAGTACGTGTGGTAACATCATATATCCAACCCAATCGGGGTCTGACTGTTAGCTGTAGAGAGGGGTCTGACGCTGGCGTTGCACTTTAGCTGTGGGTGCCGGTCCTGACCTGCGGTGGTCCTGTCCTGATCCAACTTGGTCCGTATTTATACTGATTCTGGTCTGCACCTATGCTATCCTGTTGGCACCTGCACTATCATGGGCTCTGTCCTTTATCCCAGCCCGTGGCCAGGGTTGGTCTTCACACCATTCTAGGTAAATATAACGTTGTGTGGGTATGTCATTGTGCTGTTTCCTTTTTCTTACCCTTCCTATGTTTCAATGCTTAAAGAAAGTCTCATAATATTTCCGCATCATCTTGCTTTGATTTTATTCTTTCTAATTTATCAAGCGTCGACAGATTTAGAATGGACTCTGACATTTAAAAATGTACACAGATAAAGTGTTTAAATCGTTCCTGAGTATGTGGTTATTTTATGAGTGCAAATATTTATTTACTACCAATTTTCTTGCTAACTCCCTTGATCCCTTAGGACTCTAGGTACCGATGACTAGGATTGGTAAATCAAGGTATAGGTCCTAAAAGTAAATATTACTGGTTTAAGCTTAGGTTTGCCTGTTAAAAGTGTTTATGTTTTTTGGGACCAGGTGAGTATGGTAAAATCTTGAGCAGGTGAACCCGCGCTCTATCACCACCACCACCTCCAGCTCTGTAGATTCTATGGTAACTCCCATGAACCCCATGCTCATGACTGATGTTAATGTGGCTGTATGATAGAATGAAGTTTGCCAAAACAAAGCATGTTTTTTAATGCAGCCATTACAATACATGCGTCTTTCGGGCACATGTCTTTAGAACGAAAACTTTTAACTTATACTTACTTTTACATATGCCTTTACCAAGTATGCCTTTTACAACAAATCTTCAGTTGTAAAGGCATGCCTTTACAACAAACTTTTTGTTGTAAAGGCATGCTTGGTAAAGAAAGACATATGCATGGTAAAAGTTTAATGTTTATTAGAACATTGGAATGTTGGTAGCTCCATTCAATGGAGTGCTCGGGCTTATAATGGCTGGTATAAGCCCGGAGCTCCAACATTCCAATGTTTCTCTGTTCACAGCTCTGGCTGTGAATGAAGGCTTCAGGGAGCCTGAGGGGATTTCAAACCCTCGTGCTCCCTGAAGGCTTTGTTTTATTTGTTAGAACATTCTGCCCGCTAGTGGCAGAATGCTCTAATAGCCTTATAGCCCTTCGTAGAAGGGCTATACACCTATTAAAGTCCCACTGCCTTGTTAAAGTCCCTTGCCTTTGGCTCGGGCCTTTAACACTGCAGCGGGCCTTTAATAGCCGGTATTGCCTGGTACGGCAGGCTATAAGGCTATATTAGAACATTGGAATGTTAGTAGCTCCATTTAAAACAATGGAGTGCTCTGGGCTTATAATGGCTGGTATAAGGCAGGAGTTCCAACATTCCAATGTTTCTTTGCTCACAGCTCTGGCAGTGAACAAAAGCTTCACGGAGCCGGAGGGGATTTCAACCCCCTCGCGCTCCCTGAAGGCTTTGTTTTATTTGTTAGAACATTCTGCCCTCTAGTGGCAGAATGTTCCAATAGCCTTACAGCCCTTCGTAGCAGGACTATACCGGCTATTAAAGTCCTGCTGCCTTGTTAAAGTCCCTCGCCTTCGGCTCGGACCTTAAAAGCTGCAGCGGGCATTTAATAGCCGGTATAGCCCGCTACGGTGGGCCATAAGGCTATAGTGTAATTCATACCTGCTTTACAGGGGTTTAGGTCAATGTCGGAAGAGTTATCTTAGAAGGCAGCTAGGTGGACTGAAGGTCAGAACATGGTTTGTATACAGACTGCAAAGATGATATCAGCGATTGATGTTCTCACATGTACATCTACATTACACACACCAGAACGCACACACACACACACACACACACACAGAACCCTGATGTAACCCCCACTCATCAGGCTAGGTAATAGGAAGGCTTTGCGAAGCATACCTCTACGCAGGTGCGCAACGCCCATTGAGCTCAAAGGGCTTCAGCCCCCCCGTTGCGCGTGGCAGCCTGGGATGAGACAGCTTCCCGGGCACACACACAGCCGCACCTGAGTACTCCACAGGTCTTTAATAGACCATTTGCTTGTTAATGAGGCTTTGTAGTTTTTCACCCCTTCTTAGAGCCCCTGCAGCTCCACTCTGCTCACTGCTTGAAGAATTAGCGCCCCCCCCCCCAAAAAGTCTTAGCCCCCCCAAAAAATGTGGCTTTAGTTGCGCTTCAGGCTCTGCCTCTATGCTTTAGAAGAGTGGCTGTATCCTGCCCAAGGTTCTGCCCAGTGACTGCATGCATGGTTCTGCCCAGTGACAGTGAGGGGTTATATTGAAAGAGGAGGTGAGGAAGAGTATCCTCTCCCTGTGGGTGTGAACACGCCAAGGAATTCTGAACGGAATTTTTGAGAAGAGACATGAGGGAAGGAAGGCAACGCCTCTGGAGGGAGGAATGGTCTGAAACTCTAGATCAGAAAAACATACGCCGCCCGAAGCTCGAGGGAAATGCTGCCTGAATTTGGGAGCAATAAACAAAAATGCTCGTAAATGGGGACAAGTCGCAATATTTTGCGAGTGCTCCTGAGAGGCAAACGTGATGCTGTCGGAGAGTCGGAGTTAACATGCGCTACACAGAGCATGAGGGATTCAACGGAATTCAAGCGAGCGTGAAATGAACTGTGACCAAAGTAAAACAATAATAACTTAATGGCATATACCTTTACAACGGAATTTTCGTTGTAAAGGCATGCGTGGTAAAGGCATATTCGTTATAAAACGCTGTGTGATAAAGGCTTGCATCATAAAGAAAATTTTGTGGGAAAGCCTTTTTTGTAAAGGCATGCGTGATTCCGCCTTGATTGTAAAGGCTGTTTCCTGTTTAATGTATAGGCATCAGGTACAAGTGGCAAAGAGTAGCTAAAGCTGCCAAGCATTGGAAACTGGGACTGCGCATTGCTAAGAAAGGAAGAGTATATAAGAGTAATTGGTGGTGAAAGATTGAGAGAGACAAAGGAGAAAGAGGTAGAAGGGATAAGAGATTGAGGGAGAAGGGAGGCGGGAGGCGGGATTCAGCAGATGCAAGGAAGTCTTAAACAGATGTGATGACAAAGAAGAACTTCATGAGCAAAGCAGAATGTTGATATATATATATTGGCTTTCTATTCTTGTCTTGGTCCGTGCACATGTGCCAAGCAGGATGTCTGAGAAGATCCCACAGGCCTCATACCTCTGCCAGAGAGCCCAGGAGGCCTCCCAGAATGCCAACTCCTTCCCTCTAAGGTCAGCTGCATCACCAGGCCATGGGTCTCCAATGTCCAGGCTACAGACGCCTGCAATCAGTGAGACCAAGCTAGAAATGCCTGAATACCTCATATTCACCTGCACCAAACAAACTTGATCATCTGGCACCATCATACCTTGAGAAGAACACCAGACTAAGGTCACAGAATCCTGCAGCTGTATCACAATCTGGCAACTCTTGACCCCACTCCCTCTTCTGCAGGACAGTATATCCTACAACTCCCACCCCCACCCATCCTCTCAGGCCCATTGTGCACAGTTTCCTACCAGGCACACTTCCCTGAGCACCCTCTTGAGCTATACAACAATGCTTGTTTGCGCACGCCAAGCCACTAGGAGGAAGCTTCTTCTATGACCGCCTGAATGCCCAATCCCCCATAGCGGGCCAGTACATTAATTTCACCTGCAACCACCCCGCCTCCAGTACCACCCTTGGTGTAGGGGTGTTGTGGGTTCTGGTCTTAGGGTAGTAGTGCTGTGGGCACTATTAATGAGTGGCTAGGTATGAGTGTAATGTTGGAAGGTTAAGACGTATTCCTCCGCATTGTGTGTTCTTGACTGTGGTGGACAGGTGTTGTTTTTTTAACCTAGTGCTGCAAACGCTGGCAGAGGAGGCTCTGTATTTTTGCTTTTTAATACTTTATACAGATGACATGCGAGGAGTCTTTTTGGTAAAGCAACCACAATAGATCCGTCTCCGTGTACCACTAGGGGGTCTTCTTACCAGCACAATGTTTGTGATAACCTATACTGAGCTGTAGCTACAGACAGTATTTCTATGTTAAGTATACTTTGTTCACTGTCCTGCTGTGTTTTTCAATCAAAATCCATTTTAAACGGGTAGCCTTGTATGTTTAGCACTGTATTAAAATACGCTAAAAATTGAAATACATTACTTCGACAGGAGGTAACACGTGTTCTGGGAGTGGGGAGTGAACATATAGCTTTCTCTCTTTAGTGAAGGAAGCAGATTTCAGTCTTTGTGGGTGGGTACTTGAGACAGTTCTCTGTTAAGCTGCTGTCTGGCATATAATGCATTTGATAACGCTGTTTGTTCCTTTGTTTGGTTTCTGTTTCGTCAGCTGCATTGTTCTAAAGTGTACACTTTTCAGCCTTAATCATTAATGAGCAACGGAGTCACTCTGGGTCTGGCTGACCCTGCAACCGGGAACAGACCCCAAGCAAAGGCTGACAAGAGAAAATGATTAGAGCAATATTTCCTTCTCCACTTTGTCGCGATAATCGCTCATCTACGTGGACGTCTAAAACAATGCTCAGATTTGTTTCCCACAAAACATTTTCAGGAGTCTTTGCTTTAGCCCATAACATCACAGATTCGATAAGGGAGTAAACTGTAGGGGTTGATATAACACGTTATTCTTTTATGTCAACGCTAACTAGGATGAACAGATGAGATGGCCGCAAGAGGGCCCAGATGTACCTCTGCTTTGCGTGGGGTTTGCGTCCTAAAACTGGCACAAACCCTGTGCAAATAGCTGGGGTGGAATTTACTATCCAATGCAAACCAGGATTTACATTGCAAAGTTCCTCAAAGTAACACAAAGTTGCTCAATGAGCTAGTTTGCTGTGCTTTGCATCAACGGGGACATTCCATGGGTAGTACAAGGGAATTCCCATTCAACCACCCATGGGTTTAGACACAAATCCCTATCTGCTAGCATTCGTATACAGGGATTTGTGCTAAAACCTTATGCCACATCAAGGCAGGTGTAATAAAGAGAACATTTTTAATTTCTCATAATTTTTGCAACTTTCAATGTGAGCTGCATTGTGCAGCATGCATATAAAGTGAGAAGTCGTCTAGGAATGTTTTTGTGGTAGAACGGTTCCCTTCTAATGCAAAACCTATGCTTTAGACAACGCTCACACATTTGTACTATGGCACAAGGGTGTGTGGCTTGGTGCATGGCAAACAAAAGGGCACCAGAGCTGGGGGAGAGAAATAACGTGCAATATCCTAACAGATGTGGCACATTTCAAGGTCTCTTAAGGCATTGGCAGAGGAAGGTTATGCCAGAGTTAGAAGAGGAAGGAGGCTTACATTTCTATCCCCTTTCCCTTTAATAAATGGAGAGATTAATACCAACACAGACTCACATGTATAGAGGCATAGTACATGTTCCTGAACTCACCCAATCCTTAACCCCATTCCTGTGTGAGGCACACAAAGTAGACATATACACATGTATAGCTATCTGCACAAACATTTGATTGAATAGCAAGAATCTCGTATTCAGCAAACCCTTCTGACAGCATATCAGGACACAGAGGGTGCCCCACCAACATACGAATTTCTTATTGTATGCTAAGTTTGCCATATTTAATTTATCTTTGTCTTTTGTTATTTGTGGCATTTATATTATGCAAAGGTAGCCCACAATTGGAGCAGAGAGCTGTGCACAACAAGATATGTTATCAATGAGAACTCAGGACAATAAAAGCTTGAAAATATAAAACTACAGTGAGGTGAGGCTGTGATGGGAAGTGAGAAAGCCCAGAATGGTAGGAAGGTCATGAAGAGGTAGCGGGCACATGCATCATTGTCAATTGCATTCGCAAACGATGCGAATCGCAATTTTCGGCCGTTTGCGAATGCAATTGACAAAATTGGAATGCATGTTTTTCGCAATTTTAGAAATCGCAATCACGTTGCGATTTCTAAAATTGCGATTGCATTTAAGAAATCGCAATTTGAGATTTCTTAAATGCAATGCATGAACATTTTAAATTTACGAATTCGCAAATAGGGAGAGGTAAATTACCATGAAGTTGACCTTCATGGTAATTTGCGAAAACTTTCAAAAATGCACAAAAGTGCATTTTTTAAAGTTTCATTTTACACACACACATGCCCATGGGACATGTGTGTGTGAAAAATGCACTTAAAGTTATATTTCAGGGGTGCAGGGGGGTCCTTTGGACCCCCCTGCACCCTTGAAATGCAATTGCAAATTGAAAATGACTTCCCATTCATTCCTATGGGCTTCTAGGCCCATAGGAATCAATGGGAAGGGATTCCTTAATTGCGATTCGCAAATTGTGAATCGCAATTAAGGAAATTTAAGAAATCACAAAAAAAATTGCGATTTCTTGGTGCATAGCCGTTTGCGATTTCTTAATTGCGATTCCTTAATTTTCGCAATTAAGAAATCGCAAACGGCAACAATGATGCATGTGGCCGTAGGATTAGAGACATTTCCTGAATGGCACTGTGCAAAGGAAGGAGATGGTAAAGTTTAGGTTCAAATAAAGATAAATCCTGGCACATGTGTTCTAAAGTGAACCTTTTAGTTTTCTACGCTGGCTTGGGATGAGCTCTGATTACACTGTGCACCAAAAGTAATGTTGCGTTTAGGGGAGACCTGGGCAAAACTAAAATTACTCTGCCCTATTTCGAGTAATTTTTTTTATTTTGTGTTATGCTTGTTACATAAAGTTCTTAAAATTACCCCATGATCCACAATTATCTTGAATTGTTTCCGAAAATGTAATGTGGGAGCACAGGAAAAACAAGAACAAGCAGCATGGGAGTGACTGTTTTTCAACATAATTGTGTTTTTCATGTTTTATTTTAGCAGGAAATATTCCCTTGACACAAAAATGCATTTTACAGTGTAAAATAGTGTTACATGGGAGATGCGCATTTATAATAATTACGCAAAAACATTTTACCCAAATTTCACACACCTCTAGTTTAGAGGCAACATAGTTAGGTTTAGTTTAAGTTGAGTACTTTATAGACTGCATAACAAACACTTTCATGTACATACTGACAGCTAGGAAGAGCCAGTACAACTTTAAGTGGATTATGCCAGAGTTCATCTAAAAGAGTTTTACAGTCCTTTCAAAGTAGGACAGAGCTGTTCGAACTTACATTGATTTTTGGTTAGTTGAGCAGCTGAATGAAGAATTGATTTGGTTGATGTAATAATGAATCTAAACCAGAGAGTAGTGCATTGCGTCCATCAATGTCTGACAAGGAGAGGTCCTGGACTGTGTACCAGATCTTCAAAGAATGACAGAGGGGCTTGAATTTGAGGAGTAATATGAGATGGCCCCATGCTATTTGTGAATTTTTCCTGATAAACCTCCCTGTCCTTCTTTCGCTGCGGCGGCTATTCCGCCGCAGCTCTAACGGGGCAGGGCGGCCGCGCGGCGGTCGCATGCTGGTGACAGAACCGCTTTGTCACCAGCCGCGGTTGAGCTGTGCTGGTGACGGAGCGGTTCCGTCATGACCCGCCCCGCTCAATACAACTGCCGCGCAGGCGCGGCGGCCGGGCCATGACGAAACCGCTCCGTCATCAGCACAGCCCAACCGTAGCTGATGACGGAGCGGTTCCGTCATCAGCAGGGGAGGGGTTAAAGTCTAGAGAGTGGCCAATAAGAAAACAAAAGAATGTGTTGCCTTGTGTTTATACCAAGAGTATGCATTTAAAAAACGCAGTCAATAAGCAAGAAAAAATACAAGTTTATCCTACATTCAAGACATGCAGGAAAAATATATTCCAGAATCCACCCATTCTGTGGACTGGCTTGTATGTGAGGGAAGCTGAACAAAAATACCTAATGTCGAAAAAAAAATTGCCAAGAATTGGGTTCTAATTATAGCAATATTTCCTGACCAGAGAAGCAAACGCCTAGTCTACTACTAGTAATTTCTTTATGTGTTTTAGAACATTTGTACCACACTTTTCTCAAATGTCAAGCTGTGCAAATAGAACAGACTCAGAAATACATTAAACAGAAAACCACGATGCAGCAACATTTTCAGAAATCCAGGTTCAGACAATAATTTTACAAACACACTGGCATATTTATGAGAGGCCTGTGCCGCCGTTGTGTCACTAATTTGCACGTGACAGCAGCGCATGCAGTAGTCCATATCTATAAGTCAAGCATGTAGTCAATGCGTACATTTTTTTAGGCCTGCGACTGAAAATACCTGCACCAGAACTTTCTGCGCCATGCAGAGACTAAAATATGGGATGCAGCCGCTACCCCGTAAAATTCATCATAAAACTAAGGCAATGCTATTTATGGCTTTGACAATGTGTGAAATGCCTCAAAATTCCTGTACATCAGCAACCCAGGCGTAGGTAATAACACCGTGGCTGTGAAGCAGAAAGACCAGCCACAAACTCAACTATACCATGGAGGTGCTCATTCTGCAGCTGGGAGTTGCAAGGAGACGACCCGCCAACGCCACCACAATGTAGACAGACCAGAACAAGTGAGAGTGTTTTTCACCTGGGGGTTTCCCTCATTTGCTTCCGGGAGGATGATGTCATCAGATACCACTGCCTCCAGAGGGACTTCATAATAGAACTGCTGAACCAGATAGCCCCATGCTCCAGTCACCAACTGCCAGGCCCACCAACATCCCTCCAGAGGTCAAGCTGATGGCAGTCCTCCACATGCTGGCATCTGGTTAATTCCAGATCACAACAGCCAGAGTGCCAGGAATATTGCAGCCATCTTTTTCTGCCTTCCTACCCTCTGTCCTGGATGTCATCATCTGCCTTACATCCCATTAGCTCCTCTTCCCAAGACACAACAACAGCAGCTGGAGACCTAGCAAGGTTTCTATTCCAATGTCAGATTTCCACATGTCCTTAGTGCCATGGATTGCACACATGTGCCAATGATTTCCCCTGCTGAAACGTCACACCTATACAGGAACCGGAAGGACAACTACTCTGTCAATGTCCAGGCCAATGTGGACCATCTGGGGATGTTCACATTGTTGTGGCAAAATACCCAAGGAGTGTGTAAGATGTCTGCATCTTCCGGCACTGCATCATCAGTGAGCACTTTGAGAATGGGTGATATGGGAATGGCCTACTTGTTGGAAAGCAAATCAGAAGTACACAATAGACCTACTTACAGTAAGAAATGTATAACATAATAGCGATCTCTGTGTCTGTTGATGGAGATAAGGACATTTATATGAAGGGTGTGCTACGTATAATGATACACGTGTAATGCAAACCCTCGAGTCACATATGTTAAGACACAGAAATCCATTTTATGTGCCTTTGAATGGAGTAAATTTACAGAGCAATGCAATGCTGCGCAAAGTGCAGTGTAGCATCACTATGCAAGGGTGGGGTTCCACGGGTGTTGCAGGAGTGTCTTCAAGCAACTCCCATTGTTCATGAGGCATGTCATGTAACTCACACCAGGTAAACTTTGAAATGTGACAAATTAATTGATCTCCCCAGGTGATGTGTAACAGGGAAATTGAACTGAAGTCATCTAAGTCACTTCGGCATTCTATGTATGCTGCATTATGTGGCACACATACATAGATGATCAGAACTCTGAGGGTTCATCAGGAAGGTGTTCCCTCCTAGACAAACACAATCCTGCATGCAATTAAGGCAGCTGAGGACCATGGTGCAAGTGCCTGTGTTTGTGAAATGCATCACATTGTTTGCCAGTGCAAGTCGAAAACTCCATAATGTGCTGCATGGCCTAAACACTGTGTCCTACTGTCCTTTCTCAGTGATGCAGTGTAGACAGGTGACGTGCTCCACAGAATAGTGCTACTCACACAAATACCTGAGCCCTTGTGTCATGTGCATGTAGTGGGAACAATGCACTGCAATGTGTAGATAATGATTTCCCACATTGACATGCACTTAATAATCTGCAAATGGCAGTAGCGACAGAACGCCAGTGAGTACAATGTGTCATTTCACTCTGTGTGAATGGATCGAACCACATCACCTGCACTGGGTAACAAATCAAAAATAATTCCATGTGGCATAGCAGAAAAGACAATATGACTGCAAAAGCAACACTAGAGATAAGTGTGAGATGAGTATTTGCTCAATGGCGTACCTACTCTTGATATCTGTCAAAGGTCAACAAGGTCAGTTGTGTGAGAACAAGCACTGTGGTAATGAGCAGGTGTGTCACACATGGCAGTATACCTTTATGTTAACCAAAGTTTCAGGTGCAACACAGTAAAATATATGTGGAAAGGCCATGTGTGACATACCGTACCAGTGTAGGCACCAGATATGTAAATGTCAAAACTGGATAACATTGTGACACCAACTGTGCAAAACAAACATATGTCTCAGCAAAACTAACAATACACGTACATACATACCAGTAGGTTGACAGCTGCATTGACTGATATAACCAATGTGATGTCTCACCTGTCCTGTGGAGTAAGTAGCCCAAGTGAAAAGCATATAAATCCATCAATGTAAAACTCAGTCAAACACAAAGCTGCCAAACATTTCATACATCAGTCATCGAGATAGAATACAATTCAACCTGGACAAGACACCACAGTGTATTCAGAATACCAATATCAACATTCATTTGCCACAACAATTTGGAGAAATTCAAGGCATAGAAGTATATAATCACATACAAGTTACAGGCATATACATACATGTGAAAAAGCAATGTGTTATGTTCACTTTTGTAGTAGACAGCTACTTGTAACACCATCAGTATTATACATGTGTGTCAATCAAAGTGCACCAAGACAACTTCTCTGGCAAAAACAATAGTTGAAGCCTGAAAATAAATTCAATAAAAATGTATGACATGTTTGAACTGTACTACATGTAAGCACCAAAATCACATGGTAAAGTAAGTGAACTGTGACACGGATGTGCCAATGTCATGTAAGCCATCAACAACATCAGTGGTTTAACATGGACATGTATATGCGAGTGTAAAACGTGTTGGCAATGTCACTACCTAATTGGGGCGGACCAACTAGCAAAGTTTCTGATCAACAATCTGTCTCCTTACACATGTAGTGAGTGTACATAACATAGAGTGATCCGGAACATCTCTAAATACCCATCACAGGAAGCTACTGGATAAACATGAAAGTCAGGATGTAGGAGCGTCCAATGTACCAGGCCATGCTCATCATTTGCTATTACACAGAGAACTGGAAGAGACATGTCTAAACCTATGGCCAGTTGTAAAAGTAACACTTATTGTGAAATACCGTGAGAAATGTGTGTGAGGTACTCAGTACACATAACACACATGGTTGGAACTTAGCTGTGACAGAGAGCAAAATCATTGTCAGCTGCAATTTCTTTTTAACTTTCATCTGCCCAAGGATATGGTCTCCTGCCAGGGGTCTTGACCTCAATTGCACATCCCCAGACTGAGCTCGAACAACAGTACAAACCGGCAATGTTCAATCGTGGAGTGATCTTTTGGTGTGCTGACGTCCCGGTTCTGATGCTTGGATATGTCAGGGGGGAGATTGCTGACTCGTCCCCTATGGTCTGCAAGATCATCCTAGTATGTGCCATTCTCCACAACATCTGTGTAAAGACAAATGTCCAGTAGGATATGGACAATGATGAGCAGGACCCAATGACGGATGAGGATGGAGGAAAGATACAGCACACAGTGGCTGGTAGTCGGCAATGCAACCACATTGTGCAAAAAATATATTCATAAAGTACTTGTACTTTAATGGACATAAAGTCACAACATAATAGAAATGTTCAACATGGAAATAAATGTTTACATCAATTTTTTGTGTTGACTTTTATGTCATTGTCCCAGCCAACTTTAACTCATCCACATCTTGTCTACTAGAAGTAGGCCTCAAAATGTAATAATCATGTTATCGGACCTGTTGAGCAACATAGGGGCTTGCCTCTCATCAATCAATTCTACATATACACAAATGCAGTGTCAAGCAATATACTGCATTAAAGGGACAGACCTGGCATACCACATTTCCCATTCCAAACTGAACATTACTTTCCCTTTTCACTTGAGCAGTGTAGAGCTGCACAGCTAGCAGTCAGCAGCCAAGTGTAGAACAGGTGGCACTCGGGGACGTGTGGAACACGAACCACCAACTTACCATACCTGAGAAAAACCCCACTTTGTAGAGTATCTCACCAATGTGGTAGCATGCAGATTGTCAGCATTTTGATGGAACTACTGTTGCAGATATCATCAGAGATAATGAGTAACAGTTGTCATGGATAAAGACCTTGTGTAATATGAACATATAAAATCTGGCACCATTTTAAAGAATGCATACATGCATGTGTGATTTTCAAAAAAACATAGCAACTGTGATTTATTTCCTGGCTTCATTGACATATATACCACACCATGCTATATTAGATAAACCACACATTTACCATGCAATGAGGAGCAAAGCCCTGTAAAACTACATTATGAGACAATTACATTATACAGTGAGTAAATAACCAGAGAAGCATGACATTGGTTATGTTTCATGCAAACATCTGAACACCTAAAGAAGACCGAGAGGCCACCAGTGTGATTTCCCAATGTCAAAAGTAAGTCGAAACTGTATGTGCATATACACTGACTATTTGCACATGGTCAGAAGGAGGGATGAACTTACCTTTTTATGGCAAGAGTTGTTTACATCTAAGCTGAGGGGATCAAAGATCTTGTATCATCCCAAAGGGAAAATGTAAGTTGTGTGTGCGCCATTACATATGTCTGTGTCACGGAATGCAGTATCCTTGGAGCAGAAGGTACACACAAAGGCCTGCCATCAGAGTAAATGCACTGCTGCTAACATTGACAGGAGTGTGACAGAGAGCATGTGTGTATGGCAGCATTATGTTAATTGAACATCGGCTGTTAATTTGACCGTGTTTCACTGTAGTAATGACTAATGGCTCACTAATCTATTCCAAAGGTCTATTGCTGTGTGACACACTCACTCTATACCTACATCCTGTTTTCAGAAAAATGTGTGCATAACACCATGTGCAGAGCACAAGTGCTTGTGCAAGACATATACAGCATTAAGTTTGCATTGCGTTACATTGTGCACATGCTGCGATTGTGTGTGCTGCTACAGTGTATTCAGCTTTAGGCCTTCTACCACAGACCTAAGGGAGTGTTGTTCAAAACAGTATGCAATGAGTGTGTGTGCTGCCTATAATTATGTTGGTTTCCATCTTACATATGTGGATCGCAGTATAGCCTACATAATGCCCTGTGAGTGCAAACAGAGAGGCATATAATGGGCAGGGCCACAGAGTGCAGCACAGATAGGGGCATATTTACAAGGGGATTGGTCCACTGGAACAGCACTTTTTTGACGTTCCAGTGGTGCAATGCCCTGCACCATGTTTACAAAAGGGTGTTAAGCCAATTTTTGTGGCTTGGCGCTGCTTTGTAAATATGGTACCTAATTGAACTGGGGTCTCTAGTTGTTCAAGTAGGGACCCTTGATTCTAGTCAGGATAAGGGAGTCCACCTTTAGGCAACCCCTCCTCACCCCCTTGGTAGCTTGGCATGAGCAGACAGGCTTATCTCAGAGGCAGTGTGTAAAGCATGTGTGCATGCATACAGTAACACAGTGAAAACACTACAAATGAACACCACAGCAGTTTAGAAAATAGGAAATGCTTGTCTAAACTAAACAAGACCAAAACGACAATAATCCACAATAAAGTTATCAAGATATCCTCAAAAATTGGTTAGCCACACAAATAAAGATTGTAGCAACAAATAACTCCATCTGCAGCTTTTACAATGTTGTGACAGATGAAAATCTTACAGTACGGCGCCTACTACGAGGTGCACGGCATCAGACGTGAAGTCACACAGACCCCTAGAGAACAGTACGTTGGCAACCGATGAAAACAAAGACGGTGCACAACGTTGGGGAGGTGATTCTCTGTTGGCGCTGGGCGGCGTCAATTCCTTACAACCACAGGGGAGGTGATGCGTCGGTTTTTACGACCCGCCGTGGAGAGGTGAGTCCTCAGTTCCTTACAGTGATGCAGGGGAAATGAGGTGTTGGTTCCTTACTGTTGTCGAAGAGGTGTGGCTTTGGTTTCTTACTGGTGCTGGGGAGGTGATGTCATGGTGGCGGCAAGGCGGTGGTTCCTTACCTAGGTGCAGTGTCGTTGGATTCGGGAGTCACCCATGTTGAGTAACGGCTCCAAATTGATGAAGCACCGGCGTCGGGCAAGTCGGGGTTGCGGTGCAAGTCAGGACAGTGCATCATGAGCATCAAAAGTGGTGTCCTCAGCTCCAGTGCAGGCAGCGGCCTCTGTGATGACTTCGGAGTCAACGCGGCAAGGCATCTGCAGGCGTTGGGCCTACGGTGCATGTCGGGTGGTGTGTTTTGCTCTTCATGAGTGGTGTCCACTGCTTCTGTGCAGAATACAGCATCGCTCACCGGCATCGGTGTTGCAATTTCTCTATGTGGCAGCTGAAAAAGTTGTTCCAGATGCAGAAGGACAGAGGAAATGAAGTCTTTGTGTCCCTGAGATTTCAGACCAGGAGGCAAACTCTAATTCAAGTGCTTGGGGACTTTCTTCAAGCAAGATACACAGCTCACAGCAATGTTTTCAGTCCTCTCCTTGACAGAAACAGTCACTGCAGGCCAACCCCAGACAGCACAAAGCAAAGGGGCAGTATTTCTCCTTCAGCCTTCCCGGCTCTTCTCCTTGGCACAGGTCCCTCTTGAGTCCAGAAGTATTCTAAATTCTGGGGTCTGGGCCCCACTTTTTAAAGCACAAAATCCTTTGTTCTCTGGTGGCAGAGAAGCTCTTTGCCCAGCCAAGACCAGTTCTGTCTTCTCTGGTGCAGCTTCCCGACAGAAGATGGAGACAGCATAGTCCAAAGCAGACCAGGCCCATTCAGTTAGGGAAGAATCTCCCCCCTACTGTAAATGCAGTCCAGGTCTATCCAGCCCAGTCCTAAATCACTCTGGAGAGGCAGGACACACCTCACCCCACCCCCAAGTGGCTGTCTGAACAGAATGCACATCCCTAGCCCCTACCACTCCAAAACCAGACAGTCAATCCACAAACCAGAAGAGGCACACAGGATGGCTAAGCAAGAAAATACCTACTGTCTAAAAGTGGTATTTTCAAACACAGAACGGAAAAATCAACTTTACTAAAAGATGCATCTTTAGATTCTGAGTTCAGGCATACTAAACTTTAACTTCCTATCAGGTCCCAATGGGAAGTTATATTTATAAGATGTTATAAATAAACTTCCATTCCATCCTATGTGACAGATAGCCTTTCAATAGTGAGAAACAAAATAAGCAGGATTTTACTATCAGGGCATGTTACACACATCAGAACATGTGTCCTCCTTTCACCTACAATGCACCCTGCTCACAGGGGTACCTTGGACCTCCCTTGGGGGGACTCATATGTAAGAAAAGGGAAAGTTAGGGCTTGGCAAGTGGGCGCACTTGCCAGGTCGACATGGCAGTAGTAGACTGCACACAGACACTGCAGTGGCAGGTCTGAGTTACCTTTACAGGCTGCTTCTGTGGGTGGCACAATCAGTGCTGCAGGCCCACTAGCAGCTTTTAATTTACAGGCCCTGGGCACACACAGTGCACTGTACTAGGGACTGACTAGTAAATCAAAAAAGCAAAAACAAAGTCCACACACTGCAAAATATCAGGAGGCATCGGCAAAAATATAGGGGAAAGCCACGGCAATAATGCCAGGTCTAACAGTACCCTTTCACTCAGATATCTGTGTGAAAGATGCTTGCATTGCTTTTTGATGCTGCCCCAGATTTACAAGGATCTCTAAATCTGAAGCAGCACCAAAAATGAACACCATGCAATAGCAGACGTTAGAATGGGGCACCGAGGAGAAATACTTATATTTTTCCATACTTTTGCTTTATCTATGTGTTCTGCATTCTGCTGAGTTTTTATGTAACTCTGCAGAATTATGTAAAGCAAAACTCCATGAGTTTCACCCACCTCCAGTCATACGTCCAAGTCTGTACCATTTTGTTGTCTGTATGTGATCTATGTGATATGTGATGGGCTACCATCAATTAGCTGTCAGTCTGTGAATCAGAAATGAACCTGTGCACAGATTATTTAAGAATTATCAAAGATTACAATATTTGAGAATGTAATGTGTCTTTAAGCAAGGCCACAGGAACTAATCATCTTCACATGTATTTGATAGTGGCACATCTACGGTCATGTTGCTTTGGGCACGGTGAGCATCATCTGGCAAAACATCTGCACATGTTGCATACAAACACATAATCTCGAACACCAAATATCACAAACCAAAATTATTCAGGCGTCAACATACGTCATAGAACAGTGATTTATGTATTGCTAAGCAAGTCTGGGCAAGGATAATTTGTATATGTCCCAAATTCCATGATAGAGGGGCAGATGTTATGCAGAATTCATACACAGACACTGTTACCAAGTATGGACAGGATATGTATCGTAGAACCAGATTCACACAACGTGGGCCTCATTTATGGGGATTTGCTGTAGGGCAGCGCTGCAAGTCACCTTGCTGCGCTACCCTACAACAAAATCAAAGGGCAGGAATGCACTGTATTTAGCCAATATAATTCAATGCTATATTTTCACACTATGTGTGCTCCGTTTCGGTAGGCTAGCGCCAATAGAGGCACCCTTGCACCATGGTATAAGGGTGCCTTGGTGGTCTTCAGGTTGTTTTTGTGCAGGAATGGACATCCTGGGAGACTTTTCCCTCTTTCTATGTATGCAACAAAATGCAATTTACTTGGAAAAAGGAAAAAGCAAAGAGAAATGAAGTTATGTCTCCTCATTGAGCGTCCCATGGGGAGGTGTACGGTTTAGGTACATCCCCAGGGCTACATAGTTTTGTAAATCTGGGGAAGCATCAACACCTATGGATGTTTAATGCAAACACACACTGCAACACTCATGGAATGCCTCTCTAGTGCAGAGTAAGGCTACTCAGCAATTAGTGCTGCCTTGACTTACTCCATAAATATGAGGACAATGAAAGCCATGCAAAGGGGCTTTGTGTGACCGTATAAATATGAATTTGTAGTTAGCGCCACCGGAGTGTCTCATAAACATGGCCCTGTGTGATTATACAACATATGTTCCATTAACATGTAGCATAATTGGTAAGACATGCTAGATGCATTAGCTCTCTCCAGATAAGACATTGTACTTTTACAGACCATAAGGATGGTCAAACATACCTTCTCTGTTACACATAATATGTGTGTGGAAAACAGAACTGTCCTGTAGCAGGCTGACAAAACTAAAGTAGAAATATGTAAACATGTATGACAGTGGCATCTGGGTCACCATCACAATCTAGCCAAATTAGAATATGTTAGTTGCAGCATAGGTGTTTTGTGATGGAGTAGCATCTTCATAAGTAATGTATTTGGGCCATGACACACAGCAAATGACATGCCTGCATGTGTGTCTATTCATGTCTTTGTTAAGCACTGGATAGACATAAAGATCCTCAACGTGTTAAACTGCCATGAGGTATGTCTGTGGTAATCCAGCCTCAGTGGTACTTGAACCTTCCCCACAGTTATGGTGCAAGACTCCATGCATAATATAAAAAAGATTTGTTAGGCCAGATGAGTATTCCAACAAGCATACTGATATGCCATGTACTGTTAATGAATTATGCATCTGAATGCATCCTAGTGATGATATGTGTACATAAGCATGTTTAAGTATGACTACTCATGATTAGCCCTGGACGTCTGAAGCAGAAAAGATGTGTTACATTTCTGTACAATTGCTTGAGAGTAAATGTTAGTAATGTTCCCCAATCATGGTCCACATGATATACATGACAGTCCCCTATCCATTTACTATCTGACACAGAGTAAGTGAAGTCAGCAATTTGTGCAGCCTTGTGATACTCCAGATAGGTATGCAAGGCTTAGCCACACTGCCTTGACTGTATCACCTAATCCACTTACACTTATGTTGATGACCAGTGATTAAAACATTTACATGGTGCAACTCTAAATCTCAAATTACGTAATACAGGCCATTGTGTCCAATGTTAGATATGAACCTCATCATGAGTGTGAATGTTTGTCCTGTGTGATATGTTACTTATCTTATTGTGACTATTTTTACATTGTGTGCACTCACCTAGATGACACCCGACTCTTTTTTCCTGGCTCAAATAGGGGATGTCTATGTAGTGACAATATATTGTTTATACATCCATCTTTATTGTTGGTATTGGTCTGGTCAGAGATATATGAGTGTGTCACTTTGTCAGACTATTTCTCGCAGACATAACATACATGTACTGCATGTACTAACAATTGTTTCCATTATCACCCTGGACAACATGACAGCTGAAGATCAAGAAACATTTGAAATGCGATGTGATTGTTATCACCTCATTTAGAAAGTCTAAAAGGCATACAAGATGATGCACAAGCTCTATGAATGTGCAAAGGCAGCGGGGTCCAGGAACGCTCCTCGACCTACCACATCTGAAATGGCTACATCTGCCACAGGCCAGGACATAGCAGGCACAAGTCAGGACAGGCACCCCAAACACATATACCACCTGCTACCCCTGCAGCCACACAGAAACTACCCACATGGGCCAGAAGGCCCATAAGTAAATAATCTGTATTCCACTAAACAATCATTAAGGAACTGCAGAAGGTTAACCAAAAACGTGATGGTATTCGTCTGGAGCAGGCCAGCTTACGTCAGCGGATGACAAACATGGAGGAGGCCGTTGAGAATCTCTCCCAAATTGTATAGAGAATTGTACTGTTTAATTTTATAGTTTTTTTTATAATCCATTATTTTTAGAGTTAAGGAAATATTTAGTTAATAGGCTAGGTTAAGATTAGTTAGGTTTTAGATTTATATTGTATTTTATAGATACTTTTTTCTATCTTTTTCAATTGTATACAGGTTTAGTGGGTTGGTGTTAATGTTAAGGCTTTGTTACAAAAAATTTAAAAATTTTAAAATTAAAAATATATATTTGTTTAGGTTTATATGTGGAGTTAGTTTATGTATAGGTGTAGTTGATATGTGTGTTTTGTCACTCTATGCCTGTCAGTCAGTCAATTCATTTTATTCAATACTTATATTATAAGATCATAAAAGTACAAATGTGCAAAAATAAAAATCATCCGTCCTAATACAAATTTTTTAAAGATCAGATAAAAACATCCAATAAAAACATACAGTACATTCATCATATGTAAGCAATCATTTGAGAACAATAACTAAAAACATAACATTCAAATAATTCTTGGGTGTTATACAATCGCCTGGTTTTCCATGACCGAGATAGGAAAGATGCCACAGTATAACTAACAAGGGGATCGGGCAGTAATTGTAAAAAATACATTCCTATGCAGCATTGTGTAAAATGTATTTACGCATAAAGGGCAGTATAAATCTTTTGCAGGTTCCAGATAAAACTTGCAAAAGATAAAAATGTGCAGGTTTGATTGAGTGGAAACACCGTTACAGGGACAAAATGGTAGTTCATGAATAGAAAACATTCCCGATGGATGAGCCAATGTGTAAGGGATAAAATTCAATCAAAGTCTAAGTAAAAGAAATCTGTGATGTAAGAATGTCACAGGAAGTAAATATGAGGATATTCCTTCCTGGACAATTGGTCCCTCTAAGTAAGATTTTACTGATGCTTTTAGATAGATGGTTCTCAATCTTTTGTTTTGCCCTTTTTTTAACAAAACAAGTCTTGATCTCCAGTGTTGAGATATTAGAGCAGTCACTTGGTGAAACAAATAAATGCTCTAAGACAAGGGAGGAAAGACTATTTTTAATATATGTGATCCATGGGATCCTGTGGGCATGTTGCAGAGAGAGACAATCTTCTATTAACTTCTGGGTGATGGGAACAGGCTCGCTTCTCCAGATAGAATGCCATACAATGATTGGAACCAGGCTAATTGTGTCATTAATATATGGAGCATCAATTTCTGTGTGACAAATAACATTTTAGCAATTTACGGGGAGGCCTACACATTGTTTCTAGAAGGTGTCCTCTATGATTTGGAGAACTGATCAGTTAGAATAACCCCAGATTTGTGCCCCATAATTTGCTGCTGAAACTGATTTGGCAATGTAGACTTTTTCATCATATAGATGGGTTTTGCTCCTAGTTTTTTTTATAAAAGAGTATAGGTGGATGATACATTTTTCTAACGATAAACCCCTAGTGGTAATCTTATTAGACCAAATTAGTAGTCTGTCAAAAGTCACACCTAGGAAAGAAAAGGCATCGGTTTGGGCTACCTTCTGTCCAGCTATATAAAAGCTTGGAACCTTCCTGTCCTTTCTGCCCATAATTAAAATATAGGACTTAGCCTTGTTAGTTTTTTAATCCAAATGACACATGTAATTCACATAAACCTCAAATAACTTTTGTAGGGCTAGGACCGTACGGGCAATTAACACCACATTGTCTGAGGATTGGGGTCTATACGTTATTAATCTGCGTACATCTGGGGTTGAGTCCGACAAGGGAGCATCCAATCCATTTGTATAAATGGTAAAAAGAAATGGGGCGAGTACGCAACCCTGTCGGACACCCCTATTGATTGGAAATGCCCAGGTGCACTCTCTCTGCCTCCCATATCGGACACAGGCCGAGGCCGAGGAAAAAATATGACTGATAAAGAGGATAATTGCCTCATCCATACCCATTTCTTTCATTATCCTCCATAGATGGTGATGTGCAACGTAGTAAAATTCTGAAGATAAGTCCATATAAGCCAAGTATAACTTGCCCTGCTTGGCTTGATTATACTTGGCAATTAACAGACTTAAAGTTGAGGCACTGATCCTGGGTGTCCTTCCCCCGTTTGAAATCACATTGGAACGGGATCAAAATGTTGTTACTAGTGGCCCATTCCTCAAGTCTGTTCAATAGAACCCGGCCCATAAGCTTGGCAGTGCTATCCAGAAGAGAAATTGGTCTACAGTTCTTGGCCTCGGATTTATCTCTTTTCTTGTAAATGGGGATTAAAATGGATTGCATCCATGAGTCTGGTGGACCCACTCTAGCACCTGCATTAAAAACGTTTGTCAACACAGGTCCCCATAGATCCGACTGCTCAGTAAAAAAATCTATTGGAGTACCATCCGGGCCAGGGGCTCTATTGCTAGAGCACTGCATAAGGCCTCTCTTATCTCATGATGATTAAAAATAACGAGAGGTTTAATGGGGGAGAGAGAACTACCCGCTGTGCAGACACTCCCTCAGCTTTAGGGTCAAATAATAGGGAAAAATGCGGTACCCAAGATTCCTCATCCACATGTGAATCCAGACTTGGGGCTCTAGATGGTTTGAGAAAGGGAGCGTTGATAACTCTCCAGAAGTCCCTGGCATTATTTGAGATGATGGCTAGATGCAATTGGTCCCATGTTTCTTCCTTTAAGGTTTGGATTCTAGTCTTCCTGGCCTCTTCGTACCAGAGACGGAAAAGCTTGACTAGTCCATTGTCTCCAGACATAGCTCTAAGAGCCTGAAGCAAAACTGATATTGTAGTGTAGTTCCTATTTTCCCAATAGGCCCTGCGCATTGGAATAACATAAACAGTAGTATCGACGTAGAAGTGCGGATCTTCCAGGCCTCTACTGACTATGCTAAACTTAATTGGGTTTGTTACCAACTAGCTCAGAGGTCACTGGAAACTTTCTTCTCTGAATAGGAAGTGATCAGCTTCCCTGGTAAAGACAAGAAGGGATTCAGTTTTCCAACAACCGTGCAACATGACAACTTTGCTCCTCAGATCAAGAGTCGATCTCTAGGGTCGTGTGAAACAATAGACAGTTATTTTACTCAGTCAGGTTGGTGCAGATTACTTTCACAATATGTAGAGAATAGAGAGACGGGCGTTGTCAATAAAGGGTAACATTTATTGAACAGTCTTTCTTCTCATACAAGAGAAATGAATTGCCACAATTGCAAGACTTGTTATTATAAAAAGTACGTACAGTAAGATAAGTATTGCAAGATAATACTGTAAAAGCATTGATATGGTTTCTTAGCCATACAATGGTTTAAAATGAATAAAACATATATACAGTCATATACACATTAGGCTAAAATACTCAACTGGTGCTTCTAACTACGCCTACCCCAGTGTACCTGACCTAAGCCTAATACGTGGGAGGGGAGCAAGTAAGTAGCTTTAGTTTAAGTTGGTTTTGCCAAGGTTTGCTTCAAGAATTCTCTTTAAGGGTTTAGTCAACACCATACCTCTGGAATAAAATGATGGAGGTCTGGTATCTCCCTCAGAACTCGATATCCCAGTCACTCGCAAGAGTGGCTTGGAAACGCCGGAGCTGGATTTCTCTGCAGGAGAAAGACAGCGTCTCTTCTCAGCGCGTCGAGGAGGAGGAGGAGGGACAGCGTCCGCGGGCAGCTTGCATCTGCTGGGCTCTTGCAGGGGACGGCTGTTCAGCTCCTGAGTTCACCACACCATCGTTCGCTAGTTAGCAGCGATAGCAGTAGCGATAGCAGCTATGGTATCATCAGCATAACAGCAGCTTCGGGCTACGTGCAACAGGCAGCTAGCTTCAGCGAACCACAGCTAACAACGGCCATTGCTTAAGGCAACGTTGGTAATATTTATACCTGAAAGGTGCCTTGTTTGACGTAAGTTTGCTGAACATAAGACGTCAATAAAGATGTCACTAGGAAGTGATCGCCTATCAGTTGCTCATTAGAGTTCTATTACTAATCAAAACACAGCAAGCGGGGATTTCCAGGTTTGCTGAGTTTTTATCTTGTTGAAGAACTCGGAGTGTTAATCTAGGAATCTCAGACAGTGGCTTCTGATGTGTCATTCACTAATGAGCTGCAGAGGAAGCTGCACAGGAATGTGGCTCTGATCGTGTGAGGCCAATGACGAGTTTCTGAAATATCACACTTGAACGTTTATGCCATTATAGGGAAATAAATGGATTATAGCCGTATAGGGGCACAAAGGTCATAGGGTAGATCAGGGTCCTAGATTAGAACGCAACACCCACTCCACGAATTCATGTCCATCAAATTACTAAAACTAGAGCAATAAGATGCATGTGTAACATTGCCCACCCCAAAATACATATATGCATTTGAAATAGGCGTATTTTTAATACGTGAAAATTTTAGGTACTGTACGTTTTTGATGCATAGAAATCATTCAAAAATTATAGCATATGAAATCAATGAACGATTATGCAAAATAATTACACATGAAATATCTCTGAAACAGAAGAAGGGCGAGATAAATCATCACATATAAATGCATTGCAATAACATGTGCTAGAGGCTGGTGCAAAGTAGCTACGTCTCTAGATGTGTGTAGAAATAGAAGTTGAAGCTTCTGTTCTCTAAGAATAGTTTTTACTTTAAGCAAAGAATCTTTCGTGCCAAAAAAGGGTGAATATTAAAAGGTGTCCAATTCAAAAGAATTAGTGCTTGAACGAGGAAATAGAGTTCCAACGCTTTTAGCGGTTTTTGTTGTTCAAAACTGAAGGCCGAATTCAGAGTTCATGGGAACGCTGTGTGTCGGAATGCTTTTCTAAAGTTATTGTTTCTGTTCGGGTGAGAACATCATATCAGACAGGCTCTCAAAGAATTGGTCTACAAAATCAGGTGACAGTTCAACCAAATTCGATAGCGCTGTAACTTGGCAGGTGTGAGAATGATTTCTGTCATCAAAGTCAGGATCAGCAATGCTCACAGATGGTCGTACCTGGGTGATGTTGCTTTTTGTCACTCGCTCCACTGTTACCACTTGGTCGTAGTACAGGAGTCTCCACGAATGCCGTCATCAGGATTGGTAGCCGCTGGGGACAACACAATGCGTGAGCCTTTATCGGACTGAGCAAAGTATCGACATCCATTAGTACTGCTGATGGAAGTGCAAGACAGGTGTTCAACACGCATTCATCTCCGCATAGCATACATCGTAGCACAGGTAAGATGCAGGATTGCCATATAGGTCTGAATGAAAGGAACCAGGTCATGTTTAGATCTCTCAGCCTGGCCAATCCAAGGACGTTAGTTATTCTGTCCCGGTAGCGCATTGCTAGGATTGTCTCTTCCATTCCCATAGGAGTCATGTCTGAGTTGCGGCTTGCCATAACGAAGCAGGAGGGTCAAAAATAAAATCCCTGCTACAAGTCCCAAAAATAGGGGTATGCCGCCAAAAACAGAGTGGACAAAATTTGGAACGATTCCCAGAATTGCTTGAAATGGTGTTAGCAGTCCCGTAAAAATCGTCTTAAATATGCCTGGGATGCCTGTGGCACTAGACATGTTAAGGAGTTGGCTCAACATTTCTACGAAATGCACGGGGCAATTTGTTGATAAAAGGTCATGAACCTCCGTAGCTGTCCTTGCAACTAGGAGATCATACGTCTCTTTTGATGACGTTATGGGCACTGTTGTCTGTAAAAGCACAGACTTCATTTTGCTTAAAGTATCAATTCGTATAGAATAGAGATGCAGACGACGCCAGATGGGAGACTCTGTGTCTCCAGGCCCGCTCGGGAACAATGCTTGCATACAGCATTTGACCATGGAAGTTACGCTTACTAGATAACTTTTCCCTGGAACAAGGCCACAACATCTGTGATCCGTTCTTAGAATGTAATTCCCATTTGCGAGTTGCATAAAGAAGGGTTCTATCTGAGTTGCAGGTGTGACAAGCTGGTGGCATGAAAGGTTGTTAGAATTTCCTTCACAGGCTCCGTGTAAATTAATACCCTGGCACAAAAGTATACCGCTTAGTGAATGTTTACAGTTTTCACCACTAAGAAATACATTTTTGTCGCTGTCACTGTAGCATGAATGTGTGTATGGTGATTTCCATGCTAACTTAACATAACCTTTACCCAATCGTTCATACTGGCCAGTAGGTATGTACTCAAGGCACTTTTTAAATTGGAAAGTTGTTATCGGAATTGTGATAATTCCGTGTATTATCCATTCAATGACAGGACTTTCTGACATTGTCAATGGTAATCTCTCAAGTTTTTTGATGCTCAGGATTGTATAGTCTGCTCCTTTCTGTGCCAAACTGGTTTGTTTATCAGTAAGGTTAAAAATGGAAAACAATGACATTGTGTTGATTAAACGCCATGGCACATAGCCTGAATGAAGATTTTGCAGCGTCCAGCCTAATTGTACAATAGAACGTAATTGTGACTGGCCATGCTGTAACATTAGCAAGTCTCTGTCTATTATGTCAAAGGCAGAAGATACAATATTGTCCAACAAATATATTCTGGAGGACAGAGTCATTAACCCATTGTCCACTACAGAAAGTGATTTTTCCAAATTAATACGATCAATTTCTCGTATTTTTTCAGCTGTTTCAATTTGTGTGACTTTCCAAGCCTCGTTGTACGCAGCATAGATACTGGTCGCTATGAAACGCTTTTGACGCTGTTTGCGTGGTCCAAGAATGAAATCGCGCAAATCAGCACCATCTTTTAGTAAAGACAATTGTTGCCTAATTTCAGCCAGTGTGGATGATCCTAGCCATTCGAGGCAGAGTTTCCCTACACTGTATGTTGTTACTATCCCTGGATGTTGTCTCTGGGAGTATCTAGGGTCTTGTCTGGTCATTTTTAACCCCTGTGTTTTGTTCAGGAATCTATCTTGACAGTTGTTTGTGTCAGTAGGCCAGATTAACCACTTTTTCCAATCAGGATGTGTTCTGTTAAAAAGTAAAATTTTTGTTACGTCTATCTCAATATCTGTTGTTGCATTATCAGGTATTGGCTTCGGAATAGACGGTTTCTTTAGGTCTTTGATCTTAGCTAGGCCAAGACAGGATGTTTGGTGAATTGTGTCATTTAAAAACATCATTTGTTCTGGTATCATGCAGGTTCTGAATAGTGCTTCAAGGCCTTGTACCTGCCAATCTTTTGTACCCCAAATGGTTTTTGTTTCAATGTTATTTTTCCAATAATCAAAACCAAATGTCATCATTTTTTCATAAAATGCTTCCGAATATATCAATTTAGAATTTGTCAGCATTGTTTTCATTCCTGTTTAATCTAACAGTTTGTAATAAAACGTTTCTGCATCACTGGTGTTAAACCCTGAGAAGTACTTGAATTTCTCAAAGAATGTCTTAGAACTGCTTTTAGGTGGTGTAGCACAATGTTCCCATTGATTATACTTAAAAACATTTCTAAGTTGTGCAGATTTATGCAAATAATGATCACCATAATGTGTGTAGCAGAATGTCTGCTCATAACTAGATGAACCTTGTAAATAATCATGATCTGTGAATCTAGCTGACATTACTAAATCAGACATCATGTCATTAATACTGTTAAAGTCCCAATCATCAGAGAATGTACTAGGTTTTACAAAGTCACTTAAGGAAACCTTCAGTTGATGAGGATACTTCAGGATCTCGACCGGACCATAGATCTCATAGTCAGTTTTCTCTCATACTACCCCACCGGGTATTGGAATGGCTGTGACATTTACTGTTGACAGTTCTCTTTTCTTCACGTGGGATGATCTGTGTGGTTTGAGGACTAAGTTGATGTTCTGACTTGCTGTATCCATTCAATTGTAATAAACTTTCCTAAAATTAAAACTAAAATTAGGCATAGTAGGAGTATGAGTACCCCTGAAATAATCCAATGCTCAATCAACGGTGTATCCAGATATAATTCTTTGATTAGTTGAAGGAGTTCTGTTGTATTTTCTTTAATAGTCATTTTTGTTTCTGGCATCACTTCGGGGTTACTTTGATCTTCAGATAAGTTGTCGAAGTTGATGAAATAACCAGAGGCAGTTCTGTCAATTGTTGGGATTGTTCTTTCAATTTGTCTTTCGGTAGCACTCTCTGATGCCACATTATTGTAGACTGGTGTTTCTTGACGAACTGTTTCAATCTGTGTCTCAAGAGGCACGAGTTCCATGGCATTATTGCATAGTCCTTCTTTGTGCACTGCAGGCTGATCGAATGTGATTAGTCTTTCAGTTTGAACCTCTTGGATTGTTGCAAGTTTGGGTATTCTGTTGTTTCTTGGGAGTCCACTGGGCCTACTGTTGATTATAGGCCACATGCTTGTGGTTTTACCAGGTCGATAGACACAACCCTGTTCTCCTTTTTACCAGCAAGGGGCGGTAGTACTACTGATCTTGTTCCGGTGACTGCCAAGACAGGTACTGCTTTTCTGTAAGAAGGCCCAAATTCCTTCTTCACCGCTATTTTTTCTCTGACCAGATCCCCAATCTTTGGAATCCAGACAGGCCTTGCTGGGGCTGTTGCTTGTGGTGCCTCGTCAGTGGTATCTGGCTGTTGCTTTAACTTTATGTTGCTTAAGGATTTTCTTGTTTCATTCAGTTCCTGTAAAACAGCCAAACGATCTTTTATATCAAAGTCTGTTGTTTTTTCTTGTACCACTGATATCTGACTATCGAGGTCCTGAATTGTCATTCTAATTCCGAACAATAGTTCTTATGGGCTGAAACCTTTTAGAGATTTTCTTGGCAAATTGTTAAGACTGGTGTGGACACTTATTAAATGTTTGACCCACCCAGCGCCTGAACCTAATACCTTCGCTGTTATAGATCGCTTTATGTCCCGTTTTTTTCTTTCTACCACACTATTCCCTTCGGGGTGCGACGGACAAGAATACCGCAACCCAATTCCCATGCTGGCCATGGCCTCCCTATAAGCTCGAGAGCTAAAAGCAGGACCCTGGTCAGAATGGAACGTGGTAATTGCGTATGTGCCGATAAAGACTCGCAGATCTTTTATAACCGTTCTGGCGTCAGCCGAGCGCTGGAGGCCACATCTTTTAAGTGTGTTTAGCCTTAAGGATGTACAATGGGACGCGCTTCTCTTCTTTGATTGCGCAGATAGATCGCCTTATGCTGTCTATCAGGGTTCCTGAAACTACACCGGCCGGTTCTCCACTGCGATCTCTGTTGCAGTGTTCACAATTTTTAGCAAAACATTGAATATCTATGCTCATTCCCGGCCACCAGTACTCTGATTGTAATTTCTTCAGAGAATCCTTAATTGTTTGATGTCTCAGACCCAACCCCATGTGTGCTTCCAGTAAGAGGAAGCCCCTCCTGCTCCTGTTTGGAATCACTCTATCCCCCACTCCAGGGATTCGAGCAAAAGGAACGGAGTTTGCATCGATTACGTAAGCATAATTGAGTGGATAGTTCACGGGTAGTGCTGCACAGTCGCCTTTTACGGTCGCTTTTACTGCCAGCATGGTTTCCCCGTCAATGAATTTTACTGAACGCTTTTTTGTGGCTACGGAAGCCGGTTTAGTTGCTTCCGCTGTGGCTGTAATAGCCAATGAATTCCCTGCAACGTGAACGCCATCACGTTGAAGACTCTGTGATTACAAGATCGCGTGTGTTGTCACGTGTATCTAATTTTGTTTTTGCTAACATGTCTGTTTGCAGTGATCTCAAAATTTCTGTGTGTTTTTGAGTCCAGGTGATTTGTTTAAAATCAGGTTTAATTAGTTTGTAGAGAGGTTTAACCCTCTCTGCGTAATTTAGAATGTAAGTTCTTCCGAAATTCAGAAAACCTAGAATTGATTGTAAATTCTTCAGCGTTTTTGGAGCTTGGAGTACAGCGCACTTCTCTAAGAAGTTGTCCGCTAGGCTTTTTCCTTCACTTGATAATTCGTATCCTAAGAATAGTACTGTCAGATGGGCAATTCAAGACTTTTTAAAGTTGAATTTGTAACCCTCTGCTGCGAACCCAAGTATAATGGTGTTCACTCTTTTCAAGTGAGTATCCAAGTCGTCGTCTGTGAGATAGATATCATCTATGTAAGATAATGCCTCATCATCATATATTTGTAGTAACTCTGTTACTCTAACTGAGAATAATCCTGGGCTGTTCTTGAACCCCTGTGGGAGTCGACAGAAATTTTCTGAGAACCAAATGCTTTCTGGAGCAATGTTTTGACAAAAGAAACCATTAGATATGTCTAATGTTGTTTTATATTTTTTCCTAACTATGTTATTCATTAGGGCTGCACTATGCGAGTTTTGTACTGCAAATGTTTTGCAACATGAGTTTAGGTGTCTGTAGTCCAAAACTAGACGATATGAATTGTCTGGCTTGGAGACAGGAAACAAAGGATTGTTCATTTGAGAGGTGCATGTTTCAATCACCCCCTGGTATTCAAGTTGATCTAAGATCTCCCTGACTTGTTTTTTAGCTTCTTGCTTAATGGGATACTGCCGTTGGGCAGTTGGTTCACTTTTTAATTGAATTTTGTGAGGAGGTGAGTCCTCATCCCATCCTACATGATTTTTATATAATGCCGGTGCCTGGGCTACTGCCCATTTCCTTGCATAAGTATATTTTTTGTGAATCGGAATGTGATTCGAGAAGGCAGGCATAATCATTTCTTCGCCACGAGGGCACTCCCTGACAAACTCTGGGGGCCAATCTTTTTCAGCTAACAGAATATCATAGCCTTTTGAGAGTTTATCCCAAAATAGACCCCTTATTTTCCTAGTCTTATCACCCTCTATACGAAGTGTTATTTCGTATATCTTATGGGGCTCGCTAAGTCTGGTGTCGGCAGTTTCAACCTGAATGTATTCATTCGTGTCCACTGTCTCCAGATGACTCATCAAGATCTTGCGGGCTATACTGATTTCTGCTGCACTGTCTAACATTGTCTGTGCCCACTCCCCGTTTTTCAACTGTGTCCTCAGTATTCTCGGCATGTTCGATTACTCTAATACTGGCTACCTTCTTTTTTGGAAATTGAGATTTTTTACTCTGAGCAGGTTCCTTGTCTTTGGACTTGGTGTGCTCTCCTGGGTCTGACCGTCCTCTTCTTTCCGATTTCTGCGAAAAAGATCGAGAGGGACGTGTATCAATACTTTGATATCTATCAGGTTTTTTCAAATTATCCCTATTTCTAAGGTTGTATCTTTTCTCAGAGGGCTCCCTCTGGGGAGACTGGTGTTCTCGAGTCGGAGTTCTTTCCCTCCGTCGAGGAGACCTTCCTCTGGACTGGAAAACTTTTTCCTTGGGAGTGGATTGTTTATTTCCATCCCAGCTCTTTTTAGGAGTGTTTAAATTATTTTTAATAAATAATTTTTCAGGATTTTCGAGCAGTTGGGGCTTTACTGGTTTCCCACCCAAGCTCTCTCTACCTAATTCTTCATAGCATTTTTCTATGATTCCGGCAAGCTCAATTGGCTGATCTGTTATATCTGTTTCCTTCAACTTCTGGCGGATCGCCACAGATGCTGCTTCTCCCTTTATGTTGGCTAATAATATAGCCGAGACCTGCTTGAAGTCTTTCAGTAATTTCATACCAAGAGTTAAAGCGGGCTCTGGACCGCATTCATTCTGAATCTGTTTTAGCACTTCTGGTATTACCGCCATAGACGGAACACCAAGTGTTTTTGTGTAAATGGAAGCAAAGACTGTACCCCAGGTGTCACAGTCCTCCACGTGTGGTGCGATTCCCATAGGAAGGCAGATGGTCAAGATTCTGTGTTTCTCAATAGGGGTAGTATCCAGAAATACTGCCTCTATTTGAGTAATTTTCTGTGCTAACCAGAAAGGAATTTGTTCCGGTTTTACGGGTGTTTTAAAAAGACATGATTGTATGTTCTGTGGTGTAATTTTATTAGTGTTCCCCTGATGAGGGGTCAGCTGTGGTATATTAACAGCTGGTTGGACTGTTGCAGTCCACATTACATATTGGACTAATTGTCTATGTATTTTTATTAATGTTTTTAGCTGTACTAACAGCTCTTCTTTTGACATTTTTGCAATGTCCGGATGTGGTGTGTAGCTGGCTAGAACCGGCCACGTTGCTCCTGGTCTACCTAGTGGACCGAGCCTGGTAATATGATCATTATGTTTTAGGGCCCCATTAAACCAGAGCAGGTGCTCTTGGAATTTTAGTGGGATTTCAGTCTCCTCGAAAGGAGCGTACTCTTCCGGTGGTTTCTCTATTTTGTAATAGTGAAACTCTTTTGTTCTAGCGTTTGCCGCTGGAAATTTTATCCATGAATAGAATACCTCTGTCTGCCGGTATTCGTGTGCCTCTATCACGAAAATTACTGTACCACCTTGTGGTGTCAGTCCGTTTTCTATAAGTTTTAACGTTATAGATTTTCTTAAATGGACCGGGATGATTATCGCACCCGGTACCGTATCGTCGGGACCCTGCTGAGTCGCATCTGCTGCGGCCCCAGTGGTTCCGTTCTCTCCTGGCATTGTTAAAATGCAAGGTTTGCAGAGTTGGTCTCCAAGGAGACAAAGATTAGGTGCACAATATTTTGGAACACTGTATCCTTCAACGTTGAATAAACCAGAGCTTTACATAGGAATCTCTTCCTACTGAGTTCGGGCGGATTTGAACCTTTCACCCACTCCAGACGTCTATTGGAGTATTTACGGGAGAAAGTGGTCTGTGTGAAATATGCACGACTGAGTTACTCTAACGTCTTGCGTTAGTTTATCGCCTTACCAAACGCTTGGGCGCCATGTAGTGTAGTTCCTATTTTCCCAATAGGCCCTGCGCATTGGAATAACATAAACAGTAGTATCGACGTAGAAGTGCGGATCTTCCAGGCCTCTACTGACTATGCTAAACTTAATTGGGTTTGTTACCAACTAGCTCAGAGGTCACTGGAAACTTTCTTCTCTGAATAGAAAGTGATCAGCTTCCCTGGTACAAACATGAAGGGATTCAGTTTTCCAACAACCGTGCAACATGACAACTTTGCTCCTCAGATCAAGAGTCGATCTCTAGGGTCGTGTGAAACAATAGACAGTTATTTTACTCAGTCAGGTTGGTGCAGATTACTTTCACAATATGTAGAGAAAAGAGAGACGGGCGTTGTCAATAAAGGGTAACATTTATTGAACAGTCTTTCTTCTCATACAAGAGAAATGAATTGCCACAATTGCAAGACTTGTTATTATAAAAAGTACGTACATTAAGATAAGTATTGCAAGATAATACTGTAAAAGCATTGATATGGTTTCTTAGCCATACAATGGTTTAAAATGAATAAAACATATATACAGTCATATATACATTAGGCTAAAATACTCAACTGGTGCTTCTAACTACGCCTACCCCAGTGTACCTGACCTAAGCCTAATACGTGGGAGGGGAATAAGTAAGTAGCTTTAGTTTAAGTTGGTTTTGCCACGGTTTGCTTCAAGAATTCTCTTTAAGGGTTTAGTCAACACCATACCTCTGGAATAGAATGATGGAGGTCTGGTATCTCCCTCAGTACTCGATATCCCAGTCACTCGCAAGAGTGGCTTGGAAACGCCGTAGCTGGATTTCTCTGCAGGAGAAAGACAGCGTCTCTTCTCAGCGCGTCGAGGAGGAGGAGGAGGGACAGCGTCCGCGGGCAGCTTGCATCTGCTGGGCTCTTGCAGGGGACGGCTGTTCAGCTCCTGAGTTCACCACACCATCGTTCGCTAGTTAGCAGCGATAGCAGTAGCGATAGCAGCTATGGTATCATCAGCATAACAGCAGCTTCGGGCTACGTGCAACAGGCAGCTAGCTTCAGCGAACCACAGCTAACAATGGCCATTGCTTAAGGCAACGTTGGTAATATTTATACCTGAAAGGTGCCTTGTTTGATGTAAGTTTGTTGGACATAAGACGTCAATAAAGATGTCACTAGGAAGTGATCGCCTATCAGTTGCTCATTAGAGTTCTAATACTAATCAAAACACAGCAAGCGGTGATTTTCAGGTTTGCTGAGTTTTTATCTTGTTGAAGAACTCGGAGTGTTAATCTAGGAATCTCAGATAGTGGCTTCTGATGTGTCATTCACTAATGAGCTGCAGAGGAAGCTGCACAGGAATGTGGCTCTGATCGTGTGAGGCCAGAGACAAGTTTCTGAAATATCACACTTGAACGTTTATGCCATTATAGGGAAATAAATGGATTATAGCCGTATAGGGGCACAAAGGTCATAGGGTAGATCAGGGTCCTAGATTAGAACACAACAATATAGTCTTAGTACAAGCTTGATTGAACCATCTGCGGCCTGAAGGGTTGGCAGTGGGATTTTTTCTAATTAGGAGGTTTTTAATCTCAGAAAGTATCTGTTAAAATGCCATGGTTGCCTGGATAGGGTCGGATTCTGCTTCTAGGCAGGTCACAATGTTGTTTTGCCTATTTGCCACCATGGCAGGAACAATGTATGCTTTATGTATTATGGCCCATTTGAGAATAATCCCATTTTACCCTATACTATCATGGGTTTGACATGTCTCAGATGCTCTGAATGGATTCCGACCCATTCCATCTTGGCGATGATGGCAGCATGTTCACTAAAGTTAAAATACTTAATATCTACGTTGCAAATAGATTTTTTAAGAGGGTCCGAAATCAGTAAATAATCAATAGTTGAGCCCTGGATTGGTGTGCCAAATGTAACATACCTGAGCCTAAATCAATAGGATTCCGAATCTCTAAATAATTGATCATGAGGAATCTATTCAGAGCATCTCCATAATGGTTATGTGTGAAATGAAATAAAGGCTCACCTGCCTCATCAATTATGCCACAAGCTGTTATGTTTGAGAAATTACAACTGTGCGCAGTAAAATAACCCACCCATAGGATATTTGGAATCTGTTTAAAAGAGTTAAAAAGTAGATTGATTTCCCCTTCCAACTGGTCAACAACCTTCTTCATATCACTGGTGAAGTTATTATTGTAAAAATTGATTAGAAGAACTGTGTTACCACCTGGGCATTTTAAATGTAGTGGATGATAATAAGGGGAAACATTATGATATGACAGGTCTTCTAGGCTTAAAGTATTTTTCAACAGGGTCAGGATCCCTCCCCTGGCACGACCTGATTTACACAGAAGGGCAGCAGTGTGAAAAGAGCGATAATCATGTAGGTTAATTGGCCCAGTTTCCTATGTTTCTTGAAGATAGATCAGGTCATAGATGGTGACAATTATTAGCCAATCAGGGTCAGACAATTTGGTGCTCAAACCAAATTGACGTGATTGGTCCGATCACATATTGCAACCGGTGGCTTGGGGCTTTCTGAACTTAATAAAATGTGACTTTGAGAGAAAGGGTTGTCCCAATGGAAGGGATTGGGGCTCAGGGTAGGGTAAACTAAGAGGGGCTGCAGGATCTAGTCCCTAGGGGCTGGTCCTGACTGGTTTATAAAAAAAAGCCCAGCAGTAGCACAAACATTTGGGTGAGCAATGATGGCCCTGTCGGAAGTCAATAAAACAATTGATGAACCTGTTGGTGCAAGTTTAAATTAACCACCAAACAGTCCCCCTCAATTGTTTTCTTTGAGTCCCCTACCCAGCCCAGCATTCTTGGCATTAGAATTCAGGACAGCATCTCCCCCTGCTCCCACCACCCCCACATGTTTGCTGATCCATTAGCATGCTTTGGACATCAATTGGTCTGTGGTTTCCTTTTGATTACTGTGTTATTTAGGCACATTTGCCAGAATTACAACGAAAGGACAAACTGCTGGGGGAAGGGCCAGTCTCGCATCGCTGCCTGTATTCGATGTGTTCTCTCCATCAGGTTTCATTGGTAGCAATGTCAGACCCTTGGTTGTCCCCTGGTACTGTGAGGCATTAAGTTTGACGAAAGGTGGATGAAAGGGAAAATAATTAGATCGCTGCGTTGAAGGTTAAATGTGGGTTATATGGGCAATTGCTGTCATAAAGCCTAAGTAAGAACATTCAAGCCTTCTGCTATTGCCCACTCTCATTGGGTCAAGTTGTCCATGTGATGTCCATGTGATTAGGGGGGCAATTCTGGTTAGTCTGTCTACAAGTGGTTGGAGTAAAACTGTGATTGACTGCTCAATTGTTTTAATCAATATATCTGAAATGGGCAGAGAGATCGCAACTGGATCTTGGAGACCAGCTGCACTTGGCTTGGTTACCCTCCCTTTTTTACTTCTTTGTGGGTGATTCTAAAGGTACAGGGATGAAAGTATAATGCTTTATGTGCGGGGAACCAAGCGTTTTGAGCGAGAAGTAACTGGCTTTGGCATTGAGCATTAAGTGTCAGCTACGGTCACCACTGGAGGCCCACTATGTAAAGGCTCACTTGATTGGTCCTTCTGCCCCCAAGCCCCCCGTGGATAGTCTACATTCAACAGATTGAATCTCCTTGTCCAGCGCATCAGTGGCTCTTAGTAAAAAGGAGTCTAGAGTGTTGGCAGGCTCACTTCTAGGCATTGTTGTTGCTGACTTTCGTTCCCCATCTGCATACCACTACCCGAGAAGCCTAGGCTGTTAAAATCACTCACGTTTAGGGGAGGACCAGTCCAGTCTCCTTTGGACTCCATTTGGCGTAGACCGGCCCGCCCCTGTCCCGGGTGCGCCCCTGCATGTCCCGCTCTGCAGGAGACAAGCTCTGCTGAAAAGCGCCTCTGTGACAAAGACAGGCACAGACAAATGTTACTGGGCACTTTCCTGCCAGAAATCGGTGAAGTCTACATCTTTCTCCCCGGATGTGTGTTGTGCCTTCCCTGTGGGTGGTGGTGTTTGTGTGGGATGCATCAGAGGCACTCATACAACAGGGGCAGAAAATATGAGTCCCCTGTCTACAGCAGCATTTGTCTGTGCCAGCAAGGAAGGCAGCAAGGCGCTGACCAGGGCCGGATGGCTTGCCAACAAAGGCAACAATGTCGCTGTGGAAGGCACCCATTGCTGCAATATAGGAGTTTTGCTTGCACTCCATAGATTGGAGGATGGCCCAATGGTCCCCAGCTGGGTGACTACTTCACTGGTGTCACATCGTTCTTGCCTCTGCCTCATGGCACAAGCAATGTCAAGCAGCGACTGTTCCATTCTATGGAGTGTAGGGTAGGTGCATTTAGTTGCCTCAGAGGTATCCTTATTGGGACTGAAGCATCTATGGACTCCCTCGACAGTGCCTGCAATGGTCTCCATTCCTGTTGGCACCTCTGCTGGACTCCAACCACTGCACATTCAAAGACAACTTGGGGGTTCTCAGAGTCCAGAGCTGGGCTTTGGCAAGCAGGTGGGGCATGTCGCTGAGAGACCCAGCAATGCTGTCATCCCTTGCCAATACTGGACTGGGTGTTCCAATGGAGTTCAGAATTTACTCAAAGATTTCATCGCCAGTGGGAGGCATGATGTCATTACCAACAGGCTGGTGGTCAGGAGGTGTTGTTTCTCCTGCTGCAATGTAATAGGAATATGATAATAGGAAACTTTGCTAGATGTTGACATGAGTAATTTGGCTAATATTCATACTTTATTGTCATTCACTTTCAGATAAACATTGATGTGTAGGACATATGCTACTCGCGGGAAAGGTGGTCAAGTTGCACTGTACTTTCCTTTTTGATGCCTTATCTTTACATTGTTCACACAACCACTGTGTGACAACAGTGCCTTTATGTGTCATACCACACATTGCAATGCAATGACACAGCTTGCTGGACTCTCCTGCCTGTGAGGGTAAGTTTAGGTAAGGGCCACATCTGCCTTGGTGACTAGCTTTCATTTCTATGATGGCTATACTGGCTAGAGTTTCACTTATTGACACCACTACTTTGCACATTGCAGCAAGTGACCAGGCTGCCTTCATTCCCTTTAGCCACTACTCTGGCCACAACTCCTGGAAAAGTGATGTAGGTTTGGTTATGTATTTGATTTGATCCTGCTGTCTGTCATTCACACAGTACACCACACCAATATGCTGTGTTGTGCTGTTTTGCATTTCTATTTATTTATTTATTTAATGCGATTTTTTATAGCGCAAACTTTACCCGAAGGTTTTAAAGCGCTTTACATAAGAACCAGTTGCAAAACATAAGGACTTAGGATTACATGAGTTACATAAAAGATACAAACGGAAAAAAGTTGCAAATGTACAAGATGTTAAGTCACACAAGGAGGAGATACAAAAAGAAAGAAAAATTGTAAATGTACAAGTAGTAAAGTCACTCAAGGAAGAGATACAAATGGATATACTCAAGAGTCACATAGGAATGGTAGAGAGGACAAAGGTCTACTGCATATACTAGTGATTAGAGTTATCTCTATATACATAAACATGATACGAAGCATCCGCTAACCAAATGGTTGGAACATGACCACATGTCAGAGAAAGATTACTTATATCGGAACTCTCGGATTTGGATTATCACTAAGCGGCAGATGGAATGGGTTAAAAAGCATCGCTCCACAAACCAACTTTCCAGTGTAACAACGCGTCTGGAGTGGGACGTCTCTTCCCAATGCAGCAAAAACAAGCGCTCATCAAATAAAACATTGTCATAAACACCATGAGGATGATGAGGAACATTGGGACTAACACTCCAAGATGGCGGCCAAAAACATTGAGGGACGGCTATGTCAGTGTAGTCCTACCTCGCTGCAAATCAGGAGGAGCCTAATAAATTGCTTTTAAAAAGAACCTAGTAACCTTGGTTTCCTTTTTCACCGTACAGCATCTGAGGAAGTCTGTCAAGACGAAACGTGTCATGCTGGGTGCATTAAAGGACTTCTTATACCCACAGCGTGCTCCTAACTGTTCCTGAAAACAGGGACAGTATTTGTATGTCCATATATATATATATATATATATATATATATATATATATATATATATATATATATATATATATATATATACGTATATATACGTATCCCCCCTCCGACCCCACTTAATGGAACTCTGCTCCCCTGTTTTTCGTTGTTGTTTTTTTTGGTCTTAACCTGAGAAAATCTACTATATATATATATATATATATATATATATATATATATATATATATATATATATATATATATTCACAGAAAAAACCATAGGTTTTACACACGTTATAGTTAGGAAGTAGCATTTAAAAAACCTATGAAATTCACTGAAAAAACCATAGGTTTGACACATGTTATAGTTAGCTGGAAATTTTACTGACATAAAACCAATGAAATTCCACGTTATAGTTAGTTGGACTCACTATAACTTGCGCGTGCAATGCACTGCTGATGACGTCACATATTACATCACTCATGACATGGTCAGTGACATCACTCATGACATCACTGATGACACCATCCAGTGAATATGTCTCTTTCTGAAAAATAAATATTAGTGAGTAATGTTTAAATATTTAAATATATATATTAGTGTTTCACTTTGTGTATAAGTGGCTACATGTGTTGGTAAGTAGCTACATGCGTATGTATATGGGTTATTAGATGTTTCTCTTAGTATCAGTATGAGTGTCTATATGGTTTGGTGGGGGTATTACTTAGCACATAGATGCATGAGTGACTGACTCTCTGTTTGTATGTGTTTTGAAAACAGCATATGTGCAGGACTGTATGGGTGGATGAGTGTGTATATGTGTTTGTTAGTGAGTGAATGACTGTCTCACTAGTGTCTTTATCAGTAACGACATATGTTTTAATCTAGTATATGTGAATATTGATGTATATAAGTGAGTATATGTGAGAGTAAGAGATTGAAAGAGTTCCTGTTTAAATAAGTATGTGTTTCTATAAGTGATTGTTTAAGAGAATAAATATGTGTAATTTTCAATAGAAGTAAGGTGGAAGTGTGTGTATAACTCTATATTCAAATAAATGGATGTTCAATAGTTTATTTGCACATGTGAGTATGTCTGTGAGTAACTTTTCGATGATTGTCGGTGTGTAACAGGATGTATAGGTGTATCATTTCATATGATGAGTGAGTATATGTATGAGTGGATGTGTATATAGATGGTGGAATTACTGAATTACTTGTTGTAACTGATATGGGTATCTGCATTTTTTTTTAAATTTCAGTTTCTATTTTTGAATATGTGTTTCAAGGGTTACATTACAGTGAAAGGAGGTCTGTCACTATGTCACAAGGATGGTGTCATCAGTGATGTCACTGACCATGTCATGAGTGATGTAATATGTGACGTCATCAGCAGTGCATTGCACGCGCAAGTTATAGTGAGTCCAACTAACTATAACGTGGAATTTCATTGGTTTTATGTCAGTAAAATTTCCAGCTAACTATAACATGTGTCAAACCTATGGTTTTTTCAGTGAATTTCATAGGTTTTTTAAATGCTACTTCCTAACTATAACGTGTGTAAAACCTATGGTTTTTTCTGTGAATTTCATTGGTTTTTAAAATGCTAATTCAGAAAAATGTCGTGTATGCAACCTATACTTTTGGCAATAAAGTTCTGGCAATATTTTTTTCGAAAACAAGCCGTTTTCTTCACTGTTCAAGTTGCATAGAGACTTCTTGTAAAGCAATACAGAATTCGAAAGTCTGTACCTTGCCTTTTTTTAAACACATTAAAATTTGTCTGTAAATAAAAATAGCCTTACTAAACTTTCGTGCGCGACCCGGTGTGCGCACTCTCGGCAACAGTTGTCAATAAAATGGATATCGCATTTCCAGGCTTTCGTGCGGGACCGAGTGTGCGCACAGGCCTATATATTTCGTGAAAACCTTGCGATTTGAACTTATTGAATTTCTTCATACACCCCTCAAAGAACTTATAGTACGTCAAAGAGACTGTCACTAGACTTCTTTTTTATTCTTATGAAACTTTTCAGTAAATGGAGCCGAATGTCTTTTTAAACTTTCGTGCGTTACCGGATGTACACACCTTGGTATTTTTTTTAGAAATATAAAACGTTTCATACTTTAACAATTGTGTGCTTAAATCCAGCTCAGAAGATATACAAAATCAGGATGGTAGTTGGTTCAACCCGGACCATTTATTAGAGGTAGATCGTCCGACTCCACCGGAAGACACCCCTAATAAAAAAGACATATATATAAAATGCGGACTAGCCGCTGTATCGTGCTAGCAAACTATAACATATAAATCGTTAGAAAAAACAAAAGGAATCGAGCAAAATCAGTAGGCCACTGATGAGATCTTTTTTTGACCTCGCTAAAATAGAAAAATTAGGAACAACCCCTCATGAGAAATATGAAACTAGTGAGAGAAACCGAGCTCGACACCATGATGGCTGCAAGACAGCTCGGCTCCGCCGCCCACCCCACCCAAAATAACGACAAATATTATAAAGATACACAACACACCAGCAAAGTAACAGGGTAAAACATTTTATTAAATAACTATTTACATGGCAGCCTACTGCAACATGAAAACAACACTTTCAATTGGTTCTTAATAGTTTCAATTCTGGAATTTACACGCAGCACTCCACCCACTTCCCTCACTATCTTTTCTACTCTCAAGAGACAACAACGTCCTACATCTTTCGGAAGACTTTGGTGAAATGGCTACCGTATCTCATTCATCTTCCGAATCTGACCAAAATGAACGACTACCTTTAATAAGAAAAAATAAATCTTTCATCTGGCAATTTTTCACTTATCCTGAAGATCAAAAGAAACTGAATGCACCAAAAGTAACCTGCACGATATGTGACTTGGTTCTCTCAAGAAGAAATCCAGCAAAAAAATATTTCTTTTCCATACATACCATGGTGCCGCATGTCAAACAAGTGCACCCTCTGCAATTTGCAGAGGCAACGACAAGAGCCCTGGCCACGCTATTACCATTAGAGGTGGCCAGCACATCTTCTGATCGACGACCTGTATCTCCATGGAGTGCAGAGATGGACTTCAGATATTTAACTATATATGGTCTATAACCTATGGTTTTTTCAGTGATTTTCTTTGGTTTTTTAATAGCAAATATCAAAACCTTTTTTTGTGGAAAATGACTAAAATTAGGTATACATAAGCGGTGTTCATTTATGTTCACCACAGCCATTGTTAAAAGTAAAGTGAAAGTCGCGAAACAGTGGCCACGCCATCTAGTCCCTTTTAGGCCCCATCATGCACGTAAGTAACAGCCATTTTCTGTGTCATGGCCTCTCTGCCCACTGCCAATAGCCTATGATTGTTCGAAATTGGTTCTCTTTGGGTCATTCTCTGTTCACAAATAAGCATAAAGTCGCAATACTCTATTTAGTTTTTGCAGATAGTGAAGGATAGGTAGTGCACACTTTTGTCCCCTTTGTAACCCGTCATGCCTATCTCTGCCCCGTTTGTTGGTAGTTGGTTCAACCCGGACCGTTTATTAGAGGTAGATCGTCCGACTCCAGCGGAGGACCCCCCTAATAAAAAGGACATATATATAAAATGCGGACTATCCGCTGTATCGTGCTAGCAAACTATAACATATAAATCGTTAGAAAAAACATGAAACTAGAGAGAGGAACCGAGCTCGACGCCATGATGGCTGCAAGACAGCTCGGCTCCGCCACCCACCCCGCCCAAAATAACGACAAACACTATGCAAATATTATAAATATATACAACACACCAGCAAAGTAACAGGATAAAACGTTTTATTAAATAACTATTTACATGGAACCTACTGCAACATGAAAACAATTGCTTCTTAGTAGTTTCAATTCTGAAATTGAACACCCAGTACATCCAGAGGTCATGTCCGACAAGTTGTGTGGGGGGATGCCTTGCTAATGCCGCCACCCCCACCACCTTCTGTAGGAAGGACTCTGGATATCCTTGGTCCCTGAGAGGCTTCGATGTCCCTGCCTTGCACAAATGTCATAAGTTCTGGATGTTGAGAGCCATACTTCAGGGTCCGACAAGTTGTGTGGGGGGATGCCTTGCTAATGCCGCCACCCCCACCACCTTCTGTAGGAAGGACTCTGGATATACTTGGTCCCTGAGAGGCTTCGATGTCCCTGCCTTGCACAAATGTCATAAGTTCTGAATGTTGAGTGCCATACTTCAGGGTCCAAGAAACGCGGACTCGGAGGGGGCGCTTGGCTCCTGCCCCCTCCCCAAGTCTTGTTCCCCTGGTATGGCCTAAGATCGCCCCTGACATAGGCGGCCGGCTCCCGGGGTCAGGCGGAACTTCTTGCCTTTTGATGCCTCTTCCATTCTGGACCTTGTCCCACAATCCGTTTGACCTGAAGACACGTCCTGCGGTGCCCTGGTCCAACCATCACATTTACACCGTCTCACCCGCCATCCGGCTGAATTGCACCCACTCTTCCGATACAGCGACAGGCGGCTGCCACGGAGCTCAGGAAATGGCGGTCGGCTCCACAGACTTGGGCCTGGCCTGCAAGGATGGCTCTGGGCAACCCTGGAACTCGGACGCTTGACTGCTAGGGCATGAGCCCCATTCCCAAAAGCGTCCCGTCAGCCTTGAAGATTCTACAAGAGTCACCGAGGCCCCCGACTCCTGCAGACTTCCTGTGGGGAGCGACTGCCATGATTGCTTGCGGAATGGCCACGACGTAGCCACGGGGTGCTCTCATGCTGACGCCAGCTTCAGTCTGAAACATCCAGAAACACTGTGGACTACCAATTCGATCAGTTCCGGTGGAGCCCCAACGACGTATCGCGTTCTTGCGTAATCCATCATATGACGCGCGGCGTTAGCGCACCCGGAAGTGCTCCGGTGAGCGAGGCGCGAAGCGCAGCTTCCCGGAAGCAATGCGGAGCGCGTAAAGTAAGCAATTACATTTCAGTTGGTTCTCCCTCACAATATTTTCAATGTCACATAAAAGTCACCCATCACCCAGTGCCATCTCTGGCTGTTTCCATGGTAACACCTCATTCTGCACCTGGCTGAAGGCACAGGTCAAAAGTTCATATCTCAACGTTCTACAGCAAAGTAACAACACTGTTTTCCCTTCAGAAACACCTGCCAATCCACAGCTCTGTTACATGTCTTTTTTTTCACACCCAATAGTACTTTTCGTTTAACATAAACATTAACATGCAACGTACTGTTCAATCTCCACTTCTTACAATCAACCAATCATTTTTATTTTTTAAACCACACCCAGCCTCTTCCTTTTTCTTTATTTAGAATTTCAACTTCTAACTACCATTCCACTTCCAGAACCGATCGGAGGACGACTACAAATCCCTTGAAAATGAAGGTCTGGCTAATAGGACACAGTTATATTCACTGGAGTGAAAAATATGCAGTAAGCAGACGAATTTGCAACCTCAGCTTACCAAATGTACACATAACATGGATTTCCAAAAGAGGATTGAAATGTCACCAATTGATTCCATTGGTGAAAACTTGTATGCATCTCCCAGAACCAGACCTTATAATTGTGCACTGTGGTGGGAACGATCTAGGCACAATCACTGGGGTAGGTCTGGAAATGCTTCTAAAAGACACCTTTCGACAATCGATGACACTTTTTCCTCGATCTGCCTTGGTATATTCCAATATATGCCAAAGACAGAAATGGAATTGGTCCAATCACCATTGTGCACAATTTGAGAAAGCAAGGAGACATGTAAATAAATCTGTTTCTGCGTTCCTCAGAGATTATAGCATGGGTTCTATTTACCACAACAACTTGCGTTACCACATGCAAGACGTCTATAGGAGAGACGGTGTTCATTTCACGAATGAGGGAAACAGAATCTTCCTCTGCAACATCAGGCTCTGCATCGGTACTTACTTATAAATGCAGAAAACACTCAATTAACAAAATGGCTCTTTTCAGAGCCACCTTATATCTAAGCACTCAAACTTCTGATTTATCTCCATTTTCACACTCTTGTAAAAAGGTGTGCGCGACCGAGTGCGCGCACCACGCAACTTTAAAAAAAATATATATATATATATATTTTTGCCTTTAAGGGCCTTACTGCACACCCTGAGAAAACCTACGAAGCAAAACAATCTCTACCTTCTCCCCTTTCCATATTCCAACGCTTTGAAATCAACAATATATTTACTCGCAATGACAAAATGGCGGTCAACACTTCCTGATTTCCTTCGAATCGAACGTTAACAGACGTCACGCAACAAAATTCCGCTCGCGCGCGCAGCCGTTTGGGTGCGCGCACATGTGCGCGCGTATAGATATATAATTGACTTTAACTCTAATTTCCTCAGCAACTACTGAACGGATTTACACCATTCCAAAAAAAGCATAATCTGCGAGCCGGACTGTACAGTTTTGCCAAATTTCTTATAAATCCATTCACCCGTTCGACCTGTAGCCGAGTCTAAAGGTCCTATGGAAAATAACATGGAGAAAACACGTTTTGGGACCCCCCTTTTATCTCAGCCCCCACTTGACCAATCCCCCCCAAACTTTTAGGGAAGGAGCGCAGCGGACCGAGCCATCTTCTTTGAGAAATTCGCTAAGATTCTTCAACCAGGGCCAAAGTTATTCCAAATAGAATGTTGAGGATTTCCTATGGAAACTAGGTCCTAACTATAACTACCTACTGGCGACCGCCAGTAGGTAATATATATATATATATATATATATATATATATATATATATATATATATATATATATATATATATATATATATATATATATATATATATATATATATATATATATATATATATCTCAAAACACAGGGTCCTGTAGTGCGGCTCCTCGCACCACCGTGGAACAGATCACCAAAACTCCAAGGTAAGATTTAAGAAGTGGTTTTATTTTTCCTCGCCATCGGCATGACGCGTTTCGGCCGTCACAAAACGGCCTTGATCACATGGCCTCAAATTACCAATGGGGGTCTTTAAATACTGTGTCAAACATAAAGGTAGAAATGATAACAGTGAGTTTGAGGGGGTCAAGGACATAGAAAAAATACTTCCGTTTTGTGCATATGTACAAAAATACGAATACTCAAGTGGACTTTACAATATCATGAAAAATAAAGTGCTAGTGCAATAACTGATAATCTTATTTACAGATATATACATAAAAGCCAAATGAGAAATAGAATGATTTCAATTATTATGACCGTCAATACATCAATGCACAATTATGTCAAAACATGTCCAAAAAACTTTACACACGACCTCCAATTTATGTTATCATAGGAAAAGTGCTCAAGTGCTAATAGTGCATAAAGATTTAGCAAAAAGTACATATATGCTAAGAAAGCAATCAGTCATGACACGTTGATGTCATGAACCCCATGTACCTTCGCAAGTGTAAAGATACCCTTCACAGTTAAAAACATTTAAGCATTACTGCTGATGCGTAAAGTTCACTATAGCCATAGTGACTAAATAAAGTTTAAATGCCTAGACCACAAGTAAATAGATCAGATTAATGTAACAAAGCTTTTTGTAATTCATACAGTTCTACCGAACAAATGGGTCAACAAATGAATAACGGATTCCACAAATAACAGAGGAAAAATAAAAATTATTGACAAAAATTATTGACAAAAATTAATGCAATCCAAAGAGCAAGAGGGTTGATTCAAAGGTAAAATTACAGAAAAACTTGTAAATCTTCCCCCCTGTTAAGCCCATTGGGTATTCGGGTATTCAAGAGGACAATGTACTTGCTCTCTAATTGTCGTAAAGCCTTTTCACGATCCCCTCCCCGGATGTTTTTTGGGACAGAGTCAATAACAAAGTAGGTTAGATGGTTCAAATTCTTAGCATGTACAAGTTCAAAATGCCGGGCAACAGGATAGTTGGAGTCGGAGTTCACTATTGCCCTAAGATGTTGCAAAATGCGGTTAAACACCTGTAACTTGGTGCTTCCCACATATTTGAGTTTGCATTTACACTCCAACACATATACAGCGTGATCTGTACGGCATGTATACAGCTCTTTAATGGGTGTGGGTAAGGGATAAAAGGGGGATTGAAATTCCTCCATGTTTACCCCGAACTTACATGCTCTGCATGAAATGCATTTGTGAAAACCCTTTTTATTAGAAATTCTAACTATGCTATTGCTCACTTCTGGGCTGGTTCTTACCAAATAGTCTCTCATAGAGGGTCCTCTCCTGAATATAATGGAGGGTTCAGAGGGTAGTAGAGGAGATAGACTAATGTCAGTGTGAAGAATAGGCCAATGCTTCTTCAAAATACCCCTAATCTTTCTCTCTTCAGTGTTAAAGGTAGTAATTAAACTGACCGTATTGATGTCATGTTTAGGGGCCTTCTCTACATTAACCGTGACAATCTCCAAATCATCTTCTCTCACTCCATCAATGCTGACTCTGTTAGCCTTTTCTCTAGCCTCAATAAGATTATCCATGGTATAACCACGTTTTACAAATCTTTGAATGGCCTCTTCCTGGCAGGTATTCAAGTCAGACTCAAGGCTGCAGATTCTGCGCATCCTTATAAACTCCCCATACGGTATACTTTTAATGAGGTGTTTGGGGTGTGCGCTAGACGCGTGCAGAATAGAATTGCCAGCAGTATTTTTTCGATGGAGTCTGGTGGCGAGAGTGTTATGCCTGATGTAAATTTCCACATCCAAGAACTGGATATTCTTTTTACTAATTTGGCTAGTGAAAGAAAGATTCAGGTTGTTAACATTGATGCTATTGACAAAATCAGTGGCAGACCTCTCATCCCCTCTCCAAATCATGCAGATGTCGTCAATAAATCTCCAGTAATGGACGATATTATTGGCGAATTCAGGGAGATGCCTAAGGACATGCTCCTCCCACCACCCTACATGCAAGCATGCATAGGTTGGGGAGAAGCATGCCCCCATGGCTACTCCTCTTAGTTGTTGATAAATCTCTTTGTTGAATAAGAAGTAATTATTCATGAGACACAACCTAATCATGGTGACTAACATTTCGTTATGGTTTTTATATATCAGGTTACGCTGACTGAGGTAATACTGTACAGCGTTCAGACCATCTGCATGCTCAATGCTGGTGTAAAGGGAGCTAATATCAAGGGCAACCAAAATGTATCCCTCTTTCCATTCCACCTCTTTGAGTTTAGACAAAAAGTGCCCAGTGTCCTTGATGTAGGAGGGTAAACTGACAACAAAATTCTGCAAAAAGAAATCAACATATTTTGACATAGGTTCCATGATGCTCCCTTGGGCCGAGATAATAGGTCGGCCTGGGACCGGAGACACTTGTTTGTGTATCTTGGGTATTAAGTACATGGTAGGGGTCAAGGGATGATCGACTTTCAGATACCCCAGTTCTTGCTTAGTTAAAAGGCCTTCCCTCTTCCATTGATTGAGTTCTTTGTGGATTTTTTCCTTCAGGTTACGTACTTCCCCCACGTTTGCTTTTCTGTAACAGGAGGGGTTTGAAAGGTGGCAATCAGCTTCTGTCAAATATTGATCTTTTGGCCAGATAACAATATTGCCTCCCTTATCTGCCTTGTTGATGATCAAATTAGAATTGTTCCGCAGTTTTTTCATTAGTTTAAAATACTGTTTTTCCATATATTTTAACCTTTTATTCTTTCTAGAAGTGTTGATTTGCAAAGCCTTCAGGTCCTCAGTTATCATATCATTAAAGGTGTCTATAGCATTCTTTGGCATTAGAGGCATGAATGTAGATTTCGGTTTGAATGGGGTTTCACTTGCTGCATTGATGCTCACCCCCATTTTATCACACTTAGACTGAGTGCTGAAACTCGAAAAACTCTCATCCAATGCTAGTTCATGGGCCGTCTGCAATGCCCCTATGTCCGCTACTTGGAACATGGAAGAAGGATTTAAGGAGCTACTGATGGTTGTGGCTTTATCCTGGGCTTGAGCAAGTTTAAAATGTTTTTTTAATTTTAATTTGCGGATAAATTTGAAAGTGTCAATCCTGGTTTGTACGTAATTATATCCGTTCTTAGGACAGAAGGATAGGCCTAAGGACAACAGTTGTATTTCTGCTCTCGAAAGAACTTCATCAGATAAGTTGATCACGGTATTGTCTAGGTTGGTAGTAGGTTCGCTATCCATGGTGTCAGGATTGCTGGTTTCATGGTCCGTGGGCTGATTTGAGGTACTGTTGGTTTCTAACACAGTTACCATTTCTTGCCCCTCCCTCTTTTTGCGAAACCTCTCCCTGCGACATTTCCTTCTTTCGTGGCACTTGCGGTTTTTACATTTGCGTTTTTGTCTACTATATATATATATATATATATATATATATATATATATATATATATATATATATATATATATATATATATATATATATATATATATATATATATATATATATATATATATATATATATATATATACACATATATATATATATATACATATATATACATATATATACATATATATATATATATATATATATATATATATATATATATATATATATATATATATATATATATATATATATATAGTAGATTTTCTCAGGTTAAGACCAAAAAAAACAACAACAAAAAACAGGGGAGCAGAGTTCCATTGAGTGGGGTCGGAGGGGGGATGCAGTCACAGCACCAAGGGAGGGTGAGAGGGATACAAGGGTATGGAGAAAAGGCTAATCAGAAAAGGAAAGAAACATTTGGGGATCGTCAAGGGGGAAACGAGGGAAAAGGGGAAAGGACGGGGGAATGGACAAGATGGCGGGTTAGGGTCCAGAGAAAAGCGGCCACGAAGCAACAGCAAAATGGCGGCAAGGACAAAAGAAAAAGTAAAGAAGTCCATGAGAGTCCTTGCTGGTTTGTTGACTGTTGGCTGGCGGTCACTGATGCTTTTCGTTGGGCCGCTTTATAAATAAAGAGTTGGATGTCCCGCGGTTCCCCCTGCCTCGAGCTGCAGCTTGAAAAAGGCTGTCCCGCTGTTGCCACACCGCACTCTCTACTGTAGCAGGAGAGCTCACTGGTCTGCCGGCTTCCATCCTTGTGGCCCAAGGCTGTTGCTGTTACCCCTGTTCCGCGTCCAAGCTGTTTGGCAGTTTTCACTCCATTCGCCACCTGCCTGTTTGGTCGGAGGGTTTTGCACATTGTTCATTCATGTGACCAAGTGCTAATATTTCACATGCATCCACACAGCTCTATAAAGTTGCCAAACTCCAGGAATCTGTAAAGGGCATGTGCTTACCATAGTTTACAAATGTGTGTATACTCATGTAATTTCATTACACGTACAGTTGTCTCCATAGTTCAGAACAGTAGGCACTGTGTACACACTCTGAGGGAGATATGCCCAGTCATGGTTTGAAAATTGCTACCACTGATGCTCATCCCATTTCTTCATTATCAGAGTGGGTTACTGCAGAGTATCACACATTCCTTAACTCAGCATTGCTCACTAGTACCTGTACATGTCTCCTCTGGCAAGCCTCATATAGACCAAGGAGTCAAGTCATTAAGATCACACACTGATTGCTGGCACCCAGATCATACACTGACCCTCATGTGACACCATCAGCACTAATATAAGTTACCAGATGCGATTGACCCACATGGTTGCCTGCATTTGAGAGCTATAGTTATAGCTGTGCCCCAAATGCTAGTAGCAATGATATTCTACGTCATCTACCTACCCTGGTTGACCACACACCTAGGTCCATGCAACTCACCCTCCAACCTTCCAAAAAACCTGTCAATCATTGTGGAAACCAATCTTATCCGGTCACTTAACAATTCCCTGTTTCATATCCTCCTGCTTTGACATATGTGGCATAGACAGACATTTGTTTTTAGGGCTCCCTCCTGACACCTGCTACATCTTCACCCTGGTCAACATTACATGTGAGATGCAGTACACCAATGCCCTCTTCTAAGGCATCCCTTCACAGCTGCGACACAAGTGGGACACTATTAGACACAGCAGTGCATGACTATCACTCAGGCTATATTGCAGTATGCACACCACAACTCACCTCCTTTATGTGTAATTGCTTCCCAACTAGCCAGAAAGCCAGTTTAATGTGCTCGGTCACACCTACATCACACTACTCTACCAGGAGTCCAACAGCCTCATGCCATCTATTCTGCCAACAAACAATTATGGTTCTCTGCTGTGCATCACTTGCATTCACACCCACCTCCAGTATACATTTGTACATGACAGGAGATAGGGTGGTATCTGACATGGTGTCCAACACCTGTGTGCTCTCATCACGAACATCTGAACAGCTGCATGCAAAGTAGTTTCATACTAGTATCTGTACACATGGCTGTTTGGTGATACTTCACATACTCCAAACCCGAACCCCTCTCAGATGAGGAGTTGATCCTCTGCCAACCCCATTCCATTCCATTGCTTTATAGGCCAGATTTGGCTGCAGATCCCCAAGTTGGACAGTTAGACTCATGGTGCAGAGGGGCCTGCATTGTCAGGGTCAGGTTGGTCAGGAATCAAGAGTCCATTCATGATGTGCTGCTCCAGTCCAGGTGTTTTGCTTTGTATTGTGGTACTTGTAGTTCTGGTCACTCATGTTTTACACTCCACTACAAGTCCCAGAATGCAAAGGTGAACCTGGACTTGTGCTGCACATCACACTTGTAGTGGACATACTTGACGGAGGTGGACTGGGCTGTACAACATGTAACTTAGCAGTATGACTTACAGTTATGTGATGAATGCATTGACAAGTTAGAGATTCCTGCCCTTCCCTTTCACATAGCACAGTGCAGCGCAGAAACATAGGTTGCTGTGCTGCACAGCATGAAATTTGTAACCATATTGTCCCTTTTGGCCATTTATCCTGTAGATCCTGTAGATCTTCCTTTGTGATGTTTTGGAAAGACTTTTTTTCCAATGCGTCACTTTTTAAGGTATTTTTGATGCATGATAAACTCTAATGTGGCACAAAGCAGATTTTCAGCATGTAGTTATTGCTTTACAACCCACAGAGCTACTTTGCATCACTTTTGCTGACAAGCGTCACTTTTCTCTGCGGCATTCGTCCCGCTGATACATAATTGTTTTATGGGGCAACAAAGCCAATGCTTACAAATTGTACCAGTCACATAACACATCACTTACTAACATAGGGCATAACCTAATATAACTCCTGGCATCAGGAATTAAAACCAAGGAAGAAATCATTGGGAGAGCTCAAACAACAAGGTGGTTATTTGTACAAAAATCACTTGACTCAATCTCATTAGCCAAGTAGGCAGTATCGCCCATATCACAGTGAACAGGTTCATATACTGGTATGGGTAGCTCACCTCCCCTGCACCCTTCACGTTGCTCCTGTAAATGGAAGGGCAAAACAGTGGACGGATCTACTAGCCCAGCAGTTGGTTACCGGTAGGGAGTGAACTGCAGAGGTCTCCGCGATAAGGCCACCTGCTCTCGGTAGCGTGAGACTCAAGACGCAGGCTGCTTCCAGAGAGCGAAGGGCCGCCGACCATGTGCGCCTGCAATGGTGGGGTGGAGCTCTCGATCCAGGAGCCGCGTTGGCTTGCATGGACTGGTCTGGTTTGAGTTCCCTGCGCAGTTTCTGGCAACGCCCAAAACTCCGGGCGGCACGCCTGCCGGGCAGTGCTGGGGACTTCTGCTTCAGGAGTAAGGGAGAGTTTCGACTCTGATTCTCGGCAAAGCGTCCTGCTGGGTGAGGTCACGTATTTGTCTCTCGGGCACCGCCGGCTTTTGCAGGTTACTGGGCAATGGTCGGGGCTCATTTATGCCTGCTTCGATGATGAGATTCCGTGCCGGGGACTCCCAGCTCTCTCCCACCCCGGGAAGAGAGATGGCCAGCAAGCCTTTTATTCCAGTTAAATCCCACTGAGGCTCCCAACCACTCGAGCACATGGAAGCTCCCCCATTAAAGAAAGCTGAATGGGCTAAAGCGCCCCTCATGCGCTCTTGTTTCAGACAAGCTGGAAAATACAGTACTCACCACGGGCTCCATAGGAGGAATTATAAAGCACTCAGTATGTAATCTTCTTTAAGGAAGAGGGGTTAGGAACAATCCAGTCATTTGCCTGCTCAAGCCAGGTTCAGCAACTATACGTCACCCCACTCCGCACAACTCAGGGGCAGGCTCCTCACACAGTCCTCTCCTTCCAGCAAGGATATTTTGTGAAGTCTTTGAGTTCCCTGAGACTTCCAACAGGATGCAAGCACACACAAGCCTTTGCAGATTCTTCACAAGCAGGATACCACAGCAGGGCAAAAAGGGTCAGTCCTTTTCCTCCACCATAGACAGAAACAGCAACTACAGGCCAATCCCACATAGCAAACAGGATAGGGGCTCCTCCTTACAGCTCTCCAGCTCTTTCCCTTGGCAGGCTCCTCTTGTTCTGTGAAGTAATCTAAAGTTCTGGGTTTTAGGTATAATACTTATACCCCAAAATGTCTTTGTTCTCTTTGTGGCAAGGGTCTCTGAACCCAGTCCAAACTAGTACTGTCCTCCCTGGTGCAGCATGACCACAGGGGGCGGGGACGGCATTGTGCAAAAGCAGACACCGCCTATTCAGGTGTAAGCAAAACTCCTCCCACCACTATAAATGCAGACCAGGTCTATTCAGCCCTTTAATGAGTCACCCAGGCAAGGTAGGGCACACCTCAACCCCACCAGTGACTGTCTAGAGTGAATGCACATCTCAGCTTCTGTCACACACCAGGTGCTGAATACACAAACAGCCAGAGGTACAAAGAATGGAGATGTAAGAAAATGCCCACTTTCTAATGGTGCCATTTTCAAACACAGGATTTAAAAATCACCTTCACTGAATGGTGCGTTAAATAATTCTGAGTTCAGAGAGTCTAAATGTCATTTTCCTATCTTGTCCCTATTGCAAGTTGCACATGTAAAATTGTTACAGTGCAACCCCAATGAAAAGCATATGGGACAGATAGCCTTTCAAGAGTGAAAAACGAAATACACAGTATTTCACTATCAGGACATGTCATACACACTAGTACATGTCCTACCTTTCACATACACTGCACCCTGCCCATGGGGTACCTGGGGACCTACCTTAGGTGTGCCTTACATGTAAGGAAAGGGAAGGTTTGGGCCTGGCAAGTGGGTGCACTTGTCAGGACAACATGCAGCCTGATTCATCATTGTTAAATCCGGTCGCAAAGGGCCAGATTCTGAGAATCTGGCCCTTTGCGAGCGGTATTTTTGCATTTGGGATTCATCATCCCAAATGCAAAAATCGCTATTTAAGAATTCGCATATTTGCGAGGAATAGCATTTAAGGAATCTCTATTAGAGATTCCTTAAATGCTATTCTTGAAACATTTTTAAATTGCGAATTCGCCAAAATGTCCTGCTATTTACTGCGAGGTCAAACCTCGTGGTAAATAGCGGAAACTTAGAAAAATGCATTTAAATGCATTTTTCTAAGTTTCATGTTACACACACACATGTCCTTGGGACATGTGTGTGCGCAACACCAATGTAGCATACATTTCAGGGGTGCTACAGGGTGTCCTTTGGACACCCCTGCACCCTTGAAATCGCAATTTCAATATGCGAATCGCTAATTGCGATTCGCACATTGAAATGTCTTCCCATTCATTCCTATGGGCCTTTGGGCCCATAGGAATGAATGGGGAGATATTCCTTAATTGCGATTAGCAATTTGCTAATCGCAATTAAGGAATAATTAGAAATCGCAATTTATTTAGCGATTTCTTGGTGAATAGCATTTTGCTATTCCTTAATAGCGATTCCTTAATAATCGCTATTAAGGAATAGCAAATACTCACCTTGATGAATCAGGCTGATGGCGTGGTGTGGCTCACTGGTTAGAGGCTCACTGGTTAGGCTCACTGGTTAGAGGCGGCAGACCTGGAAGCAGAAGTCGGCCCGGGACCAGGGTTCAATTCCTGACATGGCAGGGTCGTGGACTAGGGTCAGCGGACTCGATAATTCTCGCCTCGGTGCCTACTCTAACCAGGGGTCCCACTCGGCAACTCTGGGCATTAGCTTGCCTAATCTCCACAATGGCCCCATTAATGCCGGGGATGCCTGGCTCCTCCTTGGGGATTCCCAGTAGGAACCATCCCACAGGGAAAGCCAGGACAGGTTCCTAAGCGGTATACAGCGCCAGGACGCCGGCTGGCAACAGTGCGCTTTACAAGTAAAACATTACATTTTTATGGCAGTTTACAACTGCGCGCACAGGCACTACAGTGATAATTCTGAGATACATTTACAGGACTACTCATGTGGGTGGCACAACCAGTGCTACAAGCCCACTAGTAGCATTTAATTTAAAGGCCCTGGCACACACCATGCACTTTACTAAGGACTTACCATTAAATCAAATATGCCAATCGTGGATAACTAATAATTTTTACATTTTTATACATAGAGCATATGCACTTTAGCACTGGTCAGCAGCGGTAAAGTACCCGGAATCCTATAGCCAATGAAAACAGGGTCTGAAAAATAGGAGGCAAAAAGTTTGGAGAAACTTTTCAAAAGGGCCAAGTCCAACACTCAGCGTTGCATCTGTTCTCATAAATGAGCCCCACAGTTCATTGCGCTTCGAAAGGTAAGGAGATAGACCATTTCCCTAGATTCCTGTTTGTGCTAAAATGCAGAAAACTCCCCTCCTTTGGATACCCATTGAAGTTAGGTAGTATTGAAAAGTTCCCCTTTAATAGTAGAAACTCTGAAACATACCAGTGGTATTTGCTCTAATCGTCCTATGTACTTTTCAGTATAAGGACACGCATATAGAAGAAAGAGTTCAGTTTAAGCTCTTTATCTTACAAGGAGGCAGCGTAATTATTTAAACAGCGGTTTCATTTGTTCAATTCTTGTCATCTGTGCCAGATGCTTGGTAAAAGGAGGAGTAAACCAAAACAAAACAAGAATTTAACACAGAACGCCTAAATTGCAAACTTTACTGCTCGTTAGTGGTGAACATATGATCAGAATCAAAGTGAGAGCTCAGCCAGCGGTTAGGCTTTTCTGTAGGAGCTTAAGCACGAGTGGAGCCATAGAAAGAATTAGCATGTAAATAACACAACATAGAACATTTCAAATTATTGTACCCCTTTAAAATACAAGATGGGGGGTGTGGCTTCGGCACCAACGAAGATGGCCGACCTGAAGCAGAGCTCTGTGACGAGATGAGGAGGTGAACTCCTGCCCGGCGATATTCTGAGCGCCTCAGACCTTTCACTTGCCGGAAACGCTGTATGAACACTAAGGGCATATTTTCGCAATTTTTACCGCATTGTTAGGTGAGCGCTAGAACTTCATTTTTGCACTCCTGATGCCGCGTGAATTTTTATGACCGCCATTTTGTCTCACAAATAGGCCGGCAAACACTCCCCTTACGCTACACTTTCTCTCTAGTTTTGAAAATATATACTTGCAGGACACGTTCTGGAACAATTAATGTCATGTTTTTGCTGCTTTACTGCACTTCATGGTGAGCGCTAAAGATGCTATTTCTTATGACCTGATGCTGCATTAACGCCCATGACCACCATTTTGCTTCTCCACAATGGCTGACAGAAGCTTCCCTCATGTTGCGCTCTCTATACAGTCTTGTGCCTCAAGTAGCCAGAGCTTTTTTAAGGCTTATCTGCAGTTTTACAATGTGAATTTCTACTTCCTTTCATGTGTGCTGTATAATATATATCACCTCTTCTGGGGATACTCTACTACACATTCGTTTTTCCTGTTTTACCTTTGAACTTTTTAATTAATATTTGTTCTTCAGCATGCATTTTATATTCAAAGGGTGCCTACTTGGTTTATACTTCATGGCAAAACCGCACTCCACTCATGGCACTATTACTCCCTATTGTTCTACTTCACTAGAAGATTATAATCCTTTTACAATATTGGGAGACAACATGGATGAAGTAGACTCAAACTCTGCCACCGCAGGAAATATGTCACCCTCTGTGCTTCGCAATACCTCAAAACAATCTTATAAAATTCCTGCTGCCTCAGTGTCTGTAACAGGTAAACGCCTCAAGAAAGACCCACCCTTCTCCTTCTAATTCTTCTGCGACAATCTCCATGGAATTGCTGTTGGAGGAAATTCATGCTCTCAAATCCTTTATGGAAGATACAAATACGTGTCTCCAAAATCATGAATCTAACTGGTCTGCTCCTGACCAAAAGATTACTCTCACGGAGCAGCATATGAACTCAATTCATGGTCTGGCCAACCAACTTCCTCCCCTACAGTCAGAGACATTGCACCTGCAACAACAAGTGGAATATTTGGAAAATCGCAATCGGCATAATAATCTACGCATTTATGGAATTGCGGAGGGTTTTGAAGGTACAAATCCTTTCTCCTTTTTTCAATCTTTTCTTCTGAAGATACTAGATCTCCCTGAAACTCCAAAATTGAATATTCAAACAGCTCATTGCTTGGGTCATGCTCCAAAATCTTCATCTTCCTCAACTAAACCAAGGGGCTTTATCCTATACTTCTTGGAGTATACTGATATACTTAAGGTTTTATACGCTGCCAAACTCAAAGAAAAAATCTCTTGACAAGGTTCTAATTTACTTTTTTGCTCAAGACTATGCTAAGGTAACAGCAGACCGAAGGAAGAAATTCTTGGACAGGAGACCTACTCTGCGAAGTCAAAATGCTACATATGATTTGTTTCACCCCTGCCTTATGAAAGGGACTTATAATAATAAGACCATCACCTATGAAGATCCAGCTTGCCTACAACACTTCTTAGACACCTGCAGAGAAGAAAATATGGAAATTCCTCATACATCAATGTTTTGAGTGTCTTCTTGTTGTTTATTATGTATCCGGATTTTAGTCATGCTATTTGTTTGTTCCTATTGATGTGTGTTCCACCCCATTTAATAAATTTTCCTCTTCCTTGTCGGGGGTGATATATTGTGGTCCTCCACTACAAGATCCCCACGTTTTTCCCGCCTGGAGGATATTTCCTTTTCTTGTTTTCGTCCTGGAGTTTCCTGCTTGGTCATGCCATCTTCCTTATGTGGCTCCACCATCCCCATGTTCAGTATATGTTTGTGGTATGTTTTTTAGTCCCTCTTTTGTTCTTCTACTCTTTTCCTTCCTTTAGTCTTCTCTATCAATGTTCTTTTCTGTTTTCTCTTACCTTAGTTGTTCTGTTATCTCCCCCTTTCATACATGCTTTAATTCTCTTTTACATCCACTTCTTCCTTCCTATTTATCTTATTGCTTCCTTTTCTCACTTTCCATTATTGATCATCTTCTGTATCATTATGCTATGCTTTGTCTCCTTTATGCATATGCTTAATGCTGTATATTTTAGTTTAATTTTACTGAAACAGTTATTTGTTGTACATTTTTGTGCTTTACTACTCACAATTCGAATTACGTATTTCCTAATAGTTTTAACTACATAGATGTTGTTAAAAATGATATCCTGGAATGTTAAAGGTTTGGGCACCTCCATTAAACGTCCACGTGTTTTATTACATGTTGCTGGTTTAAAAGGGGATATAGTTTTATTTCAAGAAATACATGTGACAGATAAAGAAATTGCTAGACTCCGCCGACAATGGGTAGGTCAAGTTTATGCATCACCGGGTTTGCGCAAGCGTAATGGTGTAGTTATCCTGTGCCATAAGCATTTGGATATCCAACGTATACATCAGGAAGCATATTCTGAAGGCAGATGGGTTTCAGTTTCGTTGCTTGTCAATAAAATTCCTTTGATTGCTTTTAATTTATATGCACCAACCACCCATGATAAACTCTTTTGGCCTCAGGTTTTATCTAAACTGATGATATTTTCTGATGATTATTTGATATTGGGAGGAGACTGTAATATGGTTGTTGGAACTGGCCCTTTTGGCAGGGTCATCCCCAAACTTTTTGCTTCTTCCTCCCTTATTTTTCCTGACCCGTGGTTGTTGGCAATAGGACTCTGCGCACTTTACCACTGCTGATCAGTGCTAAAGTGCATATGCTCTCTATGTAAATTGTTATTCATATTGGATATACATGTTTGGCATATTTGTATTACCATGAAGTCCCTAGTAAAGTGCACTGGGTGTGCCAGGGCTGGTGATGACAAATGCTACTAGTGGGCCTGCAGCACTGATTGTGCCACCCACAGGAGTAGCTCTAAAATGGTGTCTCAGGCCTGCCACTGCAGCACCTATGGGCAGTTTAGAACTGCCATGTCCTCCTGGTCAGTGTCCCCACTGACCAGGCCTAACCCTTCCCTTTTCGTGCACATCAGTCACCCCTATGGAAGGCCCAAGGTACCCCCCTGGGCAGGGTGCAGTGTAGGTGAAAGGTAGAGCATGTACTAGTGCAGGTACCATGCTCTGGTAGTGAATCACAGCCATTTTCGTTTTTCACTATTGTAAGGCTATCTTGCTCCATAGGTTAACATGGGGGATGCTGGCTACAGTGGTTAACAGCATTTCTTCCCATAGGAACAAGATAGGACATAAGTATCTAGTATCCCTGAACTCAGAATTTAATAATACATCTTTTAGGAAAGGTGGTTTTTAAATCCTGTGTTTGAGAACAGCACTTTTAGAAAGTTGCTGTTCTCTTGTCTGACCCTTCTGTGTGCCTGGGCCTGTTTGTGTATTGACTGTCTGGTTTGTGAGTGACAGGGGCTGGGGAATTCCCCCAGAGGCTGGATGAGTCAGCACTAGGCTGAATGAAGCAATTGCAACCTGAGTGGTGGGAGGAGTTAGCACCTGGGCTGAATAGGGCTGTGCCTGCCTGCCACAATGCTGGCTCCACCTCCTGCTGGGCGGCTGAGGACCCTGCCCCTCACTCTGAAAGGAAAGATGCAGCCAGCAAAACAAAGTACTCAGGATCCACCCAGAACTGGTTCAGACCGGGCTCAGGGCCCACATGCACAGAGAGAACAAAGACTTTAGGGGTATAAGTACAGGACCCCTGACAACAGAAAATTAGATCATCCTGGAAATCAAGAAGGAACCTCTGCCAAGGAGAAAGCTGACTCTGAAGAAGGAAGACTGTCCTGCTGTTGCTCTGCTGGACTGACCTGCTGTTGCTTTGCTGCCAAGGAGAGGGGAAGGACTTTGCTGTGAGCTGTGTCCCCTGTCTTGTAAGGAATCTCCAAGGGCCTGAGAAGAGCTGGCTCCCTGTTTTGAAGTCCCAGGAACAAAAGGACTTCACCCCCAGTCTCCCTGAACTCTGCTGAGAGAGTTCTGTCCTTCCTAGAGTGCTTGATCCAGTTGTGGGGCCTCTGGAGGTTGAATCTGAGCTGGGAAGCTTGAGACTAAGCTGAGAACTTGTGAAGCTGAAAAGTGTCGCATCGCTCGCTTGCGGAGCGCATCCCCGACAGTGCGAGAAGTTTCCCGCCGCTACGAAGGTCGAGATCGGCGCAGCGCCTGACGCCGCTGCCGGAGCCGTCGCATCCTTCGTTTGCGGAACGCACCAGACCGGTGCGGGAGAATCGAACATCGCTGCGAGTGTCGTCGCAGAGCCTGTCGTCGCTGGGTGAGATCACCGCACCGCTTGCTTGTGGACCGCATCACGTCGCTGCGAACATCGTCGCAGATCCATCGCATCGAGGAGCTGTGAGAGAGAGGATCACCGCTGGACCGCGCATCGTCGCCCCGGAGATCGTCGCAGCCCCTACGAGATCATCGCATCGTGCTTTTGCGAGAACAGACTTCCCACGGAACCTACGCACCGGAATCTACGCAAGCTGCCTTCCTCCCCATACAGACCGGATTCGTCGCAACACGCCCGCTGCTGCAGCGGGGCTGTCGCATCGCCTCCCCAGGGTCTCAGGAGTGACGCATCGCTTGTTTCCACCGCACCAGCTTCCTGCTTGTGGAACTTTGTTGCATCTAAAAGGTACTGTGAGTAAACGTGACGCAACTGTGAACTTTTCACGCATCTGTGGATTATTTTAACGCAACTTAAAGAACTTTGATTACAACCTGAAGAACTCATTTGAAACCGTAACCTTGAACTGTGTATGTTGGATTTTTGCCGTTTTGGTCTTGTGTAGTTTAGAATAAATATCTTTATTTTCCTAAACTGTTGTGGAATCAGTTTGTGGTGTTTTCACTGTGTTACTGTGAGTGTTGGTACAAATACTTAACGCATTGCCTCTGGTTAGCCTAGACTGCTCAGGCCAAGCTACCTTGAGGGCGAGCAGGGGTTATCTGAGAGGGTTATCTCCTTGTCCTGACTAGAAGCAAGGGTCCCTATTTGGACAGTGGTACCTACCTCTGCCAACTAGAGACCCCCAGTTCTAACATTGGTGGTCAGGCGGTGGGATTTGAACTTGTATTTGTACTTGACCCACAGTAATTGGTGTACATCACTAGTGAGTGCAGACCACTACGCCACCGCATACTACATTTTTTATTTTTTGGTTCTATTTTTGATCGTAACCCTGAAAGAATCCAAGCATCATGTCTCAGAATGGTAAACCAACAAGTGATGTTGCAGAACTGGAGTTTGATATTGAAATGTTAAGTGATTACAAAGTAGGTCAACTCAGGCAGTTCTGCAGGAACTTTGGATGCCCCATGAAGCGCCGCTCCAAGAAGGAGGAGCTACAGGAGGCCTTAAGGGCCTGGTGGGAGACCAAAAAGGCTGGGGAGACAGATGATGCAGAAGTGGATGAGGATGCAGAGAGGGATGGTTTCAGGCCACAGGATCTGCCTGTGTCCGGAGCAGCCTCAAAAGCTGGCAGCAACCATTCAGCTGAAAGTTTTTCCCCAGAAGAGTTGGAGGAAAACCAAAGGGCTAGAGATCATAAATTAGAAATGTTGAGGCTTGAAATGAAGATGAAGCAAATGGAAAGGGCGGCGGAGGAGAGCAAACATGCCCGTGCCCTGGAGGAATTGAAATTGTCCTTGGCCCATGAATTAAGAATGAGGAAGCTTGAGTTGGAGCTCAAGATGCGTGAGGCTATGAGGGTCTCAGCTGAAGAAGAAACATGGGTAGCTCAAGAAGTGAGCTTTGCTGAGTTGGAGGTGGAGTCCAGCTCAGATGGTGGCAGCAAGATTATAGTTTCCAGTGCTGAGAGGAAGGTACAAACACCCAGAGATGTGGCGCCTGACTTGAGGGAGGGGGTCGATATACACCAGGGGGTTCAGGTTTATGATGTAGTTCCAGTGGAGTGCAGTGTCCCTGAAGTAGATTGGGGGACTGGCACAGGGGACCATATTCCCAGTGGTGGGAGGGACACTCTACTGACTCTAGATGAGAGGTACAGGGAGAGGGGTTCCCCTGTGGTAGAAACCTTGGTGTGTGTGTGTGAAGACCAGCCAGAAGAGTGTGGGTTGTGTGACAGAGACAGTCAGATACTGTCTTGCCAGTCTCAGGAGAGTGGTGTGGGGTACATGTGTGAGGCACTGGAGGGTGAGGCAAAGGGTAGCGTGGTTAACAACTGTGGGGGGCTGTGTGATTCATTTGATGGAGAGCATATTTTAAGTCCCTGTTCTCCAGAGCTATGCCAACACCCGGTGGAGTGTGAGTTCTCTGACCCCAGAGAGCTTGCGTTGAAGGCAGACCTCTTGGTGAATTCCAGAGAGTCTGAGGAGGCATTGGGGAGTGATCCCAAAAGGAGTGGCTTAGATATCTTCCAGACCTGTGAGGTGGAAGAGGTTCAGTGTAGCCCGGTTAGGTCCCAGTGTAGTGGGAGGGGTGTAGGGGCTCATGTCCGGTCTCAGTGGAGAAGGAATGAGTGTGGGACGGTGTGTCTCACGGTGCCCGAAACCCAGTCTCAGGGCCTGGAGGGTTCCTTAAGGGAACACCAGGGTGGGGACCTAGACTGTACTTGTAGGCCATTTGAGGAGGATCTCCCAGTGTCTGTTGAACGGGGAGTGCCTGTAACCAGGCCTCCATCAGTTCTGGTGTTTGGCAGTGCCGCTCCATTTGGGAGGGTACAGAAGTCCAGACTGAGGGGTGAGAGGGGGAAGGAGTCCCCAGTGGGTGAACCAGTGGGTCAGGGACCAGTCGGAAGGGCTGAGTCTCCCAGGAGTGACCATGGTGACACCACTTCTGTCCTGGGGGATCTTCCCACACTGTCAGGTGGACAGGGGTCGGGAGATCTGCGCCAGGCAGACTGTCACAGGACACATGAGTTGTGCGTCACCCTCAAGGGGGTACTATGTGAGTCCCCAGAAGTCCTGGCGTGCCAGGCGAGTGTTCCACCGCAGGGGCTGGTCCCTGGGTGGGGAAGCCAGGTTCAGGTGTTGTCTGACCTGGGGGCGTTGGAGCCTAGGTTTGAGGGCCAGGTCCGGGGTGTCCCCCCTGACCTGGAATACCAGTTGCAGGATAGAACCCCTGAACTGGTGGGTGGATGGTGCAGGGTACCTGCCACAGGTGCCCTGACTATTCTAGAAGGGGGTACCGCTCCAGGTGGGAGGGTACAGAGCCCTAAGGAAGAGGAGGACCAGGTGTGGGGAAGCCCACCTCAGCCTCCTGTCCAGCCGCCGGATAAAGGTCCGGGACTGGTGAGTCAGTGCCAGAGTGTCAGACCTGACCTGACAAGAAAGAGAGTGGACCAAGGGTGCCAAGCACCTGGGGCTACTGCCCCCCATCCTCTGATGCCACAGGGGTTTGAGAGCCATGAGAGGCATGAGGCCTGGGTCTCATCCCTGATCACTGTTCGTGGTCACTGTGGCTTGCTGTTGGTCTGTTGGGACACACCTGTGAGGAAATTAAGGTTAGGTGCTGCACAGGTGGTGTCCACAGGTGAGGTGAAGGGTTCCACATGGATTGGCATGGTGGACCCTGAGAGTATGGATAGAGTGATACAACTGGGTTTAGGACGGCATAGAACAGGACTGCCCTGCTGTTTGGGCCAGGTTCCGTGTTCTATCGCCTTAAGCAGGGAATCCCATCGAGGTATCGTTTGGTCTACCCTGGCTTTAGGCTGGAAGGGGGTTGTGTTGGAACTGGCCCTTTTGGCAGGGTCATCCCCAAACTTTTTGCTTCTTCCTCCCTTATTTTTCCTGACCCGTGGTTGTTGGCAATAGGACTCTGCGCACTTTACCACTGCTGATCAGTGCTAAAGTGCATATGCTCTCTATGTAAATTGTTATTCATATTGGATATACATGTTTGGCATATTTGTATTACCATGAAGTCCCTAGTAAAGTGCACTGGGTGTGCCAGGGCTGGTGATGACAAATGCTACTAGTGGGCCTGCAGCACTGATTGTGCCACCCACAGGAGTAGCTCTAAAATGGTGTCTCAGGCCTGCCACTGCAGCACCTATGGGCAGTTTAGAACTGCCATGTCCTCCTGGTCAGTGTCCCCACTGACCAGGCCTAACCCTTCCCTTTTCGTGCACATCAGTCACCCCTATGGAAGGCCCAAGGTACCCCCCTGGGCAGGGTGCAGTGTAGGTGAAAGGTAGAGCATGTACTAGTGCAGGTACCATGCTCTGGTAGTGAATCACAGCCATTTTCGTTTTTCACTATTGTAAGGCTATCTTGCTCCATAGGTTAACATGGGGGATGCTGGCTACAGTGGTTAACAGCATTTCTTCCCATAGGAACAAGATAGGACATAAGTATCTAGTATCCCTGAACTCAGAATTTAATAATACATCTTTTAGGAAAGGTGGTTTTTAAATCCTGTGTTTGAGAACAGCACTTTTAGAAAGTTGCTGTTCTCTTGTCTGACCCTTCTGTGTGCCTGGGCCTGTTTGTGTATTGACTGTCTGGTTTGTGAGTGACAGGGGCTGGGGAATTCCCCCAGAGGCTGGATGAGTCAGCACTAGGCTGAATGAAGCAATTGCAACCTGAGTGGTGGGAGGAGTTAGCACCTGGGCTGAATAGGGCTGTGCCTGCCTGCCACAATGCTGGCTCCACCTCCTGCTGGGCGGCTGAGGACCCTGCCCCTCACTCTGAAAGGAAAGATGCAGCCAGCAAAACAAAGTACTCAGGATCCACCCAGAACTGGTTCAGACCGGGCTCAGGGCCCACATGCACAGAGAGAACAAAGACTTTAGGGGTATAAGTACAGGACCCCTGACAACAGAAAATTAGATCATCCTGGAAATCAAGAAGGAACCTCTGCCAAGGAGAAAGCTGACTCTGAAGAAGGAAGACTGTCCTGCTGTTGCTCTGCTGGACTGACCTGCTGTTGCTTTGCTGCCAAGGAGAGGGGAAGGACTTTGCTGTGAGCTGTGTCCCCTGTCTTGTAAGGAATCTCCAAGGGCCTGAGAAGAGCTGGCTCCCTGTTTTGAAGTCCCAGGAACAAAAGGACTTCACCCCCAGTCTCCCTGAACTCTGCTGAGAGAGTTCTGTCCTTCCTAGAGTGCTTGATCCAGTTGTGGGGCCTCTGGAGGTTGAATCTGAGCTGGGAAGCTTGAGACTAAGCTGAGAACTTGTGAAGCTGAAAAGTGTCGCATCGCTCGCTTGCGGAGCGCATCCCCGACAGTGCGAGAAGTTTCCCGCCGCTACGAAGGTCGAGATCGGCGCAGCGCCTGACGCCGCTGCCGGAGCCGTCGCATCCTTCGTTTGCGGAACGCACCAGACCGGTGCGGGAGAATCGAACATCGCTGCGAGTGTCGTCGCAGAGCCTGTCGTCGCTGGGTGAGATCACCGCACCGCTTGCTTGCGGACCGCATCACGTCGCTGCGAACATCGTCGCAGATCCATCGCATCGAGGAGCTGTGAGAGAGAGGATCACCGCTGGACCGCGCATCGTCGCCCCGGAGATCGTCGCAGCCCCTACGAGATCATCGCATCGTGCTTTTGCGAGAACAGACTTCCCACGGAACCTACGCACCGGAATCTACGCAAGCTGCCTTCCTCCCCATACAGACCGGATTCGTCGCAACACGCCCGCTGCTGCAGCGGGGCTGTCGCATCGCCTCCCCAGGGTCTCAGGAGTGACGCATCGCTTGTTTCCACCGCACCAGCTTCCTGCTTGTGGAACTTTGTTGCATCTAAAAGGTACTGTGAGTAAACGTGACGCAACTGTGAACTTTTCACGCATCTGTGGATTATTTTAACGCAACTTAAAGAACTTTGATTACAACCTGAAGAACTCATTTGAAACCGTAACCTTGAACTGTGTATGTTGGATTTTTGCCGTTTTGGTCTTGTGTAGTTTAGAATAAATATCTTTATTTTCCTAAACTGTTGTGGAATCAGTTTGTGGTGTTTTCACTGTGTTACTGTGAGTGTTGGTACAAATACTTAACGCATTGCCTCTGGTTAGCCTAGACTGCTCAGGCCAAGCTACCTTGAGGGCGAGCAGGGGTTATCTGAGAGGGTTATCTCCTTGTCCTGACTAGAAGCAAGGGTCCCTATTTGGACAGTGGTACCTACCTCTGCCAACTAGAGACCCCCAGTTCTAACAATGGTTATGGACCCATTTGTAGATAGATGCTCTAAATCTAAATGTATTCCTTCCTCCATTCATGAGCAGTGTACCTCTACTATAGCTCAAAGATCACTTGTTGATGCGTGGAGATTATGTCATCCCACTCTTCGTGAATATGCTTATTTCTCACCAGTACATTCCTCACAATCCCGAACAGACTACTTTTCTAAACCCCTTGCTCAACACATTTTCCACCCTGACATAGGATCTATATTAATTTCTGACCGTGCTCCTGTATTTTTAGACCAGGAGATGGAGATTTAATAATGCCCTTCTCCTAGACTCTAAATTTAATCCCGCCTTTCAACAATTTGCAGAAACTTTCTTTTTAGAAAATGAATCCCCTCATACTTCTCCTCAACTTATTTGGGATACCTTTAAGGCTGCTTGTAGGGACTTCATTGTTTCTTTTATAACCCAGAAGAGGAAGACATTCTCCAAAACCATACAATCACTTAATTCATGTATTAAGCAATTGGAACACTCCTACTACTCCTCAAAGTACCAATCTATCCTGACTGAACTGATCGAAGCCAAATTTATTTTCAATAAACTTTCCACTGAATCAGCCAACCTATACTGACTTAAATCAAGTGCTAAATATTATAGTGCACAAAATAAAGCTGAATATCTTCTGACTAATTATTTCAAAATCAAAAAAGAACGTATCAAAATTGAATCCATTTAATTTCAACTAACACTACAGTTCACAAAAATGAAGATATCCTTTTAGAATTTACGAACTTTTATCAAAATCTCTGTACTCCTGAATCCCCTTTTCAACAGTCTGATATTGATCACTACTTATCCACTATAAATCAACCTTCTTCTTCTCGTAATGTAGATTTTTCTTCCTTGGAGGAAGACATTCATGTTAGGGGCATTCTTACCGCTATCCAATCTATTATAAAAGGAAAGCTCCTGGTCCAAATGGTTTTACCATTGAATTTTACTCTCACTTATCCATATTTCTTTTTCCCAAATTACATAATCTATTTAAGTATTTTATTTCTACCCAAAATTCAGGAGGATCTTTTCAGGAAGCTCTGATTTGTCTTATCCCAAAAGAAAATAAGGACCACACTTTTGTATAAATTATAGACCTATTTCTTTAATTAATTTAGATTATAAATTTTTGCCAAAATCCTCGCCCTTCGCCTAGAATCGTTCTTACCCAGTTGATTGGGAAGGAACAATTTGGTTTTGTCAAGGGGCGCCATTCGTCTGATAATACAAGATTCTTTTTTAATGTCATAAGTTAATCTAAATCACATCGACACTCTTTAGCAGCAATTTCTCTAGACGCTGAAAAAGCTTCTGATAGAGTCAGTTGGTCTTTTATTTCCTCTACACTTAGTTGGTTTGGATTTGGCCCAAAATTCATTAACTATGTTTCTTTACTTTATTCATCCCCCAGATTGTTTTTTTTAGCCAATGGTCATGTATTCTCTTCGGTTCCTCTTCACAGAGGTGGTCGGCAGGGATGCCCATTGCTTCCCCTTCTATTTATTTTTGACTTGAACCTTCCTTAATAAAAATCTGATCAAATTCTAATATTACAGGTTTTTCATATGTTACTAATGAGTTAAAACTTTCAGTGTATGCAGATGACATTTTATTATTCATTTCAAATCCACAATCCTCCCTTCCAGCTTTTTTTGTCAGAAGTAACTGACTTTGCTTTTGTTTCTGGATATAAACTTAATGCTGATAAATGTGAGATCCTTCCATTAAATAAACTTTGCTTTCATGCTGATTTTTTAACTTTCTGTTTTCACTGGAATGCAGTTAAAATTAAATATCTATGGATATGGTTTACTTCCTCTGTTAAAGATACTGTTACACTAAATTTAAAAGACTTTCAAGCATCTTTATCCTCTTTGTACCACCCTGGCATCCTTTATTCTTATCCTGGTGGGGTAGATTAGATTCTATCAAAATGAGGCTTGTGCCAGTGATTCTGTTGTATTTATCCAATATTCCCATTAATATCCCTAAATCGTTCTACAAAACTATATATAAAATTATTTCAAAAATTTTATGGCAAAATAAACAACCTAGAATGTCTCTTTGTAAGCTTAAGAAACCCAAAGACATGGGCGGAGTTAATTTTCCAGACTTCTATTCATACCATACCTCATTTTTTCTGAAACACTCCTCCTTTTTATTGTCTGATAATAGAACTGACCTTAACCTACATCCACTAGGGGTTGCTTTTGAAAAATCCTTCTTTCATCCATTTTCCTTCGAGGAATACATTTCCCATTCCCACGCTCCTAGTCATTGTCTCTTCCCAGCCTTAAAAATGCTCGTAAGATCTTCCAATCACTTTTTACATCTGATCAAGATGAATGCTCACAATTTTTAAACGTATCCATTTGGTATAATAATCATATTAAAAGTATTAACCCCTTCCATGCTCATGACGAGCTCAGCTCGTCATGCAGTACACTGGTCGTGTGCTTATGACGAGCTGAGCTCGTCATGAACAATGGGAAAGAAGTTCCTCCAGTACAGAGGGGGAATTGCTGTAGCAGTCAAGGTGATAACAGATATATTTTCTGGAAGGATTGGTTAACTTGTGGTCTAAAATGGACTCATCAACTTTTTCAAAATGGAACTTATATGCCCTTCCTAATAATACAGTAACATTTTTCTCTTCCCTTTTCATGCCAATCTAAGTATACTTCTTTAATAACGGCTGTCCAATCTTCTTATAATTCTTTACAGTCTTCTCCTATCTCCACCTCCCCCAGCTCCTATTACAATATCAATTTTAGCTGATTCCCTTTCTGCCTCTTTAATATATAAAAAATTAATGGCTATTCCTATCTCTCGTGATAAAACTGATGTAGAATGCGGTTGGGAATCTGATTTGGGAGAATCCTTTCCTATCCCAGTGTGGAATAAAATCTGGACTAAACTAAGGAAGTTATCTAGAGCAGCAAACACTACACAAACTTTATTTTTTATTTACAATAGACTTCTCATCACGCCAAGTTACACAAGATTGACCCGATCATCCCTGCTGCTTGTTGGTCATGCAAAGCCTCTTTTGCTGATCTCAAATATATGCTTTTTGAATGTCCGGCAATTTACACTTTTTGGACCCAAGTATGGCGACAAGTTAGCACTATCTGTCACTCTCAAATCACTTTTTCTTTTAAACATATTTTTCTAGGCATTATTTCTGAAGCCTGGTCTTCCTCCTCTACCACCTTTTGTATCATTGATCGACTCATTGCTGTTGCTTTTCAACAGATTACTAAATCATGGAAAGATACTTCCATGGTATCTTTTCAAGTATGGTGGCATGGAATTTGCTACAATCATAGATTAGATAGAGCCTATGTGCATCCACACACACTTGCCACTAAGAGAGAATTACTTTGGATGCCGTAACAGAATTCTTGAACATTTCAGCTAAAGAATTGCCTGCACATAACCCTCGCATTGAAGAAGTACCCAAACCACCTTGAATTTTATAATTACTGTTGTTCTTATTACCTAGTAATGATTATACTGTTACATAGAACAATCTAACAAAGAAAATTGCTTATGCACAAATGTCATGTTTGGAAATATGCTATTTAATATGGATGTTATATAATCCCTCCCCTCTTTTTGCCTTTCTCTCCCCCTTATTTTCACCTTCTTATGTATTTTTTCCTGTTTTTTCAAATATTTTACCTGTATTTTCTACATTTGTGCATTACTTTTTGAATTATTGTACTATGCTTCATTCCTTAACAAATAAACATCTTTAAAACTTAAAAAAAAGACATGATGGTTTATTTTTAAAATATTGTTTACAACTAGTACATTTAGTTATATAAGTTCACTAACGTCTAATTATACAATGCAATGATTGCCTCTCCCTGAACATTTACAGACAATGCAATGCGTGGTGTACTATATGCAGTGGCTGACATACAGACTCAAATCCTAGCTATCCCACTTAATAGAAATTGTGTGCTCTTAAGAGACTTGCATGCATATTTCTAAATACATTCATTAAAATATTGTTTTATAGACTATCCATCTTCCACAGCTTTCAGATCGACATCTCATGGTTCATACTTTAGTTGCTTAACAGTCTATCAAGGGAAGATGGACCTTATTTGCTTATTACTAGACCTTGCACGGTGCATATCTGGTGTTTAACCTACATACTGGAAGAGTTGAGAGTAATAGGCCACTGTTGCTTCTCGGTGGACCTCCACATTACACTCATTGTCTGATTAACAGTGCCTCTAGGTAGGATGAGCCTCTGTTGTTTCTGGATGGACCCCCACATGATGCATGCCCTTGTTGATGAACAGCACACACTGAAGGTTAAGCCTCTGCTACTTCTGGGTGTTCCCCATGTTGATTTACATACCTTGGTATATTGAGGCTTGGCCCGCTGTTGCTTTTCTCTGGACCCCACATGGTAAACACATTTGGTGCTTAACAGTGCACTGGGAGGAGCTGGGCATCTAAAGTTTCTGGCTGGATTGCATTAAGTGTAAACTTCGATGGATGGTAAGCACTTAGGGGGTGCCTCAACCAAATGATTCTGACCACTACTAAAAACTGTAGGTGTGTATCAATACAATTATTCCCACAATCTATGGTATACATCATGCTTATACACAGTAATATTCTTCATGCCATGTCAGCGGCATATCTTTGAGTCTCATGCACCTAACCAAACACTTCTAATATAGGGCATGCTACACTGAACACCCCATAAATAATGCACTCGGAAAAGGAGACTAGGAACCTGATGCAAATTGGTGTGCTTTGTGGCTTTCTCAGGTACTCCCTAATTGCTATATTACTACACTTTACAAGAACATTTTGATCAGAAAGGCTTACCACTTCTAATGTACGGTTTTCTCACAAATAGAATGTTGGATATGATATGATCCTAACATATTAGTGACACTGATCCACTGCTCCACACCTAGTCTACAAAGATCTTGTAGATGAAGGGAGTCATTTTGGACTAAAGCCCACAAGGACAAATGGGCACACAAAGGACCAAGCAGACCATGTACCAGAACAGGCAAACTGGTCTGATGCCGGGTTCTTACATAATCATATAGGGCAGGAGACTTCCAAATGTGAATTTGGGATTCATCTTTCAAGACCTAGGCAAAGAGGTTGGTGATAGGGAGATGCTCAGTGAGGTGTCGGAAGGAGGCTAGTGGGTGCCAAGGATAGCTAGGTAGACAAGTGAGATGATCAGTGAGGTGTCAGAAGGAGGCAAGTGGGTACCAAGGATATCTAGGAAGACAAGGGAGATGCTTGGTAAGGTGTCAGAAGGAGGCTATTGGATTCCAAGCACAGCTATGTAGACATGGGTTTCCAAAGCTAAAAAAGGTGACTGCTGGTGTAATGGGGAATGCTCACCATGCAGAATCACAGTATCAGGAGACTCACTTGTAAACATCAGTCAGTTAGGGAAGGAATGTCTGCCTTGCACGGGCTTCCGATCGGGAAGCATATCACCTTTAAGGCTCTGAATTTGGTATACAAAGCTATGCACAGTACATGTGCATATCATCTCAATACCTTGCTCCATTGGTACACTCCAGGCAGAACCCTGAGACCTTCTACCCAGAATAAACTTGTCTCTCCTAGACTACGCAAATCCAAATGGGGTGTCCGCTCATTTTCTTTGGCGTCCGCTAAGCTCTGGAACTCTTTGCCCCCTTTTATTTCCACAGCGAATTCACTCAAGTCCTTTAGGAATATGTTAAAGACCTGGTTCTTTGCCTCTTAGCTAGTTGGTGCCAGTCTCCGTTTCGTCTCACCCAGCGTCTGATATCGTCTGGTTTTAGTGTGCTATATAAATATGTATCCTATCCTATCCTAGAGGATAGATGTTGGAGCAGTTCTCCTCTGCAGCTTCTGTAGAGGGTATAGAAGACATTTCAGCCCTTTTGTCAGCTTTTCTTGTATCATTATTTGTTTGGATAGTTCAAGACAGTGAACAAGGGAAAAGACGCAGAGAAAGCTTTAGACTTTTTTAAGTTTTTGTCTTGCCTAGAAAAAATGACCAGCTCACATTCCCACTTCTTACAAGCCATAAAGCTGGTTGCTTAGTGGATTGGTCATAATATGGCTCTTAGATCCTCATCAGCACTTACTTCTGTTCGGCCATATGCCGTAGTTTACTACCCCCCAACCCCCTCCTCCCCCGCCCTACCCCATCACTCCACAGCACTCCCTCTAGGAGCCGCTACTGAAAACAAAAATCCTTCTTACCACCAGCTGACCTTCATCTAGTGGTCCATGTTCTAGTAATAACCCAGTTGACTATGGTACTCTCATTCTCATAGGAGAACAGAAGTCCATAATATCTCCTGCCACCTCCATCATGCATTTGGTTGAAAGAATGGTGTTTGGCACCAGAAATTTCTATCACATTACCCTAAAGCTAAAATAACTGCATTGACTTATGTTCTAAATTAAGTTTAAACTGGCATAAAAACATTCAAAGCCATCCAATCTGTCCTGCAGAACTATTTTCAATCCACCATAAATATGTCAGGGATTAATAAAAAACTAATGTGCAAAGGCACACTTAAACTTGAATAAAAATATAAAGACTCATGTGGCTGCAGCCCACTTAGCCCCAGGAGCAGCCCAGTCTCCTTGTAGCTCCCCTCCAGATGCACTGATATGCCAAGAAGACTTTTTCATGTTTCAAAAATGTTCTATTTAAATTCCACCTGACATATAATCCCACCAGCTTCTAGACCATCTATTATGCCTACCTAATTTTCTCCTGTTCCCCCCTCCAGCTATGTCTATGCAGGGTTATTTATAAAGCACAACTGTTACTCCTAGAAGTGTCCTGACGCTATTGCCGAAAGGGTGACAGCGGGGGAAGAAGAAAATAACTAGGGCCTGGAAAAAAGCCATGTCTTAAGCTTTTTCCGAAACACAGGTGTGACCTTGATACATCGGAGGGTCAAAGGAAGTTTATTCCAGAGGGAAGGGCCCAAGAAAGAAAGGGCTATGTCCCCAGACCTTGCCTTCCTGATTTGCAGGATTCTGGCAGGTCATAGATTCGCAGAGCAAAGGTTTCTCTGTGGGGCATAGAACTTAATTCTGTTTTGTAGTTAGTCTGGGCAAGTTCCATATAGAGCTTTCTGGGTCACAAGCAGAGTCTTAAAGATAATCCTCTTCCTTACCGGCAACCAATGAAGACTCTTATGAAAACTTGACACATGAGGAAACTGTGGAAAGAGTTGGCACATTCCACCATTGATGTGTTGTCCAAAATATGGAATGCCTCCCTCACCTCCAGCGTTTTCCCCGACTTATGGAAGCATGCCACTCTACTTCCCCTTAAGAAGAACCCCAATGTGGAGACAGGGGAATTGTACAATTACAGACCGATATCTCTGCTGCCAGCACCAGCAAAAATGTTAGAAAAGTTAGTGCAGCGTCAATTGGCCAATTTTATCGAGAGACACAATGTCCTGCACAAGAACCAATCAGGTTTCCAAGCTGGGTTCTGCACAGAGACAGTGCTATTAGAGGTAGCAGACTCAGTTAGGGTGGCATTGGATTCAGGGACATCAGTTATGCTGGTGCTCCTGGATCTTTCAGCAGCATTTGACACTGTAGGCCACTCTATACTGGCTCATCGTTTTTTGGACTGTGGGGTTAATGGCACAGCCCTGGCCTGGCTGAAATATTTCCTCCACTTACACACTCAAAGGGTAGCTCTACAACTGCATCAGTCCAACCGCAAGCATTTATGGTGCAGGGTGCCGCAGGGGTCAGCCCTAAGGCCGCTGCCACAGTAACTGCCTGTCTGGACTAAGGGAACGGCCTCTATATAGGCTTACCTTGTTAGGAAACTCCAAATGGTTCAAAATGTAGCTGCGCGATTGATCAGACGTGTTCCTTTTCAGCAACATAGCTCTCCGCATATTAGAGAACTACATTGTCTTCCGGTAGCCAATAGAATCAAATTTAAGGCCTTAACCCTAGCTTTTTGGCCAATCCATGGAACGTGCCCTAGCTATTTAAAACAGAGGCTAGGTGTCTACATGCAAACTCGTGCTCTGGGGTCCAATTCCCAGAAATTGCTTTGCACTCCACGAGTGAAGAAAGCCCGGTTGGGTGGCAGATCTTTTATGCTTTCGGCGTCCATGTTATGGAATTCCCTCCCTAATTCCTTGCGCCAGATTACTTCTGAAACACAATTTAGGAAGACAGCAAAAACATAGATTTTTAACCTGGTTTAATCTGGATGTATGGATGGATAAAAGGTTGCATGGATGGATGGATGGATGGATGTGTGAAAAGATGGGTGGATGAATGATGGGTGAATGGATGGATGAAAGGGTGGATGGATGAAGGATGGATATATGGATAGAAGGATGAAAAGGTGGATGGGTGAAGGATAGATGGATGAAGGATAGATGTATGGATGGAAGGAAGGATGAAAGGGTGGAGGATGATGGATGAATGGATGGATGAAAGGGTGGATGGATGGAAGGATGAAAGGGTGGATGGATGGAAGGATGAAAGGGTGGACTGATGAAGGATGAATGGATGGAAGGGTGGATGGATGTATGGATGGATAAAAGGATGCATGGATGAATGATGGATGTGTGAAAAGGTGGGGTGATGAATGATAGGTGGATGGATGGATGCAAGGGTGGACGGATAAAGGATGGATGGATGGAAGGATGAAAGGGTGGATGGATGAAGGATGGATGTATGGATGGATAAAAGGTTGCATGGATGAATGATGCATGGATGGATGTGTGAAAAGGTGGGAGGATGAATGATGGGTGGATGGATGGATGGATGAAAGGGTGGGTGGGTGAAAGGGTGGATGGATGATGGATATGGATGGGAGGATGAAAGGTTGGATGGATGTATGGATGGATAAAAGGTTGCATGGATGAATGATGGAAGGATGTGTGAAAAGGTGGGTGGATGAATGATGGGTGGGTGGATGGGTAAAGGATGGATGTATGGATGGAAGGATGAAAGGGTGGATGGATGAAGGATGGATGTATGGATGTAAGGATGAAAGGGTGGATGGGTGAAGGATAGATGGATGAAGGATAGATGTATGGATGTAAGGATGAAAGGGTGGACGGATGAAGGATGGATTGATGGATGAAAGGGTGGATGGATGGAAGGATGAAAGGGTGGACGGATGAATGATGGATGGATGTATGGATGGATAAAAGGTTGCATGGATGAATGATGCATGGGTGGATGTGTGAAAAGGTGGGGGATGAATGATGGGTGGATTAATGGATGAAAGGGTGGGTGGGTGGATGTATGGATGAAAGGGTGGATGGATGAAGGATGGATATATGAATGGGAGGATGGGAGGATGAAAGGGTGGATGGATGGATGGATGGATGGATAAAAGTTTGCATGGATGAATGATGGATGGATGTGTGAAAAGGTGGGGGATGAATGATGGGGGTGGATGGATGGAAGGGTGGATGGGTAAAGGATGGATGTATGGATGGAAAGATGAAAGGGTGGATGGATGACGGATGGATGGATGGATGGATGGAAGGATGAAAGGTTGGATGGATGTGTGAAAGTGTGGGTGGATGAATGATGGATGGATGTGATGAGGTCTAACAGGTGCGCTTATGGTTGTCAAAAGATGATGATGAGGAGTACCAGTTTCTAGAAACTTTTGTCGGAAGGGGGTCCTTACCCCTAAAAAGGTTTTACAAGGGGGTCTCGGCATCAAATAGTTTAAAGACCTCCGCTCTAGGTGATGTGGTGGTATATAATGAGCAGCAGGTTGGACTAGTGGAACATTTGTTCCAAGAAATTGAAAAAATCATATTTTGAATGCTAGAATAACAACACCTCTTTACCTCTTTGAATAAATAAATGCAACATATGCATCTATTTATAGTCTTATTATGTTTCTACATAGGAATTGAGAATATTCTCTGCTCTTTTCTGCCAGACATTTTCACAGTGACTTCTATGGAATTAAAACAATATTTTCAGAAGAGGTTCTTGCTCAGGGTTAATAAAATAGCAATAATGTTCTCAACAAAGAATTTGACAGGTCCAATAAAAGCAATTGCATGTACTATTTTCTGGGATCGTTGCAATTCTATGGGCTATATGCTTTTTTGAAGTCTATTATGTTTTTCATTTTGATCCTTCCTGGTATCCCTTAAGATCGGATCTGATTATCACAAAGTCTGATGCATCAGCTCATATTGTGGAATACATTGTACAACAAAACTAGAGACTAACATGGGAAAGAGGACTTTATTCTATTGGAAATATGAATATGTAATTATGGCTATGCATATATGAAATTAAATTTGTAATATTATTAATTTATTGAATTCTGGCCATTTATTTATATGTTAATGAAACCGAATAGATAATTAGGTGCTTTGTAAGAAAACATAGCAATAATTTTAACAAAGATAAACTGATCAAAATCACGCATAGTGGTATTTATGATGATTTACTAATTGAATGTCTCAGAACTGCCCTTTCTTTACCTGCTATCTATAAAGAGACACCAATGTGGTAATAGGTGTTGTGGAAAGCATCAGGCACTCTACTGCTACTTTCCCCTATACAGCACTCCTATGGTGAACAACCTTTACATCAATGCCTTTACCATGTAACATCTTTACCATGCAGCTTTTACCAGGCCTGTCCTTACCATGCAGATATTTGTGCCTTTACCATGCTTGGGAAGTATTGGTATGGTATATCCATATGTTTATATATTCACAGAAAAAAACAAAGGTTACAATGTGGTTATAGATGGGAAATAGAATTTTAAAAACCCTTAGAAGTTCACTGAATAATCTAAAGGCAATAGGGATGTTACAGTTAGGATCAGATTTCACTCATACAAAGCCATTGAAATTCAGCAGTTATAGTTACCTGAGCTAACTATAACATTCTCCCATGCAATGCACTGCTTATGACCTCACATATTACATAACTCATGATGTGGTCAGTGACATCACTTACGACATCACTGATAACATCATCCAGTGATTGTGAGTGTTTTCTAAAGGTTTCTGAGTGTTAAAAGTATATACTAAGGTACCACAATAGTTACATTTGTATACATCGTGTGCTACTAATAAGTCATTCAATTTTTAACATCGTTTATATGAGTTGCTGTGTGACTATGTGTATCTGTGTGTGAAGGATTGTCTGAGTGACTGTACAGGTGTGTGAGTAGATGGGTGAGTGGCTGTATAAGTGGGTGTCTGAGTAACTGTGTGAATGGCTGTATGGGTGGGTGAGTGGATGTGACAGTGACTGTATGTGTGAGTGAGTGGGTCTCTGAATGGCTATTTGAGTGAGTGTTTGGTTAAGTGAGTTGGTGTGTGATTGGCTGTTTGGAAGACTGGGTGTCTGTAGCATTGGCTGTATGGATGAGTGAGTAGCTGTGTGGGTAGTTGCATGGATGTGTGAATGGGTATGTAAGTAGTTGTGTGGGTGAGTGTGGGAATGATTGTATGGGTGTGTGAGTGGCTCTGTTGAGAGGCTGTAAGGATGAGTGAGTGGCTGTATAGGATAATAACTGGGTATGTCAGTAGCTGTATTGGTGGGGGTGTGGCTGTGTGAGTGGCTATATGGGTGTGTTAGAACTGGGTGTCTCTAGTTGACAATGCTATACACCTTTGACCAAATGGGGACCCTTGCTTCTAAGTCAGGGAAAGGGGATTACACTACTAGATAACCCCTGCTCACCCCTTGGTACCTTGGCACGAGCAGACAGGCTTATCTCAGAGGCAGTGTGCTAAGCATTTGTGAATACACACAGTAATACAGTAAAAACACTACAGATGGACACCACACAGGTTTTATAAAAATAAGTATTCTTTATATAGACTTACCACAAGACCACAAACGACAAAAATCCACAATACTGTACTCAAAATTGACTTAAAGATGGTAGGAGTTACTTAGTTCAAGGTAGTGATAAATGTGACACAGTTGTCACAAAAGTACCTAGATGCGTAACACAAAAAAACAAAAAGCTTGCAGAGTGGGAGATGCGTAGGTTCCCTGCTTCGGGGGAGATGATGCGTCGTGCCTCAATGCTTGAGCAGAGTAGGGGATGCGTCTTGATCCTTACCGGAGTGGAGGTGATGAGTAGATTCTCGTCCTGCGGCCCCGTTGCGATGCGCAAGATGGCGCCTCGATGCGATGCGACAATCCGGTGTGATGCAATGAGATAAGATGGCGCCCTTGATGTGACGATGCGAAGACGATACGTACACGTCCTGTCAGCCTAGCGACGACTCTGTACTTTGGAGCCATGGAAGGCCCTGCGACCCACTTTTCCGATGATGTGACGGCGACCCTCTCGGTGGTGTCATGTTTTTCCGGTGATGCGACAGCAGACAGCTGTGATGAAGACACGCTTCTGTGGAGATGCGGTGGCAGGATGCTTCTCCGGCGATGCGACGACTACAGCTGTGGCGGCGACACGGTTCTTCTCGATGATGAAGTACACACAAAGTTCCTTCTCCTCTACTTGGCACTGAAGATACGACTGTAGGACCACCCAGCAACAAAGCACACTTGCAGGGGGGCAGTCCACTCCTACAGCTTCCTTTGGTTCTTCTCCTTGGCAGAGATTTGTCTTGTAGTTCCAGAAGTGATCTAAAGTCTTGGGCTCTGGGTCCCCTTTTTTACATTACTTTTCTCTTTCTTCTCTGAAGGCAGAGAGGCCTTTGTCTAGTCCAAACCAGTTCTGGTCAGTCCTGGAGCACTCTGTTTACATGACTCCTTCTTTCCTTTCACAGTGCAGGGCAGAGACATCAGACACATCACAGGAGGTCGAGCCAGCATTGTGAAGGGATGGCACAGCCCTAGTCAGGTCCCAGGTGCAACTCCTCCCACCCACCTGCATGTAGATCTCTCTATTCAGTCCTGTGCTGACACACCCTGTCTCCTGGAATCCCCCAGCCCATGTCACTCACAGAACCAGACACACAATACACAACCTAGCAGAGTCAGGCTTGGCTGATTAGGCTGGAAAATACCTAATTTCTAAAAGTGGTATTTTCAAACACAGAATGTTAAAACCAACTTCACTAAAATATGTATTTTATCATTCTGAGTTCAGGCATACTAAACTTGAATTTCTACCATGTTCCCTGAGTCAGTTAGGATTATTGGATGTAATAATCAAACTGATGATTCTGGCCTATGGAGAACAGGTAGCCTTACAATAGTGAAAAACGAAAATGGCTGTAATTCACTATTAGGACATACCAAACACACGAGGGCATGGCCTACCTTATTCTTACAATGCACCCTGCCATTGGGCCTACCATAGGGGTGTCTGATATGAAGAAAAGCGATGGTTCAGGAACTGGCAAGTGGGTGCACTGGTCAAGTCGACATGGCAGCCACAGACTGCACACAGGCCCTGCAATGGCAGGCCTGAGACACACTTTACAGGCTGCTTCTGAGGGTGGCACAACCATTGTTGCAAGCCCACCAGCTGCATTTGATTTAAAAGCCCTGGGCACACATGGTACTAGGGTCTGACAAGTAAATCAAATAACCCAATCATGGAGTTACTAATCAATACAACAATTTAACATAAGGAGCACTTGTACTGTGGCACTGAATAGCAGTGGCACAGTCCCCAAAACTTCTAAACCAGCAAAACATATAAAAACAGAGGAGGCAATCAGAAAAAATGGAAGGTAGACTCACACCAATGGTCCCAGGTCCAACAGTGTGAGTGACTGGTTTTATGATCAGCCTCTCTGAATGGGTGTGTGAGTGGCTCTATTGATAAGTAAGTGGTTGTGTAAGTACCTGCATGGGTCTATGAATGGGAATGTGAGTGGTTGTGTGGGGGTTTGAGTGGGTGTATTAGAGGTTGAATACATGTATAAGCGAGTGTGTGAGTGGTCCTGTGGATGATGTCATCAGTAATGTCATTTGAGATGTCATCAGTCATGTCATCAGTCATGTCACTGACCATGTTATGGGTGATGTAATATGTAAGGTCATAAGCAGTGCATTGTGGGGTGTAAGTTAATTAACTAAGGTAACTATAACTTCTAAATCTCACTGGTTTTGTACAAGTAGAACCTGAGCCTAACTATAAGGTCTCTGTAACCTTTGGTTTTTTTCTGTGAATTTCTAAGGTTTTTCTTTATTCTAGTTGCTAACTATAATGTCCCTCTAACACTTATCTTTTTCAGTTAATTTCCAAGGTTTTTTTATGTTGTTTCCTAACTATAATGTCCCTGTAACTATTGGTTTAAAGGTTTTTTTAATAGTATTTGCTAACCGTAACCTGTAACCTTTGAGAGCGAATGTGTGAGTGAGTGCATTTGTGTCTCAATGGGTGTGCGAGGGTGTGTGTGAGTGTCTCAATGGATGAATGAGTGGGTTGTAAGTATCTGTATGGGTCTGAGAGTGGCTGCATAAGTGACCTAATGGGTGTGTGAGTGGGTGCGTGACTGTCTGAGTTGGTGCAGGAGAGTCTAAATGAGTGTCTCAGTGCAGAGTAGGTGTGAGAGTGTCTGAATGGATTCACAAGTGCCTCTGTGTGTGTGAGTGCACAAGTGTCTGAGTGGGTATGTGATTGGGTGTGTTAGTCTCTGAGTGGGTCTGTGGGTGGGTAACTGAGTCTCCGAGTGGGTCTGTGAGTTGCTGTGTGAGTGGATGTGTGGGTCTGTGAGTGGGTACATGAGTGTATGAATGGGTGTGTGAGTGGTGTATGGGTCTGTGAGTGGGTGCATGAGTGTCTGAGTGAGTGTCTGAGTGCATGTTACCTGTTCTGTATTTTTATGAGACATTTAATTTGGGGATTGCATGAAAAAGCTGTTTTCTTCAGAGAGAAGGTAACAATAAGAACTGATTGGAATTAGAACGTTTAAGTGTTGCTTATATTTCATGAATAAATGACTGCTAAGACCATGGACGGTGAGGACCTGTGGATGTATGTGATTCTGTGGATCCAGCACATATGATGGATTTACCTCATTTGCCAACATAATTCACCACATTCTTTTCAGATTTAATATTACATGATTTTTCTTGACAGGGAATGTGCTGCATAATTTGCATTCTGCCACATAATTTAGACAACTTTACCACATAACTTGCTCCTGTCAAGGAACTGTGACATCGTTTCCAATAACTTTGAAATCCTTGGATGGATTTGCACCAAATTCGGCACTTGCTAGCATATACAGCTAAAGGCTGGCATGCCAATTTTCTTCGGTTCTGCTGATTTCAACTGCAGCAAAAAAACATGATACATATTTACCCTTAGTATTAAATCTAAATTTTTTATACGAAAAAATACTATTCATGGCTTGTTGTAAATCTTTAGTAGTTTTGAATATTTTACCCTTATCAGTAGACAGCCGAACATCAAACTTGATTTGGGAGCTGTTCACAGACCCAAATAAAAAAACCATCATAAGGCCCTGCCTTTGAAGAACGGAAACTTTCCCTTGTCAAACATTTCGAGTCGGCAGACCTAAGCTGTTTCTGTGAGCCTCAAAACTCTGATTGGCTGACCGCAACTCTCTAAAATATGTTTTTTCAACCATTAGTGGACAAAGTGCTGGAAATAGCCTTTGAAAAACAAAGGGAGATCCCCTTGACCAGCTAGATCAGGTGGGAGGGGATCCTTTGGTTATTTTATTATTTTTGTTGACGAATTTGCTGCTGGGCTAAATGACCCAGGGTTGGGATTTTCAAAGTCTTAACACTGTTCTGAGAAGGGTCGGCGAACCCTTTGCATAGGCTCATGGACCTTTATTGGGTAACCTTTTGGATTTGTGTGCCTGAGAATGGGTTTGCAAACCATGCAGAGATCCAACAAGGTCCCACAAGTTTGTAAGGGCTTGGGAACCCACAAGGAAATTCAGAAACCCATAAAAAAATAATAGGACAGCCTTTGACACCTGAAAGCCATGTGGGGTGAAGGTTAACCATCGTCTGTGAATTGGGGTCAGGGCCGTAAGGCAATCACAGCAATGAATGAGTACAAGGCAGGGGAATGAAAAGTATCAGAAAACATAGAAATATCACTGAAAAAAACACAGTTAAGGTCAGTTGGGATTCATCAAATACAGATTAATGCACCACTTTGTTAATAACATAGGGAAAAAAATTTGGCTACCAAAATTAAAAAAAAAACATGGTGGATGGCATGAATTTGTTGTGTGTTGCCTACGGTAACTGGCGAGTTCGGTGTTTTCCAGCGTTTTTATTCTCTGAACCTCAACTAACCTATAACTGCACTTTTCTTCAGTGAAACCTTACCATTGCCTCCCTCGAATTGTTGAACATTTTGCTTGGCTCACAACTTTGGAAACAGCATGTAACAACTATAAATGGCCCACATTCAGATTTCCTAATGTCATTTGCAGGCGAACCAAACATGCATGTAAGTACCAAAAAGAGGCAACCCACGGATACTCTTAGGCACGTCGAGGATGGCCTTCAAAAGGGAGATGAAGCGAAGTGGCAAACAACACGAGGCCCCTTTAGGCGCCACACAGCAACCCTCACTCTGGGGGATCAATCAGAGCAGTAATGGGGCTCTGTCAGGAAAGCAGGTGCTCTGGCTGCATTTATGGGTCATTTTCATGTAAAAGGGCTGTGGGATACAGAAATCACAGGGGATTGCACATAAATGGTCCTGACAGGACTGATCCCACCAGGCGAGGCGGCCAAAATCGGCCTGTCTTTCTACATTATGAAATATACCTAAAGGCAGGCTCATCGAGCCCTGGCGACACAAAGCACGGTCTGTGAGCCCTGTATTTTCGTTTTTCCCTCTCTGATATGCCAGGGGCTCTTTTCTATTCTTCCATGATAAACTGCCCCAGCAGCCGTAGCAGGTTTAGAATGTTAAAGGGCCGTAGCTCACACGATGTGACAAAGGGATGCCGTTTCATGAGGGTTTTCAAGACACATCTCCAATAGCGATTCAGGGCCATGTCCCCTTTATGGTTTTCGCCGCGCAACAAAATCGACATTGTAGAAACGTGTCAGTGCAAATTTTCCAGGATGAATAAACAAAAGCCTCCTGGTAAGAAGCTTAGATGCCGCGTTTAGTCTCGACTGGGCATTTACTGCTCTCTAATCCGTGAATCGGTGCGCGTTCCAGCCTGATCCGGGATAAACTCGGCAGACACCTTTGTGGCACCCATGGGATAATTTCGGAGATGCTGTCTGTAAATTAGAAACCTAACTCGGCGCCAAAGTTTGCAAAAAATATATTTATTTATAATAGAAAATCCTTTCACTCTATTCTTGATACGAGATAGATCGTTGCCGACAGTTGCATCAAATTCATGTTTATTCCATATTAATATTTAATCTCAAATAGAGAAATTATCACTTGCCATAACCTACAAAGTGACAGGTCTACTAACATTTTGTGCCATTTTTGTGTCCCACAAGCGATGCAAACCAGTGCAATTGGGATTTACTTTCCCATCAACACTTGGTTTGCGTTAGGAAGTATCCCTAAAGTAATGCACAGCTTGGCTACGTGTGTAAAGTTTGCACTACTTTGCTTCAAAGGGGCATTCCCTAGCTGGCAGGAAAACTGGAAAGGGGTTTTTTGGAGATTCAGAACTGAAGGGCGCACTGCCTAAGTTAGTACGTTACAGTGTGTGATGAGGATAGTTGCTGTGTAGTGCGTGAAGAGCAGACGGACAATACCCTTAACCGTCTAAACAAGTCAACAGACCAAACAATTATACAAAGCAAAGCTCTCGCAACTACAGTAAGATGGTATAAATAAAGTACAGTGACTGATGAGAATTAATAAACAGAAGCAGATTCTTTTGTGTGGTTCTTGATAACAGCAAGTTGTCGGTTTATTTTCTCCAGACTTGATGAATGTCACAGTTGCCGACACGTGTTTCGTCGTGTACGGTTGAGTCAACACGACTCTTCAGGGCTTGAATTTCAATTCCAAGAGTAGGAGTTGAAGACAGTCTGGACCTCGTAGTTCGATTCACTATGTCTATTGTAAACCGAATCCAAATGGTAACTGGTAAGCACAGGTCAGTCCTGTAGATACGTATGGTGGATACTTAGATTCGGTAATTATTGCCTTACAGGTCGGTGATTAGCACCGAGTGTAAGCACTCTGAATACGGTTGCGTTTCAGGTGAAAGCCGGGAGGGGATCCAACAATGGTACTGTTAGAAGGGGACGAGTGCGTCTCTTCTTAAGCGGTATGCCGTAATTAGGTATCCCTCCTCTGGTGATTCCCGGCGGTGTGTCTCTCGTGTCTCTCGTGTACAGATTTAATCTCAAATAGAGAAATTATCACTTGCCATAACCTACAAAGTGACAGGTCTACTAATATTTTGTGCCATTTTTGTGTCCCACAAGCGATGCAAACCAGTGCAATTGGGATTTACTTTCCCATCAACACTTGGTTTGCGTTAGGAAGTATCCCTAAAGTAATGCACAGCTTGGCTACGTGTGTAAAGTTTGCACTACTTTGCTTCAAAGGGGCATTCCCTAGCTGGCACATGGGCCTTCCCCTGAAATCACCCCTACCCTCGGTGGTACATGGGCATGCCCCTGCAATCACCCTGGGTAGATACCCTTCCAGTCCAAACCCTGTGCGGAGGGCTTTAAGTGGACCGGGTCCTGCCGGTGCTCAGCACGGCAGTTCTAAAAAGTAGGTGCTGAGACAGGCCCCTATCGGGCTCCCCATTTTTGCCCTCACCATCAGGGTGGGAAAGGAAACTTAACTCTGTAGCAGTACCACCCTTCCCTGCCTTTGATGTAACTACGAAGAGACTTGCTGTAGGTCTTTCATAGTCTTATCATGTCATAACTGAAGCATTTTCAATATTATATACGACAAAGCCATAGTTGTTGCTTATTTGACTTATGTAACTAAACCAATTGACAAAGGCAATAGGCCTGGCATGTTATAGGTGTAATGTTACTTGTTGTATCTGGATGCAATGACAGAAGCAGCTGAATACCAGTCGGGTGGCACAGTATGCTAAGCACAGATTTCTAGCTTAAGTGTTTTAAGCCACGCCCTTGATTAGATCGGCCACCTCCCTTAGAGAGACTCTCCCGTTTTTTCATCCCACTGAAAGCCCTGCCTAAGCTAGATATCGCACACAACCTTGCACCATGAGTCAAAGGTTTGTGCGTGACGCAATGTCGCCAAAGTGTGCCAGTGACGGGGAGAGAGAACCAGTGCCCTCTATTCATAGATATGATGCTGTTCTGCTCACTCCTATTAATGAAACACAGAGCAGCTCAGCAACTTTGGTTGCTGTGCTGCCTTGCGTAAAATATTAGTAAATATGTCCCCAAGTTTTAAGTAAGAGGACATAAACTTGTGCCAAAGGAGAAGGCATCCACAAGTATTAGACAAAAAAATGCAAGCAATGTGCCCTGATCAGCTAGTTTTATCCATGCACATAGGACTTTCAGAGGACAGACAATTGGTAGAATATCATGCTGTACAATTCATTGCAAAATGACCCCGCCAAGTGATTTGCAATGGGGAATTAACAATAACTATGGACGTCAAAATTTATTTAAAGAAAAAAAATAACTGTTAATTGAAATGTGGAAAGGCCAACTGGGACCAAGAAAGCAGTTGAAAATGTGAAGAAAACAGGCTAAAAAATGTTCCAAAATAGAACACCACATTTATATATTGGAGTTACATTTATCTTGGATAATTAATTGCGTGAATGCAGCTTGGTTTCAGGATCAAAGCACTAATTCATATCTAGTCAATGAAATAACGAAGTGTGTCACATTACCCAGGGGTGTAACGCAGGCTCCTGCAGCCCCTGAGGCACAGGGGCTGCTCCCACCCTTCAGGGGGCTTCCTTTCAACCCAAGGCTATGAGAATGTGTGAGATATGGAAGCCTGAAGGCCCCTTGCCACCTTTTGAGGGGGATCTTTATCATGTTTTCTTACGCCACTGACAATATAATTTTTAGTATGAGGAGAATGTTTTTGTAAGTGTGACTATTTTCAGTGATAGCCATTACAGGTAAGGGGTGACCTGTTACAAATTTGTGGACCAGGTTAAAATTCAATATTGAAGAACAATGGTCCTCAAACCAAACTTTCACATTCTCAGAATTAATCTCAAAATCTTAATTGCGAGCAAACAATGAATTTGCGCTCCTCATGAGTAATAGTACTTCACTATAATCATTTCCTACGATATGCATGAAAGGATGTGCAAAATATGAGCTTCATATATAACATAGACAAATGTATTTACATCAATGGATTTAAATCACTGTACATTTGGTGGTTGCTCCAGGGGGGAATGTGCAAAAGAGAGGGGTGCTCGAAAATAAGTGGGTGGGGGAATTACTCCCAAGGTGAAGAAAAGGGTAAAAAAGGTAGTAGAGATTTTCAGTGAGATTGATCAAATGTATCAATCTTGGTGTCCTGTCCCAATGCTATTTTACAGGGTCTATTTACAATGATTGGTACGATCGCAGATTGTAATCATCTGTGGCACGTGGCAGGGATAAGAAGAATGGGTCCAGGTACATGAATATATAGTTGTCGATGTTTCGACTCGACTTGTGGCGTGTAGGATGTTTAAGCCTTGCCTGCGAGTCTTCCTCAGTACGGGATTGGTGGGTAAGGGCGGGGGACAACCAAACCCTGGTTGAATGTACCTTATCCGCTCTTGGTTCTATTCGGGATAGTGCCGTATCCTAGCTCAAAATGAAGGTAATCGGATGCCCATCCAGGGTCAGTCCGCTTGTGCAACTCAATTGTACACTTTCTTGTGCTCTCAATGGCCCCTGGAGCAACCACCAAATGTATTTGTTACATATGAAGCTCATATTTTGCACATCCTTTCATGCATATCGTAAGAAATGATTATAGTGAAGTACTATTACTCATGAGGAGCGCAAATTCATTGTTTGCTCGCAATTAAGATTTTGAGATTAATTCTGAGAACGTGAATGTTTGGTTTGAGGACCATTGTTCTTCTATATTTTCAGTGATAAACATGGAAGCGGTCTAATGGAAATGGCGTGGCTCCGGCGCATGGCATTGTGATGGAAATCTCTGTCGATTTACTGAAGAGGGAAACCAAGCACCAGAAACCATGAAAAGTTGTATCCTCATATGAGTGCTTAACACAAAAAGTCAGTGTAAAGTTCATTTTATTTAGCATGTGTTCCTGTCATATGCACATCACCACTGCTTTTTAAAAAGATATTTTAAATTCAAATATATGAAGGACGTTAAGTGATCAATACACAGTCGGAACTGGTAAGCAACATATTTATTTATTTATTTCTGGTATTTATAAAGCGCGACACTCATCCCAGGGATATCACGTCGCTGTAAACAGAAGAGACTGCTGAGGACTGTGCTGAGAGTTATTTTTTAGGGAACAGGTGAGTTTTTAATTGTTTCCTGAATTGAAGGTAGTTTGTGGTGTGTCTGAGTTCTACAGGTAACTCGTTCCACCTTTTTGCTGCCAGATATGAGAAGGCGCGTCCGCCGGTCCTTGCTTTGTAAATGCGCTTGGGTTTAGCCAGAGCCAATTGGTTCGATCTTAAATTCCTGTTGGGGGTGTAGAATTCGATTTTCCCTTGGAGGATAGTGGGGCCAGTTTTATTAAGAGCTCTGTGCGCGTGGCAGAGTATTTTGAAGGTAGCCCTCTGGCGCATTGGTAACCAGTGGAGTTTCCTGAGGCATGCGGATGCTGAGTCTCGCTTGCCTTTGTTGCAAACTAGTTTGGCTGCCTGGTTTTGTAAGACCTATAGTCGGGAGAACAGTTGTTCGTTCATCCCTTCGAACAGGGCATTGCCGTAATCCAGGCGGCTGACCAGTAGGGCCTGGGTGACTGTGCGTCGGCAGTCCAGAGGTATCCAGGGAAAGATTTTTGCCAGGAGTTTAAGAATTGCGAAACCTTTGCCCCAAAGTGCACGGATGTGGTCCTTCATGGATAATGCATCATCCATAATGATACCCAGATTTCTGGCATGCTGTTTTGGGGTGGGGGCTGACCCCAATGATGGTGGCCACCATGTGGCATTCCATGTGAGTTTGGCTCCTCCGAATAGTAGGATCTCCGATTTTCCGGCGTTTAATTTCAAGCAGTGGTTTCGCATCCAGTCCGCCATTTCAGAGAGACAGCTATGAAGTTTTTTCTTTGTTGTCTCCACCTCTTCACCCATTGTCACCATCAGCTGTGTGTCGTCGGCATAAGAACATATGCCGATGCCCCACTTTCTTCCAATGTCAGCCAGAGATGCAACATAGACATTAAAGAGAGTGGGGCTCAGTGAGGCCCCCTGTGGGACTCCACAGCTGGTGGGGTAGGGTTTTGAGTGGTATTGGCCCATGTGCACTGCTTGGGTGCGCTTGCTGAGGAATGATTTAATCCAGCTCAGGGCTGTGGATTGCACTCCTTTGCTCCGGAGGGTGTTTAGCAGGCATTCGTGTGCTACCGTGTCAAACGCTGCTGACAGGTCAAGCAGTATCAGAGCCACAGATCCCCCTTGATCTGTGATGCATCTGACACTGTCCGACACTGCCAGCAACGTTGCCTCGGTGCTATTGTTGGCTCTAAAGCCGGTTTGGGAGAGGTCCAGGAGTGAATTGTCTTCCAAGTATCGGGACAGTTGTGTGTTAACCAATGTATCCAAAGCTTTGGAAAGGTAGGGGAGTTGGGAAATTGGCCTGTAATTCTCCGGATTGGAGATATCGGATCCGACTTTTTTCAGGAGGGGGGTTACGGATGCGTGTTTCCAGGCTTCCGGAAAGGACGCGGTGGTGAGTGATTGATTAAAAAGTTTGGTAATAAAAGGGCAGAGCGTTGGTGCAATTTTGGAGAACACAAAATGGGGGCACGGATCCGCGGGAGAGCCAGATTTGATTGTCTTCAATGCTGATAGTACTTCCTCGTCGGTAAATGGTTGAAAACTAGTTAGACGCGGAGAGTTGCCGGCGTCTGGTTGGGCATTGCATTTATCCGTTGTTGGGGGATGCTTGTCGAGGTTGTCTGGTAAGGTGGGGGTATTGGGGAGGGCGAAAGTGGAGTAAATGTTGTCAATTTTTTCCGCAAAAAAGGTGCTGATGCGCTCACAGGCCTCTGTTGAGGGGGTGAGGGTTTGTGATGTGCTGGACGGATTGTTGAGTTCCTTCACTATTTTGAACAATTATTTTGCGGAATTGTTGCTGTCATGAATTCGCTGGGTGAAGTATGCTTTTTTCGCGTCTCGGATTGCTGATGTGTACTGTTTTCGTTTAGTGACATAGATTGCTCTGGTTTCTGGGTCTTTTGTTTGTCTCCATCGGTGTTCGTCCTTTTGGCATTCCTTTTTAAGTCTCTTGAGGAGGGGGGTGTACCATTTTTCCCTGGTAGTTGTTTTTTTCTTAGATTCCCGCATGGGGGCTATTTTATCCAGCGTTTGTCGAATTCCAGTGTCTAGAAGAGTGACATTACTGCAGATGGGAGAGTCGTCCTGCAAAGCAACGTCTGCCTCGAGGAAGTGGTCTTGGAAGTTGGAGTCATTAATTAGTCTCCAGGTTCTGTTGGTGGTAAAGGAGGTGAATCTCTGCTTCAGGCGTTTACCAGGGAGCTTAAATGAGAAGGATAACATGGAGTGGTCCGACCAGGGCAGGGGGAGGATTTCCTTTATGTTAGTTGACTCGATGTTGGTGAAAAGGAGATCTAGAGTATGCCCTGCTAAGTGTGTGGGGCCCTCAACCCACTGTTTGAGTTGTAAGATTTCCATGTCATATTTCAGTTGGGAGGATCCGGGGGCAGTTATTTTTTCATAGTGGACGTTGAAATCACTAATGACCATGTAATTTTTGTGTTTTAAGCAAAATGGTAACAATTGATTCAGTAACTTGGCACTGATGTTAGCTTAAAATTTATCATAAAAGTTGATTCTTACAGAACTGCTCAGCAGTTTACTTTTTAAGGGTGCAGAAATACAGAGAAATACCAAGAAATGGCCCAGTTTAGTCAAGATTCTTTCTGCTGTGCCATGCTGTGCCAAACAACTGAACCTTGAGGGGTACATGTAGTTCAACCAAAATATTGCCAATTTCCCTCGCCCCTGAACTACTTGAACATAAGCAGATTCATTTGGAAACCCTAGTGACATTTCAGTGACCAAAGGTGATCACTCATTCCTACTGTCTCAGTCAGAATCATCCCAAATGTTGCTGCTGTTTCAGTCTGTTAAAGACTGTATAGGTCTGAGCCACAAAAGATTACATATGGAACAGCGAGGGCCCCTATGTTCTATACTCATCTTGTATTCATGATGTGACTTGTAGTGGTGTTCTTCAACAACATTGAATCTTACATATATAGTTCGGTCAAAGTATTGCATTCAGAATATAGACTACTACAATATCATGAAAACAAGTCTACATAGCCACGTATAGATCTACTATCCTTAACCCGCATTTATTTACCATGTTGATATAGATCTTCAAGGTATGTAGATATGGAGCTAAGAACAGTAAATCCATGCTTACCAATATACTCTTACCGTCACCATATTGCAATAGTCTATATGCCGGATAACATATGATAGCAGGATGATATTTTGTCACTTGATTTTGTTACATACATCCCCTAGTATTGAGAGGAGATGGATATAGATAGTGGTGAGATCAAGAGACAAGAAGTAGTGAAGTAGTGTGGCTCACTGGTTAGAGGCGGCAGACCCGAGAGCAGAGGACGGCCCGGGACCAGGGTTCAATTCCCGGCGCGGCAGGTTTCTGGACCAGGGTCAGCGGACTCGATAATTCTCTCGCCTCGGTGCCCACTCTGATCAGCGATCACACTCTGGGCATTAGCTTGCCTCATCTTCACTAACGGCCCCACCAGACTGCCGGGGATGCCTGGTCTCACCCTGGAGATACCCATTAAGGGACCATCTCTCAGGGAAGCCAGGAAGGGTTTCGCAGCGGTCGAAGCGCCTTGGGACCCTACGGGTAAGTAGTGCGCTATATAAATGCCTATACATTTACATTTACATTTACAAGAAAGGATGAGATGGGAGAGAAAAAATGAGCAAAGGAAACATATGAAGGAAATTATCTTTCTGAGAGTGCTTGTATCTCAACTGATGGAAAAATAAGATGCAATGGAAGACACCTTTGGGGGTCTTCTCACATGGTCTATAAAAAAGGAGATGAGGAGGTAAGCAGCACAAGAAAGTGAGGCAGGGTCTTGGTGAGGAAGGATGTAGAAATCAGAGGGCTGGGGAAGATTACTTTGTGAGGAATATGCGTGTGGGAACCAGGGCCGGACTGGCATTTGCGGGCACCGGGCATTTCCCCGGTGGGCTGGAGGGGTGGGGGCCGTTTTGTGGCTGCAGGGGGCCGCTTTTCTTACAGAGTGCCGGTTTTGTAGCAGCGCTGCAAAATCGGCCCTCTGTAAGAAAAGCTGTAGCAGTGCTTTGCGGGTAACAACCCCCTTCCCTCCCGTTACCAGGGCCGGTGGAGAAGCAACCTGCCAGGGCTGGTTGCTGGTCTCAGTCCGGCCTTGGTGGGAACCAAAAGTAGCTTAGGCAAATATTTAAATCAGCTCTGCTCCTTCATCCCCTCAGGCTTTCCATCTATCCATTCTCTGACACTCATGCCTCTTTAAACTCTCCATCTTCTCCCTTTTCTCCCCTCGTCAATTTCTGTTCTCTCTTTCTTCTTAAACCCTCACTGCAGATGCTTCAATAAACGCCGGGCAACAGGAGAGAGTGACGGAGGAGCCACCAGAGGCAGTGGGCTTTCAAAAACCAGCCTCCCAAGGCTCCAGCCCCACATCCCCTACAAAAAGAATGCCGGATGAGCTAAATGGACATTACCTGCCCAGTGGGTATTATCTCCTCACCCAGGTGCCACTTCTTACATCGTGAGGTGTGTCCACACACTATGATGTAAGGACTGAACATGGAGGGAGAATCAGAGTAATGGAATTACTCATAAGTAATCAAAGTATTTCCCTACTCCCATTGAGTATTTATGGGTAAACTTCTGAAACAATGACTTTTTCCATGCAGGTGTGCCTTCTAGGAATAAACACAACACATTATGCTGCGGTTTGAAGCTTACTTCATGGCACTTTGTAGAAAGTCCTAGGGGCATATTACCAACAACTAGCGATCATTTTTGTCTCTAACTTGTTTAGAGACAAAAATTATCGCCGCACATCGGCGATTTTTATCGCAGATAAACCTTGCTATTAGCAAGGTTTATCACAAATGCGATAAAAAACGGCTGCAATGCATGAATATCGCTGAAAAGTCAGCGATATTCATGCATTATCGAGCAAATGCTCTTAGCCATGTTATCCACCTCCCATTGGATAACATGGCTAAGAACTGCTCAGGGCAGGTGTTAGCTTTTGGAGATATTCGCGCTTAGCGCGAATATCTCCAAAAGTTGGTAATAGGAGATAGCGATGTTAGGGACTGTTTCCAGTCGCTAACATCTTGGCACGCCCACTTTGCATGTCATTAGTGATAAATATCACTGACATGCAAAGCGGGGCCCAAGATGGTCGTTATCTCCTATTAGCTGTCACTAACTGGTGTTAGCGACAGCTTGGTAATAGGGAGATAATTTTATCTCCGCTTTCTTGGCTTTTAAAGCCAAAAAAGCGGAGATAAACCCCCTTGATAATATGCCCCTTAGTTCCTCCATTTTAACCTCCCCACTCTCTCTATCCTGTCCCTTCCCTCTTTATCTTTACCCCTTTTTCCTGTTCTTCCCTTACTTCCCTTCCCTCTCTCTTTCCTGTATCCTTCCCAATCCCTCCTTATTTACCTTCCCCACCGTTGGACCTTGATCTCTACCTTCCAGCTTCCCTCTCATTCACTACACTCTTGCTCTCCCCCACCAACCTCCATAATCTTGCTCCTTCCTCCATTTCTTCCAGTTCTGCCTTGCTCGCTTCAGCTTTCTCTTCTTCGAGCTCTCTCTCACTCACCATGCTCTAGCCCGCCTCCCATTAACCTCTCCAACATTCCACCATTCTTCTTATTACTTGTCTTGTTTGTGTGCTTGCTTCAGTTTATTGTAAGGCTGGTATCGCTGCTACTTTATAAAGCCCATCTGTATCTCTTGGTGCCATGCACAACATAAAACTCATAATAAATAAGGGTCCAATTATCAGAGACTGCAGTACAACGTGGTTTTTAGTCACATTTTTAGGACTGCATCCCTTTAAAGGTCACTATAGTTTTACATTTGCAAAACATTGCAAAATGCACCAATGCCTCAAAAAATCAGACCAGCGTGCATTATGCCTCGTTTACTACGCCAAGCCTTTAATCAGGTGCAAAATCTCATTGGAAACCCAGTGCAAATGTATTTGAGCGTGGGAGTTTTGTGCCCAATATTCCCACTGGCCATTAAACGAGCCTCTTGGATTTATTGTCCACGTTGTAAATATTGTGTTGAGTCAGATAATAAAACGACGAACAGTGTAAACTAACTCTGGCTAATATAATCCAAGCAGTTTTTTTTACAGATAATTTCACCCTTTTATGGGCGCACGGGTCAGCAGTTCATCGGTGTTTCCATCCACATCCATAAAAAATAACGCATGCAGCAGAACGCACTGCACCTTTCATTGTACGCGAGACTAAAACCATGACAGCAGGTAGTGAATGCAAGACGCAGACCCTGGCGCGTGACCTCGTTGCATGTATCGTGGTCACGTGCTTAACTCATTAGCCCCCTGCTTGTGAGGTAATTAAACATTTCTACCTTCAAGAAATTGAACCCAAGACGCACAAATTGGCGCAAGGCCCGTTCATATACCGTGCACACATCCCTAGCTCATTAGCGCACGCTGGTGAGGTAATTATCCGTTCAAGGAAGGAATGTTTTATACACGCATGCATGATTGCGTATTTTACTTTTTCATGCTGGGCCACTGAACTGTAAGCACATTTGAGCATCGCCCTGGGGGTGGTTAATTATTTCAGTGACGGTCGGGGACGGTAAGGTCTTCAGTTTTGAGGCAGGGGGTACTCCTGAGTCATGGGCCAGGGGTGGGACCCATACGACACACGTCAGCTCTCCTTCGCGTGCTCTGCAACATGTTCAGTCACTGGCGGATGAAATGCATTGCACAACTGAGAAATTGGACATTTGCAATTTCTAATATTGGGCATTTTTTTTAGCATCTCAAGATCGCCTCATTTAAAGTTCAACAACTGCACATACTGATGAATTCCGTTGACTGTCTGGGAGTCCAGTGTTACCACCTGCTTTTTTTTTGTTTTTTGTTATTTTTAAGTCTGGTGTCGTAGGGTCAGCATTTTGACACTGGAAACCATGACCGGCTCTAACACATATGTTACCCCTGTTTGTTTGGTCTTGACTCTTTTCGTTTTCCGGAACAAAAGGCGGCAACCCGAGCCACCCCTTTGTGACACGGGGCAATGTGGCAGGCACACGGTGCATACCTGATGCAGAAATTAAACAAAAGGCGCCAAGCGTAAATGTAAACTATCCGATATTATGTGTCCAGAGCAAGTGAAATACGTTCAGCATCTTGAAGTCGGGGCCAGCCCCGAAGAAAGGGGCGCGGAGCAGGTGTGTGAACTCGCTTTCTTTCATGGTGACAGCCGACATGTAGAGGAAATGCGATCCTGCCGGCGGAGGCACAAAGCGCAACAGCGGGAGGGCAGGTGCCTGCTTCCAAAGCTCCCAGGCCAAAGGGGCTCTGGTTTGAAGTGTGTCTTTGAAGCGGGGTTTTCTTTTATTAGAACATGTCACACTATATTCTCGAAATATGGGCCCCCACGGAAGAGTTTTTGACACCATCGATCACACGCGTTAACTGTGCGGCTCCGGGTGTTTGTTTCGTGTGGCTTTAGACTGATACATCCGAAAGAAAGCAGCTAGTGTGCATTTTACTGAAATCCTTTGTCTTTTAAACACCAATTAATTTGTGGAGTTTTCCCCTCACAATGTTTTTTGCGGGCTGGGGGAGGTCTTACTTCACCTCGAATGACCAAACAACTCACCACCCCTTGCCTCGGTGCTGAGATGGTCAAACGGGGTTTCCTATGGAGACAGTTGTCAAAAGGCTGTGGGCCGAGGCCTGATGCGGGCACCAGTGAGACGAATTAAATATTCTCAAAGGCAAAAATATAACGTGCCTTTACAGGAGCGGACTATCAGAGGCACATTATAAATGAAGGCGAACAATATTTAGCCTTAGCACACCATGCAGCTCTATGCAGCCAGACTCACGTGGTAACAGTCTGAACACAAAACAATCCATCTGTAAAGAATCTCTCCTTTCTGATACACTTATCCATCCCTCCCTCCCTCCCTCCCTCCCTCCCTCCCTCCATCCATCCATCCATCCATCCATCCATCCATCCATCCATCCATCCATCCATCCATCCATCCACCCACCCACCCATCCACCCATCCATCCACCCACCCACCCAACCACCCATCCATTCAAGTTTTGTTATATTCTAATCCAGTGGCAAGGGCTTCTGTAAGTAGAAGGACATTGGACTTCGAGATAATCATGGGAGATGGATGAAGTGGAGGTCTTTGGTATAACTGGTGTTAGCCCAGGGCAGGCACAATCTCTGGGCAGGGGAATGCCACAAGTCTGTAAGCAGAAGAATGCAGCTGAATCTTGCCACTCAAGCAGTGGCACCGACCTAACTCTCATTGAGAGCTTGTATGGGAAAAAGATTATCTGCATTTAGGATGCTCCTGGGACACAGCAGAGGTTTATGCTGGGAACTCTATCATGGATGAGTCCTTTGACATATTGGCAAGTTGCAAAAGGTGCAATTCAAAAGTTAAGGATCAGAATCAGAATACGCTTTATTCAATTTAAGAAGTATTTAACCATAAAAGCACAATACATTAAAAAAAACATGAGTTACATCATAATAATTTAAATTAAAAAGAGAAATCACGAACAGTTTAAAAGACAGAGGGGCCATCGATTGTCATCCTATATCTATCCACCTCTTTCAGGTATTTGGCTATGTGATCAGTCACAGTTCCGTCATTTAAACATTGCAATTTTAAAAAAGCAGGTCAGCATTGTCTCACGCCATACACTTTCAAAAAGGCAAAATCAAGTTTTTTCCTAGGCAAAATATAAAACTTACAAAAGAACATGACATCAATTGTGGACTGTGCAGACGTATTATCACAGGGACATAAACATAACAAACGAGACCAGTCGTTTATATTTGGGAAAGTGATCCTAATATGAAAAATCCCAAGACATAGATGGGTCAATAACAACCTATCATAAATTCCTAAGGTATCTATCAGATAGGGTTGCGTTCCGGGTTGGGTCAAAAGTAATTGATGTGCTCTTACTGATGGTTTCATGATATTTGTAGCCAATCTGATGGTCTCCAAATGATCAGTACATAACAGCTTTAATTAATTCCTGGTAACATGATTCAAACTGTCAGGCTTAGCAAAGTACTCTGGATGTCCTAAGTCATTTACATTTTTTTTAACATATGTAATCCAGGGAATACTGTCTACACCATAAAGAGACAGGCAGTCATTAATCACATCCTGATTCAAACTAGTGGAAGTACCAGTCCAGACCTTATGCTAGAGCAGAATAGGCTGCATTTTAATCTGGTCAGAGAAGTAAGACAAACCCATCTCAGCGTAGCAAATAAATGTAGCGATGCTATTTGGTACCGCTAAAACATATCTTAAAAATCTATTTTCTACCAGCTGCAAGGACCCAACATTAGCATAGCCCCAGAAGCCAGCTCCATACATAGCAGTCGGTGTGCATTTGGCTTTATAAATTATTAGTAAGTCAGCAATTGGGCCCGTTCCTAACTTTCTAGCAAAATAGCAATTTTCCTGACTCAATAGCTTTTACCCATAGACCCCTTCTTTCGAATACAATGCCCAAGTAAGAAAAATGATTAGTAAAATTGAATTTCCTGTTTTTGATATAGAAATCTCTGCACTTGACATTTGGCTTACAACATTTCATTGCAAATGTTTTATTAATATTTTTGTTAAGGTCAAGATTTGATATATAGGCAGAGAAGCTGGAGATAACTTTTTGTAGACCAAGAATAGTACGAGCCAATAGGACTGCATTGTCCGCATATAACAATGCTCCGATTGGCTGTTTACCAATCCATGATTGTTCCTGACATTCGCTTCTCAATGATTCTCCCACGCTATTAATATAGAGGATAAACAAAAGGGGGCTAGCACACACCCTTGCCACACCCCCTTCTTAACAGGGAAGCTGTGGCTGAGTTCGCCACTTCTTCCGTAACGCACCCAGGCCCTGGCATCTAGATAGGACTGCTTTAAAAAGTTTAAAATTGGTGGATTCACCCTATGGACTCTAATATACTCCGAAGCTTCTTGTGGTTGACACAGTCAAAAGCTGAATTCAAATCAACAAAATACAGATATAAACTCCCCCTATTGGCCTGCAGATATTTTCCCAACAGGAGGTTCAAGTTCAGGCTCTGTTCAACAGTGCCCATACCTTGGAAAAACCCATACTGTAACTCTGAAAGTATACCATTTTCCTCCACCAAGAGCTGCAGGCAATTGAAGACAACACGCCCGGCCACCTTTACAAGATAATGGAGGAGTGATATTGGTCTGTAAACAGGCCGGGCCATCGCGGTTGCCTCTCTTAAAAATGGGGACAAGTATGGACTCCGTCCAGGTACCTGTAAATCCCTAGGTACAGCAAGCCTTTAGGACCATAGCTAACAGTGGTTCCCAAAGCATGGGGCAAAATTTAAATAGATCCACAGGAATACTTTGCCACCCATGCTCGCGATTACAGCTAAAATTACCTAATTGACGTTAAAATCAATCTCGATTGGAAGATGGCTTGAAGGGTTTATTGTTGAGGCCTCTTCATTTTGAAGATCTTTCATATTACAATAAAGACTAGAAAAATGAGTCACCTATTGATCCTCCCCTATTGTTATTTGAATACTGGGTAGATTCCTGGAGGCAAGAAATGGAGCATTCACCGCCTTCCAGAAGCCTTATATATCTTTCAGATCTGAGGCTTGCTTAAGATTTTGCCATAATTCCAATTTTATGGCAATCTTACACTCTTTGAGGGATAGCTTATACGCTGCTCTTGCCCTTTTTATAGCTCCTGGATCTTTCATCGGCTTAAGTAAGGCAGGTATCAAGGCTGCATGTACTTTTGAGCATTTAGAGTCAAACCAGCCTTTCTTACTATCTACCCGGTTTTTACTTTTTGATAATAATTTGTTTTATATGGACTGAGATATGTTTCTAAAAGAGCTAAGGACATCAGACTTATTGGCAATTTCATCGAGACAGACCAAGAAGTCATCTTTACAGCTTCTTTGAAGAGACAAACAGAGTTGTAATGAATCAACACCTGCCCACTTAACTGTATAGCCAATCAGTCTATTAATAACAATATCTTCTGCAGGTTGAGTGGCCAATCTTTTACTAGTTAACACATTTGCACAGCGGTTTCCAAAGTTTTTCGACCCGCGGCTCCCTTGACCTGTTGGCTGTTGGCCGCGGCTCCCTAATATTTTACATTTGTTTGGCGGGTAGTGGGGATGTAAGCCCGGCCTCTGCAGTACTTCCATTTTTCTTCCAGAAAATAATTGGTATGAAGCCAATGAAGGTATTATTATCTTAGATGTAATCCTATCCTATCCACTGCAGAGCCCCATGCAGTGTCAACAACTGATTGGAGGGATACAGAGATCTCAAAGAAGTAAATTGTTACCTCATTGCCATGTACAGCTCTTTAAAGAGGTGTATCTTTAGCTCATTCGTGAGCAGGGTTTGTGAGGCCCGATAGAAAGAGCAATGTTTTTACAGAATGGTGTCCAATCTGTGTGCCGCAGCACCCAGGTGGGCCATCAAAACTAGCCAGGGGAGCCACGCAAGAAGGGTATCAGTAGGGGACATGAAGCGTGCAAATGAGTATCACTCTGTGTTCGCCTCCTACTCTTGTGTGATGCTTCTGGCTTTGTGTAGCTCATGTGCATGTCTCCTTCCATGATAACTATGTATATTATCACATGTATGCACCTGCCAGTGCCCTCAGCTACACAACAAATCTGTGTGCCTTTAGTTTCTTTCAAAGAAAGATTAGTAGCTGATAACTATCGCTAAAACTAAACAACTAATAAAGAAGCAGAAAAGCATCTCAAGCAAACAAGAAACAGGGTCTAATCCACTCTAGGCATTTCGTTTCTCTGCAGGACTTGCTTCTTCCTGGTTCTGTGTCTTTTTGTGTGAGGACTAAAGATATTGGTACATGACTTGTGGCATATCTCTGTGCTTGTTACATGACTGCTGTGGCATCTTTTTCTTCTTGTTGCGTGATTGCTGTAGCAGCTCTCAGTTCTTGTACCAAGATTGTATTGGCATGTGCATCACCTCTGTGATTGTAACGTCTGCTGTGGCATATTGTTGGTGTTAGACCTTGCACCATTGGCGTGGGTCTCCCTTCCATTTTTACTGTTGCCTCCTGTATTTTTGCTCTTATTAGATGCTCTGGGCACTGTGCCACTGCTATTCAGTGCCGCAGTGCAAGTGCTCCCTATTGTAAATTGATGTATTAATCAGTGGTTCCATGTTTGGCTATTTGGTTTACTTGTCAGACCCTAGTCTAGTGCACTGAGTGTGCCCAGGGCGTGTAAATCCAAATGCTGCCAGTGGGCTTGCTGCACTGGTTGTGCCACCCACAAAAGCAGCCTTGTAAAATGTGTCTAAGGTCTGCCATTGCAGAGCCTGCTGCAGTCTGGTACTGTCATGTTGACAGGGCAAGTGCACCCACTTCCCACTTCCCAGTCCCTAAACCTTCCCTTTACTTCATATCAGTCACCCCTATGGTAGGCCCAAGGGCAGGGCGCATTGTAAGTATAAGGTAGGACAAACCCTGATGTGTGTGGAATGTCCTAATAGTGCAAGGCTACCTGTTCTCCATAGGCCATAATAGGCTGTTAGAGTTATTACATCTTATAATCCTAACGCTCTCAGAGGACATGGTAGAAATTCGAGTTTAGTATTCCTGAACTCAGATTAATAAAATACATCTTTTAGTAAAGTTAATTTTAATATTCCGTGTTTGCAAATAACACTTTTAGAAAGTAGGTATTTGCTTGTCTAACCATTCAAACCTGCCTCTGCTAGGTTGTGTATTCCTATGTCTGGTTTTGTGAGTAACAGGGGTGGGGAATTCCAAGAGACAGGCTGAGTCACCCAGTGGTGAATAGAAAGATCTGCATCTAGATGGGAGGGAGGAGTTGCACCTGAACCTTGACCTGGGCTGTGCCTGCCTTCCACAATGCTGGCTTCACCCCCTGGGGAGCGGCTGATGTCTCTGCGCTGCACACTGAAAGAAGAGAAGGAGTCCTGTAAACAAAGTGCTCCAGTACTGTACTTGCCTTCCACAATGTTGGCTCCACCTCCTGTGGGGCGTCTGATGTGCCTGCCCTGCACTGTGAAAGGAAAGGAGAAGTCTGGTAAACAGAGTGCTTCAGAACTAGTTTGGACTGGGAAAAGGCCCCTCTCCCCTCAGAGAACAAAGGATTTTGGGGTATAAATATTGGGACCCTGATCCCATGAAATTAGATCACTTTGGACTACAAGTAAGTATGGGCGTAAAATCCGTTTCACAGGCAAATTTGCGTATTTTTGGCAATTTCGCAATCCGCGAATCGCGCAAATTTGCCTAAAAATCCACATATTGCAGGCTGCGAATTATTTTTCTTGATCGCGCTTGAAAAATACAATATCGCGTGCACGGTGTTGACTTACCGTGATTCTGAGTCCGCCGAGTTGTTTTTCTCCCGGTTTGCATGTGCTGCACCATTTTCGATCTTGCTGTGTGATCGCGCAAGAGTTTTTCGAACGCAATTATGTCATCGTAGCTCGCCATCTTGCACAGCAAGAGTTTGACAACGCGAGTACGTCATAAAGGCCCGCGATAACGCATTGCGGGAGTAAACAATGCCGAACACGTAGATGCGTAGCGCAGCTGAATTCCGGCGGGAGATTTGAACAGCTCGCGTTCCCGAAATTGCAAAAATTGCAATTCTGCACAAGAAATCCACCGCAGGAAGCATAAACCTTCTGAAAATGATGATTTTGATCAGAATAACTCCTCAGATTGACATTTGGCTGCACTTTTTGGTGCAAGGAGTCCAATTTTTTTGGGGGGGGGGTGGTGGGAGGAAGGACGTGCCCCAGAGTCTCCAACTTCCTGTTCCTGTCCAGCAGGCTCCTCCGAGTGCTTTGTCCATGTCCTGGTCACTTTTGATTTGGATCTGGAGCTGGAAGGATGACTTTTTGTTGCTGGTGCTAGATATTTGTATTTGAGGACTTTTTGGACTTTGGAGTTTGGATCACTTTTGGACTTGAGATTTTACAAGTAAGTTGGTGTTGTTTGTTTGGGGCATTGCAGTTGAGGCAACTACAGTTTTAAAACTTTTTTCACAACTTAAAAAATATATATATTGTGGTTAGCCACAGTATCCAGTAGGCCCAGGGTTAGTGATGAGTGCATGATACAACCGTTTCTGTGATTTGTTTTAAACTTAATTCTCATTTATGTCATGGAATTTTAGCTCACTGTTATATGTTGATTTTTTTTTAATTTTGGGGTGCCTGTAAAGCCTCACTAGCCAGTAGGCACAGGTGTAGTGAGTGGTAAATGGGCCTAGTCTTTCTGCGGGGTGTCTTGAATTTAAACATCTTTGTGGGCCTGGATGGCATTGGAGTGTGGTGATTTTTGTGTGCTTTTCGACTATTTGGGGTGTTGTTGGGGCCTGGCCATGTGGGTGGGGGCCATTTTGAGGCCTGGTACAGGCAGGACCTGGCCATGTGGTGGGGATCAAAGGACCATTTTGAAGCCAGGCAGTGTGCTCAGGCCTGAACCCAGTTTGCCTTGCTTTCAACCATTATGCCCAGGGGTACTAAGTGATGCATGGACCTAGTCTTTCTGTGGGGTGTCTTGAATTTAAACATCATTGAGGGTATGAATGGCATTGGATTGTGGTGATTGTTGTGTGCTTTTTGTCTTTTTGGGGTGTTGTTGGGGCCTGGTCATGTGGGTGGGGGCCATTTTGAGGCCAGGTCCAGGCAGGGCCTGGCAATGTGGTGGGGTCAAGGGGCCATTTTGAAGCCAGGCAGTGTGCTCAGGCCTGCTCCCAGTTTGCCTTGCTTTCAACCATTATGCCCAGGGTTACTCAGTGGTGAATGGACCTAGTCTTTCTGTGGGGTGTCTTGAATTTAAACATCATTGAGGGCATGATGGCATTGGATTGTGGTGATTTATCTGTGCTTTTTTACTGTTTGGGGTGTTGTTGGGGCCTGGCCATGTGGGTGGGGGCCATTTTGAGGCCTGATACAGGCAGGGCCTGGCCATGTGGTGGGGGTCAAGGGGACATTTTGAAGCCAGGCAGTATGGTCAGGCCTGCACCCAGTTTGCCTTGCTTGCAACCATTATGCCCAGGGGTACTCAGTGGTGCATGGACCTAGTTTTTCTGTGGGGTGTCTTGAATTTAAACATCATTGAGGGCATGGATGGCATTAGATTGTGGTGATTTTTGTGTGCTTTTCGACTTTTTGGGGTGTTGTTGGGGCCTGGCCATGTGGGTGGGGGCCATTTTGAGGCCTGGTCCAGCTAGGGCCTGGCCATGTGGTGGGGGTCAAGGGGCCATTTTGAAGCCAGGCAGTGTGCTCAGGCCTGCTCCCAGTTTGCCTTGCTTTCAACCATTATGCCCAGGGGTACTCAGTGGTGCATGGGCCTAGTCTTTCTGTGGGGTGTCTTGAATTTAAACATCATTGAGGGCATGGATGGCATTGGATTGTGGTGATTTTTGTGTGTTTATTTTACTTTTTGGGGTGTTGTTGGGGCCTGGCCATGTGGGTGGGGGCCATTTTGAGGCCTGGGACAGGCAGGGCCTGGCCATCTGGTGGGGGTCAAGGGGACATTTTGAAGCCAGGCAGTGTGCTCAGGCCTGCACCCAGTTTGCCTTGTTTTCAACCATTATGCCCAGGGGTACTCAGTGGTGCATGGACCTAGTCTTTCTGTGGGGTGTCATGAATTTAAACATCCTTGAGGGCATGGATGGGATTGGATTGTGGTGATTATTGTGTGTTTTTCGACTTTTTGGGGTGTTGTTGGGGCCTGGCCATGTGTGTGGGGGTCATTGTGAGGCCTGGTACAAGCAGGGCCTGGCCATGTGGTGGGGGTCAAGGGGCCATTTTGAGGCCAGGTAGTGTGCTCAGGCCTGCACCCAGTTTGCCTTGCTTTCAACCATAATTCCCAGGGGTACTCAGTGGTGCATGGACCTAGTCTTTCTGTGGGGTGTCTTGAATTTAAACATCATTGAGGGCATGGATGGCATTGGATTGTGGTGATTTATCTGTGCTTCTTTACTTTTTGGGGTGTTGTTGGGGCCTGGCCATGTGGGTGGGGGCCATTTTGAGGCCTGATACAGGCAGGGCCTGGCTATGTGGTGGGGGTCAAGGGGCCATTTTGAAGCCAGGCAGTGTGCTCAGGCCTGCACCCAGTTTGTCTTGCTTTCAACCATTATGCCCAGGGGCGCTCAGTGGTGCATGGACCTAGTCTTTCTGTGGGGTGTCTTGAATTTAAACATCATTGAGTGCATGGATGGCATTGGATTGTGGTGATTTTTGTGTGTTTTTCTGACTTTTTGGGGTGTTGTTGGGGCCTGGCCATGTGGGTCGGGGCCATATTGAGGCCTGGGACAGGCAGGGCCTGGCCATGTGGTGGGGGTCAAGGGGCCATTTTGAAGCCAGGCAGTGTGCTCAGGCCTGCACCCAGTTTGCCTTGCTTTCAACCATTATGCCCAGGGGTACTCAGTGGTGCATGGACCTAGTCTTTCTGTGGGGTGTCATGAATTTAAACATCCTTGAGGGCATGGATGGGATTGGATTGTGGTGATTTTTGTGTGTTTTTTGACTTTTTGGGGTGTTGTTGGGGCCTGGCCATGTGGATGGGGGTCATTTTGAGGCCTGGTACAGGCAGGGCCTGGCCATGTGGTGGGGGTCAAGGGGCCATTTTGAAGCCAGGCCGTGTGCTCAGGCCTGCACCCAGTTTGCCTTGCTTTCAAACATTATGCCCAGGGGTACTCAGTGGTGCATGGGCCTAGTCTTTCTGTGGGGTGTCTTGAATTTAAACATCATTGTAGGCATGGATGGCATTGGAGTGTGGTGATTTTTGTGTGCTTTTCGACTTTTTGGGGAGTTGTTGGGGCCTGGCCATGTGAGTGGGGGCCATTTTGAGGCCTGGTACAGGCAGGACCTGGCCATGTGGTGGGCGTCAAGGAACCATTTTGAAGCCAGGCAGTGTTCTCAGGCCTGAACCCAGTTTGCCTTGCTTTCAACCATTATGCCCAGGGGTACTCAGTGGTGCATGGACCTAGTCTTTCTGTGGGGTGTCTTGAATTTAAACATCATTGAGGGTATGGATGGCATTGGATTGTGGTGATTGTTGTGTGTTTTTGACTTTTTGGGGTGTTGTTGGGGCCTGGTCATGTCGGTGGGGGCTATTTTGAGGCCAGGCCCAGGCAGGGCCTGGCAATGTGGTGGGGTCAAGGGGCCATTTTGAAGCCAGGCAGTGTGCTCAGGCGTGCTCCCAGTTTGCCTTGCTTTCAACCATTATGCCCAGGGTTACTAAGTGGTGCATGGACTTAGTCTTTCTGTGGGGTGTCTTGAATTTAAACATCATTGAGGGCATGGATGGGATTGGATTGTGGTGATTTATCCGTGCTTTTTGACTTTTTGGGGTGTTGTTGGGGCCTGGCCATGTGGGTGGGGGCCATTTTGAGGCCTGATACAGGCAGGGCCTGGCCATGTGGTGGGGGTCAAGGGGCCATTTTGAAGCCAGGCAGTGTGCTCAGGCCTGCACCCAGTTTGCCTTGCTTGCAACCATTATGCCCAGGGGCACTCAGTGGTGCATGGGCCTAGTCTTTCTGTGGGGTGTCTTGAATTAAACATCATTGTGGGCATGGATGGCATTGGAGTGTGGTGATTTTTGTGTGATTTTCGACTTTTTGGGGTGTTGTTTCGCCTGGCCATGTGGGTGGGGGCCATTTTGAGGCCTGGTACAGGCAGGACCTGGTCATGTGGTGGGGATCAAGGGACCATTTTGAAGCCAGGCAGTGTGCTCAGGCCTGAACCCAGTTTGCCTTGCTTTCAACCATTATGCCCAGGGGTACTCAGTGGTGCATGGACCTAGTCTTTCTGTGGGGTGTCTTGAATTTAAACATCATTGAGGGTATGGATGGCATTGGATTGTGGTGAATTTCGTGTGCTTTTTGACTTTTTTGGGTTTTGTGGGGGCCTGGTCATGTGGGTGGGGGCCATTTTGAGGCCAGGTCCAGGCAGGGCCTGGCAATGTGGTGGGGTCAAGGGGCCATCTTGAAGCCAGGCAGTGTGCTCAGGCCTGCTCCCAGTTTGCCTTGCTTTCAACCATTATGCCCAGGGTTACTCAGTGGTGCATGGACCTAGTCTTTCTGTGGGGTGTCTTGAATTTAAACATCATTGAGGGCATGGATGGCATTGGATTGTGGTGATTTATCTGTGCTTTTTGACTTTTTGGGGTGTTGTTGGGGCCTGGCCATGTGGGTGGGGGCCATTTTAAGGCCTGATACAGGCAGGGCCTGGCCATGTGGTGGGGGTCAAGGGGCCAATTTGAAGCCAGGCAGTGTGCTCAGGCCTCCACCCAGTTTGCCTTGCTTGCAACCATTATGCCCAGGGGTACTCAGTGGTGCAAGGACCTAGTCTTTCTGTGGGGTGTCTTGAATTTAAACATCATTGAGGGCATGGATGGCATTAGATTGTGGTGATTTTTGTGTGCTTTTTGACTTTTTGGGGTGTTGTTGGGGCCTGGCCATGTGGGTGGGGGCCATTTTAAGGCCTGGGACAGGCAGGGCCTAGCCATGTGGTGGGGGTCAAGGGGCCATTTTGAAGCCAGGCAGTGTGCTCAGGCCTGCACCCAGTTTGCCTTGTTTTCAACCATTATGCCCAGGGGTACTCAGTGGTGCATGGACCTAGTCTTTCTGTGGGGTGTCATGAATTTAAACATCCTTGAGGGCATGGATGGGATTGGATTGTGGTGATTATTGTGTGTTTTTCGACTTTTTGGGGTGTTGTTGGGGCCTGGCCATGTGTGTGGGGGTCATTGTGAGGCCTGGTACAAGCAGGGCCTGGCCATGTGGTGGGGGTCAAGGGGCCATTTTGAGGACAGGTAGTGTGCTCAGGCCTGCACCCAGTTTGCCTTGCTTTCAACCATTATGCCCAGGGGTACTCAGTGGTGCATGGGCCTAGTCTTTCTGTGGGGTGTCTTGAATTTAAACATCATTGTGGGCATGGATGGCATAGGAGTGTGGTGATTTTTGTGTGCTTTTCGACTATTTGGGGTGTTGTTGGGGCCTGGCCATATGGGTGGGGGCCATTTTGGGTCCTGATACAGGCAGGGCCTGGCCATGTGGTGGGGGTCAAGGGGCCATTTTGAAGCCAGGCAGTGTGCTCAGGCCTGCACCCAGTTTGCCTTGCTTTCAACCATTATTCCCAGGGGTACTCAGTGGTGCATGGACCTAGTCTTTCTGTGGGGTGTCTTGAATTTAAACATCATTGAGGGCATGGATGGCATTGGATTGTGGTGATTTATCTGTGCTTCTTTACTTTTTGGGGTGTTGTTGGGGCCTGGCCATGTGGGTGGGGGCCATTTTGAGGCCTGATACAGGCAGGGCCTGGCTATGTGGTGGGGGTCAAGGGGCCATTTTGAAGCCAGGCAGTGTGCTCAGGCCAGCACCCAGTTTGTCTTGCTTTCAACCATTATGCCCAGGGGCACTCAGTGGTGCATGGACCTAGTCTTTCTGTGTGGTGTCTTGAATTTAAACATCATTGAGTGCATGGATGGCATTGGATTGTGGTGATTTTTGTGTGTTTTTCTGACTTTTTGGGGTGTTGTTGGGGCCTGGCCATGTGGGTCGGGGCCATATTGAGGCCTGGGACAGGCAGGGCCTGGCCATGTGGTGGGGGTCAAGGGGCCATTTTGAAGCCAGGCAGTGTGCTCAGGCCTGCACCCAGTTTGCCTTGCTTTCAACCATTATGCCCAGGGGTACTCAGTGGTGCATGGACCTAGTCTTTCTGTGGGGTGTCATGAATTTAAACATCCTTGAGGGCATGGATGGGATTGGATTGTGGTGATTTTTGTGTGTTTTTTGACTTTTTGGGGTGTTGTTGGGGCCTGGCCATGTGGATGGGGGTCATTTTGAGGCCTGGTACAGGCAGGGCCTGGCCATGTGGTGGGGGTCAAGGGGCCATTTTGAAGCCAGGCCGTGTGCTCAGGCCTGCACCCAGTTTGCCTTGCTTTTAAACATTATGCCCAGGGGTACTCAGTGGTGCATGGGCCTAGTCTTTCTGTGGGGTGTCTTGAATTTAAACATTTTGTAGGCATGGATGGCATTGGAGTGTGGTGATTTTTGTGTGCTTTTCGACTTTTTGGGGAGTTGCTGGGGCCTGGCCATGTGGGTGGGGGCCATTTTGAGGCCTGGTACAGGCAGGACCTGGCCATGTGGTGGGCGTCAAGGAACCATTTTGAAGCCAGGCAGTGTTCTCAGGCCTGAACCCAGTTTGCCTTGCTTTCAACCATTATGCCCAGGGGTACTCAGGGGTGCATGGACCTAGTCTTTCTGTGGGGTGTCTTGAATTTAAACATCATTGAGGGTATGGATGGCATTGGATTGTGGTGATTGTTGTGTGTTTTTGACTTTTTGGGGTGTTGTTGGGGCCTGGTCATGTGGGTGGGGGCTATTTTGAGGCCAGGTCCAGGCAGGGCCTGGCAATGTGGTGGGGTCAAGGGGCCATTTTGAAGCCAGGCAGTGTGCTCAGGCGTGCTCCCAGTTTGCCTTGCTTTCAACCATTATGCCCAGGGTTACTAAGTGGTGCATGGACCTAGTCTTTCTGTGGGGTGTCTTGAATTTAAACATCATTGAGGGCATGGATGGGATTGGATTGTGGTGATTTATCTGTGCTTTTTGACTTTTTGGGGTGTTGTTGGGGCCTGGCCATGTGGGTGGGGGCCATTTTGAGGCCTGATACAGGCAGGGCCTGGCCATGTGGTGGGGGTCAAGGGGCCATTTTGAAGCCAGGCAGTGTGCTCAGGCCTGCACCCAGTTTGCCTTGCTTGCAACCATTATGCCCAGGGGTACTCAGTGGTGCATGGGCCTAGTCTTTCTGTGGGGTGTCTTGAATTAAACATCATTGTGGGCATGGATGGCATTGGAGTGTGGTGATTTTTGTGTGATTTTCGACTTTTTTGGGGTGTTGTTTCGCCTGGCCATGTGAGTGGGGTCCATTTTGAGGCCTGGTACAGGCAGGACCTGGTCATGTGGTGGGGATCAAGGGACCATTTTGAAGCCAGGCAGTGTGCTCAGGCCTGAACCCAGTTTGCCTTGCTTTCAACCATTATGCCCAGGGGTACTCAGTGGTGCATGGACCTAGTCTTTCTGTGGGGTGTCTTGAATTTAAACATCATTGAGGGTATGGATGGCATTGGATTGTGGTGAATTTCGTGTGCTTTTTGACTTTTTTGGGTTTTGTGGGGGCCTGGTCATGTTGGTGGGGGCCATTTTGAGGCCAGGTCCAGGCAGGGCCTGGCAATGTGGTGGGGTCAAGGGGCCATCTTGAAGCCAGGCAGTGTGCTCAGGCCTGCTCCCAGTTTGCCTTGCTTTCAACCATTATGCCCAGGGTTACTCAGTGGTGCATGGACCTAGTCTTTCTGTGGGGTGTCTTGAATTTAAACATCATCGAGGGCATGGATGGCATTGGATTGTGGTGATTTATCTGTGCTTTTTGACTTTTTGGGGTGTTGTTGGGGCCTGGCCATGTGGGTGGGGGCCATTTTAAGGCCTGATACAGGCAGGGCCTGGCCATGTGGTGGGGGTCAAGGGGCCAATTTGAAGCCAGGCAGTGTGCTCAGGCCTCCACCCAGTTTGCCTTGCTTGCAACCATTATGCCCAGGGGTACTCAGTGGTGCATGGACCTAGTCTTTCTGTGGGGTGTCTTGAATTTAAACATCATTGAGGGCATGGATGGCATTAGATTGTGGTGATTTTTGTGTGCTTTTTGACTTTTTGGGGTGTTGTTGGGGCCTGGCCATGTGGGTGGGGGCCATTTTGAGGCCTGATCCAGCTAGGGCCTGGCCATGTGGTGGGGTCAAGGGGCCATTTTGAAGCCAGGCAGTGTGCTCAGGCCTGCACCCAGTTTGCCTTGCTTTCAACCATTATGCCCAGGGGTACTCAGTGGTGCATGGACCTAGTCTTTCTGTGGGGTGTCATGAATTTAAACATCCTTGAGGGCATGGATGGGATTGGATTGTGGTGATTTTTGTGTGTTTTTTGACTTTTTGGGGTGTTGTTGGGGCCTGGCCATGTGGATGGGGGCCATTTTAAGGCCTGATACAGGCAGGGCCTGGCCATGTGGTGGGGGTCAAGGGGCCAATTTGAAGCCAGGCAGTGTGCTCAGGCCTCCACCCAGTTTGCCTTGCTTGCAACCATTATGCCCAGGGGTACTCAGTGGTGCATGGACCTAGTCTTTCTGTGGGGTGTCATGAATTTAAACATCCTTGAGGGCATGGATGGGATTGGAGTGTGGTGATTTTTGTGTGTTTTTCGACTTTTTGAGGTGTTGTTGTGGCCTGGCCATGTGGGTGGGGGTCATTTTGAGGCCTGGTACAGGCAGGACCTGGCCATGTGGTGGGCGTCAAGGAACCATTTTGAAGCCAGGCCGTGTGCTCAGGCCTGAACCCAGTTTGCCTTGCTTTCAACCATTATGCCCAGGGGTACTCAGTGGTGCATGGACCTAGTCTTTCTGTGGGGTGTCTTGAATTTAAACATCATTGAGGGTATGGATGGCATTGGATTGTGGTGATTGTTGTGTGTTTTTGACTTTTTGGGGTGTTGTTGGGGCCTGGTCATGTGGGTGGGGGCTATTTTGAGGCCAGGTCCAGGCAGGGCCTGGCAATGTGGTGGGGTCAAGGGGCCATTTTGAAGCCAGGCAGTGTGTTCAGGCCTGCACCCAGTTTGCCTTGCTTTCAACCATTATGCCCAGGGTTACTAAGTGGTGCATGGACCTAGTCTTTATGTGGGGTGTCTTGAATTTAAACATCATTGAGGGCATGGATGGGATTGGATTGTGTTGATTTATCTGTGCTTTTTGACTTTTTGGGGTGTTGTTGGGGCCTGGCCATGTGGGTGGGGGCCATTTTGAGGCCTGATACAGGCAGGGCCTGGCCATGTGGTGGGGGTCAAGGGGCCATTTTGAAGCCAGGCAGTGTGCTCAGGCCTGCACCCAGTTTGCCTTGCTTGCAACCATTATGCCCAGGGGTACTCAGTGGTGCATGGGCCTAGTCTTTCTGTGGGGTGTCTTGAATTAAACATCATTGTGGGCATGGATGGCATTGGAGTGTGGTGATTTTTGTGTGATTTTCGAATTTTTGGGGTGTTGTTTCGCCTGGCCATGTGGGTGGGGGCCATTTTGAGGCCTGGTACAGGCAGGACCTGGTCATGTGGTGGGGATCAAGGGACCATTTTGAAGCCAGGCAGTGTGCTCAGGCCTGAACCCAGTTTGCCTTGCTTTCAACCATTATGCCCAGGGGTACTCAGTGGTGCATGGACCTAGTCTTTCTGTGGGGTGTCTTGAATTTAAACATCATTCAGGGTATGGATGGCATTGGATTGTTGTGATTTTTGTGTCCTTTTTGACTTTTTTGGGTTTTGTGGGGGCCTGGTCATGTGGGTGGGGGCCATTTTGAGGCCAGGTCCAGGCAGGGCCTGGCAATGTGGTGGGGTCAAGGGGCCATTTTGAAGCCAGGCAGTGTGCTCAGGCCTGCTCCCAGTTTGCCTTGCTTTCAACCATTATGCCCAGGGTTACTCAGTGGTGCATGGACCTAGTCTTTCTGTGGGGTGTCTTGAATTTAAACATCATTGAGGGCATGGATGGCATTGGATTGTGGTGATTTATCTGTGCTTTTTGACTTTTTGGGGTGTTGATGGGGCCTGGCCATGTGGGTGGGGGCCATTTTAAGGCCTGATACAGGCAGGGCCTGGCCATGTGGTGGGGGTCAAGGGGCCAATTTGAAGCCAGGCAGTGTGCTCAGGCCTCAACCCAGTTTGCCTTGCTTGCAACCATTATGCCCAGGGGTACTCAGTGGTGCATGGACCTAGTCTTTCTGTGGGGTGTCTTGAATTTAAACATAATTGAGGGCATGGATGGCATTAGATTGTGGTGATTTTTGTGTGCTTTTCGACTTTTTGGGGTGTTGTTGGGGCCTGGCCATGTGGGTGGGGGCCATTTTGAGGCCTGGTCCAGCTAGGGCCTGGCCATGTGGTGGGGGTCAAGGGGCCATTTTGAAACCAGGCAGTGTGCTCAGGCCTGCACCCAATTTGCCTTGCTTTCAGCCATTATGCCCAGGGGTACTCAGTGGTGCATGGACCTAGTCTTTCTGTGGGGTGTCATGAATTTAAACATCCTTGAGGGCATGGATGGGATTGGATTGTGGTGATTTTTGTGTGTTTTTCGACTTTTTGAGGTGTTGTTGGGGCCTGGCCATGTGGGTGGGGGTCATTTTGAGGCCTGGTACAGGCAGGGCCTGGCCATGTGGTGGGGGTCAAGGGGCCATTTTGAAGCCTGGCCGTGTGCTCAGGCCTGCACCCAGTTTGCCTTGCTTTCAACCTTTATGCCCAGGGGTACTCAGTGGTGCATGGGCCTAGTCTTTCTGTGGGGTGTCTTGAATTTAAACATCATTGTGGGCATGGATGGCATTGGAGTGTGGTGATTTTTGTGTGCTTTTCGACTTTTGGGGTGTTGTTGGGGCCTGGCCATGTGGGTGGGGGTCATTTTGAGGCCTGGTACAGGCAGGGCCTGGCCATGTGGTGGGGGTCAAGGGGCCATTTTGAAGCCAGGCCGTGTGCTCAGGCCTGCACCCAGTTTGCCTTGCTTTCAAGCATTATGCCCAGGGGTACTCAGTGGTGCATGGGCCTAGTCTTTCTGTGGGGTGTCTTGAATTTAAACATCCTTGGGGGCATGTATGAGATTGGAGTGTGATGATTTTTGTGTGCTTTTCGACTTTTTGGGGTGTTGTTGGGGCCTGGCCATGTGGGTGGGGGCCATTTTGAGGCCTGGTACAGGCAGGACCTGGCCATGAGGTGTGGGTCAAGGGACCATTTTGAAGCCAGGCAGTATGCTCAGGCCTGAACCCAGTTTGCCTTGCTTTCAACCATTATGCCCAGGGGTACTGAGTGGTGCATGGACCTAGCCTTTCTGTGGGGTGTCTTGAATTTGAACATCATTGAGGCCATGGATGGCATTGGATTGTGGTGATTTATCTGTGCGTTTTGACTTTTTGGGGTGTTGTTGGGACCTGGCCATGTGGGCGGGGGCCATTTTGAGGCCTGATACAGGCAGGGCCTGGCAATGTGGTGGGGTCAAGGGGCCATTTTGAAGCCAGGCAGTGTGCTCAGGCCTGCTCCCAGTTTGCCTTGCTTTCAACCATTATGCCCAGGGTTACTCAGTGGTGCATGGACCTAGTCTTTCTGTGGGGTGTCTTGAATTTGAACATCATTGAGGCCATGGATGGCATTGGATTGTGGTGATTTATCTGTGCTTTTTGACTTTTTGGGGTGTTGTTGGGGCCTGGCCATGTGGGCGGGGCCATTTCGAGGCCTGATACAGGCAGGCCCTGGCCATGTGGTGGGGGTCAAGGGGCCATTTTGAAGCCAGGCAGTGTGCTCAGGCCTCCACCTAGTTTGCCTTGCTTGCAATCATTATGCCCAGGGGTACTCAGTGGTGCATGGACCTAGTCTTTCTGTGGGGTGTCTTGAATTTAAACATCCCTGAGGGCATGGATGGAATTGGATTGTGGTGATTTTTGTGTGTTTTTCGACTTTTTGGGGTGTATAACTGATGTTCCTCTGGCTTCCATTGCTTTTAGGTGCACAAGAGAACCACCAGTGCCAGGAAGAAGTCCTGCAGCGGTGTGTGCAGCACAACGTCACTTGACGTCATGTGTGGCCACAGACAAGACAACTCTGCAACTCGTGCAACTGTGGCCTGCTGTTCTGACATCTGAAGAAGATGACCCCAAAGAAAGGTGGCCGTAGCACCTCAGCGAAAAAAGTTGCCAGTACCACTGCCAGTAAGAAGGAGCAGAAGAAGCAAGTGGCACCACCTGCCAAGGAGACTGGTGTGCCCACTGACACCTTTTTTGGGAAAAAAAACCTACGCCTGCAGCAGCAGCGGTGTCCGCCGGGGACCAAGCTGGAAGCAGCATCTCCGCTTCATTGGGCTCAGTTCCACCACGCCAAGTTAGGTCCAAGACCATGGGTGCTGCTGCAGCAGCCACTTTGGTGGTTCAATCACCGTCGACCAGTGATTTTGGCTCATCACAAGAAAGTACCATCCAATCAACGCCGGGTGTAACTCAGCTGGCGAGTGTTCAACAACCACAGCCGCAACGACAACCACAGGTGGAACTAGTACAAGCACAAGTACATGGGCAAGGAGAGGCTCAAGGAGAGGCGCAAGTAGAGCCGCAAGGAGAGGCGCAAGGAGAGGCGCATGGACAGGTGCATGGAGAGGTGCAACTAGAGGTTCATGGGGTGGCACAACTGCCTACAACGCTTGTTATTCCAGAAGTAGGGGCACATCAGGAAATTGATGTTCAAGAGGAGGTATCATCCGAGGAAGCCACTCCTTCTGATGATCCATTGTCTTCCAGATCCCCAGCAAGAAAAAGGTCAAGGAGGGCTACTAATACTATTACAAGTTCTTTTTCAAGCCCCCTTCATTCTGATGACCTTGATCGTGATTGGAACCCAGCAATGCAGTCTGAGTGTGAGTCACGCCATAAGCCGACAAAGGTAGCTAAGCCTAAAAGGAAGGCTCCCGCAAGGCTTCAACTTATGGGTGAGGACGACGAACAAGAAGTGGTGTCTTCTGCTGCTGATGAACAGTCTGACGATGACCCAGTCATCACAGTCGTCACTCCAGCCCAAGCGGGCATGCAGCAGACAGACATTTTGACCCTATCCCGAATGGCTGCTGAGCGGGATGTGGGCGGCGTGGCACTGGTACCACCACCAACGCAGTTAAATACAACACCAACACGACCTACAGCTTCCATATTTTTTAGTCAGAAGGACCGGCAGGGACCTCCATCCAGCTCGACCTCAAGTAGTGGTGCTGTAAGTGAACAACAGAATTCAGCCACATCCATCCTCCACTTCATCCGGCATTGAAAGTCAAAGTAGCACCTCCACCACCAGCAGACATTTCCAGTCCCCAGTTTGGGACTTCTTTACTGTTAGCCAAAGTGCGGAAAACATGGTTGTTTGTTCGATTTGTAAAACATCAGTTAGTCGGGGTAAGCTTGGTACCAACTATGGTACCGGAGGCCAGAGAGGTCATCTCAAGAAAACCACACTATCATTTGGGAAGCACACATAAGGAAGATCGAGGAAGGCAAGAGAAAAACAAATCCAAATGTATCCCTTGATATTGCATCTGATGATGACGAGAGTCTGATCGTGCAGGGGGAAAGTGAAGAAGCGACAGACATTTTTTCTGGTACACCCAGTACCGCTGGCAGCAGCACTGCAGTGGTATCGCCCACACCTTCTACCCCTGCAACATGTATGAGGCACACTAAGAGTCTGGGAGAGACACCAATGAGAAAAACTACATCACTGGGCCTAACTCGTTTGAAGAAGTCATCATCATCATCATGTAAAATGATCCAGACCACCATTCGCGGAATGTTGTGGTCGGAGGCGCCATTTGAACGCAACCACCCAACGGTACATCTGTATAACGCAAAGCTGACTAAAATGCTAGCGCTGGACCTTCTCCCTTTTTCTTTCGTGGAAGGGGTTGGGTTTCTAGAATTAGTGGCAACAGTCTGCCCTAAATGGAAGGTTCCTAGCCGGTCCTATTTTGCCAGAGTTGTGGTTCCAGCACTACATCAAGATGTGCTGGAGTTGACTGGGGCAGCTTTGCAGAAGAGTGCTGTTCACACTATCCACTTGACAACATACATGTGGACCAGTTGCCAAGCCCTTGATTACATGTGCATCACTGCACACTGGGTCTCCTTTGCAGGGGTTAGAGACAAGACAAGTACAGGTGTTTACCCGGACACACTTTTTCAAGCTACTCGTAAACATGCAACACTAGCCATGTTTGCCGTGGAGAAATCTCATACTGCAGTAAACATTTTGGAGGAGTTTAAAAGTAAGGTCTCTGAATGGCTGCATCCAAGAAATCGCATAGTTGGTTATGTTTCCACGGATAATGGCAGTAATATAGTTAAGGCCATGCAGCTAGGTCACTATTTCAGAGTGCCGTGTTTGGCGCACAGTATTAACATCTTGGTGCAAGATTTCTTGAAAAATGAAAACACAGTCAGCAAGTTACTGACCACCTGCCGAAGAATCTGCACACATTTCAGCCATTCTTTTAAGGCCCGGAAGCAGCTGAGGGGCATTCAACATGAACGTAGACTGCCAGTCAAAAGACTCATCCAGGAGGTGGCAACACGTTGGAACTCAACCTTTTACATGCTTGAGCGTCTGTCTGAGCAGTGCATGGTAATCAATGAGTATGTCTTTCGACGGGGTTCTACTATGAAAGACATGAGGCTAGAGTTGGAGGAATGGAAGCTCGTTAAAAGCCTGACAGACATGCTTCGTCCTTTTGAGGTCTTCACGCGTGAAGTCATCAGGGAGGACTGTTCTTTGAGCAAAGCTATCCCCTTATTGGTCATGCTAGAGCACCAACTGAAGGCGGTGTCTTCAACGTTCAGAGATGCTGCTGAAAAGCAAAACGCATATCAGTTGGAGGAGAGGTTATTAAGCTGCCTAGTTGACAATGAAAGGCTTAAAAACATACATACAGAACAACATTACATTTGTGAAACTATTCTGGATCCACTGTACAAAAAGGCAGTGGCCAGCAAAGCATTAATTCCTTTTGATGAAACTGAGGTTTCAAAGTACAAACATTTTCTAGCTGTGTCAGCCACTCGGTTCGAAAAAGATCGGCAGAAAATTCAAGGAGCCAGCAGAAGTCCAACTGAATCAGCAGGCCATCCGGCGTCAAGTTCCACTTCTGAATCTGTGGGCGAAGGGAGTCACTTTCCCTCACAGCCGTTAACGACACCAGCAGCAACCGTATCATCATCCTCACCTGCACCAGGCCCAGCCATAATATTGTCGGAAGCGGATTGGCTAACTCATCAAGGGTTTGCTCGTTCCAGTACTGCAAAGGTCACAGATGGTACGCAAAGTGGAGCAACCGTGGAGAACCTTGAGTCGATGGTGCAGGCCTATCTGGATGACTCAACAGAGGTCTTTGTTAATAAGAACCCATTGCTATATTGGTGCAGTAAAATGCCTCTATGGCCACTGATCACCAACCTGGCTCTAAATTATTTGTCTTGCCCACTCTCAAGCGTGTCTTCTGAACATGTTTTCAGTGCTGCTGGGGCCATTGTAACTTCAAAAAGGACCCGCCTCTCGGCCAAAAGTGTGGAGAGGTTAACACTGATCAAGATGAATCAGCACTTCATACCACCAGATTACAAAGTACTTGAATGCATGCAGGAAGAAGAGGACACCGACTTAGGTGACAGAAGTTCTTCTCTGTTAGCTGACCTACTCCTGTCTCAATTCATGGAGTTTGAGGATGAGCTCTACTTCCCTGACACCGAGGCTTGAAAATGACTTCCTTTTTTACGTCCTTATTCACTTTTATTTCTGTGTGTCGTAATTTGTTTTGCAACTTTTACCACAATAAAACTCTAATCACCTAATCACAACAAGTCCATCAGCAGCACTGTCTTCATCTTATATTCCTTATTGATTTGAAGGTGCCGCAGTCTGCATTCCTGAGGTTCCCAAGTTCAAAACTCAATCATGCTCCTCTATACTCCTCCTCCAGACTCCCTCTATCCATTTCCCTCAAGGCAGATGGATGGATTACGACGAGTCCCCTCAAGTGGGACTGAAATTACTGACTGACTACATGCTTGCTGATTGCTGACAACGTTACTTCTGATATTGACAGGAGAGGCTGCCCTGTGGGCCCTCACTTTCCGAAGAAGATGCGGACAAAAAGTAGAACAGGTAATGAATAATTGAGAAGATGGCATGCAGTGGACAGCAATGGCTGTCAGGCTCTGATTAAACTAATTGCTGTTTGTTTTTTGTGCATGAAATGATGAATCATATGTCTTGTCTTAGTTATTATTTAATCTTTTACACAGTAATTGTAACTCATGTCAACTACTCTGTTTTTTTTACCTTGTTTAATTCAAATTGTACTTCAAATTCAGGGGCCACTATGTTGCATTTCACAATATGCAAAATGTCCTTGGAGCGGACTCACTTGCCAATATACCATGATGATTGATTAAATAATATATCTTTTTTCTTTACAGTCACTCACTGGGATGGATTGGTAATCAGCGTCGGTTTACAGAAGAACTATGGCCAATTCGTGAGTGGCAAACAGGTAAACCAGTCTACAACAACTACTACAGCAGAACTACATGTCTGTCTATTCATGGTATGTAGTGCTCGAGGGCGATGCAGTGAACTGTTGTTGTTATGCCAGGCAGAGTCCACTCCAGACAGCAGTTCATGTAAAATTGGGGCTATGTGGCTTGCTGCAAACAATTAGATATGCTTTGTCTGTCTGACAAATAGTCTAGGTATGCTACATCAGGTTGCTTCACTCAGTGGTGCCTGCCTTGACCGTCTGCATGGCACTGCCTCAAGCTTGGGCCAAACATCCGTTATGTTTGGAAAATTTGCTGTTTTTCGGTATTTCGCAAATCTCGCGAAATTACCGAAAAATCGCAAATTCTTGAGCAGAACAGATTTTTGGCCCATGCTTGCGGCAGGGCCATGCAGGTGGTCAAGGCAGGCACCACTGAGTGCAGCATCCTACTGATGTAGCATACCTAGGCTCTTTGACACAGACAGACAAAGCATACCTAGGGTTTAGGGTTCAGTGCGATTTACTAGGGTTTTTGGGTTTAAGTTTGTATGGTTCACGCTCGGGGCCCGATGCAGGCTCGTTCATAATGACGTTGGCAAAGTTTATGGGGGGTTTGGTGTTCTTTGGTCCAGAACTGGCAGAATTTTGGCCTTTTTGGGTGTTTTGCGGGCGCGTGTGTTTGGGTGAAAACTAGTCGTTGACCTTCTTCTTCTTCTTCTTCTTCTTCTTCTTCTTCTTCTTCTTCTTCTTCTTCTTCTTCTTCTTCTTCTTCTTCTTCTTCTTCTTCTTCTTCTTAGAGCACAGTGGTTCGATTTTGTTCTGCCTTGCTGAGATTCTTGGGAATCGCTGGTACAAGTGACTGTCCAGGTAAGTTTCAAGAGGAGCGAAGTAGTGGAAGGGCTGAAAACAGCAATGTTTTGTGAACAGGGCAATTTGCCATGTTTTGAATATACCAGTATTGCATGTTTTTGGGGGTGTTCTAGATTTGTGGGGGTGGGTCGGGGGGGGCTGGGAGCACTGCTGGGATAGTCTAATTTTGATTGCGAGTAGTTTGAAGAAAATCCATGGTGGAAAAGGGGGGTTTGGGCCTAGTTGCAGACAGCGTTTTGGCACAATTTAAATGTAGGCCTAGCAGTATTGCGTGTTTTGGGGGGCTGTTTGGGGGTGTTCTAGATTTGTGGGGGAGGATCTGGGGGTCTGGGAGCACTGCCGGGATAGCCTAATTTTGGTTGCAAGTGGTTTGGAGAAAATCCATGGTGGAAAAGGGGAGTTAGGGCCTAGCTGCAGAGCGCGTTTGGACCGATGTTGACTGGTTGGCTTAAAATTTTTTAGGTATTAGTTTTTGCATTTTTGCTTTTTGCCTGTTTGGGGGTGTTCTGCTTTTTTGCCAGTGGCTGCAGGGGTCTGGGGGCATAGCTGGGAAGGTCTAATATCGGGTGCAAGTGGTTTGGACAAAATCCATGGTGAAAAAGGGGGTTAGGGCCTAGGGTTAGAGTTAGGGTTAGGGTTAGGGTTAGGGTTCTAAAATCACAGTTTACACTTTACACATAGCTTGAGGGGAAAGATCCACACATTTCACCCACACTTATTTATCCTTGAAAAGGAGACTCAGAGTACACACTTTCGAAATGATGCTTGTATGTTTTGTAATACTGTCGACTCTGAAACTGCAAGTGTTATTTTTGCACTACACAGCGTACTGTACATCTTTTTCTCTGTGGTGTTTTAATATCACTTCCTGTTTTTCTATCAACAATTACAGGCCGGCTTTTACCCTGTGCAATGGCAAAAAGGATGACCTCAGGCTTAGCGACCCGCAATTCAGTATCCGCCAGGCAGGCAGTGGACAAGGTGTCATCTGGTCCCCAACATTGATCAGCGTAGCGTCAGATGGAATGGAGGAGTACTGCGAAAAAGAGGAATGGCTGGATGCATGCAACATCCCAACTTCAACAGGACAACTACAACAACATACAGTTACAGTATCCATCTTCATTTCTACTTATCTTTTAAGTAATGTTATTGCTGTGAACTTCTATGAGTGTGACTCTGTGTATTTGTTTGCTCTCTGCTTCAATTCATCCCTCCAGCCATTGTATTTTCTTTGCTATTTTTTAAACTAATTTAATGTACTAAGTGGTGCTTCTCTCTGAGGGCAGATAGGCAAGTGAAAATGTGTAATTACTGCAGCCCTGTACTGTCACCTTGTTTCTTCATAGTTAGTACATTGTATGATTGTAGAAAGTACTACTTACTTTTCAGAAACCTATCCATTTAGCAAACAACTTCATGCATGCACTTCCTTTATGTCCCTTAAAAGATTTATGGATAGCTTCGTATCCAAATATTTGTTTATCTTCATTTGTTGTTTGTACATGCTGTGTTATTTTTTTTCCTCTCTCCACAAAACTTTCCCCACAAACCCCCTTCCCATCCTAGTTTCAAACCCTAACCCTCTTCCCCCGGGCTGTGTGGTTTTCATTGAGGTGTGAGTAAATTACAACAATAATTCCACACACTTGCTGGGGAGGATAAGGTGTAAGCAACCTCCTCAACTCAATTTTAAGGCAGCTAGATGAATCCTAGGATATAGTAATTCTGGTTAAAAAAACAACGAGTATTTTAAAATAAATTCTGAATTTCATGCCCACCATTAAGCATGGGCGAATTTTGCGAATCTGGCGTTCGCGAATTTTGCGAATTTGCGAACTCGCAATCCGCAAAATCCGCGAATTCTCGCGAATTTGCAGATTTTTTTTTTGTGTTCGCAAGGATTTCTGCCAGTTCGCAAGGATTTCTGCCAGTTCGCTAGGGTTTTGTACCAGTTCGCAATTGCGAACTTACATGTCGGCTTGCAACGGTCACGATTATGTTGTTTCTACGTCTGGTTCATCATCACAGGTTCCCAGAACCCTCTGTTTCACCCCTGCCACCCTCTGTTTCACCCATGCAATCCTCTGGTGCATCAATGCCACCCTCTGGTTCATCATCACTGTAGATTATGGGGGGGAAAAGCAAGCACACCTGCCTGCTTCAACTGACATGAATTAATTTGGGGTTGATTTATTAACGTGCCACTGTTTTAAAATTCCAGTCTGGCACCTGCTTCCTTATCTGTAATTTGCTTTCTGTTGCAGTGCAATTTTTTTTCCCAGAACCTTTGTGGCCTATTTGTAGCTATTCTATGAGCCTGCTGTGAGGGTCAGAGCAGGGTCATATAATTGTTGCAACTAGCAACTGAACTCTGGAGGTGCCCTTGTCAGGAAGCACTACAGGGAATGGTTACTAATGATGAGTTTGAACTTTTGAACCTGCTGAATGCTTTTTTTGTGTTCGCAAGCATTTCTGCCAGTTCGCAAGGATTTCTGCCAGTTCGCGAGGGTTTTGTACCAGTTCGCAATTGTGAACTTACACCGCACGCAGCAAAAAATCTGCTGCGTGCGAATTTGCGGATTTTGCGGGAAATTCGCGGATCTCGCGGATTGCGAATTTACCGAAAATCCGCAAAATCCGCTAGCGTAACGGATTTTCCACCCATGCTTACCCACCATCGATTGGATCTATCATCAACATCATCCTCCTACATGTCAAGAAGACTTTTTGTGTTACGCTGCTGTGTCACTGTTCTTGTTGTAGCCATAATCCTCCATGCCATTCTTTTTTCCCCATACTTATCTTCAGCATTGCTTAGGCTACTGTTCCTTCTAATACTCCTCTCAGGCCTCTCAATGTCTAATTTTTTTACTTTGTTTTTCATATGCTGCTACTGCTAGTGTGGTACAACTCCTACTAACACCACAACAACGGAATTTCGGTCCGGGATGGTGTAATCGCCATTTGCCATGCAGCCAGTGCTGTGCCTAGCTCTATTCTCAAACACGAATCACAGGTAAGATAAGCATTTTGGGGAGGTAGAAAGATGGGCTAGGATGCGGAGGAGACACTGATAGTAGTACAAGTAAAGTACTAGTAGGCCAATTGAATTCACTAAATCTGTTAGTGGCACTTTTGAACTTTTTTGGACATTTTAGATAATTCATGCTGATAAGTTTGAGGAAAACCAAACGTGCCGTAACTCCCGCCCGCCACCCCACAAAATAAGATCAAAGCGTACACTATGTTGAAGTATGTAAAATAAATAATGATGTATTTCCCCTAACAAAAATAAACTAGTCCCACTCCTCCCTAACACAAACAATTGTCCATTTCAAGTAGTCCAAAAATAAATAATTCCCAACTCCCGATTCCCACCCCCCCCCAACAGTCTTCAAAAAAGGGGCAAGGGACACAGTCACTTCCGGCGGTGTTTGGGCAGGCGGTCCTTGCGGAGGTCCCGGAGCTTTTTTTCTAGGTCGTCCACCTTGCGCTCCAGGAACTCAACTCGTAACGTTAGGCGGCACACGCGTGCCTTCCAGGCTCTTAGGGGGCCAGCTGCTGATGTTTTTTTTGCAGCTGAGCGGCGGCGGGGGGCTGTCCCAGCACGGCGCTGGGATGGAGGCTGTTGGCTGGTGGACACGGGGGCAGTGCTGGAGGAGGTTGTTGATGGTCCCTCCTCGTTTTCCCGAGCCCACAGCCGGCAATATTCAACACGAATGGCCTCCATCTTCCGGGCCCTGTCCCAGACAGACATCTCCCCTCTGGTGAGCTTTTTGGGAGCATCTATATGAAGAAAGAAAGAAAAATAATGTAACCAATACTCTTTAGCAATAACACAAAATAATTCAACAGAAAGTTGTCTCACTGTATCACTAGCAATTTGCAAGCACAGTATAACATTTTGGCATGTATCTTTCCGCCGTCTTTGTAGGCCTGTAACAGTTGGAGGTTCAGGAATTCTACTACCAGGCAGCACTATGGACTCAATACATAGACAGAGAGTCAGAGAGTACACCAGTATTTGTCTTTTTTTCTCTACTTTTGCGAAAGAAATTACTTGTATGCGAACTTGTGGTAGCCGGCATAATGTCAGCTTGCACCCAAGAAAAAGAGACACAAGCCGATGACGCAGAATTGCATGCATTACTTTAAGCAGTATATGCAGGTGGGGATAGGGAAGCTCTTACTTTTGTATAGGGGTAGCACTGGCCATACTTGGTTACATCAAGGGATACTGCTCAATGTAATTTATATTTTTACACTGCCCCGCCTGGGCCTTCAGTACTACAAAAGGAAAATGAAGATTATTCATTTCTGATCATGTCTCCAGCCGATCACATGATCTCTTTGCTTATGTGATGCATGACTTAGGTGCTTTATTCTGATAGATTGAGTAAACAACAGCGACAGTCCACTCATGATTAACAAAGCAGAAAGAAAATTATGAACATAGGGAGTGAGTGTGGTAACCATAATTGCCGGAGGAAGGGACTTGACTTGATATAATTGTCAACTATACAATACATAAACAATATATGCTGTGCTTGCAAAGTAAACTACTGTACTGTTACTTTAGGCAAGGGAGAGTTTCAGAACAATGACAACTTGTAGTATTTGGATTTCCTCTGCTTTGCTACTTATTATGTTATTTCAAACTTCAAGTATATGTCACAATAATCGCCTTCTTTTTAATAGAACAGGCCAATCCTTTAAATTAAATATTTGTCTTTAAGGGCGGTCAGGAAGGATAATTTAGAAAGATGGCAATATTCGCATCCAATCACTGTGGCGTCTGTATTCGCTAGTATACAAGCAGCGTGTCAGCTCAACCCCGGTGTCAGCTTCGAGTTTGTAGATATCTACGAGCTCGAAGTTCGTAGATATCTATCTGTTCTATTAAAAATAAGGCGATTATTGTGACATATACTTGAAGTTTGAAATAACATAATTTTGGAAGACACTCGACAGAATCTCCGTATCTTTCGCCCTGAAGAAGTCCTCTGGACGAAACGCGTTAGCTACGCTCTGTATGAAGATTTTGAATAAAAGAAAAAAAGAAAACTTTAAGTCCTACTGAATTGATTTCTTAAATCATCAATTTTGATTACTATTGTTACTGTTTATTGCGGGGGAGTGCTGAACCATTGTGTTTCATTGCAAAGGAGTATAATAATAACTTACCACCGTCCGCTGCTGCTGAGCCATCCCCCTCAGCTCCTCCTGGTGGCGCCGCCGCTTGAGTGGACCCCTCCGCGCTGCTGGCCCCGGCACTGGTGGTGGCAAGTGCTGCTTCAGATGTTGTAACACCTAGAAAAAACATGAGAACAAGGTTTTTTGGCTAGGCGCACAGCTGGTGCTTGTTTGAGGTTGATAGTTAGTTTTGTGAAATTTGTCAAAGTTTAGAATTTTTGGGTGCTCCATCAAGTGGCGTAACCGTCCTAGTACGCCGGATTCAGTTATTGGTTAACGCACTCAACCAATACCTAGAAAAAACATGTCATATTTTTAGATGCCATACACCACCCCCTACTTCGTCTCGTAATGGAAGAGAAAATGTTAAACAATTTTTAATTATTGGGACTGAAAAGAAGTCACGGTTTTGGGGAGGGTGTTAACTTAAATGCTTTGCCATAACATGCAACTCTTTTTGGCACAACTGATGAATGATTGCTCTTTAACGTGCAATATTTTTATAATTACAGACAGAACCAACTACTCCCCATCACCACCAGGAGGACTTGAAGTTCCAACAAGGTGAGGGCTCCCGAGTCCCGCACAGTTACTTCTGACTGAGGTATGTCGAAAGTCGAACTGCACCTATCATCCACAATGTCCTATTTCTCTTGTCCATACTTCTGTATGTGCAGATTAGTCCCTGAAATGCTAGCAGTATGGTATCTGCTACTATCAAATCAAAAAGACAACTACTATCTTATTCTCGGTGGACATTGACATTTTGTTGTTGGAAATTGTCAAAGCACTAACATTAAAAAGACTGGAATAGACAGCAAGGGTACCCAGAGGACTGCACTGAGTGCCTTTAGAGCTATTGCTGGATCAGAGTTTTGTTTAATACCGTTTGCCGACTAGGCAAGCTTAGATACCTACACAGACCGACTCCTAAATAATAGTAAATAGTAGTAGCACAGAGAGTGATGATAGTGAGGCAGGATAAGAATGTAGAAACAGTCTACAAGAAGATTAAAGACTATTTTGTAAAAAAAGAGTTAGGGAAGTATAATTATCTTAAAAACAGAACTACTTACTGGGGCCAGCAGAAGAGCCTGCAGTGCACCGTTCCTCTTGCCCACTCTGTTCCGCCGGAGTCTGGGGTGGTGCTGTTCTTTTGCCCCTGGAAGGTGCTGATGATTATGAAATAAACACAAACATGGATGATTGTTTTTTGGAAATATTTGATTTATTTGACCACAATCCTAAATTATCTTGGGGAAACAAATTAGCAACAATTGCACTACATGTATTGACCTATCTGATCTGGTCAACTAGGAGGATACTAGTACAGTATTGCTGGATTCGCAGACCGTCTACTTGGAAACTTATGTAAATCACTAAGTAGACCAACAACAAAAAAGTTCTACAACAACTGCCAACACTCAGCAGCACGCGACGTGACAGACACAGTCCGTCATCATGACTGCAGAGCACTAAAAAATTTCCTACTACTATTACTAATAACAAGTCATAATATACTCAACCTGAACCTATCAATCCATCACTTTCTCTTCTTCTTAGTGGCAGCAGGAGTACAAAGGAAGGACTAGACTTGAGTCTCTAGTCTCTCTAGCATTACGCAGTTCTGTAAAGTACTACACTCATACATATCCAGGCCAAATGAGCAGAAAGTTGCAAACAAGTAAGCATGGTAGCAACGCTACTGAGCAGGCAAGCACCTGCAATCACAGAAGCTATTTAAACGTTAATTTACCTGCAATGTAATCGAATTGGCAGCATTCTTGCTCTTCGGGAAAAACATATATTAGCAATATAACACAGAGCAGAAGAAAACAAAGTAGTTATTAAATAGCTACTCACCAAGGCCAGGGATCTCCACACCGAGCAGGTGGAGCAGGTCCTGCTCGCGGTCAAGGAGGTCCGACCACCGGTGCGTCGCTTGCTGGTAGGTGCGCCGGACCCCTGACTCCCTCCGCATGGCCCGGCACACCTTTTCCCACCGCTGGCGCCGCTCCCGGAGGCCATAACCTGATGCGAGCCTGCCCCCTGCTGCCACGGTCTTGGGGAGGTGGCGCTGCACATCAAAGGTCAGTGCGGCCACCTCCACCGGGCTGAATATCTCCCTGGCCATCACCTCCTCCCCTCGTAACCGCCCGCAAGGGAGCCGGGTATGGGGTGTGGGACCTTTCCCCTACTTTCCGGCTCCCTTTTCCATGGTCCTGTACAGCAGAAAGAAAAAAAAGGAAAGAATAGGGAAAAAGTAAAGAAAAAAAAAGTTTAAAAAGTAGCTTTAAAAGTAACGAAAAGTTGAAAAAAACACAAAATATAGATCTAGAAAAAAAGAGGGATAGATATAGAGTAGAAAAGATTTAAAAAAGTCCAAAGAAACAATGGATTGCACAGATGAAAGGAGCATTAGAAAGCATGCACAGAACCATAGCAATGAATAAAAAACAAGATGGCCGCGCGCATTGATGACCGCGTGGGTAAGTTTGCGCGATATTTCAAAAAATGCCCCAGTCACAAATTGTAATGGTATTTGGATTGCTGCAGCCCATGAATAAATGGCATGATTTTACAGGTCTTTTCCACTGGCTATACCAGAGAGCATATTTACCCTTGCAGCAGATGAAAGCAAGAAGGCATTATTTATTGAAGTGTCACAAGTTCATGCCAGAGCCTATCTGCACTCCTGTTTCCCTCGGAGGTCAAAGTGCAGCTGGGCAGGTGTTTTCACAGTGTTTGGTTTATATTACTCTTCGATTTGCAAGGCAATGTTGTCTGTGCCTGTTCGGTCCGTAGTTTAATGTGATTTAAAAAATAATTGAGCAGTCTCAGAACTTCCCTAAAGAAATGTCTAAACAAGTTCGGGCAGTGTCTTTCTCTTAATACACTTCTACACATTCAGTCTAAAAACACAGATAGTGATGGGTAATTTTACACCCTGCAGTGGTTCCCAAGTTGTGTGTTTGGTGCACGGCGCCCCAGGCAAATTTTGATGGCGCACTGGGGTGCCACGGCGCACAGATTGGGAAACACTGCATTTGCAGGAAGATCTATAAAACCACTAATAAGGTAGTAGTCACTAAAAGCAACAGGATGTATTTTAAAATAATGTATTCTGTCTGCATATCTGTTTGATACTAATATGTGGTCTATAACTGAAGACAGACCACAGCCATTAAAAGTACTGCTAAACCGGGTTGGTAGTGGACATAATAATAATAATAACCTTGAATTTGTAAAGCACACAGCTACCTCCAAAGTGGTTTCCCGTAGCTGGGGGCCCTCGGGAAGATTATGCAAGCTTTTGCCTAGAGTCACATGGTGCTGGGCTGACCTGCCGCCAACGATCGAACCGTGAACCCAGTGGTACGGAGTCAGGCACCCCTGGCCACTGCACCACACCTCTTCCACATAGGTCCTTTATGAAACCCAAGTCCATGGTGTATTTCAGCAGATTAAGGTGGTCACCAAGAGCAGAATGCAAAAAATGGGACGAATCATTATTATCATCTAACGCTATGCCACAGACATCTCCTACGGCGTATGGGCAAGTACCAGTACCCCTCCCCAGATTAAGCAAAGATCTTTATTAATGCTCTTTGAATACTATCCAGGTCTTTCTGTAAATGCTTTAGAATTTGTTCAGTGTCCACAACAAGTATATGGTTATCAAAATGTATTAATACTTTACTATATATCTATACATATTTTAAGCACCTGATAATAGATTTTAGACTTCCCAACAAGGTCTATCTTACATACCTTCAACCTATAGGAGATATAGGTGCATAGGCCTACCTTTTTCCTCCCTTGACTGGAGGGAGATGCTGGGGTGAAGAACGTTTTGTACCCATTAATATGTTGGATACTGTCTACCCAGGTTTCTTGGATACATATGGTATCAAATTTGTAAATAAATTCCAGCCAGACAGGGTTGGTCAGTTTGGCCTTAAGACCTTCCACGTTCCAAAAAAGAATTTGCATTTGGTTAGTCCTAGGCACACAATGAGATACTTGATCATTGTGGGGAAGGTCCACAGTGGAAACATTAAGGTGATGACCATGACTATTTGATGGGCATGTGTGTGGGAGGTGTTTATGATTTGTTGGAGTATCCCATTCTCCGTAAAGGAGTCAGCAGGTATATCTCCAACCTCAGTATCAACTTGTTGAACATTAGTTAAGGGCACTATAAGTGGCGAAGTTATACCAGGTGAATTATTTCTGGAAATTTGTGTTTGAACCACGTGTCTACTTCTATTTACGATTCAGTCAATGTCCTCCCAAGAAGAAAGCTTATCAAATCTATTAAACAAAGGTAGACTGAATGGGGTGAGTGTAACTCTGCTTTGTAACTTTGAAGGGGTGATTTATTGGAGGATAAAAACAGCCCAGAGGCGGTACGTTTATTCCATGAGCAGTCAAACGATTAGAGCCTAGTCTACGCAAAATCTCTTGTGGTAAACTTGGCGTTCTAAGTGTAAGGACAAAGCAATCTCCAGAGAACTTTTTTTCTCTGTTCCCCACCCATCCTAATATTTTTACCATTTTAAACTCCCTGAATAAGTCATCTGTTAGTCCAGATTTAGATCCCAGCCAACAGAGGGCCTTATTAATTAAGGACTCCCAAGATTCAGTTGACTTTAGGGTAAGTTGTGGTAGATTCGTCAATATTATTGTGTAGGGACTGGCCTCTTGCGGCAGGTTTAAGAGCACCTCCTCCCTATCATTTTCCCTCTCCCTTACATTTACATGGGGATTATGCAACAGTAAGAAACTTTTGGCCTTGTTTGGGCTGGCGCTTTATTATTGTTTAAATTAGGAATGCTCGTAGATCCAGCGCATTACCCAAGGAACCGGTTGTGAAATATCAGCCAGAGAGGACTGAGCTACCCTGCCATCATTCAATACACTTCTTGGGCAATTTAACGAGGTGTTATTTGAGCTTACACCCTGTACTTTACTCAACAAGTCCTCAATAACAGATGTCATAGCCAGCAATTTTTCTAGGGGAACCAAGGGTTGACTTAAGATGATTGGGGGGATTGTCAGGTCTCAAGCCCTCCCTCAGGTCCTTAGGGGTCTCAGGGTTAGTATGGGACTCAATGTGCCAGACAAATTAATCAATGCACATCCAAGTGCTCTAGAAGATCATACAATAGAAAAAGGTTTTTGTCTATCGATTCTTTAATCCTTTCGAGAGCAGTGTCCATAGCAGTCACAGTAGCAGCAATGGTTGCATTTTGTCCTCCAGCATAGAAAACGGTGTTGAAGGGGGGGACATCCATAGTCTCTGTACGAATGGAACAGGTTGCCACCACATGCCCTTCTTGCGATTTAAATGTGCCTCTGCCTTTGCCTTTGTACCCGCTGAGGGGAGATTGGAAGTCCGGGTCCTAGAGGCTATGCTAAACCCACTTGGAGTATCCCTATTTGATTCTGTTAATTCATTATGTACGAGGACCGGAGTATCCGGAGTAACCGGTGCCGTCCCTTGAATGATAGGAATTGAACAAATTTGATGTTGCGGTATACAACTCGATATATGCATGCCTAGTGAGGATCACTTCTGCAGGGATGAAGGATCTAGGGAGAGCCGTCTTTCCGTTAATTCAATCTCATGGCAAAGCAATGTTTATGCCCTCATAATGAAGGCATCCAATGTCCCCTTGGCTCCCCTGAATTTGCTCACTGCTGGAGTTCTCATGTTTGGGTTAGTGTTAGACCTGACATCCTTGGCGTGGTTTTTCCCCCATCTTTTTGCCTCTGACTCATGTATTTTTGATGCTGTGCTGGATTTCGTTTTTGCTGGTTTAGATGCTTTGGACACTCTGCCCCTGCTGATCAGTGTCAGAGTTTAAGTGCTCCCTCTGTAAATTGTCATATTGATTGGGTATACCTGATTGGCATATTTGTATCACCATGAAGTCCCTAGTAAAGTGCACTATGTGTGCCAGGGATGGTGATGACAGATGCTACTAGTGGGCCTGCAGCGCAGATTGCGCCACCCACATGAGTAGCCCGAAAATGGTGTCTCAGGCCTGCCAGCGCAGGGCCTGTGTGCAGTCAGTGGAAGGCATGTCCGCCTGGCCAGTGTCCCCACTGGCTGGGCCTAACCCTTCCCTGTCTGTGCACATCAGTCACCCCTATGGAAGGCTCAAGGTACCCCCCTGGGCAGGGTGCAGTGCATGGGTAAGGTAGAGCATGTACTAGTGCAGGTAACATGCTCTGGTAGTGAGCAGCAGCCATTTTGTGTGCTCACTGCTGCAAGGCTATCTTGCTCCATAGATTAACATGGGGGAGGCTGGTCCCAATGGATACCAGCCTATCTTCCCATAGGAACAAGATGGGACATAAGTGAATGATATCCCTGAACTCAGAATTTAATAACACATATTTTAGGAAAGGTGGTTTTTAAATCCTGTGTTTGAGAATAGTACTTTTAGAAAGTGGCTGTTCTCTTGTCTAAACCTTTCTGTGTGCCTGGGACTGTTTGTGGATTGACTGTCTGGGTTGAGGATGACAGGGTCTGCAGAGCCCCCAGGGGGTTATCTGAGCCAGCCCGTGGATGAAAGGCAGCATCTGCTGCCAGGGAAGTGGGAGGAGATAGCATCTGATAGTGAAGGGCTGTGCCTGCCTAACCACAAAGCTGGCTCCACCTCCTGCTGGGCGACTGTCACCTCTGTCCCTGATACTGAGAGGAAGAAGGAAGCCAGGAAACCCCCAGACCCCCAGCAACACCCAGAACTGGTTTAGACCGGGATCAGGGCCCCCTTTGCACAAAGACTTCAAAAGACTTCAAAGGACTTCAAAGACTTTTTGGGGTATAAGAGAAGGACCCCTGACAACAGATTTTCAGATTCTACAATCAAGAGGAACCTCTGCCAGAAGAAGGACTGCTGAAGGAGCTGATGGAAGATTGCCTTGCTGTGTGCTTTAAGGGCTGACCTATCCTGCTATCCAACTGAAGGAGAGGAGAAGAAAGGGACTTTGCTGTGAGCTGTTACCCTGCCTGCTTGAAACTGCTAAGACTTTGCTGTATGCTGTGTCTGCAAACTTGAATCTCCAAGGGCCTGAGAAGAGCTGGCTCCCTGTCTGCAACCCAGGAACATAAAGGTTGCCCAAGGACTACAAGAATCTGCTGTGCCCCCTGAAGCTGCTGTGTGGCGAAGAGATCGTGAAACCCTGTAGTTTGCCTGCTTAGCGCACTGGCTGCTCTCTAATCTGCTTGAGGGCGCCGCGCTGACCCAGCCTGCTGCGTGGCCAAGATCGACGTGTTCATCGACACGTGTGTGGGGCAGACCGGAGACTTGTGGGCCTCTACAGCGCAAGGAGCGCTGAAAAACAATTGCTGACCGTGTCACCGTCACAGCCCGGGGTCAGTAACCCCCGTGGAAGTGCCCTGTATCTTTCCGGTGTTTGCGTGCTGAAGATCGAGCCCGCCGCGCTCTGATTGGGTGAGAGAGCCGAGCCCCCTCACCAGAGCCGCGACGGGATTGGTTATTGAGGCGGAGCGTCATCAGCGAGGCCGCGCTGCCATTGGTTGGCGGCCTCGCGCTCAGAGGGGCTCGTCTGGAGAGTCGTGACGGGATTGGCTGCCTCGACTGAAGCTGCCGAGGAGCTGAGAAATCGCCGGGATCACCGCCGGGACCGGGGAAGATTGACCTGACCTCGCCGAGGGATCTTGCAGAGTGCTCCAGCCCCCAGCCTGCCGTCTCTGCTCCCCGCTGCTCCCTGAAGGATCGAGAGCGGGCGGAGAGCGTCCTGAGACCGGCCGGGCTAGAGCGCTAGTGAGCGTTCACCAGCGAGGTGCGCCTGGGGGTCCAAAGCGATACCAAGCACGGGGAAGGGAGTCCCCCTCCCCCCAGCAGTCGGGTGAGATGCGCTTGAAGCGCTGAGAGTTCCTGACGCCAGGGACTGATCGTCTTGGCATATGTTGAACGCTGGCATTGTTTTCCTTGCTCGTTTTTAGAGCGAACTAACTATAAATCAGTGGCATTATCTCTAACTGATTAAAGAGACTTGAGACATTTGTTTTATATGAGAACTTCCTGAAACTAAGTACCACCATTAAGATTAAGTGCAACATTTTTATAACAAAGTGATTATCGTGCAACTGCCTTATTTACATTGCTGAACCTAGATAAAGTTATATATTTTTATAAAATATACTTACCTGTGTGGTCTCAGTTTGTGGTGGATTGGGGATTATTGTTGTGTTGAGTGCAATTATTATACACATTGCCTTGGGGATAAGGCTGCCTGCTCGCGCCAAGCTACCTAGAGGGAGAGCGGAGGTTATCTACTGTGTGTATTCCTTCACCCTGACTAGAAGCAAGGGTCCCTACTTGGTCCAAGGTATTTACCTCTGCCAACTAGAGACCCCCAGATCTAACATTGTTGGACAGCGGTGCGGATTCTGAACTAATAATTGCACTTGACCTGCAGTGATTTCTTGTACATCACTAGTCTAGTTTAGCAGCACAGGTTGCGCAAGATTTTTTCTTTTTGGTGAAACCTTTTTGTTGAAAAAGGTAGGAAGCATCATGTCTCAAAAAGCGCCAAGCGTGAGGGTAGAATTGGAATTGGAATTCGAAATTCAGGACTTGTTCAACTACAAAAAGGACCACCTGAAGCAATTCTGCAAACAGCTTGGATGCCCAGTGAAGGGCAGCGCAAACAAGGAAGAGCTACAGAAAGCTCTAAGGGCCTGGTGGGAGGCCAAACATTTTGTCTCAGAAGAAGCTACTGAAGTGGGAGGCTCACAGGAAAATGCTTTTTTACCCAGTGATTTGCCAGTGCGGTCAGCATCTAAGGTTGGCAGCAACCACTCCAGTAGGGTTATTTCTCCAGAGGAGCTGGAGGATAACCAGAGAGCTAGGGCTCATGAAATTGAGCTTTTTAAACTCAGAGCCCAAGCAGATGAGAGGAGACTACGCCTTGAAACTGAGAAGGCGGCGGAAGAGAGAAGACATGCTCTCGCTTTGGAGGAGAAGAAACTCCAATTGGCTCATGAGAGGAACATGAGGGAGCTGGACATCAAAGAAAAACAAGGGGGGACCAGCTCTAATGGTGGCAGCGCACAACCAGTACAGGCGGGTAAGGTATACATACCAAAGGATCTGGTACAGTATTATCAGAGGGGTGAGGATATTTATGCGTGGTTTAGATCGTATGAACTTGCCCTAAAGATGAATGAAGTGCCTGAGAGGAGTTGGGGGGCAGGTTTATGGAAGCACTTTGAGGACTCTGGGAGGGATGTCTTGGCACCCTTAGAAGCAGCAGGTACTTTATCCTACCCCGCCATGAAGGAGGCTTTGTGCCTCAGGTATGGGCTCACTGCAGAACAGTACCGCCAGAAGTTTAGGAACTTCAAGAAGCTTGATTCAACTACTTGGGTGGAGTGTGTGAGTATGTACACGCGTGCACTGGAAGGTTGGATAAAGGGCAGCAAAGTTACTGATTATGTGGGGTTGTGTCACTTGATTAGTTGGGAGCACTTAAGTAGTTTATGTGTTCCAGAGCTGCGCCAGCATCTTCTAGATAGCAAGTTAACTGATCCCAGTGAGCTTGCTAAAGAGGCGGACCGCTGGACTAGCACCAGGGTCCACAAGGGGGTGGTAAGTACCCCAGCCAAGGGTGGACAGGGTCCCCAGCAGAAGAGTGGGGGGGACACGGGTAATCAAAAGGAGTCTTCTAAAGGGCCCCAAAATAGTTCCCAGGAGAAAGTGTCTCAGCCCCCCAAGTCTAAGAAGTCCTGGCCCCGTAAAGGCAAACAGGACAACAGGCCCCCGCCTACTTGCTTTACATGTGGGGAGGTGGGGCACATTGCCCCCAAATGTCCAAAGAAACCTCCAGCACCCATTGGTGCTCCAACGCCGGCGTTAGCCAGTGTAGTTTTGGGAGGGGATTTGATTTCTAGTGGGGAGGAGGGGTTAGCAGTGATGACCCTTGTCTCTTTAGGAGACCAAGAGATGGCCCAGGAAACCTTGCTGCCCTTAAACACTAAGAAATATGGGCAGAAGGTGACCATCAATGGAAAAGAGATAGAAGCTCTGAGAGACACAGGGGCCAGTGTGACATCTGTCAGGTGTCAATGGGTGTCTGAAGAGCAGCTCATTTCCAATGTACTCCGTCCTGTGGTGGCAGCTGACAGTTCAGTGCGCCTCTGCAAGTTGGCACGTGTTCCATTTGAATGGGGAGGAGTCTCCGGTATATTGGAAGTTGTTGTAAGTGATGCCTTGCCTGTAGATTGTCTATTAGGTAATGAACTGGAGAGCTCTCCATGGAAGGATGTAGAGCACAGGACTCACTTGGAAATGTTGGGCTTGCCTGCGTGGATCTGTGTGACCACACGTGCAATGGCAGCCAGTAAGGGTGGATTAGCAGAACTGGAGCCTGGAACAATGGCCCAGGGACCTGTCAAGAGAGGAAGGGGCAGAGGGCACGGGAAGCCAGCCCCCACTGTTCCCACGGTCCAGGAGGAAGCAGAACCTGAGGGGGATGCCCTGGAACCTACAGGGGAACAGGTGGCCGAAATAGGGGAATTGCCTGAGCTGTCCCAGTGGCAGCAAGATGGTGGTCTCTCCAGGTAGGAATTCTGCCAAGCTCAAAAGGAGTGCCCTTCCCTCATTGGTGTGCGGCAGCAGGCTGCAGACCAGGCAGCAGGCCTGGGGTCCAAGGAACATTTGATTTACTTGGAGGATGACTTACTTTATAGTGAGCCTAAGTTCGCTGAGCCCGGTGCAGCCCGTGTGCTGGTGGTACCAGAGTGCTTCAGGAACTTCCTACTGGGTCTGGCTCATGACGTGCCTCTCGCAGGACATCTGGGGCAAGACAAGACCTATTACAGGCTTGTCACCCACTTCTACTGGCCCCAGATGAAGAAGCACGTCGCTGCCTTTTGTAAGTCTTGCCAGACTTGTCAGGCCAGTGGCAAGAGCGGAGGGAAGTGCGTGGCACCCCTCCAACCCTTTCCTGTAGTGAGCACCCCTTTTGAGAGGGTGGGCATTGACATCGTGGGGCCCCTGGACCCCAAGACAGCCCTAGGCAACAGGTTTATCCTGGTCTTGGTGGACCATGCCACCCGGTACCCGGAAGCAGTCCCTCTCAGGACAGTCACAGCCCCTGTGGTGGGCCGTGCCTTAAGGGGGATCTTTTCCCGTGTGGGATTCCCCAGAGAGGTGGTTTCTGACAGGGGTACAAACTTCATCTCTAGGTATATGAAATCTCTGTGGGAGGTGTGTGGAGTGACATATAAGTTCACCACTCCTTACCATCCTCAAGGAAATGGGTTGGTTGAAAGATTCAACCGCACCCTGAAGGGCATGATTATGGGCCTAGAGGAGCCCATGAGGCGGAAGTGGGACATCTTGTTACCATGCCTGTTATTCGCATACAGGGAGGTGCCTCAGAAATCCTTAGGGTTCAGCCCCTTTGAGTTGCTGTATGGCCACCCTGTCAGAGGGCCTCTCACTCTGGTGAAGGAGGCGTGGGAGAAATCCCGTGGGAAAACCCCTCAGGATGTGTTCAGCTATGTGCTGGCCATCCGCAACCAGACCAAGCGCTTCAGGAAGCTCGCTCAAGAGAACCTGGAGGCTAGCCAGGAGGAAATGAAGAGATGGTATGATCAGAACACCTCTCTTGTGGAGTTCCAACCTGGGCAGAAAGTGTGGGTGATGGCGTCAGTGGAGCCTTGTGCGCTCCATGACAAGTGGTCTGGGCCATATGAGGTGGTGGAGCACAAGAGCGAGGTTACCTACTTGATTAACCTGAAGACTCCCAGGCAGCCCCTGAGAGTGTTGCATGTAAACCGCCTCAAACCCCACTTTGAGAGGTCAGCAGTGACTTTGCTCATGGCTACAGATGCTGGAGGGGAGGAGGATAGTGATCCTCTCCCTGACCTCCTGGCAACCAAGGAGCAAGATGGGTCAGTGGATGGGGTGATACTCTCACCCACCCTCACCCCAAAGCAGCAGGAGGACTGTCACCAAGTCTTGCGTCAGTTCGCCCCCCTGTTTTCCCTGACCCTAGGTGTCACCAACTGGTGCGTCCATGATGTGGACACTGGTGACAACCTGCCTGTGAAACAGAAGTTTTACAGAGTGGCTGACAAGGTCAGGGCTAGCATCAAAGAAGAGGTTTCTAAGATGTTAGCGCTAGGGGTAATTGAGCCCTCCAGCAGCCCCTGGGCTAGCCCAGTGGTCTTAGTGCCTAAGAAAGCTGCTACACCTGGTGGCCCCCCAGAACTCCGTTTCTGCGTGGACTACCGTGGGCTCAATGCGGTCACCAAAACTGACGCGCACCCCATCCCCAGAGCTGATGAGCTGGTGAATCGGTTGGGAGCTGCCCGGTACCTAAGCACCTTTGATTTGACTTCAGGTTACTGGCAGATTGCCTTAACTAAGGGGGCCAAGGAAAGATCAGCATTTTCAACGCCAGAGGGGCACTTCCAGTTTCGTGTCATGCCCTTTGGGTTGAAAAATGCCCCTGCCACATTCCAGAGACTGGTCAACCAGGTATTAGCAGGGCTGGAGGAATTCAGCGCAGCATACCTGGATGACATTGCTGTGTTCAGCTCCACTTGGGAGGAACACTTGCAACACCTCTGCGCAGTGTTGAAGACTCTGCAGAAGGCAGGCCTCACTATCAAGGCCAGTAAGTGCCAGATAGGGCAGGGATCTGTGGTGTACTTGGGACACCAGGTGGGGAGCGGCCAGGTTGCGCCCCTCCAGGCGAAGATTGATACCATTCTGGCATGGGAACCCCCCAAGACCCAGACTGAGGTGAGAGCCTTTTTAGGTCTCAACGGTTATTACAGATGGTTTGTCAAAGGTTATGGCACCATTATAGCCCCTTTGACAGAGCTGACATCTAGAAATCAGCCCAGGAAAGTGAATTGGACTGAGGCCTGTCAAACTGCTTTTGACACCCTCAAAACTGCCATGTGCACAGCACCGGTGCTTAAGGCACCTGACTTTTCAAGTGAGTTCATTGTGCAAACTGACGCTTCAGAGCACGGCGTGGGAGCAGTACTCTCACAGGTCAATGATGAGGGTGGAGACCAACCAGTGGCTTTCATTAGTAGGAGGCTACTCCCCAGGGAACAGAGATGGAGTGCAAACGAAAGGGAAGCTTTCGCTGTGGTCTGTGCTCTGAAGAAGCTGAGGCCCCTACCTGTTTGGGACTCACTTCCGTGTTCAGACCGACCACAGGCCCCTCAGATGGTTAATGCATATGAGGGGTGAGAATCCAAAACTGTTGAGGTGGTCCATTTCCCTACAGGGGATGGTTTTCACGGTGGAGCACCGCCCTGGTACAGAACACGCCAATGCTGATGGTCTGTCCAGATTCTTCCGCCTTAGTGATGAGGACTCCCAAGAGGTTGGGTAGTTCTCCCCACTTTCAGCTGGAGGGGACACGTGTTAGACCTGACATCCTTGGCGTGGTTTTTCCCCCATCTTTTTGCCTCTGACTCATGTATTTTTGATGCTGTGCTGGATTTCGTTTTTGCTGGTTTAGATGCTTTGGACACTCTGCCACTGCTGATCAGTGTCAGAGTGTAAGTGCTCCCTCTGTAAATTGTCATATTGATTGGGTATATCTGATTGGCATATTTGTATTACCATGAAGTCCCTAGTAAAATGCACTATGTGTGCAAGGGCTGGTGATGACAGATGCTACTAGTGGGCCTGCAGCGCAGATTGCGCCACCCACATGAGTAGCCCTAAAATGATGTCTCAGGCCTGCCAGCGCAGGGCCTGTGTGCAGTCAGTGGACTGCCATGTCCGCCTGGCCAGTGTCCCCACTGGCTGGGCCTAACCCTTCCCTGTCTGTGCACATCAGTCACCCCTATGGAAGGCTCAAGGTACCCCCCTGGGCAGGGTGCAGTGCATGGGTAAGGTAGAGCATGTACTAGTGCAGGTAACATGCTCTGGTAGTGAGCAGCAGCCATTTTGTGTGCTCACTGCTGCAAGGCTATCTTGCTCCATAGATTAACATGGGGGAGGCTGGTCCCAATGGATACCAGCCTATCTTCCCATAGGAACAAGATGGGACATAAGTGAGTGATATCCCTGAACTCAGAATTTAATAACACATCTTTTAGGAAAGGTGGTTTTTAAATCCTGTGTTTGAGAATAGTACTTTTAGAAAGTGGCTGTACTCTTGTCTAAACCTTTCTGTGTGCCTGGGACTGTTTGTGGATTGACTGTCTGGGTTGAGGATGACAGGGTCTGCAGAGCCCCCAGGGGGTTATCTGAGCAAGCCCGTGGATGAAAGGCAGCATCTGCTGCCAGGGAAGTGGGAGGAGATAGCATCTGATAGTGAAGGGCTGTGCCTGCCTAACCACAAAGCTGGCTCCACCTCCTGCTGGGCGACTGTCACCTCTGTCCCTGATACTGAGAGGAAGAAGGAAGCCAGGAAACCCCCAGACCCCCAGCAACACCCAGAACTGGTTTGGACCGGGCTCAGGGCCCCCTTTGCACAAAGACTTCAAAAGACTTCAAAGGACTTCAAAGACTTTTTGGGGTATAAGAGAAGGAACCCTGACAACAGATTTTCAGATTCTACAATCAAGAGGAACCTCTGCCAGAAGAAGGACTGCTGAAGGAGCTGATGGAAGATTGCCTTGCTGTGTGCTTTAAGGGCTGACCTATCCTGCTATCCAACTGAAGGAGAGGAGAAGAAAGGGACTTTGCTGTGAGCTGTGACCTTGCCTGCTTGAAACTGCTAAGACTTTGCTGTATGCTGTGTCTGCAAACTTGAATCTCCACGGGCCTGAGAAGAGCTGGCTTCCTGTCTGCAACCCAGGAACATAAAGGTTGCCCAAGGACTACAAGAATCTGCTGTGCCCCCTGAAGCTGCTGTGTGGCGAAGAGATCGTGAAACCCTGTAGTGTGCCTGCTTAGCGCACTGGCTGCTCTCTAATCTGCTTGAGGGCGCTGCGCTGACCCAGCCTGCTGCGTGGCCAAGATCGACGTGTTCATCGACACGTGTGTGGGGCAGACCGGAGACTTGTGGGCCTCTACAGCGCAAGGAGCGCTGAAAAACAATTGCTGGCCGTGTCACCGTCGCAGCCCGGGGTCAGTAACCCCCGTGGGAGTGCCCCGTATCTTTCCGGTGTTTGCGTGCTGAAGATCGAGCCCGCCGCGCTCTGATTGGGTGAGAGAGCCGAGCCCCCTCACCAGAGCCGCGACGGGATTGGTTATTGAGGCGGAGCGTCATCAGCGAGGCCGCGCTGCCATTGGTTGGCGGCCTCGCGCTCAGAGGGGCTCGTCTGGAGAGTCGCGACGGGATTGGCTGCCTCGACTGAAGCTGCCGAGGAGCTGAGAAATCGCCGGGATCACCGCCGGGACCGGGGAAGATTGACCTGACCTCGCCGAGGGATCTTGCAGAGTTCTCCAGCCCCCGGCCTGCCGTCTCTGCTCCCCGCTGCTCCCTGAAGGATTGAGAGCGGGCGGAGAGCGTCCTGAGACCGGTCGGGCTAGAGCGCTAGTGAGCGTTCACCAGCGAGGTGCGCCTGGGGGCCCAAAGCGATACCAAGCACGGGGAAGGGAGTCCCCCTCCCCCCAGCAGTCGGGTGAGACGGGCTTGAAGCGCTGAGAGTTCCTGACGCCAGGGACTGATCGTCTTGGCATATGTTGAACGCTGGCATTGTTTTCCTTGCTCGTTTTTAGAGCGAACTAACTATAAATCAGTGGCATTATCTCTAACTGATTAAAGAGACTTGAGACATTTGTTTTATATGAGAACTTCCTGAAACTAAGTACCACCATTAAGATTAACTGCAACATTTTTATAACAAAGTGATTATCGTGCAACTGCCTTATTTACATTGCTGAACCTAGATAAAGTTATATATTTTTATAAAATATACTTACCTGTGTGGTCTCAGTTTGTGGTGGATTGGGGATTATTGTTGTGTTGAGTGCAATTATTATACACATTGCCTTGGGGATAAGCCTGCCTGCTCGCGCCAAGCTACCTAGAGGGAGAGCGGAGGTTATCTACTGTGTGTATTTCTTCACCCTGACTAGAAGCAAGGGTCCCTACTTGGTCTAAGGTACTTACCTCTAACAACTAGAGACCCCCAGATCTAACAGTTAGCGATGTACGTCACCACCAAGAAAAAGAATGCAAGTCTTTGAACACAGAGATCACACGGCAGAAAAAAAAAGAAGCACTACTGTACCTGGAGTTAGTTGAGTCAGAAAGCAAGCAGCTTGTATGCATTAATACTGCAATCCTTTGTCTTTTCAACACCAATTAATTTGTGGAGTATTCCCCTCACACTGTTTTTGGCAGGCTGGGGGAGGTCCAACTTCACCTCGAATGAGCAACTAACCCACCAACCCTTGCCTCTGTGCTGAGATGGTCAAACGGGGCTTCCTATCGAGACAGTTGTCAAAAGGCTGTGAGCCTAGGCCTGATGCACGTACTTGTGAAATAAATTAAATCTTCACAAAGGCAACAATATAACGTGCCTTAACAGGAGCTGACTATCAGATGCACATTATAAATGAAGGCGAAAAATATTTTACCCTAGTACACAATGCACCTCTATGCAGCCAGACTCACCCGGTAACACTCTGAAAACAAAACAATCCCTCTGTGAAAAATCTCTCCTTTCTGATATACTTATCCATCCATCCATCCATCCATCCATCCATCCATCCATCCATCCATCCATCCATCCATTCATTCAGTCATGTTTTGTTATCTTTTAATCCAATGGTAAGGGCTTCTGGGAGGAGAAGGACATTGGACTATGAGATAATCATGGGAGATGGATGGAGTGGAGGTCTTTGGTATAACTGGTGTTAGCCCGGGACAGGCACAATCTCTGGTCAGGGGAATGTCACAAGTCTGTAAGCAGAAGGATGCATCTGAATCTTGTCACTCAAGCAGTGGCACCGGCCTGACTCTCATTGAGAGCTTGCATGGGAAAAGATTATCTGCATTTGGGATGCTCCTGGGACACAGCCTGGGTTTATGCTGGGGACTCTAGCATGGATGAGTCCTTTGACATGTTGGCAAGTTGCAGAAGGTGCAATTCAAATGTTAAGAGTCAAAGTGTGCTGCATGCCAACATATTGGCAGAAAAGAAAATATTTTTACAATGTCCATGAATCAAAGAGTTCTGTAAAAGCTGATGAAAAGTCATCGAACATCCCATAACTAAATGTAACGTTCTAGTGCTGTGAGAAATGGGGGTCTCAAGTTGGCCACGGTTTGTACCTTTGTCCAAGTAGGGACCCTTGCTTCTAGTCAGGATAAGGGAGTCTTACCGTTAGACAACCCCTCTTCACCCCCTTCATAGCTTGGCATGAGCAGACAGGCTTATCTCAGAGGCAGTGTGTAAAGCATTTGTGCACACACACAGTAATACGGTGAAAACACTACAAATGGACACCACACCACTTTAGAAAAATAAGTAATCTTTATCTGAACCAAACAAAACCAAAATGACAAAAATCCACAAATCATATCTTCAGATATCACCACAAATAGGTAATTCACACAAATAAAGATTGTAGCAACAAATAACTCCACCTGGAGCTATTACGACGTAACGAGAGATGAAAATCCAAAGTACAGTGCCGACCTCGAGGTACGCGGTGTTGGGTGCGGAGTCACACAGACCCCCAAAGAACAGTACCTTGGCAAAAAGTAAAAGCAAAGACAGAGCACATCGTCAGGGAGGTGATGCTTCATTGGCGCCAGGCGGCACCAGTTCCTTACGCCCACAGGGGAGGTGAGGCTTCGGTTCCTTATGACACCAGGGGAGCCGAGGCCTAATTTCTTAACTGTGATGCCGGGGAGGTGAGGCCTCGGTTGCTTACTGTTGCCGATGAGGGGATGTCACGGTAGCAGCGAGGCATCGGTTCCTTACTGCGGGCGGTGTCAATAGATTTAGGAAGTCACCCAAGTCCAGAATCAGCTTCGCGATGATGAAGCACCAGCGTGAAGTCGGGGCTGCGGGGCTAGTCGGGACAGTGCGCTCTGCACTTCACGAGCGGTGCTCTCGGCATCGTTGCAGGTCGGTGGCGGGGTTGCAGTTTCCCTCTGGTGCAGCTGAAACAGACGTTCCAGATGCAGGAAGACAGAGGAAATTAAGTCTTTGTGTCCCTGAGACTTCAGAACAGGAGGCAAGCTCTACACTAATCCCTTGGAGATCTTCTTCAAGCAGGATACACAGCATGCAACAAAGTCTTGGTCCTCTCCTTGGCAGAAACATCCACTGCAGGCCAACCCCAGACTGCACACAGCAAAGAGGCAGTATTTCTCTTTCAGTTTTCCAAGCTCTTTTCCTTGGCAGAGGTTCCTCTTTAGTTCAGAAGTAATCTAAAGTTCTGCGGGCTGGGCCTCAATATTTAAACCACATTTTCCTTTGTTCTCTTATGGCAGAGAGACTCGTAGCTCAGTCCAAACTAGTTCTGTCCTCTCTGGCCCAGTTTTATGGCATGAAGTGTAGACAACATTGTCCAAGGCTGACCAGGCCTATTCAGGTGCATGAAATCTCCTCCCAGTATTGTAAATGCAGCCCAGGTCTATTCAGTACAGCTCCGTCATATTCTGGAAAGGCAGGACACACCTCAATCCTGTCAGAGAGAATGCACATCCCAGACTCTGTCACTCCAGAGCCAGGCAGTCAATCAACAGACCAGCAGATTCACACAGGATGGCTAAGCAAGAAAATACCCACTTTCTAAAAGTGGTATTTTCAAACCCACAATATTACAATCATCTTTACTAAAAGAAGCATCTTTATATGCTGAGTTTAGGCATACTAAACTCCATCTTCCCACCTTGACCCAATGAGAAGTTATATCTATAAGATGTTATAAATAAACTCCCATTCTATCCTATAGGACAGATAGCCTTTCCATAGTGAAAAGCAAATTATACTGTAGTTCACTATTAGGACATGTCACACAGTCTAGTACATGTCCTACCTTTCACTTACACTGCACCCTGCCCGCAGGGGTACCTTGGGCCTATCTTAGGGGTGACTCACAAGTAATAAAAGGGGTGGTTAAAGCCTGGCAAGTGGGTGCACTTGCCAGGTCGACATGGCAGTAGAGATTACACGCAGACACTGCAGTGTCGGGTCTGAGAACCTTTTGCAAGGCTGCTTGTATGAGTGGCACAACCTGTGCTGGAGGCACACTAGCAGTATTTTATTTGAAGCCCTGGGCACACAAAGTGCACTGTACTAGGGACTTAGTAGTAAATCAAATTAGCCAATTATGGAAACGCCAATCCATATTAACAATTTACAAAGAAAGCCTATGCACTTTAGCACTGAACAGCAGTGGTAAAGTGCCCAGAGTCCTAAACCAAACAAAAACAGGGTCAACAACAGGATGCCAAAAATCTAAAAATCTGGGGATAATCCCACTGGAAAAACCAGGTTGACCAAGTGCTAAAATAGAAATTTATATGACCACACTTAGGAGTCGCTTATGATGGTGTTCGGTAACTTTCCAGCCGAGCGATTACGATCTCTGATTCGGACAGCCCTTCCGAATTGGTTGTTCTGACTCCGATCGGCTGTTGGAATTTGACTTCGGGGCCAGTAGCTGGCCCCCCTTCACCTGGGTCCTTCTGAATGCAGCCCATTGGAGTATCCAAGGGGCCCCCCTTTTCAACCATGCACTGTGTGGCAGGCACCATGGGGTACCTGCCACAGAGTGCACGATTTCCCCCAGCCTCCCCTTCCTTTAATGGGAGCCTGTGTATTCGTTCGGAACACAGGTTCCCATTGGATTCAATGGGAGTCTGACCAAATGGTATCCAGAAGCATTTGGATGCATCGTAAACAGTCAGTCGGACTCCCGGGATCCGAGTCGGTTGAAAAGCATTCCGAGACCGATCCGGTCAGAAAGCTTTCTGAACGGCATCGTAATCGACCCCTTAGTGAGCCTTGTGTTATTTTTTCCCACTGGCCCCTTACGCAAAGAGTATAGGAAATACACAGCTTGAAGCCTAGGGAGGTGTAAACATCATAATGTTGCTTTAAAAGTTAAATAAATCAATCCTGACATCAGCACATTTGGACTCATCCCAACAGGCGTCTTCTCCATCTCGCTCGCTCTTCAGAATGACTAGTTCTTTGGCAATTAATTAATCTTTGTTACTCACTACTTCAACTTTCACTCCTCCATGTCACAACCATTACTGCGATATAAAATGTCAAAAAAGAAAACAGCTCTGCCTTTTGCTCTCCACAAAAATACACCACATTCCGCACAGAGATTTTTTAAGGCATGGGCACAGTGGGCTCTTGCCCAGGGCCCCAGCTTTTCAGGGGGCTCCCTGACAGAGCCAGCTTTGTTATGCAGACTCTTGCCCTGATGACCTTGAATAATCCTTTGAGAGATTGTTGTAACTGCCGTTTTCCTTTAATTTATTTTTTAAGGTGGGTGATGTGTGACATCCCATTGCATACATTTTCCAGAGAAATGTGTTTATCTTTAAGGCAACATCCATAAAAAATTATATATAGCTGACATGGGATCATGAATTCAAAGCTGTTCCGAACAGGGGCCACCAAAAATACGTTTGGCCTGGGCCCCCAAGATCCTTAAGACATCCCTGCTTCCACATCACCCACCCCTGTCGAAAAAGGTGCTTTAATTGGCATCTCTCATCAAGATTCTCACCTCAGTACCTGCTGTGACAGGGCTCACATCCCACCAAACCATCAGTTGCTGCTGCCTTCTTTACTCTTATGGTGTTAATTCTTGGTCTTTCAACGTTCCAATGATTTTGTCCATGCATTCAAGCACTTAGATTGGGCAGCATCTGCTAAGCTACAGATAAACATGACCTATTTTTACCCACCTGTTGTCACACTCTTACTCACTCCCTTACTCGCTCAGTCTTTCACACTTGTGCCAATTGTAGCTTGAGATACTATCCAGCAAGCAAAGGCTGGCATACAGCCGGAGGTCCACAATGACTAATATTTAATATGGGCAATCACGTGACACTAAGAGGCACTTCACAATGAGCAATGGATCTTACGATTGTGTTGAACTATTTTCCAGTATAAATTATATTTTGTGCTGAAATAGTGATGCGAGCGCAGTGCAAAATGGCTTTGCTTCCTTTTGTGCCGACCCACATATTATCTGTGCAAAGGGGCGTAATAGGGTAAGAACCGCACAAAAAGTCAAAAGTTGTGAAGCGGAGACAGATCTATTTAAACAGAGTGACCCTGATTTGCATGAGATCCCAAAGCCAAATTAAATCAGGCACAAGGAAAGGGCAACTGGAATATCACGTGCAGAAGATGTGTGATTACCACACTATACCATATTCACATTTTTACTGGAAGCACTACCTCGAGTTCAGATTTCATACTAGGAAGTGTGGCCTAGCCGTTGTGCAGTAGCACAATGCTTAGTGTGGTGTCTTAGACTAAGTAAATAAATAAACTGGAAGCAAGTTTTCTTAACGTAGGTTTATTTAAACATCAAACAAAAATTACATCATCTTCATACAACTATTACTGAATCTGGTGCAACACAATTTGTCCCCATTTAGGCGTTGCAGTACTGCAGATCTTCACCAGTGCAGCAGAAATGTTTGTAGATCTGGCCACAGATTGCTGATTATGTGGATGTATCATCTGTATACTTTAGTGTCATGCTGAAGCCTTGTTTTAACATAGGGTGGTAAATGTAACACAGGAAGTGAGAGAGAAACTCGTGTGGCACCAGGATGTTCCCTCTGACTCATTTCATTTTTGAGCCAGAAGGAAGCAGGCATCTGTTGTAATCAATAAGATGATGGATACTTCGAGTTGGATTGATCAAGTTACTTTATTAAGTTAATTAGTTAAGATAGAAAGGAAACCCCATCAGGAGCAGCTGTCCTGCTGCTCAGCCCTCACTCAACTGACATTCACAGCACAGCAACATTCCAATCATCCAACATTCTTTATGACATACATACCAGCTGAGCAGCAGGGAAACACAAGTTATAACATATCTCCCTTCGTTATGGGTACAATTGCAAAAAGCAATAAAATAGTTGTCAATAAAATGCACTCTAGTACACAAAGTCAAAGATATTAAAACAATGCACCAAAGTACAAATGGACAACGCAAACATAAAGATTTTAACACATCCCGCACACTACAGTCCAAAAAGGATTCCGCATTACTTCCTGAAATGAACAACTATCTTCATCCTACATCCTTATGCCACTAATTATACAAGTTGGCCAGACCAGTATAACAAGCAAGACCCAAAGGAACAAACTTAACGCAACAAATATCAGGAAACAACGCGCACACCATAAACTAAGAACAAGCACTCGCATAACACATCCATACTACGGGAAACCACACACACACATCAAGCACACCTCAGCACCACACGTGCACACAACAAGCACTTACCTAGCTGGGAAACTACGTGCACAGAACAAACCCAAATTGGACATATGCGGCAACTTGTACACAAGCTAGTAAGTGGCTCAACAACCTGACGCCAACTCACACACAACACCATTTTGGAACAAAGCTTGTTGAAATAAACATCAACATCCAAACAACACAACCAAGGGGTGACCATATTCCACATAACCCCCAAAACATGAGCTAATGAGTCGTCTAACATCTTGGCACACTCACACACAACACCAGTTGTGGAACAACTCTTGGTGAAACAATCACCGACACCAAAACAAAATAATCAATGAGCGACCATGTACAGCACAGCCCTCAAATAATCATGTGGCTACATACCACATAGCCCCCGCAAACATGAGTTAATGAGTAGCCTAGCATCTAGACACACTCACACACAACACCAGTTGTGGAACAGCTCTTGTTAAATCAGCATCAACACCCAAACAACACAACCAAGGAGTGACCATATACCACATAGCCCCCCAAAAACATGAGTAATGAGTCGCCTAACATCTAGACACACTCACACACAACACCAGTTGTGGAACAACTCTTGGTGAAACAATCACCGACACCAAAACAAAATAACCAATGAGCTACCATATACAGCACAGCCCTCAAATAACCATGTGACAACATACCACAAATGAGTGACCATATACAGCACAGCCCTCAAATAACCATGTGACCACTTACCACATAGTCACTACAAACCCACGATATGCACAACACCAGTGAAACTGATGAGTGGCTTGGCATCTTGACACAACCTCACACACAAAACAAATGAGAAACAGCTCCTCATTAGGGTGGGATAGAAAGGAAACCCCATCAGGAGCAGCTGTCCTGCTGCTCAGCCCTCACTCAACTGACATTCACAGCACAGCAACATTCCAATCATCCAACATTCCATATGACATACATACCAGCTGAGCAGCAGGGAAACACAAGTTATAACAGCATCTAACTTGAAATTGGTTATTACCTAAAAGAAGAGTTAGGATACAAAGTTCGGGCACACATTTCAGTGGATTCAGACACTTAAAAATTGCATCTCTGCTCGAAGATCTTTAAACACTCTACACTTTTTCCCACTAATGTGCAGCGAACATGTATCCCCTCTCTCACATACATTACTTACCTCGTTAGTCACTCACTCTGTTTAGTATTGCTTACTCACTCACTCGCTCACATACCCTTTCTTGATTCAGCTTGCAGAGACCAGTATAAACATCAATTCTCTCTAGTATCAGATTTTTTTCCTCTATATTTCAGGAATCCTTTAACAGACAGCAGCACTTGCAACACAGTACCTGCAAGTAAAAACAAAATAAGTGAGAGAGAAAGAGAGCGAAAGTGAGTGAGAGAGAGAGAGAGAGAGAGAGAGAGAGAGAGAGGCATGCTGGGGAATGGCTTGCTATTATCAATAATCCGTGTAAGAGCGTAAGATTATGCGATCCTCTGTAATAAACTACAACCACCACATACAAGATGCACATGTGCAATAAGAGGATCCAAGGCTAGGGGCACTGGTACTCTCAGGAACACCAGACTAAAGCTCACCCATATCTAAATGAATAGTCCATAGCATGGTGCCTTCATCTACAATCGGGCCATTAGTGGGCATAGATGGCTTTCCAGAGGTCACCAGAAATTATGCAGAGTTTACTAGGAAGACAGCATTACCTCTCAGAATGCAAGCTCACTGTGAATGTCTGGATACCATCTCCTTTGGTATTCCAGGGTGGCTACAGCTTCTCAGAGCATTGTGAAGCAGTAATAATGTGGAATGACAGTGTCACATTAAACATCCTATTTATTTATGTACTTATATATTCAGGATTTGTGTGAAGTGTAATACATAATAGTGGCAGTTTAGAAATTTCAGAATCATGAAACAGAATAAATGAACTTCAGAAAACACGAAAGTTAGATCACAGCCATGCACATGGATAGACCTATTCATTTATTATTTATTCATTTTATTACATCTCATTTACTTAAAGTGCTAAATGCATAAAATAGGTCGTCAAAAATCAGAAAGTATTTTAGTTAACAGCAACAGTCAAAGTTAATTTTGTGAAAATAGAAAGGTAAAACAATGTCTTACAACAGCCTCTTTAAAGTGGAAACATTATCATCTGATTCAACACTGACAGACAATTCATTGAAAAGTCGAGGTGCCAAAACCCAAATGATGGAAGAAGAGAAGTAGCAAAGGAAAAATGAGGAACGGCTAACAAACACAACAGGTGGAACGTGGGCGTGGCTGCGGACATAAGACAAGGTCAAAGAATATAAGTAGGGAGGAGCCAAGAAGTAATAATATTTAAACACAAAACAGAGAAATCCAAATTGCATAGAAAATTGGAAGGAAATTATTAAAGTTGGATCAAAATTTAACAGATCAACATAGACAGAACAACAATTAAGGTGACAAGAAAGCAGAGTTTGCATAAGGAGCCTCAAGGAGGATAGGGAAAAGAAACACTTAAGCTGTAAACGTTGAAAAGCATGAAGCGGCAGTTCACTTAAAGCAGAGGCAATATAAAGTGAAAAATCAAAAGACAAATTGAGTATGAAACTTAGATTGCGAACATAATTTAAGCTGGACCAAGATCTGAGATTCATCTGTGATTCCCAGGTAGATGTTACATTTCACTGTTTGAAAATGTCAGTTTTCAGGAATTCCTTATCCTGAAAGTAACACGTTTTTTTCTTTCTAGTTGAGGGCTAAAACTATTCCAAAGGTTAGGGCATTTGACCGACACCAATGACCTTCCACAATGCTTTGGGGCATATTATCAAGGACGACATTAAAATTATCGCCGGTTTAGCGGCAGAAAACTGCTGTAAAGCGGCGATACTGGGCTTGATAATATGCCCTGGAGAATTCCAATAGAAGCCCATGTTCACTCCAGAACATGGACTTCTATTGGTATTCTCAAGGGCATATATTATTAAGCCCATTATCGCCGCTTTAGCTGCCGTTTTATGACGCTAAACCAGCGATAATTTTTAACGCCGTTCTTGATAATAAGCCCCTTTGTTCTATCAAAGTAACAAAGCATCCATGAGTATTGGAGGTTTCGGACTGAAATGCTGTCTTGTGACAATTTTTTAAACTAACCAGGTCCTTTGCCTCAATATTCTTTGCGCATAATACACAAATGTTTTGAACTTCAGGCGGAAATGGGGAGAGGGTTCTGACTGACTTGATTTGCCTGACCTCTACAATGAGGCTTGCAACACTGCAAGCAGCACGGTCCAGAAAACTGACCCTGCATAATGTGAACTTTTACCAAATTAGCTGCAGATGCTGTGGGGCCACCTAAATATTGCATTGCTTATTTTTTATACTGCTCCCTCTGAGCCATGAGTGCCCCTTAGCAGTAGGGTGTTTAGGAGGCATAATAAAAGTATACATTGAAGCAACAGCTCTGACAAAAGAAAGATCAGTGTCCACTGCTTGAGTTTGTCGGAAAAGGAAAGTATTATGGCATTTTCTGGAGTGTTTTTTAATCTTAGGTGTCAGATCTGGTTGCACAGAGTAATGCCTGCACCTTGTGCACAATTCATTGGGCCTCATTTATGAAAAGTTATGCAGCACTGTGAGAAAACAGCGATGCATCACTTTTCATTGCACCCTCCGTGCGACTTCTATGATGCGTCATATTTGCAGTATGATGCATCATGTTGCAAGGAGTTACAGATACGTCAGTATTTCTGACATATCAGAGGGTGCAAAAATTACACATTGCTGGAGTGTGTCACAAAAGTGACACAACTCTAGCAATGGGTCATTACACATGGGCAGGTCCCATGTGAAATATGCCTGCGTCAGTCTTAGGCTACCATGACCATGAGGCATATTACAAAGAACAATGGTCCCTATATGGAAGTAGTATACAAAGAACACAATGATCATACACTTGATAGGTCGTATGTCTTCTGTCCGTCCGGACAGGATTTTTATTTTCTATTAAGTGAAGTTCTAGGTTTCTAAAAGATGTCAAGCGGGCACAGCCGTGACCTTTAACATACAAGACACAACAACGAGAAAAGTGGAAAAAGCAAGAAATCTGTCTGTGCACTTGTACTTCAGTGAAACAGGCTTGAGATGTTCAAAAAACCACACCATTGCATTATTCAATATTACATAGAAAGTTTGCATATGGGGTTAAGGGTCGACGTTTCGATGCCTTTCCTAAAATATAGACATCATCATCAGGACATGTGATGACATTATTGTTGTCTTGGACACCATTAGTAAAATTTAAGCCTTTTCGTTACATATAGTAGTAAATGTAAGGTGATCCGTAAGAGGTTCAGGAGGGTAAACACCGCTGAGACAGGTTATCTGGAAAGTCGGGTTTTTTAACCTTAGCTATGTGCGATCTCCGTACCCGCGGCAGCGTTGATTCACCTCTACAATAGCCATTGTGCTCCTCGCGTATTATTTAATACGAACGAGCTGTGTTCACCCGCTCCGGACCAATTGAGAAACTGGAATAGCAAATAGCTAAGGTTAAAAAACCCGACTTTCCAGATAACCTGTCTCAGCGGTGTTTACCCTCCTGAACCTCCTAAGGATCACCTTACATTTACTACTATATGTAATGAAAAGGCTTAAATTTTACTAATTATTATTATTATTATTATTATTCTGTTTTATAACTCGCACCATTACTGCCGGAGTATCCTGGCGCGAAGTTTTACTAATGGTGTCCAAGACAACAATAATGTCATCAAATGTCCTGATGATGATGTCTATATTTTAGGAAAGGCATCGAAACGTCGACCTTTAACCCCATATGCAAACTTTCTATGTAATATTGAATAATGCAATGGTGTGGTTTTTTGAACATCTCAAGTCTGTTTCACTGAAGTACAAGTGCACAGACAGATTTCTTGCTTTTTCCACTTTTCTCGTTGTTGTGTCTTGTATGTTAAAGGTCACGGCTGTGCCCGCTTGACACCTTTTAGAAACCTAGAACTTCACTTAATAGAAAATAAAAATCCTGTCCGGACGGACAGAAGACATGCGACCTATCAAGTGTATGATCATTGTGTTCTTTGTATACTACTTCCATATAGGGACCATTGTTCTTTGTAATATGTAATGCCCAAGGTCCCTATGCTATACCTTAAGGGTTCCCTTGTTCTGTTGAAACATGACCATGAGGCATGCGTAAGATATTGACTCATTTGCATCCTAGAAGTGACGCAGTGAAATCTTACAGATTTCACTGTGCCACTTCTATGATCCTTTCTTGCATCTGAGTGCCCCCCTGCATACATTGGATTATAAAGAACAAGTGGTCCTTGACAGAAATTTTAACATGTAACAGAATTACAGCCTTAGTTCACGCAATTCTTTAGTCCGTTTCTAGATTAAATCTATACAGTAGGTTCAATAGATACATTAGCCCAGATTGTCAAAAAAGTACCCAAACATTTGAGAATTCAATTGAATCCAGCCGGATTCTCTGATTTAATATAGAATTTGAAAAAAGTATTTTCGCAAATCAAAATACAAATATTTACATATTATAATCAACAGAATCTTTCGTAGTATAAAAAGATGAACGTGCACAGAGAAAGATAAAAGTTTGTGCTCAAGTGATTGATCAAGAAGATCAGAAAAACAAAGTATAGAATTGTTTTATATACAAGAAATGAGCCAGCCCTAACCAACACTTGTAAAAAAAAATTGATTCTTTTTTTACTAGCTCCTAGTTTTCAACAATATCCTCCATTGTCCTTGATTTGCACTATTGGCAAAGGGATTAGGAGGGAGACGGAGGGGAGAGGGAGGGGGGGGAGTAAAAACTAATAGATGCAGGCTCCAAAAGGAAAGTGTGGACGTTTCGACCCACACGTAACCTGGGTGATTATGTTCCTCAAATCAGGGTCTTCATCAGGACGGGATGAGGGAGTGGGAATTTTCAATGTGCGAACGTTCGCTTCCGCATTCCCCAAACGCGAGGACGAAGTAGCGAGGCTAGCAGCATGCTGAGAAGAGTGTAATTCTCCGCGTTTTCTCGAATATAATCGAGTGAACTCCTTTACTAATTGCTTGGAAATCCCCGCCCGTAAATATACTGGTGCGCCCAATTACATAATCTTGATGCGGACAAAACGTCGCATGTATGTTAGTGCACCACACAGGGGTGCCCATTGACTATTTTAATCTGCGTGCACATTGAAAATTCCCACTCCCTCATCCCGTCCTGATGAAGACCCTGATTTGAGGAACATAATCACCCAGTTTACGTGTGGGTCGAAACGTCAACACTTTCCCTTTGGAGCCTGCATCTATTAGTTTTTACCCCCCCTCCCTCTCCCCTCCGTCTCCCTCCTAATCCCTTTGCCAATAGTGCAAATCAAGGACAATGGAGGATATTGTTGAAAACTAGGAGCTAGTAAAAAAAGAATCACATTTTTTTTACAAGTGTTGGTTAGGGCAGGCTCATTTCTTGTATATAAAACAATTCTATACTTTGTTTTTCTGATCTTCTTGATCAATCACTTGAGCACAAACTTTTATCTTTCTCTGTGCACATTCATCTTTTTATACTACGAAAGATTCTGTTGATTATAATATGTAAATATTTGTATTTTGATTTGCGAAAATACTTTTTTCAAATTCTATATTAAATCAGAGAATCCGGCTGGATTCAATTGAATTCTCAAATGTTTGGGTACTTTTTTGATACTTTTTGACAATCTGGGCTAATGTATCTTTTGAACCTACTGTATAGATTTAATCTAGAAACGGACTAAAGAATTGCGTGAACTAAGGCTGTAATTCTGTTACATGTTAAAATTTCTGTCAAGGACCACTTGTTCTTTATAATACTTGATACCCAGGTCCTTTGACTAAATTGGGTCACCCCTTGTTTTATAACAATTCCCCTGCATACATTGGGGCAGATTTACAAGAAAGTGACGCATCTGTAGAGATGCTTCACTATCCCTGAGACACCATGTAAAACCCTTGGGTCACCATGGATGCGCCGTATTTACAATCCGGTGCACCATGGCGCAAGGATTGACAGATGCATCAGAAATTCTAACGCATCTGTTGAAGGAAAAGTCACGCATTGCTGGAGTAGTGTCGCAAGCCCCACGCAACTCCAGCAAAGCGTGTTACAGCCTATTCCCAATATACTGGGTCACTCCTTATACCTGCTTCAAGCAGGCGTAAGGGTTTGACGCAGCGGCGTCCTAAAAGTCAAGCAGTGAAATCTTGTAGATTTCACTGCGTCACTTTTACTAGGCTTTTCTGCGTGGGAACGCCTATCCTGCATACATTTTACCTGACGCAGGTATAATGTTACTCAGGGTTTTACAACGTGACGCACCTCCCTAGATGCGTCCCTAGATGTCTGTTTTGTTTTATAGCAAAAGCTGAATTTTCTTCACATCAGGAAATGTAGTCCGGCACAACATTGGTGTATGGCAGTAATTGGTGAATGTCTCGTCCCCTCAGCAATGGAGGTTGACCCTCTGCACAGAGCCATGCTCTCGCTAGTGTACTCCTTCCTCTACCACCTCATCCATACTTACTCAGCCTAGAGTCAACCGCAATAGAAGGCGAAAAAATGCATATTGTGGGGAATTTTGAAAACTGTAATCTCTAAAACATATTATCCCCATCTTCCTTCACCTCCATACTCTAGTAGCATGGACGGAGAGTTAATTCTTCTCGTGTCTCCCTGTACTTGATTCTGATTTCTGCACTTGCCTAAAAGGCCGGACTGGCCATAGCGGGTACCAGGCAATCCCCCGGTGCGCCGCAAAGTTGGGGGCCGTTTTTGTAACAGGGCTGTTTATGCAGCATAGCTGCAAAATCGGCCCTGTAACAAAATCGGCCGAAAACCGGCCCTGGCAAAGAGCTCGGCGGTATCCCCAACCTCCCCCGGGGGCCCTGCCGAGCACTTTGCCGGGGGGGTTTTGGTTTCCAGTCCGGCCCTGCTTGCCTAATGCAGTGGGAAAGTGCTTTGTTTCTTTTCTATTTTTCCCAGGTCTCAGCAATTTATCCTAATAGCTTCTCTCCTTGCTACTTGATAAACTGAGAGAATTTCCTTTTTTTGTGCCTTGAGGCTGCAGCTCTCTGGTTGGTTGGTATATCAGGAGAGTATTTTTCCCCTGTACCGATGGTCTCTCTATGTATTCCCTTGTGCCTGGCATTGCAGGAAAGTGATTTGCACCCCAAGCTTCACACTCTGTGTGCACAGCCACTAAAGGGACGTATCAGCCTCAAACAAATTGAGTTCATTTTGGTTAGGCTCTGAGGTTCCGTGACGGTTCCGTGACGACTTGAACCCGTGTTTTCAAGTTTGTCGGAAATATATAATATTGGTATCAGTGAACCGCAAATGATCCATTTAGTATATCCTGGTGTTTTCGCTACGCTACGAGCAAGAGCACTCCTTTTATAAACACATTTCTGATCTACCCATGGCATCCATCTTAGATCATGGCCGCCATTTTGTGATTCTTGCCCTCACATACGCAATAACCTGTGATCACTTCATTTCGATTAAGGACACGTAACCTTAGCCGGAGATTCACCTCTTTCATAACACGTGCACCTTAAACCAGATCACGCTGTAGCTGCATGACTCGACAAAGGCCGCCTCCTCTGCCCGAGGCCAGCCCTGCCAAACTGGTCTTCGTGTCCATTGTACCTGATCATGATTAGGCGGCCGAAGCCGGTAGCCTTGCCCATTTACAACCCACAAACATCCCTTATCCCACTTTTCTATCTTCCACACCTGGCTCTGTTTCTTTCTTTCTGAATCTTTATTAGGGGGAGGTAACGAACTTTACGATGAGGCGGTCCGGGTCCTGAATGCAATATTGACAGGGAATTGTGACAAACTAGTGGGAACCCCTCTCTTCGCAATGTTTGGCCTCAGATATTATCGACGGTTCCTGTGTAACGCCAAATATTTATTGTTTTAGACACAAAGGTTTTGGGAATGTATTACATGTAAAGAATTTGCCCCTAGCATAAAAAACAGTATATAAGAAGCAGCCCTCTTTGTACAAATCGAACAGGCTCCTGATTACTGCCCGTGTGTAGTATCTGTGACTTCTGTGTCCCTGCAGTAATAAACCTTTGGTCTTTGACGCCACCATCGAGAAGCCCGTGTTTCTGTTCATTTGTGCACCAAGGCAGGTTGGAACTCCGGGGTCTTTGGGTGTTGTACCCTGACACCTCTGGACGGAACCAAAAAGTCCAGAACTCCAGCTCCATTCCCAACAATTAATCTACACTTATTTCCAGTCTCTACAATCCATGAGCCTAACCCAAACTTTATCCATAAACCTACCTTAAGCACTGCACTTGATTACACACACACTTACTCATCTAAATGCTGTTAGAAATTGGGTTTTTGATTAAGGGGGTGGAACCAGAGCTATGAATTTTAATAGTTTTTAGTTGCAACCAGTGCTTAAAAGACCAAAGCATCAACCACATGCATCTAGTTGCACGAGACTGGGCAAAGTTGAAATTTATGGCTAGCCGTGAGGAAGCGCAGTTCTGATACATGAGGTAGATTGGGTCTAGTCTCAACTTACCTTTAGACTTAAATTTAGGGGGAAAAAGTCCAGGAAGGTAAAGTTCAGCAAAGCAAGGCAGCCAATGGTTTCCTAGGAAAAGGCCTCATCTTTGGGGGGCCACTGGATGAAGTTGCAGTCAAGATTTCTTTATTTAGACTTTGTTAATTTTTTAGAAGTCACACACTGTAGCTGACAAGGGGTCTCTTCTGCAAGGAGCAGTGGAAGAGAATTTGCTACATGGAAGTGAGGCAGGCCGGCAATGCACCTTGGGCAAATAGGCAAGCAGGTAGTCCTGGTGTCCCCTCGTTTCTCCTAGCAATTGTGACTGAAAATTCTCTAAGTTCCAAGTTTTGGGATTTGGTTGTTTGGCACCTTTAGCACCTCTAGCAAGGGTCCAGGAGTAGGTGGGCACCACTTAGATGGTAGGACTCACTTCAGGCAGGGTGTAGTTGCAGAGTTCAAGTTGTTGGAGCTTTTTGTGTCCCTGCAACCCAGAACAGGATGCCAGATAACTAACCCTTGGAGTCACTTTGGTAGTCCTGGGTTCAAGCAGCAAGGCATCCCTCAAGCATCAAGGCAGTCCTCTGATTGTTCAAGGCAGGCTTAAAGCAGCGAGGCCATCATCTGGGAGCAGCTGGGCAGTCCTCTGAAGCCCAAAGAAGGTATCAAGCAGCAGGGAAGTCGTTAAAAGTATAGAGCAGGCCTTCTAAGTTTCGTCCACAGGTTAAGGAGTAAACTGAAGAGTGTTGGTGCCAGCTTTGAAGTTGAAGAAACCTCTGGAGTTTTCACTCCACAGATGGTTCTGGAATGTCCTTCCTCCCTGCCCCAGCTTCCAAAGATCAGTTTGAAGTTCTTCCAGAGTGTTCTGAAGGAGCTCCTTTGAATGTAAATGGGGTAAGGAGCAGCTCCACCCCTGCCACCCTGGCAGGATGGCCTATTCTGCCAACTCCTAGTCTTCCTCTGTCTCACTGCCTGAGAGCAAAACACAAAGGCCAACTGCTCCCAGTCATGTGACAGTGGAGACAGGCTGAATGCATCAAATGGTTAGGACAAGAAAATTCCAACTTTCTAAAAGTGTCACTTTCAGATTTGTAAATTAAAATCTGACTTTACCATTAAAGAGGATTTTTAATCACAATTATTTGGAGACCAAACATGACATTTTTGCAGGAGCAAAAAATGAATTCAAGAGTCTTTCACTACCAAGAAACGTACATTTTAAAGGTTCATGTACAGCTTTTTTAATATACTGCCTCCTGCCCTAAGGGCTGTGTAGGGCCTACCCAGGTGTTGCCTTGTATGTTTTAAAAAGGAGGAAGGCTATGGCTTGGAAAAGGGATTGTTTTGCCAAGCCAATTTAGCAGTTTACAACTGCACAAAGCCTGCGATGGCAGGCCTGAGACTTATTTTGAAGGCCTACTTAAGTGGGGAAGTAAAATAAATGGTGCAAACCCATTGGTAGAATTTAATATACAGTCCCTGGGTACATGTAGTACCATGCCACTAAGAGCTTATGAGTAAATTTAATGTGCCAGTAGAGTGTAAGCAAATTTTACCATGGGGAGAGATCACCAGCACTTTAGCACGGTTTGACAGGGACGAAGTGTACAAAGTCCTTAGGCCAATCAAAACAAACTTCAGCAAAGAGGAGGCGAGTAGGCAACAAGTCTGGCTGAAGACCATATTAAGGCTTGCAGGTCAAACACACACTCACACAAAAACACATTCACTGGCTACATACACTCAGGACACAGATTCACACACAAGTTCTCAATCAAACCACATGCTACTTTCAAACTCCAGATCTCCCTCCTCGCTTACCTTCCAGGCAGTAGCTATCAATGTTAGCTCTTGGTGGCTCCACAGCCCTAGTTGAAATTCCTTTTTACAGTACTAGGCACCTGCGTTCCTTTCAGATGGAGGTGGAACAGAAGCCTCTGGTGGCAACAGAAGAAGCTGTGCCAAACATATGTTACTTGTTCTCAAAATTACTTAGGAGTCAAAACAGCTTCTTTGATGAATCTGCCCATTTTCAGAACCATGCTGAGACCCAGCACCAGCATAACGTGAGACAGAAACATTTGACAGACAGGCCTCAAAATGAGGCATGATGGTGTGAATTCCAGCATTTACACAAATAGCACCATTATGTCCCACAATGAGGGACAGAAAATCCCTACCCTTGTGCTGATGGAACATGCAAAATGATATACCATGTGTGGTAATTACAGCTGAGCCATTACATTTGAATGTGACTGCCATTAGGTGAGGGAAACCCCATAAAGCATAATTCGATAGGAGTGAAACAAGCACTCTTTTTAGGCGTGACCTACAAAGATCAACCCAACCAACTGTTGTAGCTACGAATCAGCAGGTAGACAGAGCCAACCCCCCCCCCCTTTCAGTTGTGCTTCTTAAAGCTGGATTATCAGGCCAACCTGATACCTTCAAACCAGGTAGAGTTGTGAAACTGATCTAAATATCTACTTCTGGTCCTTCTTCTACCTTAATTATCTCCCTTTTTCTCAAATCCCCTTTTTTAACAAAACAATTGAATAGTTTCTGTTTCATCAACTCTTTTTCCTACCTCTCCTGCACTATACACAATAATTAAAAACATAAAGGAAGCACATAATCAAAACAGCAACATGATAGCACAACAATGAAATTGGTTTGTGGTTTGGTCCTGTATTAGATAATTTTTTGGTGTTGTAAATATGTGTGTAGTTTTGTTGAGTTTGGAACTGTTTTTTATCATTTTTTGCTGATTTTGTGTTGCACTGCTTTTGCTGTACTGCTACTGCTACTGCGTTTATTGCTTTGAGTTGTACTGTCGGCTGTGGTTCACATTGTTTTGTTCTGTTATCAGTGTGGTTATATAATTTTCATACACGGACATGCCTTCGTGTATTGTTCTGGTTGTTATTTTATAGCAGTTGCGTTCAGTTATCGTTATGATACATTATTTCCTAAGTAAACTTCTACAAATGCAACTAGGATGCCAGCCAAAAGCAGTCCTTGCCCTTGGAACTCGACTGGAAATGAACAGTTACCATTGCTAAAAATACTGAAATTCCATTGCCTCAGCTGTACATCTGTAAATGATAAAAACAAACCTAACGCTGTGGCAGAAATTATGCAAAAAAAGCAGTTCCCAAATTCACTTTATATATTCTGGTTCCGCGTCCGTAGTTTCTCTTAAATAAATGGAAATATTTATTGGAACTATGAAAATAGTGACCACCTAATTATTCACCTTGTGCTTATGCAAAGTAGTTGTGGTTTATTAAACCACAGTAAATGCATCCGCAGTAAGATCACAAATGGCTGTAAAGCCTCATTCACTGTTGGTCTTGACTTGGTTCCACACAGCAACAAAGTTGTTCCATGTCTCTTATGGCTGCTGGTTTTGGAAGCCTGTCAAACAGCCGCGGCCCGTGGAGGGAGTTCCGGTGGAGCAGACAGGCGGGGCGGGGGAGGGGCCGGGTGGGGGGTGATAAACACCGGAATATGGATGGTTGCAGGTAAGTAAACAATTAAATTAATAAAACGAATTTCGTAGCGCCCTCTGCATCGAATTTTGCGATGCAGGGCACGGAACCAAATTTGTTTTATTAATTTAATTGTTTACTTACCTGCAACCATCCATATTCCGGTGTTTATCACCCCCACCTTGCCCCTCCCCCGTCCCGCCTGTCTGCCCCACCGGAACTCCCTCCAAGGTGTCCCTTCCTGCACATAAACAATCAGTAATCGCTTTTTGTAACTTCTATGTGTGCTGCGTTGTGCGTTATTTCTAAAGATTTTTTATGTGCAGGAATGGACACCTTCGAGCACATAAACAATCATGCATAGCGTTTTGCTGTACACAATGCAGAACACAAAGAAATAGCAAAAACGAGGAGAAATAAAGTGTTTCTCTATGTTAAGACCAGGTTTTCCCTGGTCTTAATTTTGGTGCTGCCTATATTTATGCCACCCTTGTAAATATGGGGCAGTGTAAAAATCAGTGTGCGTTGCAGCAGAATGCCCACAACAGCACACATTGCCCACATCTTTCACTCTAAGTGTATTGTGATAGAGTTCCTTATTAACAAGGCAACGTTAAGTAAATGAGGCGAGGCCCCTATCGCTACAGGAACGTAAAACAAAATGACGTTCCAGTGGCGATAGGGGCTTGTAAATATGCCCCTCAACATCTAGTGCTCGCACATGCACAGTGTGTAAGCATTATGACAGTGACCCAGTCACCACATCATCCTCCTTGCCTCGCCTCCCCCATACATCTCCTGGCAGAGACAACAGTTTCCTACCCTCCACTGAAACATTACAAACTCTGGTGCAATTCTACAGGAGTATGCTGTAGTGTCTTAAGAAAAAATGAAATATTCATGGCATTAGTCAATTCCTGTAAGAATCAATGGAAAATGAGATGCTGACAACAATGTAGTATGATTGCCTTTTACCACAGAGGATTAGTCTTAATGGTTTATTTGATTTGAACTCAATGTGCAAAGAAGGTGAAACACTTCAGATGAAGTAAAGTAGTTCTGAATGTGGCAAAACGAAGGGGCAGATTTTCTATTTACACAATGTAGCAACACAGTTTGCTGTACTGTATTGCACGAAAGAGAGATTTTAGAAATGCTCCATATTTTTAAACAAAAGGAAACTTTCTGCTCTCCTGCGCTTGGGCACTCTGTGCTGCCTAGCACTACTGCAGTAATCTTGCACCATAGTGCAAGGGAGACTGCGTTATGGGCAGGATGGTGTTTGTGCAGGCAGGCATCACTTCCTGTACAAAAATAATCTTAAAGGCACACTCCACTTTCTATGTGTGCTGAACAGCTAACAAGGAGAAAATGAATATTTTCCCTAGATATACCTCTGTCGGATAAGCGCACCATTTGGTACAAACCCAGGTTTACAAGTCTTTGTATATCTGGTTTTGCATCAAAATACATGGTTGGATGCAGGGGGACACCTATGCTTCACCCTTGTAACACCTACCTGACGCAAAGTAATGCAAGGCAACGCTATGCACTGCGTTGCATTACTTTGTACTTACTAAACCACGCACGTGGCTTAACATGGTGTAGTAAACCCCAGTGAAGGACTTGCTTCAGGCAAGGACAACACATGACCTTAGCAAATCTCCTCCTAAATATCCTTCATCTGAAGTCTATTAGGTGGTTGGGCTTGTTTTTAACCTTCTAAACGAAAAAGCCCTTTTCCACTCCAGTCTAGATTCATACTTTGATGGATTTGCTGAATTTAATTCAAGCAAGAGTTTTTTTTCATGCTACGTCAAGCAAGGGAGGTGAGTTAGAGGAAACGGAAAGAGAGCAAGACAGGCGGGGAAAGAGAGAGCTAATGGAAACGCAATAGTAATAGTGGGCATCTGGTTTAATAGTCATCATTTCAAAGCTCCCATAATTTTGCTACGATTTCATACAAGAACTTTCCATTAGCTTTTAGCACAGGATGCAGCCTCAACTGAACACATATAATTTTAGGTCGCTGGTATGTTTTTGGGTCGGGCATTAGATGACCTCCATTTCACTGTCAGAGTTAATTGAAGGCATTTGTTGCAGTGGCTCTCTGTAGCTACAGTAGAACACAGCCATTAAATCTCATCTTGTGTGACTCCCAGAAATAGACACGAATCAGGCTTTAGTGCACTGACACATCTTGCACTGAGTTGCATATGCACATGCACGTCCTTATACATGCAACACCTGGCTCATTTAAATAATTGTCTAAGATAATGCTATTCTCTAGGCAACCATCGCATTTCGAAGCAGAGTTAGCAGAAGCAAGTGCAAACATGGTTTACTTTTTTATCTAGGCTGAAACGTCTTTAATAGTCATGGGAAGCATATGATCTATCTATCTATCTATCTATCTATCTATCTATCTATCTATCTATCTATCTATCTATCTATCTATCTATCTATCTATCTATCTATCTATCTATCTATCTATCTATCTATCTGTCTGTCTGTCTGTCTGTCTGTCTGTCTGTCTGTCTGTCTGTCTGTCCCTCCGCCCGCTTGCCGACCAATGAATTCATCCATCCATCTATCCATCCATCCATCCATCCATCCAGCTATCTATGTATGCTTCCACTCAACCACCCATACTTGAGCACTGAGCACCAGATGTATCAATATTGGATTTTGCGATTCCATAATAGCGAATTTTACCGATTCACTTCTATGGAATCGCAAAATGCAATGCATGTAGATTTTGTCAATAATAATTGAGATTCCTACATATTCCTTTATGGCGAATCGCAAATTGCGATTCGCTATTAAGGGATACCTTTCCATTCTTTCCTATGGGCTAGGCCCATAGGAATGAATGGGAAGACATTCGCAATTTGCGAGTACCAAATAGGTACTCGCAAATTGAGAATTCAATTTCAAGGGTGATAGGGGGCCAAAAGGCCACCCTGTTGCACCCCCTAAAAGGTAAGCATGCAAATGTGGTGCACATACATGCTGAAAAGTGAATTTTTCATGGAAAAAGTGAATTTTTCATGGAAATCGCAGATTACCACCACCAACTTGAAGTTGGTGGTAATTTGCAATTCCTTAAAGGGACGTCACACATTTTTTGGCTTCGTGCATTTCATTTAAGGAATTGCAAATTGCGATTCCTTAAATGCATTCACAAAATAGGGAATCACAATTTTTGCAATCCCTATTTTGCGAATGCCTTTTGGGATGATACATCCCAAAAGTCTTTTTCCCGTTCGCAAACGGGTCAATTCTGTAAGTTGGCCCATTTGCGAATGGGAAAAACACTTGATACACCTGGCCCTATATTAGCAAGATAGCAAGCAGGATCCTACGCAGGAAAAAGAACAAATATTAACTGATGCCCCCTGACAATTATCATGAAACTAGAAGAACTACACCTAACAATCTGCTAGAAATATACAGCATATCAATTTCAGCAGCTGTCTCTGTGACCGTGATATAGAAGTACCCTATAGACAATGCTTTAAATAAACACTTGCACGTCTTACTTAAACATACAAACTCTTTATTTGGGGGCTAAAGTTGGAGAGAGAAGTCTTCAATACATTAAACCATGGACTTCATCTTCTTCATAGTCATTACAATCAAAGCAATGAAAAGCAATCACTTACCTGACCTTCTCTTGAAGCCTGAAACAACACCTATGGCATCACAATCTAGCTGTATCAATGTGGAAAGAGCAAAAAAAGTATTTTAAAAAAGAGGAGTAGGGTATTCCTCCCAAAGCAGCTGTTATAAAATGCCTGTCTCCTCATTTTAATAATCCTTTAGGCTGTTTTCACAGTGATACACCTACCTTATGATGCTAAAGTACTTGGCTGAGGCTTCAGGAGAAAGTTAGATAAGTGATTGTATTTGAATTGTGGACATTTCACAGCAAGACACACATTAATGTATCTTTCATGCTAGTCTCTGCACAACTGTGAAATCCCCCCATTGAGTTCCTCTTCCTCCGCCTTACTTTTTTAGGTGACACTGCTTCTCTTCTCCTTTCTCCTCTCTTTTCAAAGGAGAACATGTCAGCCCCTTGGTTTCGGGTGTGGCCTCCAACGTGAAATGTTTGTTTAAGCTTCATTTGAGACCAACTTCTCTTTTGATATCCTTTTTAGATTTTGCCTGCTCAGTGCTTGCATTGTCCTTGTGAAATCTATTGCTTTATTATAAACTTAAAAGGGGCTTACATCCCACTTCCTCTCTTCCCTGGCTTTTCATTTGTTCCTGTGCTTGCCCCTTAATTTTCCTCAATTTCTATTGACTGTACCATATTTCTCTGCATTTACCAATGATTGTTCCTTGTATGCTTCGCTTATCAGTTTCCTGTAGCCAAAATACTGTTTTGTTGAAATTATTATTTCCATAAGGTTTTGCCTTTCTGCTTTTTCGTCTTGCAGCAGTTTTATAATGAGCAACTTATCACCCAGAGAGATTCAGTGATTGTAGAGAATCACAGGATGTTGCTCCACTGAGATTCGAACTGGGATCCATAACTCTCGAGCCAGCAGCTCTGGCCGCTATGCCACAACCTCTCCACTCCTGTGACACTTGTCAAGGAGCTCTTTCCTTCCTCTGTGCGTTCTGGACGGTGATTGATAAAACAAAACGCTGCATTACCAATGCTTGTTTATAAATGAAACTTCTAGTACTCTAAGAGAGTGGCTGTATTTGCATGCCGTTTCCCATGCTTCTCACTGTTCCTTACACCCGTCACCTCCCGCACTCCTTTGTCTTGCCGCCGCCTCCTGTTAACCCTCATCTTGCTGCTGCCCCAGCTGTCCATGTTGGCTCACACAAATTCCCCATAATTGATGCACGCTATGTAGCGTGAGCCCATCCTGCGGGCTGATCTTGAGAACAGGGCTAACGGCTGGGTCCATTGGATGCTTTGTGGACGTACGAACTGAACAACCTGTCTATCGTAATGCTATGCTCTGTAATATCATTATGCTATTTCTAAATTCTTTGTACTCACTTCCTGCCAATACTTTGTGCTCATTTCCCAATATTGCTAAATTATATCTATGCTGTTAGTTGGAATTGCACATCTCTCATACACACTATTGTAAAAAAGTGTGTGTGTATGTGTTTAGACGCATGTGACTGTTTTTTTATATGTAATTCATGTACTCTGAAGTCCTTATGTAACCTAATTGGCACTACTGTAAAGCACTCTGACACCTTCAGGTAAAGTATGTGCTAGATAAAAACAAATGAATAAATAACAACAAAAGTGCAAAGACTCAGCTGGCTCAGGCCACCTCACAGCGGATCACTGACATAATATCGAGGGACATAATATCGACTATCAAAAATATCGTTGACAAAATATCAACAGACAGAATATCGAGTTTGTATCTACAAACAGGTAAGTACAAAAATATCGAGGAAAAAATATCGTTTACAAAAATATAGTTTATAAAAATATCAACTTTAATAAAAACAATGTTAAATTAAATTAATATTAAAAATTAATTACTAATATATACATAAAAATACTTAAATTAACTTATAATAATTAAATAATTAATGAAAGTTATAAAAACATTGTTTTAAATCATATTTGTTAAAACATATATATATAGTAACATAATATAATTAAATAATATCCAATATTATTACCGTACGATAGCGGAAGTGTAAAAATTACTATTCCCACTCCGGAGAGTGCAACAGTAGGGAAAGCGTTGGATAGCGTAGGGATAAAAATTACTATTCCCACTCCAGTGAGTACAACAGTAGGGAAAGCGTTGGATAGCGTAGGGGTAAAAATTACTATTCCCACTCTAGTGGGTGCAACAGTAGGAAAAGCGTTGGATAGCGTAGGGGTAAATATTACTATTCCCACTCCAAAGATTGCAACAGTAGGGAAAGCGTTGGATAGCGTAGGGGTAAAATTTACTATTCCCACTCCAAAGAGTGCAACAGTAGGGAAAGCGTTGTATAGCGTAGGGGTCAAAATTACTATTCCCACTCCAAAGAATGCAACAGTAGGGAAAGCTTCGGATAGAGTAAGGGTTAAAATGACTATTCCCACTCCAGAGAGTGCAACATTGGGGAAAGTAAATACTTCATATATTATTTAAAAAAATATAAATTAATATCTATAAAAAATTGATTAAAAGTAATTACCAATTTAATATATTATAATAATTAATCTATTAAAATTACTAATTAACATTAATTATTACAATTAGTTACCTATTAATACAAATTAATTACAAATTAACAATTAATTATTTAACAATTAAAAATTAATTAACAATTAATTCAAATTAAATACAATTAAATAATTTTAATTATTTAATTAATTATGAATAAATTACTTCCCGCCCTATTCCCCTACAAACCCACAACCCGCTACAGAAAATAAATTAGTAAAATTAACATAATTAGCAATTAATCAATTAAATTAAATTAATTAGCAATTAAAATTTTATTAATTACCCATGAACACATAATTAACAATTAATTCTAAATAAATACCAATAAATAATTTTACATATTTAATTAATTATAATTAAATTACTTCCCACCCAATTCCCCTATAAACCCACAACCCGCTACAGAAAATAAATTAGTAAATTTAACATATTTAGCAATTAATCAATTAATTAAAATTAATTGCCAATTAAAATTTAATTAATTACAAATATAAATTAATTAACAATTAATTAAAAATTAATACCAATAAATAAATTTACATATTTAAATAATTATAATTAAATTACTTCCCACCCTATTCCCCTATAAACCCACAACCTGCTACAGAATTAAATTACGCAAAAATTAAAAAAACAAAATTCATTAATTAAAATTAATTATAACATAAATACACACTCTTCACACATATATAATATAAAAACACTATAAAAATGTCGATAATATTAAAAAATCGATAATTTTAATAACCTATATTATATACTTTGATATTTTAACTTTCTATATTTTTAACATTTGATATTACATTACTTACCTTAAAAACGATATTTTTGATGTCTATATTCTGTCCATTCGATATTTTGTCCATTCTATATTTTAAACTCGATATTTTGTCCATTCGATATTTTGTACTCGATATTTTGACTGTTTACCAGCTAGCATCAGTGGACTCGGTGCATATCTGTGTTTACCTTTTCCTATACATTTTATGGAGGTTCATTTATTTCTTTAAAAGCAAGCCCTTCATGTTAAGCGTAGACCTCTATTGTGATAGCTTGCAGTAAAAAATATTAAAAGGTGCTGTGAACATCTGCTCCCGGATGTTCACGGCAATTTGTCATGTCTTGAGGTCCTTATGAACTTGGAGAGTGTTGAAGTCTGTTGGAGATAGAGAGGGAGGGTGTTCCATGCCTTGGCAGCGAGGAAGAAAAAGGAACAACCTTTTGTTCTGGTTTTCTTGATGCACGGCACTGTAGCACGAGAGAGCTGGGCTGGGCTGAGTGGAGGGATCCTTGGGGTGTGTGGAACGAGAGGAGGTGGTTCAGGTAGCCAGGTCTGGTGTTTTGAAGGGCTTTTTGGGTAAGAAATTTTAAGGTGATTCTCTTCTCGACGGGGAGCCAATGTACTGTCCGCAGGTGTTGGGTGATGTGGCAGTGGCGCAGAAGGTTGAGGACTAGTCTGGTGGAGGTGTTCTTGACATTCTGAAGTTTGCGGATGAGGTTATTATTGATCCCAGCATAGAGTTCATTCCTGTAGTTCAGTCTGCTGCTGATGAGGGCGAGGGTGGCGGTTTTCCTGTGCTCAAGGGGAGTCCAGTTGAAGGTCTTTCGTTGGAGGCAGTGGGTGTGGAAGCAGAAAGAAGAGACAACGTTGATTTGGCGGTGTATTTTGAATTCGGAGTCTAGGATGATTACAAGGTTGCGTATGCGGTCAGTGGGGCCAGTGGCTTACCGAGGGTGGGGAACCACCAGGTGTCATCTCAGGCATTGGGGTGTGGGCCCATGACAAGTACTTTGGTTTTGTCTGAGTTTAGTTGCGGGCAGCTGTTCTTCATCCACACGGCGACTGCTTCTATTCCTTCTTGAAAGCTGTGTTTGGAGATGTTGGGTTCATTGGATAGGGAGAGGATGCGTTGGATGTCATCTGCATAGGATACAATGTTGAGCCCGTGACATCTGACGATGGGTGCTAGCGGGGCTATGTAGATATTGAACAGGGTGGGGCTGATGGAGTATCCTTGGGGAACTCCTCAGGTGGTCGGTGTGTGATCTGAGAGGAAGGGTGGGAGTCTGACCCTCTGCATTCTGCCGGATAGGAATTAGTGGATCCAGTCGATGGCCTTGTTTCGGATTCCTGCATCATGAATTTTGTGGGCTAGGTTTCCGGGAGATGCTGACCATCGGTGTGGCATGGGGATAGATGGTTCAGCGTTGGATCTCCTGCAATCATTCTTCATAAAAAGACAACATAATGTGACGATGGGCAAGTTTGTTTCGAGGCCTTTCTCCCTGCCCTTTGGAGGTCCCCAGGGCTCGGCACTGGGTCCAACATTGTTAAACCTCTATATTACAACACTTGCATCAATTATTAAAAACTCTGGCTTTACCATAGCATCTTACACTGACAACACCCAAATTGTGGTGTCACTAGCAAATCATGAAAACTATTTGGGTGCGGCATTCAGCACATGCATTACTAAGGTGAGCAATTGGATGGATTGCAACTTCCTTAAACTGAATGCCACAAAAACTGAGGACATCATCTTTGGCAATAACCCCTCTTTCTGGACAGTGGACTGGTGGCCTCTAGAGTTGGACTCATTGCATATACCCTCAAGTAAACAGGTATATATAACAGAGGTCATGCCCAAATAACACTCATCTACCTGAGCACTAAACATCAACGATGTAGAATCAAAAGCAAACGGTATTAAGGGATCAATCAAAACACATTTATTTTCAGCCAGAGTACAATTAGTTACCCTGCTAGTCCCAATTCTTATTTATAACAAATTCATTTCTACTTTTATAACTTGTGTTTGAAGTGACTGGAAGAAGGCACAATATGATCACAACAAACTACTACATATAAAGTTATCAAATATATACAATGTATACGTCTTTACACACACAATTAGATCACACTCGTATATACATATCTACAATATATACAACATATCCAACATAAAACATATACAAAATCAAAAACGAATGGATCAATAATTAGTTCCCCTAATGTGAACAAAACAAACAGAGCGTACACTCTTGGTTCAGAGTAATACACTATAAAGTAGTCCCTATGGCACCTGAGGGAAAAACAACTCAAAAATTATTAAAGTGACGCTTTATTTCTTTCTCACAACTCTAGATAGTGTAAATGTCGATGCTGGCGTGGTCGCGTTTCAGCCAGAGGTTCCTTTTGGCTTCTTCAGGACAGGGGATTCCATATTTCTACAATAACAATAATAAATATTATATTCTGTATCTCATCCAACTTGACCAATTATACAAACAACAACTCACCCTTCTGTGACCGTGCAGTGCCAGAAAGGATTGCACACAGTGCTCAGAGATGCCCTAGTATACATAACAAATGAGAGTACCCCAGGCTCACAAACAAAAAGAACACAAAGTGAGACCAACAAAACAACGTGTCACCTGGACAGATGTGCGCTCAGACCAGCAGAGAAAGCAGAGAGAAGAGAAGGAGTAAAAGAAAGAGTAAAAGCCATCACCACACACAGAGGACAAAAACCAACACCGAGGCAGCAAAGCAATAACACCCAAATCAAGATGACCAAACCTACTAATACCTGAATGAAGTATATTCTCTCTTGAAAAAGCAAACGGCTGGCAGGGACCTATCCCACTGCCGCCTGGCCGACAATGGCCAGTGGGCCCTAATACAAATGAAAAAAAACAACAACAATATACACTATTCAATACTCTGTAGAGGCTACACAGGAATACTATCAGTGTTTCGATGAAGCAGCGACAGGCAGACAAAACCAACTCCTACCTTGTAACGCTGTATTCCTCTTTTAGAATATACAATAATGTCACAGATCCAATGAATGAAAGACTTGCGAGGATACAGGCACTCAATACCTAATGGGTAAAATGTGCGGAGAAAACCAGCGGTAAGTAAGGGGATTCTCTACTCAAGCTTAAATACACCGCAGCGAGTCTCACGTGTTCTCAGCAAGTACCTGAAATTCAACACCCTCCTAATAAATTACCTGCAGTCACGTTATCCTGTCACAAACACTAAGTACCGGTCCACTCAGAGCAGAGAGTTTCCAAAAAACAGCGAGTGTACGCGTCTTGCTAAAGGCTGCTTACATGGCGTACACGCGCTTACGTCACATTCGGCCCGCCAATAACATAGATGACAGACCACCAAGGTAAAAACTTTACCCTCAAGTAAAGTAAAAAACATAGGCTTCCTGGTAGACATAGAACTGAAGTTCAAGGACCAAGTTAACAAAATGGCATCTGCCTCATTCTGCTCTTTAAGGCTTATAAAAAAGATCAACATTTCTTTGCCACCCAAACGTTTGAAAATGGTAACCATGTCATTGGTTCTTACAAGGATAGATTATTGCAATAGTCTCTTGTTTCCTTTTTAAAATTCCTAAATATGAATCGGCTAGAGGAGCCATTAGGAAGTTACACTGGCTGCCAGTTAGGCAACGTCGCAAATTCAAGGCCCTCTGTCTGGCTTTTAAACCTTTGCACGGACTAGGGCCAGACCACTTTAAGAAGAAATTCAAGTGGTATGTCCCAACAAGGAAGCTTCGCACAGCCTCTGCTAGGAAACTGATTTTTCTCCCATTCAGGAGGGCCACCTGGGTTGGAAATAATTTTTTCAGGACCACTGCTGTGCTTTGAAACAGTTTGCCATTGACACTAAAAACTAAAAGAGCAACCCCAAAATCTTTTGGCCTTTTGCCTTACTCGAGGCATCAGGAAAGTTATTTGCCAAATACCTGTTGAAGAAGCTAAACAATTAGGCGAATGATAACAACGTATTGACAACAAACTAGCCATTATTTTGAGCAAGTTGCTCTACTGTCCACAGTATTCTTCCCTTATTCTTCTGGTCAACATAACACTCAGACACAAGTCCTTATACATGTGTCACATAGATAACAGCAGTGCCTTTGAAAATGGACACCATGGCCATCTTTGGGAGAAATTATTGGACAAGGGCAAAGACTGGGGATCAAACTTTCAAGTAATAACAAAGTCTCATCTACGATGTACACTGAAAAAGGTGTTAAACAAGTCTGTGTATTGAACCCAGCGCTGTTCTCCCTATGTATTTCTATTCTTCTGAATTATTTGAGCAGTTCAGAAGGCCTTCCTCCAAATTTAGGCAAGCAATCGATCAGTCACTTGGCCTACGAAGATGACTTGGTGGTCCTCTCACAAATTCCATCAGGGCTAGAAAAACAGCTATCAAATGTGAATCTCTTTATCATCAATAAAAAACTAAAAGTAAATGCCCTAAAAACTAAAATATTTGGCATTTTAGAAAAAAGTGAAGCACTTTGCCTAGAAGATAGGAATTCAACTTGTTGATCTAATGGACAAATATGACTACATGGGAAAAACAATCGATCTTAAATTTTCATGAGCCGAATGGATCAATACATTAAAACACGTATGTGCTCTCTGATGACAACACAAACAATGTCATAATTCTGATTGTTTGCAATTTTTTTGTATGGTAGGATTAAGAAAAATTAAAGAAAGAAATTGGGAGAAGCTGTTGAGATGATCAGAAGGCAAATACATTCTGGAACTTGGTACGAAACAACCTTTTGGGCACGACATGGACAAGTAAATCTCTCTGTTCTTGAACTGATGATGTATGCCTCACAATTAAAATTATTTTGTATGTACCATTTTGTCATGTTTGCTACTTACACCAGATTGTCTATTAAATATATTTTACCATTATTTGTGTTGCCATCAAATAACACCCACTTGGGCGACCTGGCTTGGAACATATGAGATTACATGACGTAAACAAAATGGTTCAGAGGTATGTGAACTGGGAATATATTTCTATATACAACGTTTTTAACTTTATAACTCTGCAAGCACTTTGAATATTACAGCTATTTGAATGAATTGCTTTTATGTTACTTAATATTATGGTAAACGTTTGCTAAACATATGTGAGGAGACTGCTAATGTCAAAAGCGGTTTTGTCAATCTAGTAAGAGGTAACTGCAAATATTTACTATGTACTACGTTAGAGAATCATTCAATGTATTTAAGATATTTGCAAGGTAACACTATATTCTCCCATTTCTCTAGCCCAATATTGATAATTAAGCATGCATGCAATCCTAGACATATTACATGCAAATTTTTTCAGGATCGTTTCATGAATAGATGCTCTTTACTGATATCAGTAGTGAATGGCATACAGTTGATACTGTAGCTGTATGGCCTTTTGTTTATGTCTGTTAACTGTGGAGATGGGGCATTTAACTGTTTAACAACCTGTTTGACATATAATTTGCTTTAATAAACACAGTTGTCTTTGCAACCCAGGAGTGCCTCTTGGTATTCTGAACGAGCAATGCAATTTTTGGTACTTAATTTAGCATAGCTGCACCTGTAACCAGAAGCAACACCAAAAAGAGTTAATGTTACTGTCATTTTTCTTCTGCAGAAACCGAGACTTCCCTGAAAATATATATATATATATATATATATATATATATATATATATATATATATATATATATATATATATATATATATATATATATAAATAATATAAAATAAATATATATACATATATATATATATTATATATATTATATATATGTATATATGCTCACTGAAACAAACAAAGGTTAAAAGGACGTTGTAGCTAGGTGAAAATGTTTGTTAAAACAAACAGCTATAAACAACAAAAACCACTCAAGTAAATATAGCTCGTGTCTTAAAGTAACTATAACTCTTGCCCCCACCGTGCACAGTGCTGTCATCAATTACATCATTTCAGATGTTGCAGTGATGTTATCAATGATGTCATAGAATATGTCACGAGTGATGACATATGTGAGGTCATAAACAGTGCATGGCAAGGACACAAATTAAAGTTACTCACATTTCTAACCCACTGGTTTCATACCTGCAGTGACATCTCAATTGTTATTTACTTCAGCCTACTCCTTAGGAAAGACTTACAATTCAACAGCTTCTATTATAACAAAAGGTGTTTTGGAGTAGCTCATATTTGTCTTGAAAGCAAACTGTTAGAACTCTTTGTTAATTAGAATTCTATGGTGCTGCTGCTGCTGCTGTGAATTACTAGGAAAATAACTGACAGACTGTTGCTGATGTTGGAAGTACATATTTCACTCCACGTGTCACAATGTGTAACTGAAATGGAGGAAAAGATCTTTGAGATCCCACAAAAATGTGCCCTAATTTGAGCTTTCTTAAACATTAACCCTCATTTCGATGACAACAAAATCCCCTCTTTTGTTCATTTATTGTTGTCCTCATTAGGAAAGTGCTTTCAGATTTACAGATTTAATATCATCAAGATGGAATTTAGGTGTGTCACACGTTTGTCAGAAAAACAAAATGTCAGTGATCTAGTTGTTCATTAGAACTTTGTGGTGAAACTGCAATCGATCACTTGGGAGCTAACTGACAGACTGTTGCTGGTGCTGAAAGTATGTTTCGTTTTGCAAATCACAATATATTACTGACGTAGATGAGGAAGATATTTTTAGAACTCATAGAAACTGTGTAATTTTACCTTTATAGAGCACTATGCATAATTTCTATGACAAAAGAATCCCCTCATTTCTACATTTGCTGCAATATCACCTGAAATAAATGATGTCAGTTTTACAGATTTGATTAGCCTCAAGATGGAATTAAGGTGTACTACTCATTTGTCATAAATACAAAATGTTGGCACTCGACTTGTGGGGAAGCTGCAGTAGAAGAATGGAGAATCAACTGAAAGGCTGATGCTGCTGTTGTGAGAACAAGATTTACTCAGAATATCACACTTCAATCTCTCGTGGCTAAGAAAGATAATGTGAATTTAAAGACAATCTGCTCTCATTTTAACTTCTGAAGGACTTTCCATAATATCTATGAGAAAATCATGAGAGGAAAAAACAGTTTTCTCTCAAATATGGTTCGTCAAATCCCAGCAGAGGGGCAACTTTTTTCACATGGTAAAATCACACAAGAAATCACCAGAATTTCTAAAATGAGTATTACATCACTAACAAATGATGTACATTGGAACAAAAATCTGCTATACTCTTTATATGTACTTCTTTTTGTGACTGTAGGAAAGTGCCCTTTTGTATGATCACCCCTCCGCCCCCACACTTTTGCTCCAATGCTGATGGTTATGACTCTGGAAGTGCACTGGAGCCTCCTGCCCAGGCACAGTACCAGTGCATTCTCTATAAAACTGATATGTGTGGATTGACAACTCCAATTGTCAAAGAACCGTAACCCCCTTCTAAGTCCCTTGTATATGGTATCAGGAGTACCCAGAGCAAGGGTGTTAAAGGGGTCATCAGGGCCTGAAGTACTATTTGTGCCAACCTGAATGACCCAAATAAGCTACTGATAGCAGGCCTGCCATTGCAGACTGCAGGACCCGTGCAAACTGCCTGAACTCGACCTTGCGTTCACCATATGTGGCAAAACCATTATTTTAAATATATGCCAGTAAACCCTAGGAATGCCCCCTAGGATGGCCCAATGAGCCCAGGAGGCCGGGTGCATCATATTAAAGGTGTGGCCATGTAAGTGCAAGCTTATATGTCCCTATAGCAGCTTTTACGATTAAAGGATACTATAAGTGATATACAGTCCATAGGGGTACACAGTCAAAATATCGAGTTGTAAATATCGACCTACCAAAATATCGTGTTAGAAATTTCGAAGGTATAGAATATCGATGCCAAGAATATCGTTGGACAGAATATCGACCCTAAGGTAAGTAATATTGAAATTATTTATATCGATGTAAGTAATATCGAAGTTAGTAATATAGATAGCATATATATCGATGTCACTGATTTCGATGACACTAATATCGATATTTGTATGATTTTTTTGTTTTTTATTATATATGTGTTATATGTGTTACTTAAGTATTTAAAATAAATAATATTATATGTGTATTAATTTTATATATTAATACATTTATTTATAAGCAAATTATATGTTTTAGTACCGGAGCAGGTAGTGGGTTTATAGGGGAATAGGGTGGGAAGTAATTTAATTATGTTTTATTAATTATTAATTAGTAGGAGTTATAAATAATTTTAATTAATTGATAATTAATTTTAATTAATTGGAAATTAATTTTAATTAATTGATTAATTGATAAATATGTTTTGTAGCGGGTTGTGGGTTTATAGGGGAATAGGGTGGGAAGTAATTTAATTATGTTTAATTAACTATTAGTAGGAGTTATAAATTAATTTAAATTAATTGCTAATTAATTATAATTATTTGGAAATTAATTTTAAATAATTGATAAATATGTTCTGTAGCGGGTTGTGGGTTTATAGGGAAATAGGGTGGGAAGTCATTTAATTATGTTTAATTATTTATTAATTAGTAGGAGTTATAAATTAATTATCATTAATTGCTAATTAATTTTAATTAATTGAAATAAAATTTTATTAATTGATCAATTGATAAATATGTTTTGTAGCGGGTTGTGGGTTTATAGGGGAATAGGGTGGGAAGTAATTTAATTATGTTTAATTATTTATTAATTAGTTGGAATTATAAATTAATTTGAAAAAATTGCTATTTAATTTTAATTAATTGGTTATTAATTTTAATTAATTGGTAAATAATTTTAATGAATTCATATCTAGATAAATGTGTTCTGTTGCCGGTTGATGGGTTAATAGGGGAATATGGTGGGAAGTAATTTAAATGTAATTAAGTAATAATGTATTTAAATTAATTGTTTTGTTAATAATATAATTGATAATTAATTATTAATTGGTCATTAAATAATATACATTGGTATTTTTTAATATTTAATTTGAGCTACATATAATTTGATAATCATGTCTTTAATAATTATGTATAGGTATTGTGTATGGTTTATATTTATTTAATAGTTTAAATTTTAATTTCTAAAAAAAGCTTTTATTTATAAGTATGTTATTTTAACCCCTACGCTTCTCCAACACTTTCCCTACTGTTGCACTCTCTGGAGTGGGAATAGTAAATTGTACCCCTACGCTATCCAACGCTTTCCCTACTGTTGCACTCTCTGGAGTGGGAATAGTAATTGTTACCCCTACGCTATCCAACACTTTCCCTACTGTTGCACTCTCTGGAGTGGGAATAGTAATTTTTATTCCTACGCTATCCAACGCTTTCCCTACTGTTGCACTCTCTGGAGTGGGAATAGTAATTTTTACTCCTACGCTATCCAACGCTTTCCCTACTGTTGCACTCTCTGGAGTGGGAATAGTCATTTTTACCCCTACGCTATCCAACACTTTCCCTACTGTTGCACTCTCTGGAGTTGGAATAGTAATTGTTACCCCTACGCTATCCAACACTTTCCCTACTGTTGCACTCTCTGGAGTGGGAATAGTAATTTTTACTCCTACGCTATCCAACGCTTTGCCTACTGTAGCACTCTCTGGAGTGGGAATAGTAATTTTTACTCTACGCTATCCAACGCTTTCCATACTGTTGCACTCTCTGGAGTGGGACTAGTAATTTTTACCCCTACGCTATCCAACGCTTTCCCTACTGTTGCAGTCTCTGGAGTGGGAATAGTCATTTTTACCACTACGCTATCCAACGCTTTCCCTACTGTTGCACTCTCTGGAGTAGGAATAGTAAATTTTACCCCTACGCTATCCAACACTTTCCCTACTGTTGCACTCTCTGGATTTGGAATAGTAATTGTTACCCCTTTGCTATCCAACACTTTCCCTACTGTTGCACTCTCTGGAGTGGGAATAGTAATTGTTACCCCTACGCTAGCCAACACTTTCCCTACTGTTGCACTCTCTGGAGTGGGAATAGTAATTTTTACTCCTACGCTATCCAACGCTTTCCCTACTGTTGCACTCTCTGGAGTGGGAATAGTAATTTTTACTCCTACGCTATCCAACGCTTTCCCTACTGTTGCACTCTCTGGAGTGGGGATAGTAATTATTACCCTTACGCTATCCAACGTTTTAAATAATATATGTTATAAATATTAAAAGAAAATTAAATTATTTATATTTTTTACATTTTATTTATGTTATTGTTTTATGTTTGTAAATGTATTAGTAAATTAAAATATATTTTATTAAATTATAAATTAGTAAAATTATTTTTACTATTTATTGTTCAGTACATATATATTATATATTTACTGTATATATTTAATTAATGTATTATTAATAAATATGTATTATTTATTAATTTTAAACATTATTAGATACTTTTAACTATGTACATTTTATTTATTAGTGTTATTTACTTTATTTCACATTTATATTTTAAAAGAAAAAAAAACGATATTTTGAAAATCTATATTTTTAACATCTATATTATTTTTTCGATATTTTGGTACTTACCATGTTGTAGATAGGATGTCGATATTCTTGCCCTCGATATTTTTGACTCGATATTCCTGTAGGTTGATAATACGTAGGTCGATATTTTGTCAGTGATCCGTCCATAGGATAACATAGGCTGGCACTCGGGCAAATCTGAGGTTAGCAGCGCCATTATGCACCGCCTAAATATGTCATGTTTACTATCAAACAATGTGCCACATCAAGACTGACACAAATCCTGTGTTGAGGACATTGTGGCATGCACCCAGGTGGCTACATCAGAGGTTAGAAATTGATGTGGCAACCGCTGCACTGCAAAGTAAAGTTATAAATCTGCTGGTCAAAATGTTAGTAATTTTATAGGTGCTCTGGGAGATCACCTTCTGGTTCCGAAAAGGTGCAAAATACAGTCAATGTTCGGAAAGTTTTACGAGAGGTAAGAGCTGTCCCAGAGCACTCTTGGTGCACTACAGTGCATGGCTAAGTAGATGATCAAGTAAGTATCAGAGATATTCCAAACGATCTGAAATGATTTATTTAATAGTATACTTCAGGTTGATCCAAATAGTATCATTTTAACATATTGGCTTCATATGTTAGTGGCACTTGAATGTGGACGAATTCATTTCAATCAAATACATCTTTCTTCTCATAACCAGGTCTTCCTGGTCGCCGTCTGGTTACACCGGACAGATAACACCCTGCACCATATCCGATTCACCTCGGTGACAGAAATACCTTCCCCCTGAAGAAGTGCTGTGTAGCACGAAATGCATCGGGCTCTAACTTATAATGTCATTATGAGAAGAAAGATGTATTTGATAAAATGTTGTGGACTGTGAGGGGAGCTACAATGCCCCCACAGTCCCACCAGCTTCCCGCGTTCTTCGGGAGTCAGCATTGTTTTTCTGCAACGGGAGATGCTAACTTGTATGTGGAAATGCAATCTGCTTTTTATTTTGAAAGTGAGAACAGATTTCGCTGCTCTGTCTTTCAAAATGCAAACTAAGTGGTGTGGTGGTTCCCGGGGCTTGAGGGGGATTGTTGAGGCCCACACACTACTAATTTTGTCGGGAGGGGGGCCTTGGACACGAAAGTGGTGCAAGGGGGTTGTAAATCTGATACACAGTCTTTTGTTTTACTTTGCTTTCCTTTTTGGTCTTGTAGAGGATCCAGGTTTAATATTACGGTTTTTGTACAGCCAGTACCTTTCAACTCTACCCCTAAATGGCTTTCTGCCTGTTACCATAGTAACAGTTCATGGAATACTCAAATGAGCACAAAGGTTAGAAGTTCACCACACCATGTTAGTATTGGAAAAAAGTTACTGTGCTGGAGTTTTTAAACTTTTCCATAGGAACCGTTAGTTGTAGGTATAGACTTTGGTAAAGATCTGGTAAAGAGTTAGCCTCAGATTTATACTTCAAATTATCAATATCATTTCTATTTGGGACCGCTTACCCCCCCCCCCCCCCCAACAACAAAAGATGTATATACTTTTTTTTATTAACTTTTATTAAAGCAATAAATAACTGAAAATGTAACTTAAAGATAACAATAAAATAAATAAATAGAAACATAACTTTAGCAAAACAATATAATAAACAAAATGTGAGAAGTACAGTAAAACAAAAAAGAAAATTAGTGTTTAAAATTAGATCGATGTGACTAAATGAGGTCAAACATTACAAGTCAAATTAACAGTTGAAGATATTTCCTTCTTTTTACGTGTGCAGTGTGCCTGATACATTTCACTTGTCTTATAGGCTTGCGTTAAAGCGGTGTCTGTGTGGAAGAGCCTACTGCATCAGATTTACATTACAGATCAACAGGTCTTTAAAATGATTCAGAGATGAGACAGAATTAGGTGAGAGACATTATGCAGGACAATATTCTTTAGGGCTTATTTACAAGACTCTTACGAGTGCTTTGTGTTACTTTCTCATGTTGAAAGTGATGCAAAAGTGGTGCAAGGGGCTTGTAAATAAAGACGTTCATTTCTAATGCATTTAATTGGAGGCATTGTATACCTAGGTCGCTCTGCTTACCTTGTGTAAACACTGTGGCCAACAGAGTTCACAACTTGAACTCAGCTTTGGTTGGTCACGGCAGAGTGGACAGAAGTGTCCATAACTTTAAAAGAGAAAGAGAAGTGATGTGAGAGGGAGAGAGAGAAAGAGAGAGAAAACAACATTAAAACTGTGAGAGAGTTAAAGTTATAGATGGAGCAGTTAATAGTGGAGAAAATACTCGTAGCTCACCTTTTGCCTCGGTTGTGTGTCCAAGTATGTGCTGGTTCATAGTTCACCCTCCAGTTTAGTGATCTGAAATATAGTATATAGAGTTAGTCATAGTATATTACATATACAAGTGGCGTGAGGGGCTTGTAGATTTGCCTCTCAGACTGTTGTAATCTATCTATTGTCACTGCTTTCATCACGCTCTGAAACATACAGAGTATCATATTTGAATCCATTGACACACCAATACAAGTATCTAAAAACCTGCTCAGTGATTTCTAGATCTACACACACATCTAATCAATTAACTATAGATTCACTCATACATGCTGTCAATGATCAATAGAACACTTTCAAATATACTTATACACCTATATTGACATTACACACAAGCATAGTTCCTATTCAGTTATGGAGTCATCCTACTCACTTTTGCAAAGAATGTATCATATTTACATTTGCTCAGCTACACACCTATACAAATAGCACTTTATTTATTCATATAGATAGTAACTCATTCTTAGTGTGTTATGAAATTACTATTACGTATACAGTTATCTATACAGTCACTCATCCAATCAATGAGTTTTCTGTATACTTATTTATATACAACAAATGTCACATACACTGCCTTTTATTATTCTAGTTTGTTGGACATGTACCATTGAGAGATGTATTTGCTCATAGCACACCCATAAACATTTTCACTCACCCAAACAACTATTATAAAATGTAGTCTTAACGTCATATACCTTCTGAATCAACTATTGACAAATCTTTGGGCAGTCACACCCCCCCCACCAAACCACACACATATTCACTCTCCCATACAAATAATCAGTTAACTAATCAATAACTAATATAGACTTTCACATAGCTAGTAACCAAATGGTGCAGCAGTTTACACAACAACTGACAAAGTAATACAGATATTCACACAGTTTTGTCACTATCCCACATATTTAGTGAGACACTATAAAATAGTCAAGTAAACAGTCAATCACACTGCTACTAAATCCTATATCCAGATATTTATATATCCACTGATTCTTCAATGCAGATTGGTGTATATATAATCAGGGCACAAGTCCTAAAAAAAGAAGTGGGGGAACGCTGTCACCGGAAGTGACGTCACGAAAGGTGGCTTGCACCATCGGACTAATTGCCTCCCCTCTCTGACCCCTTAGATGCGGTTGCATCTGAGAAGTCAGCGCGTGAGCAGCATGCTGTGAGCTCTGAGCTCCTCATCCCAGAGAGGCCAAAGAGTGAAGTCCAGCTGTTTGGCAGGGGGGACGGCGTCATAAGTGATGTCATGAGTGATGTCACTGACCATGTCATGAGTGATGTAATATGTGACGTCATCAGCAGTGGATTGTGGGCGCGCGAGTGATAGTTAGCTAAACTAAGTATAACGGGGGAATTTCAATGGTTTTGTATGAGAGAAATGTCCAGCTAACTATAACATGGGTGAAACCTATGGTTTTTTCAGTGAATTTCTAAGGTTTTTTAAATGCTAATTCCTAACTATAACGTGTGTGAAACCTATGTTTTTTTTCAGTGAATTTCTAAAGTTTTTAAAATGCTAATTCCTGACTATAACGTGCCTGAAACCTATGTTTTTTTCAGTGCATATATATATGCACTGGAAAACTAAACACCCACTTCCTTTACAAAGAAATGGAAAGTTTGCATCTCTACAACCTCTCTAATTTTTCAAGATTTTCATCTTCCACTCAATGTACACATCATCCACACATACACACATCTAATTGCTGCATTCCTAAACAGTGATTATCAACTATTTTTCTACTTTATATTCATATTCAAAGTGCAAGCCCTTAATCTAGCCTTTTTGTTGTAACTACTGTTCCAGGAATTCTGCTCACACACAGAACTGTGCATAAAGACTTAGGACCTCAGTGTATAACGGTGTTCCAAAACTCATCTTACTACAGAAACAATTTACCAGACTAGCAATCAGTGACTCATTGGTTCTTCGCCTTAGAGCAATGTTTCCCAAACTGTGGTCCATGGACCCTCATGAGTCCCTCTTACATTCCCAGAGCGTCCGCAGGCAGCAGTTCGAAAAGCACTGCAAAGTACCTTGTTTAATTACCAGTTTTCAAAGAACAATAAAAATGTGAAGATAACAACAGTGATTGAGTTCCCTGCTGGAGAGACATGAGAGTTTTGTCCAGTGACAGCTGTGACTGAACTAATGTAACACAGAGGGTTAATATGCCTACTGCAAAGAAGTGTACCATACATTTTAAAAAACAGTATTTGATATGCATCGGTCAGTGGGTTACTGCTTTTGTCACACAGATTCTTTTGTTACACTGCAGTTCATAAGTGACAAACGTAACTTAGCACAGTGACCAAAAAACTGTCATCAAACAACTGCTTGCAAACTACAAGGTACAAGTTAGTGACGTGCTTTTTTTCAGTCTTTCAGTATCCTGATGCTTCTAAATAGGTTTCTTTGGGTGGAAATACATTTTTATTGTTGAAGTCAATGCTAACCACTGTGTTATATTCTGAATCCTGAATTTGTGCTTCTCCAGACCAGCACTCCTTAAGTTTATGCTTCTCCAGACCAGCCTCCTTGGCTTAACAACACACTCTACTACTTCAGAAACGCAAGGCTGCAGCCCTGCGTTTCCCCTGCACTGGTGCTACATTTAACAGGGCAAGATTGTTTATGTGCAGGAAGATCCCCCTTCCTGCACATAAACAATATTGAAATGTCATTTTCTCACTTCTATGTGTACTCCTTAATGCATCACACATGGAAAACAGAGGAAAACAGAGATATATATACTTGAAATATTTCTTATTACCAACAGAACGACATGCGTTGTTGACACTATTCGGGCCATCCCACTTGAAGAGAACTCTACTTCAACTTAACAACCCGGTAGGTCCTCCTTACCATCAACCAACATGCGCTAGACGCACCGATAGAACGGCATTGGCTTCATCATGCCCCCACAATCACCATACTCTTTTCACTTCCACAAGCCTCACTATCCCCACGGCTGACCTAAGTTCTAAAACCCCCCTCACTTACCCTAGTTATCTAAGAGCTCACTACCACCAATGCTTATAATCGAACGTGGATAAAAGGAATTTCACTAAAGAATGCATGAGTATGAGAGGCCTTGCACAGAATACCCACGCCTCATGGCAACACCTAACACTGCGATTCCGAATACCGTAGTTACAATGTGAGTGCTGACTATACAAATAATGACTGTATATATATCTCTGTTTTCCTCCCTCTTGCTTTCTTCCAAAAACAGGTGTTGTTAAAAACTTTGTTCAGGCAAAATTATTCTCTTGTCCTGAAGATGATCCCGTTATAACCGAGCTTGGGATCGAAACGTCGACCTTAGAGTAATTCATACATGTAACTCCACTATACTATTGTTTGTATGAATAACTCCAGGATACACTGTCAATGTAAATTAGTATCAGTGACCTGCAAGCTCACTCTGTTTGCCTGATATTTCCTTTCACTTACCTTTACTTTCTCACTTCTCCCCTTTTCGTATGGCACAGGACTGTGTCCTACTATAACCCCAATGTTTCGGGTTATGTGTTGCATTTTGAGATTAAATAATCTATCAAACTATTAAACATTCCCTGACCGGCTGGCCAAGGAACTCTGAACTATATAGAAGTCCATTGTGATCTATATACATTATTTGTGCTTTCCTTATTCTTGTATGCTCAGGACCACTTGTTGTTTTGAAAAATACTTGATACCCATGGTCCCGAGCCATTTAATGGGTTCCCCTTGTCCCTTTTTGATGGAAATGCACAAGGGCATATTATCAAGACCATTATCGCCGCTTTATTGGCAGTTTCCTGCAGATAAAAGCGGCGAAAATGTATAGCCTTATGTTCTTGATAATGTGGCCCGGAATTCGTTTTATTAATTTAATAGTTTACTTACCTACAATCATCCAGATTCCGTTCTTTATCACCCTCTATCCTGCCCCTCCCCTGCTCTGCCTGTCTCACCGCAACTCCCTCCAGGGGCCGCGACTGGACTTGATAATACGCCCTTGTTAATTCCCATAGAAGCCCATGTTAACACCACAACATGGGCTTCTATGAGAATTAACAAGGGCGTATTATCAAGACCATTTTCGCCGTTTTATCGTCAGTTTCCTGCCCATAAAACATTGATAATTTTAACACTGGTCCTTCATAATATGCCCGTCAGTGCCCTATTATCAGTAAAGGGCGATATATTATTGCCGCTTTTATCGGCAAGAAACTGCTGATGAAGCGACGATAATTGGCTTAATAATAGGCCCATGTAAATTCCCATAGCAGCCCAGGTTCTAGTATTAACCTAGGCTTCTATGGCAATTCACAAGGATATATTATCAAGTCCATTATCGCTGCTTTATCAGCAGTTTCCTGCCGATAAAAGCGACGATAATGTATCTCCTTTTTTTGATAATATGGACCATTGCTCTTTTTTTGACCAGTAAACTTAGGTGCATATTATCAAGGACCGGTGTTAAAATTATCGCAGTTTTATTGGCAGGAAACTTAATTTACGTTTAAATTTGACCATTACAAGATGGCACCCGCTAATCTTGTATATGAATAGACATTCTAATATGGCGGCGATGCAGAACGCCAGGATTTTTTAACGGACAGGAAGCTGTATACCGAGGTAACATCGAAACCTAAGGGTAAGATAGAGGGGAACTTATTATGGTAGAATATGTTGCTTATATGCAACTCTTTTTGTTTTTAGCACACAGACACGTGGCTTTGGAAATAATTTTGACAACTTACGAAGTGGATACACGAAATAGAGGTGAGCCTTGTAATGAACTGGTTAATATGAGGATATACCAATACAAGAGGTTGTTACTTACTGGCGATTTTATATTCCTTAGGAGAAATCGTTTACAAGGCTCTGAAGGAATAACGATATTTGACATACATACCAAATGAGGTGAGCCTTAAGTAACAGCACTAGCAACTGGAACAAACAGTGTGGGGGATGATAATTATAGAAATCTTACATTTTTCTTTTGGAATATAATCACTGTGCTTTAGCGATTAGATCGTGATGTTACGGTATGACCGAATACTCACGAGATTGGTGAGTTGAACTACAGAGGATTTTTTAGCTACTGTGAGCATTGAGAGCTTGATTCTGTAATTTTGGATAAATACATTCATGGTTAAGACTATTAATTAACTCTTTGCCAATGGGGTAAAGATTCAATCATAGGATGCTTGTTATTAGCTTAAGCCAGAAACGTAGTGGACTCTCTTTGCTAATGAAATTAATAATTACACAAATGGTGATTCTAGTGTGAACTTGGCTTTTTGGTTCCTTCTTTTATCTTACACTAAATCCTATAACAGCACTGGGTGATTGAAGGGTGTATCCCTTAACTCTTTATAGAATAGAGTTTTAAGTCTACATTACGTTGTAGTATTTTATTATTTGTCTTATATGATGCTGTTGTTTGGTTTGCAGCCCTGAAGAAGTCTATAAGTCAATTACAGACTAGACGAAACACGTGTTGGCTGCATTGCCCATAGTGTTTGGGCATTGAATTTGTTGGAGAAAAAAAAATAAAAAACCTGGATACCTGGATACAGACAACTGAGAGATACTAGTGGAGGACTATTATTTTACATACTACAAGTGTTCGGAGGAACTTTTGTTGTATTTTAAGATCACCCGAGGGTGGTTGTATTTGGGGTTGTGGTAACCGACCCTATCTTCTAGGAGCACTATTTGGAGATCTGAGCATTGTGACTAACCTATACTTGCTGTGCGCTCTTTTCCAACTGCTACTCCCATTATTTGTATTTTCAATAACCTATTTATCTTATTGGAGGAATCTGTTGACCCTTAGGATATCCTATCCGCATATGCTTTCTCTTTGTCCATTAACATAGATTTTATGATGAAAGGTAATCTAACATATATACCTTACTTGAATGGAGAAAGTTGATGCATTCTCGCCTGTCTTTCAAGGATGATATAGAAATAGGCGAAGATTTATGTAGTGTTCCTGGCCAAAGTTTTCACACCCATAATAAAGAGCATCAGGTGTAGACCATCACAGCTATTATCTGTGATGTTTCACAACTCCAAATGGCCTCCTGCAGGTTTAGATTTATTGATGGTATGTTTTGTCCATTCTTTGGCCCTAGAAGCTGTGTTTAACTAATTCTCAATATACCATAGTGCACTCCAAAATCAGAAGGCATATTAATCTGCCCTTTAAACAATGTAAAACCAAAAACAGACCCTGCTTTGCTCTGAGGCAGCACAGCTCTTCGTGATATAGTCCCAGGTGAGAAAGAGTTATGTGAGCTGGCAGTATGCCTTTGCCTAGTAAGTAGTACCTACATTTGCTGAATTTCTGGAAAAGCCCCCGGTTGCATCCCAACCACACAGCCTCTCTTGTTGTGTCATTGTCTTCTGCAGTAGGATAGGGCTCACCCGCATTACCCCTCCATCTGGGGTTTGAGAGTTTAAGCTTCTTAAGAAGGGTTATTTAAATATTCCACTAGGTAGAGTTGATTAATAAGTTCAATGTGAAGAGGAAAGGAACAGGCTAGAAGGTGGAGATACGGAGAAGAAAACCAGAAGAGGTGATAAGAAAAGATAAAGGGCTGGGAGACAAGAATCAACAAGAAAAGAGAGGGAAGGGAAATGTGGAAGAGAAAACTGGGAAATGAAAGGTAGAAAGATGGTAGAAAGTCTGAATAATATTGATGGTCTTACACACTAGTGACTGCAGAATATATACCTGCAAACACTGGGGGCCCATTTTGGATGTCAGGTGGAGAGCCTCCGACCAGCGGTCGGAGGCTCTTGGCCCAACATCCTGAGGTTTCCCTTTGACCGTCGTATTTTTATTACAGCAGTCAGAGGGAAACCTGGGGGTGAATCCGCTCCTCTTCGGATGGGCTCCGTGAGCCCATCAGAACAGGAGTGGAATAGGCTCGGCTCCGCCGTCGGGATTACAATGTGAAATTTCTGACAGCCAATCCATGTCGGCCTTTCTGACATGGATTGGCTGTCAGAAACTGACTTTGGAGGCACCTAGCAGGGCCTCATTCCTCCCTGGCCCTGCGCGATAGGTGCCTGCCAGACTGCAGGGATGTTTTTAAACCTCCTTTTCTCGATGGAAGCTTTTGCTGCAGCCTTTTTCCACCCGCTGCACTAGCTTACATTGGGAAATAGAGGTTTATGACCGCCCTATAGGCGGTCACATCGTAATGTGGAGGTCGGAACCGCCGACCTAAGGTCCGGCGGTTCCTTTTTCACAGCTGTTTTGGGCGGACTTCATAATAAGGCCCTGAGTGTGAAATACTGACTGCCACTACTTTTATTAACTCTAAGGGCCCCATTAGGACGGCGGGCGGGCTTTGCCCACCCGCCATCCTGTCGGAAATAGGGACCGCCCGCCCTAAGGGCGGGGGTCCCGCATACATCCTGTATTTATAGGATTGTGGCGGGCGGAGCTCTCTGCTCCGCCCGCCACAATACTAAAAATGCTTAGCAGCATTTACGTAATCAAAGCAGCAGGCACCGCGCGGTGCCTCCTGCTTTGATTATGCAAATGCAGGGGGGTACCACAGGTACCCCCCCCGTGTGCCACCCCCCTTTGGCCTTCACTCCGGGGGACCACAGGGAGCCCTCAGAGTGAACACCGCCTGCCTTTCCGTGGCGGCATTGCCGCCGCGGAAAGGCATTGCACACTTGCCATTGTAATATGGCTGGCGGTGTCTCATAGACACCGCCACCATATTAATCATTTTCCGCCCCGGCCGCAATGCGACCGGGGCGGAAAAGTGGCGGGCGGTGTGAGGTAAATATTAGCATAATATACAATATATCTTAACATATGCCTGTATAAAGGAAAACTCGTCCTGTTTTTTAACAGCACATGATGTCTATCTGCTCATCTGTTGGCCTGGAATTCATTAAGGACAGTGTGGAAAGTCACTCACATGAACTACAATTTTCTGTATTTTGCCGCTTTTAAAAATAAATACAGACATGAAACACATTGTTTACAGACTGTATTTATCTGTAAAAATCAGTATAAAATTGAAAACTGGGAGCCATATTTATAAAAATGTATAAAAAATGTATAACATACAAATTAAGAAATAGTTTAAAATAATGGTGAAAAATAAACATAATTTAAAAAATAAACTTTTTATGTAAATATGTAACAAAAATACATTACATTCAATTATATTATCAAACACTAGATATTAAAAATAATTCAAAAATATATACAATATGAATATAAAAAAATAAGTTAATAAAACAATCCGTAATTTTTTTCAAAATGCATTTAACTAACTTTTAACAATATTAAAACCACTTAGAAAAAACAAATACAAAAATTATCTTTTGAGAGTAAAAATTGACTACTTCAACTCCAACATAAGCAAAAGTAGTTAGGTCCAGATTTACTAACATTTTGCACTATGGATGCACCACTTTTTTGGCGCAGCCACAAACCAAATTATATTTATGATGTGCAATACTACGCAAATCAGATATGCATGGCTTTGTATGGTAGTTTTCCCTAAAAAGCAGTGGGTAGCTTTGTGTCAGAGAGGCACACCATTGGTGGAGGATGTTCACCCAATCCAGATTTACTAGGGTGAGTAAACCTGGGATTGCGCCAAAATGGCACCCCTCCCTAAACCAGGCATTACTAGGATAAATACTCCTATCTCCTATCTATGCTGGCTGCATTCTGCAGCACACATCAAAAGAGGAAAAAGCATTTAAGGTTTGTTTGCGTGCAAGAAAGTATCCCTTCCTGAACAAAAATAATCCTGACTGTTATGCTGGCAGATTCACTATTTCCATTCTAGTCGAGCTGGTAAGGAAAGTGTTGGACTTTGCAGGGGTCACATTTACTGCTCTCCCTACAACATAAGCAATAGTAGGGAAAGTAGTGTACTTCGGATGGGTCAGATTTACTCTGCCCACTTAAACATAAACAACAGTAGGAAAAATGTTTCATTTTGAAGTGATGAGATTTACTATTCTCACTCTAATCTAAGCGACAGTAGAGAAAGTGTTGGACATTGGAGGGGTCAAATGTAATATTCCCACTCCAGCATGAGTAAAACTAGGGAAAGTGTTGGGCTTTGGAGAGGTCAAATATTCAATTCCCACTCAAAGGTAAACAAAAGTAGAGAAAGTGTTGGACTTTGGAGAGGTCACACTTACTATTCCCACATAAATGTATGCAAAGGAAAGGAAAGTGTTAGACTTTTCACACTCCGTTGGACTATTCACACTCCAACGTTAGCAAAAATAGGAAAAGTGTTGGTCTTTGGAGTGGTTCAATTTACCATTCACACTCCAATCTGTGCAGCAGTAGCAAAAGTATTGGAATTTGGAGTAGTCAAATTTACTGTTCCCACTCCAATGTGGGCAACAGAAGAGAAAGTGTTGGAGTATGAAGGGGTCAAATTAATTAGTTCAACTTTACAACATAAGCCAAAGCAAGAAAATGTTGCACTTTGTAGGGGACAGATATACTGTTCCCAGTCCAATATAAGCAGCAATAGGGAAAGTGTTGGACTTCCGAGGGGTGAGACTTACTATCACCCCTCCAATATTTTAAAATGGAACATTTACATATAAGCCAAATAAATGTATTCATTAGATAAAAAACAAGTGCATAATTTAAAAAATGCAACTGTTAAATTATAAATATGCTAATTTAGAGACACACCCACCATATAAGATTCAGTCTTGGTCCTGCTCCAACAGAAACCATCCTGACCAGACTGCAAGGTCTTGTAACCTCGAGATTGAAAAACAGAAACCCCAGATCGGATTGCACTACATAAGTGTAGTATTGTTTGAGTTCTGTGTGAGAGTAAGCTCGGAACCCACATCCCAGTATACCTGTCACTATTAGGACAACAAATAGAAAGGTGATGGAAGGAATGCTTTAACTAACTTCAGTCACTGCCACTAGCCACATTCCAGTCCCCTCTATTCACTCTATGTTACTCTAGGCAGAGACCAGCCATATATAAATCGGTTTTGGTCCTGCTCTAGTAGTAACAAACCAGCTAAACTACTAGTTTGGGTGGACTTTAGAAAGGAACACAAGCAATTGTAGACAATTTCAGGCCTTCTACAGTCTCGTCAGTGAGGTGTCGCTTGAGTCATATTGCCAAGTGAGCACTGCGCCACATCCTAGTACATAATTTACTGATGACTGTGCTGACAGTAATCCCAGCATTACAGCTATTATGTTATTGTTTCTTTCAGTAGATACCCTAAGTGCTTTGGATAGGCCTGGACATTGGTCCCATGATTACTGTGCTACAAGACTGAAGCTACACCCAGTGCTTAATTTGACCCGGTGCTTTCCGGTGCTCAGCACCGGCACCTAATCTTCAGCGCCGGCGCATATAGCACCAATGAAGGACACACTCATTTGGAATGCATGTGATTTTCCCCAGAGTCACAGGATGTTGAGCCATGTCGAGACTTGAACCTGGTTCCCCCGCTCCGAAATCGGCAGCTCTAGCCGATAGGCCAAGTCCTCTCTGAAATGACTCCAAATACAGTAGATTTGTAGATCCAAAATAGTAGTTTATTCACAGCAACAACCCCAGGGAGATCCAAGTACCAAGTCACTCAGGAACTGTTCATCTCTGTACTGCTCCCTGGATTCCACACTCTGGAATCCAGTGAGCATAGAGACCATGGAACATTACATCATTGTAAGGATACAACACTCTCCAGAATAATAAGTGCCTGGGCTCTAGTCAGGAGGCAGTTTGCAGGAGCACATTCTCCTGTTAGCGCTGCCTCCTGAGGAGAGCTCCGGCACTTTTTACTTTACAAATTAACAACTGGCTACACCTCAGTGACGAATCCAAAGAAGGTTGTATCGGTTCGGTGTTTTTTGTGTGCCCACGTGGAGGGAACTTAACCTGAAAGTTACGGAACAGGACAAACATTAATTTGGATATGGCTGGTCTCTTCCTAGAGGGCAAAAAATGATGGACTGAAATGCAGGCCGGTGGCTGAGATAGATTAATTTAAGCACTCCAACTATCACCTTGCTCTCTTTCGCAAATTACAGCTGGTGTCATTATATAGCAACATCTGTCAAATATTCAAAGTGGATTTTAAGCAGTAGAACGATATTCACCCATTCCCAGAAAAAAACTGCTTCGTTGACCGTCTTTACATGTCAATTTACCTCTGCCTCCAATTCATATGTTTGATGGCATGCAAAGAAAGGGCTCTGGGTACTTTAAAATCTTAATCAAACGTTTGCTTTAAGTTAAACATTAATCTAAAGCGCAAATGTCAAATTCCAACACTGAATGAGAAGTGCTTGTTGAAAGGGTTCATCTCTGGTGCAAGAAATAATATTCTAAGCGCTCATTAAAATGTTCCCCCTCCAGGTAATGCTATGTTTTATATCCTGGCTCCGTGGAAAGGTTAAATTGCTGTGCAGAAGGTTAAATGGTGCCTTTGCTGTTGTTGAGAAAAAGGAGTGCTCTTGAACTGGCTTTTAGATGTTGCTCTGACATTTAGAACAGTGCACTAGATCAAGGGCCTTCTCTCTCTCTCTTCTGCTCCTCGGCATATATTGTCAGGCTGCTTGGGGAGTTGATTGGACGCACACAACAGTTTTTTTTCCTGTATCCTGGGAACGCAGAACTCCGCTGCAGCAGGGAAACAAAGTTTGCAAAAGGCTTTTTCAGCTTTTGCCGATAATAATGTAAAATGCACACATAGTGCACATAGAAGAATACAAATCTGATAGTGTTAATATGGTAATTATGTTTAAGTTGTTGTGGTTTGATGCTAGGAAGTTCAGCTGGTTACATTTATCAATAATAAGTAAGAAAATACCGAATCACAAAAACATTAAGGCCTAGATGAAGATAATTTCATTTTACCACTTCTTAAATACCGAATGTTACGATTCGGTATTTAAGAAGTGGTAAAATAGAGGGGGGGATGTAGGTATTACAGAATTGGTAAATACCGAATTGTTAAGATTCGGTATTTACCAATTCTGTAAATACCGATTCGGTAATGCTCATTGATTCCTATGGGCATTGAAGCCCATAGGAATCAATGGGCATTACTGAATCGGTATTTACCGATTTGGTAAATACCGATTCCAACAAGGGTGCAGGGGGTGTCCCTTTGACACCCTGTAGCACCCCAAATACAGGCTTGTGTGCAATGTGGCACACATACATGCCCTAAGAGCATGTCTGTGTGTCACATTGCACAGGTGTGCATTCACAGATGTGCATGCACACCTGAATTCGGTATTTTACCACACAATCGGATTGTGTGGTAAAATAACGACTCTTAACGGCCTGTGGCACTGTAAACTGTGCCACCTACATTTGTAATTACAGAATCAGTATATTTACCGATTCGGTAATTTACAGAATCGGTAAATTTACCGAATGAGTAAATATACAGATTCTGTAATTTTCAGCCCCCTACATCTAAAAACCCTAATACCGGTCGGAAACGGCCGAAATCGGCGGTTTCCGACCGGTATTAGGGCTCCTACATCTGGCCTTAAAAGGCTTATTTATTAGCCCTTTGTGTCACAGTTGCGTCACTATTTGTGACGTTCTGTGGTCCACGAGCCTGCTCCATATTTACGAGGGAACACTAAGCAACTTTTTTTGGCTTAATGCTGCCTCGCAAATATTGTTCTATTTAGCACAGTTTTCTGTGTTAAAGGGGAGTGCAATGGGTGTTGCTGGGGGCTATCCCAGCAACATCCATGGCTTTTTGACACTGCCCCAGATTTATGGGAAATCGTAACTCCGAGGCAGTCTCAAAAACGTACGCCTCCAAAGGGGAGCCGTAAGGGAGGCACAACAAGGAGAAATATCTTTATTTTTCCTTTTTGTATGTGTGCTGCATTCTTCAGCACACACAGAAAGAGGAAATTGCCTCTTGTGACTGTTTTTGTGCTGTATCTGATAGATATGGTGCATTCCTGCCTTTTTCATTTGCCATAGGGCAGTGCAACAGGGAGGTCGAACATCGAGTAACACTATATAGTCAACCGAAGTGTAGAGTTACTATATTCAAGGGCTAAATACAGCAGGTGCCATTGCACCAGGGCCCACAACCATGGGGGACCCATTGAATCCTGATAATATATATGTAATATTATACATATAATATTTTAGTACTCCAACAGCAGTCTAAGGGATAATTTTTCTAGTTTGCAACAGGGCCCACGTCATCCTTGTAGGCTGAGGACTATACATCCCATTTATGAACCTTGAAGATATGTGTCTCGAAAAGGACCATAGCAGTGGATATAAGAATACTAACTCTATATTTAGCAATAGATACTTAACTGGACAATAAAGTGGTAGCTGGTATTCTGCTGTCAATACTGTTGCAGGCCGATATTCTCCTCTTGATATTGATATTGTAGTAGAACACTAGTTCTGCTGTTATATAATAAACAACGTAAGCTTTGCTTCTGTTGAAGTCAACATACTATATTGTGTGGTGTAAAATAATCTTGTAAATAAGAAACATCTGAAACCAGTGAAACCTTTGCTTGTTGTTTTAATGTATTATCTGTCTGACTCCAGAAACTCTTGCTGTTTGTTTTATTGTAGTATCCGAGACCGGTTTGAATAAGCAACTTAGTGTTAGCCATATTTGAATTTGCTGCCAAAATCATATGAGCGGGTTTGTGTCAGAGATATGGTAATTTGTCTCCTTAAAATTTTACAGTAGGCGGGATGTCAGCACAAAAACAAAGGTGGTGAAATGCTTGTTAAAATCTGAGCTCCTGGCAATCGATTTGGGCTGCATTCTAGTTCATTGCTTTTTTGTCCACTATCCTATTCCAGGCATGTGCGAGCCATATGCAAATAAGGATTTGTCCTGCATAGATAAGAACAGGCCAGGGCCAAATAATTTCAATCATGTTGGGCCTTATCAGCATTGTAGTTTGTATCCTATTGCATAGCAAGAATGGAGTACCAGTCTGTAGATATATGCTGCACTTACCACACTGCAGTGAATCAAAAAGGCGATGGGTGGAATTCTTGAAAACATCTCAGAATTTGACAGTCTCCTGAAGACACATTCCAATCCATTGTATTTTTGCTTTTAGTGTACTAAGGCATTCCAGGGTCTGCTATATACAAATTGGACTTGTTCTTCTCCAATAGGAATACTCCAGCCCGGAAGTTGAGACTTTTACAAACATTCCACCGGTCACATTTCTATCTCTATGTAACATTGTAGCACGCCATGCATTTTTTATTGACATCAGTGGTATTCCAACAAATAACATTGTGGATAATAAATTAGAACAGTACTGTAGCTTTTATCATTTTCAAAATCAAATAGTGCAGCCACATTTTTCTTACATCAAGTCAATACCTGTAAGTGACTAATACCAACAGTTAGTAGATCCAATCAGCAGCACCAACAAATTAAACTACCACCAACACAAACATGTTTACATAATATGACCTCTACCTTCATAGTAAGTTAATACTTGACTTTCACAAACCATGGTATGCTTTGCTAATTCCGTTGTGTAGCACCTTCCTACCATTTTCATGGTGCTAAAGTGCTTTAGAAATGTGAACACCCTGCATACTTTTGGGATGCATTCGCCGGGAGTCAAAGAGGTGTGGTTTACTATGTTTGTTGTGTTTCATTTAGTTTATCAACAAGTTATAAAAGAGGCAAGTGTGAAGTAGGCTTGCGTATTGTTTAGTGATGAAATACATTGGATAGCGAATGGCAAGAAGCTGTTATGGATTTGTGTGGGACGTTATGTCCATGTATGCATGTCCTAAAGAACATTGTCATATATTTGGCTCAAGTTCGTGTTTTTTCAATGCTCATTCAAGGTGGCTTTCTGGGTGGTCTTTTCCTATTTTGCAGCCTTGATGCACTCAATGTGCACATGGGTGTGGTACCTTTTGGCAGATTCTTCAGGTTCCTTGATTTGTAGATTGGTGAATGGATACTAAGGGGACGACTCCGATGTCGCTCGGAAAGTATTCCTACCGAATTGGTTCCGGAATGCTTTCAGAACTCGGGTTCGGGGAGGTCCAACCGACTGATTACAGCGTGTCCGAACACCATCGGTTGGACTCCCATTGACTTCAATGAGAGCAAGTGTTCCGAATGAGAACACAGGCTCCCATTGAACAAGGGGTGGTTGGGTAAAACCTTGCACCCTGTGGCGGACACCCTATGGTGCCTGCTACACTGTGCATGTAGGGAAAGGGGGGACCCATGGTTACCCCCACAAGCCTGATTTGGAGGGCCCCGGGTGAAGGGGGACCTGGTTTGGGCCCACAAACTCAGATTCCGACAGGCGATCAGTCTTGGTACATCTGATTCGGAAAGGCTCTCCGAATCTGACATCTTAATCACTCGGCCTGAAATGCAGTCTGTAGACAACTACGATTCGGCTCCGACTGACTTGTTTCCTCCAAATGTCTGATGCTTTCCAGCCATCGTACTCGCTCATTGAGAAAAGTGTCCAAGTCAGTCAGAAAGACGGATTCCAAATCGGATTCAGTAGAATCGTATGCCACTCGGAGCCTTTCCGAACGTCAGCAGAATCTGCCCCTGAGATGTTAGTGTAATATGAATGGATGTACTGTTGAGGTGGTAAGTGTTCAGCCTACTAGATGGCTTGGAGCTTTGATCTGAGCATAATAATTTGGAAGTTATTTCAAATGGATGCCTGAGGGGAGTAGCTTGTCGATATATAGATGCCTGTTATTCCTGCACCATGTGCCTTTTTTAATTGCAAAATGCAATACAATTTGTTTGAAAAAATAAAAAAAAGTTGTTTCAAATGGATAGCATTGGTGTTTCTATATCTTGAAAGAAATGTGCCTTTGCCCACTGTGAGGCTTAAATGTTTGACTTGCTCAGGGTGGCAGTTTGAGATTTTGGATTATTAATTAGAGAGAAGGGGTTCCGTCAACTTCATAATGCAGTAGTCTACAAGGTGGAAACATAGCACTAATTGGAAACCCTGGCTTTATGTATCTAATAAAATCTGAAAATAAATTAACCACTTTACATGTTGTGGTCAACCACAAAGGTATGTGTAATATCTTCCAAAAGTGGGGTGTGCTACACCAGCTTGTCTTTCACTGCCACAAATCTTACTGGATTCTAGGGACTTCCTTATCTCCAGGTCCATCTTCCTATTTCTTTATTTATGAGCTCAATGGCCTTTTACTCCTTCATTGACACTTTATGCTTCTGAAGTATAAGGGCTGCAATATTTTTCTTGAAGAACCAGGACCGAATTGTGCTTTCTGCTTAGCTGCATCATTCTTCTCTTTTAAGGCAAGGTTTGTCAGCCCAACTTTAACTCCTTTATAGTTTTCTTTGCCTCATGTTCTGAATGACAAGATTGCATTTCTGATGGCAACAATATGTTGGCTGACCAACAGCTCCCAGCATTGATGCTGTAGATGATGCAGCTTCCTCGAACATCTTTGCCCATGACTCCTGACCCTCTTGCTCTGGTCCGTCACTCTCCACTGAGGTGAGCTGTTCTGGTCTGGCTTCCACTCAGACTCTGAATGCTTTCTGAAATTTAGCCTTCTTACCTTGCAGTTATATTTTTCCCTTGTCTGAGCTGATCATCTTTATCTCCAAGGCTGTCCGTCTTGCAAGAGTAGACAAATCTATCTTTATGTACCCGAAACTCACAGTACAAAATGTGAGCAAAATGACTTCAACCAAAAAACAAAATTAGGCCAATGAAAAATCAAGAACAGTTTTACCCCTACATCTGATATAGTCTTTTAAATTCTGAACTGATAAGACTGAATGGAAGCTGATAGACACAAGTCCTATCCCAATCCACTGAAAGCCAATATTAGATTTTGGTTTATTTTGGAGGAGGGATCCTAGCAACTTAACAAAACATCCTGTAAAGGTAAAACACAATTTTACTTCTAACCCCCGAACTGGAGCTCTGGTTGCTTTGGCTTTTTCCTAGAAAGATGTGTAGTGGGTATTTAAGCAACACCAAATCAACATTGAAGCCAAGATTCAATAAAATGAAAATCGCAATCCAATTGAGTAAAAAGCAAAAAGGAGTCAAATACTTCTAAACGACACAAAATGCCAATGCATGCCAATTGATGAGGGTAACCTGGACACAATTTCAGGCCAGTTTCCATGCAGTGGTGGATGGTTAAGGATAGTGGACCACATCAGTCAAAAGGTATACCTTGGACTTATGGGGTCATTATGACCTGTGGAACAGGAGCCCGCATTACTATCGATGCCCAGGCTGCTGGCGCAAGTCGCCTCTTAGTTCCCATTCTGAATAATTACCAAAATAAAGAGACGGGCGCTGGAAGCAGGAATCAAGAACAGAGTTTAATTCTCATGAGGAGAGCCAGTCATGTCAGACACGAAACAAGGTGCCATCGGGAGGTGCTCTAACAAGTGAGCTGAAACTTCTGTCTTTTATACTTTACAAAACACTTGGCATTACAGTCACAGCATTGTGAAACAAAGAAAAGACAACCCCATAATCCTTGTGTCAATCCTACCCCACATGTGTTCACAATCGGGACCCTTGACCTGCTGATAAGAGAGGGGGCAATGACGCAGCTGAATGTTCCGCTGATTATTAGGATGTGTGCGCCTGATCATAGCCCAGGGGGTGGGGTGGCTAGGATCAATAGTGGGTCCTTTGAAGAGGAGTGACTTCATACAATAAGGGCAGTAAATGGTATCTCCTGGCTCAGGCGATGGCCTCGGACATGTGTGGTCAGCCGGACTCGGGGGAAGGGGTCATCAAAGGAGTGGTATTCATGCCACGTGGACAATCGAGCGCGGAGGGAAGGCTCGTCAACAGAGGGGCATTCATGGAAGGAAAGGAGGTGTTGGTCAGGCGCGGCCGTGACTCCCAAGGACAGGGTCTTGCAGAGGAGGATGGTTTATGACTTGTCCATGTGAGGGAGAAGGAGGGGGTCAGGGTGCGCGCAGGGTCAGAGTCGCACAGAGAGAGAGAGAGGTCTTATGACCCGTACATGAGAGAACAGGGGCAGTCAGATACAGCTGGGGGGCTATGTCAGCTGAGGCGAAGGATGCTTCTTCAAGAGGAAAATGGGGGGGGTGCCTGGGTCAAGCAGGAGGGTTGCCTTTCATAGCAGGGTCGCGCAGAGTGCTGGGTTTCATGGTCTATGCATGTGAGAGTGGGAGGGGGGTGCTCAAATGCGCGCAGGAGGGAAGCCAGTGATTCTAATGAGTGGGCAAGAGGCCAAGGTGCCTAAAATGGCTGTCATGTACATATGGGCACGGGCTTTTACTGGCGGAGTGATACGGTCAATATTTCAGGGTATACGTGGTGTCTACAGGGAGGGGGACGGGAGAGGGCAAATGAACGCCGCTTAGGTACATTAATTTTGCTAATTTCCACAGTCGCCGCTTTTAACATAAGCGAGTTCATTTTCCTATTCTTCCTAGTTGATGGGCGTACATATAAACAACAAAGTTCATTTTCCTATCCTTCCTAGTTAAGGGGCGTACATATAAACAACAAAGTTCATTTTCCTATCCTTCCTAGTTAAGGGGCGTACATATAAACATGTGGTTGATGAAATAGCATTTGTCAATACTAACATATTGCATAAAAATCATGAACAGTTGATGTGATGGGCACAATGCAGCACATAGGAAATTGCATTTGTCGAGTTCCTATCATTTCAAAAGCACTACATAGCATAAATGTTTCTGACTTAAAAATGTGACCAATGAACATTTTGACCAAGCAGTTGAGGGCGGAATCAGTTCAATATACAAAGTCTCTTCGTCACAGTGTCTTTTATCAGTGAGCCATCACTGGTAGGCTCTAGTCCGTGTCCTTTCGTTGGCGCTCTTGAGCACCGGCGGTGGAGCTATAGGTCCAGCTCGGTTCTATCCTTACGCGTTGCAGGGTGCGGTCAGTCCTCTGCTGTTAGACCACAGTCCTGTTCCCTAAACAATCCGTTTAGCGGCGCCTTATGCTCAGCACCTATATTTCCGTGGCAACACCCTATTCCCACCTGAATGCCTTTCTTCCTTTTGGCGTGAAGTCACATGGAAAAGAGGGTGTGTGTTGTTCAAACAGTCGATAGGAGAGAGGAGGAGTTGGGTCAGAGTTCCTGGGACACACAAAAGAGACCAAGGGAGCAAAGGATAACAAGCAGGCAGGCCCATCAATCGGGCCCAAAGAAGGGGGACGGGGACTCCAGGCACACGTGGGTTAGCAGACGGAGGGCTTCAGGGCAGCCCGTCAAGTTTCATTTTCCACGTTTGAAATTGCTGTCTCGTCCCGCATCTTGTTGTTCTGCAGCTCCACCTTTGGTCGAGGTCACACGTGTCTCAAGATCTGCAGCCAGGCTGTACGTCACATCCGACCCTTCTCCTTCGGTGGTCGTGAATCTTTGAATAGGTACAAAACAAGCCTTTAGAGAACTGGCAGACGAAGACATTTATGCATGTGAGTTCCTCCCTTAATCCTACGCATTTGGGAGATACGCTCATCGGTCACAGTCAGATGTCTATTACCAAGCAGTGCATATGTCGGCATTCCTACTGAGTTCATGCCGAGTTTACTCATTGTCTTATTTATAACTCAAGTGAGGACAAACAAGATTCCCATCAACTGTGCATTTCATCATATTCAATATTTCGGAACATTTCCCTTCAAGGCTGGCTAACCTTTTCAAACAGGGCGGGGGCGCTATCATCGAGAGTCAGGTAAAACAGGGATTTCTCGAGGGACGACAGTTACTCATGGTCATCATGTTTATATCCGGGACAGCAGCTGGGGTCTATCAAATGGGGCGGGGATGCTTCGGGCGCTCGCGCTTGGGTGCAAAAGGGGGTGGGGCAATCTGGGCATTGGGGGTCGATCTAGACGTTGGTGTTCGTCTCTGAAGAACAGACATAAGGTGCCATTGACATACAGTTCCCCTATAACTGGCCAGATTTGGGGGACTTTAGTCGTCTTACCTGTCCTTTCCTTCTCAGCCAATTCAAGTTCATTCATTTTACAGAAAGGAGAGGCAGTAATATGGCGAGATTCAATCAATTTTAGTTTCGGTCAATTTCGCTGAACGCCCTCGCATTCAATATGTATCAAATCAGACTGGTGCCGGTGGGGCACAATTTTACCAAAAAGAAGGAGAGAAAATAGGGAGACTCTCGTAGAGAGCGAGAGTCGTCCGCGATCTAAACGAGCCATTCGGTACACGTATGACATGTAGAGAGAGATAGAGAGAGAGATAGAGAGAGAGAGAGAGACGTGTACGCAAATAGGTCATTTAGTGCGCTCACAACACAGAACAGCATAGGTCAGGTAACACGCAGATACGGACAGAGGGAAGACATAAATTCATACATTACACACACACAAACTCAGACAGGGAAAACGGCACATGTATTACACATATATATAAGACATCCACGACAAACAGAAAACGACAGGTGGCCAACAAAATTCATATTATATCCTACGTATCTTTACTATCCTATTTATCTACGTGCTTAGCTCTTTCTACCCTTCCCTCCTTTTCATTCTCGCCAGTTATCTCTGCGAGCGTTCTCAATTGCCAATACTTACACCTCGGTTAGTCGATCAGAATTTAACCTGGTCGTGCTATTTACCCATGGTTGGATCTTAATCCATTTTCAGTCCCTTCCTTTGGTGGGAAGTTCTCCAGGCTGAGGCAACGGCAAGTATTGATCGGGAGAACAGTCGGGCAGCTTGGCTATATCTATAAGAGTGTGAAAAAGGGGAGCAGTGCATTTTGAACATCAGCAACATTTCTAACTTCCTAGACGGGTGGTGCCGTGGCAACCCTTACCCGTATATTTTGCTTTGTCCTTTCCCTACCTAGTCAAGCGTCCAGTTACATTATTTAACATGTCATTTCTAGTCAATTTTTCGTCATTCAGTACCTGTCCAGTTTCTATGTCAGTCTATCCTTTCAGTCGCTGTGTTCTAAGGAGGAACAGTCATGTTTAAGTCTACGTCTTTTTTAAAACTTATCGTTATGAGGACTATACACTTATCCCCTCTTCCCCTTTTCGTCGGTGGTTCGACCGTCGCTCTCCCACACTTCAGCCGTCGTTCTGACGTGACCTGCAGAAGGGAGGAAGAAGAAGGGGTGGGGGACAGCATTCAAAGTACATCAGCATGCAGTAGTCCGAAAATGCTTTTACTTACCACTTACTCGACCTATCTCCACGTACCGCCTTTCTTTACCATCTCGGCGTTTAAGCCCAGAGGGACCAGTAATGTCAGATAGATAATCATTGACGATCTGCGTATCTACATGAGTTACTTGGTCGCAACCCTCTTCGTCGGGTGCAAAGGCGGCGGTCAGGTGGCATTTCCGTGGTGTCGTTTTAAGGGTGTCCAAAACACTTTTCTGGCTGCCTGTGACACACAATGTAGCTGCTAAATATCTAATCCCTTTTGATCTACATCCTTCATCATACTTATTCTTAGCTCACAGTAGTAAGACATCCAAAACTCATTAATGCAACTGCTACAACCATGCTTTCCTTTTCAAAATACTTTTAATAAAAAGTGTTGATGTACAAATACAGGCCTGCAACTCGGTGGGCCGGCTACAAAGCAGATTGAAACTGTACATAAGAAGAACGAAATAGGTGGCAGTTCATTGCATAAAGTGCAGCGGTGCAATAAAATCGCGTTAAACTTCCCTACAGAGCAAGCATGATGCATGTCAGTGATTCATCTTTAATAAATTCATAAATTCATTATCCAAGTTCATTCGTTACCTAAATTACACCAATTCATTTTCCAACTTATAATCAGTACCCACTCTAAGTCAGTTCATTGTCCAAGCACATACTTAATAACCTTCATATCTAATTTCATTATCCAAAAACTGCGCATATATCTCGGGACAAAAGGCTGCGCAATCAGGGTGCAACAAAGTTTATTCAAAACGTTTCATTTTGTGTCGGCGCCATTTTTGGGTGGGGTCAGGCGAGTTCCAGCACAGTCAGAATGTCTCCAATGATTCGTGGTTGGACCGGGGCCTTCCGTTGGAAGTTCAAAAAGTTTTGAATCATGTGGTAACAGTCTAACGATAGTCAAAGAGTGGGGAGGGCGGCAACAATTTTCCTACCGGGTCATTCTGGTGTTCCTCCGGAACTGAACAAGTCTGTGCCGTGGCTGCACCTTAGCCATTTCCAAACTGAAGCTGGCGCTGGCAGGAGTGCGTCGATGTCGCTGTTCCCAGTGAGGGGGACGGGGGCGCCCATGTGGAGGGATCGGGGTGCCCCCCGGCTCTTATAGAATCTTCAAGGTTGAGGAGAAGAACAGACATGGGGCGTGCGCCCGTCCAGGGCAAAAGACCGCTTTTTGATGTTGACCCTCTTTAAGTAAGAGCATTGGGGTGTCGCTGGAAGCCTCCACCTGGAGGGAGGTGGGGGAGGCTCGTTCGTGCCGCCTCCCCCTTCCAGCGACCCCGCGCCGTTCCTCGGCTCCGTCGCTTCGATATTGGCCGTGCCAGCCATTGAAGATGGGGGGGGGGTCGGTGGCTGCGGCAAGACATCCCCCCCTTTTCTCGTCGACATGTGGCGGGACTACCTGTAACTATGCAGGAATTTGGCATGTGGCGGGACTACTTGCAAGCGCCGCCATTCTCGCTTTTGGCTTCGGCCTTCTTCGTGGGTCGGACCAGGCGGGAGACAGGAGGGGAGGGGTGGTCGGTGGCTGAGGCAAGACAGCCCCCCCCCCCGTGGCCTGCAGGGCAGCAGGAGAGAAGGAGAGCACTCTGCCATTCTTTGGACCGCCTGCCCAACATCATCTCCTCCTGACCGTGGCCAGGCGGGCCCCTCGTGCCTCGAGGCCTCGCCTTCCGGATGGGCGTAACCGCGGACCTGTTGCACTTCGGGAGCTTCCGGAATGGGGGTAGGTACCTATTGAATTGTTTCTATCTTATGTGACCGTTATTTGGGCGTGGCGGGAAATGAGGCAGACATGTTGGGAGCAGGAATAGGCAATGGAGCCTAGCTACCTCGTGGCTGCCTTGGTGTCAAGCTTGTCTTCCCTCGCCATTTTTATGTTTCTTATTGCGAGTTATTTCTAACATTTCTTATTTTATTTTTAGCGAAGTTGATAACTCATCAGTGGCCTACTGATTTCGCTCAACTCTTTTTCTTGTATTTTTATGCCATAACCTATTATAAGCTATAGCGACTAGTCCACACTTAATGAACATGTCCTTATTAGGTGTACCCTCCAGTGGAGCTGGGTGGTTCATCTCTAATAAGCGGTCCGGGCTAAACAGGCTACCAACCAGTGGGGAGAAGATAGGCATGACGGATTACAACGGGGACAAAGGTCTGCATTACCTATCTTATCACAGCGGGCAAAGACTAGGCAGAATATTTCTATTCTCCGTTGTTTGGCGGCGGTGAATACCTCAAACGAACCAATACCGAATAATCGGCCAATCAAACAATTCAGTGGGGAGAATAAGTGGGCACGAAAAGTTATCGCTACCCACTCTTTCTCTACCTGCAAAGAGAGACCTTGTTCTTCCCTGTTTGCAGACAAAGAATCTCCAGACAATAATCCACGAACGACAGTTCGGGAAACAGTGGGGGAGGAAGATAGGCACGACGGATTACAATGGGGACAAAAGTCTGCGTTACCTATCCTTCACTGTTTGCAAAGAGAGAGCCTGTTGTTTTTCTCCGTTTGCAGACAGCGAATCTCCAGAGGTTTCAACAAAGCGTAATACTAGTATTATCCAAAACAATCATTTCACAATTTGTCGCATTTACGCGACCTTACCCGGACCGGACCGTGTGGGCAGTTCTTCGCCTTCCTCCTTCCAGCGCCCGATCGTTCTCTTACTCCATGATTTTACCGCAGCAGTCCTGTGGGATTCCAGTCAGGACAGTAGGTCACTCAAGAGAGGTCCGTTCAGAATAGGTGAAGTTCATTCAATCGGCAGCCGGACGAGGGCCCTCTCAAGGCAGGTATACTCCGATCATTTAGATATTCACCTCATCGTCTGGATCTCTCTTACTGGACCTTATGTCACTGATGGGCCCCGAGTTGGGACGCCAATTGTGGAACAGGAGCCCGCATTACTATCGATGCCCAGGCTGCTGGCGCAAGTCGCCTCTTAGTTCCCATTCTGAATAATTACCAAAATAAAGAGACGGGCGCTGGAAGCAGGAATCAAGAACAGAGTTTAATTCTCATGAGGAGAGCCAGTCATGTCAGACACGAAACAAGGTGCCATCGGGAGGTGCTCTAACAAGTGAGCTGAAACTTCTGTCTTTTATACTTTACAAAACACTTGGCATTACAGTCACAGCATTGTGAAACAAAGAAAAGACAACCCCATAATCCTCGTGTCAATCCTACCCCACATGTGTTCACAATCGGGACCCTTGACCTGCTGATAAGAGAGGGGGCAATGACGCAGCTGAATGTTCCGCTGATTATTAGGATGTGTGCGCCTGATCATAGCCCAGGGGGTGGGGTGGCTAGGATCAATAGTGGGTCCTTTGAAGAGGAGTGACTTCATACAATAAGGGCAGTAAATGGTATCTCCTGGCTCAGGCGATGGCCTCGGACATGTGTGGTCAGCCGGACTCGGGGGAAGGGGTCATCAAAGGAGTGGTATTCATGCCACGTGGACAATCGAGCGCGGAGGGAAGGCTCGTCAACAGAGGGGCATTCATGGAAGGAAAGGAGGTGTTGGTCAGGCGCGGCCGTGACTCCCAAGGACAGGGTCTTGCAGAGGAGGATGGTTTATGACTTGTCCATGTGAGGGAGAAGGAGGGGGTCAGGGTGCGCGCAGGGTCAGAGTCGCACAGAGAGAGAGAGAGGTCTTATGACCCGTACATGAGAGAACAGGGGCAGTCAGATACAGCTGGGGGGCTATGTCAGCTGAGGCGAAGGATGCTTCTTCAAGAGGAAAATGGGGGGGGTGCCTGGGTCAAGCAGGAGGGTTGCCTTTCATAGCAGGGTCGCGCAGAGTGCTGGGTTTCATGGTCTATGCATGTGAGAGTGGGAGGGGGGTGCTCAAATGCGCGCAGGAGGGAAGCCAGTGATTCTAATGAGTGGGCAAGAGGCCAAGGTGCCTAAAATGGCTGTCATGTACATATGGGCACGGGCTTTTACTGGCGGAGTGATACGGTCAATATTTCAGGGTATACGTGGTGTCTACAGGGAGGGGGACGGGAGAGGGCAAATGAACGCCGCTTAGGTACATTAATTTTGCTAATTTCCACAGACCCTAGAGAAGGGTTATCTAGTCAACCATGTGAGAGGAAACCATGGCAGATGAACACATGCCAAATTTGAAGATCCCCAACAGGCAGGAGTGGATCTCTGTGCCTTCAGGAGAGTCACTGGTGTAGTGGCGCTGCTGAAGGCACTGAACCTTTGCTGAGCAGACTCACATTTGATGCACTTACTCTGTAATTATTTTTATTTTCATGAAACAGAGTGCCAAAGTGGAAATTTGTTTCCTGAAAAACAATGCCTCCGATGTGCAGACATTTTCTCTTAATGTGAGGTAACAATGACAGATATCTCTGCTCAGGACCAACATGGCATTGTGGAGAGGGAAATCTAGTAATAATGGTCCCCCACCGAAAAGGATGGAGCAAAATCACTGTGACCTAACAGCTCTACCCCCAGAAACCAGACTTAATCCAACTATTGGATTTTTCAAAAAAGAAGCAAAATCACTCCTCATGGCTAAATTCAATTGAGCAGGGGCTAGTATCACTTGGCGACCCATGTATCCTCCACGTGAAACTTTATAATGTTCTCTGCCCAGCCAGGTATCCTAGATATTATATCTATATTATGCTTGAGATACAGTTGTGGAATTTTAGTTTACGAGCTGAACATCATCTGCGCCAGCTTGTCATCCACGCACAACATGCACGACAGCCATTTTGGGTATTATGGTCTCCCTGTCCACGATCGATCGCCAGCGCGCTCCTCTGACCCTGCAAGCATCCTCCGCGCACCCTGGCTCCAACTCCCTCCCTCACATGAGCAAGTCATAACCCTTCTCCTCCTACATGACCCTGTCCTTGGGAGTCACGCTCGCGCCTGACCAGCACCTCCTCTCCTTCCATGAATACCCCTCTATTGATAAACCATCCCTCCGCGCTTGATTGTCCATGCGGCATGAATACCTCTCCTTTGATGACCCCTTCCCTCGAGTCTGGCTGTCCACACAGGTCTGAGGCCATCGCCTAAGCCGGGAGATACAGTTTACTGCCCTTATTGTATGGAGTCCCTCCTCTTCAAAGGACCCACTATTGATCATGGGCTCCCCACCCCCTGGGATACGATCAGGCGCACACATCCTAAGAATCAGCGAAACACTCAGCTGCGTGATGGCCCCCTCCTCTTATCTGCAGGTTGAGGGCCTCTATTGTGGATGTATGTGGGGGTGGGATTGACACGAGGATTACGGGGATGTCTTTTTCCTTGCTTCACAATGTATTGATTGTAATAAAGAAAGGTCACATGCCATAAACCAGTGTATAAGAGGCCAGGCCTCAGAGAGGCTGTTAGAGCACCTCAAGACGATACCTTGTTGTCTGATCTGATGTGTTCTGCTCCGTGGGAATAAACTTCTGTTTTCCTGCCTTTCAGTCTCCAGCGCCTGCCTCATTGCTTGGTAAATTGAATGGTATAGAGGCGGTTAGCGCCGGGCAAATCTTGGAGAAGGCCATAGCCCTACCCTTCTTTAACAATTGGCGTCCCAAAGCGTGGGGCCCATCAGCGACACGTGGATCCAGTGGGAGAGGTCCCGACGACAGAGTGAACGACTGCAACGATCGGGAGAGCTCGTGTCCGATAGACCCTCGTCTGACAGCCGATCATCCGACCTTCACTAGTTCCGAACAGACCTCTCTCGAGTGATCTACGGTCCTGACTGGGAACCATCAGGAGTGCCGCGAACATCACGAAGAATAGAGGACGATCGGGCGCTGGATTCGGAAGACAGGAAACCGTCCATGCGGTCCGGGTAAGGTCGTGTAGACACGACAAATTGAGAAATGATTGTTTTTGGATAATACTAGTATTACGCTTTTGTTGATTCCTCTGGAGATTCACCGTCTGCAAACGGAGAAACTACAGGCTCTCTCTTTGCAAACAGTGAAGGATAGGTAACGCAGACTTTTGTCCCCATTGTAATCCGTCGTGCCTATCTTCCCCCCCCACTGTTTTCCCGAACTGTCGTTCGTGGATTGTTGTCTAGAGATTCTCTGTCGGCAAACAGGGAGGAGCAAGGTCTCTCTCTCTTTGCAGGTAGAAAAAGAGCGGGTAACGCAAACCTTTAACACGTCGTACCCACTTATTCTCCCCACTGATTGTTTGATTGACCGTACATTAAGTGTTCGGTATTGGTTCTTTTGAGGTATTCACCGCCTGCAAACAACGGAGAATAGAAATATTCTGCCTAGTCTTTGCCCGCCGTGATAAGATAGGTAGTGCAGACTTTTGTCCCCGTTGTAATCCGTCATGCCTATCTTCTCCCCACTGATTGGTAGCCTGTTTAGCCCGGACCGCTTATTAGAGATGAACCATCCAGCTCCACTGGAGGGCACCCCTAATAAGGACATGTTCACCAAGCATGGACTAGTCGCCATCGTCTATACTAGGTTATGGCATAAATACACAAAGACGGACCTCAAAAGTCAGTGGCCACTGATAGGTTCCTTTGATGACGATAAAATAAAAACATTAGAAATAGCGCTACAGAAGAATAAGACTACGCCTACTATGCTCGATAGCTTCGGCATGTGGCACAAAGAAATGGAACAACGAAGAAAGAGAGAAGAAGCAAAAATAGGGAAAGAATTACGAAAGGCAGCCCACCTAGCCACTAAGCAACTAGAAGAAGAAATAAAAGAAAGAAAGGAAGCTACACAAAAACAAGAATCCGGGTCGACAGGTCAATGTCCTGTTAGGACCCCCTCTGCGCTCTACCCTGAATTGCCCTCCAAACAACGGGTGAACGATGAGTTACTGCTAGGTCCCCCGATCATCTACATGCCCCCTCCATATGCCCCCTGCCAACAAAACTTGCAAGCCCCGAGTGCGAGCGAGAGTGACCTCAGCGCTAGTGCACCAGCCCTCACGGCCTCCGCACCAACCACATTAGCAACCTCGCCAGATGACCCCGAGGCTAGCAAGCAACCACCAGCCAGACCAAATAGGTTGAGCAAAGATGAGCGGGATGGGATTGACAAGATAGCAAAGACTCTAGTAGAACGGAAGGAGAGCGAAGAATACACGATGAATATGCACAATTCACATGCCGGTAGCCATAGACGGCATTTCATTTTACGATTCAGCTACCACACCTTGAATGCATATGAGGATAGATATCAGAATAAGGGCCCTGCTAAACTGACGGCTCTATATAGAAAGGTCGACGTCGGAGATGGGACTGAACACGATGTGACGGACCTCTTCATGCAAATGCTTGAAGTCTTCCGCCACCTCACGGAACAGAAACCAGAAGTTAAGATTACAGTCCCTGAAACGACTGAGTCCTCAGTAGAAGTGGCCAACACTATGATGCCCATCAGAGAGGCGGCCCCTTACTGGGTTCCGCCACGTGGTCAGGGAACAAACGACGATATTAACCATGCAGATGCAAAGGGAATGGTTGTGTACAATTGGGTTTACCAACCATGGGACCGACAAGATATCTTAACGTTTAGACAAACTCTGCCTGATTTAAGAAAGAACCCGACAGCATTTTATACCGAATTAGCCACAGCCTTGGGTTCGACGATAATGACTTTAGCGGACATTGACTTGTTTTTCGGGTTGTGCCTGCCAGCTGACGTGTGGAAGCAAATCCGGAAGGCTGACCACACGGATCTGTTCGGACATACCTGGAAGCAACTCAGTGACCTAGACAGACAACGAGAGCCCGGAAGGAAGCCAGTAAAGGACATATTAGAACTCCCAGACAAATTAGTTCAGAAGCTAAAGACACTAATCCCAGAGAAAAAGGTAGATTGGTCGGTAGTCACGGCCTGTCGTCAGAAACCCCAGGAAGATGTATCAGAATACTTCTCCCGATTCGAGACAGTGTTCTCCGACTACAGTGGCCAAGACATGACCACCGCAACCGGACAACACCTGTTTGTACAGAATTATGTGAAGGGGCTATCACAAGAGGTCTCCCAAAAGCTGCAGACGAGTGAGAGTAGTTGGGGGGCCTCCAAACCCGCAGCTATCCTTCAGATGGCTCAGTATTACGAGCACCAGAAGAATGAGAATGACAGGGCATCCGAGAAAAAGAAGAAAGATCTGAAAGAAAGGGTAATGATAGCCCAGATACAAGGTATAGCGGTCGGACGGGAACCCCACAGGGGGAACTACCAATCGGCCACCCCTAGAAATCCACCTCCTAAAGACCACACCCCAACACCCCACACTGGACGTAGAGACATTAGCAATGACCAGTGTGCCTTTTGCAAAGGATTCGGCCATTGGAAATCCCAGTGTCCGGTTCTGCTAGAGATTAACAGAAATAGGGACCCCAAGGACGTAGCGGGTGGACCAAGAAATAGGGGACAAGGACGAGGGCACACAAACGACACCAACAATGACAGATCAGGGAGATCGAACACATTTGACCGTCCCCGACAGAACCAGTATCAATTATCTGACGGTGAGAATACCCCCGATTTTGAATAGGACTGCCAGGGGCAAGGGAGGGATCCAGTCGAGCTCTGTGTTGACCAGCAAGGTCCTTACGTTACTGCTAAGGTCTTGGGAACAGAGTCTCCATTTTTGGTAGACACTGGGGCGACACGTAGTGTGTTATCAAAACGACTGATTCCAAGGGCACCCTTGTCTGGCTCACACATTACATCGATAGGTTTCGATGGAACGCCCTCCACTAACCCCCTGTCCGTGCCTATCTCCTTTGACTTAGGAAGTAACACCACTGACGTGACATTTTTGCTCTCCTCCAACTCCCCTGACGCCATTATGGGCATTGATTTACTGAAGCATTTTCGAGCTACTATCAGGTGTTCCCCAGATGGAGTCCGAGTCATCCTGTACGACAACCCGGGTGTGTCTAAACCCTGCCTAGCACGACACATGTACTCCCTGACTGACTGTGATCTGTCCTTGCTTGACGCCCTGTCCTCGTACCTATGGGCCACAAATGACTCTGATGTGGGGCGAATGATGATTGACCCCATACACATAACTGTAAGACAGGACGCCATGCTCCCGAAACTACCACAGTACCGGATATCGCCCGAGGGTGAGAAGGCACTGGTAGCGATCATTCAGTCTCTGGTAGATACGGGGGTGGTTGAAGAAGTGGTTAGCAATGTCTGCAACAGCCCAATCCTACCTATTGTCAAGAAGCAAGGCGAGGGAGATGAGAAAGCGTACCGCTTCATCATCGACCTGCGAGAGATTAACAAAGTAGTTGTACCCCAATACCCCGTAGTCTCAGACATCACCACCATTCTGACCCTCATCCCGTCCACTGCCACCACCTTCACTGTCATTGATCTTAAGAATGCGTTTTTCTCTATCCCCATCCACCCAGACAGCCGTTATCTCTTCGGCTTCACCCTTAAATCCCGCTCGTACCGGTTTTGTAGAGCTCCCCAGGGGTACACTGAAAGCCCCAGCATTTACAGCCAGGCCCTCAAAAGACAGCTGGACGCCTTCCAGCTACCAGATGGAGTGGTGTTGATCCAGTATGTCGATGATATCCTTTTGGCGGCCGACACCACCCCACTGGCAATCACAGCCACTGTTCGACTCCTACACTTTCTTGCAGAAAATGGCCACAAAGTTTCCAAAAAGAAATTACAGTTCTGCCAGCCACAAGTGACATACCTAGGCCATCTCCTGTCCAAAGAAGGGAGGAAACTCACACCCGACCGAATCCAAACCATCCTAGACACCCCCGTCCCAAAAACACGAAAGCAAGTCCGCTCTTTGGTTGGCCTAACCTCTTTTTGCAGACAGTGGTTACCTAATTACAGCCTCATTGTGAAACCCCTACTTGCCCTGTTGACCAAAGATGTCCCCTCCCCGCTTCCTTGGACCCCTGAGTGTCAAGCATCCTTTAAGGAATTACGGGATGCACTCTGTTCAGCACCCGTCCTAGGAACCCCGGATTACTCCAAACCCTTTTCCCTCTTCACCCACGAAAGGGAGGGGTGTGCATTGTCTGTCCTAACTCAATCAATTGGTCCTAAGCAGCGCCCTTGTGCCTACTTCTCCGCCACTCTTGATCCTGTAGCCAGAGCTTTGCCTGCCTGCCTTCGAGCAGTAGCTGCCGCTGCTGTCTCTATCCGTCAGAGCGAAGGAATCGTACTTTCAAACTCCCTCACTGTGTTAGTACCCCATGCAGTCGACACCCTTTTGAACCAGACAAAGACCCAACACCTGACTAGCGCACGACTGACAGGGTACGAGTTGACTCTACTTGCACCCCACATTACACTGAAGAGATGCACGACTTTGAATCCTGCCACCCTGTTGCCCTTGCCTGAAAATGACCCCGACGTGCCTCCCATACACGACTGTGTGACCCTCACGGACGAACAGACTAGGAGTAGAGTTGACCTCCGAGACACTGCTTTTACAGACCCTGATGGAGAGCTATGGGTAGACGGTTCATGCATCAAGCTCCCAGATGGCACCACTTCAGCTGCCTATGCAGTAACGACAGCCCGAACAGTAGTTGAGACAGCCCGCACCACACAACGATCTGCACAGGCAGCAGAACTGATAGCCCTCACACGAGCATGCATCATAGCCACAGGAACCACCGCGAACGTGTATACGGACAGCCAGTATGCCTTCGGGGTGGTTCACCATTTTGGGCTCCTGTGGAGGGAAAGGGGATTCCTGACGTCCCACGGCACGCCCATCCTCCACGGAGATCTAGTCTCCGCCCTGATTGAAGCAGTTCTCCTCCCCAAACGATTAGCGGTGATCAAATGTCAGGCACACAAGAAGGTGACAGACTTAGTCGGACAAGGGAATGCACTGGCCGACATCACTGCACGAACCACAGCTGAAAATAGGACGATGACAAGCATGTATGTGACCAGGTTACAAGCAGAGAAATGGGCTGACGCTAGGGAAACAATTAGGGACATCCAGTCAGCCAGCACCCCTCACGAACTGACCGAGTGGACACGGGTGGGTTTGAAGGATGATGAGGGCTGCTGGCGGACAAAAGATGCAAACAAATGGTTGCTGCCTGACTCATACCTGATCCCCATACTGACTATGGCTCATACCCCGGCACACATAGGATCTGCACCCATGATCGAACTCATTTCCAAAGTCTGGCACAACGACAAAATCCCCAAATCAGCTAGACGCCTAGTCCAGCAGTGCCTTATCTGTTTGCACCACAACCCCGGGAAAGGAACTGTGGTACCCCGGGGAGGGTTTGGGATTCCTGATCATCCCTTTGAGGTCCTTCAGATGGACTACATCCAACTAGAGAGATGCCAAGGCTTGAAGTATGTACTAGTCATTGTATGTGCCTTCAGCAAATGGGTAGAGGCCTATCCAACCCGTGACAACGCTGCCATGACTACTGCCAAAGTACTTCTGAAGGAATTTTTCCCACGCTACGGCCTTTGTCGAATTTTATGGAGCGACAATGGCCCCCATTTCATAGCTGAGGTTATCCAACTAATCCTAAAGGGGTTGGGGGTGAAACAGAGATTTCACGCGGTCTTCCACCCCCAATCCGTCGGTCTGGTGGAACGCCATAATGCCACACTGAAACTGAAATTGTCAAAAATAGTGGCCACCACCGGACTTAAATGGCCAGACGCCCTCCCACTGGCCTTGCTATCGATGCGCTCCACTCCCACCAAACACCATTTGACCCCCTACGAGGTTGTATTCGGGCGACCGATGAACCTCTGGACTGCTCCCAAGCCGACCTCCATTCATGACGTCCCGGACGTCCTACTGTCTGATTATTTGTGCAAGCTAACTAAAACGTTGTCTGTCATTCTTCAACAGGTGCAGCAGGCCATCCCCGATGCTTCCAGGGGCCCAGGCCACGACATTCAACCGGGGGACTACATACTAGTCCGCAACTTCCAACGGGCCAAGAGTCTGGAACCCCGGTGGACGGGCCCCTGGCAAGTGCTGATCACCACCCGGACAGCGCTTCGAGTGGAGGGGAAGCGGCACTGGCTGCACGCACACCACTGCAGGAAGATCTCCTCGACCCTGGCCACGACAGACAACGTCAACACCCAAGAAGAACTCCTGAACAAAGACCGACCAACATTGAACTGTTATCCCGATACTGAGGCTCTTGAACTTGCAAAATTCTCTGATCCCACTGTGCCATCCAGAGAAGGGTATTTCCTGCGTCGAAAGGAGGGAGCTTCGGCTAAGTAGGCCACGGACTAAGTTAAATCTCGACAACGGTGACCTAAACACAACCAAGGGTTACCGGGAGAGAAGCTAAACGAAGTCTGTGGTTCTGCCTACCACCGAACACCTTGAATATGATGGAAGCGCCAGATAAGAAGATGATGGAAGCGCCAGATAAGAAGATGATGGAAGCAACAGGAAATACCCTCTACAGGAACCCAAAGACTGACAATTTGCACAAATCAAAGACAATCGCCTTCTTCGTTGTCTTCCTCTTTTGCCTCCTCCTCACGACCTCCTTCTGGATCCTGGAGGAAAACACACCTGCTCATCAAGCATTGCTTCCCACTGCACAACCAACCCCCATGAAAGAGCATCACCTGATCTCCCTGTCGCCTTAGCTCCGAGAAAGGCGCAGGGAGTTCTGGAACAATTCCTTCGTGCAACTGCTGCACCAACACAACCTTGCTGCAAATGCTACGAACTGCTGGATCTGCGGGCTGCTCCCGCATGCCACCGGACACTCCATCCCCTTCATCCCTTCTCCTTTCTCAGTTCACGGCTCCTGCCTCGCCTGGTTGATCCTCATGCAAGAGAGACACAAGGACAACGCCACTTCCAGTCGGACAGTGTCGCACTTCTACTCTGGGCTTTGGCTGAACAAGACCGGAAAGACCTCTGCTCCCCTGTGTCCTGCGCTCACGGGCGCCACCTTCCTCAAGAACATTCCAGCCAAAGAACGTGTCGAAGTGCAGGTGCTCCACAATCCAGCTAGATCTACCTTCTCCCATCTGCAAAAACAAACAGCCGCCACTGTGACAGTGGCTCTGTCTGTTATCAATGTCACAGGTCTTGTGTGTCTCGAAGGCCAAGGAACACAGCTGGTGGGTCACAGTTCCTGCCGAATCATCAGAACATTAGATTCAGTTGATCCCCCTTCCTTTGTTGCTTCTCCAAACATGTACTTTGTGTGTGGCACCAAAGCTTACACCTGTCTCCCAAAAGGTTGGAAGGGTACCTGCTACATCGCCTTCGTTCTCCCCCCCACGTATGTAGCCCCTGCTAACCATCACCGGCAGAGGCGTGCAGATGACATTGGACAAACCGACTCCACTGGAGCACAGTTCCTAGATGCAGCAAAGGGACTTGTTCCTCTGTGGGGCCCAATGGCAAACAGCCGCGCTATCCGACACCTGACTCAAGCAGTAGAAACAACGATCAACATCACGGCTGGCATCCTCGCTAACAACACGGCTGAGCTTCAGGCGGTCCGCCTTGTGACCCTTCAAAACCGCCTTGTTCTAGATGTGGTTCTAGCCGATCGAGGAGGAGCATGCCGCATCATCGGATCTAGCTGTTGCACCTACGTACCAGATAACTCACCCTCAGTCTACAAAGCAATCGAGCACCTCCACAGACTTTCCTCAGAGGTTCACCAAGAGCAAGAAGGATGGTCGCTTGGGAGCTGGTTTTGGGACACTTTGAAGGTCTGGGGTTGGAGGTTGTTTTCCTTCGTGCTGATACCCGTTGTGATATTATGTGGGTGTTGTTTAGGTATCCAATGTCTGCCATCTTTATGCGCACTCATTTCTAACTGTATGTGCCCAAAGACTTTGGACTTCCGAAATGAGCACATGAGCCCCCTCTATGAAGTAGAAATACGTAGCCTTATGGGGATAAATCCGAACTGACAAGTTGGCGAGACATGTTAAAAGGGAGGACTGTGGAATTTTAGTTTACGAGCTGAACATCATCTGCGCCAGCTTGTCATCCACGCACAACATGCACGACAGCCATTTTGGGTATTATGGTCTCCCTGTCCATGATCGATCGCCAGCGCGCTCCTCTGACCCTGCAAGCATCCTCCGCACACCCTGGCTCCCCCTCTCTCCCTCACATGAGCAAGTCATAACCCTTCTCCTCCTACATGACCCTGTCATTGGGAGTCACGCTCGCGCCTGACCAGCACCTCCTCTCCTTCCATGAATACCCCTCTATTGATAAACCATCCCTCCGCGCTTGATTGTCCACGCGGCATGAATACCTCTCCTTTGATGACCCCTTCCCTCGAGTCCGGCTGTCCACACAGGTCTGAGGCCATCGCCTAAGCCGGGAGATACAGTTTACTGCCCTTATTGTATGGAGTCCCTCCTCTTCAAAGGACCCACTATTGATCATGGGATCCCCACCCCCTGGGATACGATCAGGCGCACACATCCTAAGAATCAGCGAAACACTCAGCTGCGTGATGGCCCCCTCCTCTTATCTGCAGGTTGAGGGCCTCTATTGTGGATGTATGTGGGGGTGGGATTGACACGAGGATTACGGGGATGTCTTTTTCCTTGCTTCACAATGTATCGATTGTACTAAAGAAAGGTCACATGCCATAAACCAGTGTATAAGAGGCCAGGCCTCAGAGAGGCTGTTAGAGCACCTCGAGACGATACCTTGTTGTCTGATCTGATGTGTTCTGCTCCGTCGGAATAAACTTCTGTTTTCCTGCCTTCCAGTCTCCAGCACCTGCCTCATTGCTTGGTAAATTGAATGGTATAGAGGCGGTTAGCGCCGGGCAAATCTTGGAGAAGGCCATAGCCCTACCCTTCTTTAACACAGTGAACGCTTTGTTATGTATCTTATACCATGTATCAATGATTGGTTGATCATACTAACATTGTCCATCAGCGACCCTTATGCTATTTACCATGTTTTTATGTAACTAATACTCTACCTTGTAAAGTGCTCTGATACCCGCAAGGGTCTAGTTCGCGCTGTATAAAACTCTCAAAATTAATAAATAAATAAGCTCAGTGGCTAACAGGCTGTTAGGCCAGAGGTTTCTAAAAGCACATGCAACTGAGGCTCTGTTGTCAGAAAACCTGCTGTTTCCCAAATCTAAATGGTCTAGCGGAACCATGAGTTTGGCTGAACAGTGCCTGCGATTCTTGTGGTATATGTACCATTCTGCCAGCCAAACTTTAAATCACACTGTTCGGCATTCTCCCCCAACCATGCAAAACAGGATGCTATAGCCAGCGAGGGACTCACAAAGCCTGATAAATTGCGACTGAATTCTTGCTAAGCCTTCAGTTTTGGCGTAAAATGCTATGAGCAGGATTAATCTGGATTCTATAGTTGTCCAGAACGCTTCACTGCTAGAATAACTTTTCAACCTGGTCCCAGTCTCACATTTCACCTTTGCAATTAGTCACTTTTTTGGAGCTTGCAAACCTGTAGCGAGGCAAAGTGGGACGATGTAAGAATGCAGGACTCCACAGTGCCAGATACTGTCAACAGTAGGCCTAGTTAACGCCTGTTTCTTAAGTGCAAACGTCTCCATCTAGGAACAAACATGAAAATCTTTCCCACTGATGCCACACCTTTCCTAATCCTAGTCATATTTAAAGTACCCACTCAGCAAACTTTTTGTGTTCATTGAAAACAACCTCCCAAAGCTTAATTTTGTTTTTCTTCATCAAAAATTAAATGACTCCATTGTGCTAGCAGCTTTTTCTCTGCATGTGGGGACGATTTAACATTTTCTCTGCCTTATCCACCTTGCAAGGTGAAGATAGGGATTTAAAATAAATGATGGTCATCCTGCCGTTAACAGAGAATAAATACTGGGTCAATAGTTAAAATTAAAGGAGCCAACGAAGGTAGCACAATGTGTTCCTTGATGCTAAAGAACTAAAGAAAAAAGGGGAAACTGCAGTTTTGGCGCGTTGGGAGGAGCTCCGGTTTAGGGAATTCCTTCCACTCTGCCAAATTCTAAATAAGGCCATAAGTCCAACTGTTTTGAGAAAGCAGCAAAATGTTCTCCTGATTAAAGGCTTCAACAGGTTCCAGTGTAGTCTGCTCCCATTTGGTCAGTTGAATCTTCTGTACGTGAGACCAGTGCACAAGTCCTGTAAAAAAAGTGGGGGGACTGACCAAGTGAGACAATATTCAAATGCCCTCATGACGTCACGACGTAGCACTATAAAAGAAATAAAATAGTTCTATTGAAAAATATTTGTGTAAACTGGGACAGACTAACCCATCTGACAGTCTTATAGTGTCTGCATTTATATACAGGGACAGAACAAAGGCAACAAAGGCAAAAGTCCCTGTGAAGAGAAGGCAAGCTGTGTGCCTTTGTTTCCCTTTGTGGAATTTACATTTAAATGTAAGGTTCCAGGCAGCCCCCAGTCAGCATATAGAAAGAAAAGGAGTCCGGATGGCCCCTTAATTTCGGCCTGGCTGGAGTTGAAAAAAGTCTCCCTCGCTGCCTGCACGTTGCTCCTGGGAATGGAAAGCAGGCAACATGCAGGTGCTGCTGAATGTGTCCCGGTGTTTAAAAATTACACCGGGACAAGTTCAGCATATTTCTGTGGGGCCTAACTTCTTGGCAGGGGGACGGCATCCACCCTGTGAAAAGAGTAGGGGGATGCCCTGCACTTGCATGTACCCCTGACCCAGGATGAGCATTACTACGAGGGGTCGGAAGACCTAGAATAAAACAAGACGAGAATGTAGCAGCGAGCCATTATTTAAAAAGTCAAGGGGGCAGGGGCCTCAGAAAACCTCAGAGGCAACAAGAAGCGAAATAGCAACAGAAGAAATAATCCTAGACAGTAACAGTGGGCAGGGTTTCTGCCCAAGGTTGGAAACTGACGGACCCATTAGACCATCTTTGGGGACAAAGGAGGAAGACTTTTGGAAGAGACTAGAAACTATTGTATTTGTTTTAATCGACCCTGTATTACAAGAATTGTCAAGGTTAGAAGAAAGACTTAGTAATTTGGAGGGGTGATTTGTAAATAATGGCTCGGCTCTTAAGAAGTCACACTTGGGTAGAGACTCTAGTACAAGGCTAAATTGGGGAGGGGAATCGGAGGTAAACCAAACTGTTACTATTTTGGACACTGGTATAGCACATCGCAATAGTACGCCGGGTAGTCTCCACGGCGTAACAGCCCATTCGATACATGTTTTACAACCGGAAGTACTCCCCCAGCAGATCAGAGAGGCCATAGGACAGTAGGCCCAGGCGGTTCCCATGTACAAGTATTGAATACCCCTAATACAGCATTAGCGACTACAGGGATGACCACACTGGCTAATGCGAGGAGCAATGTTAATCAACCAAGCTTTCGAAGATCTAACTTTAGATCCGATTTTAGACATAAAACGAATACAAATGAGACCTTGCACCTCCTGCCAGAAACAACCCCCTACACTATAGTGTTGACAAATGTTCCTCCTTTTTCCCCTTGTGCCCCTTGTGCCCATGAGCACTGGACAACTCTGAGAAACAAAGTGTTGCACCTATTGAGTGCTAGAACCGGCCTAACCGATATTCTCTTCTCAGAATTTAAAATGGCGAGAAGAATTGGATGGGTCGGTCATTCAAATAAAGACCTGGAAGGTGACTGTGTTGTCTTATCTTTTAGATCCCCGTTCCTGGTGCAGTCTATTCTTGATAGGGTGGGCAACCAACTTAGTATAACTCAGGGAATTAATATTGTACCATAAGGGTACTTCTATAGACCAGCTAAGACCATGTGAAATAACTGCCTGGAGGCGAACCATCCGAGTAACATGCAGCATTGGTTCAGGGTCCCAGTCAGTAATCGTTTTGACACCTTTAACTACTTAGATGATATAGACTGACTAACTCACCCTGGAAATATCAATTTTACCAATAAGCACTGCCCTGGTGGTCATATCACTGGGATTCCACCTATAAAGGAACCCACCCTTGATGACGGGACAAAAATAATGAATAATTATTCTGTAACGCCTGTCCCGATCGGGTGCAGAATTGAGATCTTGGGAGCTAGTAGTTTGATCGGCATATAAACCGACAAACCCTAACAAATACCCAGACGTAAATCAGCCATCGCCCATTAACCAAGAACCGTCCTCGAATAACTATAGATCAATAGGGCCCTCAGTTAACATTGATAGCACCATCTACACTACTTGCAAGCTTACATTTTGGAATATAGCAGGATTAAGCCTAAGTTAACCAACTCTGCATGGTGTGATTTCATACCTAATTTTGGCATATTATGTCTTCAGGAAACATGGGCCATTGATGTACTTCATGTAAATGGATTCATAACCTTCCACACCCCAGCTGTCAAGGTAGCCTGCGGGAGGCCAAAGTGGGGGGTATGCATATATATTTCAAACAGGCTGAATATTAATAAAATAGAGATGATTAGTGAGAGGATTTACTTCCAACTGATACAAATTAATCTGGACTGAAGAAATCATATTGTATTAGCACATTTTTATAATAACATCCCTACAGAACAGACTGGAGAAGTCATGGATAAAATGGTTAATTGACCTTAAATGCGTGTAATATGACTGTGCCAGTGATACATTTTTGATTTTGGGTGGATATTTTAATTGTGTCCTGTGTCCTGATACAGTTGGTAAACAATGTGGAATTATGAATGATAATGGGACTAGCTACTCACATTTCTGACATTCAAAATTGGGGGAACTGTTTAACGAGATGATGTTTTGCCTTGATTTAGGGTTTGTAAATGAAATATGCGTTAGGCCTGTTCCGATGAGCCAGACCTTCAATGGTAGAGGCCTGCACTCTACAATAGATTATATACTAGCATCAAACATGTATGCAAAAAGACTCCAATCGTTCCATACACATAGTAACTCTCTTACAGCCAGATTCATGAAACCAAATTGCGATCTCAATAGCTGCGAAATAGCAATTGCAATCACAAATTGAGTAAAAGCAATTCATGACAGTGAAAAAAGCAAAATTGCGAAATCGCTAAATACAAATAGCAATTTCGCTAATAAAATCGCAGAATCCTGAAACCAGCCCATGTGCGAATTAGAAATAGCGAGAAACCATGGATTCTGCGAAATCAATTGCAAACTCGCTAAATAATCGCAATTGCCATTCATGACTCTACATGGTGGTCAGGCGGCGTAGGCTACAGCGAGCAGCACAGAACAGGCGTAGTATCCAGGAGCGGATATTCCATCAGCGGGTCACCCTTCTGGGCCTAACCAGGGAGCAAATCTATGCTAAGTACCGCCTAAATGGGCCAATGATCTTTAAGCTGATCCAGGACCTAGACCCCTGCTGCAGCATCCAACAAGGAGAACCAATGCCGTTCTCACCCATGTGCAGGTATTGTGCAGCCTGCACCTACTGGCCTCCGGAAGCTTCCAGGGGATAGTTGCCGTCGCAGGGGGGATATCCCAGCCCACCATGTCCCGCTGCCTAAGGAGTTTCCTGGATGCAATGCTGACCCGGCTACACCACTATATTTCATTCCCCACCACCCAACAGGACATAAATGACACCAAGCTGAAATTCTACAACATTGCACATTTCCCGCATGTAATTGGATGCATTGACTGTACCCATATCCACATCTGCCCACCAGCACAAACGGAATACATGTACCGCAACCGCAAGTCCTACCACTCCCTCAATATCCAGATGGTGTGCAACGCAAAGAATTACATCACGGACATAGTGGCACAATATCCGGGCAGCACACATGACTTCTTCATCTTCCGGCACAGCGGCATTCACACACGACTGGCAAGGGGAGACTTTGGCGAAGGACACCTACTAGGTAAGTACACATGTCCCCAAATACTACACTTTGAGCATGTATCTGCACAGAATAGGCACTCACCCTGTGCCTATTACCCTCAGGTGACAGCGCCTACGGTCTACGTGAGTACCTCCTCACCCCATACCTCAACCCTGTTACACCACAGCAACAGCGTTACAATGCTGCACACATACGAACAAGAAATTGCATTGAGAGGACATTTGGCCTATTGAAGGGCCATTTCCGCATACTGCACAAGACTGGTGGGGCCATCAAATACACACCTGAGGTCTGCTGCTGCATCGTGGCCATGTGTGCAATACTCCACAACATTGCTACCAAGCACAGGATACCAGTGGAGATATCTGGCAGTGAGTTTGAAGGGGACAACCGGCCGCCTCCACATGTACGTCATGCACGCGGAGAAAATCCTGCTGAAGGACACAGACGCCGCAACCACATCACCATTAACTGTTTCTAGTGCAGCCATTCCCCTCACAAAACACAGCACCCATGCATGACAAATGTAATATTGACATGAGTATGATTCAAGTTTGACCATTACTCTTTATTGTTTATGCACAATAAAGTGGCCTTAAGTTATTCTAGTGTCTCATGAAGAGAGTATTCCTCCATACCTCCCCATGCTGGGGTAGTGGGTTTGCAGGGATGTACTGCATGGCCTCCCTCAGAGTGTCTGAGTCCTCACTGTCGGTTACGACGAGACGCCCCAAGTCGTCTCTCTGTATCCTGAGGGACGGTGTTGACCCTAGTTGCTGCTGTTGGCCTGCTGCTGCGGCGACGTGCAGGCATCAGTGGCAAGGATGCACTGCTGTTGGTTGACGCAGCCTCACTCGCGTCGTCAGCCCCCTCTGCTTCTCCATGGGCAGTGGCCTGGCTGCCGAGCACTGCTGCGGTAAGTAGATCTAGAGACCTGAGCACATCCTGGCAACACTGCACCATCTGGCCCTGCATGGCGAGTGACCTGTGTGCCAGCTGTGATGTAGCATTCCCAACTACATGATTGGATCTTGTGTAGGCCGATAGGCGGGCCAGTAGTTGACGGTGGCGTCGGGTGGTCATGTCCTGCTGGGCTACCAGCAGCTGGCTGTTCTCTCGGACTGCAGCGGTCATCTGTGCAATGTTTTGGCTTGTCGCCTGCATCTGGGTGAGGATTGCTGCCAGGTGACGCGCCTGTGTGCGATGCACCGCCAGCATGCGGCGTTCGATGGCCAGGCCTGGATCAGGTATTTGAAGTGCCCTGCCGGTGCCTGCTGGGCCCTGACGCTGCTGGCGCCTCAGTGCGCTGGTCTGTGATCTGGCACCAGCTGTGCGTCTCGTCTGCCTCCTAGGCGCTGGTGGTGGAGCCTGTACCACTGCTGTGGCTGTTTGCTGGGGTGTTGGCTGCACGGCTGTGGCTGCAGGAGTGGCCCTGTCCGCACTGGGTGGTGGTGGTGGGAGCACTGCTGGTGGCTGTGATGGGCCAGGTCGTTGGGAGGAATGGCCCTCACCCTCAGTGTCCTCCTGGCTCTCGGCGATGTGCAGGGCCTCGCTGTCTGTGCTGGCTTGCTCAACTGCACCTGTAATGTGAAAGGGTGCATGATTAATGCTATGTATCTTGCGCAAGCAATGTTGATACATGCATGCAGCCTTGCTTTCCCTGACTGGCTTTTGGATTTACTTTGCATTTACTGCTCTGGCAGTGTTGGGCTAACTGGGGGTACATGTTACACTACAACTACCACAATGCAATGGGGCTTTTTTGGTGTGCATGGGCTGCATTGTAGGGGATGTCATATTGTTAGCTCAGGAGTCATAGGCATTGTTGGGGGACAGGGTCGCAGTCGCATGGCACTTACCTGCAGATTGTTGGCTGGGTCGAGACGAGTCCAGCTGAATGAACCCCACGCAGGTTTCTGGCGCAATGGTGTCCTCTATCAGGTCCTCCAATGGGGTGTTCGGTGTGGCTACAGGTTCCCCTCCACCTGTGGCCAGTCGCTCCCCAAGCCTCTCCGCAATACGCTCCTTAGAACGACCTCTCAGGTCGTACCAAAGTTTTTTTAGGTCATCAATTAACCGCTGGGTCACCCCAACCGAATTGACCTTAGTGCGGATGCGCTGCCAGATCCTGCGCTTATCTGACTCTGGCACCCTCCGGGATTCTTTTCCGAAGAGCCGGGCGTAGTCCTTGCAGACCTCCTCTATTAGATGCTCCAGTTCAAGTTCAGAAAACGTAATTTTCCGCTTTCTATCCTGCCCACTGCTCCCAGCTTCATCCTGGGACATCTTGGAGAACTTTTTTCCAGCTAGAGTTATTCACAGTGTAAGGTTTGGTGCTCCTCAGCATCCTGCTGCCACTTCCTGGCTCTGTGTTCTGTTTGTGGGTGTGGTGAGCCTACTTCCTGGTTGTCATGTCGAAATGCGACTTCCTGTTTTTGCGATCTCGCAGTTAGCGAGATCGCAAATAGCGATTTCGCTATTTGCGAGGTCGCAATTTCTACATTGAAAATTGCCGATTCTGTAATTAATATGCGATTGTGGCAAGATCGCAATCGGCAATTGCGATCGATTGCGAATCGCTTTTTTTCATCGCATTTCTACATGAATGCCATTCTGCGATTCTCAAACTGCGATTCGCAATTTTTCGCAATTTGCTAATCGCAGAATGGTACCTTCATGAATCTGGCTGCCAGTGACCACTTCACATTAAGTGTGACTATATCAATGCCGGTAAGATCGTCTGGTTGAAGAGAGGAAACAAATTAGGTCCTGCAAAATCTCACTTTAAATAGGTCTAATGGTTATTCGTTGCGATGGGCAAAATTGGACCCCATGGCTATTAATAAACAAGTAATCAAAAGAGCAAATCAGCAGTCGACATTTGCCTGAGTGCAACAGCTACTCCTGATTGTGTCCTCTCTTCCTTTCAGATAATCTCAGAAGCTGTAAGGGAGGCTTTATTTGTACAGAGCAAAAATTAAAATAAATGTTATGGGTGATTTGATTCAAAATGCACTGGCACGTACGCTAACTTGAAGAGCGAACTACATACGGTCCCAAGAAATCCGGCTAATGTTAGACAGGCTAGAGTGGCATACAGGCTAGCACTCCAAGATCGGAAAGTATCCCTTAGAAACGAGGCATGGGAGTATCTGCATGAGGCCCCTTATCGAAAGACAGCTCCTCTTTTTGGAGAGCAGTAAAGGTCCCATATCTGACCCCTGGTGATGGCCCATCAGTAGAAATAGGATTTTGCCCAAAATTAGGATTTTGTCTTAAGTTAGGATTTTGTCCTACAAAGGGAATTTGTCTTAAATTTGGATTGTGTCTTAAGTTAAACTTAAGCCAAACTTAAGTTTAATTTAAGACAAAATCCTAATTTAAGACAAAATCCTAACGTAGGACAAAATCCTAATTTAAGACAAAATCCAAATTTAAGACAAAATCCTAACAAGACAAAATCCTAATTTAGGACAAAATCCTAATTTAAGACAAAATCCTAATTTAGGACAAAATACTGAGATTCATAATTGAGAGTGTGTGTGATTGTCTGGAGGGGAATGTTTTATTGTATAGAATGTTTTGCATATATTGTATATCTTGTGTTTTTTTGAAACGTCAAATTTGATAATGAAAATGATCAAAAAATTTGAATGAAGTAAAACAAAATAAAAACTTAAGATTGATTCAAGAAACTAAGGTTCCCTCACTTCATGTTTCAGTCTGAGATGAGATAAATAGAGAGTTAATTAAGATAGGCAGCATTGGCATCTTTCTATTGTTGTGGTATATAGATGCAAGGGCAAGAGTAGATACAGTATAACTGGTGAGTGCTCTGCTCCATTTCCGATTAGGAAGGGGGTTAGGCAAGGTTGAGTGCCCGCCCCCTTCCTTTTTAATCTTTATATTAATGGCCTTGACAAGGCACTGATAAAAGACTGTCAAGATCTTCCCCAAATAGATAGTCATCCAATACCTGTGCTTCTATACGCGAACAACGCTGTTTTGATGTCTCAAACCCAAGTTGGCCTGCAAAAGGTGTTAAACTCTTTTGTAGCCTTTATGTCTCAACTTGGCCTCAGAATAAACACAACAAAAACTTTCATAATGCAGTGTGGGCACGGTAACCGAAATGCAGGAATATGTATATAGATGGACAGAAGATTGCATTTACTAAAAGTTTTTCATACCTTGGTATACTTTTTGCCGAGAATGACCGTTGGGCTAGAGCAAAGTAACATGGGTTTTCAAAGTCTATGGGCACTCTCCTAAATCTTTCAAGAAAGTGAGGCAGGTGGCCGCTTGTCGAATGTATTCAAATATATAAGGCAAAATGTATTACTACTATGATCTATGGGGGCTGGGATATGGTGTTTTGTAGATGTGTATTCTTTGCAAACTGTGGAAAATGCAGTTTTACGTTACATTTAGCTGTATCAAGTAGTACATCCTCGTTTGCCTGTCATTCTGCATTGGGAATACCATACATAGCTTATCTTATAAAAATGGAGTCCCTTCTTTTATGGCACAGGAACTGGGTATCGTCAAAAACTGTACCTAATCAAGTCATTTTAACGGATAGCCTAACACTGGATGGAGCACTATCAATTCCCTGGCTAAGGTATGTGAGAGATGTTATGCGTGACCTTTGCCATCCTGAATATTTTACAGATTCTAGTACTATGATGAGTCTCACGAGGAAAGAGCTAAAAAAAGAGTGTATTTCACTATTGGATAACTGTAGATTAACTCAAGAGATCGTACAGCCTACGGTACGATACAACAAAAGGATTTTAACTACCGTTAATATTCAACCTTTTCTGACAATTGTCCCCGGGTGCTTTTATTGACAAGGTTTAGATTTGGGACCTTTCATAAATTGGTAAGCTTCCCTAAAATTAACGATTGGGATAGAGTTTTACAACCGTACCCTTGTGACAATGAGTCAGAACAATACTCCTGTCCATTCTCCTCTCTAGCATTACCAGATAGGTGATCAGTGATGTATTTGTTCTGTCTTCCTTCCAGACTACTGGTGTACAGCATAAAGCAACAATTGTTTGTAAGAGTCTACTCCTGCATCCTGCAACGTCTTCCTGAAAAAGGATTTTTTAATTTCACACTGACTAAAACATTAATGATTTTTATTCTTTGTAGAGTAGACACAGCACATTGAGGATCCAACATCATACTATGCACATTCCTGTCTTAATGACTTTATAAAATGTAATTCAAATGATAAGTCATGTAATACGCTGCCTTTTCAGAATCTGTTAATAGCACTATTTTCTTTGCATTGCACACATAACCACATATTCTGCACCCTCAACATTATTATCTCATGTCTTGAAATGCAATCTTTATATTTGTGCTTTACCCAACATTATTTAGTTTTTTAGGTACAGGCAGTTCCACTATCTTTCACCTCTCTTGACCCATCATTAAAATTATCCAGTCTACAAGCATCCATCCACAAACATGAAAATTGAGTTCACTTATGACTTCGTCTAATAGCATTCATCACACCCATATCTCTTACTCTATAGAGCACAAACCTTTATTAAAAGTACTGTAAACTGTGCTCTTAAATATTATTCTGTGCATTATTTCTCTGTTCTTACAGTCTTCATTCTCTCTCATTCGGCTTTTTCCTCTCAATTAGCCCTCTATTCAGAAAATCAAACGTTCAAAACTCTTTTTCCAATTTTTTTATTCTTGTTGCTTTCATTCCTCTCTCCGAGAACATGAATCAGACCAAAACCTGTCTAAGATAGTGGAATACATTTGAGGAACTTTTTATTTTTGCTGTCAAAGACATGTGGTGAAAAACAGATGATTGACACAAAGGCAATATTTTGACAATGTAATTAAAATATTAAAGTTAGATAACTGGCGTTCTCCAATTAAACTAATTAAAACTGGCATACTTATGCATTGATAAAGATGAAATGCCACAGGTTTAATTGGTCTGCAAGCTGATTGGGGTCTGGAGTATGCGCTGTCAAGTTAATTTCAGTAGAAGTGCATTAGGCCCCACAGTGGTTAAGGAAAGTGCTACATAAGAGCAGAGCTTTATGGTATTAATCATTGCACAAACTCTTTGGCATGCAGTTAATACAACATATATCATGCCACAAATTAAGTCCCCCAAAACTAACTGAGCTTGCCTAAAACCATCCAATTCAAAATCCCACCTTGCCTTTGACATTTCCTGCCTTATTTCTTTTTTTTTATTCCTCAAATGTGAAGACATGTGGGAGGTATGTTCCAAGTACCACAAAGAAATGAAGGGCCAGATGTAGGTAGCCAAATACCGGTCGGTAAGGACCGAAAATACTGAATTTCAGCCGTTACCTACTGGTTTTGGGCTATAGAGATGTAGGAGCCCATAAATTACCGATTCTGAAAATAGGAGTCGGTAATTTACTGAATCGGAAGATACCGAATCGGAATTTACCAAATGTGTATTTTCCGACTCGGAATTTACTGAATCAGAATTTGCAAAATCGGAAATTACCGAATCAGTATTTTCCGAATTGGTAATTACCAAATCGGTAAATAAGAAATGCCAGAAAATGACTATTGAGACATAGGTAACTTCTAAAATACCGAATTTCATGAAATTCGGTATTTAAGAGTCTGTAATTACCATGGATTGAAAGCAGGTGGTAACCAGGTGCAGGCTATAAAAAAGGTCCCAAAATGTAACAGTGAGACAAGAATTGCGGCATTCTACGTGATAGCAAGGCGGCTACGGCTACAGGCAGCAGGAGAGAGGTTCTAGAGATGGGAGGAGCAAGTCTACAGACAGAGGATAACACTTTTCCAACTCACAGAGGCAGAGATCTTGCAAAGGTACAGGCTACACCCCCAAACCATCCTGGACTTGATCAGGGACCTGTACACACTCCTGGAGCACCCAACACCAAGGGCGCACGCCATCCCACTCCATGTGCAGGTGCTCTGCAGCCTACACCTGCTTGCTTCTGGGAGTTACCAGGGGGTGATTGCTGCGGTAGGTGGGATGTCCCAGAGCTGCCTGTCCTGTTCTTCTGCAAGTTCCTAGAGGCCATGATGCAGAGAATGCATCATTATATCAGCTTCCCTGACACACATGCGGAACTGCTAAAGACAAAGACTGACTTTTACCAACTGGCACACTTTCCACACGTCATCGGCTGTATTGATGGCACCCACATTCCAATCTGCCCACCTGCTGCCACAGAGTACATTTACCGCAACAAGAAGTCAACACACACCATCAATGTGCAGGTAATCTGTGATACCAACAACATCATCACAGACAGTGTGGCCAAATTCCCGGAAAGCACCCACGACTCCTACATCTTTCAGAACAGTAGGATCTACACACGCCTGACAGCGGGGGAATTCAGAGAAGGATACCTGCTAGGTAAAACATTGTGACACACCCTGATAGATATTGCAGATGTATGTGTTGTTGTGCATGTGATCAATGACCCTATTATGTTCCAATAGGTGACAGCACATATGCCATCCGCTCGTTTATCTGGACACCCTACCTGAACCCATCAACACCAAGCCAAAGACAATACAACGTGGCACACAAATCCACTAGGAACGTTGTTGAGCGCACCTTTGGGCTCCTAAATAGCAGGTTCAGCTGCCCATCACAATAGTGGAGGCGCACGGCAGTACTCACCACTCATCTGCTGTAAGATCATTGCAATTTGCGCAATGTTGCACAACCTTGCTACTAAGAAGGGCACAGAGGTGCAATTGTGCGAATAATAGGACCATGATGATGAACATGCACTGTGGACCCCAACACAGCAGGAGTTGCGTCAGTTACAGATTGCAGACAGAGACGGGCAGAGATAACACGCAACTTCTTTTGAGTAAGTAATGAGACACAGACAGGTGGAGTATGTATCCAACTTAGTTTAATTGTTGACACTACGCAGGTACTCAAAGGCACAAATGTGCAACACAAATGGTATCCATTTATAATGAAAGTCCTGGCTCACTTCCCCATTAAAAGTCATGGAGTGTGGCAGTATAAGTCATTTTCGGGCACGCCCACCGGTGCCAGATATAATTGGCTGGCTGTCCTCACTGGGTGTGTGGGAAGCTGGTGCACCATGGAGCCTGCTGCTCCTCCGTGTTTCGGCAACAGGGGGGCTTGTCATGCTGCTCCTACTGGTGCTTTCCTCACTCTCAGGAACGTCCAGTGCAGTGGTATGTGCTGACTGTGCATCAAGCAGCACCTCTACAGCACTCGTCACCCTTGCAGGGCCCCTGGAAACCTCATTGCTGGTGTGTGCTAAGCCCTCTTTCATGTTGACACTTCGCCTGCACAGAAGGGTAGTTGCTGTGGCCGCGCAGTTAACAGCTTTGGTGTGTCTCTGTGCTTCCTGCCTGTCCTTCCTCCTTGTTTCTCTGTCCTGATCTAGTTTTGTGCACAAGAGAAGCACGGATTGCGACATGTCCCGCATCCCTGCAGTCATCTCCCTCATACCTGATGCCATCTTTTTGTTCTCATCAACCAGTGCAGTGATGCCCTTCCCAATGATTTCCATGTTTGCATGCAGGTGCCTCATCTGCCGTTGCACCGACTGGATGGCCTTCCCCTGCATTCTTTGGATCTTGACCATGCTACCCTTCAGCCCATGGAAGACACTAGGACCTTCCACATGTTGTTCATCACTGCTGTGTCTGGGCCTGCGACGTCTGGTAACTGTGCAGGCACCCTCTGTGCTCGACTGCTGTGTGGCTGTGCTTCCTTCCCCAGCCAAGGTTGGTGTCTCACTCCCCTCCATGTCACCTGCTGATGTTTCCATTTCAACTAGTGGGGCAACGACATGCCTCTTGCTCTTTTGAGGTGCAGGTATTGTTTGCTACAGTGACGCAGGCAGTTAAGGTGAGGACAGTAGCAGAGGGGATCCTGAACGCTCTGGGGATGCTTGCAGCTGTGGAGACATTTCAAGCTCTTGGGATGGTGGCTGTGTTGTTGCTGCACCAGTGTCCTCAGAGACATTCCCTGCACTTGTGCCTGCCTCCTGGCTGACGTTCTTTCTGTGGTGCACTGCCTTCCTTCTCCCTGGTACGCCTGCGAGATGTTTTGTCTGTGGACATAAAGACGTACATTAGCTATGTGTTCCTGCCTCACTGCTTATACAATTAAATTCTTCTCACTGATACACTGTACATATTGCCTCGGCTTCATTATCACTGATATGTGTTGCATCACTTGTTGCTTGAAGTGCTGTATGACATGGTATGTCTTTACATGACTACATCACCCATAATGCATTGCTGCTGTATATTGCTACCTCTACTGGAGTGGGGTTAACACTGCCACATAGGCGAAAGGGAAGGTGATGGGGTGGGGGTGGTTGCTGTGCTGGCTTCTTACCTTTTCTAGTGGCAGCTCTGGCTGAGCTGTCTGCACCTCCCAGTCTACAGACGCTCTCTGGTTCTATGGTGGACTCCACCAGCTCCACCAGCTCAGTCAGGGGAGGTGCACGGGGTTCTTCCCTCTTCCAGCTCGGTTTGCCTCTTTGTGGGGCTCTGCAATTTTCTTCTTAGTCAAGCTCCTGAGGTCTTACCACCTCTTTTTCAGGTCATCTAGGTCCCTTGGAGTCACTCCTATCGCATTCACCTTGGACTGTATTTCCAGCCAAATCTTTCTTTTGGCAGATTCAGCCACAGTCGGGGACTGCCTTCCAAACAATTTGTGGTTTTCTTTTCACCACCTCCTCCACGAGGACCTGCAGCTCCATGGTGCTGAATTATATTTTTCTCTTCCTCTCTGGGAGTTCCTTTTCACTGGTGTTTGCCATTTTCCAAGTTTAAACACACAAAACTCTTCCTGTGACTCAAGGACTCAGCTCTGCTCTAACAGCCTCTCCAGAAGCTTCTAATTGCTTCCAGCTGCCTGGGTGTAGCCACTTCCTGTTTGTGAGAGGGGTGGTTGCACCTGATTGGCTGACTCCTGAGTTTTACTTTCTTTTTCGTAGCCGATTCAGTATTTACTGATTCGGTATTTACCGATTCGGTAAATCCTATTCATTCCTATAGGCCAAAAGACCCATAGGATTGAATGGGAATTACAGATTTCGTAAATACCGATTCGGTAAATACCGAATCGGTAAATACCGAATGGCTGATACCGAGTTTTACTGAATCAGTAACAATACCGATTTTTTACCTACATAGCATTTACTGATTCTAAAATACCGAATCGGTAAAATTCGGTATTTTAAAATTGGTAAATTTCAATTACCTACATGTAGCCCGAAATCCTTTAAGGGTTTTGACCTCCTACATTGCGTTTTCTTCAAGCATGTGTTGAAGAGTTTGCGAGTTCCACTGCTCAACTCCTCCTATGTTGAGGTTTGTCTTTAATCCTTGGACTACTGACATTTGTTTACCAAATCTTGTTGGATTTTCTCAGTTTTTACTTAGGATGCTATCATAGCGAGGGAGAGAGGAAAGATTCCCACATCTTGACCCTCTTTACTGAACCATTTAAATAATCCATCCTGCCAATATGCTTAGCTGAATTAACCCATTCTGTGCAGCTAGGTAAAGAATTTACTATCCATTTAATGCAAATGTTCCTGTGTGCAATGATTATTAAAGTAAAGAGCAGTTGGGATGGTGATCCCACCAATTTGCACTTTATCCCTTCACCTTCTAATATCCCAAAAATAATCAGAGACAGGCTTACCTCTATTTCCCTTTTTATTACTTCCATTATAACATTACCCTACTTCTTGCCAGAAGAGTTGGATATGAGCTCACTGCCAAAGTAGATAGACATCATCTGCGTTCTCCGAGGCACTTACAGGGAACATCAAGTCTTCTGTCCTCACAGTTTTGAGAGTTTTTTCTGGAGACCAATAGGCCCTGTACATAGTAAATAAATGCTTCTCCTCAGAGGTGCTCATCTCACTGATAACCATAAAGTACATTTGCTACTTGCTGTAGGTGTAGGATTTGTGACAAGGGCAGGTCTGCTTTCCAGATCTCCTCTGGCAAATGGGGGAAGGGAGGATCTTCACTTTGTACCAGGATCCAGTACCAATTAGATGCTTCCTTTTTTTATATTCCTCTTCCGATTCTGTTCTGCCTCCATATTAAGTTGTTCCCAGGATCAGCTGGCTTTTTGATAATACTTACATTTATAGAGCCTATTGTTCATGGTCCTTGCTAAGGAGTCCCATGAGCTCAATGTAGCCTCCTCAAACATCTGGCCCCATCTTAATATTCCTGCGTCCAAAGACGGGGTGGCTAAGGCATCTTGTAAACACTGACAAATTACGGGAGACTTCCATATTGGAGCCATGTCACTGTAGCATGGAATTCCCAGGGTCCTTCCGACTTGGATCCATGCTTTATATGCCACACTTAGCACTCTGAATCTAACGTTTGTAAAACATTTAGGAAGACAACATAATTACTTTCACTGGGGAGATCGTTTGTTAGTTTGTGGTAGCATGGTGACACCTGTTGATAACTATTTGTCAGCAGCAATCTGAAATTCTTTAGCTGAAAGACCCAACAGTATATCTGAAAATCTGGGAATGCTATGCCACCATCTATCTTCTTTTTATGCATCTTTTCCAGGCAATTCTAACACTTTTGTTTGCCTCAAATGAAGCTACTTAGTTCCCAGCGAAGTTTTTCAAACCACTCTGCCCTAAAATGTAAAGACAATGCATTAAAAATAAATGTGAATTTTGGAAGGAACATCAATTTAATTAAAATGGTACTCCCTAAAATGGAAATAGTAAGTTAAGCCCATAATTGTGGGACATTCTTGGTTTCCAACATAAGCCTATTAACAGTTATGTTTCCCAGATTGTCCAGATCTTTCAAACCACTAAATACCTAATTCAATTTTTTTCTAATGAACTATATGTGGGGCCATTCCAGGTCACAGTTTCCATATTTTCTTCATTTGGTGGGCTATTTACCATTTGGAGTTGCGATGTAAGAGAGCCATCGACTAACACCCTAACAGTCATTGTTTTATTGATGGATCTTATAGCCTTGAGGAAGTTTTCAAATCAGGCATTTTACTTGATGATTTCATATAGAAATGACCACCTTTCTCTACCAAAAGCCTTAGTAGTGTCAATGGTGTCAATGGTATGATGGTCAGCAGTGAGTTTATTCCTGTAGTCACGTGTATAGCACTCACCAAGACATGAGTGAGCTCATAAAGTTGACTATGTTTCATAAATATGGACAAGATCTCCTATCACTTTATCTAATCTTTTAGTTAGTATTTGTGTGTATATCTTTTAATCATTGATAAGTAAATATATCGGTCTATACGATTCACAATTATGTGGGTTTATTTTAGATTTCAAGATTATTGTTATTGTAGCTTCACTCCAAGATGATGGGGAGGAAAGGTGCTCTACATATATTGCATTCATTCGGTTGGTCAAAACAGGAGTAAGTGCCCCTTTTAAAACCTCATATCGCTTGTTTGGTATACAATCGGGGCTTGGTGTCTTGCCCTTTTTGAACCCTTTGACAATTTTGTATGCTTCTGCTGTGGTAATGCCTTGATTAACGCAGTGCTGCTTGTCCTGATCTAATCTTGGAAGAGTATCCTCCTTTAACCAATTATCAATTTCTTGTTTGGAAGCAATTGAATCATTTGTGTATAGATCTTGAGGAAAAAAAACAAAGGCCCACCCAATGTCAGAATCTTCTGAGCATCATTCACTAGTTTCATTATTTTCTATTTCCTTATTTCTGTTTCTAACATTGTCTAGCCTTGTCTTACAAGCCAGCAATTTCCCAAAGCCATTACCATATTCAAAGTGTGCTAACCTGCTTGTGGTCCACTTTCTCTGCACCACGCCTTCCAAATATTCTGTCAAGTGGCCTATGGCCTCTATAAACATATTTTTGTACATTTATTTTTCACATAGGGGCCAATACAGCTTGCCAACTCTTTATGAATTTCTCCAATTCTCAGCACATACTCTCTCACTTTATTGTTATTCTCTTTCCTTTTGTGTGCTGTGTAGCTGATCAGTTTCGCCCGATAAAGGTTTATTAGCAGCCCATATGATATGTATTGGGCAGAGATTTTGTTTAAATCAGGTCTCTGGTATTTCACGTTTCAAAGAGCTTATAATCTCCTGTTCCCCTAGTACTGACTAGGGGAGCAGTTGGACAGGTCACTGGATGGCCTTCCCCTGCATTCTTTGGATCTTGACCATGCTACCCTTCAGCCCATGGAAGACACTAGGACCTTCCACATGTTGTTCATCACTGCTGTGTCTGGGCCCGCGACTTCTGGTAACTGTGCGGGCACCCTCTGTGCTCGACTGCTGTGTGGCTGTGCTTCCTTCCCCAGCCAAGGTTGGTGTCTCACCCCCCTCCATGTCACCTGCTGATGTTTCCATTTCAACTAGTGGGGCAACGACATGCCTCTTGCTCTTTTGAGGTGCAGGTATTGTTTGCTACAGTGACGCAGGCAGTTAAGGTGAGGACAGTAGCAGAGGGGATCCTGAACGCTCTGGGGATGCTTGCAGCTGTGGAGACATTTCAAGCTCTTGGGATGGTGGCAGTGTTGTTGCTGCACCAGTGTCCTCAGAGACATTCCCTGCACTTGTGCCTGCCTCCTGGCTGACGTTCTTTCTGTGGTGCACTGCCTTCCTTCTCCCTGGTACGCCTGCGAGATGTTTTGTCTGTGGACATAAAGACGTACATTAGCTATGTGTTCCTGCCTCACTGCTTATACAATTAAATTCTTCTCACTGATACACTGTACATATTGCCTCGGCTTCATTATCCCTGATATGTGTTGCATCACTTGTTGCTTGTAGTGCTGTATGACATGGTATGTCTTTACATGACTACATCACCCATAATGCATTGCTGCTGTATATTGCTACCTCTACTGGAGTGGGGTTAACACTGCCACATAGGCGAAAGGGAAGGTGATGGGGTGGGGGTGGTTGCTGTGCTGGCTTCTTACCTTTTCTAGTGGCAACTCTGGCTGAGCTGACTGCACCTCCCAGTCTACAGACGCTCTCTGGTTCTATGGTGGACTCCACCAGCTCCACCAGCTCAGTCAGGGGAGGTGCACGGTTCTTCCCTCTTCCAGCTCGGTTTGCCTCTTTGTGGAGCTCTGCAATTTTCTTCTTAGTCAAGCTCCTGAGGTCTTACCACCTCTTTTTCAGGTCATCTAGGTCCCTTGGAGTCACTCCTATCGCATTCACCTTGGACTGTATTTCCAGCCAAATCTTTCTTTTGGCAGATTCAGCCACAGTCGGGGACTGCCTTCCAAACAATTTGTGGTTTTCTTTTCACCACCTCCTCCACGAGGACCTGCAGCTCCATGGTGCTGAATTATATTTTTCTCTTCCTCTCTGGGAGTTCCTTTTCACTGGTGTTTGCCATTTTCCAAGTTTAAACACACAAAACTCTTCCTGTGACTCAAGGACTCAGCTCTGCTCTAACAGCCTCTCCAGAAGCTTCTAATTGCTTCCATCTGCCTGGGTGTAGCCACTTCCTGTTTGTGAGAGAGGTGGTTGCACCTGATTGGCTGACTCCTGAGTTTTACTTTCTTTTTCGTAGCCGATTCAGTATTTACTGATTCGGTATTTACCGATTCGGTAAATTCTATTCATTCCTATAGGCCAAAAGACCCATAGGATTGAATGGGAATTACAGATTCCGTAAATACCGATTCGGTAAATACCGAATCGGTAAATACCGAATGGCTGATACCGAGTTTTACTGAATCAGTAACAATACCGATTTTTTACCTACATAGCATTTACTGATTCTAAAATACCGAATCGGTAAAATTCGGTATTTTAACATTGGTAAATTTCAATTACCTATATGTAGCCCGAAATCCTTTAAGGGTTTTGACCTCCTACATTGCGTTTTCTTCAAGCATGTGTTGAAGAGTTTGCGAGTTCCACTGCTCAACTCCTCCTATTTTGAGGTTTGTCTTTAATCCTTGGACTACTGACATTTGTTTACCAAATCTTGTTGGATTTTCTCCGTTTTTACTTAGGATGCTATCATAGCGAGGGAGAGAGGAAAGATTCCCACATCTTGACCCACTTTACTGAACCATTTAAATAATCCATCCTGCCAATATGCTTAGCTAAATTAACCCATTCTGTGCAGCTAGGTAAATAATTTACTATCCATTTAATGCAAATGTTCCTGTGTGCAATGATTATTAAAGTAAAGAGCAGTTGGGATGGTGATCCCACCAATTTGCATTTTATCCCTTCACCTTCTAATATCCCAAAAATAATCAGAGACAGGCTTACCTCTATTTCCCTTTTTATTACTTCCATTATAACATTACCCTACTTCTTGCCAGAAGAGTTGGAAATGAGCTCACTGCCAAAGTAGATAGACATCATCTGCGTTCTCCGAGGCACTTACAGGGAACATCTAGTCTTCTGTCCTCACAGTTTTGAGAGTTTTTTTCTGGAGACCAATAGGCCCTGTACATAGTAAATAAATGGCTTCTCCTCAGAGGTGCTCATCTCACTGATAACCATAAAGTATATTTGCTACTTGCTGTAGGTGTAGGATTTGTGACAAGGGCAGGTCTGCTTTACAGATCTCCTCTGGCAAATGGGGGAAGGGAGGATCTTCACTTTGTACCAGGATCCAGTACCAATTAGATGCTTCCTTTTTTTATATTCCTCTTCCGATTCTGTTCTGCCCCCATATTAAGTTGTTCCCAGGATCAGCTGGCTTTTTGATAATACTTACATTTATAGATCCTATTGTTCATGGTCCTTGCTAAGGAGTCCCATGAGCTCAATGTAGCCTCCTCAAACATCTGGCCCCATCTTAATATTCCTGCGTCCAAAGACGGGGTGGCTAAGGCATCTTGTAAACACTGACAAATTACGGGAGACTTCCATATTGGAGCCATGTCACTGTAGCATGAAATTCCCAGGGTCCTTCCGACTTGGATCCATGCTTTATATGCCACACTTAGCACTCTGAATCTAACCTTTGTAAAACATTTAGGAAGACAACATAATTACTTTCACTGGGGAGATCGTTTGTTAGTTTGTGGTAGCATGGTGACACCTGTTGATAACTATTTGTCAGCAGCAATCTGAAATTCTTTAGCTGAAAGACCCAACAGTATATCTGAAAATCTGGGAATGCTATGCCACCATCTATCTTCTTTTTATGCATCTTTTCCAGGCAATTCTAACACTTTTGTTTGCCCCAAATGAAGCTACTTAGTTCCCAGCGAAGTTGTTCAAACCACTCTGCCCTAAAATGTAAAGACAATGCATTAAAAATAAATGTGAATTTTGGAAGGAACATCAATTTAATTAAAATGGTACTCCCTAAAATGGAAATAGTAAGGTAAGCCCATAATTGTGGGACATTCTTGGTTTCCAACATAAGCCTATTAACATTTATGTATTTATGTTTCCCAGATTGTTCAGATCTTTCAAACCACTAAATACCTAATTCCATTTTTTTCTAATGAACTATATGTGGGGCCATTCCAGGTCACAATTTCCATATTTTCTTCATTTGGTGGGCTATTTACCATTTGGAGTTGCGATGTAAGAGAGCCATCGACTAACACCCTAACAGTCATTGTTTTATTGATGGATCTTATAGCCTTGAGGAAGTTTTCAAATCAGGCATTTTACTTGATGATTTCATATAGAAATGGCCACCTTTCTCTATCAAAAGCCTTAGTAGTGTCAATGGTGTCAATGGTATGATGGTCAGCAGTGAGTTTATTACTGTAGTCACGTGTATAGCACTCACCAAGACATGAGTGAGCTCATAAAGTTGACTATGTTTCATAAATATGGACAAGATCTCCTATCACTTTATCTAATCTTTTAGTTAGTATTTGTGTGTATATCTTGTAATCATTGATAAGTAAATATATCGGTCTATACGATTCACATTTATGTGGATTTGTTTTAGGTTTCAAGATTATTGTTATTGTAGCTTCACTCCAAGATGATGGGGAGGAAAGGTGCTCTACATATATTGCATTCATTCGGTTTGTCAAAACAGGAGTAAGTGCCTCTTTTAAAACCTAATATCGCTTGTTTGGTATACAATTGGGGCTTGGTGTCTTGCCCTTTTTGAACCCTTTGACAATTTTGTATGCTTCTGCTGTGGTAATGCCTTGATTAACGCAGTGCTGCTTGTCCTGATCTAATCTTGGAAGAGTATCCTCCTTTAACCAATTATCAATTTCTTGTTTGGAAGCAATTGAATCATTTGTGTATAGATCTTGAGAAAAAAAAACAAAGGCCCACCCAATGTCAGAATCTTCTGAGCATCATTCACTAGTTTCATTATTTTCTATTTCCTTATTTCTGTTTCTAACATTGTCTAGCCTTGTCTTACAAGCCAGCAATTTCCCAATGCCATTACCATATTCAAAGTGTGCTAACCTGCTTGTGTTCCACTTTCTCTGCACCACGCCTTCCAAATATTCTGTCAGGTGGCCTATGGCCTCTATAAACATATTTTTGTACATTTATTTTTCACATAGGGGCCAATACAGCTTGCCAACTCTTTATGAATTTCTCCAATTCTCAGCACATACTCTCTCACTTTATTGTTATTTTTTTTCCTTTTGTGTGCTGTGTAGCTGATCAGTTTCGCCCGATAAAGGTTTATTAGCAGCCCATATGATATGTATTGGGCAGAGATTTTGTTTAAATCAGGTCTATGGTATTTCACGTTTCAAAGAGCTTATAATCTCCTGCTCTCCTAGTACTGACTAGGGGAGCAGTTGGACAGGTCATTTCCTACCCTATTGGAGTTTTAAGAAGGATTCAGTTGTTGCCCTGGAGACTAGTAGCATAACCTGGTTCTCGTTTTTGAAGGGCACAGAATTGCCCAGATGTTAGTGCAAATTTGAAAAGGCGTATTTAATTTGCAAGTATTTTTTTTAAATTATAAATCTTAACTAAAACTGCAGCACACCATGGGCAGCATCTTGTTAATAGTTCACCTGGACTCAAACATTCTACATTTCATCGCTCATACAGTGGAACAGTGACCAAAGACCCAAAACATAGTTGATAGTGTCAAAACCCTGTTGAACAATAAATGGCTCCCACACTAGACTTGCACAGAGAGTACATGGGATACAGTCTGGGTTGGGGCATATGAGAATGGTTGCCTGAATAAAATCAACGTGAACACTACCTTCTACAGATAACATGGTATCTGATATCCTTACTGTTTCTGTCTGTGAGAAGTAATTGTTTTTGAATATTATGTTGAAGTAATGTTTTTTGTGTGGGGTTTGGACTCACACTATTTCTAGTTTGTTTATACAGTTTTTAATTATGAAAATCTGTATAACGTTCCTATCAAACTAATTCTTACTATAAATTTGGATGTTATGGTTAGATCAGCAGCAGTGTTCCATGTAACCGGCCTGCCTCGGCGGCCGCCCACCTCAATGACCCCGAGCGTGCAGTGTGCAGAGTGAAGCGTGCACACATCCCGGGAGAGCATTCGCGAAAACTGGTCATTTTGACGTTCCAGGGATGAGTTCTAGAGCAAGTGTCTCCTGCACTTGCTACTTTTCTTTCTTAATGGGCCAAGGCTGCGGGCTGATTGTGGGCCATTGTGAAAACATTCCTGTCAATTGCAGCGCAGTAGGGTGCTGCAATTAACAGGAACACATTCACAAGTGCCCTCAATCAGCCCGCAGCCGCACTCCATTAAGATCCATCAAGTTCAAAAGCTCAATGTGTATAGGGACCGGACCCCCCAGCATGCTCCACGCCCTCCCATCACCCACCCAATAATTAAACTTGAGATTTAGGTGGGTGTCAAAACGGCCATGTTTAATATTCACACAACATAAACATGACAAAGTATTATTATTAGAATTATTAAAACTTGTAAATCAGAACACCAAATTAAAACTGTACATTATCATTTTAATAATCACACAGAATGACATTATCCCCCCAGCACCAAGGGGCCCTCTGGCTAGGCTCTCCCCAGGAAGCGATGCCCACGCGAGGGGCAACCCACCTGCGTCATAGAGTGATGGGCCCCAGCCCTCGTAACCTTGTCCGCCATTTCCAGGGCACCACCACTCCTCCACCAGGTTGACCAGGGACCCAGGAGGCTCGTATCTGTCGCCGTAGCCTCCCCAACCGGTGGTCTCCATCCCCCTGTGAAGAGCTTACCCTCTCTCCCCTCAGTGCTGGCCTAAGGGAGTGCTCAAAGGTGGACTCCCGTCTATGCCATCTATCAAGATCAGTGTTCCAATGTCTCTTTTCCGCCACACCCCTTCGAACTGCCTAGCTAAGGGACGGGTGGGTGGGAGATTAAATAAAACAGGCTACCGAGCCTGAGAGTAAAAGAGAGGAGGGGGGGCAGAAGATGCGAGCAGGTCCGTGCGCAGGCGAGGAAAGAGGCCGACCGAATTGCGAGTGTGACCTATATAGGTCACGGCCTCTGACCCCGCCTGCGCCGGAAATGCGTCACCGCCCCCCCGGAAGGACTTCCTCTACCCGGTCGCCTCCCATAGGGTGGACGACCGGCTACACTCTACGAATGGGGGTGCGTGGGCCGGGGGGCCGGCCCCTAAAGGCGGGCTCATCTAGCCTCGCCCTTGGTATAGGGACCGGACCCCCCAGCATGCTCCACGCCCTCCCATCACCCACCCAATAATTAAACTTGAGATTTAGGTGGGTGTCAAAACGGCCATGTTTAATATTCACACAACATAAACATGACGAAGTATTATTATTAGAATTATTAAAACTTGTAAATCAGAACACCAAATTAAAACTGTACATTATCATTTTAATAATCACACAGAATGACATTATCCCCCCAGCACCAAGGTGCCCTTTGGCTAGGCTCTCCCCAGGAAGCGATGCCCACGCGAGGTGCAACCCACCTGCGTCATAGAGTGATGGGCCCCAGCCCTCGTAACCTTGTCCGCCATTTCCAGGGCACCACCACTCCTCCACCAGGTTGACCAGGGATCCAGGAGGCTCGTATCTGTCGCCCTAGCATCCCCAACCGGTGGTCTCCATCCCCCTGTGAAGAGCTTACCCTCTCTCCCCTCAGTGCTGGCCTAAGGGAGTGCTCAAAGGTGGACTCCCGTCTATGCCATCCATAAAGATCAGTGTTCCAATGTCTCTTTTCCGCCACAAGGGCGACTAGGGGCCATAGGTCCGGCGCCCTTCCCCCCTTCCAGTAAATGCAGCACAAAAGACCATATGCCATTAATCCATGCGTCCATGCCAATGTCCGACAAGTGTACTCCATCCTGGTGAAACATCGCTGGGCCAGAAATCATCTTATGGGGTAAGTGCAGCAAGCGGCCCTTCGCTGAGCGCAGCTTTGCCAACTCACCATTCAGACGTCTTACTGATATGTTCAAAACTCTCGCCCTGATGTCCTTGGCCCACCATTTCCTCGGAATCATACATGACCATGCAATCCTGGCCTGTGGGAAGGTGTGACCAAGCCAAGAAAATTCTGCGAGGAGCGCCTCCTTGACTGCCAAGCGTCCGCGGTCCACCATGTCGTTGCCGCCCAGATGGATTATGATTAGGTCCGGGGACTTCTGTCCCTCGCGTTCTTTAATCTCCTCCACCAGCCGCCGCAGATGCCGAATGCGCATTCCTCCCACACCATGCCATAGAAATTCAGCCCCGACCAAACTCGATGGCTTCCTCAGATGGCGCCGTCGCAGATGCTCAGCCGCCCGTCGCACAAATGAGTGACCCAACACCCACACCACCATTCCCGGCATACTAATCAGAGAGGAAATAGAAAAGTTAGCAAAATCGTGGCAAAAAACTGCTTGTCAAAGTAATTCAGGGCGAATGTAACGCTTTAAACAATCGGACGACCAGCGGCACACCTTCTTAACAGCCACAGATGACAACCCTGCTCCTGCCGCCAAAGTTGCTGCCCCTATTCTGAAGGAGTGGGAAGAGTAACCCGCGCCCCCCAAACCCAGATGTGTTAAGGCCCTCTGCAACCCTGCCTTGAATTGAAACTGCGATACGCACTCCCCATTCTCATGGATGAACAAGGCTGTCCCCCCCCACTAGGGCGCAGGGCTAGGTACTCCTGCATGCAGGCCACCGGGCATACCGGGGCTCCCAGAGCGGGGTGCAGGTGAATCACCGGCCCCTTACCCGCCTGGTCAGTCTTGGATTTCGTAAGGATCACTACCAGGTCACCGTGCTCAATTCTTGTGTCCCTAAACTGGATCCCACCATCCTGATTGTTACGAGAAGACCCCACAATCTCTCCCAGGCGGAAGGCACCATAAAATGCCAGGGAAAACACTGCTGCAAAGAGCCTGCCCTCATATGCTGAGGTACAGAGCAAAGGCAATACCCCCAGGATATCCCCCAAAGTCCTCACATCAAAAGGGCGTCTGCAATCCCGCTTGGGCCCCTCCAGCCTAGCCCAACCCGATAAAGCCTTCTTAACTACAAAGGATGACCCAGGATCGTGTGAACCCGCCAATCTAGCAAAGAACCCCACTGCTGAAATATGAGCCCTAGCATACGAGAGAGACCTGCCCTGATCCCTGATTCGCTGCAAGAAAGAATACATGGCCTGATCGGAGAACCAGTTTGTATTGCCCGCCTCCTGAACCAGGCACCCGTAAGTCAAAAAACACTGTTGATACCCAACCCGAGTGCGGTCACTCAGTGATGCACCTACCAGCCCCGCTAGAGCGGGGCTCCAATCCTCCACAGTGATGGGGGAAACACTGTCATCTCGTCCTCCGCTCCCGGGTGGAACTTCCTGAACTCCTGTAACTTGGAACGAGACAAAGCATCAGCAGCGTGGTTATCAACGCCCGGAATGTGCGCAGCCCTGAACGTCAAATTCAATTTCAGACACTCCAGATCGACTTGACAACAACGCCCACAACAGCAAGGAACTTTTCAACATCGTAAAGGAATTTTCCAACCCCTCGGCCAACTCCAACGACATCACCCCCTCTCAAACCCTCTGCGATTCCCTAGCCTCTTTTTTCCACAGCAAGATTGCTGACATCCACAACAGCTTTGACAACCAACCCGGAATCCAACCCACCCTACCATCAACTCACCATCTTCCCCCCGTTAACACCCTTAACGCCTGGAACCCAATCTCCACTGAGGACACCATCCGCCTGATGAATTCCATCCACTCTGGATCCCCCACAGACCCATGCCCCCACCACATCTTCAACAAAGCAGACTCTGTCATAGCTCCGCACCTCCGAGACGTCATCAACTGCTCCTTCAACTCCGCCACCTTCCCAGAAGATTGGAAACACGCGGAACTCACCGCCCTTCTGAAAAAACCAACAGCAGACCCCACCGAACTCAAAAACTACCGCCCCATCTCGCTTCTTCCATTCCCGGCCAAAGTCATCGAGAAAGCTGTCAACATCCAGCTCGCCGCCTTCCTCGAAGCCAACAAATCACTCGACTCCTCACAATCTGGCTTCCGAGCCAAACACAGCACTGAGACCGCCCTCATCGCAGCAACAGATGACATTCGAACTCTACTGGACAATGGAGACACAGTCGCCCTCATCCTCCTCGACCTCTCTGCAGCCTTCGACACAGTCTGCCACAGCACCCTTTTACAACGCCTCAGTAACATCGGAATCCAAGGAAAGGCACTGGAATGGATCACCTCGTTCCTCACCGGAAGAACCCAGAGAGTCCGCCTCCCACCATTCAAGTCCGAGGCCTCTGAAATCATCTGCGGCGTACCACAAGGATCCTCACTCAGTCCCACCCTCTTCAACGTATACATGAGCCCCCTCGCGACCATCGCCTGCCAACACAACCTCAACATCATCTCCTACGCAGATGACACTCAACTGATCCTATCTCTCACCAATGACCCCAGCACCGCTAAAACTAACCTACACGAAGGAATGAAAGAAGTCGCCGAATGGATGAAACAAAGCCGTCTGAAACTGAACTCAGACAAAACAGAAGTCCTCATCCTAGGTAAATCCCCCTCTGCATGGGACGACTCCTGGTGGCCGGAAGCCCTTGGAAACGCACCCATCCCGACAGACCACGCACGGAACCTTGGCGTCATCCTGGATTCTTCACTCTCAATGAACAGACAAGTCAGCGCCGTATCCTCTTCCTGCTTTAACATTCTTCGCATGCTCAGAAAAACATTTCGCTGGATCCCCTCCGAAACAAGGAAAACAGTCACCCACGCTCTAGTCACGAGCCGACTGGACTACGGAAACACCCTCTACGCAGGTACCACCGCTAAACTCCAGAAGAAACTACAACGAATCCAAAACGCCTCAGCCAGGCTCATATTAGACATCCCACGCAACGAACACATCTCTGGTCACCTTAAAGACCTCCACTGGCTCCCCGTCAACAAGAGGATCACTTTCCGACTGCTCACCCACGCACACAAATCACTCTACGACATCGGACCAGACTGCCTCAACTCTCGACTGTCCTTCTACACCCCCTCCCGCCAACTTCGCTCTACCAGCCTAGCCTTCGCCACTGTACCTCGCATCAACAAGACCACCATGGGAGGCAGATCCTTCTCATACCTGGCTGCCAAAACATGGAACTCACTCCCCGCCTGCCTTCGCCTCACCCAGAATCACCTAGCGTTCAGAAAGCAGCTTAAAACGTGGATATTTGACAAATAACCCACCTCCCCTTCCTAAGCGCCTTGAAACCCTCTGGGTATGTAGTGCGCTATATAAATGTTTTGACTTGACTTGACTTGAACACCAGCCGCTTCAACAATCTCAACACGTGTGCACACGTAGCCCCCTGCCTGTTAATAGCTTCCACCACAGCCATGTTGTCAGACCAAAAGATCACCCATCTGTTCCTGAAGTGCTCTGCCCAAATGCTCACTGCTACCAAGATCGGGAACAATTCTAAAAATGCAATGTTCCTAGTCAGACCACTCTCATGCCACTCACGTGGCCATTCAGCCCCACACCAACGCGAGCCCAAGATTGCCCCAAAACCAATGCTCCCAGCCGCGTCCGTGAACAATCCCAACTCCTTGCTAGACACCGCCGGTGCCGGCCAGACAACAGAACCATTAAAGTCTGCCAGGAAACTCAGCCACACTTTCAAGTCATTTTTCACCTCCGCCCTGAGGGGCACCCTGTGGTGCTTCTGGGACAGGCCTACCATAGCTCTTGCAATTGACCTCGAGAAAGGGCGCCCCATAGGAATGATTCTCAGGGCGAAATTCAGCTGGCCAACCAGTACCTGTAACTGATGTAAAGTCACCTTAGTAGAAGACAATGCCGCCTCAATGGCCCTAGAAAAGGCCTGAACCTTATCAAGGGGCAACCTACACTCGCCTGCCACAGAGTCAATCTCTATGCCCAAGAATGACATACATGTCGCCGGGCCAACCGTCTTACCAGGGGCCAGGGGTATCTTGAATTCATGAAACATGGCCACCAACTGTTCCAAGGCATGATCACAATCTGAGGAAGCCGCTGGCCCCATCACCATAAAGTCATCCAAGTAATGCACGACCCCTTTGTAGCCAGACCTATATGAAAATAGCCAGTGAAGCATTGAGCTAAAAGTCTCAAAATATCGGCAAGATACTGCACACCCCATAGGCATACACCGGTCATAATAGAACTTGCCATTCAACTGGAAACCTAACAGGTGATAGTCCTCCGGGTGCACTAGCAAAAGGCGAAAGGCAGATTCTATGTCTGTTTTTGCCATGATGGCTCCTGGGCCCAGGTCCCTCAATTTCTGTAGAGCGGCATCAAATGAGGCATAATTCACTGAACACAAGGCAGGGTCAATTGCATCGTTCACTGAGGCCCCTCTGGGCGCCGACAGATTATGTATCATCCTAAACTGACCAGGGTCCTTCTTGGGGACCACCCCTAAAGGAGAACACACATAACCAGGCAGGGGAGGAGTCAAAAAGGGGCCCGCTACCCGCCCCAACCCCAGTTCCTTGTCAATTTTGGATTTGACTACTGCTGGCTGGGCCCGTGCTGAAAGTAGATTATTGCAATAGTCAACAGGGGGAACGTCCTGCGCTGGGATGCGAAAACCCTCAGAAAAACCTAGGTACAATAACTCGGCTGCTGACCGGTCAGGATACTGATTCAGCCAATAAATCAGTCTCCCATTGTCCACGGGAGTGGGCAATTCAAGGCTGCGGGGGCTTGATGTCCTTACCCCCTCCTCCCTTTTCTTTGGATTTTTTAATGCACTTGAACTCTGGGTGGGAAGGATGCCCTCAATAGGAGCACACATGCTTGAACTTGCACTTATCTGCGGGCCAGGTGCATGTCTTCCTGTTAAAAGCCCAACAGGTTCCTCTTTTCTCACCGGCGCCCCCCTGCGAAGTCCGAAAGGGCTGCCTAGCTGGTTGAAACCCCCCAGACTTGCCCCCATTCACGCTTTCAAGCGAAACATTGACCTCCACCTGGTCCCACCCCATGTCGGGATCCTGTACCTTTTCCCATCTAAAGTCCCTATCATAGTCTAACCAAGCAGAACCACCATGAGTTGCGTGCGCCTTCAAAATCTTATGCTGATAATAGACCAAGGATGCCGCCAGCTCTGGCTTCTTTTCAATCAACACTGTCATGAAAACCTGAAAACCAAAAAGCCAGTTGGTAATGGACTCCTCTACTCTCTGCCTCCTATCCTTAGCGGCGCTGTCCTTACCATCTTTATCTTTGTACTCTACCTCCTACCTTTTGGGCCGAATGAGAGAAAACAGATCTACATATTCCCCTTTCCAGATCTTCTCTTTAGTTTCGAGTGGCACATGGGTAGCCAAGCGGCCAGGTTTAGATAACACATAACCCTGCCGCGCTTTCTGCCCACTGGCAGACAAAACACTCGGGCCCTCAGGCTTACCTCCTGAAGACGCGGGACCGACCGTCCCTGATGCGGTGGACTGTTGACCTAACTGCCCAATGGCACCCCGCTCCTTGACCAGTAACGCTAGCTGGGCCCTAATCTCGCTAAGGGTGGGATCCTCAGATGCACTTGGTGCCCATGGCGCGACTGCTGCGGTGGCCACCACTGTCCCTGACGTGGAGGGGGGCTACCGCCACAGGCGCCGTCCCCACCCCCCCCACCTCCCTGCTCCTTAGGACCTGTTGACAATGCTTTAAGTGCCCCCAATATTTCAATGAGCGGGCCCGAAGCTGCACCCCCCGGGAGAGGAGTCACCGGTGCTGCAGGTTGGGGGGCCGATGGGGCCACAGGTGTGGGCGCTACTGGTGCTACTGTCTCAGGTGGATGCACACCCCCCCCAGTGACCGGGACCGGCGCAAGGGCCGCTAATGCTCCACGAATCTCTTCCAAAATCGCCCCCGTCCTGTCCTCCGGTGGGGCGACAGGGGCGGGCGTCCCCGGGTTACCCGGGGGGTTGCCAGGTGCTGCTGGCGGTAATTCCGGCTGCCTAGGGGGCGGTACAATCAAAACATCAGGTTCGAGCTGGACCACTTTAGGCTGCGTCTTAGCCCGACCTCCCGCTTTCTTGCTCTTGCCCCGCCCGCCCTGCTTCTGAACCCTTGGCTTCTTATTCAGGGGGGGGAAAGCGGCCCTAGGGGGGACACCCGGCCTACGCGGGTGCTCTACGATCACCTCGGGCTCGGTCTCAGGCTCAGGAAGCTCCCCGTCACCCTCCTCCTCACTACTGTCCCCGCCTCCATCGAATTTGGCTAGCAGCGCTTTAAGCAGCTGCGCTACTTCTGGGTCTTCCTTTCGTTTCTGGTGCACGCCTTTAGGTGGCATAGCGCCCTGAGAGTCTGCGCGCGGGAAAATTTAAAATTGCGCCTCCCGCTCGCGAAAAACCCCCGGCAGCGCCGCTCCAGCCAACCCCCTCCCGCCTTTGCAGCTCGCGCCCAGGCGGCAGGCAAGAGGAGTCGGAGCTCAGCGAGTACCTAAAAACAAAAACGCCGCAGCCTGAGCAGGCCCCAGGGACACCCACCGAACGACAAAGAAACAGGGCGAACCCCGAAGCCCACCCAAGCCCGCAGCCTCGTGAGCCACAACCCCCTCACCTGTCGCACTGGTCGCTGCTGCCTGACTCTGTTTCACCGCGATCCCGCACAGTCCAGCTCGCACTCCACCACGCCTTCACGACCAGCCGCCGTAACTTCTCGGAACCACGAGGAAGTGAGGGGCGACTATGGGGCAGGGGAATCTACAAGCACAGGGACCGGGCAATACTTAAGATTAAATAAAACAGGCTACCGAGCCTGAGAGTAAAAGAGAGGAGGGGGGGCAGAAGATGCGAGCAGGTCCGTGCGCAGGCGAGGAAAGAGGCCGACCGAATTGCGAGTGTGACCTATATAGGTCACGGCCTCTGACCCCGCCTGCGCCGGAAATGCGTCACCGCCCCCCCCCCGGAAGGACTTCCTCTACCCGGTCGCCTCCCATAGGGTGGACGACCGGCTACACTCTACGAATGGGGGTGCATGGGCCGGGGGGCCGGCCCCTAAAAGCGGGCTCGTCTAGCCTCGCCCTTGGTAAAGTGCGCGTCATGCTTTTGGGCTTGCTGCATTTCTTCTCTTAATGTAGCATGGCTGAGGGCTGATTGTGGGCACTTGTGAATGTATTCCATAGCAGCACCCTACTGCGCTGCAATTAACAAGAATATTTTCACAATGACCCACAATTAGCCCTCAGCCTTGCTCTATTTGACTCTTCAGTGAGTGCCCCCACAGAGGCTGCTGGACAGTCTCCGTTTGGTGGTGCATGCTGCCTGTTATGGCCTTAGATCTGTATCTGCACGCATCTAAAGGAGAATGTGGACAAGTTTGAATAGCAAGTTAAAAAGTCAAAACAAAAGGTGTGCATCCCATCCCCATATTGTATCTTCATGAACTTTGACATGTTCGGGATAGCACCCGCCCGTTAAAAAGGATAAGTAACGAGACATAGATGTGCCTCATGCATCCACACGGTTTGGTGAAAGATCTTGAGTTCGTCTAGAAAGACGGTGTTAATGTTCTATTAAAACAGCCTTTAAAGTGGTGATAATTCTTATATGATAATTTTTGGTTTTTGCAATGGCATTGATTTTTATAGTTTCTGTTCTCTTCGGAAACTGTTAAATTGCATTATGGGAAATGAAGTATTTGTTTTTTGAATGATAATATCAACATCGGTAAACTGGTGCAGTTAAGGGCCAAATAGGAGGAATTTTGGCGGGTGGATGGGTTTAAAGAGGGGTGAGGAAATGACACAGATAATTACTTGCTAAGAAGTAAGACGCATATGGCCGATTTTAACCTGTGATGGCAGGTAGGGGAATCATGTGGTGTTTAAACCAGTAGATGGGAGGTTTCATCAGTTTGTGAATGTGTGAGGTTTGGAACTATACCATCAATATGATAGTTTAGATGGTAGCGAGAAAGTGGAACGGCAAGCGCCATTTAAAAGCACACGGCACAGAGTGATTGCTATTGGAGGATGAGAGGGAGGTGAACGGGGGTAAATGTTTTGAGGGTGCCAACAATATTATGAGAGATTAAGTGTGTCACGAGAAGGGAAAAAGCTTAACTTTTGGTAGAACGTGATGGAGGGAGGGGGAAAGGCTCAAGGGAAGATGAAAGTTTAAAATTCATTGGTTTGTTTTGATAACGGTGGGTGATTAGCTGCATTGATGGAAATGTTTTTCATTTTATTTTGGAGGGAACATTTGAGCAAACAGTTTACAATATGTGTTCATTTTAAGAGATCACATATAAATTTGTGCTGTTTTATAGAGAAATATGTAATATTATGGTATATTTCCACGTGTGGATGAGTACTTAAATGACTGTGGACAAAAGAGGAAAGGAAGAAAGTATATAAAGAATACATTGATGAGTAAAAAAGAAAGGAGCGAGTGGTTGGGGTTGTATTTACGCCCCTGTTATCATGTTATGTTTCAGTCTTTGGTGTCATAACGGGTTGGCACTTCACCATTCTGCGCGCATCTAAAGGAGAATGTGGACAAGTTTTAATAGCACAAGTTAAAAAATAAAAACAAAAGGTGTGCATCCCATCCCCATATTGTATATCCCTGTGATTTGTATGTAGCACGCGGTCTTTCATCCCCTGTTGGTTCCTCCCGCCCACCCCCACATCGGTGGAATTGGATTTATGATCATAGTAGTTAACCTACTTCATACATTAATACATTTTGGGAGTTTATTGTAAAACCAGGACATATACAAAGGACCATGTTGGTTTTTAAATACATTGGATTATTGTTTTTTTTGTCGGTGACAGGCACGTGTAGACACAGTACTGTGCACTGCCCGAGGCACAGAGACAGAGATAGAGACAGAAACACACAGATAGAGACAGAGACAGACAGAGACAGGGACAGACTGATAGAGACAGACTTAGGCAAAGACAGATAAAAGCAGTGACAGATAGAGACAGGGACAGATGGAGACATATAGAGACCAAACCAGATAGAGGCAGAGACAGAAAGAGGCAGGGGCAGACAGAGCTAGATAGAGGCAGGGACAGACTGACGGAGGCAGAGACAGATAGAGGTAGAGAGCAACAGAGACAGAGACAGAGAGACAGAGCAAGAAACAGAGATAGATGCAGGGACACATAGAGGCAGAGACGGACAGAGGCAGAGACAGACAGAGGCAGAGACAGTCAGAGATAGAGACATAGACAGAGATAGAGACAGGGACAGAGAGACGGAGAGGGAGACAGGGAGAGGGAGACAGAGACAGGGACAGACAGAGACAGGGACAGACAGGGACAGGCACAGACAGGGACAGACGGAGACAGACACAGACACAGACAGGTACAGACACAGACAGGGACTGACACAGGCAGAGAGAGCCAGAGATAGAGAGGCAGAGAGACAGAGAGAAGTGAGGTAATATGAATTTTTATGGTCAATTGTGTCCCCTAACGTAGACCCCAACGGCTCCATGTACGTGCTTCAAGTACATGTATGTTACCTCCACAACCAGCTATGAAGACGCAAATACATTTGCGTCCAACGTTAACATGTCCTCTTTCAGATCCACCATGAATGGGTCGAATATTCAGTTCCTAAGTATGCCTTGCCACCGTCTTTACATGGTGCACTTTCACGTTTTCCAGGCTCTGGCGAGCAAGGCCCTGATTCCTGCCATCAAGTCCTTTCTGCCTTCTGTCTCCGAAAGCTGTAGCCTGCCGCTTCCATGACCCTTGCCTTACTCCCTGTGCGGCGAGCGGTGCCTGGCTCGACCTGCTTGCCTGCCAAGACTGTATTTTTCCTTCAAGTTATCTGTTCCGCTTCTCGAAAATACATTCCTGTCTAGTGATTTAGGAAAACATCTTCCCAGCTGCAGAGCAAAGGGCCCAGCCTTTCTGTCTCCGTACAAGAAATTCATTGCTCCCGTTACCATGGTAGGCCCATGGCCCCCTCGCATTACACGTAGACACGTAGTCACATATGCACGCACTAGCAGTCAGTATAGAATAGCCTCTGCCCGAGAGACCTTTCCTTCTAGATAATACAGTTCCTCAAACACAAGATATCAGATATGATTTGGGTTTAGGTTGTTCTGACACGCCAGACTTCTGTCTCCCCGTATAGTGCAAATGTCAAGTCCCCTTCACCCTCCAGTTCCACGTCAATCACACGTCATGCTGCTGCGCGCGCATCTCCGCCAAATATTTCTGCTGACACTGCAGGATTCTCCTATGGATCCACCCACCTGTGACACCTTTCATGTGACGTTGTCTAGTGTACGCCCTCGTGCACGCCTTCTGTTACGTACATGTGTTCTTATCTCCTCTCTCTCAGCTGTTACGCCTTCTGTATCCATCACCATTATGTGCATCTACTATATATAATGTATTCTGTTAATAAAGCATTGTCTATCCCTTCCTGAACCTTCGTGGTGATGGAACATGTTACCTGGTTCGAACCAATTCCATTTTATGGAATAAAACCCTTATAAACTCAGATGCCACGGACTCTGCCTCTCATTTTCGATTGAGTTATTTTATTGAACTTTACCGCATAGAAATTCTGTCCAGGTAATTTTTATTTACCACATAATTGGCGCCCGAATAGGGACCCCTCCCCCACCTCACGCGCCGGCGGTGCGCTGCAGGCCTGGTCCCCTGCCACAGCCGTGACGGACAACTACGCGTACCCGCAGGATTTCCTGTATCTCCCTCAGGCCAACGGAGGTGACTGAGGCTGCGATCGACACCCAGACGAGGCGGTGAGGAGTGCGGAGGATCCCGACCAGAGCCCAGCCGAGAGAGCAAGGTCCGAGGTGTTCAGAGGCCCACCAGTTCCGAAGTTCCGAAGTACCTATGTCACGAGTCGAGTCGAGTCCAGTCCGGTTCAGTCCAGTGTCGAGTTTCCGAGGCCTTCCGTTCCGTGCTTCCCGGTGAGTACCGTTGCTGGGGACGCATCTAGACGGGTGCATTAGTTTGTGTCCGGTCAAGACGGGTTTGGGTACACAGACCCGGTCTGCACTGTTTAGCAGTGTTTCTGTACTGTTTAGCAGTATATCAAGTATTCAGCTATCAAGTTCTGAAATGTTTTAATGTGTTTTAATATCGTGGTATGAGTGATTGTCTGATTTTCATTACTGTGTTTATTGTATTAGTCGTGTCCAAGCTCGAGTAAGTATCAAGTGTCAAGGATCACGGCTCAAAATGCCGCTGTTTTCTAAACTGAAACAGATAGAACTAGAAAAGGGATACTCGAGGAAGCTGTTCCCATCCCACCCAGGGACACTCCCGGATATTTTATGTACCACAAGCACGGCTTAGATGCTGTATTATATCTCGACTTGTGGGTGGATTACACCAAGGATTTAGCAGAAAACCAGAGATGGCCCGTTACAGGGACATGGGATGCCGAGTGCATCATGAGAGTAGAAGAAGCTTTGTGGAAAAAGAAAGCCAGACAGTCACAGAAAGATGCCATTGAACTATGGCGCAAAGAATCACACAGACGGACAGAGAAAGAACTCAGAAAAGCAGAGAAAAGTAGAGAGGATTCTGAAAAAGGCAAAGAAAAAGAACTACTAGAAGAAGGGGAACGAGTTAGAATGGAACAACACGACAGAAAAAGTAACGCACTTATGACAGGATTTTATCCAGTCCTGGCCGAGGGCCTGCCCAAGGCGACCCCGGAAACACCGAAAAATATGCCCCCTCCATTGGTTCCGACTAAATTACGTCACAAGACCGCAGCAGACATTTTCATTTCATCCTATTTGGATGATGTAGCTCCCGCCTATGCTAGTATGCCTGCCCGTGTGCCACCTGCCGACGGTAACCCGCTCCCTGATCCTCAGCCCCCAGGTCCGCAACAGCAAACCCCTCCCGGTCTGCTTCCTCCACCCTTACCTGCACCCCCTATTAATCCGCATAATCCTTTTGGGCCTGGTACGGTTCAGGCCCCAACTCAGTTACAGGAGGTACCGACCCTACAGCCAGTTCATGGTCAAGCCTCCGCTTCAGGAGGTGCTACCGGAGGTTATCAAACACCTCCACCGTTACACCGAGTGACAATGAGAGATTTAGCAAAGGCTCGGACACCTAAGGGTGCACCGGCAGAACAGCTTAGAAGAGAACTTACAGATTGTAGATATGACCCAGTGCCCGGTACAACAGGACCCTTGTTACTAGCGTCCATACGTTTGCGACGTGTTACAGATTATCTAATGTTACTACCAGGTATGCCAGACCATCTAGACAAACTGTATTATTTTATTAGAACAGGAGAAGGGATGGAGTGCGTTGCCGAAGCCATGTCACGTCAGAAAGTAGAGAACAAAGGTTTACTAATGAGATTTATGGTTAGTTGTTTAATAAGAGAACAAGATCAGGCAGGTTTTCCGCAAAATGAAATGGATAGACTGCATAGATGGAGCCAGAATATCGCGGATGGTAAACATGAGAAGGAGAACAGTGTACATATTATGGTTAGAAAGATCCGTAAGGAAATAATAGATATACATGCCCGGCGGGCCCCTGAAGAACATCTTGAATCAGACGGTCCGACTTCCTCGCAGGAGGAGGATGATACAGAGAATATAGCAGAAAGTTCGCATCAGTCAGGCAAACAGATGATAGGATATGCAGGGAGAGGGAAAGTCCCTAGACCGCATCCTTTTGATAGGCCCTTCGACAGACCCATTCGTAAACAAGAAACGTGTGAAAATAAGAAAGATTACCTCTGTCCAATACCAGAAACATACCACTCTGTTATGACAAATCCAAAGACTCCTGAACATTTATTTCAGGCTACCGATAAAGTACTTCAAGAGCGAATGGGATACCATGTACTCAATTCCATGGATGAACAAGAATTAGCCAGGTCAGCAGTACAATGGGCTGACAATTCTGATAAATATAAAGATGACGCAGTAGCGCAAACGTTTTTGAATCTTTCCCCAGACGAACAGCGACTAGCTGGTATGTACATGATACAGCATCTCCTTATTCGGTATAAAAGCCAACATTCTGATCCAGGTCCCCTATCTGATGTATTAATAGAGTTACTCATGAATAAATGGAGAGGCCTGGGTACCGATTTAATTAAAGTAATTCTAGAACATCAACACAAATATAGTGCCTTCCTGAATCCACGGTTCGTTTCAGCTCCACCCCCAGAAAGAAAGATGTTTTACATAGACAGACAAAATCCCTTGCGCGAAGTACATCCAGTCAGGAATGACGATAACACCCTTACACGTGTGTATGTATACACGCCCATAACTAAAATGGAATTGTTAGAAATGAAGAAAATCGTGCCCAGTCACGATAAAGACCCTGCGGGTTTCCACCGTGAAATAAAAGACATGTTACTCATGGGTGATTATACCTATCCCGACATTATGAAGATATTGAAAGTACTGTTGCCTGCCGGTATTTACGAGAAACTCAAAGAAAAAGAATGGGAGGTGGGAGACGCAAAGATTGATTGGGCTGCATTAGAAAATGAAGAAGAGACCCGAACCCCAGGATTGGGTCTTGGGGACAAAACTAAAGCATTACCAGGATTGTTAGTACAAGTATTGCCAAGGTTATTAGCAACTAAAAAGGAGGATTGGGATGCAATCTCAGCCTGCAAACAGAAACCCGATGAAGACACTAGTGATTTTTATTCCCGATTTGAGAAATGTTTTATTATTAATAGTGGCCTGAAAGCAAGTAGCGAGTCATACCCACACCTCTTCGTTTCTAAATTGGTTGAGAATTCTCTGCCCCAAGTTAAGAATCGTGTACTGAAAGTCGAGAGCACATGGCAAGCAAATACGCCTTCGCAAATGTTACAAATGTTACAGTATCACCAGAACAGAATTAGGGAAGAACATGATCACGAACAAAGACGTATGAAAGACACGAAAATGAAAATGCTAGTTGCTCAGTCGGTTCCATCTGACGGTCCGAAAAAGGGTATGACACAGTCTAATAATTCGGCAGCTCCTGTTAAAGGGACATGCAATTATTGTAAACAGCCAGGTCACTATGTAAACGATTGTACGGTTTTGAAGCACAATATAGCTACAGGTAAAACTAAAGAAAGACCGCATCAACCTAGACAAGATCAGGTCCAACAACACGTACCACATGCATGCTCCACAACAGACAGTACAGACCGTAGCGGTACCACAGCCACAACCGATTGCCGCAACACAACATGCAACACAACAGATGTACCAGTATGCACAAACTGATTATCCCAATTACCAGCGATACACATGAAACAGCCTAGAGAGGGAGGTTGGCTTACCTCTTATCGAGGTTCCTGTAGATCAAGAGGGTCCTTATGTACATAGTCAAGTATTAGGGAAAGATAGAAAGTTTTTGATTGACACAGGGGCAAGCAGGACGACAATAAGTCATGACGAGGTTCCAGGGGCACCCCTCTCAGGCTCACAGAATGTTTCCCTTGGATTTTCAGGCAAGCCTATTGTAAATGAAGTATCGAAACCAGTACCCCTTTTGGTTGGTCCATTGTCTCGCACTACAGATTTATTGCTCACGAAATCATGTCCAGAAAACTTGTTGGGTATCAAAACACTGAAGGCTCTAGGAGCTGTGATTTGCTGTTCTCCGGAAGGAGTAAGATTGTTTTTGCGTGATTTTAAAGGCCACTATGTATTGAGAGATATTGATCCCAGGTTACAGAATGTTCCTGCACATTTGTGGGCACAAGGCCCCACTGATGTAGGTTGTATGCACATTACTCCATACCGTGTCACACTCAAGCCAGGAGTGGTACTACCACGAATCCGACAATACAAGTTACCCCCAGATGCTGTAGTGGCCTTACTGAAAATCATTGACAAGCTCATCGCACAAGGAGTGGTTGTAGAAACCGACTCGAATCTATGTAATTCCCCTATCATTCCAATTCTTAAACGTACTGATCCAAATACACCCCCAGTTTATCGATTAGTGATCGATTTACGAGAACTGAATAAATGCATTGTACCACAGTACCCTGTGGTTCCAGACATCTCTTCACTATTGACAGCTATTGATTCAGAGGCAACGTTCTTTACTGTAATTGATCTGAAGAACGCCTTCTTTAGTGTCCCAATTGATCCGGAAAGCCAATATCTCTTCGGATTCTGTTTAAATGGCCGAAGCTTCAAATTTGCACGCGCACCTCAAGGATTCACAGAAAGCCCCAGCATCTATAGCCAAGCACTGAAAAGACAACTTGACAGTATTCACATGCCTGACAACACTGCCCTACTTCAGTATGTCGATGATCTACTGATCACCGTCCGAAGTGAACACGAATGTGAGCAAGCATCACTGACAGTTTTACATTTCTTGGCTGACAAGAGACATAAGGTGTCCCCTTCGAAACTGCAATTCTGTGTTCAGCAAGTGGTTTACCTTGGGCACTTGCTGTCCAAAGGGGGGAGACAGCTAACGCCTGACCGTATTCAGTTAATTGTAAACATGTCACAGCCCAAGACACAAAAGGAGGTACGAGCCTTTATAGGCCTCACTTCTTACTGTAGACAATGGATTCCTCAATATGCATTTCTAGCCAAGCCACTCATACAGTTGACAACCCAGGAGGCAGCGTCTTCGACTGTCCTCCCTTGGACTCAGGAACATACACAAGCTTTTGACGAATTAAAGAAAGCCTCATGTCAAGCACCTGTTTTAGCGACACCATGTTACAGTAAGCCTTTTACACTTTTTGTCACAGAACGTGAAGGTACCGCATTGTCAGTACTTACCCAGGATCAAGCAGGTTCATACAAACCGTGTGCTTATTTTTCTAGTACATTAGATCCAGTAGCCCAGGCTCTGCCTGCGTGCTTGAAATCAGTGGCAGCAACAGCTCTAGCGATCAGACAAAGTGATTCCATAGTGTTAGGACACCAATTGACAGTACAAGTTCCACATTCCGTGGAAGTCCTTTTAAACCGAACACAGACTCAGCACTTGACTATAGCACGACTGACAGGTTATGAATTGACATTGTTCCAGCCACACATAGATATCAGACGTTGCAATACATTGAACCCTGCTACACTTCTGCCATTAAATGAGACAGACCCTTTGGCACATGATTGTATTGAAGTCATTACCATTACGACGAAACCCAGACAAGACTTGACAGACACCGCATTACCAGATCCAGACCTGACACTTTATGTGGATGGGTCATGTATGAGAACAAGTACAGGAGAGTTAGTGGCCGCATATGCAGTCACGACCGAAACTGAAGTCATAGAAACGAATCGTATTGATACGCTGTCAGCCCAAGCAGCAGAGCTCATTGCTCTGACTCAAGCCTGTATTCGAGCAGAGAACAAGAGAGTTAACATATACACAGATTCCCGTTATGCATTCGGAGTCGTACATGACTTCGGTGTACTCTGGCGAGAGAGAGGTTTCTTGACCTCTCACGGAGCCAAAATCCAGCACGGTCCCCTCATTCAAGCTCTGTTAGACGCAATACATTTGCCTACAGCCATATCCATCATGAAGTGCAAAGCACATACGAAAGTCACAGATACCATTTCCCAGGGTAACGACCTGGCAGATCGAACAGCCAAGCATACGGCTCAGACTCAGATTCACGTAACTGATCTGACAAAGACAATAGTCCAGACACCGACACATTGCATGACAGTTAGAGATCCCGCCCTAGATGTAATTGACATACAGACACATGCTACACCAGACGAAATCAAGAAATGGATTGAACTAGGAGGGATTCAGACAGAACAGGGATGGATGACGAAGGGGAAAGCCACATGGTTTCTCCCCGACTCTATGGTTCAGGTTATCATTAACACAGTACATAGTCCTGCACATTTAGGAGAAAAAGCCATGTTAGACAGTATTCAAAACCTTTGGTTCAATAAACATTTACGAGCAGCAGCCAAACAGAAAGTACGTACTTGCATGATTTGTTGTCAGTTTAACCCAGGTAAAAGCATTCCCGTAGAGCAAGGTGGTTTTCATCCTCCCGATCACCCTTTTGAAGTCCTCCAGATGGATTATATCCAGATGGAACGTTGTCGAGGATTCAAATATGTCCTCGTCGTTGTATGTGCACTCTCCCGTTGGACAGAAGCATATCCAGTCCCAGATTACACTGCCCCGACCACTGCCAAGCAGTTGGTTCGTGAATTCTTCCCCAGGTATGGCTTGCCCCGTATCGTATACTCAGATAACGGCCAGCCATTCTCGTCCGAGCTTATGAAGCAGGTATCACTCCTGCTAGGCTACCAATGGAAATTCCACTGTGTCTGACATCCCGAGGCAGCAGGTCTCGTGGAACGCCATAATCAGACCCTGAAAATTCGCCTTGCCAAGATCTGCAGAGAGAAAGGCGTTGACTGGATAGTAGCTTTACCAGTTGCACTCTTTTACATGAGAATGATAGCGCACTCTAGAACAGGGCTATCCCCGTATGAGGTGGTCTTTGGTAGGCCACCGAATATGTGGGGGACGCCTTTGCCTCGTAAAATTACTGATGTTGACTGTACTATGCTGACAGATTACCTTGCCTCCTTGATGTCTGCACTACAATCATGTCGTTCACAGGTAGCTGCAGCCTTTCCCGGCAACACCGAGGTGAAGCCACACGAGATTGTTCCGGGGGACCTGGTGCTCGTGAGGAACTTTGACAGGAGGAGTCCGCTGGAGCCCCGTTGGCAGGCGCCGAAGCTCGTGTTATTGACAACAAGGACCGCGGTCAAGGTGGAGGGCCGCAAGGGCTGGCTTCACTCGAGTCATGTTAAACGACATTATGGACTGCCTCCAAAACTAGACTCCCAGCCCTGCCCCCTTCCAGAGACTGACACAAAACTCCCCCTGGTAGAGAAAACTCCTTCCCAGGAATTTCGCATGAAGTTGAGGTCTAGCAAGTCAGACAGTTTAATTGTTTAAGTCCTCCCCTAGGTGAATCGGTTAGACACGTTTCTGACATGTACCCCCTAGACCCCAATAGAGAGAGAGATAGACAGAAACAGATCAAGAAACATGAATATTGTAAATCTCTCCGTAGTCACTGTATAGTGACATTATTGATTATGTTTTTTTCTGAGTCTTTTGATTATTGCTGCAAGTATACTGTTACACTTGTATTTTCCTATTTTCAAACGTGCACATTCTTCTTCAAATGACACTGCCGAACATACTTTCAGTGAACTGCCCCCGCACGAGTTATCTTATCGACTTGCGCTGCGAAACAATACATTCATTAGTATGTTACATCATTCCCATCAGACCAGCAATGCTACCAATTGTTGGATATGTGGCCGACTCCCTCCCTATCAGAAATACAAGGGAGTTCTGCCCCTCTTTCCGTACCCGTTTACACACAATGGTTCCTGTGGTGCATGGTTTAGTTTAATGAACTCTTTAGATTCCAATTCCGTAGTTTACCAGGGCAATTGGGTATGGGGAAATCTGAACACAGTTCTGCATAAAGTATGTTTCCCTGACAAGGAGGGTCTTCCCCAAAGGACAGGGACTGATCTAGAAAACGAGGTATATAGATTAGGTAACTTTACACTTAACCTCATGATTCTGAATGTTGAGTCCGAAACCGAACCAGTCTTGCCCGCTATGTCCGTATTACCAGTCAAAGGTGAATTATGTGTCAGAAAGAATGGTTCAGTACACCTGGGTCATAGTAAATGTACTACTGTGATCGAATTCAGTGATAAAGGCAAGTCTACATTCAAAGCTTCCCGTCATTCCTATTTCATTTGTGGTCATACAGCATATATACGCTTACCTCTAGATTGGGATGGTACTTGTTACATTGCATTCCTTCTGCCACCTGTTTTCCTAGCCCCTCCTGATTATCATAGGGACTCCCATCTAGTACACATCAGGCCACAGAGAGATCTCCCGATTGTCGACTATACTGAAACGGCATGGGAGCAGTATACAGATTTCAATAAAGGTTTTTTTCCCTATTTAGGTGCTGTCTTTAATAGTAAACTGATACGTAAATTAACTAGAACACTTGAAGCAGTAGTGAATGAAACTACTTCCGCCCTAGGCAACTTAACGGAGGAGCAGTCTGCTATGCGGATTGTTGTTCTTCAAAATCGTCTTGTTCTTGACGTCATCCTGGCCGATAGGGGCGGAGCCTGTAGAGTCATCGGATCGAGTTGCTGTGTTTTCATTCCAGAAAACGCACCATCAGTATACAGAGCCATAACCCGTCTCCACAAGATTGCAAGTCAGATACACCAGAATCCAGGCACCTGGACTTGGTCCGGTTGGTTCTGGAGCGTGCTATCAGCCTGGGGTTGGAAGGTCCTATCCTTCCTCGGTATAGCCCTTCTCGTAGTATTCAGTTGTTGCTTATGTTTACAATGTGGGCCAGCGATTTGCGGCTTGTGCGCCACTTCATGTATTCCCCATTCAAGTCCACGTTCAAAATCCCGCCAGAAGAAAGAAGAGCAAATGATGCTATATGAACAAATTGATAGACTAATGAAGATCGATATATCATGAAGGGTCCGTAGGGGACAAGGAGGGAATGAGGTAATATGAATTTTTATGGTCAATTGTGTCCCCTAACGTAGACCCCAACGGCTCCATGTACGTGCTTCAAGTACATGTATGTTCCCTCCACAACCAGCTATGAAGACGCAAATACATTTGCGTCCAACGTTAACATGTCCTCTTTCAGATCCACCATGAATGGGTCGAATATTCAGTTCCTAAGTATGCCTTGCCACCGTCTTTACATGGTGCACTTTCACGTTTTCCAGGCTCTGGCGAGCTAGGCCCTGATTCCTGCCATCAAGTCCTTTCTGCCTTCTGTCTCCGAAAGCTGTAGCCTGCCGGTTCCATGACCCTTGCCTTACTCCCTGTGCGGCGAGCGGTGCCTGGCTCGACCTGCTTGCCTGCCAAGACTGTATTTTTCCTTCAAGTTATCTGTTCTGCTTCTCGAAAATACATTCCTGTCTAGTGATTTAGGAAAACATCTTCCCAGCTGCAGAGCAAAGGGCCCGGCCTTTCTGTCTCCGTACAAGAAATTCATTGCTCCCGTTACCATGGTAGGCCCATGGCCCCCTCGCATTACACGTAGACACATAGTCACATATGCACGCACTAGCAGTCAGTATAGAATAGCCTCTGCCCGAGAGACCTTTCCTTCTAGATAATACAGTTCCTCAAACACAAGATATCAGATATGATTTGGGTTTAGGTTGTTCTGACACGCCAGACTTCTGTCTCCCCGTATAGTGCAAATGTCAAGTCCCCTTCACCCTCCAGTTCCACGTCAATCACACGTCATGCTGCTGCGCGCGCATCTCCGCCAAATATTTCTGCTGACACTGCAGGATTCTCCTATGGATCCACCCACCTGTGACACCTTTCATGTGACGTTGTCTAGTGTACGCCCTCGTGCACGCCTTCTGTTACGTACATGTGTTCTTATCTCCTCTCTCTCAGCTGTTACGCCTTCTGTATCCATCACCATTATGTGCATCTACTATATATAATGTATTCTGTTAATAAAGCATTGTCTATCCCTTCCTGAACCTTCGTGGTGATGGAACATGATACCTGGTTCGAACCAATTCCATTTTATGGAATAAAACCCTTATAAACTCAGATGCCATGGACTCTGCCTCTCATTTTCGATTGAGTTATTTTATTGAACTTTACCGCATAGAAATTCTGTCCAGGTAATTTTTATTTACCACATAATGAGATGAAGGGAGACAGAGGGAGAGAGAGGGAAGGAAGGAGAAATAGGGAGACAGAGGGTGACCGAGAGAGGGAGAGGGAAGGAGACAGAGAGAGGGAGACAGAGAGAGGGAGACAGAGGGAGGCAGAGGGAGTCAAGGGAGACAAAGGGAAGGAGAGGAAGACAGACAGAGGGAGATAGAGGGAGGGAGACAGAGACAGAGACAGACCGAGGGAGACAGATAGAGGGAGACAGAGAGAGAGAGGGAGACAGAGGGAGGGAGGGAGACAGAAGGAGGGAGACAGAGGGCGACAGACAGAGGGAGACAGACAGAGGGAGGAAGACAGATAGAGGGAAGGAGACAGATAGAGGGAGACAGGGAGGGAGACAGCTAGACGGAGACAGACAGAGGGAGACAGAGGGAGGGAGACAGATAGAGGGAAATAGATAGACGGAGACAGACAGATGGAGACAGAGGGAGGGAGGAAGAGGGAGAGAGCGAGAGAGAGATAGAGAGAGGGAGACAGAGAGAGAGAGAGAGAGATAGGGATGGAGACAGAGAGGGAGGGTGAGATAGAAAGAGGGAGGGAGAGAGAGAAGGAGGGAGGGAGAGATAGAGAGAGGGAGGGAGAGAGAGAGAGAGAGAGTGAGAGAGAGATGTGTATGCTGGGTCTGGTGGCTCAGTAGCTGAAGGCGTCTGCTGCAGGTACCTGTGTTCAACCTCATGGTCACAGGTTTTTATTTTGCTCTACCCAGCCCCCTTCCCCCACTGCCCCTGCCCCCACCGGTGCGGCCCTCGGCCACAAACCACACTGTAAATTTGGCCCGAGAGAAAGTTTGTGAATACCCATGATCTACACTAAATAAAACCAGTTTTGTTTTCTGCCCATCCCCCTTACTTGCTAGCAGCTCCATAATACTATTCTTTGATCTAGTTTCACTTTGGACCTGCCTTTTCACTAGACATGCGATTCATCTGATCTACCCGCCCTGGAGTCACCCACCACATAACCACCCCCCAAGACTGCAGCCCTGCTTTCATGTTTTTTGACACTGAAGGCAGAATGTTAAAATAGGAGAAGGTTGCCATTGCAATGAGTAACATCCCACTCTGTCTCTAAAAAGTGAAAAAAAAAAACTTTCTTTGCAGCTGGGTGTCTGTTATTTAACACTGCAGGAAGCCGGCATCAAATCTCCCCTCCGGCTAGCTAAATATGCATTTTAAACAGCAATTTAAAAATGAAAAAACACACAATCTCTACATAATGATTAACAGAAAGAAATTCATCTTTTTTGTTTTTTTGCCCCTGTTAACTACCAATAGTTTGCAACTTACTGCTTTTGATATACGTTTAATACCACATCAGTTTCATGCCATAATAAAACAGGCTAGCCACCTGACATAACCATGTGTTTTCTGGGGGCATTAACAAACCATTTGAACATCCCACTTGTATTTTTGGTAATTAAACATTTCAACCAATGAAAACTACAGATTTTTATCCATGTTGTCTTGTGGTGCTACAAAGCCATCGCAGGATTTAGGTGACATGCAAACTCCTCCTCCTTGGGGCTCCGTATTTACTATCCTGTCACTACAACCCTTCACTGTCATTAAAGGAAGATGATAATACCCATTACATTTTACACGTTTTTCTTCGTTACTTGTGCCCATTGGTTAATTTGACCCGGGGGTCTCACTCTCACTTGTTTTTGGGGACTGGCATTTATTTTTCCTCATCTCGTATTGACCACCAACAAGAGAGAGAGAAACACACCAACTGGAAAGAAGGAAGAGAAAGACAGGAAAACAGGCATAAAAGGAGAAAGCAGAGACAGGCAAGAGTGGAAATTGGTATTTTGCTGCATCTTTTTGTCTCTGCATCCAGATTTATAATACAACAAGTAACATTACACCTACAGCAGTAAAATGTTATGATGGTACCACCATTGGTGTGTTGTGCTTTTCTAAACTCGAAGTGTACTTGCCTGTGTCACCAATTCATGTCATGGCGTGTGTATCCAAATTGCAAACCTGCCTTAAGACCCTAAACGTGGTGCTGTATTTGTGGAAATGCACCGTCTTTTCACTTTTTTAAGCAAAAGTTTGAAGTGATATTTGGCGCTGAACTCACACGCAAGGTCTGGATCCTGGTGCACATAGCCACGGCTGCAGCGCACAGAGACCCTACACTGCCGCACACAGAGGAAAAAATTAAAGGGAACATTGATCAGCAGTAATATGTGTTATTAAATGTGATGCAATGTCTGTATTAATTTGCTGACACACATATTTTAATTTCTCGCATGTTTATTGTGTTAGAGATATGGATAACACATTTAATCTTGTGTAGCGCGGCTAAGACAATGCTATCTACTTGTAAATCTCACACGATGTATTAATTGCATTATCAAAGAACTGGAAGTACTGGTTTTTATGATTCAAACCCCCACCAAGCCGAACAGATTTTACTAGCTTACAAATGAGCCTGAATGACCACAGCACATGCTAAGGCACGGGCCATCATTCCTATTTGTGTAGTCATGTATGTTGCTATTCCTATCTGTCAAAGTTGACTGGAAATGCAGTGAAGAGAGCAATCAAAGCCATGCATTGGTTCAATAAATGAACCCACATGAACAAAATGGAATTCTGTCTCTGAAGGGTCTTTGTAATCTAAGCAGTCTATTGAGAAAATTTGAAACTACTGAAATAATGGTATTCAGACAAAATATTGAGTACAAAATATCTCCATACAAAAATATAGAGTCTAAAATATTGTATGGAAATATAATCAGCAAGAATATCAATGTTAAGAATATCGATTTATGGTGAGTAATATCGATTTTTTAAATATCGAAGGTATTAATACAAATTTTTAAAATATATATTTTAGTATATTTTAAATGTATATAATTTCTTTTTTGTATAATTATTGTTTATGTTTTTTAAAATATGTGATACATTTTTAGTAGGTATTAAATCTAATTTAATAAAATTTAGGGGCCCATTAGGATGGTGGGCGAATTGCCCCCACCAGGCTGGCGGTAGCCACCGCCAGCCTGGCGGGGGCAATCCACCAGCCACCCGCACCTAAATTCCCCCGCCATATTAGGATGGCAGGGGAGACCGCGGCGGATGGATAGACCATCTGCCGCTTTTCCGCCCCACTCGCCTTGCGGCTGGGGCGGAAAATGTTTAATATGGTGGCGGTGTCTATTAGACACCTCCAGCCATATTAGGATGGGCTTTCAGATATGCCTTTCCGTGGCGGCAATGCCGCCACGGAAAGGCATGCGGAGACTCCCTGCTGGGGCCTGTTGCGGGCACCCTGGGACTCCGGGGGGTGGGGAGTGCACATGGGGGGGTACCTATGGTACCCCCCGCATTTCAAAGTGCAACATGGCAGGCACAGCGCGCTGCCTGTCATGTTGTGCTTTGAAATGCATAACGTGCATTTTTACCATTGCGGCGGGCGGCGCTTTCAGGACCGCCCGCCGTAATGGTAAAAATACAGGATGCGCCCGCCAAGGCAGGTGCATCCTAATTGCCAAGGCGGGACCGCCGCTCCTATGGCGGGCGGTCCCGTTTTGCACGGGGATGGCAGGCGGCCAAAGTCCGCCCGCCATCCTAATGGGGGCCTTAGTGTTTTTTAGTTCTTAAGTGGGTTGTGGGTTTATAGGGGGACAGGGTGAGAAGTAATTCAATTATAATAAATGAATGGTTATTTTGTATTTAATATTATTTCTTTGATTGATATTTAATTATGTTCATTGTGCTACTATTTTTTTTTAATGTAAATTTTACGGGCTGGTTGTGTGCTTAATCGGGGTGAAGGGTGGGTAGTCCTTTTTTAAATTAATTAATAATTCATTGTTAATAAATAATAATTATTTAACTGCTAATTAATTGTAATAATTGTGTAATTATTTTATATGTGTGGGTTGTGGGGTTTATAGGGATAAAGGCTGGGAAGCAATTTATTTTTTATACATTGTAATTAGTTGTTAATATTAATTAATACATTGATCATTAATTATGTTAATTGATTAATTTCATTTTAAGGTGAGAGTTGTGAGGTTTATAGGGGTAAAGGATGGTGTGTAAATTATTTAAAATAATTACAATTAATGATTATTATTTAATTAATAATCTATTATTTTAGTTGAGTACGTTTAATTTTCGGTGTGGGTTGTAGGGTATTAAATGGTGGGAAGTTAATTAATTTGTTAGTTAACTGTCTTCTACCTGTAGCATTATAGAATGCTATCAACACACTGGCCTGGGGTTGTGCCTTAATTACATTATTAGAAATATGGGCGGTATCCTTCAGATTACTACACATAATTGTGCCAAAAAACTGTAGGATTTACCCACTTCCAAGTTATGAAACCTTGGGTACCATGAGTAATTGGCATAATTACTGTTTCTATTCTCCTGGAAAACAGAGGATTTTTCTTTTGAAAATGTGTGTTGGCATACTGTTGCAGCACCCCTAATCAGCTATTTAGACCTTTTAGAGTTAAAACCATGATTACTATACCGTCTGCATATAAACTGACCCTAAAGACTAGGAGCAAAAAGGGGAGAACTGGGCAAATCAGAAATGTACAGAGAAAAGAGTAGCAGGCGATTAAACACCCCTGCTTTAGTAAATCTTTCATCAGGATCCTCTTAGATAACCCTCAATCACTCACTAGCATTACCTGGCACCAGTTATTTGAGGGAAGGGTGATCATTAAGTGCAACAAGGTTCTAGGGATGCTAAGGTCAACCAACTTCTTCCTCAGTGTTGGATGATCCAGTTTATCAAATACCGTGGAGATGTCGATGAATGCGGTATATACTGGGGAGCCTGTATGTGTCATGTATTTTTCATGAATTAACTGTACAGCTGCAACGTTGTCCAAGGTCCCATGGATTTTCCTGAAGCCTGTCTGCTCTAACATAATACTTTTATTGTCTTCTACCCAGGAGTTAAGCTGTGCCAAACAGCCTCTTACAAAGACCTTGCCTACTGCAAATAGCAGGATGATTTGATGAAACTTTGCGGGGGAAATGCGATCACCCTTATAGTTAAGTAGGACAAAAATACTTTTGATCCATGAAGAGGGAACTGTCGCATTAGAATAACAGGCTTTAAGGACCGGGAATAATAATCTAGCCCAAAGTTTAACATCTTTTAGTACTACAGATATCAGCACTTATCTAGGAAAGTTGAGGCAGAAGACTTCATAGCAAGGATTGAGCACTCAATCTCCTTCACAGAGAGGGCAGCATAGCTAAACATAGCACAATTGAGGGCAAAGGGCTCTTTTCTACACCAGATATCATTCTCCACATATAGTGCAGAAATAAAGTTGCCCCAGCTATCTTCTTCAATTGAGGAGAGATGGGACCTTGCTCTAGTGCCGCAGCAATCTGAGACTATTTCACAGAATTTTCTCATGTTATTTCTATAGGCTTGTCTCTTAAGTCTATCTATCTGTGGTCTAAACTCTGCTTTTCTAACTTTTCCTTTAAATTATGTCTTCGTCTTTTCAGAAGGGAGAGATATCTGTCTCTGTCTTTAAGGAAAAATACAAATTGCTTTCTGACCAGTCTATTTCTTTATTTATTTATTTGAAGAATGGGCAGAGAAATTGGTTTTTTGGGATCCCTTGTATACCTCCAAAGAAAACTTTTTACCATCTGCTTCATAAATTGGTCAAACAAATAAAACACATTGGCTTCTCGAGAATCAAGATCATTGACAACTTTCTCTAAGAGTCTTTTTGTGTCAGTAATCATACTAATGCCACATTGAGTGCTACCTGATTTTTTTTTATTGAAGTTTGAGTTGTCACCATCGGCTTTTTATGATCCTGCTTGATTCATGGCTATTTCTAGGGAACATTCCAAAGGTCTATGGTCACTGAGGATAGAATTTAATATTTTCAAATCACCTAGTAAATGGAACAATGAATATGAGACAATAAGATAATCTAAAATAGAATCTCCCATCTGAGAGTTATGAGTAAACTGGGAAATCAGAAATAAATCTGCCATTTACAATCAAGCATTCATTATTTCTAAATTGGACAAGGAGATTCTGTCCTCTCTTGTCTGTTCTCAGATTTGGTGGAAAAAGTAGAGTGGGAATATGCAGCACTTCCTCATTTTTCTGCCTCTCGCAATAAACTGATAGCGTGGTTGGAGACTTTATAATTTCAGTCCCTAGCCAAGATTACCTGAAGGTCATTCTTCTTATCTGTTACCTTATGTAGATAGGCAATGATATTGTGCAATAGTTAATTATGGGTAGGATCAGGAGGAATAGAGGCCTTCAGCAGTGAAATAGGGGCCGTTGAATGCCCGCCTCCATTAGCAAATAAAGTTACTGCTTGACAAAGATTGGAAAAATCTGGAATGCTCTCAAATTTCTATTTAATCTCATTAGTTAATAGAACAGCGATTCCTCCTATTGCATGTCCCTTCCTAGAAGGAGTAGCATTACACTCTATTGAGAAGCAGCAGTCACACTGAAGATCAGAGAGAGACCAGGTTTCTTGAATGCAGCTTTTAAGCTACTTAAAAAAAGCATTTTCTCCTTACTATTCTTTAAGCCAGCTATATTCCAGGAAGCCACGTTTAGTTCATTGCTAACTGTCACAATTAAATTATGGGCCCGATACTTGGGCACCAATTAATGCACCTGCCAACCAGTTCCATTTTTGATACTTATTGTCCACAAAAGAAGTAGAAGTGCCGGAATGTAGAGCACTGTAACATGTCACCAATCTACCTATATTCCCTATGGAGACTCGCAACAGTCTTGGGTCTTCCCCTGAGCACTTGTTTAGAGACAAGGGGAATCATGCATTTTGGGAACTTCCCAAATTATCACTTCCATTAATACGGGTTTTGTATACAGGAAACACATAAATTCCTCTGCACTGAAGAGAGTCACTATTTTGCAGTACCAATTTTGCAACAATTTTAGATTCAAATAAAACCCTTGTTTTTAACCCAGTCCCAACATGACACAGAGTAAAAAGAGAACTATTGCTACTTTGAATTGGCTTCAAGTATTCAATATCTGCAAAACAAGCTAATAAAAATGAGCAGTTCAAAATCAAGTCAGAATCAAATAATACAACGAAGTCCAGTGAAGAAGTGTTTGTAGAAGAAAGACGAGGGGTATGTACTTTTCAATCAATTCATGCCAATGCCAACTTCTCTTAGGGTACCTCCCCAAATGGTTCAGCTGCTGGATTAAGTACGGCAAACCTAGAACATGCTAATGAGGTAAAACATTTCATTGTACCATAATTGCTGATGCTGGTGGCTGATGTTGGCATTTTCAGAGAACAGAGACCCTCAGATGGATTTCTCAAGTTTGTTGATTCAACGTTTTGGAGCTTTCTTGAAAGCAAGCTTTTTGGCCCTTTTGTGAATTTCTTTGTTGGATTTTTTTCATGAACAACAATGTTTTGCTTTACTTTTATGCTTAGGCTAAGCAGTCTCCTAAATATCACCTGGATATATTTTATGCCGGGGTTTTAGTGCTAAAGATGGGAAAAACCTTTTGGCCCGGAGCCAGATGTTTTTGCTGGAGAGCCTGTTACTGCAACAGCCATTGAGCATAAGTCAAAAACGTTTTTTATCGAATATGTAGGACTATCCACATTCAGCTACTTCTTAGAGGAATCCGAGAATGCCTTTGAGAGGGCTTTACCAACTTGTAGGCTGAAATCTTTTCTAGTTGTAGGATGGGGAATAGCTTTATAACTTGAGAGTGACCCCTTAGCACACCAGGGGAATAGGGTACTTTAAACAGTAAAAAAGGGGGATTTCTTCCCTTGGCGAACAACTGAAGTTACACAGACATAATAGTTGTCTAGGTCAACTAAACAAGGTAAATAGATTTTGTACGCTATAATGCACCCACACAGTAACAGTATAGTTTTGTTATTTATTTAGTAAAAAAAAATTCTATATATTACATTGCTTAAAAACAAGCCATTGCGCGCCTTCATAAAAACAGTTTACAATTTCATTAACATAATTTTATGCACATAATAGTTAAAAACACATTAAATCACAAATAATTTTCATCAACATGAATTGATTAAAGAGAAACAAGAAACACATTGGGGGAGAGACAAACAGACACTTCTTATAGGTCTTTATATTTGGCACATCTGGAAACCTGGTATTTACAGAATCTAAACCTGGACCCGTTTTATATCTTGTCTACAGGATAGATTTGGTTTCTTGATTGTGCAACAATAGCGTCGACGCGTTTCGATGGCCTTTATTGATACTCTGCCATCTTTTTCAAGACTAAATGATCAGTATCTCCTGCTTCTGGGCACTGGTTGGTTGCCACTTGCAAAGAGATTTCCTGCAGATAAACATATTTTTATAAATATCTTACATAGGTGTCATCTTGCTTCTATGTACATATCTTACACATTGTTGCTATCAAGATCAGTGCATTGTTCTACCACAGGTGAATACCTCTCATTTCAATTTTGGTACAGAATACTGTATTTTAACATCCTATTCTTTTTGCCACAATTTAATATGGGACCTTTCTCATCAAATTCACATTGGCAAATTTATAAGATTTCATATTCAAATTTGTTCTATGGCTTATGCATTCTGTCTGTCCATAGCTTGTCGCCACTGAACTAAGTGGTGTTATATCTAAAATTGTTTTTTTGACATCCTCCTTACATTAAGACACACATGGTTTCTAACTAGGGATAAGGCTATATGCTCTCAAAGGCCTCTCTGTCCTATTCCCCTGTTTACCAATTTCTATGTACTGTCATGCCTAATATGGGATGTCTGTAGGATTAAAGACGGGTTTTTTTTAAACACTCTTATCTTTTACCTGGTTACATCACCCTTAGTCGTATCTCTAGGATTTCTCTCGCGTCATCTTTTGAGTATTAAAGCGTTCCTTCTATAACACAAACAAATACCTTCATTGTTCTGTTTGGTATATCTCATTAGCATTTAGCATATTATGTTGCCCTGATCTAGTTCCTTTACCTTAATTTTAAATCGCTTCTCCTAGGAGCCGCTTTTCCTTTTACTGTAGGTTTCACCTTGTTGCCTATGGAAGAAGAGAGAACATGCTACCCTCATGTATAGGAGATATATGGTGCCACTCTCTCACTCTTTTCACTCTGACAACGTTATTTTTTAACTAATACCTACTTATTTTTTAAAATGAACACTGCCCTCGGCGATTCTTCCTTTAACTTTTGTGTATACGGACTGTCTGTTAATCCTTATTAGTTGCCCCAAAATATAACTGTTTGCCAAATCTCAATTTCTGAAAAAATAGAGAAAAGCGGAAAACACTCAGTGCCTCGGTTTTAGTTAAATGCTTTTTTGCACTTGCTTTATAGACAGAAGTTTCACGCATCTTACTGTGATTCTATAAGGGTAAGAGTAAAACTATCGCGGGGTGGGTTCTTCTTATGGCATGGGTCTCGTTTTTCTGCAAGTTAAAATAAACAGCGAGACGGAACAGGTTGTTATTATTCTATTCTAACGTATGCCCGCACCACATGGCGGCTTTACGTGTGGTGAGTTTTCCTTACCTGATGATAAACAGTCCAAAGAGTCTCCCACTCCCGATAGCCTTGAATCTTGTGTGCTCCTCTTTTTACGACTCAAACCACAAAGACCGTTTGCTATAATTGCATTGCTATTTAAATGTATTCAAATGTGCTGTTATTGGCTGCCCTTAGTTGTTCCCAGGTGCGCTTACTTAGATTTACCGGCGTTGTTCCTCCACGCCTCGTACTCAGTAATCTGTGGTCCACGCCTCGATCCGCTTACCACGGGCCCCCAGTATCACGCCTCGTTTTCACTTGCGGACATCCTGTTTACTCTATGTTATGCGGTCCACGCCTCCATATATTTAACGTGGGCGCCCAGTTGCAGGTCTCGTTTTCGCGCCGAGGACGTATTGCCATTCAAGCCTCGTTTTGAATGCAGTGATCGACTGCATTTCAATCTCATTCTTATACATAATGTTGGAGCATTTTTCTTCAGTTTTTTTACTGAAGATCTGTGTTCTAATAGTCTGATGCGGAGCTCTCTACCTGTCTCCCCGACAAAGCCTAGGCCACATGGGCAGACCAGGAGCTCTTGCTTCTGCAATTATTGATACTTTTAGAAGCAATCATTTTTCCATTGAAACTAAAGGTCTTGCTCTCAATACAGTTAGAACAGATGGAGCATGACCCACACCTATAGGCACCCACTGCCTTTCCTGTCCCAGTTAAGGTGGTCTGGAAAGCAGTGGCAGGGTTCTTGTATGTGTGTACCAATGTATTCTTAATTGTCTTATCCGCCTGTACGAAAACAGTGGTTTAGGGAGCGGTGTTTCTGTACCACTATTAAGGAGTTTCCAATTGCGATTCACTATGTTTTTTATTTTGTTGCTAATTCCTGAGTATTGGCTCACAAAAACAATTCTATCTTGTGCTCTATTTTCTTTTTGTTTGTTCATATCTAGCAGAGCATCTCTATCGTAAAATCTTGCCCGTTTGAGGGACTGTTTTACTAATTTTCTAGGGTATCCCCGCTCGCGTAATTTTTTGTCCATGATCTCAGCATGGTAATAAAAATCTTCCAGGGTTGTGCAATTACGCCTTAGTCTCAGGAATTCTCCAAAAGGGATGTTATCCTTTTGTGATCGGGGGTGATTGCTTTGGTATTGTAATAGAGTGTTTTTGTAAGTTGGTTTCGTAAAAATCTCAACCTCAAGTCTCCCATCTGATTCCTTGAGTTTAATATCCAAAAAATCAACACTACTTGTACTATAGTGGGCTGTAAACCTTAGGTTCTTATCCCCCAGGTTGAGCCATTCCAAGAAGGATGGGAAATAGCTGCTGCCCCAACCCCTTTAAATAAGCCAACATGTGCTCCCTGGTCGAGAGCTTCCAACTTTGCATGGTCCTCTCTCTTTAGCAGATGGGAGGCCAGATTGGAAGTTGCCCTATCTTCCTTTAAGCCTGTCAACAAGTCCGTGGTGGCAGCTCAATTATCTCGAGTGTGGTCTGTATTTATTAGAAATTTCTCTTGGAGGGCAAGAATACAAGACAGAATTCCCTCTAAACAAATGAGTGATTCAGAGACCTGCACATCTTGGCCCAGAGGACTGCAAGACAGATTCTCGAACAATTCCAAGTCAGGGGTCACTCACATAGTAACAATGTGTGCAGTATGAGAGTGGCAGAATCAACTTAACTTCAGAACCTAACTTGAAATAGCAGAATCATTAATTGAACTATTGATCTCTTAGCTTTTCAACAGAGATGCCTTCAAACTATGGCTCCTCAACTGATACCAAGTACTCTACTGCACAAAGCTATTGAACTACTATGAAAGAGATCACATTTTCAAACTGGCTAGAGTGTGGGTCCTTTGACTTATCAAGATGCCAATGTATCTTTTTTCCTATCTTTACAAGATCAGTTCAAGACTTGAGAAAGGCATTTACTGAACATAGGAGAGTACTGCAAGAGTCTGGAGTGGGTTATGCTATGCTCTAACCTGCTACACTAAAAGATGCCTCTGAGTGTCAAGGGCAATTTTTTGCAAACCCAGAAAAACCTCTTAAGTTCTAAAAAACAAGTAAATAAAAAGGCATCAGATAACTTCCAAAAACTTTTCAATCAACCATGATTAATATAGAATGGTTGCTGTTGTTAAATGTCACATACATCCCATTAGGTCCAATATCAGGAATACCTACCTTAAACCAAATTTAACTATGAATGTGTATTTATTATCCAGTACTGCTGTTTGTTGAATACTAATGTTGTGACCACATTGCCTGTTGTGATCATGGGAAAAATGTTATTCCTTAATATTATTTCATGAATACATGCCTTCCCTAAATATAATTGCTGGGTGTCGTACTTACGTGTGAAAGGAGAAAGTGTGTGCACCCATGTGTATGCCACTAAAGTAATTTGTTTATTAATGGTCCCTGGAATGCTACCCTTTCAGTTGGTGGTAGCAGGTAGGAGGGAGTATAAAGATTAGTGTGACATTATGCATTGTTTACATGTTTTTGTAGTACGCTCAAATATGTCCCTACATTTCTCACAGACATTTGAAGAGATTATGCTTTACATACTTCAGAGGGCAATAGGATAGATGAAAAGTAAAATACAATCCCTAACATGTCTAGGCTGGAACATCTGTATGTTGGATAACTGGAAAAAAGTGAGACTAGTACACTTCTACTTGGACAGCATTAAGGCAGACATGTTATTGTTGCAGAAGACCAATTTGGACCCTATGGGGGAAGCCCTCTCTGCTTACAAGTGAGTTTCATATGACTACTTAGCACCCTTTAGCTCCTGAGCACAGGGTTGGCAATCCTTATAAGGAAATCTGTTGACTTCAATCTGAAGGGTATGTATTCAGATCCTGAAGGCAATGTATTGTTCCTCACTGGTACTATATGTGAGCACCTTTACACAAATGCCAATATATATGCCCCAAATATTGAAACACAAACATGTTATGTAGTTTTGGCAGTGTTGATACAGCAGCATGGCTTCTTGTCATCATATGCTAAATGGGTTAGCCCACCTGTCTTTCTTCAAGAAGGATATATATGGAAACACAAGCGTGGCTCTGCTTAAGTGACCTCCTACTACAGTGCTGCATTAATCGTGACTAGACTCACTGGTGTAACAAAACTTGAGGGGGCCCCCTGAAACTTACCTGGATGGGCCCCCTCGGGACCAATTAAGGAGCTCTCCAGACAGAGTACTGTGCTTAGGGGGCCATAAGGGTGCCTGTGTTATGCCACTGACTAGACTACTGGCTGATCAGCATACTCTTGTCTGAGCCCCATTCTTGAGAAACCCACACAAAATCAAACATACTAAGATTAAGCAAAACTTGCTAAGCAACTACCAAATTCTGTTCAAATTCATCAAACAGCGCTATTGGTATAGACAAATCAAACATATATCTTTCAACTAAAAAGCTGATTATGATGTCGGGCGGAAAGCCTCTTCACGACAGTCAGAATCTCCTGGACCGTGTCGAAACCCTTCCAACCAACGAATTACGATATTCGAGGTCGGTTTGTAAACCGCACAGTCTTTCCGAATCGGTTCAGACCAGCTCTCGGAGTAACTGTGTTGGTCAGAACCACATCATATAGCTCTACGGACTGCGTTTCTGACCAAGCGATTACGATGTTGGTTTCCCACATCCTTTACTAGTAGGCATGTCCGACACAAAAACCCTTTAGGAAAGTGAATTTTTGGGCCCCTAGCAGTGCCCCCTTCATCTAGCGCCCTCCGGTTGGGGGCCAAGGGGGTACCTAAGGGACTTAACTGTAAAACCCTGCACTGTGTGGCAGGCACCATGGAGTGCCTGCGACAGGGCGCAGAGTTTTCTGAACACCCCTTATTTCCCCATAGTAGCCTGCATTGTTGGGCGGAACACAGGTTCCCATAGGAGTCAACGGGAATCAGACTGAACAGTGTTTGGTCGCATTGTAATCGCTTGGGAGGAACCACTGACCGCAAGTTGGTCGGTCCTGATTCCGAGTCGGTGTCTGGAGGAGGAAACTCCGGCTGACATTGTAATGAGGCCCTTAATATCTAAACTGTAACTTCTTCATGCCCAGACAGAACACTATTTAAAAACTATTTTCTCAAAAACTACTGAACCGATTTACACCAAACCAAGCAAAGGCACTTCCTTGAGTAACGTTCTACTCACATGCCAAGTCCTGTGTAATTTAGTTCAGATATGTTTCTGTATCGAGGAACAAAGAATCCTATTGGAGGTAAAATAGGAAATGTCACTTTGGGACATCCCTGTTATTTTTACCTGAGTTTGATTGATCTGTAACGATGAACCCAACTTGGACAAACATTTTTGGGAAAGTTTTGTAGCAGTACATCAAATGGTGGTGAAATTATTAAGAAGACAAAAAAAGGTTTTTCAAAAGAAATTCTGATGCAGCTATAACTATGCAGATGCTATAGTTTCCTTTTTAATATTCCATACGTTTGTATGTACTTTATTCAATAAAAAATTATCATAAAAGCATGTACATCCTAAATTCATATTTTTAAAAGAATCGTTATACAATACAACATGATACAACATGATAAATGGATCCAGCTGAACAGTAGCGGTCGGCAGTAGGTGTTTCTATAGGGCGGTGACGTGGGCAGGAGAAGGGGCAGGGTGGGGGGAAATAATGTATGGATTACGGAGTTTTACAGGTAAGTAAACATTTAAATACATAAAACGAATTTCGTTGCGCGCACTGCATCACATTTGGTGATGCAGTGTGCGCAACGAAATTCGTTTTATGTATTTAAATGTTTACTTACCTGTAAAACTCCGTAATCCATACATTATTTCCCCCCACCCTGCCCCACCTCCTGCCCACGTCACCGCCCTATAGAAACACCTACTGCCGACCGCTACTGCAGCTGAACATTATACATCATATTAAAATATGTACTACAGGATCATTAAAAGGCTATGGAATAGCAATAAAAACAATGCATCAAAGGTTGAACATGGGCACTACCTGGCTGCTACTTTTCGCTAGAAGCTTTGATCTTATTAGCCATGCGCAGCCCAAATATTTTGCTACACGGCAGACCAAGGTGAGGGAGGAGGTATCAGTTTTTAAAATTCGTAGTGCCAGCCGGTAATTCTTGGAACCAAGCTTTTTGCAAACAGGTTTAAGCCATTTGGTTCTAGCCATCTTATAAGCTGGGCACGCAAAGGGGAAGTGGGCGGTAGACTCATTGGGAGCTGCGCAGCCTGGACTAGAAGCAGATGATGGATTACACCGCTTCCACGCTGCAGTGGTTTCGTTTAGCGGAAGGGTCCCAATTCTCAACTTCATGTAGAGCGCCCTGTCCCTTCAGATTTGGATGAAATCTAGAAAGGGTTCAAGTTTCTGGACAGGTTTGTGTTCCATGAACCGCTCAGTGAGATTCCCCAAATTAGAATTACACAACTCTTCTACCTGTACCCATTTCCAGTATGCACTTTTTAAATCCTGCTTGGATGGCGGAGTCTGATTGGCCCAAGCCTCCACAAACCCTATATCTGATAAAAGCTGCCTGAGGTTAAGAATCCATTTAAACTTATTGCCTGTATCTGCTGCTATTAGTTCACTAAGGGCAGCAGCATAATTGGCCAACTCAGGGGTACTTCTTATACGTGCCAAGAATAGTAAAGGATGGAGGCGTGCGATGTCCTTAATAGAGCGTTTTTCCATGTCCTGATATAGGGGCTTCAATGGGTTAGAGGTTGAAAGAGAGATCAAACCTCTAAAGAACTTGTTTTCAGATCTTACGAGATCGATGGAATTCTCGAAGCCCCATAGTTTGGACCCTTAAAGGGCCGAGGGTAGCGCTTTGCCATCATAGACCGCAAGGGCCTGTGCAACTGGCCTACTAACAGAGAGTTGTTGTTCTCTTAAAATAGCCCCAGACACCCATTTGTGGCTGAGGAGCATCTTGGCCATATGGGAATTCCACTTCATGGAATTGGTGACCCGGATTCCCAGATAGTCAAAAGACTCAACAGTGTCAAATGGGGTATCATTAAGGGTGATGCTATTTCTAAAGCGTTTCGACGGGCATAGTGTCATTAGCTTTGTTTTGCTGGTGTTAATTGACAACCCCCGAGATACGCAGAACAGACTGAACCTATTTAGGAGTTTTTGCAGGTCACCCGGACTTTTAGAAATCAGGAGGGTGTCGTCGGCGAAAAGGTGGGTTGGAGTTTTCTCACCAGCCAAGGCAGGGGCGTCGACTGGGTCCTCTCTTAGATAGTCTACCACCCTATACACAAAGAGAGAAAACAAGGTCGGGCCAACAAGCAGCCCTGGCGTACCCCCCTATTCACCGCGACCCTCTCCGTCAACTGCCCCTGTGAGCCCCACCTGATTCTGGCATAGTTATCCACGTGGAGGCGTTTAGCAAAATCAAGGATCAGAGGAGGGATGCCCAGTTCGTGCAGGACCTGCCAGAGCTTAACACGTGGGACGAGGCCGAAGGCGGTCTTCAGATCTATGAAGGCCAGATATAGTCTGCCTTTCCCAATCACCACTGTTATCCAGTGGATCATGAAAAATCTGAACACCTGATCCATCGTACCCACCTTCTGTCTAAAGCCTGCTTGATAGTGTGAGAGGATGTTCCCATCCTCCATCCAGGACCTTATTGTCATAAGGAGCACCCTGCCATACAGATACATAGCAGATCATTGCAACATTGTCTGTCTGTCTATCTATCTATCTATCTATCTATCTATCTATCTATCTATCTATCTATCTATCTATCTATCTATCTATCTTTCTATTTATCTTTCTATTTACCGTATCATCTATCCATCACTCTATATATTTATATATATATTTAGTACTATTTTTTTTATTGAGTTATACATAACTTCGAAGAATATAAAATGACTGCTTTAGAATAGAACAGAAAATAATCAATGAAATTCACCTGAAGGGCCAGGGGTGGTCAATGTTTTCCTTCTATATTTTTTTTATATCTTTTTCAGTACTTGGGGACCAAGCCTCTGAGTCCTGCAATGACAGCTACAACATTTCTTCTAATGTTGAGGCCAGACAATCACATAAATGACATAACTCGGTCTTGCTGGAGTCCCATGGGACCATCCAGTCGGAATGCTTTCTTTTCCAGTGGGGCTCCCAAGGGAGTTCAACGGCAAAAGATATTGTTATTTTTGTAACCTCAACTTTTCGAAAACTCCAGAACAGATTTACAGCAAATCATCAAAATCACACTTTCAGGGTAAAGAGCTAGCTTTTTACAAAATTTGGTGTAATTCTGTTCAGCTTTTTTTCTGTATCATTGGCTAATATTCAGTAAGATAATTGTCTGGGGAAAAGAGTGTTTTGGGACCCCTTTTTCATGGCCCCTGCTTGACCGATAACTCCAAAACTTTCCAGGAAGTGCACATAGAAGTTGCAACTCATCATTATTTGATGATTGTTTATGTGCAGGAAGGGACACCTTCCTGCACATGAACATTCACTACTGAAGATTTGCTCTTTCAATGCAGCACACATAGAAACAGCAAAAAAAGAGGAGAAATTTATAATTTTTCCTCGTTTCGCCAGGGTAATACCAGATTTTCCCTGGTCTTATTTTTGTCACTGCCCCATATTTACGCCAGCCTTGTAAATAGGGGGCAATGTCACAAAGCAATGGGTATTTCGGCTGAATGTCCACAGCAACACCCATTGCCTGTCACCTTCACTTTCACGCTATGTGCTGCATGAAAAGGGGACTTATTTACAAGGCGGCGTAAAGCCACATTAGGTGGCTTAATGCCACCTTGTAAATAAGGTGAAGGGCTTTTCGCCACCAGAACGTCACAAAAAGTGTCGTTCTGGTGGCGATAAGCTCTAGAAAATATGCCCCATAGTCTATTAAAAACAGAAGTATTGCAAATGCAAACCCCATTCCTTACAGGCCACCATCCTGTGTTTGTAGTCAATAACAGGGAGTCCTAAACAGAGTCGCAAATAGCAACCTGCTTAATTAATATTCACTAGTCAGGTCATTCTAAAGCTGTACTTTTTACAATGCGGCTTATTAGTTTTCAGTTCATATCACAAAATTAAAGGCTGCAATAAGTGCAAAATGTGCAAAAAAAATTTGAAGGCATGTCTTTTAGTTACTTATTTATTTACATGTTCTCTTGTTGCCTTTTCCCCGGTTTGCTGTTGGACGGCTAATACTTCCCCGCCTTCTTCTACAGTGGATGCAGCTCCAAGATCCTATGCTGACACTTCTTAGAAAGAATCTTAATTGGGGATTATCATTTTAATTTTCGGGTCAACCCTGTTGTTATAAGTTTGTTTTTGTATTATGTAAAACATATTTCCTAAGGCTTTTGCTTTGTCACCGTGTTTAGCAAGGAGGAAAAGCATCGACCTTTTTCTTTTATCTTTTAACGTGTGCATGCTTCTTTTCTGAGATTGCCTTTCAAGTTCCCTGCTGCCGAAGAGAAAAGTCACGCTTTTCTTCCTTGTTGTTCGAAGCCAGGAACTCATGCCAACAGCGCACAGATATTATTCTGAGTCATGCCAACAAACCCATCAAACGATGGTCCCGCTCAAGAACTGGATGCCTTGCAAGTCACGAGGAAGCAAAAAGGTTCGTGATTTTGTAATTGTCGCACCCTAGTGATTCAGTCATCAAATGACTCACAGGCAGCTGTCACACACAAAGTTTGGAATTCCCCTGTAGTTAACCAAACTGGCGACGTCCTCTGTCACGTTTCTGTGCACAGGCACAGTCAAGTATCCGTGTCCCAATAAATTTCAGAGGGCCAAATATATAAACTTTACACTGGTGCAAATAATATGGCCAATTAACTTTGCATTGTTTTGCTTCCACCTTAATACAGAAGGGGGCTAGCATATTTTGCTCTGTTCTTGACAGAAAGGACTTTGCACAAGAGAAAACAGCATGAGGAACAACTGCTAAATATATATAACACTCTTATTTGCTGTAAGATTTGTCTGCTTTATTCCATATGGAGAAAACTGATTTGGCCTAACTTTCTCTGCTAATGTTTTAAGAAAATGGAACAAAATCATTTAGCATGAATCTTAGGGGCCGATTACGATGGCGGAAGGGCCAGGGCCGGCGGTGGCGGTCCTTCCAACATCTGACAGCAGTTTTCCTCAAGGGAGCGTGGCTGACGCAATGACCGTCCGCCACAGTTCCGCAAAACAATCAGTTTCTGCCCGCCTTGTGGAACCACAACACAGGGCAGCATTGCGGTGGTGCCTTGCAGGCACCACCATAGGGATTACGATATCTATTTCCGCCTGTCTTTTCGCGACGGTCATCCCACAGAAATAAGACAGGTGGAAACGGATTCGGGGGCCCGTTGCAGGCTCCCCTTGTGTTGGGGCAAGATAGCTGTTCACCCATGTACCCCCTATAGTTCCATGCACTGCGTGGTGCCTGCCACGTAGTGCAGGGAAATGCACAGCATTGCCATTTAACATTGCGTACGATGCTGCAGCCAGCAGCCCCGTCCGCAATGTTAACTGCCCTGGACGCGCCCGCCAGTATGGCGGGTGCATCCTAATTGCACCGCACGTCTGGCGGGTGGTCCCAAACGCCGCAGTGATGGCGGGCGGAGCTAAGACTCAGGTCCGCCCGCCATCGTAATGAGACCCTTAGTTACTTATTTCACATTTGAGGTAATATATTTCCTTTTACTATGACATAAGGTGAGGAACAGTGGGAAGGAATCTGCTTGGTTCTTGCTTTTTCATAGTACAAAACTTTTTGCCAAATAAAATTTTTTTCCCAACTACATTAAATATATATAATACAGCCCCAGATGTTAAAAATTTTATCAGTGTTATCGCTACCAAAAGAAAAATAATGTTTTCCCACCAATGTTTATTTTACAATCCAATTCATTTTACTGGTTGTGAGTTTTATGGCTTGGGCTATTTGTGGTATATGCGGGGGAGGCAACCTTATGAAGTGTACATACATATGGATGACAAGGGTGATCACTTTTGATGTGAGAAGGCATCAGTGTATGTGTGATGCCTCCTTGGATAACCAGATGATAGCTGACCTTATCCCATCCTTCAACAGATTTTGGGTCAGGATTATAAGAATGCAAAGAAGAAAAGGGTTTCTTGAGCTTACCTGGCTGCCCGACGATGAACATGATCTCTGATTGTGCAACTGACCTGCTTTGGAACCAAAACATCCACCTGGCCGAATTATTTACTTGGTTTTTAGAGCTGTTCTCATGTTCACCATTTTTCTTTCACTCATATCTCACTGCAATAAATAATGAAACTAAATTCATTTTGTTTTAAAATCGGAATATATTGATAAATCAATCAGAGTTCATTCTCAGGTACACTCCATTAATGACAGTATATACAATGATCAGCTTTAATTGTGAAAAAGTTATGCTTTCCAAAACATTTTAGCTATGACTAGATAAAGGATGTACTTAACGTACGAAGTCAGTAACTTCACATGCAGCAAAGTCAGGGGAGGTTTCCTGAGGTAAATGTTCTGGGTCCTGTTGGGCAATATTGACAATTTACTTCTGCAGGATATCCCATGGGAAGAATATTTTGCAGTAGGGAATGGATCACACTGTATGCCTGAAACCACACACCTCTACCAGATAGGATGGCCTGGCAAATATGTCAGAAGACAGGGGGAAGCAGAGTATAGGGGGCAGACAATACTTCTCAAATGTTTCATAGCATTTAGCAGAGCACAGAAAAGAATAGTACAGCTGACAATCTGAGCTGAGGAGGCTATGGAGTCAGGACGTTGCCTATGAGGTGAAGGACAAGAGATGAATACCAGGATGTATAATTCGTCTTGTTGTTCCTTACAGTAGTAGTGTGGTTGAGGTGTACCCCTAAAATCGTAAACCTCGAAAGACAACTCTATAGCTCTCTCATGGGTGAGTGGGTAGGGGACATTGTTGAACTTCAATTTCACGAGGCAATGTTTCCCAATTGAAGGTAATAAATGAGTACATCAAAAGTACATGTAAGTAGGAGAGGACTCACTTATTGAGTGAGTTCTAGGGTAGAATTAGACATTCATAAAATGCATTGCAAAAATTCAATATGTGCAATACAGAGACAGTAAAGTGCTGATGCAGCAAGCCTGAAATAAATACATAAAATCATTGTCATGAAGGCTCTTTGTAATAAAACAATACAGAATAAAAGGCACAACCAATATTAGGCTATGTCCAAAATGTGCAGCAAAGTCAGTAAGGCATTGGACAGCAACCCTAGTAGCCTAGGAAAGGTCTCATGGTGCACCACCAAAATAGAGGTTTAATGTGGGAAATATCCTCATAGGAAAGAATAGAAAGTGTAAATTCATAATGGTGTGAGCATAAGAAATGTTTTCAACAAATAAGAAATAAGACTCTAGAATCCTCATACAGACTTACCACTTAAGCACTAACCCACTACATGAATATTGAACCAGTCCCCTCTGACCTAATCTATTCCAGAGGTGTCAGAACAAAGTAGATACAAAACAATAGTGAACCATTAGAATGAATGCAATACTGTGTGGAGGCGAGAACCTTGGAGAAATACTACAATGCTAAGCCCATACTAGAGAGTCTTCTTCAAGAACAGTATTGTAAGAAATGGGGTTATTGTTTGAGGGAGGTGAAATCCTACTCAAGAAACAACCACAATCCTTGTCAGGGTGAAACCATAAGCAAACCCCAAATTTGCCTGTAATAAACTTCTGATAGCTTGGCACAGAGCAGTCAGGCTTAACGTAGAGTCAATGCGCAAAGTGTTTATGCAGCACTTGCAACAGTAATAAAGTGAAACACAACACAATACAATCCCTATACAAATTTAGAAAACTAGATCAAATTTTAATAAATAATTTTAGACCACAACAACAAAAATCCAATTAGTAGAACCAGAGATATGCAATTTTGAAGATTTAAGTAACAAAGTACCAGCTGTGGTTATCTGGTCGTACCTGACTAAGACAAAGTCATAGGTTCAGGTCGACCATGATGGACCACAAGTCAGCTAGAAGGACCGAGTTAGACTGGACAAGAGTACCTTAAATTCTGGTTACAGAGCATTGTGAGATGCCCATTCGAGGATTTGTTGCCCAGCCTAGGCGATTGGATGTCCTGGTGTGAAGATGCGCTGTGCAGCATAGGTTCCTAGGAGCTGCAAGGCTGTGATGCACTTTACTGCGTCATCGTCAAGGAAGCCATTGACGAGGAGCTTGCAATATGAAGACGTGCGTCGAGGATGTGACGTGCAGCTGTGGTTCCAAGGCGGCTATGGGGTGAGATGTGAAGTCCTGCACTAGAGATGTGGTGCACAGCAGGTCCGATGAGGAGTTTGATGAGGAAATACACCACACAAGGGAGGAATTGCATCCCGCTACCTCTGTTCTGCAGGGACCACAGTTGAGCTGGCAGATCGCCTTCAGGCCCACTTCCCAGGGTCCAGGCCTAGTATGGCTCTTCTTGGCATTGTAGGACTCACAGCAGACAGAGTCCAGGTGCTGGGTTCAAGATGGTTGGAGCCTTCTATCACTGAGGGTCTGGTCAGGGGCCAGCCAGCTAGCTCTTGGAGTCACTCTAGAGGTCCTAGGATCAAGTTGCAGGCACAGTCATTCACTCAGGCAGGAGAGCAGCAGGACATCACAGCAGACAGTCCTTCGTTCAGCAAAGCAGCACAGTAGTAATTTTTCTGAGTCTTCTACAGGTCCAACTGTGTACTAAAGATTTGGGATCTGAGCTCTTATATTTATACCTGGTGTCCACTTTGAAGAAGGAGAAGCTTCTAGTGGTTTCCACTGCCAAGAGGTGCTTGGAATTGTGTGCCACCCTTCCATGGCCCCAGTCTGTCTGGGGGTCACCACATTTTAGAGACAAAGCCTTTATGAGAGTGCTCATGCAGAGCCTTTGTGATGTGCAATTGTGATAGTTGACAGTTCCTCTCATCGGGTCTGGGATGGCCCATCCTGCCAACAGCTACGGCCCTTCGTTTCACTGCCTTGGAACAGCTGTCAGTTACACCTATTTAGTTCACCCTGGGACAGGCTGCAGGCACCAAGTGGTTCGGGCAAGAAAATTCCAACTTGCTAGAAGTGGCAGTTTAACATTTCTGACTTAAAATCTGACTTTACCATTAAAGAGGGTTTTAATTTCCAATTCCATAGACACCAAATTCGACCTGTCTACCTGCCCCCATTTAAACATTATCACTAATTAAATGTAATCTGGTAATCTAATGTTATCCTATAAAAGAGATAGGCCATGCAGTAGCAAAATAAAGTGAAAAAATAATTTAGGAATTTTTCACTACCAGGACATGTACAACTTAAATGTACATGTCCAACTTTTCAGAAACACTGTACCCTGCCTTCGGGCTTCTCAGGGCCTAGCCTAGGGGTGACCTATGTGCATTAAAAAAGAAGGTTTTGGCCTGAAAAATTGTTTATGTTGCAAGTTCGAAATGTCAGTTTAAAACTGCACACACAGTCTCCAATGGCAGACCTGAGAAATGTATAAAGAGCTTTAAGTGGGTGGCACACTACGTGCTGCTGGCCCAATAGGTGCATTTAATTTACAGGCCCAGTATATATGTAGTACCCTTTACAAAAAACTTAAAAGTAAAATTAAATGTCCCAATGGGGTAAAAGTCAATTCTGCCATGTTTAAAAAAGAGAGCACAAGCACTTTAGCACTCGTAGAGTCCTTAGGCCACCAAAACCCAGGTCAGCAAAAATAGGAGGGTCTAAGGCAACAGGATTTGGGGAAGACCACCCCCAACCCTAAGGCTGACAGGTCTAACAAATGTCATTCAGAAATTAACAAATACGACTTGCTTGACTACGTTCAAGATAAGTAATCAACTGAGCACAACCATGATCAGACATCCATTTTGAACAAAGATGACGTTGAAGCCTAGCTGAGGGAAAGTTACCATAAGCAAGGTCATATCAAAATTACTTCAAAAGCAATAGCATCATGTCAGTGTATGAATGTGAATTTTAATGCAAATTACTATTCTGCACTTCATGGTGCTCAATTTTAATTAATGCACAAAAGCTTCCTCAGTAGGAAAGGCTTTGGCCTGTTTGCAAAACAGTTTTTTCTTTAACATGCTTTGAAGTTTATGAACCCTGCAAACATTCAAATGAAGAGAAAAACTAGACAGGCACGAGACTGGAGAATTTACAGCTTAGTATGTCCCTAATTATAATTTACTGAAACTTGATAATATTCTCTCACAATTACCCCTCTGTAGTATACAAAAACTTAGCAACATACCCAGTTATGTTTTTGAGAACAGTCTCCTTAGTTGCAGAGACCATTTAAGATGTTTAATTTTTAATTGTAAATTACTTTATTATAACTAATGGCAGACATCAACCATGCTGGAACATTTCAAAGCTGTAGCTTGCACACTGCTGACATCTTTGCACCAGCCATTCCAATGCAGTCTGGGATTTGAATGTCTGCAAAGTCTTATTAATCACACTTCTACATTTCTGCCTTTCAAATGCAGATACGACTAGTGCTGAATATTTCATGACATATATTTTGGGCAGTGTTCTATTCTATTCTATACAATACTTGTATAGTGTATAGCTACCCATGGGCATCCCAGCACTGATAGTGTGTCACATAGTTGTTAAGAAGATTTAGAAGGGCCGTCTTGAAAAGGCCTCGTTTTCAGTGATTTCTGAAAGTTGAGTTCCTTTTCGATCATTAGAGAAATGTTTTCCATGGGGAACATTTGAAAAGATCCTTTATTAGTGATAAAAAGCAATAGTACCAACTAATAGTGGAAAACATACATTCAGTTAGCCTCAAATTCCCTTAAGTGGTTCAATAGTAACATACACATTCCAGGAGCGAGCGGTCATGGGAGTGCTGCCGGGCGGTGACGTGGGGAGGGGGAAGGGGAGGGGCAGGGTGGGGGTAGTAAACTATGGATTAGGGCCGATTACAGGTAAGTAAACATAAAAATAATTTTTTTTAAAAATCGTTACGCGCACTGCATCTCATTAGGCGATGCAGTGCGTCCAACGAAATTCGTTTTATTTATTTTTATGTTTACTTACCTGTAACCATAAAGAACTGATGATTGATCTATTACCCGACCAAAAAGGAAACCTAGAAGAAATCATGGTCCCCTGCCCTTAAGGGATTGAATAACCCTGTCTTTGAACAAATATTTGAGAGTTTGGACCTAACACCGGATAGAGCCACTGAAAAAGAAAGACACATACACAATTCATTGCAACTCTGACAAAACGTAATGCAAATTGGCTCCAGACAAACAGTGATATATCCACACTTACAGATCCACTAACCCCCCCCCCTATTTTTTAAAGGTGTCTCCTCTTTTCTATTCTGTCTTGACGATGACCTCATTTAACACATCACACTAATGTCCTATTACTTACCGGTAATCTTCATTACTCCGGGTCCCGTAGTCCTCGACACCTTCATACTTACAAGTGGAGATAACCATCTCCAGACAGAAAAAAAAACAAGAGGAATGCTGGGACACTAATACTGCCCCTCCCCCCAGGAGTACATAAGCAGTACTTACCCAGCAGACCTCCTGTACTAACAAGCCCAGACAGGAAGGCCGGCCGCCCGGGAGGGAGGGAGGGGCGCATGAAGGTGTTGAGGACTACGGGACCCGGAGTAATGAAGATTACCGGTAAGTAATAGGACATTACCCCAGGGTCCCTCCGTCCTCGACACCTTCATACTTACAAGTGGAGAATACCAAAGCAGAAAACCCGGCCTTCCGCACGCACAAGCACACCCAGGAAACCACAACAAAAGCAGCCACCCAAGGGAGCACCGAGAAGGAGGAAAGGAAGACCGCAGGAACAGGCCGGCCCGCAACCCAGAACAGGACAGCAAGGACACGGACCGGAGCTCCAAAGAAAGGAGGCCACCAACCCGAGAAACTGGCAACCGGGACCTGGACCAGGACCAGGACACCAAGACCAGCCAAAACAGCTCACCGGAGAAGACCGCCCAGGCCAGAACCAGCAGGAAGGCACACAGGGCCAGGCAGACCCACCAGGAAGACGAGACAACCCGGAAGAAAGCCAAAGAAGGAACGGTCAACAGAGCGCAGGCACAAGCGCCCAGCCCTAAAAGGAAGGAGAAGCACAGGCCAGAAACACGGCCAAACTCCCAAAAGAAAGGACACAAGCCCAAGAGAACCGAGGAGGAAACCCCACCGCGGAGGCCCAGTAGGTAACAAGCACTCAGGAGCCGAACAGGACCTAGAACCCGACCCAAAAGACAGGGATGGGAAGGAACCCCAGAACCCAGCCGAAAGCCCACCAAACAAGGAGAGGCCACAAGACCGGAAACCAGCAACAAAGAAAACTCAACCAGGACGGGAACAGAGAAACCGACCACAAGCCCCGAAAAACCCCAACCCCAAAGGGATGGAACACAAGGCAGGAGGGGAGCACAGAGCAACCGGGAAACCCCAGCAGCCGGCCAACGAGGCACAGAGGGCAGCACAAAGAAGGCGCCCAAAAGACACAGGAACCCCACACCCAGGCCAGGCAAGCAGCAAGGGCAGGAGCAGCGGGAAAAAGAAAGCCCAGGGAGCACAGCACCCTGACCACAACCACAAGGCCCCAACCCAGCAAATCCGGAGAGGAGCCAAGCAAACCGCAAAAAGAGGCCAACAAACCCCAACAGAAACGGGAAGCCAGGACCAGAGCCAAGCAACCCACCCACGCAGGAGAAACAGCAGGCCCAAGCAAACCCCGAAGGAAAGCAGAGGACCAAGCAGCAGGAAACCACAGACAACCCGCAGCCCGGAGGGAGGGACCCGCAGAGGCACGAGCACCACAGAACAGCACCCCAACCAGAGAGGGAGGGGCAGCCAAACAGACCCACACAGGGAACAAAGCCCGGGAAAGCAAGGGAGGAAGGAGCAAGCCAGGACCACAGAACCAGGAAAGAACCTGGAAAAGGCCAGCAACAAACCCCCAGAGCAGGCCAAAAAGGGTCAGCACAGCCCGAAACCCAGAAGGCACAGCCCGAAGCCATACACAACCAGCACGAAGCCGGCAGAACCTTAGCCACAGAATCCCACACAGGCCCCCAACACCGGGAAAAAACAAGCCCGGGAAGAGAACCAACAGCATGAGAAGGCCCAGAAGGAACCACCCCGAAGCGGCCCCAATGCAGAACACCCCGCCAGGACCCAAAGGGACACCAGCCAGGAAGCAGAGCCCAAAAAGGAGCCCAACAAGCAGGAGCGGCACGCCCCAGCCAAAACCTCAGCCAGGCACCCACCAAGGGAACCAGGCGAGACCAGAACTACACAGCGAGAAGACAGCAGCCAGCAGCCCCAGGAGGCCAGTCAGGCACCAACCCGGCCCAACCAGACACAAACACCGCGCAGACAGCAGAGCACGGGGACAGCAAACCAACCCGGAGAACAGGAGCTACGACAGGACCCGGCAGCCGCCAGGAGGCCCCAACCAGGAACAAACCAAGGCAGGCACCACGGCAGAAACAGGAGGGGCGGCCAGGAAACAGAAGAACCAAGCCAAAGGCAAGCACAGGGAGAGCCAGAGCAGAAGCAGCCAGGCCAAGCCCACAGAAAAGGCCCCCGTAAAACACCAGAAGCCCTAGGCCGGAGCAAAGGGAAGACCCCGGCAGGCCCCCCACCAGGCACCACGCCCGAGAACAGGCGCAGGCAGGAAGGAATCAGAACAGAAGAGCCGCACCCAAAGCAGAACAAGCCACCCAAGCGCAGGCAAAGGGGACAGAACACCCCAAAGAACCACCGGCAGAACACAGGCAAGCACCCACGAGAGGAACCGGGCGCAGCCGAAGGCAAGGGAGGAACAGGGCCAGGAACCAGGAGCCCTAAACGTCGACCAACCACAAAGAGGCCAAGAAGGAAAGAACCAGGACCCCAAGCGGAGCAGAGGCCACAACAGCCAGCCCGCAGCGGAGGCAAGGCCACCGAGGAAGAAAGCCCGGCAGGTCAACCGGAAACAAAGGAGGCCACAGGACCCCCCCAATCCCTGCAGCGGGACAAGGTGAAGAAGGCAACCCAGCAGGCCGCCGCAGAAGAAAAGAGAAGCGAGGCTGACACAAGAACAGCAGAGGGCAAGGCGCAAGCAAGCAGGCAGGAAATCCCAACAACCCAGGGAAACCTACGAGCAAGCAAAGGCAGAGCCAGCGAAAAAGAACCAGCCACCACAGAGGCCACCGGAACCCTCGCCAACCAGAGGCAGGCCACAAACAGAAAGGGAGAACACCCACAGAGACGCCAAGTGCAGGGGCACCCCCCGAAGAAGAGAACCAAAGGGAACAGACCCATGGAACCCCCACACCGGAGAACAGTAAGAACCAGGGGCGGCCGGAGGCCAGAAATAGGCAAACACACGAGGCAAGCAGCGCGGATCCAGGAGACAGCAGCAGCAGGAAACCCCAAAAAGGGGAGGCAGCACAGAGCCCGAGCGCAAGCCCCCCCGGCACCATACATGGGTGAAAACAGCCGGAGCGAGGACCAACAACCCAGCAAGGCCTCCACCGCAACAGTGAAAAAACACAGCACACATGCAGCAAAGGAACAAGGCACACCAGTGCTCCATGCAACACAAGCATGCAAGAAAAGGGAAGGCAACCCAGGGACGCAAACCCCCGAATAACCCCCCCCCCCCGGCCCAGAGTAGAAAAACCAGGGCACACAGAAAACGCTGCACAGGCCCCCGGAGTACTGACAGAGGGCAAAACGCCAGCCAGCACCGCAAAAAGGCGGAGGCCACCAAGGCGGGGCAAAGTGCAGCAGCACCGCCAGTGAGGGGCTCACCAAGCAGGACGAAAGGCACCCACAACCAGCTGCAGCTGAACAGGGGCAGGGAACGGGAACAAAGGGGGAACCGCACACAGCGCCATCAACAGACAATCACATAGAGTAAAGCACATAGCAAGTCTGACACACTAACATGATATGTGATTCGGTCTTACAACATAACAATGTCCCAAAGAAAGGACATAGGCATCGGCCGAAAAACGCACAAAGTAATCTTACTGCACCGTATCCCAGAGGGCCATAAGACATAGAAACACATCAGCAGTAAAAATACACACCACACCACTACACAAACATCATGGTGCAGAACAAGCACAACACGTGCGCCTCCCATGTACGTCTCACCGCTAGTACAGTGGCAGGAGAATCCCCACACCCAGCCTTATACACATGTGAATCGCACTTCTCACCACCAGCCCCCTCCAGCAAAACAACTAGGATCCGGGAGGCCTGCGGTTCCCGAGGGAACAGAGGTCAGACCACTCACGCTGCCATCGCCAGTCTAGCACATTAGAGAAACAGCCCCCTCCGAGCAGGATCGTCAGACTCAGGCCCATGTCAGCACGGGACAGAGTAGCGGCACATCCCAGGCAAGAAACACGCCTCCGCCGAGCCTGCAATCATCCCCGGAACTGTCATCGAAATATCCGACCTTCCGAGGGCTCGATTCCATCAACGCTGCATGGGCACTATACAAGGAAGGAACAGCACCACAGGGCACAACAGAATCGCATAGGATATGTGAAATTCGGCACCTGGAGGAGTCGGACACGCAGATCCTGAAAAGAATGAAAGACTCACTAGCAAGAGCCGTCTTCACTCTGAGACTAATCTTTACTGTTAGTGAAATGGTTAATGAAAACCAAGCAGCTGCTCCCGGTGAGGCACAAACTCACAACCCTGGCATGGCTCAGTGCTAGTACCGCTGTATAAGTAACGCGCGCTAACCGAATGCGCCACAGGAGCTCACTGTACATTTCACAGACTTCACAGTGTCAAAAAACAAAGCAAAGCAGGACTCACCCGGAGCGGGGGCCGGAGCAGTATGAACAAGGCCCCCACACAGACAGCCGGCTCCGGGAAAGAAACATCCAGCGCAGCGCGTCTCCCACCCGGCCAAGCTCGGGGAGACGCGCACAGCGACCCGGAAGCAACCGGGAGGCGGCGCACCAGCCGCAAAGGGCCGGAAAGAATCCGGAACACCGGCCAGGAAGAAGCCATGCCTCCCAGCAAGCCCGGCAGGCCGGGAGGCAGGCACACCAGGAACATCACCACTGCCCGCGAAGCCAGGCAGCCGGGCAGAGGGAGCAGAGAAGAACCTGCACGCCACCCCAGCCCAGCAGGAGCAGGTGCAGGTGCAGCAACATCAACAGCATCCATCAGTCCATTCTGTCGAAGACAGAAAAATAAGAACAGGAGGTCTGCTGGGTAAGTACTGCTTAAGTACTCCCGGGGGGAGGGGCAGTATTAGTGTCCCAGCATTCCTCTTGTTTTTTTTTCTGTCTGGAGATGGTTATCTCCACTTGTAAGTATGAAGGTGTCGAGGACGGAGGGACCTGGGGGTAATGGGTCCCAACGTCGTCAAAAACTCCATGTGGGCTGATTTAAAAAAAAAAAATTGTTTCTTGCAACATCATATTTTCACAATCAGTCACATGTATATATTTTGTATATAGCACAAGCACACCATTTAGTCACTTTATTCACTTTCAGTGCCGACAAACTATATGAGCATCTGAATATTTTTTGAGAAATTCTAAATGATTAATAAGATAAAAATGTGGTGTCATTTTTGTCAGATTATCTAAATAAATGAATGCACTTCACCACAATGTCAAAATAAGAGCTGTTTAATTTTCTTTAGATCTCTATTGCAGTGGACGTCCACGGCTGCACTTCACCCTTGGGGACCATTTTTTATTATAATAATTGTTCGGACCAGGTCCCTGGGCTACTGGGTGCCCCCTTTTCTAAACTCAAAAAGGAAAACAAGCTAGCACATCTGATCTAGTAAAGCCATGTAAAGTACTTAGTACGCCAGCAACCATCATCAGTGTGCATCCCTTTTTCATCCTGGTCAGTCTAGCACGGGCATATTTACCTTTCGCATTACCCAGGGGCATTCTTCTTCAGTGGTCTCCCACTCCGCCACCCCCTATGCATGTTTAACGTTAAATTCTCCACACACCAGTATGATATGTACATAATGTATTGTATATTTGGCAGTTGCTTCCTTTACCTCGTGCTTTAGTAGGCTCATTAAAGTATCTCTTTTTATTTGTTTCCCAGCCTGATGTCCACGTCCATGGCCACTTCAACATCAGCAATCCTAATATGTTGCCCTTTGGGACTGGTGTCTGTTAAGGATTTGACAGTGATCTTCTAATGCTGTGGATCTCCATACAGTTTGTGACAGCTTCTCCAGAACCCTTCTTTCTTAGCTAGAAACCTTACAACATGTATGTCTTCTGAATCCACATGAGCTAATCACAGGAAGGTCTTCATAAGCTTTAATATGCTGCACTTCTGTGTATAGTTATTTATCTCTGATTGAGTAGGCGTCCACAGTTATGGGGCTACTTCTTATTTTGAGGCCAGCTTGATAAGCATCGAGGAAGGATCTAACTCTGTGACTAGAGGACTTAACAAAGATTTTCTAATGACTACATTGATCATTGGTTTGGTGACATTGATAATTGGTTTGGGGATTAGGATTATCTGGGGCCTTAATTCTTGTGATATTTCTAACACCTCATTATGAGAGATCGCTCTCTCTCTTGGTCCCATCATTTTTGCACGATTTTTTCATCACCTTAAGATCAGATATACAACAAACTGAGGAACTGAGCAGATTGGTTGCCGTGTGTTGCATATGGTTAGCCCTTAAGCGAACTCTCACTTTATACTGATTTGCTGTCAATATTTACTTGCCAATAGGTACCCTATACTGGGATGAGGAAAATTAGGTCATCATCGCAAGACGTGTTTCTTTTTTGTTTGGGTCTTAATGCAAGACTGTTTTGCATGAGCACTTCATCACGTTGAGCTGAGAAACTTTTTTATGGACATATGATGATGCTATGCTATGGCAGACCATTATTCCATTGGTGTTTGCCTGAATCTAAGGGATCATGGAAGTCTCCTACCACTGTGACAACCGCATCTTGGGCTCAATGCAGCATAAGCCCATCCTCACTCCTCACTCCCACCATTTCTTCAGAAGGGTATGGCTGATATCTGGCTTACATTTTGTCACCATGGCCTTGACACCCACTCTCAGGCTGCCTTTGGCCTTAATTGAGAAATTGTTGGAGGGTAACAACATTTGCTTTGGTTTGTTTAGTGAAGTCACTCTGACTATAGTTCTAGGAACACTCCTTGCTGGTCAGTCACTATGGGTAAGATGCATTTTACTACAGATAGGCGTCTGTAAGTACTTCCAATAAGGCTCTTCAAGCAGGTGAAAACTTGCTGAATTTAAATTTGTCTTAAAGCTAACAGAAATAAATTATTCAGGATTTCCCCAGTATTGCAAATGGTAGCAGGTGGACAAGACCTTCTAAGGTTATTTGCTCACACTAGCAGTATTCTAAAATAACTATCAGAAAAAGTTAAAGGTTACTTTAATAGTTAAAGATGATATGAAGCCATTGAGAGTTAAATTAGCAGGACCCCGCAGTCCAACTAGAATATTTAACAGAGCAGGAGGGCCTGTATCTTTAGATTACTTGGCATTATTTACTTTATTTATATTTTCACCATATATTATTAGAAAACTTTAGAGAAGCATAACCAAATTCATTCAGGTAGTATAATATCCTGTGATACATCTATAAGGATAGCAAGACAAGACTTAGAAGTGAGGCTGAAGGGAATTTGGAGAGCAAACTTTTAGGATTAGAAATGAAAGGTCCTACCAAGTGTAGGTCAGAGAAGTCAAACAATGGATCTCACATGCTGTTTAAATAAATGTGTCTTTGAGCCCTTACTGAAAGAAAGTACCTTGAAAGGAGAGTCAGTTTTGTCATTCGCTGCATAGGTAGAAGCTACAAGTGCTGTGCACAGTTCTACACATTTACAATTATGTACACCACATTTCTGACTTCTCTTAACAATTTTTCAGTACTAGACCACAGTATCATGTACTGTTCAACCTTAATTACACCCTATGGTAAGTGCATGGTATAGTATCATTTTAGTTTTGCATTGCAAACGTTAGTTTTATCTCTCCACCGTCAAACCCATCCAAATCATCACATCCAAAATCGCAGATTTCCTTGTTTCCTTGGATATAAGAACAGAACAATAATGACTTTATCCCTTATTCTGGTTGTCTCTTGTTTCTTTCTAGCGTCACCACATCCTTATCAAACAGTTAATGTAAACATATAGGTTCTGTAAGTCTGTACACTACTTTCTTTGTCTGAACTCAAACATGACATATAACAAGGCATTCCTAATGTTCCTCTGAAAGATAAATGTCAAAATGTTGGTCAAAAAGTAGAAGGAGGGGTGTGATACGTCCACATCATTTCCAGTAAGGCATGCTTAAAATACATACCACTGCATTTTCTCAAATGTAAGCATCATACAATAGCAGGCTTTAACGTGATTTGTTAAGCGAGAGCTGCAGAACGTTTCTTCACTTTGCATATTCGTTTGCCACTTAAATAATCATGTAAATGTTCTTAAAGAACGTTAACAAACTTCAGTATGTGTCCCAATCACAAATTTGACTCATGCACATTTTCAACAAATGGGATAATTGCCTAAAACATTAAGTAGCAGGTTGAACTCCTGAAGGTCACGTTAAGTTCAAATGCAGTAGCATTAGCATGCCTTTCTATTCTCGTTAACTCTTGTACACGGTTTAAGGCTTGTTCTATGTCCTAGCATGTTCCTCAACCTCAGAGGACATTTCAAGCTCTATTTCAACACCTGGCCACCATTATATCTCCACTACCCTTTGCTTAATCCTGCTCACATCACGTTAATTATGCCTTCACGCGATATGTTATGGACAACATCCAACAAGTGGTTCCTTAACGCATGTGCAAGAATGAACTCATCCCAACTCACTCAGCTCATTCTCAGCAAGAGCAATTGGTCTGTAATTCTCTTGTATTGTTTTCCACACTGGCCACCAGAGCTTAATTTAGATTGAAATTTTTTTGTGTAAAGTCACTTCACTTTTTCCTTTTAGCTCATTCTCCCCCTTTACCTGTACTTCTATAATCTCTGATGTCTGCATTCATAGTTACTGATTTAGCGTATGTACGAAGCATCTCTGATTAAGGAATCTCTCTGGGTAGACTCTGAAAGAAGTTCATATCAATCTTTTGATTTAAGCCAAAAGGCAATAGGATACAAATAATGAAAAATGTTTGGAAAATATAATGTCTCAAAATGAATCTCATAACAGTGATGTAGATTCAATAATCCGCCCACATGCAGGCTTCACCAAATTAAAAAGTAATTACACTCTATTCTTGTAAAGTATCAAAGATGTGGTTATCTGAAACTGATTTCATAAATTTAATCTCAAATGAGAAGATAAAACTATAAATTCTACTTCAAGTAAATATCAATGTGAATAATGAATTAGACAGTAGACACCAGTTCCTTTCTCTTGGACTGAGCCGGAAGTGAGGAAGTAGAGGAAAAATGTACAACGGAGGGCAAAAAGAATAAAGAATAGAATAAAGAATTATAATTATTATTATTGGGACACTTGTAAAGCGCTGCGTTACGCACACCGGCGTGTCCACGCGCTGAAAGTGGGAGAGGCAGCGAGCAGGGAGCACAGAAGCTGAGCGGACAGTTATTTCGTGTAAAGGAATGTTTTAAGTTTCGCTCGGAACCTAGCTTCCTCCGGTTCCAGGCGCAGGTCCGCTGGCAGTTTATTCCAATTATTTGCCGCTAGGCATCTAAAGGACCTACCTCCCATGCGGGCTTTCTTGACTCTAGGGATCCTCAGTAGACCGCCCCCTGCAGATCTAAGCGCACGTGTTGGTTGGTACACTTCGATCAGTTTATTCAGAGGGTCGGGTGCCCTGCCATTCAAGATACGATGACAGGTGCAGAGGGCTTTGTATTCCACTCTTCTCCTCACAGGGAGCCAGTGTAACTGCTGGAGGGCCGCCTTAGAAGGCGCCCTTTTGGGCAGCCTGAGAATCAAACGTGCTGCCGCATTCTGCAGCACTTGCAGGCGTGCCATACTTTTTTCTGGAGCCCCCAGGTACAGCAGGTTCCCATAGTCCGACCTAGCTGTCACCAGAGCATGAACCAGGGTTTGACGGGCATCAATCGGGAGTAAGTCAAGGACCTTTCTCAGTTTCTTCAAAATCCCAAAACAAACTCCCACCACCAGGTTGATCTGGGGGCCAAAAGTAAGACCCGCATCAAACCACACCCCCAGATTGCGTGCCTCTTGGCAGGGGGTTGGGGTTGGTCCAAGACAAGATGGCCACCATGCCGACGACCAAGCAGACTGGGCTCTCCCCACCACCAGCACCTCTGTCTTGCTGCCATTAAGCTTCAAACAGTTGATAGCCATCCACTCGGCAAGATCTTTCATGCACGACCGGAAGCCATCGGCAGCAAGACAGGGCGCGTGCGATAGGGAGATCACCAGCTGCGTATCGTCGGCATACGAAACCAATTGGAGACCATGACTCTCCACAATCGAGGCAACAGGCGCGACATACATATTAAAAAGGGTCGGGCTCAATGACGAACCCTGCGGCACGCCTTGGCCCAGGGGCACCCCCTTTGAATAGCAGTCTCCTTGCCTGATTCGAAAGCTTCTCCCCTTGAGGAAGTCCTGGATCCATCTCAGCGCGGTGCCAGAGATGCCACCTCTGTTCAGACACTGTAGCAAGATGTTGTGAGCTACAGTGTCGAACGCCGCGCTGAGGTCCAACAGGATCAAAGCCATAGTTTGGCCTGCATCCACACCCTCTCTCAGATGTTCCGTAGCCATAAGAAGGGCGGACTCGGTCGAATGGCATGGCCTAAAGCCAAACTGCGTCGCGTGGAGCAGTCCCGTCTCTTCCACGTGCTTCATAATTTGGGTATTAACCACCTTTTCCGCCACCTTTTCCAAATACAGTAACTATCTGTTGTTATTTGTTCCACTGACAACCTACACAACATTTGGTAACGCATGTGGGAGCTACATTGGCTAGGCTTGTTTTACAGTCACCTCACAAACAAAAACTTCTAATTTCTTTCTTTACATCTTTGATGGTTGTAGGTGGGCCACAGTTGATAAGTGTTGCTTATTCCACCTTTTCTTGTTTTCACATTTGTCAGCAGCCTTGTTTCTGTTCTGATGATGTTGACTATTGCTCATCATTCACATATCCATGTGCATGATTTACTTTGTTATGTATGTGACCTGACTATTAATGTGAAACTGCATCAATTGGAACTCTATTCTTGGGCTCACCAACATGTTTATTTAGGCCGAACATCACCCAGCCCATATTTCATTTTGTTTGCCCACAAGTGAAGACACTGAAATTGTTACTACAGTTCTAAACCAGAAGTGGGTCTGCTCCAGCTTGTCTCCTCATTTCCCTTCACAGGCATTGCATGACTCACGTTTCTTTGCTGGTGAGAATTGCAGGTTGCTACAATATGAAATATGCTGCTAACACGCTCACCTAATTCACAGGCTACAATTCCCAACATGTCCACTTTCAGACATACCAGCAAAACCACATAGGCCTAAACAAACCTTTCTTTTTTAGGGAGTCATGTAGCCTTTGTTTAAATGTGGGAGGTTAGTAATGGGTTTAGGACACTAGGGACCAGATGTATGACGGAATTTTTCATGCGCAAATGGGTTTTAGACCCGTTTGCGCATGCAAACAAACTGTGGCCCATGTACTTACCTTATTTTGCGAGTCGCTAATTAAATAGCGACTCGCAAAATATGGTTAGCGACTCGCTATTAGGAAGGGGCGTTCCGAAGGTGTCCCTTCCTAATAGCGAGTCTGAACTCTGCGTAAGAATGTTTTGAGACCACAATTACAGTCGCAAAACACTCGCAATTTACCACCCAGGGACCACTGCTTGCACTTAAAAAAGTTTCTTTTTTTTTAAATGCATACCTTTTCCCTTTTTTAAGGAAAACAGGCTGCATTAAAAAAAAATTGCTTTACTCAAAAGCAGTCCCAGACATGGAGGTCTGCTGACCCCTGCAGGCCATCAACCCTGGAAGTTCCAGCCATTCCCAATGGGGTCGCAAATTGCGACAGCCTCATTAATGTATGCATGAGGCATGCAATTTGCGACCCCATTGGGAATCGCAAACAGTGTCTCAGACACTGTTGTACGTTGGCAATTGCGACTCGCAAAGTATGACTCACAATATGGTGCAATTTACCAGTCGCTATTGCCAATGGTCGTACACCTGGCCCAAAGACCAGCTACACTGAATTAGCCATGGTTAATAGGAAAGGCATTGGACACTACTTCCTGTCTCATGTATTGGTGTATTGGAGAGGACAAAAACAAAAGGTAAGGACTTTCTACAGAAGAAAAGAGTGGCAACAGCATGGAGAAAATATCAAAAGGATTTATCAGTGTACATATCACTTAGGTTAATATGTCAAAAGACAAAAAACAATATTCATAAACAATTCTTTAACATCCCAATACATTTCGGGTTCCCCCCGTACCCTTCATCAGGGGAAATCTAGTTTATCAATGTCCACAAGTGTAGTTAAACTCCTCAGAGTCAGTCAGGTTGCGAATCTACAAACAAAGACATACAGTAGCCTTAGTTACAATGAAAGAAAAATATATGCACTTAAAATCAACATGTTACATATTTCTGTGGGTTTTTGCATGCTAAACAGCGACAGGAATACCAGAAGTTATTTAGTGAAAAAGTTCCAAGTGGTGAAAAACCCAGAAATAAATTCAAATCTGAAAGGTGCCTACATCACAAAAGACAAAAGACCAAAAGCAGCCTGACACCAAGACTCTTGAGAAAGACTCCGACTGTGTGTTATATATATGGTGTTATTTAACATCAGTGCAATGAGAAGACTACTATCATCATAGTAATATATCTAGAGAACTTATATATGATACCTTCAGTATCTTGCTGGGATAAATGATATTCCTCATATATGTAAAAATAGCAGTTTCTCCTGTTGAAATAGGTAGGGTTGTACACTTTTGCCTATTCTTTTATCAAAATTAATTAAAGATTCAATGGTGACCTCAAGCTCATTACTCCCCATAGATGTGCGCTATCTGATCCAAAGTAGCAATCCGAAGCCAAGATAAACCTCTTCTGACACTAAAGATAATAATAATGATAAAGGACCCATTATTAAAGTCCAGTTCTATTCAAACAGTTTTGTTACCCACTAATCGTATTCAATGTCTCAGCGTCTTCATCTTCCTCCAACGAGCAAATAGTCTCCCCTTCGGTATCTGTTGTCTTATGTTCAGGGGATGTCTGAAAACCACATTTGGATCCTCCGTTAGGGTAAATAATTCATGCCTAAGTCTAAACTTAGTATTAAACTTAAATTTTGAGGGTTCCTCCTACCTTCCAGCTTTCTAGTTGCCGTCCATACGTCTAACCGCTCCTCGTGTGTCTGTTACAGCTAGTTGCTGGTTCTGAATACATGAACTGACAACAGGGATGGTGCGCCGCCCTCCATTTGTCGTAAACATAAAGAAAGAACTACAAGCATATTAACACTACCCTTATCCAAAATGGCGCCCATAATCAGATCACGATAAAAAGATCGAGTGAATGCAATATGAAAAAGGTGAAACTAATGATGATGATAAGCATGAGAAAAGATAAGGGAAGTGATAATAAACAAAAGTGGAAGTAGTGATGAAATCAAATAGAATGAAATAAAGTGCAATGTAGTGTCGTCAAATGGTATGCAAAACACCCCTCACATTCTAGATTCACAGGGTGATACTTCTATAAAAAGCACAGAAGTTCATAATGGTCGTTCAGACCCCCTGGGATTACGGTTCCTAACTTTTTGATCCATTGTGTTTCTTTCCTTGAAAGTATATTGTTAATGTCCATGCCTGTGTGTGGTGCTATGCTCTCAAGGATCGTGTATCTCAATTGCGTAATAGTATGACCTGCAATAATCCAATGGGCTGCTAATGCGGAATTCATATTTTTATTCCGTATGCAGCTCTTATGCTCCACTATCCTAGTTTTAATTTTTCTGCTTGTTCTGCCCACGTAAATCAGACCGCAAGGACACTTTATTGCGTATATGACATTGTCAGTTGTGCAATCAGACGTATGTCTTAAAGGGATTGCTTTCCCAGTTTTTGGATGTCGGAATTCCTTTCCAATGATGACATTCCCACATTGGTCACAGTTGAGGCACTTCCTCATTCCCTTGAATGATTTAAGTTCATTTGTTTTTGGTGCTTTCAGCAGTTCCCGAAGGTTCTGTGCCCGAGTATGGGCAAACAAGGGTATTCCTGATATAACCCCATCAAAATCAGGTTCATTCTCAATCAGTTCCCATCTCCTCCGGATGATGGCTTTGATTTTCGGGGCTTGAGATGAATATTTTAAAACGAACACCTCCTTTTTTCCTCCTGGTTTATTCTGTTTTTGTAGTAGATCTTCTCTTTTTTTATTTGATACTGTTCTTCTTTCTTCAATCAAAGTAGAATCTGGATAACCATAGATCTATACCTATACCTATACCTATACCAAAAACTGGGAAAGCAATCCCTTTAAGACATAAGTCTGATTGCACAAATGACAATGTCATATACGCGGTAATGTGTCCTTGCGTACTGATTTACGTGGGCAGAACAAGCAGAAAAATTAAAACTAGGATAGTGGAGCATAAGAGCCGGATACGGCATAAAAATATGAATTCCGCATTAGCAGCGCATTGGATTAATGCAGGTCATACTATTCCGCAAATGAGATACACGATCCTTGAGAGCATAGCACCACACACAGGCATGGACATTAACAATATACTTTCAAGGAAGGAAACATAATGGACCAAAATATTAGGGACCGTAATCCCAGGGGGTCTGAATGACCATTATGAACTTCTGTGCTTTTTATAGAAGCATCACCCTGTGAATCTAAAATGTGAGGGGTATTTTGCATACCATTTGACGACACTACATTGCACTTTATTTCATTCTATTTGAATTCATCACTACTTCCACTTTTGTTTATTATCACTTCCCTTCTCTTTTCTCATGCTTATCATCATCATTAGTTTCACCTTTTTCACATTGCATTCACTCGATCTTTTTATCGTGATCTGATTATGGGCGCCATTTTGGATACGGGTAGTGTTAATATGCTTGTAGTCCTTTCTTTATGTTTACGACAAATGGAAATGTTGTCAGTTCATGTATTCAGAACCGGCAACTAGCTGTAACAGACACACGACGAGCGGTTAGACGTATGGACGGCAACTAGAAAGCTGGAAGGTAGGAGGAACCCTCAAAATTTAAGTTTAATACTAAGTTTAGACTTAGGCATGAATTATTTACCCTAACAGAGGATCCTAATCTGGTTTTCAGATATCCCCTGAACATAAGACAACAGGTACGGAAGGGGAGACTATTTGCTCGTTGGAGGTAAGATGAAGACGCTGAGACATTGAATACGATTAGTGGGTAACAAAACTGTTTGAATAGAACTGAACTTTAATAATGGGTCCTTTATCATTATTATTATCTTTAGTGACAGAAGAGGTTTATCTTGGCTTCGGATTGCTACTTTGGATCAGATAGCGCACATCTATTGTGAGTAATGAGCTTGAGGTCACCATTGAATCTTTAATTAATTTTGATAAAAGAATAGGCAAAAGTGTACAGCCCTACCTATTTCAACATGAGAAACGGCTATTTTTACATATATGAGGAATATCATTTATCCCAGCAAGATACTGAAGGTATCATGTATGAGTTCTCTAGATATATTACTATGATGATAGTAGTCTTCTCATTGCACAGATGTTAAATAACACCATATATATAACACACGGTCGGAGTCCTTCTCAAGAGTCTTGGTGTCAGGCTGCTTTTGGGCTTTTGTCTTTTGTGATGTAGGCACCTTTCAGATTTGAATTTATTTCTGGCTTTTTCACCACTTGGAACTTTTTCACTAAATAACTTCTGGTAGTCGTGTCGCTGTTTAGCATGCAAAAACCCACAGAAATATGTAACATGTTGATTTTAAGTGCATATATTTTTCTTTCATTGTAACTAAGGCTACTTTATGTCTTTGTTTGTAGATTTGCAACCTGACTGACTCCGAGGAGTATAACTACACTTGTGGACATTGATAAACTAGATTTCCCCTGATGAAGGGTTCAGGAGGAACCCGAAATGCATTGGGCAGTTAAAGAATTGTTTATGAATATTGTTTTTTGTCTTTTAACATATTAACCAAAGTGATATGTACACTGATAAATTCTTTTGATATTTTTTGACATGCATTAACTTTGAATTTTGAATTTTACTTCATGGTTTACATTGGATGTTTTTGAGAAAATTGAAAAATACAAATTTGCTTATTAAATTGCAAAACGATTGATTACTAAGCTCAGGCCCGAGTGCCCTTAAGCTGTGCATTGCTTTCAGTCAAGGTTTTTCCCTAGACTCATATTAAAGTAATTTCTCCCGGGAAATAGGTACTTTCCCCAACAGCTTTGCACGCTAACAGTGATAACATTTATTTTAATTCATTCACTAGTGAGAACAATAGGTGTGCAGATCCACACACATTTATACAACAGCATGGAGAAAGACATGCTTCCTTCAATGCATAAAACACATTAACAGAGTAGAACAGTACTTTTTTCAATTTCTTGTTTGTTTGCAAGTGAAACTACACAAACTTGTTTGGGGGAAAGGTATAAAACATAAATGAACACAAATAGATTACATTTAGTCATTTAGTTTCATGTTTTGATATCTGTTTGTTAACATTTACATTTTTTCCCTATCCTTTCGTATTCGCACAATGTTAACATTTTAATTTTTTCCCTATCCTTTCGTATTTGCACACTTGTGTATGTGTGTGTAAATATAGATATATATTTATAGTGACTTTTCAATTTTCCCACCTGCACTACTTGTTGAGAACCGTATGGTGCTCTATCGCATACCAGAGATGAAATAGGGATTTTAGATTAGTGAATTATTCTTCTATTTAGCATCTCCTGCTGCTGCAGATCTTGATACTGCGGTGTGCTGCTGAAACATTTCCTTTGGAATGACTCTCTTTGCATCAGCATGACACATCTAAGAAATGAATATATCAAAAACACCTGCAAAAAGACTTCAGAAAGGGATATTTTTAAATGCAGTGCATGTGTGAAGAAAGAAAGGTTCATGGGTTTAAAGAAATACTCACATGTACAAGACCCAGATTCAGGTCAGGAAATAGATGGAAAGAGCCATGGTAAGAGATAGTTTAACGTTACATCAGTTTTGTACTGCTTTTGCAGCCAGATTGAAGGTGAATATATTTGTCTCTTTTTCCTCTCTCTCTCTCTCTCTATCTCTCTGTTTCACTCTCTTTCTCTCTCTCTCCCAACTATGTCTCCTCGCCATCTCAGTTTCTCTCTCTCATTCAGACACAAATATTTTTCTTTCATTATTTCATTCCAAAGTTCTTTATTTCGTGCGTTCTTTCAGTCTTTCTCATTCTCTAGCTCTCACCCACTTTCATATCCCTACATCCGTGACAACCACTCTCTCGTTGGGTGGTTTCTGTTTGTGGTGCTATCTTGTACTTAAGGGTGCTCACTTTGCATGCCAAATGCGCGCACATAATTGATGGACAGAAAAACAGTGATCCTACATGAACTATTGTGGGGCCTCCATGCTGCCCAGCAGGTCATCCGTGCACCTTTATCAGTTTCCCTTCTTGTAAAAACAGGGTACTTCCATACAGTGGAAGTTGTGCTGATAGTGCGTAAGTAGAGGTGTTGACGTGGATGCACCCCTTCCTCCTGCTAGTCTTTTATCTGTTTTTCTGTTTTGGTCTGTTCTGTACCCATATCAGACTAGTGGCCTCTGAACTTGAACTCTCATTCTGATGCCTGTCTGATGCAAATTGTAGCCTGGAAAACAAGCAAGCACACTGCCCACATATACGTTATCTTGTCTCTCCTCTCATCAGCTGGATTAGTAATAGCTGACATATCTTGTTGTTTGATATTGTTGCTCAGTAACTTTTCTTGTCCCAAAACTTCTACAAAGCCTGTGCGGGCGTGCAGAGCTTTGTATACCACTTTTGAAAATAGTACTCCTGTTTGCTGTAGGGCATTTCCTTACTTCTTCAAATATTGCCTTGTATTATCACATTTGAACAGCGCTTCATAACCCCGGAGTCATGAAGCACTTTGACTTGCATCTGTACCTATCATTTCTTTGGAAGTGTATGGTTGCAAGGATATTGAATTTAGATCACCCTATGCAGGAAATGTTGACTAAGAGGATTAAAGAGATGGTCTAAGCATGTTGCAGCAAGCACTGCAGCCCATGTGGTGTTGCAATGAGTGCAAGTGTAAACGCAGCAACACGTATGAGTTTTTTGCACCTAGATCAAACTCTGAATATCTTGCACATAATGGTGGGAAGAGCCATGATTGTAAAAATGTTTGGAATTGATGTTGGCTGTCAATTCTTCTTATTCAAGCAAACATCCGATGTTTGAAGGAGTCGGGAGAGAAGGAGGTTAGACTAATATGTGACATTTTGAGTCAAAGCCCCAAGGGAAATTGGGCAAGCCTTGAATGCAGTGATCTAGCTTGATGGTAGACCAATAATAAAGCCATATCTTTCTTTTCTTTGGGGGGGGGGGTGTCAAAGAAAGAAAGAAAGTAACTGGAAAATGAAAGAGCCTAGTTGTCAGCAAAGTAGAGCTTGTCCTCAAACTCTGGTGGTTTTCCCAGACGTAGGTCACCTAACACACTGAGTCTCTGTCATCATCGTCCTGCTGTGCCACTTCAGGTATGGTGCAATCCTTGGTATAAAGTGCGGAATCATTTATATCATGGGTAACCTCTCCACATTTTGGGCGAGACACTGGTCCTTCTCAATATCAGAACAGCACCAGCAGCACTGAAAACACACTCAGCAGAGAAACATCTATGGGGCAAGCCAGATAGTTTATTGCCAGCCTGCTGAGCACCGGCCATTGGCGCCTTTTCCCATACCAATATAGCAATAGGTTTTGACAAAGAAGACCTCTTTTCGGTCATCCAGATGGGCTTAGACCATCCGATCAATGGTCATGGATGCTTTGCTATGCCTCTTATGCCTGTGCCTCAGCACTGGTCTCAAGTTCCACCTGTATAAACCATTCCTGAGGCAAATGTGGGGCTGAAGCTCCTGTTCTTATTGTTGTGGTTCTTGGTGTTTTTGGTGTTTTTGGCTCCTGTGAACCAACCGCACGGCCCTTGGTCTCTGCAGTTGAATTTGAAGCCGGCTGCTCTGCAGTACTTGTTGTGCCATGGTGGAGATGGGCCTCTAATTCCCAGCCGTTCTTTTTCTAGCTGACTGGCTTGTACAGCTATCCATGTTTTGTAGCTGGCAACATCCCCGTCTGCAAAAAAAAAATGAAAGTGTGCAGTAATTGTTTTTAACTGCGGATGAATAATTGTGGCACAAATGTAATGGTTGGATGACACCCTTGTATTTTCAGATAAGCAAAGGGTTAAGCACTCCACCGAATCATAATCTTCTTTTTTTCCTCACATCTGAGTCCATTGATGACGCCACCTTTAGCTGCTCCTATAGCATGTGCAAAAATGGGATAGCTTGGCTCATGATACATTTAACTAGGCCCCATTGCTCCATCTCTATGATTATGCCTTTCACAGTAGCGTCTCCTCTATGCAAGGCATATTCATTGCTTGGTCTGTACTGCTCAAACAGACGTTCAAGCATGTAATAAGTTGAGTTCCAACGTGTTGGCACCTCCTGGGTGAATGCTTTAACTGGCATTCTATTATCACATTGAATGATCCTCAGCTGCTTCCGGGCTTTAAAAGAATGGCTCTAGTTTGTGCAGAATCTTCTGCAGGTGGTCAGCAAGTTGCTGACTCTGTCTTCTTTTTTACGAAAGTCTTGAACAATGATGTTAATGCAGTGAGCCAAACACAGGAGCCTGAAATAGCCAGCATCGGCCATGGCCTTAACTACATTACTGCGATTGTCCGTGGCAACAAAACCAATGTTAAGGCCTCTTTGTTGCAGCCATTCAAAGACCTTGTTGTCAAAGTCTTCTAAAATGTTTGCAGCAGTTGATATTTCTCCATGGTGAACATGTCTACTGTTGCATGTTTCCGAGCGGCATTAAAAATCTCAGTACCGTCAACACCTGCAGATATCGTTTCTCTAACCCCCAAAAAAGAGATCCAGTGTGCAGTGATGCACATGTAATCAGGGGCTTGGCAACTGGTCCACATGTCTGTTGCCAGGTGGTTAGTGCAAACAGCACTCTGCTGCAATGTTTGTCCAAGCAATTCCAGCATGTTGTGATGTAGTGCTAGAACAGCAATTCTGGCGAAATAGAACTGGCTGGGAATCTCCCATTTCGCGCAGATGGCTACCACAAATTCAAGGAAACCCGCCCCTTCCACAAAAGAAAAAGGGAGGAGGCATAGCACTAACATTATAGCCAGCTTTGCATTGTACAAATGTGCTGCAAGTCCAACCTAAACATGCTGAGAATGGTAGCCTGAATTTTTTTCTTTTTGCGTGTCATTGATGCAGGTGACTTCTTGACACCTGATGTTAGGCTCAATGCACATTTTTTCGTTGCAGTACTCTCTTGCCTTGGACCACTTGGTGTCTCAGCCTGACTCTTGTGCCATTGCGTTGTTGGTCATTATGATATGGGCGGTACCACTGCACTGCTAGGGACAGGGCTGCTTTGTGTAGTGGAGAAACTGTCTTCCTCTTGTTCACCTTCCATGTGATCAGATCTTCTTCATCCCCTCCACGAACAACACTTGCAGTTTCTTGGCTGCTATTGTGTGCCTCCAACTGGATAAAGAGTTGTGTTTTCTCAGATGGGTTGTTTGGCCTCCGGTACCATAGTTTCTATCAAGCTTACCCGACTAACACCTACTTCACCAATGGAGCATATAGCAATGTTCACCTCCTTCCTGCTAAGCGAAAATAAGTCTCAAACTAGGGAGGTCAACTTTCTGACGCTGCTGGTGCCACTTGCACTGTAAGATTAACTGGTAGGTGGGCATGACGTTTGACTTTCTACAGTACCTACTTCTTCTGAGGTGGTTGTGGTGGATGTAGGCTGCTGTCCAGACTTTTTAATATGGCAGATAGAGGTGGTGTTGGTGGAATCTGTGTTGGTGGTATCCGTGCCACATCCCTCACAGCAATTTGGGATGGGGTAATGTCGGTTCTCCACTGTGGCAGGGCTAATGTCCATGCTGACTGGCTCATCATCATCTTTCTCTTCTACATCTACCTCTATAACTCTAAGGCTTTCTGGAACCTTCCTTTTCACTAGTCTTGTCTTGTGGCATGTCTCACTCTCAGACTGACGTGGGATCCAAGTGACATGTAGATCATCAGAAGGGGGTTTGAAGAAGAAGTTGATGGACTAAGCCTCCTTTTTCTTGCTGGGGATCTGGAAAACAATGGATCTTCTGAAAGAGTGGCTTGCTCTTCTTCCTCAGCAGGAAGCTCGATCTCCTGAACTGCTCCTACTTCATGAGGAACAATTACTATTGCAGGTGGTTGCTGCCGTTGTTGCCAACTTATCTGAATTTCCTGCATTGATTGGGTACTACTTTACAATAACGATAAGTCAATTTCAACATCACTGCTCGTTGGCGTAGTGATTAGACTTGCTGCCTTTGCAACAGACATGGGCTTGGGTCTAGTTTGGGGGTGTGGGTACACTGATGAGAGGGTGCTGCTCCCAGCTTGTTTCCGGGACACTGCTGCAGGCACAATTTTTGGTTCCTCAAAAAAGGTTGTGGGTGACATACCGGTGGTGGTAAGTGGCAGTGCCCTATTCTTCTCACTAGCAACTTTCTTGGTACTGGACCTGGTACCTTTCTTTGGGGCCATCTTGAAGATGTCAGTTAGCACGCAGTGGCACAAGTTGAAGAGATGTTTGTCTGTGGTCACACTTCATGTGACATCATGCGCAGGCCTTCTGTTTGGCAGTACAATGGGTGTATTTGTCTCCTACTCTTTTGTGTACTTAAAAGCAAAGAAGCAAGAAGAACATCAGAGAAACGTGGCATTGTTGTGGTTCAATTACTAGTACAAACAAATGCAATATAATTTAGTATGTGTGGTCACACATGTTAGTGTTATTACCTTAGTTACAGGATAGAGTGTAACCATTTGTGAGTCTTTCACAACAGCAAGGGTTTTCATGGTGTACTGTGTATTCCACATTAGTACACTCAGGAAGAAAAGGAAAGAAGAAAAATATCAACAAAAATACAAATGTAACGGTTTGGCATTGTGTATCACATGGGATGCAGCACCCAGGGAGCTGCAGCTGACAAATAAAATGACAATGGAAGCAATAGGCCAAGGGGAACAAATGGAAGACAGACATGCACGCCTATATGGCAAAAGTACACTAACTGCCTCCACAAAACTGCCACCAGCCAAATGGTCACAACAATAACAAGCAGGAGGCCTGGAAAACAATGAACCCAAGCAGGCCTATATGGACACAGACTTTACAAAATGGCCCCTGGCCACATTGGGAGGCTAAGCTAAGGACAATGCTTGCCCACTATTACAAACATTCTCACACACTGGCCAGACAAAGGAGGCATACTAAACAACACATCTTTAATGCAACAATGTCAAAAACAAAAAGCCAAAGGGCTTAAAAAAGGTTTACAAGTTACAACCACACACATCCAACAAAGGCCTTTAACACACATGAAAAAAGTGAACTACCCCCAAAAAACACATTTCGTATTTTAATCCGATGCAATCCATGCCCTAAATTATGTTTACATTCAACAGACACCACATAAACAGTTGTTTCATCCACCCATGAGTAGCTCTAGGCCTATTGGTTGGAAAACCCATTGGCAGACTAGGTAACATAGTGAATCAATTCAAATCAATACTGCAAATGTATTAAAACATGGAGAAAATGTATTGAACTGTGGTACATTTTTGCTGCATAAAAGAAGAAAAAATTGCATGCAAAACAAAAAACAGCAAGAAACTATGACCACCACAAAGAAGGCATGCAGGCCTGTGGCAGAACTAATCACATAGGCTGCCTTCACAAAATGGCCACCAGCCACATGGCCAGGCCACAACAACAAGCAATGAGCCCATAAAGAGCAGACAGACAATGCAGGCCTATGGCAAAAGCACACTGACTGCCTCACAAAATGGCTACCAGCCACATGGTCAGTCACAGCACAACAAGAACAAGCAGGACCTCTTGGCAGACTACTCGGCTACATAATGAATTAAATAAATATTGGAAATTGATTTCAATAGTTGGAGAAAATATAGTGAACTGTGCAACATGTTTCCTTTATAAAAGAAGAAAAAATACTTACTTACAAAGAAACAACTAGGCCTCTACTGAAACTACAGACCACCTACCACAATGCATTTTTTTTTTAAATGATGAAAAGTACAAAAAATCTAGGTGCATGGCTCCAATCAAACAAACAACACCAATTTTCCAACTTACTTGTGAAATCTCAAATTCAAAAATCCTCAAATCCAATGATATCTGATACAGTAGACCAAAAGAGTGATCCTTCCAGCTCTAAATCCAAATGAAAAGTACTGGGAGGAGAACGCTAGACAGGAACAGGAAGTTGGGGAATCTGGGGCACTTCTTTCCTATTAAAAAAAGTAAAAAAAAGAAAAAGGACTCCTTGCATGAAAAAGTACATCCAAATGTCAATTTGAGGAGTATTTTAATATCCAAATCGTCATTTCGAGAAGGTTTTGATAATGCTTGAAAAACTTCTGCTGGCAGTCCGATTGCTCGCCCGAATGACGGGTTCGCGATTGCAAAGTCTTGTGGGACCATGCGGCCACTTAGCAAATCTCGTGGCACTGGCGAATGCCTCAGGAAACCTCTTTGGCGATTGCAGGCCAGTAATTCGCTTCCGGGCGTGCGAAAATGCATATCGTCACGCACATACAAAAAAACCTCTCCTCTGTTGCAGAGTGCAGAGTTTTGCCGCAACTCCACATTTTACGCAGAATGCAGAGTTGCCAAAACTCTGCAAACTCCAAGAGTGGAGCGGAGTTTTATACCCAGGGTTAGTTTATACTCATTAAGCAGGCAGGATTTACATGTAGACACATCTAGAGGAGATTATACAATAAACACTTACACTAGGTTGCTTTATTAATAAGTTGATACAGTTAATGCCCAAAATTGCTATGCTTGCCTGCAGTGACCTCCTTCAGTAGATAAATGCATACTTATCATTACATACCCCTAACATATGGTGTTGCTTGTAGCTTACTAATGAGTCTTTTCTATTGAAAGGGAAATTTTCAGCATTACTATTCTAAAATTGTTGGTTTTTTTTACAGAGTTTTATATAGCGTGAACCTGACCCGAAGGTATCAGGTATCAGAGCACTGTACATAACACCAGTTGCGTTACATGAGGACGCATTCATTTTTTGTTAGGCACTGGGAGATTAAGTGGTTTGCCCAGAATCACAGGATGTTCAGCTTCATCGCCAAGACTCGAACCTAGTTCCCCAGATACGAAGCCGACCACCCTAGCCATTAGGCCAACTCCTCGCCTCAACTATGATTTAGTTCTTTCAGAAGCTCCTTTATTCAAACATTTGAATAGGCATTTATATCCTCAGATTACTAAAACTCCCAGTAGATATTTTGCCCCGATTAAAACATTAGATAATGCTTACTCATTTAAGCACAACCTAACCTGCATTCTTACTGACATTGAAAAGAAACTCTTAAACCAAGTAGAAGATAGGTATAGAGAAGTGAAGACTAATGCAACTGAAGAGACATATTTTCCTATTTCGTCACAAGAAGAAAAGAATCATCAGCCAGCAGGGAACATTTGAGCATTGGCATTAGATTGGCAACACCAAGGAAAGTTGTGTATACAGAATGATAAAAATGAATATGATACTATCTTTTTAGGCACAAGTGAGTGTGTTCATACTTTTGAGAACAGAGGATCTTGGAAGTTGTTTTTGGATGGTGGTGATCCTGTGATTCCCGGAGTTCATTTTATTTGTGTGAAGAATGCTTATTGCAAGCAGCATATTAAATGGCATAGCACATGTTATCTAGGAGTAGTGTTTCCAAAGATCTATCATTTAGAACACTTTGATCATCCAGTTTAGGAGGAAAGATCTAGATCCAAAAGAGGAGCTACTGCTGGAGAAGCTGTGGTAGATATTTTTGGTGCTATAATACCAAATGTAAGGGTGATACTGAATGACATTAACCCTTTCCATGCTCATGACGAGCTCAGCTCGTCATGATGCACGGTTGAGCTGTGCTGGTGACGAGCTGAGCTCGTCATGAAACAATGGAAATAATGAAAAGTCAGCACAGGAGGGGAAAACACCTAGCAGCCAAGGTGTTAATATTAGAAAGTTATCTACTGTTCTTGATAGGTTATCCACTAATACTGCTTGAAGTTTATTGCTTGTAAATACTGAAATGGTTGCTATTTGGGCTATGGTTTTGTAGAATTGGCTTGCTTTAGATATTCTGCTTGCAAAAGAAGCTGGAGTCTGCTGGATGTTGAAAGTTCAATAATGTTGCACTTATATCCCAGATAATAGTGAGGATTTACAGAAATATATAAAGAATATTACTGACATACAAAGAGAATTGGGATTCAGTGGGAAAAATATTTAATGCTATAAGCAGCTTGTTTTTGAACTTAGGGAAGTAGTATATTTGGTTCCATCTTGAAGCCTCTGTTGATCATTGTTCATTGTGCAGTGATTGTGATACTGATTGTGAAGGTGTACAGCAGATATAAGACAAAAAAAGGAATATCCCGGAAAAGAGAAGTTATGGAATGGAGAAGAAACAGAGTGATTATTAAAAGGAATTAAAACTTATGGAGGAAGTCAGATGAAAGGCAATTGCCACAACATGTGTATAGGTTGGTTCATCTGATAAGATCAACAGATAACATTGAGAGATTATGTGATGGCTTGATACGCCATCAGAAGGGTGATTAGAGCAGCATAATTTTATTCCCATCCTAAGATACCATAAGAGTTTATCATAATCATGCATAGTCAGGCACTCATATATACCCTGTGTGATGAATGTTACTAAGAAAAGATGGAGTATTGTGTATTTAAAGTACCCCACATGAAACATAATGAGACTTTTACCTGTGTGCATAGAAAGGTGACTAATTAAGGTCTTTGTAACATTTACATTTTAATATTTTAAGGAAAAGTTAATGTCTAGACGTGTAGACTAATGTTTAAACATGAATACATTTAACAAGAAATTATGTTTGTGTTGGTGTATTTGAAACAACGTTTTCATAATTCTTTGCAATTTTTGCATGTACTAAGAAGTTGAATTTGCTATATTTGTAGAAATGTGCATGTATTTGTAACTCTGCGCACTGTTAAATTGACTTAAGTTTGGGCCTTGAGAACCATTTCAGTACAAGCTCACATTTAAAGTCTAACATGTCATTTGCATTTAACCTTCAACGTAGAGTGCATTTACTTGTATTTTTGTTTCCACTGCAGGTGCGAACAAAGCCTTATTAACTAGAGAAGAAGGGTTTTTGTTTTAGTTAGATAGCATGGTATGAGAAGCTGGATCTTGGCAAGGAGAAACGCAGTAAAGAGCAAGGAGGCTAGTTCTCATGGAGAAGGAGAAGAATGGCTGAGGATGAACAAAGGAACAACTTATTGAAGTGGTAAAGGTGGTGCCAGTAACACATTTGTGCTGGATTCATGGAAAGGTACTGGAGGAGCATGTGACTTACCTTGAGTGCAGCTAATGTATTACTCTGTAAAGTAGTGAGGGTCAGAGAGACATATTAGGACTTTATCAGGTACAGACCTCGGCTTTTGCTTCTTCTTTGCGTGACTTCATGCTACTCAACGATTGGTTGGAGTTCCTTCTACTGAAAACTCTGACAGCTAACAAATTTCTATTTTCATCTTTATTCACTGCTTTCTAGTTTAGGTTTGTCCTTTTTCAGGGCAGTGTAGGGAGAGATAGCTGGCTCATGCTTACCTTTAAGAATTATTTGATGCAATTTAATACTCAATTCTTCTTCCTGATTACTTGCATTGTCATATTAGAATTAGTGATCTGTTTTTTGTTTTTTTATTTTTGTTATATAGGGTAAATCTCTTAAGGAGATTTTGTCTCGTGTTTGTTCTTTATTTTTATATGATAATGCTGGGGTTGATTTATATCAATCAGTTTCTACATTTATAATTAAATATTACTAATATCAGATTTAGTTGATGAGTGGATTATTGTGTGAGCCAATTGATTACACTGTATTGAAATTTTATGTGACTGTTTCTTCCCTCTTACCTTTCAAGCGACTAAAAATACCATATGGGTGAGTGAGGATGTTTAAGTGGGTCCCAGCTCTCTCAATTAGACAAAATCAAACTGATGATTCTCTATTCCTCACCTGTAAATTATTTACTGCTTGGAGAAGGAGGCCATTGGTGTTTGAAAAGGTATAGAACTTGCGGGCACATTACCAAGCAATAGCAATAATTATCGCTATTGCTTGGTTAGAGACAAAAATTTACCGCTAAGCTGCAGTGATTTTTATCGCAAATAAACCTTGGTATTACCAAGGTTTATCCCAAATGCGATAAAAATCGGCCGCAATGCATGAATATCGCTGAAAAGTCCGCGATATTCATGCATTACCGAGCTAATGCTCTTAGCCATGTTATCCACCTCCCATTGGATAACATGGCTAAGAACTGCTCAGGGCAGGTGTTAGCTTTTGGAGATAGCGATATTAGCGACTGTTTCCAGTCGCTAACATCTTGGCACGCCCACTTTGCATGTCATTAGTGATAAATATCACTGACATGCAAAGTGGGGCCCAAGATGGTCGCTATCTCCTACTAGCTGTCACTAACTGATGTTAGCGACAGCTAGGTAATAGGGAGATAATTTTATGTCCGCTTTCTTGGCTTTTAAAGCCAAAAAAGCGGAGAAAACCCCCCTTGATAATATGCCCCTTGGTGTCCATGATAGAAAGTGAATCAGATGAAATAAGGGTAAAGTATGGCAAACAGACATATCTCTCAATGTCATGTGATGATAAATGAAAAATAAATATTTTATCTAGTAATATCTGACACCGATACCATAAACATATCAAGGACATGAGCTGTATTATGAAAAAGCATGACTTGCCTTTGTGTTGAGAACAAACATAAACATCTAAATAATTTTATATGATTCCTCAGTCATTCAAGGTGCAACTCGTTATTAAAAAAATGAAAATAAACATGTTAAAAAACAAACACTGTTAAGTAGACAAGAAATGGGCCTGCCTCCTTCTCCTGCTCCTCCTTAGTCCAAAGTTTGAATCCTAAAACTTCCAGTTTACTGTTTGTTATGGACATCAAATATCTTTTAATATAATTGTAAAACAACAGAATGGGATGGTTTGCTCAAAAGACTTGTAAAACTCCTCCCACATGTTGAGAACTTTGCCAGCATGTGTTGTGTTTATAGACCTACTAAGTTTCAAATAATTTCCATCATGATAATACATGTACAATGAGGAGATAGTACCTTTGAAGGTGCCGGGCTACTGCGTGGGCCTAGGACTTTTCAACCCCGACAGTCGCATTAAACCAATCCCTCCCAATCCTCCTCTTTCTTATTCTTCAAAATGAAAGCGTTCTGGAGCTGCTTCCATTGTCCTTTGCTGGCATAAATGCCTACATCGATTCTGGCAGCACAGAGGATACAAGCACAAACAGCAAACCTAATAGGGGAATCACTTCCAGGTCACATTATGGTACAGCACGTGGTACATGCTCTTCAATCAGTGACACTTATAGAGCGCGCTACATACCCGTAGGGTCTCAAGGCGCTGGGGGAGGGGGGGAGCCGCTACTGCTCGAACAGCCAGGTCTTCAGCTTCTTCCTGAAGGAGAGGTGGTCTTGGGTCAGGCGCAGGTCGGGAGGGAGGGAGTTCCAGGTCTTGGCGGCCAGGTAGGAGAAGGACCTTCCTCCTGTAGTCGCTCTTCGGATGCGGGGGACGGCGGCGAGGGCGTGGTTGGCTGATCGGAGGTGGCGTTTGGGAGCGTAGAAGTTGACTCGGCTGTTGAGGTAGCTCGGGCCTTGGTCGTGTAGGGCTTTGTGTGCGTGGGTGAGGAGGCGGAAGGTGATTCTTTTGTTGACGGGGAGCCAGTGAAGGTCTCTCAGGTGTCCGGAGATGTGGCTGGTTCGTGGGATGTCGAGGATGAGTCTGGCTGAGGCGTTCTGGATCCGCTGGAGTCTCTTCTGGAGCTTGGCGGTGGTACCGGCGTAGAGGGCGTTGCCGTAGTCCAGTCGGCTGGTGACGAGGGCCTGGGTGACGGTCTTCCTGGTCTCGGTGGGGATCCACCAGAAGATCTTCCGTAGCATGCGAAGGATGTTGAAGCATGCCGAGGAGACGTTGTTGACTTGCCTGGTCATGGAGAGGGAGGAGTCCAGGGTGAAGCCCAGGTTTCGTGCATGGTCTGTCGGTTTGGGTGCGGTGCCCAGGGCGGGAGGCCACCAGGAGTCGTCCCAGGCGGAGGGAGAGGAGCCCAGGATGAGGACCTCCGTCTTGTCCGAGTTCAGTTTCAGGCGGCTGGTCGTCATCCACTCGGCTACCTCTTTCATCCCTTCGTGTAGGTTGGCTCTGGCGGCGGCGGGGTCGTTGGTCAGGGAGAGGATCAGCTGGGTGTCGTCGGCGTAGGAGATTATGCTGAGGTTGTGTTTGCGTACGATGGCCGCGAGGGGGCTCATGTAGACGTTGAAGAGGGTGGGGCTCAGAGATGATCCTTGGGGGACGCCGCAGATGACTTCGGTGGCCTCTGACTTGTACGGTGGTAGGCGGACTCTCTGTGTTCTTCCGTCGAGGAAGGAGATGATCCATTCCAGCGCCTTGTCCTGGATTCCGACGTTGCTGAGGCGCCGTACTAGGGTGCGGTGGCAGACCGTGTCGAATGCCGCGGAGAGGTCTAGGAGGATGAGGGCCGCTGTTTCTCCGTTGTCCATCAGGGCTCGGATGTCATCGGTGGCGGCGATGAGGGCGGTCTCGGTGCTGTGGTTGGCTCGGAAGCCGGACTGTGAGGGGTCGAGGGATCCGTTCGTCTCGAGGAAAGCGGCCATCTGCTTGTTGACGGTTTTCTCGATGACTTTGGCTGGAAACGGGAGGAGCGAGATGGGGCGGTAATTCTTGAGGTCGGTGGTCGCTTCACCAGGAGATGAGTGCTGAAACCTTATGTTAAACCTTAATGGGATCCATGCAAGTCACACAACCCTGGACCCTATTTCTATAAATCTTTGGGTTTACTAGGGTTCCTTGTTTGCTGGCTGACCTTGTGTGCTCTATCACTACCCTTCAGCATGGCAGGTAAGAAGTAATCGGGATTTACTCCTACTCTGCAAGCCCAGTGTCAAAACTGCTCTCAAAAACAATCCAAATCTTCTCTTTCTTGCCATGGGGATGAGGATGATGTAGGGCCCATGTGGGTAGAAAGACTCTTGGTGTATTGGGGTAACAGATAGACCTGATGCCTGGGGGGCTCACCCAGCACCATATTTGTTCCTAAAAATAGGCATATAATCTAATGGGCTTTTGACCCCATGTGGGAAGATTTGTGGCAAACACCTCAGTCTGCCCTCTGTGGGGGCTGAAAGAATGTTTACACTTCCTCGGGTGGGAATATTGGCCAATGCCAGTATGGGCTACACCCACCCCTTTTGAAATCCCTGGTGTCTACTTGGAAATCTACCCCAAGGAAGGGCAGACTAAAGGTAGACTCTCCAATCTGCCCATGGTGACAGAAATATTGTATTGTCCTGGATGGGAGGAGAATCCTTGACCTTGCTTAATTCCCCCCTCCCCCCCCACATAAAGAAATCCCTTATATCTAGTGATTTTCTACTGCCTCAAAGGAGTAGATTTGGGAACCCAGACCCCCTTTATGTATGTGGGTGGTAGAATTACTGTATTGTGCTGGGGAACAGGGGTCCTGTTCTTTGGTCAAGGGCTCACTATTGTGCCCTGAAAAAACGAAATCCCTTGTGTCTATTGGACATTCTATCCCAGAGGGGGCAGATTGTGAGCACCCACCCCGTCTGTCCCTGGGGGGTTGGGGGGCAGAAAGACTGTATACTCCTTCTGGGGTGAGGGCATACCTCACCCAGAAAGCAGGAGAGGTTTCTAATTTCTGTCTCAAATTTGATTTTAGAAAAGAAAATGTATTTTCTTGTGTGCACATCAATACACTTCTAACAGCTGCACTGGAAAAGGAGTGTGGTTGTATAGAATTAGCAAATTTGCTTCACCCAGATTTTCATTATGAACATTTTAGGCAAAAAAGCAGATCTATTTCATGGGACTTCCCACTAAATTAATGTTCTGTGGGGCTCCTTAAAACAGACTATTGCCCCATCTTGACAGCCATATGTAACGTCTCACTTGCTTCTTAAAATATGCGGGACAACTGGAACAAGACCTCTGCCGACCCTAACTCGTTAGCCAACTATAAACCCACATCTTTTCTTCCCTTTGCTGAAGTAAAGCTTCCATTGTCAACCAACAACTATAGAGTTATGCTGTCTATAACAACATCAACTCCCACTAACAATCTTGGGGGCATATTACCAAGCAATAGAGATAATTATCGCTATTGTTTGGTTAGAGACAAAAATTTATCGCCGACCTGCGGCGATTTTTATCGCAGATAAACCTTGGTATTACCAAGATTTATCAAAAATGCGATAAAAATCGGCCGCAATGCATGAATATCGCTGAAAAGTCAGCGATATTCATGCATTACCGAGCTAATGCTCTCAGCCATGTTATCCACCTCCCATTGGATAACATGGCTAAGAACTGCTCAGGGCAGGTGTAAGCTTTTGGAGATATTCGCGCTTAGCGCGAATATCTCCAGAAGTTGGTAATAGGAGATAGCGATGTTAGCGACTGTTTCCAGTCGCTAACATCTTGGCACGCCCACTTTGCATGTCATTAGTGATAAATTTCTCTGACATGCAAGATGGTTGCTATCTCCTACTAGCTGTCGCAACTGGTGTTAGCGACAGCTAGGTAATAGGGAGATAATTTTATCTCCGCTTTCTTGGCTTTTAAAGCAAAAAAAAGCAGAGATAAACCCCCTTGATAATATGCCCCTTGGTTCCTGTTAATGATACAGTATATATGCAGTATTTAATACTGGCAATAGCCACATCCTTGGCTTGTGAGGGACAGCTGAACTCATTTTATTGGACCTCTCATAGGCATTCGATACAGCATCCCACACCAACTGCCTTAAAAGCAAGGGCATAAAAAAAAGCCTGCTCTGAACTGATTTTGTTATTTTTTAGCTCAACAAGGTCATCACTACAAACCCCCTTTCTGTCCTGCTTAGATCAGTTAGCTTGAGTACCACAAGTCTCCTACTTGTAACCCTAATGTGGTTCCCATCACTGTCCTGATCCAATCCTTACATCTGCGTTTATGTGTATACGCAGATAACATACAAGCAATCCTGCATTTAGCTTCTATCTCTAATGTGGCCAAGCCCAGTCCGGGGACTGCATGGGCGAATTCGTGAAAGGATGGATTACGTTGCACCTCAACAAAGATAGAGCAGACAGTTTCATCTTCGGAAAAAAAGTTTGACCTGGTCCAATTCCTGGTGCGCAAAAGGCCTTACTCCTTACCCCTCTAACTTTGCCTGTAATGGTTGAGTCATTTTTAATACTTAGCTTGATTTGATGCTCATATTGGCAAACTTAATCATATGTGTCTCATTCGTTTGTCTGACATTGGCACAACCTCGTCCATTTTGACGGAACATTTCTTTAGGACTATTGTCCAGATACTTATATTATTTTGACTGGGCTATTGCAATGACCTACATCTCACTCAATATCCCCTCTCCCCCAGCCCATAGCCAGCCTGCAAAGCATACAGAACGCTGCAGCACACTTAATTCTTAGACTAAACAGGCACTTTTGAATTTCCAGTCATTTCAAACTCCAATACTGGCTTCTAATCCATAAGAGATGCATCCTCCAAGCTCACTTGCTCTGTCATCCACTACTTCATCACTTTCTCCACTTCTGAGAGTCTACAGATTTAGCAAAATGCATACCGGTGGTCGGGCCATCTCTGTCCCCACTGCCAAGCCTGTAATGCTCTACTGTCTCATCTGCGCTCCATCAGCTGTAAGTGATGTGTTTAATAGTTAATGTCTGGTCTCCCAAGGCCTCTACAATGTAGAGCCAGGCGAACCTTTTCCTTGATATTTGCACGGTCTACAAATTCCTAAATCAAATCAATCGTAGGCCTAGGATAAGTGCATACATAATAATGAAAGAATGACTTCTTTTTGTATAGTGATTCGTGCAAAACACCTGTCGTTTCTAAGCACTGTCCGGAACAGACCTCGGAAGAAAGGAAGGCTGAGTGTGCCTTTCTAGATTTGAACGTGTGATCTATAGATCACTATATCCTCAGCAACAATTGTTTATACACGTCTTCCATTTCTAAGCACTGTAAATACGATGATGGGGCAGATTTATGAGGCGCTTGCGCCTCCTTGCGCCGCAATTGCGTCACTTAATGTGACGCAACGGCGGCGCAAACAATGCGCCCTATTTACAACGTGACGCATCTAGGAGATGCGTCACGTTGGAAATCCCTGCGCCATGAGGAGGCGTTCCTGCGCAGGGGGGGGCGTTCCTGCGCAGGAACGCCTCCTAAAAGTGGCTGAGTGAAATCTATGAGATTTCACTCAGTCACTTTCTACGTCAATTCCTTACGCCTGCTTGAAGCAGGCGTAAGCGTGACGCACCATGCATTAAAGAGGTGGCTCCTGTGCATTGCAGGAGTCATGTCGCACTTGCAACATGACTCCTGCAATGCGCCGCCCGTACGCCGAGAGATGCGTCACGCATCTTCACTAACTTGCACCATGGGTGGCGGAGCAGAGGCGCACTGTGGCGCATGTTAACTGGCGCATCCCTGGGGATGCGCCAGTTAACATAAATCTGCCCCGATGTTGTTATTACCCTGTTTAGAGGTATTCCTTTTACTGATTTCAGAAGACTGGAAGGTTGAGTCTGCTTTGCCGGACTGAGAAGGGTGACCTTTAAAGCGCTACATTTTTCAGTAGCACCAGTTCAACGCACTGTGCCATTCTGCTGTCAGTTTAATGATATGCATTGTCACATTTTTCACTCTTTTTTTATATTCACGTTGGAAATACTGTCACTTCCGCTTCTCACATCGGCTCAAAAAGAGACTCTTTTTACTGCACCACCTATGCCACTTTAGTTGCAGTGAACCTCTGGTACACCTACCTCTGTGCTATTTTATGTTACTTGCATGCTTGCCCTCTGCCCTTCCATGCCTCTGTGCACCAAATGTAAATTGACACTTCTCAAAAGTTGGAAATAGAATCAGCTGTTACAACAGGAGGTGATTAAGTTGTCATTAAGTTGTTTTTGTGGGAATAAGGCTTGCACTGCTGCTCCCACAGCGGTATGTGTACCCTATTTGTATTTGTAGGTATTACTGTGCGTATGTGGAACAAGCACTTCTGTTCTTTATACTACACCCATCCTACAGACGGGTAACCATACACGTGTGCTTCTCATGTGGTCCTTTTTCTGCTCATTTCCCTAACGCCTGAACCATTTTTTAATACAAAAACCAAAACGAGTGGCTTTGTCTTTGCTTGCTCTTCTTCTGGCAGTCTCTCGGTTCCTTCACACCGAGAAAACAGGCAGCACGTTAAACACAGAGACCAGTCATCAAATCTGTGTAGCCATTTTGGCAGCAGGCATCAAGCATCAAGCGGAGCATCTGTGTCGCCCGCAGCTCCAAAGATGTCTGCCAGTGTGTGAGCTATCTGTTTTCCCTCTGGCTTTTCATTATTGATGATCTCTTGATTCCAGGCTGCATAACAAATCTGTGCGGTGTGCACATGCTTTTAACCAGACACCGTAGAGCCCTCTTCCACGTATGAGACGTGTTCTATGTTGCAAGCACTTCCAAGTTTACTTGCTTTAAAACCCAAAATAAATCAAAAACAAATAGTCTATGACAGGACCTGCTGTGCATCATGGGAAGATAAGCAGTTAAGCGACCCCACAAATGGTGTGCGGTTTGACTGAAAAGGTCTGCTAATGTGCTGTATATTTATAAAAACCCTCCACTAATTGTGCAAGTCTGTCGTTCGCACAGTGTTTGAAAGCAGTTTGTGTTTCTGTTCTTCAAATAACAACCATTGGCAAAAGCCAATAGGTCTGGCGTTGACTGACAGCCTTTTGACTTGTCAGTGCTTGTTTTGTTCTATCAGGGTTTTTAGGTCTCGCCTGTCGATGCGCATGCGCATCGAGCAAGCGAGACTATTGCGAGTTATCCACTCTTTATCTACACTGCAAGGAATCGTGGCGATTCCTTGCAGTGCCCGTGACTTTTAAGGTCAATGCGCATGCGCATTGAGCTTATGCGCATGCGCATTGACCTTAAAAGCGCGTGCGCGTGCACGTCCGTCTTTGTTTACCCGCTCCGCCCCCTCCCGCCGTGTCGCATTTCTCCTCCCCCTCCCCTCTCTTCCTTCCGTCTAACGCCGTGTCGCACCTCTCCCCTCTCCGCCCCCTCCCCTTCCCTCCGTGTCGCATTTCTCCTCCCCCCTCCCCTCTCTTCCGTCCGTCCGTCTTGTTTAATTAAGCCTGTCGTCTTTTGGAATGAGAGTCCATTGGTTTGAGGTGAGCTTCGGCCTGGCATTTAAAAAAATAGTTAATCGTTCAACTCTCTCTTGCGATGGATTCATGGAAGTTCGGGGCAAAGAAATTTGAAAAATCTCTTAAAGGCAGTAATGAATGAGCTTGCCTGTTTATTTAACCAACTCACGCATTTCTCCTCCCCCTCCCCTCTCTTCCTTCCGTCTAACGCCGTGTCGCACCTCTCCCCTCTCCGCCCCCTCCCCGCTCCGCCCCCTCCCCTTCCCTCCGTGTCGCATTTCTCCTCCCCCCTCCCCTCTCTTCCGTCCGTCCGTCTTGTTTAATTAAGCCTGTCGTCTTTTGGAATGAGAGTCCATTGGTTTGAGGTGAGCTTCGGCCTGGCATTTAAAAAAATAGTTAATCGTTCAACTCTCTCTTGCGATGGATTCATGGAAGTTCGGGGCAAAGAAATTTGAAAAATCTCTTAAAGGCAGTAATGAATGAGCTTGCCTGTTTATTTAACCAACTCACTTGTTAATATAGGTAACGAGGAAAATCAGTTTTTTGTTCAGTCCTATGTATGAGCTAAGATCTGATTAGACACTGATGGGGGTGCAGAGTGATTGGTTCAGACTATGCATAGAGGCAAAAGAAAAGGTACTGCATATTCTCTACATGTGCTCAAAACTATGAAAGCAGCGGAAACCGCCGCTAAAACCTGGGATTGAGAAACGCAGCATAAGTACCCCCGCTCCGCCCCCTCCCCTTCCCTCCGTGTCGCATTTCTCCTCCCCCCTCCCCTCTCTTCCGTCCGTCCGTCTTGTTTAATTAAGCCTGTCGTCTTTTGGAATGAGAGTCCATTGGTTTGAGGTGAGCTTCGGCCTGGCATTTAAAAAAATAGTTAGTCGTTCAACTCTCTCTTGCGATGGATTCATGGAAGTTCGGGGCAAAGAAATTTGAAAAATCTCTTAAAGGCAGTAATGAATGAGCTTGCCTGTTTATTTAACCAACTCACTTGTTAATATAGGTAACGAGGAAAATCAGTTTTTTGTTCAGTCCTATGTATGAGCTAAGATCTGATTAGACACTGATGGGGGTGCAGAGCGATTGGTTCAGACTATGCATAGAGGCAAAAGAAAAGGTACTGCATATTCTCTACATGTGCTCAAAACTATGAAAGCAGCGGAAACCGCCGCTAAAACCTGGGATTGAGAAACGCAGCATAAGTACTTCCAACAAAGCCATACACTTCGCTTTCCATGGTGAAAACCTGATGGTAGGCAGAATCGTAAAATCCATGGATATCGTTTTCAAATTGTTTATTTCTTTCCTGTTGATGTTTATTTAAGATTTATTGATGCTGTCTGATTCATTTAATTGTTTTAAAAATTTTTGTTTATTGACTTTTCACATGAACATGCAATTGACAGTACTGCATCAGTATCAGAGTGACGTCTGCCAAAGTTTTCGTATGTATAAACCTAGAGTAAAACTTTAACCCAAAATTAAAATCCTTACCTAAAATGAAAGTGCTCTTTAGAATGCATACACATTCAAAAGTAGAAAGTGAGCAAAGGAAATGTAGTCCTTTTCACCATTTTCAGTCGTGATAGAACGTGCTCTACCTGGGAACTGAGGCTCATCATCTGTAAAAGTCATTGTCTGCACTGTGGTCTATCTTGTAACACATTTACCCCTCCCCCAGTGGGAGTGCTTTGTCCCCAGTGCCACACCCTCCCTTCTCGAGAGAGGCCCAGGGACATTATTACTTTGTACTGAGGAGTGCAGTGTGCGAACCAATCACTCAAGGCTGCCTGACGGTTTTCAACTTCCTTACATTAGGCCTGTACAAATTTATGCCAGCCATTGTACCCTCAACCCCTCACTCACCCTCACTCTCACTCCTCACTCCCCCTCACCCTCACTCACCCTCAACCCCTCACCCTCACTCACCCTCAACCCCTCACCCTCAACCCCTCACTCACCCTCACCCTCACTCACCCTCAACCCCTCACCCTCACTCTCACTCACCCTCCCTCACCCTCAACCCCTCACCCTCACTCACTCACCCTCAACCCCTCACCCTCAACCCCTCACTAACCCTCACTCTCACTCATCCTCACTCAACCACCCTCAACCTCACTCACCCTCAACCCCTCACCCTCAACCCCTCACCCTCACTCCCTCACCCTCACTCACTCACCCTCAACCCCTCACCCTCAAACCCTCACTCACCCACCCTCAACCCCTCACCCTCACTCACTCACCCTCAACCCCTCACCCTCACTCACCCTCACCCTCACCCACACTCACCCTCACCCACATTCACCCTCACCCACACTCACCCTCACCCTCACTCACCCTCAACCCCTCACCTACCCTCACCCTCACTCACCCTCAACCCCTCACCCTCACCCTCACTCACCCTCAACACCTCACCCTCACTCACCCTCAACACCTCACCCTCACTCACCCTCAACCCCTCACCCTCACTCACACTCAACCCCTCACCCTCAACCCCTCACTCACCCTCACTCTCACTCATCCTCACTCTCACTCATCCTCACTCACCCTCAACCCCTCACCCTCACTCACCCTCACTCACCCTCAACCCCTCACCCTCACTCACCCTCACCCTCACCCTCACTCACCCTCAACCCCTCACCCTCACTCACCCTCAACGCCTCACCCTCAATCACCCTCAACCCCTCACCCTCACCCACCTTCACTCACCCTCACCCTCACTCACCCTCACCCTCACTCACCCTCACTCACACTCACCCTCAACCCCTCATCCTCACTCACCCTCAACCCCTCACCCTCACTCACCCTCAACCCCTCGCCCTCACTCACCCCCACTCACCCTCAACCCCTCACCCTCAACCCCTCACCCTCACCCTCACTCACCCTCAACCCCTCACCCACCCTCAACCCCTCACCCTCAATCCCTCACCCTCAATCCCTCACCCTCAATCCCTCACCCACACTCACCCACACTCACCCTCACTCACCCTCAACCCCTCACCCTCAACCCCTCACCCTCACTCACCCTCAACCCCTCACCCTCACTCACCCTCAACCCCTCACCCTCAATCCCTCACCCTCACCCACACTCACCCACACTCACCCCCACTCACCCCCACTCACACTCACACTCACCCACCCTCACTCACCCTCACCCTCACTCACCCTCACTCACCCTCACCCTCACTCACCCTCACTCTCACCCTCACTCACCCTCACTCACCCTCAACCCCTCACCCACCCTCAACCTCACTCACCCTCAACCCCTCACCCTCAACCCCTCACTCACCCTCACTCACCCTCACCCTCAACCCCTCAGCCTCACCCTCACTCACCCTCAACCCCTCACCCTCACTCACCCTCACTCACCCTCAACCTCATGCTAAAGATTTACAAAAAAACCCATAAACAATTCTAAAAGCACTAACTCTAATGCTGCGAGACCTATTGCATTTCTAATGCTTGTTGTAAAATGTTAGTCTTGTTGCAGTTGTTGGGCCCTAGCCGTTATTTTTTTTTTAAATGGCCAAAAGCCAAAACAGTCTTCAATTCAAAAAGGACCCTTTGTCTTAGCAGAATCTTGCACAGAAGGGGCGCGTTTGTGTGGATGAGCTCCTTGTGAAAGAGCAGGATGTTGCACTTACGGTGAAGTTAGCGAATGGCTGAAGTACACTGACCATTTTTCCAATGCTATATGCTGTCATGGGTAGAAGAAAAATGTGAAAGATACAACATACCAATGAATGAAGATGGCTGATTGAAAGCAGGTATAAGAAAATATATTATATATGTAATTTTGGCAAAATCAAAAGTTCTTGACTAGTGAAAGGGAGTCGCTTGCCAGCTTGGCAATGGGGGATGCAAGATGCGGAATGGGTAAGGAGAACAGATCAAGATATTGCCTGAACTCAACGAAGAATTTTGAAACATGGGCATAACCCTTCAGCCTCTTTATGTCCCAGCGAAAGTGGGCTTGTACGCTCCACTGGCGTAACAAAACTTGAGGGGGTCTCCCTGCAAGATACGTGGAGGGGCCCCCTCCGGGCTCAATCAGGAGCTCTCAAGCCAGAGTGCTGTGCTGAAGGAGCCCCCTGGAGGTTAGGCCCCCCCACTGCGGGGGCCTGAGTTACTCCCCTGCTGGTACCCTCTATGTGGTTGCCGTCTAGTACTTTGCTGTTCCAGCATTACTGAAGAGTCGTGCCAGATCCAGACCTTTTTTAAATGCACATCTTCTGTATTCTATTCCTTGATACCTTTAAAAGAAAAAAGTATATCTAACATTGATTCTCAGACTCCATTTCACCACCTCGCTGTTCCGAGTCTCAACATTGGATCTTTTGTTCTTGAAGGCATCTTCTGCGGATCAGCCTCCCTTGAAAGGTGTTTTTACTCATGGAATTTCCATGTGCCAGTGGTATCCACAAAGAAAACCTTTGTCACATTGTTAAGTGTGATCAGTATCACCATTTACCAGATCTAAAGGTAACAATTGCTTTCTGTACTCCACGTCACCTCTAGCATATGGACTACTCTGTGACTCCAGTATATTATTTATTATTATTATTTAGCAAGCTATTTATACAGTGGCAACCAAGCCACTTGGACAACAGAGCGGTTTACAAAAAACTGTTAATAAGAAACACAGTGCAACTATTGGTGAATGAACTAATTTCGTACTAGTATAGTAAGCAGCCAAATGAGGGAATGTTAGTGAAAGTGAAGGGAGACATAGAGAAAGAGAGATGGGAGTTTTAAGTGGCAAGATAACATAAGGTGATCATTGGAGTTTTAAAGATGGGTTTGTATAAATGAGTATTCAACTTTCTCCCAATTTTTGTTTAGTCACCTTTTAAAGTAATGCGTGCATTTAGCTTCTAATAATGTAATTAAAAAGTTTTTGAGGCATATTACCAACAACTAGCGATAATTATCGCTATGTTGGCTTAGCTGCAATATTTTTATCGCTTAGGAACCTTGCTATTATCAAGGTTTATCTCCTAAGCGATAAAAATTGGCGGAAATGAATGAATATCGCTGAAAAGTCAGCGATATTCATGCATTACCGAGCTAATGCTCTTAGCCATGTTATCCACCTACCATTGGATAACATGGCTAAGAACTGCTCAGGGGCAGGTGTTAGCTTTTGGAGATATTCGCGCTTAGCGCGAATATCTCCAAAAGTTGGTAATTGGAGATAGCGATGTTAGCGACTGGAAACAGTCGCTAACATCTTGGCACGTCCACTTTGCATGTCATTAGTGATAAATTTTACCGACATGCAAAGCGGGGCCCAAGATGGTCGCTATCTCCAGACTACCCCTGTCTTGAGTACTCCCTCAAATTATCCAAGCATGTGCCCTGTATCTTGCATGTTGGTCATTCATTCCTGTTATTAAGTTATCAACCCTCTGAGATCAGGTTCATGTTATGGAAATATCCCATTGAAAGAAATGTTTCTCCTATTACTTCTATTACAGCTACAACTACTAAGACTCTTATGACTAGTACTTTCAGCAACAACAATCTGTTTGAGCCTCACATTTTCAAGAAAGATAAACGTTTGGCATAACTTTGGTTTCGAACGTCATGGCGGTGTCACTTTGTACAGGTATTAAAGGCCATTTAAAGTCACTTAATTGTTCTATGACAATATTTGTCTCATGGGTACCATTGGGAGAGAACGTCAACTACATAGATTGAGATAATTTGATGGAGAGTAGGCTTTAACAAATCCCCTTAATTGCCCTTTCTATTTAAACTTGCTTCCAGTATGTGTTACTGAATATGGTACCCCCTAAATCCTATGCTTGTGGTTTAAACCCATCTCCATTTTGTTAGTCCATCACTTCACTGGGATCACTGACAGAACATCGACAGACAAAATATCGAGAGGACAAAATATCGAGGTCAAAATATCGACTGCAAAAATAGCGACTTCCTATCGTCAAAGAGGTAAGTACAAAAATATCGACTCCAAAATATCGAGTGTAAAAAATATAGACTGTCAAAATTTCGAATTTTTTAAATGTCTTAAAAGTAATATAATAATAAATTAAATTATTTTAAACATATTTAAAATACTTAAATAAACGTAAAATTGAGAAATAGTTAATGTAACTTTAAAAAAATATATATTTTTAATACATACATATATATATACATATTATTTACAAAACATATACAATATTTTTACCGTAGGATAGCAAAAGGGTTACATTTACTGTAACGACTCCAGTGAGTGCAACAGTAGGGAAAGCATTGGATAGCGCAGGGGTAAAAATTACTATTCCCACTCCAGAGAGTGCAACAGTAGTGAAAGCGTTGGATAGCCTAGGGGTAAAAAATCCTATTCCCACTCCAGAGAGTGCAACAGTAGGGAAAGCGTTGGATAGCGTAGGGGTAAAAATTACTATTCCCACTCCAGAGAGTGCAACAGTAGGTAAAGTGTTGGATAGCGTAGGTGTAAAAATTACTATTCCAACTCCAGTGAGTGCAACAGTAGGGAAAGCGTTGGATAGCATAGGGGTTTAAATTACTATTCCAACTCCAGTGAGTGTAACAGTAGGGTAAGCGTTGGATAGCATAGGGGTAAAAATTACTATTACCACTCCAGAGAGTGCAACAGTAGGCAAAGCGTTGGATAGCGTAAGGGTAAAAATTACTATTCCCACTCCAGTGAATGCAACAGTAGGGAAAGCGTTGTATAGCGTAGGGGTAAAATTTACTATTCCCACTCCAGTGAGTGCAACAGTAGGGAAAGCGTTGGATAGCGTAGGGGTAAAAATTACTATTCCCACTCCAGTGAGTGCAACAGTGGGGAAAGCGTTGGATAGCGTAGGAGTAAAATTACTATTCCAACTACAGTGAGTGCAATAGTAGGGCAAGTAAATACTTCTTATTTAAATATAAATAATATAAATAGTAACACCAATTTCAAATTAATTAAAATATTTTACAATTGTGTAAAATATATTAAATAATCAATTTAAAATACAAATAAAAATTATTTAATAATAAAACTTACCTACTAATAGTAATTATTTACCTATTAAAAATAAAATAATTAAAAATGTAAAAGTATTTTTAAAAATTAACTCAATAAATGTTGTATTCAAAAATGTAATTACTTACAATTTAATTACTTCACAATCTATTCCCCTAAAAACACACAACTCACTACAGAAATTAATTTAATAAAAGTAACATAATTATTAATTAATCAATTACAATAAATTTCAATATATATTTTAATTAATTACAAATTAATAATTAATTTACGATTAATTCTAAATAAATACCAATAATTAAAATAACATACCTAAATAATTCAAATTAAATTACTTCCAATCCTATTCCCCTATAAACCCACAACCTGCTACAAAAAAATAAAATTAACATATTTATCAATTAATCAAATACATTTAATTACCAATTATATTTTAATTAATTGCCAATTATTAATTAATTAACAATTAATTCTAAATAAATACCCAAAAAAATAAATTACATATTTAATTAATTATAATAAAATTAATTCCCACCCTATTCCCCTATAAACCCACAACCCACTACATAAAAAAATTAATAACATTAACATATTTATTAATTAATCAATTAAAATCAATTACCAATTATATTTTAATTAATTGCCAATTAATAATTAATTAACAATTAATTCTAAATAAGTACCCCAAAATTAAATTACATATTTAATTAATTATAATAAAAATTACTTCCCACCCTATTCCCCTATAAACCCACAACCCGCTACACAACAAAAATTAATAACATTAACATATTTATCAATTAATCAATTAAAATTAATTACCAATTATCTTTTAATTATTTGCCAATTTTCAATAATTACCAAATAATTCAAAATAAATACCAATAACTAAAATAACAATTATATTTTAATTATTTACCAAATAATAATAATTTTACAAATAATTCTAACTAAATACCAATAAATAAAATACCATATTTATTTAATTATAATTAAATTACTTCCCACCCTATTCCCCTACAAACCCACAACCCGATACAGAATTATATTACACAAAAATTAAACATTAATATTAACTTACCTTAAATTCGATATTTTTTGTTGTCTATATTCTGTTTAGTCAATATTATGTCCATTCTATATTTTTGATTCGATATTATTGCTATTCTAGTCGATATTAATTTTTTCTAATCAATATTTTTGTAGTCTATATTATGTTTAGTCGATATTATGTCTATTCTATATTTTTGACTCGATATTATGTCTAGTCAAAATTAAAAACTCGATATTTTGACTAGTTACCACTTCACTGTCTCTGATCTCTCTCTAGATTTTTAATTGTGTAATTCTTCAGAAATAGAAACTATGCTAACAATAAACACTTATCAGTTGTGAAAGAATCATAACAAAATTCCTAATAAAATGTAATCACAGCTGTTATTCTATTGAAACACCACTTTAGAAAAAAATGCTTTATGCAAAATAACTGCACAAACCAGCTACATAATTAAGGAGCTTGCAAAATAAAGAAAAATAAGTTGGCACATCTCTGTGCTTCTTTAATGTTCTTCAGACTGTCCCAAAAAAGTGTTCTGTACATTGTGTCAAACCAAAATGTATTTCCTTTCCTGCAATAGTGTCTACATGGCCGTCAATTCTCCGAAATGCCAGGGGTACTGGAAGTGACATCACACACACTTTAACCTCAATGATATCATCGGTAGTGATATTATATGCTACTTGACACTGAATCCCAGGAAACTAATGCCACATGAGGTTTATCCTGGTAATATCAAAGTAATTCATGTCATTGAAGTCCTGTGTCTAACTCAAAGAGAAAATATTTTGATAAATCACAGGTAGATTTACAAAAAATAGATTTTTCAAAACATAATATTGGTCATGCCCACTGGTATTAACCTATATGGATCAAATATCTAACATGAACCATGTTATTGGCGTGATTGTTTCCTTAACATTGTTATAAACTTGCAAGGAACCATCATACTTGTGAAGTATAGAAGTGACTGTTTTGTTCATACACATTATGAGGTGTGGCCTATGAACAGCGTTAGCTGTTTCACCACCCTCATGTATTAGAAAATCAATATAAAAAAATATATACATATGCATAGATGGGCTTCAGGTAAGCTCTCTTCATCCATATTCCTGTTAACCGGTAATTAACATTTTGCTTCTGTTCACTCCAACATACAGCATTGAGAATTGAGCATGACCACTTCATCCACTGACTGTCTTGCCCTGTTAATGGTGGCATTCGCCTTATATCATATGCGTCCCCGCTTAAACAGAAATGCACATCAGTGCCAGTCATTGTTGGCCAATACTATACTTTTCTAATTTTATTTTCCTTCCATTCTTTATCTTTTTTATGTTCTAGTCATCTTGTTTGTTGACATTATGTCTTCAACTTACAGAAATACTTTTTCTTTATTTTGTTTATGTCTATAAGAATCATATGTGTAATGTCACAAGGACAACCCTCTAAGCCCACGGGAACCAGGGTCAGAGTTAAGTATTGAAATAGAGTCCACCTTGTGTCTCTTTTGTGAAGTGTGCCACTCTCCTGCCTATTTCTGAAAAAAGAACAGCCAATGTATGGTTCGGGCAACGAAGGGGTTCGATCTCACTCAGGTTGCAGCTCATAAAAATAACAATAAATAACTGACAAAGGGTGTCTGTTACTGTTCTATAATATGCTCCAATATAATTGCAGATAATGGTGCAAACAATAGTAATAAAAGTGAAGGTGGTAAAGTACTTAGGTGTGTGCATAAATACAAAATATATACACAAGACATAAAACAATGCTCACTGCTTCCAAACAATTTAGTTCAGACAAGCATGCACATATAACATAGCAACATGTAGATTTATGAATAATCAGGGAACCTAGTGAGATAATGTCGATGTTTCGACACACTAGTGAATATTAGGTTCTCTTGAGGACAATTTTAGTGTTACTTAGTACCATCCCATGGTACGCCAAGATGTGTGGCAAGACAACTAGTTATCAGTACCAAGTCTCAAATCAAGGAGAGGAGGTCAGTCTGTCTCTCAAGCTCTCTTTGTGGCTAAAATCAAGGGTTTTAATAACTGTTCTAAGTACACTGGCTTCTTAGGAAGGATCGTAAAATTCCTTTGAAATTGTATGCAGTTGTTGATTTCATAATTTTAAATTGTTATTACAAGCCTGTGCTGCCTTGTTTAGGCAGCCTGTTTTTTTTTACTTTTTATTTTTTGTGGCATACACTTGCAATAATAAAGGAATACGCTTTTTGATAGCTTGCTAAGATCAGAACTATTGACTGTGCCAATGCTTGTTTTTTCATGTATTCACAATCATGAAGCATAACAACAAGTTTTAAAAAAGTGTCGTTTTTCCATTTTACGGTGTAACCTAATGGGAGCTGAACTACTGAATCCTCTTGCAACATTGTCTTTGGCAACACGCGTGGCTAAGTATTGCTGTGTTGCATGGCTGAAGTCTCATGGCACGCTCAACATGTGTGCACTCTTGTGTTCTTGGGCACTGCTAGAGGGTGAAATATGAAACTCGCAGATCTTATTCCATAGTGAGAATATTTGAATGTGTGACAATGTGCCACACCCAATAATACCGATTGGGCATGCCAAAATATGATGGTGTTTGTGTGTTATTTCGTAATGGGTGTCTATTGTGTGCTATTCTGTAGTGCGTCTCACCGCAGCGCGTGATGTTGTGCATGTATTTGTAAATAACCTGCACAGCAGTCCAGGATATAGCTGCACTGAGGCAAATGTACATAAGAATTTCGTATAAAGAATTGTTATTGTTTCCAAAATATTTCATCCCATTGGTGTAGATTCTTTACTATTAACTTCAATGAGGTCATATTTCTGGACACCATAGTACGGCCACAATATTTATACCAGATTATAATTTTACAACGATTTTCTGATATGGCACTCTGTAACCTTTGGGTATGAATTCCTGGACATGCATGCAGTTGGTAGCTGCAATGTTGTTGGGTAAAACCCCAGTGTTGAAGAGGTGCTCCTTTGTGGCATGTCATTTTACACAGATTTCCCACACATTCCAGCATTGCTATTATTACTTGGTCACGCATTCTTGAAAAGGCAGGCAAAGTGGGTTTCATTTTTCTGCAACAGTGAATTGGAACAGTCTACTTGCTCAAAATTTCAAATGGTAGGCTTGGTGTGTTTTTAGGAATCACCTTTATAATTGATGCTCCTATATAGAGCCAAAAGTTGGTGCTTTATGAGGTCGTTGGTTCTTAAACCTGGACTGGAAAAATCTTGGGTCACATTCTCAACCTCTGCCTTCTACTTTATTAATGCATAATATCCTAAAAGGTACTTTGAAGATGGAGTCATAGCTCTGAATGTGACCAATAGTTAACCTCCATGGTGGGGTTCATTGCTATATTTTTCCTTTTTAAGAGGGTTGGTACATAGATATAGGCAGAACTCGAGCTGGGGGTACACACAGGTACACAGCGTCCACTCACTATTTTTACATGGTGGACGCCGTCCCCCCTGCCAAGAAGTTAGGCCCCACAGAAATATATTGAACTTGTTCCAGTGTAAGACATCGGGACATGTTCAGCAGCGCCAGTACTGCTTTCCATTCCCAGCATCAACGTACAGGCAGTGAGGGAGACTTTTTTTGCTTCCAGCTGGGCCAGAGTTAAGGGGCCATCCGGCCTCCTTTGTTTGTATATGCTGACTGAGGGCTGCCTGGAACCTTACATTTAAATGTAAATGCCACAGACGGAAACAAAGGCACACTGCTTGCCTTCTCTTCACAGGTACTTCAAATCAAATCAAGCTTTATTCGGTTTTTAAATTTAAAACCATAAAAGCAGCAGAGAAAAAATACATACATATATAGAGACACAATTGGTTGCAGGTTTTAAAAGAAAGATAAAAAAGGGGAAAATAAATCCGGCTATTTAAACCAAGCTAAAAACAAACTTGTAAAAAATAAAAGCGCATGGTACACAGGAACCCCCCTTTCAACTGATTTTATAGTTCAATACTCTGGGGCCAGGATAAAAGTCAAACAAATCACAGATACAAATAGGGCCATCTCCAGTTTTGGGGTGTGAAGATCTTAGATAGGGGGCAATGTTCCTGTGTTTGAATTTAATTAAAATCAGATCTCCTGGAAAGGTTTTGGGCAGCGTGCCCAGCCATCCCACCCTCCTGACGCTCAGAATTCCGCCATCTAGGTCAGGTTGCAGCGGTCTATTGTTATTAAGCCAGAAGATGGCTTTGTTCAGCAGGTCCTGGTTTGTTTCAAATTTGCCCTGAGTAAGCTCTGGCACCCCAGAGAGGACGGTCACATAGGGGGCGGCTTCAGGGGGTAGGTTAATTCGGGGCCTTCTTTCAAGAGGAATCCTAGGTGCTATTAAAGGGACATAAGTTGGTTTGGGAGTAATCTTACAACTTTTTGGGATGGATTTGCTAATAGAGGAATCAATTGGTCGTGCTTTCCTGTGTTCTGTAGACTTAGGTTTCTCATGGTTGGTGGAGGGCATATAACATAAAGGGGAAGCAGTGTTTGCATTTAATGGATTAATCCTTTTTACTATTTTTTCCACGCTGGACAACCTTTCTCCCAGATCCTGAATTTTTGTGACCAGGGGTGATAGGGCCGCATTCAGCAATCGTTCAATGTGGGCCAGTAGGGTCGATTGGAAGGGGGAAACAGAGTCATTTGATGTGGCCCCCACCTTATGCGGCGTTAAAACAGTTGAGTTATCGGGGGGTAATGAGGGGCTACAGGACATTAGATCAACATTTGCTGGAATCTCCTCATTGTTCCTTTTTGTGAATAGGGCCTGGGGCAGCGTGTTGGCTTGAGTGGATGTCGTTTCAGGCGAGAAAAGTACTTCCTGGGGAGGGTGGTTTGTAGGGTCAGTGTTTCTGCCAACTGTGATCGGAGTTGATATGTTAGGGACATAGTTTGTGACACACCAGGCATTCAGCTCCTCCCAAATAGACATATTGTTGGGACAGCAGGAGCTCCTACGAACAAGACACAGAACGGGTCAGGGACAAATGACAAATGTTTTGAGTACCTGCTTCAGTGATGGGGCCAAGTGGGGGGGCCCGTCCCGTCCTCCTCGGGTCCTCTGAGGGCCACAGAGGGCCCGCCCTTTGCCCGGGCTTAGCCCGGCGCAGTCCGCGCGCGTCCCGCGGTGCGGGATGCAGCCCGGTGCTTTGTAGCACCTCCGGTCGCTGGTGGTGGCGTTCGGATTGCGCCGCGGGTCCCGGGGCACCTGGGGATTGTAGTTTGCCGTTGCCCTCACGGCGCGATAATGGCCCCGCTGTCCCCTGACAGCACGAGTGAAGCTCCGCCTGGACCTCAGGTAGGTCCCCCCACGCTGCAGGATGCAGCCCGGTGCTTTGTAGCACCTCCGGTCGCTGGTGGTGGCGTTCGGATTGCGCCGCGGGTCCCGGGGCACCTGGGGATTGTAGTTTGCCGTTGCCCTCACGGCGCGATAATGGCCCCACTGTCCCCTGACAGCACGAGTGAAGCTCCGCCTGGACCTCAGGTAGGTCCCCCCACGCTGCAGGATGCAGCCCGGTGCTTTGTAGCACCTCCGGTCGCTGGTGGTGGCGTTCGGATTGCGCCGCGGGTCCCGGGGCACCTGGGGATTGTAGTTTGCCGTTGCCCTCACGGCGCGATAATGGCCCCGCTGTCCCCTGACAGCACGAGTGAAGCTCCGCCTGGACCTCAGGTAGGTCACAGGTACTTAAGAGAGGCATGCTTTTGCATTTGTTCTGTCCCTGTATATAAAGGCAGACACTGCAAGACTGTCAGATGGGTTAGTCTGTCCCAGTATTTACACGATTAATTTAAATTGCACTATTTTATTTATTTTTTAGCGCTACTTTGTGACGTCATAAGGTAATTTGCATACTGTCTTACTTGATCAGTCTGCCCACATCTTTGTATAGGACTTGTGCCCTGGATATAGCCATGTTTTATGTGGTAGTAGGATTACCTTAATTTTCCCATTAAAGCAGTGCCTTTTAATGCATCCTTGATTATGTCAATCACAATTTGTGTCATGTCAATGCCTTTTTGGGTCAGTATTTGTTTGCAATATGCACCTCTACAGCCCAGGCTTGCCTGTCATGATTTCTTCCATCTCTAAACTGAAATCCATTTCATTGTCTGCAATTGTGGTGTAGTGCCTAATTTTTTAATGTTTAAGTTGTTCTCAGGACTCTTCCATTAAATACTGTTAGGGAACTTTGCTCCAAGCAAATTCTGGTACAAATTCTGATTTAATAATCACCATCCAATTAAAGTTTAGTTCCTGCTGAGGCTGACTTCATATTCAATACAGTTCTATAACTTGAAGCCCATTTGACATCACAAGGAAAACAGAGAATGTTTCAGTTCAAATCCATAAATCTTCCTTAAAAGATTTGCAAAGTTGCAATTTATTCATCAGGACTAATTGGAATTCAATGGCAGTTCAAATATATTAGTCATTATAGTCAAAATTGTTGGAAATGGGATATCTGGTTGCCTGCGGTATGCACCCAGGCCAGGCAGGAACCATCACTCTAATCAGGGTAAGCTAGATACATAATAAGAAAACCTGTGCTCATCCTCTGGTATCTTGGCAAAGAGTTGTCAGGCTTATCTACAAAGGCAATGTGTAAAGGATTTGTGCAACACACACACAGTGTAACACAATGAATACATCACAAAAAGACTCCACACGGGTTTAGAAATCTAGATTATATGATTATGAATACAACAAGAACAAAATGGCAAAGATCCATTGAGTAGAACTGAAGTTATGAATTTTTAAAGAATAAATGCAAAAATAGTGCTTAGAAGTCACTAGTGGTCAAAGGGTTACTTGAGTTTGCAAGGGACCAGTGCAAGTCCAAAGTTCAGGCTGACTTCGACGGAGGGAATGTCGGTTACAAGACCCTCATAGGGATCGTGAGATAGTACCTTGGATGGAGCAAAGCATCGATGCAGAGGGCTCGATGCGTTGGTGTTTTCCACAGAGTCGGATCACTACATTGTTGTCGAACTTTGCTGAAACGAAGGCAATGCGTTGTCATCGAGCTGCAAAGAGTTGTGCATTGAGACATGCATTGAGCTGTGGATCATCTGTCGTCAGTCAGCCGCTGCCTCAGCGTCGAAGGGCAATGCAGTGGAATTTCTCATGTAGTCGCAGAAATGCATTGGTTTTATTATGAAAACAGCAGAGTCAGGGAGCAGTAGGCAGCAGAGCAACAAGCAGCAAAGCGGTCTTCCAGAAAAGCAGTCCATTTGAGTTCTTTAAGCATCACAGCAGTCCTTCTGACAGAGGTTCAGAAGGACAGATTCACAAGTGTCTGATTTTAGGGTTTTAAAGTCACAGTGCCTATTCTCAAAAGTGCATTTGATGTAGGGAGTGACTTCAAAGGTACTCTCTGATGTGCACTAGGATCCCTTTCAACCCAGTCCTGTATGGCAGGCTGGCCATGGGCGGTAAATCAGTGCTTTGTGTGAGGACAGGACACAGCCTATTCAGATATAAGTGTGAGCCACCTCTCCCCCTTCCTGCCCAGGAAGGCTATCTGAATATAGATGAATACAGATGAGTGCTCAGTCACACCCAGCCCTTCCTGTGCTTGCGGCTGTCTAAAGGGAATGCATAAAGTGTAGCTGTCACCCAACCCAGACGTGTATTGAAGGTATCCTGTCAGGCACAAAGATCAGTAAGTACAGAGAAATGTCCACATTCTAAAAGCAAGCACAAGGAGATGATGGATGGAGTGCTGAATGTTTTCAGACACTCAGCCCCAGTCACATATCTGGGTTGAATACATCATTGTTCTTTAGCTCACTTCGTCACCCCAGTTCAGACCCAGCCATATGCAAATCAGTCTTGACCATGTACCTCGTGTGAACAGTCCAAACCGAACTGCCAAGCCAGGTCTTCCCTGGACCGGAAACAAGCATCCTGGGACCGGTTTCAGGGTAACACCCCACATCAGTCATGCTAGCTTGAATCCAATGGCAAAGTGAGCAAGGGACCCAAGTCTGGTCATACCCTGCCAAATTAGGGCGAATAAAGCAAACACAAGAAGGTGATGGACGGAGTGCTGAATGTTTTCAGACACTCACCGCCAGTCACACATCTGGGTTGAATCCTTCATCGTTCTTTAGCTCACTTCGCCACCCCAGTTCAGACTCAGCCATACGCAATTCAGTCTTGATCCTGTGCCTCATGGGAACAATTCGGACTGAAGTGCCAAGCCAGGTCTTCCCTGGACCGGAAGCAAGCATACTGGGACCTGTTTCAGGGTAACACCCCTCATCAGCTGGGCTAGCTTGAATCCAGTGGAAACTCTAAAAGTGTGATATCTAAAATAGTAATGTTAAATCCACTTCACCTGTAAGGCAGATTTGTCATTTCCATTCCAAAAATATAAACCATGAAAAAGCTATGCATCGCTGATTGGGAATTACAGATTGAACATATATTTAGGAATTCCCAATGCAGACCTAAGAGAGGGATAGGCTCACTGTACTGAAAAATGAAACAGGCCGTTTGTCACTACCAGGGCATGCAAAACAGAAACATAAATATCATATCACCATGCCCTTAAGGTTAGTTAAGGCCTAACTTGGGCTTGACTTATGTGCAATAAAATGGGAGTTTAGAGCTTGGCAAGTAGGTTTAAATGCCATGCTGAAGTGGCAGTACACTGCACACAGAGGCACTGCAGTGGCAGACATGAGGCCAGTTTGAAAGCCTAATTCTGTGGGTGGCATATTCAGTGCTACAGCCCACTAGTAGCACTTGAGGTACAGGCCCTGTATATATGGTATACCACTTTACAAAGGACTTACCAGTACAACAATTATGCCAATCAGGTGTACACCAAGGTCATCATGTTGAGGGGAGAAGCACATGCACTTTAGCACTGGTTAACAGTGGTAAAGTGCTCAGAGTTCTATGGCCAACAAAAAGATTCAGCGAAAAGAGGTGGAGGAGGCCAAAACCTTTGTGATGACCCTTCAAAGAGAGACATTTTCCAACAAAAATTATTAATGTAATGTAATAATAAACTGTTATAAAGTTGTCTCGAATGGAAATGCAAGCAAGATACATACCACACCATAAAGGGAGCAGCTTAAATTGCTAAGCCAGGAAAAAGTCAGAACTTGGGAAGAATTTGGGATAAGAGGAGTCTGTCAGAATGCCTCTGAAAGACAATCACAATCATCTGTGGCAAGCAATGGAATGGGGTTTCTGCAGGCAAATAAACTTCTGCGTGCCAGTGAGAAAATGTATCTGGATACAATCAGTTTAAGGTACAAACAGATAAGGCAAAATTGTTACTTTTATCAAGCTACTACACAAAAAACGTCAATAAAATTACTTAAGACTTGCAATTATCAATAGCACAGTGAAATACATTTTTCAAGGCTGCGCTTTGCAGATGCTTTGCTATGGCTCATTAAAATTTTGCAAGGATTGGGTAAGATAGGCATTTTCACATGAGAACAAATGTAATAGATACAACACTCAAAGTTGCTGGTTGATCATCTCCTTTTGAAATGAAGAGATGTAACTGATTTTGAAAAATTGGTCCCTAAACATTTGACACCTCAAACCAAGGCCTACAGTAGCTATGACTAATTCAGACATTACCTACACAGTAAATGCATTTTGTATGTGGTCATGTTAATGTTGATTTTAAAGCAAAAACAATTATGAAAAAAAATCTTCACCAATACCAAGTGTTAAGGAATGGGTTTCTCGTTGACTAGGGTATTCACCTAAGCCAGCCAGAACCCACCACTCTAGTGCTCACGCCCTTAGTAGCTTGGCACAGAGTAGTCAGTCCCATCCCAAGTGGCAATGTGTAAACCTTTTGTGCAACACAATTACACCAGTAACACAATGAACACACCACAAAAGAGACTCCACACCAGCATATATAAAAATATAAAGTATATTGTACGTCAAACTTAGACCAAAATGACATGCATCATAAATACTGTGCATAATTTGCAAATCCTGAGTCAGTACTCGTTATGCTGACAATGCAAGAATCACAAAGAATCACTATGTACCAAAATGACATACATATCAAGTATACTTTGCAAGTTATCAGTGTTACAAAATATTACGCTTTGTCCTGATCAAAACTAGGCAAAAACGACATAAATCATCCCAGTACTTTTCATATTATAAATATATATCAGGATAACATTATACTGGCCAAACCAAGCCTAAAACAATGGAAATACAGTAACTTGGCCAAGAGATATGCTTTGTGCAAGTATGCAGATCAAAGCCAATGCTTAATTATCCTGGGCTCATTTTAGAAGCTTTATGGTAGTGCTTCTCACATCGGTAAAACCCAAAGACTCTTCCTGTGTAGGAAAACAGCTGGGCTTATCGTTAGGAGCCCGAGGTCTGTATCGGGTCACGAAATGTGCTTAGCTAGTTCTCTCCACTGTGACCATACCTGGCAATTCAAGGCTGGAGTCGCGATCAGGGAGTCGTGCCGCTCTCAGGCTCGGCAGTACACGGGCATCTCGCAGGACAGGGGCTGTGAGTTCAGTAATCCTCTCACACTAGACGTAGGGGCACATTGGTTGGCAATCAAGTGCTCCTGGTAGAAAGAGCATGGCACCTCGGACGCTTACATATAGGGATGCAAATAGAGCACTTGTGCAGGGGGAAGGGGTGCTGTGTCTCTGGCTCTCCGAATTGGGCAATCCATCAGCCAATGGATCAAGCTGCTTTTCGGGTACTCCAGATGAAGGCAGTGCTGGGATTTGGAACAAAAGGTGCTGGGGGGTGATTTGGGGCGGGGAGCGCTTCTACTTGGTCACTCGTGCAGGAAAACACTTTTACGTTGGAAAAGAAGAATGGTGAACGTGAGAATCCAGTGGCCGCTGCACGGGGAGAGATCTTTTATGTCCCTGAGATCTCCTAACAACAGAGGGAAAGCCAGCAAGACCTTGGGAAGCACTTCAAACTGAGCACAGTAGTAGGCAGCAGACCAGCACAACAAAACCAGTGGTCCAAATGACGATCTTTCATGGCAGCAGCACAAAGCCTTGGCAGAGCACAGTCAGGGAGCAGCTGGTTACAGCCAAAAAGCAATCCAGTGAGTCCTTTAGGCCACCCAGTAAGTAGCAGGCAGCAGGGTAACACCAGGGGAGAAGTCCAGAAGAGTCCGTGGAGCAGTGCAGCAGTCCTTCTGACAGACATGTGGTTCCAGTTCCAAAAGTGCTCTAAAAATCATGGGATCAGAGCCCCTTTACGTATACTCAAAAATGTCTTTGATGTAATGGATGACTTCAGTGGAAAACTTTCAAATTTACCACAGACCCCTTTCAATTCAACCCTACATCCAGGCGTAGGTAGAGGGCAGATCAACCCTTTACATGAGGGCAGGATACAGCCTATTGACATGTAAGGTGTGAACGAGCTCTCTCTCTCCCAGCCGAGGAAGATTATCAGAATGCAGAGGGATGCAGATGCCTCTTCTGTCATATCCAGCCCTTCCTGTGTTGTGGCTGTCTGGAAAGTGTACACTAAGGGGCTGATTCTGATGCGGTTAGGAAAGCATTCCAGCCTAGGGCCTGATTCTGATGCGGTTAGGAAGACCTCCTAACGGCATTTGCTCCTTCCAAATCGGATCGGGAACATGTCTTACCGACTGATGGCCCAATTATGATGCGGTTAGGAACATATGCTCCCATTGAAGTCAATGGGAGTCCAACCAAATCGTATCGGGAAGCCTCCGGATGCATCGTACTCCGTCGGTCGGACTCTCCCAAACCGTGTGGGTCGGAAACCATTTCCAAACCGATTCGGTCGGGAAGTTTTGCAACCCGCATCAGAATCGGGCCCAAAGTGTCGCTGTCACTCTGACCTAGAAGTGGATTAGAGTCAGGCTGCAAAGCACTATAGTTTTAAGCACAGACAAAGGCCCACTTTCTAAAAGAGGCATTTCTAAAATGTAAAATCCACCTACACCAGTAAGCATGATTTATCACCACCATTCTAAACATACCAAACATGGCCATGCTACTCCTTTCTGATCAGGAATTACCACTTACATATATATATATAAGGGAATTCACAATGTTAGCCTATGAGATGGGATGTATGTCAGTACAACGCAATCATTTTGATCACGGTTCTTTACATCGCGGATTTTACAACGCAAGTTGTTACAACAACTTGCGTTGGAGGGAGCAGATTGAGGAATATTATAATTTTATATTCCAACACCAGTCCACATAACAGTAGAGAAGGTGTTGGAATATAAAATTACAATATTCCTTAACCAACAGCGCAAGTCATAGTAACGACTTGCGTTGTAATGGCAGCGTGGTAAAGGTTGTGCGGTGTAAACACCGCGTTGTAAACGATGTTTACCATGAGATGAGTAGGCTTCACAGTAGTGAGAAACCAAATAGGCAATTTGTCACTTCCAGGACAGGCCACCCAATAAAAGCATGTGTCCTACCTTTTACTTACACAGCACCCTGCCCAAAGGGCTACCTATGGCCTACCTTAGGAGTGACCTATATTTAGAAAAAGGGGAGTTTAAGGTGTGGTGTGTAGCTTTAATTGTGGCAGTAAACTGTGCAAGCAAACCATGAAGTGGCAGGCCTGAGGCAGGTTTAAAAGGCTACATTAGTGGGTAGCACAAACAGTGCTGCAGGCTACTAGTAGCGTTTATTTTTAAGGTCCTGGGTATAGGGTACCACTGTACAAATGACTTACAAGTAAATTAAATATTCCAAACAGGTGTAAACCAAACATAACATGTTTCAGAGGAGAAAGCGTGTGCACTAATTAGCAGTAGTAAAGGGCCCAGAGTCCTAAAGTTAAAAAAACAGAAGGTCACAAAAATAGGAGGAAGGCAAAAGGTTTGGGGATAACCCTGAATAAAGGGCAGGTCCAACACCAAGGCTACCTACTCTTGATAGCACCCCATGCCTCTTTCTTTCACCAAGTAAGTAAAGAGAGGGGTAATAACCCGGGGACTTTACTCACCAGAAATATTTCTTTTATTGAGGTTTTCGTACCCAGGGCATTACCCATAGGGCATGCCAATATTAAAACTGTTTGAGAAATATATGTTTGAGAGTTTGATAGTAATATAGGGTCTTTCAATTACATACTTCTCTGGTATTCAATACGACCAAAGAATAAGATCAAAAGTAGTTTATTGTCAATATTATTGTCTCGCATGCCTGCAAGGCTTTATATTTTATGCACAGTTAATCAATGTAAACAAATATAACAGGCATACACTTAAAAGGAAGAGAATATTAGGGTAAATCATAATACACTGGTGAAGAAGCAAATTGGAGAGAAATAAAAAGAGAGAAGAGAAACCAAACAAACAAATGTATTGTAATTTCTGCACAAAATAGATTGATAGAGTTAAAGTACTTCGATGCATTTTATTAAGAACGGCGTCAAATTATCACCGCTTTAGCGGCAGCAATCTGCTGCTAAAGTGGCGATAATGGGCTTGATAATATGCCCTTGATGATTCCAATAGAAGCCCATGTTCACACCAGAACATGTGCTTCTATGGGAATTGACAAGGGCATATTATCAAGCCCATTATCGCCGCTTTAGCTGCAGTTTCCTGCCGCTAAAGCGGCAATAATTTTAACGCCGTTTCTCGTTAATATGCCCCTTCATGAGGTTTCACTGTGAAATGTGCCACACAATGATAAGGTTTGCTCGGCGTGAAAAAACGCCTACACCTCAAGGAAATTAGTAACCTACTTAAGGAGAGGGGCCCGGGTAAGTGGGAAGTTTATGTATGCTAATAAGGGTAAAGAAGGGTGAGTTTTAGGAGTAAAATATCAGAACACTCATAAGTAATCAATATATAGAGCAAAGGGCTGAGACCAGAAGTGCTTAAATATGCCATACCTAATGTCGGAAGCGTCTAATGGTCATCTTCATGTTGGATGCTTCTTTCCCCACCTGTGCTTTCTTTGTGTTTAGCTCACTCCTGAGGGCTCTTTCCATCTTTGCTTACTAAATTTGTCACCAGAACACAAATAATTACCCCTCTCGACACACGTTCCTCTTGTGTAGAATGATGAAGAGTTTTCGATCTTCTCACGATATAAATATGATTTTTGTTTTAGTGGCACAAATACTTATATTCCCGAGTGTGTCTGCTATTCTGTCATGCTAAAAGCTCTTTGCAAAGCATATGCCATGATGGGACCCTTTTATAGCAGTATTTCAGCAGCAAAGACTAGACAAGAGGCTTTCTATTCTGGGCACCGCTCTCACTTTCTTCCCTTTTATCTATTGCTTTCTATTTTACCTTCCTGAAGCAACAAATCACCCAGCGATGACTGAAAATAGCTGCTGGCATTCAGCATGTTCAGTGCAGTTTAATAATAAATCATGAGTTCAACGGCACCTCAGTTATATGCATCTCTGAGAGATTTATTCAGGAATGATTTAGCATAGGTCTGACATCTTTAACTGTATTTCAAAGCTGATTTGACAATTTACATTTCCAAGGTTTGGTTTATGGCTCTCTGGATATTTTTTTCCCCCACACAGTATAACCCGGTTCTTGAATCACGTCATTCAATCATGAACAAGCCGGTGTCTTTGTCTGGGTCTCAGTAAATACACTCAATTTATAGTAAAAGCCGTGATTGTTTTATGGCCTGTGGCACTAACCGCAGGAAATAATGCAAGGAGTGTATACTTTGGGATCCTTGCTGGCATTCATTCCAAACCGCCCCAGCAAAAAACACAGACACAAAAGTTACTGTTGCAGTTGGTCTGGCAGGCATGGACTCTCCACAAAGAAATTAATTAGGCTGAACCAAGAGGTTACCCTTAGGGAGCAAGACAACAAAGAATTTTCGTTTAAGATTTCCCTTTTTGTATGTAATTTCCGTTCCCATTAATGCGTTTGTTTCCTATTTCATTACACACGACTCCTTGTATCCCTAACTTTGCTGCCACTCATAATGATGTCAGTTACACATCTCTTCATCTGGTTGTAGTCGCTTCCAGCTCTTTCTTTACCGGGTCTTCACTCCGTATGTGATAGCCGAAACCACCATATTTACATGGTTCCAGTCTCCCACTCGACCTACTTCTTCTCATCCAATCTGTGAAGGCTCTTTTCCGCCATCTGTTGCAGGAGAGTTCTAAAAGTGCCTTTTACAAAAGTAAAATTACTGGAGAAAATTATGTATGTCAAACATTTTAGAGTATAGTGATTAAAGTTTTGAATGATCACTTGCATGGAAAGACACAACACAAAACTTAGGTCCAGATTTACTAACATTTTGGGCCTGATTCTGATGCGGGTTGGAAAGCTTTCCCACCTAGGGCCTGATTCTGATGGAGTTCAGAAGGCCTACTAATCTCATTTGCTCCTTCCAAATCGGATCGGGAATGACTCAGGGCCCAATTATGATGCGGTTAGGAACATATGCTCCCATTGAAGTCAATGGGAGTCCAACCAAATCGTATCCGGAAGCATCCGGATGCATTGTACTCCGTTGGTCGGACTGTCCCGATCCGAGTGGGTTGGAAACCATTTCCAACCCGATTCAGTCGGGAAGCATTTCCAACCCGCATCAGAATCAGCCCCTTTGTGTCATGGTCGGTCCACTTTTTTTGCGCAGAGACGATGCAAAGTGCTAGTCGAGATCTACAGAGCCACATAAGGGCCGAATTGTGTCACCTTGCATGGCTTTGTAAACGGTAATTAATGCAGAGCCTTGCGCTGTGTTGCATTACAATGCGTCAGATAGGTGTTACATGGGTGGTGCATGGGCTTTCTTATCTATGGGTGGCCATGCATTTTGATGCAAACCCAGATTTACTAAAGTCAGTAAACCTTGGTTTGTACCACAATAGTGTGCCTGCTCGAAAGAGGCATGACAAGGAGAAATATCTTAATTTCTTGTAGTTATTCCCGTTTCTAAGCATGCTGCACTTTGCAGCACACATAGGAAGATCAAATATGCCTCTAATGCTTGTTTTTGTGCAGCAAGGTATCACAAAAACAAGTCTGCCCCATGGCGCAATGGTGTGTGCATTGGTGCTAGGCTGCCGGAAGTGCACCTGCGCTGTGTGTGAGAAGAACTGTGCCCAATCTTAGCAGATATGGTAAATTTCTGCTCTCTCTCCCCTTCACGTAACACAGAGCAGCAAATTGCCTTGCTGCATTGTGTTGCATGAAAGGTTATTAAATCTTGTCCTTAACATCTTTTTATTATGTTTTAGAAATGCTTGTGAGCATAACAACGCAATCTATTTTATTTAAGCATATCATTCCAATGAATTTCACCAAAACTTGCAAGATGAGAGCAAATTAATGCCTGGTGTTTTAAGTACCCATCATTAATTAAGTTCTTTGCACATATTTACAAAAAAAAAATACCATGTAGGCCTCTATTTCCAGCAAGAACATGGGTTAAGTATGCTCCCATGTATCAGCAAGATGGCGGAAAAGCTAGTGAACTCGCAACTGTCCCAATTTCTTGAGACAAACAATCTTTTGCGTCAATCCCAAACAGGATTCCGGCCCGGCCATGGCACGGACACTGCCCTCCTCTCCGTCATCGAGGAGGTAAGGTGCATCCTGGACTCAGGAGGATCAGTGGCAGTGATCCTCCTGGACCTCAGTGCCGCCTTTGATACGGTGGACCACCGTGTCCTTTTACACCGCCTGGCCAAGGCAGGAATTGTGGGAACGGCGCGAGCATGGATCGAATCCTTTCTATCCAACCGCTCCTTTCAGGTGTGGGACGGCAACTCACGTTCAGAACCACTATCACTCAAGAACGGAGTTCCCCAGGGGTCATCGCTCAGCCCCACCCTGTTTAATGTATACATGGCCCCCCTGGAAGATGTAGTGGCCCCCTACGGGATAAAAATAATAAACTATGCAGACGACACTCAACTAGTCGTCTCCTTGTCCCACCTGGATAACCACCCAGACAGCCTGCTGAACTGTCTCCAGGACATCCACACCTGGATGTGTGATTCTTCCCTGAAGCTGAATGGTGCAAAAACCGAGATCATGCTCCTGGGCAATAAATGGACGTCCATCCCACCATCAGTTTGGCCAGACGCCTTTGGTGAAATTCCCTCACCAAAAAATGAGATCAAAACACTAGGAGTATGGCTGGAACCGGAACCTCACTATGAAGACTCAGGCTGCCAAAACAGCAGGCACCTGCTTTGGTCTCCTGCGATCCGTGCGCAAGATCCTCCCTCTTCTCCCCCCTCTATCCAGGAAACTACTGGTCCAGGGACTTATCTTAGCCTGGCTTGACTACAGCAACGCCATCTATCTTGGTGCACCAGAATTCACCCTGGCCAAACTCCAACGCACCCAAAATGTGGCGGCCAGGCTCATTATGAACCTCCCACCCAGAGCTTCAGCCAAGCCTGCCCTCAAAGCCCTACACTGGCTCCCTGTCCGCCAGAGAGTAGAGTTTAAAGCCCTGTGCACCACCCATAAGCTTATCAATGGGGTGGGTCCAGCCGCTCTGAGAGACATGGTTACTCCATATAAAGCCCTCAGACCCCTTCGCTCCGATGCCGAACATCTTGCCACTGTACCAAAATTCAGGAAGGCTCGCACCGGTGGTCGTCGCTTTTCGGTCAAAGCTTCCACAGGATGGAACTCTCTCCCACGCAGTCTACGTCTGGAACCCTCTCACGCTCTATTCCGAAAAAAACTCAAAACCCTCTTGTTTCCCAAATAGTTCATTCCCTCTCCCCCTCTCCTGGTCTCCACAGATTTACAGCGCGGGGATGCCTACGGGTCACCAGGCGCTTTAGAAATCGCAAAAATAAATAAATAAATAAATAAATAAATAAGTAGCATGAGAGGCCATATTAATTAGGGATCACTGACAACAGGAATATCGAGGTACACAAATATTGTGTACAGAATATCGATGTTAGGAATATCGACATCCTAGTTCCACAAAGGTAAGTACAAAAATATCGAAACCAAAATATTGCGGTTTAAAATATCATTGTTCAAAATATTGTTTTTTTTAAATGTCTTAAAAATAATATAAAATTAATTCAATAATAAATATAATTATTAAAAACATACTTAAAATTATCTAGAAATGTTAGAAAGTATAAATCATAAATGTAATAATAAAAACAATTAAACATACATATATAAAAATTATAATATATAAATATTTACGTAATAATATTTATAAATATTTATTTTATTAAATTATAAAATATTAGAACCATAAAAAAATATAAATACATACATATATATATATATATATATATATATATATATAAATACATGCACCTGTAACATAGATATAAAAATAATATATATACATATATATATATATATATGTGTATATATATCTATGTTGATTTTTGGCAATTTACTGTGCAAATTGTATGAACTTGACACTTACTTCTTCTCATTTGTTTGAATGAGGCCACTTGGCCGAAATATAATCTGAGCGATTTTTAATTTAATTTGTATTTTGTTTTACACTTAGAATTTGCCTATGTAAATAGAAGTGTTTTTTATTAGTAAGCAAAAGTTCACTACAGAAGTTGCACTATACAGACTTTTCCCTACCTCAATTGTAGTTTTTCTCGGAATGTGGTCCTATGTCTATTTCCACTTTTTGGCTTTGTGCACTTTACAATGGTGATTGTGAGTTTATGTGGCTGGCTAACGACGAAGACTGCCTGGTCGAAATGCGTCGCCAATAAACCAATTTTCACACGGACCCTGGAGTGCGAGTCTTTTGTGTTTCCTCTGATTTATCGAGTGGGGAACCCTTTCAGACGTCTGTTTCCGGGTTTCCAACACCCGGGACTTGCACCTACCCCGATTGGACAGGAGCGAACGAGTCGGAAACCTTTCCTAATGAACCGGCTATTGCCAGGTCCTGCTCCGTCATCGACAACACTGAAAAAGTTTGCCGCCGGAGATCTATTGGGGGCGCTAGCTGTGGAGACGCGCTTCGGAAGTTGCGCGTTACCGTGTCCGGTGCCTGCCGACTTTTGACCCATGCAGCAAACGACGCCGTGAGGCAGTGAAAGAGATCGGATTATCGGCAGAGGTACCGCGCTACCGATTTAGGGAAGAGTGCGGCAAGGTTAACTTTTCCGTGTCCCAGAAAGACTCTGTGCAGTCAAGGGATCACCAAAAGTGAGGTTGTAACATGACCAGAGGCAAACAGACGGCAGCGGCTGCCGCGGCTGCGACTGCGACTGCCAAAACCACCACGACTGCCGATACCACCACAACCAAGAACCGCCGTGCAGGTTGAGTGGATGAGGCGAGGTCGCTGTTCTGCGAGACAGAGTCACAACAGAGAGGGCGAATGAGGCGGGGACAACGACTACACCACCGGATAAAACTTTGAAACAAATGCTGTTCCACTATGAAAAACGTTTGAAGAAAGAAATTAACCGCTGGTGGGAGCTAACTTCTTTGGAAAATTACATAGAAGTGGGCAGGGTCCCGAGAGGACTACGAATAATGATCACACCAACTTACCAGAACCCCCATCCCAAGCTGATAGTTGAATGGTCCGAGCTCATGGCAGGGACATGCAAGAACATCCTTGGCTTACTGTCCAAATATGCGGCCATGGAACTGGAACAGGTCATTAAGGACATTGGCAAACTGAAGGAGGAACTTGACAAACATGACGCGAAAGATGAGATAACTAAAGCAAATGAACAAATGGAAAAGAGGCTTGATAAATATGAGGATAAAATCAAGCAAAAAAAGAAAAGCAAATTCCTGAAGGATAAACAGGACTATGCCAGTGGCCGGATTTTAACGTTTGGCAAGAAGTACGACGGTGCCATAAGACAATTCAAACAGCTTGGAGCAAGTGCACAACAACGCAACATCACTATATCAGAATCAGGCTCAGAAACCTACTCTGATATGGAGGAATTGGTGAATGCTAGCGGGAGAAGTTTACTTTCTTTCAAACCACTGGAGGAGTATGATTTTTTACAATCAGCAATGACACTGCGGGCGAGACCACCGGAGCAGTCATACGGAAGAGGAAGAGGCGCAAACGCAAGAGGAAAACAACGAGGCGGGGAGGAAAGAAACACAAGAGGAGCAATGTCGCATGGGAAGACAACACGACAGACCAAGCAGCAATGATGGAATTCCTGCAAATCCGAGAGGGGGTAACAGACTAAACCAGCTACGAGTCCTGGAATCCCAGTACATCATCCGTCTGGATTCAAGAAACCCCTTCGGCATGAATGAGGATGAGGAATTACATGTGCATATTGGCTGAGGACCTTATGTTGGGCCATGAAATCACTCTGCCTAGCTTCTGCACCGAACCCTCTACCTGCCTCCACCCCCAGCCTTGTGATTGCAACTTCCTATACCACACTATCCTATTGGAGAGGGCTCTCTCTGATGATAGCTGTGTATTCGGAGCTTCACATTATAGATTATGATACAGCAGCCTCGTGACAACCCACCTGGTCCCGCACGTGTGGTAGTAAGTGCCCTGCGAAGAACCCACTACCCTCTCACTTTTGGTTATATTACCCCCGCTTTTTTGCACATAACCCATATTCTACTTTTTCACTGCATAATCACACCCACAACTATACTCCTTTGAGGTAGGTCTGAATAGACTGTCAACAGTTAGTATAGGGTTCACTTTTTTGCACTAATCACAGCGCTAAAATATTTATTTTAGCACCATATGATTTTATCTAGCTACATCTACGGATCAGCTTTACTCTTTTCCCAACCCGTTCACTCCCCTACGACGTAGCACCACTTGCCATGACCTATGAAGTTTGCAATATTGTTTCTTGGTAAGATTGAGAACTTGTACACAGTAATTGTCGAGGTTTTTGCCTTTCAAAAAAAAAAACATTACTCAAGGTCCATTGGCCACTTGGCCAGTGCACACCTCTTCCCCCCATGAGAAATTGTTTCTGAATCTAAACTTGTAAAGTGGCATTCTTTTCCGAGAGGTGAAAAAGGCCACTTGGCCCACATCTATGTTGATTTTTGGCAATTTTCTGTGCAAATTGTATGAACTTGACACTTACTGCTTCTCATTTGTTTGAATGAGGCCACTTGGCCGAAATATAATCTGATCGATTTTTTATTTAATTTGTATTTTGTTTTACACTTAGAATTTGCCTATGTAAATAGAAGTGTTTTTTATTAGTAAGCATAAGTTCACTACAGAAGTTGCACTATAGAGTCTTTCTCTACCTCAATTGTAGTTTTTCTCGGAATGTGGTCCTATGTCTATTTCCACTTTTTGGCTTTGTGCACTTTAAAATGGTGATTGTGAGTTTATGTGGCTGGCTAACGAAGAAGACCGCCTGGTCAAAACGCGTCGCCAATAAACCAATTTTCACACGGACCCTGGAGTGCGAGTCTTTTGTGTTTCCTCTGATTTATAGAGTGGGGAACCCTTCCAGACATATATATATATATATGGGCCACTTTCTACAAAAGTTAAAAAACATTGCTTGGTCAGAGGACTGTATATTGGTAACGTTAGATATCGAAGCCCTCTATACCAGTATAGATCACCATAGAGGGCTGGAGGCACTGGAACATTTTCTAAGTACAAGACCAGTGCACTGTTATAACCACAACAAGATGCTCAGTGAATTTGTAAGCTGGTGTTTATATCACAACTACTTCTTGTTTGGTAAAGATATCTACATACAGAAAAGGGGTGTGGAGAGAGCTGGGCATTAAAACTCTGCGGCAATTGATGGACGGAGAGGGAGTAGTAAGCTTCGGTGATATACAAAGTAGATATGGTATTCCAGATACACACTGGTTTGTTTATACACAAATAACTCGCATAATGAAGGCCCAGAGACATAAATTGCTACCTCCAGACGTCTGCCCCTTAATGGAAGCGCTTACCAGAGGGCGCAGCAAAATTAATACTGTATATAATCTTTTAATATCAGAGGTTAAAGATGATGTTGATAAGACCAAGGTAGCCTGGGCAAGTAAATTGGGGAATCCTGATGTAGATGTTGACAAAGCCCTATTTCTGAATAAGAAGATCTTCAGAGCTACAAATTTAAGGGCCCAAAACTACAAGACGGTGTTTAATCTTTATTACACACCGGTAAAACTTTTCTCTTGGGGAGTCAGGGCGGACGATACATGTCCAAGATGTGGGAACAGACAAGCAGACCTACTCCACATGATCTGTAACTGTAATCTTCTAATACCAGTTAAAAAAGAGATCGAAAAATTCTGGGACGGGCTACTAGGACATAAGATCAACCTATCCCCTACCCTAATGATTTTAGGCACGGATTCTGAACTAAAACTTGGGAAAGAGGAGGAAGCTCTTATCTTTATATCCGTGGCCGTGCTTAGATTACTGATCTCAGCCGGCTGGAAGGATAGCGTGGCCCCCTCCTTTCAAATGTGGCTTACTAGACTGCTGGGAATTCACAATATTGAGTTGGCACTCTATGAACTGAAAGGAACTAGAACTCGGGACTTTGGAAGAAGACTTTGGGCCCCAATCACAGATTGGAGGAAATCAAAAATGTAAAAAGCCGAAATGTGAAAATGTCTTTTAGATTCTGCTTTTAGCTTTTGATTGATCAGTGTAGAATGATGAAATTAATAACAGGATGTAATTATATCGAAATTGTTTTAGCCATATTGGATAACATGAGTATATATTTATTGCCACATAATTTATTCATTGTATTGTCTAGTTGTGTGATGTTTTGTCTGTTAGTGTACTTTGTAAGAATTGCTGCTTTTTCCTCCGCATTTTATATGAACAATGTTTCTTTTTTTATTAACTGTAACTGCACTTATATTCCCAATAAAAAAAAATTAAAAAAAGAAAAAGAAAAGGGGTGTGGCTATAGGGGCCTGCTTCTCACCCAGCTACGCGTGTCTTCACGTTGGCTGGTGGGAGAAGCGGGTCCTCATGGAGACACATCAAGCGATGTTCACAGCAAACGTGGTTATGTGGGTTCGTTTTATTGACAATGTGTTTTTAATTTGGAGAGGGAGTGAAGAGGGCGTGAAATAATTCATCAACACATTAAACAACAATGAGGCCAATCTTAGGTTCACACATAACATCAGCAAGACAGCTGTGGACTTTTTAGATGTCAGGGTCTTTCACAAAGCAGGACAACTAGTTACCACCCTACACAGAAAGGACACGTCGGGAAACACAACACTACATGCCACAAGTGCCCATCCCCGCCATGTCATAGACAATATTCCCTATGGCGAACTACTTCGATTAAAAAGAATCTGCAGTATTGAGGAAGAGCTTAAAAAGTACACAGCCGAAGCACTAGACAGATTCAGGGAGCGAGGATACAGAGAAAACATACTAAAGAGAGCGGTAAACAGAATGCAAACAAGATCTAGAGAAACCCTATTTAAATCAGTGGTGTCAAATGGGGTCCCCAAAGTAGATTCGGCTGAATCTCCTATTAGATTCATCACTGCATACAGCGGCCAGGACAGAAAAATCCGGTCCATTTTATGCAAGAGTTGGCCCATACTCAAGACCGATGCAGTGTTATCTCATCATTTACCTGCCCGACCAGATATTACGTTTCGGAGGGGACCCTCGTTGCGTACCCATATCTAAACCTTGCCCTGAATTTTCTATTAAGAAAATTTGGTTCCCACCCCGGCTGAGGTTTTACAAATGCAGCAGCTGCAGGGCCTGTAAATTTGGAGTCAACACGCAACATTACAACACTCCTTTCAGCCCAGTACCATTGCCCATTAAAGGAAATTACGGTTGTAAGACCGAGTATGCTGTTTACGTCCTGGCATGCACCTGCGGCCTGAGGTATGTGGGAAGTACCAGGCTTCCAGTGCATGCCAGGATATTGCAGCATATTCGAGCAATCGTTAATAACGACAGCTCCTACCCGGTAGCTAGACACTTTAAAAGCGATCATGGCAACAACCTCCAGTGTCTAAGCTATAATGTCCTTACATCAGTACCAAAACCCAGAAGGGGAGGAGACCGTGATAGGATGCTGCGGCAATTAGAATCCAAAATGATCTTAGAATTGGATTCGAAGGTACCTAATGGGCTGAACACTACGGAAGACCTGTATCATTTTCTGTAAAACCAACATCGATTCACTATGACAGGCTCCGTAGTCAGGCAAATCACCAGCACTTTCCCAACGTCAGACAATTATGGTCCATTGCTCCAACTAAAAACGTCCATTGATTTATTAAAATGATTATTCGGCTCAGTCCGACACCCAGAATAGATCTTTTTTCGTTCTCTCTTTTTTTCAACTGTTTGAAGCAGTGATGGATCGATGATCCTCCTGCGGAAATCTAGTCACATTATTAGATATACTTTATATGTAGGTCATGATGATCACCATAGTAGGGGTTGCCATCTATCATAGATGTCCCCATGTGTTTGGGTAGTTGGTAAATTCAGAAAAGGGTCCAATATAGCACTTTAATACTTTGCGTTACATTGCACATTTGAGTGTCAAGTTTACATCATCACTATTGCACTTTATAATGAAAAGGTACAACCATAATGATAAAATTGTACAATATATATATTCAACACAGGGTTTTTAAGTATGTACAGGATTACTTTTAAACCATGAATTAGTGTGTATAGAGATTTTTGTATGCATATTCATTGAAATTTGTTTTATATCTATGTATATCTTGAATAGGGTACAATTTTGATATCACAATATATTTATTTGCATTTTGCACATGCTCAATAGCACAAGCACTATGCACTTTATAGTTGCTATCTTGGAACAATGTATACAAACATGCATTTATGTAGGTATCAAACGAATGGTTGACAAACATAAAGAACTGTGATCAATATACCAACTTCTAACAAGAATATGACAACCAAAATTCATGGTAAAATGTATGGTGACTGTGACCTACAAGTATTTTGTTTATGTTTATTATTTTTTTGTCGCATGGGGTATACAAACGTGGTTAAAAAGAGGGCATGATGGGAAATATTTTTGATGTGATCAAGGGCAACCGCCCGAAACGCGTCGTCTGCCACGCTGCTGTAACCTTCTCGAAATAAAGTACCTTTTTGCCAGCATTCTTGGGATTCGTTGGTCTTTCCTCGTGCGGTCGCCAAGACATTGGTGATTCAGGAGTGACCTTTGTTGCTGATATATATATATATATATACATATATATATATATATATATATTAGGGGTGGGTGTAGTTCGCGAATTAGCGGTACGCGAAGCTACGCGAAGTGCACTTCGCACTACGCGAACTTCACGTAGCACTACGGGAGCTGCGTAGTAGCATGTTCGCACTATGCAAGATGCATTTTCAATGATTGCACAGTGCGGACAAGCATCCGGCACTGTGCAATCATTGAAAACGACATCTTGCACAGTGCGAGCTGTAGTTTTCTGCTGCTCAAGTAGTTTATTACTCGAGCAGCAGTTTTCTCAACACGAACTGGTAGTTTCTTATTGAGAGCGGTAGCGAGCATGCGCAACCACTCACAATGAGAAACCTGACCTCCCCGCGTTGAGAATCTCGCCGGGATGTCATTTTGCTTGCTAACGGTCGCAAACATGACTTTGAGGACCGCGAACAAGCAAAAAATGACCGCTGCACTACGCTACGCTGCACTACGCGTGTTTGCACTGTGCTACGTGCAGCTCGCGTAGTGCGAAGTTGCGCAAACTTCGCAAACTCCGTGAGCGTAGCGTAGTGCTTCGCCCAGGGTTAATATATATATATATATATATATATAATATATATAATAATACATTCAAATATACAAATAATTATTTAAGTTTAAAACAACAATTTACACTACATTAACTAAAACAGTAGGGGAAATGTTGGATAGCGCAGAGGATAAAATTACTATTCCCACTCCAGGGAATGCAAAAGTAGGGAAAGTGTTGGATAGCGGAGGGGATATAATTACTATTCCCACTCCAGCGATTGCAACAGTAGGGAAAGTGTCGGATAGCGGACGGGATAAAATTACAATACCCACTCCAGCGAGTGAAACAGCAGGAAAGTGTTGGATAGCAGAGGGGAATAATTTACTATTCCCACTCCAGAAAATGCAACAGTAGGGAAAGTGTTGGATAGCGGAGGGGGAAAATGTACTATTCCCACTCCACGGAGTGCAACAGTAGGGAAAGTGTTGGATAGCGGAGCGGGTAAAATTACTATTCCCACTCCAGCAAGTGCAACATTAGGGTCAGTGTTGGATAGTGGAGGGGATACAATTACTATCCCCACACCAGCAAGTGTAACAGTAGGGAAAGTGTTGGATAGCGGAGGGGATACAATTACTATTCCCACACCAGGGAGCAAGTGCAACAGTAGGGAAAGTGTTGGATAGCGGAGGGGATACAATTACTAATCCCACTCCAGCAAGTGCAACAATAGGAAAATGATGGATAGTGGAGGGGAATAATTTAATATTCCCACACCAGCAGGTGAAACAGTAGGGAAAGTGTTGGATAGCTGAAGGTGTTAATACAATTCCTATTCCCACTCCAGGGAGTGCAATAGTAGGGAAAGTGTTGGATAGCAGAGGAGATAAAATTACTATTCCCACTTCAAAGAGTGCAACAGTAGGGAAAGTATTGGAGAGCGGAGAGGAATAATTCACTATTCCCCCTCCAACAAGTGCAACAGTAGGGAAAGTGTTGGATAGTGAAGGGGAATAATTTCCTATTCCCACTCCAGCAAGTGCAACAGTAGGGAAAGTGTTGGAGAGCGGAGGGGAATAATTTACTATTCCCACTCCACGGAGTGCAACAGTAGGGTAAGTGCTGGATAGCGTAGGGGATAAAATTACTATTCCCACTCTTACAAGTGCAACAGTAGAGAAAGTGTTGTATAGCGGAGGGGATAAAATTACTATTCCCACTCCAGCAAGGGTAACTATACAAAAGTGTTGGATGGCTGAGGGGAATAATTTACTACTCCCACTCCAGCAAGTGCAACAGTAGGAAAAGCGTTGGATAATGGAGGGGATATAATTACTACTCCCACTCCAGGGAGTGCAAGAGTAGGGAAAGTGTTAGATATCATAGGGGATAAAGTGACTATTCCCACTCCAGAGAGTGCAACAGTAGGGATAGTGTTGAATGGCAGAGGGGGATAATTTACTATTTCCACTCCAGCAAGTGCAACAGTAGTGAAAGTGTTGAATAGGAGAGGGTAATAATTTACTATTCCCACTCCATGGAGTGCAACAGTAGGGAAAGTGCGGATAGCATAGGGGATACAATTACTATTCCCACTCCAACGAGTTCAAAGTAGAGAAAGTGTTGGATAGCGGAGGAGATAAAATTACCATTCCCACTCTAGCAAAATAATAAACATTAATTAACAAATACTCAAATGATAAAAAAATAATTTACCTCCCACCAAATCCCCCTATAAATGACACCACCAATATTGTCAAACATGACACAATGAACATAATTGCTTAACAATTAATTAATTAACTAATAACAATCAACAATCAAATTAAAAACACTCAGTAATAAATTATTTTACACTATTAGGACTATAAAATAGCAATAATAAAATATTATATAAAAAGATATTTAAAAATATATTAAATTGTAATTACTTCCCACACTACTCCCCTATAAATCCACAACCTGCCCCTAAAAAAAGGATACAATATACATATTTATCCATTAATTATTAATCATTAATAACCAACTAATAGTTAATTATTAATACATTATTTAACACAATTACCAATATAAAATATTAAATGCACAAATATTAATAAAAATGACTAATTAATTATTTATAATTAAATTACTTCCCATCCTACTCCCTAATACACCAACACGCTCCGAAAAAAATAAAACAATTAAAATAGTTAACAATTAATATTTAATATCCAATTATTAACAAATTATTTAATACAATTAACAAAATAATATAGGAAATACATCAATATTAACTAATAACATAATTAATTAATCATGATTAAATTACTTTCCACCCTACTCCCTTATAAAACCACAACCTGCTCCTAAAAAAATGACACAATTAACATATTTACCAATTCATAATCATTCATTAATAACCAATTAGTAACTAATTAATAAAAAATTAATTAACACAATTAACAATATAAAGTATTACATACATAAATATTAATTACTACAATTATTAATTAATTAATTATAATTAAAATACTTACCACCCTATTCCCCTATAAAACCACAACCCGCTACGGAACTAAAATGAGATATTAAATGTTTATAAAATTAATAACTTCTAAAAATTATTAATAAATATATTATAAATAAATTACTTCCCACCCTATTCCCCTGTAAACCCACAACCCAATACAGAACTAAAATAATAAAATACTACTTAACATAAAATTAATTACTTCTTAAAATTTTAAACATACATTAAAAAAATAAACTCTACTTTTAACAGATATACTAAAATTCAGAACACTAAAATTAATTTTGATATTATTAACAAAGATATTTTGACTAATGATGTTACTAGCTTCGATATTAAGAAAAACAATATTTCTCACCTGGATGTCGATATTCTGGTCGACGATATTCTTGCAGGTCGATATTTGTGTAACATCTATGTTTAAACATCGCTAGTATGGCATATAGATATTTAAACATCGATATTATGACCCTATACCAATAATTAGACACAAATAAGCTTCTTAGTAAATCATTTTGATCCCCTGCTCTCCACAGTCTCGTTGTGAGAGTGATTATGACATTTGGATGGAATAAAGAACAATGTATATCCAGGCATGAAACATGTCCCAGAGACAGACTCAAGAATAAAGGTATTGTAGCTGTCTTATCAAATTGAGCACATCAGATTTGTTGGAAGAATAGGTTGTGGCTCTCAGTCTGGACATCAATTTTTCTTATGACTGCTTTTCTCCAACAGTGGTAAAATCTCAAGACAGCTTAAAATGGTAACCACATCCCACTTCCTGTGAAACCGCACAACATTCCCCAAACACTTTAACACGTATTGCCATTGCCCAGCAAATTCCTACCTAGCAGGTGATATAACTAAACAATTAAACAATTATATTAAATACCAGCAACTGAGCCTCAGACCTGCAATGGAACTGTGGTCATCCAGTAGTATACATGAAAGGATCTCCTCACTTCTCTGGAGGAACTCCAGCCTATTGCTATAATCCTCTTCAAACTCTCTACAGCCCACGATGCAGTAGATTACCAGGTCCTTCTTGCTCTTGTATGAAGCTTGATGGCAGTATCAGTTATGGGTCATAAAGGCTTCTAATCCTATTTCATATATTTGTCCCAACAACAATAGGAAAAATAAACTTTTAAAAAGAAATTATAATACAGAAGGTCAATAGTGATCCTACTTGTCTATACCACTGTTTGTTCCATGTGTATATGTTACCTCTATATCAAGTCAACACTTTCGAAAATATGAATGCCTCAACATTCAACTAGAAATCCAGGTGCGATTTATGGAACCACAGCTGCGATAAACTTCATGGGCCACATATATGAGGCCCTACCAGTACTTTTGCGCGGCCCTTTTTTGATGTTCCAATGTGCCATGGATTATTTATATGGCCATGTAAAGCCACTTTACATGGCTTTCCATGCCCTTATAAATATGTGCCCCTTTCATGCAGTAAACTGTGTGAAAGGGGCGTTCCATGGGTGTTGCTGTGGGTGTTCCCATGCAACACCCATGAAACCTGACTCATTCCCAGATTTACGAGAAATCATAAACCTGAGAATACGTCAGAACCTAGCATCAACCATGGGTGGTGTTTGGGAGGCGCAACTCGAAGAATTGTTTAATTTCTTGATTGATTTTGTGCAGCAAGGTGTCCCTCCCTGCAGAAAATCAAGCAACCCCCAAAACAGGCACCATGGTGCAACGGTGGCTGCGTTGGCACACGGCAGCCCATTGTTTGCCTTGTAAAATGACAGGAATGTGCTGTATCTCATAGATACTTGTTCTGATGTAGAGCAGAACAGGAAGATTCCTTGCAGCTCTGCCTTACGGCAAAACCTTATAAATTATGTCCCATTTTCGGAAAAAAGAGCAGCAGCAGTAGCGAGTCTCAACCACTTTCTAGATCTCCAACAGACCACTGTCTTTTCAAAGTACTCAACATTCCCAGAACACTCTGTGATGTAAAACATCATATCATTCTAAAAAGGAACAAAGTGAGCACTGTACCAGAATCACCTCTTTCATTTGCAGATTTACTGCAACTAATAACATAACCCTTTCTGGCTGAATGGTTATTCCTGGGACCCAGATCCATATCACATCATTCTTGAATTACATACATTTCTAGATATCTGCACCTGGTGATCCCAGGAACTTCTGGTCATAGGCATGCCCGGGAGAAACGGACATTCAGTTAAGCATGCTTCAGTATCACGAAGGGCTAACCAGGTCGAGGTTATGTTAAAATTGCAACAAAGGTTTACCTAAAATCTCAAATCCCAAAACTGCAGAGGATTTATATATTCAAAAATAATGGGCCAAGATATGCCTAAGACTGGGTGACCAGGAAAACATCACACCCACTTTAAAATCTTTTCCCTCGTTCTTAGTGGAAACCTCGAAACTTAGAGTCTAATTACGAGTTTGCCAGTGTGGGAGCAGACTGCCACACTGGTCGGCCTGCTCCCGCACCGCCAAACCTGTGCACGCACCACCCACTAGATTACGAGTTTCCATGTGTCTGGTGGACTTTTTTGAGTGCTTCCACAGGGGTGTCTCTGAAAATGGCCACTGCAATGGGAGTGCCTAAAACAGTTCCTGCACGGCATGGACTGTCAAGTCCATGCCACTCAGGAACTGGTGTGCATGCACACAGGGTGGGGGCACATGTTGTGCCCCCCTGCATGCATCCCCATGCAAATGGGCAACGGGGGCTCTGTGTGCCCCCTTTGTTTCAGGACCGCCTGCCTTTTCATGAAGTAAAGACCACCATGACACCACTGGCAGTCCTGAATCTCATAATGTGCATGTTAGTGCCGCAGCTGCACCGCCAGCATATTGCTGAGCTCCTGACTGCCACGCCCCCCCAGGGAACTGTGGTTTCCTGGGGGTTGCAGTGTTGCAATGGCGGTTTGACCACCAAATTTTTCATTGGGCAGCCTGTCCGCCAGTGCAGCGGTGGCTGGATCGCCACCACCGCGCCCCCGTGAGTCTAGTAGTCCTTAGACAGCCAGACTCTTAATTAGGCCCTTAGTGAAAACTAAAGTTATGTGTACTATTAGAATGCCAATTGTGCTGTAAGGACCTGAATTCATTCTCTATGTCTTCCCACAATAACCTCAGGATCTGGACATACATCCATTGTCTCTAATACTGGAAGTGCAAACACATAAAAACTTTGGCAGAGCATGAAGGAATAGGGTCTGTTACTTTGGAAAATCATTGAGCTTGTCTCTGATGTTACAGCCAAACTACTAGAAGTTAAGAAGGACAAGAAAATTTCCCTGTTCAAACAAGCTAGCAGTGGCTGCATGTAATAGTGAAAACACGCATCACTCTTCATTGAATAGCAGACCTCAGTATGCCATTTTGTTTTGTCTGTCAATCTGATCCAATAAGCAGACATTCTATCCAAGGAGATCATTGATCATGCTACCAAATAAGTTATGCTATCAATAATGGATGAAGTACCGTCAACCCTGGGTCCACCACCTTTGTCCAACCCTGATGCTACTTCTTTCTTTCATGGATCTACAAATGCTCAGCCATGACCAGCTTATAACACGTTTACCTTTCTACATAATCCCAAATAAATAATGAAAACATGATAAATCTGAGAGAGCTCAGCAGCTGCCTTCTCCCAAATCTATTAAGACCTTTATTAAGGCCTCAATTCCACTTATTGCTACTCTTTGGATCTGATCCCTAATGTGGTGGTACTTCAAGGAACTTTATCATACCAAGTAAATACTGATTCCTTGTGAGGAGGCAGCTAGCATGCTTGGTAAATAACTCTCATTCCAACGTTTCCAGAGGAAAAGGAGAAATTATGTACGGAAAGAATTTTCACCCCTCTTTCTGCATGTATCAGAATATACCTCACATTTTTCCCCAAAAAATTTCATCCACATCAATAAGAAATTTTCTTTAAGAAAGGACATTTTTTAGGTCCCGTTCACTGCCAATCCTGTACCTGCTGTTGATTAGTACCACTGCTTTGCAGATAGAAACCAGTTTTGCACCAGGAAGATAATCTACTTTCCAATAAGATTCAAAGCAAGACGTTTATTGGTAACAAATTCATTTCTTTAATGTTTTCTTTCGCATAGGAAATATAAAACACAGGGGCATTATTACCAAGCAATAGCGATAATTATCGCTTTTGCTTGCTTAGCGTGAAAAAATGATTGCCGAGCTGCAGCGATTTTTATCGCAGATAAACCTTGGTATTACCAAGGTTTATCGCAAATGCGATAAAAATCGGCCGCAATGCATGAATATCGCTGAAAAGTCAGCGATATTCATGCATTAGCGAGCTAATGCTCTTAGCCATGTTATCCACCTCCCATTGGATAACATGGCTAAGAACTGCTCAGGGCAGGTGTTAGCTTTTGGAGATATTCGCACTTAGCGCGAATATCTCCAAAAGTTGGTAATAGGAGATAGCGATGTTAGCGACTGTTTCCAGTCGCTAACATCTTGGCACGCCCACTTATTTATTTATTTATTTATTAAATTTGTAAGGCGCTACAGCTACCCAAAAAGGGTTTCCTGGCGCCGAGACACAGCATAAAGAAGTCAGGAGAGATTTTCTGGCTATTCTTGTTATTGTTCGAATAGCCAGGTCTTGACGTGCTTTCTGAACCTGACATGGTTTTCCTCCTTTCGAATGAAAGGAGGGAGTGCTTTCCAGAGGGATGGTCCAAGATGGGAAAAAGATCTGCTACCCATTCTTGCCAATTTAAATCTTGGTACACAGAAGTTGGCAGCAGATTGCGAGCGAAGATTACGCTTGGGAGTGTAGGGGTGAGCCAGAGCTAGAAGGTATTTGGCTGCAGTACCTGCTTTAATTCTGAACTTGTAGTTCAGGGCTTTAAAACGGATTCTACTTTCTACCTTGAGCCAGTGGAGTTCCCGACGGTAGCTCGAGACTCCAGAATTTTTTGGGATTCTGCACAGTAGTCGGACTGCTTCGTTCTGGAAAAGTTGTAGTCGACTGACTACCGCTTTTTTGGAGCCAAGGTACAGAATGTTGCCGTAGTCAAGCCATTTTGTTATGAGGGCATTGACTACGGTCTTTTGGGTTGAGGAGGGCAGCATCCAAAGGATTTTCCTCAACCATTTAATGATGGTAAGGCATAGGCCGACAACTTTGCTGCGCTGTTGGCTCATGGAGAGAGAGCTATCCATGATGACTCCCAGATTGCGAACTTGAGTCACTGGGGTTCGAAAATTACCCATCTGATTTGGCCAGTGTGAAGGATTCCAAAGATCTCGACGTTTTCCCAAGAGAAGAATCTCTGTCTTGTCTCCATTGAGCTTTAATTGGTTTCTTGTCATCCAATTGAGGATGTTTTGAAGCCCTGATTTGAGGAGAGATGGGGATGTCGGGCAGGATTCAGATAGAGAGAAAATAATTTGGGAATCGTCAGCGTAGGACATAAGGGTAAGTCCAGATTTTTCGGCTAGGGCAGCTAGGGGTCTGATATAAAGATTAAGAAACAGGGGACTCAATATAGATCCCTGTGGCATTCCGTGGGGGGCATTGAAGGTATCAGAACAGGCCAGTGAGGATGTTATTTGGAAAGTTTGTTTCGCCAGGAAGGAACAAATCCAATCAAGGGCTTTTCCACGGACGCCATTTCTGTGTAACGCCTTGATGAGAGTTTTGTGGGATATGGTGTCAAAGGCCGCCCTCAGATCTAAAAGCACGAGCACGACCGTCTGACCATTATCGAGGAGATTCCGGATGCGTTCCGTAACTCCTAGAAGGGTGGTTTCAGTCGAGAAACCAGCCCGGAAGCCCGATTGGGATGGGTGCAAAAGCGAGTTTTCTTCCGCAAAGGTGGATAAGACCGAGTGGACGTGTCTTTCCAAGATATGGGTCTATAGTTAGCTGGAATTTCCGGATTTGATGAGGGCTTTTTTAGCAACGGCGTTATCATGGCGTGTTTCCATAGGGCTGGAACTGTGGAAAGTTCAAACGAGGAGTTAAGCGTATCAACGATGATTTCCAGGGAGCGATCGTCCAGTTGTTTGATTACTTTAATCAGAATCGGATCACTTTGCATGTCATTGGTGATAAATATCACTGACATGCAAAGTGGGGCCCAAGATGGTCGCTATCGCCTACTAGCTGTCGCTAACTGGTGTTAGGGACAGCTAGGTAATAGGGAGATCATTTTATCTCCGCTTTCTTGGCTTTTAAAGCCAAAAAAGCGGAGATAAACCCCCTTGATAATATGCCCCACAATTCGTCCATTTGAAACAAAATACATTTTGGAGATGCAAACATTACAGAAAAACTCTTAATTCGAAATCCTGAGCCATACGGAGTTTGTGCAAGGATTAGTTTTTCTTCTCAAACTCAGAATTATGACACTGAAAAACATTCATTTTACCTAATGCCAGGGTTGGCCCTAAATACATTACATTACACTAAAGTAAGACAGAAATGTGATACAGAAAAGAAGCTGAATCAGTTATTCAGGTTAACATTTAATGTGATTTGAGAACGCATGGTACATCCTATATGTTAAATATCAGGATTCTCTGAACGCAGCACATTTTTTAAATTGGCATTTTGCTCAAGGCATCAGTGGACCTCATTTACATAAACATGAACTTGAGGAAAGCAGTGGAATCCAGACAAAATGGCTAAGTATATATTTTCACACAAAGCAGGGCAGAAGCAAAGTTGCTGCACTGTGTTAAATCTAAAGGGATAGCAGATATGCAGCATCACAACTAAGATCTGATGCTTTATTACTGTCACCTAGAACTGGTAAGATTTGCTGGCTTTTCACCACTTTCCAAACAAAGTCTCACTCTCAAAGTCGGTGTATGCCAAGCGATGCATCACGAGCTGGAGTGGAGTCCAGAACACTACAAAAAGTTTCAATTTCCATGTATAATTCCACTTCTTGACTTTGGAGGCCGTAGACGTGGCAATTGTGCGAATTACATGAAGTTTGCGAAAGAAAAAGTATGCGAATTCGGAAACCTCTGGTACTTTTTTGCATTGTTAAATGTATTTTCCTGCAGCTCATTTCTGGTGACAGCTTAAAGGTTGATATTTCTTGTGTATATTGCTGTCATGGTTCTAACAGTTCACACATTCTTTTGGGAACCTCCGGACTTCCCATTCCAGTAAATGGACTAATCACTCCAACCACTGACGCTCAGATTCTCTTCTTCACCAGGACCTCTTGAAGGAGAAAGTCTTAAATTCTCCTCTTTCAAGTTATGCTTCTCCCAAATCTATTAGTTCAAGGAGACTGTGGCAATGTAATATTAACTTGTATATCCCAAGCCAGGGATCTTGGGGCATATTATCAAGCCTGGGTGATAAAATTATCGCTGCTTTATCGGCAGGAAACTGCCGATAAAGTGGCGATAATGGGCTTGATAATATGCTCTATGGAATTCCAATCGAAGCTCATGTTAAATGTGAAGGACATCTAACATGAGCTTCGATTGGAATTCCATAGAGCATATTATCAAGCCCATTATCGCCACTTTATCGGCAGTTTCCTGCCGATAAAGCGGTGATAATTTTATCGCCCAGGCTTGATAATATGCCCCCTTGTTGTTAGAACAGTGGCGGCTCGCCGAGGGAGTGCTGCGGGGTGGGGGAGGGGCAGGGTGGGGGGTAGTGGAGTCCGACATACGACGGACAGGAGTAAGTCAAGTAACTAAATAAATAAAACAAATTACCTTGCGTGGCTGCATCGCTAACTCAGCGATGCTGCGTGCGCAAGGTAAATTGTTTTACTTACCTTACTCCTGTCCGTCGTATGTCGGACTCCACTACTCCCCCACCCTGCCCCTCCCCTGCCACACAGCCCGGCAGTACTCCCTTCAGCAAGCCGCCACTGTGTTAGAATGGTGAAGGGAGTTTCCACAGCTGTAGGGTTGTGAACACACACACACAGGGTCAGCCTTTAGCATGTGCAATCATGTCCCACTCTCAGGGTGCTGACCTCCGTAGGGGTACAGATGTTGCCTGCAGAAATCGCAATCCAAGCTAGGATATATAGATAACAAGTGGGAGTCGGCGCCAAGTTTGGTTTCGCCCAGGACCCTAACTGACCAAATGCCAGCATTGGATATACCGAGTACATAATGATTTTATAGTAGTGTTGACATGCAGCAAAGAATCCTCTCAGCTCCCTCAAACAGAGCACGCTAGTTAGAACTTTATTCTGGCATTGATTATCTTTACAGGAGTCATGATATGGAATTTGCCTCTTAACTCCTTCGAAGCTGATGACGGAGCCGCTCCGTCATCAGCCGCGGTAGCGCTGTGCTGATGACGGAGCGGTTTCGTCATGGCCCGCTCGCAGCAAGCGGAGCCATGATGGAACCGCTCCGTCATGAGCACAGCTCAACCGAGGCTGGTGACAGAGCGGTTCCGTCACCAGCAAGGGCGTGCCGCGCGGCCGCCCCGCCCCGTTAGCGCTGTGGCGGAATAGCCGCCGCAGCGAAGGTGCTAATGTTTTAGAGCATGTCAGGCACTTAAGTGGCTACTTAATTCTACGATGTCTATATCCACATGATCTAGATTATCCGAGCATTTGTTGCCACACCACACATCTCGAGAACAATCAGAAGCTTGGGGAGTGGGTGGGGACATAGCATAGCAGATTATCATGTTAGCAGAGGAGCGTGAATGCTGTCATTAATCAGGAAATGTGAAGGGAAATGCCTACAGAGTCTAAAGACACTTTGTGTCTGTGCAATATCATGAAAAATGTGGCAAAATAGTGCAAAGCGATGATTTGTTTTTTACATTCCAGCGCAAAAGAAGTTTGTACTAGAAGGTTGCCCAAATGCCATGCAAAGCAGTGCTCTGCATTGCATTACCTTGCATAAAGGGAGCTTGCCATAGGTGGTGCATGTGTTTCCATGCAACATGATTTTGATGCAAAACCTTATCTATTAAAATTTGTAGACAGGGCTTTGCGTCAGAACATTTTGCCCCCCAAGCCAGGCAGAAAGAAGGAGAAAAATGTTTTTCTTTTCTCCAAACCTTTCCAACTTTGCATGCGTGCTGTACGCTATAAACATACAGAGCAGGAAAAGTTTAAAAGTGAGTGTAAACCTAGTATTTTGTACTGGGAGGGCAAATATAAAGTTTATGCTAGACTAATGAACACACATGTGCACTATGGTAGGTACAAAGGGGTGTGCACAGTTCTAGGCAGCCAGACAGCGTGCCAGCCATTGGGACACCACAATATCTTTGTGGATATGGAGCTGTCCTGCTCTCTCCCTTTCATGCAATGTTGCGCAACAATTTTGTTTCCTAGGTTGTGTGAAATAAATAGTACATTTGTTCCTTTGAATGCACATATACATATATACATGCATAGTAGAAATCTTTGGAAGCCTCGAGAAGGTGTAAGATTTTAGTGCAAAATCCTTTCTATAAATGTTACTAATTAGGGCTTTGCATCAAATATCATGAAGGGTTGCATGGGTACACCCAAGTATTAAAGTGACATGAAAAATCTGGGGGGTCACTCAAAGGGGCATGGCCGATGCAATTAAGGGCATGGCTTAAAAACACATAAACTAAAAATCTGTGCTTAGCATAGTTCACCCCCCCCAAGTGGCTTTGCTTGGTTTCATAAACGACATGCAAGGTTTACGTTGCTCTTGCACCAAATTGCATGGTGCAAGAGCGACACAAACCAACTCATAAATAGACCCCACAGGATCTATATGGCATTCTGAAGAGCAAGTAATGAACTAGTCAAACAGTTCAAGGACTGTGACGGTATGCAAGAGCTATATTTCTCAGGTTTGTGCCAAGACAAGAAAGTAGGTGCCAGATGCAAAACTCTTGATTCAAAGCAAGCAGATATTTGCACAAAATTGGAAAGATCTAATTGATCTACCAGAGAAGCAGGCCGATCTGATAGAGTGACCTATTCAATAAATTGCAGCACAAATCTGTATGCCAAAATAACAGCAGTTTTATATTTGGTTTTGAGACACTATTTCCATCACTGTTCCTACATCATTGAAGAGTCTGTCGATGTTCTACGTGTTGCTTATAATAAGATGCTAAACATGCAAGGGAACAGTTTTAAAATATTAGCGGTGTCTATTAGGTTACCAAAACATGTATAATTCCTGTGCGTAACTGGTCAAGTAAAACAAGCATTGGCATAGCCAATAGGTCTCGCCTTTGGGACCTTATAAGTGTTTAGCCAGAGATATTGACTTTGCCTATGTTTTTAAGCTGTGCTGTACATTAGTTTGTAGAATGCTGCAAAGTTATAATAAAGAAGTGTTTAAAGCATTTTTGTTACCTTATATATGACCAAGAAAGCATTACATACAAGTCAAAGACCATATTAAAAAGTATTACCTATAAATAATGTCTTGACCTAATTTTGTTCTTTAAATGCTGTTAACTTGTTTCTGAGTGTGTTAATGCTTGCTTGTTATGTTTTTTATGTTATGGGGGGCATAAATAACAGGAGGCTGAAGCTTGGGAAATAGTACATGTGTAACAGTTAGTGAGATAGTTAGTGAGATAGTTAGTTTGTTAATGATAGAGTTGGTTGGTTAGTTAGTTAGTGAGACAGTGAGAGAGTTAGTAAGTTAGTGAGAGAATGAGTTAGTGAGTGAGAAAGTTAGTCAGTGAGAGAGAGAGTTAGAGAGCAAGTGAGAGAGAGAGAGTTATTTAGTGAGAGAGAGTTATTTAGTGAGAGAGGGAAATAGTTAGAGAGAAAGGGATAGATGTAGGTGGCCAATTACCGAGCGGTAACACAGAAATTTGGTGAATTTCTGCGTTACCAACCGGTATTTGGCTGAGTGCAATGTAGGTGAGTTAAAACCTACTTGCAAAATAAGGAATCGCAAAACAGCGATTCCTTATTTTGCTCTTACATTTAAGGAATCGGAAATACCGATCCCTTAAATGCAATGTACATAGCACTAAAAATAGTACACTTCAGCCTTAAGTAATCGCTAATTACAACCAACTTCAAGTTGGTGGTAAGTAGCAGTTTCCTTTAAAAAAGCACTTTTTTGCTTTTTGAAATGTGCCATGTGGCACACATCCATGCCCTTAGGGCATGTATGTGCGCCACATGTGCACACATGCACATTTCAGGGGTGCAAATGGGTGTCCTTTGGACACCCTTGAAATAGCTCCCTCTATTAGACATTCGGTAATACCGAATCACTAATAGTGAATCTCTTCCAATTCATTCCTATGGGCCTCCTAGCCCATAGGAATGAATGGCTAGGTATTCCTTAATAACGAATCTCAATTACCGATTCGTTATTAAGGAATGTTAAGGAATCACTAATATTTTAGCGATTCCTACCTACATTCCATTTAGCCAATCCGTAATAGCGATTCGGTAAAAATCGCTATTAAGGACTAGCTAAATGAAAGTTACCTACATCTGGTCCTTAGTTATTGAGAGAGAGAGAGTCCATGAGAGAGAGAGAGTTTTAGAGAGTTAGTTTGGAGAGAGAGAGAGAGTCTGTGAGAGAGAGATAGTTAGAATTAGTGTTTTTAAAGTGAATTATATAGTGAGAGAGTTAATGAGAGGGAGTGAGATAGTTAGTGAGAGTGAGTTAGTGAGAGAGAGTGAGAGAGATAGTGAGTTAGTGAGTTAGTTAGTTAGTTAGTTAGTTAGTTAGTTAGTTAGTTAGTTAGTTAGTTAGTTAGTTAGTTAGTTAGTTAGTTCGTTAGTTCGTTAGTTAGTTAGTTGAAAGAACATACACCAGACCTCTGGAGCAGGAAAAGTTTTGAGGACTACTGTACTCAGTCCTGGGAGACCAGTAGAGTTTATCCCATTTAAATTTGTTCAGCTTTTACCTTTTTCAATTCTGCTAACTAAACCTCGACAAGGATCAAGATCACCTTTCCTTATCACTCAAATTAGAACTTTAATTTTCCTATTATACTCGTACTGCTACAACTAATGCAACATAAAATACACGCCCTGAGGAGCTGTTAATGAATAGCTCTACAGGGCCTTCTTCACAGCCCATTTAACTGCCACTCTCTAAAGTTCATTTTATATGCCCTGATGCGTAGGCCTTGAGCGCCGGCCTTGCATAAAATGGAACGCTGACTCAGAACATCCGTTCGACAGCAAATGCCGGCTAATTACCCCGCTCGCTAGTCTCAGATTTACTAACAAGAAATACGTAGATTATCTGACTTGTAAAGGTAGCCGCCTCGTCCTTTTACACTGTTAGCGTTAATACGCAGGAAAAGATGCAGAGCGTATGGAAGGCGCACAAAATAGCCTATGCCGGAGTACTTCCCAGAAGGGGCGCGGGAGAGTAGGTAAGAAAAAACAATACCGCCAGTTCCTGCTTGCGCGTCACCAGCTCAGCTAGCTCCCGGCGGGTGCCAGAGATTTGCGGGGTGGCCGCCTTGTTGTGCATCGCCATATTGGAAGCTATCGGGATGCAGGGTGGTGGGCAAGGGGGGCGACGCCGTGCTTGACTAGTAACCAGTCTGCAGAGGGCTCAGGTTGCTCACAACAATCCTGTAATCGAAACACTGGAGGAGTTCCCCTCCGTCCATTCCACCGTCTAAAGTCAGCGAAGAAAAAATTGTTTCTGAGATGCTGACTTAATCCTCTGCCTTCCATCCAGCCCTGTATAAGTACTGAACGATGAAACAAATCCTCGCGTTGGGAGCCGATTAAACCCTAGTTTCGCATCATGAAGTTAATTAAGCGAGGGGTCTGTTTGATGATATGCCAGAGATGATCATCCATGCTGTTCCTGAAGCTGCGTGGCCAAGCCACCATCAGGTTTGGGTGGAGGAGGCGAGAACGAGGAGAGGAGAAGGCAGCAGGGGCAGGGGAGAGAGGAGGGGGCCTGTGCCTGTTTCCCTTGCAGGAGCAAGCAGGGTCACAATCTGGTTGCAAGTTAATTACAAACAGATGGTTTCAAAGCTCACTCCGGCAAGGGAATCGCCAAACGTGCAAGCGTTGCCATTGAAAGCAATGCAATGCGTGCACGTTTTTGGCCTAAAAAGCAAATCGATTCCTGGAGGTCTCCTCCTATGCAGCGCGCGTAGGTGAGAACTAAAAAAGAAATATCCACCATGACAACAATTCCGTCTCTGCTCTCTTCACTCTCCTAGTCACAACAGCCTAAGTTTGCAGAGGTACCATGAGGTCTGAAGCCGGTTCTGCGTGCACTGGGATCTGCAGGGGCTTAGCACTGAAATTCCATAGCCAAGATACCAACCCAGACTCCACAATGCATAAAACGTACATTCTAAAACGTAGACCAAATTAAATAAGAGGCAAGACATGCTTCTGCTAGATAGATTTATGTAGCAGCTTTCTCATTAAACAAGGTAACTGGATAACTTCAGAGGGATCCAAAAGCAGCCAGCAATGATGATATCTAAGTTGGCTGCCAGCTTGAAAAATTGACAAAGTACAGGTCTACATAAAAACTGATGAATAACATCGCAAGCTTCAGACAGGCTTACCTCGCATCTGAAGACCATAGTGAAGGATAATGTTGCTCTCACCAAGCCGGAGTGATCACCCACCAGCCCTCTCACCCCCAGCTATTCATCAGGGAATACAGGGATGCTATGACTTTAAACAGAGGCCACCACCGAGTAATTCCAGATGTATAAAACTGAGATATCGATCATTAGGAATCATCTTTGTAGCCCAGTATAATTGGCACTCCTGCAACATATGTGGGGTTCACTAGACTCCAACTGTACATTAACACTAGAGATCAACAAGGTAACAAGTACCTTTTCTGAAAATTCTACGGTTATCCCATTAGACCTCCACAAGAATGTGGGTACTACTTATATTCAATCATGGTTAGACTAACCAACTCCTGCTATGACCTTTACTAAAGGAACTAACAGGAGATTCCACTGACTCAAAATACAGCGATCGCATTATCACACGAGCTCTTTCTAGGAAGCATATTACACATATTTTAAGACAACTTCATTGGATGCCAGTATAGTGGAAGGTTGTCTTTAAATCCATAGTGATGGTTCACAGTGGCTCCCCCACACTGCTAGCCAAAAACTTCAGTGTGCATGTTTTAACACTCAGTCTGTGTTCTAATGTCAAATTCATACTTTCCATTCCTAGATTCCGTTCAGCTTCTTTTGGCTGAATAGTATTTTCACATTTCCCTGCAACGGAATGAAATCTGCTGCAGCTAAACAGAGTAGCCAACTGTCAGTAGTCCAGTTTATAAGAAAGCTATAAACTATTTTATTCAAGACTGCTTTTGACACCTAGAGGGTCTGTGTGTGGTTACAATGTTACATTGCACCAAGAAACTTCAGCATTCACGAGCTCCATAATAACCAAAATAAATAAAACAAATAACACCTCATGTTTTCCTACCCAGGAAGCACCCAGTACTTTTGTGTTGTATCGAATCAGGGGACCAAGGAAGCCATTCTTAATGAGTGAAGGGGTCTGCTCCTGCAACAAGGCTATAAAGCTGGATGGTGGTGGCCACCTATCCCTGAAAGAACCCCCCTGTTGGGAAGCCAATCAGGAAATAGCCAGAAGCCCCGGAAGTCAAGCCATCCCTGAGTGTTAGGGTGAAGTTATGGTATGATAGTTTGGTGGCATGCATATGGTAATGGTTGTTGAGATGTATGGTTCATGGGATCAAGTATGTCAAAATTGTGGTGTGTGTGGAGGCAATATATATGTGCTTACTGCAGGTGTGGAGCAGCGAATTTCAAATTTTATGGCTTTGGTTACTATGGCATTTGCAGGAACGTGTCTCAGTGGTGAATCAGCATGTTCTGATTATGTTGGTGATATTAATTTCTGAAGCAGCAGATAGGTCAACTATGAGCATAAAAGCATTGCTGTTTAGGCACTTGGCGTATTACGTCCATTAAACTCTGCTTGATGCAATATGTTTCTGAATGTTAGGGCACTTAGAATACCTGTGTGATCAGTTAGGAAAGTACGACAGCTATTTACTCCCATGAGCAACGTTGCCTAGATCATCAAAACGTGAAGTTTTCATTCTAGTAGCGATATCAATAGATAATGGAATGTGCGATCCGTGCCAGAGGAAGCATGATAAGCAAACTCCAGTGGCAGATACACAGTGAGTGTACTTTTTGATTTCAGTGGTATAGTGATATTGGTGCAGGAAATCCATATAGTCTTTCATTCTATATTAGTTGCATGAGAAACACATCAATGTGCATTTAATCTTCTCTTGGATTGCTGGTATGGAATATAATTAGTAGCAGCTGGGAGCACGCCAAAAAGATAGAAGCACTTTCTTTATCTGATGGACCTACTGGTTCCCCCGGATGCACTCCAACAGTTGGAGGAGTTTGGGACGGTTTCAGGATTACGAGTCAATAGGGCCAAAACCTGCATTTTTCCGATTAAACAGGGGACCCACCAGCATACCGACAATCCTCCGGGCGTCACCTGGGCCCCACCAACCTTTAAATACTGGGGCATTCATGTGTACCAGAGCCTGGATGATTTGAAAGAGGGTAACCTGGGGTGAGCACCTCCACTCCGCTAAAACTTATGTCCTCTCCTGGAGGTCCCTACAATTGCCTATCATTGCCCGAATCTTGGTTTCCATAATGGCGATGCTCCCTTGCTTGCTCAATTTCTCCCCAAGCCTGCCATTTTAAGTAACTGATCACTTGGTTTTGGCAGTTGTATGTCCTGCTCCGAGACTTGATATGGCCCAAGGTAAATTTCTAACCTAGGAAGCTCTGGTAAGGACTTTTGTGGATCTCCGGGACAGAGGACGGTAGGAACCCGTGCCCCAAACGTCCTCCAATTATTGCTTTCTATGGGGACAGCATGGCACCTACTGGCTTTGTTCTATAGTCCCCTGAACAACATGGGGCAAAGACTATTGGTGAAACTTAGTGCCAGGTGTGTCGGGATATTGGGCCGCAAAGTCACAGACAGAGATTGGAGTAAGATATTGGCCTAATCTTAGAGGTTCTCCCGAAATATGAGGTTGAAGTATATTCAATTTAACTTTGCTCACATTACCTATCTTACCCCTCACAAACTGCAAGTTAATTATGGTGGGGAGCCTTGTGAATGTCCCAGGTGTCGGCAACCTGATGCAGACTTCAGTCTTATGACGTGGAGTTGTACAACACTTCAATTGTTTTGGATTGCAGACCTCCTCCGATTGCACAATGCACTGGGTCGCACTCTTCCATACATGGTTAAGACCTGCATCCTGGTGGGCGGGGCATCCCCAGACCCAAATCTCGCACGGTGGGCACTTGATTTCTGGACCTGTCCCGTATACTTGGCAAACAAAGAATTGTAATGGCATGGAAGTCGGTGGGCCCAGTGCTTGAGACCTGGGTGAGAGATGTTACAACCTGGGCCAGAGCAGAGGAAAGAGTACTACTTAGGGAAGACACACAGGGGTGAGGAGGCGCCTCATAGTGGGTCTATGGATGGAGGTGCTGTAGAGACACGAACTCAGATCAGTGAGAATGGGAGGACTAGAAGAATGAGATTTGGGTGGAGACCCGGGTGCGAGAGCTGAAGCGAATGCTCCCAGAAGAGACCAGGCCTTCTTGAATTCTGCAGCATCATGCCCCCCCTATGTTGCACTGTCTGTCTACCCATGTGCCCCACATCCTTCATTTTCCCCTCTCCCTGGATGTGGTGAATCTACCTTTATGTGTTGCAAGACGCACAAGCACACTAATGCCTGATTACCCACGCCTCCTCTGACCTTCCTCCTGCTATTTAGAAATGATGCACACTGAGACACCTCGTTTATTCCCCCTTTTTATTTCCTCACTCCTGACTCAGAGCCATTCGGGCCCCATGGGACATGACAGCTATTTTATAAGCACTGAGACCATGCATGGGTTGGTTTGATGACCTATCACATGGAGGTTAAGGGCCTAGGAGCCCTTGTAAGTCCAGCATAGTGGTCCGAAGTAAATCTGAACAAGTAAGGTATGTAGTTCCTGGGGAGAAGAAGGAGGGAAAATATCAGGGCAGGGAAGAAGGTCTAGAACGTGGGGGGATGGTATCCTTTAGGAACTAGGGTCCACAAACACCCATGCGGGTGTTGTGCTTCATCATACAGCTTTGTTCCTCGTCTGGCTGGTGCTGCAATGTCTGACAGCCATCTTCACGGGGGCTCTTTACCTGAGATCTTTTGTTCAAATGCCGTATGTGAAGAGCAAGTGTAAGGCCCAAAGTGTAGATTGGTGAATTGTGTGTGCGTATGAAAAGTGTGATTTAAAATAGACTAAGCAATTCTCTGGATTGAATTTCCTGGAATGAATTTCCAGGTTCCAAACTCTATGTAGAGTAGAATCCACCAATCCTGATGAATTGCTCTTTTAATAATTATTTACTTTTTGAATACCTGAAACATGTCAAAGTTTTATCTTTTCTGGCCACCAGAGATCAGTGTCTCTGCTGGGAGCCACCACATTTTTAACTGGACAAGCATACTCACCAATTAAAATTCAATCCAGACAATTAGATAATCTATTTTAATCACGATTTTCATGTGCACACACTTCAATTCCGCAATCTACACTTTGGGCCTTATACTTGTACTTCACATACAACATAGGGACAAAAAATCTCAGATGAAGAGCCCCATTGAGGGTTCCCATCAGGCACTGCAGTGCCGCACTGACGAGGAGCAAGACCCTATGATGAAGCATGACACAAGCCTGGGTGTGTAACCGCTCTAGTTCCTAAAGGAACTGCCCGGCCCACATGTTGGACCCTCTTCCCTGACCTGATCTTTTCCCTCTCCTTCCTCCCCCTAGAAACTGCATACCCATAATTGTGAAGTTTGATTACAACACACTGGGGGCAAACCAAACTGAGAATCTTGAACAGTTTAATCTAGATGAGAGGGATTAATACAGCATGGGCTTGTGCACCAAGAATGCAAATTGTTGACTGTAAGGTGTGTTTACCTGTCTTTGTGTTTCATACCAACTCATGTGTATTGGACCACCTTTGATAGGACATGATCCTATTGATTGTGCATTTGCTGTTTTTTACCAAATGTTAATAAAAATAAATTACAAAAACTATGGAAAACAGTTCCTTATGTGCACTAAAGTATCGATGTGTAGCCAGTTTGTGTATGACGTCCATACCTTCTCTGCAGTTATCTTATTCTTAGCCTATACTTTAGGGCCCAAATATATGTCTGATTTATGAGTCTCAAATTAGTCATAAACACGCTATGTGCATAACCCATTTGCTAACCCAAAATTGCAATGCGACTGAATTAAGACTCGCTAAAAAATGTGACTCAAAATAGCGAGTTGATATTAGGGACTCGCTAATACTGACTTGCTAACTGGATGTATAAGGCAGTTGCAAATAGTCATCAATTTGCCCGTTTGCACATGCAATTTACCACCAATTCAAACCTGGTGGTAAATGGGTGCAAACTTTAAAAGCAGGCCCAGAATGCATAACTATTTTCCATAATCGCTGCTTTGTACCTAATAGCAAGGAGGATACACATATTAGCCCTGCTGCATAAGAGGAGGCGGAAACAAGAAAGTATTTTTCACCCCAGGCTGACCCTTTTCCAAAAAACAGAAGAGAAAACATATGACCTGTACAGGCTAAGTGGCACAGGCATCAGGAGTTTAATTGAGCTGTTAAGGTCACAGTACAAACCAGCACTCTGCACAGCAATTCCATCCCCACCCATGTGCAGGTGTTGTGCTCATTAAACATATTAACCAGTTACCAGGTTGTGATAGGTGTTGCAGGAGAGGTGTCTCAAAGTGCACTTTCACGCCCAGGAGTGTACGAGAAATGCAAAGTACTAAAATTAATTTTTACAGGATAGCCAATTTCCCCCATGTCATAGGGTGTATAGATGGACACATATGGCCCACCGTCCCATATTGAATATCTATTTAGGAACCGGAAAAATACATATTCCCTGAACTTTCAGGTTTTATGCAATGCCCAAAACATAATCACTGATATAGTGGAAACATTTCCTGGAAGCACTCATGATTCCTACATATTTAGGCACAGCAACAACTTGAAACTGGGGGGTTTTATGATGGATATATATTAGGTATTGAAAATACACATTCACACAAATATGTAGTTGCACAATACACACAAAAGTGATGTTGCCTCAAACAAAAGTACATCTTTCAGGTCACAGTGCGTACTCCCTATGATCATGGATCCTTACAACCTACCTCTCTGCCAACAACTAGAATGAGAGGAGATACAACACAGATAGTGATACTTTAACAGGTTACATTTCCTGGAAAGCATGGTCACAATACAGAAACTAGGTACATTTCCTGGTATGCATTGGTCAAGATACTTTTACTAGGCCAAATACTTGACATTGACATGACTTTTTACCCTCACTTGTCCCTACTTTATCCTAAGTAACAATCCCTATGATGAACTGATATTTAAACTCAGTGAAACCCTTGAACTAAATTAAAAGATACACAACTGGACATGACTAGGAAACTGAAAATGAATGCATGGGCGCAAGACATTTTAATTTACTTTATTTTTACATGGGGCCCTTTACCCATTACAATCATGTGTGTCTGTTCTCACATGCCTTCCATCTTTAGGGCATACCTAAGGAAAGCTTCCATGATGACTCGGGACAGAAAGATTCAAACTTCACCCAGCACATTCATATGCACTGGGTTTCCCACACTTCCCCACTACAAGGCCTCTCTGGGTATGCTATTTCCCATTCAAGACTTTCCTTCCCTCGAGGTGCTCCCCTATCACACTCTCACTTCTCTTTCTCTTACCAACTGGGCTCTGAACTAAATGCTACATCAATTGTTTTTAACTTTTGTATGGAATGTTGCAAATGATCAAATTAGGAAATAAAAAGAAACAACCCTCAAATGTGTATTCTAAGGAATCTGCTAATAACTGAAGACACGCATGACTCTATAATGGCATAAGGAAGAGCATGTTATCAAGTAATTAAATTCCAAGGTTACTTGATGTATCCTTATAATGTACTCAACTGTGGTTGCACAATATAATCAATGGTCAAACAGAAACATACATAATAGGTTACTGAAACGTACAGTTTGATGTAATATAAGGGGGGTGGATACCTCCAGCTCCAGGCAAAAGGGGACAGGGCTGTTCCTTTCACAATGGCACTGCCAGCTTGTAATAAGTTCTTACAAGTGATCTGGCCTTATTTATTTCCTAGTTAGTTGAGTCCACCAAGACTCACACAGAGATCCGGGTTTGGGAAGTCTCATGATGAAGCAACATGTGGGTGAGGGTCTTGCTTTCCCAGAACCACATCTCCACGAAGTTCCTAGGTAGATACACAATCCATTAGCCCTATTCTGATCTAATAGTTTGAAGACTAACTGATGTGGGAGGGAAGAAGAATAGGTCTCAAGGTCCTCTCCGTCCCCTTAACTGTGGACACACACCAATAGGTGATATGATCAATGCAATATTCAACAAAGAAGTTATTATCCTCTGGAAGATTATATATAATATTGATTCTGCAATGTCTAGTAACAGTGGACTTGAGTTAAACAGTCAGGTATCTGAGAGTAGGCTAAAATCAGACATCACTTCTCAACATAGAACCGATTTTTAAAATATAAGCACTTATTTTATTGTCTCTCTCAAGATGGATAAAGGAGTAATCAAGAGGAATAGTAAACCAATAGCGGGTTGAGACATTTCAGTGAACAAAGTTTCTGTTCAAATAATAAAGACAAGGGGCCACATGCATCAAGCAATTTAGGAATCGCAAACGGTGCGATTCGGTAAAATCGGCCGTTTGCGATTCCTAAATACCTTTTTAGTATGCATCAAGCATTTCTGGAAAAATCGCTATTTTTAGCGAATTCCAAAAATGCGATTGCTCTTAAGGAATCGCAAATTTGCGATTCCTTAAAAGCAATGCATGATTAATTTTTAAATTGCGAATTCGCAATTAGGGGGGGCAAATTACCACGAGGGTGAACCTCGTGGTAATTTGCGAAAAAGGTTTAAAATGCTCAAATTAGCATTTTAAACACTGTCATGTTACAGACACACATGTCCCTAGGACATGTGTGTGTGAAACATCCATTTAAAAATACATTTCAGGGGTGAGGGGGGGTCCTTTGGACCCCCCCCTGCACCCATAGAATGCATTAACATTTTGCGAATTCCAATTTGCGAATTCGCAATTCCCATTGATTCCTATGGGCCTTTTGGCCCATAGGAATCAATGGGAATTGCGAAATCGCAAATTGGAATTCGCATAATATTTGCGATTCGGTAAAAAAAGCGATTTTTACCGAATCGCAAATTTTATGCACTTTCAATCATGCATCCCGTTTTGCGATTCCTTATTTGCGATTCCCTAAAAATCGCAAATTAGGAATCGCAAAACGGGAGTTTGATGCATGTGGCCAAAGATCCATACCAATAAAAGTGTAGTTGATTTCTGTCCAGTGATTTTCCCTGACATATAATTATGTAACAAACTTCATAACGCAAAGGAGGTCATTAATTCATGAGGAATGCAAAATAATGGGATTTTAATTAGGCGTTTCATTCAATTCTTCTACTGGAGAAACTTTTAGATGTTGTTCCAATCAAAACTAGTATGATTTAAGTCTAGGAAGGAGTCAGGACCAGATTGGATTTGTCAGCATTTTAGAGGCCTTCAGTTGTGGCTATGTTTCAAACATTTACCTGGGCCACAGTTGATTCAATAGTCTTAAAAAGTTAGTCTACCTACAGGCATCAATTTCTCCAGGAAAAAGGGGAGGAACAGTTATGTACTATTGAGTTAAACCTTTGGGGTGGATCATATATTCCCATTGTGTTTGGGTTCCATATTCTTTCATTCTCTGACATTGTCCTAGGATCTGTCTAGATCGTGATCCTAATATTAGAGATGTTGATTGTAAGCTGACATCCTGAGACAAGGAAAGCTTTTTATAATGTGAGGTTCTGAAATCGTCAGATACAGTAATAGGTGAGATGATCCCATTAGTGGGGGATAAAGTTGTGCCAAGAAAAATTAGAGACTTTGAGATAAATGACAGATGAAAGGCATTCTGATGTACTCATCATAGCAGAAGAGAGATGAGGTAGAGTGTCACTACAGACTGAGGTTAGGGCAGACTTACTCACTCAAATGTGAGAGGATGATGTAGGGCAGGAACATGTGTGTTCATGTGTGGAAGGGTGTAATGTGGTAAGAAAAGTGATGGCACAAGCAATTGTGAGTGGGGAAGCAAAGGAGAATCACAGATGGAAGATTAGAGAAATGAATATTTGGAAGGAATCCTGGTTGCATAAGTAGAAGAAAAGGAAACCTGTTATATTTGAAAAAGTAAGAGGGAAGGGAGATAGGAGGAAGGCAGTGAAATATTTGGGGTATCTTGAGAGCAGTACACAATGGAAATGTTTGAATGAAAGAGTTGCGAAAGGGAAACTGAGAAAAAGGGGGAGTTAGGATGCAGGGAGTGATAAGTAGACTAGTCAACAACGTCAAGAGACACAGGAGAAGACGATGAGTGCCATTGGGAATGGCTAAGGACAGATATACGGATAGACACTGACCTTCTAAATGATGGAAAATCAAAACACGTGGATGACGTTTTCAAGATTGAAATAAACATTGGGATTCCATTCTTCAATTATTTTAACTTTATGTTATGAATGATTATTAGGTGAGTTATATAAGTAAGCACTAATCTCCTATCCCACTCATATCATCATGCCAGGCTAAGAGAAAATAACTAGTTGTACCTATATTCTTCCTAGGTCAGACAAACAGAGTTATTCCCTTCAGAATCCATCAGTGGTGTCTATGGCCCCAATTCACAAAGGTTAACTGAGAGGAAAGTCACACTTTATGATTTTCGGTATTCACAAAGGGTATTTACCACTCGTAAGGCATTTGTGAATACCAAAAGTCGTAAAGTTCAACTTTCGGTATTCACAAAGGGCATTTACGAGTAGTAAATGCCCTTTGTGAATACCGATAGTCGTAAAGGTTGACTTTTCTCTGAGTTTACCTTTGTGAATCGGGGCCTATATTTATTTCTCTATTTTTGCCGGATCAGGCCAGTTCAACAAATTAGTCTTACCTCAGAGGCCTAGAGAAGGCATGCAAGACGGCTAGTTTAGAGACCATAGGCTATACAAAGAAATCAGCAGTTTCAGGATAGTGGCCTCTGTACACAGCCTCTCTGGAGATGTGGTATGTGAGCCTGGGGAAGACCTCTGCTGTACACAGGTGTGTTTACGCCACTGTCCCCTGTACTTGGTGCGATGTTCCCAACTGGCACAGCTTGAAGAGCAGGTCTTCCATGTGTAACCTCTGTGAAGGCACAGGACACATTCCAGGGGAATGCCACTCCAGTCCAATGTGCTCACACTATGATACTGTGCACTTAATAATAAATAATAAAGTAAGTAAGATACTCTGCACTTTATGCAATCCTCATAGCATCAGACCTTTTCTCACTCCCCAGGAAGTGAGTAAGAGGCCAGTGGTCGCCCTCCCCTGGCAGGCCTGTCATCTTCTAGAGGCACGAGTGGCCAAAGGAACAACACAGAATGAGTACAGGAGGACAACTGCTGGTGGGCCGCGTCCTCAATGTGCAAACTGTTCTTTAGGTGTCCTCCAATGCTGCCACAGTGAAAGGAGCCCCTCCACTGGGTGTCTGTTGAAGGGCAGAAAGGAGCCCCCAAGTGCAAGGAGGCAGAGGGTAGATCACCGCCAGAGGCCACAGTTCAATGGCATTGGTACATTACCTATGAGACACCCTGATTGTCATGTGGGAGAGCATAGGGGTGAGGCCATCAACAGCAAATCTCTCAGTAGAACTACAGAACTGATTCATGAGAGGGACGAGAATCCAAAATCAGTGAGAGGCCCAGATATCTGAGGGAGTATCTCATTGCAGCTTCTGACCAAGATCACAAATTCTCCCAGGTAAGGCACTGCAACACATTGTGATAGGGATCATTTTGCTAGTGGATGTCTCAAAGCAGACAAAGCATCCATTTTGGCATTCATCTTGCACATAATTTTTATTGAAAAGAGTCCAGGATTACACGATGTTCCAGCATTCACTGTACTCACTTGATTTGTGGGATTGTGTTGATGCATTTTGTTTTTCAAAACTAACTTCACATAACCACAGCATTTCAGATATTACAGGTTTTTTTGGAATCACCTGCCCTTCAACAAACATCTTGTCTACTGCTCATATGTATAGATTTCCATGTTGTCGATGTTTTTGGGTAATTTCCTTTCCAGCAGGCCACTAAAGGACAGGCTGTGTAGAATAAAAAAAGATTTTGAACCATGGTTGAGTTTTTGACACTGGGAACAGCGTATTCCCAGTTAAACTATCATTGCTTTTAATGAGATGAGATGCTTCAGTGTTGTTATTTCAAGCCCTTGTATTTGAGTAGGTCTTAGGCTCTTGTTGACCATTCTTTATTTATTTTTTTAAATAACAATTTAGTAGTGCCAACAAGCGTCCCACAGTGGAGGAAACTTAATGGAACTTTCTCTGACAAAAGTCAGAAAACTGCTTTCAAATTAGGTGCAATGTATAAATTGTGGGACACTGTAACCGCCATGAGAGGATAATGTCCAATGTGCATTTTCTTATCAGGGAAAATTTGATATTTTCTATATTTTACTGAGGGTACGCCCAGGCGTGGGTCCCATGCTCACTGTGGCACTGCAACCTAGCTACATCTGACTGAAGAGCCCCATTCAAGGTGAAACATGTATTGGGGTACTTGCGGTTAGGTTCAGAGAGGACCTGGGCTGCCACTTTCGGATGGACCGTTCCTATTGGTGTAGGCTCCAGACTAATTTGCATATGGATGGGTCCAAACTAAGGTGGCATGGTGAGCAAAAAATTATATGTTGGAATGCTACCCAAAGAGATTTACCAGTGGTTAGACGTATTGCAAGCATTACTGTCATCACTTTTTGTGTGTTTTGTTCATAATATTAGCAATTATTATCGATAAATGCTTTTATCGTCCCCTTTTGCGGCTGCAGAAAGTAATTTGTTTTTACACTTTCAATATAACCTTGCTGCAATAGTGTTGACACATTGTGAGCATTCACTGTCCTTTTCAGGACAATATTACCAAGAATGTATAGCTATCCCAAAAAACAAATCAATGATATACACTACAATTAAACACTATTTACAAAATATTCCTGATATGTATGTGCAAGTATGCAAATTTTTATTGCTGATTTTGACTCAATTACTTGCAGTGTGCTGATAGGTGGTACTGGGAATGTCTCACGATGGCCATTGCAGTGTGAGCTACGTCATCAGATCTGCCTAGCGCCTATATTTTTACAATGTGAGGAGTGTGTTGGCATTGGTCCCTGGTGACGCTTCTGCTGTAGAAATTGCTGTGATCATTTTGGTGGCTTTCCTAAAGTGCTTTGTATCCGATGATGTGAGGTAACTATGAAAGCCTCTACCGAAGTGCTCCTCGGCCTCAAGTGCATTTTGAGTCCCTCTAGTGAAGATGTTTTGTCCTCGGCTATGCCTGCTCCTTAGCGGAGGAACAGACCTGGCTCCCTTCTCAAAGGGATTTTCAGCTATTCGGGCTTACTCTTTTTACCTGGCTTTCATTAATGCTACTTTTTCTCAGCTACATTGAAGGTATTATTCCATTTACGGTTCTGATTATCTGGATATCATCCTTTGACAGTTATTATGCATTTTGTACCTTAACATATTGCATCGGCTCTTCATAGTGAAAGATAGTGGTTTATTTGCTTGGTGTGCTATTATAAATACAAATAATGGGGAAACAGCGTTTACAACGCAACTTTTACCACGCAGTACCTTTACCACGCAACTTTTACAACGCAAGTCGTTACAACGACTTGCGCTGGGGGGGGGCGCTGTAGGATAGGGTATAGTTTCATTTACTTTCCAAAACCTTCCCTACTATCCACGGGGACTGGAGTTGGAATAGTAAATTAAACTATTCACAATCCAGCGCCCCGAACGCAAGTCGTTGTCACGACTTGCGTTGTAAAACCTGCGTGGTAAAGGGATGCATTGTAAAGGCATGCGTAGTAACGACATACATCCCAAATAATGTATTCCTTTCCTTTGCTTCCCTATTAACGAAAGTTTCTGCAAATGAGATAAAAAATTAAGGGCTAATTACAAAGATATTATAGAGATGACACCAATAGTCAGTCAAATTCCTCCCATGCAAAAGACATTGGTGGACTTAAAAAAGAGAAACCGTAAATACAATGTGTGCATTTGTAATGTGCCAGTATATATTGAAGAATTAAAAAAAAACAATTGATGGACAGAATGCAGAACAATGTCATACTTTCACTCCAGTACAGAAATCTGGTCCTAAATCCATAGTTGTATTGCTTCCAGTTTGGACCCAGCCATAGGCAAATCAGTCTTGGTCCTGCACCCAATGGGAACAGTCCAGCCCGAACTGCCAGGCTAGGTCTCCCTGGACTGGAAACAAGAATCCTAGCACCGGCTTCAGGCTTTCAGTCCTCATCAGCCAGGATAGCTTGACTACAGTGGCATGGAGAGCATGGGACCCACGTCTGGGCATACCCGTCCCACTCGAGGTGAGAAATGCAAAAAGAACAATTGATGGAAAGAATGCAGAACAATGTCATAGATTCACCCAAGTACAGTGATCTGGGCCTAAATCCAACGTTCGTTTTATTACTCACCATGTCAATCCAGTTTGGACCCAGCCATATGCAAATCAGTTTTGCCCCTGCATCCAATCTGGGATAGGTTGGTGAACAAAAGAATGATGGATTAAACCCAGATCTTTGTGACTGGGAGTGAATGTTTGCATCGTCCAGCATTCCGTCAATCAATTTTTTCTTTTGCATATGTCACCCTAAGTGGGAAGGGTATGCCCAGACGTGGGTCACGTGCTCACTACACCACTGGATTCAAGCTAGCCTGCTGATGAAGGGTGATGCCCTGAAACCGGTCCCAGGACGCTTGTTTCCAGTCCAGGCAGTACCTGGCTTGGCAGTTCGCGCTGGACTGTTCCCACAAGGAACAGGGTCAAGGCTGATTTGCATATGGCTGGGTCCAAACTATGGTGGTGTGGTGAGCAAAAGAATGATGGATTAAACCCCGATCTTTGTGACTGAGGGTGAATGCTCGCATTGTCCCGCATTCCGTCCATCAATTGTTTCTTTTGCATATGACGCCCTAAGTGTGAAGGGTATGCCCAGACGTGGGTCCCGTGCTCACAACACAACTGGATCCAAACTAGCCTGGCTGATGAAGGGTGATGTCCTGAAACCGGTCCCAGGATGCTTGTTTCCAGTCCAGGGAGGACCTGGCTTGGTAGTTTGGGCTGGACTGTTCCCACAAGAAACAGGGTCAAGACTGATTTGCATATGGCTGGATCCAAACTGGGGAGGTGTGGTGAGCAAAAGAATGATGGACTAAACCCACATCCTTCTGGACTGGGGGTGAATGTTTGCATGGTCCAACATTCCGTCCATCAATTGTTTCTTTTGCATATGTCGCCCTAAGTGGGAAGGGTATGCCCAGACGTGGGTCTGTGCTCACTACACCACTGGATTCAAGCTAGCCTGGCTGATGAAGGGTGATGCCCTGAAACCAGTCCCAGGATGCTTGTTTCCGGTCCAAGGAGGACCTGGCTTGGCAGTTTGGGCTTGACTGCGACCACAAGGAACAGGGTCAAGACTGATTTGCATATGGCTGGGTCCAAACTGGGGTGATGTGGTGAGCAAAAGAATGATGGATTAAACCCAGATCTTTGTTACTGGGGATGAATGTTTGCATTGTCCAGCATTCCATCCATCAATTGTTCCTTTTGCATATGTCACCCTAAGTGGGAAGGGTATGCCCAGACGTGTGTCCCATGCTCACTACACCACTGGATTCAAGCTAGCCTGGCTGATGAAGGGTGATGCCCTGAAACCGGTCCCAGGATGATTTTTTCTGGTCCAGGGAGGACCTGGCTTGGCAGTTCGGGCTTGACAGTTCCCAAAAGGAATAGGGTCAAGGCTAATTTGCATATGGCTGGGTCCAAACTGGGGTGGGGTGGTCAGTAAAAGAATGATGGATTAAACCCAGATCTTTGTGACTGGGAGTGAATGTTCGCATTGTTCAGCATTCCGTCCATCAATTTTTTCTTTTGCATATGTCGCCCTAAGTGGGAAGGATATGCCCAGACGTGGGTCCCGTGCTCACTACACAAATGGATTCAAGCTAGCCTGGCTGATGAAGGGTGATGCCCTGAAACTGGTCTCAGGATGCTTGTTTCCGGTCCAGGGAGGACCTGGCTTGGTAGTTTGGGCCGGACTGTTTGCTCAAGGAACAGGGTCAAGACTGATTTGCATATGGCTGGGTCCAAACTGTGGTGGTGTGGTGAGCAAAATAATGATGGATTAAACCCAGATCTTTGTGACTGCGAGTGAATGTTTGCATTGTCCAGCATTCCGTCCATCAATTGTTTCTTTTGCATAGAAAATTTTGAAGTACAAAATTGTTGTCTTTATTTAGAATCTATGCTGCCAAAACTTCTCAACATTAAATTGCCAGAAAAGTTTGAAGTAGATAAAGCACATCATATCTCTTGTCATCGGAAACCGCAGCTATCAAAACCCCGACAGATCATCTTCAAAGTTCTATGTCATCATCATCATCATCTTCTCCTAATCAGAAAAACTGCATGTGAAATTCCAACTCTGCTACTAGAAGTTAACAAAGTTTACATACATCAAGGCATTGCCAAGGAATGTGAAGGTTCATCGACAATTCTCAGAACTGAGACCTAGACTAAGAGATGCAGGATACAAATATGGTCTGTTTGACACCTATATAATGCATTCATGGAACAAATATGTTTCTATATCCTTTTCCTCTTCTGCAGACTTGATCTACTATCTCAATCGCCATGATCCTATTGCAATGGATTTACTACCTCTGAGTTGCATAGGACAGCCTAACTCCTCACTGTTTATTTCTACACTGGTCTACACAGCGTGTTCTATATTTTTGTACCTCTGGTTTTACCTATCTACTTAATATGAGGTCTTGGAATATGACCTCTATATGTTATGTATGTTATGTTTGTCTATTTTTATTGGCTACTATTCTTACTCTACTTCTCTCTTATTCTTATATTTTGATATATCTTATATACTACTTTGGGTACTCCAAACAAAATAAATGTTGTTTCACTCAGTGTTAAAGGTCTAAGACACCCAGTTAAAAGGTGTATGAAGTAACCATGCAGGAACGGAGGTAAGTCTTGGTGTATTTATTTATTTAAATATATGTCTGAGCCACACTGCAGAGCAGCCAGCAGAAAACAGGGAAACGGCCAGCTGAACATATTGGAATGCTAGTTACAGAACTCTCACGTAGTGAGATTCTGTAACAGGAGCATTCCACAACAAGCACAAAATACTACATTGGTCTTCCCTAAAAATAACAAATAACCCGAAATGAAAAGAAAGAAATAAGAAGGAGAAAAGAGAAAACAAAGGAGAAAAATAGAGAGAAGAAAAAGATAAGAAAAAACAGTTCAAGAAAAACGTATAACGTAAAGGTAACAACTTAGCTCGAGCACTGCGCCTCAACTGAGACTGGCCCGCACAATCTCCAACACCATCATGAAACTCCCTTTTATTAATATTACTGTCTTCAACTTTATCATTACTACTGTCACTCTTCTCTGCATCCTTCTCAATTGCACAATATTTCACAAGAAAGCACTTGTTCCACCATTGTCCATTAGCTAGTTTGATAGCATCCCCATTCACGCCAATGACTCTCACAGGAGAACCAAACTTGGAAGATGAACAGGTTTCTTAACCCGGACAAAATCACCCATCTGTATCTGAACTCTGTTTTTTTGTTTTTTTTAAATCAAAATAAGATTTTTGTTTGCTCTGAATAAATTCAACTCCATTTCTAACACTGTTGTCAGACCAATATTGTCCTTTGATCCATTTACTCATCCAACCGGGACAAAACCAGAGCATGCTTCTAACAGAATTACTTACAACACATTTGTTGGCAAGAGCCCACTGTATGCATTCCCCAAGCACCCAGTTCATCCATTCTACTAGACCGTTTGTCTGAGGGTGATAAAGTGAACTCTTGAGATGCTTTACTCCACAATTGTGCAAGAAATCTTCCACCTTTTAAGAACACATCATTAAGAAAGTCAACAACCATTCTAGATTACACCTTTCTGACAAACTTAACTTCAGGCCACTTCGAATAGTAGTCCATGAGGACCAGGGCAAACTTTGAAGATACATCAAGAGCATGAAAAGGGCCAACAATGTCCAGACATAATTTCACCCATGGTGCAGAGGGTAATTCAATGGGTGAAAGAGGAGGAGTACACAATTTGTCCGCTTTGTCACAACTGGGACAAATTACACAATACTTAACAATTTCATGAACCTCCCTGTCCATAGATGGCCACCAAAAGGAAAGATGCACTCTTTTCTTAGACATAGTGGCACTTAAATGTCCCTCATGAGCATGTTTAATTAGAGAACTTCTCAAAGAAAGAGGAGGAACAAGTGTGTCCCCTCTTAGCAATAACCCATCTTCAATGGTGAGTTCATCAGAAACTTGGAGAAAGGTTTTGAAGTCAAAGTTAAGGTTTCTCTCTTTAGGCCAACCAGTTTCAACGTAACTCATGACTTTAGCTAAAGAAACATCATTGCTAAGAGCTATACGCCACTCACATTCCAAAACTGCACACAACTGTGGAATATCAACAGCTGCCACAATGAACTCCTCCTTGTCCTTTTCATCAACATCCAATTCTTTCTCAATGATGTTAGAGGAATGAGAAAGAAAATCAGCACACCCATTCCTATTACCAGGTAGGTATTCAACAGAAAAATCAAATTGAAGTAACTTGGAGGATAAACGAGAAATTCTTGAAGTAAAGCTCCTGACATTCTTCCCACTGAGAATAAACACAAGAGGTTTGTGATCAGTCTGTAAACAGAACCTTTTTCCCCAAATGTAATTCCGGAACTTCATTACAGCCCACCAACATGCCAACAACTCCTTCTCCATGACCGAATACTTCTTTTCCGCAGGAGATAAAATTCTAGAAGCAAAACCAATTGTTCTATCTTCTCCCCTGAACTTTGAGAAAGAATAGTACCTAAACCAACATTGCTGGCCTCGACTGGGAGAGTACAGGTATGGGAAGGATCATAGTGTTTAAGAACCTTTGGAGAAATGAGTTGTTGCTTCACCCACTCAAACACTTTCTGGCATTCATTATTCCACTCAACAACGACCCCTTTCATTAGCATACACGATAATGGTCTTAATTTGCTTGCAAAATCTTTCATGAAATGCAAGTAAAATTTGCACAAACCAAGAAAATATTTGAGGCACGCTTTGTCAGATGGAGATTTTGATTTGACAATGGAGTCAACTAAAGTATTTTTAGGTAAAAACCCACATTCATCAACAACATGGCCTAAATACTCAACCTCTTTTGTCCTAAAGACACATTTGTCCCTGCGTAACACAACCCCATTCATCTTGAACCTGGACAAAACTTCCTTAAGAATGGAATCATGAGTGACATCATCTGGTGCAAAAACAAGGACATCATCCTGAAACACAGAAATTCACTCAATTCTCTTCAACATATTGGACATGAGATGCTGAAACACAGAGGCCCCTGAAGATAGACCAAACGGCATACAAACATACTGATATGTTCCGAAAGGGGAAATGAAAGCTGTGAGGTGTCTCGATTCTTTGGTTAATTTTACCTGATGGTAGGCAGAAGCTAGGTCAAGTTTTGTGAACACTTTAGCATTTTTCAAACCAGCCAACAGCTCATTGATATTTGGAAGAGGATGTGAGTCCACCCAGATTTCATTATTGAGACAGCGAAGGTCAACACAGACCCTGAGCTCACCATTCTGTTTCCGTGCTACTACCAGTGGAGACAACCAGAGTGACGACTCCACCGGTTCAATGATCCCCTTAGCACATAATGAGTCCAGTTCCTTCTCAAGGTCTTGTCTAACACTAAACGGAACATTTCTTAATTTGTGTTTGACAGGCTTGGCATTATCCCTCAAAATAATCTTGTGTTGAAATCCTTCATCCTCCCAAGCTCCCCAGAGAAAACATGAGGGAATTGGTTAACTAAACCTTCAATGTCAGGGCAATCTCGAATAGCTAAAACTTGTTCAGCAGCCCCAGGTCTAAGCACCGTCACAAATTAACCTTGGTGAAACCATCCTAAAATATTTAAACCCTTGTGAGCTACATACAGTTTTCCTGCAATTCTCCTACCTTTGAATTCCTTTACATCTTCAATAAATCCAGAAAGGTTTATTTCTCGACCCTCATATGAGACTGCCTTGCGATCAGGTGGGAGAAGGGGTCTATTCGGCCACGTTGCATTGTATAACTCTAAAGTAATCATGGAGATGCATGCTCCAGAGTCCACCTAAAGCTTAAGAACCCGATCTCCCACAAGAATTTCAACATAAAGATCTTTACACAGTTCAGAATTACCAACAATAACGCCATCATCATGCACTATTACAACCATCTCACTAAGATCTTTAATCATGGACTCTTCATCAACACCAGTCATTCTTTCATCAACCACATATTTTACAGAATTAGGTTGAGTAAGACAGACTTTAGCGAAATGACCAGTTTTGTTGCAGAGTCTGCAAGTAATAAACCTAGCTGGACACTTATTCCCTTTCATGTGATTCCTGTAACCACATTTGTTGCAGACGTTGCTCTGATGGAAGAAACTTGGTTTGTCCACAAAATTCGTACAAGATTTATCAGCAGGTTTTGAATCTCTATCTTTGTTGTCTTTGGTTTTAATAGTAGCAACAGCATCATTGCTTTTGCCTTCCAGTTCCTTGGCTGACAATACGGAAGTCTCAATACTTTTAGCCATCCTAATGGTTTCTTCAAGACTGGGATTTCCCAAAGAGAGAAGTATCTTTTTTTATTTTTTTTATCTGAGCAATGTCAAATGAATTGATCACGCACCAGTGGGTCAGTAAAATTTTCAAACTGACATTCAGCTATTAGTCTCCTCAATGCGGTTATATAAGTGTCAACTTCCTCTCCTGTATTCTATGTGTGCAATAAAAGCTTGTGACGAAGAACAACAATACTGGGTTGCACATCAAACCTTGTTTGCAGCCTTTTTACTGTGTCTTGATATTCATCAAGAATATTTTCACCATCAGGAGCAGGCGTGGAAAGGTGTTTGAGAGTTTCCCTACCCTCAAACCCTAATGAGTGTAAAAGTAAATACTTTCTGCGATCTACCCTGAACCTGTTTGCACCAATTGCACCCAAGTAAGTCTCAAAACCATCAAACCATTGCTTCCACTTGATGGGTGGGTCACCTGGTGTTTCAAGGAATGGTGGAGGAGGACTGACAGCTTGCATGTTGAAAACACAAGGAAAACAAAAGAGAAAGAGTTGAAATAAAACTGAAGATTTTCTTTTCTTTTTTAAATCTGTACTTCCAGCTGCACAAAGCAATGCTCTGTTTATAACAACATGTTAAAAATAATATTAAACCAGAAGTCTTTTAAACAGTCTGATGAAAACTACAGTTTTAGCTTCATATATTAAAACTCCAGGAAGCCTTTTACACAATGAACTCTTTCAAATTTTAATTTTAAACTGAAGATTAACTATTACTATTTTTTCCTTGTTGTTCTTCATGTAAAATTGGCTAAAAGACAAAAAAAAATGTTTCTGTACTTAAGCCACACCCTGTAATGCAGATTTAATTCAACAATAGAGAAATAGAAGAATTCCAGCATTCCCTTGTATCAACAATAATTGAGAAGGAGCAATCCCAATTGTGACGTAATTGGCCTCAAGAAGAAACATCAATGCGCAATACAGATGAAGCGCAGGAGAAATAACACTGGTAACTAAGGCAACACTCCTTTGTGACGTGCCAAGCGGAAGTCCTTGCGTTTCACTGTGGAACACAAACGCAGAGGGAAATTCAAGCGTCTGACGTTCTAGCATCAAACGTGCTGACTTCACACCTTGAATGTAAAAAAAACGCACTGCCAGCTGGAACGCACGTCAGCAGTTATGCATGTCATGCCTGACTGACCTTAATATTTGCCGCTCTGTTCACCTCTGGACCAAATAGGTTGATTGCGCCGTCCGAAATTCGAAATACCACCCAAAGACACTCTTCGTAATAACTCCAGCCGAAGACACTTCCGTCTTTGATATCTTCGATTTCTGACGCAGACACAAATGTCCAGTCTCTCTCCATGGGTCCGTGAAGTGGCTCAGCCCTCGTCGCCACAAAGATGAAGTAACCAGATAGGAACGGAGGTAAGTCTTGGTGTATTTATTTAAATATATGGCTGAGCCACGGAGCATAGCAGCCAGCAGGAAACAGGGAAACGGCCAACTGAACATATTGGAATGGTAGTTACAGAACTCTTACGTAGTGAGATTCTGTAACAGGAGCATTCCACAACAAGCACAGAATACTACAGCGAACATTATAAGAATACTTAAAGCAATTTAAAGCTGATTGTGTCCTTCAAAAAACTCATGTCAATGACAAAAATCTAAATTGCATGTCAAAAGATGAGTAGATACTATTGTTTCATACCCAGCTGTAGGATGCAAAAATGACATGGTCATTGTTTTCTCAAGAGACTCTAATATACTATTGTTGAATCCACACAACGATTCTGATTGGCAGATTTGTATTTGCTGAAATCGGAATTGGTAACTACACCCTCAATTTAGTCAACTTCTATGCTCCCACAAAAGATGGCCCTCTTTTTTGGAAAGCTATCATTACGGAAATCATAAAACTCAGTAATGCACCTCTCATCATGGGAGGAGATTTTAATCTTTTCCAAGATCCCCTTTTAAATAGATTGTCTACATCCAATTTTAGACCCACTAAAACCTTTCATATATTTCATTCCTTTTCTTCCACCGCAAAATTGATTGACTTTTGGAGACTTACAAACCCTACAACTAAAGAATGTACTTTTTTTCTCAGACATCGCTGTACAATGACCACAAACGCTAACATTGAACAAATCTCCATCTCAAAACATGCTCTAGTTTATTTTACTCATATCTTACAGGATACATGTTAACCAAAATCTAGATGGAGAAGGAACACAGTCTTAATCCAGTTAACTCTCCTAAGCTGTCCACGGCTATAAATGAATATCTTATTCATAATAACCCAGATGACTCCTAACGATGTGTTCATTGGGATGCCTTTAAACATACATCAGAGGTGTCCCCCTATCCCTTATGGCAACTGAAAATAAAACCATTAATGCTCAATTATCTTTTTTAGAGAAACATATAGTTGAATTAAAGAGATTTTTCATCTCTTCTCGAGATACTAAATTAAAATTTGAACAACAAAAAGTGAGATACAGGTATAACAACCTACTAAGTAACAGAGCAGGTTTATAAGTCTCACAGGAACAAAAAACAAATTACTACTTTATTTCCAATACATCTGGAGCAACTTTTGGCTAATTACTTGTGTGTATAAAATAAGACAGAAAACAAATTGCTGTTATTACGAAATCAGTTAATACTTTACTTCTTAAAGCAGAAGACATTACAAAAGAATTTCTAACTTTTTACTCTGCCCTTTATGAAAAACTTGCTGCTTTACCAAATGATGTCATTGCTGTTTTTCTGAAGGATTGCCACCTACCCCAACTCTCTATAGACAATTGGCTCCCTCTTGAAAACCCAATTGATGTCGAAGAGATCTACTCAGCAATTAAATCTCTTCTCTCTAAGAAGTCCCCAGCTCCTGACGGCAACCCAGAGCAACTTTACAAATGTTTTCAGAGTCAATTATCTCCTATTCTAACTTCATTATTTCATGATTTTCAACTGTCTTCCGCTACTAGATCAAATCATTGCATACTGCTCAATCAGCAACTAACCATTTTAATGGTAACATTTCTCCTGCCTTTAATTTACATAGAGGTACTATAGAAGGGTGTCCTTTATCACCTCTTTTTTACCGTATTGCCATTGAAACCCTTTTATGCCCTCCTTGTATGAATAAAGAATATACAGAAATTCCTGTAAAAGATGTTGTTTTGAAAATGTAAGCTTGTGTAGATGACATACTATTACATGCTATTAACCCCTCTACCACTGTTCCTAGTATTCTATATATTATTAGTCAATATGCACATGTTTCTGGTTACTACATAAATATAGGTCAAACAGAATTTGTTCCCTTAAATGTTTTATGTGCCCTAATATGTTAGCAAATGCAACTATTTTATGGAACTCACATTCTCTTCAATTCTTAGGCCTATCTTTTTCAAACTCCTCCAAACGTACAACTGAGGTAAGTTGTACCAATATAATCAATAAACCTAAAGAAAAACATAATAAATGGTCAACCCTTCACTTGAACTGGTGGGCCAAATAGGTGCAATTAAAATGGTTCGAGATCCTCAAATATTATACACTATATCGTTGTTGCCTATTTGTTTTCCACCGACTTTTTACAAAACTCTACATAAGTTAACAAGTCAATTTATTTGTAAAAATAAACTTGCACGTAAAATAAACCTGCACGTATTCGCCTTAAAAGGAGGGGGGTATTGATTTGCCTGACTTTAAGCTCTGTTACAGGTAATTTCTTAATGCTCAAAGTCAGTTATGGTTTCAGCCTACTGAGCCTATAAAACACCCTACATGGGTATTAATAGAGCATTCTCTATTATAATTCTTTCCTCCACCTGCTTTTCTAACCATAGAAAAGTTGCTAAACTTTCCTCTATCCTAAATGTCGCTAATGTTGCTCTACTTTTATTTGATGAACACTTTTTAACTACTATGATATCTTCTAAAAAGGTCTCACTTTGAAATAATCCTAAATTAAAACATAGCAAACATATTTCATTTTTTGGATTCTTTGCTGCAGTCATTTTCTAAATTATTGATATCTGCCAAGGGAATATGTTTTACTTCTTTAGTGAGTTGAAAGGTAGAATTCATATTCCCCACTATGATTATTATAAATATGAACTCCTATGTAACTCTATTCTCAACACTATTTCTAACTCAATACCATCAGCTAAAGTGACTGGTATGGAATTATGCATCAATATTTTTAGTCATTCAGAACATATAGGGGTCGATTCCAATTCGGGAGACTAATCCGTACGACGATTCGTATTCGTAGTCATTTCCATGTGAATCGTACGGAACATTCCGAATCGCATAGTACGATCCGTTGTGAGAAAATATGTCCGAATCATTGCAAACCGTACGAAAATGAAGTATAAATCCGTATGACATCGACCCGCACAGTGAACCGTATACGATTCATAAAAATGCCGTATGACCCACCAAGTACGATCCGGACCGGGGAATGAGTACGCGATTCATACAGTAAATGTCGTGTATGAGCAATTCGTACGGAGGGCAACACTATCACATACGCACTGTACCCCTAAAGTCAAGGGGTGTATGCACGGGGTGTATGCACGGGGTGTACGCACTGTACACCTACGACCTTGGGGTGTACGAACCGTACCCCTACGGTCCGTACACCTACAATCATGGGGTGTATGCACGGGGACATATGCACCGTACCCTTGAAATCCAGGGGTGTATGCACCGTACCCCGATGCACCGTATCCCTGCAATCATGGGGTGTACGAACCATACCCGTGGGGGTCCGTTTCGTACGCATTTCGAAGCGAAATCTGCTTTTATGGACATTTTAAGATCCCGTAGAAAAAGAGTCGTACGGAGTGTTGTCGATACCATTCGTACTTGCTGGGTCAGAAAATGCAGCTTTGATCCATATGGACATCGCGTACTGCGTGTTCCGAATGCGATTCATACGGATTTGTGAGTTGTACAGTCTTCGGTACGATTCGTATGGAGAACTGCTTTGGGTACACATCGTACTACATCGTACGTACGGGTATGGTTCTACATACGATTCGTATGGGAAAAAAGCTCCGTACAGCTATTCGGAGGGCATTTTACCGAATCGGAATCGACCCTATAGTGTGTAAGTATGCAAAATAAATAATTATTAGTATCTCCCCTAGTATTCTCCATGTGGATAAATGGAACTCTTCATTAGAGACTCCACTAACATCTGTTCAATCGAAATCTTTTATTTATAAAAATGTAGCTAGCTTCTTCCCAGCCCCTCTTTTACAAACTAATGTGTTTCTTTTATACAATTGTTTTTGGTCTCCAGAGAAAATGTTTACAACAAAATTACTTGACACACCAAACTGTTGACATTGTAAATATTCACTAGGCTCTATGATGTACATGCTTTATGATTGTCCTTTCATTTCCCATTTTTGGAAGGAGGTTTGGAATATAATTTTCAATTTTAAATTCATATTTTCATTCACTATTCATATTTGCAAGTCGTATGCACTTCCATATACACTTTATTTATTTATTTATTTATTTTTGACATTTCTATAGCGCACTGTTACCCGAAGGTGTCCTGGCGCTGGCTGATCGCTAAAGAGCGTGGGCAGGGAAGTTAGCGAGTGAAAAGCCACGTTTTGAGGGCTTTCCTAAACTTAAGTAAGTCGGAGGTTAGTCTGAGACTTGACGGCAATGCATTCCATGCCTTGGCGGCTCCTAGGGATAGACTTTTGCCTCCCCATCGGGCTTTTCTTATTCTGGGGATGACAACCAAGCCCTGCTCGGCTGATCGTAACGCTCGCTCCCCTGGTGATTGCAAATTATTAGATTTTTTATCTACAGCTACGAAATCAATCTCATCAAATTGGATAGATGCTAGTCTACTGTCTGTTCATGCTTAGTGAGACTGGATATGTTTTCCTAGACGTGGTTATTCGACATTGCTGTCGCCTCCTAACACCTCTTCTATGCTTACAACCACCATGTGGTATACTCTAGACTCCTATATTAGTATTTGAATGCAATATAATATTTACAATGTTCTGATTTAGTGTTAGTTTTCTTATAGTAGCCATTATTCTTTCTTTTATTTTATTTCTCTTGATCATTGGTCACATATGTTTCTATAACTTGTGTAGCCTATTGATGTTATTGATATATTGTAAAGACATAGAATGTATTCCTTACACTTACTGTACTATTTTAAGTGTGTCATTTATTACAGCTGGATTATAGTCAATAAAATATTTTTAACAGAATACATTGCAGTATGCTATCAGAAGAAGAAACCTTCAAAGACCTTTCAGTTTCCCTCGGTCTCCATCTTTCCGCAATCCTATATGGTGAAAGAGCATCTATACATTTACAGAAACTTGAAACTATGAGGTGAAATCTATTCTTTTTTTGGGGATAATTGCAGAGACGTTCACTACTGTTTCCAAATTATATGGCAACCTGGTTGAAGGATCAGCCCCAAAAAATCTTCGGTGTTTGTAAAATGAGTTCAGAATGCATAAGTGGCAGAAAGGATTCCTTCGTATTGTAACATCACTCAGAATTCGGTCTTCGGCACTGAGGGGCATATTATCAAGGGGGTTTATCTCCGCTTTTTGGCTTTAAAAGCCAAGAAAGCGGAGATAAAATGATCTCCCTATTACCTAGCTGTCGCTAACACCAGTTAGCGACAGCTAGTAGGAGATAGCGACCATCTTGGGCCCCACTTTGCATGTCAGAGAAATTTATCACTAATGACATGCAAAGTGGGCGTGCCAAGATGTTAGCGACTGGAAACAGTCGCTAACATCGCTATCTCCTATTACCAACTTTTGGAGATATTCACGCTAAGCGCGAATATCTCCAAAAGCTAACACCTGCCCTGAGCAGTTCTTAGCCATGTTATCCAATGGGAGGTGGATAACATGGCTAAGAGCATTAGCTCGGTAATGCATGAATATCGCGGACTTTTCAGCGATATTCATGCATTGTGGCCTATTTTTATCGCATTTGCGATAAACCTTGGTAATACCAAGGTTTATTTGCGATAAAAATCGCCGCAAGTCGGCGATGCATTTTTGTCTCTAACCAAGCAATAGCGATAATTATCGCTATTGCTTGGTAATATGCCTCTGAGTTTTGTGACCTCTCAGAAGTCACTTGGCGTTAGTACAATCTAATATCATACAGTTACAGGGCCAAAGCCTTCTTTAATTAACAGCACGATCAATTTTAGTGTTTATCAGAATCAGCGGCCCCACACAGTCGTTGGCCACAACATTGCATTTGCTGAATAGGAAGAAAACAAATTACTTTGCGTCTCCGTTGGGTTGCTTATACCATGCTCTTATAATTAGCAAGCCTTACAGTACTGTCAGGCACCACCCTCTTACACATGTTTCCTCTTTCTTTCCCCTGGGTTTCGCAGGAACAGCTGCATTGCCAAGGAAAAGGCGGCAACAGATGCGTTCGCGTTTTCTTTCAATGCTTCTCCATGCCAACCCTGCAGCTGTCTTCCCATAACCTGACTGGCTGCCATCGACCAGTTGCTGTGCACGCTTTATCAGCAGCCATCGAAGCTCAAGAAGTAAACACGGGCGTCGTTTGTGTTTTGGGCTCCGGATATGAGGAAAATTATTCAGTGAGGATTTGGGTCGCGAAAACAGACTGAGATTGAAATACTTTTTTATTCGAAGATATTTTGTTTGCATTTGCATTTTGCTTATGAGTTCGTGCAACCCCCGAGTGCTAAATGATTCCCGTGTTTTTAAATAAAAGACGGTTAGGACTGGCACTATCGCATTGCTTCTGTAAAGTGAAGGTACCCTGTTTCACCTCCACTATCAGGCATCAGGGGTGACAGGTGCGATTTATTTGCTAATTGGGTCAGCATGCTTGTGTGTAGCTGTCAGGCGTCTGCTGCTTCCCGAGATGTGGCTACTTCTTGTTTACTATTAGGTTGGCACTCACATGTCCAGGGCTTTGTGTTTTGGAAAAGAGACCCTGGCAAACCCTTTCTCTGCAGATGACAGGGAAAAGTAAAGCATCAGGGCTCGTGCTGAACAAACGAAACAGATGGCTCTCAAACAACTTGCCAAGGCACAAGCTGAGATCCATCTTTTGATATCCAAGTTAAACCTTCAATGCGGCGGCTGAAAGGCCTGTGAAATCAATATGTTTGAAATTCAATCTTTAAACAACCTGCCTCCGGGAACAACTAAGTTGAACTGCATTCTGGAGAGAGAAAAATGGGGGATGAAACTGTAACAGAGAATGGTTAGAGGTTTTTGTAAAAATCTGCCTTATAAAATGCACATAGATCGACCACGATAAAGTGAAGACATTTCATGAAAACAATATGGAATATGGAATTATGATATTGTTTCTGCGCTCAGCTGTTGCTGCTCAAATCGTCTCACATGTGAGGCGCAGTGCACTCCTGCAGGCGATAAAGTGGTTAACGTGTTTATATCTAATTCTGGATGACTAGTTGTCTCCTCCCTTTCTAGGAATATATACTGTTTCAACGCAAACAATTACAACTCATGCCTTTACAACGTGGTTTTTACATCGCAAATACCATTACATTGCATGATTTTACAACGCATGCCGTTACAACGCATTAAAAAAACCCACCATTACAACACATTCCATTACAATGCATACCATTACAACACATACCAATAGAATGCATATTACTTTTAGGGCAACAGTAGGGTAAGTGTAGGGATATTGTATGTGTAAAAATTACTATTCCCACTCCAGTGAGTGCAACAGTAGAGTAAGTGTTGGATAGTGTAGGGGTAAAAATTACTATTATCATCTACCTCAAAACCCATACACACCCTAAAACAAAAAAAATCTGTATTATGTACCTTATAATGCATTTTAATGGCATTTGTTGTTATGGTGTGCGTTGCAATTGCATGTGTTGTAGTGACATGCGTTGTAATGGCATGCGTTGTAATGGCATGCGTTGTAATGGCATGCGATGTAAAGGCAGTTACATTGTAACAGCTGTGTTGTAAAAGCAGTGCAATATAATGACTGCGTTGTAATGGATGTTTGCTCCTTTCTGGTCATGGTAGGTCCATGCTTTTGTCATTGGCCTATGATATCATATCAGATGGCGGACACAGCAGGTCACTTTAAATCTCACTGCTGTCATTGCCAAAGGTCGGTGCTTAGAGCGTAATTGTATACTCCAGACTGCCCTCTCCCATCTGTAGATGCTAAACAGCTGCTCAGGTCCCATCATTGGCTGTCGAATAATTCATTCAGAAAAATATAAAAGTGATGGGTGGAATGCTTACCTTAACCTCCGCCAGTGGTAATTACTTGGGAATACCACTGTGCCACTCTAGACAAAGACTAGCCATGTGCAAATAAGCCTTGGTCCTGCATCAGTAGGGAGAGCCCAGGCTGAAATGCCAGCCAAATCCCCACTAATTGGGGACACAAACTTGGTAAAACAAGTATTGGCTTTGTTGGGCTCCATCAAGGAGCCACACACTGAATCCTATGGCGGAGTGAACTTTGAACCCATGTCTTTGCATACCCAACGCACCTAGGATATCTCATTTAGAAAAACTAAAGTGTGAGGGGTGGAATTCTTGAATTCATCACAGGCACTGGTATTCCAGGCCAAAGGTTTATATCCCCTATGCCACTCAATAAAGATGAACCATATGTAAATTAGTCTTAGTCCTGCTCCTATAGGAACAGGCCGCCCAAACTGTCGGACCAGGTCCCCTCTAGATGTTAACACAAGCAGCCCCAGACTGGTTTCTGCGTTTTTAGGCCTCATCAGTGAGGTGCGGTTTCAGTGCAATGACAATCTGATCTCAGTATCCACGTCTGTATATGCTTGTCACTTTTAAGGCATTCACTCAGAAAATGCACGACACTACTACTTTGTTTTTTCTGCTTCCAGGTTGCTCTCAACTTGTTATGTGGTTCAAGAACATTAAAGAATATTAGAACGTCACAGACATTAGAACTCCACATGCATGGTATAGTGTGTTTAACTAGTGTCCCTGTTTTCATATCTGTATTGGGAGTGTGGTCAGTGAGCACATTTAAGACTGAAATTCTTCTAGTAGGACTACTAACGTTTTATGCCATATATGGTGACATGGAATATCAAACAGAGTTGTAAGTGTGTTTTGTTCTTGCGTTTTACATTGATTTGCATCTGTTTATAGTGGAAATATATTTAAGATATAGGTTAGTTAAGCTATAAGAGTTATTATTAAAGGTTTGGTGTACACAGAACCTTTGGTTGGACATTCATACTTTACTGCTGCCATCATGCTGGTGTTGCACTGTACATATACTCAACACACACATATTTCCTAAGCTAAGACTTGGGCTATTTTCTCATAGCTACCTAGAAAGTTACTATTGTTCATTGACAGACCCAGAACCTTGAGATGATTACTAGGGAGCAAGAACTCTGTATTCGTTTAGAGTGCCCTGTGGCCCCTAAATAATATACTCCATGGAACTCAGCATGATGGGCTCCCAGTGCAAAACCTGGTGGCAGTAGGTGCAAATCACAGTTCATGCTTCGTTCATAAAGGCATGCTCCAAGATCTTCACCACATAAATTCCCCGTTCCCCTATGACAACCACACTAGTGTCGAGCTTTCCAGAGGAAAGGAACAATACAAACTGAAGAGGGAAATGTCCCCAGCCAGCATTATGAACACACAATTACACTTCTATATCTAACTTACAGTCAATCATCGATTTAAATGTGTTGAAATATGTTTGCCTGTTAATGGGCAAGAGCATGTTGATCTAAGCAGGTCCCTTTCTTCCACATGCGTGAATTATGGATGCGAATCGACATTGAAGCAGTGGCCTAACCCGTGCTGGTCTTATATGCACCGCAGACCACCAAGAAATGCAAGTGTAGGAACTGAAATTGTACATCCTCTACCAGGTACAGGGCTTGTTTGTATATTGGGCAGAGACCAAAAGAAATGTGCGCCCACATTTGATAATGCTAACAGCAGAGTACAAAGTTCCCCAGAGATAGTGTGTATGCGTGGAGATAAGAGTGGGTATGGTCTATACCGTGACCGGCAGACTTCCCTAGTCGGAACTTGGAGAGCCTCATACACCCAGAGTAATCGGTGTGGAACACACCCTTACTGGAGGGTATCCAGTGTCATCATCGGCTCACTGCCCCTCGACAGGCCGGCGCTGCAATGTCTGCCGGAATCCCGGATGGTACTCTTTTGGCGGGGTTCTTTAGTTCCTTGCCGACGGTGGGTGTAAGTGAGGAGATAGAGGAGTGTAGTCAGTGAAAAAAAGTGAGTGAAGGTAAAAAGGGTAAAACAATCCACACTGAACTTTATTAACGTGGCTGGTTCCCTGGTTAAAAGGCGTGAGAGGGGAACTAGAGACCGTAAAAGTGTACAGAACTCTAACTCAACCCCCTCAAACCCACATTTGATAATAACATTTTGTTTCTCACAAATACGCAACTATTTATTTGCAAAAGTGCATTTAAGAAAATAACTAATTTGGGGCCAACATCATCTGTGTTATCATGGGGCTTTCACGGAGCTGTCTTCCAGGACTCAGATACCGCATGATACCAACCTAAGGTGATCAGAATGCTGAAATCTTTCCTGCCCCATTCAGCACACATACACCAAGGCCCGATCTGGGGTTCAGACCCTCTTACTCTGATGCTTTTGGTTGGAACATTACCTGGGTGGATTCATCCTCTTCCCTATACTTCTTAAGGCATGGGATGGGTTGTCTGTAGACCCAGCATGGATGGATGTCTATGTCATATGCATACACAAAGAAATAAAAGCCTACCACATGACTCAGGTTATATTGGGTCTCCAAAGGAAGACCTGCCACATGAAAGTGGCTGTATTACCACGGTTCAGCAAAGCTAGTGGTCCTGGAAACATATATTTCTCACTGTAGGCAACAATTTTTCCTGGGTGAGGAAAATGATTTAACATGGGGTTTCAAAAAGAAAGTTGTGAAGAAAGCTCGTCAGATAAAGAGGAGGAAAGGAGATGACAAGTACTACTGATCAATGTCAGAGTTTCATTAACAAAAGAACATCAACCCATTTTAGGAAAGAAGAAGAGTAAAATCAAACTTTGCAAATCACAATCTTGAGGGCTCAAATTGAATCAAAAACCTCTGAACCACCTCTCCGTCAATATTTTCGGAGATAAAGGACAGGTCTGTCAAATGGTACAAAAAACAGGACAAAATCAACTGCGATTTTGAGAAATGCTCACAGCCACATAACTGGGGCTGTATTACAGAAGGTGCCTGTAGGCATAACGGGCGTTTGCGCCTGCTTTGTGCGCCCCCGGGGCACTTTGGTATTAAAGAACTTGGTGCAGATGCTTGGGCATCCTCTTCTATAATACTAATAGCGCTGGTGCACTTAATGCGCCAGCGCTAACTTCATAGGGTGTTCCCTCATTTGCATAGGGGCATGCCCTATGCAAACAAGGGAATTTCTTTGACTCTGCACCTGTGCCATATTACAGACAGGGGCGCAGAGTCAAAGAAGCCGTCAGGAAGCGCACTGACAGTGCGCCATTTAAAAGGTGTAGCACTGTCAGTGCACCCCCTGAGAGCAGCCCTCTGCGGGGGGGGGGGGAAGGGGGCCCCATGGACCCCCCAGACACCCCCTTGCAGGTGGGTACAGTCACTGACTACATCCGCCTGCAAGGGGATCTCTAATCCTCTTTAAAAGTGCATGTGGGTGCCGTCTGCACAGTGAATGTGCTGCCCTACAGGCAGCGCGAGTTCGGGGCTGCCCTGGGGGCAGTGCATTTACCATAATAGGGCGCATTATCATTGTTTATGCCCGGTGTACCTTTTGAAAGGTGTGCCGTTTGCAAACAATGATAATTTGTAATACGGCCGCTGGCGTTCATCAGGATGTATGTGGAGAACACTTAGTAGCTGATATTTAACTGTTTTACTAACACAGGATTGATGCGGAAATTACTCAGTATCATAGCCGTGTTGAGTATGCCGAGTGAAAAAACAGGTACAGTACACATGACTACTTAATGTCCTTAACCCATCATTCAGGCACTTTTTTAATGTATCGCCAAGGAAAAGAGGGGTCCCCTGGAACCACCAGAAAGAGGCCATAGATACATCCTAGTAGTTATCAACTATGCTGCACACTACTCCCAAATCTTCTCATTGTAGAAACCACAGCTGTCCGCCTGGCCGATGTTCTGTTAACTTTATACCCATATGTAGGATAACACTCAGAACTGTAACGGATTAGCTAACAAACCTTATGTACCGTATTCTTCAGCAACAGTGTCACCTGTTAAACATTAAATTCATACAAATGGCGTTATGGCACGCTCAAACTCACGATAAGGTAGAGGAGACTATAAAAGCCATAAAACAGATGCTAAGTAAAGTCACCCCTCCTTGGTTCAAGGACTTCAACAAATTCCTGCAATTGGACCCATTTGTCCACCACGCAGCCCTTAATACATCCATGGAAGTTAGTCCTTTTGAATGATTGTTTAACTATTAACCCATATATATCCTTGATATGACCCTGAAAGAAGTGCAAGGAGCAGACAAACACAACACTTGTCTACTATGTCCTCAGGTTAAAAGACCATCTATACACTGTTCGCAATTTGGCAAAAGTTAATCTGGAAAAGGCAATGGACAAACAGGAACAACAATACATGAAATAACCAGTAGTAAGAGCGATATAACTGGGGGAACACTGAAACTTGTACTCTTACCCAATCCAGATAAAAAAGTGTTTGGGAAAAAGATACACTCGGAACCAAGTAAAAGACATTTTGGATCCTTTTACTCAGAAATGTCAACAACTTGATCAAAACCAATAGTCCAAACCTACCACATCAGTTTACTTAACAAATGGGAAGAACCATACACTAATTGTCTCAATTGCATCTTTACTCGTGTGATTCAATCCATAATAAGATGTTCCCTCATATAACCCCAGGTTCTTGGCAACAATGAGTGGAGGAATTGCAGATCATACAACACCAAAGGGCTTTGGCAACTACCACATAAAGACCATGAAGTGTTTTCCTCCCTAGTGGACTGAACTTGATTGATTTAACACAAAAGTGAAACACAAAGTAGAGCACAGGGATGACAGATTTTTCGAGAAGAGCGTTTGTGTAAATAAAACTGGAAACTGTAGAAAAAGGTAGGGCTAGGACCTTTCTCAAGATTTGCCCGGCGCTAACCGCCCTTGTACCATTCAAATTTACCAAGCAATGAGGCAGGCGCCGGAGACCAGAAGGCAGGAAACAGAAGTTTATTCCGACGGAGCAGAACACATCAGATCAGACAACAAGGTATCGTCTCGAGGTGCTCTAACAGCCTCTCGGAGGCCTGGCCTCTTATACACTGGTTTATGGCATGTGACCTTCCTTTATTACAATCACAACTTTGTAAGGCAAGGAAAAGACATCCCCGTAATCCTCGTGTTAATCCCACCCCCATATACCTTCACAATAGAGGTCCTCAACCTGCTGATAAGAGGAAGAGTCATCACGCAGCTGAGTGTTTCGTCGAGTCTTAGGATGTGTGCGCCTGATCATGTCACAGGGGGTGGGGAGGCCTGGATCAATAGAGGGTCCTTTGAAGGAGAGCGACCTCATACAATAAGGGTAGTAAATGATATCTCTCGGCTTAGGCAATGGCCTCGGACCTGTGTGGACAGTCGGACACGGGGTGAGGGGCCATCAATGGAGTGGTATTCATGCCGCGTGGACAATCCAGCGCAGAGGGGAGGTTGCTCAACAGAGGGGCATTCATGGGAGGGGAGGAGGTGTTGGTCAGGCGCTGGCATGACTCCCAAGGACAGGGTCATGCAGAAGGGTCATGCTCATATGGAGGAGGGAGGGGGAGCCAGGGCGCGCGGAGGATGCTTGCTGGGTCACAGGGGCGCGCTGGCGATCGATCGTGGGCAGGGGGACCATGATATCTAAAATGGCTGCCGTGCACGTAGTACATAGGTGACCTAGAATGGCTGCCGTGCACGTAGTGCATAGGTGACAAGTTGGCGCAGATAATGTTCAGATCGCAAACTAAAATTCCACAGTCCTCCCTTTTAACATGTCTCGCCAACTTGTCAGTTTGGATTTATCCCCATAAGGCCACGTATTTCTACTTCATAGAGGGGGCTCATGTGCTCATTTCGGAAGTCCAAAGTCTTTGGGCACATACAGTTAGAAGCAAGGCCGAGCAAAGGTGGCAGACATTGGATACCTAAGCAACACCCACATAATATTACAATAGGTATCAGTACGAAGGAAAACAACTTCCAACCCCAATTTTTCAAAGTGTCCCAAAACCAGCTCCCAAGCGACCATCCTTCCTGCTCTTGGTGAACCTCTGAGGACAGTCTGTGGAGGTGTTCAATGGCTTTGTAGACTGAAGGCGAGTTGTCAGGCACGTAGGTGCAGCAGCTGGATCCGATGATGCGGCATGCTCCTCCTCGGTCGGCTAGGACCACGTCTAAGACAAGACGATTTTGGAGGGTCACGAGGCGGACCGCCTGAAGCTCCGCAGTATTGTTGGCGAGGATGCCAGCCGTGATATTGATCGTTGTTTCTACTGCCTGGGTCAGGTGTCGGATAGCACGGCTGTTAGCCATTGGGCCCCACAGAGGAACAAGTCCCTTTGCTGCATCCAGGAACTGTGCTCCAGTGGAGTCGGCTTGCCCAAGGTCGTCTGCACGCCTCTGCCGGTGGTGGTTGGCAGGGGCTACATATGTGGGTGGAAGAACAAAGGCAATATAACAGGTGCCCTTCCATCCTTTCGGGAGCCAGGTGTAAGCCTTGGTGCCACACACAAAGTACATATTCGGAGAAGCAACAAAAGAAGGGGGTTCAGCTGAGTCCAATGTTCTGGTGACTCGGCAGGCGCTGTAACCCACCAGCTGCGTTCCTTGGCCTTCTAGGCACACAAGGCCAGTGACATTGATCACGGACAGAGCCACAGTCAGGGTGGCGGTAGTTTGTTTCTGCAGATGAGAGAAGGTGGTTCTGGCTGGATTGTGGAGCACCTGTACTTCGACTCGTTCTTTGGCTGGAATGTCTTTGATGAAGGTGGTGCCTGCGAGTGCTGGACACAGGGCAGCTGGAGTCTTTCCTGTTTTGTTCAGCCAGAACCCAGAGTAGAAGAGTGACACTGTCCGGCTGGAGGTGGCGTTGTCCCTGTGGCTCTCTTGCATGAGGATCAACCAGGCGAGGCAAGAGCCGTGAACTGAGAAGGGTGAAGGGATGAAGGGGATGGAGTGTCCAGTGGCATGTGGGAGCAACCCACAGATCCAACAGTTCGTAGCATTTGCAGCAAGGTTATGTTGGTGCAGCAGTTGCACAAAGGAATTGTTCCAGAATTCCCTGCGCCTTTCTCGGAGCTGAGGCGACAGAGAGATTAGGTGATGCTCTTTCAGGGGTGTTGGCTGTGCAGTAGGTAACAATGTCTCATGAGCCGGTGTGCTCTCTTCCAGAATCCAGAGGGAGGTCATGAGAAGGAGGCAGAAGAGGAAGACAATGAAGAGTGCAATTGTCTTCGATTTGTGCAGGTTGTCAGTCTTTGGATTCCTATACTGGGTATTTCCCGTTGCTTCCATCATCTTCTTATCTGGCGCTTCCATCATCTTCTTATTTGGCGCTTCCATCACCTTCAAGGGGCTCGGTAGTGGGCAGAACCACAGACTTTGTTTAGCTTCTCTCCCGGCAACCCTTGATTGTGTGTAGGTCACCGTTCTGAGATTTTAACTTAGTCCGTGGCCTACTTAGCCGAGACTCCCTCCTTTCGACGCAGGAAATACCCTTCTCTGGATGGCACAGTAGGATCAGAGAATTTTGCAAGTTCGAGTGCCCCAGGATCTGGATAACAGTCCAATATCGGTCGGTCTTTGGTCAGGAGCTCTTCTTGGGTGCTGACGTTTTCTGTCGTGGCCAGGTTTGCAGGGACCTTCCGACAATGATGCGCGTGCAGCCAGTGCTTCTTCCCCTCCACTCGGAGTGCTGTTCGGGTGGTGATCAGCACTTGCCAGGGGCCCGTCCACCGAGGTTCCAGACTCTTGGTTCGCTGGAAATTTCGTATCAATACAAAATTTCCCGGTTGGATGTCGTGACCGGGGCCCCTGGAAGCATCGGGGATGGCCTGCTGCACCTGTTGATGAATGACAGACAACGTTTTAGTCAACTTGCACAAATAATCAGATAGTAGGACGTCTGGGACGTCATGAATGGAGGTCGGTTTGGGAGCAGTCCAGAGGTTCATAGGCCGCCCAAACACGACCTCATAGGGGGTCAAATGGTGCTTGGTGGGAGTGGAGCGCATTGATAACAAAGCCAGTGGGAGGGCATCCGGCCAGTTAAGTCCAGTGGTGGCCACTATTTTTGCCAGTTTCAGCTTGAGTGTGGCATTGTGGCGTTCCACTAGACCAGCGGATTGGGGGTGGAAGACCGCATGGAATCGTTGCTTCACCCCCAACCCTTTCAGGATTAGCTGGATAACCTCAGCTATGAAGTGGGGGCCATTGTCACTCCATAAAATTCGGCAAAGGCCATAGCGAGGGAAGAATTCCTTCAGTAGTACTTTGGCAGTAGTCATGGCAGTGTTGTCACGGGTTGGATAGGCTTCTACCCATTTGCTGAAGGCACATACGATGACTAGTACATACTTCAGGCTTTGGCATCTCTCTAGTTGGATGTAATCCATCTGAAGGACCTCAAAGGGGTGATTGGGGGTCCCAAACCCTCCCCGAGGCACTACAGTTCCTTTCCCGGGGTTGTGTTGCAGACAGATGAGGCACTGCTGAACTAGGCGTCTGGCTGAGTCAGGGATTTTGTCATTGTGCCAGACTTTGGAAATGAGTTCGATCATGGGTGCAGATCCTATGTGTGCGGGGGAGTGAGCCATTGTCAGTATGGGGATCAGGTATGAGTCGGGCAGCAACCATTTGCTTGCATCCTTCGTTCGCCAACAGCCCTCCTCATCCTTCAAACCCATCCTTGCCCACTTAGTCAGCTCGTGAGGGGTGCTGGCCGATTGTATGTCTCTAATCATTATCCTTGTGTCACTCCATGTTTCTGCTTGTGACCTGGTCATGTACATGCGCGTCACCGTCCTATTTTCAGCTGTGGTTCGTGCAGTGACGTCGGCCAATGCATTCCCTTGCCCAACTAAGTCTGTCACCCTTTTGTGTGCTTGACATTTGATCACCGCCAGTCGTTTGGGGAGGAGAACTGCTTCAATCAGAGCGGAAACTAGATCTCCGTGGAGGATCGGGGTGCCGTGGGATGTCAGGAATCCCCTCTCCCTCCACAGGAGCCCAAAATGGTGGACCACTCCGAAGGCATACTGGCTGTCCGTATATACGTTCGTGGTGGTCCCTGCGGCTATGATGCATGCTCGAGTGAGGGCTATCAGCTCTGCTGCTTGGGCAGATCGTTGTGTGATGCAGGCTGTCTCAACTACTGTTCGGGCTGTCGTTACTGCATAAGCAGCTGAAGTGGTGCCATCTGGGAGTTTGATGCAAGAGCCGTCTACCCATAGCTCTCCATCGGGGTCGGGAAAAGCAGTGTCTCGGAGGTCAACCCTACTCCTAGTTTGTTCGTCCGTGAGGGTCACACAGTCGTGTATGGGAGGCACGTCGGGGTCATTTTCAGGCAGAGGCAGTAATGTGGCAGGGTTCAAAGTCGTGCATCTCTTCAGTGTGATGTGGGGTGCAAGTAGAGTCAACTCGTACCCTGTCAGTCGTGCGCTAGTCAGGTGCTGGGTCTTTGTCTGATTCAAGAGGGTGTCGACTGCATGGGGTACTAGCACTGTGAGGGAGTTGGAAAGTACAATTCCCTCGCTCTGACGGATAGAGACAGCAGCGGCGGCTACTGCTCGAAGGCAGGCAGGCAAGGCTCTGGCTACAGGATCAAGAGTGGCGGAGAAGTAGGCACAAGGGCGCTGCTTAGGACCAATTGATTGAGTTAGGACAGACAATGCGCATCCCTCCCTTTCGTGGGTGAAGAGGGAGAAGGGTTTGGAGTAATCCGGCGTTCCGAGGACGGGCGCTGAGCAGAGCGCGTCCCGTAATTCCTTAAAGGAGGCTTGACACTCAGTGGTCCAAGGGAGCGGGGAGGGGACATCTTTGGTCAGTAGGGCAAGCAATGGTTTCACAATGAGGCTGTAATTAGGCAACCACTGTCTGCAAAAAGATGTCAGGCCAACCAAAGAGCGGACCTGCTTTTGTGTTTTCGGGATGGGGGTGTCTAGGATGGTTTGGATTCGGTCGGGTGTAAGTTTCCTCCCTTCTTTGGACAGAAGATGGCCTAGATAAGTCACCTGTGGCTGACAGAACTGTAACTTCTTTTTGGAGACTTTATGGCCATTCTCTGCAAGAAAGTGTAGGAGTTGAACGGTGGCTGTCGTTGCAAGCGGGGTGGTGTCAGCCGCCAAAAGGATATCATCGACATATTGGATCAACACCACTCCCTCTGGTAGCTGGAAGGCATCCAGCTGTCTTTTGAGGGCCTGGCTGTAGATGCTGGGACTTTCAGTGTACCCCTGGGGAGCTCTACAGAATCGGTACGAACGGGATTTTAAGGTGAAGCCGAACAGATAACGGCTATCTGGATGAATGGGGATAGAGAAAAACGCGTTCTTAAGGTCGATAACAGTGAAGGTGGTGGCAGTGGACGGGATGAGGGTCAGAATGGTGGTGATATCAGAGACCACAGGATATTGGGGTACAACCACTTTGTTAATCTCTCGCAGGTCGATGATGAAGCGGTACGCTTTCTCATCTCCTTCACCTTGCTTCTTAACAATAGGTAGGATTGGGCTGTTGCAGACGTTGCTAACCACCTCTTCAACCACTCCTGCATCTACCAGAGACTGAATGATCGCTACCAGTGCCTTCTCACCCTCTGGTGATATCCGATACTGCGGGAGTTTCGGGAGCATAGCGTCCTGTCGTACAGTTATGTGAATAGGATCAATCATCATTCGCCCCACATCAGAGTCATTTTTGGCCCACAGGTACGGGGGTAGGGTGTCAAGCAGGGACAGGTCAGCGTCAGTTACGGGGCACATGTGTCGTGGGGGAGGGGATCTGGGCATGCCTGGGTTGTCGTACAGGATGACTCGTATTCCATCTGGGGAACACCTAATGGTAGCTCGAAAATGTTTCAGTAAGTCAATACCCATAATGGCGTCAGGGGAGTTGGAGGAGAGTAGAAATGTCGCGTCAGTAGTGTTGTGTTCTAGGTCAAAGGTAATAGGTACGGACAGGGGGTTAGTGGAGGGCGTCCCATCGAAACCTATCGACGTTATGTGTGAGCCAGACAAGGGTGCCCTTGGAATCAGTCGTTTTGATAACACACTACGTGTCGCCCCAGTGTCTACCAAGAATGGAGACTCTGTACCCAAGACCTTAGCGGTGACATAAGGACCTTGCTGGTCAACACAGAGCTCGACTGGATCCCTCCCTTGCCCATGGCAGTCCTATGCAAAGTCGGGGGCATGTTCACCTTCAGATAGCTGATATTGGTTCTGTCGGGGACGGTCAAATGTGTTCGGTCTTCCTGATCTGTCATTATTGGTGTCGTTGGGGCTCCCTCGTCCCTGTACTCTATTCCTCGGACCACCCGCCACATCCCTGGAATCCCTATTCCTATTCATTTCTAGCAGAACTGGACACTGGAATTTCCAATGGCCGAGCCCTTTGCAGAAGGCGCATTGGTCATTGCTAACGTCTCTACGTCCAGTGTGGGGTGCTAGGGTGTGATCTTTAGGAGGTAGATCTCTGGGGGTGGTTGATTGGTAGTTCCCCCTTTGGTGTTCCCGTCCAAGCGCTATACCTTGTATCTGGGCTATCATTACCCTTTCCTTTAAATCTTTCTTCTTTTTCTCGGACGCCCTATCATTCTCATTCTTTTGGTGTTCGTAATACTGAGCCATCTGAAGGATAGCTGCGGGTTTGGAGGCCCCCCAACTACTCTCGCTCGTCTGCAGTTTTTGGGAGACTTCTTGTGTTAGTCCCTTTACATAATTTTGCACAAACAGGTGCTGTCCGGTTGCGGTGGTCATGTCTTGGCCACTGTAGTCGGAGAACACTGTCTCAAATCGGGAGAAGTATTCTGACACGTCTTCCTGGGGTTTCTGTCGACAGGCTGTGACTATCGACCAGTCTACTTTTCTTTCCGGGACCAGGGTTTTTAACTTCTGGACCAGTTTGTCTGGGAGTTCCAGTATGTCCTTCACTGGTTTACTCCCCGGCTCTCGCTGTCTATCTAGTTTACCGAGTTGGTCCCAGGTATGTCCAAACAGATCCGTGTGGTCGACCTTCCGGATTTGCTTCCACACATCAGCTGGCAGGCATAACCCAAAGAACAAGTCAATATCTGCTAAAGTCATTATTGTCGAACCCAAGGCTGTGCCTAATTCGGTATAAAATGCCGTCGGGTTCTTTCTTAAGTCGGGCAAGGTTTGCTTAAAGGTTAGGATGTCTTGCCGGTCCCATGGTTGGTAAACCCAATTGTACACAACCCTCCCCTTTGCATTTTCACTATTAACATCATCGCTCGTTCCCTGGCCCCGTGGCGGGATCCAGTAAGGAGCCGCTTCTCTGATAGGCATCATAGTATTGGCTACCTCTGCCGAGGTTGTTTCAGGGACCGTAACCTTGGCTTCTGGTTTCTGTTCCGTGAGGTGGCGGAAGACCTCAAGCATTTGCATGAAGAGCTCCGTCGCCTCACGTTCAGTCCCATCTCCAACATCAACCTTCCTATACAGTGTTGTTAGTTTAGCGGGACCCTTACTCTGATACCTATCTTCATACGCGTTCAGGGTGTGGTAGCTGAATCGCAAAATGAAATGCCGTCTGTGGCTGTCGGCGTGTGAATTATATACGCTCATTGTGTATTCTTCGCTCTCCCTTCGGTCTACCAATGTCTTTGCTATTTCGTTGATCCCATCCCGCTCATCTTTGCTTAACCTACTTAACCTGGCTGATGATTGTTTGCTAGCCTCGGGGTCGTCTGACGAAGTTGTTAATGTGGCTGGTGCGGAGGCCGTGAGGGCCGGTGCACTAGCACTAGGGTCACTTTCACTCACACTCGGGGCTTGCAGGTTTTGTTGGCTGGGAGCGTATGGAGGGGGCATGTAGATGATTGGGGGACCTAGCAGTAACTCATCGTTTGCCCGTTGTTTGGAGGGCAGTTCAGGGTAGAGCGCAGAGGGGGCCCTAACAGGACATTGGCCTGTTGACCCTGATTCTTGGTTTTGTGTAGCTTCTTTTCTTTCTTTTCTTTCTTCTTCTAGTTGTTTTGCGGCTAGGTGGGCTGCCTTTCGTAGTTCTTTCCCTACTTTTGCTTCTTCTCTTTTCTTTCGTTGTTCCGTTTCTTTGCGCCACATGCCGATACTGTCGAGCATAGTGGGCGTGGTCTTATTCTTCTGGAGCGCTATTTCTAATGTTTTTATTTTATTTTCGTTAAAGGAACCTATCAGTGGCCACTGACTTTCAGGGTTCTTTTTCGTATATTTATGCCATAGTCTAGTGTAAGCTATAGCGACTAGTCCATACTTAGTGAACATGTCCTTATTAGGGGTGCCCTCCAGTGGAGCTGGATGGTTCATCTCTAATAAGCGGTCCGGGCTAAACAGGCTACCAACCAGTGGGGAGAAGATAGGCATGACGGTTTACACCGGGGACAAAAGTCTGCACTACCTATCTTATCACAGCGGGCAAAGACTAGGCAGAATATTTCTATTCTCCGTTGTTTGGCGGCGGTGAATACCTCAAACGAACCAATACCGAATAATCGGCCAATCAAACAATTCAGTGGGGAGAATAAGTGGGCACGAAAAGTTATCGCTACCCACTCTTTCTCTACCTGCAAAGAGAGACCTTGTTCTTCCCTGTTTGCGGATAAAGAATCTCCAGACAATAATCCACGAACGACAGTTCGGGAAACAGTGGGGGAGGAAGATAGGCACGGCAGATTACAATGGGGACAAAAGTCTGCGTTACCTATCCTTCACTGTTTGCAAAGAGAGAGCCTGTTTGTTTTTCCCCGTTTGCAGACAGCGAATCTCCAGAGGTTTCAACAAATCGTAATACTAGTATTATCCAAACAAAAACAATTTTCCTCAATTCGTCGTGTTTACACGACCTTACCCGGACCGCATGGACGGTTTCCTGTCCTCTGGATCCAGCGCCCGATCGTCCTCTCTCCTTCGTGATGTTCGCGGCACTCCTGATGGTTCCCAGTCAGGACCGTAGATCACTCGAGAGAGGTCTGTTCAGAACTAGTGAAGGTCGGATGATCGGCTGTCAGACGAGGGTCTATCGGACATGAGCTCTTCCCGATCGTTGCAGTCGTTCACTCTGTCATCGGGACCTCTCCCACTGGATCCACGTGTCGCTGATGGGCCCCACGCTTTGGGACGCCAAATTGTAGAAAAAGGTAGGGCTAGGACCTTTCTCAAGATTTGCCCGGCGCTAACCGCCCTTGTACCATTCAAATTTACCAAGCAATGAGGCAGGCGCCGGAGACCAGAAGGCAGGAAACAGAAGTTTATTCCGACGGAGCAGAACACATCAGATCAGACAACAAGGTATCGTCTTGAGGTGCTCTAACAGCCTCTCGGAGGCCTGGCCTCTTATACACTGGTTTATGGCATGTGACCTTCCTTTATTACAATCACAACTTTGTAAGGCAAGGAAAAGACATCCCCGTAATCCTCGTGTTAATCCCACCCCCATATACCTTCACAATAGAGGTCCTCAACCTGCTGATAAGAGGAAGAGTCATCACGCAGCTGAGTGTTTCGTCGAGTCTTAGGATGTGTGCGCCTGATCATGTCACAGGGGGTGGGGAGGCCTGGATCAATAGAGGGTCCTTTGAAGGAGAGCGACCTCATACAATAAGGGTAGTAAATGATATCTCTCGGCTTAGGCAATGGCCTCGGACCTGTGTGGACAGTCGGACACGGGGTGAGGGGCCATCAATGGAGTGGTATTCATGCCGCGTGGACAATCCAGCGCAGAGGGGAGGTTGCTCAACAGAGGGGCATTCATGGGAGGGGAGGAGGTGTTGGTCAGGCGCTGGCATGACTCCCAAGGACAGGGTCATGCAGAAGGGTCATGCTCATATGGAGGAGGGAGGGGGAGCCAGGGCGCGCGGAGGATGCTTGCTGGGTCACAGGGGCGCGCTGGCGATCGATCGTGGGCAGGGGGACCATGATATCTAAAATGGCTGCCGTGCACGTAGTACATAGGTGACCTAGAATGGCTGCCGTGCACGTAGTGCATAGGTGACAAGTTGGCGCAGATAATGTTCAGATCGCAAACTAAAATTCCACAGAAACCTTTCTGTCACTCCACATCATGGATTCCTCAACAAAATAAATGGCTATCTCCTATTGTCTTGGTGTAAAGCTTGATATAACAATACGTTTTTGTATATATGTCCAACAAGAAAATAATCTGCTGAATTTCAATGCTCACTATATGCCAAACTTTGATCAATGTACTCATCTTAATAAAGGGGTACTGTTAGGTTATACTTTGACCCTGTAACTACTATGAGATTGTGTTCTCAACTACAAAAGGAAAATTCCAGTACAAAGTCTTACCATTAGAATCCACTGTGCTCTGGCAACATTTCAGCATCTCATGGACAAGCTACCTCGATGATATAGTCATCTTTAGCACTACTTGGGGAAAAAAGCTAGAATATATTCATACTTTGTTGAGTATTTTCAAAAGTGTTAACAGGTCTCATAAAAGTAGGGTTAATAAGCGATATAAGTAAATATTTTCTTACAGCTAGACAAACTTAGGGTACACCTTAGTCAATGGTCTAATTCTTCCTGATTTCAACAAAGATGAAGCTCTTACGAGGCTACCCAGGAAAATTAATTAGAAACAAATTAGAGACTTCTTTAGCTTTGTGGTATGTTATAGGCCATTCATCAAATCCTTTGCAGAAGTAGCAGCTCCATGCACATCATTGCTCATTAAAACCACTACTAACAAACCCCCCCCACACAAAATCTTACATTTGGGGAAGAGTTTTCCTACACACTCCTGAAATGTCCCTATTGTGTTTGTCATATATTGATATTTCAAAGTATGGAATTGAAGGCCATGTTGTCTTAACTGTTTCTTGATGGCCTCCATCCTATGCACTTTACAGGCAGCAAGTTACTTTCCTACCAATTGCCATACTTTACCATGGGGAAGGAGTGCTTGTCCAAAAATAAGAGGTTATTGTGAATCTTCATACTCCACATTTTTGACTAGCTTTCCAAAAGGTATCCAATCATGTGGTTTTCAGGTGCTTTGTTTGGCTTTTTTTCCTTTCCAGCATTCATCCTGTGTTTATTTGAGCTACTTTGATCAATGGGGCATAGCATGGGTGGTACCTAGGCATTCCCATGCAACCACCCATGGTTTTTGACACAAAGCCGAAACTATTAAAAAAAGTAGACCAGACTTTGTATTCAAAATTGTTGTTCTTCAAGGCAAGTGTAACTTTGGAGAAAAAAAAGTTCTCCAAATTTTTGCAGCTTTGAATGTATGCTGTACTGTACAACACATACAAACTTGGAAAAGTTTTAACTACGTCTAACAAGTGTTCTTTTTGCTGTTGGGTACCCATCATTCACACACCCTTTCATGGTGAGTGTGTGGCTCAAGGCAGCCTAAAGTGCCCCTTTGCAAGGGGCTAGACAAAACAGCTCCACATCTTTGTAAATAAGGCACTGTTTTGCACTCTACCTTTCATACAACGCAGTACAGCAACTTCTGCTGCTGTGCTTCATTGCATCAAAAATCAGTAAATTGGCGATGTTAGTCGGCAGGTGCACACACCCACGGATCGTGACTCTGTATATCAGCATTTTGGCATGTATGCTCTATTTCTGAAAGTACTTGGGCAGATTATATCTCCCAGTGTACACAATTAATGCCGAATCAGATATCCCCTTGGCTCTTGGTGCGGAGGACGCTTCGTTCTTGGCATATGGTCCCCCTTCTGTGGATGAAATAGTGGGGTTTATAAAGAACGCTAGAAAATCTGGAACTTTGGGGCCGGGTGAGGTGCCTATTGTGGTGATTAAAAAGGAGGTTGTAGCCCAGGGGTCTTTCCTCACTTCGTTATTCAATAAGTGCTTTAACTCTGGAGAAATTCCAGAGTTATGGAAAGGTCATTGTTCCATTATACAAGAAGGGCCCTAAATTCTCCCCAGCAAGTTTTAGACAGATAGCATTGCTGGATGCTTCTGGCAAACAATTTGCCAAGAGTGTAGTTTGCCATTAACAGCAATTGGCACCAGATAAGAATAGTATTCCTCTGGAACAAGCCAGTTTAGTGGGAAATCACAGTGCACTGGATAACATTGCGGTGCTACAGACGGTAGTGAAAAAATATGTTCTATCTAGAGGAGTGCCTGTATACAAGGCATTCTTTGATTTCTCCACAGCAATTGATATAGTAGATCGGCAACCACTGTGGAGGATGTTATCTACTTTAGGGGTTCCGCTCCATCTTCTGGGACTTATTTTGGTATTACACATGGATACCTGGTGCCAACTCTTGAAAGGAGGAACGCAGGGTTTTTCCTGCAAGGTTAAAACTTACAATGGTCTTAATCAATGCTGTTTGTTGGCTTCCCTCTAGGTTTTCCTTATAAATATATTTGATCTACAAAGTACCCTAAGGAAAGTAAGGGGAAATCCCCCCAGAACTGGCACAATGCATATTGGCTCCTTAATATACGCTGATGGCATAACTATTATGGACTTAATTCCCATAGACTTACTGCACCGTTTAGAAGAACTGTCAAAGCGTGCCAAGGCTCACTTTTTGAAGATTAACATCTTCAAAAACCAAGTCCTGATATTTCACAAGAAGGGGTAAAAACAAAAGAGGAGCATTAATTGGTACCTGGGTAGTGATAAACTAGAAATAGCGGATTCATAACTCACTCTTGCAAAGGTCTGTTCCAAGAATGGCTGGGGGAGAGATCACATGAAGTTATGTGTAAGCAGGACTCTTTCTCAGTTCAATGCCCTGCATAGGTTCTATAAAATCTGCAGAAGATGCCATTAGGGCTTGTCATATCGGTTTACAAAACCAAAATTCCCTCTTGTTTAAGCTACGCGGGCAAGGTGCTGGACATGAGTTATTAAACAACAATGTGTCAGCTGGAAATCATTTAGCAAGGGCAATTAAAATAATAGTGTACATCACAAAGGACAGGAGAAAAAGAAAGGAGACCACAAAGGAAATGGTAATGTGTAACAATTATTATTTGTAGGTAGTTATAACAGCACTACAGTACAATTCAATATGTAGTAGCTACAGCAGATGCTGGAGGTGTCAGTTTGGCTTCGGGATTAACTAGCTTCATTGGCGCTGGCATTTTGTTATTTAAAATAGAAGTTAGTCTGTCCAGTTTAGAAACAAGGGGTTTAAAATGTGAGGCGATCATTTGCTCTAGGCTTGCCTGGAGGTCGGCCACCATATTGGTGACCCAGCACGGTATCCCTGCAGGTGAGTGGAACGTGTTTACAGATGAGGTCACCAAATTATGATTGGCCTGCTTTTTTTACCCGTGTTTTTAGGGAAAGTATCCTTTTTTGGCTTTGAGCCGGTTCTGCCAGATTTAGAGGTTGTTACAAGGGAAGGGGAGGTCAGGGTACAGGGTTGGACGTCGTCGTTGTTAGTTAGGGGCCCAGTTAGGACCTGTACCAATTCGACATCAACATCAACTGAAATCTCAGCAGGCATCTGCGCACAAGGCAGCTCAGCATAGGTAGATGTTAGATAAGAATCCAAGACCGTTGGATCGTTCATTATGACAGAGAGATCCTCTGCGTGGTCTTTGGTGCATGCTGAGGCTGGGAAGGATAATCTTCTTTCAGTGTGTTCTATTGCATTGGCCACCACCCCTATAGTTTGTTGCAGCATTTTATCAATAGCCGTCAGTGTAGGCAAGGGCTGCGGTAGTGTAGCCTGGAGTCTATTATTTGGGCGAGATGCAGGCAATCGAGACTTCTTCGTTGCGGTGCTCATTTTACTAAGGAAGTTATACTGTACTGACGACTATAGAATGTAGCGGGTCCCAGAATGATCACAGTATACACTCTTGGTCCGACAATAGGCCAGTGTAACAAATGAGCAGTGGCTAAAGAAGAAGTGTTAAGAGTAACAGTACCTTAGATCAAGGGAGGTGGCCCGACCCAACCCTGGTCGACCCCGGACGGCCACAGACGGCCCGCCCTCTACCCGGGCTCAGCCCGGCGTTGCCCGTGCGCGGCCCGCGACGCGGGAGAAGCGCCTCTCACTTATGCGCCTCCGGGCGCGGCAGGGTGATGCGGCGGTCAGCGTCCAAGATGCAGGGGACGTTGGGAGTTGTGGTTCGGGTTGGCCCCCAATGCTCTCCTCACTCGGCGGCCGCGAGATTCCCAGCGGCGGTGGAGGGTTGCAAGGGTGCTGGCGTGACCGGTAAGCTGCCTCAGAAGATGACAGTTTGTGGCGGTAGCTTAGACCCCCGGCCAAAGTTGATCCCCGCTCTGCCGCAGAAGCGCCTCTCACTTATGCGCCTCCGGGCGCGGCAGGGTGATGCGGCGGTCAGCGTCCAAGATGCAGGGGACGCTGGGAGTTGTGGTTCGGGTTGGCCCCCAATGCTCTCCTCACTCGGCGGCCGCGAGATTCCCAGCAGCGGCGGAGGGTTGCAAGGGTGCTGGCGTGACCGGTAAGCTGCCTCAGAAGATGACAGTTCGTGGCAGTAGCTTAGACCCCCGGCCAAAGTTGATCCCCGCTCTGCCGCAGAAGCGCCTCTCACTTATGCGCCTCCGGGAGCGGCAGGGTGATGCGGCGGTCAGCGTCCAAGATGCAGGGGACGCTGGGAGTTGTGGTTCAGGTTGGCCCCCAATGCTCTCCTCACTCGGCGGCCGCGAGATTCCCAGCGCCGGCGGAGGGTTGCAAGGGTGATGGCGTGACCGGTAAGCTGCCTCAGAAGATGACAGTTCGTGGCGGTAGCTTAGACCCCCGGCCAAAGTTGATCCAACTTCATGTAGTGCCCATAACACAGAAGTGAGCAGGTGGCGTGCTAGTGACAGTGGACGGCGCAGTGACAAAAGGGTGAGACGATTACAGAGTGAACGGCGAAAGAGTAAGAACAAATACCAAAGTGGTCAATAATACAATACAATTATATACAATCGTTACCTGGACCTTTTCTGCCCTTTTTTAGGTCTAGTCTATTCCATCCCGTAGGGATGGTAGTGGAGATTATTGTGGGGCTTCCGAAAAGTCTCCCAAAACAGCAGATTCGATACAGTTCATGTGAGCCAGGCGCGTGCACATCACATCACACACCATTTGTTACCAGCTTGTGAGCCTCGGCATCAGACTTCAAAGGATCTGCTCTCCCCCCATCAGACTTCAAAGGAATCCGCTCCGCTCCCGTGCCCCCCAACGCAATGCCGAGAGCTTGTTTTTCATTGCTCCGAGAGGCTTCTTTGTATCAGCCTGACTGCATGCTTGTTTAATGTGGTGGATACTCACTGCCATCTAGTGGCCATGTTTTATTGTGAAAAGCTTCAGCCTCCTGCCCATCCCCGAGCCTCGTCCTCCCTGCGGGCCTCAAGCGCCATCGCTCCAGGGCTTCCATCCAAAGTACGTCAACAAAAAAAGGGGCATATGCTTGTTTAATCACAGTGGGAAGGAGCCGCTCTCTTCCGATGCCCTCAGAGCTCAGCAGAAAGGCACCCACGGTCTCCAACTTGGCGATCACCATCAAAACAGGTTTTAACAGGAAACGAATATCCGCATCAACCACAACTGGACCACAAGTTTTAAAAACGCCTGTCTGCATCCGCCTTCGAGAAGTGTACATAACACTAAACAATGCCGGGCAAAAAAGTCGCCCGCCCGTCTTTTTTACAGCACACATTGAACACAACACCAAACGACTGCAAAACACTCCAGCAACATCAAGGATGACTTACGCTCTTAACACCCCCCAAAACACAGTAATGCACAAAGGCACCCTCTTCTCCGACCGCCTGCTTAACTAGAAACGAGGGCTTGAAAGGCTACCACCCACTGACCTTGAAAGGTCCTCAGGGAGTACTTATGTCGATGGCACAAAGAACGGCCACCCAAACACATGCACCCAGGGAAAAAGTCTACAACGCCGCAATACACGGGCATATATTTAGACAGTACAGAAAAAAGACCCTCACATCCCCTCACCCTCAAATCCCCTTGCCCTCACACCCTCACACCCCTTCACCCTCACACCCCTCACCCTCACACGCTCACCCTCACACACCCCCTTACACACCCCTCACCCTCTCACACCCCCTCACACACCCTCACCCACACAAACCCTCACACCCCCTCATCCTCACACACCCTGACCCTCACACCCCCTCACCTTCACAACCCCTCAACCTCACACCCTTACCCTCACACACCCTCACCCTCACACACCCTCACCCTCACGCCCTCACCCTCAAACCCCCTCACCCTCACACACCCTCACACACCCTATCACCCTCACACGCCCTCACCCTCACACCCTCACACACCCTCACCCTTGCACCCTCACCCTCACACACCGTCACCCTCACACCCCCTCACCCTAACACACCCTCACCCTCACCCCCTCACACCCCCTCAAACCCCCTCACACACCCTCACTCCATCGCCTTCACTGCCGTCAACCTCACCTTCACACACCCTCACCCTCACACCTTCAACCTCACACCCCCTCACCCTCACACCCCCTCACCCTCACAACCCCACCCCCTCACCCTCACACACCCCCTCAGCCTCACACACACCCTCGCCCTCACGCACCCTCACCCTCACAGCCCCTCCCCCTCCCTCTCCCCCTCACACACCCTCACCCTCACTCCCCCTCACAATCCCTCCCCCTCACACACCCTCACCCTCAAACAATCCTCACTCTCACATCCCCTCACCCTCACATCCCCTCTCCCTCACATCCCCTCACCCTCACACCCCCTCACCTTCGCACCCCCTCACCCTCACACCCTCTAACCCTGACAACCCCCTCACCCTCACACCCCCTCACCCTCACACACCCTCACTCCCTCACACCCCCCTCACCCCTCACCCTCACACCCCCTCACACCTCCACACCCCCTCACCCTCACACCCCCTCACCCACACACCCTCACACCCTCACCCTCACACCCCCTCACTCTTACACGCCCTCACCCCCCTCACCCTCACACCCCCTCACCCTCACTCACCCTCACACCCCCTCTCACCCTCACTCACCCTCACAATACCTCACCCTCACACCCCCTCACCCTCACACCCCCTCACACTCACACACTCACGCCACCTCACCCTCACCCCCTCACCCTCAACGCCCTCACACTCACACCCCCTCACTCACCCTCACACCCCCTAACCCCCCTCATCCTCACAACCATCACCCTCACAACCCTCACAACCCTCTCCCTCACTCACCCTCTCACCCTCACACACCCTCTCACCCTCTCTCACCCTCTCTACCCTCACACCCCCTCACCCTCAACCCCTCACCCTCACATCCCCTCACCGTCACACCCCCTCACACTCACACCCTCACCCTCACACCCCCTCATCATCACAACCATCACCCTAACAACCCTCACCCTCACAACCCTCACCCTCACACACGCTCACCCTCACACACCCTCACCAGCATAGCATAGCATAACAAAACACAGCATAGCATAACAAAACACAGCATAGCATAACAAAAAGAAGGCATAGGATAGCAAAACATAGCATATCATAGCATAACAAAACAAAGCATAGGATAGCAAAACAAAACATAGCATAACAAAACAAGACAATGCATAGCATAGCATAGCAAAACACAACATAGCATAGCATAACAAAACACAACAAAACATAGCATAGCATAACAAAACATAGCATAACAAAACAAAGCATAGCATAACAAAATACAACAAAACATAGCATACATAACAAAACATAGCATAGCAAAGCATAGCAAAACATAGCATAGCATAACAAAACACAACAAAATATAGCCTAACAAAACACAACATAACATAGCATAACAAAACAAAGCTTAGCATAGCATAACAAAACATATCATAACAAAGCATAGCACAACAAAACATAGTATAGCAAAACAAAGCATAGCATAATAAAACATAGCATAGCATAACAAAGCAAATCATAGCAAAACACAACAAAACATAGCATAGCATAACAAAACACAACAAAACATAGCATAGCATAACAAAACAAAGCATAGGATAGCAAAACTAAACATAGCATAGCATAATAAAACAAAGCATAGGATAGTAAAACAAAACATAGCATAGCATAACAAAACATAGCATAGCATAACAAAACATAGCATAACATAACAAAACATAGCATCACAAAACACAACACATAGCATAACAAAACACAGCAAAACACAACAAAACGTAGCATAGCTTAATAAAACAAAACAAAACATAACATAGCAAAACAAAACATATAATAGCATAGCAAAACATAGCATAGCATACCAAACACAACAAAACATAGCATAGCATACCACAGCATAACAAAACATAGCATAGCAAAACAAAGCATAGCATAATAAAAGACAACAAAACATAGCATATCATAACAAAACATAGCATATCATAACAAAACATAGCATAGCATAACACCCTCACCCTCACACACCCTCACTCCCTCACCCTCAAACACCCTCACCCTCACACACCCTCACCATCACACACCCTCACACACCCTATCACCCTCACACGCCCTCACCCTCACACCCTCGCACACCCTCACCCTTGCACCCTCACCCTCACACACCCTCACCCTCACACCCCCTCACCCTGACACACCCTCACCCTCACACCCTCACACCCCCTCAAACTCCCTCACCCTCACACCCCCTCACTCCATCACCTTCACTGCCGTCACCCTCACCTTCACAACCCCTCACCCTCACACCTTCAACCTCACACCCCCTCACCCTCACACCCCCTCACACTCACAACCCCACCCCCTCACCCTCACACACCCTCTCAGCCTCACACACACCCTCGCCCTCAACCACCCTCACCCTCACAGCCCCTCCCCCTCACACACCCTCACCCTCACTCCCCCTCACACACCCTCCCCCTCACACACCCTCACCCACACACAATCCCTCACTCTCACATCCCCTCACCCTCACATCCCCTCTCCCTCACATCCCCTCCTCCTCACACCCCCTCACCTTTGCACCCCCTCACCCTCACACCCTCTAACCCTGACAACCCTCTCACTCTCACACCCCCTCACTTTCAGACCTCCTCACCCTCACGCCTCCTCATCCTCACACTCCCTCACCCTCACCCTCACACACCCTCACTCCCTCGCACCCCCCTCACCCCCTCACCCTCACACCCCCTCACACCTCCACACCCCCTCACCCTCACACCCCCTCACCCACACACCCTCACACCCTCACCCTCACACCCCCTCACTCTTACATGCCCTCACCCCCCTCACCCTCACACCCCCTCACCCTCACTCACCCTCACACCCCCTCTCACCCTCACTCACCCTCACAATACCTCACCCTCACACCCCCTCACCCTCACACCCCCTCACACTCACACCCTCACACCCCCTCACCCTCACCCCCTCACCCTCAACGCCCTCACACTCACACCCCCTCACTCACCCTCACACCCCCTAATCCCCCTCATCCTCACAACCATCACCCTCACAACCCTCACCCTCAAAACCCTCTCCCTCACTCACCCTCTCACCCTCACACACCCTCTCACCCTCTCTCACCCTCTCTCATCCTCACACCCCCTCACCCTCAACCCCTCACCCTCACACCCCCTCACCCCCCTCACACTCACACCCTCACCCTCACACCCCCTCATCCTCACAACAATCACCCTCACAACCCTCACCCTCACAACCCTCACCCTCACACACCCTCACCCTCACACACCCTCACCAGCATAGCATAGCATAACAAAACACAGCATAGCATAACAAAACACAGCATAGCATAACAAAAAGAAGGCATAGGATAGCAAAACATAGCATAGCATAGCATAACAAAACAAAGCATAGGATAGCAAAACAAAACATAGCATAACAAAACAAGACATAGCATAGCATAGCAAAACACAACAAAACATAGCATAACATAACAAAACATAGCATAACAAAACAAAGCATAGCATAACAAAACACAACAAAACATAGCATACATAACAAAACATTGCATAGCAAAGCATAGCAAAACATAGCATAGCATAACAAAACACAACAAAACATAGCCTAACAAAACACAACATAACATAGCGTAACATAACAAAACATAGCATCACAAAACACAACACATAGCATAACAAAACATAGCAAAACACAACAAAACGTAGCATAGCTTAATAAAACAAAACAAAACATAACATAGCAAAACAAAACATATAATAGCATAGCAAAACATAGCATAGCATACCAAACACAACAAAACATAGCATAGCACAGCATAACAAAACATAGCATAGCAAAACAAAGCATAGCATAATAAAAGACAACAAAACATAGCATATCATAACAAAACATAGCATATCATAACAAAACATAGCATAGCATAACACCCTCACCCTCACACACCCTCACCCTCACACCCTCACCCTCAAACACCCTCACCCTCACACACCCTCACCATCACACACCCTCACACACCCTATCACCCTCACACGCCCTCACCCTCACACCCTCACACACCCTCACCCTTGCACCCTCACACACCCTCACCCTCACACCCCCTCACCCTAACACACCCTCACACCCCCTCACACACCCTCACTCCATCACCTTCACCACCGTCACCCTCACCTTCACACCCCCTCACCCTCACACCTTCAACCTCACACCCCCTCACCCTCACATCCCCTCACCCTCACAACCCCACCCCCTCACCCTCACACACCCCCTCAGCCTCACACACACCCTCGCCCTCACCCACCCTCACCCTCACAGCCCCTCACTATCCCCCTCACACACCCTCCCCCTCACACACCCTCACCCACACACAATCCCTCACTCTCACATCCCCTCACCCTCACACCCCCTCTCCCTCACATCCCCTCCTTCTCACACCCCCTCACCTTCGCACCCCCTCACCCTCACACCCTCTAACCCTGACAACCCCCTCACTCTCACACCCCCTCACTTTCAGACCTCCTCACCCTCACACCTCCTCATCCTCACACTCCCTCACCCTCACCCTCACACACCCTCACTCCCTCGCACCCCCCCTCACCCCCTCACCCTCACACCCCCTCACACCTCCACACCCCCTCACCCTCACACCCCCTCACCCACACACCCTCACACCCCCTCACTCTTACACGCCCTCACCCCCCTCACCCTCACACCCCCTCACCCTCACTCACCCTCACACCCCCTCTCCCCCTCACAATACCTCACCCTCACACCCCCTCACCCTCACACCCCCTCACACTCACACCCTCACACCCCCTCACCCTCATCCCCTCAACGCCCTCACACTCACACCCCCTCACTCACCCTCACACCCCCTAACCCCCCTCATCCTCACAACCATCACCCTCACAACCCTCACCCTCACAACCCTCTCCCTCACTCACCCTCTCACCCTCACACACCCTCTCTCACCCTCTCACCCTCTCTCACCCTCACACCCCCTCACCCTCAACCCCTCACCGTCACACCCCCTCACACTCACACCCTCACCCTCACACACCCTCATCCTCACAACCATCACCCTCACAACCCTCACCCTCACACACCCTCACCCTCACACACCCTCACCAGCATAGCATAGCATAACAAAACACAGCATAGCATAACAAAACACAGCATAGCATAACAAAAAGAAGGCATAGGATAGCAAAACATAGCATAGCATAGCATAACAAAACAAAGCATAGGATAGCAAACCAAAACATAGCATAACAAAACAAGACATAGCATAGCATAGCAAAACACAACATAGCATAGCATAACAAAACACAACAAAACATAGCATAGCATAACAAAACATAGCATAACAAAACAAAGCATAGCATAACAAAACACAACAAAACATAGCATACATAAGAAAACATTGCATAGCAAAGCATAGCAAAACATAGCATAGCATAACAAAACACAACAAAACATAGCCCAACAAAACACAACATAACATAGCATAACAAAACAAAGCTTAGCATAGCATAACAAAACATATCATAACAAAGCATAGCATAGCACAACAAAACATAGCATAGCAAAACAAAGCATAGCATAATAAAACATAACAAAACATAGCATAGCATAACAAAACATAGCATAGCATACAAAGCAAATCATAGCAAAACACAACAAAACATAGCATAGCATAACAAAACACAACAAAACATAGCATAGCATAACAAAACAAAGCATAGGATAGCAAAACTAAACATAGCATAGCATAACAAAACAAAGCATAGGATAGTAAAACAAAACATAGCATAGCATAACAAAACATAGCATAGCATAACAAAACACAGCATAACATAACAAAACATAGCATCACAAAACACAACACATAGCATAACAAAACATAGCAAAACACAACAAAACGTAGCATAGCTTAATAAAACAAAACAAAACATAACATAGCAAAACAAAACATATAATAGCATTGCAAAACATAGCATAGCATACCAAACACAACAAAACATAGCATAGCACAGCATAACAAAACATAGCATAGCAAAACAAAGCATAGCATAATAAAAGACAACAAAACATAGCATATCATAACAAAACATAGCATATCATGACAAAACATAGCATAGCATAACAAAGCATAGCATAGCAAAACATGGCATTGCATAACAAAACAGCATAGCATAACAAAACACAGCATAGCATAACAAATCAAAGCGTAGGAGAGCAAAACATAGCATAGCATAACAAAACAAAACATAGGACAGCAAATCAAACCATAGCATACAGCATCACTCAGCACCACCAAAGCATCACTCAGGGGCACCACAACATCACTATGCGCTACCACAGCATCACTTAACGCCACAGCATCACTCATTCACCATCACAACATCACTCAGTGCCACCACAGCATAGCATCAATCTGTGCAACCATTCAACAACAACTGGTTCAAATAGGTTCTCTCAATGTTTCAAGCTTTATTACAAATGTAACAAAAAGATGTTAATATTATACTTCTGTTCTTGGATTTTCATCACAATAAAATACACTGAATATAATCTTCACAAAAGTTATTAACAAAAGTTTAAGCTTTTGCCATTATAAATTACAATAACTTTTACTTAAGTATTATTTTTAAAAAGAATTAAAAGCCATTGTTATTTGTAATATCAATACATGTAAGTGACGTAAATACAACACATATTGCATTAGAAATGCTATAGGTGTCACATTTGTGAAAGTTATAACTATTGGCATTTTAAATGACAAAGCTATTAATTTCGCTATTTTCAAAAACAAAACATAAATAAAAAATGTGTCATTTACAATACCAATAGCTCAAACTTTCCTAATGCGAGACCTATTGCATTGCAAATGCTTCTTTCTTCTTACTATGGGCCACCAATCTGCTTACCCTACTCTCCTCTCCTTTCCCCCCCCCATACAGCACTAATATTGAAACTAGTGACCATTGTCCGGATGATAACCTGAAACCAATCAGGTTGAAGCGCCATCGACTACCCAGCATAGAACTTTGGCGCTGTTGTGGTCAATTGTTTTATCCCAAAATCTAAAATACCGATTGTTCATAATATATTATAGACCACTTTGGTATTTGTTCTTACTCTTTCGCCGTTCACGCTGTTAATATCTCCCCCCTGTGTCACTGCGCTGTGCACTGTCACTAGCATGCCCAGTGCTCACTCGTGCGTTATGGTCACCACATATTGAATTGTACTGTAGTGCTGTTATAACTACTTACAAATAATAATTGTTTCACTTTACCATTTCCTTTGTGGTCTCCCTTTCTTTTTCTCCGGTCCTTTGTTATGTACACTATTATTTTAATTGCCCTTGCTAAATGATTTCCAGCTGAGACATTGGGCCCGATTCACAGAACTAACTTGAGACAAAATCCTAAACTTACTACCATTTTGGTATTCACAGAAGGCACTTACTCATTTTGGTATTCACAGAAGTTAGGAGTCCTAACTTTAGAACTCCTAAATGCCTTCTGTGAATACCGAAAGTCTTAAAGTTAGGATTTTTCTCAATTTAGTCATTTTATATCCTCTTTCAACTGTTGATTTTTAATATGTATCTCTGCTGTATTATTGTTTTATATTATGTTGACCTCCGTAGGAGTTCCGTATCATAATTAAGGCACCCTGTTTCCCATTTTTACTGATTTTTACACCTAAATACAGTCAGAAAACCATTTATTTTCTTGTCTGCATTTATTTTTAAATGTGGATAAAAACGGAAATTGGGTGCTTTTTGAGTGATTCTAGATACACTTTGTCATGACTGTCAGGCCAATTACTGTGTATATTGATAGTTAAGGGGGGTAAAAAAGAAAGAAATTTTAGTAACAAGACTTAAACAGCAGTAGATATGCACAAGGTGGATGCTGAAATGTGCATATTTTCATATAAGTGCATTGATTTATCTTCTGCAGGTGTTCATATCACTGAAACCTAGCAGGCATTCAAGGATGACTGCATATTTATTGGTGGAACAATACCAGTTTCAGCTTAACTTTTTTCACAAACCCATAATAAATATGGATAAATACAGATAAAGTTGACAAAAAATAAATATGGATAAATACAGACGGAAATGTCAGAAAAATAAATACCATGAAACCGGGAGCCCTAATCATAATATAGATATGTATGGAATCAGGGCCGGACTGGCCATAGCGGGCACCGGGCAATCCCCCGGTGCGCCGCACGTGTGGGGGCCGGTTTTTGGCCCCTGGGGGCCGTTTTTTTCACAGGGCTGCAAAATCGGCCCTCCAACCCCCCCCCCCCCCCCTCCCCCCCTCCCCCCCCCCACCGAGTGGGAAGGTGGGACCGGCCAAGCACTTTGCCAGGGCCGGTTGTGGTTCCCAGTCCCGCCCTGTATGGAATGTAGGCTTACAAACCACTTTGTGGAGCATTTGCGTTCAGGTAAGTGTGCCTAAACGCAGGGTGGACAAAACTGACTGCTTTAATGTGTGGTGCATCCTATCCTGGCATGTACTCATCATTATAAGTATGCAAAAATATCAAACAGGCCTCAAGATGCAGAAAATGAGAATTAAACGTACCCAAAGTCTCAGTTAATTGCACCTGTACGATGCTCATGTCACAATACAAAGCACTCACCCAGCAGATTCGTTTCGTATGAGTAACCTCTGTGCCTGGGATCAGCCTAATTAAACATATAAATAACATGCCAGCAATTATATTTCCAATCCAAATATTACGAACCTTACATATTAGCGAGCACTGGTAGCCTTTTAAATTACATCTCTTGACAGATTGTTTTACACCATGCTGGGCTTCGGGGATGATAGGATGGGTCGTAGAGCAAAGAACCAATAAGATCTAAATTCACAAGGAAATATGTTATTTATAAAAGTTTATAAAAGTGGTAGGATTTTGTTTTTTTTAATTGGAAGTAATTGGTTTCTATAATTTTCTGTATTGAATAATAAATCGCAAACTGCAACGTGCTTTGTTTAATAATTCTCTTTAAAGGGAGCTGCCATTTTAAGTACATCCCACGTTTGGAAAGTTAGGTAAAACGTACTATCTGCCTTGCTGCACTTGGCACCTCTCAGCTACTGAATTAGCCGAAAAATAGAAGGACTGCTAATTGTAATCTGTACTTACTTTCGAATCCATAAGGGCCCTCTGCCATGAAAGGGCGTCTGCTCCTGGTCCATTTGAGTATTCATGGCCGTGACATCATTAATCACGGCAGCTATTCATGATGTGATTGGCATGACAATAGACGATAGATGTCCTTGGGCTATCACTCATCCTCACATCTGTCCTGCTGCTTCCAAACTCTCTCTGATTGGTCTCTGTAGTATCACCCATTGTATTAAATAACCGCATTTTAACATGGAAATGAGGAGCTCTAAGCTGTTTCTAACCAGAGGTAACTTGTGAATGTTGTGGTGGAAGCCACAAAGTCTGTGGCACCGGCTCCTGCATCAAGGTTATTCAAGGTCATTATTTTCTACTGAGTTACTTAGATGGCTCACAGCAAGTGATGACTGTAGAGATGGAAGTGTTTTTTGGAGAATGAAGTCTAGTCATATGTCCCTTGGAGAACCTTAAAGACAAGGACTTCTCATGAACGCTCTTTTCCTCTTGGGTTCATGACATGAAAGCCATTGTCTGCTGTACAAGGGCCATTGGTGCTGCAGTTTCTCACCTCACTAAATTGTAAATGTGAGGGATTTTGCACCCTGACCAATAATACTGAACTACCCACTAACCTTGGGTTCCGCAGCCAGGTGTAAAGTGCTTCCTCGCCTCGTATGGAGTATTAAGCGCTATATAAATACAACTACAATGCAAGACAAACAGAAGCGAGAGAGAGGTTTGTTAAATGATTACTTGAAATACTGAATGGAAATTGAAATGGTAAACAATGAACAAGACTAGTTAGTTCTTTTGGTCTTTGGGGGACATCAAAAAGCATTGCTGCCATGCCACTGTGGTGAATGTCACTCGGTGACTTGGTTCCCAGTTGCGAACAACTCTAGACTCCGTTCATCGGAGGCTCTAACGTTTTGCGGCAGCTTGATTCCCGCCCCGCCGCCCGGAATTCTCCACGGCTTGGCCGTCTCCACACGAGCACAGTTTCGGTGCAGCCTTCTCCAACTATAGAAAGCGACTATGTGAGTCTTTCCATGAACTACACACCTTGCCCTGGGCGCCTCGGATTTTGGCATCTTTGATACCGCATACAGAACACTTACCTGAGGCTATATCCACTTCTCTCCGCGCAGCCCATGTGTTGGCTGAGAAGGCAAACTCTCACCCAGTCCCCGTCCTGAGGAGAACCTAGACTTATCACGGTTCGAAACGCGTTGACTCCCAGCCTGTGTCAAGAACAAAGGGTGCAGCTAGGGACTAATTCAGACCACTCATGTGGGCCCTTTCTGTCAATCTAAAAATTTCCACCCACAGGTGTTGTGAGACAGGCAGGCAAATCCACCCCAGATCCGCCTGTCCACTGGTTTTCTAGTCAAAGGACTGGCTTTCTTCACTCAAAAATTGTTTTCTTGTAAAAGCTGTACATGTCATAATTATTTTGCTATGTAATTTGTTTTAAGCATTGTAGTTGGTGTCACCGAAAATCTGAGTTTTTTCCTTAATTGTTGGTATATTTGTATATATTGTATATATCCTTTCATGTTTTTGAACTAACTGTTTTGATAGAAGGTTTCTTTGATGTCATGTGTTCTGATGAAATAATGCAAATTGATTCCTAAAATACAATAAATTTGTTTTGAAATATACAACCATTGGCTACGCAGTACGGTCTGGCTGTGTGGTCCTAGAATTCGCTTTAAACAATCCTAATCAGCCATTTTGTTCTGTTTTTCAATTGTTGAGGTCCAGGCTGATTAGGAGTAGGACCCCATACCTCCATTTGTGCACACTGTGGTGAATTCTGCACAATAAAATTATTATTACCTAGTACCAGCCTTAGGGTTTCGCTTCTCCTTGACACAGTGTTCGTATGTTTACATGCTATTGCTCAGATTTTGCTTTCAAAATCAACTACCAATGGGTAGATAAATGAATGTGTCATAAATTGTGCATTCCAAATATATTAATAATAAGGTAAGTGTAAAAGAACTCTCGATGATGAATGCAAAAGATGTCCACAATTGTTTTGCAGCCTCTATTACATAGTATGCAGTAAATTGTGACTGGTACTGTTTCTTGAAGTGGCAGTGGCCTGGCCAGAGTACACACATGGCAGTAGTAGATAAAGAGGAAGGCAGAGTAAAAATACATTATTCTATATCAGCATCATATGTATAGCATATTTCTAGCAACTGTATAGCACTTTTTAATTAGGGTGTTCCTCCCACATGGTTTTGGAATTTCACATTCATAGCAGATTGAGCCTTCTGGCCAGGGGGCACAATGGACATGCGCGCCTGCTTTGTGTGCCTCCGGGGCACTTTGGTATTACAGAAGGGACTGCAGATGCTTGTGCTGCTTCTTCTGAAATGCATATAATGCTGGCGCACATGGAGCGCCACCGCCATCTCAACAGGGCATTCCCTGATTTGCACGAGGGAGTGGCTCCATGCAAATGAGGAAGTCTCTTTACCTCCCCATCTGTGACATATGATAGATCCAGGCGTAAAGGCAAAGAACCTGATAGCGGCCCTGTGGAGTGGAGAAAGGGGGTCCTATGGACCCTATAGACATCCCCTTGCAGGCGGTTGGGATCAGGCACTGTACTTGCATGCAAACGGATCTCTAATTGCTTTTTAAAGTGCAGGAGGGTTGCTGCCTGCACAGTGAAACAGGAAGCGACTTTACAGCAGCTGCTCCGTATTTCACTTGAAAGTGCTTCACCCAGGGCAGCATGAGTTTGCGACTACCCTGGGGATAGTGCATTCACTTTAATAGGGCACACTTTCCCTGTTTGCACCCAGAGCACCTGTTTTAAGGTGCACCATGGCGCAAACTTAAAAAGTGCGCCCCATGTGTAGTATGGCACCTGTTGTCTGCGTTTTGTCACCGAGATGATGACCAGATCAATATGTAGTGGTGGGGTACTATATGCAAGGCTCTGTGTGCAAAGGACTTTGCTATTAAAGTTGATCATTCACTGCCTGGGCTTTAACATCACTAAAATTGCACATTATCTGTGTCAATCAATCAATCAATCAATCAACAGAATTTGTATAGCGCGCTACTCACCCGTTAAGAGTCTCAGGAGCTGAGGGGGGGGGGGGGGGGGGGGGACGGTTGCTACTGCTCGAACAGCCAGGTCTTGAGTTGTTTCCTGAAGGAGAGATGGTCCAGGGTCAGCCGTAGGTGGGTGTGGGGAGGGAGTTCCATGTCTTGGCTGCCAGGTAGGAGAAGGATCTTCCTCCGACGGTGGATTTGCGGATTCTTGGGACGGAGGCGCGGGCGAGGCTGGCGGAATGGAGCTGGCGGGTGGGTGTGTAGAATGTGAGTCGGCTGTTGAGGTACTTCGGGCCCGTGTCATGGAGAGCCTTTTGTGCGTAGGTGAGGACTCTGAACGTGATACTCTTGTTGACGGGGAGCCAGTGCAGGTCTTTCAGGTGGGCAGAGATGTGGCTGTGGAGAGAGATGTCTAGGATGAGTCGTGCTGAGGCGTTCTGAATGCGCTGGAGTCTTTTCTAGAGTTTGGCTGTGGTTCCAGCGTAGAGCGTGTTCCCGTAGTCCAGACGGCTGGTGACGAGGGCCTGGGTGACCGTCTTCCTGGTTTCGGTGGGGTGTGTTACAGACCTACAGAGCTGTGTTACCACGAGACTACGGTATGTTTTAGCAAACATTGCCTGCTGATTGTAGGGTCAAGTTTACGTGGTGAAGTGGGTGTACAGTTGGAGAAGCTACACTTTACTAGGTAAGTGGCTTTGGTTCCATGGTGCATGCTTTGTAGTGTGATGGAGCATGAAAGCAAGGAAGTATGCTTCGTTACGATGACCAGAGACGCAGAGTGTCAGAAAAGGAGCACATAGTAGACACAAAATAAAGAGCCCCTCAATGAGACACTATGCGCCGCATCTGTTAAATGTGGATGATGAGGTTACTTTATTCTATATCATACTGGTGGGTGAGACAGGGGAAGTTCAACATTATCTTCGGAAAAATGCCTAACCAGGGAAGCATCGGGCCGCATCTGAATGTTGGGCCAGAGCGGAGTCAAGTACCTGGACCCTCAACAGCATAGTTCTTCTACCGGGCCCTCCTGAAGTGCTGCAACATTGGAGTCATATTTTAAGCTATTTTGAAACAATCCTGGATTATGCAAGTGTTTGAGGAACAGACACAATTGTGATGACCTTGTAGGTTTCAAGTGGCCTTTTCTCTCTGGGTACGCCTACAAACCTGTATTGAGACATTTGATCTGCTGGGGCCAATTATTGAATAGAGTGAAGCAATTGAACCATCCTCACAGGTGAAAACTCCAGAGAGGCTGTAGATTTCAAGTTTATACAGATTACTGGGCCCTATGCAATAAGGTACCATAAATATCCTTTAGTGTGAATTACATGTCATCCCTTTGAATAAGTAGGTTAATGCTTTGGGTTTTAGTGGTATACCTCTTGTTCTGCTCTCCCTACACACTTTGTGACTTGCCGGCTGCCACCTTTCAAACACTAAATGAGTGCCTTGGAGGAAGGAAAAAAACAAGTATTTATTATATAGAAAATGTGCCTTTATTTTGGAACAATGTGGCTGGGTGTGAGTTACTTCGCTTTTTAATCTTTTTTTCATTTCTTGTTCCACAAAATTGACATAACAATTCTCAGATGAAGAACATTTTAAATGCAAACGCATGTCAATATAATAGGTACGAGCCAGCATCTTTTACCATTTAATCATGGTGCGCCGATAAAGTGAGCCGTTCCCTGGGCTTCCAGAAGCCAAAATTCCCATTAGCACAAGGCTCTAAAGCAGTAATTTTCTGGCTCAGTTGCAAACACCCAGAACTCCCTCCCATCCCAGCTGAGATTAGCTCCAAACATCCTGTCATCCCATAAAGACCCACATGTTCAAGATGTCCTGAGGTGGAGCTGGACCCAGAAGAAACACGTGCAATTAGGAACTCTCTGCTACAAGTGGCTCTGAACAAGTTCTCTCCATACTGGTCTGGGGTTCTGTCTTAGTCGACTCCTCAATATTTACTTGTCTTCCCCTCCTTCTACCTGCCTTACATCCCCCTTACCACTCTCGATCCAAAGAACATAGGGGCATATTAGCAAGAACCTCGTTAAACTTATCGCAGTTTTAGCGGCAGGAAACGGCCGCTAAAACGGCGATAATGGGCTCGCTAATATGCATTATAGAATTCCAATAGAAGCCCAGGTTAGATGTGCAGGACATCTAACCTGGGCTTCTAGTGGAATTCTATAACGCATATTAGCAATCCCATTATCGCAGTTTTAGCGGCAGTTTCCTGCCAATAAAACGGCGATCATTTTAACGAGGTTCTTGCTAATATGCCCAATACTCTTTTCCCTTTAGGGTTATTTTGCCCCATTCGTCTTACCTGCCCTCTACGCATATGCCTGCCTATGTTTGAGATCCTTTGTTGTAAAGCGCTCAAATACCTTCTGGTACAGCTGCGCTATACAAACATAAATACATAATCAAAAAATGGAGAAGTTTACATTTTTTAAAATGACAATTAATTCATCTCATTTTCAACCCATATATTTCAAGTCAATTCCAAATCCAATATCCACAGCTGCGTGTGAGTAACTTTTTCTCAAAGCAGAGGACGGTTCTAAGGGGACTGCCACCATCTTTTTGTATTTAAACCTCGATTGAGGTAAAAATGTGCTGACCTCACATCACACTTCTCAAATAATACGCTATTTAGAGTTGTACAATCAAAAAATGAAATAAAAAGATGACCTCCATGAAATTATCATGTATTAAGCTTGTGTTCACCTTAAAAAATGATATGCCGTGCCTCTCACCCGCTGATGCTTCGAGCTGGAAGGCGTCTCATCAGTGGCGCTGCATGAAAGATGACAAGTTGCTCTTTCTATCACAACACCAGATCTGTGTGTTTAGCCTTCTGACAGCTTTATTTGAGCTCCCGTGGAATATGTATTAATTACCGTTGGCTAATTAGTTATATCTGTTAAATTGATTGACAGTTAAGTCCCATTAAACCTAAATTCTATCAAAACATGGGAGATGGTTATTTTTACACGCAGGCCATGGGGGGGGGGGGGGGGGCAGAGTGAGTGTGTATATGAGAGACAGAGAGAAAGAGAAACATGGAAATTCCACCACCGGAAAAGGTAGACGGTCATATGCAATACGGAACATTCAAATAGGAAGGCAAACACGCGAAATGATATGGCCAGGTTGTTGCCGATGCCCCCCCCCCCCCAAGCCCCCACTTGCCTTAACACCAATGTAAGTGACCATGAACACAAAACTCAAGTTCTTCGGCTTAGATGTGGGAAAACCCCTGCTGTATTTATTAATGTATAAAAAAGAAAAACACAATTCGCCATTTTTATTTGCAGTCACCCAATATATTTTTCTTTTGCTTACAGAGCACCATCGTCCTTAAAAGAGTCGCTAATATATGGGGGTTAGCTAAAACATAAATGAGATTGTTGATGTGCATCCATCACAAAACATGTTCCCCGAATAAGGTCATTGCTTGTTCAGGGACACTTAATCTTAGAACTCCTTGTCCAATACCCAATAAACATGGATGGGTCCCTCATTTTGGAGGTTCCCACTCATCCAACCTCCCTGTGGATATGCCCGCGATACCATAATCGGGCGCTCCCTATGCTCAAATTCCTCCACCCAAGGGCCTGTGCTAGCTTGAGCCCACTGAGCATACACAGGTGTCACGAGGTAAGGACCGCTTGTCAATGACCACCCATCACCAGTGCCACCTTTTTTCAACTTGCTGCCTGCACCCCTTTGAGGGTCCAGTGATGCCACGGTTATTTTTGGTCTGAGAGGATGCCGTACATGGACCTGAACTTCCCCAGCAACATGACCTCACCCGCCACAGGCCAGCGTAGTTCACCTAATATCTGCCCCCCCCACCACTGTAGTGAGGGCGATTTCCAAAACCATGCCCTCCCTTTTTCCCGAAGGTCCGCCCTTTTCAGACCAGTGGACCACGTCGTGCGGAAAACCGCCCACCCATGATGCACCATGAGGAAGTAGCTGACAATCCAGCCGACCCGCACACAGTTGCCTTGCTTGCAGTTTGGGCAGCAACATTGAGGTCAATTATGTTCAAATCTACTAAACTCTAGTCATAAACAAAACTAATGCCACCAAGGCACCCTCCCTGTGTTTCAGTCAAAAGTTTATGTTCTTCCAGAGTGGACGTTAACCACCTTTCCACGTTCGTGTTGGTTGTCCTTCATCTGAATGGGACTTTTAGCTCCACTCTGAGAAAGAAGTACCAACTGACAGATAAAGTGGGATGAATAGAAAATTGGAACCCTTGATCACCTTCATCGAATAATAACTGGAGTAAGATCTGCCTGAGCAATACTGAGAAAAAAAAACTGAGAGAATAAAGCATTGGCAAAGCCCGTAGATCTCGCCTTTCGAGCCTATTTGTTTTGCCAATATCTTTGGGCGAAGCTGTGCAGCATTGCCAAAAAGCATTTTGGCTAATGCGGTGCAGCATCAGCTGAAAAAAATAAGGCGCGTTGACACAGCCACTATTGGTGGCAGCATCAGCTTACGGGCACCAGCGTGCATAGTAACATAAGCATGCTCCTGCTTTCTATAAGAGCTGGGCTTTAGGAAAAGCAGCATGCAAGAGAGAGGAGAGAAGCACACAAGGAACAGAACAACATTGTAGATAGTGGAGAAGCACACGATGGAGAGAGCAACATGGAGAGTGGTAAATTTGGCAGGGGGGAAGCATAAGGAAGAATGTATAACACACATGGGAGAGAGCCACATGAAGCTTGGGGTCAAAAGAACAGGAGGGTTAGGCTTGGAAAACATATGGTCTCTCACGGGCTGCATAACCATAAAGAAAAAAAATGTTGACTAAAAAGTTAGCCAGGGAAGCACACAAGTTAGTCAGTCAAAAGGATGGTAAAGAGGCTAGGCTCTATGGAAGGGACATACATATGAGAAAGGCAAGTCAATTGAATAAGAAGGAAGCAATGTGTGTGATAGTAACACCACCCAATGATGAGCAGTCAGCAGTCTGTAAGCACCCTTTAAGTTCTTGGAAGCCCATAAAAGTTCTTTTGCAACCATAGGCTAGACCCAGGCGGGCAATGCCCACTGGGCTCAAAAGGCTTCAGCACCCCCACTCCCCCCTCGTGGGTGTCAGCCGGGGCTGAGACAGCTTCCCAGCCATACACAAAGACACATTTTGAGTTTATCGCAGCCGCACTGGAGTACTTCACAGGTCTTTAAAAGACAATGTACGTGTTAACAAGGCTTTGTTGTGTTTTTCACCCCTTCATCTCCACTCTGCCTATTGCTAGAAGAAATTTTTAGTAGACCAAATCTCTCTTCCCATACACCCCACCCCCCGAAATTGGTTTCAGTTGCGCCTCTGGCTAGTCCTACAGATGAAAAGTGTTGCTTTGGGCAGCCTGCCTAGACAGAAACTGGGGCTGGCTGACACTGCTAGGCTAAAGATGAAGGGATGTTGAAGGAAGTTCCATTTGCGATGCTGAGATGAACTTGAGATGGATGAGGAGAGTCAGGGAAGTCTGAAAAATACCAGGCTGATTGTAGAAGAACAAGATTTTGAACTTTTTTTAATCAAAACAAGGCGTGAGTCAATTTGTTGCAATGTGAACTTAAACCAAAAATGTGTCTGACGTCAGAACACTTAAGACCCTCTCATGTTTTCTAAACTGTCAGTGGAGCGTATTTGTTTCCAAATTATTTGGATACTTGCAGACCTCCGTGTTCTTTGGAGCTCTGGTGTTCTCCAAAATGAAAATCATGTCTATTTAGGGTTTGTAACTACCAACAGCAGGCTTGCACAAATGTGCAAAGTTCTGGAACAAATTTGGACTTCCTACACAAGAGACCTAAAATCCTTTAAACATGCAGTTCCACGAATCAAGCAAAAACATGGTTTGTTAACAGGAATACAATTTTCTTTGAAATACATCAAGTCAGATTAAAAAAACATTGAAAAATACTGAACTCTTCTTTTGGACACACATCACACGCTCCCTCTTGATTACTGAAATCCCATTTCCAGAGCAAGAAGAAAAGAAAGTACTTTTTATGCTTTTTACAATTCGTGAAAAGTTTTTATTATCAGAATGCAACATTGAAATAAGTTGTTGGATCAAGAAAATTCAGAAAAGGGAGTGTGTACGTGGGTGAATTCGCTAGGGCCACTCTCGGTTTCAAATATAGTGCAAGGATATTATTTATTTTATGTGTACACAGTTCAGTACGTGTGTTTCCATTTACTGTCACAATAAAGAGTGCCAATTTGTACATGTATGAACACATGCTTGCAGTACAGAGTATAAAAATATAATTTATTTATTAAATTACACATAAATATAAGATACAAATGTATTTTTAAAATACAGATAAGGATATTCACACTTGCATTGTGTACATACGAAAATACATATTTTAATATTTAACATACACAGACACATTTATGATAAATGCAACTGATTGGCAATGCCAGTTTTCCGCGATAGTTCCAGTTTTCCATAAATATGGAAAAAAATAAAGCTTCAAAGCAACTAGCTCTGTCTTACATCTTGTAACAACTTGTTAATTTCCGCAACCAGCTCACTCGCGTCCATGAGTTCATGTTTGCCCTCACCGAAGTGATTGAGCATACTGTCAAAGTCATCTTCCTCATAGTTCTCTGGGATCTCCTCCATGGCTGGCAGCCATTTTGAAGTAGGTTGCACCCCTGAATGTATCCCCAGGGGTGGCACATTATTGTTTGTAGGGCACGGAAAATAAGAGTTTGCTGCCCACGCTGCCACCCCTTGGGGGTAACTTACAGTCTTGGCCGCCAGGTGCCCTTTCCGGCGCTCCAAAGAATTGGAGCAATCCAACTCATTACATTCGGTGTACGCGTCCATGGATGGCGGTAAAAGGCGCTGGAAGACACTATTCATTTCTGATAGGAGGGAGGAGGAACAAACGTCCGCCGCCTCCTCGCTCTCAGAGTCTTTCCCAAAGGTTGAGAAGCTCTTCTTCTTTTCATTGGTGTCAACGGTGGTCAGCTCGTCCTCGAGCTGTGGTTTTTGCTGTGGCTCCTGCTGCTCCTCTTCCTGTTGCTGCGGTGACTGGAGCTCCTCTCCAGGAATGAAGAGGTTGCACCTGTAGTCAGAGGTGGGAGATGGCAATGGAGGCATCCAGCACTGGTCCGAGTGTCCCAGAACTCGACATTCATCCGTGCAGAGTCTCATGGCTGTGGGGAAAGGACACAAGATCATTAATTCCGCAGCTCTCAGCAAAGACCTCATGTTATTGTAGGCTGCAGGCCTATTGCATCATGGGAAAAACACACATCAACACAGAAACCTATCAAAACTGCACCGGGGGAACCTGCTGCAAAAAAGACCCGAATGGGTTAATGACGTATTCTTAGTTTGATTATTGGGAGCGCGCGGGCACAGGTGCTGCGCGTGCTTTACAATTACACTGAGATTCAGGCTCAAAGAATCTGCTTATGCTAAGGCAGGGTAACGTTTCACCACGAGTTCACAAAGGCAAACATATTGCAGTTAGAAGCCTCTGGCAAAAAACTGTTCAAGTGAACACTGTAAATTATGTGTGAAAAGGTTTCAGCATTCAGTCCGCTCCCAGCCAGCCAAATGTCTCCCTTCTGTCCTCCCCTTGCCCCGCTCTGCCCTTGCACTGTTCTCTGTGACACTGCAGAGCAATCTGCTCCCCCCCCCCCCCATCTATCTCCATACGCTGTCCAGCTGCCGCTGCCTCGTGAGCAGACCCTCGGAGCCCGACCCCCGTCCCCATTACTTTCGCTTTACGTCTCCTTTTCAGCTTGCTCTTTTGCCCCTGCGGCACTAGATCTGACATTTTGCCTTCCAAAGCGGGCAGGTTTGTTCATGAAAATGTACAGCACACACACATTAATAGGAGTGGGGTGATAGGTGCAACTGGCTGTCGTGGTGACATGGCATGTCCTATAGTAGCTGTATATAGGCCTGTGCAATTTTTTGTAACACTGGTATAGTCTCGCGTTATTGCAGAATTCTGCGTCACACCGAGTGCTGCCATTTTGCAGAACATTTAATTTTGTATGATTTTTGCCCACTGGAACGCTAGTTTAAGTACAACACATCTTGCAACAGGTATTATTTCCATGAACAAAACATTTATTCTCCTCGAACCAGTATCCAGCTAGGGGAGAAAGGTTACTCGAGATACCTGAAAAATTTATTTCGCGAATACATGTTAATTTTACAAATGTTATGTTGATTTTTAGGAAAAATAATCAGAAATTTTGCAAAGCCCTGCATGAGTGCAAGCTTCGTCAATTAACATGCCTCTGCACCGGTGAAGTGTTAAACAAATCAAGAAATGGTGGGTGGGACATTTGTCATAAATAAGGGCGAACGTTTTGAAATAAAAGACATAAAAGCCACTTTGGTGGTGAATTCTTTGCTCTGCTTCGCCCGATTCCCCCCATGTCTTTGTATTTTCGAGCCTTCCATACATCCATCCCTGCCTGGTAGCTTTAGTTCCCTGCAAGTCTTATCAATCAGACATGTATGGCTGACCAAATGTTCTATGTGCAACAGAATGCATCTGCAACCCAGTGTGCCCCTCCTTGTACCACGAGGCTTATTATACAGACAGCGCTGATGGGGGCGCACTGGTCGCCCTGGCTCAGCTCGCTGGGGACCAGGGGGCCGAGCCCAGACAGAGGCATTAACAGTGAGAGGATTCGAAGAAAGCGAAAGGGTGACAATGGGAGGCCAGATGGCTTTGGGGCAGCACAACATGCTGCTACATGGAAATCAGCCTCCATCTGTGGGACCCTAACAATGCAGGCAAGAAGGGACCGGGGCGATTTTAGAGGTTATTCACCTTGGGCCTCTGTGGATTAGAGTTTACAGCATGTCCCTGAAGGCTGCGCCCGGCCTGACATTATTTTACAGAGTGAGATGTCAGCATGCCTGTGTACACACAGAAGGCAGGCATGATGGGAATAATAGAGGAGATGGGAAATTAGCATAGGTGGCTGGAATCACAGAATGTCAGAGTAAATGAGTGAAAAAGCTGCAGGGTGCCTTCAATTAAAATAATGCCTAGCTGGATATCTTCCACATCAAATTACAAATATTGTGCCGAGGGATTAACCCGATTATGAAAACGTATGGTACAGATATAATGCTTGCCTGCTTCACAAATGACACAATGTCAACACTTTGCCCGTGCTCCGCAGTGCCACTTGATTCTAAGAGTGGCCAAAAATGCATAAACTGCCCCAAACCCCTCTAAGGTTTCATGACAACTCCTGGTACCCACAGGTGCAGTGCATCTCTGAAGTACCTAACCAACCTGGCACTGAAAACACATAGGGCCTGATTCAGCGTTTAATGGATGGGTTACTCTATCACGGCATAATGGATATCCTGTCCACGTTATTACAAACGCTATAGGATATAATCAGGGCCACTGGAATTATAGGCCCGAGTAGGACCAAATTATACAGGAGGGTTGACTAAATTATGTGTCAAGAAAAGGCAAATGATGCAGCATAATATAGCTCATTTAGTGTTAGTAGTACATCATTATTTTGGAACTTTTGCATGTGAACACTATCTGGGCAAAGTTATCACATCATTAGTACCAGTATGATGCACAAATATAGAAATAAGCAACAGAAAGGTGACCAGTCAACCTTTACGAAGGGCCATCTACTGAGTGGCAAAACGTGTCACCTGGCATTTAGTAACTTTTGGTCTGTTTGAGCAAGAAACTATTTACTTTGTTGAAATCTGCAGATAATGCAGCAGACGATGGATTGTGGCAAATGTGGCAAAACTATTATTATGAGGAAAACGCAGCAACCGCAAAAAGTACGTAATTTCAATGGCCCTGGATATAATGCACTTGTAATACAGCAGACATGATACCTGTCAAGTTGTTACGAAGTAACCCATCACCCAAACTCTAAATTAGGCCGATTGACTCCTATCTGCAGGGACTCCTAATTTACAAATCAATGTAAAATACTTTCCTATGACACTGATTAAAGGTCTTCCCTTCCAACCTTGAAGGCATCCATGTGTTATCAGACTGCCACCACATCACCAGCATATATTTTTGCTGGAAATTCTCTCTCATGTGAACTGTGGGAAATATTTAAAAAAAAATCAAACAGGCTGCATCTAATACTGCCGAAACTTTACAATCTCAAATTTCGAGACTGAAAGCCACCATTGTGCCAGGCAAACCAATGGGAATCTGATTTCGTCCCTATGTACCTTTTGTATAACATAGGTAAGGTGATGTGTGCTCTTCGATAAACACCAATAATGCTCAAGCTTATATATCCCCAAATGTCTGCCTTGCTAAGGGTGCACCCCCTCAACATTTATTGTGACACATTCTTATTCATTAATTTGGCATGTCACTAGACTAGAAAACACTGATATAAATGTAACCAAATCAATGTAGAGAAGCTATAGATATCAAACACACACACACACACACACACGTAGGTCCTAAGAAGCAGGTATTCAGTTAATGGTAGATGTTAAATCTCTTTGTTGATGTTCTCTGCTCTCATACATTTGATAAAATAAAATGCACAAATTCTAACCAAACTTCACAAAAATGAGTTTGAGTACGGCACTGCAAGTTAGGATCAGAAAGGGGCAAAGTTGCAGTCTATTTGTATAAACTTCATGAGCTTTGCAAAGTGATAATCTCTTGAACTTTAAAATAAGGGAGGAGGGACAGCTTATGGGCATGTGTAGTAGTGTGAGTCAACCTTGCCATTCAGGGATGCAGCTGGACCACTGCTACTCTGTAGCAGCAGACCATGATTCCCAGACCCTGGAGGTTCTGCCCTTGGAGAGCATGAGTGTCATTAGTTACTAGTGCCCAGTTGCCAAGTGCCAGCTGTTTACTCACTGCCATTAAAGGAAGCCCTGAACTATGGAGAGCAATTCACCCCTCTCAGGTTCCAAAGCTGCGCCTTTCATGCATGGCTCTAGCCCTTTACCTAACAATTGCCTTCCTGGGCAGGACACACAGCTGAATGTATGGGTACCTATGAAGACAGGGAATTATAGACTTCACATTCAACTTAATCTCTCAATTCAAATGGCAAAGTTTCTAGCTTTTGCCCATCCTTGCAGGGCCCCTTGTCAGGCTTGGTGAGAATGAAGTGTTAAAAATGAGATCGTGCAAGACATATCTTTGGGAATGTCTGCACAGACAGCTGGCATTCTTCACCTTTTATGAAATGAGTTAATTAATTGACTTGCACTTAATTTGAAACTAAGATCTAATTAATCGTTGCTTAGTTATAAATGTTTTAAAGACATGCAACTGCTGCACAATGAATGTGGTTCCAGCATGCCACTTATCCTATAAAATCAGTATGAAAAACACAAATGCCTTTTTGCAGTCTTTCGTTGGTTCCATCTCTTCATATGGGCCACGAACATAACTTCCTTTCAGAAGTGTTTAAATATTAGCTTCAAAACAGGCATTAGGACACATATGGGATGTCTATATTAGAAACCCACTCAGTAAAGGATTGAAAATGGCTAATTTTAGTCAAAAATAATCTGCATGGACATCTGCTCACAGTTTCTGCGGTCTACTAGTCTACACTGAGAACACTAACATGGAAGAAGCGAATAAATTACCAGGGGAAATGGAGCATAAGGTTGCAGCAACACATGTAAGGTCTAAAAAGAAAAAATGGGGAGGACTGATGGGAGAATAGTCGTACTAAAGGGAAGAGGATTAAATGCAGAGAAGAAAATGGGAACACATAGTGTGAAAGGATGGGTGAAGATAAGAGAAAACAAACGGCGTTACAGAACTGTGGATGGTGAAACCATAGGTGTTGGAGGATTGCATGAGAGAATGAAAGAGAGAAAAGGAAGGAAGACAGTGGGTGATGTGACTCGGTGGAAGATGAGAGATGGATCTCACATAACAGAAAGATAACATAGTGAGTGAGAAGTGGAAAGAGTTGAAACAGAAGGCTGCAGAAGAGAAAGTGAAGGGACCAAAGCTCGATTTTGATCTCAATAAAGGCACCACTACCCAGGTCTAATATTCACCAGCATCCTTCCTTAATATCTCCCCACCCTTCCTCTCATAGCAGAAATGGCAACTGTCCTTAATTACATATATACAATTACAAATAGAGTTTTGCACTCGATTCAATTTTTATGAATTCCACAACCAGAAAACTGGTACTCATATCTATTATTAAACAAAGAATATTCATAATAGGTTGTTTATATTGCAAAAATGAATCAAAAACAACTGTTGCAAAGACAGTACAGTAATATCAATGTGCTGTGATAATAGCACATGTGCAAGTGACAAGAGTGAACAAATTATATAGTGAACAGACAATATATCCATACATCTATAGACCTACCTACTAGGACTCATTGCATCTAAATCCAGGCAAATGCTAGTTTCAGATTATATGTAATTCAACAAGGAATGAGTCGTCAGGGTTAGAAAACGGTCAATGTTTCAGCCCCACTGAGTGATTCAGATGGGGTCTTCTTCAGGGCAAATAGCAGGTAGCAACCTAACTGGCTGCTACGGGTCGTGCTAAAGATTAAGCATCCAGAACGGGGTCAATATGACCTCTTAGTCTGGCCAAATACTCTAAATGGCTTACTCTATCATCCAGCGTTCTCAATCGTGCACCAAATGGTCTGCCATGGCACTAACCACTAAGTTAACATAAACACGATATCATGGATATTCTTGAAAGGGGGAAAGAGTAAAGAATCAGGAAAGTAAGGAAAGACAGGGAATGATGACTGGACAAAGAGGAAACCTGTGAGGTGATGAAGGAATAATGCTCTCTTTTTCCGCTCAATCTTATTTTCTATTTCTCATGCAATGCTGATGTTATCAACAGTGTCACTCAAAATACACTCAAGTTTTATTTTGTTTAACATAGTTGAGGAGACTAAGTTCAGATTGCATGTCACCTAACATTACATTGATAAACTCTTGTTACACATCTTCTGATATAGCTATAACTGAGAAGGTCACATCTTTTTAAATGCATTATTTCAACAAAAATTGCAATGAGACATATGAGTATACACACAATTCCAGGACATGAGGTGAAACTAAAAATCGTGAATAGAAAAACATGTGGCAAACAAACCACAGTATTTATTTATTTATTTGGACATTTTTAAAGCGCCTGGTGACGCCAGAAGGCGTGTCCCCGCGCTATGATAAGTGAGCAATTGCCATCCCCCCCTCCCCCAGGAACTACCTGCTAAAAAGGAAAGTTTTTAATTTTTTCCTAAACAGGGCCTCTGATGGCTCAAGACGCAAGTCTGGGGGCAAGACATTCCAGCACTTGGGAGCAAGGTATCTGAAAGATCTCCCCCCCATCCGCGCCTTCCTAACTCTGGGCACCACAAGTAGTCCCGTCTGAGAGGACCGTAAATTGCGGGTGGGCTCATAGTGGGACACCAAACTCTGAAGTGGCACAGGGGCTTTGCCGCTCAGAATGCGATGGCACGTTGAGAGGGCCTTAAACTCAACTCTCTTCTCCATCGGAAGCCAATGGAGAGCTTGGAGAGCGGGTTTAGAGGGAGACCTTCTCGGGAGTCTTAGCACGAGCCGTGCTGCGGCATTTTGGAGCACCTGAAGGCGCCCCATGACCTTGTAGCAATGTAAACAGCTTGTTTTTATTCTAAACGTCAACCCATCTTTATAAAGTATTTGGAGCAGATTTGGGAAGCAGATTCTTATCCAACAATATCTCTATCACTTCTTCACCCCACTCCACCATATGTTTCTCTTGTCCGACTCCAGTAAATTGTACTATTCAACTCCCCAATACAGATAATATCCCTTTAACAGTCTGTGTGGGTGAAAAAGACCATTATAGAGTCCAATGCACCCCACAACAGGTTAATACGCTATCCTTTACTATACTTCACTAACTTTCTTTCACTTATAGCTTAAATATGTTTGCAAACTCTTCTGATCATGTCAAGTTTACCATTCATGACTCAGTTTCCATCACTAGTTTCTGGATGTCTTTCAAAAAGCTGGAAAAGTAAGCGTGTATAGAATTTCTAGACCACAAATCCTCTCTTTGAGGGTGGATTGGAAAACATCCCTAGATTTAATGAAAGTGGTTTGTGAAATGAGTGGAAACAATGATCCTGCGGAAATGTGGCTGTTCGTAGAGCCTTCCCACAAATACAGCACATGCTGCCAAATTAATTTGTAAAAAGGGAGATTCAGCAAAAATGTTGGCAAATTGATAGGTAAGAGTCTAACTTTCTCAACACAGCACAGCAAGTACAAATACATAAACGTACCTGCCACAGTTTTAAAACACATCATCCACAAACAGCCTAAGGAGGGTGTGCAAATGTTCCAAGGACTACCTTACACAGATGTTGGCATGCCCTATTCACATTTAAGGATGCTCATTCTGAGATGTCCAGTGGCAAATAAGGCTAGCCAAAGCCTGTCATATGCACTGCAATACTGGAAGTGAAGTGGTCCAAATCTGGCAGGCCTTTCATCCACTAACCAATGTTCTGTGACTGCCAAAATCCATATTTGAGGCTCACTTGCACCACCTTGAAGTGGGTGTAAGTGATGTGCACAGCCACCAAAGAACCAATGTTGCAGCCTGTGTGACATGACCTTCCTACTAGGAGGCATGCCTGTGTGCATCCTTGACACTATGCAATATAGTTTACCATTACAAATCCCAATTATGACAAAATACATTTCTGTGAGTGACTAAGGCTTGGCGAGATAATTCAGGCCTATGTCTTAGAGGCCCGTTGTGGCCAAGAAACAGGCATGGCAACACTAACTGGTTTTCTCAAATTCTTCATAAAGGGCCAAGGTATTTGAAAATGGAGATAACACACACTTAACACTTGAAAATACGTTGTGAGCAATACCTCAACCTTCTTCACTGGGCCCAGTTTCCCACAATGAACACAAGCCCTCTTTATTAACTTTGGGGGTGTGCATTTGTGAAATGTTAACTTTAAGAAATGGATTAGAGTGATCTAAACGCACATAAATTTCACATAATAGGCCTACAAATGTCATTCAACTCAAAACAACTCCCCTTCACAAGAAAAGCTTTTTGCTCCAAAGTTTGTTTTAGTCACCAGATAGTGGCAAACCACACAACTAGAAGGCCTTTTCACTGATACTCAATTTTTATCTTGTGAGATGCAACTTTGAACTGGCATCTGATTGGCAGAGGGAATTCCCACTATTAAGCATGTGTGTATGAAGTCACGTAAGCTCTGCTTTGAGTTTCGTATAAATATGGCAGAGTAAATATTGGTCTTTGCTGTCTACTCTTGCCAGAGTGTGAGTTGTATATTGTTCCTGCTAGCGTAATAAATGGCTTAAAGGTCTGCCTCTGACTCCTCGCACTTTAATTTGTTGGTGGACAGAGTGGTGATAATCAAAATCGTAAACATGCGCTTTCCATACATTTGGGTGTATTTGTGCATGATGTCGTAATGACCTTTTTTACACATTCACATTCCTTCAGAAGCATAAATGTGTTGCCAAGATTGCTTATCTCAAAATGTCATAGGCAACTAGGCACATATGTTACCATGTATTCTGACTGGGAAAAAGAAGGGGGTAAAAAGGGGGAGTGGAAGAGTACGATGGAGGAGATGAGAATTGAGAATAAAGTGATGGACATGGAAATAGTAACTGATGGCAGATGTTGCAAGAGATGTGGATGACAAAGATAACTGATGAAAACGGGTGATGAGATAAATTTATAGGTAGAAATCAGAACAGAAGACAAGAGGGCAACAGAGAAGGATGTTTATTTAGAAAATATTATTATGGGGTCAGAGAGGCCTGACAAGATATGGAGAAAAATGAATGCAGTGATAGGAGCCATACTCAGTGAAATATTTGCCATATCTTAAGAACAAGTAAATGGTTGTTACCTGTGGGAATTCTGTGGCCTTCTGCAAGGAAAAGATCACTAAATCCTTCGCCCAGAAGCCGGTCTATTGGAGAATCTCTGCCCATGTCATAATCACTGTCCCCTGCTTCACTGTCACCCCGGCCGCTGTCCTTCAGGCTAAACTTATCCATATCTTGGAGGGCATACCTGTGGATGCAAAATACAAGAGGTCAAGCACACATCATATAGAACCCATATTATATACTCTTAGTCTTATCTTGGGGCTGGCTTGTACCAGTTTAGGAACTCACCTATAACTCCTGGAATATTTGTTTCCTCTGAAACTGGGCCTCGGCTGATACTGGCCTTGGTGGAGCATGGCAAGCAGTTGAGAGACCTTTGTAAGAAAATGAAACAACAAGTTACGAAAAGAATATGAAAGGCCTCCAAAGGATGCTGTTTCTTTTGAAGGTTACTTCTCCACATATACGCACATGCATTAAACATTTCATAGGAGCAACATTAAGAGACATATTGTACCAACTTGTCACGAAGGGTTTGCATTACAATGTTACTGAGACAAATCTAAATTTCAAACAAGTGCAAGCTTCTTATGTATAGACTGAGGTGAAAGACATGAAAGCAAGTTGTTGCTGCAAAGTATTCTGGACTTTAAAAATATACATTGCAATAGTAAGTAGGAACTAGCACAAGCCCTTCTTTCCCTTCTCCCCCTATGACCTCTTTATCGCTAGAGTTGTTTAAGCTGTTAACGCCAAGGCAAGCAACATTTACCATAGATGAATACAAAAAAATTCCCCATCACGCTTCAGGGTGGACCTCAGGCTCTGTAACTTTCAGTAGTGCCTAGGAAGCAAAAAGATGCTTTCCCAACAAGGCCACGCATGTGACTCCATGAAAGTAGCCATGATGGTTGACCAATAGGTACAACATGGCAGCCAGAAGGCGCTATCCTTCTGCAACTTTTCAGATAAATCCCCATAGTCAAGACTTTTAGGTCTATGGGGATGGATATTTACTTCAGACGTTTGCAAGCAGTGTGCAAATTGGACTAAATCTTGACCTCCCCGGGCATTCTTCATTGATTTTTAAAGTAAAGCTTGCGGGGCAATGAAGTTCTGGGCCAATATGGATGGCATGTGGTCAGATTGCAGAAATAGGCCACCGTTCTTTGCAAACTTGCGAGGAAATTGTTTCAAGATGTTGAAGTCCCAGGGAACAGAACATTTACAGAGAATTTTGCACAGTGACAAGTCAGGCTAAATGTTGCCCTTCTCGGGCCTTCCTATTTGCTTTTATTACAACACTTAGGATTAAACGCATAGCTTGCCCAGACATTGCTATCTGCACTTCAAGGCACTAGCGGGAAAGAAGGCCTATGAAGACAACATTGCACTAGCCGGAAGTTAGGCCTTTTAGCCTAAAGAAGGCCTTTGAAGGAATCATTGCACAAGCCGGAAGTTAGACCTTTTAGCCTAAAAGAAGGCCTTTGAAGGCAACATTGCACTAGCTGGAAGGAAGGCCTGTGAAGGCAACTTTGCACTAGCTGGATGGAAGGCCTGTGAAGGCAACATTGCACTATCCGGAAGTTAGGCCATTTAGCCGGAAGTAAGGCCTGTGAAGGCAACATTGCGCTAGCCGGGAGGAAGGTCTGTGAAGGCAACATTGCACTATCCGGAAGGAAGGCCTGTGAAGGCAACATTGCACTATCCGGAAGTTAGACCTTTTAGCCTAGAGAAGGCCTTTGAAGGCAACATTGCATTAGCCGGAAGTTAGGCCTTTTAGCCTAAAGGAAGGCCTTTGAAGGCAACATTTCACTAGCCGGAAGTAAGGCCTGTGAAGGCAACATTGCACTAGCCAGAAGGAAGGCCTGTGAAGACAACATGGCAGATAGAATCCTCTCTGCTATGTATATCTCTGCAGTGTCTTCAACCTGCGACTTCGAGTACATGGAGAAAAGTTCTCAACTAGAAAGAGAAGGGGATATTATTCTGCGATGGTCCTTTTTAAGCAATATATTCTTAATCTATAGTTGCACGTGCAAACAACATAACTGTCAAAGAGGAATTACTAAACACAGCATATAACGGTATACAGGTATACAGGTCACATCTTACATTGGTTCTCTTGATAAGTGGAACAAGACAGGCTCATAATTAATACACATGAAGAACACGAGGTTCATCGAGCTCAAGCAGTCCAAGTAATTGCTTATTAAAAAATGGATCTTTGAAAAACGAATTTCAATTCAAACGCTCTTTTCAGCATTAATGCCAACAAACTCTAGCTTATTATCCTTTTAATAGTAACCGAATGTCAGACCTTGCTTTTATTTCTTGAATAAACATAGTACCTACTACAACATCTTTAAGACACTGAATATTTTTTAAACAAAACTGTACACGAAGTCTATTCCATACTGCATCTGCTTCGACTGTAAACAATACTCTAGCTTGACAAGAGATTGAAGCTCTCCCTGTCCAGCATCAGTGGATGACCTGACCTACTCTGCTGCTGAGAATAAACATGTACCCTCTTACTACGTGTACAATAAAACAGTCCTCTGATCTTTCTTTTAACTTCAGAAAATCACCACAAGTGGCTGAGTTCTCACAATAACCCAAGCATCTAATCTAGCCTGTGTGGCAACAGACAGGGCCTCAAATAAATAAGTGACTATGAATTTTGATTCACAATTCCACAATGAGTTTATCCCAATATTACAGTGTACAAAGTTTTCAGCACGTGCACAAACATTTAAAATAAAAATTGATAGCAAGTTGCATCAATACTCGGGTACTTACAGCGGGTCTTACCTCAACGGCGGGAGTGGCATGGGTGAGCTCTAGCGAGAAGTTCTCGGGCACATGGTTTGAGGAGATGGTCACCAGGCTGTTGAGGGACTGCCGGCTGTGTTGACTTTGTCTGCTGCTCATTTGCCCCCTTTCCAAAGTTGGCGATGATGATGGCGATGACCTGTGGTGAGATCTGATGGGTAAGGTGCCGTTCAGAGTGGGCACCAGCGTAATGTCCCCCTTGTGGATCTGTCGCGATGGCCTCTTGGGGTGGTGCTGGTAAGTTGATTCTGCCACACGACAGTTGTATGACCTGGTGTCCTTTTTTTCTCTGTTGCATCTGGTGGCAAAGATCACCATGATGACCAACAGGACGGCACAAATGGCGCCCAGAGAAATGATTATTATCATGGAGACATCCAGAGAGGCTGTCCTGGTGTAGGTGGCTTCGGTGCTGGAAGCACCGTAGGAGGTTTCGAAGGCGAAGCACTTAAGGACAGCTTTGGCACTCAGTTGAGGACTTCCTTTATCATGAACAGTCACGAACAGTTCCCATTCTGTGTAAGGAAAGGATTCCATGCTTATATTCATGTAAATATCACATGATTTAGGGTCTATTATAAAAACGTTGTCCTCGTTGCCTGCTGTGATTGAACAACTAAGCTCAGAATTCATACCAGAGTCTCTGTCGTTGGCCCTGATCTTGGTGACAAGGAAGCCACTTTCGACATCTTTGGGAACTGCGATTTCAGCAGTGTTGTTCCTCAGGGCCGGACTCACAATAACAGGCGGGTTGTCGTTCTCATCAAGGATGGTGAGGACCACGGTGGCGTTGGTCGAAAGCTGTGGCTCGCCTCCATCTCTGGCCTGAACTACGAAAGCCACCTGATTCACATCTTCGTGATCAAAAGTCCTAAGTGCATAGATGGCCCCATTGGATGGGTCAATAGTCACATAGGTGGAGATGGAACCCCCTAAGATATGGCTGTCCAGGATAGTGTAGGTCACCAGGCCATTGTCCCCTCGGTCTGGGTCGGTGGCCATAACCGAGGTTATGTAGGCTCCAGGGGAGTTGTTCTCGGCTACCATGATTTCGTACCGGCTGGTCTGGAAGCGGGGCGGGTTGTCGTTGACATCATTGAGTTGGACAGTGAAGTGCTTGACAGTGGAAAGGCTTGGGATCCCCCTGTCCTCTGCTATCACAGTCAGACTGTACTCAGACCGCTTCTCCCTGTCCAGCGAGGCGTTGGTGGAAATTAAGTAGTTGTTTTCGTAGGTCTTCTGGAGTTTGAAGTGGCCGTGCCCATGAAGCTTGCACACTACTTCCCCGTTCAGGCCTGCGTCCTTGTCCTGCACCCTGACCAGGGCCACAAACGTGTCCACAGGCGCCGCTTCTGAGATGTAGGTCACATCTTCCTTGCCAACAGTCATCAGGTTGATGCTCACTTCCGGTTTGTTGTCGTTGACGTCCACCACGTTGATGATGACCTTGCAGTGCGCAGGGATGGGGTTGGGGCCCATGTCCTGGGCCTGGACGTCGATCTCGTAGGACCTGGTGGCCTCGTAGTCCACCGGCTTGAGCAGGGTCAGGTGGCCCGTCTCCGGGTCCACCTTGAAGGTCTCCAGGATCTGTGGCGACACGTGGCTGCTGAAGGCGTAGACGATCTTCCCGTTGGCACCTTCGTCGGGGTCGGTTGCGTTCAGATCGATGAGGAGGGCGCCCGGCGCGGAGCTCTCGGGCAGCTGCAGGGTGTAGGACGGCCGCTCGAAGGCCGGGCTGTTATCGTTGGCATCGGACACGGTGATCTTGATGACGGCGGTGCCCTGCCTCTGGGGCACCCCCAGGTCCGAGGCGGTCAGCTGCAGCTCGTAGCCCGCCTGCTTTTCGCGGTCCAGCTCCTTCAGCAGCACCAGCTCGGCGTACTTGGCGCCGTCGGTGCGGGAGCGCACTTCGATGCCAAAGCAGTCGGCGCCGGACAGCGCGTAGCCCTGCAGCGCGTTGTCGCCCACATCGGCGTCGGTGGCGGCATCCAGCGGGATGCGGGTGCCAGCGGCCGCGCTCTCGGACACCTCCAGGGCGATCAGAGGGCGCGGGAACTGCGGCGCGTTGTCGTTGATATCCAGCACTTCCAGCTCCACGTGTAGGATGCGCAGGTGCTCGGTGGGCAGGGTGATCACATCGAACTGCAGCGAGCAGTTGGCATCGCGCTGGCACAGCTGCTCGCGGTCGATGCGCCCGGCCACGCTCAGCTCGCCGCTGTCATCCCGCACCCGCAGCAACTGTGGCCCGCCGCGCTGCATGGCGCGGAAGCGCACGGCCGACGGGTCGGGCAGCTCGGCCAGCAGGGCGGCCACGTCCTCCGAGAGCCGCGCCACCACGGTGCCCGGCCGCTGCTCCTCGTAGATGCGGTACTTGAGGTTGGTGGCCCCGGATCCCCGGAGCAGGGCCAGCAGGAGGCACACGAGGGGCAGGAGTCCCCGGGAGATGCTGCGTTCACTCATCTTTTTCCAAAGCATCCTCGGCATGCGGGGGACTCACACCACGCTCTGGCCAAACTCCCTGGGCGGCTTGAGCCCAGCGCGCATTGGGTCCCCAGAGCCGGGGTGCTGGCAAAGTCCCCTCTGCAGAACAAGCGAGTCCGGGAAGCTTCCAATGTTCAGCCGCGGAAACTTTCCCTCCTCTTTCTCTCTCCTGTGACTGCTGCCCGCGAAGGGCTGTGTCGGACCCCAGGAAGGATGCTGCGGCTCTGGGCTCGCCTCTTCCCTGCTGCAAGGCTTGTCTTTGGAGGAGGAATCGCGCTCTCCTTTGCAGCAGGTCCGGTGCCCCTGCTGTAGCTGTTCCGTTCAGCGCTACCCTTCCAGTGCCCACCTCTTCACTGCGGCTCCCAAGCCTGCTCTGCTGCTTTCCCTCCAAAGACTGATCTCTGCCCTTCCTTCTCCTCTGCTGACACGCAGACTAAACCCCCCTTGGTCGCCCGCTCCAGACTAAACTCGCCACAACTTCAGCCTTCAGCTCAGACAAAGCTTCTCGACTCCGTTTTTTTTGCCAGGCTGGTGCTGAAAGTGCGCGCGGCCAATCACCGACTTGGTGGAGCCTGGGACGGCGGAGTCACAAAAGTGCAGGAGGGAAAGTGGTTGGAGGGGGCGGAGGAAGGGAAGGGAGACGGGGGGTGGCCATGGGTCCCTCCCACACGGCATTCACTTTCTGCGAGTGTGCCCCAACAAAGGGGAGACAAATTACTAGAGAACAAAACTTTAACAACAGCCCCGTGTCTCCTTTATTTTCGTGACACCGTGGATTGTTATCTGTGCTATCAATTCGTTTTCTTTCTCCCCGCGACCCTGGACTGTACCTCCCTTATCCAAAGTGTAAGAAAGGAAAGTTTCTGTGGGGAGACTCAGTTCAAGCTGGGGCTGTTTAGGTAAAATCCGCTAATCTGCCGCATTACCGACTTTATTTGTTTGCGTCGTTCTCCACCCTTCTCTGTAGAATGTCGCATCTTTCACCAAACCTGCCCCCTCCACAGTACTGATGTAGTGTTATGTTTCCAGTATTCGACTAATCGTACAGGAAAGGCATGCATCTGGATAGATGCTTTCCCGGAGTTTTTGTTGTTCACGAAGAGTCCATCCGGCTGGGCTGTGCGTAAAATGGAAGCGTCTTGGTGTCAGCGGACAGGGCTCGTTCGATGGACCTGACATATGTCAGAACTGCACGCATATAAGAGTTGGGAGACGGAGTCTGTGTGTATTTTATTGCAGTTTCAAAAGAAGCAATTTGTTTGTCCACGTCTAGTGCAGCTCGTGGCGCAACGCAATGCTAGCAGACATCACCTTTATTATATGTAATCTTACTGCACTTTCTTAAGAATATATAGGGTGTCTCTGTAGCTACTGTGTTTGGATAGCAGTGTGGCACAGCACATTTTGTTATCTTCACTGATCTATCCAGATCTCAGCAAGGAATCTGTATCCCTTCCCGATGCGCAGCGGGACAATTGCGCCCCTCCCAGCGCTCGCACTCCTGTTTGGCGATCAAACTAACTGGCTACCAAGAGAAATATGTGTCACAGCTTTTGTGGGTGTGCTGGTCTGCCCAGCCCGCGTAACTGGGCTTCTTCTAACTCCATAAAAAAAAAGCCAGGACACGTCTCTTCTTTCCCTCCCCTGCCTCATGCGCTCTCCAATGCATGTGTCTGGCACCTCACAGCAGAGCCGAGGCTGATGCAGGCAAGATGTGCCCCAACCCCCGCTCTGCCGTGGCCAACAGGAGGCCCCGTGCCCTCCCCTCCGAGCATTCAAAAGCATTTTATAAGGCATTGTGTTCCCAGTCTTTTCTCCTGCAGAGACCAGCGCCGTGTGTCCAATGGCGCACAATAGCGCTGCCAATAATGACGGTCTTTAGCGCCAGCGCACGAGACGCGCGCTCTGCCCGTGAATTAAACCTCTTCACAAGTGTGCAGAGCTGCTGATCCCCAACGCCGGAGAGCCGGGACCCGTCCAATCTGCTGTCCGGAAACACCACAGCCATCTGCTCACCTATAGTCAGCAATCCTGGCTAATAAACAGCTATGCGCACACCCAAAAAGAGCAAACAAATTCGGAATGATGGGCTGGCTGAGCATAGGGAAGGCACGTATAATGCAATTCCATCAGCACCGTGCTTATTGTTTTAAGCAAATAGAGGTTTCTGTTAAGGCGTAACTTGCGACCCATAACCTAAATGTCTACCAAATATTAAGTGCCTTTGTTAATCCGATTTTTTGAAACATTCTTGGCTTTCTCTGCAAGAGTGTGCGCATGATTAATTATTCATGCCAGGAAATAGTTCCAGTGGCACTTACTAAAATATTAAAAATGTCGTGTAAATGAATACACACCCATATGGTGTGGGGGCTGCTGTGTTACTGGGGGAGGGGCGGCTGCGTTCTCGTTCCTCGTAGCGCTACAGATCTTTGCACTCTTCGCCTTGTTTCTACCCACTACTTTCACCAGGAGAGAAAAGTGAGTGGGGCCCCCAGAGCCACTTAAAGCAAACTCCCGCATCCATCCTCCAGGTTCAGAAACACTTCTGCGGATGGCGCGCTCCTCTGGTCTAAGGGGAAGTACTGAGTGCATCTGTGCAAGGCAACGCGAGACTTCTGGAGCCCTATGTAGGTAGCTTCACTAAGAAGCAAATAATGTCCCTTTTGGCCTGGATCACTCTGAATCTACCGGACTTACTTCACCATCCGAACCCCCAGCACCCCACCCCGCCACAAATAAAGTGCTGCTCTTCCCTGTCTGTCCAGTACTCTAACATTGCAGGGGTCGTCGCTTCAAAAGTGAAGAGTTGAGTTCTCTGCTTGAATGGAATCTCTGATTTAGGGACTGTCGGTTGCTTCTCTGAGTAACATCTCTGTATAATTGACGGTGCGGGCGTGTGCTGTTTACCTCTGCGAGTGAAAAGGGAGCTCCCTCCGCAGGGCCTTAGAGGAGCGAAGTCATCTTTAGGCAGAATGAAGAAACACGGGCTAATTACCCATTTCCCACAAGACTGCAGAAACCGCTGTCCCCAAAGGATTAACAAACAACATTACAGACATTATTGTTTGCTGCAGTGGCGTGTTCTTCATAGTCCACCCTTGCTTGGATTCAAAACTAACGCCCCACGCACACCCCACAAACGGAAACCGAGCATTAAGGGCGCAATACAGCCCTGTGGCTCAGGGCCCCTCTCCATTACAGGGTTCACATTCGGTCAAACGCCTTAGAACATGTGTGAGATACAGGAGTGATTCGCAGGGGCCCCTCGTCATATTCTGCTGGAGGACCCGTCATGTTGTGCTGCGTCACCCCCCCCACCCCCCCATTCCCTTTGCACGTGCACACCATGTGGGTCAAGCCCCATTCTGCAGCAAGTGTCCCCTCCCCACCACCTCCGGTAGCCCACAAAGTTCACCCCCACCTCCCTCTGTGTCCGGTCAGGTGGCAGGACCTCACCATTTCCCAGATGCTGCGAAGAAATATCTCCGGACCCCACCCACTGCTCTGGCCCAGCCGGTGCGATGAGGCATAGCTGGCATCAAATATGACCCAGCAACTATGAAGCTGAGAAATGGGCATGGATGCGGCCAGCTGGAGGTTTGAGCTTGTGTGAGACAGAGTGAGCCCTCGTGCCAACATATGACTGTTGCAGGGAGCCTCCTTTACTTTCCCAAGTAGAAGCATATTACAGCAGCCTCGTGCTTTCAATGACGTCACTTCGTATTTTAGAGATATGTTTTGATTGGTGCGTGTTTGTATACAGTATTTGTATGCAGTGCGCGTTCTGTGTGTGGTTGTATGTACGGTGCTTGATTTTTGTAATAGAATAAACGCCAGTGCCCCACCGTTTTCTTCAGGAGCTCACGGCCTTTGCTGTCAAAGGTCGGGCACCGCGAGAGTGCCTGATCTTGCGTCCACCGCTTTAATCCACCACCAGCTGCCCCCTGCCTCTTTATCTCACTCTTTGTTGTTCTTTTCTATCTGATTTCCCCTTTTGTAACGTTTCCCCCCTCTTCATCTTGTTGGCCTTTTTTTGCATACTTCTCTCTCTCTCTTGCTTTGGATAAGGGTATGCAGAGGAAAAGTAATTTTAGATCCTGAAACATGAGTGCAGGTGTGCGCCACCTGCCACCACCGGTTCAAATTTACCAGGGTGTGTGTGACATGACAGTGGTATTGTGTTATGCGTGAGTGCACGTAGAGTGTGCTACGGTATTCACGCATGCGTTGGTTGTGTTTACTATTGTGTTAGGGTTGTTTTGGATTTAGAAATGCTGTTACGTGCATGAGCGCGGTTTCTTATGCCATCGATGGTGCAGGTGCAGCCATATGTAGAAAATGTGTGCTTGTTGAAGTTTGTGTGTGTTTCCTCTGCGTGCGTGTATCTGTAAGAAAGAAAAAAACATAATGCATATCCGATTGCACGGGCTGTGTTTGTGTATTAGAGCAGACGATTGGCAGGTCATCATGAACACTATTTAATAAAATCAATATGGCGGTGAAGCTGGACACGTGCTTTTCACGACGATGTCCTGTCAGGTTATTCATACTTATACCAATTAATTGATTGAAGATAGGGCACTACTTCTCCGATGATATTTAGTGGATTTCATACCCCACATCTTCGCCTCCGCTCTGTTCGCTGGTCGCTGCAGAGAGAGCCCCCCTGCTCCAGCTGGGCACGAGGGTGTCTGTTGCCCCTCCCGCCCCTCCTTGGCCATTCCCACAGCCTGTGAAAGTGTTCGCAGTGAATGCCCCCCTCAGCCCCCCCAGGCCCACCTTTGACACGGCAGGCTTTGCTGACAATAGGGGGAGAGGCTCTCCCACGTGCAGGGCGGCAGCAGGCCCTCCTCATGGAGGGTCCGCCGGGGAGCGTTGTCAGGCACGTGAGAGGAGGGTAATCTCACTGACCCCTGCGGCTCACACCCCCTCAGGCACCAAAGGGCTCCCGACATCTGCAAATAAAGCCCACACTTAAGAGCCGGCGATGCTTCCTTGCAAAACAAAGGCCGCAGTCAACATTACAGGCAGACCGTGTATGCCCCCTCCCCCTTCTTTAACGAGAGCCCTCAGACGTCACCAGGAGCGGCCACTACACAGGGCCGGCTCCTTTCTCTGCACCTGACAATAAAACTTCTCAGAACATTCTCGAAGCTGTCTGAGCACACTTCTCTCAGACACACACATGCCCATTGTTCTTCAACTTTGATGTGTTTTTTTTTAACTTCTGCACAACACTTAGACATTTCCAGAGAGGAAAGAAACCTAAGTACTCCACACGCTTCTTGAAATTATGAAAGAAAATGCCAAATACGGATGAATCTAAGCATATCCGTCAGAAGTTGTCTCCGAGTAGCAGCAAGGCGGCTGGCGGCTTCCGGTACTGATGAGAAGTTTCTCAGCGGACATAACGCGATCTGATAAATCAAACGCACGTTATGTACAAAGTTATATATGTCAAAGAAGAAACGGGCGACCGACAAAAAAAGATAATGTAGTAAAGAGAGTTATGCATCAGGAAAGACGGCATCACCCCACGAGGCGGCACAATGTACAATGGGGCTCTTTGTACCGGGGAGGAGATGAAGGGCCGGCGCGGGCCTTTGAACGTCATCTCGCGAGCAGATAAAGCACTTAACAGGGACCCTGGAGCCAGGGATAAGAACTGTTTGCAGAACATCAATCACACTTCGGACCACCAAAGTAATGTGATCCAGGAATGCGATCAACGAGGAAAAAACTCATTTTCAAAGAAAAAAACGCACCAAAATGAAGGAAGTCCAACTTCAAATTGTTTGTACTTTGCAACTATTTCACGCATGCACTTGAACAACTGTCTGAATTAAAGATGGCCTCGCTGGTGTCAGCATCTTTGTCAATTCATACGCATCAAGTCAATAAGGCACACTGATTGAACACTGTGTGAAATAAAGTAGGCACTGGTTGCTTAAAGCTTAGTTTCTTCAGACTCAAAATGCGCATTCATTAAAAACTAAGTATTTTTTCCTTCCACTGTGGTGTAGATGCTTTTAATGATTCGACTTACTTCAAGTTTATTTGAATGCAAATGCACCTTTCAAGGTGTTAAGTACTGTCTGCATACTTGTTAGTACTGCGCCTGCCAACTATCACTCTGTTTAACAGTTTTTTTTTCTCTCCAGGAGGCAATCGCCATATACCTGAAAGAGGATAAACTGCATTGCTTTCTAGGAGGTAAATAGACATGGGGATAACTAGACATTGTCTGGATACCGGTGCTAATTACAAATATGAGACAACATCACAAGTAGGGGCATGACTGCACAGAACCATGCCCACATCCAAATTAAAACGAATTCACAGAGAGTTATGGTAGATAAGACAACGTATACAGATAGCGCTCAATCTCTTTTGTTCCACTCCAGAAAAATAATGTTCTCAGCAATACAATGAAAGCAACCACTGCCTATCGCATGAAATCACACTTCACTAATATGCCGCTGTTGCATTCCAACACCCTTCCACCCCACACAAAATACACCATTGGAGCAAATTATTCTACCTCATAGTCCTTTCGTCTCACTCCATTTCTCTCTGCGGCAGCATATAGCAGGACAAGAGCAGAACTCTGATCTGCACCATAGAAACCAAAACATTTCCTGCATAGGCCACACCACAAACCACCACCCTTTCAAACAGACACACCTCAAGAAATTGAAACCTTTCCTAACCCACGATGACCTCAAGACAGTAGTCCAATCCCTAGTTCTCTCTAAAATCGACTACGGGAACGCCATCCTTACAGGGACTCCAAACACTCACCTAGCCCCTCTAAGGGCAGTGCTGAACATGTCCGCTCGACTCGTATCTGGAGTTAAAAGATTTGAACACATCACTCCAGCTCTCAACTGCCTCAATTGGCTTCCCATGGAAGGGAGATGTATCTATAAACTGGCCTGCATCACGCACGAAACCCTTCACTCTCCTGCCCCCAACTACCTAAATAACAAACTGATAAGAGCAGGTCAACCCAGAAACTGAGAAGCTTCAACTGTCTCCTTCAAATTCCTCCGAAAATGAAAAAAAAACACCCAATACCGATCGTTCTCTGGCAACGCTCCCAGGATTTGGAACACTCTCCCTGGGGTCCTCAGATGCAACCCCTCCTTCTCCTGTTTCAAAAGGGACCTGAAACTCCATCTCCTAAACAAATGCTTTCAGGACCAATGTCAACTTACCTGGACTACTATATCCAAGTTGTCTCCTCTCTCCCTCGGCATTCAAGGATAGTGGGTGACCGGACTATGTCATTCTCACCTGTTTCTTTTTATTGCTCTCTCCCCCTCCGCTGCACTGCATATTTATTTCCCATGCTGTATTTTTTTTTCTTTGGTTTACTTCCTTACTGCCAGCCTACTATGTAATGTAATGTCCTCCTGCTGTTTACTGTGTGTATGTAAAGCCCTCTGATACCTACGGGTTAAGCTAGCGCTATATAAAACTTTAAAAATAAATAAATAATGTAAATATGGAAGTTAAGACCCTAGGGAAAGAGCAGGGCGCTTAAGATCATCCGTACAGGAGGACCCTGACCACTCCCTGGAAGGAGGGGGAAGAAAATGGTTGCAGGGGGAAGAGGATAGGGGCAGCTTTGAAGAGAACAAGGGAATGGGAGGATGGATGATCCCGGCCGCAGAGTATAGACCCTAAGGCAATGAACGCCCACCCTTACAATACAGTAGTCATCGTTTTGTACTCATTTGCTGTGGTCTGTCCTTCACAAGTGCTGACCTCCAGCACCTCTTATAGTATTACATTTGGCGATGAAGTGGTCCTAAATCCATGTGAGTACAGACTATTTACAAGCACCAGCAGCTCTGCAGCAAATGTTAGAGAGCTGAGAGTATGGTGAGGGTGCCTGGGAAGCCATGAGGGAGCCAGCAAAGTCACAGGATTAGAAGCAGTGCCATCATCAATTCAATGACAGTTAAAGGGACCACTGTGCTGGTTGTATGCGATTTCATAGAAAAACAATTTCATAGAATACGATTACTGAGAAACAATTTACCTAAATTGTTTAATGGAAATTTGCAGGATGAATGGCATTTGCCATTTCATAGAAACCAATTCATAGAATAACTTTTTATCTTCCAAAATTGACTTTTTGATGCTTGATTTTAAAGGTGTGATTGCAATGATTGCAGGTTTTACTCACATTTTCGTCAGAGGTATATATTTCAGTGCTATACTTGAGGGGACATTACTTTGGATTTATATTGTTTACACTGTCGGACAATCACTTCAGATGATTTTACATCTCTGACCTCGCACTGCCTCTAAGAGCCATCTATCCCTAACCCCATCGCAACCTCTGTCACATAAAAAACCCTTCACCACACATAAACTACACCCATCTCTGATCCTTAAAATAAGTGATTCCCTGACTCTAAAAGCTATTTCTACTCATAAACTCCACCCATCCCTGAACTCTAAAAATTCCTCACCAAGCCTAAACTCCACCCATCCCTAACCTCTAACCTTCACCCATTTCTGAACCCTAACATCTACTTTCTATGTCTAAACCTCACCAATCCCTTAAAAACCCTCAACACATTGGAATAACGCAAAAGTATGGGACATCCCTGCAGAATATGATGAGAGGCCCCTCAGCCTTCAATGTCTCACAGCTATTCATTGACCTTTGGCTGAATGGAGGCCTCTTGAAGGGTTTATTACCCCTAAACTCCACTCACACCAGATCCCTAAAAACCCCTTCTATATCCAAACTCCACTCACCTCTCACCCATAACCACTCAAAACCCTAAACTCTACCCATTCCTGAATCCAAAAGCTCATCCTGACCATAAACTCCACCCAAACTCATCACCACGTCTAAATTCCACTCCTTCGTGCACCCTAAAAAAAACCTCACCATCTCTAATCTCCACCCATTCTTGATCGCTAAAATCCCTCACCACCAATATACTTCTCCTAGCCATGGGGCCTAAAAACACTTCCTTTACCGGCAGGTTTCTAGACCCATAGCTCAGTGAGCATGACAATCATACATGCCCACGGAGGGTCTCCCTGTTTACACGGATTAAGGCCCTGGAGCTTGTATCTGAGGTCTAGGGGAGGCATGTATAGTGCACCCCTGTTTCACAGAGAGTGGCTACTACCCTCTCTCTACACATGTTGTGATAGACTAACAGAGGTGGCAACAATAAATCTATAGTCAGAAATATCTGTATCCCTGTAGTTAACAATGATGGATGACTAGCCACCCTTCAGATCAAGTCTGTGCAGTCTCTCATGCCTGTGATCTTGTTGCCTTTGTCTACCTGACGTGTGTTTCAGAGCCTGTAGGTGTACTGGGGAAGGATGGTGAGTTGAGCCATCGTGTGTAATGTGAGCTGTTCTGCTGGACATTATAGCTCCTCCGTTCACAAATTCCCTGGACAGGGCTGATGGCCTTGGAGTTGGCTTTTGCTCTTATCTGTGTTTATCTGCCCTAAGCCTGCTAGGAGGGACCATTTCTGTTGGGAGAATGTCAGGCTCCCTAGTCTGGAGGTAATTAAAGTAACTCTCTGGGGCATAGCCCGAGCTGGTATGATGGAAGATAGTAGGTTATCTTTTGCATGGTTTGGTCGCACAGTGAACACTCAATCAGAGGTGGTAAAAGTCTGGCCTTAGAGGTCAGTGGTTGTTCAAGAAGGGTCTTTGATTCTGAAGAGGCCGTTCATGGCCCACAGTGTCAAGGCAAGATAAGAAGCTTGTTCACCGCGTATCTGCACACCCCTGGATAGGGGCTAAATTGAGGACATTTTCTCTATGACTGATGGATTATGCTGCATAGAAATGTGCCCGATTGACGAGGAGTAAGGACATCAGTAGCATCGGTCAGAGAACCAGCTGGTCCTGAGAAGGTTGTGGAGCTGGTGCTGTGAACAAGTTATCTGCAGACAGCTGCCCAAGATAAGGAAAGGAAGCTTGCCGCTCATCAACAGAGATAGAGGGAGATGGGGAAGCTTGATCCCAGTACTTGAAAATGAGATCGCTTTGCCCAGACCGCTCCCCTGCACTGTAGAAGCCTGTGTGATACTTCTAGTTTAAAGAGGTAGCTGGGTAATAGAGTCCGTTGGAACAGGACCCCCCTCCTTTCTTTTTAGGTCTCGCCTGGGCAGCGCGCATGCGCTGCACTAAGAGATGACCTTTAGAAATTGATCAGCTCTTTTCAAGCACTCGTGCTTGTGCTGACATCTACCAGCTCATGTTCAGGGTTGGACATGCCTCGCCTCTCCTGAGCCAAGCTGCCCCCGTCAGTCATTGGTTGCCGGCAGCATAGGTGTAGGAGAGTAGGGTCTGCTTTCCTATGGTCACCCCACTTTTTGCTTTTTGCTTCACTGGTTTTCGACTTAATGTGGCGGTGGGCCTGCTAATCAGACCCACAGCCCTGCTGTTCTCTCTCTAAATTCACAACCATGTACTTTAGGTACATTACCAATTGGGTATTGGGTCACCTTATCAGCCCCTGTACAGCGTACTATAGGTACCCAGGGCATAGGTGCATCCAAGGCCTACCAGGGGCTGCAGCATATCTTTTGCCACCCCTGGCTGGCCAACCAAAGAATGGTGATCATCATATACCAGGCCAACTTCTCACATTGGTGTGCAGCGGTTGGGATTTGAGATTGCTGTTTGTTTTACCAATTGTAATCTTTGACAGTATCATTTGAAAGATCACATCAAGTACCATAGGTACATATAAACAAAGCTTTAAATACTTAAGTTCTACTGAACTTAGTGGTTGTAGATCAAAGGGCTTAGCACACCCTGACTACAACTCCTAGAGAGGTTCAAGTATGTAAAAACTTAGGGGCCCGATTCACAGAATTCTTTAAGACTCAATCCTAAACTTACTACTATTTTGGTATTCACAGAATGCACTTACTCATTTCGGTATTCACAGAATGCACTTACTCATTTTGGTATTCACCGAAGGCACTTACTCATTTCGGTATTCACAGAAGTTAGTAGTCCTAACTTTAGGACTCCTAAATGCCTTCTGTGAATACCGAAAGTCTTAAAATTAAGATTTTTCTCAATTTAATAGTAGTAAAGTTAGGACTCCTACCTTTAGGACTCCTAAATGCCTTCTGTGAATACCGAAAGTCTTAAAATTAGGATTTTTCTCAATTTAGTAGTAGTAAAGTTAAGACTCCTAACTTTAAGTCTCCTAAACTGTGAAAATCTTTCGGTATTCACATAAGGCATTTCGGACTCCTAAAGTTAGGAGTCCTAACTTTACTACTACTAAATTGAGAAAAATCCTAATGTTAAGACTTTCGGTATTCACAGAAGGCATTTAGGAGTCCTAAAGTTAGGAGTCCTAACTTTACTACTATTAAACTGAGAAAAATCCTAATTTTAAGACTTTCGGTATTCACAGAAGGCATTTAGGAGTCCGAAAGTTAGGACTACTAACTTCTGTGAATACCGAAATGAGTAAGTGCCTTCTGTGAATACCGAAATGAGTAAGTGCATTCTGTGAATACCAAAATAGTAGTAATTTTAGGATTGAGTCTTAAGTTCATTCTGTGAATCGGGCCCTTAGTGTAGGTAGGTGCACACACCCACACCTCACTAGTCATGCCTGGCACAGGTGAACCATCCAGTTCTCTACCTGTGGAAAGTGACCTTAACAAGGCACCCTCCAGCTATGAAAAACTCAGCTTCAGAGACTTGAGTGCCTTGTGCACCTCAAGGGGGTTGAAAAGGGGTCATAACCCCACCATCCCAATCCTGATACATATCCTGGAGAAAGCTGATATGGAGAAGGCTTCTGAAGTCCTCTCAGGTAATGCAGGAGCAGGGGCCCCCATAGATGATGAAACCATCACTCCAGAGGTTGAGGAGGTAGATGGGGATGAGTCAGATGATCAGGGGGATAGTCGGGTTCAGGTCAGAAGGCTTAGCCAGGCTAACCAAAGCTTACATGGGAATGGAGAAGGGTTTCCCCCCTCCAGACCTAATAGTAGGCTTCTCCCTGGCAATAGAAGGTACAGGTCTCATTCCAGGGAGTCTATCATTTCCAATGCCTCCAGGGGTTCTCAAAGGGGAATGACTTCCACCCAGAGAAGGGAGCATGAGGCTAGGATGAGAGCTGTCCAACTTCAGATAGAGAAAGAGGAAACAGCCCTGGCCCAAGCTAAACTTGCTTTAGCAAGGGAACAAAGATTAAGTGGATTAGATTCCACTGGTGGCAGCAGTATCCCTAAGGATAAAGACAGGTCCTATGATCATAGAAACCTGAGTAAGATTGTGCCCCTCTACAGAGATGGGGATGACATCCACAAATGGATGACTACTCTGGAGAGAGCCTGCATGGTACAGCAGGTTCCCCAAGATCAGTAGGCAGCAATCTTGTGTCTCTGCTTCTCAGAAAAAAGGAAGAGACAAGCTCCTCACTGTTAGACCTGAGGATGCTACAAACTACACAGTCCTGAAGAGTGCTCTTATTGAGGGGTTTGGCCTAACCACTGAGCAATACAGGTTGTTGTTCAGAGATACCAAAAAAGCTCAGACTCAGGACTGGACTGATTTTGTTGATTGTGCCACTAAGGCTCTGGAAGATTTGTTGCTTGGTAGTAAAGTTAAAGACTATACAGGATTGTATAATTTGATCATGAGAGACCAAATCCTTAATAACTGTCAGAACCAGTTGTTGCACCAACACCTGATTGACTCAGATCTGACCTCTCCCCAAGAATTGGGAAAGAAGGCAGACAAATGGGTCAGAACCAGGGTTAAGCAGAAACCCCAGAACCATGGAGGTGATCAGAAAAAGGCAGACCAGAAGGGTGGAGATCAGAAACAAAAAGACCAGAAGTCATCTTCAGGCCCCCAAAATACTACTAATGAGGGGGGGGTCCCAAACTGGAAAGAAAAAGAAGAAGAATGATGGCCCAAAGAAACCTTGGTGTAATTACTGTAAGTCAGTTTCTCACTGGTTTAGTGAGTGCACCAAGAAAGGTACAGCCCCTGCCACTGCAGCCGCTAAGGCAACTGCACCTCCTAGTACAGTCAACAGTGGCAGCCCCCAAACTAAAGCTATAGTGGGGTTAACCATGGGTACTGAGATGGAGTCTGGCTTAGTCAGAATTCCTACTCAGGCAGTCTTCTTGATCTGTGATGTGGACATGGCTATGTCCACTACTATGAGTCCCAATACTTTGGGCAAGTACAGGCAGACGCCTTTTATTAATGATAAAGTGGCTCAGGCCGACAGGGACACATGTGACAGTGTCACTATGGTGACAAATAACTTTGTGGACCCTGGAAAAATTGTACTGGGTGATAATTACCTGGTGACCAATGCTAGCAATGTCATTACTCCCCATAGTGTGGCAATTGTTAATTTCTCCTGGGGAGGGGTAACTGGCCTCAAGAGAGTTGTGGTAAGTGCAGACCTCCCAGTTGAATGGCTTTTGGGCAATGATCTAGAGGACTCAGGGCTAGATGTAGGTAATCTGAATTTACCGATTCATAAATACCAAATTTTACTGATTCGGTATTTATGAATCGGTAAATATGAAGGGGGGAGATGTAGGTATTTCCAGATGTTGAAATACCGAATCGTTAAAATTCGGTATTTACCGATTCGGTAAATACCGAATCGGTATTTCCTATTGATTCCTATGGGCTGTGAAGCCCATAGGAATCAATGGGAAATACCGATTCGGTAATTACCGAATCGGTAAATACCGAATTTTGCAAGGGTGCAGGGGGTGTCACTTTGACACCCTCTGGCACCCCAAAAATAGGCATGTGCGCCATGTTGCACACAGACATGCCCTAAGGGCATGTCTGTCTGTCACATGCCATAGGTGTGCATGCACACATGTGCATGCACACCTGGAATCGGTATTTTACGACCCAATTGGAATGTGTGGTAAAATACCGATTCGGTAAGGCCTGTGGGGCTCAAAAGAGTCCCACCTACATTTCAAAATTACCGAATCGGTAACAATACCGATTTGGTATTTTGCCAATTCGGTAAATTTACCGAATCGGTAAAATATAGGCCCCCTACATGTCAAAAGCCAAATACCGGTCGGTAACGGCCGAATTCGACCGTTACCGACCGGTATTTAGCTACCTACATCTGGCCCTCAGTATGGTCAGACGTGGAGTACAGGACTCATGCAGAGATGCTAGGTATCTCAGCACATGTCCTTGCTGTGATCAGGTCACAACCCAAGAGAAAGAGCAAGAGGGTAAAGGCAGTGCCTTCCCCTTGCCCCAGGTTGAGGATCAGTCCTTTCAGGAGGATGGTTCTGTGATCCAAGAGGAGACTGTCATGGAAGAGCTTGAACCTGATCAGGTTGAGTTTCTGGGGACAGGGGGACCCTCAAGGGCAGATCTGGGGCAGGCTGTTAACTTGTCCTTCTCTTGAACCCCTCAGACAGCAGGCTGCTGCTGAGGCTGCTGGGAATGCTCAAGGTACCCATAAGTGTATTGGGATGATGGGCTCCTTTATTCAGAGGCTAGAGACCCCAAGCCTGGTGCTTCCAGGAGGTTGGTCATACCTCTGCAATTTAGGGGCTTCCTTTTAACCTTGGCCCATGATATTCCTCTAGCAGGACACTTAGGCCAGAACAAGACTTGGGACAGGCTTGTCGCTCACTTTCACTGGCCCCATATGTCACAGGACACAAAGGAGTTTTGTCGCTCCTGTGCTACCTGCCAAGCCAGTGGCAAATCAGGTGGCACCACAAAGGCCCCCCTCCTACCACTACCTGTGGTGGGGGTACCCTTTGAGAGAGTGGGGATAGACATTGTTGGACCAATGGATCCCCAAACAGCATCTGGGCACAGATTTATACTGGTGGTAGTGGATCATGCCACCAGGTATCCAGAGGCTATTCCCCTGAGGACCACAACAGCTCCTGTTGTGGCAAGGGCCCTTCTTGGAGTTTTCTCCAGAGTGGGCTTTCCAAAGGAGGTACTTTCAGACAGAGGTACCAACTTCATGTCTGGATATCTAAAAGCAATGTGGAAAGAGTGTGGTGTTAACTATAAGTTCACTACACCCTACCATCCACAGTGCAATGGGCTTGTTGAAAGATTCAATAAGACCCTAAAAGGGATGATAAAAGGGTTACCTGAAAAGCTTAGGCGAAGATGGGACATCCTTTTACCCTGCCTTCTGTTTGCTTACAGAGAGGTCCCACAAAAGGGGGTTGGCTACAGCCTTTTTGAGCTTTTGTTTGGGCATCCTGTAAGAGGGCCCCTGTGTCTTGTGAAGGAAGGATGGGAGTTACCTCTCAAAAAGCTTAAACTTGACATAGTGGACTATGTACTTGGTCTCCGCTCCAGGATGGCTGAATACATGGAGAAGGCTTCCAAAAACCTTGAGGCCAGCCAAGAACTCCAAAAAGCTTGGCATGACCAAAAGGCTGTGCTGACTGAGTACCAGCCAGGGCAGAAGGTGTGGGTGTTGGAGCCAGTGGCCCCAGCAGCCCTCCAAGACAAATGGTATGGACCCCACACCATAATTGAGAAAAAAGGGAGAGGTTGCCTACTTGGTGGACCTTGGCACCTCTAGAAGCCCCCACAGGGTGCTCCATGTCAACAGATTGAAGGCATATGTGGACAGGGCAGACATGGGCTTGCTCATGGCTACAGATGGGGAGCAGGAGGAAGAGAGTGACCCTCTCCCAGGCCTGTTATCCCACAACCCTGATGATGGCTCAGTTGATGGTGTGGCCTTAGCTGGCAGCCTCACTGTCCAGCAGCAACAGGACTGCAGACAGGTTCTACAGTCTTTTAGACATATGTTTTCATTGACACCTAGTCAGACTAACTAGTGCACCAATGATGTTGACACTGGTGACAGTCTGCCTGTGAAGAGTAAGATCTACAGGCAACCTGACCATGTCAGGGACTGTATAAAGACTGAGGTGCAGAAAATGCTTGAGCTTGGAGTAATTGAGCCACCTGAGCCTCTAGTAAGCACCAGAAACGGAAAGGAGGGCAGGGTCCTTTCACTTCCAAGGTGATTAAATGCTCTAAATGTCACCGAAAAGGACACTTACAGCCAGATTGCCCAGGGAAGGATGTGGTGCCAGCGGCACCCGTGATAGAAAGTGTGCTTTCAGTGGGGGTAGACATGAAGGGAGGCTCAACAGAGTTTAACTTATTCACCATAGACACTTGGGAACGTGACCCAGAAGCCCAGAAGCATATTCACCCTAAATCAACAGAGTATATGAGTGTGGAGAGTATCAATGGAAGCAAGGTTCCCACTATGAGGGATACAGCTGCCGACAGGACTATGGCTGAGCGGAAAGATCTCACACTGAGGAGGTCATCCCTGGTTCTGAAGGTTATAGATTCCTAGCTAGCAGTGATGACATAGAGTACCCTCTTGCTAGTGTGGAGGTACAGGTGAATGGCAAGAAGGCCATGGTCAACGTGGGGGTGCGAGAGAAGCAGGGCAGTAGGTGCTTTTTGGGGATTTATCTGGTTGATTCCGGGTTAGTAGCAGACCCTGAGGCCTATATGGCCTGAATTTCATAAGCTGTGCTCACTAGACACAAACTATAAAACTGCTTCATAGTGCAGTGGGTCCCACTCTAGCAGACAGGAGACTACAGGGGAAAAGGCCAGAACAGGAACCAAGGACAGATTCTCAGACGGCATATGTCCTAGTATCTGCACCTCCTGCTCCAGTTGGAGAGGACAGGGCATCCAGAGGCAGATAAGCTGTTGGAGTCTGGATCCCGGCCAGGGTTACATGAGCTGCTGGTGGCAGGAGGACCATCCAGTGAGGAATTTTGTAAGGCACAGCCTGAGTGTCCTGAGTGTGACTGCTCAGGAACAGGTCTGGAGCAGTCAGAAAGCGCAAGGTGGCTTGGGAAGATGAACTCCTTTACAGTGAGCCCACTGACCCAGAGCAAGGAGTCAGCAAATGGTTGGTGGTTCCTCAGGTGCATAGGAATTTGCTGTTGCAGATAGCCCATGAAGTACCGCTAGCTGGTCACTCGGGCATTAGAAATATGAAGGACAGGTTAGCACCTCTACTTTACTGGCCAGAACTTGTCCAGGATGTGGATATGTTTTGCCAAACATGTCTGGTCAGTCAGGCCAGCAGCAAGTCTGATGACCAGACAAAGGCCCCCTTGGTGCCCCTACATGTCATAGGGGCACCATTTGAAAGGGTGGGGATTGATATGGTTGGTCTGTTTGACCCTCTATCATCCTCAGGCAAAAATAAAAAAAATTCTGGTTGTGGTGGATCATACCACCAGGCACCCTGAGGAGGTGGCTTAGAGGAGCACTAATGCCAAGATGGTAGCTAGGGCTCTTCTAAGGATCTTTTCCAGGGTTGGATTTCCATAGACGGTGGTTACTGATAGGGAAACCAACTTCATCTCGTCGGATATGAAGGCCATGTGGGAAGAGGTAGGTTTGACTTACCACTTTTCTACCGCTTACCACCCCCAGACCAATGGTTTGGGGCAGCTCTTCAATAAGATCCTAAAGAGTAGGGTGGAGAGGAGACACAGTCTTATCCTCTCAAGAAGAAGTGGGATCTCCTCTTCTCATGTCTGTTGTTTGCTTACAGGGAGATACTGCAGAAATGAGTAGGGTTCAGTCCCTTTGAACTTCTTTTTGGTCATCCTCCTCAAGGTCACCTGACTTTGGTCAAGGAATGCTGGGAGGGCAACCCTAAGTCCCTTACCCATGATGTGGTACACTATGTCCTAGGCCTCCGTAGACTGATGGCCCAGGTCATGAGTGAAGCAAAGAACAATCTTCAAGCCAGCCAGGAGCTGATGAAGGAGTGGTATGACAAAAAAGCTATGCTGACTCGGTTCCAGGTGGACCAGGAATTGTGGGCCCTGAAGCCGATTTATCCCTGTGCTCTTGAGGAGAACTGGTGTGGCCCCTACAAAGTTGTTAGGAAGATTTCTGATGTCAACTATTTAGTTGACACAGGTGCTGCATGGGAGCCCAAAAGAGTGTTCCATTCCAATCTGCTGAAGCTGTGTCTTTGAAGGGATTACACTGCTGTTTTCCTTGCAATGACTGTAGAAGTGGAAGAGGAAGGTGAGCCACTCCCTGACTTATTGCAAAGCGGTGAGAAGGATGGCTCAGTTGAGGGAGACATCTGAATAGCAGGTGAAGTGTAAAGAGCAGCTGGGGAGATTTTCCCATTTTTTAAAATTTATTCCAGAGGTGACACCTGTTTGCGTGCATAACATAGTGTCATGTAGTTTCCACTAATCAGTAGGAAGTGTGCGTTTAGGCACAACATAAACTTAGGTGATTCCATGTACCCCCATAGGAGATGTTGTCCTTGTACCAGTTAGCTCACAGTGCACTGTTAGTCCTCCTAAACCCGAACAGGGAGCGAACTGGTTTGGCAACCACTGAACATGACAACTCTGTTTCCTCAGGAACCATTATAACAGATTTCAAACTTTCGCTCAATCACTCGTGCTTCATTGTGCTCAGAGAAACATGGAAATACACGAAGGGGAATGTTCAATATTTATTGAACCCTAGTGATTCATGTATAGAAAATATGGGCTGCGATGATTAATACACAAAAGCAGACAAAAGTGATAAGAAGTGTCAACATAGTGAATGAAACAAAGAGTTCCACCATCTTGTTGGGAAAGGTTATATATGCATACAAATAAAAGATGATAACAATCTAGCATACTCATATGATGCTAACTGTATCTTACATGTCTAGGGTGTGAAAGTACGATCTGCCAAGAAACCCCCCGTGTGGGTGAACTAACCCCTTTTCCTGGAGTGTATGCCCAGTCTTGGTCATAAACTGGACACCCCTCACATAGATGTCAGTCACCTGCTAGGTGGAAGCTTCAGCATGGAGGGACCCCTCGAAGTCAGCAGAAGTGTCTCCTCTGATTTTGTTAGGAAACAAAAGGCTATATATAGAAAATGACATCCTTGCCTCAGGCCAAGGTTGTGATCAGGCAGCCATTGTTTGCGTTCCACAGAATGACGGCTGTGTCACAATATGGATGTAATAATAAAACACATGTGTCTTGCGCACATGAGACTCCTTGCACCAATGCCATGGCAGTGTGATAGCATTCTCACGAAGTGTTCTATGTCAGCAAGGTCGGTGTTTCTGTGAAACCAGTCTAGCATCAAAAATGCAAAATGTGTGTCAAATGTTAAAGTGGCAAAGAGAAGGCATCTTTAGGACAAGGAATCTCTTACATTCAAGAATAGCACTAATTCCTACCGGGCCTAACTAGGGCACATGACAAAAGATACAGGGGACACCCTGGCTGTTAAGAGCAAGATGTACAGGATGTCAGACCGGGCCCAAGAGTACATCAAGACTAAAGTGTCCAAGATGCTGGATCATGGGGTTGTTGAACCCTCCCGTAGCCCCTGAGCAAACTCAGTAGTGCTGGTGCCTAAGCAGGGGTCAGCTGACCTGAGCCTCTGTGTGGACTATCACACAGAATACTGTAAAGAAACTGATGCTCATCCTATTCCCAGAGCTGATGGGCTTGTGTATAGGTTGGGCGCTGCAAAGTAACTTAGTACTTTTGATCTAACCAGCGGTTACTGGCAGACGGCATTAGCTCATGGTGCCATGAAGATAACATTTCCAACCCCAGGGGGCCCATACCAATTTAAAGTTAAGCCTTTTGGATTGAAGAATGCTCCCGTCACTTTCCAGTGCCTAGTCAACCGTGTATTGTCAGGCCTAAAAGAGTCCGTGTGGCACTTCTGGATGACATTGCTGTGTGAGCACCTCCTCGGAGTACCACATGGAACACCTGGAGCAGGTGTTGGTAGGATGAAGAGGGTCAAATTGACCATCAAGGCAACCAAGTGTCAAGTTGGGCAGTCCTCTGTTGCTTATCTTGGGTATCAGGTGGGTAATGGGAAGGCTCAGCCATGGAGACTAAAGTCCATGCATTGCTGGGCTGGGAGATTCCCACTACTCAGACCCAGGTAAGGGCTTTTTGGGTCTTACTGGTTACTGTCGTAATTTTGTAGCAAACTATGGGACTATAGTTGCTCCATTGACAGCCCTGACCTCTAAGAAACAGCCCATGAAGGTTATCTGGACCGAAGAGTTTCAGACAACATTTGATGAATTGAGGGCCGCACTATACAATGCACCTGTGTTGAAGGCCCCTAATTAAAGTCAGACAGCCGCAGCCGGTAGTCGGAGTACCGGCCGAGCTGTGACGTGGGGAGGGGCAGTGTGAGGGGTAGTAAGGTATGGATTACGGACTTTAACAGGTAAGTAAACATATAAATAAATAAAATGAATTTGGTTGCGTGCACTGCATCACCAAATGCGATGCAGTGCACGCAACAACATTCGTTTTATTTATTTATATGTTTACTTACCTGTTAAAGTCCGTAATCCATACATTACTACCCCCCACCCTGCCCCTCCCCCTCCCCACGTCACCGCCCGGCCGGTACTCCCACTACCGGCCGCGGCTGCAGTCAGACCTTCTTTGTGCAGACAGATGCGTCAGATGAGGGAGTTGGGTCAGTTCTTGCCCAGCTCACTGAGAAGGGAAGGGAGCATTGGGTGGCCTTTGTCAGCTGCCGACCACTTTCTAGGAAACAGAACTGGTTTTCCGTTGAAAAAGAATGCTTTGCCATAGTGTGGGCCCTACAAAAATTCAGGCTTTACTTGTTTGGCATGAGGTTTATGGTACAGACAGATCACAAGCCCATCAAGTGGCTCATGGTAGTAAAGGGAGAGAACCTAAAGTTGCTCGGGTGGTCCATGTCTCTGCAGGAACTAGATTTTACTGTGGAGAATAAAGCTGGATTAGAGCACGTTATTATAGATGGCCTTTCCTGCAGGTTTAGTCAATCAAATGATCGACCTCCTCCCACTAGGGAGTAAGTACCGGCCATTCTGATCTGGGGGGGTATATGTTGGGACTGGTAAGTCTTCTGCATGTACCTGGAGGAAGTGATTTCCCTGCCTTATGCTGATCTACATGCTAGTCACTTAAAAGTTATTGTTTGGTTTCTAGATCCCTATCTCAGTGTGCATGACAATCATACATATCCACGGAGGGTCTCCCTGTTTACATGGATTGAGGCCCTAGAGCTTGGCTACGAGGTCGAGAGTAGGCATGCATAGTGCACCCTTATTTCAAAGAGAGTGGCTACTGCCCTCTCGCTACACAGGCTGTGACAGGCTGACAGTGGTGGTAGCAATAAATCTATAGACATTGATATCTGTATCCGTGTATTATAACAAGGGTGGGCGACTAGCCACCCTTCTGATCAAGTCTGTGCAGACTCTCATGCCCGAGTTCCTGTTGCCTTTGTCTACCTGATGTTCTGTTTCAGAGCCTGTGGGTGTACAGGAAGGATTGTGAGTTGGGCCATTGTGTGAAATGTGAGCTGTTCTGTTGGACATTTGAGCTCCCCATGCCCTTACGATTCCTTGGAGAGACCTGAAGGGTGGGGGTATACACCGTCTCTTATCTGTGATTAGCTGGCCTAACCCTGCTATAAGGGACCCTTTCTGTTGGGAGATGGTCAGGCCCACCTAGTCTGGAGTTAATTAAATTCCCTCCATGGGGAATAGCTGGAACAAGGGAAGATAGTACTTCATCCTATGCATGTTTTGGTCACGTAGTGAACACGCTATAAATGTCCCTAGTGATTGGAGGGGCATCCAGGATTCCAAAGTAGCAGACCCTCTGATAGGATCAGCCTGTCAATCAGATATGATAAAAGTCTGGCCTTAGTGGTCAGTAGTTGTTCAAGACTGGTCTTCGATTCTGCGGAGGCCATTTGCAGGCCCACAGTGTGAAGGCAGGATAGGAAGCTTGCTCACCGAATCTCTGCACACCCCTCGATGGGGTTTACCTTGAGGAAGTTTTTGCTATGACTGATGGCATATGCTGCAAAGTAATGTGCCAATTTTTATGAGGAGCAAGGACATCAGCAGCATCAGTCAGAGAACCAGCTATTCATGTGAGGCTTGTGAAGTTGGCACTATGAACAAGGAATTGCAGACAGCTGCTCTAGATAGGGAAAAAGGAGCTTGCTGCACATCAATAGAGACAGAGAGAGATGGGTAAGCTTAATCCCAGTCCCTGAAGGTGAGATCACTTTGCCCAGCCCACTCCCCTGTGCAGTAAGAGCCTGTGTGGTACTGCCAGGTTCAAGAGGTAGCTGGGGAATAGAGTCCAGTGGATCAGGACCCCCATATTTTGTTTTGTGATATATGGGGGTATTAGGGTGTCCTGGCACTATGACCAGCCACTACCCACCTACAGCTAGCCAGTGGCTACTGGACAAGTTAGACTCCAGTAAGCTATGCCAAGACATCAGGCACATGTGATCAGATCCCTGGCGCCACTAGAGCAGTGTCCTCACTCCAGACGGGAGAACACTTCTGTTGCCTTGGAAGGGGGTTAAGGGTTGATCAAGATCATTTGACGTCATATCAAATGCTGAAACTATATCACTTTAATACAAGGATTTGTATCATGGCTCTAGCAAATGACATCATCCATTTGCAACATGGTCTGCACTAAGGCTCTGGAAGGTTTGTTGCTTGGTAGTAAAGTTAAGGACTATACAGTATTGTATAATTTGATCATGAGAGAGCACATCCTTAATAACTGTCAGAACAAGTTGTTGCACCAACACCTGATTGATTCAGATCTGACCTCTCCCCAAGAATCGGGAAAGAAGGCAGACAAATGGGTCAGAACCAGGGTTAAGCAGAAACCCCAGAACCATGGAGGTGATCAGAAAAAGGCAGACCGGAAGGGTGGAGATCAGAAACAAAAAGACCAGAAGTCTTCTTCAGGCCCCAAAATACCACTAATGAGGGGGGTCCCAAACTGGAAAGAAAAAGAAGAAGAATGATGGCCCAAAGAAACCTTGGTGTAATTACTGTAAGTCAGTTTCTCACTGGTTTAGTGAGTGCACCAAGAAAGGTACAGCCCCTACCACTGCAGCCCCTAAGGCACCTGCACTCCATAGTACAGTGTGCAGTGGCAGCCCCCAAACTAAAGCTATAGTGGGGTTAACCATGGGTACTGAGATGGAGTCTGGCTTAGTCAGAATTCCTACTCAGGCAGTCTTGATCTGTGATGTGGACATGGCTATGTCCACTACTATGAGTTCCATACTTTGGGCAAGTACAGGCAGACGCCTTTGATTAATGATAAAGTGGCTCAAGCCGACAGGGACACATGTGCCAGTGTCACTATGGTGACACCTAACTTTGTGGACCCTGGACAAATTGTACTGGGTGATAATTACCTGGTGACAAATGCTAGCAATGTCACTACTCCCCATAGTGTGGCAATTGTTAATTTCTCCTGGGGAGGGGTAACTGGCCTCAAGAGAGTTGTGGTAAGTGCAGACCTCCCAGTTGAATGGCTTTTGGGCAATGGTCTAGAGGACTCAGTATGGTCAGAAGTGGAGTACAGGACTCATGCGGAGATGCTAGGTATCTCAGCACATGTCCTTGCTGTGACCAGGTCACAGGCCAAAAAGTGCTTACCTGAACCTGTGCTGGATCTTGAAACTATAGACCAGACACAACCCAAGAGAAAGAGCAAGAGGGTAAAGGCAGTGCCTTCCACCTTGCCCCAGGTTGAGGATCAGCCCTTTCAGGAGGATGGTTCTGTGATCCAAGAGGAGACTGTCCGGGAAGAGCTTGAACCTGATCAGGTTGAGTTTCTTGGGACAGGTGGGCCCTCAAGGGCAGATCTGGGGCAGGCTCAGTTAACTTGTCCTTCTCTTGAACCCCTCAGACAGCAGGCTGCTGCTGAGGCTGCTGGGAATGCTCAAGGTACCCATATGTGTATTGGGATGATGGGCTCCTTTATTCAGAGGCTAGAGACCCCAAGCCTGGTGCCTCGAGGAGGTTGGCCATACCTCTGCAATTTACGGGCTTCCTTCTAACCTTGGCCCTTGATATTCCTCTAGCAGGACACTTAGGCCAGAACAAAACTTGGGACAGGCTTGTCCTTCACTGTTCACTTTCACTGGCCCCATATGTCAGAGGACACAAAGGAGTTTTGTCGCTCCTGTGCTACCTGCCAAGCCAGTGGCAAATCAGGTGGCACCACAAAGGCCCCCCTCATACCACTACCTGTGGTGGGGGTACCCTTTGAGAGAGTGGGGATAGACATTGTTGGACCAATGGACCCGCAAACAGCATCTGGGCACAGATTTATACTGGTGGTAGTGGATCATGCCACCAGGTATCCAGAGGCTATTCCCCTGAGGACCACAACAGCTCCTGTTGTGGCAAGGGCCCTACTTGGAGTTTTCTCCAGAGTGGACTTTCCAAAGGAGGTACTTTCAGACAGAGGTACCAACTTCATGTCTGGATATCTAAAAGCAATGTGGAAAGAGTGTGGTGTTAACTATAAGTTCACTACACCCTACCATCCACAGTGCAATGGGCTTGTTGAAAGAATCAATAAGACCCTAAAAGGGATGATAAAAGGGTTACCTGAAATGCTTCGGCGAAATTGGGACATCCTTTTACCATGCCTTCTGTTTGCTTACAGACAGGTCCCACAAAAGGGAGTTGGCCACAGCCCTTTTGAGCTTTTGTTTGGGCATCCTGTAAGAGGGCCCCTGTGTCTTGTGAAGGAAGGATGGGAGTTACCTCTCAAAAAGCCTAAACTTGACATAGTGGACTATGTACTTGGTCTCTGCTCCAGGATGGCTGAATACATGGAGAAGGCTTCCAAAAACCTTGAGGCCAGCCAAGAACCCCAAAAAGCTTGGCATGACCAAAAGGCTGTGCTGACTGAGTACCAGCCAGGGCAGAAGGTGTGGGTGTTGGAACCAGTGGCCCCAGCAGCCCTCCAAGAGAAATGGTCTGGACCCCACACCATAATTGAGAAAAAGGGAAAGGTCACCTACTTGGTGGACCTTGGCACCTCTAGGATCCCCCACAGGGTGCTCTATGTCAACAGATTGAAGGCATATGTGGACAGGGCAGACATGTGCTTGCTCATGGCAACAGATGGGGAGCAGGAGGAAGAGAGTGACCCTCTCCCAGACCTTTTATCCCACAACCCTGATGATGGCTCAGTTGATGGTGTAGCCTTAGCTGGCAGCCTCACTGACCAGCAGCAACAGGACTGCAGACAGGTTCTACAGTCTTTTAGACATATGTTTTCATTGACACCTAGTCAGACTAACTGGTGCACCCATGAGGTGGACACTGGTGACAGTCTGCCTGTGAAGAGTAAGATCTATGGGCAACCTGACCATGTCAGGGACTGTATAAAGACTGAGGTGCAGAAAATGCTTGAGCTTGGAGTAATTGAGCCATCAGAGAGCCCCTGGGCCAGCCCAGTAGTCCTTGTACCAAAACCTCACACCCAAGATGGTAAGAGAGAAATGAGGTTCTGTGTGGACTATAGAGGTTTCAATGCTGTCACTAGGAAAGATGCTCACCCCATTCCAAGAGCAGATGAGCTCATTGATAAATTGGCTTCTGACACATTTCTGAGCACATTTGATTTGACAGCTGGTTATTTGCAAATCAGGTTAGCTGAGGAGTCCAAGGCCAAAACAGCTTTCTCAACCCCTGGAGGTCATTATCAATTTGTGGTGATGCCCTTTGGTTTGAAGACTACACCTGCCACTTTTCAAAGGTTGGTGAACCAAGTCCTTTCTGGGTTGGATGACTTTTGCGCAGCTTATCTAGATGATATTGCTGTCTTCAGCTCCACCTGGTAGGATCACCTGATCCACCTGAAGAAGGTTTTGGAGGTTAGGCCTGCAAAAGGCAGGCCTAACTATCAAGGCAACAAAGTGCCAGATACGGCAGAGTAAGGTTGTGTACCTGGGCCACCTTGTAGGAGGGGGTCAGGTTCAACCACTGGAGAGTAAGATCCAGACCATACAGGACTGGGCTCCTCCAACCACCCAGACACAGGTCAGAGCTTTCTTGGGCCTGTCTGGGTACTACAGAAAATTTGTAAAGAATTATGGGTCCATTGTGACACCACTCAATGATCTGACATCCAAGAAGATGCCAAAAAAGGTTCAGTGGACAGTTAGCTGTCACAAGGCATTTGATAGCCTGAAGAAGGCCATGTGCTCTGCACCTATCTTAAAGAGTCCTGACTACTCCAAAGAGTTTATTGTCCAAACCGATGCTTCTGAGTTGGGGGTGGGAGCTGTGCTTTCGCAACTTAATGTAGATGGTCAAGACCAGCACATTGCTTTTATTAGCAGGAGGCTGACCCCTAGAGAGAAACGTTGGTCAGCCATTGAGAGGGAGGCCTTTGCTGTGGTTTGGGCCCTGAAGAAGTTGAGATCATACTTGTTTGGCACTCACTTCAAGATTCAGACAGACCATAAGCCCCTCTTGTGCGTAAATCAGATGAAGGGTGAAAATCCCAAATTGCTCAGGTGGTCCATTTCCCTACAGGGGATGGACTTTACAGTGGAGCACAGACCAGGGACTGACCATGGCAATGCAGATGGTCTCTACATGTACTTCCACTTAGAACATGAAGACTTATCTGGTCAAGGTTAAGTTTAATGTCCCTGCATTTGGGGGGGGGGGGTTATGTAGGAGAGTAGGGTCTGCTTTCCTATGGTCACCCCACTTTTTGCTTTTTGCTTCAGTGGTTTTCGACTTAATGTGGCTGTGGGCCTGCTAATCAGACCCACAGCCCTGCTGTTCTCTCTCTAAATTGACAGCCATGTACTTTAGGTACATTACCACTTGGGTATTGGGTCACCTTATCAGCCCCTGTACGGTGTACTATAGGTACCCAGGGCATAGGTGCATCCAAGGCCTACCAGGGGCTGGGCATATCTTTTGCCACCCCTGGCTGGCCATCCAAACTGACACAACTGGCTGATCACTCAGCTGGGGCAAGGTGGTGTAATCACCCCTTTGCTTAGATATAGTATACCTATGTCTAAACCTATATCTAGACACATATGCACCTATAAGTCACTCCTATGGCAGGCCTTAACAATCCTGGAGGCAGAGTGCTTGGTTTTATGTGAGATGGTCCTCTAGCATGAGCTGAGCCTGTCTGAAGCTTTCGGAACCATGTCCTTATAGCTGTTCTAGGATATTGCCATACCATATACTCTTAAGTGCATTATGAACCTCGCGGTTCAATGCTATCTTTGGTTTGGCTTTATCAAAACATGTCGTGTAAGGTGTCATACGCTTTGGAATACTACCCCCTCATCAGTCCTGGCGACGGGGGTAGCATTCCACCCTTCTAGAGGGAGAAGACATGCTACTTTCCTTAAACGCGGTTAAATCTAACCAGAGCCTCAGCATCACAAAATGGATGCTGCTGCCACAGACACAAGTCTAGCCTTCTGCTGCTGACCGAAACTCCATCAGGGGAGGCCTGGACAAAAGGTTTCCTGTCACTGGGAGGTTCTAGCACCACCCAGACAGGAGATAGTGAATTGAGGCAGGGAGGGCTGAATGAAACTAGAAACTGCCTGGGCCACACAAGGTGTCCCATGCAAAGTCCAGTTCAAACCGGTGCTGGGGAACACCAGCCCCAGCTCTGGCGCAAAACTGGACAAAGGGAAAGGGGTGTAACCACCCCCTTCCTGGGTCCCACCATAGGAGGGACCTAGCAGGCGATCCAGCCCCTTGATTTGGAATAAAGGTAGGAGCTGTGCCCATAGACATTAGATCATCCTGACTGAAACTTTGATATGAAACTCTGGACCCTTTGACATCCTACTCGATGTAGAAGACTGAAGAATCTCCCTTGTGGTCAAGGAGTGACCAACCTGCACAAGCAGGCACCATCAGCGCTCAAAGGTTTTCTTTGCCGTTGCTCCCACCAGAGCTCGAATGACAGAGACAAACAAGACCTAGACTCCCAGACTTCCAACAGCCCGATCCACTGTCCCAGCAAAGCTGAGACCCGTGGAGGCGAAGTGAGACGTGGGACCGGCCATCTTGGATAGCCAGCGAAGTGCTTCCTGTGCAGCTCCCGAGGAACCCTCAAAGCTGTGCATTGGGGAATAAGAAGCCTCATCACCGAGCAGCTTTTGCACCAAAGATCACCTCTCCACACTCATTGAGTGCTGCGTGGGACCCTTTTGTATTTTTCCTGCTCGACGCGTTGTGCAGTCACTTGCCCGTTGGCTAGTGGCCTCTGTGATGATGATCTTTCAAATTTACCCTGCCGGTCTGGTTGCTCAAGACTGGCCCTCCCTCCCCTGAAAAGGAGCAGCCTATCAGACCCTGCTGGTCCGATCCAGAAGCCATCTCCGATTCCTGCATGGATTGCATTTGCCAACGCCTGTTGACTCCGATTCGAGAACCGACACCGCCGACAGTGAGAGCCTTTGTGGGACTGTCCGTGTCCACCTCCTGGTTGTCATCGACCTATCCTGGTTCACGTGGCAGCGGAGACAAACTTCACAACATCACCTGATCGCAACCCGACATCGCCTGGTTCCTTCCTGGTTCCATCCTGGTCACTGGCTAGTGACCCAGACTCTGTCCCCTCGTCTTTCAGGTACTCTACATCTTCGATCCACCCTTGGATCCAACCGGACTCTTCTCTCCTGGTCGCCTGCAGCATCTTTTCCTCCAGGCTCCCTAGAACTCCACTACGAAACCCGACGCACTTTGACACCTATGCACCCGCTTCCTGTGGGTGAGGTAACGAGAGTACTCCGGTGCTTCTGTAGTGGTTTACACCTCTAGTGTCCTAGTTTTAAGTGGTTGAGTTCTAGTCCAGTCGGAAGTCTCCTAAATCAGTAACTTTCTAACTTTTACGCACCATTGACTTCTATTGGTGCACACGGTTGCCTATAGACACTGCACCCGTATCCTGTGGGCCTCCCCCGACCTAACCTTCATTAGTCCAGTGTAGCCCCAGCGAATCTCAAGGCCCTAGGCCTTACCATTGTTCGTGACGTGGTTCTTATACCACTATTTTAGTTTATGGTTTGAGTTGCCACCCGGCCTATTCATATTTGTGCACGTTTTGTATGTTAAATGAAGTTCTTTGTTTAACGCATGGGCTTCTGTTTTATAAAGAGTACAGGGGATTATTTTAGTAATAAATACATATATTTTATAATATATAACGTGTGTGGTGTCCTTTCATTTGATGTTTAAAGGATTGCATATGGTAAAACAGCTGGCTTCACATGCCCTCTTGAATTTAGCCTAAGACTGCTTTTGTCCATGCTACCCCTAGGATAGCTGGTCTATAAGGTTGACTTACAACCAATCACCATAAGGGTCGTTTGGACTGGTGCAAGGTGCTCACTAGAATAGTGATCATCATATACCAGGCCAACTTCTCACAATAGGACACTGGGGCTGCCTGGCCGGCTCACTGTGCCTCTACTCTCCACCAACTGTGGAGCATGCATCTCAACCTCCTCTGGAGCTGCCTGCAGGGTCACCTCATAGTGCCTCTCTTCTCGCAGCGTCACCTCACAGCACCTCTAGTCACCCGTAGCATCACCTCCCTGCGCCTATCCACCTCATCCAGTGCCTTATGCGGGGTCACCTCTCCATCTCTGCAGGACCACTCCATCTCACATCGCTGTCTCCTCACACCTCCATTCCCCCAGGATGCCGCTGCTCTCCCCCCTGCCCGGCGTTCTGTTCCTCGCCTGCCTGCTGCTCCCCTGCTTGAGTCGGACAGCCAGAAAGTGAAGAAGTCCCTGCAGCAGAGAAATGCTGAGAGCGTCGACCGGGTGAGTCCATTCACGAGCAAGGTGTGAAAACTGATAGAGCTGTAGGTAGCAGCATTTGTTTATATTTTCCTGCAACTAAATGCAAAGAAAAATAAGCATTGGCATAGCCAACAGGTCTTGCCTTTGGGACCTTATAGGTGTTTAGACATGCAACAGTTGATGTTGTTGCACCAAGGATATTGTACTGCATAACCAAATACTTATAAGGTTCCAAAGGCGAGAGCTATTGGCTATGCCAATGCTTGTTGTGATATCTGGGGGTGTCAGGCTGTCCTGGCACTCTGACCAACCACTACCCACCAACAGCTTAGCCAGCGGCTACTGGACTAGTGGGACTCAAGTAAACTGTGGCAATATATCAGGAACCTGTAATCAGACCCATGACGCCACTAGAGTAGTGTTCTCACTCAGGATGGGAAGACACTTCTGTTGCCTTGGGAAGGGGTTAATAGTTGGTCAAGGACATTTAACTCTGACTCAAATGCTGATGAAACATAGCACTGCAATCAATGATTTGTATCATGGCTCTAGCAAATGATAGCAAGCATGTGCAATATGGTCTGTGAGATGCAATGCTAATTGTGTGTCTGCATGTTAACTGTGTTTTTATAGTGTTTAGCGTCTAGGAGCTCTAATACGGATGTATGAGGGGGGTGTAATAGTAGGGTAAGTGCTGGATAGTGTAGGGGTAAAAATTACTATTCAGGGGGGTGTAATAGTAGGGTAAGTGCTGGATAGTGTAGGGGTAAAAATTACTATTCTAACTCCGGGGGGTGTAATAGTAGGGTAAGTGCTGGATAATGTAGGGGTAAAAATTACTATTCTAACTCCAGGGGGGTGTAATAGTAGGGTAAGTGCTGGAAAGTGTAGGGGTAAAAATTACTATTCTAACTCCAGTGGGGTGTAATAGTAGGGTAAGTGCTGGACAGTGTAGGGGTAAAAATTACTATTCTAACTCCAGGGGGGTGTAATAGTAGGGTAAGTGCTGGATAGTGTAGGGGTAAAAATTACTATTCTAACTCCAGGGGGTGTAATAGTAGGGTAAGTGCTGGATAGTGTAGGGGTAAAAATTACTTATATTTTAAAATTTTTAGAACTTTTTTTAAATTAATATTAAAATTACTTCAATTAATTTAATTAATTTATTTAAAGTACTTTTCTAATTAACAATTATTTTTATTGTTTATATTTTTTAAAATATTAAAATTTAATTAATTAAATCAATGTTTAAACAAAATGATATACTTACCTATACTTACGTTGTAATGGCATGCGTTGTAATAGCATCTGCTATGTAATGTCATGCGTTGTAAAGGCATTCGTTGTAAAGGATCCTGTGTTGTAGTAGTTGCGTTGTAAAAGTAGTCCGTTGTAATAGTTGCGTTGTAACGGTTGTTTCCCCTCTAATACTGTTTGGGGCCCAGAGGGTTGTAGAGACATCTGGTTTTCAATGTTCATCCTTGTTTTATGTGTAGTATAATTCTCTTGTGTATAATAAAGTACTATTCTTTAAACAAATGTAAAGCACTGATTTGACATTGATTTTATCCACTGGTAGTACAGTGTGCCCTGTATTTTGAATGTCCTATCCAGCCCACTCACTTGAGTAAGCCTTGGACTGCTTCGTTTTACTACCCTGAGAGAGTCAAGTGCTGAAGAGGAATACTTGGTTATTCAGTTTTGGGTCTACTAATACTGATGCCCCTGGACACCAGCAGGAAACACTTCAGTTGATACGATGGGAGCCCATTAACCCGAGTTCCCTGGGGCCAAGGAAGCCGGGTCTAACATTGGCAGCAATTGGTGATGGATCACTACACTTAAGGCTCAGTAGACACTGAGGCCAGTTGATATGTGTTATATCCTGCTCTTCCTCTCTCTTTGTCCCTCCTTAGTGTTAGTGTCTGCTTGTCTATGTCATGTCTCTGTGATGTCATCCATGATTCTACCTGTTGCTATTCAAGGAATTTATCAGTTACCTGGAGGCTGAGCAGGAAGTTATCTGCTCCCGGTGGGGTTTCTTACCATATTACATTCCTACCTGAATGCTGTACCTTCTATCTAATCTCAAGAATAAATATACTACATGTACATTACAACAAGGACCCTTCATCTTTATTTTACTGAATTCAACACTGGCGACGAGGTAAAAAAGGACCCATTTAAAAGAAAAAGGACTTCATTGAATTTAAAAAGGACATCATTGCAACCAAAGACAAGAAGAGAAACATTTAAAATTACTTTCCTGCGTCTGGGTGCCCCACCGGTGTCTTGTTCCAACGGACAGTCTCAACCCAGAGCATTGGAATAACCTTTGCTGAAGTAATACTACTACTAAATCATCTGGCACTAGAGCAAACTTAAAGGACTCCCTGTTTTCATCTAGTGAGTCAGCATTTTACGTGAGTAACGTGGCTGCTGCTGTCTGTCCTAGGTGTGCCTGTGCTACTTCTGCAAACTCCTGTTTAAATGAAAGTGTGCCTGTAGTATTTCTGAAATCTGCTGTTTAAAAGATTGTCAGCTCACTTTGTGACTTCAGTTTATTGCCTGCGCAACTTGTGCCAACCTGCTGTTTAAAGGTCTCCTGTTTACAAAAGCGCTACTAACTGGGACCGTTACAACCTGCAATTAAAATTAAAGTCTGCCTGCATCAATCTGTGTGAACTCCATGTTTCGGTACCTTGGAGGTTGTGCACTAGCAGTTTGAGTGAAGAGACGGCTATCCTACTTTGTTATTTGGCTTGCCGTGTGGCCTACGCTGAGACCTGATGCTTATTTCTGCCAACCACGTCCTAAGCATACTCTGCAAACTGTGCTGGAATTCACATGCCAGCGCTTGGCTCTACACCATTTAGGAGTCTGTCTACATGCCTGACTTCGAGAATTGGAACTTGATCTGCACACCATTAATTTCTGACATTACACTACGTTTGGATCTGTAACCCGGGTGAGAGATCGCTCACCGGTGTTTGCTGTTTCATGATTTATTTATTTCCCTTGAAAATAAAATTGTGTTCTCCAACAAGGTACTGTTTGATATTCTATACATTTTCCCATGGAGATTTCTACAGAGCTGTTTGTGTCTCCCTTCATTCAAATGACAACGGTGACTACTTTTATTATTTTGATTTGTTATGTTTAAGATGTTGTGAACAATTTTGCATATTTCCTAATTTATGCAATGTGTAGTTTGCACTGTAATTTACCCTTGAGTGCATTTCTTCTAAGTACTGTGGTGTGCTAAATATCTATTTATATGCTCAATGCTTAGAACTCTGTTTCTAGGTTATGTATGTATGCTGTTACATGTTCTTTTCTGTGTGGATTTGCAAGTGATACATTTTGAAATAATTTATTCTATTATTGCCTACTTTACTGGAGCCACGTTTGTGCTCAACCTTTGTTGAGGCGCTCATTTGCTTTCATTTTGGTGATGATTTGTAGGCGTTATGCTTATTGGGGTCATTTATGTGCTCAACTATGTTGAGGTGCTCCAATTTGTTTTCATTCTTAGTGATGATGAGCTAGAGTGATGCTCAATTTTGATGTTTATTTCTGTTATGAACCACTTTATAGTGCTCTATTGTTAGAGGTGTTCATGCGCTTGCTATTAGAAGCCATAGGGGCTCAATTTTATTGTCATTTCAGATGAACCACTTATAGTGCTCTATGGTTAGAGGAGTTCATCTATTTACTGTCAGGAGCCGCAGGGCTCAGTTTTATTGGTGATTTTTTGTTACTTACTGTGAGGAGCTGCAGGGGCTCAGTTTTATTCTATTGATAGAGAAGTTGTGCATTTTCTGTGAAGAGCCGTTTTGTCATGAACCACTTTTACTGTGCTCTATGTTTAGAGGAGTACATGTGTTTACTTCGAGGAGTTGGGCTCATTTTTATTGTGCTTTATTTTAGAGGAATAGAAAATATTCGAATTTGAGGAGTTGATATTTCATTTTCTATCCACGGTACTGAGCCATACTGTACCTTTGCTCATTTGTATTGAGATGTTCAGTTTTCATTTCATTTAAGCTTACATTCTTTTGTTAGCTTACGGTGCTTGTACAACCTTTGTACCTGCTCCCCTTTGATACTCTTATTTCCATCATGTTGAAGAGGGTGTTTATTTCTGGTGCATTTATGTTCTTTCTTTCTCCTGCCTTTCTGCTTCTGCCTTCTTCTGTTTCATCGTATTCATTTTTTTCAATTAAAGGAGGGAGGTGTGTTATATCCTGCTCTTCCTCTCTCTTTGTCCCTCCTTAGTGTTAGTGTCTGCTTGTCTATGTCATGTCTCTGTGATGTCATCCATGATTCTACCTGTTGCTATTCAAGGGATTTATCAGTTACCTGGAGGCTGAGCAGGAAGTTATCTGCTCCCGGTGGGGTTTCTTACCATATTACATTCCTACCTGAATGCTGTACCTTCTATCTAATCTCAAGAATAAATATACTACATGTACATTACAACAAGGACCCTTCATCTTTATTTTACTGAATTCAACAATAAGTCCAGCAGATATCCACAAGCTATATGTTAAATGGCAGATAACATTGAAGAGGAAGTTGTACTGCAGAACATGACCATAGAGGAATTAAAGCAAATGTGTGCTTACAGGGGAATGTGCGCTTACAGGTGGAAAGCCCCAAGATTTCAGAACAGGAAAAACATGATTAGTCACACGACAAAATGCTTTGAGCATGAGGTCACTGTAGTGTAGGAGGTGGAGAACACTGTTATCACGTCTGCCAAGTCAGTCAGTTCAGGCTTCACCTACAACTGCACCTAGGCTTTACCCTAGGTTTCCTCTAGACACGCCCCTCGACCTTCACCTCCCCCATCCCTAGGGTAAATTGTTCCCTGCTGTAGGATTCACCTATTCAGGTGGGACTGACCTCGCAGAGACCCTGAAACTCCAGCTGAAACTGCAGGATGCTAAGGATTTAGCAGAGGAGAAATAAAGGGAGTTTGAGAGGGAGAAGCTAAGGCTGGTCCGTCAGGCAGAAGAGGAGCAGCAAAGGGGTAGACAGGAAGAGTGGGCTTGGAAGGAGAAGAACAGGGAGAGGGAGGAGAAGGAGAGGGAGAGGCAGGAGAAGGAGAGGGAGAGGTAGGAGAAAGACATGGATAGGCAATTGGAGAAAGAGTGGATAGCCCTGGAGAAAGAGAAGCTCAAGTTAACAGCTGATAGAGGGCTTAGCTCTGTGGATGGTGAGTCCGCTGCAAGTCCCAAAGCAAGGAAAACACCACCAAGATACTGAAGGAACTGATGAACATGTACATCCCTGGCACTTATATTTTCAGTTGAATGTGTTCCTTTGATATCGCATGTAAGGCCCAAGGTCTTAATGGTCTATCCACAGCAGTGTCTCTAATGTGTTGCTTCCCTCAGGGACTGATTGAAGTCATTGAAAGGATGCTTGAGAAAGATAGTCTGACATATGATTGCATGAAGGCTGCTTTGATTAGTTGGTTTGGTTGAAACCAGACCAGTACTTGCAGAGGTTCTGTGAGAACAAGAAAGCTGAGGGAGTTCTTCTGAGACTTGGGCCCATGACATAGTTAGAGACTGGAAGAAATGAGTGGATGAGAAGGATGGAGGCAAATGATTACCAGTACCTAAATTAGGTGATGATAGCAGGGCGTCTCCGGGAGGAGTGCTCCATGCCACTCCGGCAGTGTTTGTTTGACCTTTCTGCGAGGGATCCTGAGAAACTTGCAGTGTTGGCAGATATGTGGCTTTCCAACAGAGTGAACAATGAGCTGGGCCAGCAAAATGTCAAGCTCAAGGAGGAAAAGAACTACCAGCATGCTGGCCCTAAACCAGACTGGAAGGTCCAGAAAGTACTCAAGCCTCTCAGTCCGGACAGGATTCTAAGGCGAACTGAGCCTCTAGTAAGCACCAGAAGGGGAAAGGAGGGCAGGGTCCTTTCACTTCCAGGGTGATTAAATGCTCTAAGTGTCACCGAAAAGGACACTTACAGCCAGACTGCCCAGGGAAGGATGTGGTGCCAGCAGCACTCGTGATAGCAAGCGCGCTTTCAGTGGAGGTAGATATGAAGGGAGGCTCAACAGAGTTTAACTTATTCACCAGAGACATTTGGGAACGTGACCCAGAAGCCCAGAAGCATATTCACCCTAAATCAACAGAGTATATGAGTGTGGAGAGTATCAATGGAAGCAAGGTTCCCACTATGAGGGATACAGCTGCCGACAGGACTATGGCTGAGCGGAAAGATCTCACACCTAGGAGGTCATCCCTGGTTCCGAAGGTTATAGACTCATAGCTAGCAGTGATGACATGGAGTACCCTCTTGGTAGTGTGAAGGTAGAGGTGAATGGCAAGAAGGCCATGGCCAACATGGTGGTGCGAGAGAAGCAGGGCAGTAGTTGCTTTTTGGGGATTTATCTGGTTGATCCCGGGTTAGTAGCAGACCCTGAGGCCTATATGGCCTGAATTTCACAAGCTTGCTCACTAGGCACAAACTATAAAACTGCTTTATAGTGCAGTGGGGCCCACTCTAGCAGACAGGAGACTACAGGGGAAAAGGCCAGAACAGGATCCAAGGGCAGATTCTCAGAAGGCATATGTCCTGGTGTCTGCACCTCCTGCTCAAGTTGGAGAGGAGAGGGCATCCAGAGGCAGATACGCTGTTGGAGTCTGGATCCCGGCCAGGGTTACATGAGTTTCTGGTGGCAGGAGGACCATCCAGTGAGGAGTTTTGTAAGGTACAGCCTGAGTGTCCTGAGTGCGACTGCTCAGGAACAAGTCTGGAGCAGTCAGAAAGCACAAGGTGGCTTGAGAAGATGAACTCCTTTACAGTGAGCCCACTGACTTTACTGGCCAGAACTTGTCCAGGATGTGGATATGTTTTGCCAAACATGTCTGGTCAGTCAGGCCAGCAGCAAGTCTGATGGCCAGACGAAGGCCCTCTTGGTGCCCCTACATGTTATAGAGGCACCATTTGAAAGGGTGGGGATCGATATTGTTTGTCTGTTTGACCCTCTATCATCCGCAGTCAAAAAAAAAATTCTGGTTGTGGTGGATCATACCACCAGGCACCCTGAGGAGGTGGCTTAGAGGAGCACTAATGCCAAGATGGTAGCTAGGGCTCTTCTAAGGATCTTTTCCAGGGTTGGATTTCCATAGACGGTGGTTACTGATAGGGAAACCAACTTCATCTCGTCTTATATGAAGGCCATGTGGGAAGAGGTAGGTTTGACTTTCCACTTTTCTACCGCTTACGATCCCAGACCGATGGTTTGGGACAGCTCTTCAATAAGATCCTAAAGAGTATGGTGGAGACACAGTCTTATCCTCTCAAGAGAAAGTGTGATCTCCTCTTCTCATGTCTGTTGTTTGCTTACAGGGAGATACTGCGGAAAGGAGTAGGGTTCAGTCCCTTTGAACTTCTTTTTGGCCATCCATCTCGAGGTCCCCTGACTTTGGTCAAGGAATGCTGGGAGGGCAACCCTAAGTCCCTTACCCATGATGTGGTACACTATGTCCTAGACCTCCGTAGACTGATGGCCCAGGTCATGAGTAAAGCAAAGAAAAATCTTCAAGCCAGCCAGGAGCTGATGAAGGAGTGGTATGACAAAAAAGCTATGCTGACTCGGTTCCAGGTGGACCAGGATTTTTGGGCCCTGAAGCCGATTTAATCCTGTGCTCTTGAGGAGAACTGGTGTGGCCCCTTCAAAGTTGTTAGGGAGATTTCTGATGTCAACTATTTAGTTGACACAGGTGCTGCATGGGAGTCCAAAAGAGTGTTCCCTGCCAATCGGCTGAAGCTGTGTTTTCGAAGGGATTACACTGCTTTTTTCCTTGCAATGACTGTAGAACTGGAAGAGGAAGGTGAGCCACTCCCTGACGTATTGCAAGTTGGTGAGAAGGATGAGGGAGACATCTGAATAGCAGGTGAAGTGTAAAGAGCAACTGGGGAGATTTTCCCATTTTTTTAAAATTTATTCCAGGGCTGACGCCTGTCTGCGTGCATGAAATAGTGTCATGTAGTTTCCACTAATCAGTAAGAAGTGCGCGTTTATGCACAACATAAACGTAGGTGATTCCATTCATCTCCATAGGTGATGTGTCCCTTGTACCAGCTAGCTCACAGTGCACTGTTAGTCCCCCTAAACCTGAACAGGGAGCGTACAGGTTTGGCAACCACTGAACATGACAACTCTGTTTCCTCAGGAACCATTATAACAGATTTCAAACTTTCGCTCAATCACTCGTGCTTCATTGTGCTCAGAGAAACATGCAAATACACGAAGGGGAATGTTCAATATTTATTGAACCCTAGTGATTCATGTATAGAAAATATGGGCTGCGATGATTAATACACAAAAGCAGACAAAAGTGATAAGAAGTGTCAACATAGTGAATGAAACAAAGAGTTCCACCATCTTGTTGAGACAGGTTATATATGCATACATATAAAAGATGATAACAATCTAGCATAATCCTCTGATGCTAACCGTAACTTACATGTCTAGGGTGTGAAAGTATGATCTGCCAAGAAAACCCCAGTCTGGGTGAGCTAACCCCTTTACCTGGGGTGTAAGAGTGTATGCCCTGTCTTGGTCACAAACTGGACACCACTCACGTAGATGTCAATCAGCTGCTAGGTGGAAGTTCAGCATGGAGGGACCCCTCGAAGTCAGCAGAAGTGTCTCCTCTGATTTTGTTAGGAAACAAAAGGCTAAATATAGAAAATGGCATCCTTGCCTCAGGCCAAGGTTGTGATCAGGCAGCCATTGTTTGCGTTCCACAGAATGATGGCTGTGTCACAATATGGATGTAATAATAAAACACATGTGTCTTGCGCACATGAGAAACCTTGCACCAATGCCATGGCAGTGTGATAGCATTCTCACGAAATGTTCCGTGTCAGCAAGGTCGGTGTTTCTGTGAAACCAGTCCAAGCATCACAAATGCAAAATGTGTGTCAAATGTTAAAGAGACAAAGAGAAGGCAACTTTAGGACAAGGAATCTCTTACATTCAAGAATAGCACTAATTCCTACCGGGCCTAACTAGGGCACATGACAATAGATACAGGGGACACCCTGGCTGTTAAGTGCAAGATGTACAGGATTTCAGACCGGGCCCAAGAGTACATCAAGACTAAAGTGTCCAAGATGCTGGACCATGGGGTTGTTGAACCCTCCCGTAGCCCCTGAGCCAACTCAGTGGTGCTGGTGCCTAAACAGGGGTCAGCTGACCTGAGCTTCTGTGTGGACTATCACACAGAATACTGTAAATAAACGGATGCTCATCCTATTCCCAGAGCTGATGGGCTTGTGTATAGGTTGGGCGCTGCAAAGTAACTTAGTACTTTTGATCTAACCAGCGGTTACTGGCAGACGGCATTAGCTCATGGTGCCATGGAGAAAACAACATTTCCAACCCAAGGGGGCCTATACCAATCTACAGTTAAGCCTTTTGGATTGAAGAATGCTCCCGTCACTTTCCAGTGCCTAGTCAACCGTGTATTGTCAGGCCTAAAAGAGTCCGTGTAGCACTTCTGGATGACATTGCTGTGTGAAGCACCTCCTCGGAGTACCACATGGAACACCTGGAGCAGGTGTTGGTAGGATGAAGAGGGTCAAATTGACCATCAAGGCAACCAAGTGTCAAGTTGAGCAGTCCTCTGTTGTTTATCTTGGGTATCAGGTGGGTAATGGGAAGACTCAGCCATGGAGACTAAAGTCCATGCAGTGCTGGGCTGTGAAATTCCCACTACTCAGACCAAGGTAAGGGCTTTTTGGGTCTTAATGGTTACTGTCGTAATTTTGCAGCAAACTATGGGAACATAGTTGCTCCATTGACAGCCCTAACCTCTAAGAAACAGCCCATGAAGGTGATCTGGACTGAAGAGTTTCAGACAGCATTTGATGAATTGAGGGCCGCACTATTCAATGCACCTGTGTTGAAGGCCGCTAATTACAGTCAGACAGCCGCGGCCGGTAGTGGGAGTACCGGCCGGGCAGTGACGTGGGGAGGGGCAGGGTGGGGGGCAGTAATATATGGATTATGGACTTTAACAGGTAAGTAAACATATAAATAAATAAATGAATTTTGTTGCGTGCACTGCATCACCAAATGCGATGCAGTGCACGCAACGAAATTCGTTGTATTTATTTATATGTTTACTTACCTGTTAAAGTCCGTAATCCATACATTACTACCCCCCACCCTGCCCCTCCCCCTCCCCACGTCACCGCCTGGCCGGTACTCCCACTACCGGCCGCGGCTACAGTCAGACCTTCTTTGTGCAGACAGATGCTTCAGATGAGGGAGTTGGGTCAGTTCTTGCCCAGCTCACTGAGAAGGGAAAGGAGCATTGGGTGGCCTTTGTCAGCTGCCGACTACTTCCCAGGAAACAGAACCGGTTTGCTGTTAAAATAGAATGCTTTTCCATAGTGTGGGCCCTTAAAAAATTCAGGCTTTACTTGTTCGGCATGAGGTTTGTGGTACAGCAGATCACAAGCCCATCAAGTGGCTCCTGGTAATAAAGCGAGGGAACCTAAAGTTGCTCGGGTGGTCCATGTCTCTGCATGGACTAGATTTCACTGTGGAGAATAAAGCAGGATTAGAGCACGTTATTACAGATGACCTTTCCTGCAGGTTTAGTCAATCAAATGATCGACCTCCTCCCACTAGGGAGTAAGTACCGGCCATTCTGATCTGGTGGGGCATATGTTGGGACTGGTAAGTCTTCTGCATGTACCTGGAGGAAGTGCTTTCCCTGCCATATGCTGATCTACAGGCTAGTCACTTAAAAGGTATTGTTTGGTTTCTAGATCCCTATCTCAGTGAGCATGACAATCATACAGGGTCTCCCTGTTTACATCGATTGAGGCCCTAGAGCTTGGCTCTGAGGTCTAGAGAAGGCATGCATAGTGTACCCTTATTTCAAAGAGAGTGGCTACTGCCCTCTCGCTACACAGGCTGTGACAGACTGACAGTGGTGGTAGCAATAAATCTATAGACATTGATATCTGTATCCGTGTATTCTAACAAGGGTGGACGACTAGCCACCCTTCTGATCAAGTCTGTGCAGACTCTTATGCCGGAATTCCTGTTGCCTTTGTCTACCTGATGTTCTGTTTCAGAGCCTGTGGGTGTACAGGAAGGATTGTGAGTTGGGCCATTGTGTGAAATGTGAGCTGTTCTGTTGGACATTTGAGCTCCCCATGCCCCTACGATTCCTTGGAGAGACCTGAAGGGTGGGGGTATACACTGTCTCTTATCTGTGATTAGCTGGCCTAACCCTGCTATAAAGGACCCTTTCTGTTGGGAGATGGTCAGGCCCACCTAGTCTGGAGTTAATTAAATTCCCTCCCTGGGGAATAGTTGGAACAAGGGAAGATAGTACTTCATCCTTTGCATGTTTTGGTCACGTAGTGAACATGCTATAAATGTCCCTAGTGATTGGAGGGGCATCCAGGATTTCAAAGTAGCAGACCCTCTGATAGGATCAGCCTGTCAATTAGAGATGATAAAAGTCTGGCCTTAGTGGTCAGTAGTTGTTCAAGACTGGTCTTCGATTCTGCGGAGGCCATTTGCAGGCCCACGGTGTGAAGGCAGGATAGGAAGCTTGCTCACCGAATCTCTGCACACCCCTCGATGGGGTTTACCTTGAGGAAGTTTTTGCTATGACTGATGGCATATGCTGCAAAGGAATGTGCCAATTTTTATGAGGAGCAAGGACATCAGCAGCATCAGTCAGAGAACCAGCTATTCATGTGAGGCTTGTGAAGTTGGCACTATGAACAAGGAATTGCAGACAGCTGCTCTAGATAGGGAAAAAGGAGCTTGCTGCACATCAATAGAGACAGAGAGAGATGGGTAAGCTTGATCCCAGTCCCTGAAGGTGAGATCACTTTGCCCAGACCACTCCCCTGTGCTGTAAGAGCCGGTGTGGTACTTCCAGCTTCAAGAGGTAGCTGGGGAATAGAGTCCAGTGGATCAGGACCCCCATATTTTGTTTTGTGATATATGGGGGTATTAGGGTGTCCTGGCACTCTGGCCAGCCACTACCCACCTACAGCTAGCCAGTGGCTACTGGACAAGTTAGACTCCAGTAAGCTATGCCAAGACATCAGGCACATGTGATCAGATCCCTGGCGCCACTAGAGTAGTGTCCTCACTCCAGACGGGAGAACACTTCTGTTGCCTTGGAAGGGGGTTAAGGGTTGAGCAAGATCATTTGACGTCATATCAAATGCTGAAACTATATCACTTTAATACAAGGATTTGTATCATGGCTCTAGCAAATGACATCATCCTTTTGCAACATGGTCTGTAAGATGCTATGCTAATTGTGTGTCTAGATCTTAATTGTGTTTTTATAGTGCTTATCGTCTAGGCACTATAATACGGTTTGGGGTCAGAACTCTGGCCCACAGGGTTGTAGGGACAGCTGGGTTTCACTGGTTACCCTATTTTTATGCGTAGTATTATTCTTGTGTATGTATGAAAGTACTTTTCTATTATTAAAAGTAAAACACCGACCGTGCATTGGTTGTATCTGCTGCTAGTCTGGCGTGCCTTGTATTCTGAATGTCTAATCCCACCTCACCCCCTTGAGTAGGCCTTGGAGTGCTTTGTCTTGCTACCCGAGAGAGTCAAGTGCTAAAGAGGAGTGCTTGGATATTCTGTTTTGGGTCCACAATTGTACTGAGGACCCCAGGGCAGCAGCGGGAAGACTCAAGTTGATGCTATTGAAATGCAGTAACCCCTCTAACCAATGAAGCTGCGTCTAACAGGAGGTCACAGTAAAATGTCTAAAGCCACAATACATACTACTGTCACACTGCAATAGTGATCTCAGGGGTGCAGTAACTACCACCTTGGTAAAAACTGCAACTGATCACAGCCAACAAACACATTAAAATACAGGAACGATCACATTGACGCTGCTGCATTTTTTAAGGCCACCCACTGTTTGACCCATTTAAAAGGCAGAAACTATGTGCTAAAAGGACAGAATAGATAAAAAAAAGTCTTATGACTGCTCTGAGGACCTTGATGACACAGGGGCAGCAATGTGCTCAAATATCCCAAGAGCCTTGCTGGAGATAGGGTAACAGATTCAATCCAAAAGCTCCCAAAAAAAGGAAGTACCCACCTAAAAAAAGTAAAAACGAAATAGCAAACAGTGAAAACTGGCCACAAATGTTGATTATTAGAGAGATGCATGTTTAATAGGGTATCTTCATTTCCAGGGGAACACCGGATCAATTTGCCAAAAGCTTGGAAAGCAATTCAAATAATTCATTGATGAAGAAGCCACACAAATATGCATTAGAGACTGATTCCAGAATACAAAAGACATACTGTTGCTGCAGCCTATCTTGTCCACACAAAGAAAAGTGCCCAGCTTTGAGGCAGGTGTGCAGAGAAAATCATCTCAAAGCCAGTTACCAGGCCAAAGAAAATACTAGGACTATAGCTCATAGAGTCCCATAGAAATGGGTGAAAAAGAGAGTCGCAGGTGGTATAGTAAGTAAGGGCTATGGGATCATCAACCATAAGACAACCTCCGATGTCTCCTTCGACCCATTTCCTTAATATATTGGGCCTTGTCACAAAGCAGTGAAGAGGATTAAATATTTATGTGACACTAGAACACAGTCCATCAGCCAATCTCTGGATTGGACAAAATCATGTGATATTTGTTCTGGACTGTGGATCAATCCTTAATATAATCAACACAACCAAATTCACACGAATGAAAAACAAACCCAACTGGAATCGGTAGAAGTGGAAATTCTGGGTGGTTGCAGACCCGTTGGTCTTCTGCGATAAGTTCACAGTCTAGCTACGGCCTCATGAGAGAAGATTGATATTGAAATACATGTTCTAAAATATAAAGTATCTGCTCCCTGCCTCCTGTGTTTAAAGACTGATGCTGCTTTAGGACTGGTGACTGTAAGTTACACCACTGAAGGAATCCGTCACATTTATAACCTTACTGTAAGGAAATAGTGTCTTGCCATTTATTTGAAGATCTGATATCACCATATTCACCATCACCCTTGACAATAAGGCATCAATAAGACTAATGTGCTTCTAATAGTTACAGAAGATGAAGGTCAAGACATGGAATCATTCAACACAAATCTAAAATGTAATTCATCTTTATTCTGAACAACTATTCATGCATTGAAAGGAAAGATGCCTATACCATTCCTCTTGGGTTTTTCCGTGGCAGGAAAGTTGGGACTAATATCTATCAATTACCTGCTATAAGATAAATTATAGATCCAGCAGCACTTTCCAAACTGTTCAATGGCCTAGGAAATTTGAAGAGCACAGGCGTCTAACTGTACATTGAGGAGGGAGTGCAATCAATGGCCTAAGGTCCTTGGAAAAAGTCCTTTCCCTTGCAGGCAGCCTTCCAGAAAGAAATAAAAAACACCTAAGATGTGAAAGCATTGAAGCATCTACTGGTTCAACATTATGGGTCTCCCTAATATTGGTAGCCCCAAAGAAAATAGCATTACAAAGTGTAGATATGGATTAGGACGCATCAGTCCAACAAGACTATAGAAAGAGAACGACACACTGGGCTATACATATCAAACCTGAGAACATAACTAAATGGCACAAAGATCTTCTCAAACCCTGACTCAGCAAGGGTTTTCATGAGCTGGAGTTGTAAGAGACGTGTTGCTACAGCACCACTTTCTCCACACACCTAGAATGTTTCAGATACAAAGGACTCCGTTTTGGGGTTTTGCCAGCAGCAACGATTTTTCAAGAATTCATTCTCAGAACAATTTGAGCAGTGCTGAATGCTTTGAATTACAGTGATGACACTGTTTTTCAGATCCTCAGAACAAGAACCTGATTCCATGATATACTAGGTTTGTCAAATAAATGATATGACAATCTCACGCGGAACGCAGACAAATGTGAGTTTCAGAAGCCAAAAATCAGATGCTTCATATATATTATTTCAGTGAAATGAATGCACCTGACCATGAAAAGATGAAAGCTCTCACCAGCCAACTATCCTCCAGCAGACCTTTCAATCATTTCTGTGGATAACTAGCTATTTTGCAACATACATCAAATGTAATGCCATGCCGGGGGCACCCCTGAGAAACCACTAAAGAAGGCATAGTATTCAAGTTGGCCACGCATCGACAGAAAGGTTTTCCGAGCATCAGAAAAGATGTATAGGCTGCAACATGCACAGCATAGTTTGACCTCAAACTGTACACAGATGCAAGCCCAGTGGAAGTAGGTGCCACACTAGTCTAATGTGACGAAAGCAGAGACTCACCATGGCAAATGGTGGTTTATGCTAGACAAAGTCAGTCAGAAGTTGAGAATGCCTACTCCCAAATCGAGAAGGAAAGCTTAGCAGTTGTATAGAAACGCAATCATTTCCAGATTTTCAAGTACAGAAATGATTCACCATCACAACAGATCACCAAGCCTTACTGAGCATTTTTTGGAAATCCCATAGCCAAGATGCTGACAGGGATTTAAAGATGGGGAATAAGGCTCCAAGAATTTGACTACTGCATCATTCACAAACCAGAAAAAGGGAAGAATCTAGATGATAACTTGTCCAGACACCCCTTGGAATCCACAAAAGCCCACTCTGCCATCGGCTGAAGAGTATCTGCTCTTTCTTGTAAAAGCAAATATACTAAGAATATGTCCAAGCAGCAAATCATAACAGCAACCTAAGAAGATGCAAATCAGTCAGATGTCAAGCGGCTAAGGCTTACCCAAAAATGGCAGCACCCATGAAAACAAATGAAGAAAGGTCAGGAAACATTTGCAGAAGATATTGCAGTACTATCAGTAACATCAAAAGGACTGATCTAGCATGCCTTCCAAATCATGCTTCCCATGAGCCTAAAAGTGCAAGCAATAGAATATTATTATTATTATTATTTAATTTTATAGAGCACGTAGTCACCCGTAAGTATCCCAGCGCTAAAATCAGTACAACTAGGAGTCAGCAAGGGAAGGGGAGAGACAGTTTAAGGGAAGAGGTGGGTTTTCAATTGCTTCCTGAACCGTAGGTAGTTGGATTCGGTTCTCAGGTAGTGCGGTAAGGCGTTCCAGAGACGTGCGGTGTGAACCGAGAAACGTCTTCCTCCTGTTCGGGCCTTCTTAATTCTGGGGGTGACAATGAGGTGTTCCTGGTCGGAGCGGAGGGATCTAGGGGCTTTGTATGGTTTGATACATTTTTTTAGGCTTGGGGGACCATTGTTTTGGAGCAGCCGGTGTGCTAGGCAGAGGGCCTTGAACATCACACGTTCTCTAACCGGAAGCCAATGGAGACACTTCAGCGCTGGTTTGGCTGAGGCTCTGGCCGGGGTGTTAGTAAGGATCCGGGCAGCTGCATTTTGGACCCTTTGTAGTTTATTCAGGGTTGCCTCTGGGGCCCCTAAGTAGATGGAATTACTAAAGTCGAGCCTAGAAAGAATCAGTCCTTGGATCAGCAGTTTTTGAGAGTTGTGGGGGAGTAGGGGCAGGATCTTTCGAATTGACCTGAGCAGTCCAAAACACGTACCGGCTGCCTTTTTTGCCTGTGTTGCAAAAGATAATTCCTTATCGAGCCAGACACCCAGGCTTTTTACCTCTGGTTTCGGATATGGGATCGGGCCTAAACAGGGTGGCCAGATGTTATGAAGTGAAGTGGGTCCCTTCTGGCCAAGGAGGAGAATGTCAGTCTTTGAGCCGTTGAGTTTCAGAGACGATCTATTCATCCATCCTTGTATCTGCGTCAGACAGTTGTAAAGGTCCGCAGGTTGTTGTTTCGGATGAGAAAGGGACACCACTAACTGAGTGTCGTCAGCATAGCTGACGATGCTCACTCCGAACGGGATAACAACTTCCTCCAATGGGGACATGTAGATGTTAAATAATGTGGGGCTCAGGGAGGAGCCCTGAGGCACACCACATTGGAGGGGAGTGTCGGAGGAGCAGGTGTTGTTCTCCCAGATTTGAAAGGAGCGTTGACTCAAAAAGGACGATATCCAGGACAGAGCAGTTCCTTCCACACCGACGCTCATGAGTCGTTGGATGAGGAGCTGATGGTTGACGGTGTCGAAGGCCGCACTGAGGTCGAGGAGGATCACTGCCACTGATCCTCCTTCGTCTAAGAGTGCTCTGGCCTCCTCCACCGCCATGAGAAGGGCAATGTCGGTGCCCTGCCCGGGGCGGAAACCCGTCTGTGAGTTTTTTAGACGGTTGTTGTTCTCCAAAAATTGTGACAGCTTTCTGTTCACCATTTTTTCCGTGATCTTGCTGGTTCCCGGGAGGAGGGAGATTGGTCTATAGTTTGCCAGGTCGACAGGGTCATGGGAGGGTTTTTTTAGAAGTGCCTTGACGACTGCCGCCTTCCAGCTAGGGGGGACGACTCCTTGTTGAAGGGAGGCGTTGATGAGGTGAGTGAGAGAAGGGGCGATCGAGGGTGCTACCTTTTTGAGAATACGTAAAGGGGCAGGGTCCCTGGGAGATCCACTTTTAATAACTTGCAGCGTATCTTCGACTTCTTCTACTGTCACTTGTCCCCAGGAAGTGATGCATGGGAGGGTAGGAGAGTTGCTGGCTTCTCTCTCCTCGCTCGAACTAGTAGGTGGAATAGAGTCGAGGATTTTTGGGATTTTCTCCTTGAAGAAATTAGCCAGCTTGTGGCACTTTTCCTCATCAGCTTTGGGGTCTGGTGGGTCACTCGGTCCCGAGTCAGGGACTTTGAGGAGTTCTTTTAAAATGGTAAAAGATTCTTTACTGGAGCTAGCGGAGTGTTCTATTCTCTCTTGGAAGAATAGACTTTTGGTTTTGCGGAGGGCGGTTTTGTAAATTTGTGAGGCGGTGTGATAGGCTTCCTTATTTTTGTTAGATTTGTCCTTCCTCCAAAAGCGTTCTGATCTCTTGCATTCCTGTCTCAGAGATTTGAGCGCCGGAGTATACCAGGGAGCGGGAGCCACTCTTTTTATGTGTTTAAGAGTGGTGGTTTTCGGGAGGAGTTGGTCTAGTGAAGATGTGAGCCAGGAATTGAATTGTTCGTCGGCTGTGACCGGATCCATGGAGAGGGCAGGTGTCGAATCTGAGAGTAAGCTGGCCCACTCTGCCGGTTCAAGCTTGTGCCAACGTCGGTCCGTCACTCGGATTTTGGGGGGTTGGGGGAGTGCTGTGGCAAGGTCCCAGGAGAAGGGAACAAGAAAGTGGTCTGACCACGGGAGGGGGATGTGGGGATCTGAGGTGATATCCCCAATATTGGTCAGGACGGGGTCCAGAAGGTGTCCTTTGTCGTGGGTGGGTTCGTTGTTGACAAGTCGGATGTTAAATGACCTAAGGTCCTGCAGGAGATCCAAAGCTAAGGGATCGGTGGGGTCGTTAAGGTGAAGGTTGAGATCGCCCACGAGGAGGAAGTTCGAGGCAGAGGAGGCTGATTGTGATACCATGTCAATGAGGGCGTTGAGGAAATTCCCTGTTGTCCCCGGAGGGCGATAAATCAACAGTCCTGAGATGGAGTGTGTCGGGGAGATTTGAAGGGCGAAATGGCAGCTTTCGCAGTCTGCAATGTTGGCGTTGCTAGTCCTACAGGCGAGATGTTCTCTGTGGATAATTGCCAGCCCCCCTCCTCTCCCTTTAGGTCTATGTAAAGTTTGAATGAGGTAGCCTGGGGGAAGGGCAATGACTATATCCGAGTCCGTGCTAGCAGAGAGCCAAGTTTCTGTGAGAAACAGCGCGTCCAGGCCATGATCCTGTATCAACAAGTTGATTTCGTGCGCATGCTTAGGGAGGGAGCGGCAGTTAAGGAGGCCAATCTGTAGCCCCGGCTTTCCCAAGCCTTGTTCGGCTGGGTTACATCGTGCACAGTTGGCGAAGGGTTTACCTTCAGCGTGGACGTAGTGACAGTCCAGCTTTTTTTCCTTGCGAAGGGCTCGAAGCATGTCACTTGTATACACCACACGTTTCTGCAGCGGATCCGGCAGAGTTCCTGGGCCTGGGGCCGGCTGGGCCCGGACGGGCCCAGACGGGCTTGCCTTTGGCGCGCCTTCGGCGCGCTGACGGCGCGCCCGCTGCGCCCGTCCGCTGCGCGTCCGGGTGTTACACATAGTTTTATCCAGAGAAAAGGACGTAGGGAGGTGTGGCCTGGAGAAGTGGGCGTGGCCTGTGAGCAGGCTCGCTCGCTGATGGCGGTGCTTGCAATTTCCTACCCCGTGGCAGCGTTCAGATCGGCTGCACGGGTAATTAGTAACAGGATGAGTGCCCCAACCAGCCTGGCAGGTGAGGGAAAGAAGCGTACATTTTTAAAATCAATTCACACACAATATTTTTAAAAATGACACAATTTCAAACAGAGCTCCCGGCTGTGCCTCAGGAGTACAGATTCTGGGAAGGGCTGGGCGTCGGCGCTTTATATAATCAAAGGGGGCGTGGCCTGGAGAAGTGGGCATGGCCTGTGGGCAGGCTCGCTTTATATAATCAAAGGGGGCGTGGCCTGGAGAAGTGGGCGTGGCCTGTGAGCAGGCTCGCTCGCTGATGGCGGTGCTTGCAATTTCCTACCCCGTGGCAGCGTTCAGATCGGCTGCACGGGTAATTAGTAACAGGATGAGTGTCCCAACCAGCCTGGCAGGTGAGGGAAAGAAGCGTAAATTTTTAAAATCAATTCACACACAATATTTTTAAAAATGACACAATTTCAAACAGAGCTCCCGGCTGTGCCTCAGGAGTACAGAATAGCACATGAAGGACATCGAGGATTCGTAGCAAAAAAAACATTGAGAGAGCGGATGCTGCTTGAAAAAGTTGACAAGATGTTGGAGATGGTACTTCAAGAGTTAGATGCAAATGAACCGAACCGTGACATTGAATAGACCAACGTCACAAGAAATGTCAGAACTATTTCTAGAATGTGGAACTCTGTATCAATACATTTTTTGGGTCCAATGTCATCTGGCAATTACTTCCTATTGGTCATGGATGAATACTATCGTTTCCCATTGGTGAACATCTTCTCGTCCACTTGTACAGCAAATGTCACCATGGTACTGGATAACGTTTGCAGCTTGTGTCATACCTCAGATAATAAAGTCAGACAACTGACCACTATTCATTAGCAAGACTTTCAGGACATTCTAAGCATACAATCCCTAGAGAGACATATCCGTTTCCCACTTGGCAGAACCACGACCTGCCTTTAGTCCGCAGACTGCGGATTAAAGGCATGCATGGGAAATGGATGTGGGGTTCTGGCATACAGCCAGCTCTAGAACATCAATGAACAATCTCCTCTGGTCACAGGCAAAGAGTGTGATCAAGACAAGAAAAAATAGTGCAAAGAAAAGAAGCTGAAGGGGTGGAACATAGCAAAGCACTATGTTAGGTTTGGAGAGGGTATCGAAACATCCCACACTCGATGACATGAGAGAGCCCAGTAACCCTCAAGCTTGGAAGACTCGTGCAAATCAAGCTACCCCTGGGGCTGTCCCTCATCAAAGATTCAAAGAAGAAGATAAAAGCTTATGATGACTCCTAAATACACACCAGGGAAGCAGACATACAGGAAGGCGACTGGGTATTTGTGAAGCAGCACAAAAAAAAATAATAATCAGACACTCCTTATGAACTGGAAGTCCTGACTTTGTCTGTAAGAAAAGAAAATATGATCATTGCCTCTCATATAGACAGAAGCGTCATTTGAAACATATCCCAGTAAAACTCTTCACACATCTGAAACAGAATCTGAAAAGGCAAGCAAGGTGAATATCATCCCACGTGAGCTGATGAAGACTGAGACTCTGACAGAAGTTGAAGGGTCAATCGCAGAGTTGCCTTTTGATCAATAAAGATCAGAGTACACCATCACAGCACCTAGAGAGCTAATCGCAGAGATCTGACAGTGCTGCATTTTAAGACCTTGGGGAAAAGAATAAAAGCCCGGAGGTCATCTGACCTCCCAGACAGTGGAAAAAGGGGAGAAGAAAGATTTCATGAGGAGAAGAGAAAAGGAGTAAATTTGCAGAGACCAAGGGAGAAAGAGGACTGACAACCTAGGCAGGAGTACTTTGTCCCAGGGCCAGTAGAAGCTTCTGAGTGATGTCTGCTCAACCTTCCAATAAAGTAGTTGTAGATTCATGCCTATTTGCAGTGGTTTTCCTTTCATAATCACTGAGACCCAGCGCTTCACACAAGAAAACAACAATCTACAAAATATTGGGCTGTTCATGAAGCACTTAGTTGCATTGTCGGGAAAATGACATGCTTTATAAATGTCGGTTCAATACAGTACAGAAGAACTGGTATGCAATTTAAGCAACACCCCAGTCTCTTAATGAATAAAGGGGCATATTATCAAGGACAGGCTTTAAAATTATCCCCGCTTTAGCGGCAGAAAACGATCGCTAAAGCGACGATAAGCCCATTATCGCCGCTTTAGCGGCGATAATCTTATCGCCGTGCTTGATAATATGCCCCATAGTTTTGATTGCATTTGCTCTGCCATTAGTCCCACAAATGAGGAATTGACAAGGTTACTGCCCTTCTACTGATCAATAGAATTGTCCAACTGTTGTAGGGTATCGGTGGAGTTGGGCAGATATCATATTTATTATTGTAGCCCAGAGCGGCAAATGCAAAACATCAAACATGTCCCAAGTTTCTATAGGCACCCCACTACTGCTTTATATAGGCTGGAGAATAAATCTTTGTCATTTTTTACCATTGCAATGTGTGCCAAAACTGGAGCATAGCCTAATTCATTTCATCTACTTACAGACTTTTATGCACCAAAATAAACTTTCAAATAAGAAATTGTGTCCACTCCCTATGAAAATATAATTCTTCTCCTTCCATCAAAACCACCAATTAAGAGCAATCTGACCTCTCAATTGGTCAGTAACATAATGTATATGTGACACTATGCAAGTAGTTCCCCTGCGATCAACACCACACTGTTGTTCACCCCAACCTTGCTAAGCACAAGCGACCTAACCTCTACCTAGATACATCCTGGCATAAACTTTCAGATAATTTGTAAAGTTAGTCTTCAAAAAAGCCCAAACTGACTGCCATATAGACCTCTTCACTGCAAAGTATAGTGTTTAGCTGGTGTGATCTATGCCTTCTTCAACAGGGACTGTACTCAGATGAAAACTAGTGCATCTTTACACACAACTACATCACCTGCTTCATTCCACCCGAAAAGGTCTTTGGCACCAGTCTTACTACGATGTTCAGTTATAAGGCAAACTAGACCCTGTCATACGACGCCCATAGTTAATTTTTAACTCTTCCTAGTCATGGAAGAATTACTGATTTATCAGCTCAGTCAACTCTGGCCCACAGACATGTCCAGAAGTGCTGCCCAAGCCCCCATTGTCTAGCAACTTCATTTGCCTACTCTTTGTCCGACCTCGTGAGCTGTTTCCACTCTCTCATCTGTGTCTCTGTGAATGGCAATCTAACCTAACACACTCAATGCTTCTTCAGATAACCTCTCATTACCTTGTTTCAGATAACCTCTCATGGCCTTTTTGTTCTCTACTGTCCTTGGCTAACATTCAGTATCCCTTCAAAGCTCTACAGGAGATGGTGGTCAACATAATGTAACACAATCAATTGTGAGGTCAGCATAATATAACACAATCAATTGTGTTATAATCGCTTGAGTATTTATTCAAATCTTGCACCCATTCACCACGCATTCCCCACCCGTTCAGATGCAGACCCTGTCATCTATTCTATTCCGTATGTTTATGTCAATTCTATGAACTCCTGTAAAGATAACTCTAAAATATTCCTTTTTAATATCACTAACAGAAACATCTTCTCAAAAACTACTGTGTAATAATTATTCCTGTCATTAATTCGACAGCTACCTACAAAGACTTAACACTCACTGTCTAGTCAAATGCCTAAGATTGGCTTAAACTATCTGCATAAAAATCTAACGTATGAGAAAGGGATCACCATAGCAGGATTTTGCCAGTCCGTCCTGGGGCTGTATTACGTATGTGGCGCATTTTCCTGGCTATCATAGTGTGCAGCTTTCAAAAGGTGAGCCTAAGGCTAACCAGGAAAATGAGCCGCATAATCGTGAATGCGCTGACCCCATGGCAGCCGCGCACTGTCAGTGTGCCTCCTGACAGCGACTTTTCTTCTGCGCCTGCGCCTGCAATAAGGCACAGGCATAGAGGCAAAGGGATTCACTCATTTGCATGGTGCCATGCCCCCTTGAAATTGAGGGAACACCCTATGATGATAGCGCTGGTGCTTTATGTGTGTTAGCGCTACTGGTATTACAGAAGGAAATGCACAATTTTCCTTTGCTCCCCCCGGGGCACTCTGATAATATGGTCCCTGGTAGCTTTGAAACTACGTTCATTCCTCTGGTATTGTTCTGACAACCTCTTGCAGGACCTTGCAACTAGAGCCACCTAACATGGAGAAATGCTTGATACAGCCCCTTGCATTGCATCTGTCCATAAACCAACAGCAAGATGCACTTAGGCGCTCATCGGTCACATTACTTACTTGGCAACTGTGATGTCCATTTGTGGAATTCTGCTCAGTTAAATAGGACACTGGGGCTCTCAGCGTCATAATACATATAGAGTTGGTTATTTAGAAAAAAAAAGAAAAAAAAAACTAGAACCAGTCCTTTATTTGTTGTTTTTTGGAAGGAGCATTCACATAGGACATCAGACCTTGCTGCCTCTTCCTCTATCGAAGTCAGCACATTTGAATCATTTTCTGCGCACATGGCAGTGGGGCAAAGCCTTATGGCAACTTACATGGCAACAAGTAGAGTCATTCCATTCTTCCATGATGTTTCAGATGAATAGTTAAAGGATCTTTTGGTATTGATATATTTTATCAGATAGATGTGTTGTTGTAGTTGCTAGGCTTCTTTACAGCAGCATGGAGGCTGTTCTACTGCAAACATAGCTTTTGGATGCAAAATCCATGCCTCTCTTTTCTTGGATGTGAAATGATCGTCATTAATTTACTGTGAAAGTGACAAAAGAGACATTGGCATAAAAGAGACATGTCTCTCGGCCATCCTCATCCAAAGTCACCATGCTTCGGACTGCCTGTAAAGTCTACGGCAGACACTTTTTAATGCACCTGTCTTCATTCCGCAAAGGGAGCGGGGATATTGACAATCATACCCTCCTATGGCTTCTTTCCCTGCTATGAAAAACTGCATTCGCTACCATTCTTTGTAAAAAACAAATATAAGCATTTAGTGGATGCTGAACCAAATTCAAAGAAAAAGTAGGCCAGATATTCTTTTTCTCCTGGATTACTGGAAAAGCATTTAGATTATAGTGACTGTAAATCGTTAGATAATACTGACTGTCAGTCCTATTCTTGCTTCGAGTGAAGACGGTCAATGAGATCCAACATGCAACATCCCCAAATATCCATAATCCATGGGTGCTAGGGAAAGTAATTCATTCATGAATGTCAGGATCCTGTGTTTGCCCCCAATATCATAATCCGAGTAGGGCAACATTACCATACTCTGAGTGTTTTTCCCTGGGAATTGTTTTTGGTGAAAAGGCTGAGAAAAGGGCACATCTATGGGAATCAGCTATAGCAACACACATTCTACTAGGTATTCCACATTTGAACATCTGAAGCTCTGAATAAGGTGGTAAAACCGTTTGTAACAAAAAGGGTACCCCTAATAACATTTCCTATATCAGGGTCTACATAGCATATATGAGAGAAACATATAGCTAACACAATAAATAGTGGACTATCAAGTTAACAGAAACAAATATGTAAACACCCACACATTTATGTCATTAGAAATTCCTTTTTTATTCAATTAATATTTTATATATTTTAAAAAAAGGGGGGAAAGGTTTATACATTCATTAATAAGATCAAAGATTTAGTGCCCCCTCTCTTGTTGGGGCAATTGTCAATTGATGCAGTCACATGTGTATAATATAGTCATTGATCTATACATACAGAGTCTCTTCAATCAAATATAAATATTCTCATTACAAATTACAATACTGTATAGATGTAATAAAAAAGGGGGATATTCATATTCATATATTTGGTACTCTGGTATTCTGGTACCATATTATACTGCTGGCGGGCACTCAAAAATGTCTGTTGGTGCTGTACCTTTTTGACATTTGCAGTGAATGAGAGAAATTTACTAAAACGTGATGCAATGTAGAGCAGCAACCAAAGTTGCTGCACTGCCATGAGTCAAAGGGATGATGAAAAACAGCACTAGATCTACTAAGATGTGATGCTGTTTTTCTCTCAAGCAGTGCTGGCCCACTTTGAGCTTGCATGCGACAATGCACACACCTTTGCACCATGGCTCCAGGGTATGGGTGTTCTGTCAAGCAGACCTTTGTTCTGGAATGAGAGCCTTCCGGTAGAGAACTTTGCTTCAATACTTCTTCCACTTTGTATCAATACTATACAATGCAGCACACATGCAAAGTTTGAAAAGTATGGAGAAATTAAAATATTTCTCAGCTGTTGCACTTATTCAAATTCTCGTCTACAAATGCTAGTAAATAGGGATTTGCATCAAAACCCATGGGTGGTTGCATTGTAACGCCCAAGTACTACCTATTGAATGCACCCTTGATGCAGAGTAGTGAAAAGTAGTGCATAGTGCTACTTTTCTGCTTTGCATTACTCTCGCCATCTTTCCAATGCAAATCCTTATTTATGTTGGAAAATAAAACCACTAAAATATTTTGCATTACCTTTGCAGTACAAAAGTAATGTAAATGTGGTGTAAAGTGTTAGTAAATCTGGGCCGCTGTGTGCACCAACTGAGAGCAGAGGACTGCATAATATGTTCCCAGAACATTAATAAATACTTCCACAAGAATGCTTTGCTTCTAGTGAGAGATGGATCGCTGCATTTTGGGCCATAATTGTGGAGACTGCAAGTCAATTGCTCATTGCCAGTCAGAATGTTGGTAATATGTTTATACTCTTCAACAGAAGATCATTTTTTTAAAATATGATTTTTGCAATATGTACATTAATTGGAATGAGAGTGCTGGATTATTGCAAGATCCGCTGAAGACAATGAAGACGCTAATGACTAGTAATGGCTGGTATAAGCTTTTTGCTGCAACATTCCAGTGTTTGTGTGTCAGTTTCTCACTTTTTAATTTAGAACATTCTGGGGCATATTAGCAACGCTTTGCGATAAATATAGCAAAGTGCGCTTAGCGCGCATTTTCATACCGCCAGCTGTCGCTTGATGTTATCGCAACGCGTATCTCAAATGTGATATTTAATCCAGCGATAGTGGCGAAATGCCTGTTCATTGCATGGAATACAGCCCAAATAGGCCAGCGATAGGGGGATGCTTACTGATATGTCCTGGTGGATTCAGCCCCACAATCCACCTCCCATTGTGCAGATAGGTAAGTAGTGTTCTGAGCAGGCGTAAAAATACCAGTGATGAATGCGGTTAGCGCAACTTTTGTCATCGCTAACCGGGGGTAGGTCTGTTAGCGGACGTTTTTGTAAACTTTTGGTTAGGAACGCCTACTTTGCATGTCGTTAGCGATAAATATCGCTGACATGCAAAGTGGCACCCAAAACGGTCGCTATCGCTATGAAGCTGTCGCTAACCCCTGTTAGCGACAGCTTGCTGATAGGGCGATAAAAATATCGCCTCTTTAGCGGCAAAAAGTGCTGCTAAAGCGGCAATACTGCCCTTGCTAATATGCCCCTCTATCCTCAGTGGGTGGAATGTTCTAGTAGCCTTCTAGTCCTTCCACCTCAAGCTATACCATTATTAAAGGCCATCTCCCTTGTTATAGGCTCTCATCTGTGGCTCAGGCTCATAACTTGGGATCAGGGCCTTTAACACCAAGTATAGCCATTAGAAGCGGGCTACAAGGCTATAATGTAGATATATGTATTCAATATTTTGCATATGACCATACAAATACAAATAAAAGCTTACTGAAGCCAATGCAATCATAGGCCATTGATAAAATGCAATCCTACCTGCCTTTCAGGAAGCACAATCAATACTATCCCATTGCATTATGAAAAATAAAACAAACACCAACCAATATCACACAATTTAGCAGAACCAATTACAAAACTGCAGATTCCCCAGGAAGCGCACAAGAGTGATGACTGACAAACCATGTGCAGGTTTTAATTTACACGAAACAATATTATTTCAACTTAGAAACTATCCACACTCATATTTAAGAACTGTGACCTAAAAGTCTTCTTCATATAAATCTCAAGGAGATGAACAGAGAACTCGCTAAACTGCATCAGGCTTTACAAACATCTCCTGTGGGAGCAGCATTAACCTATTTAATGTGGATTTAGAAAAAGACGCTCAGGCCTTATCTTATATAATGGCGCCGCTTCAAAGACGTCTTCCCTTTTAATGTTTTCCAAACACATGCTGATAACTCCACTGTAAGCGCACTTTCAAGGGCGATTCAAGTCTACATAGACTAGGGACTCTGCTCATGGATTATGAATCTCCGACGAGGGAGAATGACGCATATTGCTTTAGCCTCAATTTTGGGTTTATTTGTGCTTTAATCTTGCTGTCCAACTTTTCTGTGACTACAGGTCCTCTCAATGGTATCAAGTCCAGAATGGCTGTGGGCAGGTGGCGACTAGAGCTGTCCTATTGTCGTCACATGCATCTTTCTAACGTCCTCGCTCTAATTGTTCGCAACTTTTTTCTGAATCAGGGACCCCAGCACATGCAAATCACGCTTGGTCCCAGGTACTTTGCACAAGCAAATTTCTCCAGGTTCTAACTGGAGGACATTGTGGGACAAAAACAGTGGGGCAGATTTATGTTAACTGGCGCATCCCGAGGGATGCGCCAGTTAACATGCGCCACAGTGCGCCACAGCTACGCCACCCATGGTGCGCCGCATTTATGATGCGGCGCACCATGGGGCAAAAACGGCACAGATGCGTCACGCATCTGTGCCGTAAAAGTGACGCATTGCTGGAGTTGCGTCGCAAGCGCGACGCAGCTCCAGCAATGCTCTGGGGGGGCCTATTCTTTCAATGCTGCCTCAAGCCTTACGCCTGCTTCAAGCAGGCGCAGGGTTTTGACGCAGCATTGCCCTGAAAGTGACTGAGTGAAATCTCATAGATTTCACTCAGCCACTTTCAGGAGGCGTTCCTGCGCAGGAACGCCCCCCCCTGCGCAAGAACGCCTCCTCATGGCGCAGTGCTGTACAACGTGACGCATCTCCTAGATGCGTCACGTTGTAAATAGGGCGCAGGGATGCGCCACGTTTCCGCGCCATTGCGTCACGCAACGGCGGTATAAACGTGGCGCAAGCCCTTCATAAATCTGCCCCAGTGTGTGCAAGTGGGAATAACATACAGTCATAATAGTGGTCACAAAGTCAGTTCACAAATTATCCTCCACTACAGAGGGGAAATTCACAATTGTGTGTGTTTTTCCTTAGCCTCACAATGGGCCTGTGCTAGGTAGAAAAGGTTCATAGCTATCCGTTCAGGCCACCCAATGCCATCGTTCTCTCTCACACACACACACACACACACACACTCTCTAGTGGCACACAGCAGTGAGGGAGGCCGGGTGGGGAGGAGAAGTCAACAGACGACGGGTAGGTGAAAATAATATAGCCACTTACCTGCAGCTCGCTGCATCGCGAGCGCAAGGTAAGTGGTTTTATTATTTTTTATTTAATTTGATCTACCCCGTTGTCTGTCGACTCCCCCACCACCCCGCCCGCCGCTCTTACCTGTGCAGGCCGCTACTGACACACACACTTTAACAAGCAACACACAAACACGCAGCAACACGCAATCACGCACCTGTACACATATCGAACACTCACACTTGCAGAAAATGTTGCCACTTCATCTCGCCATAAAATATTGAAATGTTTTCAGTCATTTCAAGTGTTTCCAAAGGGCTTCATGCCAGTGGCATAACATAGAATGGTGGTGGCCCCTACCGAATGTCAAGAGGGCCTCCTGAACGTATCATATCTCATAGATATTCATTGGCCTTGGTGCGCCCTTCCCCCCCTTCACCCCCCCCCCCCCCATCCCTTTTCAAGGGCTGGGGGCCCTCTGCGCCTCAGGGGCTTGCGTTATGTCCCTGATCCACGAAGCTTTTATCCCTCTAAATGTACACATATCAATCACTCGTTTACGAGGTGTAAGAATTGACATAATGAAACCACCACACCACTTTTGAAGCAGGAATAAACATTGAAAACAAGGACATACACTTCATTACAGAAGTACACTTGTTTGAGCGTGCAGACAATACAAACAAAATGTCCTTTAAAGTACTGAGGTTAATGTGCTTCACCTAATATTCTCAGCTAGTCTGCAGAAACTCGTCCTCATCCATTTTTAACTAGACTGTACTTTTGTCCTTGCATGATTATGAAAAATTGCATCGTGTAGAGTCTACAACACAAACTTTTTGAAATAACAAGATACAGAAGGGAAGTTAACCTCTTGTTTCGCGCTTCCTATTGAATGCATGTGAATTCTCAGCAGTGAATTTTTCCAGGCTCTGAACTCTCCCGTAGGATTGCTGTTATGGTATTATTTTTTATTTTAGCTAGCTTTAGACTTTAAAGCATTGGTCCTTGCACCCACTTCAGGTATGAACAAGGTGTGTACTTTACAATGTGAAGCATTGGCCTGCTACAGAGAGACATAAACAAATCACTACTTAGCTGAAAGATTCAAACAAAACTGTGTAGAGTGTAATCCAATGATATTTTACAACTGTATTAAGGAGTAAAGGGAGTGGTGCATAAGCAGAGTGAAGCAAACAGAATTTATGGTGACAGTCTGAATATTATTGCATTTCCAACTGTGATTGAAGTGTATTAAGAGTTCATTTCCCTAAAGCAGTGTTCCTTGCAATCTCCTTTGGGAAGGGGTGATGCAAGAGGACAGTCCATGGAAGAATGTTCCTAGAGGACACTGGTTTCTTTTCTGGTCTAAGACACAATCATTGTTATGGAAGCGTGTACTTCATGATTTCCTTTCTAGTGCAAAAGATATTGCTTAACACCATGCGCGCTAAGCGTTTTACCGCTGTGCACTGACTTTTTAAAAATCCCGCGGTTCATGACGAGCTCAGCTCGACATGAGCGTACGACAGGCCTAAATCATGACGAGCTGAGCTCGTCATGAGCATCGAAGGGGTTAAAGAGCTGGATTCTGGCCTCTTTTCTGAATTGTGATCTTGGGGGTTGGATGCTCAAGCATGATCAGTATGGGGTGCCTCTCCACAGGGTGATTAGTTTGGTACAAACGGTTTGTGTCCTTGCTTTTTCCTTGTGGTCATTCTGGAGTAAAACTGTGTCCAGGGATTGGTGGTGGAAGCTTGACTTCCCATGAAAATTGTTAGACCAGGATTATCAAAGTGCCAAATCCCTAGTGCAGTGATACTTAAAGTCAGCCACGGCAGGCAGTGGGAGTACCTGCAGGGCGGTGACGTGGGGAGGGGGAGGGGCAGGGTGGGGGGTAGTAATGTATGGATTACGGAGTTTTACAGGTAAGTAAACTTTTTAATAAATAAAACGGATTTCGATGCGCGCACTGGATCGCATTTAGGGATGCAGTGCACTCAACAAAATTAATTTTATTTATTTCAATGTTTACTTACCTGGGAAGCTCCGTAATCCATACATTACTACCCCCACCCTGCCTCTCCCCCTTCCCGACGTCACCGCCCTGCAGGTACTCCTACTGCCGGCCGCGGCTGCTCAAAGTATGGACCAGGGGCTGCTTGCGGCCCTCTTGAACTATACATGCACCCCCCCTCCCCCATGTTGAAGAGTAGCACGAGCTGGTGTTTCGTTGCCGAGCACTAATATTCAGATTTTTTCTTTTTTAAATAAACGAGCTAGCATTTATTAACCTGCAAAAAAAAGCTTGCCCGTTTATTTAACATTTTTTAAACCTCCTTACATCATCCCTGACTTGCCCAGACCCCCTACCGTAATCATTGGCCCTCTGTCACACCGCAAACCATACTTTGTGGCCCCTGGGATAAAGTTTGTAAGTACCCACACCCTAGTGCCGGTGCACAATCAGACAGCCAAGCACCATGCACATACCTTTGCACCATAGTGCAACAGTGTCTGTGTGAGTCTGGCATATGTTTTCTATAGGATGGGTACCCTTCCAGGAGAAAATAAAATGCCTATACAAACTTTAAATCTTTTCCCACTTCAGATGGATGCTGTACTGTGCAGCACACATGCAAAGTGTGAAAACTTTGGAGAAATAAAAGCATTTCTCCTTTACCATCACAGCGTCGAAGTGACGTCATTTTTGGATCCAAAACTCTAACTCTATTGTTATTAGATAGGGTTTAGCATAAAAAACAATGGGTGGTAGCAAAGTAGCACCCATGTACTACCCATGTAAAAGCCCTTTGACGTAGAGTGATGCTGATCAGGGCTATCCGCCGCTTCATGTTATATTGTGGAAAGTTTCTAGCTCAAAACAAGTTCTGCACTGGAAAGTAAATTTAAAATAAAATTGCACTTGGAAAGTAGATACTTTGGTATTCAGGGCATTCATAATGATGATAAAGCCCTTAAATCTCAGACATTGTAGAGGTTTACTGGTTGTAAAATGTTTATGTAATAATATCTTTAAAGATAGGCAAGTGTCTGGTAGGCATATGGTAGAGATGGAAAAGTCCTCGGTATGGAAAAAAACTTGCACCCCTGCTCTTAGTGTCCAACTGTTCTGTTGTCTGGATCCCTAATGCTGATTTTTTGTGGTAGGTGAACACAGATCATGCATGTGTGCCATAACATAGATCTGTCTCATGGATTGTAGTCTTGTTGGACCAGGAGGGGCGCCCAAAGCACCACCATCATAGTGGTGGAAGTCTACCGCCTCCAACAGGCGTTAAGCAGCAAGTGCGCAATGCTCACATCATACTGTGTAGTGATCAGTAGTAGAAAACAGGGCATTTCTACCCTGAGTCACAGGAGTGAGGCCTACAGGCTCACTCACCATTTAAAACGTTCCTCTGTTGTGTGCTTAACTCACCCTTAGCCTACATCAGATAGATGTAGAGTGCTGAATAGTGCAGGAGTGGTGACTCTACATTAGTTGTATGTGTGCCTAAGAAGGGTACAGTACAAGGATGGATCAGTACTGTCCAGTACGTGTGGGGGTTAGTACATGCGCTGGGTGTATTTATGCCTGACAGGAATACTGTAGATGAGAGATGTAGTGCTGTGCAGTGCATGCACAGGGATACCATGTTCCGGGTCAATGTGTGTTTGCGTGAGGTACAATACATGAAGGGTGAAGTGTTGTGCAGCGTTCACAAAGCGAGTGTATGTGCTGGCAGAGTGTGTATTTGTAAAGAGCACACCCTGGTTAAATACAGAGATGCTTCAGTGCTGAACAATGTGTTCATACTGAGTGTGTGTGATGGATGCATGGGTATATGTATGGGTACAATGCATAGAGGTAGTAGTGTTGAACTGAAAGTCTGCTATGAAAGTACACTGAGTGAGCGTGCCTGCAATTGTACATTGTATAGAGGACCCTCATCCAGTTTACGGTGCTCTGCTATATGCACAAAATCAATTCTCAGTCTGTACCTGCATGAATTGATATCCCCATACCAAACCTCTCACACATTGTGCTCAAGTAATCGGTCACTTCAAACAGTCCCCAGAATTAAACAATCTGGTATGGGGGGTAATTTCTTTCCTTAACTTGGCCCTAAGCTCTGGAACACTCTTCCGGAGTCTCCGAGAAGTTGCACTCCTCTAACCTCCTTCTTCAAGGATCTAGAAACATGGCTACTTTACGTTGTAATGCATTGGTTGCCCTCCTGTTCCCTAGCGCTGGGAAACACTCAGGGGTAGCTATGCACTTTATAAATTCTCAATAATAATAATAATATGAATAATTTTAAGTTGTGATAGGCTTCTCTTTTGGAAGATATTGCAGCAGCTCCGCATGCACAAAAATGTCCTTTACAGGTATCTACAGCATCAAACTACACCCATGAGTAAAATATTTCAAAAGGGTATGCAATATGTGTATTTACAATAAATGTTACCCCACCCTCTCTGGTTGAAACACCCCTATCTAAGAAGTGTTGTGTATTCAGCACTCTAAAATCTACCTATATCAAAATAGGTTGCCACATCATTATAAAACAGATTCAAAACATGAGATTTAAAACTGAAATCAAAATGGGGAATAACATTTTACACATCATGTGCTTGATAAACCCACCTCAAAGAGGGAGCACCTATCTAAACTGAAGGAAGAAACCAATATTACAAAGAATATCTTCATGTTAGTAATTATCGTTATCTTGACAGTGCCACCCAAAATTACTCCAAGATCCAGGAGACCTAGCCACATTATAGGCACCATTGTTACATTTTCTGGATTTCCTTTTACAAAATGACCTAGAACTAGATTTACTAAGGACCTAGTCGATATACATAATCGAGTCAGAAAATCTGGAGGGCTGCAACCACCCCAAACCCGCTGACCATTACTTGAGAGAGATGAGTTCTAGGTAACAATCACTCCTGTGAGATTTCACAGGGATAACTAGTGGGACCCAAACTTGTTTCATCTTAGAAAGACACACTCAAGAACACTAGGAAAGTATGACTATATTTATAAAATGTATTTAAAATCAAAACCCTATCCTAGTGCACACAAAATGAAAAGTAACTATAATATAAACAAACAATATACTGGCAACAATATTTTGAAAGAGAATGGAAAATTGCAACATTATGATACGCTTCTTTACAGCAATATCACTAACCCCTCCTTTGTCTCGGCTAACTAGGCTTAACGTAACACCAAAAGAAACCTATTCTGATGTTCATAGATTGTTCACACCAGCTTATCTTCTCAGAGCAATAGAGCCAATGTTCAACAAAGGAACAGGAGAATTTGAGAGATAAGAAGTGTAAAAGCTGGATGTGCCTTCCCTGTAACTTTCAGCAAGGGAAGATGAATGTAGCTCTGTATGACACTCAGTTTCTTATTTCTGGTACAAAGTCCCTCTGTATCTTAAATATCTCTCTTCTAATTCATGTAGTCTGTCAGAACATTGTTGAATGTGTTCAAAATAAACAATTAGTAGTAAGCCTTTCTAACTTTTTCCTTATGTACCTTTTCAGAAACCTTGCTCATTGTTTTAAAACAGTAAGAGAGAATTCAAGATTTCAATTTCCATGAAACCTGTTCTTTGATTACAAATAATGACTGGAGAGACAATTTGAAACCATATAAAAACATGAAGCTGACTGAATTATCACGTTGTACTGAATAACTATATTAATAAATATTCATTTATATTTGAAACATATGCATGAACAAATGAGAATTGATAAATGAAAATTGTAATACATATAAAGCAAAATATATTATAATTATAACAACTTTTTAGTAGTTGAGGCAAGACACTTTTAATACCAGGAGCAACACCAGATAGATAGCTAGCGCACCTCCTTCGTGGTAGGCGAAGAACAACCAGTCAAAACGGGAAGTTTCACATCCTTTCCTGTCAATGCCTCCTCTGAGGTACCACAGTGTTTGGCCCTGTCACACTTTATCTCTAAAGTTTATTTGAAATAGTCGCTTAGGGCGTGATTTAAATTTTGGCGGATGGGTTACTCTGTCACAACAGTAATGGATTTCACGTTTGCCAAAAATATAAATCCCAGAATATCCTATGGGATTTATATTTTGGTGGTTGGGTTATCCGTCACCTTTGTGATGGAGTAGCCCGTCCACTGAAATCTACATCAGGTCCTTAATCTAATCAGACAGTTAAAGCCACACTTTCAGTCCTACACTGATACCACCCACACCATCTTGAAATTGCAAGATATGGTGACCAATATAACAAGCATTTACAATGCAATGGTCTCGGCATTATTAAAGGTAGAGCTATTGGCATTGCTCATGACATTTCTTTTTTTTATCATAAATAAATGGTATTGTCATTTACATTGCCAATAGCTTAATCGTTAAATAAATGGCATTGTCATTTACAATGCCAATAGCTTAATTGCTCGCATATGCATGACCTATTGCATTTACACCCACACAGAGCCACACACACAAAGCCTCCCACACACACATACAGAGCCACCTACACAGAGCCACCCTCACGCAGACAGAGCCACCCACACATAGAGCCACCTACAAAAAAAGCTACCCACACAGAGCCACACACATAGCCACACACAGACCACACACACACATACAGACAGAGCCACGCGCGCACACACACACAGAGCCACGCGCACACACACAGAGCCACACACACACACAGAGCCACGCACACACACACACACAGAGCCACGCACACACACACACAGAGCCACGCACACACACACAGAGCCACGTGCACACATACACAGAGCCACGCACACACACACACAGAGCCACTCACACACACACAGAGCCACGCACATGCACACACAGAGCCACGCACACACACACAGAGCAACGCACCGCACACACACAGAGCCACGCACCGCACACACACAGAGCCACACACACACACAGAGCCACGCACCGCACACACACAGAGCCATGCACCGCACACACACAGAGCCACGCACCGCACACAAACAGAGCCACACACACACACACACACAGAGCCACACACACACACACAGAGCCACGCACACACACACACACAGAGCTGGGCACACACACACATAGAGCCACGCACACACACACACAGAGCCATGCACACACACACACAGAGCCACGCACACACACAGAGCCATGCACACACACACACAGAGCCACGCACACACACAAACAGAGCCACGCACACACACACACACAGCCACACACACACACAGAGAGCCACGCACACACACACACAGAGCCACGCCCACGCACAGACAGAGCCACGCACACACAGAGCCACGCACACACAGAGCCACGCACACACAGAGCCACGCACACACAGAGCCATGCACACACAGAGCCACGCACACACAGACAACATAAATGCAGTGTGTATGTGTTAGCTGATCACTGCATAAGTGAGTTAAAGAATGTGTTGAGGGTTTCACTTAACTCATTCAGCTGTAGTGCTTTAGAGACGAATTCTACTTGGAAGAGGTTTGATAACGTTCTTTAGACCCCCAAAAGAAACGGTTTGCTTCATTTGTGGGACCAATAAATGCTATTGCTACCTACACAATATAGATTTTTCACAAAAACTACAAAGCTGCTGGTTTTCAGTTCGTCAGAAAATGTGCAGTTTTATTTTTGCCAGGCAAGAGTGTGCTTGTGCCCTCCGTCGTGCTGTGTGACTCCAAAAGGGGATGGAAGACAGAAGGCAAGAAAAACGAGTGCCCCCGCAAGAAAATAGAGTGCTATCAGGGGGCAGAAGGCAAGAAAAACAAGTGCAATCAGGGGGCAGAAGGCAAGAAAACGAGCACAATCAGGGGGGCAGAGGCAAGAAAAATGGCACAATTAGGGGAGCAGAGGCATGAAAAACGGCACAAACAGGGTGGCAGAGGCAAGAAAAATGGCACAAACAGGTTGGCAGAGGCAAGAAAAATGGCACAATCATGGGAGCAAAGGCAAGAAAAACGAGTGCAATCAGGGGGCAGAAGGCAAGAAAAACGAGTGCCATCAGGGGGCAGAGGGCAAGAAAAACGAGCACAAACAGGTGGCAGAGGCAAGAAAAACGGCACAAACAGGTTGGCAGAGGCAAGAAAAATGGAATATACAGATTGGCAGCGGCACAAACAGGGTGGCAGAGGCAAGAAAAATGGCACAAACAGATTGGCAGAGGCAAGAATAATGGCACAATCAGGGGAGCAGAGGCAAGAAAAATGAGTGCAATCAAGGGGCAGAGGCAAGAAAAACGGCACAATCAGGGGGGAAGGGGCACGAAAAACCGCACAAACAGGTGAGCAGAGGCAAAAAAAGGCACAAGCAGGGTGGCAGAGGCAAGAAAAACAGCACAAACAGGGTGGCAGAGGCGTGAAAAACGGCACAAACAGGCTGGCAGTGGTAAGAAAAACGGCACAAACAGGCTGGCAGAGGCACACAACGCCATCTATTGTAGAGATGGAAACGTCCTCTGTATGGTAGGAGACGTGCACCCTTGCTCTGAGTGCCCAACTGTTCTGTTGTCTGGATCCGTAATGCTGCTTTTTTTGTGGTAGGTGAACACAGATCATGCATGTGTGCCATAACATAGGTCTGTCTCATGGATTGTAGTCTTGTTGGACCAGGAGGGGCACCCAAAGCACCACCCTCATAGTGGTGGTAGTCTACCGCCTCCAACAGGAGTTAAGCAGCAAGTGCGCAACGCTCACAGCATACTGTGTAGTGATCAGTAGTAGAAAACAGGGAATTTCTACCCGATGTCACAGGAGTGAGGCCTGCAGGCTCACTCGCCATTTAAAAAGTTCCTCTGTTGTGTGCTTTATTCACCCTTAGCCTACATCAGATAGATGTAGAGTGCTGCATTGTGCAGGAGCGGTGACTCTACATTAGTTGTATGTGTGCCTAAGAAGGGTACAGTACAAGGATGGATCAGTACTGTCCAGTACGTGTGGCGTTAGGACATGCCCTGGGTGTATTTATGCCTGACAGGAATACAGTAGATGAGAGATGTAGTGCTGTGCAGTGCATGCACAGGGACAGCATGTTCCGGGTCAATGTGTATTTGCGTGAGGTACAATACATGAAGGGTGAAGTGCTGTGCAGCGTTCACAAAGTGAGTGAATGTGCTGGCAGAGTGTGTATTTGTAAAGAGCACACCCTGGTTAAATACAGAGACGCTTCAGTGCTGAACAATGCGTTCATACTGAGTGTGTGTGATGGATGCATGGGTATATGTATGGGTACAATGCATAGAGGTAGTAGTGTTGAACTGAAAGTCTGCTATGAAAGTACACTGAGTGAGCATGCCTGCAATTGTATATTGTATAGAGGATGTAGTTAATCAAGAAAGGAAAAAGGACACTTGTAACAAATCATAGCGATTGGTTGAATGAATGGAACATCCTCAATAAACTCAATGTTGTTTGTATCAAGCGGTATATATGTTTAATCCGCCCCACATTAGAGTTGTGGCAGTTATCATTGGATGCTCCAATATTGTGCTTTTTGCCGGCCTCATCCAGAGGCACCTCTGGTTAAGAAATGCAGTGTCCAGAGATTCAGAGGTTTCCCCCAAGGAGTTGGTGTAAACAAAACTAAAGGTGAGTTTAAAAAGGAGAAAGTCACCCTTATACTTTAATGTAAGGTGAGATTCTACTTGGCTACAAAATAGGCTAGTACTATGAAACTGGATCTAATAGTAGTTGTAACATATATTTGTGGACATGTTTCAGCTCCTTATGGCCCTACAGGGTCTACGGAGCTTTCGTCAGGACTAACACACAATGAACAAATACTTACACAATTCGTGTAGTAATATTGGAGTGCGCGCTTTATGGTACTCTATTGTAACTCTTCTCAATCTATAATAAAAAAGAAGAATAAATACATAACAGTATACGTAATTTTAGATAACTGTTTTTTAAAGGGAAAAGGGGGAGGAAAAAGGAAGGAAGAAGGAAAATATGAACGTTAGTATCTTCCTTATCAGTGAGATTAACTTAATTGCACTTGCTTTTTTGGGAAGAGGTTGGCAAGAGGTTAATGGATGTGCAAAGCTTCGGCGAGTTGCTATTTCTATATATAGACATAGATGAGATCCATGGATCATGATGGGGCTCAATAGTCCACTTTCTCAGATGGAGTCTTACTTATCGTGTGGTGTAGTAAGTGGAAAGTGTACCTCCATTTTAAATACTTTCATGGAGTTTACAAAAGATGAGTTTTCTAAATCATGGATTAAAAGATTCACAAATTCTTCAATACACAGTTATCTATTCTTAAACACAGCTAATAGTATACTAACTGTGTATGGTGTAAGGCATTTCCTAAATGGAATGTAAAAATGAGCCTTGTGTACATAGGGAACTTAGTAGATTTGGCGAAAAGCATTAGCATTGGTTAAGAAAAATTATTATTAGCGCACTCATACCTGTGAAAAGAGGGTAGGCTTCTTCCTCGGGGCTAACGCTTCATTAAGCGCAGAGCTGTTGATAAGGAGAGCGGGTCATTAGGTTAGCCGCCGAGAGATCTTACTGTTAGTTTGTAGTACGGAAGACACGGTCGCCATTACCCGCATGGATCTGGGTCCTCGACTTGTGCTGACTCTGCCCCCGGATGCCGTCATACGTGGGGCGTCCTTGTTTTTAAACGCTACAAACAGGAAATGGCTTTTAAATTGTTCTGACTCTGCCTTTGGATGTCGTCATATGTGGGGCGTCCTTGTTTTTAAACGCTACAAACAGAAAACGGCTTTCAACTTGTTCTGACTCTGACTTTGGGTGTAGTTCTATAACGAAAGCGTTCTACGGCGATACTTTCTGGGTTGAAAATCGGATATTACTGTGTCAAATAGTATTGAATATTGGCCATATCTCAGATCATTTCCATAAATAACAAATGTAAAGGATATATATTGATCGAGGAGGTAGTTAAGTCTTATTTCAACACTTAGAATTCCATTTTCGACAGTGCTTTGCTAGTGTGATTATTTAAATATTAGCTTGAGAATGTTGTTTTGCACTGTATATTAATGAGTACAGAGTTTACTGTGAGGATTGACTACAGGGTGCCAGTGACAGTGCTTTGCTATTGTAATTATTAGCTTGAGAATGTTATTTTGCACTGTATAATAATGAGTACAGAGTTCACTGTGAGGATTGACTACAGGGTGCCAGTAACCTACTTATCTTGATCGTGATGTGTGCTTGTTTCACAGATTTTAGTTACTTGCCAAGAGAGGTTGTCATTTGGCATTTGGCAAATTGGTGCCACGGTACATTGTCATTGAGACCCTCCTGAAAAGTTCTAAGTCGGTTTACCCACCGTTGTTCTTTTTCGAAGAGTATTCTCTCCGAGTTGTGCGATTTTTCTGATAGCATTTCAATTACTGTCCACTGGAGTTCGTCACAGGAATGGTTCATTTCAACAAAATGTGTACACAGCTTTGTGGTATTCTTTTTGAGTCTTATATTACTTCTGTGTTCCCCGATTCTTATTTTAACCTTTCGACATGTCATACCTATGTACTTCTTTGCACACGGACAGCTGCTCATATAAATGACATGTGTTGAGTTGCAGTTTGTGTGCTGCTTTTGTGTCCATACTAAGGTCTCAGATAGTTGTAACGTTTTGGACATTCTGGTTGTTTTACATGCCACACATGCACCGCAGGGGTAGTGACCTGTTATTGGGGTCATTGAGGTGTCTCTGATTGGTGTTGGCATTGTCCTCTGTACAGGTTGTGTATGTACTAACACATCTTTAAGGTTCTTTGTTCTTCTGTTGGCAAATCTTGGTTTTGGCCAATCGAATCTTCCAGTGTTCAATATGTGCCAGTTTTTGTTTACCAATTTTTGTACATTGTAAGAGGAAGGGCAAAAGGTGGTTACGCATGTGGTCAGGTTTGGTACCTCATTTTTCGGGTGGATTTCTAGGAGACATTCTCTAGGTTAATTGTTGGCTCTTTTTTTACATTTTGAAATGGTTCTGTTGGTGTAATCTCTCTTCTTTAATTTTTCACTCAGTTCACAGGCCTGTATTTTGTAATCTTTGTCTCTACTACAATTTCTTTTCAAGCGTAGAAATTGACTGTATGGGAGGTTATCCCTCAGAGGCTTCGGATGGTAGCTTTTATAAGAAAGTAAGCTGTTTTTAGCTGTAGGCTTTGTATAGGTTTTGGTTTGTAAGGTGTTATTGTTTGTAAAGATTGTCAGATCCAAAAAATCAAGCTGTTTATTGTTAGCTGTGTAAGTGAATTTGAGCCAGGGGTCAAGTCTGTTCAGCCAATCCATAAAGAGTGTGAGATCCTGCTCTGTGTCCCAAATTAAGAAAATATCGTCTATATATCTCTTCCAGTATAGGATACTGGAAGAGAAAGGGTTCAAATCGTTTAGGACATTTTGGTTTTCAAATTGACTCATATATAGACCTGCTACTGACGGCGCGAACGCGCTCCCCATGGAAGTGCCATGGATTTGTAGATACAGGTCTCCATTGAATTCGAAAAAAAATTCTTTTAATGCTAGTTTACAGCATTCAAGGATAAAATGTCTCGGGGTGTTATGATGCCAGTCTGCCATGAACAGAACATCTTCTAACATCTGGATGGTTTCATCTTGAGGTAGGCTGGTATACAGCGATTCGACATCTAGGCCGACAAGGAGCATCTTCTCTGGATCAAAAGTTTTGTTGGAGATCTGAATTAGTAGATCTCTTGTATCCTTTAAGTATGTTTGTGTCTGTTGTACCAGAGGCTTGAGGTATTCATCTGAGAATTTTGATAATGGCTCTAAAATTGACCCGATGCCTGAGACTATTGGTCGTCCAGGTGGGGGGGATCTATTTTTGTGAGTTTTTGGAAGCGAATAAAAGTATGGGGTCTTCGGTTCTTTGGTCACTAAATAGTCCGCTTCCTTTTTTGAGATCCACATGTTGGTTTCTGCTTCATAGACCATTATCGCTACGGTGTTAAGAAGTCTCTCTGTTGGGTCTATTGTAATCTTTCTATAGAATTTGGAGTCTGATAGGAGGGTAAGGCATTGTTGATTGTAGCCTTCTTTGCTGAGTGTTACAATGCCCCCCCCCTTGTCAGCTGGTTTGATTACTATTTCATTGTTGGTCTGTAGAGCCTGTAGTGCTAATCTTTCTTTTTTGTTTAGATTTTGGAAGGTCTTTTTCTTGTTTACTTCTATATTATCCACACCTTTAAAAAGTGCTTGCTCAAATGTTTGTAGTTCTGGTGGGACACTGTTAGATGGAGGGTTGAAAGTAGATTTTCTTCTCAGTGAAGTGTCTCCTTCTTGTGTTGGAGCGCTGTTGTTTGAAAAGAAGGCTTTTAATTTGAGTATTCTACAGAACTCAGCTAATTCGCATTTGAGTTTAAAAGTGTCAAGTGGAGGAGTGGGTACATAACCCAGGCCTTTGTTGAGGATCCTGATTTGATCATCTGATAGTTCTATGTTTGAAAGATTGACTACTAGTTATTGTTCTTGCTGGTTGAGGGTTGAGCTGCTGACATACTCCTGGTCAGTATGTTCCTCTGTTGGTCTTGCCAACTCAAGGACTTTTTTCTGCCTCGTGTTTGGTTTTGGCCTCTGGATAAAAAAGACTGTTCTTGTTGTTTATGGTTTTGTTGCCCAGCCATTTGTGGGTTTCCCATTTGGGGCATTTGTTGTATACCTTGGTTGTACGGATCCATCCAACCTCCATATTGTGGGATAAACGGTTGGTAGTATGGTATGTTGAAACTTGGGTAATATGGTCGTTGCCATCTATTGCCCTTCCTAGGACGTTGGTATCGGTAGTTATTCCGACCCCGTTTTGGTGTATATTCTTCAGAACTGCTGATGGAATTGTTTAAGGAATTCTTCCCAGTTGATTCATTATCTGAGCCTAGGTCTGTGAAGGCATAATCTTCTTTTGTATATGGGTGCATGCGTTCTTGACTGAACTTCTTTAAATCCTTTCCTAGTTTTTGTAGTTTACTCTGCATGATAAATTCTTGTGTCTCTTCCATCTCTTTTGTTATTTCTTCTAGTCTTTTTTGTATACTAGTGGGTTGATGCCTTTCTTTAATTCACTCTCACAGTATTGTATTTCTACTAATAGGGCTTCTGATAGTCTTTTAGCTGTTTTAATGATTAGCACAAGGTAGTCTAGAGTGCACTTCCAGGAAATGGAGGACCAGTCTTTACGGAACACAAGATCATGTAGAAAAATTCTGGGGGCATTGTTTACCCATAAGCCTCTAGGTGCTGATTTAGACCTCAAATATTCCGTCATAATGATACCATGAATTGCAGTTCTTATTTGGTCTCTTTTTTTCTCAGTGAGTGTGTCCCAGTCATGTGTTTGGGCCAAGGCTTCTGTCAGGTCTGTATTTTGTAAAAGTGGCTGAGCTGCCATTATTTCGTCTATATCACTCGCATCAAAGCTTAATCCAACATTGCCTTCCATGATCCCTCCTCTGTCATAAAGTTCTATGAAGAGGATGTTTTGAAATAAACTATTTTCTAGAAAAAATTCCCGCAGCTGCACGCTGCTTTATATAATACTTAATCAATTTGGAGGGAAGAGGAAACTGTTGTGTCCGTTTTATTTCCCCAGGTGAGTATGTAGTTAATCAAGAAAGGAAAAAGGACACCTGTAACAAATCATAGCCATTGGTTGAATGAATGGAACATCCTCAATAAACTCAATGTTGTTTGTATCAAGCGGTATATATGTTTCATCCGCCCCACGTTAGAGTTGTGGCAGTTATCATTGGATGCTCCAATAACGTGCTTTTTGCCGGCCTCATCCAGAGGCACCTCTGGTTAAGAAATGCAGTTTCCAGAGATTCAGAGGTTTCCCCCAAGGAGTTGGTGTAAACAAAACTAAAGGTGAGTTTAAAAAGGAGAAAGTCACCCTTATACTTTAATGTAAGGTGAGATTCTACTTGGCTAAAAAAAAGGCTAGTACTATGAAAAGATCGTGTTACTGGATCTAATAGTAGTTGTAACATATATTTGTCGACATGTTTCAGCTCCATATGGCCCTACAGGGTCTACGGAGCTTTCGTCAGGACTAACACACAATGAACAAATACTTACACAATTCGTGTAGTAATATTAGAGTGCGCGCGCTTTATGGTACTCTATTGTAACTCTTCTCAATCTATAATAAAAAAGAAGAAGAAATACATAACAGTATACGTAATTTTAGATAACTGTTTTTTAAAGGGAAAAGGGGGAGGAAAAAGGAAGGAAGAAGGAAAATATGAACGTTAGTATCTTCCTTATCAGTGAGATTAACTTAATCGCACTTGCTTTTTTGGGAAGAGGTTGGCAAGAGGTTAATGGATGTGCAAAGCTTCGGCGAGTTGCTATTTCTAGATTTCTGGATGAGGCCGGCAAAAAGCACGTTATTGGAGCATCCAATGATAACTGCCACAACTCTAATGTGGGGCGGATGAAACATATATACCGCTTGATACAAACAACATTGAGTTTATTGAGGATGTTCGATTCATTCAACCAATGGCTATGATTTGTTACAAGTGTCCTTTTTCCTTTCTTGATTAACTGCATACTCACCTGGGGAAATAAAACAGACACGACAGTTTCCTCTTCTCTCCAAATTGATTAAGCATTGTATAGAGGACCCTCATTCAGTTTACCGTGCTCTGCTATATGCACAAAATCAATTCTCGGTCTGTACCTGCATGAATTGATATCCCCATACCAAACCTCTCACACATTGTGCTCAAGTAATCGGTCACTTCAAACAGTCCCCAGAATTAAACAATCTGGTATGGGGGGTAATTTCTTTCCTTAACTTGGCCCTAAGCTCTGGAACACTCTTCCGGAGTCTCCGAGAAGTTGCATTCCTCTAACCTCCTTCTTCAAGGATCTCGAAACATGGCTACTTTACGTTGTATGTGCATTGGTTGCCCTCCTGTTCCCTAGCGCTGGGAAACACTCAGGGGTAGCTATGCACTTTATAAATTCTCAATAATAATAATAATATGAATAATTTTAAGTTGTGATAGGCTTCTCTTTTGTAAGATATTGCAGCAGCTCCGCATGCACAAAAATGTCCCATACAGGTATCTACAGCATCAAACTACACCCATGAGTAAAATATTTCAAAAGGGTATGCAATATGTGTATTTACAATAAATGTTACCCCACCCTCTCTAGTTGAAACACCCCTATCTAAGAAGTGTTGTGTATTCACACTCTAACATTTACTCCTATCTAAATAGGTTGCCACACCATTATAAAACAGATTCAAAACATGAGATTTAAAATTGAAATCAAAATGGGGAATAACATTTTACACATCATGTGCTTGATAAACCCACCTCAAAGAGGGAGCAAGTATCTAAACTGAAGGAAGAAACCAATATTACAAAGAATATCTTCATGTTAGTAATTATCGTTATCTTGACAGTGCCACCCAAAATTACTCCAAGATCCAGGAGACCTAGCCACATTATAGGCACCATTGTTCCATTTTTTGGATTTCCTTTTACAAAATGACCTAGAACTAGATTTACTAAGGACCTAGTCGATATACATAATCGAGTCAGAAAATCTGGAGGGCTGCAACCACCCCAAACCCACTGACCATTACTTGAGTGAGATGAGTTCTAGGTAACAATCACTCCTGTGAGATTTCACAGGGATAACTAGTGGGACCCAAACTTCTTTCATCTTAGAAAGACACACTCAAGAACACTAGGAAAGTATGACTATATTTTTAAAATGTATTTAAAATCAAAACCCTATCCTTGTGCACACAAAATGAAAAGTAACTATAATATAAACAAACAATATACTGGCAACAATATTTAGAAAGAGAATGGAAAATTGCAACATTATGATACGCTTCTTTACAGCAATATCACTAACCCCTCCTTTGTCTCGGCTAACTAGGCTAAACGTAACACCAAAAGAAACCTATTCTGATGGTTATAGATTGTTCACACCAGCTTACCTTCTCAGAGCAATAGAGCCAATGTTCAACAAAGGAACAGGAGAATTTGAGAGATAAGAAGTGTAAAAGCTGGATGTGCCTTCCCTGTAACTTTCAGCAAGGGAAGATGAATGTACCTCTGTATGACACTCAGTTTCTTATTTCTGGTACAAAGTCCCTCTGTATCTTAAATCTCTCTCTTCTAATTCATGTAGTCTGTCAGAACATTGTTGAATGTGTTCAAAATAAACAATTAGTAGTAAGCCTTTCTAACTTTCCACTTATGTACCTTTTCAGAAACCTTGTTCATTGTTTAAAAACAGTAAGTGAGAATTCAAGATTTCAATTTCCATGAAACCTGTTCTTTGATTACAAATAATGACTGGAGAGACAATTTGAAACCATATAAAAACATGAAGCTGAGTGAATTATCACGTTGTACTGAATAACTATATTAATAAATATTCATTTATATTTGAAAAATATGCATGAACAAATGAGAATTGATAAATGAAAATTGTAATACATATAAAGCAAAATATATTATAATTATAAAAACTTTTTAGCAGTTTAGGCAAGACACTTTTAATACCAGGAGCAGCACCAGATAGATAGCTAGCGCACCTCCTTCGTGGTAGGCGAAGACCAACCAGTCAAAACGGGAAATTTCACTTCCTTTCCTGAAAATGCCTCCTCTGAGGTACCACAGTGTTTGGCCCTGTCACACTTTATCTCTAAAGTTTATTTGAAATAGTCGCTTAGGGCGTGATTTAAATTTTGGAGGATGAGTTACTCTGTCACAACAGTAATGGATTTCACGTTTGCCAAAAATATAAATCCCAGAATATCCTATGGGATTTATATTTTGGTGGTTGGGTTATCCGTCACCGTTGTGATGGAGTAGCCCGTCCACTGAAATCTACATCAGGTCCTTAATCTAATCAGACAGTTAAAGCCACACTTTCAGTCCTACACTGATGCCACCCACACCATCTTGAAATTGCAAGATATGGTGACCAATATAACAAGCATTTACAATGCAATGGTCTCGGCATTATTAAAGGCAGAGCTATTGGCATTGCTCATGACATTTCTTTTTTTTTATCATAAATAAATGGTATTGTCATTTACATTGCCAATAGCTTAATCGTTAAATAAATGGCATTGTCATTTACAATGCCAATAGCTTAATCACTCGCATATGCATGACCTATTGCATTTACACCCACACAGAGCCACACACACAAAGCCTCCCACACACACATACAGAGCCACCTACACAGAGCCACCCTCACACAGACAGAGCCACCCACACATAGAGCCACCTACAAAAAAAGCTACCCACACAGAGCCACACACATAGCCACACACAGAGCCACACACACACACACAGACAGAGCCACGCGCACACACACACAGAGCCACGCGCACACACACAGAGCCACACACACACACAGATCCACACACACACACACACACACAGAGCCACGCACACACACACACAGAGCCACGCACACACACACACAGAGCCACGTGCACACACACACACAGAGCCACGCACACACACACACAGAGCCACGCACACACACACAGAGCGGCGCACACACAGAGCCACGCAAAGACACACAGAGCAACGCAACGCACACACACAGAGCCACGCACCGCAGACACACAGAGCCACACACACACACAGAGCCATGCACCCCACACACACAGAGCCACGCACCGCACACACACAGAGCCACGCACCGCACACAGAGCCACGCACACACACACACACAGAGCCACACACACACACACAGAGCCACGCACACACACACAGAGCTGGGCACACACACACAGAGCCACGCACACACACACACAGAGCCACGCACACACACACAGAGCCACGCACATACACAGAGCCACACACACACACACACACACACAGCGCCACGCACACACACACACAGAGCCACGCACACACACACACACAGAGCCACGCACACACACACAGAGCCACGCACACACACACACAGAGCCACGCCCACGCACAGACAGAGCCACGCACAGACAGAGCCACACACACACAGAGCCACGCACACACAGAGCCACGCACACACAGAGCCACGCACACACAGAGCCATGCACACACAGAGCCACGCACACACAGACAACATAAATGCAGTGTGTATGTGTTAGCTGATCACTGCATAAGTGAGTTAAAGAATGTGTTGAGGGTTTCACTTAACTCATTCAGCTGTAGTACTTTAGGGACGAATTCTACTTGAAAGAGGTTTGATAACGTTCTTTAGACTCCCAAAAGAAACGTTTTGCTTCATTTGTGGGACCAATAAACGCTATTGCTAGCTACACAATATAGATGTTTCACAAAAACTACAAAGCTGCTGGTTTTCAGTTCGTCAGAAAATGTGCAGTTTTATTTTTGCCAGGCAAGAGTGTGCTTGTGCCCTCCGTCGTGCTGTGTGACTTCAAAAGGGGACAGAAGACAGAAGGCAAGAAAAACGAGTGCCCCCGCAATAAAATAGAGTGCTATCAGGAGGCAGAAGGCAAGAAAAACTAGTGCAATCAGGGGGTAGAAGGCAAGAAAACGAGCACAATCAGGGGGGCAGAGGCAAGAAAAATGGCACAATTAGGGGAGCAGAGGCAAGAAAAATGGCACAAACAGGGCGGCAGAGGCAAGAAAAACGGCACAAACAGGGTGGCAGAGGCAAGAAAAATGGCACAAACAGGTTGGCAGAGGCAAGAAAAATGGCACAATCATGGGAGCAAAGGCAAGAAAAACGAGTGCAATTAGGGGGCAGAAGGCAAGAAAAACGAGTGCCATCAGGGGGCAGAAGGCAAGAAAAACGAGCACAAACAGGTGGCAGAGGCAAGAAAAACGGCACAAACAGGTTGGCAGAGGCAAGAAAAATGGAATATACAGATTGGCAGCAGCACAAACAGGGTGGCAGAGGCAAGAAAAACGGCACAAACAGGTTGGCAGAGGCAAGAAAAATGTCACAAACAGATTGGCAGAGGCAAGAATAATGGCACAATCAGGGGAGCAGAGGCAAGAAAAATGAGTGCAATCAGGGGGCAGAAGGCAAGAGAAACGAGTGCAATCAGGGGGCAGAGGCAAGAAAAACGGCACAATCAGGGGGGCAGAGGCACGAAAAACAGCACAAACAGGTGAGCAGAGGCAAAAAACGGCACAAGCAGGGTGGCAGAGCACAAACAGGGTGGCAGAGGCATGAAAAATGGCACAAACAGGCTGGCAGTGGTAAGAAAAGCGGCACAAACAGGCTGGCAGAGGCACACAACGCCATCTCCTCCATAGATGCAAAGAATGCAGAGGCCTCTCTCGTTCCCCTTGTAACCACCGACCTCTCTCATCTCTCTAGATGCAGGCTGTACAGTGGCCTGCTTCCTACCCCTGTGCTCATAGGGACATCTCCTCTCTAGATGCATGGAATGCAGTGGTCTTTCTCCTGCCCCTTGTAACCACAGCCCTCTCGAGATACATGCGGGACAGTGGGATCTCGCCTGCCCTTGTAGTCACAGACCCCACTCCTTTCTCTAGATGTAGGCTGCAGATTGGTCGCTCTCCTGCCCCTGTGTAACCACAGCTTGCCTGCAAAGAATGCAGAGGCCTCTCTCATGCCCCTTGTAACCACTGACCTTTCTCATCTCTCTAGATGCAGGCTGTATAGTTGCCTTGCTTCCTACCCCTGTGCTTCCTACCCCTCTCCTCTCTAGAAGCATGGAATGCAGTGGTCTTTCTCCTGCCCCTTGTAACCACAGCCCTCTCGAGATGCATGCGGGACAGTGGGACCTTGCCTGCCCTTGTAGTCACAGACCCCACTACTCTCTCTAGATGCAGGCTGCAGATTGGCCTCTCTTCTGCCCCTGTGTAACCATAGCTTGCCAGACAGTGGGATCTCGCCTGGCCACTGTACTCACAGACCCACCCCCTCCCTGGAAGCTTGCTGCAGGAGATGAACTCCGCTAAAGCCTGACATTTCTCTGGGTGTATGCTGCAGTTGAGTGGTGCTTCTCCTGCCCCCACGGCTCCAGAGCTCCCTCTTCTCCGTTGGCGCTCAGCACGAATCTCGCCGTTATCTCAGTACCTCCCAGGCAGAGCCCTTGGTCTGCCGCGGGCTCCGACCCTGCCCTGGAGCGCAGCCCGCTCTCTCCGCTCACTTTCCCAGACTACACAGGGCCGGCCGCCCGCCCGCCCGGTACCGCTAGTCCGCAGCCTTCCTCCGGCTAATTCCCACTTAACTTCCCCGGGTCTGCCTCCTCCTCCCCCGCCTTCCCACTAGCAGGAAACGTGCACAAGCTCGAGTCACTTGGGGGCGGGAGAGGAACAGGACATGAAGTCAGCCCCTCGGACTGGTGCTGTACCCTGGAGAGAGGGGCAAAGAATGTGCAACGTGTGTGTGTGTGTGTGGGGGGGGCAGAATGTGTGGAGGGGAGGGCCAGTGTATGAGTGTCTCTCTTTTCACACAACTAAGAAGATCAGAGGCGCAAATGCAGGCAGCAGGGCATCCATGGGCGGGGCTGCTTCGGGCAAACAGTTCCAAAAATAGAAGCTTCCCGAGCCATTTCCACAAGTGTACCTTTGCACGGTCTCTTCTCCTCCTGGCAGTAAGGCGCACTGGAAGGGGTGATGCCGTTAGGTGTTGGCAGAAGAGTACAGCACGGTAGCTTCATGGGCCACGAGTTTCTCCATGCCCGCTGCAGTTCTGCCAGCCTCTGGGTGCTGGAGATCCCAGCTCGTTGGGGGAGCTCACTCGGTCTGTCCTTGTGAGAAAAAAAACAAGTTGGCACCAATCTGCGCAAACCTGCACGAGCGGTCTGCGTCAGCCTTCATCAGAACCTGAGCAAACGTGCATCGGCGCATACACAAACCTCCGCCTGCACAGACTTGCAAAGCCTACCGGAGTGAATTCACTTCACACAGTACTGTTCACAGACTACGCACTTACAATTCAGCTGTAACTTCGTCTTTTACAAGCCGTTCGCACGTTGCTGTTGTCTCTGCCGATAACTAAAAAAAATGGCGGCCGCAAGCTTCCAGCAAAACTTACGCCCCCGAATCCGAAAAAGACGGGGCTTTATTGGAGTGACACAATTCTCCTCCAATGGCTGGCCTCCGTTCAGGAAGCCAGCCAATGGAGGAGAGACAAAAAGAGAGGCGGGAAAAAGCAGCCACTCTAAGTAACAATAATTCTTCGGACTTCCGGCTTGGCCTACGGCCAAGCCTACGGTCCCTCGACCTAAAAACCTCACGGGTTTCTGTGTAACAAGGAATCCGGGAGTCGTATTTTTTAGCACAGCATTCCTGTAGTAAAGTGAACCCAGACTTCATTAGATAAAAGTAGCTTTGGCTAAGAAAGTTCAAATTTTGGTGCATTTAGCAAGATACAATGATTCTGAGATCACCTTTTCCCATGTTTTAAGACTTTAACATGTTCCTGATGTAATTTGCACTACTATGCTGCATGCAGTTGTTGGTAGTTGTTGGTAGTGCAAGCTCATCTGACCCCAGTGGAGATAAGAGTGACGTATAAGTCTTCTTCGTTCAAATCCAATCAAAACGCATTCTGGACATCTACCATGTACCTAGTAATTTTGAGAGATCATCGTTTTTCAGTACATGGCCTCAAAACGGACTTTTGACTAATCTGAGAGCAGCAAGGTCTCTGGGGCTGTACCACTTCTGAAAGGTAATCTGTTTAACACATTAAGTGTGTTTGCAGGCAACTGGAAGATTAGCATCTAGACATGGCTTATCATCGAGTGTCATTCAGCAGTGTTGTTACTCACAAGTTGTTACTCATGAGTAAAACTACAAAAAAGTAATACAAATGGACCGGCATGCTGTCCACAGTGTTGGTTTAAGAGAAAATATAAATGGCACAAATACAACATTTTCAATTATAAGTAACAGCACTCTGAGCTATTCATGACGATGTATTTATTTATTTATTTATGTATTTGTTTATTTGTTTATTTAAGAAGTTCTATACAGTATTATACATGGCTTATTGTGGTCACATAAGGTTATGTGCATGTAATAATATTATATACAGCCTTTTGGCTCATACCTTACACAGTGTTACCACACATGCCTTTACCATGCAGACAAGAAACCACACAGGCCTTTTTATGGTCCTTTAACACATAAGTAAAAAAAAAAATTTTAAATGACATATTTATTCTGTCATTTAAAAAATGGGGACTTTAAGAGTTATGGAATGGATAAGGGTTCCACGTGGGAAAGGTTTTAAGGGGGTTTTAGAGCTCAAGGGTGGGCAAGGGTAGTAAGGGTTTTAAAGGGGATTCATGATTCAGGGATAGTTAAGGGTACATGGAGATAGAAGGGGTTTGGGAATCCAGGGTAAGGGAAAGTAATAGAGTAGCAAACCGTTGGGTGCAAACTTAACGTGAAAAAGGTAGAGACTGAGCGCAACTAGTTTGAGTGTACAGATGTATGTAACAAATAGATTGCAACTTAAATCAAAGTTCTGTTGCCAAAATATATGAGAAAAACTAAAACCTACCATTATAATACAGTGTTCACCTGTGGATTTCTGTGCACATGCTGAGGTTAAAGAATTGTGGCGTAGTGCTATTTACAATTTCTCCATGAAATGGAGATTTATAAGGTGCTAATATTTATTTCCAGTGTGGCGATTTTTTTTTTCTAACAATATGTTGATGAATGTTTAATGTATGGGTGACTCACAAATAGTTCAAACTACAGCATGATTTTAAGTGTTGTCCTAATGATGTATACCATTCTGCCCACTTCAGGAAAATGTGTAAGGTAGTTTTACAAATTACAGAGGGTTGTGCACAGGGCCTGGATTTGCATGCCATATCAAGCCTCATCAGTGGATAATGTGAGGCAGTTGATTTAAAATTCTATGACATGATGTATTTAACAGGAACATCTTATTAATGTAAATAATCATCAATCAATCTTTTGAACAGTATTCAGGTTAATAAATTGCTAATTGCATTAATATCTACAGAGATATTACTGGTCTATTCACAAAGGTAACTTACAACTGTGAGTAATTTAAACATCTAGATTTACTCTTCCATAAATACGTGATTGTATTAATGTCTACAGAGACATTACGTTTTTTACAAATATGAATACCAGTAAAAATATGTACAGTACCTAATAAATGTGCAATATTTTCACAGATATGCTTTATGTTCTGCATGTTGCAAAAGTTTACAACCCTTGGGTGCTATGCGCGCTTAAAAAAATCCAATTACTGGACTTTACATTAGCATATAGAGATTATAGAAAGTTAGGTCTATTTGTAACTCTTTGAAAACCTTTCAGTGTGATGAGCGTATAGCAAACTGTTACATTCAGTGGATGAAGTCATCAGTTATGTGATCAATGCTGTAATTTAACATGGTATGAGTGATGTACTAAGCAAGCTCATAAGCAGTGCACAGTGGGTGTGCTAGTTATAGTTAGTTCACAAAATTATTATCGTTGAATTTCAGTGTTTTTAAGCTTACAACTCATTTCAACTCCTACTATAATGTCACTTTAACTTTTGGTTTTATTTGAGTCAATTTCAGTTTTTTTTTTATTGAATGGGAAATTCATATTACCATACCTAACTATAACATATCTTTAAAATGTTTTCAATTAATTTCTTTGGGTGGTGTGATGATAATCAGTCAACGCCACAACTGTGCATGGCCTTTGGCCTTGTGCAGCGGAGGTGGAGGAGGTGTTGGTCCAGGCCCACCCCCCACGAGTGGGCAAACTACAGCAGCCTGCCCTTTGTGGCGAGCATGCTGTCTATGCTCCCCTCCTGACCACATTTTGTATGGACTGGTATCGTTGAGGCCTCCCTCCACTAAAACATACCCCCTCATCCCACTCCTGCTGTCACTCCCCTGATTCTCAAGGATGATGCACAACCTTTTGGATTTGGGGTCTTAAACCCCGGCCGTATTTTATTAAAACATACAAAAACATCAATGCAATTACTTATATGCAGTAACCCATCATATTTACAGCCTTATTTACATATGCTCTTCCCTAAAGTCTGAAAATCCTGCTCTTAGTAACAGGGTTTTTTCTTCTGTAGTTCGCCCTTCACATTCTCTAACAGTTCTCTCCCGACTCTTTGCTATTTTTCCAGAGCCAGGATGCCCGCAGGGTTGCAGTGCGCTTTACAAATGTCAAAAATAAATAAAATAAATAAAATGCTGATCCCTAGCCTTAACAGAAACGCTAATACATCAGATTTTCCTACCACTATCTAGACATGATCCTGAGTACCACAATTTATGCCGTCGAGTGAGATCATGACTGGCCCCGTGGTGTCTCCTGGTCCAGACCCAACCCTTCAATCCATTTGACCTGTGGTCTGTCCATTCTTAGGGGAGGGCCACACCCACCTGCATCGCCTGCTAGGGTACACCTGTGCAGAGGGATTGACTTTCCGCCAGAATACTTAACTCGGGCACCCCCTACACCCATCACTACTGCCTGCCAAGGGCCATTGCCAGCTTCATGCTCATTGCATATGCATGGGGGGATGGCCAGAAGGACAATATGCCAGTGATTGCTTGCAACCCCCAAGCTCCTGGATCCTCAATTTGACTCCCCTCCAGCACCCCGTGAACCAGCTGTTATGCTTATGAAAGGAAAAGTATGCTGAATTGTCCCATCAATCATGACCTTCCCCACCACAGGCCTGAATAGTTCCCTTACTATCTGGCCTCACCCCAATATAGGCACCTCTACTGAGGGCAGTGACCTAGCCAGGCCAATAAGTTCTACAGAAACATATCATTACCAATCCTTGAGAGGTACACTCCATCATGTAGTAAGAAATGCAAACCTTTTTATGCAACTATGGAGAATGGATGCCAGGTTAGCTGACCTGAATTGCTTACCAACCTTGGTGTTTATGCACTTTACCGAATTGTTCAAAGCCTTGACCGACTTACCATCTAGACTGTAATGTTGAGATGATATTGGACCATGCCAACACAGCATGAAGGAATTTTTTAGCAAGCCAACAATTCTCAGTGGTCAGTAGTTCAAACAGCTCCCTCCTGCCAATGTGCACCAAGTCATTGCCACCCAGATGCAGAATCATAATACCAGGGGGTGTGCACCCCCTTGGTAACATCGTATCCGGTGAAGACCTCAGGTACGCCATCTGCAAGCCCCCTCAAACATAAAACAACAGACAACAACCAACCTGACGTGGCCGGATGAATAACCACCTGCAAAATAAGCCTCCATCACGTGCTGCCCGTAGGAGTGTGCTTTGACCCAAACATTTGCAATTCCTGTCACCTCTGCGTGGACAAGGGCAGCCGAGAATTCTAGTCGCTCGCTCAACTCTTCACATCCACAACCTAAATAAGCATGAGTAAAAGGAAAGAGGGAAGTCAGGGATCCGGAGCAGTCCTTACCACATATCCAATCTCACATAGCGCTCGAAGCAGTCCGAATACCACTTATCAATCCTTCGCACTGCTGAGCCAGAGAGCCCCATTACTGCCACTGTAGTGGCAGCACCAATCCTAAAGGAGTAAGAACCAAACTCTGATGGTTCATACCCAGCTGTCCGTAGGGCCCTGTTAAGGATGCGGCAAAACGGGTACCTGTTCAGAGGAGTCCCATTAGCATGGGTCTGTTAAGCTAGGAATGACTTCACATTCCCCGCTGGGCAGCATACATTACCTTCAGCTCTATGCAACAATCTGTGGTAAACTTTAGTTACCTGATCAATTCTGGAGTGTGGAATATTAAGTGCCAGAGCACCAGTGCCTTCCAACCATAGGATGTATGGCAATTGTAACCCCCTCCCGGTATCTTTCTTGTTTTTGGCTACCAACTCGCCTACTCTGAGGCGAGAGTAAATGCTGTCCCAAACACATGGACCTCATACGGCGGCCCACAGATGTCTTCCGGGGACCCCAGAATTGCAGCCAACTTGCCCGTATCTATGGGGCATCTAGTGTCTGGCTTTGCCCCCTCTCAGCACTGCCAGTACTTCCAAGCCCTCAGAACTAAGAAAGACAGTGTCCTGTCAGTGTGGCCCAATCATTTTGCCAAAAAGTATAACGTCGCTGGGTGGCGCCTGGCACAAGCCACTGACTGCCTCTCGCCCCCCAAAATGCCCCAGGAACGCCAAGCATGATGTGGAGGTAAACCAGTCCGGAGCCCTTACATTCCCCAAGAAGTGACAATAAGAGCTAAATGCCCACTCATAGGCTTGCCTGGTCCTGGGCACTAAGTTGGCTGCCACTAGGTCTGGTAAGCTTGGGCACCAAGCAGCCATGGATGGTTCAGGATGGGCATAGGTGAATCCGCGGCTCTTGGGTGATGGAACCTGAATGCTTGCATCTTGAAATTAGACAATGGATCAGCGGCGTTGTTTAACGTGCCTCGTACATGATTGGCTTGAACAGCACATTTAGCTTCAAACACAGCAGAACAATTTCCTTTCAGTCTTAGTATCATCTTACATTTTGCAGCCTGTTGATTGATGCAATCTACCACTTTCATATTATCAGACAAAAACACAACCACCAAAATTGGAAACAGTTCAAGGAAACCTATGTTAGTGACCAACCCAGTCCTTGAGCAACCGGTGCACAAACAATGCTGATCCGAATATGATGCCAAATCTTTTGCTACCTGCTGCATTGGTGAAGAGACCTAACTCCTCACTGGTTCTAGGTTGACCTGGCCACACCACTGTCCCATTAAATTCATGCACAAATGGCTCCCAGATTCTCATGTCCTTTCTGACCTCACTAGACAGTCTGGTATGATGATGTTTTACCTTTAGTCAGATATGGCCTGGGCGATAGTCCGGGAAATGGTGCCTCCCATGGAAATGATCCACAACGCTAAGTTCAGTTGCCCAACCAGGATTTGCAACTGAGGTGACGTGACATTTATAGCCCCCCCGGCATGCTTGCAAAGATAGGGAAAATATGTTTACCATCTCTGCGCGAAGCCTGGAGACCCCTGCCACAGAATCCAACTCTATTCCCAGGAACTGAATTGTGGTTGTAGGCCAGAGTGTCTTACCCTGCGCTAGCAGGACCCCAAACTCCTTCATTAAGTCCTAAAAAGTCTGTAGGGCCTCATCATCATGGTAGTGCAATACCCATTGATGGCCTCTCCTTGGCCTGAAAACCCAGTGAAGTAAGGTGATGAACGTCTCAAAGTAGGAGCATGACACCGAGTAGCCAATAGGCATACATATTTCAAAGTAAAAGGCACCCTCAAACTGGAATCCTAGAAGGTGAAAATCCTGTGGACTGGAATCCTAGAAGGTGAAAATCCTGTGGTTGCACCAGAAGAAAACAGAAAGCAGAGTCATTGTCAGATTTTGCCAGCAAGGTCCCGGGTCACAGCTCATGCAGCATCTGGTTCTACTGATCCAGAGAAGCATACTTAACCGAGCACAGTGCACCATCAATAGCTTCATTCACAGACTTCCCCCTGGGAGGTGCTATGAATCAATTTATACTCACTCAGATCTAAGCATGGGCGGAAAATCCGTTACGCTCGCGGATTTTGCGGATTTTCGGTAAATTCGCAATCCGCGAGATCCGCGAATTTCCCGCAAAATCCGCAAATTCGCACGCAGCGGATTTTTTGCTGCGTGCGGTGTAAGTTCGCAATTGCGAACTTACACAAAACCCTCGCGAACTGGCAGAAATCCTTGCGAACTGGCAGAAATCTTTGCGAACACAAAAAAAAGCATTCAGCAGGTTCAAAAGTTCAAACTCATCATTAGTAACCATTCCCTGTAGTGCTTCCTGACAAGGGCCCCTCCAGAGTTCAGTTGCTAGTTGCAACAATTATATGACCCTGCTCTGACCCTCACAGCAGGCTCATAGAATAGCTACAAGTAGGCCACAAAGGTCCTGAAAAAAAAAAATTGCACTGCAACAGAAAGCAAATTACAGATAAGGAAGCAGGTGCCAGACTGGAATTTTAAAACAGTGACACATTAATAAATGAACCCCAAATTAATTCATGTCAGTTGAAGCAGGCAGGTGTGCTTGCTTTTCCCCCCATAATCTACACTGATGATGAACCAGAGGGTGGCATTGATGCACCAGAGGATGGCATGGGTAAAACAGAGGGTGGCAGGGGTGAAACAGAGGGTTCTGGGAACCTGTGATGATGAACCAGACGTAGAAACAACATAATCGTGACCGTTGCGAGCCGACATGTAAGTTCGCAATTGCGAACTGGTACAAAACCCTCGCGAACTGGCAGAAATCCTTGCGAACTGGCAGAAATCCTTGCTAACACAAAAAAAAAAATCCACAAATTCGCGAGAATTCGCGGATTTTGCGGATTGCGAGTTCGCAAATTCGCAAAATTCGCGAACGCCAGATTTGCAAAATTCGCCCATGCTTACTCAGATCTTTTTTAGGGACCACTCCTAAATAGGAGCACATGAAGCCATACAGCAGAGTAGTGCCAAATGGACCTGCCACCCTACCAACACTCGGCTCCTTCAGGATCTTTGTTCTAGCCACCCCCAGACTGGCAATGAGTGACTGTTGGTTTCTAGAGAGAGTCCACATAAACCTCTGCTGGGATCCTTTAACCTTGCTTGAAACCTTCCTACAATGTCTGAGCTGCCAAATGATTGTTGTACAAATTGAGCTATGGGACCATTGACTTCAAATTAACCAGCGAGGGATCTTTGTCCAAAAAGAGGTGATCATTCCTGCTTCTTTGCCCCCCTTTCCTTTGACTTTCTAAAAAACTTGGATTTTGGATGGGAGGCCAAGCCAATGAATGAGCAACAGTTCCCCTCTGGTCTGTTACAAGTTTACTTGTTGAAATCCCAACAGTAACCCTTCGTTGCACCCCTCCAGGCTGATAGTGGAGCCTGGCCCTGTCCTTAAGGGCTGACTGGTGGTAACTTCAGTATGGTGATGTTTCATACGACGGAGCCTCGTGATTACCTCTATTGGATCCCATGCTAAGGATGGCCTAGTATCTTTACTCCTCCTGAACTACTTATTGTAGTCCTTCCAGGCTGACCCCACATATTCTTCAGAAGCACATATAATCCTACTTTGATAGCATGAGATTTGGGCACCAAATCATTGAAACGCTCTGCTACCATGGCTTGGTAAATCGAGAAGCCTCTAACCCAATTCTTCATTGTCTCCCCAATTTTGATCTTGTGTGGTCAATGGCCACAGTCATTAGAGTGCGAACACTCCTTGCAACACTTGACTTCATACCTGTCAGATGTATCCACAAGCAACTCAAAGATATCTTAGGGACCGGATCCCCCAGCATGCTCCACGCCCTCCCATCACCCACCGAATAATTAAAACTTGAGATTTTAGGTGGGTGTAAAGAACGGCCATGTTTAATATCAACACAACATAAACATGACGATGCATAATTATCAAAAGTTATTAAAACTTTGCAAATCAGAACACAAAATTAAACTGTACATTATCATTTTTAATATTCACACAGAATGACATTATCCCCCCAGCACCAAGAGGCCCTCTGGCTAGGCTCTCCCCAGGAAGCGATGCCCACGCGAGATGCAACCCACCTGCGTCATAGAGTGATGGGCCCCAGCCCTCGTAACCTTGTCCGCCATTTCCAGGGCACCACCACTCCTCCACCAGGTTGCCCAGGGACCCAGGAGGCTCGTACCTGTCGCCCTAGCCTCCCCAACCGGTGGTCTCCATCCCCCTGTGAAGAGCTTACCCTCTCTCCCCTCAGTGCTGGCCTAAGGAAGTGCTCAAGGTGGACTCCCGTCTATGCCATCTATCAAGATCAGTGTTCCAATGTCTCTTTTCCTCCACACCCTTTCGAACTGCTTAGCTAAGGGACGGGTGGGTGGGAGTTTAAAGAAAACAGGCTACCGAGCCTGAGGGTAAAGGGGGGGCAGTAGGTGCGAGCAGGTCCGTACGCAGGCGAGGCAAGAGGCCGACCGAATTGCGAGTGTGACCTATATAGGTCACGGCCTCTGACCCCACCCGCGCCGGAAATGCGTCACCGCCACCCGGAAGGACTTCCTCTACTCGGTCGCCTCCCATAGGGTGGACGACCAACTACACTCTGCGAATGGGGTGCGTGGGCCGGGGGGCCGGCCCCTAAAGGCGGGCTCGTCTAGCCTCGCCCTTGGTATAGGGACCGGATCCCCCAGCATGCTCCACGCCCTCCCATCACCCACCGAATATTAAAACTTGAGATTTTAGGTGGGTGTAAAGAACGGCCATGTTTATTATCAACACAACATAAACATGACGATGCATAATTATCAAAAGTTATTAAAACTTTGCAAATCAGAACACAAAATTAAACTGTACATTATCATTTTTAATATTCACACAGAATGACATTATCCCCCCAGCACCAAGAGGCCCAGGGACCCAGGAGGCTCGTACCTGTCGCCCTAGCTTCCCCAACCGGTGGTCTCCATCCCCCTGTGAAGAGCTTACCCTCTCTCCCCTCAGTGCTGGCCTAAGGGAGTGCTCAAGGTGGACTCCCGTCTATGCCATCTATCAAGATCAGTGTTCCAATGTCTCTTTTCCGCCACAAGGGCGACTAGGGGCCATAGGTCCGACGCCCTTCCCCCCTTCCAGCAGATGCAGCACAAAAGACCAGATTCCATTAATCCATGCGTCCATGCCAATGTCCGACAAGTGCACTCCATCCTGGTGAAACATAGCCGGGCCAGAAATCATCTTATGGGGTAAGTGCAGCAAGCGGCCCTTCGCTGAGCACAACTTTGCCAACTCACCATTCAGACGTCTCACTGATATGTTCAAAACCCTAGCCCTGATGCCTTTGCCCTAACATTTCCTTGGAATCATACATGACCATGCAATCCTGGCCTGTGGGAAGGTGTGACCAAGCCAAGAAAATTCCGCGAGGAGCGCCTCCTTGACTGCCAAGCGTCCACGGTCTACCATGTCGTTGCCGCCCAGATGGATTATGATTAGGTCCGGGTACTTCTGTCCCTCGCGTTCTTTAATCTCCTCCACGAGCCGCCGCAGATGCCGGATGCGCATTCCTCCCACACCGTGCCATAGAAATTCAGCCCCGACCAAACTCGGTGGTTTCGTCAGACGGCGCCGTCGCAGGTGCTCAGCCGCCCGCCGCACAAATGAGTGACCCAACACCCACACCACCATTCCCGGCATACTAATCAGAGAGGAAATAGAAAAGTTAAGCAAAATCGTGGCAAAAACTGTTTGTCAAAGCAATTCAGGGCGAATGTAACGCTTAAAACAATCGGACGACCAGCGGCCCACCTTTTTCACAGCCACAGATGACAACCCTGCTCCTGCCGCTAAAGTTGCTGCCCCTATTCTGAAGGAATGGGAAGAGTAACCCACGCCCCCTAAACCCAGATGTGTTAAGGCCTTCTGCAACACCGCCTTGAATTGGAACTGCGATACGCACTCCCCACTCTCATGGATGAACAAGGCTGCCCACCCCCCACTGGGGCGTAAGGCTAGATACTCCTGCATGCAGGCCACTGGGCATACCGGGGCTCCCAGAGCGGGGCGCAGGTGAATCACCGCCCCCTTACCCGCCTGGTCGGTCTTGGATTTCGTAAGGGTCACCACCAGGTCACCATGCTCCATCCTCGTATCCCTAAACTGAATCCCCCCATCCTGATTGCTACGGGAAGACCCAACAATCTCGCCCAGGCGGAAGGCACCATAAAATGCCAAGGAAAATACTGCTGAAAAGAGCCTGCCCTCATATGCTGAGGTGCAGAGCCTGGGCAATACCCCCAGGATGTCCCCCAAAGTCCTCACATCTAAAGGGCGTCTGCAATCCCGCCTGGGCCCCTCCAGCCTGGCCCAACCCGATAACTCCTTCTTAACTACAAAAGATGACCCAGGATCATGCGAACCAGCCAATCTAGCGAAGAACCCCACCGCTGAAATATGAGCCCTAGCATAAGAGAGAGACCTGCCCTGATCCCTGCCGTGCTGCAAGAAAGAATACATGGCCTGATCGGAGAACCAGTTTGTGATGCCCGCCTCCTGTACCAGAGACCTGTAAGTCAAAAAACACTGTTGATACCCAACCCGAGTGCGGTCACTCAGTGAGGCACCTACCAGCCCCGCTAGAGCGGGGCTCCAATCTTCCACAGTGATGGGGGAAACACTGTCATCGCGTCCTCTGCTTCCGGGTGGAACTTCCTGAACTTCTGTAACTTGGAACGAGACAAAGCATCAGCAGCATGGTTGTCAACGCCCGGAATGTGCGCAGCCCTGAACGTCAAATTCAACCTCAGACTCTCCAACACCAGCCGCTTCAGCAATCTCAACACGTGTACACATGTAGCCCCCTGCCTGTTGATAGCTTCCACCACAGCCATGTTGTCTGACCAAAAAATTACCCATCTGTTCTTGAAGTGCTCCGCCCAAATGCTCACTGCTACCAGGATCGGGAACAATTCTAAGAATGCAATGTTCCTAGTCAGACCGCTCTCATGCCACTCGCGTGGCCACTCAGCCCCACACCAACGCGGGCCCAGGATTGCCCCAAAACCAATGCTCCCAGCCGCATCCGTGAACAATCCCAGTTCTTTGCTAGAGACCGCCGGTGCCGGCCAGACAACAGAACCATTAAAGTTTGTCAGGAAACTCCTCCACACCTTCAAGTCATTCTTCACTTCCGCCCTGAGGCGAACCCTGTGGTGCTTTTGGGACAGGCCTACCATAGCTCTTGCAATTGACCTCGAGAAAGGGCGCCCCATGGGAATGATTCTCAGGGCGAAATTCAGCTGGCCGACTAGTACCTGCAACTGATGTAGAGTCACCTTAGCAGAAGACAATGCCGCCTCAATGGCCTTACAGAAAGCCTGAACCTTATCAAGGGGCAACCTGCACTCACCCGCCATTGTGTCAATCTCTATACCTAAAAATGACATACATGTCGCCGGGCCCACCGTCTTACCAGGGGCCAGGGGTATCTTAAACTCCCGAAACATGGCCACTAACTGATCCAAAGCCTGTTCACAGTCTGCAGAAGCCACTGGCCCCATCACCATAAAGTCATCCAAGTAATGCACGACCCCCTTGTAGCCAGACCTATACGAAAATAGCCAGTGGAGCATTGAACTAAACGTCTCAAAATATCTGCAAGATACAGCACACCCCATAGGCATACACCGGTCATAATAAAACTTGCCATCCAACTGGAAACCTAACAGGTGATAATCCTCCGGGTGTACCGGCAAAAGGCGAAAGGCCGATTCTGTGTCTGTTTTTGCCATGATGGCTCCCGGGCCTAAGTCCCTCAATTTCTGTAAAGCGGCATCAAATGAGGCATAAGTCACTGAACACAGGGCAGGGTCAATTGCATCGTTCACTGAGGCCCCTCTAGGTGCAGACAGATTATGTATCATCCTAAACTGACCAGGGTCTTTCTTGGGGACCACCCCTAACGGAGAACACACGTAACCAGGCAGGGGAGGAGTCAAAAAGGGGCCCGCTACCCGCCCCAACCCCAGTTCTTTGTCAATCTTGGATTTGACCACTGCTGGCTGGGCTCGTGCCGAAAGCAAATTATTGCAATAGTCAACAGGAGGAGCGTCTTGCGCTGGAATGCGAAAACCTTCAGAAAAACCAAGGTACAATAACTCGGCTGCTGACCGGTCAGGATACTGATTCAGCCAATAAATCAGTCTCCCAATGTCTATGGGAGTGGGCAACTCAAGGCTGTGGGGGCTTGATGTCTTTACCCCCTCCTCCCTTCTCTTTGGATTTTTTAATGCACTTGAACTCTGGGTGGGAGTGATGCCCACAGTAGGAGCACACATGCTTGAACTTGCACTTATCCGAGGGCCAGGTGCATGTCTTCCTATTAAAGGCCCAGCAGGTTCCTCTTTTCTCCCCGGCCCCCCCTTGCGAAGTCCGAAAGGGCTGCCTAGCTGGTTGAAACCCCTCTGACTTGCCGCCATTCACACTTTCCAGCCACACATTGACCTCCACTTGGTCCCACCCCATGTCAGGATCCTGCACTTTTTCCCATCTAAAGTCCCTATCATAGTCTAACCAAGCAGAACCACCATGAGTTGCATGTGCCTTCAAAATCTTGTGCTGATAATAAACCAAGGATGCAGCTAGCTCTGGTTTCTTTTCAATCATCACTGTCATGAACACCTGAAAACCAAAAAGCCAGTTTGTAATGGACTCCTCCACTCTCGGTCTCCTATCCTTGGAAGCACTGTCCTTACCATCTTTATCCTTGTACTCAACCTCCCACCTTTTGGGTCGAATTAGAGAAAACAGATCCACATATTCCCCTTTCCAGATCTTCTCCTTAATTTCAAGTGACACATGAGTAGCCAAGCGGCCAGGTTTGGACAGCACATAACCCTGCCCACTCTCGGTTCTTGGCCCACTGGCAGGTAAAACACTCGGGCCCTCAGGCTTACCTCCTGAAGACGCGGGACCGACCGTCCCTGATGCGGTGGTCTGTTGACCCAACTGCCCATTGGCTCCCCGCTCTTTGACCAGTAACGCTAGCTGGGCCCTAATCTCGCTAAGGGTGGGATCATCAGATGCACTTGGTGCCCATGGCGCGACTGCTGCAGTGGCAGCCACTGCCCCTGGAACGGGGGTGGGGGCTACCGCCCCCGGCGTCGTCCCCACCCCCCCAACTTCCTGTACCTTGGGACCTGTTGATAATGCTTTAAGAGCCCCCAATATTTCTGTGAGCGGCCCCGGAGCTGCACCCCCTGGGAGAGGAGTCACTGGTGCTGCCGGTTGGGGGGTCGATGGGACCGCTGGTAGGGGCGCTACTGGTGCAACCATGCCAGGTGGAAGCACCCCTCCCCCGTGACTGGGACCGGCGCAAGGGCCACTAAAGCTCCCCGAATCTCCTCCAAAATCGCCCCCGTCCTGTCCTCCGGTGGGCCGGCCGGGGCGGGCGTCAACGGACTACCCTGGGGGCTGCCAGGTGCTACTGGCGGTAATTCAGGTTGCCTAGGGGGCGGTACGATCAAAACATCCGGTTCGAGCGGGACCACCTTAGGGGTAACCTTCGCCCGTCCTCCCACTTTCTTGGTCTTGCCCCGCCCGCCTTGCTTCTGTACTCTGGGTTTTTTATTCACAGGGGGGAAGGCGGCCCTAGGGGGGACACCCGGCCTCCGCGGGCGCTCAACGACCGCCTCGGGCTCCGCCTCGGGTTCAGAAAGCTCCCCGTCCCCCTCCTCCTCACTGCTGTCCTCGCCGCCATCAAATTTCGCTAGCAACGCTTTGAGCAGCTGCGCTACCTCTGGGTCTTTACCCTTTCGCTTCTGCTTCAAGCCCTTGGGTGGCATAGTGCCCCTGGAGTCCGCGCGCGGGAAAATTAAAAAACGGAACCTCTCGCTCGCAGAATACCCTACGCAGCGCCGCTCCAGCCAACCCCCTCCCGCCTTCGCAGCTCGCGTCCAGGCGGCAGGCAAGGGGAGTCACAGCTCAGCGGATAACAACAACAAACGCCGCAGCCTGAGCAGGCCCCAGGAACGCCCCCGGAACGCCTAAGAAGCAGGGCGAACCCTGAAGCCCACCCAAGCCCGCAGCCACGTGAGCCACAACCCCTTACCTGTCGCACTGGTCGCTGCCGCTCAACTCTGCTCCAACCACGATTCTGCTCGGTCCTGCTCGCACTCCTCCAAGCCTTGACGAACAGCCGCCGCAACTCCTTCGATACCACGAGGGAAGTGAGAGTCAGCGCCAACTATGGGGCAGGGGAAGCTACAAGATCGGGGCCAACACTCAAGTTTAAAGAAAACAGGCTACCGAGTCTGAGGGTAAAGGGGGGGCAGTAGGTGCGAGCAGGTCCGTACGCAGGCGAGGCAAGAGGCCGACCGAATTGCAAGTGTGACCTATATAGGTCACGGCCTCTGACCCCGCCCGCACCGGAAATGCGTCACCGCCACCCGGAAGGACTTCCTCTACTCGGTCGCCTCCCATAGGGTGGACGACCAACTACACTCTGCGAATGGGGTGCGTGGGCCGGGGGGCCGGCCCCTAAAGGCGGGCTCGTCTAGCCTCGCCCTTGGTAACATAAGCCCCCTTCCAACTTGTTTTTTTTACCTCTATTGAAACATGCCTACCTAGATGATCACGCTCTAAACACCCCCACACCCCCCATTACCAACGTGTGGTAATGAGCTCCCATCCCGGAGTCCGTCGGTCCCTGTGGTGACAGTACCTTGAGCTGCAACCGGGCTAGAAACGCCTAGCACTGGGGTTTGACCCACCGGCAAACTTCAGGAGAAGAAGCCCCAACAACCCAGGGTCGAATGCTGCCGACCCCTGCAAGTCCCCTTTAAGCTGCACTGTGTATGAGCCCTCCTTGGGAACAGAGGCAATGCTGCCTTGGGAGGCACTTCTGCCCTTTGAGGTCTCTCCACCTGGTCTACAGGCACACAAGAGGGCTGTGAATTAATTGACGCAATCACCTGATCTATAGCATACATTTTGGGTACCAATGCCTCTAGATGCTCCTCAGTCCTTTAGCGGCTGGTGCCTTTATGAGCACCACGAGATATAATTGTAACTAATGTAAGCCAAGCCACAATAGCAAGGCAATATATAGTGCAGAACAATCAAGCAAGCACAATGAAAGCTGCCTCTCACGTCGTCAATGCCCAGGTTCAAGCACAAACTCACTGCACAGGCTCACAAATATCCAGGAGACAGCCCCTCAATTCAAGTGTGTAGCACCAATGTGCTCAGCTGTAATGCCAATAAAATGAAGAATGCACCACCACACACCAACCAAACATTCCTCAAAAGGATGCCACTAAGCAGGATGCCCCAACAAACCAGGCCACAGCCAGGAACCACAACGAAATTCAGCAAAATGGCCACATGGTTCCCCATCTAACAGCTAAACTCTGCCTCCACCGCAAACAAAACCACTTCCAAAAAGTTGCCTGCTATGCCCACCCTCCCAAAATTAACCACCTCACCTGAAGCGACAGCGGTCCACAGCCGAAGCCGCCACTGAGTATACCAGTAGGATTAGGTGAGCAGATCTCTAACCCGTGTGACCCTCAGGCAGGATACTCCTGCACTGCTGCCAAGTGCAGAGTGTGGAGCGGAGCAACCTAGAGGAGAGGGAGACAAGATAAAGAAAGCCCCTCTTTGCCGGCAGGAGAGGGTTCGGGCGGCATCCTTGAGAGGTGGTGAGTGGGACCATAATGGCCCGCTCCTGCCTTACGACCACTTTTATGTGTGGGGCCCTCCGAAAGTGATTGCTGCCTGACCTGGTAGCACTCCAAGTGCTTCCAGGGGCCCGGCACTGCAGCCCGCCAATCGTCGACCACCTAACTGTGGGGCATTACCGCAGAGTGCTGCCGATTCACAATGCAAGCACAGCAAGAACCAATAATTGTACAATTCCCCCGATATGGGGGAGCCTTTGTCACTCTCTGTCTACATGACCCTGGAGCCTCCCTCCTGCTCTTTCTGGATATATTGCAGCCCCTGCCCTTGCTAGCCTGCCGTCAATAGTCAGCTTGTTGCCTCTGCCTCTGAATTGCTCCTGCCAGGCCTCCGTTATCTGCCTGCCCATGCCACTACTGACTTCCCAATGTTGTCCCTGCCCATGCCACTACTGACTTCCCAATGTTGTCAGCTTGTTGCCCCTGTCAATTTTGGCTTGTCGTTTGTGGCCACCTTGATATTCTTGCCCCTCCCTCTTGCCCTCTGTGGTCAATTGTGCCGCCCCTGCCATGCTGGCCTGCCATCTGTGTTCAACTTGCTGCCAGTGCCTTTCATCCTTCCCTCTACCCATAGTTCTCCATGTGTGTGCCCCTGCATCCCTACCCCCACCCCCTTATTTCCCTACAGGCACCTGTCCCCTCCAGCTTGTTGTACGTGGTCAGCTTGCTGCCCCTGTCCATTTAATGCAAAGATTTAGAGCCTTCTTTACAGAAAAATGACGTTCTAAGGCGCTGCTAGCCATTTTGCTGTGCCAAGCTGCATGATTTTAAAAGCGCAGGGGTGCTTCATATTAACAACAATATGGCGCATCATGTGCTTTCCCCTGCGTTGGTGCGCAATTGGCTGCCATTGCCCACTGCAGGCACCCTTGTATCATGTTGCAAGGGTGCCTGAATTGCGGGATGATTGTTTTTGTGCAGGATGGTAGACCTTCCTGCTCAAAAACAATCATTGATGGCATTTTCATTTTTTGATGTAGCATGCATAGAAAGAGGAAGAACACGAGGCAAAATAGGGTCTTCTCCTCGTTGCGCCAATCCTATGCATTGGTTTCTGACGAATTCCCAGCTTTGCAAAACTTTGTAAATTTGGGAATGTATCAGGTTCCATGGATACTGCATGAGAACACCCACATCAACACCCATGGAACGCCACTTTCACGCAGATTGTACGTGGCCTTATAAATATGGGCAGGCACACTGCATCAATAAAAACTGACGCACCGGTGGCACAATAGCCTTGTAAACGAGGCCTTCAGACTTTTCTAAACAAATCGCACAATAGACACAATAAACTGTTTGGCCTCTAATTTACCCCCGTGTAGCGATACCCTTCAGGCAGCGCACAGCACATGGGTACCCAGTGCTCATGCCACATAAACCACATCACCCTCAACTCCATAAACAGACAGAGGTGGCAGTGACAATGTTACCAGACGGGTCACAGCTTTGCATTGATTGGCTGATAAGGAGAGGTGCAAGTGATTTCATACTACTGTAAAAAATGCTTAAAGTAAAAAGAGGGTAGATGAAAAACCAAGTATCTGTGGGCGTGATATTGCATTCCACAATGAAGCAGTGGTAGCAACAATAATTACAAGGATTAAACGTGGAATTAAAAGAACAGCAACAAGACTTTTGTTTTACTGATGTTTTTTTGTTTTGGCGGCCAAAAATGCACATTAACATTATAAACACTTTACTGAAACATTTGTGGATTCTGAATGCAATAAATGGGGACTAATCGAGTTTTCTTAAACGAATTTTTAAAAAGTCATTTATATTGCGCTTACTATCCCTGTCAAGACCTTGAAACATACCAGTAACTAGTGTCTGCTTAATTAACTAAAGGCCACATTTATAAAACTTCCAGCCATGCAAACCAAGCAGAACGCTAAATAATCAGTGAATCTGACAGGTTTCTGAACAGTTTTGTGGCGGCTGTATAATGAGTTTACAGTGGAAGGCACTTCCAAACCTCTCCAATGCCTGCTTTGTGAGGCCCCTTTGAAGCATTTCCATGGCACTGTAGAGCAAATTAGCACAATTTAAATAAAAACAGAGCTGTAAATAGCTGCTTTCTTTTTCTGCCAGCACAAAGGGGTCTTTTAAGTTTGAAGAGGCAACGTAAATGCAAAGTGTGATTGTTATGCGTGTCTTTGAGCATAGACACAGGAAGCCCCTGCTGAGTCGCTCCCTCGGGCCGCCCCATTGTGATGCATTGCCACACCGTGCCAGCGGTCACGAGAGCTCATCCTGTTTTCTGATGCACAAGCAATTCCCGGAGCACTTGTCACCTCACTTTTACATACTTTTTATTGTATCAGTAATTGGAAAGGAGGTGTCTGGAAGGGGCACGCTGGCACTTAAAAGTGCAAGCAAGAATCCAGGGGCATATTAGCAAGGAACCTGGTTAAAATTATCGCCGTTTTATCGGCAGTTTCCTGCCGATAAAACGGCGATAATTTTAACCAGGTTCCTTGCTAATATGCCCCACAGTTTCTAAAGTTCTGCACAAGATTACTGCTTTTCAGACCTGCCCGGAAGTGCTATGACTGTGGTGCTTTGGAAAGACTGTCTATAGCTTTACTCAGAGTGATATCATGTTATGTTATGTTGTGTTATGTTATCTCATCTTTTCATATCTTATTTAATGATCGGATGAATTCATCTGGTATCAACCATATATATGTCTAATTAATTTGATTTCAAATATTGCGCAACAATTTTAATGAAACGTTTTAAACTTTTGCTTAAAGTTGACATTATGGCTGCCATTTTAAATGTTCTTAAATTGTATCTGTATATTTGTTGACCTCAGTGGAGGCGTATATAAAATAAAAATAAAACTTGTAACTTGTTATCTTGGGTTATGCTATGTAATGTTAAGGAATGGAATAGTATGTTAATCAAGAAGGCTAGTATATTTCTTTTTATAATGTCAGGGAGTATTTAGCTGGCTGGTAACTGTCCCATCTTTACCATCTAAGAAGCAAAAGGAACATTTCCTCGTGCACCTTCCTCACACTGCGAATCACAGAACCGAACCGCGCTTTGATCCCTGGGATTTTCATATTTCTGTTCGATGCTCCTTTTGTCGCCATTTTAGTTTTGTAACACACGAATTTAAACAGGCACAGACTATTTTTTATGTGCCAGTTGCGTTCACTCGTTGCATTTTAAAAGGCCCCTCAAAGGCCCCTCCTCAGATTTTATAGAGGGATGCTGAGGTTTTGTAGAGGTGTGAGAAGATGACTTCAGTCGCTATTTATCGGGAACCATATTATATTTGGATCAGAAGCAGTGCTACCTTCAAAAACGTTGCTATAAATATAGATATTACTGTAATTTGTTCATCTCGGTCACAGCATCCACCACTCTCTTCTTTTCCCTGAAGACATTTCTACATTCTGTGAGGCGATATGGCCATATTTGGGTCACATAGTCCTTCATGATGTATTATCATAAACCATTTTATTACCAAGATTCAATGGTTTTGATTACTGAATAATGACAGACCAGTGTCTTCTCTGCCTGCTGCAACATTTCCACTTGATCTCCAACTCTGGATTTGCTCTTAACTACGATTCTTCCTCTGCATCTGACTGAGACATTTTAATTCCAGCAAGGTTTGTTTTGTTTTGCTTAACTCCTGTTGCAAGATAGTTAGGCCCTTATTTTTTAGTTATGTGGGAACAGTGTGACTGGGTGGGGGGAGGAAAAGTGCCCTAAGAGCTAGAGTGGAACTGGAGAATCAGACTCTAGTCTACGTGAGCTCACCATCCTGTGATTCTTGGTGGAACAGTTAGGGGCAAATTTATCATACTTTCACACAGTGCAACACAGCAAGCCAATATGATGCGCTGCATGAATGGGAGAGGACTGGGATGCACCATAGTTACTATTATATGGAACATTCCTGCTCTCTGCCTGCGTTGGCGCACAATGCCAGCGCAGGCACCATTGCACCATGGTGCCAGGGTGCCTCCGTTGAAGGCAGGATTGTTTTTTTGCAGGAAGGGCCATCTTCCTGTACAAAAACAATCCTCAAAATGCAGCACTCTTAGAAAGAGGAAACTATGAGGAGAAATAAAAATATTTCTCCTCGTTGCACCTCTGATGGGAAGGCGTACAATTCTGATGCAATCCCAGGTCTACCAGTGTTGGTAAATCACGGAATGCATCAAAATGTATGCGTTGATGTATGGGAACACTCATGCTCCATCCATGTAGCACCTTCACCACGCAGTGTAACGCAAGAGAGCGATTTGTGCTGCCTTGTGCCTCACCAGATTTACAAAGGCACGCAAGGCCCCACAGGGTACCCTTATGTGGCTCAGTAAATCAGAATCACAGCTTTTCATCTTCCTGCGTATGATAGATCAGACTTTGAATTTTAAATGACCAAAATTCAACAGCGATTATTTATGCCAAACTTGATCAAACTTAATTTTTCCAGCATGACTCAAAGTGCATCCTAACATAATGCATACAATATGTTTAAATATTGGTTGTCTTCAGATTGTAAATTCATTATAAAGATATACTTTTTGCTCCAATGCCAGTGCTTGCTCATAAAGTTTAATACTTATAAAAGTACATTTGCTCAATTAGATTTTATTGTACATCCTGTCTGAATTTAAAGCTGCATCAGTAGTGAAATATTTCAAGTTCGAAGGACAGTATTTCCCTGACCCATAGGAACTTCCCAAGCAATTGATATAATGTCTCTAGAATGTGTGCTATATAAGTAAAATAGCATAATAACTCAGAATTTACATTAATTTTGATAATATTTATCGTAACCTCTGTAGCTCAATTAAGATTCAGGCATCTATTGAATCCGTCAATTTTTAAAATAATGTGCTATAGCTTAAGGATTACATTAAAGGTCACAGTCTTTGATCTGTCCTACAGAATGTTCATACCCAGATACTTCATACCTTTAAGAGACCAATTAACAGCTATACTTCCCATGTGCCCCATCTGGCAAGATTTAGGGATAGGAAATGTGATAAATTGGGTTACTAGTAGAGGGGGGCGAAACCGTTCTCCAGCAGCTACCACAATTTTCCTCTGGCTTAAGTCACAAGCAAACCATAAATGAACCTGTGCTCAATCCCAGGGTAGCTAGCCACAGTGCAGTCAGGCTTAAATCAGAGGCAATGTGTAAAGTACTTGTGCAACACTTCATACAGTAACACAGTGAAAATGCACCACAAAAGCCTCCCACAACAGAGTTAGAAAAATAAACTTTACTAAATAAAACAAGACCAAAACCAAATGGGGTTTTAGTACACCCAGCCTCCCTATCAAAATATCCCTGAGCTCCTCCCTCGCAGCGAGGGGGTCGTAGCCCGTGTGAGGACTAGGTCTCTCACGTGAGGAGGTACCCCGTGATGAAGCATGACACCTCTGGTGGGTGACGTGAACTGTCCTTAAAAAGGGAACTCCCCAGGAATACACTTAGATACATTGAGTCACATGCTAAACCTCCCTACTGACTTGGACCCGGGGCTTCTTTTGTGATGTGCAATTATGAATGGGGAGTTGGCTCCCGCTGGTCCTTAAACCTTCTCTAGCCCCCTTTGTGATTAGTCCCTTAAAAGCCTGACATTATGTAATGTAGATGGCGCTCATCTTAAGACTCCCAATGCCCTTGAGTCAAAACCGAGCTACATAAAACTACAAACAATACAAAAAAAATGATAATTCTGGTTTTGGAATTACCAGTCATGCTCAAATCGATAATTCGGAGCTACAGAATTACAACTTTCCAATATGGAAACAGGGATTACTGAGGAAACAGGTGATTAAAAAACAGCTATTCTCATAATCTGCTAGGTTTTAACTTGGTCAATACAGTATATACTTAAAAACCTAGAGGCTGAGGCAATATCACATCCATAATTAGCACACATAGCACCCCGATTTGCCTGGTAACTTCAAATATCCGCTGAAATTTGACCTCTCGCTTTAAATGCATTTGCCAAATTTCCTGTTTCTATGAAGAGGAAATTCATAATTTTTCTACTGACAATGAAACAATCTTCCCGTAAATCCCACCCTACTCAGCTCAGCTAGTGAGTTCAGTTTAATTACCTTTTTTTTAGTCTTTTTTTCATAAATAAAAAATGCAACTGATAATTAATAATAGCTGACTGTTAGATCCAGGTTTGGCTCTTCATGACATAGGAATAACAGACTGATTATGAACAGGATGTAAATAGAGGATTGAAAACACCAGATTCAATGACATGTACCCCATACAGCAGAAATACAGCCAGTGGAGACACCTCCTTTTTCCATTAGCTGTGCCAGGTTCTTTATTTAACTCCCCCAGGTATTTTGTTGACCAGTTCCTATGGTTCAACAATATGGCCATGATTACAAGATGGTCGTTATTTTCCAGCCCTTGGTAAACCCATGTTTTGGCACAGTTTGGAGTTAAGAGTTGATAGGTATTTAATGCATCTGATAATAATTGAATGTATCTTCATTACATTTTGGCACGTCAAACCTATCGAAATTTAATGGGTCAAAGCATACAGTATTTACGGTGTCATAGTGTGTTAAATACCAACATCTGCATGTTATTCAACATCAATTCATAATAGGTGTTATTTATCGCACCCGATAAATGACGTACCCAGTGGTATTGTTATATATCGGGAGCGATAAATAACATCTAAACTTGCAATCAGGACCTCAGTCCTACGTAGTGTACTTCATAAAAAAGTAAAAGATGGTAGCTTCCATCAAAGGACAAGAACATTGTCCCTAACATGCTGGATATATATACCCCAGAGCTTTACAAAGAGTACTGTGTGGGCACTCTCTTTATGTCCCCGGTTTGGGAAGAATTCCCAGTGACCTGTTTACTGGCAGAATGTTGGTTAGTATTTGTGGATTCCTCATCAATATGCTTCTCCAGCAAAGCCATTGCATTCATAGCAGATACAGACACTTTGTTGGAGAATCCGTTGCTGTCGTGGTGAACTTCCGTGAATAAGACAGATTTGCTGTCTTGGTCACCGAAACATCTGCTAGCCAAACTCACAATCAGGCCGTAAGTGCTAGCAATATGACATACATAAATATTTCAATGCAGTTTCCAATTATATACTCAAGGCAAGGGCTTTAAGCTAAATGAAACAAGTAGAGGGTCAGGGGACGATAAAATTGATGTAATGGTGCAATTCAGGGCATTGGCATAAAGATTTAAACAATGGGCCTGATTCACAGAACTAACTTAAGACAAAATACTAAACTTACTACCATTTTGGTATTCACAGAAGGCACTTACTCATTTTGGTATTCACAGAAGGCACTTACTCATCAATGAGTAAGTGCCTTCTGTGAATACCAAAATGAGCAAGTGCCCTCTGTGAATACCAAAATGTATAAGTGCCTTATTAGAATACCAAAATGAGGAAGTTACTCGAAATTAGTAAATTACTCATTTTGATATTCAGAGAAGGCATTTACTCATCAATGAGTAAGTGTCTTCTGTGAATACCAAAATGATAGTAAGTTTAGGATTTTGACTTCTTAGTTCTGTGAACCGGGCCCTACATTTTTATGATTCCCATATTGTGTCACCCAACCAGTGATTTGTTTCCTCGCTGAGCTTTCTGTAACTGCATTCAGTGACATAAAACAGCAACTAACATACGCTTAAAACCAGCCAGGACTTTTGGCTCTATCAATGGTCGATAGCTGTTTGAGATAAATGAGGAACTACAATGATTTTCTTGTAAACAATTATTATTTAAAATGTTTCAATTCTGCAATAGTGAGACTGTAAATTAAAAATTACAGAGGCCTGTGGAAGGGCAAGTGATCTTCAGTGTATCCATCACTCTAGTTATGTTCACTCTTAGACATGTACACCGTTTTTCAGCCCCATCTTTTCTATCTGTAGATTTTAAACCTCAGGTCTTTCCTCTTTATCACTTGCTTTTCTGAATGCACTTTCTTTTACCTTCTTCAATTTACCACCCAAAACCAAGCACCACATCCATTCACCTGTAAGTACTGCATTTCCTTTTACTTTTGTCAATTTAACACAGGTGCACCTCTTTCCGACACATTGCACTGCAATGGAATAGGTGAATATTGTTCTATTTGCTCTATAGAGAGGCTGTAGATTGGATTACCATGTAGACCTGAACATCTTTTTGTCCCACTGACAGACACTCTGAGAATCTTGCACAGGCTTCAGAATCAACCCCAGAGCTCTCAAGTAACATGCCAAACGAAAATAAAACTACAGAAACACAGCATTTTGCAAATAGTTGAAACTCCTTAGGAATGCAAAATTAAGTAAAGTGTGAAATACAAACAGGAACTAAATTGCTGACTTAGATTATCTTAGGTTGTTTACATATGTTGTTAAGAAATCGATTGGTCATTTTGCCATTAAAGTTAAGGACGTAAATATAAGGTCAGATATGGAGCCGTTTCATTGTTTGTTTTTAATTACTACCGGGTCTTAGACTCAGAGGGACCCAGTCCACTTAAAGCCCTGCTCAAGCCTACAGATATGTTTTCTTTAATAGATTAGAAGCGTCTATTTACTGCAGTCAGTAATCTTTCGTGTTCTGCCTCTAAATCTAACGTTTGACTGTAGTACATCTCTGCAAACGTCTATCGTTGTGAACTCTACTAAATCCAAGTTACATTTTTAGTGGTTTATCGAGAGAAAAATAGGGTCAAAGTAAAATTATTTATGAGCACTTATGTTCCCCTCATATGTGCAAAAGGTGCGATCTACTAGAACAAATACTCGGGATTTGTAGATTTTTGTTCTAGACTATGGAGTGTACTGCTTTGGGAAATGTGTAAGTTGGACCAGCTTCTGAAACTGGTGGACATTGAAAATATAGTGAACTAAAACATAGTAATAAGTTTAGGGCTGGATAATCACCAACATTCTCAATGAGTTTTCATACCCAAGTTTCAGTTGCAACAAATGTTAGTGAATATGTAGATATTTTGTATGAAAAATCCTGAAACACCCCCATCTTCTGTAGGGGTAGTGTAAGGTATTTCTTCCCTTGGAAAAATAAAAAAAATGTAAATAAAAAAAAGTACAAGTTTATTTGTGCTCAATCTCAAACCGTAGTTTAGAAGATTTCCAAAAGTTTTGGGTCAGGAGAAACACAATAAAATCTATCTTTTCTTTCAGATTTTAGAGTGTAAAGGTTATGATTTTTATGAACACCAAAACAAAATCCTGTTATAAAAATGGTCATAGGGCCCAGGAACAATACTCAAACATCAGGGCATTTTTATGATATTTTGTCACGCAGCGCAGCAAGTCATCTTGTTGCAGCGCTGCACTGAATGTCAGGAAAAGGGCAGGAATGCTCCATGTTTAAGAGAATACAACACATTTCTGCCTTTCGCCCTGCACTGGGGCCATTTTGGCTGCAGAGCGCAAACGCAGGCACCCATGAACCATGGTGCAAGGGTGCTTGTTTTGCATGCAAGGTTGTTTTTGTGCAGGAAAAGGACACCTTCCTGAACAAAAACAATCCCGATAGGCATATGTGTGGTACAGAATGCAGTACAGATTGAAAGAGGAAGTAACAAAGAGAAATAAAGATATATCTGCTCATTCCCCCTCTCCTGGGAAGAAGTATCTTCTTGGCACATTCCCATGTGTTTTAGTTCTGATAAGTATGGGAATGCATCAAAAACCCTGGGTGTTGTGTGGTAATATCCATGCAACACCCATGAAACGCCACCCCAGCACAGAGTAAGGCAATGAAGCAATTTGTGCTGCGTTGCTTTACTCAAGATTTATGAAGCCACTCAGTGCCACGCAAAGTGGCTTTGCTTGGCTTCATACATCTCATTTTTAGTTGCATTGCACATGTACCATGTTGCGTGACACAAGCATTGCACAACTGGGGTCATAAATATGACCAATTGTTTTCTGTTTCTGAAAATGAACACAAACATGATACCGTTTGCATTTGAAAGGATACATTCAGAGCAGTGTGTAACTAAGTTATTCAAAGCACATTGATGTCAAATCCTCCTCATCTGGCTACAGCCTCCTCTCTCTCGACTCCTTGACCTTCTCTGCAGCAAAATTGACAATACCTCATTTCATTCACTAAGCTTGTTTTCCTTGGGGCTGAAATCCCACTGACTCGTGCCTTCACGCCATTGTGTGAATTCTAACACCAGTTTCTCATTTCGCATCATCCATTGCACACACATTACAGGTTGTGAGAGTCTGAAACAAGTCTGTGTCCAAGATTTTGAAGAGTGTAATAAGTGAGCCAGCCTTTCTATCGTAAGCTACATTTTAAAAATGTTCAGTGCCCGGTGTTTGGAAATCCTTATTCCAAAACTCTTTTTTAAATGTGGCTTTACAAATTACAATAATTTTCTCCGAATCACAAGAACTATTTAATGGTGGAACATCCAGATGCATACTTTGTTGCCTGGGCAGTGTAGCGGATTAAAAAAAAAGTTGTAACCGTTTTATGAAATGTGCTCAGAATTTACCTGTAATTCTCACAGAAGTAGTTCTACGTCCCTGAGACCCCCCATGCCCCTCCAGTTTACCATTGTACAGACTCTACTTAGTCCTGCAAAGTCACATATGACTGGGGTTTCATAGAAATTCAAGTCATGGACAGACCAAGTGAAATATTTATTAATTTAAAAAAAAATGTCCCAGAATATCTGACAATAGTGCCCTTTAACTATAGTCATCACAACGACCCTCAAAAATGTATGTAAATGGTGTTGGCATTATCCAAAGTCATTGAAACGATTCACGGGGCATATTATCAAGAATGGCGTTAAAATTATCGCCGGTTTAGTGACAGAAAACTGCCACTAAAGCGGCGATAATGGGCTTGATAAATTGCCCTTGAGAATTCCAATAGAAGCCCATGTTCACACCAGAACATGGACTTTTATTGGAATTCTCAAGGGCATATTATTAAGCCCATTATCGCCGCCTTAGCTGCAGTTTTCTGCAGCTAAACCAGCGATAATTATTAACGCCGTTCTTGATAATATGCCCACATGTGGAAACATTGGCCTAATCATTTGGGGGGATATTATCAAGAAACAGCGTTAAAAGTATCACCGCTTTGGCAGCAGGAAACTGCCGCTAAAGCGGCGATAATGGGTTTGATAATATGCCCTTGTGAATTCCCATAGAAGCCCATGTTCTGGTGTGAACCTGGGCTTGTATTGGAATTCTCAAGGGCATATTATCAAGCCCATAAACGCCGCTTTAGCGGCAGTTTCCTGCCGCTAAAGCAGTGATAAATTTAACGCTGTTCTTGTTAATATGCCCCTTCGTTTTATTTGAAAGAACAGAGAAACCAAGATAATTTACTCAATTTCAGACAGTTGCAAATATGGTAGACAGTTCTGCTCTTGTGGCGAAACTGTAAGGCACGCCTTCTAGTTAGGACACTCCTAAACAGCAGCACTTTCTGACAATCTGTGTAATATTTCACAGTAATGAAAACAAAATCGTATGTGAGTGAAAAGTAGTTTGAAAATTGTAGGTTTAGCTTCTCAATTCATTGAGCTGTTGCAGAAACCAAAGGGCCAATAAGAAAGTGAGAGATGAGCTTCCTGCCACATTGCAGGAGTTTAGAAAGAGCTCCTGACTAATACCTTAATGGTTATCACTGGTTTGCTATATTTCTGTTTTGTACCAATTGCAAAAAAAAATGGTTCCTTGATCATTTCTTCATTGACAGAAACTCGCCTGCCACCATTGGAATGATTTCTATCATGTGAACCAGTGCATGCTGTCGATAGGGTCTTTCCTGGAAGTAGGGTATGGCTCTGGGTAGTGGGGTGGCACTTTGGAGCATTAGCAGTGTGTGGGCAGCTCAGCAGTGGGACCAACAGTGTAAACAGAGACATTGTGGTCGACTCCATGTCCTGGGACCTGAAAAAGCACACCTTGGACAACACAAGTGCAGACCCTCTAATCTCCACGAGAGCTGACAACACATTGCACTGGTTTTTAATGCCTTTCGACTGACTGCTCGAATCAAACCAGTATGTTGTATTTAGAAAACCCTCACTACATGGCTGTCTGAAAGTCATTAAGAAACAGGTGGGATCAATGGTTAGAAGAGCTGTGTCTTGACAGTGGATCCCAGTACGTTAGTCAAGCAAAGTAGAAGAGGCATGAGTCTAAACCTAGAAGGAACATCTGAGGTTGAGGTGGGATTCTTTTGCTAATGAAATTAATGTGTCACTTCAAGGGGTAAAACCTTGAAGGTGAAGGAAGCATCTATGACCTTTGTGATGAGTGAGTTAAACGTGATGAGACCTATATGAACAATTTGCTTTAGTGAGAGTGAATATTTTCATGGTTTCAGATTTTGAGGCCAAGAGTATTTCACAAAGTGGAGCAAAGCGTGTTGTTTCCATTGTAAATTGTGCAGTTTTCAACCTGGGGCAAAGTCGCCGGTACAACATTGTTGATGAGGATGCTGCTATATTGCTTGTGACTTCCTTTCTGATAGCGTTTGGTCTTCACCCCCACATTGGGGAGATGACACTTGCCCTCTGTTGACCGCAAAGAGGTATTTGAGGAGTTTTAACACAAAGGATGGGGAGAGGAAGGTATGATTTGTTTGTCTTTGAATAGTTCCAGGCAAACAAAGGGGCGGAATTAGTATGCTGTACAAACACAAGTGTGTTTCCTTTCTTTTCCAGCATCTTTCGCGACATAGCCCTGAAATTCCAGTTAAGGCTCATCAGGGAGATTTCCTTTGGAAGCTCTGTGTTGGCACCTCTTCACCTTCCTCGTCCCACCACACTAACCACTCAATCTGGGAGTGCTTTTTCTTTCACTGTGGTAAAACCATTTAATGGTTGGCAGCCTTTTCTCCCCTCTTCTCTCCACAACAACCACTCCACGCTCTCCATTGTCATCACAGGATGTCACCGTGTGGGTGTTCTGGACTAATGGATATCCTGCTTTCAATTTGCGGTGGTATTGTATCATGGCTGACAGAGGACAAGGCCCCACAGCCACAAATGCATGAATAAAGAAATAATAATGTTGACTTTCATAAGGTGTCTTCCAAATTCTGTGTCCTAAGCAGCTGTAGATTCGTTTTACTTTGTAGTTAGGTCATTTAAATTATTTTTTTAAATTACAAATGGTCGGAACAGGAAGAGCACCTGGCTAGTCAAAGATGCAGATATTAGGAATCTAAGGCAGTATGAGACCAAGGTTAAATTTGCAAACAGTTCATGCAAAGGAGATGAGCAAGTAAAGTTGCTGCACTGCATTGCATGGAAGAGAGAGGGACTGTGCCATAACTACTAAGAAGTGGCACAGTTCTGCTCCCTCCCTACACTGGTGCACTTTTTTGTAGCCATGCGCCAAAGCAGGGAACCTTGCACCTCAATGCAAGGGTGTCTGCAATGTGGTAAGCATAGTCTTTATGCAGGACGAGTTACATTCCGGTAGGGTTTGTCAAAAACGTTTTGTAATATCGAGATTATTGTTGTCTTTTACAAACCCTCATGCTGAATGCAGGAGACAGTATTAGCAATAGTGAGGGCAAACTCTGCCTCCCAGGATGACATCTTGGATTCCACACGGGAAATAGAAATCAGGGTGATAGAAGCCTAAGGTTTTTGAACCATGGTTTTGAACCAGGAGGTGAAATAAGTGATCAACAATTATGATGTCAATATTTGAGCATGAAGGAGGGGATCAGGAAAAGTGTTGAAAAATAAGGTGCTATATGTGAGGGAGGATTATGTTTAGTTGTTTATTTGTGGAAAGTACAGCAAAGAAGTGAAATTACTGGAAATCGCAATACATCAGATGAAGTTTTCACCTAAAGGTCTGTAAGTGGGTCTTCCCACGGATTAGTACCGCAGATGAGGGCTAACTGGTTGCTGGTGGATAAGGAAGTAGAAATGATTTCTGATAGGTCAAGACTAGTGATTGCCTTGAATAAGGCAAGATGGAGGTGTTGAATGGATGAAGTGATGTTAGCATGTTGTGTCCAATGAGTGACCGCTTAGTCAAGTTGAGTGAGCAGATGTGGCCAGAAGGGAGATGATGATTACTCATAGGATCCTGAAGCTGGTATAAAGAGGCAAGGATGTCCAGTAAGTTATTAATAAAAAGGTAATCCAAATCTTGATTTACTTGAATTTTAACCCTTACAATGAATTTATAGCAAAAGTACAATTTTGCTCTCTGAAGATTGATGAGGCAATTTAAATAGGCAAGGATGATTCTGTGGTTTCATCCCAGGATTTAACATGCCCTGGGTAGTGTAGGAAATCTGTGTTGAATACTCTGGGCCTCATTTACAATATTTGGATGCACTGTAGTTCTGCAAACCTTCTTGCTGTGCTTCCGTTTGTCAAAATAAATGGGCAGGAATGTGCTGTATCTACAAGATATGGAGCATTCCTGTCCTTCTCCCCTGTGCCGGCATACAAACAGCAGCCGTGCGCCAGCGCAGACACCCTTGCAGAATGCATCATGCAGGAAAAAACAAGGAGAAATAAAAGTATTTCTCCTTATTGTGCCTCCTTACTTCTCCTTCGAGAAGGGGTAGGATTCGGACACATTCCCAGGTTTACAAAATGTTGTAAGTCTGTAAAATGCGGCAAGTTTCATGGATGTTGTGTGAGAACACCCACAGTAACACCCATGGACTTCCCCTTTCATGCAGAGTTATGCATAAAAGGGAAACATAATTCGAAGGACATGAAAAGTCATGCAGGGTGACTTTACGTGGTCTTGTAAATATGGTGAAGCCAATAGCGCTACCGGTGCATCGAAAAAAGTAACACACAGGTGGTACAAGAGGCTTGTAAAGAAGCCCCTCTGTTTTTTGACTTGTAGTAGTTGTCTACCAATAGTGTGTCAGATTATGTATTGGCGAGACCATTTCAATATTTAGAGGAGCAGGATGGAGACTGGGTCTTAGGCAGGAGAAGGAGTGCATTTGGAGGATGAAGAAACCACAACTCACAAGCACTGGCCACATCTGCAGACTTCACATGAATTAAAAAAAATCACAAACTACTTGGAGAAAGCACAGGCTACAGGTGCGTTCAATCTGTAAGTAGGAGACACCCAAGTAGTCCTGAGTAGGTGGATACCCAGGGGCAGATTTAAAAGCCCCTTGCGACATCTTTATGACACCGTTGCGTCACTTCTGTGACGTAGCGGCTGCGTAAACAATGCACCACTATGCAACATATTTACAACCTGATGCATCTAGGGAGATGCGTCACGTTTTAAAGCCCTGCGCTACATTATACATGAGTCGGGTATAATGTACACAGGGTGGGCGTGCTGTCGCAAGGAAGACTCATAAAAGTGACGCAGTGAAATCTACAAGATTTCACTGTCACTTTTACGACCCTGCTGCGTCAAAACCTTACACCTGCTTGTAGCAGGCATAAGGAGTGACGCAGCACAGCAACTGTAGCCCACCGCTGAGCAGTGCTGGAGTTGTTTTGCTCTTGCGACACGACAACACTGCCTAATGCCAAAATATTGTAAATATGCCCGTGGTTCAGCCAATTACCCTGTTTTCAACCTATCACTAAGCTGCACGTGTTTCACCTCAACCATTCCTGGGTATTCAGAGAGTTATATTGACTAACTAATTGGATAAGATTGTTTTTACTGTTTCTGACACCACACTCTTTTTGAGCGAAAGTTAAAAGTAATAAACAAAATATATCACAATCAAAATTCCACCTCGATTTCTGAGTGGCTCAAAACTGCTCATTTCTCCTTTACCATTAAGATAGAGCAACAGCTAGCGTCTACTTAGCAGAGAACATGCTCGCAAAAACAAAGCAAAGAATACAGTACCAAGAGCGCGGCTGTCAGAGCCCTGCAGGGCATAAGTCAGTGAAATTGTGGAGGGCATGTCTTGGCCACCCACATTCTTAGAGCTTGAAACTCTGCCAACCGAGCCCCGCAGACTGCAGTCTGCCAAGCACCATAAAACAGTTTGCCCCTTTTGAAATTGAAAACAAATGCTTTTGTCCTGTGAATAAAGAAGAGTTGTCCTGTAAAACAAAATCTCAGAGGTGGTCACATGCAAATGTTTGCAAATCTCTCTGGCTAAATTAGTTACTCCTTGTTAGCCAAAAAGTGCTATACGTTCTGCCACCATTCAAGTTCCTTTTTTATTGGGCACAACAAGAACTATCTGAAATGTTAATATATCCTCATACTTAATTAGCTAATGGAGTACTTTGGCACACGGGTGGAGCAGTGGTTCTTTGGAAAACGTTTATATGGCCTTTTTAGTTCATTGCACCATGTGCTGTAAATGCCACCATTTGTAAAGCACACAGCTACTTCCGGAGAGGTGTACCAGTGCTGGGGGCCCTCGGGAAGATTAAGCAAGCTATTGCCCAGAGTCACATGGTGCTGGGCTAACCTGCCGCTGGAGCCGGGGATCAAACCGTGAACCCTGTGGCCCGGAGTCAGGCCCCCTGACCGCTGGGCCACACCTCTTCCACATCTCTTGCTTGCCTGGCATTGTTGAGTGATGGTGTATCCATTGGTGGTGGATATGTGGTCCATAGGAGTGTGTATTACGTTTTCGGGGGGTCCATTTTCTGCACCTCATGCCTCTATTCCAGTCCTGCTTGTTGAGTGAGGAACCCAGTCACTCACAAGGTAGCTCTCACAGTGACGTCTTATGGGAGCCAAGATCACAAATGTTTTGTGGGGACCAAGTCACATGACCTAGATTTACAAGTAGGACGAGATAGTGGCAGGCTTATCCATTTGTGATTTGTAAGCAATACTAACCATTTTAACATGGGACAAAACAATAAAATAGATGACAAATATCTGTTCTGACCCCTTTGCACGTGCACACACAAGCATATACAAAAAAGCACAGGCACACATATACTGCAATCTCTGCTCACAAACTGCCCCATCTGCTCTCTGTCACTTCTACTCACCATCAGGGATGAAGAGCTTTGAAAATAGCAGGGTGTAATGCGTGTCCAGAGTTCCAGCAAGCCAAGTAGTGCATTTTAGGGACCATTTTTCACACATATGTGCTGAAAAGCCACAGGCTCTGAAGGGCTCTCAAGAAATGTTCCAATATTTTCACGGGGTCTGAAGGAAGCCCTGACCCTCTCCTGGAGCTGACCCCATTTTATTTCAGAATTTGCCATACTCCATATGTCAGGAATTATCTCCACTATGCCAGGGCTAGAAGATTGCCATGGGTGCCCCCATGTCAAGAATTATGTCCAGTCTGCGAAGGAAAGCATTCTGTGATGGGTGTCCCCCATATGTCATTGGATTCCCCTGGTGCAAAAAATAACACACAAAATGCCAGTGATAGAATTTTGCATTGATAGCCTGTATACAATTGGTGCCCCGATATGTCAAAAATTGCCTCAGGAGTGAAAAAGGCCAGAATTTTGCCATGGATGGTAAAAGCATGTAAAATGTAATGCTATGCGTTGTAATGGCATTGCGGAGTCATGGTAGATGCGTTGTCAGGTATGGGGTATGATGGTATGCGGGATAAAAGATTTGTGGTAATGGTTGTTTACCAGTAGTAAGATAGGATACCTACCTATTGGCATCAGCCAGAAACATGCCTAGGAAGGATAGGGCATGCAACCGCCGAAATTGCATGAAGATTTTCGTTAGTGGCGTCCCCTTAAAACTTAGTGCCATATTAGCAAGAAGCTTGTTAAAATTATTGCAGTTTTAGCGGCAGGAAACTGCTGCTAAAGCGGCGATAATGGCCTTAATATTATGCGCTATAGAATTCCAATAGAAGCCCAGGTTAGATGTCCTGCACATCTAGTGCAAGACAATAGTGTAATTTATTTCACCGAAATATCATCTTAATTTACAAATTTGCCCGTTATGAACTCCACATAAACCCGACTCACAAATGCATAGTCAGGCAATCAGTGAGACCCAGGCCTGAGGATATTGATTGATAGGTCACAGGTTGGGTGGCTCCTAGCCGGCAGACAAACATACAGACAGGAAACCATACATCAATCCCACAGATAGGCGCAGCAAAATTAGAATGGTCAAGGGAGATTGGTCTTAATAAAACACACATGCCGGGGGGGGGGGGGGGGGATGCACCTGCTCCTAAAATACCATAACATTTAGATGCTACATGAGCTATGAACATATAGCCAATCAGGACACAGCACATGCAGTGATCACATGCTCCCCGTGACAGAGATCTGGACACGTTACCCACTGGCCTCATTGTGTCCCTGCAGGGTCGAGGCCCACCTGTATAGTCCATTAGACAATTAATTTATGACTCTAAAGACAGCAACTTACATTCCTCACCATACATGCATTGCCAGAAATCTTTATTCCCTATGAAGAATTGTATATACGAAAGTCACAGACTGTAAATTGAGACAGTCCTCAGACCCTGTGCCTGTAACTGCTCTCCGGCGGCTATGTTTAATTAAACAAACTGTGCCTGTTTTGCCAAATGCCTCTTGTTTTTTCAAGGTATTTCATGTTGAAGTAACAGTCATGTCTGCTATCAACTCACTGATTAATCTGCACCATACTGCAACTTTGCCACCACTGTTGTGTCTGCCAGCAGCATAACACTGCTTGCTTCTAAGCACTCTTGCACTTCGGTATTGCTGCCAAAGGTACATCCTGCAAAGAAAATCCATGTACACTTCTTGAAGTATCTGCTCATTTGTTTTCAAAATTCGTCCAATGAGTCTTTGCAGTCCTTGCCTCGGTTGCAATCCTGACTGCTTGAAGGGAGCCATGCCATGCTCAAGCGATTCTGTGTCTGATGCTTACCATTGATTTCAAACTAGGCTACCTCCTGCCTCAGACGAACCTGCCTTCATTTCCATTTTGCTTGGAATGGAAAAACTAGAGATGTGTGAAATTTCAATTATCAAATTTGTTCGGATAAAAATCAGTAAACACTTCTTTTGAACATGAAAGCTTCATAAAGTTATCTGGAAATGAAATTTATACAACGATATTTTCTTGCATACATTTTTCTGAAGTGAATTTCTTTGGAATCTACCCAAACATTAAATAAGCATAACATTTTTTTTGCAAAAATAAGGTGTTTTTGACTTGTTTTCCAGGTACATCAACTTCACACAATGGCCTCCCTGTAATGATTATGGTATCAAAGTCACATAGAGGACTTGATTCACAAAACATGTACGTACCTAAATGTCACGTTTCTTAGAGAGTCACTGGACCACAATGCTTTTTCAATCTGCCATGTTTCTTGTGGTCTATGCAACTGTCCCAGTAATCTTTCTGCTTAACATTTTCTAAAGGTGGAGCTACTTCACTGCCAATCTTCTGGCACTTCACCTTCACTTAATCAACCGCACACAGCTGTATTTCACTTGGACCGATAAGCAATAGGAAGTCCAATGATTTTTGTTGCCTCTTCTTTTCCAGAATGTTAGAAAAGCTTCTCATGTGGGTGTATGCACTGGCCGGATTGACCATTGATGATTGGCATTTCCCTAGTTTCTATCTGTTTGGATTTCAAGCGCTTACAGAGTCAAATCACTTGTTTTATCGTCATGGTGGTGTTACTGTTGTCATCTTCTATGTCAGTGGTGACCTGTAGAGGCATCAGTCCAGTGGGGTCTCTTGGCTACCACAGCTTGGAGACTCCCAATATTATTCCCAGACCTTCAGAACTAACTCTTTGCTGTATACTGAGGTGTCCACCCTCATCACTTTTATTTGCTGGCTTACCCATCACCATTTATGTTGGGCTCCTCTGGGTGGGTGAGTTTGAGGTGCTCTGCTTATTTAATGAGGGTGCTCTTCAAATAAGGGGGTTGCTGGGTTTGGATGTCACAGTCGTGGTTATTTACTGTTACACCTTAATAAATGAACATATTTTAACTCTAATGTGGTACAAGCGCTAACTCTTCCTCCTTTTCCAACTGCTATTGTGTTCCGTGTTATCTTTTTAGTTTTACTCTCCACCTATTTTCTAATAATTTATTTGATCCTCTCATTCCATTTTCCAAGTTTGTTTCTCCTCTGAGAAATCTCATGCCCCGAATTTAATAATTTACTTATTTCATAAATGTCTTAACCGAATATTATCCCCTTCAGCCTATTAGCTGCCATGACACAGTCAATCACTCTATCCTACTTAGTGCTCTCTGCGTTGCTGGCATTGCTTTCTGTTGGTCTCTTCCTAACTCTTCAAACACTCTTCAGTTTCACGCTGTTAGACGATACCCTCCCCCACTGCTCTGGCAGGAAGCATTGCCTAAAAATCGCCTAAGGCTCAGTGTTGATTCTCCTTTCTTCGTACCTATTCTGTGTAAGATATTGACTAATTCTTCTTTTTTTACCTTTAGACTCCATATTAACGACATGTAAATCCTCCTTCAGTCCCAGACACAAATTCCCAATTGCCTCACTTAGGTTTTGAATGTCTCTACATGTCTTCATGCATTTCTTTTCAAAAACAGAAATCATCTGCTTTCCAGCCTCATCAACCCCTTTCTGTTCTTTGAGCTATCTTTCCCGACATTTTTTTAGGGGGATATTCGGGAAGGGCTGCCCTATCAAGTTGATGAAGGTGGGGCATGAACCAGAATTTAATTTGCTTCTAAAGTTTGCTTTTTTTGTTCCCGTTTAATTTTAGCTTTGTTGGGGGTGGGTGATGCCCTCTCTGAATTTTAGGCTGAGCCTGGGTAGCGCATGCGCTGCTGCAAGGCATACAGTAGTGCAGTATGGCTTTAAATCCCCGCCCACTCTCCGCCCATAATTTTAATTGGCTTCTGTCAATGTCATTTGTAAATGCTGACTTCCCAGTCGTTATTGGGCTTGTTAGTCCCAAATTGGTACCGCCTTGTCTGCATTTGTAACCTCCCAAGGCGACTGACCCTTTTACTTCTATTGCAATACGGTATGTCTTATTTAGTATGCAAGCACTATTTTGTTTAATGAGTTTCTCCTACTGCAGGCACAACCTGCTTTAGTCGCCATGCGCGCTTTCAATTTCAAGCAGCCCCGGACAACGGCGACCGCTTCATTGAAGTGAAATAGATCTCGTATTTCCAGGAGTTTGAGGTATTGCCATTGTGAAAGACAATAGCTTAAACTCTCGTAAATGCGAGACCTATTGCATTGCAAAGGCTTGTTTTGTTTTCCTAGTCTGCTGCAATTGCACTGTGACATCCTGTGTTACAGTGCAGGGGGGAGTTTTTCAGCGCTGTGGAGAATGCTCTTTGGAGGCTGCCTACCCATCAGCACCAATGTCATCTTACTTGATTCCACAGACCCTAATGCCAAGCAACATCGTTCTTTGTCCCTCCACATTACAAATCTAAATGTGCTATTTAACACAAAAATGCACTGGCATTCCTTCATTTCCGTCTGCAACTAGATATCATCTTCTTAAGACCTAAATCGCCTGCCTCTGTTTACCATTCTACATTGGCAGGGCCATTGTAATTATGAAAATCTGTGGCTTTAGCATTAGTCGCATAAATATGGATTTGACATACTTGTCACATAATGAATCAACTGCTGTATAATTTGCTGCTCAACACAACATTCTTGCTAAGTATATGATAGAGGAGAGATGGGACCTCCCTGTCAGGAGTACAAGATCAGAGGTCTCCTGCTGAAAGGAAGGGTAGGATTTGGTAAAGACTTGCGTACTTATCGGTGGCAGATACTTCTAGACAGGGCCGGACTCGGAAGCCAAAGCTGCCCTGGCATTTTTGTCAGATCAGCTTCCCACATTATCGTCCCCCCCCCCGCCCCCCGTGGGGGTTGCAAGTGCTTTTTTTTACTGAGTGGTGATTTTGCAGCACCGCTGCAAAACTGGCCCCCAGTAGCTAAACTGGCCCCCAACGCTGCAAAACCAGCCCTACCTATCCAGCATCCCAGGGAAGTGCCGATGCCAGCGACGCCAGGCCAGCCCTGCTTCTTGAGAAATTGGTGTTATAGGGTTCTTCCTTGTAAAGTGCAGGAGAAAGAGGAGGAAGCTGAGGAGGTCCACTAGCCTAGTAGAAGTGGGGGTCCCTCCAGTCTGGGGAAGAGAAGGAAGAAGGATAGAGGCAGGAGAGGGTACCTGCCAGCTACTTAGCTGGCTTTCACCTGTTGCTACAGGCAACATACGAGGTAGAGCCTCGCTCCATGCTGCTGATCGGGATTGCTGGATTTAGGTGTTAAACCCATAATAATTAAGTGAAACCATTGACGGGAGAGTATAAGAATGAAAAAGTAGTGAAGTAATACTGTCACAAAATGTGCTGCATTGTGCCACATATTATTGCCTTTTCTCACTCCATAATTTAGCCAACCCTGCTCCATAATTTTGCTTCTCCCCTGCCGCTTAACTCTCCCCTCACCATCCTTGCCAACCGCCCTGTATGAATGGAGCAGCACAGTAAATTGATCTAACACAAACAAAAAAGAAACAATCAGAATACTAAAGTAGAGTTTTCTGGATTAAAAAACGGCTTGAGAACAGCAAAATGTTCCAATAACAACACTGGCATCCAGTCTCATGTTGCACCCAGGGGCACAAATTATGTTACGGCAATGAACACACATCAGTCTTGCAAACTGGCTTTTTTTAAGAAAAAACCTCGGCACCCAGGTGGGCAATAGAGAATAAAAATACATCATATTTGTGAATTTGAAATAAATATTAAAGAGAGCGTGGAAATCATACAGTCATTGGGGGAATTCGTTCGGAGGGTAAGGGCTCGTCCATTCAAAACAGGATGCCTCCGGCATAATTTTCACTCTCTCTAATTGGGATACAGTGGATTAGTGGAACAGCACATCAATTTTCGATTTCAGTATGTCTGAGTAGAATGTGTGCTGGACCATTCACAATCCCTCTCCTTTCCCCTTTTTTTGTTTGAGATTCTGGTGGACCCACACTTTTGAAAAGGGACATTTTATTGTGATAGAGATAGTAGTATTGCCCCATATCATCCAGTTCCCAAAACAAGGGGGAACTCGCTGGATTCCGCTTCTGGCACATATTTTTGAGCCACACCTGAGACCCAGCTGACTTAATGACTTATGTTAAAATTGTCCTGGTGTAATTTTCCACCAATTGGACACGGTTAAGAATACTAAAAAACAGAAGGGTGTGTGGAGGGTCAGGGGGAAAGTTTCATGACCTGTCTGCTCGCTCCCCAGTCTTATAGATACAAAACACAAAAGAGCAGATCAAGTCAAGGGAATGTGTGTGTCTGTAGTATCAACGCGCGGCACCAATGGTGAGACGTGAAACAAGGGTACCAAACATGAAACCTCTTGGCGGCAGGGGGCTGATAAAATTCCCATCAGACCACCAATGTGGTGGAGTTTGCATCATGTGGGAATTTGATAATCATGCCATCCAAAATCCAACCAAAAAGTGTCGGTACAGGCAAAAGTATCACAAATCTGTGATCATTATGTGTATCCTAAAAGTGATGCAAACTGAAAAAAAGGGGGGGGAAATGACAGTGCCCAAAGTAATTTAAAATTGGCTACCCAGACTTCAGAGGATGTACTAGGAGTCCGAGTGTCAAGGATTAAAAACACGCTAGGTAGTGAGACTACCCTGTGGCGCTAAATAGTGTGGTCAAATTGTGGTCGACATGTTTCAGCCGTCAGGGCAACTAGCCCGGCTTTCTTCAGGACCTCTATGTAACAAATCTTACTACTGCAACACCAAATAAGACGTCACAGTGAAGAAATGACAAACATGCACTTAAAAAGTTACAACCATATCCAGAAAGCTTAGAATACTTAAGCGTCCACTCAAGAGGAAGTAATATTTCTTCTTCCCAGCTTTGTGTGGGTGATGGCCTCACCTCACCCGGCAACCGCTCGGGAGTATGAGGCCCCGCTCTCTCCGTCGGTGCCTCGAGGTGATGGCGAGAGCGGGGCTCTTATTTGGTGTTGCAGTAGTAAGATTTGTTACATAGAGGTCCTGAAGAAAGCCGGGCTAGTTGCCCTGACGGCTGAAACATGTCGACCACAATTTGACCACACTATTTAGCGCCACAGGGTAGTCTCACTACCTAGCGTGTTTTTAATCCTTGACACTCGGACTCCTAGTACATCCTCTGAAGTCTGGGTAGCCAATTTTAAATTACTTTGGGCACTGTCACTTCCCCCCCCTTTTTTTCAGTTTGCATCACTTTTAGGATACACATAATGATCACAGATTTGTGATACTTTTGCCTGTACCGACACTTTTTGGTTGGATTTTGGATGGCATGATTATCAAATTCCCACATGATGCAAACTCCACCACATTGGTGGTCTGATGGGAATTTTATCAGCCCCCTGCCGCCAAGAGGTTTCATGTTTGGTACCCTTGTTTCACGTCTCACCATTGGTGCCGCGCGTTGATACTACAGACACACACATTCCCTTGACTTGATCTGCTCTTTTGTGTTTTGTATCACGGTTAAGAATAGCCCACACATTATCTGCTTTCTGTTTGGAGCAGCAGGGGCTTTTTTTATTTTCACTTCCAGCAAGGCCAAAAACAAAATTCTGATTCAAAGGCCCACCAGCCCACTTGTTCAAGTATCAACCTAGTTGAGAGCTGTGTGGACACTTTCCCCTAGGTACCAGTACAATATAGGGAAACAAAGGCCCACAGCTTAAGAGAAACTTCTTGAAAGATTTAGAGGCAGGTTTTTGACTCTGTTCAACTCATCCCCATGCACGAGATGTGCATATACACAAATAATGCTTTAAATGGCACTTACTTATTTATTTTCTATTTCATTCTTTTATTGCACTACTCACCCCACTGTTGGCTGTCCTAGCGCTTTACTTCACACACAGAGAGACAATAAATCATACACACGAGTAAATCAATGTAAAGGAAATGCTGTATAATATAATGAGCTTATTAGGTGTGGGAAGAGTCACATATTGTCCAATAGAGATTATATTTTATGAGTGTATGGTCAGGAGGGAACAGAAAGTCAAGATTTAAAATATCACAGTCTGTACTAACAAAGTTATGGTTATTTTAATCTACTGAAAGTGGCTAGGCACACAAAGATACTTGTTGAAGGTGTTTTAACCTTATAAGATCATTCAAAATGCAGCCTCTTTGTGATCAATTAAGAAAAAACTGATTTACTGTCACATTTGTCTTTGTTGCCATTTTCTTTGCAGCAGATGTTTAAAAAAATTATAAGATGACTGTAAGACTCACTTTGCATGAATCTGCCACCTCGTGGCTACATCACCTTTCCTCTACCAGACCTTGACCCCCAATTTACGGATTCCTGGAGTAAATATTTTCCACTTTCAGCACTACTATCATCCCAATCATGTACTGTACTGCCCTAACATCTGTATTTTAGTGGCTTCTCTGCGTCCGCAAAGGTTCCACAGGCTTAAGGCTGAGTAACTGATGAAGTTCCATAACTATTTTTTATATTCCATTTTATCCACGCACAAAAAATGTTTTCATTAGATGGTTCACTGCCGTTTACACCCCCTAAGAAATTAGGAATAGAGTGGGATTCTTTCCCACTCTATTTGCACCACTTAGCTCTTATTGAATGTTAAGTAAAATGGACAGGCGTCTGTGATGTACCTTAAATGTTATGGCTGTGTGGGTGATCACCTCATCCTAATTGACATCCCATAACTAGTTCCCACTTTCACTGTATCATTTGCTCATATGTAGAAAACATGAAGGTTCCAAAAACGGGCCATGTTTGCATAAATTGACGCATAACATCTCAAGCTTTAATGCGTCTAATATACATAAAAATTATTACTTTTTCTATAAGTAAACAAGACTTACATAGGGACTAAGCTTTATGGTCCAACCATTTATGTTTTACATTATAAAGTCGTTAAGAAAGTTATACTTAAATCCCTACAACATTTAGGGCACATAATTTGATGTGTTGTGCTCACTGGCGCCCAAGGCAGTCATGTCCCACTTTGAGAAAGGAGTGTGGCTAGTTTATTTTCTTTCTGCTCTACTGCAAATCCAATTATGCTCAAGTTTGTGTGAAGGTTATTTGTCTGTGATAGATTTGCCTTTCACGTTTGGAATTAGTTTACATTTAATTTTACTTTTCTCAAATTCACTACATAATCTGTTTTTGTGCATGTTTTGGCCATGATGTTGGCAATTGTCTCTGGTCCTCAAACTTAACTGGCTTTTCTTTAATTATTTTTGAAGGCAGGCTTGCTGATGTGTGCGATCAGGAATATTTACTAATTTCTTTCCATTTATTTAAATGCAAGCTGCATTTTATCGTCGCCTAATTAAAACGATATTCGATTTATTTTATTTCACAGCAATGTATTTTCAGACGTCTTGCTCCAAGTTTATTTTCTTTTACATTTTTATGAACATTCAAGTGTGATTAAATGAGTGGCAACAGGTTAACTTTAAATGCTTACGACCCTGTTAATCAGCAGGCAAGATTGTCGGTAGAGAAGACATAAGCACCATTACTGGCTATACGGAAGTGTAGCAACATAACAAATTAATCAAATGAGTGTGTACACACACATTGATTTTATATCCTCCCACCTCTTTATTCTGAAAGTGCCACATATAATTTTTGAATTGTCTATGCCAAAATGAAGGAATACAAAAATTGGGTAAAAAGGTAGAGTTCTCTGTAATAAGACAACGCAATGGCTGCAGTAATAATGGTATAGGCATGTCATAGGAGGAAATCATTAAATCACTCACATGACTTGAGTATGAAAAGGTCACTTTTATTGGAAGCAAGCTAAACCTTTACACCTTCAGCTGAGACACACATTCTAAACATGCCCGGGCCCCAGACAACTTACTAACATCAGAATACTAACCCCACTCCCTCCACTAACACACTCCCCATCTCTAAATCATCTCCCCTTTTACCTAACCCTTTACAAACAACACTCCAATGTCTTAATAAACTAACTATACATCCTTGCCTTCTTCATCCTGTAACACCATCCCATGCTTGTGATGCCAACCTGCCCTTGGACCAGCCCCACCTCATTGACTCCTCCTTCTCTTGGGAATCCCACTCATCTTCTGACTTCCCCTTCTCCCGCGTAGTAATTTCTCTGCCTTCCCTCTTCCTCCGCCATCAGAAAATCCCTCTTCCGAGATGTTATTTCTGTCTCCACCATCCAACCATCTTTCAGTCCAAACCTTCACCTGGCTTGTAAGCATATCCAAGTACAACTCGTCTCCCCCATGTGGACAAGTGCAGCTCGCTGGACAAAACAACAGGCATTCATATACTCTTTCCTTGTGGGGTATGCAACATTCCGCTATACCTCTATTGACCTCCTTCATTGCCCTATTAATCACTGCAGGCTTCCTCGCACTCTTCCACACATTTCTCGGCAGCAACTGGGCCTAGGTAAAATGCATCCACTGACTATCTCTTCTTCAACACCTTCAAATCTTTCTTCATCAACTTGATGAGCTCTAAGCCAGTTAACAGAACAAGTCAACTTCCCCCACGTGAATGACAACCAACTCTAGAGTGCCCCAGTCTCAATAAATTCCGAAGGTGTCTGGTACCAATTGACAACACCACATCCCTCATACTAAATCACTGTATCATCACTTTCTTTCCCCACTGCTTGCCACCAAATTACTTATCTGAATCCACCCCCGCCCAATTGACAAATGAGTGCCCACAAATCCAACAGTCCATTCCTTTGTCCAGTCCCTGCGCCCCTTCAGAAGCAAACAAGCATTTGCAGTGTAATAGGTCTAGCATTTATGAGAGTTTGAGCTATTGGGATTGTAAATGACAATGCCTTTTATTTATGCGTTCTTTCTAAAACAGATGAATAAAAAAGGCATTGTCATTTACAATGCCAATACATTAAACTCTCACAAATGCAAGAACTATTACATTGCAAATGTGTGCTACAAAAATAGAAGAATTAGGGGAAAGCTTGCCTTGCCTACAACTGCAGGTAGGACAAAGATATTTGAGAAAATAGTGCTCGGAGGCTGTAATTAAAGCCAGCAGAGCAACAACACAAGTAACAGGGGGTGTCGCCATGGGAGATTACAAAATGATACAAGGCAGTACTAAGGAGGGACTACTAAGCCTTTTGACCAATGAACAGCCACAGATGACAGTGGGCAATGTCACAAGCCAATAAAAAATGTGGGCAGAGGGAGGGCGTAGCTTCAAGTCCCTACCTCAATACACCATGCCTCGCAGAGCAGCGCATGCGCTGCCCAGGCTTGACCTAAAAATGACTATTAGCTACAAGATATGCACTCCTTATCCTGCCTCACATAACCCTGATTGCACCACCTCCCCAGTTTCCTCAGTCATTCAGCAGTCATCCCCAACTGAAATCATTTAATTGCTGCCCCTGTGTTAAATTAGTGTGTTCCAAACTCCATCTCTCTATGCCTTGTCTGCTCAAAGCATTTAATCAAAACTGCAGCATCTTCCTGGTCAACACTTCAGAACTGCCCTCATGCACAAACACTGTCCCTGTCTCCATTCCCTTAACTGTAAATACTTCCATAGTTTATAAACTGGGCACACCTCCCTGTCTCTTAATCATTGGAACCAATCCCCATAGCCTTTGCCTTTCTGATCTATCTTAGACCTCCCTAACCGAATCTTCACTCTTTCAAAGAACCATCTCAGATCTGCCATCAAAACACCTTCAACATTATTTTCCTCTAATCAATGCTGACACTCCAAATGCCCCAATGAATAGTACTGAGAACAATGCCCCTAATAGTACCACCTCCCAGATAGAAAGGCACATAAATCTCACCTGGGATACTACTTTCATCAACACGTTCAATCATCTTGCAGCAGTGCCATCATGCGTGCCTGCTGGCTAGTGAGTGGTGATAAGCAGCAGCAGCAGCAGCATATCAAGCTACCTCATTTTGAAGCAGTCCTGATAGGGCGAGATCCCGAGACAAAGATAAAGGACAAAAAATGTTCTAGGGAGCAGGGTAAGTAAAACATGAAAATGCTGCATTAATTTCAATTACAGATGTGTTGTCTATAATGAAAGTGTGCTACCACACCATCCATATTACACTCTACACCACTGCACTCTACCCTCGGCCACTAAACGTTACACTACCCCATTCTGCACTACTCCACTCCTCTCTTCTCAACTCAGCACCACTCTACGACAATACACTCTACGCCACTCCGCTGTTACCCCGTTGCCATTGCACTCTACTCTGCATACTCTAATCTACGCCAATGAACTCTACTTCACTCTACTCTATGATTATGCACTCTGCTACACCGCACTCTATCCCACTGAACTAAACACCTTCTACTGTGCACTACTGCATTCTTTGTCACTGCACTCTATTTTATTTATTTATTTATTTAATGCAATATTCTATAGCGCGAACATTATCCGAAGGTGTCAGGGCGCTTTACAAAAGAACCAGTTGTGATACATAAGGACTTAGGACCACATGAGTTACACAAAAGACACAAACAGGAAAAAAATGCAAATGTACAAGTTGTAAAGGCACACAGGGAAGAGATACAAATAGAAAAAATTGCAAATGTACAAGTTGCAAAGTCACTCAAGGAAGAGATACAAATGGATAAACTCTAAGAATCACATAGGAATGGTAGTGAGTACAAAGGTCTACTACATATACTAGTGGTTAGAGTTATCTCTATATACACATATATACAAATAGTAGATGTTCTCAGGATTCCATTTTACCAGCGGTTCGGCTTGGACAAGTTTATATCACATATTTACAGAGTGAAAAGAGAAATTAAAATAAATTAAAATAAAAAGGGGTAGAGAGCGGTATGTGGGGGAGAAGAGTTGGAGGCTGAGATTGGTGAGAGGACAGAGGGGGACCTGAGGGGGAGAAAGAAACAAGGCAGTCCAGCGCAAGTGAAATGTCTAAAGGTCAGCAGGATGGAATCCAAGGGACCAAAGGAAAGGACAAGAATCAACAAAATGGTGGACCCGGGTCGTGGGCATCAATGGAAACCATCTCAACATGGCAAGATGCACTCAGGCAAAGAGCGACAACAGGAGAGGGTCCCAAAATGGCAGGGCGCACACGAGTTCCAGTCCAAAAGTTACGAGGGCCAAGTCCAAAGAAAACCAGGGAGCCGACCCAACAGAGAAAGAACAAGAGGGGAAAAGGAGCCAGACAGTCAAAAGGAGGAGCATCTTCAGTATTTGCACCACCTTTCACCACTGCTGCACACACATGATCCCTGGTCTAAATGCTCCCACGCTCCTGTACTGGGCATCACAGTCCACGCGATACATTAGCTGGATGGGGGTTAAAACAAATCCCCAAGTCTCCACCCAGCTTTCATGCTCAACAAAAAGCTGATGTCTATCTTGGCTCTCCCAGGGGTGGTGGGGGGGGGGGGCGTTAGCGAATTCATCATATGTAGGGGGTGAGCGCTGCAATTAAAATCCTCTCCCAGTCGTGTAACCTGTCCCGCCCGTCCACTGAGGCCACGGGCCCCCATCCACACACTGCAGTCAGGCCACACAAGTGGATGGAGGCTGCAGATCCGTCGATCACGGGCAGCACCAGCTACGGGCACCCGCCGGGAAAGCTGAAAGGGCAGCAGGGGGCCCGCGCTTGATGTCGCGGCCCCCGGATTGTTACCTCATAATGTGGGTCCATTTCACCTCGGGCGCCATCTTGAGGTGTTATCGCCAGGGGTGGATAGTGCCGATATCACAGCAGAGCAGCCGCTGGACGTATCGGCGGGTTGGTTACGCATAAAGTACTGATGATTCTGTTACGTTAGAGTGCCTTCTGCTGTGCTCATTTCATTTCTAACTTGGTTGGCCACACAGCGATGTATTATTAGTAAACCCCCTCTCTCCATGTTTGCCTGCTGATCAGGGTACACAAATGCCCCATAGCTCCAGTGTGGTCTATGTCACGGAGGAACCCTGGATGTCATCGGCGGCTGCAATGCAAAATGTCACCGGTCGGCATCTCCAGAGAGTCGATGGTCTGAGGCGGCCGGGAGGGCTCGGAGGTGCCCCGGAATGAGAGGAGGGGACATCGGAGGTTGCGGTCTTGAGGGAGATAGGCAAGTGAACTCCCTCTGCAGACTGGCAGCAAGCAGCGGTAAGGCCCAACTGAATCCCTCGTGCAGCGCAGATCCCGCTGGGAGGACTCCCTCGATCCGGACACGCAGCGGCTGGAGTGGTAGGGGGAAGAGCCCTGTTTGTGGTATCCAGCATAGGGGAAGCAGTTTGGTGCGGCGAGACGCCCAGCTGAGCCCTAAAGACCACTGAGGATCACTTCACTCTATGTCACTACTCTGTATGCCACTGCATCCTACAGCACTATACTCTACTCTGCAACACTCTACACAACTGCACTGTATGCCACTCTACTCGGCAGCACAGCACTCTGTGCCACTGCATTCTACAATGCTACATTGTACACCACTGAATTTGATGCGACTGCACTCTGCACCACTTTATTGTACAACACTCTAGGCCAATGTACTCTACAGCAGTCCACTCTTCTTTGCTCCACTCTGCATGACTCCACTCTTTTCCACTTCAATACATGGCACTCTAAGCCACTCCACAACACTCTGCTCTTCACCATTCTACACACCAAAACTCCATGTCACTCTCCTCTATGTCACAAACTTTTAGCCATAGTGAAAAGCAGCCACGCTGGTGTACAACATGGCTAAAACACATTGGCAAATCTTGCTAATGGCTCTTACATAGATTAGACCTATTGGCTTTGCCAATGCTTATCTTTGCTGGGCAGCAGTCTAAGATGAGTGCTACTTTTCCCTCTAACTTAGAATGTTTTATGGTTTTTTTTCTACTTTTATGTTTGGAATTCATAGTTGCTGTTTCTGTTTAATCTGTACATGGTATTTATCTGCTGTAGAGTACGGTTTAAGGCTTTATTTCCCTTAATTAATGCAGTGGTCATGTCTAAAGACAGTGCAGACAGGCTTCCCATTCAGGCTGTGTGGACCTTCATATCTGTGGACCATCATAGCACATTCGTCTCCCAAACATTATTTTCCTTTTTTCTCCAGGATCTGTTAAGGGTTGCCTGTTGGCATAAGCAAGATCATGCTTTCAGGCCGTGGTGGCATGGGCAGCATGTGCTGAGCCCAGTGGAGCACTTGGGTTCATGCTCTCATTCTGCATAAATAAGTAAATATTTATCATAACTATTTATCTACAAATGCTTCACTACTGAATTACAAAAAAATTAAAGATTTGAAAACAAATAAATTAACTTAAAGTACAGCAACACTTGAAAGTCTGAGTTTCTTAAATTCAACTTAAACCCACATGTATTACTTTCCTTATACATATATACCTTCCATGAACTTACATATCTTTACATTTATTACTTTTATGTTAGAATTCGGGGTCTCTAGTTGGCACAGGCAGGTACTTGTGACAAATAGGGACCCTGGCCTCTAGTCAGGGTAAGGGTGATGCACTCTTTAGATAACCCCTGCTCACCCCCTTGGTAGCTTGGCATGAGCAGACAGGCTTATCGAAGGCAATGTGTAAAGTATTTGTACCAACACTCACAGTAACACAGTGAAAACACCACAAATGGACTCCACACCAGTTTAGAAAAATAGAAGTATTTAATCTAAACTAAACAAGACCAAAACGACAAAAATCCAACATACACAGTTCAAGAATATGGTTTCAAAAGAGTTCTTAAGGTTGTATTAAAATAATCCACAGTTGCGTCACGTTTTACCCAACAGTATCTTTAGATGCGACAGAAGTTCCAAGTGAAAGCTGCAGCGTTGAAAAAAAAGCGATGCTTCCCTCCTGAGACCCTGTGGAGGCGATGCGACAACCCCGCTGGATGCAGCGGGCGTGTTGCGGTGACTCCGGTCTGTATGGGGAAGGATGCGATACCTTGTGTGGATTCCGGTGCGCAAGTTTCATAGGAAGCGTTTTGAAAAGGTACTTTGCGACGATCTTCGGGATGTGGACGATCTCAGGTGTGGCAACGATGCGCAGCGCAGCATCGATCTTGTCCTCTTGCGGCTCCTCGATGGCTCTGCGACGACTCTCGCAGCGACGTGATGCGGTCCGTAAGCAAGCGGTGCGACGATCTCACCCAGTGACGACAGGCTCCGCGACGATACTCGCAGCGATGGTACTTTTACGGCACCTGAGCGATGCGTTCCGCAAGCGAAGGATGCGTCGGTTCTTGCAGCGGAAACAGGCGCTGCGGCGACCTCGATCTTCGCGGCGGCGGGAATTTCCTCGCACTGACGGGGATGCCCTCCGCAAGCGAGCGATGCATGAAACTTGGTAGAAAGACTCAGTTTCTTATTTTCCAGCTTCCTAGCCAACAGGTACAACTTCCAGAGGCACCACAACTGGCCCAAAAACTCTAGGAAGGACAAACCTCTCTCAATAGAGTTTAGGGGAGAAGCTGGGGGGTGAGGTCCTTTTGTTCCTGGGACTTCTTCACAGGGAGCCAGCTCAACTCAGGCCCTTGGAGATCTCTTCAAGCAAGGGGACACAGCACAAAGCAAAGTCCTTTCCCTCTTCTTGGCAGCTAAGCAACTGCAGGTATCCCACAAACACACAGCAAGAAAGTCATTCCTCTTCATCCTGTCAAGGCTGCCTTGGAGTCCAGTGGCCCCACAATGTCGATACCCACCTGCTCGAAAGGGGGGCTCACCACAGGAAAGGGTTGGAGGGATGCCTTGCACTTCCCTATGCTCTTGCCACTTGCCTGACATGTCTGGCAAGATCAGAAGGTACCGATGTGCTTATTCAACTGGGGCCAGAAGAAGTGGGTGACAAGCCTTTGGAAGGTCTTGTCTTGCCCCAGATGTCCTGCAAGAGGCACGTCATGAACCAAACCCATTAGGAAGTTCCTGAAGCGCTCGGGTACCACCAGCAAACGGGCTGCACTGGGCTCAGCTAATTTAGTCTCACTATAAAGCAGCTCATCTTCCAGGAAATGAGATAATCCTTGGACTCTCCACCTGCTGCCTGGTCTGCAGCCTGCTGCCACACACCAATTAGAGAAGGGCATTCCTTCTGTGCTTTGCAAAACTCCTCCCTGGAGTGACCACCCTCTTGCTGCCAATGGGTCAGCCCAGGTAGGTCTCCCAGTTCAGCTACCTGTTCCCCGGTAGGCTCCAGGGTATCCCCTTCAGGTTCTGCTCCTTCCTGGGCTGTGGGAACGGCTGGGGATGGTGCTGGTTTCCCGCACCCCCTGCCTTTTCCTCTCCTGGCAGGTTCCTGCGCCACTATTTCAAGCTCCAATTCTGCTGAATCACCCCTACTGGCTGCCATAGACCGAGTGGTCACACAGATCCACTCGGGCAGACCAAACATCTCCATATGAACCTGGTGTTCCACTTCCTTCCACAGAGAACTCTCCAGGTCATTACCTAGCAGACAGTCTACAGGCATGGATGCATACACAACAACCCTCAAGAGACCTGAGACCCCCCTCCACTCAAATGGGACCTGTGCCACTTTGCAGAGGCGCACTGAGCTGTCAGCTGCAAGTACTAAGTGGAGTACATTGGGAATGACCTGCTCTTCAGACACCCACTGACACCTCACGGATGTCACGCTGGTTCCTGTGTCTCTCAGAGACTCTATCTCCTTCCCATTGATGGTCACCTTCTGCCCGTATTTCTTAGTGTTAGGGGGCAGACAGTTATCCTGGACCATCTCTTTTTCTCCTAGGGAGACAAGGGTCATGACTGCTAGTCCCTCCTCCCCACTGGAAATTAACTCCCCTCCCAGAGCTAAACTTGCTAACCCAGGGGCTAGAGCAACAGTGGGTGCTGGCTGTTTCTTAGGGTACCTGTTGATAACATGTCCCACCTCATTGCAGTGATAGGAGGTAGGGGGACCCCTGTTATCCCTTCTGCTCCTAGGGGGCCATGGTTGTATGGGTTTGGGGTGTTGGGACTCCTTTCCCTGGGAACTATTTTGGGGCCCTTGAGAGAACTCCTTTTGGTTACCCTTGTCCCCCCCAGTCTTCTGCTGGGGACCCTGCCCACCTTTGGCTGTGGTACCCACAATTCCTCTGTGGACCCTGGTACTGGTCCAGCGGTTCGCCTCGTTAGCAAGCTCAACGGGGTCTGTCAGCTTGTTCTCTAAAAGATGCTGGTGCAGCTCTGGAACACAAAAACTACTCAAGTGCTCCCAACTAATTAAATGCAACAACCCCTTATAATCAGTTACTTTGCTGCCATTCATCCAACCTTACAGTGCACGTGAGTACAGATTCACATACTCCATCCACGTCTTAGACTCTTTCTTCTTGGAGTTCCTAAACTGGAGTCTGTACTGCTCTGGAGTATGTCCATACCTGAGACGTAGGGCCTCCTTCATAGTGGGGTAGGTCATGGTACCTGCTAATTCTAAGACCTCTAGAGCACTCCTCCCAGAAGCCTCAAAAATGTTTCCGCAGGCCCGCCCCCCAATGCTGTTCAGGCACACCATTCATTCTTAATGCAATTTCATAAGAAGTAAACCAGGCATAGATATCCTCACTCTGATTTTAATCCTGTACCAGAACCTTGGGAATATATACTTTACCCCTTGCACTGGCTGTGCGCTGCCACCATTTGAACTGGAATCCACCTGCTTGGCCTTGATATCCAGTTCTCTCATGCTCAACTCATGAGCCAAAAGCAATTGCTTTTCCTCGAGGGCACGAGCATTCTTGCTCCCCTCTGCCGCCTTTTCTTTCTCTACTTCCAATTGCTTCATTTTCATTCTCATGATTCCTATTTCATGGTCTCTCACTCTTTGGTTCTCCTCTAACTCTTCTGGGGTAGGACCCCTGCTGAAATGGTTGTTGCTAGGCCTTGAGCCTGGATTGCCCACTGGCAAATCTTGAGGTTGAAACCCCTCCCTTCCACTTGCATCATTTCCCTCTTGGGCCTCCCACCAGGACTTCAAGAGTCTCTGCAGCTCATCCTTTCTAGAGCTGCTTTTCACAGGGCAACTGCAGTCCTTGCAGAATTGCTTGAGCTGCTCAACTTTGTAAGAATACAAATCCTCAATGCGAAACTCCAATTTTGCCTCCACTCTTGCTACCTTTCCATTCTGAGACATGATGCTTTGAAGAGTTATTCAAAAATAGAACCAAAAATCAGAACGCAGTATGTGGCTGCGTAGTGGTCTGCACTAAACTAGTGATGTACACCAATCACTGTTGGTCAAGTACAAATACAAGTTCAAATCCCACTGCTGCCACCAATGTTGGAATTCGGGGTCTCTAGTTGGCACAGGTAGGTACTTGTGACAATTAGGGACCCTGGCCTTTAGAAAGGGTAAGGCGGATACACTCTTTAGATAACCCCTGCTCACACCCTTGGTAGCTTGGCACGAGAAAACAGGCTTATCAAAGCCAATGTGTAAAGTATTTGTACCAACACGCACAGTAACACAGTGAAAACACCACAAAAGGACTCCACATCAGTTTCAAAAAATAGAAGTATTTAATCTAAACTAAACGAGACCAAAACGACAAAAATCCAACATACACAGTTCAAGAATATGGTTTCAAAAGTGTTCTTAAGGTTGCGTTAAAATATTCCACAGTTGCATCACGTTTTAGCCAACAGTATCTTTAGATGCGACAAAGGTTCCAAGTGAAAGCAGCAGCGTTGAAAAACAAGCGATGTGTCACTCCTGAGACCCTGTGAGGCGATGCGACAGCCCCGCTGGACGCAGCAGGCGTGTTGCGGTGACTCCGGTCTGTATGGGGAGGGATGCGATACCTTGTGTGGATTCCGGTGCGCAGGTTTCGTAGGAAGCGTCTCGCAAAGGTATGATGCGACGATCTTTGGGAAAGCGACGATTTCAGGTGCGGCGACGATGCGCAGCGTCGATCTTCTCCTCTCGCGGCCCCTCAATGCGATGGCTCTGCGACGACTCTCGCAGCGACGAGATGCGGTCCGCATGCAAGCGGTGCGACGATCTCACCCAGTGACGACAGGCTCTGCAACGATACTCGCAGCAATGGTACTTTTCCGGCACCGGAGCGATGAGTTCCGCGAGCGAAGGATGCGTCGGTTCTTGCAGCGGCAACAGGCGCTGCGACGACCTCGATCTTCGAGGCGGCGGGAATTTCCTCGCACTGACGGGGATGTGCTCTGCAAGAGAGCGATGAGTGAAACTTGGTAGAAAGACTCAGTTTCTTCTTGTCCAGCTTCCCAGCCAACAGGTACAACTTCCAGAGGCACCACAACTGGCCCAAGCACTCTAGGAAGGACAGAACTCTCTCAATAGAGTTCAGGGGGGAAGCTGGGGGGTGAAGTCCTTTTCTTCCTGGGACTTCTTAACAGGGAGCCAGCTCAACTTAAGCCCTTGGAGATCTCTTCAGACAAGGGGACACAGAACAAAGCAAAGTCCTTCCCCTCTCCTTGGTAGCAAAGCAAATGCAGGTCAGCCCACAAACACACAGCAGGAAAGTCCTTCCTCTTCAGTCTTCCAGCTTTCTCCTTGGCAGAGGTTTCTTCTTGATTCCAGGGTGATCTAATGTTCTGTAGTCTGGGGTCCTGTACTTATACCTCTAAAAGTCTATGGGCCCGATGTAGGTGGCCATTTACCGGCTGGTAACGGCCGATTTCGGCCGTTACCGACCGGTAAATGGGTTTTTGGGATGTAGGGGGCCAATTTTACCAATTCGGTAAATTTACCGAATCGGTAAAATACCGAATCGGTATTTTTACCGATTCGGTAACTTCCAGATGTAGGTGGGACTCTTCTGAGTCCCAAAGGCCTTTCAGATTCGGTATTTTACCACCCAATCCAATTGGGTGGTAAAATACCGAATCCAGGTGTGCATGAACATGTGTGCATGCACACCTATGCCATGTGACAGACAAACATGCCCTTAGGGCATGTCTGTGTGCCACATGGCACACATGCCTGTATTTGGGGTGCTAGAGGGTGTCAAAGTGACACCCCCTGCACCCTTGCTGGAATCGGTAAATACCGATTCGGTAAGGCCCATTGATTCCAAAGGGCTTCAATGCCCATAGGAATCAATGGGCATTACAGAATCGGTATTTACAGAATTGGTAAATACCGAATCTTAACGATTCGGTATTTACCGATTCTGTAATACCTACACCCCCCTCCTCTATTTTACCACTTCTTAAATACCGAATCGGTAAAATTCGGTAATTAAGAAGTGGTAAAATAAAATTACCTACATCTAGCCCCTAGTTCCCTTTATGCAGGAGGGTTCTGAGCCCGGCCTGAACCAGTTCTGGGTTTTCCTTGAGCACTTTGTTTTCCTGGCTCTCCTTTCCTTTCAGAGAGAGGGGCAGGGTCGTCAGCCACCGAGCAGGAGGTGGAGCAGGCATTGTGGAAGGCAGGCACAGCCCTATTCAGGCCCAGGTGCTACCCCCTCCCACCACTCTAGATGCAGATGGAGCTATTCAGCCCAGGGATGGCCCACTCAGCCTCTGGGAGCCACTCAGTCCCTGCCACTCACAAACCAGACAGTCAACTCACAAACAGGCCAGGGCACACAGAAAGGTCAGACAAGAGAGCAGCAACTTTCTAAAAGTGCTGTTCTCAAACACAGGATTTAGAAACCGCCTTTCCTAAAAGATGTGTTATTAAATTCTGAGTTCAGGGATTCTAGACTTTATGTCCTATCTTGCTCCTATGGGAAGATATACAGGTAACCACTGTACACAGCATTCCCCATGATGATAGCCTATGGGCAAGATAGCCTTATAATAGTGAAAAACAAAAATGGCTGTAATTCACTACCAGAGCATGTCACCTGCACTAGTACATGCTGAACTGTTCACACACACTGCACCCTGCACAGGGGGGTACCTTGGGCCTACCATAGGGGCGTCCAATGTGTACAGAAAGGGAAGGGTTAGGCCTGGTCATTGGGGACACTGGCCAGGCTTACATGGCAGTTCACAGACAGCACACAGGCACTGCGGTGGCAGGCCTGAGACACCATTGTAGGGCTACTCATGTGGGTGGCACAATCAGTGCTGCAGGCCCAATAGTAGTATTTGAATCACCAGCCCTTGCACACTTAGTGCACTTTACTCGGGACTTCTTGGTAATTAAAATATGCCAATCATGGATAACAATTACACTTACAATTTACCCAGGGAGCACTTGCACGTTGCCACTGATCAGCAGTGGCAAAGTGCCCAAAGCATCTAAAGCAGCAAAAACAAAATCCAGCACAACATCAAAAATACAGGAGGTAGAGGCAAAAAGACGGGGAAACCACGCCAAAGATTCCAGGTCTAAAACTTTACTTCTAATTCAGCATCTCCAATGCACTACCCTATACCTCAATCTATACCTCTTGCAATATATCCTCTACCTCCACTCTCTGACTCATCTCAAACCTCATTCTACTATTGTCTCCAGTGCACTACCATATTTCTCACCCTATACCTCTCTCAATATAATGTTTACCTCCACTCTCTGACTCATCCCATACCCCAGTCTACTATTGTGATCTCTGAAATAACCCTTTGTAGACTCATCCCTCCTCTACCCCTTGCATGATCTCATACCTGTTTTACTATTCATATCTCTCACACAAGCCTTTTCAAACCCTTCCCTTGGACTCTTACCCCCTCCACCTCCCCTTTACTCATCCAAAACCTCCTCCTACTGCTATGAGATCTAAAAAAACACTTTCTAGACCCTTTCCTCTTCTATCCATCCACTATCCTTTTCAATCCAGCTCACAGACTCACATGCCCACTGCTCAAATTAATTTCATTTTTCCCTATAGTAATTCCCCACTAATCCTGTTCGGGCTCCAAAGTAGCATCCCACCCACCAAAACACCTCATCAGTAGTAGCAAGTGCTATATAAATACGCACCCTTCCCTCTTCTATCCCTCTGAGGTTCCGTGACGGTTCCGTGACGACTTGAACCCGTGTTTTCAAGTTTGTCGGAAATACATAAAATTAGTATCAGCGAACCGCAAATGATCCATTTAGTATATCCTAGTGTTTTCGCTACGCTACGAGCAAGAGCACTCCTTCCACTGACACATTTCTGATATACACACGGCATCCATCTTAGATCATGGCCGCCATTTTGTGGTTCCTTGCCCTCACATATGCAATAGCCTCTGATCATTTCATTCACTTCACTTTGATTAAGGACACGTAGCCTTAGCCGGACGCGTAGCCTTAGCCGGAGATTCACCTCTTACATGACACGTGCACCTTAAACCAGATCACGCTGAAGCTGCATGACTCGACAAAGGCTGCCTCCTCTGCCCGAGGCCAGCCCACCTGAACTGGTTTTCCTGTCCATTGTACCTGATCATGATTAGGCGGCCGAAGCCGGTAGCCTTGCCCATTTACAACCCACAAACATCTCTTATCCCGTTTTCTATCTTCTGCACCTGGCTCTGCTCCTTTTCCTTCTGGGCCTTTATTAGGGGGAGGTAACGAACTTTACGATGAGGCGGTCCGGGTCTTGAATGCAATATTGACAAGGGATTGTGATGGACTGGTGGGAACCCCTCTTCGTGATGTTTGGTATCAGATATTATCGACAGTTCCTGTGTAACGCCAAATATTTATTGTTTAGAGACACAAAGGTTTGGGAATGTACCGACATGTGAAATATTTGCCTAGAGCACAATTTTTAGTATATAAGGAGCAACCCACTTTGTACAAATCGAACAGTCTCCTAGATTCTGCCCGTGTGTAGATTCTGTGACTTCTGTGTCCCTGCAGTAATAAACCTTTGGTCTTTGACGCCACCATCGAGAAGCCCGTGTTTCTGTTCATTTGTGCACCAAGGCAGGTGGGACTCCGGGGTCTTTGGGTGTTGTACCCTGACACCTCTGGACGGAACCAAAAAGTCCAGAACTCCAATTGGCGCCCAACGTGGGGCGACGTCATTCGGTACCGGTCCAAAAGCCTGAAGAGTTCGAGAAGCTTCGTGTGAAGATTCCTGAGGGAGGCGCCCCACTTCATCGATCCCGGCATATCGCAAAAGTGGCCCTGAAGTTCTCTTCCACGAGGGTTCCCGTTCAGGACGGCTGCAGTGGGCCGTTGCCTTGACCGTCGCCCTGTCTTGGACCCGAAGTGGTGCAGTCCTTAGTACGGCGAAACGTGACGGGTTTCTCCTTGGTGACGTCTTCAGTGCCTCAGTTAAGTATTTAGTGATAGCTAGCTGGTTACTTTTGTGAGGATTGTTAAAAATCCTTGATCGGTTCTTGGTTTGGTTTGGTTTCGTAAGATTATCACTAGTTGTTCTGGTTACGATAATCTATTTGGTTCAGTTTTGGGTATCGATACATCAGTTCGTTTTTGGTAGGCCTAAGTTCTTGGTTCAAGTGCACAATTTGTTTCGTGTTTTGTTTGTTTTGTGTTCCGGACTGAGAATGGTAAGTCGGAAAATGTTGTCTTGTTTTAGTTGCAACAGTGACTCACAATTAGAGGATTCCTGTCTGGTTCCTCCGATTGGGACTCCCCTATATGACCTATATTGTAAGTATGGTGTGGGTCCTATAACTTATAATGAGATATGGGTCCGTTATTGTAAGAAGGATGGTGTCCTTAGTTGGCCACTGCATGGTAGTTTTGAACAAGAGATTCTCGACAATTTAGAAGCGAAATTGTTTAGGAAGAAAGCCCGGCCGGCAATGTTTGACTCTTTTCGTTATTGGCGGAAAGAATCCAAACAGAGAGAAATGAAAAGGTTGAAAAAAGAGCAAAAAGAACTAGAAGAGTTAACTCTAGAGCAAGCGACTAAGCAGTTGCAGGCTAACGAGTGTGAGAAAGCCATAGATGTAGCCATTAGAGAGCGTAACTTAGCGATTGACAAGTGCTATCCTGCCTTGCCATCGAAAATGGCTAAGATACTGGAGGATTCCGAAAACGATCCTCTGCTATCTTATCTGTTACGGTCGCCTCCACCGTATGCACAAGGTGCTGCGGCTCCACTTATACCGGATGTTCAATTGCCGGTTGCTGGACAACCTGGTGTTCTTGTTCCTCAGAATCAAGTTCCTTTACTTCCTGTGGTGAATGTAAATGTTCCTACAGCTCCTCCTCTTCCCGCACTGCCCGCTCCTATATCTACCACTGTACCTATTGGTCCTCAAACTGTTTTCCTCGATACTCCTACTGTTTCGTCATCTATTCCTACCTCTACTGCGTTCTCTATGTCTGCGAGTGTACTAACTCCACTTTCTGTTCGTCGAAGAATTACTGATTCTGTTACTAATATGCTGTCTCCTATATATAAAACCTTGATTAAGACTCCTACTCCTGACTCTGTTCAGAGACGGAGTCAGCTTCCAAGTACTGAGGAACGGGGAGTTTTAGACTCCACGGCTCTCAGATGGATTACAAAAGTTAGAAGATATAGTACGAAAGATGTGTTAGAGACATTTATGCAATGGGGAGAGCCAACGCAGCGATACGTCTTCGACGAGATGTGCTCGTTGTTGCGTGAGGAAATAGCAAAAAGAGTTTGCTGCTGGAATGATAGTGGGCGATAATATAAAGATAGCGATGGAACTCATTTTGAGTTTTAGGATTGATCCATCTCTTCGTTCGCCGAGAGATTTAGAGAAAGGTAGAATGAAGCCAAGTCGCCAATATCCTATGAGGGAAGTTCCTCCAATTTGGCGCGAAGCAGTACAACGTGATGATAATGCGGGTATTGCAGCTGCTCCAGCACAGTTCCAAAGAGTCAGAAGTGTTAGCAGTGAAACAGGCCTTGCCAGATCCACGTAAGAATCCAGCCGGATATTACAAGGAATTGACACAGACAGTTGAGGCTTGTATAATGAACTTAGCCGACATTGATATGTTGTTTGGTAATGTAGTTCCACAACCAGTGTGGGCTAAAATACGTAGAGAGGATCATCAGGCTGCTTTAGGTGGTGAATCTTCCTGGTAGAATAATAGATTTAATGAAGACTCTGATGCCAGCATTGCGTGTTAATTGGGATAAATTATCCGCATGCAAGCAGAAGAAAGACGAAAGTGTCTCCGACTTCTTCACGAGGTTCGAAGAGACTTTTGTAGACCATAGTGGTCAGGATATGAGCACTGAAGGAGGACAGAGATTGTTTGTCGATAAATTTGTGCATAATTTGTTACCCGAATTATGCAATAAATTGAAAGACTCAGAAAGTGCGTGGGCTGTATCTACGACAGCGCAAATACTTGCGACTGCACAGTACTATGAAAATAGGGATAAAGAGGAAAAGGAGAAATCAGAGAAGAAAACGAAAGATTTAAAGACTAAAGTTCTTTTACAGCAGGCGTATCCGCCTCGCACGAATCAGACTAATATGCAACAGAATTCGTATCAAAAGACAGATTATAATTCGACCAGGCCTCAATACCAGTGGAATCAGTGTGCGTACTGTAAGAAAGAGGGTCACTATAAAAATGATTGTCAGATTTTAGCGCAAAATAATGCGGCAGCAGCTCAGAGAGGTCGTGGTGGTTTTGCACAGAATTCTAGAGGTCGGGGACGAGGTGCTATGCCTCCACAAACTAATGATCGTCCTTCTAATCACTTTGATCAGCGAAATGTACAGTCAGCTCAACAGAATAGATCTCAGCAATATCTTGTTGAGGATTATTGTGAAGTTGAAGAGGGATTTCAACAAAATGGGTACTAGGACAGCCATAGACAGAGAGAGGGAGTAGTATCAGTTCCAGTGGATCAGAGTGGGCCTTATGTCGCAGTAGCAACATCAGGTGTAGTCGAACCGTTTCTGTTGGATACTGGTGCCGCAAAAAGTTCTATCATGCATGCGAAACTCCCTGGCGCACCTTTGTCTGGCTCAACAAATGTTTCCGTAGGTTTTTCAGGCGCCCCTGTGTACAACCCGATATCTGGTCCTTTGTCTATTTCTGTTGGACCGTGTCAATTGAAAGCACCCTTAATTTTGACGACAGGTTGTAATGAAAATCTGCTTGGTTTAGATTTGTTAAAACGACTATATGCGACATTGTACTGTTCTCCGGAAGGAGTACAGCTTACTTTGGGTAAAAGACTCACCTCTCCGATGTACTTGTCAATGGACAAACTCCCGCCGGAGCTACGTTCACTCCCTGATTCTCTTTGGGCGACTGGTCCCAATGATGTAGGTCTACTAGAGATTCCACCGTATGTAGTAACTTTGAAAGCGAATGTGAAATTTCCAAGAATTCCTCAATATAAAATATCGAATGAAGGTGAGCGTGCACTCTTATTGATTGTGCAAGATTTGATTAAAAAAGGTGTGGTTGAAGAAACGCGAGGAAATGTTTGTAATAGTCCTGTATTGCCGATTTTGAAACGAACAGATCCTACAAAGCCTCCAGTCTATAGGTTTGTCATAGACCTTAGAGAAGTTAATAAGATTGTAATTCCGCAGTTTCCTGTAGTGCCAGACATTACTGCTTTGTTAACATTGATTCCCGCTACAGCCAATTGGTTCTCAGTCATCGACTTGAAGAATGCCTTTTTCAGCATTCCGATAGCCGAGGAAAGCAGAGATATTTTTGGCTTCTGTTTAGGAGGTCGCAGTTTCAGATTTAAACGCGCTCCACAAGGCTACTGTGAAAGTCCATCTATTTACAGTCAAGCTTTAAAAAGCCAGTTAGATTCTTTTGTCCTTCCTCCAGGTTCTGCCCTAGTACAATACGTAGATGATCTTTTGGTGGCTGCCGATGACAAGGAAACTTGCAAAGCAGCTACAATTTCACTATTGCATCATTTGTCTAATTTGAATCATAAGGTGTCACCTTCCAAAATGCAATATTGCTGCCAAGAAGTAACCTACTTAGGTCATCTCTTGTCAAAGGAGGGAAGGAAGTTGACCCCAGAAAGAATAAAAGCAATTATGCAAATGAGTGTTCCACGCACACAGAGGGAAGTACGTGCCTTTCTAGGTATTACCTCTTACTGTAGGCAATGGATCCCAAATTTTTCACTTTTAGCAAAACCGTTGGTAGCTTTGACTGGGAAAAATGTTCCGAGTCCGGTGCCATGGTCTGATGAATGTCAAGAGAGTTTTGCTGAATTACGAAAAGCTTTGTGTTCAGCTCCTGTATTGGGCACACCTGATTACAGTAAGCCATTCACGCTCTACGTTCACGAAAGAGAAGGTTGCGCGTTGAGTGTCTTGACACAGAAGTTTGGTGATAAACAACGCCCTTGTGCGTATTTCTCATCAACATTAGATCCGGTAGCTAGAGCATTGCCTAGTTGTTTGAGGGCTACAGCGGCAGCTGCAGCTTCCATTCGACAATCTGCTGGTTTGGTGATGAACAATATGCTAGTGGTCATGGTTCCTCATGCAGTGGACACACTCATGAACCGAACGAAGACACAACACCTTACTAGTGCGAGATTATCTGGTTACGAGCTGACGTTATTAGCGAGTCATATTCAGATCAAAAGATGCAATGTATTGAACCCAGCAACATTGTTGCCGACTGATCAAGAGTCGAGTGATTCTGAGCCACATGACTGTTATTTCAAAACGGAGGAAGAGACAAAAGGTCGTATCGACTTGAGAGATACTCCTCTATCCGACCCAGATGGTACGCTGTATGTGGACGGGTCATGTTTTAAATTGGAGAATGGTGATGTGACTGCTGCCTACGCGGTAACGACTTTGAAGACGATTGTGGAGACTGCAAGAGTGAGTCAGAATTCTGCCCAAGCTGCAGAGTTAATAGCTCTTACGAGAGCGTGTGTTTTAGCTGAGGGAAAGAGAGTGAATGTGTTTACAGATAGTCAGTACGCATTTGGCGTGGCCCATAGTTTTGGCCGGTTGTGGAGAGAAAGGGGTTTCATTACGTCCCATGGGACTAAGATTCAACATGGTCAGCTAGTTAACGACTTGTTAGAATCTCTAACCTTACCGACTGAAGTTGCGATTGTGAAGTGCAGTGCTCATAAAGCAATCACGGATGATGTTGGTCGGGGAAATGCCTTTGCTGATGAAACCGCTAAACAGACAGCTAGAGACATGATGAGTAGAATGTATGTTGCTACGTCTGCAAGATGGATTGCTGAGTCTGGAATGTGTGAGGACACAATGGAAAGTGTGAAAGAGATTCAGAAAGAAGCGACTGAGGAAGAGAAACGCGTATGGAGAGAAAGTACGGGCAAATTGGACTCGAATGGATGTTGGATCGATTTGACAGAACAGCAGCGTTGGATGTTGCCTGATGCGTATGTGCTTGCAGTAGTGACGATGGCGCATGGAGTGGCGCACATAAGTTCTAAAGGGATATGTAAGATGTTAGCTCCGGTTTGGAAGAATGAGGGAATCAGTAAGTGTGCAGAGAGAGTGGTGAAAAATTGTATGGTGTGCTTGATGCATAATCCTGGCAAGGGAACTCCAACTCCAGCTGGTCATTTTGCTCCTCCTTCCTGTCCCTTTGAAGTAATACAGTTAGACTTCATTCACATGGAACGCTGCAACAATTTAAAATACGTCCTGGTGGTAGTTTGTGCTTTTTCCAGGTGGATAGAAGCATACCCACTAAAGGACAACACTGCTTTATCAACTGCCAAAATTCTTCTCAAAGAATTTTTCCCTAGGTTTGGAATGCCACGGATTGTATGGTCAGATAACGGAAGTGAGTTTATAGGGAAAGTTATGCAGAGTGTGTGTGCTGGTCTAGGATTGAAACAAAAATTTCATAGTGCGAACCATCCCCAGTCTGCTGGTTTAGTCGAGGGTTACAATGGCACCCTCAAGCTTAAAATAGCCAAAATTCAAGCATCCACAGGTTTGGCTTGGCCAGACGCACTTCCTTTGGCCTTGTTATCAACGAGAGCAACAGTGCATTCTAGAATAGGGCTTTCTCCATATGAGATTGTATTTGGCCGCCCGGCAAATGTCTGGGGTGTGCCAAGGCCTAAACAATTCTGCTCCATTGAATATCCTATGTTGATAGACTATCTTTACGACTTGACTGCTAAATTAAGTCTTATTCATCAACAGGTCTTTGATGCTTTGCCAAAACCTCCGGAGAGTCCAGGGCATCAGCTGAAACCCGGCGACCACGTGGTGGTCAGAAATTTTGCGAGGACAAAGAATCTTCAGCCTCGCTACATCGGCCCCTTCCAAATCCTGCTGGCGACGAGGACAGCTGTACGTGTTGCTGGTCGCAAGCACTGGATCCACGCTTCTCACGTAAAGCGTGTTCCACTGCCGCTGCCCTACGACGACTGGGTGAAGAAGGGAATTGGTGCCTCCGAATCTGAAATAACTCCAAAATTTGTCCCTTTCAGCGATGCCGATTTGATTTCTGACACTTTGAAACGTGACTCTCCTCTTGAAAAGACTACTTTGAACATTGAAAATTTGTCTCCAGCATCAGAAGAAACTTTGCCATCTGCGAACGTAAACTCTGCAACAGCTGCTAGTGATACACTATTTTCCGATCAAACAGTACCAGCAAGGAAAAGATACAACCTTAGAAGCCATAAAAAGGACTAATAAAGCAGGCAACTGCATACTGTGATTTTGATATATATATATATATTTTGAACTTTTGCCTTCAGCCAGGAAGTTTGTTATTGTTTATTGTTTTTAAAATTGCCTTGCCGTCTGGGTAGCCGTAGGGTCGTGGCTGTGTGCCTAGTTTGAATTTGCAGGGGTCTGACACAAGGTCGATCTTTCTGTTAGTACTGGGAACTCCCAGGGCTGACAGAGGCATTTTCATCTACGTACACATCATCAGTGGTCGCGAGCGGATTGTAGAAGATGGAACTTCCTGCGCTGCAACGAGAAAATGTGATTTACGTTCGCAGAAACAGACTAAATAGAATTCTTCATAGCAAATGTTTCTTGATGCAATGTGCCATTACATTTTTGATTGTTTTAGCAACACTGGTGGGTGGAATTGTCTTTAGCATAAATTTGATTTTTGTGCCAGTATCTACAGTACCTCCCCTTGATCCTGCTATTTCTACTGTTTCTTCTATACACTCTTTTCACTCGTTTCCGGAACATGAGCAAGCTCGACGCTCAGAATTCATTAATAATACTTTTGTACAGCTCTTGCACCAACACCAACTGGTAGTTAACACGACAGACTGTTGGGTGTGTGGCTTGATACCCCACACTATGGATAAAGGTATTCCCTATCTGGTTTTGCCTTTCAGCTATAATGGATCATTTCAGGCCCTTCAAACCATCTTTGCTTATGCTCTTGAGACCTATCCTCCACGTCCACCACGTTCCACTAAATATAACTCTGCCAACAAAGCTTTAGTCCAGGGAATTATTGACATGGTCAAAGACGTCAATAATACTCCATCATACCCTAGAGACGAATTGCGAGTATATTTAAGTTGGAATACTTCAGAGTATCGCCTTAGTTTAGGAGAAAGCAAGCGTAAAAGCTCAACTCCAATCTGGGTCGTACCTCACCGAGGTCAGGTCTGTTTGCAAGGTAATGGGAGAAATCCGAGAGCTCAGCTAGGGAGGAGTGAGTGCGTAGAGACTTATGTGTTTCCGGCTAACTCTTCCCCTGCCTTTCTTACTGCTAGGGGTACCTATTTCATTTGTCGAGACAGAGCTTATACATGGTTGCCTGCCGACTTCTCAGGATCATGTTATATTGCTCGATTATTGCCTCCGACATACACTGCTTCACCTGATTACCACAGAACAAGAGTAGCGAGAGGTGTCTTCAGCAAGGAAGATACAGCTGGTCAGGAAGCTGGAGACTTCTTCAAAGGCTTCCTTCCGTTCTGGGGGCCTATGGCCAATAGTAGAAACATACGTCAGCTAACACGGGTAGTTGAATCTACTATTACCGAAACTGCTGGTGCCCTTAGCAATCTGACAGCTGAGCTTCAGGCGGATAGGCTCATGACATTGCAGAACCGTATGGTTCTAGATGTTATACTTGCAGATCGAGGTGGGGTATGCAGAATGATCCAATCGAGCTGCTGTGTCTTTATTCCTAATAATGCTCCAACAGTTTACGAGGCGATCTCTAAGTTGCACAAGATTTCGGACTCCATACATGTAGATGAGGGAAACTGGTCCTTTATGGAGTGGGTTTGGACTCTGATCTCAGCGTGGGGATGGAAGGTTCTAATGGTCATTGGTGTCATCTTAATATTACTATTCTCATGTTGTCTGATTATCCAGTATGGTCCTGCTCTGTGTAGTCTTTGTGCTACAACCTGTTTTAGGAAACCACCTGCATTTGGAGAAAAGACACGAGAAAGGATGATGATACAACAGCATGTCACTGACCTGATGAGCATAGAACTAGATTCAGACATAGATTGAGTAATTGCCTATGTAAGGGCAAAAGGAGGGTCTGAGGTTCCGTGACGGTTCCGTGACGACTTGAACCCGTGTTTTCAAGTTTGTCGGAAATACATAAAATTAGTATCAGCGAACCGCAAATGATCCATTTAGTATATCCTAGTGTTTTCGCTACGCTACGAGCAAGAGCACTCCTTCCACTGACACATTTCTGATATACACACGGCATCCATCTTAGATCATGGCCGCCATTTTGTGGTTCCTTGCCCTCACATATGCAATAGCCTCTGATCATTTCATTCACTTCACTTTGATTAAGGACACGTAGCCTTAGCCGGACGCGTAGCCTTAGCCGGAGATTCACCTCTTACATGACACGTGCACCTTAAACCAGATCACGCTGAAGCTGCATGACTCGACAAAGGCTGCCTCCTCTGCCCGAGGCCAGCCCACCTGAACTGGTTTTCCTGTCCATTGTACCTGATCATGATTAGGCGGCCGAAGCCGGTAGCCTTGCCCATTTACAACCCACAAACATCTCTTATCCCGTTTTCTATCTTCTGCACCTGGCTCTGCTCCTTTTCCTTCTGGGCCTTTATTAGGGGGAGGTAACGAACTTTACGATGAGGCGGTCCGGGTCTTGAATGCAATATTGACAAGGGATTGTGATGGACTGGTGGGAACCCCTCTTCGTGATGTTTGGTATCAGATATTATCGACAGTTCCTGTGTAACGCCAAATATTTATTGTTTAGAGACACAAAGGTTTGGGAATGTACCGACATGTGAAATATTTGCCTAGAGCACAATTTTTAGTATATAAGGAGCAACCCACTTTGTACAAATCGAACAGTCTCCTAGATTCTGCCCGTGTGTAGATTCTGTGACTTCTGTGTCCCTGCAGTAATAAACCTTTGGTCTTTGACGCCACCATCGAGAAGCCCGTGTTTCTGTTCATTTGTGCACCAAGGCAGGTGGGACTCCGGGGTCTTTGGGTGTTGTACCCTGACACCTCTGGACGGAACCAAAAAGTCCAGAACTCCACCTCCACTATCCTTTTTCAATCCAAATAACAAACTTGGTTGTCCACCGCTCAAATTAATCTCATATCTCCCTATACTAATTCACCACTAGTCCTCTTTGGGATCCAGAGTAGTCTGTTACTCGCCAAGAAAGCGCTATGACTCCTCGTCAGGGGTAGTAAGTAATTTATAAATGCAATTACAATTACAATTAATGGTCCCTCTTGAGGTGCACTGTGCCCTTTTCTCTCACCTGTCCCTCCAAAATGTGCCATGCTAGCTCCCCTTCAAAAGGATCGTAACCCAGTTCATCTTGCCCTAGATGGCAAAGTCTGCTATTGTCACTGCCAGCAAACCCTTTTCAATTTGCCCCTTAACAAACTCTACCATGTCTCTTCTCCAGTCTATCAGGCCTTTCCTGCAGCTGTTCCGACAGCTTGCACCGCCATCCAAAAATTATTTAAATCCAGTCTGAAAAGTCACTCTCTTTGAAACTACCAATGATTTTTCAACCAGGTAGTGGGCTCTCACTTGCTGAACTCCCAGAGCTCGCTCAAGACCTTTAAACCTTCCTTCTTAGCCCTGGGGCCAAACCATGGAATCTCACCAACTGCGAATGAGAAAGAGTCAACCAGCCCATTTTCCAACCCAGCAATGTGTCTAGCCCTGAGCAAGATGTTGTGGTTCAAACATTGCAACGGAAGCTCCCTCAGAATCTTCATCACACACTCATCATGTGTTTTCATTCTGTTAACCACTTGCACCACTGGCTATTTTTCTGAAAGGAATGTCACTTTACTGTTTCTGAACTCTTCACCTTACATGTGTAACCCTACCAGTGAGGGGAACAATTCCAGAAATGTGATGCTGTGATATCTCTCCCACCACTCGAACTTTCCATTAGACCCCAAAACCCCCGTTCCTGAGGCATTGGAGACAGTATCCACCATCCATGCATTGGGGTCTGTTTGGAGCCACATTGCCACCCCGTTATACCCTGCCAAAAAATGCCTTCACTTATTCAAGTTCATCTCTAACTCTCTTTGTCATGTGCAGCTTGTGATGTGGTTTGAAGGCTTTCTGCATTGCAAAATCCAGGCTATGATAAAACGCCCTCTCTGGGGCTGGCAGACAACATGCAAAATTCAGGTCCCCCATCACCTTCTGCATTAAGCGTAATTCACATTTTTGTCTTTCAAGCAGTAACTTAGCATGTCCTGCAATGCTGTCAACTTGTCACTTGGTAGCATGGAAATCATTGCCTGCATATCCAGCTCAGTGCCCAAGAATGTCAATGTTGTCGCTGGTCCTTCAGTCTTTTCAGGTGCCAGCGGCACTCCATATGTCTGCCAATGCCGTCAGGGTCTTCGTATTTGTTGCACACTCCTCTGCCACTTCAGCCCACATTACCAACAAGACGTCGCCTGGGTAGTGAAGGACCTGGTCTGATTTGGTGAGGTGTTATGTTTTGTCGATTTTTAAAGCACACTACTCCCCCGCAAGGATATACAGATATGGAGCAGGTGTGTAGGCATTTGTTGCCCGTAGAGTTGTTCGAAGAGCTGGGTCTTCAGCCTCTTGCGTAACTCAAAAAGTGAGGAGGGGGCTATGATGCATTGTGGGAAGTCATTCCATGTTTTGATTGTGAAGTAGGAGAATGAGCAAACTCCTGCTCTGCTTTTGTGAATATGGGGTGTGTGCAAGTGAGAGTGACGCTGAGCATAGGTGTCTTGCAGGCTAGTGAAACTGCATGCGGCTGATGTGTAAGGCTTTTTATGTGTGCGTGAGGTGCTTATATTGCCTGCACTTGTGAATGGGGAGCCATTGGAGCTCCATGAGGTGGGGTCCAATGTTAGTGTGGCATGGGAGGTCAAGTTTTAGTCTTGCATCAGCGTTTTGGATGGTTTGGAGTCTGTGTAGGAGTTGCTTGCAGATTCTGGCATCAAATGCTTTGCATAGTGGAGCCTACTTGTTATGTGCACTTGGGTGACAGTACGTATGGTATTCTGTGGCAGCCACTTGAAGATCTTTCATGGCATGCAAAGGTTGTGGAAGCAGGGAGCGCTTACTACATTGACGTGTGCCATTATGTTGAATTTGTCATCTAGATTGATCCCCACATTTTTGCGTGGTCTGTAGGTGCTTAGCTCTGACGACCACCTGGTGTCATCTCATGAGGAGGTCTTCTTTCCAAAGACCAGTACTTCTGTTTTTTTAGGCTTTAGCTTCAAGCAGTTGGCTCTCATCCAATCTGCTGCCAAGTTCCTGCAGTTAGTGAAGTTGGTTCTGGTGGTGGTTATCTTGTCTGCCAGGGAGAGAATGGGTTGGGTGTTGTTGGCGTAGGAAATGAAGGTGATGCTTTTGGATTAGATGATATTGGCGAGTGGCTTCATGTAGGTGTTGAAAATTGTGGAGCTGAATGAGGATCTGAAGGGGACACCCCAGGTCAAGTTCTTAGTCTTTGATGTGAAGACTGGCAGTCTGACTCTTTAGGTTCTTCCGATGAGGAAGCAGCCAAACCAGCTGAGTGCAGGTCCTTGATGCCAATCTTTTGGAGTCTTCTGATAAGAGTGTTGTGGGAGACCGTGTCAAAGACCACAGAGAGATTGAGCAGGATGATCCCTAGGGGACCCCTCAGGTCAAGTTCTTAGTCTCTGATGTAAAGACTGGCAGTTTGACACTTTTAGGTTCTTCCCATGAGGAAGCATCCAAACCACTTTAGGGCAGGTTCTTGGATGGCAACCTCGTGGAGTCTTTTGATAAGAGTGTTGTGGGAGACTGTGTCAAAGACCACGGAGAGGTAATTCTGGAGAAGGGCATTTGTTTTTCCCTGGTCCACGATGATGCAGATGTTGTCAGTGGTTGCTATAAGTGCTGTTTCGGTGCTGTGGTTCTTTCTGAATCCTAATTGGGTGTTGTCCAGCACGGGCTGTAGCTAGAGGTGGGTTTAAGTTGCTTGTTGATGGTCTTCTCTATCACTTTGTTTGGGCAGGAGAGCAGGGAGATAGTTTGGAAGTTGTCCTGTTGGTTCGGGCAGCTGATGATTTCTTGAGGAGAGAGTTGATCTCTGCATGTCTCCAGACATCCAGGAATGAGATGGACATTATTGAGCTGTTGAAGATGTTAACGAGATTGGTGCTGATTGTTGATGTTACTAGGTTGTAGATGTGGTATGGGCAAGGTTCCTTTAGGGCTCCTTAGTGGATAGTTTGCATGACTAATGCTGTGTCATCACTGGTGAGGGTTTTCCATTTGGTCAGATAGCCATCTTGGTTGGTGATGGGGAAGTTGGCAACGAGGACGCTAGGGTCAGGTTGGTGTGTGAACTTGCTGTAGATGTTTGTGTTTTTGCTGTGGAAGAAGTTTGATAGTTCATTGTAAAGTTCTTGGGAGGGGAGATGTTGATAGAGGCTGAGGGTGTGGTAAACTGCTTGATGATCAAGAAGATCTTCTTACCGCTTTTGGACTCCCTTTGCTCAGCTAGCACATTTTTCTTAGTGTTTCTCAGTTGCTGGTGGTAGCGCCTCAGTGCAGCCTTGTATGTGGTTCTATCAGTGGCTTTGTGACTGGCTCTCCAGGATTTAGGATGATCTCAGCTGAGGGCACTGAGCTAGTCTGCTTCTCAGATTTTGCTTCAAGTGTGTCTCGCTATGCTGATGCACGTGGGAGCTTTAAGATGCAGTGTGTTGATTTGAAAGCAGATGATGGAGTGGTCACTCCATGTGGGTGGAGAGATAGAATTGTATTTCATGTTGTCGCTGGTGGTAAAGATGGGGGGCAAATTTATCAATGAGTTGAGTTGCCCTTGTACCATGCAAGGGAGCGCAAGGGTGACGCAACTACTAAGTCAGATTCATCAAGCCATGCAAGGCCACCTTGCGTGTCCCTGCATGGCTTGATAAGTCTAGAGTAATGCAATGCACGGCACATCACTGTGTTACATTACTCTGCCCCAGAGGGGGGTTCCATGGGTGGAGAGTGGGTGTTCCCACACATCCAACCATGGACTTTGGCACATTCGCAGATTTACCATTACTGGTAGACCTGGCAGTGCGTTAAAATGCTACACCTTCCCAGGTGAGGCGTAACAAGGATAAATATCTTTATTTCTCCTCGTTTTTATGTCTCAACTAAGCAGTGCGCATGCACTGCATAGGAGACCTTTAACCGTCGTGCAGCTCTTTTTCCAAGCACATACTTGAAAAACAGACTGCTCTCTCCAGGGCGCGCGCACCACTCGCGGGTGCCGTGTTGCTTCCACAATGCCCAGCACTGTGCCAATACGTTGTGATGCACGGAAGGAATCCCCTGCTGTGATGCCAGCACGCGCATGTGATGGGAGGCCTGGCGTCTGTCGTCATAGTTATCCCGCTTGTAGGAAAACCGTGACTTGAAGAAACGGTTCACAACCTCTCTTTCCTTCTTTCATTTAGTTGCTTCCCTGAGAAATGGATCCAAAAAAGAAAAACACTCTTGCTGGAAATGCCCTTTCTCTGACACTTTTCTATTCCAAAGTGCAGCCTCGGGATGGATAGAAATAAAAAGTTTTAAATATGAAAAATAAATACATAACTAAATAAAGCAAGACAGAGTGGTTGCAAAGTGGCTGGATTGGTTTCATTCACATCTTAAAGCATCAGCCTCACTTTACAGACTTTGCAGTGAAGTGCTACTTTGGTTTTCTCGTCTTTCTTTGAACAGTATTGTTGTCGCCAGGTGGGGAAGCGCACCATTCCTGGATGTATTGCAATACCTGGTTGATGGGTGGACTGGAAAACAAAATGTTTCAAATCCTACATTAAAGCTTTCACTTGCCAGGCGTTTCTTGGAAATTAGTGTGTCATTGGGCTTTTATTTCTGAGACAAAAGTGAACTCTGCGTGGAGGCGAATGTTGTTTTCCTTTTACTGGAAGGGTCGCTGTTGGTTTGAACCACACCGAACAAGAGAAACAAATTGCTTTTCCCCTAGCGTTAATTCTGTGACACTTGGCTCTGTGTCTGGAGTGTGCATGTGTTTTTACTGTTTTGCACCTAGGGAGAGGATAGAGTGGTATGAACTCCCAAGTATGCCGTGTTGTCGCTAAGACAACTCTAGAGGTGCAAGTAAACATATTAAAACCAGGGTTTTTCTGCAAATGGCAGCTCTTTTTGCACACAGCAGGTCAGCGCCCAATACCGTGCGTGTATCATGTGGCCAACATATCTGTCAGTTCATAATGATGATCACCTCACACTGAATGCTGGTCCGCAAACAGTACCTGTGAAATGCACTGAACTAACTGCAGGAAACATTTTGGAGTGTGACATGAAGAAAGTAGTGTAAATATAATCTGTGTGCCTTCCAAATGAATTCCAAATGAAAGCTATAATGTCAGTGAGGTAATCTGATAAAAATGGTAGTAAAAAAAGCAAAAAAACACTTATCTTTAAACCTTCAGCAGTAAAAGGTGGCAACACGTTAAGGAATCTAGGGGCATATTATCAAGGGGGTTTATCTCCGCTTTTTTGGCTTTAAAAGCCAAGAAAGTGGAGATAAAATGATCTCCCTATTACCTAGCTGTCGCTAACACCAGTTAGCGACAGCTAGTAGGAGATAGCGACCATCTTGGGCCCCACTTTGTATGTCAGTGATATTTATCACTAATGACATGCAAAGTGGGCGTGCCAAGATGTTAACAACTGGAAACAGTCGCTAACATCGCTATCTCCTATTACCAACTTTTGGAGATATTCGCGCTAAGCGCGAATATCTCCAAAAGCTAACTCCTGCCCTGAGCAGTTCTTAGCCATGTTATTCAATGGGAGGTGGATAACATGGCTAAGAGCATTAGCTCGGTAATGCATGAATATCGCTGACTTTTCAGCGATATTCATGCATTGCGGCTGACTTTTATCGCATTTGTGATAAACCTTGGTAATACCAAGGTTTATCTGCGATAAAAATCGCCGCAGCTCAGCGGTAAATTTTTATCTCTAACCAAGCAATAGCGATAATTATCGCTATTGCTTGGTAATATGCCCCCTAGACAATCTTGGATGTGTTTTGTTTTGAAATGTTTTCTGTTATTAGTCTGCATGTTACAAAAAAACTAGGGAAGGTATAAGATGTCCCACAGCTACAGAGCTGCAATTTGTTTATCATCATTCTGCAACCCCCTCCCCCACCTTCCAACCACCAGGGCCATATCACAAACTGTGGGAAGCAGCCATACATTGTATATACATTTTATTTTAATTTTATTTTTAACTTGTCTGTCTTTGTATCCAGTTCCAATATCAGGCTTGTAGCAGTGGGTTACAAATGCAGAGAGTCCCAGACCAGTGCTTGCCCTTCACCCACTGGTACCTTTATTCCCAGCCCTTTGGAAGCCAATGTCTCCCATCACCCTGAAAGTGTGCTTGGAGTAAGGCATCAAAAGGCACAGACCCCCAGGAAACAAAAATACTTATTAACAAGCATTTGCAATACAATAGGTCTCACATTTGCTAGAGTTTGAGCTATTGGCATTGTAAATGATAATGCCATTTATTTATGTGTTGGTTTTCAAAACAGATAAAAGAAGCATTTTCATGAACAATGCCAATAGCTTAAACTTTTGCAAATGTGAGACCTATTGCATTGCAAATGCTTGTTTCCTCTTTCTATGTGCGCTTCTTTCTGCAGCATACATAGAAAGAGGAAAATGCCTCAGAGGATGCTTTTTGTGTAGGAATCGGCCCCTTCCTGCATAAATACAATCCTGACAACAAAGCAGACACCCTTGCACCACAGCACAAGGGTGTCTGCACTGGTGCTAAGTAGCACACTGTGTGCCAGTGCAAAGAAAGGACAGGTATGTGCCTTATGATGTTAATTACAACATATTCTTAAATTTCCCTTTCATGCAGCGCAGCAAGGTGGCTTGCTGCGCTGCATGACATATTGATAAATCAGTGTTAGAACTGGGGGTCTCTAGTTGGCAGAGGTAAGTACCTTTGTCCAAATAGGGACCCTTGCTTCTAGTCAGGGAAAGGGGGATACACACTTTAGATAACCACTGCTCACCCCCTTGGTAGCTAGGCACAAGCAGACATGCTTATCCCAAAGGCAATGTGTAAAGTATTTGTACCAACACTCACAGTAACACAGTGAAAACACCACTAATGGACACCCCACCAGTTTAGAAAAATAAAATATCTTCATCTAAACTAAACAAGACCAAACATCAAAAATCGAACATACAGAAACTCAGTAGAATGTCTTTAGACAGGGTTGTTGCAAAAATAAACCTGTAGATGGTAAATACGACACTTTTCTAAGTACCTTACTTGCGTAACGCAAAACAAACAAAAGGGTCGCAGAAGCCGATGAGTCGACTCTTCCTGCACTCCGGTTGCGATGCGACAAGATGGCACCTTAATGGGGGAGGAGCCAAGCTCGCAACCGTGATGGCCGCGTTGTAGCTCGGCTCTGTCGACCTTCTCGCCTGTTTTATTAATCCTGTCCCTTATCCAGCCCCGAGAAGAGGTATTCGTGGAAATACGGAAACATGACAGATTGCTGATTCTTACCATCTGCTCCGGATGCTCCTGGGAGCTGCGGTTCCTGAGCTGTGCCCTTGTTCGCTTCGGAGCCCGCGAGGAGGGCGGGCCCGGACTTGCCTGCGGCTCCCCGGCTGGAACGAAGTTCCTGCGCCGGCCCCTGGTGGAGGAGAGGGGTCGACCGAAGAGGCCACTGTGCGGTTGGACCGGTGGCGACTGACCGGGCCCGGCTGGGTGGTCCCGGGGCCTGGTGGGACCTGGTGGCGGGGTGCCGCATCCCACGGACGGGGGTTGACCGCATGGGAGACGCGTCTCCCCTTTGTCTTCCAGCCGGCCATCTTGAAACCCTCCGCCCGGACTCGGTGGTCGGCACCCATGGGCCAGAGGCGCTGACTACCTCCAATATCTTGGTGGCCCGCCTCCCTGCATCGCTGGTGCCGTTGCTTGTCCCCGGCTGGCTCTCGTTGAACCCCGCTGGCAACCGGATCGGGGCTGGAGTTTACAGTGGCCCCGCCGGGCTGACAAGATGGCGGCCAGCGCCCTGTATCTTGGACCCGTTGTCGACGGGGACACTGGCCTGTCGCACGGCACGTTTGCTGAATACTGTAGGGGTGATCCTACAATTGGCGACGTCCTCGCTGCCTTGAGTTCCTGGCGTGAATCCATGATGTTTAATACCGCCAGGCCGGAAGATATTTTTCTTGACGGGCTCGCTGAGCCGCTTCCCGCGTGTGCGGACCAACCGCTGAACTGTGCTGCACGGAACTTCCCGGAGGTTGGTGTGATTACGGCCGTTGCCTGTCTGGAGGACTGGGTGCCCGTTGCTCTGCTTTGTCGAGAGCGACTCCAAGGAGTGAAAATGATGAAGGGACTCCGGCCGGGGTCCGTCCGGGCTTGCCTTGCTGTGACTCCCAGCGCTTGTTCGCCTTACCCCGCTGAGCCGGGATCTGGTGTCTGTCCTAGCGGAGCGAGTGCCCCTACTTGGTCGACGGGGCGTTGCTCGTGGTACCTGCTGTTACTGTTGCTTTTTCTTGCTGGCCCGATTCGAGGCCATCATGACTGGTGCCGTGTGTTGTGGCCTGGAGTTCTTGCCTTTCTCTCCTGGCCCGTCCGCTTCTGGTTCAATGTGCACTCCGAGTCTATAGTCCTGGACAGACAGGGACAGGGTTGAGACATTTTACATCAGCGGACTGCTACTTCGTGCATGGGTAAATGGCGTTTTTTCGATTGTCCAAGTATGATTGCTTCCTCATCATGTTCCTGTATTTGACTTTGTAGCGACTTTCTCTTCTCGTAGGTTTAAATGGTGCACAGGTGGGTAGAGGGAGCAGATCGTTTTGACTGCATGTCTCCTCTCCCATTAGTTCTTAGTTCCTTTTTTCTCCCTTCCCTTTCCTTCTTTTTCCTTTCCTTTTTCTCTTCTCTGAGTCTATATTTTGGGACTCGGTTTTGGGTGACAGGCACACTGCTAGGGGGGGGGTAGGCCGTAGCCTCTGCATGCGTGCTGGGTGGGGGGTTTGGGGGTGGGTCTTTTGTTTCGTCTTGGTTCTATGGGCCTTATTTTTCTCCTTTCTTTCTTGACTTCTTGCTCTTTCCTTTTTCCTTTGGGTCAGTTGGTGGTTAGGTGTAGCGCTGCTTATTGTTTTGGCTGTTGGTCTCTTCATTACCTTCAGTCAAGATGTTCCACGTTCATGGGGCAGGTACTGACCAGTGTGTATTGTACTGTTTGCTCTTATCCTCAAGTTCTTCTGATGATCTCCTAATTATTGCCTGGTTTGTTGCTGACTCGCTGGTATCATTGCCCGCCATGTGTTCTCGATGAAGTGACTGCGACTGATCCTTCTTACATATAACTTTAAAAATTAACCTCACTTATCCTGTATTCAGTGGTCCCGTTTTTCTCCAGTATGTGATGCATCGGATAATTGCTGCTCCTCATCTCAGGGACTGCTGACCTGTTTTGATTTTGCTTTATGTGCTACTATTTGATTTCGCGGCCGGCCTGCATGGTTGTGGGCCCGTACCTGTAAGCTTTTGTTGCACAATAAAGGTTTCCAAAAATAAAAAATAAAAAAAAGATGGCACCTTAATGCGATGCGACGATCCGGTGCGATGCGATGCGCGCACGCCTGATGGACATGCTATGAAATCCGTGGTATCTTGAGCCGCGACAGGCCCTGCGACACGCTTCTCCGATGATGCAATGGCGATCAGCGTTGACACACTTCCTTAGCGATGCAACGGTCCGGCGACATTCTTCTCCGATGATGCGATGGCGAACAGCGGCAGCGGTGACATGCTTCCTTGGCGATGGCGGCTGCTGTGGCGGCATCAGGCATCTCCATCGTTGCGTCACGCTTCCAGCTCCCAGCAGCAAGGGCATCACACACAGTTACAGGCACCTCAGGGCAGGTCACAACTTCCAGCAAGGAAGTCAGGGAAGCTGGGGGTGAAGTCCTTTTATGTCTGGAACTTCAGAAACAGGAGGCCAGCTCTTCTCAGGCCCTTGGAGACTTTTCTGCAGATGGACACAGCACACAGCAAAGTCCTTCTTCAAGCACGGGACACAGCACACAGCAAAGTCCCTTGATCCTCTCCTCGACAGAAACAGCTGCAGGCCAGCCCCAGACACACAGCAAGGGCAGTACTCCTGCTCAGTCTCTTCAGCTGTCCTCTTTGGCAGCAGATTCCTCTTGATCATGAGGTAGTCTAAAGTTTAGGGGTTTCAGCTCTCATATTTATCCCTCAAAAGTCTTTGTTCTCTATAAGTGAGGGGTCCTGGACCCAGTCCACACCTGGTCTGGGTGCACTCTGCCAGTGCACAACTTCTTCCTTCGTCAGTGTGGGCCAGGGTCATCAGACACACCACAGGAGGTGGAGCCAGCATTGTAGAAGGCAGGCACAGCCCTATTTATACCCAGGTGCTACCCCTCCCACCACTCCAAATGCAGATAGGTCTATTCAGCCTAGTTCTGACTTATCCAGACTCCTGGAGCCAACCCATCCCCTGTCACTCTGAAACCAGACAGTCAATCCACAAACAGGCAGAGGCACACAGAAAGGTTGAAGAAGAAAATAGCCACTTTCTAAAAGTGCTATTTTCAAACACAGGATTTAAAAAACATCCTTCCTAAAAGATGTGTTAATAAATTCTGAGTTCACGGATACCAGACTCCAAGTTTCCGCTCGCTCCTATGGGAAGATATGCAGGTAAACATGTTACACAACATTTCCCATTCTGTCCTATGGGCAAGATAGCCTTTCAATAGTGAAAAACAAAATTAGCAGTAGTTCACTATCAGGGCATGTTACACACACTAGTACATGTCCTACCTTTTACATACACTACACCCTGCCCAGTGGGGCACCTTGGCCCAACCATAGGGGTGTCCTAGGTGTGAGAAAACGGAAGGGTAACCTGGCAAGTGGGTACACTGGCCAGGTCAACATGGCAGTTAGCAAACTGCGCACAGGCACTGCGGTGGCAGGCCTGAGACATCTCTTTGAGCTACTCAAGTGGGTGGCACAATCAGTGCTGCAGGCCCACTAGTTGCATTTGAATTACCAGCCCTGGCACACTCAGTGCACTTTACTAAGGACCTACTGGTAAAACAAATATACCAATCACAATAACAATTTACACAGGGAGCACTTGAACTTTGGCACTGATCAGCAGTGGCAAAGTGCCAAAAGCATCTAAACCAGCAAAAACGAAATCCATCACAGTGTCAAAAATACAGGAGGTAGAAGCAAAAAGTCAGGGGAAACCATGCCAAAGATGCCAGGTCTAACAATCAGCAAACATAAGGAGATTGTGGACAAAGTGCTGAAGGTTTTCAGACACTCACCACCAGTCACAGTTCTTTAGCTCACTTTGCCACCCCAGTTCAGACCCAGCCATATGCAAATCAGTCTGGAACAACATCAGAACAGTCCAGCCCGCACTGTCAAACCAGGTCCTCTGTGAACAGGAAACAAGCATCCTGGGAAAGGCTTCAGGAAAATACCCTTCAGCCTGGCTAACTTGAATCCAGTGGCAAAGTGATCAAGGGACTCATGTCTGGGCATACCGTGCCAACTTAGGACAAACTAAGCAAACACAAGGAGATGATGGACAGAGCACTGAATCTTTTTAGACACTCACCACCAGTCACAGATCTGGGTTGAATCCATCATCGTTCTTTAGCTCACTTCGCCACCCCAGTTCAGACCCACCCATATGCAAATCAGTCTTCACCCTGTTCCTCATGGGAACGGCCCAGCCCGAACTGCCATGCCAGGTTTCCTTATCTAGTGTGTTCTGTGGCAGTTCACTTTATTGTTGTGTATGCTATACATGAGTGTTAATGCCTTTCATTGAGTTCTGTTGTCTTGGCCTGCTAGGGTGGTCATGTAGCCACTTCCTGGGATCCCTCTATAGCCACCCGTTCTGCTGCGCTTGTGGACCTCTTCTTTGTCCCTTCACATGTGGCTTGCAAATCCGGGTCAGGTGTCCCATGGTGAGTAAACAAATCCATGCTCCCTGTGCTCCTCTTCCGCCGTGATAGGGAGCCACATGCCTTGACTAAACCTGCTCATATAAAGGTAAAGTGAGTGAGTCTTTGGAATTCGTCCCATTGCAGCTGTGCAACATATTTTGCTGACTGTTAGAAATATAAGATTCCTACTCTTGAGTATGAAGATCTGCTGGGTCTCATCTTACAAAGGAGCTATGTTGCTGATGCAAGGCCGCAAAAAAAGGTGGAAGGGATTGAGGGAAACGAGACCCAGAGGTGTTGACAGATTTTTGTGATGTAGAAAGTGTTAGAGCAGTCGCAGCCGGTAGAGGTAAGAGCAATGGGGCGGTAAGGCGGGCGGGGAGTCGACAGACAATGGAATACGTTTTATTTATTTATTTAATTTGACCTATTCTGTCACCATGGGTGTAGGAAGTGTGGGGGATGCAGGGGATATATCCCCCCCCCCCCATATTTTGGAGCGGGGACCAGCGTGGGGGGGACGAGGGGACAAAATAATTTGCCCTCTCCCTTCTGTTATTTGCAGGGCCATTAGCACGTGAAAGCGCTACCTAATGGCCCTGCACTTGATCTGCCTGGAGTCAAAGAAGCCACCCGCCCTCTGCCTTTTGTTATTCTGCAGTAAGGCTTGACGTTCTGGGAAGGGCAGAAAAGGGGAAAAAAACTCTGTCTCTTTTCCTTCATACACAGAGAAGGCAAAGACAGTGTCCACTTCTCCTGATCTGCCTCTGACAGTTGTCCTTCTCCACTCTCCGCTCTCTGCTCTCCTCTCTCTCTCTTTATTCCTCATCTCTTTCTGTCTCTGTCTCGCTCCTCCTTAAGTTCTGATTTCAAGAGACAGCTCTTGCGTACTCTCTCTTGCCTCTCCTTTTCTTTATTTGTTTCCCTGTAACATGGATCCAAAATAGGTGGAACACCATTGCTGGAGATGTCCTCATTTACTGACCGTTATATAATTCCAAAGAAAAACTTCGGGACGAGAGAAAAAATAATTAAATACCTAAATAAAGCAATACAGATTGGTCAGCAGGCAGGCTAGATTGTTATTTACACTCACACACATTAGCGCCACTTTACAGAGTTTTCCAGTTAAAGTGCTATTTTCTTTTTTAGGTCGAGGCTACCGTCGCACTGCAAAGCAGTGGGCGGAGCCGAAGATTTTATGACTTCGACAGTGAGGCTTTAACCCGCCTCTCTCTTCCACTGGCTAGCTCCATAAATGGAGGCTAGCCATGGGAAGAGAGATGTGTCAATCATTCTTGGAGCAGATTCGTGGGTGTTTCTGTGTTTTTTTAAGCTCCGCCCCTTTTTCCCATCATGCAGCGGTGGGCGTTTTTTTTTTTTTTTTCTCAAGGCATGTTTTTGTCATTCGTAACGTGTCTGTTTCCGGGATGGGCTGCGCAATTTCTGTTGCCGGGATGGATTTATCGATTTGCGACCAGGTAAGCAGCATTTTGTAATCTTTTTTGTTCGAACCCTGCAGAGATTGTGGCTCCGCTCGCCTCCCCCCCTTCCCTCTGCCCGCAGCCCTCCTCCTTCCCGCTCTTGCCTCGCCTCCCCCCCTCTGCTGCAGCACTCCTCCGTCCCGCTCTCACCTCCCCCCTTCCCTCTGCCCGCAGCTCTCCTCCCCGCAGCTCTCCTCCGTCCCGCTCTCGCCTCCCCCTTCCCTCTGCCCGCAGCTCTACTCCCCGCAGCTCTTCTCCGTCCCGCTCTCGCCTCCCCCCTTCCCTCTGCCGCAGCTCTTCTCCGCCCCGGTGCACCAGAGACACATGTGCACCTTGCTTCCCCCACACCCAACCACAGAGCCGGCAAGACGGGCGCGCAGCCGTAGGAGGCCTTCTCTGATCCCAGACCCTCATCGCACGGGCAGCCCGATGTATAAGAACTGCCATAGACACCGTTAGACATGTGCCTGGCAGAGCTGCTAAGGCGGTTATTACGTGAGCCCTCGGCTTCCCCAAACTGCCCGGCACCACCTTGCCATAGCCTGGGTTGGAGTCGCTTGGGGTGAAGGGGAGGCTGCTCCCCTGGCCCAGAGTCAATGCGGTTGAGAAGCACCTGGGTAGGGGGGTACGCATTCAGGCCGTTCCCGCTCCTCTTTCATGGGTCAAAATTGGGCAAGAGGGCGGGGGTGCGCTGCTGCAGGGGGTCTGTCGGCCCAGGGTGCACAGGGTGGTATCTCATGGTACACGTGGATCGTTCCTCCCCCTCCACCCCCCCATTTCAACAACCGTCCACGCAGGGAGATGGGCCCCGCAATAGCAATGCAGTGCAACAACCCCCAGAATGGACTTCATGGCCGAGCGCGGCCACGGGTAGCGGCCCGGTCATCACGGCGGCGGGTTGGGGGGCATAAGTGCAAGCACGGCAGGCCTGTGACCAGGTCAGCGGGACACCATCTCTGGGGGCGCGGGGCGTCTGACCCCCGGCTCCTCATAGGATCTCCTTATGCTGGATCGAGGCACACTGGGCAGTGCTCACCTGGCCTGTATTAGCCATCTGAGGCACCGGTTTTGGTATCCGGGTCATCAGCCTGCAGTAGGTGGGGCTTGACTGCATTCCTGGTCATCCCCCGTCACATGGCAAGAGGGTCAGTGCGAATCCTCAAGGCCAGCAGGGCCGGGCCAGCGGGCATCACTTGTCCTGCTGAACTCTAGTGAGGGTCCCCCCTCCCCTCCCTCATCTCTATCACGCGGCTGCACTGAGGCAGCCTTCATGCCCGCAGCCCCCAAGGTAAGTTCCAGCTTCACTGCTGCAAAGTATCAGAGTCAGTGGGCATTTGTTGTTTAGCGATAGCGAGGAGGTGAGGTTCACTGCCTTCGTGAGGGTAGAAGTATGAAAGCGGGCTACTGTCTTGCTCCAGGAAACTGAATGGTTTTCATTGCAGGGACTTAGTGAGCGAACCAGACCCGGGACTCTGACAAATGGCTGGGTCTCCGACGGCTTACCACACGCACCCCACACTGGGAGCCCTGGCCTCGCCCCCCGCAGCGCCCGTACAGCCAACCCCTGAACGGGAGGAAACTGAAAGCAGCCGCAAAGTGCCACAGGCATCTGAAAACAGTGTGTGCGGCCGGGAGATTGATCCACCGCCGTCCTAGATACCAACAGCAGCAGCCCCAGTTGATGCGTGCTGTGGGCTCTTGATAAATGATAGAAGTATGTCTCCGCATGCGATTCCTCGTATGAAGTCTCTGTTTTGTGTGTGTGTTTGTGTGTGTGGGGCTCTCTGTGTGTGTGTGGGGCTGTGTGTGTGTATGGGGCTCTCTGTGTGTGTGTGTGGCTCTCAGTGGGTGGGTGCAAATGTAATAGGTCTCGCGTTTGCGAGAGATTAAGCTATTGACATTGTAAATGACCATGCCATTTATTTATCTGTTTTAAAAACCAACACATAAATAAAAAATTTGTCATTTACAATGCCAATAGCTCTAACTTTGGCAAAGGCGAGACCGTTGCATTGTAAATGCTTGTTTCTTCTTTCTTTGTACAACATTGTTTCACCAGGGTGGGGGAGTGCACCGTCCCTAAAGGGACTGGAGAAGTGTGGCTCACCGGTTAGAGGCGGCAGACCCAGAAGCAGAGGTCGGCCCGGGACCAGGGTTCAATCCCCCACGTGGCAGGGTACGGAACCAATGTCAGCAGGCTCGATAAATCTCACCTCGGTGCCTCTCTAACCATGGGTCCCACGCTGCAACTCTGGGCAATAGCTTGCTTAATCTCCACAACGGCCCCCTCACTGCCGGGGATGCCTGGCTTCACCTTGGGGATTCCCAATAGGGACCATCTCACAGGGAAATCCAGGACGGGTTCCCCAGCAGCACACAGCGCCAAGAAACGTGCGCTCTACAAATTCATACTAACATAACATAACTAACTGCAATACCTGGTTGAAGGGTGGAGTGGAAACGTTTAATATGATCGTTTTCAAAAGTTTTAATTATTGTAGCTTATAAAATGTGTACTGTGGTTCTGTGTTCGGGGATGTGGTATTTTTTAAACCAAACTGCTTACATTTTGAAAGGATATAAGCAATGGACATTGAAACGGGTCCCTTCCTGGTCCTAATGCCATGTCCTGAATGTTCAAATCACTTACTTATTTATTTATAAAGTTTTATATAGCTCTGAATAATGAGTTTAAAACTGTTAAGGTAACCATGTTGTTTCTGAATACATTTCAGATGCTTTGCTTATTCTTGCATTCCTTATGAGTGTTTGCTTTTTCCAGGGTGTTACTCATTTTTTTTCAGGCATCATTTTACTGTTGTCTAGTGCACAATTTGAATTTAGTCGCAGTACAATTGAGTTGTAGCTCAAGGCAGTGCAAGTTTCTCTCAGTGGGGCAGTATAGTGTTCAGTGTGGGAGAGGATGTGGCACTCTGGCCAGAGCTGCTGAATTTGAAACTGGAGCACCATTTTCAGCCTTCATGACCAGCCCACCAGACCACACTCTGGACAGATCTCATTCTGATGCTACACCTTAAAAGGCCCGATAGACCTTAGAAGCCCTGGTGTCTTAGCACCCGCAGGTGGACCCTAATGATGGCAAGTGTGAGTTAACCTTGAAGGCCTGTCCACCACAATCCATAGTGCAATTCACCTCCAGTCTTACGAGCAGGAATACGAAGAAGCACACCCTAGATTGACAGTGACTGTCACTGAGGTCACAAGATCCTTGAGGCCAGTCCACTGCACCCATTGGTACCTCCATTGGCCTTATTCAGCAACTTACCAGGTTTTGGCAATGTAGTATTTGCATGCACACCAAACCTAGGGGGTGATTATAATGGAGGTGGGACCGCCACGTCACCCCGTCAGTGGCGATCCCACCGCCATTGGTGACTGCATCACCCCCAGCCATATTACAATAGCGGGTGGTTCCCTGGCGGTCGGAAAGACCAACCGCCACTCACTTGACTGGCCCCTTGAGCCCGCCAGTGCGGCGGAGGGGCTCGTGGTTCCTACAATGCTGGTGGTGCTTGCCAGGCACCACAGTAGGGATTACGATACCCCTTACCCGCCAGCCTATCCATGGCGGTGCACTCGCCATGGAAAAATTTGCAGAAAGGGACAGTTGGGGCCCGTAGCATGCCCCATTCCTCCCAGCCCTCAGACATGGGACCTGGGGGTCATCTAAGATGCCCCCCTACATATCACTGCACCATTTGGCAGGCCCCACATTGTGCCTGCAACGTAGTGCAGAGATATATGTAACATGTCCGTTTTTACATTGCGGCGGATGATGCTGCCAGCAGCACCTGCTGCAATGTAAAAGATAGGCACTAAGACCACCCTAGTGGCGGTTGCATTGTAAAGCCTATCGTGAGGCTGCCACCTTGAAGGTCAGTGGTCCCATTCCCCGATTTGATTGCGGAAGGACTGAAGTCTGCCTGCCATCGTAATCAGCCCCTAAATTTGCAAACTTCATGGTCTCTCCTTCATGCACAAACACTTTTAACATGTGCAGCCTGCTTTCGGGCCACTGGAGTTATGCAGCAATGGAGGCCAAAATTATGTTGCAGTGTTGACTAAATTATGCAACAATAAAAAGGTTGCAGCGTAATGCCGTGCATTTTATGATACTTTATTATTTTGACATATTGATACATACTAACAGCCTCTGCAAAGCTTTTGCCTCATTAGTACCTGTGAAACATACAAATGCAGCAGTGGGAAAGGTGACCAGTCAACCTTTGCAAAGGGCCCTACACTTCACAGCAACATAAGTCACATTTATTTAAGTAATTTTTGATCCGTTTGAGCTACAAAATTGTTTCGGGTCAAATCGTTAGATTATGCAGCAGATGATGTATCATGTGGCAAGTATGATACAGCTATAGTTAAGGGGAAAGCATTTTTCCACTTAACTTAATTTTGCCCCAGCTTTGTAGTTGATCAATTTGTAAGTTCCCCAAACCCAAAAGTCGAGTTTGGGCACAATTTGCATTGTAAAAGCAGTCCTACAACACAGGGCTACTTTTGAATTGACCTCAGGCTTCAGCAGTGCACACATGCAAACGCAGAAATGGCTGCTGGCCTCTAAACTGCCATGCCCTATTATATTCTAGGGACTTAAAGGTAGGTCTAATCCCCCTACCCTATTATGTACTAGGGCCTTATAGGAGAGGTCATGCCAATCATAGGGGTACCCTAACCCATAGTGAACCCTAGTGTATGTAGGTGTTTTCACAGTATCTTTATGTGTCTCTTTCAAAATAGCACCGGCCCTGTGCCTGTTCAGGCAGAGGCCAGGGCCAGTCCGAGTCAGGTACCACCAGTACCAGTCAGCAAAATGTTGGGGAGTGCCCAGGGCACAGGATGCCTTTGCAACACTAAAGAAGCACAAACTCAGAATTTAGAGCATAACACCATGGTTGGGGGTTCTCTTTAATAATCAGAATTGATTTCTATCCTAATTAACCAATTTTCCAACATTAGGATAAGGAAAAACTGGGGAAAAATCATAACGTTCTAATCTATAACTTGAAGTTTTCATGCAGCTCTTTGATGAAGGTTAATAGCTCAGTGTTCAATGTTAGAATTTTAACTTATAAACTGCAAATACCAAAAGAATCTCTCAGACTAAAGCAGTAACTCACGGTCCTTTTTACATGGTATGCATTTTGTGATCTGCGTGGTACACGTTCTTTGCAGCAGGCATATTACCCCACTGTGGCTTCCTTACCAAGAGTCAAAACTTCCACTAGACAAACCTCTGATCTCTCTCAATAAAGTACATTAATCACCAAAGTTATCTTCACATTTTTATTGTTGCCTGAACATTTCTGGAGACCAGGAATGCTCAGCAGGTACATTTCAAACCATAATGCACTTGCAAACACAACGCCCCCACCCTAAGTCAGCGACCTTTGTTGCTTGGTGCATGAAGACGCAAGATTCATATACATGTTTTTTTAACATTTGGTCTAATTACTACATGAATGTAAATAACAATAAAGCATCCATGCAAACTGTGACAACATGCCTGCTTTTCTCAATATTTCACTTCGAAAGTATGTGATTGTATTTGTTTAACGGGCGGTGATTTGTATAGGGTCACTGGAAAGTCCACAATGTTGTTCCTGTCCCCCCCAGAATTTTAGTGTCTCCTACGCCCCTGCACCCCACCCCGCCCTGCTCCTGCACCACCCTTACTTGCGCCGGCCGCCACTGTGTTAGAGATTGCACATTAAAAAACACGTCTAGAAATATTAACTATATTCAGTTATTTTGAATTAGGAGAAGGGGGTGCACTTCAGGGCTTTATTAGGTAAGCTCATTGGCTGGTTCATGGCATAATGTGACTGACTCCATGGATAACTGTTACAACTGCTAACTCTGTAAAGTAGGAATTAAACAGTAGGGGCCTCATTTATGAGAAATGACGCATACCTGTGTGAAAGCAGCGATGCGTCACTTCTCAGTGCGCACTCCTTGCGACATTCCTGGTGCATCATATTTAATGTATGACACATCATGTCGCAAGGAGTTACAGATACGTCAGTATTTCTGACGTATCTGTAAGCGCAAAGGTGACGCATTGCTGGAGTGTGTCACAAAAGTGACGCAACTCCAAGCCCCATGTGAAAGGGCCTGCGTCAGTCTTACGCCTGCTGTGAGGCAGGCGCAAGATTTTGACACAACAGCGTCCTAAAAGTGACGCAGTGAAATCTATGACCCTTCCTTGCGTCAATACGCCCCACATGCATACATTATACATCGCGCAGGTATAATGTTGCGCAGGGGTTTACAAAGTGACGCATCTACCTAGATGCGTCACTTTGTAAATATGGCGCAACAAGGCGGATTGAGGCCCTAGGCACTTTAAGGTTCTTACCTGCTGAATATCAGACTCCATATCGAACAGGAGAGGTTAGATAGTCAGTCTGGTATTCCATGTTATTTCACAGAAACAATATTATAGTACAAATGGCTTGAGACAAAGGTGAGAAGTTCAGTTGACAGCTTATTCACATATGCATAATTATCTCGGTGGAATTGAAAAACATAGTAGGACCTTATAGCCTGCCAAATAATTACTGTCCATTGTTGGTGCAGATCAACATATACCTAGTCTATTCAAACTTAATTTTGAAAGTTATTTCTTTCTTATTTGCTTTATTTGTAACATTGTACTCAATAATTATAATAATTAAAAGCATTCTGGGAAATTATATTGCACTCCTATAAATAGTTACTTCAGACCATTTCGTGTTGCCAAATGCAGGGAATGTGAGCTGAATGTACTTAAATTCTTCTGCATTCGAAAAGCCAAAATAATATGGTTAATTTTAAGATGTATGTCTGTTTTAACTAGAATAACAAAGCTGACACGCATTGAGGAGTTGTGTAGAATGTAGTCATATAAAAATATCTGTTTATGTCCATAGTGATATCTGTGGTTAAATCAGTACATTTGTCCTTGGATTCTAAAACAACCCCTGAGATGTTTCGATAGCAATGTTTTGATACAGTGTTTTTATTTAATCTAGAGTAATTGTGGCAGGGATTGTTTAGTGGTAAACCATGAACGAGTTGAGTCACAGTCCCAAAATTGGCAACAGAGAAGTATCAGCCTTCACTAAAAACACATTTTATTTCTACGTCAGGACAAGAGCTTTCAAATGCTGCTAAGTATAGAAACTCTGCTGAAGTCTTTCATGCACAAGCGATGAACAGCAGGCTAAGGGTGAGCAAGACTGGAAGGACAAAGGGCCCGATTCACAGAATGAACTTAAGACTCAATCCTACTAACTTCTGTGAATACCGAAATGAGTAAGTTCATTCTGTGAATGCCAAAAGTAGTAAGTGCATTCTGTGAATACCAAAATAGTAGTAAGTTTAGGATTGAGTCTTACGTTCATTGTGTGAATCAGGCCCAAAGCCTTCAGTCACCACTGAAAGAATTGTGAGTTTACCAGCATCAAAAACAACCATAGGAGTATTTAGAAGACGTATGATAAAGCTTTTTTTTTTTTAACATTTTAATAAATTATGCCTCTTCATATGGAGAGCAGCCATTTGTAAATCAACCCTGGCCCTGATCCAATAGGAACAGTCAAGTCAGAACTGCCAAGGTTAGTATGCTTTTATGGTGTTTGCCTTGTTGTCACTGCATAAAGCTGTTTTGACTTGACTTGAACTGCCAGGCCGGGTACTCTGTAAACTGGCACACAAACAACGGAGACCTAGTTGCAGGCTTATTAGGTCTTACCAGTGAGATGTAGATTGAGTCCTGACGTACAGTGACTATGGGACGCACATCTGGGCATACCTCTCACTTAGGGTCACTCGTAGGGTGTTGCCATGAAAATAACAAGCATTTACAATGCAATGGTTTTGCCTTTGTTAAAGTTAGAGCTATTGGCATTGCTCTTGACATTATTTTTATTTATGTTTTTTTTAACATAAATAAATGACATTGTCATTTACAATGCCACTAGCTTTATCTCTCGCAAATGACACACACAAACACACACAGAGCCCCCCCACACAGAGCCCCCACACACACAGCCACACAGAGCCCCCCACACACACAGCCACACAGAGCCCCCCACACACACAGCCACACAAAGCCCCCAAACACACAGCCACACAAAGCTTCCTACACACACAGCCACACAAAGCTTCCCACACACACAGCCACACAGAGCCCTTCACACACACCCACACAGCACAAGCAGGCAACAGGAGCACACGGAGGCACAAGCAGGCAACAAGGGCACACGGAGGCACAAGCAGGCAACAGGGGCACATGGAGGCACAAGCAGGCAACAGGGGCACACGGAGGCACAAGCAGGCAACAGGGGCACACGGAGGCACAAGCAGGCAACAGGGGCACACGGAGGCACAAGCAGGCAACAGGGGCACACGGAGGCACAAGCAGGCAACAGGGGCACGAAAACGGAGGCACAAGCAGGCAACAGGGGCACACGGAGGCACAAGCAGGCAACAGGGGCACACGGAGGCACAAGCAGGCGACATGGGCACACGGAGGCACAAGCAGGCGACAGGGGCACACGGAGGCACAAGCAGGCGACAGGGGCACACGGAGGCACAAGCAGGCGACAGGGGTACGAAAACTGAGGCACAAGCAGGCGACAGGGGCACGAAAACAGAGGCACAAGCAGGCAACAGGGGCACGAAAACTGAGGCACAAGCAGGCAACAGGGGCACGCGGAGGCACAAGCAGGCAACAGGGGCACACGGAGGCACAAGCAGGCAACAGGGTCACGAAAACAAGCACAAGCAGGCAAAAGGGTCACAAGCAGGAATTGTAATTTAGACTGGGCTGAAGTGGAGAACGGTCAGTAGGGAAGTAGTGCGGCTGGTGCAGTGGTACCAGGCCGAAAGGTGAGAGGGGCTGTCTGCACCCCAGTTTGGACAGTTTCCACTACCTAACTGGGATTGGTGGGAGGGGGGCGTACTTCTTGCTTGCTTTAGGGCTGTTACTTCGGGGACGCAGTGCACGCTCTTGCCTGCTGCCTGCTGCCGCCGGGACACGACAACAGGCAGGGAGAGGACAGGCTGGGAGAGGGCAGGGAGGGGACAGGCTGGGAGAGGGCAGGCTGGGAGAGGGCAGGGAGGGGACAGGCTGGGAGAGGGCAAGTTGGGAGAGGGCAGGCTGGAAGAGGACAGGCTGGGAAAGGTCATGGAGGGGACAGGCTGGGAGAGGGCAGGCTGGAAGTGGACAGGCTGGGAGAGGGCAGGCCGCGAGAGGGCAGGCCGCGAGAGGGCAGGCCGCGAGAGGGCAGGCCGTGAGAGGACAGGCCGCGAGAGGACAGGCCGCGAGAGGACAGGCTGCAAGAGGGCAGGCTGCAAGAGGGCAGGCTGCAAGGGGGCAGGCTGCGAGAGGGCAGGCTGCGAGAGGGCAGGCTGCGAGTGGGCAGGCTGGGAGTGGACAGGCTGGGAGAGGGCAGGCTAGGAGAGGACATGATGCAAGAGGACAGGCTGCGAGAGGACAGGCAGGAGACCTAATTTCACTCTAAAGCTATCTAATACTCGATGTGAAGGGTCTCTACTTTGTATGTTTTCAATGATACCGAACGGCATCCACCTGCGTGCAAGCTCTCTTCACTGACTAGGGCAACAACCTAAACGCACACCTGCACAGGATGCCCATCAAACGCCGCGCCCGGTCAGCCTTACTCCCGCAAATAAACATCCCTGAAGAGTAAGTACAAGTCGGACCTGGCCAAGTAATGACACCACCTCCCTTAGAAAGAAGTAGCGTGACCTTAGGCTGGACCAGCCTCCGGCAAAATCACGTGGAAGGAGCATGCCTCAGAGAGGTGCCTGCTCACCGGACCTGGGAGCTCGATCCCTGCACTCGTTGCGAATAGGCACTAAAGGTATACGGCAGGAATGAGGCATAGATTGGGTAACACGGAACTTGGTGGCCTTTGGGGGGTCCTAGCAGATTGAAGGAGAAAGAGTTTCACCTTGCCATGAAGGGATAACACGAAGTTGAACTATGGAGGCTTAGAATGTCTGGCGTGGTCCCGGTGAAATTCAGGCGGGTTTGGGCTGGGGGAGGGTGGCAGGGTGCAAGAGGAACAGGGGGGGTGGACGGTATGGGCGCCACAAGGTGGGGGGCGGGACTGGGCGGCCAAGGAAGACACAGCGTAGGTGGTTACTGACAAGAGGCAGGGAATGAGCAAAGGAAAGGAATTTGTAGGAGGAGAAGAGCAGGGAGGGCCACCGAGGGTAAGGGCTGGCGAATTTGGGGGGGGGGGCGGAGCCCGCTCCACCAGGCATGGCAGGGAGCGGCAGATAAGGGGAGTGGGGGAGGAGGGGGGCGAAGGGTGCAGGGAGCCTTGGAAGTGCCGGCAAGGAGTCGGGAACGCTCCTTCCCCCCCCCTGATAGTCGAATAAGGAGGCAAGGGTCAGCATAAACACAGATCGGCAGTGGTAGTGAGCAGAATGGTGGATAGAGAAGGGAGTGTGTAACGCGGATGTGCTGGGGGAATATGACGACTTTGTGCAAATTAAACGAAACTCCTTCCGAGTTAAGAAAGTACATAAGGCAGTTCACTCTATAACCTTCACATGTAGGATGGTGTTCGACGCGTGCTGCTCGACACAACCGATACGCTGGCTGCCGTTGTATCTCGTGTTTTTCTTTGGTTACAGTATTGCTGCAGATGCTCAGTAACATTGGTTATGGTGTTTAAGAGTTAATGTTTGGGTTTGAAGGCGCTTTGTAGCATTTGGTACTGTTCATGCATTGTAATGTAAGAATGTTATTCACCATGTTATTCATAGATGGATAAATGAAGAAATGAAGGTGTGATGAGAAGTGCGCATTCGGGGGGGGGCTGGGCAGCTCTCGAAGCAGTGGGGGCTCTGTTTTCCAACGGAAGGGCTCGGGAGATGACAAAAGGGGAATGGGCGCAGGGCGGGCGACGGCAGGGTCCCGGACTGCGGGGGTCAAAGTGAAGATATGCGGGAGGGCTGATGGGAATGACGGAGCGTGGACGAAAGTCAGTGGTTATTTGTTTGTGCATTTTTGTGTGGCGCGGACTTTCCCGGGGTGTCAGGGCGCGTCACGAAAGGGGGCAGGGGGAATTATAGTGAGAGACATTGCAAAGAGCAGTTTGCGAAGGCATACGTTACGTTACATAAGGTAGTGGTGACAATTGTGAGCAAGCAAAAATACATACGGTGGTAAAACTTGTGAGCAAGCAATAAATACATGAGGTAGTAAAGGTAATGGTGACAATTGTGGGCTGACGGAATACGTGAGGTAGTAAAAATTGTGAGCGGCCAAAAGTGCATTAGGTGGTAAGGGGTGCACGGGGGGAGGGGGTGACGGGGTGCAATTACAGGAGAAAAAGGCTCGAAGGCTCTACCTCCCGGTGAAATTCACGTGGGTTTGGGCTGGGGGGGGAGGGTGGGTGGCAGGGCGCAAATACCGGAACAGGGGGGATGGGAGACGGTAGGGGCGCCAAAGGTAAGGGGCGTAGTGGGGCACCAACGCAGGCAGCCAGGGAAGACACAGCGTAGGGGGTGGTGACAGGTGGGAGGGAGGGAGCTTGTTCCCCCCGTCCCAAGGCCCTTGGCCTCCTAATCGGGGCCTCCCCGCCTTCTTACCATGGTGCCGCGGGGCTTGTGTCCAGCGCTCATTGGGAGGTGGGTCCCAGAGCTTGTTTGAGACTGAGCTCGCGCCAACTGTCAGTGGGGCAATAGAGGGTATGGGGCTTGGACGGGGGCTTGAGGAAGTGTCTCAGGGCTGAGGACGAGGATCATACACCCCACGCAGGGGCGAGTGCAGGGCGCGGAGGGTGAAATGTGTTTCCTTGGACGCAGCCCTCTCAGGCTGACAGGGCAGAGTTTGTAAACTTTCTCCAGCGCAGAAGGAAGTGCCGGGAATGGTCAAAGTGCGCGCTCCGGTACTCACCCACGCCATACTTCTCCCTCTTGGTGGGGATCCAGCGGGCTCCCATGCTGCCCCCCACCAGGGACGAGGCGCCCCCTCACACCAGCAGCGGGTCCCAATCCAGCCCTGCCACTCGCCGCAGCTCCGCCATGTTTGTGCAGCCAGAGGGGAAGGAGGAGAGAGGGGAGGGATTGGGGCTGGGAGGTGAGACTAGCCTGGGAGGCTCTGGAGGAGGGAGGGAGGGGGAAAGCTACGCCGGGCTTTCCACAGGGTCGGGGAGGAGTGGAACTCTCAGATCACTGGAGCGCCAGTAGTGATCAGGCAGGGGCAGGGCTGCGCTAGTGATCAAGAACACGGCACTCGCTATTAGGGAGAGGGCAGCACTGTAGGAAATTGCATTACAGATTGTGGAAAGAGTTGCGCCGGTGACCGGTGAGAGAGCTCCGCACCGGGAAGGGAGCTGCTCAGCTGCACTAGTGATCAGGGAGAGGACAGGACTGGTGACACCATGCCTCCGGCCGGGATACTGCCCTGGTGATCGAGGAAGGAGCTGCGTTACTAGTGATGGGAAGAGAGATTGTTACCCTCCGCCTTTGGAAGCAGGACGTGACGGCCCGGGCGCCGCGTGAGACAGGAGCAGGAAGGCGGGTGCCCTCAATCCCGGACCAGATTCGGGGGCGTTGACGAGAAGAGGCTTTCGGCTGACGTAGCCAAAAGCCAAAAATTCTCGGGAACGCCCCCGAATCTGGTCCGAGATTGACGGACAGAGCCCTCTCCCAATGGCTAGCCTCCATTTATGGAGCTAGCCAATGGGAGGAGGGGGCGTATACCCGACCCCACACACAAATCATAAGGTTTTTTGGCGCATGCGCACTACGTGCGCATCGCCAGTCAAAACCTAAAAAGGTGATTGGTAGAGTGCTTTCAAAAATGAAACAGTGGCTCAGCCAGTGGCGTGACAAACATTGAGTGGGCCCCCCTGCAGGGTACGTGAAGGGGCCCCCTCCGGACTCAATCTAGAGCTCCCCAGCAGAAGTGTGGTGAAACGGGGCGGCACCTGGAGGGTGGTGTCCCCCACCCCCGCACCGCGGGGGCATGCAGGGGCCTGTGTTACGCCCCTGGACTCAGCATGCAATCCAATTCGTTGTTTTCACCCTAAGTGCCACTCAAGACAAAGACCAGCTATATGCAAATGAGACTTGGTCCTGATCCGGTGGGAACAATTCAGGCCAAACTTCCAAGGTCCCTTCTGAACAGCAACCCAAGCAAACCCAGATTATCTCAGCCTTGCTGGGAATCATCAGAGAAGTGCATCTTGAGTCCCATGTCATGGCAAGCACTGCATGCACATTGGGGTACACACCTGAGACTGAGGGTGCCATGCTGAAAAAACAAAAAAGGTGATTAGTGGGAAGCTTCCAAAGGTCTCAGCCACTGGCAATCACTTTGGATGTATTACCATTCAGCATATTTTGCCCACTATTACCACTGCATGCAAAGACCCACTCTTCCCAAAACAGATTCTGAACTGCCAGATGAGAGCCCCTACGAATGATTACACAGGTATGCCAGTGTTCATCCTTTTTAGGCTTCATTGGTGAGGTGCATCATTAGTCATGTGTTATTGACAGCACGGGAGCCCTATCTAAACTGCTTGACAGACCTATGGAATCACACTGAAAAAACATAAAAGATTATAGTCTCAGGCACTGACATTTGCTCATGTCTTATTCGACTCTATCAGTTTTTGCCCACTATTCTACTTTAGGGACAAACGCTATGCAGATCAGACTTGGCCCTCCTTCAACAGGAAAATGCCAGCTAAACCACCATGACTGTTTCTCTCTGAACATGGAAACAAGCAATCTCAGATTGATTTTGAACTTTTCCCTTACTAGGCTTTGTTGGGCCTCATCAATAACTTGCAGCTTGAGCACTGTGGCACATCAAGCACAGGGCTCATGTCTGAGCATACCCTCTAGCCTTAGGGTGTCTCTAGAAGGCAAACTGAAAGGGTGATGGGTGGAAAGCTTGAAAAAGTCTCTCCTGCTTGCAATTACTTGAGCTGCATTGCAGTACATCATTATTTGCTCACTATACTACTACAAAGATGAGCCAACTACAAGCCAATCAGATGTATTGCAGTTCGGTGGGAAAAGGACCAGTGGAAGAATGGACAGTAAACCAAAGAAGAATCAACAAGAATGCAGCCCTGACCTATTGCCAATGGCTGAGAAAAATGCAAGCATTCCAACCAACAATTAAATGTATTTTCAGTGTGTCAGTGCTTAACATTGATGGTATATTTTGCTGCCTGAAACATTTGGAGGCAGATGCATATGATGTGCATATGCCAACCTCCTTTTGAAACCGGTCCTAGGATGCTTGTTTCCGGTCCAGGGAGGACCTGGCTTGGCAGTTCGGGTTGGACTGTTCCCACGAGGCACAGGGTCAAGACTGATTTGCATATGGCCAGATCTAAACTTGGATGGCATGGTGAGCAAAGGAATCATGGATTTAACCCAGATCTCTTGACTGGGGGTGAATGTTTTGATTTGTTCTGCATTCCGTCCATCAATTGTGTGTCTTAACTTCCTTTTGCGCTGGGGATGCTCAGACGTGGGTCCCAGGCACTCCACACCACTGGAGTCAAGCTAGCCGGGCTGATGAGAGGTGTTACCTCGAAACCGGTCCGGTCCTCGGATGCTTGATTCCGTTCTGGGAAGGACATGGCTTTTGTAGTTCGGACTGGACTGTTCCCATGGGGCACAGGGTCAGAGCTGATTTGCATATCGCCATTGTCTAACCCAGGGTGGTGCGGAGTGCAAAAAAATGATGGATTTGGGCCCAGATCTTTGGACTGGGGTGAATGTGTGACATTGATCCACATTCGGTCCATCACCTGTTTTGTTTGCAAATTCGCCATAAGTGCGCTGGGGATGCTCAGACGTGGGTCCCAGGCACTCCACACCACTGGAGTCAAGCTAGCCGGGCTGATGAGAGGTGTTACCTCGAAACCGGTCCGGTCCTCGGATGCTTGATTCCGTTCTGGGAAGGACATGGCTTTTGTAGTTCGGACTGGACTGTTCCCATGGGGCACAGGGTCAGAGCTGATTTGCATATCGCCATTGTCTAACCCAGGGTGGTGTGGAGTGCAAAAAAACGATGGATTTGGGCCCAGATCTTTGGACTGGGGTGAATGTGTGACATTGATCCACATTCGGTCCATCACCTGTTTTGTTTGCAAATTCGCCATAAGTGCGCTGGGGATGCTCAGACGTGGGTCCCAGGCACTCCACACCACTGGAGTCAAGCTAGCCGGGCTGATGAGAGGTGTTACCTCGAAACCGATCTGGTCCTCGGATGCTTGATTCCGTTCTGGGAAGGACATGGCTTTTGTAGTTCGGACTGGACTGTTCCCATGGGGCACAGGGTCAGAGCTGATTTGCATATCGCCATTGTCTAACCCAGGGTGGTGTGGAGTGCAAAAAAACGATGGATTTGGGCCCAGATCTTTGGACTGGGGTGAATGTGTGACATTGATCCACATTCGGTCCATCACCTGTTTTGTTTGCAAATTCGCCATAATTGCGCTGGGGATGCTCAGACGTGGGTCCCAGGCACTCCACACCACTGGAGTCAAGCTAGCCGGGCTGATGAGAGGTGTTACCTCGAAACCGGTCCGGTCCTCGGATGCTTGATTCCGTTCTGGGAAGGACATGGCTTTTGTAGTTCGGACTGGACTGTTCCCATGGGGCACAGGGTCAGAGCTGATTTGCATATCGCCATTGTCTAACCCAGGGTGGTGTGGAGTGCAAAAAAACGATGGATTTGGGCCCAGATCTTTGGACTGGGGTGAATGTGTGACATTGATCCACATTCGGTCCATCACCTGTTTTGTTTGCAAATTCGCCATAAGTGCACTGGGGATGCTCAGACGTGGGTCCCAGGCACTCCACACCACTGGAGTCAAGCTAGCCGGGCTGATGAGAGGTGTTACCTCGAAACCGGTCCGGTCCTCGGATGCTTGATTCCGTTCTGGGAAGGACATGGCTTTTGTAGTTCGGACTGGACTGTTCCCATGGGGCACAGGGTCAGAGCTGATTTGCATATCGCCATTGTCTAACCCAGGGTGGTGTGGAGTGCAAAAAAATGATGGATTTGGGCCCAGATCTTTGGACTGGGGTGAATGTGTGACATTGATCCACATTCGGTCCATCACCTGTTTTGTTTGTTAACTTCCTTTTGCAGCATTTCCTTTTTCCTTTACTGTCAAATTATCCTTGAGCCCATTTTCAAGATGGCGCGACCCACATTTCAACCAGCAGGCCTGTCTTGAGCTTCTTGACCATTTCCCTATCTTACAGTGTCGAAACTGATTTCCCCTCCAACTGTGTATGGAGCCTAGGTGTCTAGGATGATCATGCAGAGGAAGAGAAGAAGCCTTTATTGGCATTTCAAAGTCAAAAAAAGTATTACTAAAGCTGCCTTTGTTCTGCCTACAGTTTCTGTCCACTCCAGATAGCTAATCCCTTCCAAGTGGTCAGCAGTTAGCACTCATTGGCATATCCTTTGGCCCAGAGGCAAGCCATTGTCCTCAGAATAGTTGTTGTCAGCTCTCCCAGCCAAGAGAGTGTATTGCAGCTCTGGAAGTGTGATGACCTTGTTTTAAGCCAGAGAACAAAAGGATGACTTGAGATTGCAGCAAGCACAACCCAGTTACAATAATGTATTTAGCAAACGTAATTGCAACAAGCATTTGCAATGCAATAGGTCTCGCATTAGGAAAGTTTGAGCTATTGGCATTGTGAATGATTTTTTTTAAATTTATATGTTGGTTTTGAAAATGGATAAATTAATAGCATTGTTGTTTACAATGGCAATAGCTTAAACTTTCGCAAATGTGACACCTATTGCATTTTGAAATGCACTATGTGTTGTGTTGAGAGTGAGTGAGTGAGTCAGTGGTTGAGAGTGAGTGGGAGAGTCAGTCAGGGAGTGGAAGAGTCAGTCAGGGAGTGGAAGAGTCAGTCAGAGAGTGTGAGAGTCAGTGAGAGATGGTGAGAGTTAGTGAGAGTTTGTCAGTGAGAGTGAGTCAGTCTGAGTGAGAGTGAGTCAGTTAGTGAGAGTGAGTCAGTCAGTCAGTCAGTGAGGGAGAGTGAGTGAGTGAGTCAGTGAGTGAGAGAGAGAGCGGGAGAGTCAGTTAGTGAGAGAGTGGGAGAGTCAGTCAGTGAGAGTCTGTTAGTGAGCGTGAGTCAGTGAGTGTCTGTCAGTGAGAGTGAATGAGTTAGTCTGTCAGTGAGAGTCTGTTATAGAGAGTGAGTGAGTGAGAGAGTGGGAGAGTCAGTCAGTGAGAGTGGGAGGGTCTGTCAGTGAGAGTGAGTGAGTCAGTCAGTGAGAGAGTGGGAGAGTCAGTCAATAAAACATGTCCCTTACACGAAACGGACGTATTTGTAGCCTAATCGAAAAGTCCTCTGCACTCCATGATTGTATGGCCTTGGTGGATGCTTTGTGTTGTATTAAAAGCAGTTGTAGCATAAGGGGGTGTGGGGAATAAGAACAAACAAACAAGAAAGGAGAACTGGAGAGTTTTTGTTTTTAAAAAATGGAGAGTTTAAGGGGAAATAGGGGTTTGAGGGAAGAGAAAAGGTACAGGACACAGGAGGATGTTATAGAAAGTGCTTTAAGTTGTGTGGAAAGATATGGTCAGATTGGAAGGAAACGTATGAGGAACAAATCACTAACGGGAGACAAAAAAATGGTAGGAAAAGAGTAGTAGGGAAGATGTGTTGTGGCTGCCTGCTGTCCATATGGCGACGCAGGTCTTTCCTGTGAAGCTTTGTGACAACGACTTGTTTATTTATGTTAGTAGGAGCGCCCGAGGCCGTGATTACATTTGTAGGAAAGTTTGGTGGTTGGGGAAGTGAGGTTTATTGCAAGTGGGGGAAGTGTGCTGCGTACGCCTGCAGGAACTGTAAAGGACCGGGGTTGCAAAAGGAAATTTTAAAGGCAGGATGCTTTGTATATGTATAAGCCTTATTGGTTATGTGTAATTTCAAAAATAGAAAAGGAGGCCAAACAAACATGTGTACAATATTTCTAGAAAAAAAGTGTGAATACAGTGTTAAGCGTCCCGGAAGACTCTGCCCTAATTTAAGCTTTTTGCATGTGTTAATATTACGGCACTAATTTGACTAAAACGGAACAGTTTTGCACAGTACATTGTCAAATAGGCACAAAACTGTTTATAAAAATTTGATTGCAGAGGAGTAGGCACTGTTTATTACCAGCTCTGGCAGCCTCTTGGCGCTTGAAATGCGTGCTACGAGAGTCACCGATTAATTAGCCCTGAAACAGAAGGTCCTCTACGGGCAGGGACGAATTGTGTGTTGGTGATAGGGAGAGAATTTTAATATTTTTATGGAGTTTTATATATCTCGAACTCGACCCGAAGCACCAGCTGCACATTCATCTTTGCTGTTGTTGGGCACGGGGATTAGCTCAGAATCACAGGATGTTGAGCGTCCTTGTCGAGACTCGAAACCGGTCCTCCAGCTTCAAGTTCAACTGATCCAGCCACATCCTCTCCCCTACTGGACTGCTTACCGGATTTCAGACTGTCTCGTGGAAAGTAAATAGTGAACCATTGAGGCACAAAAAGCGGACAATGAATGAAAGAATGATTATATAGACGCCGTATTCACAGTATAGGAGGACTGGGGAGAAAGGGCGAGCAGGGAGTAGCAGAGTGTGGGCAGTGAGGTGTGGTTGCTTCTGGTTTGTCTTCACTGAGGCCTGCGCGTGCTCGAGTGCAGTGATTCTAAGGGGGTGGTGGGGATGTAACTCCTCCCACCTCTGCTATCCCAACAGGCCTGCGCGTGCTCGAGTGCAGTGCTCACCTGCAGGCGGGTGAGTTGGCAGAATGTGTAGAAACAATGGCAGCAGCATCCTGCCATTCTCTCTCGTCTTCACACTCTCTTTTCGGGCCCTGTTGCTGCCCTTAGTTTGCTGTTAAAGGACGCAAAACGTGTTGTGAATTAAGCAGCTGTTAATGACAGTTTCTTAGTTAGGTATGCACACCTGCACGCCTAGCATGGTCTGCTGAAGGCCGTACACCAAATGTACTAACCTGTCTCCATTTTGCGCTTTTATGAACACATAAGCATGCTTGAATATTTAGAGAGAGGGATTTCATATCTAAATTTTGCTTTCCATTCAAGCGTGTAAACATGTAAAGGGATGCGCAGGCACGCGCAAGCAGACAGAGACGTAAACGTACATACAGTACAAAAATGAAAGAAACATATACATGCATCTGTGCGCCTACAAGTGTGCGTAGCTATCTTTGTGTGTATGGCTGTCTATACGGACACTCGCACCCAGGAGCATTGTGTTATTGTGGTGAGTCAAGACACGGCTAAAAAATGTCGCCCGGTTTATGCTTGACAGAGCACCTACGTGTCCATTGAAGAGCGCTGATCCGCGAAGATCGCGAAGACAAGCAATATTGATTCCTAGTATCTCCATAACTCTCACACCATTCAGGGACCCTTTCCTTCTAAGACAAAGCCCGGGCCTGAGCACAGAATTCAAGTCTCTGGGAAGAGAAATGTGCTTTAACAAAGCCCTCTTGTGACGAACCCGGACCACTACGAACGGAACCGGACAACTTTGCCAACTTCTGATTCCAAGATGCCTAGACGAAGTGTAGTATATATATATATACTTGGGCTAGACTAATCATTAAATGTTAATAGTCAACTCAGGTCCACTCCAGAGAGGTTTTAATGTGTATTATGTTTTCATATCTTATTGTTGCTGTTTTAGTATACGGTTGATATTTTAAACATGATTTGATTGATTGGTTTTATATCCAGTTGAAAACATTACATAGTTTTAATGGTATTTTAGCTATTTATAGTTGTAATTTTATTTATAACATGCAATGCACAATTTTTAACCTCTCCTATAAGAGTCGTTGGTTCTGTATACAACGCTTGCAATTTACGATCATTCAATAGCCAATGTATTTATACGGTGATTATGAAACGTCAATTGTCTTAAATAATTTTTCACAGTGCTAACCTAGACTGTACCAGCATTTATGCAGCAATATACATGAAAAGTATTTTCTTTATGTCCATTTGCGTGTCATGCACCTTTCACTTTAAATGGGTGGCCAGCCCCAATGACTGCGTCATGTGATCAAGGCTTTGGCCGAAACGCGTCGTGGCAAACTGGTGTTTGGGTTCCAAATAAATACTTAAAAACACCTAAGAAATCGGGTCTCGCATCATCCTTTGGCTGCAAGTAGCTGAGCTTAATTAAGCTGAGGACGACACATACCGCATATATATATATATATATATATATATATATATATATATATATATATATATAAAGACTCTATTAACTCGACAGTCTGTCTAATATTAGAGACATTTATATTAAACCGGCAATGTCTGCCAATATGCTTAGAGATCGTGAGGCGGCTGCAACGGCGATGTTTGATGATTTCAACACGCCAGATGCAAACTACATAGCCCATAATGCACCAACGGTGGCCAGGAATACAAATCTCCGAGACAAATACCGGAACTTGGAAAAATTGATGAAGAGCGAACAGAACAAGTGGTGGGAGGGTCGTTCCCGCCAACGCTACTTAGATGTCGGAAGGATTCCGCGTGGATTGCGCATATTAATTGCCCCAAGCTACGAGACACCGGATCCACAAATGTTGAAGGAGTGGGCAGAGACGAATTTGGAGTCATCAAAAAGACTCGTGATTCTGTTAGTCAAATATGCAGAGTCAGATCGTCTGAAGTTACAAGAGCAGAGAGACACTCTAACCAATGAAATAGAAACCATGGGGCAGAGTGAAGAAAGGAAAAAACTGAAAGAAGAGATGACACAGCGTTTAAAGGAAGAAGAAGACAAAATAAGGGAGCAAAAAACATACAAGTACCATCGGGACAAAGCTAATAATGAATGCGGACGCATTTTTACCTTCGCCAAAAAAAATAAAAATATGAAAATATCTAAGTACAGTGGAAATACACAGATGCCATCCAAAGGTAAAAACAGTTCTTGAGGAACCAGAATAAGATTTGGGCTTAGTAAAACATGTGGTTACTTTTAGTAATTAGGGTGGTGTACCTAGTAGGCTAATGTAGGGTCGCAAACACTAATACGCACACAATATGTCATAACTTAGGGATTAGTATACACTATATTACGAGTTTTTGCACCTAATCATAGGCGGTACCGCTTGACTCGACCGGCGCCATTTTGTGGCCTGGTCCACTTACAGCATTAATGAAAACCTAACATTGCATTTAGCTCAAGCCGTTATCCTGAGAAATAGTACCACTGTAGCAAACTGCTGCTTCTGCACGTTAGGCCTGTCAAGGTTGTAGGTGGGGGTAGGCTGGATAAGCACATTCCAAGGGGTGCTGTGCGGACTCTCTCGGAGTTAGCAGAAGGGAGTTACCCGTAAGCATGGGCGGAAAATCCGTTTCGCTCGCGGATTTTGCGGATTTTCGGTAAATTCGCAATCCGCGAGATTCGCGAATCTCCCGCAAAATCCGCAAATCCGCGAGCAGCGGATTTTGCTCGCACTGCTCGCACTGTTCGCGTGAGTTCGCGGCTTCCCAGTACAACTTCGCGCCCCGCGAATAAGTGCAAAATTGCAGAAATACGATTTTAGCAAAACTGAAACTACTTACCAGGTTCAAAAGTTCAGGCTCATCATTAGTAGCCATTTCCTGTAGTGCTTCCTGAGGGGCCCCTCCAGAGTTCAGTTGCCAGTTGCAACTATTATGTGACCCTGCTCTGAACCTCAGAATAGTTACACATATGCCACAAAGGTCCTGAATTACAGCTAAGGGAGACAAGCAGGAGCCAGGCTGGAAGTTCAAATCCATTAATCAGCCCCTAATTCATTATTGTCAGTTGGGGCAGGGCAGGTGTTGTAACTAATTTTGCAACAATGAAAGCACTTAGCAAGTACAAAAGATCACTAATCAGGAAGCACTAAGGAAGCAGGTGCCAGCTAAAAAAATATTCTGTGACACATTAATCAGCCCCAAATTAATTCAGGTCACTTGAGGCAGGGAAGGTGTGCTTGCGTTGCCACAATAATGTACACTGACTGGACAACCAGAGGGTGCTGTGATGAAACAGAGGGTGGCATGGGTGGGCCAGAGGGTGGCATGAGTAGTCAGAGAGTGGCAGTGGTGACAGAGAGTGGCAGTGATGAAGAAGAGTGTCCCAAACAGGCTGGACACGTAGAAACAACAAGTTCGCGAAACTTGCGACCCGACAGGTAAGTTTGCAATTTGCGAAAGTGTACAAAACCCTTGCGAACTGGCAGAAACCCGCGCAAACACAAAAAAAAAAATCCGCAAATTCGCGAGAATTCGCGGATTTTGCGGATTGCGAGTTCGCAAATCCGCAAAATTCGCGAACGCAAGATTCGCAAAATTCGCCCATGCTTAGTTACCCGCACGACCTTGCTATAACGAGCTGGGCTAAACTAAGGAGGCTTTGTCTCCCATATATGGTCTTTCCCCTGCACCAACCTGTACCAACTTGTATTTCTCCTTCTTAGGTAACGGTTTCGAAATGTAACAGTATATATGTGATGTGTTGATAATGTGCCAGCAGTCTTCTTGGTGGACCTTGTGGGGTTAGGTCGCAAGGAGCTCCTCTGGCAGAGTTTGTTTGTTATAATAAAAGATTGGACCTTCTACACTGCCAACTGACTGATTATTGGTAATTGGTATTGGGGCTATTTGTAAGTATGGCTCTATTTGGGTTGTAATATAATTTTCGGTACTTCATTCTAAACAAATTATGTCATCCGCTTCAGATCTCAGCTCTGCAATTGAAAATTAAACCGAAGCTGAAAATAGAGACAAGAGAGTCCCAGTTGCCATTTCTCTGGCTGAAGAACTTGATTTTTTAGTCGAGGAAAGAAAGCAAACACTTCGACCAAAAAGACAACAACAACAACAACCAACAAGAAAACAGCCAAGCGAAGAGAAAGGAGAAGGGCAAAACAAAGGAGAACAAACCAGACGGTACCAAACGCGACGATGGAACCGCAAATGAAGGAGGTACAGGGCAACTCAAAGAACATCACAGTAACTAAATTGACAACGATGATCTTAAATTCAGAAGAACTACAATTGCTCTCACTAGGACTCTCCTTTTGTCCAGAAAGTTCTTTCAACTACGCTGCAACCAGGGTCAATGTGTACAAAGCAATAAGAAAGCTAAAGCTCCAAAAATAGCACTTAAGCAAAACAGCAAGCACTGCTAAAAATACAGTCACATCGCCTCCTCTCAACTGTTCTCCCCCAATCTATGGATTAACTGATGAAGACATGCCACTCTTTAAGGACATGAAAGCACTGGCATACTCTCCTTCTGAACTAAGTAGACAGGTGACAACTAATGTAACACATGCTAATGTAAACACCAAGTTCTAACCACCTCAGTTTATGTTCCAGTCATGCCTAGGGATGCCATAGATGCATACCATGAACAAATTATAATTGGACTTAAGGAGATAAACATCAAAGTCAAGAAAAGAAAAAAAGAAACCCACAGGACGAAAAGGAATAAGCAGAGAATCCAATACCAACAACTAATGAAAAAACTGTCAAGCAACAATGATATCATCATAAGGAACGCTGACAAGGGTGGAAATTTAGTAATTTGGGCAAAGGAAGATTATAATAAAGAAGCACTAAGTGAACTCACAGACCAGCAATGCTACCTTAGAAGTGACCATCTAATGCTAAAGGCAACATACAATAGCTATTATAGCAAACTCATGGCCTGGAGAAGTTTGGGGTTAATTAATAAAGATGAATACGGATTTCTAAGGAACAACACACCTACTACCCCAGTTATCTACTTTATACCCAGATTACACAAAAACCCTACTAACCCGCCTGGACGTCCAATAATTTCTGCTATCAATAGCCTGACAGAAAATACATCCCAGTATATAGATTATTTTCTTCAGGAGTACGTCCAAGCATATTTGAGAGACACAGGCGATTTCTTAACAAAGATACAGAATTTTCAATGGCAACAGGGGTACTTATTGATAACTATGGATATCTCTGCTTTACATACAAGCATCAATCACAAAAATGGTCTGCGGGTAATAAAATACTACCTGGGAAACAGAGATGCCAAGCAACAGAGGCTAAACAATTTATTGATTAACTAAATATGAATGAGATTAATTTGTACTTTACATCTGACATCAGTGCTGAAAAGGTAACATTTTTAGATGTAGAAGTGTACATTGAGAATGGGCAAATAGAAACTAAAATCCACAGAAAACCCACAGCAGTAAATTCAGTGCTACATGCAACTAGTCAACACCCTAAACATCTCATACAAAGTATCCCCTACGGCAAGAAGATCTGACTAAAGAGAATCTGTACTACGGAAGCCGAACTAGTCAAGGCCCAACAGACTAGTCGGTCACGATTTCTCCAACGAGGATACACTAAAAAGTGTATAGATGCTGGAATCCCGAAAAGTGGGTTAGTGGATAGGAATACTCTTTTGAAAGTCAAAACCACAGAATCAGCTATGACATTATCCGAATCACAACCAATACCAAATGATCAATTTTGGATGATAATCGGATATTGTAAACAAAGTAGGAAAGTCAACTGCATTATGCAAAAGAATTGGCCCTTAGTCAAAAATTATCCTGTTTTGGGTCCCACACTACCAACTAGACTGTTCATTACTAACAGGAGAGCTCCCAACATGCGAGACAAACTGGTACAGAATAATTCAGTTGACAAACCAAAAAGTAATTGGTTAAGCCAAAGAAAGGGCTTTTTTAACAGCAGAACGTGTAAAGCGTGTCAATTTGGCATTAACACATCAACATATAAAACTGCATTTAGTAAACAGGAATACACTATTGACAAAGCCCTTTCATGTAAAACTGAATTTGTACTGTATGTCCTCTTGTGCTCCTACGGACTTAAGTAGGTGGGAAGTACTAAGCTGCGGGGACACAAGAGGATTTTACAACACATAAAAGCTATAACCTACAAAGACCCTACATATCCCGTGGTACGGCATTTCATGGAACACCACCAATCAGACCCAAAATATCTCAAGTATTTCATCATTGATGGTGTCCCATTTAGCAGGCGTGGCGGCAACAGAGAAAAGACACTAAGACAGTTAGAAACCAGTTATATCTTAGAATTGATTTAAAAAATCCTCTCTTTCATTTTCTTTTTTATGACTGTTAATCTAGTATTTACTTCAATTTTAAAAGGAATTCTTTCTTTTTTAAGAAATTTAACCAGCAACATATCTGAGCTTCAAACTTTTATTTAGCAGTGAAATTGAACCTCACAACATATAGAAGTTATACAGGATATAAGTTATATCTTGGTGTGTTTTTAATATTTTACAGATATTTCCGAATACCTGTAAAAATGCTGGTCAGGTCAGATGCTTGATGGATATATCAGAGACACCATTGTAGAATATAAAGATGGTAGGGCCTAGGCAGGTCTAATGTCCCATTAGTAACGTTTTAAGAACGGGCTGGATTTAGATGAGACAAATAAACATCTATCCAATTATTGCGACAGTCAAAAGATACAAATACTGAGAAAGTGGGATTAATTAGGTATTTATACCAGGATTATTTTTAATGCATTTTGTCTTGTCTCTATTTATGGGTTTTATGAAGGTCAGAATCTGTATCCCTGTTTTGATATATAATAAGTCCTATTTATAGATAAATTATAATGTTCATATTTATATATTTATGTATTAATGTATGTATTAAGTAAATGAATATACTGTTTGCACTATTTTGCACAATTGACTGGAAACAAATAGATGCAATAAGTCATCCACACCGTAAAAACTGTAAAGAAAATGAAGGAACAAATTTACATCCAGGTATTCATACCAATATACAACCAATTGCATACTGAGCACCGAGTTTATGTTATGTTACATATTAGAAACTGTTTTTGAGCACTGTCTCTTTAATATTCACAGTGAAGAGAGTGAAAAAAAGAAATAAAACACAAAAAAATTGTATTTAAACAGTCATGTGACTTCTAAGCGTACCATGTGATCAAGGCTCTACGGAGTTGAAACGCGTAAAGGCTGACTTACCTTAAGGGAAATAAAAATATTTGAACGTGCAGAGATGTGGTCCTTGCTCCTTTCTTCCAGACATTGAAGTGCCAAAGCAGCAGCAGCAGCAGCGGAGTGCTTTGATATATATATATACACGTTTGTGTATGTTTATATTTACATCATATAGATAGTGTACACGTGTGTATATAAACACCTGCAAGTGTATATATATATATATATATATATATATATATATATATATATATATATATATATATATATATATATATATTTTATTTATTTTTCACTTTTTTTTACAGGGATTGTGTGATTTGCACTGCTTCTATGGTGTAAGTTCACTGACGCCTGCCACCGCACGCCAAGTGTAAAATATGTGAAAGATATAAGTATGTAAGAAATGAATATATGTGGAGCTTCTATAGTTTAAAAAGTGATGCTCGTCTTTCTGGAGGGGTCGAAAGGCGGGGGCACACATCTAATGATGCACCACGTGCGTTTCATCATAGCTTCATTATTAATGCCAGGCTGGTGTGTGGGGCTTTTGGGACTGCAATGTCCCCCCTGGCAAAGAGACAGGGCTGCCTCGTCCATACCACATGCACTGATTACCCCCACAACAACGGCAGCTTTGTTGTACAACATATTTACAGTATTAATGAACAGTTAAAAGATTTACCCTCGTCTGATCAATACCGTGAGTTATGTTTCCCTCAAAGTATTTAACTACAGGCTCGTCGTGGGCTGCCGTCCTCATTTGAGGTGGCAAAAACCATTTGTAATTTCCATTAGCCAGTAAACTTGCAATTAGCATGCAGAAGTGTGTTTAACTTAATTCCTATTAGAGGCAAGGACAAGGAGTGCGAAGAATGTTTGCATCATTTTTCAAGCTGACACACACCCTAACACAACAGTTTGCTAAAAAGAAATTAAAAACGCCATTTCCTATCCTTAGAAAAAAAAAATTATTTGGTAAAAGCTTTGCCACACTGCCACCGCCAGGCTAGAGTGTTCTCGATAGTTACTGGGAATGTTAGTGTGCTTCGGGATAAGGGAGGGGGTGGCAAATGGTGGGCACTTTCGCGGCCGCTTTGATGTTCTCAGTGGCCGCGCGGCTCACTGAGAACATCAAAGCGGCCGCGAAAGTCCTCCCAAAGGCTGCAGGCGGGCAAATGGTGCGTGGGCCCGGCTCACATGCACTGTGCCAGATCCGCCTGGAGACTTTGGGAGTATTTTTGAAAGCCCCTACTTAATATCTCGCCAAAGCATCGCTAAAGCGATGGCTTAGGCGAGACCTAAAAAAGGGTGCTTAAAGAGGGAGGAGTAGGCACCTAAACACGCCTCGCTAGGAGCAATGTCCAATTGTGACAAATAGCCTCTGAATACTCTGAAGCAGCAACAAGAAATTCGAGCTTTAAGAACAAACATCAAATGGTTTATTTATGAGATTTCTTCTGATTTCAAGCCAACACATAGTTCGTCATTGTATATAATGGCTTCTTCAGGGCTAGAATTAGTCTAGCATAATGTTACTCTATATACTATAATTCTATGTACGCCTTTCCCAATAAAGTCCACCAGAGTAACACCAGTCTGATGAGAGGAACTAACAATTACTCAGTAAAATCAACATATACATGCACAATATTCAACTTTTTACCAAAGGAAACCATGTTTCGTGAAATCCAAAATTAATTACAGGGATCACCCATGTGGCACAACACGCAGTATGCTTCCGTGTTCCAATTGCTATGAGTCAAAATTGGACTCATAGTGAAAACAAGCAAACAAAGTACAGAGTGAAAGATTATACTTCACATAATAAAATTAATATAGCTTTTAGCATGTGATAATGAAATTGAAGGTAAGTGATAAAAAGCTTTCTACAAACAGAAAAAGAGAGGGGGGAGGGAAAGAAAAAAGGAGGGGGTAGAAAAACAATAAGCAAATCTGACACTCCATTAGAAACTCAAATGAATCAAAGCCGTACAGTTCAGCAATAATGACCACTGAATGTAACAATCACACAAAGCCACATTACATCACATTACAAAACTTTACATTAAAGTAACAGCATGAGTGTACTTACTAAATAAACCATATGGTGAGTCTGGTATCGCCATACTGATGCTCACATTCAAAGCAACATTAAAAAAAACATGTTATTCCATGTCCAATGCTATTTGATATTAAGCCACAATAAAACAGTTCAATACGCTACGTATCATAGTTATCACAAATACAATTTACTGAATACTTACTCAAAGTAAAATTCAACCAAGCAGATACAAAATATATAATTCACATATTCCATAACAATAGAAATATATGCCCTTGCATTGTCAGTTACTTAACATTGTTTGATACTGAAGCAGAAGGATTGAACCAGCTTCATCTGTGCTTCCTTCATCCCATATGGTCATTTTTATTCAAGTATATGCACACTGAATTATCAGTATTGAACAGAATACCACTTCATGTAACTGTTGTAACATACAAAATCGCTCAGCAGTAAGAACATAATTGTGGTATATGCACCCTTAGTCTTAAATAATATGTACCTCAGCACCAAAGAACTAATCACCCACAGCTTAGCACATTTGTCCAGGATCACCAATCACATACCTCTCTGGAGAGTACTCCATAGTCCATTATCCAGTGCAAGTTCGTGTTTTGTGTTCCACTTAGGTTCAATAACCACCGAACTAAAAACCATTCACATGGAAAGTGGACTAATACCCTCACACAGGTACATCTCTGAGTTTGTTTGTCAACACGTCATATTGAAAAAGGTAAAAACTAAAATTACAAGACCATTGCTTGGTCATGCAGTGAAGTTTATTGGGAATCAGACTCAGCAGGATTATCAAATGTAACAAACATTCACCCCATTCATCCATGTATTTATCCCACACATGGCATCAGGCTTGGAATGCTCAAGACAAATCACAATGAAAGAAGGACCAGTGATAAAATATGGAGCTGTCATCTTGAAAGTTTAGATCCACACACTCTGGCCAAACACAATATTGTGATATTGAAAAATATATATTTTTCTATTAAGCAGTTCGAGAATTCAAACAACCACAAGTTAGTATACTAAAGTCCTATGAATATTTCCTAATTGTGAGAACCATAGAAATGTTGTCAGTACCATATCCAGACTAATATAAGTCAATGATGTACATATCCTTTAGGTAAAAACTGGATATATGAAAAATAAGGTATATCAAAGGGTACCATATATGTACATTCAAAGTAACTAGGGCAGCCAAATCAACACAACCTAAGGTAAAAACCCTTAAAGAAAACAAGATGGGGGGCAGAAGAGGGAATATTTAATCAGTCTAGCCCTTAAATAAACGGAAAGCAAACACTACCTGATGTGTCACTTATTGTAATGTCAAATTAATACTTCAAACAAAAATGTAGTTCATGATCTAAATTGAGACCTATTTCCTCTGCTTGAAGTTTCATAATTCACATTCCCTCCTAGTGTCTCAAGTTGAGTTCCCTGTTCTCGACCCTAGTATTAACTGGTACAGCCTAAATCCCATTGAATAGAAACCCCAAATGTGAATCATGCATTGTAAATTCTGTGACATGCGCTGCCATAGGATATTTCATATCACCTGTTTTACCATTCTGAAGTGCTCTGACGTTCTATCACATAGTGGTCTTCTGGTGCTGCCAACATATATTTTTTGGCACTTACAAATCAAAATATATACCACAAATTTCAAGCCTATGTTAATATTGTTAGAGATAAGAGATGCATTGTTATTGCTGTAACACAATTGTATCTTCTTATCGCATGCTAATCTCCCCCTACTACAGTGACCAAATCTTTTGTTGACGTCATCCACCAAGGTAATTAATCTAATGGGCTCTTGGGTATGTCCTTTCCTACCGTTTTTTCCCTTATGGTAAGTTCTCTCTCAAGTTTCTTAGCTTTTGCAGTAGTTGCTCTAAAGTTTTATTGATCATATCCCCACACTTGAAGTCGGAGCTCCATGTCAATGAGCTTTATGTGAATTAAGCTATTAAAAATAAAAGCAAAAAAGAAAAATGACTTTCCTATATGAACGCTTACACAACTATAACTACCATGGTGCTGTAATTCAGTGTCTTTTATGTCAGAACGGCTTGATACTCTACTAGGATTCAGTGTGGTTCCTTACGTCCTTTCAACAAGCGTTCTGAAAATCTGTGCAAATGACATAGAATTACTAAATTGAACACTGGTCTATTATCTATAATTGGAGCATTTGGGGTTTTACCGTATGTATCATATGGATATCATGTGAAGCACCTGGCTACTGTGAAATAACGTCAAAGGAATGGTTCATTAAAACACGGCTTGTAATTAAGTTAGTATTTGTAAGGCCCTGATGAAGCGACCCTTGTGCTGTGAAACACATGTTGGCCAGCTCTGATATCAAAATGAAAAAGATAAAATTCCTTAGAGAAGAAGGAATCTTCAATTTATTGACTGCCTCATTTACTCAGACCTCTTAACCCAGTTTGTCATTTCTAAATTCTAGCATAGGTTAAGTGAAAACTCCAGGCAATTTTGAGATCTCAGTTGTCTGACTTAAAATACCTCTGGGTTCCACTTTTATACTTTGATTAAATACCTTAATTTGCCAACTTCTCTATCAAATAAAAAATGTACACCCCACAGGTATTAAAAAATCAATGCAGTGGGTGCCAACAGGTTTAGATAATCAATTACCGGCCCAACCTAGGTAATTATCTAAACTAAACTAGGTAATTATCATACTTAGTTGCTCAGATCACATTTCTAATCCTTCGCTAATGGGAGTAGAGCTCTCGGGAATCAATGGATTATATTAACACAGTGATTCCTTTCCCATGTTGTTTTGAGGACATCCAAAGTCTGGGTCTCTTTGCTATTATGCGAAAAATGGCCACACGTATAGGAAAAGACTTTCTCTGCCCCTGTGGCCACTTTCTGTAAAAGTATAGTCTCCAGTTTCTCTGTTTGCTCCCGTTTTTAAACAAGACACATTTTATGGTGAGAAAATAAATATTTCCCTCATTTCCAAATGTGAGATGTTGTCACACGTGGCACTTTGCTGTTCTGACAGGGAAGACATAAGATCAGAAAAAGGTGCGTGGTGAGAGTAACTTCTACTATCCTTAAATGCAAGTTACTTTGCTGCATTAATATGGAGACACAGGTTTTAAACTGGGGCTAACCCACCCATATTGGCCAATACCAGTAGCATTATCTATACATGTGCTCCAAAGATCCTGGCAAATTTACTGTTCGCCAGCCTCTGCAACACAATTATTTATGATCTCTTTGTGTTGTCAAAGCAGAGCCCTTTTCGCACCTTTTTCTCACTCAAAGAAGATATGTTCTCACGGCCTGGCAGAAGAGGCCCAAAAATAAAATGACCACTTATATGATGAAATCAGCCTTCCTTATCTAAAAATATATTCTTTGATTTCAGTGTGGCCCGGTGATACCATGATAGCACAGCAGGTTTAACAGAAGGTATCTATAGTAAAGTTTCAAGCACAATGACCAATAACAGAAGTTTCAAGTGCACAAAATATACAGCAAACCCATTCTGTTCTTTCAGTAAGGTGTAAAGGCCTCAATCTACTAAGCTAGGAATTTTGCACCTACATTGACTCTGCTCTCTAGCAAGGCTGCTCACTGAACATGTGCTCTCTCTGGGCCCGATTCACAGAACTAACTTAAGACAAAATCCTAAACTTACTAACATTTTGGTGTTTACAGAAGGCACTTACTCATTTTGGTATTCACAGAAGGCACTTGCTCATTTCGGTATTCACAGAAGTTAGAAGTCCTAACTTTAGAACTCCTAAATATGTTCTGTGAATACAGAAAGTCTTAAAGTTAGGATTTTTCTCAGTTTAGGAGTAGTAAAGTTAGGACTCCTAACTTTAGGACTCCTAAATGCTCTCTGTGAATACCGAAAGTCTTAAAGGTAGGATTTTTCTCAGTTTAGGAGTCCTAAAGTTAGGAGTCCTAAAGTTAGAGGTCCTAACTTTGCTACTCCTAAACTGAGAAGAATCCTAATTTTAAGGCTTTCGGTATTCACAGAAGGCATTTAGGAGTCCAAAAGTTAGGACTCCTAACATCTGTGAATACCGAAATGAATAAGTGCCTATGGGAATACCAAAATGAGTAAGTGCCTTCTGTGAATACCAAAATTGTAGTAAGTTCAGTAGTGTCCTGTTGAGAGACAGTGATTTTGTGACGTCCCAGGCACTTACACAATGCCCAGGACAGAGATTCTAGAATGGATATAATGGAAAGTCCAAACAATTTGCAATTTATTTATTATTTGTTTGTTTGTTTTTTTGTTTTGTTATTTAATAGCGTGAACATGCCCGGGCAGACCTGGCACCCTTGTTTATTACACGGGTGACCAGGGCACTCACAGCAATGCCCCACTTTGACTACAATTATACAGACACCATATCAAGTCTTTCCTTCCCCGGCAACCTGAGGTAGACTGAAGCCACTCAGTCTCTGTGCTCATCTCTGTCATTCACACAACAGTAGAGATAGAAAATGCTTCCCAAAATAGGATATAGAAAAACACAGGAACAGACAGGGTCCCGTTGGCATCGCTTACACTTATCTGCCCCTCCACCCCAGAAAGAAAGGTGCCCACATCTTCACAGCTGATGAGACACGTCTCAACATAGCGATGGGAATATATATATTTTGATGTCAGGTTAGGATGCTTATGATATGATGTTGAGCATCCCTATGCCTCTTCAGGGTGGTGAGAGAAAACAAAGAGGACAGAAGAGAGAGGCAGAAGAGAGAAAGAGGCAAAAAAGTCAGAGAAGTTGAAAATTGTGGAAAGGGTCATGGGACCTCGTTGTGTCAAGTACCTTGCTTATACAGAATGTACAACATGCTAAGGCCATTTCAAAGCACTGCAGTGGAAAAGAAGAGGGTAGGGAGAGCGACATAAGAGGAAAAAGAACTGACCCTGTAAGGGGATGTGGTAATGAGAAGCTGTGGTGAAAGAAGAAACAGGATCAGCTTTGTTTCTCCAGGAGTTTTATGTAGCGGTGACAAGCCAATTTATGGCAACTTATTCAGGGCAGTCTACAGATATATTATTATTATTATTACATTTCTTATATAGCGCCAGAATCGACCCCCGAAGGGGTATCTCCGCGCTTGCCTTGGGAACCCGTCCTGGTTTTTCCCTGTGAGATAGCCCCTACAGGGCATCCCCAAGGTGAAAGCCAGGCATCCCGCCGCGGGGGGGGCGTTGTGGAGATTAAGCAAGCTTAATGCCCAGAGTTGCAGAGTGTGAACCCATGATTAGGTCAGGCACCGAAGCGAGAATTATCGAGTCCGTGGACATATGAGCTCAACACCCTGCCGCGTCGGGAATCGAACCCTGGTCCCGGGTCTGACCTCTGCTTCAGGGTCTGCCTGCTCTAACCAGTGAGCCACACTTCTCCACTCAAAGTGGTATCCAGGCAGTCAGAGCGAGCGCTGTGCATCATGGGTATACAATGGGGAGTGAGCCCTCTCTGTGGTGGCTCTTTTATCACTCCAGTATTCCTGAGTGACTATGAGGGCCAAGCTGAAGCTCTACTGCAAAGTGTGGGACTATACACATGCACAGATGGGTGTGAGCTTGAGTGTGAAGCCTTCTGAGTGCAAACTCCCTAAGCTAGCGTTTGGTCACAATAGAAGCCCTACAAGCTGCTTTGGGGTGGCCATTGCTTGTTCTGTGGACCAGCCACCTCTCAGGTCAGAGTTGGTGACTTAAACGAGGAATACCACAGGGAGTTGCTGTCCATTTTTCCGTTTTGCTGTTGTTGTCAATTTAAAAGAAATTGACTCAATGATCAAAGCTGCAACCCAAGGCGTTTGTCAAACTACTGGTGATGAGGGCGTTCTTCTTTTCACAGCACCATGTCAGATTTGCAACTCTTTCGGGAAGGCGTTATTTGCCATGGCGGTGCAAATGATACTGTAAAAAAGTTTCACGTGTCCCTCCTGTTGTTCTGTTAATTTTTCAATGCACCAAGAAGGGAGATACTGCGGCCATCAAGTCATCGGGGGGCGGCAAACAACTTTGTTATTGTCATGCTTTTTTGCTCAACAATACATCTAGCAGGTGGCGCGCGGCTAAGCCCGCGCCTGTCCCCATCTCCAGGGTGCCGAGACATCCCTCAAAGTTCCTGCGCGAGGAATCTGCTGCTGGGTCTCGTGTTGTAAAGGCACGCGAGCATCTGCCGCGCGCTCTGTTCCATTACCATTCATACAATTAACTCCTGCCGCTCTCGGCCCAGCAGCCAGTGCGTGGAATTCAATGTTATTGCCTTTTTAACAATGCTCATTATCATTCATCCAAAGTTCCACTTTCACTCCCTCCCACTCAGAGGAAAGAACTTTTTCTCTCTCTCCAATTTTGCCCCCGAAATGCAGAACAGCTTTTTGATAAAGGCTGGATTGACACACGCTCGTTGCAACCTAGAATCAACTTCAATATACAATAGCAGAACAGCCCACACCAGCGATTCATCTTTGTACTTTCCCTGCAATGTTTTTTCTTTGTTTCATCCTGTAATGAGAATAGTATTTTACTGTCATTAGGCAGTTTAATGATCTATTCAGCATAATGCCTTTTCTTTCCCGGTGTCTTAAACAAAAACAAAATTTTTTTTTTTTTTGCTCGGCATTATTTGCTAGCATTCGGTATTATTTTTAATCCACTCTGTTCTTGTCTGAAAAAAGCATTCTTTTCTGTATAATGTGGACAAAGAGCAAAACAAATCCGCTTCCAACTGGATTTCTGCGGGATAAGAAGCTATAATTTGGCAGATTGCTTTCTGTAATGTTTTGAATAAGAATCCGTAATCAAATATTCCGCTGGCGACGAGCGCATGCAAACAGCGCAGCGGGCTTGATTAAAGCACTCCAAACACGGGCTCACATCTGCAGCGCTTTATGAGCACAAAGGCGCGCGCATCATGCCAGGGCAGGGGCGAACCACTCCGGCAGTGGGCTGCAATTATGGAATTGTTGCCCAGAACGCACGAGCGCTTTCGAGCTGGCCTGTGACACGTGCCACTCAGTGGCTGGAAATATACTGACTGACTGCCATCTCTTTGCACCAAAATAAGGACAACCGGGGAATCTCCAGGCGCCCCGACGTGCTGTCTGTCCACCAAAGGCGCCTCCGCGCCTCGCAGGGGCTATGAAGCGCTATGGAAATATTGCTTAAAAGAAATAACATACGGCATCCTTCTGAAATATGTATTTGGATACTGAGGGATGAATTAATGTATCTAAAAATGCCAATTCGGAGATATGCCAGGCTCAGAAAACCACTCACAAACATGCAAAAAACAGAGGACAAACAGATTTGAGCACAAACGTTTTTTTTTATATTTTTCACCCTGCCCTGTTGGCACGTTCATCTGTACACCTGCACTTCCGATTGCCTGTAACAAAATTGGTTTGTCTTAGCAGTTAAAGGCAGTTACACAGTGTCCAGCCTCGCGGAACTTTATCGCTGCCCATAAACGCTGACAGGATTTTTCAAAATGTCTCCTCGCGCAGCAATGCCTCGCGTCGTGGCCAGGGAGAGCCAAGGCCGATATTGCCAGCACAATCCCCTGGGACTTAATTTAGAAGGATAGGATCTCAATAGAGAGAGAGGGCTTTAAATTGGCACGTCTCCCCTGGCAGCCCCCACCACTTTCCAAGCTCACCCTCCTCTGTTGACCTCATCTGCTGTGACAGATGTGAGGATGTGGAGGGGCTGAAAGAAGACGTCCCAATCAATAACGCGGAGCGACAGAGGCAGCGCCGCACTTGTTCCACTCCCAGAAAAGCTACATCTGCTATAAACTCCTGTAACCAGGGACAGGCCAGAAAGGGCAGCGTAATAAGTAACAAGACACACCAAGCAGCAGCCAGAAATGCACCACAGCAGCAGGAATGCATAATAAGTGTGGAACTATGCTGCATTCATGTCATTAATAATGCATGTTACACGATTCAATCTAGATTATAAATACAATTAGATGCCATTAATAATTCATAATCACTCAGCACCCTATTGTTAATTATTTTCTATATGCTCCTTTGCTGTACATGACTTTTCATTCTTCTGCATTTGTCAATGTGAATTAATACTGTAATTTTCAAAAATCGAGGGTTTCTGACTTGTTTCTCCCTGAAACATTGCTTAATATTCATGAGTGTGTGAAAGTAGCTGTTGGGCATTTGGAAACAGTGATTGGACGGTCACGCATGTCGCAGCCAGCCGGGCATTGGATGGAGTAGACCTGTGAACAGCATCTTTCCAAACTAGAGGTGGGCAGATGGGCTAATTCACAGAGAACCAAGCCAGTGTAGAGCCAGAGCTCTGGCTTGGCTCTAAGAGCCGAAGCACGAGCCGAGCCAACAAAAGATTCAGCAAGTAAACCATGCAACAAACGTCCTGTGAAAGTATGATGAAGACTCTTTGAAATTAAACCAGTTTTTTTAACCTTTCATGTATGTGCATTAGATTATAGGTCTGTAGTTTGTGCCATTTTCTGAAAATAATAGTTTCTAAACATGAACTACTAAGCATTCACGAATATAGGTATGCCCTGAGGACGTCGCCATGAGTGAAGCAAGGAGTATCTTGGTTATGTACATTGTATATGTAGCCAATGTTGTTGTTACAAGTTAATCCACATTATTTGCTTTTCAATGATATATAAGTGGCATTTTGGTTTAGCAGATTGTAAATTGAATTATTTCAAGGGGCCCAAGACTGCTCACGCAAGAAAACTGAGTCAAAGTTTTGCCCAGGAAAACAACTTTGATCAAGGGAGGAAGCTGAGATTTGCCCCAGGTTTCATTATTATACACTATGCAAATTAGCCTCTAGACGGATAGCTTCTTCATCTTCAGCTATACATTGACGATCTGAATATGAGGTGCCATCTGATGATCCATCCCATGGCACAAGCAACATGACCTGTGGTGGCCCTGGTGTTTGTCATGTAGGGACAGGAAAGAGGCAGGAAAGTGACTGAGACTGCCCTCCTCAGAAACTGGCCTCCATCCCTCCTTGCAGGACCCGAAATGGCTGACCCCGTCTTGGAGTCAGAAACCACATCAAAGCTTGGCTCGTTTTCAGGGTGGACTGAGCTTCAGGGGACTTGTGTTGGGGCAGAGCCAGGCATCTGCCTCGAGCCGGGATTGAACCTTTAGTTGCTCGCTCACCTCTAATTGAAACTGCACGATTGGTTACCACCTGTTCAGAGTCTTTCGGAAGCAAGCAGCACACTCCTGTTAACACCATTGATCGAAATTGGTTCACTGAAGCACCGCTCTTTGTATGGGAAGATTTCTTCAATTTTATGCAAAATTGAGTTGCGAACGCAAACTCCTTTGGTCTTAAATCTAGATTTCAAGTTAGATGAAAATTATTAGCTCCCAGGCTTTTTCTCCACATGATTTAGGCAAATCGTGCGGGTAAAGAGCCTGCATTTCGAGTTTGCATACCTCAAAATGGGGACCAACATGCACAAATAGTGTGGTATTCCCCATTCGAAAAGTATGACTGGTGGGCAGATTGCACTTATGTTAAGAATCAAACCATGAACTATTGGTATTTACGGGGTGCATATTTTTTTTGATTGGGAAGTTACCAAATCCAAGGTCCAGGCTAGGAGTGGTAGTGTGTCATGGGTAAACGCGGATGCTAGGACTGGCTTCTCGGGAACTCTCAGGAAAATCAACGCCTTAGAAATGTGTTCAGAGCAACAGAGTCACAGGAAAGGATGAGGGAGGTTGCTTTGGAATGCCAAATAGGCCCGGTTATTGTAAAAAAAAGTGGCACACATTTGTCGATTGCACCTTTTTGCAAAACACTGCTTCAATGTTATTATGGGGGGGGGGGCTCTAAAAGAGGCATGTTTTCGTAACTTCACTCAGATTAACAAAAATGCAAATGCTAGCAGGACTCTTTGTGTACGGATTAGTTCTAAAGGACGAAATACACCTGAATATAAGTGAGGTCACTTCTGCTCAGACCCCCTGACCCTGCTCAATCCACATACATGAATGTGTGGGATCAGCGAGAGGCTGGAAGTGACACCTCAGCCTTCTTGGTCAAAGGGAGGTAATAGAGGCCCCTCTGCAACAGGAAAGGCCACTCAGGACCCCACTGGGCCGCTGTCGGCATCTGAACAGCACAGACAGCCTAAATCGGCCACCATGCTGCCCAGGAAAGTGGCCCACAGCTGCAACTCAGAAACCGGCCCATCGAGCATTGCCGGTGCCAGCCTTCCCAAACCTACCCCGACGGAAAAACTCCAGAATACCCTGACATTCGCGAGAATTGCTTGCTTGCATTATTGTAAGGACTCTCTGTATCTCACCAGATGCCCAGGCCTTGCAGGAGACTTGGAAGGGCTGCTGCTTTTCATCTCATCCGGATTGCAAACCGGGATGGATGAATCGAGAAACCCGCAGGCAGTCAAACTAACCTCAAGGTAGAAGGAAAGGTGACACGTTTAACATACACGGTATTACAAACGTTTCAATTCTTTGGATTTTGAATTTACGAGGAGGTTAATGAATATGACAAATAATTATCATAGCTAATAACCTAGTTTGATGCACATTTCCATTAAGCATATGTGCCTTTTTTATTTAACCACTGTGAAAGTGACAGGCATTTGTATTTGTATGTAAGTATGTATGTATAAACCATTTTGTAACGCGCTCCGTTACTTGGGAGTATCCTGGCGCGAGTTTCTATAACAAAGCTTATATTTAAGGAATGCCTTCAATATTTCAACTGACAGGCCACTCAAATATAAACCTTGCATTTAAGGGGCGGAGTCAAAGATGCTAATCTAGAATAGAAACCATAGTAATTATAGGCTGTAAGAGTGAAGGTAAACCAAATTCACCAAGGTAAGAGGCAGCTAATTAGGCCTCATCAGAAGGAAGAACCAATGGCTTTTTTTTCAGTTCGCTGCAGTCGCAGGGCCAAGAAAGCAATATCTTAGGTGAGAATGTAAGTGTTCACACTTAGGGCTTGATTATGAATCAGGTTAAGAAGTGATCCCTTGTGGCATACCACTCAGCCCAAACTTCCAGGATGAGGAAGTGCCAGGTTTGATTTTACAGACTGGAAAATCCACCCAGCATAGTTGCAGAAGGATTGGACAGGAAACACAGCCCCGTTTCAACCGCAATCCATGCCTAAACCCATCCTACAGTATGAAGTAACATGGAATGCCCTTGCATCTCAGTTCACACCCTGACCTGCCCACAGCAACCACTCCCATATTCATTCCCACCCCGTTCAGTATTCTCAATCTGCACAAATGCTCCCATTTGCCACCTTGTCAAAGCAGGGTGTAAATGAAAGCAACAATTCATAGGGAATAGGGCATGCCATGCAGAATTTGGCCCAGAAAAACAAAACAGATCCACATGGTAATTTCTCATTCCATATTGATTAACAAGTAGTGGCTCAATTTAGGTCACAAGATCTCTCCGAGTCTAAATCTGGTCACTCTTAATTGAGGCACAGCATTTGGCCTATTTGTAGCATTATTTGTGCTGATAGACTTTTTTTTACTTGCACTGCATTGCACAAATAAAACAATGCAGAAGTTATTGATGGCAAAAACGACAAGAGGGTAGCAACAGAGAGCAGGTGTATGTTGGCACCACTCTAGTATATAAAAATAAGCAGGGGTGCTGAGGCCACCCCAGTAACAAGAACATAAAAAGGTGGCCTGCAGCAACCCACATTCACACTATTGGTCACAGTACACCCCAAAAAATCATACCGAACACTCAGCTACTGCAACACCGACGAGCAGGTAAGAAGAAAAGGCACAAAAAGAAAATGAAGATGTCACCCTGGGGCAGTCTCCCACACGTAGATTGCATCAATGTATGTCCGCAGTGAAATATATTTGCAAGTTCGTAGACACTGTTTAATCAGCCTACAAAATAAAGCTGGTGTCCAAGCTCCTGATATGGATGAGAGGGTTAGCATGCAGGAAACACCCTTTTGGTTAGTGACTACACCAAATGCATTTTAATGACTCCACAGCCAAGACCAGTGTAGAGGGTATTGTGGTGAATTACAACAAGGGAGACTAATGAAGGGTCCTCTATGTAGTAGATGTGTGGTAATAGGACTCTGTATGTAAGTCTGAAAACTGAAGCCAGTAGGATGCAAGTTAGATGCCCCTGGTTTGGCACGGCACATGATGGAGGACGAGGGCAGCTTCCCTAAACAATGGAAGTGTATTGCCTGCATTCATGTGGCTGGAGGATGGCAATCAAGACACTTAAGTGAAGAGTATGGAGACAGGGCTACTTTTAAAATTACATGAAGATTTGTTAACAAGAGAATGCTCATTAATTCTCGATGAGCACTGCCATTTGCTCGACAGAAGGGGACGAGCATTGGGTTTTCAGTTTCTGTTGTGTGACATGAGAGAGATTCCCTGTCAGGCATATCCTTTTGTCTGTCCCTGATTAAGAAATCACAGGTTGGCATCCATGTGCAAAAAAACTTCACACTTCATTGTGCCTATGTATCCAGTGCTACCTGCCGTGAGAAGCACCACTTTACACAAAGGTATTGTTGGGAGAGCAGTCTGAGAAGGACACTTGAAAGAGAGCTACCCCAAACTGGTCCTAAAGTTTTAAGCAGTGGATCCACATCCCTTATTTAGAAAATGTGTATAAAAGTATGATCCAAGTTCTTCAATACCAAGTAAGATAGTGTTCTACAGAGTACTCGAAGGACTGCTGAGTGACCAGGAATGGGGGCTGCCTAACAACCAGTTTCCTAGTGATGAGGGGACATCACCAGAAGTCTGCACGTAATGCTGGAGGAACTGAGGGTCAACCTAACACCTATAAACCTGCTGTACACAATTTAGGAGAAATGCAGGAGAAGGCTCAACTGCCAGACCTGGTTTTCTGTCTGCATGGGATTTGCGCAAGTAGAAGTCCGGACAAGCGGAGGTGTCTGGAAGGTTTATGAAAGCAGCTGTTATTATGGAGGTATGCTTGGCTATGGTTATTTAGTGCTTTGAAGGTATGGGTGAGTGTGGGAAAGTGGGGGGTTGTTGCAGTACCCCCCACGTTTTGCCTGACATTTGATGCAACTTTGACTGTAGAGTACTGGGTTCCTGCTGTCCAGATTCCCAGTACCAGTGTTCTTACCCTAAAACTGTATCACAATTCGTAGCTTCAGACCCAACTATAAGTCCCTAGTAAATGGTACCCTGGTACCTAGGGCATGGTGACTGTAGAGGGTCTCCTAGGGACCATTCACCAGGGCAATGCTGACTGCCATTGCAGTCTGCATGCCTTGGTGCAGATTAAAACGACTACAGTTGACATGGCACTCTGCCTGTGTTCCATGTCCAAGCAGCACTGCTCAAAGTACAGGTAAGTCACCCCTCTAGCAGGCCGTACAAACCCTAAGGCAGGGTGCACTGTATCTCAGGTTTGGGCATACCTGCATGAGCAGATATGCTCCAAAAAGATCTAAGTCTATTCCTAAATATTGTAAGTACCATTGAAGCCATAGAGAGTACATGGGCTGGACACTCACCAACTCGAGTTCTCCAGCACCACAATGGCTTCACTGAACACAGGAGTGTTTGGTAGCAAACAACTCCTCTCAATAAATTCCCACTGATGCCTGTGGGATTTATTGAAACATGTACCCAGAGGGCACCTCAGAGGTGCCCCCGGAAGTTATACCAACCCTAGTGTGGTCTCTGTCTGGCTTTAGGCAGCCTGTCACCACCAGACATGTTTCTGTACCGCTGGGTCAAGAGCCCCTGCTTTCTGAAGCCAGAGACAAAGCACATCCTAGGGGGATGTGTCACCGTCCTCCTCCAGGGTAAGCATAGTGCTTCAGAGGGGAGCTTCAATCAATCAATCAATCAATCAATCAATTTATTAAGCGCGCTACTCACCCGCTAGGGTCTCAAGGGTCTGGGGGGGGAGGGGTCCGTTACTGCTCGAAAAGCCAGGTCTTGAGTTGCTTCCTGAAGGAGAGATGGTCCTGGGTCAGCCGTAGGTGGATGAGGAGGGAGTTCCATGTCTTGGCCGCCAGGTAGGAGAAGGATCTTCCTCCGGCTGTGGCTCTACGAATGCGTGGTATGGTGGCGAGGGCAAGGCTGGTCGATCGCAGCTGGCGGGTGGGCATATAGAAAGTGAGGTGGTTGTTGAGGTACTTGGGGCCCAGGTCGTGGAGAGTCTTGTGTGCGTGGGTGAGGACCCTGAACGTGATCCTCTTGCTGACGGGGAGCCAGTGCAGGTCTCTGAGGTGGGCGGAGATGTGGTTGTGGCGGGGGATGTCCAGGACGAGTCGTGCTGAGGCGTTCTGTATGCGCTGGAGTCTTTTCTGTAGTTTGGCTGTGGTTCCCGCGTAGAGGGTGTTCCCGTAGTCCATTTGGCTGGTGACGAGTGCCTGGGTGACCGTCTTCCTGGTTTCGGTGGGGATCCATCGGAAGATCTTTCGGAGCATGCGCAGGGTGCTGAAACAGGATGACGAGACGGCGTTGACTTGATTGGTCATAGAGAAGGAGGAGTCCAGGATGAAGCCCAGGTTTTGTGCGTGGTCCGTTGGCTTGGGGGTGGTGCCCAGGGCAGGGGGCCATCAGGAGTCATCCCAGGTGGAGGGGATGATCCCAGGATGAGGACTTCCGTCTCGTCTGAGTTCAGTTTCAGGCGGCTGTTCTTCATCCACTCGGCGATGTCTTTTATTCCTTCGTGTAGGCTGGCTCTGGCAGTGGCGGGGTCGTTGGTGAGGGAGAGGATCAGCTGGGTGTTGTCGGCGTAGGAAATGATGTTAAGGTTGTGTTGGCGTGCGATGGCCGCGAGGTGGCTCATGTAGACATTGAAGAGGGTGGGGCTGAGTGAGGATTCTTGAGGAACGCCGCAGATGACTTCGGTGGCTGCGGATCGGAACGGGGGGGAGGCGGACTCTCTGGGTTTTTCCGGCGAGGAACGAGATGATCCACTCGAGTGCCTTATCTTGGATTCCGGTGTTGCTGAGGCGCTGTATTAGGGTGCGGTGGCAAACTGTGTCGAACGCTGCAGAGAGGTCCAGGAGGATGAGGGCAGCTGTTTCACCTTTGTCGAGCAGGGATCTGATGTCGTCGGTGGCTGCAGTGAGGGCGGTCTCGGTGCTGTGGTTGCCTCGCAAACCGGACTGTGAGGGGTCGAGGGATCCCTTCGTCTCTAGGAAGGCGGTGAGCTGTTTGTTGACGGTCTTCTCGATGACTTTGGCAGGAAAAGGGAGGAGTGAGATGGGGCGGAAGTTCTTGTGGTCGGTGGGGTCCGCTGTCGGTTTCTTCAGGAGGGCGCTGAGCTTGGCATGCTTCCAGCTCTCCGGGAAGGTGGCGGTGGCGAAGGAGATGTTGATGATGTCCCGGAGTTGGGGTGCGATGATGGAGTCGGCCTTGTTGAAGACGTGGTGGGGGCAGGGGTCGGTAGGGGATCCGGAGTGGATGGTGTTCATCGTACGGGTGGTGGCTTCGGTGTTGACCGAGGTCCAGTTGCAGAGGGTGGTAGTGGGGGGCGTTGGTTCGGTGGTTGGGTGCGTGGTCTGTGCACCGGAGCTGTTGTGTATGTCAGTGATCTTGCGGTGGAAGAATGAGGCGAGTGAGTCGCAGAGGTCTTGCGAGGGTGTGATGTCGTTGTTTCTGGCGCTGGGGTTAGAGAGCCCTTTGACGATGCTGAAGAGTTCCTTGCTGTTGTGGGTGTTGTTGTCCAGTCGTTCTTTGAATGTTGTTCTTTTGGTGGTGCGGATCAGCTGGTGGTGTATGCGGGTGGCGTTCTTGAGGGCTGTCATGTTTTCTGTAGTCTGGTCGTGGCGCCAGGCTTTTCTGAGGGGGCAGCAGTTTTTCTTGGATATTTTGAGTTCGTTGGTGAACCACAAGGCTTTCTTGCTGCCGGGTCTGCTGGGTGGGTTCTTCAGAGGTGCGAGGTCGTCGGCGCAGTTGGTGAGCCACTGTGTGAAGTTGCGGGCTGCTTCGTTGGGGTCCGTTGCGCTGGCGGGAGGGTTCTGGCTGAGGGAGGTGGTGAGCTAGTCGGCGGTGATCTTGTTCCAGCTCCTGCGGGGACCCTGTTGCGGGTGGTGGTGGGTCGTGGTTCTCCTGAAGTTGAAGTGGACGCAGCTGTGATCGGTCCAATGAAGTCCGGTGGAATGGCTGAAGGAGATGTGCTTGCTGGAGGAGAAGACGGGGTCAAGCGTGTGGCCGGGTTAGTGGGTGGGGGTGTTCACCAGTTGCTTGAGTCCGAGGTTGGCGAGGTTGTCCAGCAGGGTGGTGGTGTTTCTGTCATTGTTGTTTTCCAAGTGGAAGTTCAGGTCCCCTAGGAGGATGTAGTCAGAGGAGATGAGGGCGTGCGGGCTGATGAAGTCTGCGATGGCTTCGATGAATTGTGTGCGTGGTCCCAGGGGTCTGTAGATGAGAGTGCCTCTGAGGGTGGTCTTGGGGTCAGTGTGTATCTGGAAGTGGAGGTGCTCGGCAGCGGTGAGGGTGACGTCAGAGTTGGTCGTGATGCGGATGGTGTTCCTGTGGACGATGGCAATGCCTCCTCCGGTCTGGTTGACGCGATCCCTCCGGGTGATCTTGTATCTGTCCGGGATGGCTATGGCGATGTCGGGGGCTGAGGAGGCGTTCATCCAGGTTTCCGTGAGGAAGGCGACATCTGGTGATGTTGTGTCGATCAGGTTCCAGAGTTCGACGGCGTGTCTGTGGACGGAGCGGGCGTTGAGCAGGTTGCACTTGAGGTGGTTGTTGCTGGTGCCTGGCCTTTCAGGTGCGGTGCAGGTCCGCAGGCAGGTGAAATTGCAGGCTTGGCAGGTGAAGGGTCCGTGGGTGCGTTTCGGAATGGCTCTGTAGCAGGCGGGGTTCCGGCCAGGTTTGAGTGCGTTTAGGGTGGCGGCGGCATTAGTCCGTCGTGTGGGCTGGCAACGTCGAGGGCCAGGGGTCCTGGCGCTAGGCGCGGTCCAGACGCGGACGGGCGAAGACGGGCTTGCCTTTGGCGCACCCGCTGCACGTATTCGCTGCGCGTACGCGTGGACTCTGCCATAAATGGCGAAGTGGGAGGGAGGAGCAGCTGGGAGGCGGGTGCGGGGCGGCGAATGGGAAGGTGGCACCGGGGAGAGGGGGCGGGGCCGCAGGGGGGCAGTGGCGGGTATCGGTGAGCGGGGGAAAAGCACAGGGAACTGGAGGCGAAGGGGTGAACAGGCTAGAGACACGGGCGGAAAGAATCAGGAGGACAGAGGCGCAAAACACAGAGCAGAGCCCAGAATCCCCAGTTGCAGGAGCAGCGGCAATTCACGGGCAGAGAGGCGCAAGGACTACAGGACCCAGAGTCCTCAGCTGCGGGAGCAGCGGCGAACCTGTGAGTGTAGCAGCAGTAGCGGGGGGTGCCTGGGCACACTCACGGGGGAGTCTGCGCAGCGTGTGGAGTGACCGGCCCTGGAACACTCCACACGCCTGGTCGCCTTTGTAATACAACCACAGCCTCTGCAGCTAGCAGCAGATGGCAGGCCCAAATTCTTTTGGTGTGAAAACCAAGATAGAATAGGAGGTGTGCCCCTTTTCGCCAACCCCACACCTCAGGTGCAGGAGTCAAAGTTAAGCAAATTTTTTAGTGACTACCATCTTGAAGATGGTGGCACTGATCAAATCAGGGCTAGGGCTATGTCCCCCACCCACAGAAGGGTGACATAATAGTGGGTGTAGACACCCCAGTTAAGGAACCCAATGGTCCCTACCTGTTACAGCCCTGTAACACCCCTAAATCCAGTATTTAGGTGGCTCCCTCAGACACTAAAATCAGATCTATGATGACCGAAGAAGCCCAGTCAGTGAAGAGCCGCACCGGCATGAGAGAAGAAGGACTAGGTGCTAACTCTGCACCAGCCCTGCCCGCCTGTCTGCTGTCTTTCGCCTCTACTACAAAAAGATTAGTCGCCCTGAAGGCCCAGTGATGTCCGAAGGCCTAGGTAGACTGCCTGCCTTCAATAAAGACTCTAAATCTCCCAAGCACAGCAGATCTATCCATAAAAAAACATCTACAAAGAAAAGAATCTGCCCTAAGGAAACGTGAACTCACCCCCGATCTGCCTTTGCACCCAATACCCATGTCCCAATTCCAAAAGGCCCGCCAGTCCTGTGAAGGTTCCCTATTACTTCTGAGCACAAGTCCACCATTGGCTGACCCCTGACAGACTCCACCTTGACGCCTGCAGCCTAATCTTGAAGACCCCCACTGACCTTGACCTGCCCAGAAAGCTGTTTTCTGATGCCTAACTCCACCCCTGCACCCGAAGCCCCTGTGCCTTGGGGAGTTGACTGAGGGTGACCTGAGCAGCAGTGGGGTTTGTTGGTCCAGCCTCCTGGTCTGAGCATGCAGCCATATTTAAACCTCAATCTCCCCCATTGAATTGCATTAGGCGCCAGACGATGTGTTGGCACTCTGCACCCGGCCATGCCAGTGCAGCTGAGGGTGTAAGTTTGGTGCTGCATTGTGACTCCACTTGCACTTACTTTAATTCCTAGAGATCGACTCCTAACACCACCTCACTCACCTGTGATCAGCACATCTTTGAGAAACCCTAGCCTCGATAAATTAACATTGGGCACCAACTTCAAATCTGACCTCAGCACCCAGCCGCCCCAGTGCCACTGGTGGTGTAGTTTTGGTGCCAATCTGAACCTTTCCTGGTGTTGACCTGAAACCTCAAAGACTGGAACTGCAGGTCCTGTAATAAGCTGAAAAGCCACACCCTTGTTTTCCTCCATAGATTAACATTGCAAAGCTTGAAAATGGCAAGGTGTCCACTTTTTAAACTATTAAGTATTTTTCCTGAACAACATACTTACGTTTTTGCAAACATCTTGGTCTTACAATAAATCTTGAAAGAAGTTTATTTTTCTAAAATTGGTGCGGATCTCCTTTTTTAGTTGTATGTCATTTATTAGTCACTGTGTGCATAACAAATGTCTTACACTCCTCTGTGTTAAGCCTAAGGCTGCTCACCCATGCTACCAAAAATAGAGCCCTTAAGCTTTACATTGAGCTCTGGGGAAATCTCTTCATTGTGTGCACAATATAACCACTTTATGGTATACCAGTAAGAAGCTTGAATCACACCTGTTTGTGAATGTGGAGCCAGTGTAGCTCCTTCAGGTGTGGTGTGAAAGGTTGAGAGTGATTCTGGCAAACAAGTTCTGAATGGTCGGCAGCCTTCTAGTGAGTTTTTTGCTGATCCCGGCTTAGAGGGTGTTCTCACAGTCCAGCTTGCTTGTGACTATGTACTTTGTGATGGTTTGTCGGCTGCTGATTGGGAGGCATTTGAAAATCTTCCTCAACAACTTTAGGGTATGGAAGCATAAGGCAGTGACAGCATTGACTTGGGCAGCAATGTCAACTTTACAGTCAATGATCATTCAAGGTTCTTGGTAGGGTGTTGGAAGTGGGTGTTGGTCCTTGCACTCTTGGGCAAAAGGTGGAGTCTCACGGTGATGTGCACTTCCTAAAGATCACAATTTTGGTCTTGTTGGTGTTCTCTTTAGATAGCTGGTCTTCTTCCAGTAGGCCATTTCAGTAATGCGGGCATTGAACTTGATCTGAGTACTGCCTTTCTTCTCTGTGAGTGAGAGAATGAGTTACGTGTCATCTGCGTAAGAAAGGATGTCGATATTGTGAGAGTGAATGATGCTGACTAGAGGACTCATTGATGTGATGAAGAAGGATGGGCTCAGGAAGAATCCTTGCAGAACTCTGAAGATAAGCTTGTGGGCGTTCAAGGTGTACGGTGCCAGCCTGACTGACTGGGTCCTTCTGGTCAGGAAGGAGCAGATGCATCAGAGTGCATATCCTTGTATTCTGATGGTGTGTATGTGTTGGATGAGGATGGGATGGGAGACTGTGTCAAATGCTGCAAAGTTGTCCAGGAGGATGAGGGCCACCAAGTCTCCTCTGTCCAGAGTCATGTGGACGTCCGTCATTGCAGTGATGAGGAAGTTTCCATGTTGGAGTTAGGTCTCAAACCAGATTGAGTGGTGTTGATGAGTTGGTGGTCACTGAGGTATTCGGTGAGATGTCTGTTGATGATTTTCTCTAAGTCCTTGGCTGGGAACAGTAGAAGGGAGATTGGTCTATAGCTGGCGATCTTTTAAGTCTCCACGGAGGGTTTCTTCAGTAATGGTAGGATCTCCTGGTCTCTCACTATTGTTCTCAGTGAGAACCTCAAAAGTATGAATATGTTGTGTAACATTTTTCGGCTGGGTTGCAACTGCCTTATATGCACATTTAGTTAGGTTAGACTGCCAATGCCTCAGAGTGTGCATCAGTCTGAGTTGAACTATAGCTCTATTGCAGTGTGCATTTACCCAAGATGAGCTAAGTTTCCTAAGTTGGGCTGCAACTTCCTAGCAGTGTTCATTGGTCTGGTTGTGCTGCACATGCCTCTCCATGCCCATCAGCCTGAGTTGGACTGCAACATTTTTGATGTGCACACAACACCAAAGCCGCTCCCCCTGGGCCTCTGCTATGGGGCCTGAGGAACACATTTGGATTCCCCCACACATCCATATGAAGTGTGACAGGCACCCCGTGGTGCCTGGCACAAGGGGCATGGATGTGTAAAATATTCCAATTCCAGTTGCAGCTTGGTCTGCGGCCATTATTGAGGCTGTAGCACAAGCTTTAATTGGAAAAGGAATATTTTCGACCGCCGTGCTGACAGTCACATCGGAATACCGGGAGTGGAACCGCCGACTACTAGTCAGCGGTTTCACTTCCACTGCAATGTGTGTCAGACACCTGAATGAGCCCAATGTCTTTAAATATGGTTCCCATACGATTAGACCCAGAGTTTCAACCTGTGCCTCCACATGCTACCAGTACTTTGTACTATTTTTAACTTCAGACTAATTCTCTGTCAAGGACACTATGAGAGATGACATTCAGGAAGCAGATGATATATTTGATTTTCCAAAAATTTAAGACTAATCTAATATGATAAAGAATGGCTGTGGTGGCTTCCCCACCTTCAAGGAGCAAATCTGCTTAATTTGAAGAGGATCTGCTCTCATAGAAAGTGATTGGGTGCAGGGGGAAGCAGACTGGCACCAGTGTCACGTATGAGTATAAGCATCAGACTGGCCTAGAACAGTGAGGATCTGTAGCCCGTCTGACCTTGATTTAATCTTGAAGAAAGTGGACCATCTGAATAATAACCCTTCAGGGGCTCCAAAACCTTCAAGGGGCCCACATTTAAGCCGAAGGCCAATTACAAATTGTGAGATATGAGAGAATCAGGGCCTCGTCATCACATTATGCAGGGAGGTATTATTTTGTGTTACACCACTGCCCTTGATTTAAAACTGTTAGCACCAGTAAGGAAGGAGAGTGTCCTTCAAAGGTTGCTTCCTCCCAAATTCTCATTTTGTTGTACCTGCATCTCCTTTGCCCATGTCCAAGAGGGTTACCAGGCTATTCTTGCTCCTTTGTATGCCCTTCATGAGATATGCCCTGTTATACCCATTTCAGAAACATTGCACCCATACTTTCATGATGTACAGTTTAAAGACATTGTTGGTACACATTACGGCTTGATAGGATACATCTGGTTGCAGTATCACCCTGTCCGTTTATCGTGCACATAATATTGCTTTCTCTTTAGAGGCATAAAACTTCTTGACTGAGACTCCTAGGAAAGAGATATTTTCCCTGCATTAACTGAACACACTTGGCCTACATCTGGGAGAAGATGAACTGTTCTAATTCCATTTTGGAGTGTCTAGTCATGCCTTGACCAAGTCCGATAGTCCTAATTTCCTTAACCAGAGAATAACGAGCCTCGAATAACAGCCAGTTGTTTAACTACTTTCAACTTGGTCGACAACTAGTAACACCCCTTTCAGTGGTTTGAATCACCTAGTACACTTTTTAGGGATGTGCCAGTTGGGGTTTCGCACTGGTGTTTCAGAATTTGCTCCTACTCGGCCTTTAGAAGAAGCATATTGCTTTAGGTATTAACAGTGGCGGCCAGGACAGGTAAGAGCGGTGCGGGCTGGGAGCTGGGTGAGGGGGGAAGTCAAGAGATGATGGGATAAGTAAAAATTATTACAAAATTAATAAAACCACTTATCATGCGATTGCCGCATCGCCGACTCGGCAATGTGGCGAGCGCAAGGTAAGTGGTTTTATTTATTTATTTTTACTTATCCCGACGTCTGTCGGCACCCACACCCCACCCCACCGCTTTTACCTGTGCTGGCTGCCACTGAGTATTAATTTGCAAGAACATTAGCGATTTCAAGCTTGTGAATGATTATTTGTTAGTATGTTATTTGGATCTGAATACTATCACTTATCATAATATCAAGCAGTTGCTCTGATTCACACAAAATGGTACTTCATCAAATACGAAGGTTTTGCTCCTGCGGTATGTTGTTGTTTGAGCATAAAACCAGTGATTAAACAAACTACCTGTTGGTATTAAAGATATTTATTGATGCATGTCTACAACTGAATGAAATACTATGCAAATGTGAAAGAGAATTCAACGCCTTTGAATAATACTCCCTCATAGAGGCCTCAGTGTGACCAAAAGGGTCGATTTATTTTATATCAGTTTTGTAGAAAGATATTTTTCTGCTCTAATTTTCAGGAATTGGTTTTTTATTATGACTAAACCCGAGCATTATTTACTTCATTGGCAGCATCAAGACTAATATTACTTTTTTTCAGGCATATTGATTTTTGTGGCAAACACTTTTGACAAATGAGAACCATGGACTAATAGGTGGATTTTCATTTACAGCTTTCTACTGCCTAAAATCGACCATGTATTATAGTTCCCGTGAAAAATGAATGCTACTTGATTCATTGTTATGGGAGTCTACCATTTAATAATGAAATTCAACTGTGTACCTCCAGCTAATGCAAGTTGAACTTTTTTGCTCCTGCTTATTGAACTCTACACAGCTACATTCGATAATAAATGAAACCCAATCATGGATCCAACCATATTATGCCTCAGCCTCGAGACCATGTGTATATCGAGGCAATGTAGTTCTAATGCCACTGCTTAATTAGAAGTAGAACTATGCTAACCATTTGAAAGGAAATTAACTTGGTTAAAAAGTACATTTAAATTCATGTGAGATTTATATGCAAAATGTCAACTATTACAGACGTCACAACAGGAGATTGTGGTAGGAAACCTTTCATGGATGTTTGTATCAATATCAAGGACAATAATATTGACCTGCATTTATCGACTGCCATCATATCGGCAAGGGAAGCACATATAGAGAATTATTTATTTTCTATTCTTAATTTTACATCTACTAACAATGGCAAAATCGTGTATGTAAGTTATGGTCAGTATTAAAATTCAATACAGTGGTAGAATACTTTCCACCGAGGGAACACCATATCACCAGGTGAGAGGGATGACTATCGGAAAAGTTTAGAAACGAGCATCATGGGACTGGTTTTATGACATCAATCCTCATCAGCCAGGCTAGCTTGAATTCAGTGGCGCAGTGACTTCAGGACCTGGGTCTGACTACATCTGAGCTTTGCATGTCTCTCAAAGTTAGGGGCACCTACTCAAAATACAATTCAGCAAACTCAAAATGCCCACAATTTCGTCCTTCTTCTGCTTCATTCTCTCCACATGCACACAGTGATTCTTCTAGTCTGGCACTCTGGATTTCCAGACTTGTGCATGTCACTAGTTGATAGTTTAAGAGAAGTTGCCTCCAAAAGATCAAGTACTCGGGCATGTTTCTGGCCATCTGACTGGGAATCTGGACACAAATAGATTTGCCTGTTCAATGTCATTATTTTACCTTTTCATCGCTGACATGCCCAGGTCCTCTGATCCAACGGAGTTTTTAAGCAAACAAGAGACTTCTGCAAACTGCTCACTGAATACACATGACTTTATCCATAAGAAAGCACAGGCCAGAGCCTGTGCTTCATCAACGAATGGAGGACTAAACCTCAAATGCAAAGTCTCATGATGAGTCGGCAATGAGGCGAGCGCAAGATACATGGTTTTATTTATTTATTTATTTATTTTATTTTCAATATTTCATCGTTTGTCACTTTCACCACCCCGCCTCACCGCCCACTGTGCTTACCTGCACGGGCTGCCACTGGGTAGATGCCTGTGATGCTACTTCCTGGTCAGTTTGATCAGTTGAAGGTTTGGATGCTGAAGACTCGAGGGATCAGCACATAAAGGATGTGTGCTACTTTTGGAATTAGACAAATCTTTTTAATAAACATGGTCTACAGATTATCTGTGGTGATGAGTATGTCTTTGTTGGTTTTGCATATCAAGACTGAGATAGCATTAATTAATTTGAAATGAAGGGTGTCCTTCAGTATGTTTGGTGAGTGGGATGCATATTGGGTTGCTTGGTTTGGAGGTAGTTTGGTGTTGAGTGGGCTCTATGTGAGATATTTAATGGAGATGGTGCAAGCAGAGAGGATGCACATCGAGAATTATCCTGCTCCGATTGGCAGCATGTTTGATAAAGTGATTTTGTCCCTAAGACAGTTACCAGCCTTAGCAAACCCCAAAAAATCATTGTCCTCATCCCTTTCTGTTGTTAGCGATGATCCATTGGCGAGGTGGTCCAGTATGAGGGAAAAATTAAGGGCCATGGTGTAGCAGGAAAGGGTAGACCCTCCTGACTGGCTGTTTTGGGCAAAATGGGCAGGTACATCATGTGGCCTGCCCTCACCAGCTGTTTTGGTATGCTCACCAATTTACCAATCTCATCAAAAAGAACACCCTGGACGCATCATGTTTGTTCCCATAAAACTGATCATTGAGATAGTGATCGATTTTTCAAATGCATCATCAAAAAACATAACACTCCAATTGATACATTTTCCAACTGAGGCGCATTCATTCCTGGTCGTAAAAATGCTGCTTTTGTGCAATACATACCAATAGAAGAGTAACCCAAATAAAGACTATGAACACCAGGGGCCATGTTATAGACCTGTCACTATGTCCTGAGTCCTATAAATCGTGACAGGCTAGACATAGAAGCAAGCCCATAGTCTTACTTTTATTACTGGTCTGTCCCGGTTTGGCCACAGGACCTTATGCTTTTTAAAGAGGAGGGGGCTTATAAGTCCCTGGGGATCCCATCCCCAGGGCCTTTTTACATTACAGGAGGGGGGCCACGTGGCCCCCTCCACAAGACTTTTTAGACATTTGGCCCTGGGACCTCTTCCCTAGGGCCTTTCTTTTTCGAACAGGATGAGGGGCTGTGTGGCCTCCTTCCCTGAGGCTTGCTAGGCCCTGGAAATCCCATCTACCTGGATGCTTTAATTTATTTAAATTAAAGGCAAGTGGGCCATGTGGCCCCCCTCCTCAAGCCTTAAAAAAGCCCTGGGGACACCACCATCCCCAGGGTCATGTGTTCTTTTTAAAGGGAAGAGGGCCCGTCTTCGAGACTCTATCGGCTCTGGAGAACTCATCTCCTGTGCCTGCATTTTTAAAAGGTGGAGCCTTTGAACCCACCCAAGAAACCCATAATATACTTGTTGAGGACCGCAGGTGGAAACCCAAGACAACTACATACCCATCCATCTCCCCTCATACAGTGGGAGCTGGCAATGCTCCTGTCCAAGGGAGAAGCTACTAATGCTGAACCCTCCAGTTGGGAGAAATATTTTGATCTACTTCCCTGCCTGCATCAGTGTAGACAGGGAACCAGATCAAAAGTCTGCTCCCAGCGGGCAGGAGCATTTTCAAAGTTCCCACTCACTGGGAACAGACTTTGAGTTTGCTCCCGCTGGGCAGGAGTTTTAAAAATGCTCCCACCATGTGAGATCAAACACAGGTTTTTCCTGTCTGCACCCGTGCAGGCAGTGAAGCCGATATGTCCTGGGGTGGGCTCCCCGGGCCATTGCTTATTAGCCGGCCCCATGGGTGCACTCCTCGGGTCCCTTAAATGGCTCGCGAGTGGCCAGTGCAGACCTCTACCAATTTTGTTAAATTTCAGCTCTGAGGTTGGCTTCCCGGGGTATTATGAGCTTTGAGGAAGGGTGCTGCGCAGCCCCCATCCCCATTTATTTAAATTTAAGCCCGAGTGTGGGCTCCCTAGGCCCTCTGAAGGCTCAGGGAGGGGAGCCGCATGGTCCCCTTCCACATAAACAAATCTCGGTCCTGGGTGTGGACCACCCTGGCCTCTGGGGGCTCTGGGAGGGGGACCAAACACCCCAACTCCCCTTTATATACAGCCCAGGGGTGGGCTCCTCAGAAAATAAACACAGTAAATGCGGCCCGTGCGCCATTTTTGTTTTCTGATCCTGCAGGAGTCCTGTGGGATTACAGCAATTATTGCACATTTTTCTCCTTTGTGGACCCCGGAAGGGTACCCTTGGTTCCCCCCATGGTGTCTAGGGGGTCAGAGTATCCCTACCCTGCGCCCTTATATATGTTTTACTTGTTGTTCAGGACATGGGAATAAGTCCCTGAGTCCTGTAATATCTGCCAGCAAGATTTTTCTCTACCACAAGCCCCCAGCCCTCCTGCACGCGCTACCTCCTGCACCGCCTGAACCAAAGAATACCTTTCAATTCTCTTTTGCAGGTTGAATGAAACTTTTTCCCAAAAACCAGGACATGCATTAAAATTAAGGAAAGTGCACAGATACCTGGACAGTCTCTTGAAAACCAGTAATGTCATATGATACCACGTTGTTTGTTCCGTATGAATTCAGGCTCAGTTCTACGAAAAGGCTTGTGCATACTGAAGAGTTATAGCAATACTGTAATCAAGTTTTCCATTAGAACGAGATCAGAGTTGATTTGCATATATCTGGTTCCTACCTGAGGACAGATGGCGAACCAAAAAATGATGAACTGATTTGCGGCCCAGTGTGACAACCAGTGCTTGAGATTAATTCAAGCAAACTGACCACAACATTTCTGTTTTCCCAAGTGTGATACCATAAGTTTGACAAGAGTGCCCAAGCCCTGGGTCCCATGCTCAGTGTGCCATGGGACTCAAGCTGCACCCTACTAAAAAGGCCTGAATAGGCTGCAACCAGCCTGGGGTTTAGTGTGTTTCCACTCAGCAGAGATCTGGCCTGTCAGTTAAGACTGAACTGTTCCTATTGAAGCAGGAACAAGACTGATTTGCACGTGGCTGGTTTCTATTTGGTATGACTTGGTGGGTAAAAACGTAGGTATTTGTATGTGGCCCAGAGTAATTGGTATGGGCTGAAATTAGGACAAGCTATTCACTTGTCACTTTTTTATTGTCCCGAATGAATAGAGTCATCAATGAAGAGTCTAAACCCTTGTAACTAGGAAGTATTATTTGTTCCACTTCCTGTCTCCTCAGGGCCCCCAAGCAAGAGTAGTGAATCAATACTGAAGAACCGGGTTTTAGAACCCAGCGGCACCAGGGGCACGCCCAAAGTCTTCGGGTTCACCTGTCTTAGAATACAGAGACACGGGATACTTCTCGGTGACGTCAAAGATCAAATTTATTGGCTGCAACCAGGAACAGAAGTCTACGAAGTACGACACAAGTAGGTTTGTCAGAGACTGCTCAATTTTCGTAAGGCGAGACATCGTCTTTTATGCCAAAAATCACATTCTGGAAAAACACCCACTATTTACAATTTGTCCAATCACAGGTAACATTGCAAAAGATATCGCATGACGACAAACCCATTTTTCAGTTGTCCAGCCCACCATTAATTACACGGGAAAGCCCAACATTCTTTCTCGAACAGGCCGGACAAACCCATAATAAAAGACCACAACCCATACCATAAATAGACCATAAAAGAAGGAACAGAAACAGATGAGAAGTAGGATAAGGGGTGTGTGTGTGTGCATACCAAATTTTACAATCTCCTGTGCTCTGATCCTTAATCTTGATCAGCTACCGGGCAAGGAACTGGCTTAGCAAGGTCAGCTTCAGGCAACAGGGTCAGTTCACTCAGGTCATCCAGAAGTCAGCACAAACTCAAGCTAACGAGCACGTGTACTAAAGACTCGTGCGGCCGTAGTCATCGGCCTATGTGAGGGCAACCACAAAATGGCTGCCATGCACAAAATGGAACCCAAGGGTTCAGAACGAAATCCCTAAATACGTAGTGAATTCATCGGTCTAACATGACGAAAACACTCGTACTTGCCGCACTCACTAGTTACGGTTCGCTATTGTCAAATTCGTAACAAAACCATGATCTTTATGAAACAGGTTCAGAATTCACGGAACCTCAATACCTCAAAGTTAATAACCAGTGGAGTTTCAACTACTAGAACTTGTGATAAAAAAAGTAAGTATGGGCGAATTTTGCGGATCTGATGTCTGCAAATTCGCGCGAAATCGCAAGAAAGTTCACAAATTGTCGCGAATTTTCCCGCGAAATCGCAGATTTTTTTGAGATTTCCATCTACTCAACTGGAGTACTTATTACTGGCTAATTAGTAAGTCCTACCTCGTAGGGTAAATGTATAGTGCTTTTCCTACACTGTAGCTGCGTAAAGGGCCAGAAGATTTGTCTCCACTGACCATGTGTGCCTGTAACTTGCCACTGCACCAAAAGGCGCCGAGGTCCCTAGAGTGAGCTGTCCATCATAGTTGGGAAAGGGCGGGAAGACGTTTGATACCGCTAGTGTGTGGTGCGGGGCTTCTATGCGTGTCAACATGCCTCTTGTGTATAAAGGGTCAGAGTGCGAGCAGGGCAGCAGGTGTGCTCAAGAAATTCATGGATTCAAAGACCTACCTCGAGTATTACAGCTAATTTTCGACGGCAGATATGGGGTGAAAGCACACTTGCCTCAACCGTGCTCACTAATGTTTTGGGCTGCTAAAACGTTACTGAATTTGAGCTTCAACTCGGGCACCTGCTTTATTTATATCTGTAAGTGCTTCCTGTTGAGGTTTAATTTTTGTGACAGGAGACTCGTGCCAGAATGAATCCTGCCCTGCATAGTTATCCACGAAGATGCCACCGTTTTGTGCAATACCTCTACTCAACTGGAGTACTTTTTACTGGCTAATCCAGTAAGTGCTACCTCGTTGGGTAAATGATAGTGCTTTTCCTACATTGCAGCTGCGTAGGGCCAGAAGATTTGTCTCCACTGGCCATGTGTGCCTGTAACTTTGCCACCGCGCCAAAAGGCGCCGAGGTCCCTTGAGTGAGCTGTTCATCATAGTTGGGAAAGGGCGGGAAGACGTTTGATACCGCTAGTGTGTGGTGCGGGGCTTCTATGCGTGTCAACATGCCTCGTGTATAAAGGGTCAGAGAGCGAGCAGGGCAGCAGGTGAGGAGAAAGCAGCCTCCTGGTCACAGGAACGGGGATTGCGCTCGAGAAACTCAGGGATGCAAAGACCTCCCTCGGGTATTACAGCTAATTTTCGATGGCAGTTATGGAGTTAAAGCACACTTGCCCAGCCTCGACCGTGCTCACTAATGTTTTGGGCTGATTAAAAGGTTACTGAATTTGAGCTTCGACTCGGGCACCTGCTTTATTTAAATCCTTAATTGCTTCCTGTTAAGGTTTAATTTTTGGCCTACAGGAAGCACTTACAGAGTTAAGGCAGGTGCCCGAGTTGAAGCTAACTTTATAACCATTTTAGAATGGCGCCAGCAAGCACTCTGGCAGCTTGCCGGCGCCATTCTCAAATGGTTACAAAGTTAGCTTCAACTCGAGCACCTGCCTTAACTGTGCTTCCTGTGGGCCAAAAAAAAAATCCGCCCGCCCGCGAATTTGCGAATTTTTCGGCAATTTCGCGCGATTCCCGGATCACAAAATTGCCGAAAATTCACAAATTTCGCGAGCAGAGCGGAGCGGATTTTGCGCCCATACTTAAAAAGAAGCCCAGGAGACCACACACAAATATAATCCACTCTATAGTTACTGTTACAGCATCACTAGAAGTGGATGACTGGCCATTTTTAAAATACCATTGTTTCCACAAGTTATATTTCTGTAGGATCACTGAAATAATATCGAGGGACAAAATATCGACTTGCAAAAATATCGTGGACAAAATATCGACAGTCAAAATATCGAGTTTGTATCTACAAACAGGTAAGTACAAAAATATCGAGTACAAAATATCGTTTACAATAATATAGTTATAAAAAATATCGACTGTATTAAAAACAGTGTTTAATTAAATTAATATTAAAATTTAATTACTAAAATATACTTAAAAATACTTAAATTAACTTATAATAATTAAATAATAAATGAAATTAATAAAAATAATTTTTTACAATCATATTTGTAAAAACATATATATATAGTAACATACTATAATTAAATAAGATACTATTATATTACCGTACAATACCAGAAGTGTAAAAAATACTATTCCCACTCCAAAGGGTATCGACGGTCACATTATCGACTTGCTAAAATATCGTTTAAAAACTGAAAACTGACCCTGAACCCTAAAAATACCCTTTTACCCAAAAACCCAAAACTGAACCTGAACCCTAAAAATACCCCTGTACCCAAAAACTGAAAACTGACCCTGAACCCTAAAAATACCCCTTCACCCAAAAACCCTAAACTGACCCTGAACCCTAAAAATACCCCTTTACCCTAAAACTGAAAACTGACCCTGAACCCTAAAAATGCCCCTTTACCCAAAAACTGAAAACTGACCCTGAACCCTAAAAATACCCCTTTACCCAAAAACTGAAAACTGACCCTGAACCCTAAAAATACCCCTTTACCCAAAAACCCAAAACTGACCCTGAACCCTAAAAATACCCCTTTACCCTAAAACTGAAAACTGACCCTGAACCCTAAAAATACTCCTTTACCCAAAATTAATCAATATTATTTAATTACCAATTAATTATTAATTAACAATAACAATAAAGTAAATATATTAGCACATTAGCTGTAATTATTTTAATAATTAATATTATTTTTTCCCAATTAATTACTTAACAATAACACAAAATTATATATATTAAAAATTTACTCTAATTATTGTAATTAACTAATTACAATTAATTAATTACCAATTAATTACTAATAAAAATATGTACACAATTATATTAATTAATTAACTAATTAATATTAATTAATTATCAATTAATTATTAATTAAACATATTTACAAACATATATTAATTACTTAATTATTATTAAATGACTTCCCACCCTATTCCCCTATAAACCCACAACCCGCTACAGAATTACATTACGCAATTATTATTAAAACAAAATTCATTTAATAAAATATTTTATAACATTAATACACACTTTTCACACATATTATTACATAAAAATACACTATAAAATATTATATATTATTAAAAATTCGATATTTTTGCTATCTATATTTTATACAGTCGATATTACTTCACTTACCTTAAAAACGATATTTTTGTAGTCGATATTCTGTCCAGTCGATATTTTGTCCAGTCTATCTTTAAAAGTCGATATTATGTCCAGTCGATATTTTTGAGTCAATATTTTGTCTGTGCACCATTTCTGTACAGTCTACAAGTGCAGTCCATGTATTGTCCTGAGAATTACAAAGCAACATGCAACCTTTGACAGTGGTAAAAATCAACAGCTATCAACACTATCATCAGAAACCCTTTATCTCAGGTCAATGTATTTACTTGGTACAGTAAATACTTCTTGTTCTGAGTTTTTACTGGAATAATTGGAAATCACATGGAAAATTAGTATTCACAGAACCAATTTCTACACATGTACTTTCCCCACAAATCTTATGTAGCTATATTTTGGAAGTAAAAGACACACAGATGATGGACGGAATGCAGAGCAAATCAAACATTCACCACCAGTCAATAGATCTGAGTTAAATCCATCCTTCTTTTGGTCACCATGCCACCCCAGTTTATGCAAATCAGTCTTGACCCTGTGCCTCATGGGAATTCTCCAGCCCGAACTGCTAAGGGAGGTCATCCCTGGACCAGAAACAAGCATCCTGGGACCATTTTCGGGGCATTACCCCTCATCAGCCAGGCTAGCGTTAATACAGTGACACAGTGAGCCCGGTACCCAAGTCTACGCATATCCGGCACACTTAGGGCGAGAAAGTAAAAGACAGACAGATGATGGACAGAATGCAGAGCAGATCAAACATTCACCCACTGTCAATAGATCTGGGTTAAATCCATTTTCTTTTGCTCACCATGACACCCCAGTTGAGATCCATCCATATGCAAATCAGTCTTGACCCTGTGCGCCATGTAAACAGTGCAGCCCAAACTACCAAGCCAGGTCTTGCCTGGACCAGAAACAAGCATCCTGTGACCGGTTTCAGGGCATCACCTCTCATCAAGTGACACAGTGAGCCTGGGACCCACGTCTGGGCACACCCGGCGCACTTAGGGTAAGAAAGCAAAAGACACACAGCTAATGGGCAGAATGCAGAGCAAAGCAAACATTCTCCCCCAGTAAAAAGATCTGTGTTAAATCCATCGTTCTTTTGCTCACCATGCCACCACAGTTTAGATCCAGCATTATGCAAATCAGTCTTGACCCTGTGACTTATGGGAACTGTCGAGCCCGATCTGCCACGCCAGGTACTCCCTATATTTTGGAAGGTTTTACATGGCGAAATCTGTCAGAGGAAGATTCCAGGGGTACTGCCTTTATAGAAGGTCTCAGAATCCTTATCTCTGTACAGGTTCCTTTTTTGCAAAGATATCAGAATGTAATCCCTCACTCGGAATCGGGGCTTGTATGTGCATGATTGCACCATGCAATTTCAGAACAAATACCACAGACATAAATCTAATGTACTTTGACAATGTTCAAGTCCAAAGCACATCATATTAAAGTATGTCAGAGTAGGTCCTGACAGCATATTAACTGACACACCAATTCTAGCATTGTCTGTATTGAGAGAAATAAGTGAAATGTTTTATCACACAAGCAGGTTCATGTGGGATGCTAAACAGAGATTCACGTAGGTCATGCAAAGCTCAAATGTAGTCAGAACCAGGTCCGATCCTCACTGCGCCACTGAATTCAAGCTAGCCTGGCGGATGAGGGTTGATGCCACGAAACCAGTCCGATGTTGTTTCTGGTCCATGGAGGACCTGGCTTGAAATTTCGGGCTGGACTGTTCCCAAGAGGATCAGGGTCAAGACTGATTTGCATATGACTGGGTCCAAAACTGAAGTGGCGTGGTGAGTAAAAGAACAATGGATTAAACGCAGATCTTTGTGACTGAGGGGAATGTTTGCATTGTTCAGCATTCCGTCCATCATTTATTCCTTTTGCTAGTGGGCCACTGAAGTGAGTGACACAATCATTGCGATTGTGCCACTCACTTCAGTAGGCCTTTAAACATGTCTCAGAGCTTCCATTGCACAGCATGTGTGAGCAGTTTTAAACTGCCATATCGGTCTGTCAAGTTTACGCTCTTCCTAGGCCCAAACCAACCTTTTTTAATACATATAAGTCACCCCTAAGGTAGGCCCTGGACAGCCCAGGAGCAGAGTACAGTGCATCTAAAAATCAAGGCATGCACTTCTAAGTTTATATGTCCTAGTAGGGAAAAACATTTATATTTATTTTTACTACTGCAAGCCCTATCTCTCCCATAGGTTAACATTGGGATTGAATTATTGCCTCTTATAAGTGTAATTTCCAATTGAGAAGAGATGGGACCCCCAAGTTTGGAATCACAATTAAAAATCCTAACTTATGGTGAAGTTAAAATTTAAATTGTCATCCTGAAAAGGCAACTTTTGCAAAGCTGGCATTTTCTTACTTTAACCTTCTGGCATTTTATGTCTGTCTCTTCATACATGTCTGGGGTGGGTGACAGCTGGGAATTGTGCATTCCCTCTAGACACCCAAACACTAGGAGAGCTTAGGTGTGAGCAATGGGCTAATTAACATCCTGATGGGCCATCCTGGGCAGAATGGGACAGAGAAGTTGAAACTTACACCTGAATAGGCTGTGTCCTGTCCCCACACAAAGGACTGCATACCACCTGTAGTGAGGCTGGAGCCAGGGCATGAAGAGCAGGAACTCTGTGCACTTCAAAGGCCTCTCTTTGAAGTATTCCTCTGTAGTAATAAAATAGAGTCCATTCTAGGTAGCTCCTTTATGTAGTTTTATTTCAAGCCAAGATCGTATGCAGAGCCCCACCAGAAGCAGCCTCACTGCTGCTCAGTCCTAACTCCAACTGACACTCTTTCTCATCCAACATTCCACAACCAGCTCGCACACCTACATTCCACTCCACAGACATACAGGCTGAGCAGCAGGTATAACACATCTCCCTTTCTTAATACAAATGAAAATAAACTGCAAAAGAAACACAATAAAATAGGTGCTTGCATAAGGTGCCAATAATAAATACATGCAGATGGCGATAAACATGTATACAAAATAGCAAAAGATAAATATTTGGGAGAAGTAAACAGGTCACGCAATCCAGCAACTCTAACACTCACCACTTCTCCCTTTCCTATACAAAAAACAGAGGCGCAGATTTACAATAACTGGCGCATCCCTGCATATTAGCAGGGATGCGCCAGTTATTGTGCGTGACTCAAAACAACCCTTGCACCACCATGGATGCGCTGCATTTACAATGCGGCACACCATGGTGCAAGGATAGACAGATGTGTGATGCATCTGTCGGCATAAGGGTGACGCAGTGCTGGAGTTGTGTCGCAAGCAGGACGCAACTCCAACACTGCTCGGGGTGCCCCATACCTAATATGCTGCATCACTCATAACACCTGCTTCAAGCAGCCGTAAGGATTTGGTGCAGTGGGTATGTAAAAGTGACTCAGTGAAATCTTGTATATTTCACTGCGTCACTTTTGCGGGGCTTCCTTGCGACGGAACACCCACCCTGCATACATTATACCTGACGCAGGTATAATGTAGCGCAGGGCTTTACTATGTGACGTATCTAACTAGATGCGTCATGTTGTAAATATGTTGCATAGTGGTGCATTGTTTACGCCACCTCTACATCACAAAAGTGACGCAACGGCAGAGTAAAAGTGTTGCAAGGGGCTTGTAAATCTGCCCCAAAATGCACGCTCCCATAAAACCAAGCCAAAGCATCACACACACTGCCACACCACCAAAACACAAACAAAACCCCCAAACCAAATGTAAAGGCTGGCCTGGCCAACGAGAGGTATCGACTAAAAGGCGCGACCGGAAACCATACTTGCAAGAAGTTCAATAAAATTCAATGCTTCCCCCACCAAAAGACAGGGTGTGACGTGTAGGAAAAAGCTATACACGTAACTATGGAATCGTACTTACTTCACTCAAAATTTAAGTCCTTCCCCCAAGAAAAGATGGGGTGTGACGTGTAGAAAAAAAACTATACACGGAACTATTTAATCGCACACACTTCACTCAACATGTAAGTACTTCCCCCAAGAAAAGAAGGGGTGTGACATGTCGAAAATTTTATACACGGAACTATGGAATCGCACACACTACACTCAACATGTAAGTACTTCCCCCAAGAAAAGATGGGGTGTGACGAGTAGAAAAATGCGCTCCACACGGAACCAGAAGAAAACTATGCAAAAACTCCACCCAAACCGAAATCTGGGTTGTGACGTGTGGAAAAGTATGCTCCACACGGAAGCTGTAAGCTGGAAGCTGTAAGTGTTACAACTAGCTTGAATAAACCTTTCACCCAAAAACATATCCTGGAACACAAGACCAGACATCAAACAGAAAATCCATCCAATCTGAATTTTGGGTTGTGACATGTGGAAAATATACTCTACACGGAACATTAAAAAAACGAATAAGAAACTCCACCCAAACCGAAATTTGAGTTGTGACGTGTGGAAAATATACTCCACACAGAACACCAGTAAAAAGCAAACTTCAAGAACAAAGGATGTAGTAGGAAAACACACTGAATCAAAATAATGTACACTCTACAACAGTGAGCACCACGATGGGTGGAAAATTATCAGCAACCCAAGGGGTATTTAAAAAAAACGTGTGCTAAACATCACCAACAATTGCTAACGCACCTTTACACATCGCAGCCTATTGCGGGAAAATAACCCTGTGTTAACGTGGAATTCACAACACGGCGGTACCATGCAATAGTCTGCCGAAACAGCGGCTAATGTCAGCGATACAACCACCTCGACGGAGATAAAAACACAAACCTCAAAGTGAAAAAACATGTGATGGGCCAATGCGCGATGGTAAAATCAGCGATAAGCAGCGCCCATCCTGCAATACACACATGACAGGCGGGAAAAATCACTATAAAAGTAGAAAAAAAACCCAAACACAAACTGACCAAACCCCATTCACCATGGAGGCAGCCAGAGCAGGTGCAGAGGACGAGCACAACCCCACAAGCACCCCGGATGACCAGCCTTGAACCTTGGGGACAGGGAAGGGCAAGGAAAAGAAGAAGAGGAAGACGAAGTTCAGTTCGCAGGAAAACAGGATCCTGATCACGGAGGTGATGGAACACCATCAACAACTGTTCGTCACCTCCAACGTGTCATTGGGCACCAAAAATTGGATATTGCGGGACATCGTGGACAAGGTGACTGCCGTCGGAGAGCACAAGATGTCAATGGACAAGGCCAAGAGGTGATGGATTGACATCAAGCGAAAGGCCAAGGAGAAACTCGCAGCCAACCAGAAGGCAGCAATGCAGACTCTAGGTGGGAGCCCAGTGCCACAGCTCATGCTGGATGACATGCTGGAGCTGGTGTCGACAGTCATCAGTGTGGAAACTGTTGCCGGGGTCAGGGGACCGGACACTGCTCGACAGGATACAACACAACCGCAACAGGGTGAGGGACCACCAGGTACCGGGGGGGATGGGTGGAGAGGGCCACAATGGTACACATGGACAATAAAGCAGAACATAATGCACACCCACAATGACTCTGGGATATGGCCCTGATCTACACACTGTCACAATGTACAATGCTATGCTGTCTGTATGTCAACCTGTACCATGCGGCTACAAACATGTGGACATATTGTAATACACCATCTCAGCTTCACATTGCAGAGGCACCGTCAACACCTCCCAGCCACTCTTCACTGATGACGAGGAGGACCCCCCAGCATTGACACCTAAGCCCTCCAACACATCATGGACATCATCCACAACTCACCTCCAGGATCAGGGCAGCCCAGCTGCATTGAGGAGACCCCACCCACTACCCAAACCACCCAGCAGGAGACACCCACAGCCCCTGCAGTCTCCCAAGACCCCCAGGAACAAACCATGGCCTTCCAACGCTGTGTGCTGGATGGCCAGAGGGCGACAGCTGAGCAGGTGCGGTTGGGGTTCCGCCTCATGGCTACTAAACTGAATGCCATCCATGGGTGTCTAGGTCCCATCAGGGACCAGCTCCAGTGGATGCATGTCGTTACAATGCATGCTTTTTCCACGCATGCCTTTACAACGCAGGTTTTACAGCGCAATTCATTACAATGACTTGCGTTGAGGGCGCTGGATAGTGAATAGTTTAATTTACTATTCCAACTCCAGTCCCCGAGGATAGTAGGGAAGGTTTTGGATAGTAAATTAAACTATTCCCTATCCTACGGCGCCCTCCAGCGCAAGTCGTTGTAACGACTTGCATTGTAATTCCTGTGTTGTAAAGGTACTGCGTAGAAAAAGTTTCGTTGTAAAGGATGTTTCCCGCTCCAGTCCTTAACGGACACCCACGGTCCGCTGCATGGTCTCCAATGAGCCCTGACTGACATCGCTGGAGTCATGACGCGGAGAGACGATCATCACCTGTCCGCTCAGACTGGCTCCAGTGATTCGAGCCTTGAGCTGGCACACATGCGGAGGCTCATGGAGGACATGGTGCGGATGGAGGCAGAAAGGAGGGCAGCCACCGCTGCACATCAGTGAAATATAGCTGGGATTTACCATGCCCTGCAGATCCTCATCATGGCATTGCTGCCACAAGGCGTGGCTCTGATGAATGCTGCTGCCCCCACACCACCCATATCTCCGCCCCATGGTGTGTCAGTGCCTCACAGTGTGGTAGGCGTATCCACTCTGGCACCTGATTTGACATTGCCACACAGTGCGGCTGACAATTCTCCTCCGGCCCCTGATGTGTCAGTGGCACACAGTGCTGCAGCTGGCACTGCAACACCCACAGGTGGGATGGAGCACACATCCGAGGACGAGGACATGGATGGGATTGTTGTCAGAAGGAGGCACTCGCATTCATTTCCGCTACCTGGCTTGTTTCTGCTTGGTACAGTACATGGCCTCATGACCTTCCACTGTTCCCCGATACACTCCGCTGCACTCACCTTGGGCCGCGACATGGACTGCCATATCCTGTTTGATGACCAATGACACAGCGACCAGACTGCGGACTGTACCCTTCCTCTTCCGCAGTGCTTGTCATCCCCGGATGGACTCTGGCTGGCCCTCCACGGGCCCATATTGTGTAGTATGCTTGGCATGGCCCTGTACCGCTCCAGCTACAAAACTCCACTGGATGTGCAATAAACATCCAGTAACGCACTGCTGTGTCATGTCTTTCATCATTCATGTATAAATGTGTGGATGAATGTAGGGACAGTGATTTCCCTCACGTTGATGATGCTCATCTAGTGGAATGCCAGTGCTACATTGCCTATTTTGTTCCGGGTGCCGTGGACACTACAACAGGGACACACACATTTGTCACTTCCTTGTCCGGACATGGACTGAACCACGCCCAGAGTCCCTGAGTCATTGTTGCAAGCCCTGCGCTCGTCCGGTGTACGCCAGGCCAGACCCCACCGCTTACGCTCTGAGGGGGGCCCACATAGCTACCTATCGCATGCGTACTCACTGGTGTGCAGGTCACTCGTCTAGTTGTCAGAATGCCACGGCCACTCCCTGAGGGCAGGTTTGCACACACACACCACACTCATCTGGCACAGGCGTCACAGGCCAAGTGACCGTGCAAATATAAGGGGCCAACAACGTCACATTCCCCTCTGCCGGTGGTGACTGGATGACGGTGCTCAATCATGCAGGGCCCATGAGTTGTTACGCACAGGGTTAGTGGCACCCGGAGCCTTGTGGCCATCACGGGCCTACCACCACGTGTGACTGACTGGCGTTGCGCAAGGTTAGTGGCACCCGAAGCATTGCAGCAGTCACAGGCCTACCACCATGTGCCGCTGACTGGCATTGCACAGGGTTAGTGGCACCCAAAGTTTTGCGGCCATCACGGGCCCACCACCATATGCCACTGACTGGCGTTGCACAGGGTTAGTGGCACCCGAAATAGCTGAGCGGGTGTGCTGCCTGCAATGATGACGTGTTCACTGATGTGGTCTCCGCCATTGATGACTCAGGACTCAGCGTCATGTGTGGGACCTGCTGGGCCGCGGGGCGGGCCCGCATAATGTGGAATATGCTATGGTGGAGTGACCAGGGCCTGGAGCTTGCACGGGCATGTGGTGTGCCTACTGATGGACACACCAGTGGCAACAGGTGAATAGTGGGGCCTGTGTGCACAGGGGCGGCATTGTCTCTCTCTCTCTCTCTCTCACTCCCTTCCTTTCCTTCTCTCTCTCTCTCTCTCTCTCTCTCTCTCTCTCTCTCTCTCTCTCTCTCTCTCTCTCTCTCTCTCTCTCTCTCTCTCTCTCTCTCTCTCTCTCTCTCTCTCTCTCCCTTCCTTTCCTTATCTCTTTTTCTTTCTCTGGCTCACTTTCCTTCTCTGTCACTCAGTGTCTCTCTCCTTTGATGTGCGCATGACACACATCCTGATTTTGTGCTTTATTTTCCAGGATGTGATGTCGAGATTGTCCCTGACGGACCCGACAAGAGTCTTCCGCATTGGTGTTTTGTGAAGTGTTTCAATAAAGTTTTTGGTTGTTACTTCAGTGCTGTGTGACTGTTTCTCATTCTTCTGGTCACACATGTGTGTATTTGTTTTGGGAATGTGCATCATCATGCGATTTTTGTGGCTCTTGTGTCGAGCACTGTATGTGTAGGTCCGGGGGGCCTGGGGGTGGTGGCAAGGGATGTCGTAGCCCTCATGGGTAATGGAGCTGCATGATCATTGTCTCCATGGCATCTGTGGGTCTTCAGGTGTGGCTCTTGGCAGGGCTCCTTTTCATGCTGTGGGTAGGCGTTCTGCTTAGCACCAGCAAAAGGCAGGTGTTAAATCCCTGGTGCTATCGCGGCTTTTAGCATTTTTTGTGGCGCATCGCAGATCTGGCAGTTTGCTGTGAACGTGGTGTTGGATTTTTGGTGTGTTTTTGCATGGAACGCCTACTCTGCATCTCATCAGGGTTAGTTGGTGGTGTCCACCGTAGAAATACATTTTGGGGCAGTTTTTGAATGGGGTGTTAAATCTATCTCCACCTTTGATGCGTTAAGGTGGAGAGAAATCAGAGATAGGTCCTTGTGAATATCCCCCCAAAACCACATAAGAGAGATAAACATCACTACAAACAATTGCACCATTCCAAACAATATGTTGTAAAGAAGAAAGTCCATTGCAAACAATCATCTTCAGTAAGGGTTACAGTAAATACAAGAATATGTACGCATAAATAAAACATCCCATGACTGCAAAAAGCAAGCAATACAGAAAAATGAAACCCAGCATGAGTAATGAAATGTTAAGTGTCATTTTAGCAAACTCTCGCATGAACTATGACACTATGCCAAGAAAACAATAAAATAAAAACAGATAAAGTAGACACTGTGGTCTGCAGTAAAGAAAAAAAAAGTGCTCAGGCTTGAAGAGCATGTGAGAAGTAAAACAGAATGTTAAGTACAAGACTGGAACTTGCAGAAAATGACAGGGCAGTGTAGCAGTTTGGTCCAAGAAACTGTGACTGGATGCCATTGCAAAAACAAACGTTCGGTACAATTGGGAAAGTCGAACTCTCTTTATCAACTGTACATGCCTCGCCATGAAGGAAAGCAGAAGAACAGGTTGCCTTACAGATTGCCTTCACGATAAAGATTGTACTTCCAGCAACAGGCAACTTCCACTGGCAAACAAACGTTTCAGCTGCGCGGGATGGCTCACGGCACGTTGAAGCAGTTGTGCATCCCACAGCAGCAACGAGAAAGGAAGGAGTAAGGACGTCATAAAGGATTCCACTGCTTCTACACGTGTCATTTTTCGTCACAGAAAAGGCACGCGACACCAGAGGAAAGATAAGGTATGCGCAAGTACACATGTTGCAGCTTTAAATATCGCGCACTTCAACCGTACTGCCAAAATGTCCCAAAGATGCAGGGGCATATTATCAAGGGGGTTTATCTCTGCTTTTTTGGCTTTAAAAGCCAACAGAGCGGAGATAAAATTATCTCCCTATTACTTATCTGTCGCTAACACCAGTTAGCGACAGCTAGTAGGAGATAGTGGCCATCTTGGGCCCGCTTTGCATGTCAGTGATATTTATCACTAATGACATGCAAAGTGGGCGTGCCAAGATGTTAGCAACTGGAAACAGTCGCTAACATTGCTATCTCCTATTACCAACTTTTGGAGATATTCGCGCTAAGCAGTTCTTAGCCATGTTATCCAATGGTAGGTGGATAACATGGCTAAGAGCATTAGCTCGGTAATACATGAATATCGCAGACTTTTCAGTGATATTCATGCATTATTGCCGATTTTTATCGCATTTGCGATAAACCTTGGTAATACCAAGGTTTATCTGCAATAAAATCGCCACAGCTCGGCGATAATTTTTATCTCTAACCAAGCAATAGCGATAATTATCGCTATTGCTTGGTAATATGCCCCGCAATGCGGCCACACTTCCCAAATTGCACGCTTCAAAAACAAGAGATGTGCCCTAGGTTCACACCTTGCACAAAGACTAGTGTGCTGCATCACGGTACCCAGAAATGCTGACAAAGCACACAAAGACACAACACAGTCAGTTGGTAAGCACACAACACTGGGGCCCGATCTTCGCCCTCGAACAGCATATTTGAAAGTGTTGATCATTAAATAGCACACACAGGCTGCTAGGCTGTCCACAGGTCCAATCCAGGGTCACTGGTGGTACTCAGAATGCACTTGCAATGCAGCAGGGTAGAGAAAAATAAAATCCAAAAGGAACTGGCGTGTTCACTTTGCGACAGGGAAAACAGCTTCAAGGCAGCAGGGTAGAGAAAAGAAAAGTCCAACATGAACTGGTAGTCACAAGTTGGGGGAACCGATGGAGCAGTCACTGGTGGTACTCTACTAGGTCAACAGGACAATGACACCTCTTTGAAGGCAGCAGGACAGGCAACCAGTAGGACAGGCAGCAGGATAGACAGGCAGCAGGAGGGGAAGGGTGAAAATCTAGCAGGGACTGGCAAGCCTGAGTTGGGGCTGACCGGTCTTGTGGTCACTGGTGGGGCTGGGGCTGGTGCTGCCAGCATCTTGAAGATCATACATTTACTTCAAGCTTGATATAAGAATTCTTTCAGGTAGCATGCAGGTTCTTCCTTCTAAATCGTCGCCAAAATATGTACTAATAAAATAGAGTCCATTCCATGTAGTTTTTTAATGTAGATTTATTAAAGTCAAGATCTTATGCAGAGCCCCACCAGGAGCAGCCCTTACTCCAACTGACACTCTCTCTCATCCAACATTCCATAGCCAGTTCTAACACCAACATTCCACTCCACAGACACACAGGCTGAGCAGCAGGTATAACATCCTCACTTCAAACTGGGTATACGTACTGGACCTCAGATACCACCACTTAAGTGCACTTCCGAATCCTCTGAATACTCTGCCTGGAAGAAGGACTGCTGTGCTGCTAAAGGACAGTCACCCTGCTGGACTGCTGCATTACTGGACTCCTGCTCTGCTGTGCTAACCTGCTGCCTTCTGCCCTCCTTGTCTAGAAGTGAGAAGGACTGGACTTTCACCTCTCCAACCCAGAACCAAAGTTACTCCAAGGGGTTGCCGGCTTGTCTCCTGATTGAAGTCTCAGGGACATAAAAGATTTCCAACTCACCGGCTACAGCACCTGGACTCTGCCATATTGGGGTCTTGCCCTGCCAAGTAGTGCCAATCCAGTCCTAGGCCCTTAGAAGTGGTTATAAAGTGCTGCAACTTTCATAATCCACGCATCACTGTCATCATGCCACTCGGAACCAGCGCGTTTCCTTCAACACTAATGCATTGCCGCTGCTGTGAGGATCGAGGACATCACATCCCCATTGACGCTGATGAAACGCCGCTGCTGTGAGGATTGAGTACATCGCATCCGCATCAACGCGACACATCAACGCTACCAGGAGGAGCAAGGGCATCGCGTCGTCGACGGAGCGGCGCATCGTCTCCATTTCCTATGCATCTCTGACTTTACACGGCTCAGAGCAGAAGCATTGCCTACATTGTAAGTTTCACTGCCAACTTATCTCCCCCTTTGCTCCTCGCAGCTCGCCCTCAACTTCAATGCAACCTCGAACTAAAGTGCTGTTTCAGAGCTCCAAGGATGGTCCCTGTATGTGACCCACCCTCCATCATGGTTGACCTGAGCTTTTGGATTCATTCTAGCGCGACCAGATAGCCCCGGTTAGCACTTTATGCTTTTAAGCACTACATTTCAGTTTATTCATAAAAAATTCATAACTCTAGTTATACCTATTGGATGTTTGTCGTTTTGGTTTTGTTTTGTTCAAGAAATTAAGCTCAATTGTTCTAGTCAGGTGTGTCATTTTTTTGTGTGGTGGTTTCACTGTTTTACAGTTTGAAGTGTTGCACAAATACCTTACACATTGCCTCTTGAGTTAAGCCTGGCTTCACTGTGCCGAGCTAGGGTGTGTATCTGACTAACACTGACTAGGATTGTGGTTCCTGCTTGGACAGGGTGCATACCTCTGCCAACCAGAAACCCAATTTCTAACACCTTGGAATTATATTTTTTTGTTTTGAGTGTCTCTTAGCCGTTTGTCTCTTGTGTGCCAGAATTAACTCCTAACTACATAGCTTCCACGTCCATCTGATTTTTGTTTGCTTTTGACTAAGGTGGATGCCTGCTATAAAGATGGTGTGGCTGAGTCCTGCCTACATCCTCCAGACAGTGGACCACCAGCTGAAATTGTATACCTCAATGGATTGTTTTGGTGAAAGTGTTGCAGGTTTAAGATGCCTAAACACATACCACTGGAGTTTAGGCTCACCCTTGAGTAGGAACCTATGTTCCCTGTCAGCACGGTGCGCAATTTGGGGGTTCTGATGGACGACAATCTCCAAATGGAGTTGCAGGCAAACATGAACACCAGTGTGTGCTTCTGCTCGATGCACATGCTGCGTCAGATACAATACTACTACCTAAGGACTGGTGCTCCCCTGTAGTGAGAAGAACAGTGATAGGCAGGCTGGATTATTGCAGTGCATCCTTCAGGGGCTGCAGAGAGTCCAGTCTGCAGCAGCAAAACTGGTGCTAAACAGGCAACGTAGATCCTCCACTACCCTGGCTATGAGAGACCTCCATTGGCTGTCTATTAAGGAAAGAGACCACTTTAAATCACTCTACTTGGTCCACAGAGCAGTACATGATCTGGGCCCAGTCCCACTGCAGGAAAAATTCACCTGGTACCATCCCAAGAGGCAGCTCCGCACCTCCAGTGCAAGTCTGTTGGAGAGTCCTAGATTCAAGCTTCTAGGATGAGGAGGAGGGCCTTTAGTGTGGCTGCTGCCCATCTGTGGAACGAGCTACCCCAGGGTATCAGACAAATCAACTCCCTGACAGAGTTCAGAAAGAGTCTGAAAACCTGGCTCTTTCCCAAGGATTGATCCCTTTTCTTCCTGATACTTTGGCCCGTTCGTATGCTGGTTATCTTTTCAGTCTGAGAGCCAGGATACCCGTAGGGTGGCAGTTTGAGCTATATTAGAACTTTTTATATTACATTACATTAGATAATAATCCTCCCTTCCAAGTATATACCTCAGAGTGCAGGCATGCGACATTAGAACTATTCACAATCAAGAACTAAAAAGAACAGGATGGAAGCAGAGTATGGACAGATGTGCGGGTTTTAGAACGTACGGAATATACTGCACGCGGGTGCCCACAAAAGTTCGAAAGTATATAGGGTACATGACTGGAAATGGCATAGAGGGTTGCATGGTGGCTACCTCTGGGTGTGTTACTGATTAGTCTAATATTGGCAGGAATTTTGGTTTTCTGGTTAAGCTGGGTATACCTTCAAGGACTCTGAGGTCTGAGAATGCAGATAATGGCGTCAACATTTTGCCCTTTTAAAGGCCTTCACCTGTATCTTTTTGTGATGTATTTCCCTGTTTATTTATAAACTTTAAACTTTAAAAAAATCTATTAGGAATATCATAAAATACTTACTGTATGAATTGGAAAGTCAAAGTTTAAAATGAAAAAAGATGCATAAGTAGAAGGAGAAAGACAAGAAGAAGCAGATGAAGATGAATGAGAAGGATTTCAGAACGAAGAAGGGAAGGAAGATGGAGCATGAGAAGAAGTAGAAGAAGAAGAAGAAGAAGAAGAAGAAGAAGAAGAAGAAGAAGAAGAAGAAGAAGAAGAAGAATTAAAAGAGAAGTATGAGTAGTAGTTGATGGAAGAGGAGTTAGAGCAAGGAGAAAAATGTTTAACACTTAGGGGATAGACATTTTTACATTACACACATGGACAACATAAATAGACCGTCTCTTTTGTTGTATTTTACAGTATAGCCAGGGCTACTGGAATTATGCAGCAGAGGAGGGCCAAATTATGCAGCTGGATTGAGTAAATTATGCAACAAGAAAGGCCAAATTAAGCAACATAATGCGTCACATTTTGTAATAGTATTACTTCATTATTGTGATAGTTTTAAAACCCACATTTAGCAATAAGCAACAGAAAGGTGACCAGCCAACCTTTGCAAAGCGACTACCAATGCATGGCAACATGTTTTGTTGCGTTTTTAGTAACTTTTGAACCGTTTGAGTTAAAAACAAAATCTTTTTTTTTTGTTTGTTAAAGTCTTCAGCTTATGCAGCAGATGACAGATTGTGTGGAAAATGCGGTAAATCTATATTTATGTGAAAAACGCCATAACCGCACAATTGCAAAATTCCAGGGGCCCTGAGTATAGCTCCTGCAATGTCCCCGACTTAACAACCAGCATCATATCCTCCCGCCTGCAGATGCAAAACTTGTAAAAATAAAATGATAATAACACTGGTTTATTATTATGTTGTTTTACTTCATAGGGCTGAGTTTAGGGGGTGGGGCCAATATGAGGACAGGCAAAGGAGGAGTGATGGGCACTGCTACTAAGTGCACATTTGGGGTTCGGCTGGCCTTCTTAAGATGGCCAAACCGGCAAGTGCACTGAGATGTCTCCAATCCAAGCTACATTGCTGGCGTGGAGACAGCAGGCACAGGCTCCCAGTCCCCATGAGAACGCAAATTCAGGGAGCTCAGGCCAATCCCAGCACTTCTCTAATGGTGCCAGCAGCATGAGGGCAACGCCTGGATTGGCTGTAAGGGTGTTGTGGGAGCCTCAGTCTTTGCTGCAGAGGAGCAGAAGAATTGCAATGCGGCGGATCAGGTAAGTTCTTTTTTTCCATATGTTCTTATCATCGTCCGCCCCCTGCCAGCGCTGCCTCACTCCCCACTTTTCCCTGACACTAGCCACTCCTGTTAGCAAAACTTTCTGTGTTGTTTATATGAACTCCACGTTTTTGTCTGCTAATTTGAAGGATCTCTGCTCCCTTTATGAAGAAAATCGATGTCATGTATTTCATACAACGAGATAGTAAAATGTATAAATATCATATGTGCATAAAGAAACTATGGGGCATATTATCAAGGATGGCATTAAAATTATCGCTGGTCTAGCAGCAGAAAACTGCTGCTAAAGCGGAATAATAGGCTTGATAATATGCCCTGGAGAATTCTAATAGAAGTCCATGTTCTGGTGTTAACCTGGGCTTCTATTGGAATTCTCCTGGGCATATTATCAAGCCCATTATCACTGCTTTAGCAGCAGTTTTCTGCCGCTAAACCGGCGATAATTTTAACGCTGTCCTTGATAATATGCCCCCAAATTAGGGTCCTAGGATGCTTGATTACGGTCCAGGAAAGACAGGGCTTGGCAGTTCGGGCTGGACTGTTCCCATGAGGCACAGGGTCAAGGCTGATTTGCATATGGCCATGTCTGAACTGGGGTGGTGTGGAGGGCAAAAAAACGATGGATTTAGCCTCAGGTCTCTGAACTGGGGTGAATGTATGACATTGTTCTGCATTCTGTCCATCAACTGTGGTTTTTCCCAAATTAGGACAGTACTGATAGGTTAAACTAATTAAATGCATTCGGTGCGTGACTAATAAAAGGCCACAAACAGAAACCGGGACGATCATTCCAAATATGAAAATAACCTGCATTTAGTAAAATGCGATCTATGGCCAGAGATTTAATGTCCAAAAATATGACACAACGGTAAAGGTACTGAGAAATGTATTCTTGTTGGGAGATGTGATCTTTATGACAAACACTAAATAAAGACAAATGTAATTAATAAAACATACTCATTGTTGGTAAGCTAAATTACTCTCTAAGCACAACGCTGACAGCAACCACAAGCCCATCTCGGATAACTCCCAAACAAGCCCTCTGGAGCTTCGCGCCTCTTCCTTCATTAGTGCGAAGCGCAGGCGTCTCTAATTTTGCCTCAGTCATCAACTTAGCCTAATTAGTCCAGCACGAATGAGAAATACTGTTTTAAGTTTATGAAACGCATTATCAATCGCTGTTAGCGTGTTATTTATTTATAGAAACTTCATTTGAGTACACTAATGAGCAACACGATTTTAAATCATACATTAATTTACCATCAAAATGCCTACCGTTTCCATGATGTGAGAAACCGATGACATGCATAAACAATGCAACACAAAAACCCGCTCTTGTTTATTCCCACGTCTTTGCCTTAGCGTTAGCTAATTAAAGAGTGTCACAGTTGACAGTATTGAGCTGTCAAAGTGAATCTTCTATGTGCAAGATCTTCCTAAAACACATGTCAGGTTCTTAGACGTGATGGACTCAGATTAACTAACACTCACACACTCTCTCAAGGCCAGATGAACTGTGATTGGCTAGATTTACAAAGAAGGGCCCCGATATCATTGGCTGCACTGGAGCTAGAAAAGCTGTTTTAACATAATGCTAAGCAATGTGCTAAGGCACAATGAGACTCTGTAGTGCTAGACTAAACACTTTTGTACTCGAGACATACAGTGGCATATTTTTTAAAAAATATTGGAACGTGGAACTGCGCCAAATTTGGCAGCGCTGCGCTCCGACAAATTGAAAATGCAGGGATGCACCATATTCACAAGAATACGGTGCACCCCAGTGTTTCCCCAACTGCTGGTGCAAAAAATGCTTTCTAGCGCCAGTGCAGGCACCCTGGGGCAGATTTACAAGCCCCTTGCACCACTTTTGCGTCATTTTTAACATGGGAAAATTGACGCAAAAGTTGCGCAAGGGGCTTGTGAATCTGCCCCCCTGCTGCCATATTCCAAGGGTACCTGCCTGCACATAAACAATCAATAATGGTGATTTGCTCTTTCCATGCGGCACACATTGTAAGAGCGAAAAAACGAGTAGTAATGAATATTTTCTTCTTCTGTTGCCATTCTAATGCCTGGTATTCCCCTGTGTAGGTTTTGCCACTGCCTCAGCCTTGAAAATCTGGGCCAGTGTCAAAAAGCAATGGATGTTTCAGCAACACCATTGCACGCCCCTTTACCGCAAGGTGGCGTTAAGCCATGCTAAGTGGCTTGGCGCCACCTTGTAAATATAGAAAATGGCACGATACCACCGGTGGGCAAAAAAAAGTGGTGCTCTAGTAGCCATAGGGGCTTGTAAATATGTCCCAGAATTTCAATGTGATGCGATCCACCCAAAGGGAGTCTGCATAAAATGTATAATTTCTACGAGTGCACAATTGGGTAAATTCCACTCTAAATTATGTGAACTATCAGGGAGATTATATGAAAATATATATGAACTGTGCACAATTTTGTGCAAATCATGCAAAATACACTTTAGTGGTAACTTAAGTAAAAATTGCACACAGTCACTCCAGCTTTACCTAAGAAGGCCGGTTTCCCAAGAAAATGTCTTTTGCAACCACACATTCTGCTTAAACTTGTTTTCCACAAGACATATTTTTGGTCGAATCTGTCCTCTGCAGCAAAAAGGTATACAACATTTGGCACTGGCATAATTTTTGAAATTTTACATTTAGCAAAATTTTGCATCGGTCTAGTAATTTTGCAATAATTACACATCTTTCACCTAGGACTATCAGATGACATTCTTTTTGACTCTTGTCTGTGCCAGGTTTCATTTCATGCTAAACCAGGTCAGGCTTGAGTGAAAACATGTAGGTGACTGTGGTGTTTCTGCCCCGTTATGGGCTTTTTGCATAGGTTATAGAAAGGCTGGCGCTCGAGCATTCGATGTTGACGTTCTCTCGAGTCAACTTTCAGTGCAAAATAGTATCTGCATGCAAAATTTGTTCGGTACTGCCCTTGTCTCCACTTTGGTTAACAAAGAGCCACCATGCGCCGTGTGAGCAACAGCGCAAACATATTGTAAATCTAGGTATCAGAATTTAATGATAACGAATGTCTGCAATGAATGTACAGCTGAAGCAATGCTTTTTAAAAGTATACAGTATACATTTTCAATTTAACAGGCACATTTTAGATTTTCTTATTTTATAAGTGAATCAATTTGGGAAAAAGGGGGACCCCTACTCCTAATGCATTCACTACTCGTAGGGAATACATTGAACTGTTTTTTGAAAAGCGAACAGAAGTGAGCTTAATAATTAAGCCAAAAAACCCAAGGAAACCAATCAACTAATTAAATGAATATTGTGACATGTAGACAAAATTGATAGAAACAAAACTTGCTGTTTGTATACAAAATAGTTTTTTTAGTTTATTTAAATTATTTTCTTGATTTTTGTTGAAAGTTTCTTTTATAAAAATACATATATTCAATTAAAAGGTCAATGACATACATTTTATGATTCAAGAATATTGTGAAAGCATACTGAAAAACAAGGAAAAAGGGGAAAAAAACGACACAAATGACTATGTTGTTAGGTCGTGCTAGTGGAGTAAGCAAAGCAGTGGATGGAGACTCTACACGCGTTTCGGCTATTGCCTTCTTCAGGAGTCCGTCATTTGCAATAGGACATAAAGCACAACACTGAAAAACATATAAAAACCTTGACACATAAACTGGTAATTTGATGATATCATACAGTTGTTATGAATACATTATATAAACCTTGGGCCTAGGTCTAATTTATATAAATACACGCTAAACAGAAATTGCCTTATTGGATGTTCATTTGATGTTTACATGTGATACAAAACAGAGCAGTTATATATTCGAAAAACGTTTTGCTTTGATTGCATAGGATGATCTGATATATGATACATGGATGCTCTAAACATATATTTGATTTGAACCAGTTACATCCTATTGTTTACTTCTTTTATGACACCAAATATCTTGGGATCCTAATAGCACTAAGAGACAGAAAGAGGCATATCGTGTTAAAACTTTGTAGAAGGAAAGAGAAATGTCAAGAAGAAAGGATAGTGAAAGAGAAAACACACAAGGTTGGTATGCTAGTAGTACTCCAATGAAATAACTAAGTGTAGTTATAGTTTTATTCCCCCATGTTGGGTAAGTCAAGGTCTTTGAAAGTTGGCATACAAAGGTGGTTAGAAATAACTTTATAGTGGTTACTTACGCAATAATTTGGTGGCCCACTATTTGGGTATATTTTGTGGCTTTATTCAGGGAAAATTTATTCAGCTGGGGGGCAGCGTTCTCAATACCTTATTGATTGAAAAAGACACATTATGTAATAGGCTTTAGTAGAAGGGTGTGGTAATAGCCAAAAACGATAAGAGATAGAAGTTTAATAAGGTAATCCCTATACCAGTATGATATTTCGATTCTCGATTATAAAGTTAGCATTATATAACCTGATTCTCTCATATTATTGAGCAGTTTTTTATAACAGCCTATTTATTCAGTGTAAGTGCACTTATTGTATTACATTCTTTCCTTTGTTAAGCTATTTCTCTAACCTAACGAAAAGGATCGGTAGTAGTTAAAAATAGCTATTGTGGGACAATGTCCTTATTGCGAATCGGAATATTATAAAAAAGACATATTATTGTAGGTCTTACTATATGTACCTCATTATTGTACTTCTTTTTCTTATTGATACACTTCTTGAAAGGCTTGCAGAGGTATTGGGGTTAAAACAGTAGATGGTTGACGCTACAATAAATGAAAAGAATGTATGTAGTCGTTACAAATAGGGAAAAGAAAGCCTGACAGAGTAATGACATCAATGTTCCTGGCTAATTACCTTATTGTTAGGTAGCTGTTACTCAATATGAAGTTTATAAGGGATCACATTGACAGTCCGATAGAACGTGAGACGTCTGTAATGCCCGATACAATATATTCGTGGTCTCTGTAGAAATGGATATATCTGTTGTTAGTATTGAAAAGGGAGTATTTTTTGTTTGTTCCATTTAGACTAGCTACAGGTCACATTGATATTAACTCAATCCGGGTAAAAGAAAAGAGCATTCTTTACCTGTAGTAAATGCAGATAGCTTATTTCGTTTCTTGTTTGTTTACAGGGCCCGAAGCGTTGACAGACCTTGAGTGTTAAAGAAATTGCGGGGGGGGGGGGGAAACCGGGGAGTAAGGTGTAAGTTATGTTGAGACCTGGCTTACATTCAAATTTAATACTATACTCGCTAGACTGGGTTGCGCTACATACCTTATCGGCATAAGGCGCCGTAATGTAGTTGGAGTTCTGTAGATGGTTTATTTCATTTCTTGTTAGTTAAAAGACTCGGGACGCTGGCAAACCTTAAGGATTAAAGAGAGTGTGGGGGAAAAAAGACCGGGAAAAGGGTGTAAGTATTGTTGAGACCTGGCTTATATTTCGCTTTTAATACTCTACTTGCTAGACTGAGTCGCGCTACATACCTTATCGGCAATAATTAGACATCTTTCGCCTAGGACTATCAGATGACATTCTTTTTGACTCTTGTCTGTGCCAGGCTTCATTTCATGCTAAACCAGGTCAGGCTTGAGTGAAAACATGTAGGTGACTGTGGTGTGTCTGCCCCATTATGGGTTTTTTGCATAGGTTATAGAAAGGCTGGCGCTCACGCATTCGATGTTGCCGTTCTCTCGAGTCAACTTTCAGTGCAAAATAGTATCTGCATGCAAAATTTGTTCGGTACTGACCTTGTCTCCACTTTGGTTCACAAAGAGCCACCATGCACCGTGTGAGCAACAGCGCAAACATATTGTAAATCTAGGCATCAGCATTTAATGATAATGAATGTCTGCAATGAATGTACAGCTGAAGCAATGCTTTTTAAAAGTATACAGTATACCTTTTCAATTTAACAGGCACATTTTAGATTTTCTTATTTTATAAGTGTACTTTGCAGGAAATCAGATTTTTGGGTCAACTTTGACATTACAACAAAATCCTACTTAAGTCTATAATTATTCAGATTTAAAGTAATCACATAGAAACATGCATCAGCTGGCACAAACATGTATTTACGAGAAACAAAATGAGCCAGATTAAAGGGAAACTTCCACAAGGTAAAATAAATCCCTCATCCCACCCACGCATCCCTACTGTGTAATTTACATTAATTGTATGGGAGAGGAGAAACTAACCTGAGATTTGGACAGTGAGTTTGTTCTTTGTGGGGAAATGTTGCGATTCATGGGATACTGCCAACATTCAGATTGATGCCAGCCAGGAAGACCCAGAAGGCGCTCCCTCTGATAGTGGCAAAGATATGCAAGACTGGGCATGAGAGAGTGGTGCCAGCTTTTCCCATAGACTCACTAAAGTGAGGTAGGCAGGAAGGCACCATGACTTGCGAGTATTGCTATTGGTAGGATGTGTTGACTGTCAGAATATGCGCTGGTTGATGCAATTCCATAATTTAATTTTGCAGAAATTGCCGCAGTTCCAAACTGTAATGCTTCAAGTTGTTCTTTAAAATACTTTTTGTCAAACACAATAATCCATGTGAGAGGCCACAAACCATGGGCTTAATTCACTAGCAGCCAGATTCATCATAGTCCCGTTTTCCGAGTCCTTAATAGTGATTATTAAGGAATCGCTATTAAGGACTTGCAAAACGGGATTCATGTAGGAATCGCTAAATAAATTGCGATTCCTACACATTCCATATTTGCGATTAGCGAATTGCTAATTGCAAATAAGGAATAACTCCCCATTCTTTCCTATGGGCCTTTGGCCCATAGGAATGAATGGCGAGTTATTCCTTATTTGCGATTAGCAATTTGCTAATCGCAAATAAGGATGCGATTTCAAGGGTGCCAGGGGTGTCCAAAGGACACCCTGTAGCACCCCTGAAATGTAATCTACATTGGTGTTGTGCACACACATGTCCAAAGGACATGTGTGTGTGTAACATGCAACTTAGAGAAATGCATTTTAATGCATTTTTCTAAGTTTTCGCTATTTACCACGAGGTTTGACCTCAAGGTAAATTGCGGCCCAAAATTGCGATTTCGCAATTTTAAAATGGTTCATGAATTGCATTTAAGGAATCTCAAATAGAGATTCCTGAAATGCAATTCCTCGCAAATGTGCGAATTCTTTATTAGCGATTTTTAGGTTTCGCCTCGCCGAAGATGCGCTCTGCGCATCTTTTCGGCGCAGGCGAAATCCTGTTGAGAACCGTAGGGTGGCTTGGTTCGGCCCTCGTCCTTGATTGGCTGGCTCCGTAAACGGAGCCTTGCCATTGGACGACGGGCCTGTCCGTCAATGCCGGACCAGACACGGGGGCGTTCCCGACATTCTTTGGCTTTTGCCGACGTCACGGGACGCCGGGAACGCCCCCGTGTCTGGTCCGGCATTGCCGGCACTTCTGCGTCACCCGTCCAAGTCACCGCGAAGCGCGGCAAAGTCGTGCAGGTCAGCAGAGCCCCCACCCCCAGGAGAGCCCGCCAAACAGCAGCAGAGCATGCAGCCCAGGCACCGCAGCAGCGCGAGCACCACCAGCGCCTGAGCCGGGACAGCAGCAGCGCGTGCACAGCCCCCTCCAGAGCCGGGCATCCACAGCCAGGGCTGACTGACCGCTGCACAGCTCCCCGCGGCCCCCATAGAGCCCGTGCTGCCCCCAGCCTTTCCAGCCTCAGCAGCCCCCGGGCGCGAGGGCAGGCCTGAGAGGCAGCAGAGCCCAAGCACCAGCAGCCGGGCGGCCCTCGGTGCGCTGCTCCAGTGGCGTAGTCTGGACACCCCTCAGAGAGCCACTGCAGCGGGACAGCCTGGGTCCAGCTGATATCCCAGCTCCGCCACAGTTTACTGCAGCGTGGGGAGCCGCAGAGGCCTCCGCAGAGTCTGGGGGTACCACCACCAGGAGGCCAGCCTCAGCACAAGGGGCCCAGCCCTTAGCAGATCCCGAGTATGAAGGAAAGGCGCAGCCCCCAGGCCCCCGCCGTGGTGAGGTGTAAGCTGGTCCTCGTGGGGGACGTGCATTGTGGGAAGACTGCCATGCTACAGGTGCTGGCCAAGGACTGCTATCCAGAGGTAAGTGTGCAGGGGCGCGTATGTATGCAGAACATATCACCCAGACATCTACCCTCCACCCATCTGGCCCCATCATCATAATCCGACCCCAGTTCAGCCCGTCTGTAACCACGTCATTTTAACCAGGTCGCCGTAACCCCGTAGTAGCAGACATCCTTAATCAGTCTCCCATTTATTCCGTCTGTAACCCTCCCGCTTTACTCCCTTATACTCCCAATGAGTAGACCGGGCACCTTACACAGTCCCCCATTTAGCCCCCTTGCAAACAACAGATCACTTCAGACGGACCTGCGATGTGGCCTTTTAAACCATGCTCATTTAGCCCGACCGCCTCAACTCTTCCTCTTGTACCACTGAATCAGACTACCTTTAGGCTTTAACCCGTCTGTAACAAAACCGCTCTACCCAGGTCTCTGTGCCCCTCATGATCAGACCACCTTGACCCCCCTCTTTATTCCTAATAACTCCTGCATCCACTTCTGCGTCACCCGTCCAAGGCACCGCGAAGCGCGGCAAAGTCGTGCAGGTCAGCAGAGCCCCCACCCCCAGGAGAGCCCGCCAAACAGCAGCAGAGCACGCAGCCCAGGCACCGCAGCAGCGCGAGCACCACCAGCGCCTGAGCCGGGACAGCAGCAGCGCGTGCACAGCCCCCTCCAGAGCCGGGCATCCACAGCCAGGGCTGACTGACCGCTGCACAGCTCCCCGCGGCCCCCATAGAGCCCGTGCTGCCCCCAGCCTTTCCAGCCTCAGCAGCCCCCGGGCGCGAGGGCAGGCCTGAGAGGCAGCAGAGCCCAAGCACCAGCAGCCGGGCGGCCCTCGGTGCGCTGCTCCAGTGGCGTAGTCTGGACACCCCTCAGAGAGCCACTGCAGCGGGACAGCCTGGGTCCAGCTGATATCCCAGCTCCGCCACAGTTTACTGCAGCGTGGGGAGCCGCAGAGGCCTCCGCAGAGTCTGGGGGTACCACCACCAGGAGGCCAGCCTCAGCACAAGGGGCCCAGCCCTTAGCAGATCCCGAGTATGAAGGAAAGGCGCAGCCCCCAGGCCCCCGCCGTGGTGAGGTGTAAGCTGGTCCTCGTGGGGGACGTGCATTGTGGGAAGACTGCCATGCTACAGGTGCTGGCCAAGGACTGCTATCCAGAGGTAAGTGTGCAGGGGCGCGTATGTATGCAGAACATATCACCCAGACATCTACCCTCCACCCATCTGGCCCCATCATCATAATCCGACCCCAGTTCAGCCCGTCTGTAACCACGTCATTTTAACCAGGTCGCCGTAACCCCGTAGTAGCAGACATCCTTAATCAGTCTCCCATTTATTCCGTCTGTAACCCTCCCGCTTTACTCCCTTATACTCCCAATGAGTAGACCGGGCACCTTACACAGTCCCCCATTTAGCCCCCTTGCAAACAACAGATCACTTCAGACGGACCTGCGATGTGGCCTTTTAAACCATGCTCATTTAGCCCGACCGCCTCAACTCTTCCTCTTGTACCACTGAATCAGACTACCTTTAGGCTTTAACCCGTCTGTAACAAAACCGCTCTACCCAGGTCTCTGTGCCCCTCATGATCAGACCACCTTGACCCCCCTCTTTATTCCTAATAACTCCTGCATCCATGTCTCCTTAACCCCCTTAAATATTTTCAAACCAGCACTTGTGTCTCACAATAAAATATTGTCCAAGTAGAGTTATTCATTTTATGAAAAGATACGACTTTATGTTCGTATATCCTTAGTAACTTCAAGAAGCGTTCTAGCATAAATCAATATTTCCAGTTACTATCGCAGTTTATGTATAATTAGTTCTGAGGGATGGTAGAGCTGTACTATGGGAAATAGTCACGGGTCCGTGAATGTGCGATGTCACAATCTAGTATGTGTCTCGGTCTTGAGGCGGAAGCACATTTAGAGCACACCCAGGATCAACACCAGGAGTCCCCGCTGCGGGGCCTCTCTTCCGGGTTCCTGTGCAGCTCTGGAGGCCGCAGCACTGAGGTGGCGCGCGCAGGTTTCGTGAAGGACAAACGGGTGCACGTGGCAGGCGGGGGTTCTGAGACCTATCGCCAGCTGATGCCCTTGGTGATTAAAAACACTGAGGTGGCTGCAGCCAGGTGGGGCTGTCGGGCCGTGCCAGAGGGGCCGTTGGCGCCAGTTATATCTGAGGCAAAACAGCGCTGCCACGTTGAATCTTGGACGTTCGCGTCAGACTTTCATTGCAAAGGCTGAAGGCAGAGGAGCATTGTCCTCTTTCATAGAGCAGCAGTTGGGGGCAGCGCCCAGGGGCACTGGACTCGGGCTATGTTTTAAGACCAGGCTAATTTTTTATGTTTTAAGACAAGGTTAATATCCCCGCCATGGTCTTTTATTTACTCTGTTCCCCAAAGAAGACTCCTCCAAGGAAGACAGCCAAAAATTCTGCCTGTTGTTTGAGCCTTCCTGTGCACAGCTGTGCAAAGCATCTTTAGGAAAGAGGTGATCCGTGGTCCTGATGGGGCTCAATTTTTGAGGTTGACGGAAGGACAAACGGGTGCACGTGGCAGGCGGGGGTTCTGAGACCTATCGCCAGCTGATGCCCTTGGTGATTAAAAACACTGAGGTGGCTGCAGCCAGGTGGGGCTGTCGGGCCGTGCCAGAGGGGCCGTTGGCGCCAGTTATATCTGAGGCAAAACAGCGCTGCCACGTTGAATCTTGGACGTTCGCGTCAGACTTTCATTGCAAAGGCTGAAGGCAGAGGAGCATTGTCCTCTTTCATAGAGCAGCAGTTGGGGGCAGCGCCCAGGGGCACTGGACTCGGGCTATGTTTTAAGACCAGGCAAATTTTTTATGTTTTAAGACAAGGTTAATATCCCCGCCATGGTCTTTTATTTACTCTGTTCCCCAAAGAAGACTCCTCCAAGGAAGACAGCCAAAAATTCTGCCTGTTGTTTGAGCCTTCCTGTGCACAGCTGTGCAAAGCATCTTTAGGAAAGAGGTGATCCGTGGTCCTGATGGGGCTCAATTTTTGAGGTTGACGGAAGGCACCTGGGGGCTGAGTAGGAGCCAGCATGAAATATTATTTACAGCGCTTAATGTTGCACTTTTTGCCACCAATAGGCGCTGTACATAACAGGTGTTACTATCACCCGTTTGCATGATGGTTGGGGTATCGACCTCGGAAGGATGAAACGGGGAGTTCGCCTTTCCTTGATTCTAACTGCTACAGGTTAATCAGAGAGCGAGTAAAGAGATCACATATTGTACACAAGATACACACCTGAAGTAAAGAGGTTTAACGCAGCCCGTTTGTAGTATGGGAAAATCAACTGGAAACCAAAGTAGAGAGATAAAACTTTGACGGGAGTTTTAGAAACACGTTTCTGAAGCAGACGGTTCTGTGTATGTATGCAGGAGAGAGATGCGTTAATGTAATTTAGCACATTGAACCCGCACAGACATTATGGTAATGCAGGTGTTTTTTGGCAGACATTGGTGTAGGGCCACGCTGTAACAAAGGCTGGGTGGAGGGTTCCAAATGCCAACCTTCCTTGGGGGGGATGTTTTGTGTGCCTTAGGTCACCCCTTGGTGATCCGGGTTCAGAGAGTGCGGCCTGGCTTTGTGCGTGCTGGCCGGGGTGTCGCGTAAATGGCGGCAGGTGCTGGTGGGCTGCCATGGTTGGCTGACCTCCTGAGTCACTGCCAGCCCATTGGCCACACGGAGAGCCATTTATTTCCTCACAAGTGACAGATGTGCTTGGTGCACGCCAGGCCTGCTAGTTGTGACACGCCCCCCGCAGGGGGCAGGGGGCATGGAGGGGCGAATGCCTCTCTTTGTTGAGGTCTTGAAACCGTCCCTCTGCGTGAAAGAGATCGCCACGCTGTGCCCCTGTGCCACCCTCCAAAGTAACCTGGATGGCATGTGCCATTTATGGAGCATGACAGGGGACCACCATGGCAAAGGACGCAGCTGCCATCAGCAAGTGGTCTTTAAAAACGCATTACATATTTTTTCTGGAATTTAATTAAATAGTGGCAGGATTAGCAAACTGTTTCGATGAGTGAGTCGTTAAAGCTTTGGCCCATATTTACTAAGGTACAAACAGGTCTCCTACATACAAGGTCCCTACAAAAATACAGTAAATGCTAAACCAGCTTCGGCTTAAGTGCACTTTGTAAAACGACTACTATACCCAAGCTCTGTCACACAGTGTGACCTTTAGCACACAACCTTCTTTTTGAACCCAAAGCTACTCTTTTTGTTTCTGAAGGAGGGATTTAATTAAGCTATTTGTATTCCAATAAAACACATTTTAATACATTTATAGTACAGATCCAGTAAAAAAAGGTAGCATTCTTCATATATTTGATTAGGCAGGAACACACCCAAAAAGTTCACACTAGTAGTTTAAACTCACTATTTCTAATCATGCATCTTTACTGCTGTTCATCTGTAAAGCTGTAATCATACATATTTTTTGTATTTTGCTGCTTTCACGCCGAGACTATATTATACATAGGGGCCCATACGTGCTCTTGAATATACATTGCGCCACCTGGCAGCTCTGCGACACGAGCTCAGAGGATACTGCCACTACAGTAGCTCGGAGTGTAGTCTGTAAACAGAAAGGTGGGAATAAAGCAAGTGTCAATTGCAGAATAATTGGTACCACTTGGTACCACTGCACCAGCCACACTACTTCCCTACTGACCGTTCTACACTTCAGCCCCGTCTAAATTACAATTCCTGCTTGTGACCCTTTTGCCTGCTTGTGCTTGTTTTCCTGACCCTGTTGCCTGCTTGTGCCTCCGTGTGCCCCTGTTGCCTGCTTGTGCCTCCGTGTGCCCCTGTCGCCTGTTTGTGCCTCAGTTTTCGTGCCCCTGTTGCCTGCTTGTGCCTCCGTGTGCCCCTGTTGCCTGCTTGTGCCTCCGTGTGCCCCTGTCGCCTGCTTGTGCCTCAGTTTTCGTGCCCCTGTTGCCTGCTTGTGCGCCCCTGTTGCCTGCTTGTGCCTCCGTGTGCCCCTGTTGCCTGCTTGTGCCTCCGTGTGCCCTTGTTGCCTGCTTGTGCCCCTGTTGCCTGCTTGTGCCTCCGTGTGCCCCTGTTGCCTGCTTGTGCCTCCGTGTGCCCCTGTTGCCTGCTTGTGCCTCAGTGTGCCCCTGTTGCCTGCTTGTGCCTCCGTGTGCCCCTGTTGCCTGCTTGTGCCTCAGTGTGCCCCTGTTGCCTGCTTGTGCCATGTGGGTGTGTGTGGAGGGCTCTGTGTGGCTGTGTGTGTGGGGAGGTTTGTGTGGCTGTGTGTGTGGGGAGCTTTGTGTGGCTGTGTGTGTGGGGAGCTTTGTGTGGCTGTGTGTGTGGGGAGCTTTGTGCGGCTGTGTGTGTGGGGAGCTTTGTGCGGCTGTGTGTGTGGGGAGCTTTGTGTGGCTGTGTGTGTGGGGGGGGCTCTGTGTGTGTCATTTGCGAGAGATAAAGCTAGTGGCATTGTAAATGACAATGCCATTTATTTATGTTAAAAAATACATAAATAAAAATAATGTCAAGAGCAATGCCAATAGCTCTAACTTTAACAAAGGCGAAACCATTGCATTGTAAATGCTTGTTGCATTTGGGATGATGAATCCCAAATGCAAAAATTGCACTCGCAAAGGGCCAGATTCTCAGAATCTGGCCCTTTGCGAGTGCAATTTAGCTTGATAAATCTGGCCGTAAGTCATTTACGCAGGTAACTTCAATTTGCATATGCACATTTGCACGAGTGAAAGTTATTTACTGAAGGTACATCTGCACTTATGAATCTATTTACAAGTACGCAATATGATTCCAAAATGGTGTATAGCATAGTAGCAATAAATCGCACTCCAGTTGTATGGGGCGTGAGCTCTAGGACAAGCAGCTCTAGATGGGGCAACAACATTCACAAACCCAAGAGTTTGTGAAAACGCTTTTTTCTATTCCATGCTAAATATTTAAATGATTGGAGATTTATTCTGTCAGGGTTAGAGGTAAATGTCTTTTTAGGGTGGTACAGGGAAGAGAATACCTTAAAAATAGCAAGAGTACAAGGGCAGAGGTTTTCTTTGTGAAACACATTTTTTGCGTGTGTATGATATTGGGTTATTAGCTAATAGGGATGACAACCCGGCTCAAATAAAGTCAGATTCAGTGAAGCCTTCCTGTATGAGCTGTATTTGTCTGTGGGGCTCAGCATGATTCTGCATTGGACCTGGTGGAACCTGTAGTTAGGAGTTGTTAGACTCTGCAGGGCTCGGCATCACTCTTCGTTGGATCAGGTGAAATTTTCAGCAATGCAAGGAAAAGTGTACACTGATTACAGCCACTGGCTCAGGACCTTGAGGACAGTACTTAGGGGGTAAGGATTCACTACAACAGTGGTCAGCAGATGGGCCAGGCTGGGTTCAGTTGAATCTGGTGAGTTGGTAAGCAGGAAGGCCTCTGGAAACAAGTTGTGTTCGTGTTGTCCACACAGGAGGTCAGTCAAATGACCCTCGGAGGCCCTTCCGGGTTCCTGGGTTCAAGACAAGCAGGTCCATTCTTTCTTCAGACTACAGGCAGCAGGGAAGCTCTTCTTCTGAGATTTCCCAAGTCCAGGAGATTTCTGTTTCTGTTTCAGGTTCTGAGGCTGCCACCTTTACGCCCAGTGCAAGGCTGTGTGTTGGGGACAATCTTTGTCTACCTCTAAAACAAGTTCTGGTCAATTCTCCCCTCTTCCCTGAGTTTTGCTCCAACTTGGCTATTGAAACAAAAGTCAGGGGCTTGCCTGATGTCAGGTCTCTTTATGTGAACTGGGCAGGTCCCTTTGAAGTGTAATCAATGCAGGAAACAGCCATCCCCAGACATCCTGCCAGGAAGACCCACTCTCCTTTGCACCCAGGCACACTGTCCACTGTCTGGATCCAACGCACAATCCTCAGTGAGTGAGTCATCCGCAGTCCAAGGCAGCTGGTCACTGACAGAAAGGCCCAGGAACTTTAGGCAGGGAAGTGTCAACTTTCTAAAAGTGGCATTTCCAGAATAATAATATAAAATCAGAAATTACCATTAAAGAGGATTTTAAATTGTAATTAAAATCAGTGAAAGAAATACTTTTCTAGCAGTTCCCAGACTGAATGTAGAACTTATTACCTATAATAAGGTAAATTAGCCCTCAGATGCCTTGATCCTCCAGGTGTGACTGCAGGACGATACCCAGGACCGCCTGCGACTCCCTGGGCACCTCCCAGGCTGTTCCCGTAGCCCAGGTCCAAGAGGGGATGTGGTTTCCATAAACATTCTCCTGAATCATCAGATACCAACCGCAGAGGCTCCAGAGAGGGGAGGGGCCATTACCAAGCTCTTCCAGCATTCTGTGCACCTCTGGACTTCCTGCATGCAGAGGCTTTTGATTTGGGGTTCCCTGCAGCAACAAGTGTAGCAACCATGACAAATTCCTGTACTTGTACGGCACTTGGCTTTTGTCCCGGGTCAAGGACATTCAGCAACCATGACCAAATGATCCTGCATAGGAGGAAGTCCACCTCAAATACCCTAAAGTGCATTGTGTTTCCATTGTTGCGGACATAAGGGCGACAGACACTTCTTGGTTGGAAGTGTGGGGTGGGTGAGTGGTTGTTATTGTGAGGGAGGGAAGGGATATTTCAAGTTTTCACTGGCTCTACATTTCTGTACCATGTTGTACTCACGCACACTCAGCGCCATGCACCATATTTCTTAGCGCCAATGAATCACACACTAGCAAACCCAGTTGTAGCCCCTACTAAACTACTGGGCACCCCAGCTTTTGGTTACAAGTGACTGGTTGACTGGGGGCTGGAGTGACCGGGCCTTCCAACTGGAACTGGCCCATCTTGGATTTGATATCGTTATGCACACCCTCTATAGCTGACCTCTCGCCTCCCACACCACAGAAGTCACTAAGACAATCTTTCTTGTATGGCGGGCGGCCCACAGGTTCACAGGTTGTGAAAAAAGGATAACCCAAACGACTCCCCTTTGGAGGGGCCTCTGACTTAGTCATACAGCGCAGCTGGAGGGCTTCGGAGCTGGGACTTGATTGGGGTCAGCATGTTTGGAGACATCTGATTTGGGTTACATATGCACTAATATCAGAATCTACAGACTACCTTTAAACTTTCGCATAACCATTTTCACAAATATGTACAACTTCGGTATGCGCTCACGATGCACCGAACGGATCTCACCAATTTGCACGGACTCAGCCTTCTGGAGGCAAATCTGTTGGTGGGATACCTAGGCAGTGGAGGCATCTGACAGATTTATCGTTCTCCAGTCTGTAAATCCCCAGAGGCGGTTGCAACACTCAGGCACAGGTGGGAGCAGTGGGTGGGAATCCTGGATGACATTGAGTGGCGGGAGGCTGTACAGCCTCTTGTGAAATTGCTATATTAGCCAGACTGAGGATGATACAAGCAAACTATCAACACATGACCCATCTCACAGTACAGCAGCTTAGGCACACAGGCATTCTGTTTGAAGCTAAATGCACCCGTTGCTCACTTACAAACTCCAATTTCTTCAAGATGGTGTGGCAGTGCTCTTATGTGGCACGCTACTGGAATCTAATAGCCCAAACTATATCTCGAGATATTGACGGAAGGGTTGAATTAACAACCAAGCTGGCCCCACTGGGCCCGTTGGATGAGGCTGGGGGTGTCCAAGGAAACCAAACGTTTGAGGGCTTAGCCACAGCGGTCGCTAAGAGGGATACTGCACGAAGTGGAAATCTCAACACCCGCTATATGAATGCAAACCTTTCTTCCCCTTTTATCCCTCCGCTATCCTTCTCACTCCAAATAATCTGACTAAATATCCACCAGTTAAATTACTTCATATTTCACCATATTAATTCACCACTAATCCTTTATGGGCTTCCTGAATAGCGTGCGTCAACAAGAGCTATATAAATACAAACCTTTTTCCTCCTCTATCCTTCTGCTATCATTCCAAATCCAAATAACTGACTAACCTATCCACCACTTAAAATGTACTTGCATGTTTCACTATACTAATTCAACACTAAACCTCTATGGGTCCCGGAGTAGCGTGCTACATGGCGAAAAAGCGCTTCAACGCCTCGTCAGGGGTAGTAAGTGCTATATAAATGCAATTACAATTACAATTACAATTGCCAGGGGCTGACCCCGTAAATACAATAAGAAATGGGGCAGATGGTGGGAATATTATGGCCTATCGTATTTGTCGGGGGACTTCACCCATTTTTGCCAGGAATCTTTATTTAATCCTCGCCACTTACTATAATAGTTTGCGATGGATCTTTGCTGTTGCTTTAGAGAAGATCAGGAGATGTACATCACATTAATTATAATCACAATCACTAATCTATTTTCTGTAAATAGTGAGAATTGGTATGAGTTTTAGCATTTTATTAATCAAATCTTTTCAGACATTTATCTTTATTAAGATCACAAGTTAATTTTTTATTAATCTCACTGATCAAATATGAACAGAAATCAATAATCTATATTAGTTACTAAACATCATACAAAGGCATTAATGCATTGCATAAAAAAAGAAACCCTATTCTAAGAATCAAGGGAAAAGGTTTCAGTCAGAACCCATAAAGAGGTCTAGTTTGAAAAAGTGAGAGAAAAAGCATACCACCCAGATCCAGCGGCGAGGGGTAGGCGCTTAAACGCAGCTCAGGCACTCCCAACCATGCGGTGGAAGATCTAACCTGAAGCTTTACCCGCTGGATACTGTTGTTATCTGACCATTACAAAAGTTAGGTTTTGGCAGCTTAACACAGGTTTCTATAGAAGAAGGGTAACATAGGGATAATTTTCCACCCAACTCCCTTCATCCCTAATTTGCTACACTATTGTACATACACTTTAGATTAGGGAATTAGAGTAGACAGTTTTCACTTTTTAGATACTGGCTAATTAGTCCCATAGGTCCTGAAGAATCGCTTGTTTAATTGACGCCAGCGAGAAACATGTTGACCGGACAATAACAAAATCTAGAGGTTCTCTGGAAACATAATATTCCAGCACTCTGCTCTAGTAATCGTTTTTAATTAAAGCAGCGGACCATCCGAATAAATCATTCTCGGTACCCCTCGCTTTATTTTAATTCACGCCTCAACGTCTACTAACCTATTCTGGCCCCATACCCGCATTTCATCCATACGGCTTGTGGAAAAAGATCTCCGCCAAAGAGCCCCTCTATGAGGTGTTGCCCGTTGGGTATTGCACCGCCGACCCAACGAGGAGCAGGCCCAAATGATGAAGCATGACACCTGAAAGGCTGTGTGAAGGCATTTAAACCAACAAAATGGATCCCCAGAGTTAACTTCACGTCACCCCATTAACTCCATTCGAATCACACGCTGTATCCATTTCCTCCTCCCCCTCTCTCCAGGAACAGCACAGCAACTTTTGCAGATAGAAAAAGCATAATGCCTTTAAGTATTTAATTCAGCTCAAATAATCAATAATCAATCAAAGCAGAACTTCCCATAAAGAGAGGTTCAAGAAACTCAGCAGGGTCTCGGGAAACAGCGTGGAAGAAAGTTAAATGGAAAAATCGCAACAGCAAGAGAGGTCTGAGTCTGAGTGAAAAGCTTCTAGTACTACTCTAGAAACATTCACTATTATAGACTACACATTTCATGAAGCTTAGCAACATGTTGATCTTTCATCTTCAGTCAGTCAATCAGCTTTCACTGCTCTCCTTAGAACAGGATCGCTCCTCATCTTCTCACAGAAATGCAATAGTCCACAGTCAGCAATGCTGTGTTTGCAATTACATTGTATTAATTCTAAGTTTCAGTTATCTAACCATCACATTTTCATCACAAATGAATCTTTACATTTCACTCTCGATTGATGAGATCATTTAATTCTAAATCACTCTTTATCAGTTTGTTTCTTTCTCTGATCTTTCTTGTATTAAAATTAAATCTACAACTTTTATAAAAAGCAAACAAAGCCAGTAAGCAACATTCTACTATTAATATTGCCAGTGGTTGCGAATCAGTTTCCAATAACAGAAACTCCTTTGCCAACATTTTCTAAAACACTTGAGGACCGATTAGGATTTTGGGTGGAATTGCGTACGCCCGATACCGTCTCGTAAACGGGACAGACCGACCTCCGGCCGGCGGTCCTGACTGCCTGATTAGGATGCAACACTGTTCAGTCGCATTCCAACATTTCCCTATGACCGTAGTACATGCTCCTATAGGGAAATGGGAGGTGGTGCTAATCTCTGCACCCCATGGCAGGCACAACAAGATGCCTGCCATGGGTGCAGGGATTAACAGGGGACAGGAGAGCACTACAGGTACTCCCTCAGCCCCCAACCGCAGGCAGCACGCACAAGTGGGCCCTGCTAGGGCCCACCAAATATGCCTTCTGACAGGGGTTCCATGTTGGAAAGTCGGTATGGAAACCCTGCGGGAACCCAAGCATTATAATCCCAATGGCGGAAAGGCCGCCCTTTAGGATTACGGGCTGGCCTGCAACTGGCCGATGGGCTCCTTGACCCCACAGAAGCCAACTGGAATTACCGGCGAGTTTAAATTCTGACCGGCTGATTCATAATCAGTGATTCAGAAATGAAATCAACTATGGCGGTTGGAAAGCCTTTAACCAAATGTTGGAGACTTTCTGACTGCCATAATAATAATCTCCTAGGATTTTCTAATAATTCTAATTCAGGTTCAATGCAGAAATGTTCTCTGTGTATTCTAAAATGTTCTTACTCTCGTCAGGTGTATTTGAACAGCAATGCTGAGCTTTTACTATGTTGCAGACTCTGCCTTTTTCTGTGAGCAAAAATGCTAAGCGATTTTGCAAAACCACAAATTCTGTGTCAATGAGTGATAAAGCTCCAGAAGTACTAGTTGCCAGTTTGTCCACAACTGTTTAAAGGATTATAATCTTATCATCATCTAAAACAACTCCTACTGCTGGGATGATTGCTCCTAAAATGTCTGATTTTGTGTTGCTTCACTTATACTACCTGTATGTCTATGTGATGGAGCCACTGTTCAAGCATCTATGCTATATACATGATTCATCTTTGGAAACAGCAAAGCTAAATAGCAAATACCATCCCAATCAGCTGGAAATTGGAAATATGCATCCTGTTCACAAATGAAATAAACAAATGGAATGACTGTGTTTCTCCCTGTAAAATTTGCCATCAACCAACCATTATTTCAAAAGAGTGTTCACAACTACTAATTCCCACATGTCTATATCAACTTTGGTTTCTCCTTCTGTAAACCCACATTGTATCCTTTTGTCTCCTGTCCGTTGAGCTTGAGACAATTGACAGACATCCAGGCAGCTAGATCTTGCATGCATGCTCTGAAGATGTCTGCCGCAAGACCGGGCGCTCGCGATAGGGAGATGACCAGCTGCGTGTCATCAGCGTACGATACCATGCGCAAGCCGTGACTCTCCACTATGGTGGCAACCGGGGCAACATGAAGATTAAAAAGAGTTGGGCTCAGGGATGAGCCCTGCGGGACCCCCTGGTCTAGAGCAACTCGCTCGGAGTAGCAGTCACCTAGCCTGACTTGGAAACCACGGCCAGATAGAAACGACTGGATCCATTTTAGGGCTGCACCTCCTACCGTGCTACAGTGTCGAACGCAGCGCTCAGATCTAGTAGGATCAGGGCCATTGTATGGCCCTCGTCGACGCCCTGCCTGATGGTTTCGGTTGCCATGAGAAGCGCCGACTCCGTTGAGTGTCGAGGTCGGAATCCAAATTGGGTGGGATGTAGAAGACTAGTATTCTCCACAAATTGCATTAACTGCAAGTTGGCCACCTTCTCCGCCACTTTTGAGAAGTAGGGTAGAAGGGAGATGGGACGCAGATTCTCCAACTTATCGAAGCTGATATTTGGCTTCTTACGGAGAGGGAGCACCACAGCTTGTTTCCATTCCATAGGCATACTGCTGTAACTAAAGGAGACATCCAGCAGATGCCTAATGTATGGTTCTAGTATCGTCAAGCTGTCCCCCAATCGTTTAGGTGATGCTGGGTCCCGTGGGGAGCCTGACTTTACTGATTTACAAATTTTGATCAGGTCTTCTACTGGGGAGGTGGAGAAGTTAAGCAACATATTTTGTCCATCATCCTCTCTAGCTGGTATTTTAACCTCCCCTCCTGCCACGGGTGGGACAGGGAAGGCAGAGTAGATTTTAGATACTTTGTCGCTGAAATAGTCTGCAATGCGATTGCATGCAGCGACTGAGCGATCCTCTGGTCCTGTCGAGGACTTGGGGACAGCCAGGGATTTATAGACACTGAATAATTCCTTTGATGAATTTTCTGCATCCATAATCCTGACGGCATAGTAGGCCGTTTTTGCTTTCCTAATTAGGTTGTGATATGCCCGTCTGTTAGCGAGATATTTTTCTCTTGCTTGGCTGTCATAGGCTGTCTGCCACTGCCTTTCTGCTCGTTTACAATTGTTCTTGGCACTCCGTAGTTCCTCGTTGAACCAGGGTGCCGTTCTCTGTTTGCGACCGCCACCTTCGTCCGGCCCAGAGGGGCCGTCCGGTCTAGAGCCGCGTGATACGGGCGTTAAGCAATTTATTTGCCGTATCCGCGTCGTCACCTCCAGGGGGGCCCTCTGCCATGAGGGCTTCATTGAAGTCTGGTAGGGAAAACCTGGCCCAATTAAGCCTTGGGTAGTTGAGGGGAGTGGAGTCTGTCACCTTGTGTTTTGGGAGGGAAATTTCAAATGGTACCAGGAAATGGTCAGTCCAGGGAGAGGCACGGGGGGAGCCTTTGTGACTTCCTCCCAGTTAGCAAACACTGGGTCGAGCAGATGGTTATGCTGATGTGTTGGGAGCTGGCACTTTAGCTCTAGTTGTAGGGCCGGAAGTTCTTGACGAAACTCCATTGCTCCTTTGTCCATCTGATCCTCTAGATGCATATTTAAATCTCCTAGTACTAGAAACTTATCTCTCCTCAACGCCATCTCAGTGACGCACTCTATCAAGTTGCTTTTAAACCTTGCCAGGGGGCCTGGAGGAGGGTAGATTAAATAACCCTTGACTTTTATGGTGAAAACACCCGCCTCGCAATCTACCATGTGGACAAGTTCCAGTTGGCAGGCCAGCTGCTGTTTAAATGCAATGGCTATACCTCCTCCTCTGCCATCAGGTCTGTCCAGCCTCATCATCAGGTATTCTTCCGGTAATGCCTGAATGATGTCGGGGTCACAATTACAAGGTTTTAAAATATACTGAGGAACAAAGTAAAAATACAAGCAGTCTGTATTTTAAATGTAAGCAGCAATTTTCAAGATAGAAACAGGTAAAAACAGTCCCGGCTTCCGCCTCAGGACGTACTCCTATATATAGTAATTATCTTCCTGATCCCCAGTACTAGTTACGAAATACAATTTCGGACAAAAACTGAAAATGCATGTCTTATCCTTTCTGGATCAGAAACAAAAGCCAGGTCAGGGACCCTTATTTCCTTAACTTCGTTCTGACCATTCTTTTGCTTTGTCATTATGGCTAGCACGCTTCCCACTTGTTCTCCATATTCATAAGCTTGTTCACTGTAGGCTAAGTATTTTGCAATCTCATTGATGGTTGCTTTAGCCTTCATAACTCTTATCTGCTCTTCCTGGCGGTCGTCCCCCTGTTGTGTGGCTGTAATTTTCCTTCTTCCTGAGCTAATAAGGTATATAGCTCGCACATCTTTTGCTTCTCCTGTGAGTCAGCGAGAACTGGAGGGTTTCCCCCTGAATCCCAGCCTTTAACGTATCCCAGACTATTTCTAGGGAAGTACTAACAATGTTCTCACAAAAAAAACATTACAATCCAGTTTTTCATATGGGCTACATAACCTTCATTTATCAACAATGCCCGCTCAAAACTCCATTGCCTCCCACATCTATGGGGCACCCCAACCTTAATCACCAACACCAGAGGGTTATGGTCTGACATAACCCGAGGGAAAAGTTCAATGTCGCAGTCTTGAATTATACCATGTCAGACAAAAAAATTATTGAGACAAGCATGTGATTGATGGGGTGAGGAAAAAAATGCCTAGCCATGTTCAGTTGGCTTCCTACACTGCCACACGTCATCAGGGCATAGTCTTTACATTGATTTTTAAGAGACCTACATACCCTAGGTTTCCTACCATGGTATTTATAATATTCCTCACATGACCAATTATTGGCTAAATTAATGTTTAAATAGCCACATAAAATAATGGGTGTTGGCCAAAACACAAGCTCGTTATTCAACCAGTCATACAGCCCGGCTCATCTAGAATTGGCCCATGTAAAGAACATAATGTGAAAGTGCATACCTTAGGCCAATATTCCATCATGGCCAATCTCCCCCGACTACAGGTATGAATTTGCAAGAAAACTGAGCCAGATCCCTTCTAGCCAACACGGCCACCCCACAAGTCTGCATATTTCGACGTGTGTCCGCAATTCATTTACAACCCAATGTGTTAGATAGCTGCGTTCCATCTAGGCAGGTCTCTTGAAGACAGACAATGTCTTCCTCTAGTGCTTGCAGCTCTAAAGTTACCCTGGCCCTCTTTTTCCTATCATTGAGACCACAAATGTTTACTGTGGCAATTCTTAAATTAGACATTAGACCAGTCTCCTACTTCCCCTCTTACCCATCTTGCATGACCCCTTACCATTTCCTAACAAAAGGGGACTTTCCCTGTCCAAAACAGCGCAATCTCTTCCAGTATTTCTTTGTATTTCCTTTGTGTCTGTTGTGTCCATTCCCCCGTGCAGCACCCTCCCACCATACCCCCCACCCAACTGCCCTCCCCTCCCTCCAACAATAAGCAATCAGGCCAACAGCCTGAATGATGGTGCCTATGCAAGAGTGCCTCCCCAATCGCTCTTAACCGGTGCCCCTCCATAGATGACAAAGGACGGAAAATTAGAAATAAACACAGGCAAACAGAAAAAGGTTCCCTCAAAGCTTGATTCACCCCAAACCCCATCCAGTGAGAGCTAAATCATCCTTGTAGCCCCATGCATATTCAAAGAGCCTTAATCCCTAATTAATTACACAAGTCAAGTTTACTCTACATTTCCTCCACCTATTTCTTTCAAATACACCAGCGCTCTAATTTCCAAAGTGAAACTTCATGTTTGTCCTTTATAAGTCACTTTTAAACAAGCAGGATTTAGGAGAAAAACTTCTGCTCCATAATGTTGGAACGGGTTGAACAGCTGTCGCATCTGCCACCACCTCTCCACTGTAGCATGGCCAAAATCTGGTCTTACGAAAAATGAGATAGCTCCGAACATCTTCCTTGCATTGGGACAGGCTTCTTTGTATAATTCTTGCAGCAGGAGGAAATTTCCAAAATATTCCGAGATCACCATAGGTCTTTCAGTATCCTTAGATCATGACTTCTTTAACATTAGGGGGAACCTGTGGGCACGCTGGATCTCTGTACTCCAATTATACGGACTTTTTTCAGGGAAGGCACCTTTGAAGAGAGATATAATATAGGTGCGTACACCAGAGCCTTCCACCACCTTGGTGTCCCCAGGACTCTCAAGTTGTTGCCTTTCTGCCTTTTCTCGTATTCTTCAATTTTCCATAAGACTTCAGCCATTGTCGTGGCCTTTGAAGCTTCTTGCATTTTTAGAGCCTTGACATTGGAATCCAGAAGCTCTGTGCGTTCCTCCAGCATGGACAATCTGCCAGCGATATCAGAACAAGTTTTATTGATCTTTTTCACAGTCTCATGCAGCTTCTTGGTGGCAAGTCTTGCCCGGCGGCTCGAGCTCCTGGCTTCATCTTGAACTTGTCTTATGGTATGAAGGATTGTCACCATTGTTTTATGGTATGAAGGATTGTTGCAAGAGACCCTTCTGCCAAGGGAGATTGTGTTTGTAGATCATATTTACCCTTAGCACTCTCTTCTACCGGTCTTTCTGGTTCCCCTCCTGAAAACGCAAGCAGTGAAGCAGAGTAGTCCCATTGAAGATTTCCCAGGTAACCATCCTCACTACTTCCTTTAGAGCCTTCTCCACTTGCTACCCTTTCTTATCTCGCCACTTCTTTCCTAAAGATCCTCTCCCCGAACGCCTCCGTTGGGTTGCATAGGCAGTCTTTTCTGGGGCCTCACTGGAAGAAGACTCTGAAACAGGACCATTGGTTAAGGAAGATGACGATTCTCCAATGTTCAAGAGTTCTGACTCATCTGTCAGTGAATAGAACTTTTCTCCACCATCAGGCGATTTTGCTGCAGATGGGATTGACTTATCTGCCGTCTTCTCAAGATCCACCACTGGATCCACGGCATACCAGGAGCTATCTACATTAGGGACCTTGAGGCAGCCTGTATCCGCATGTTGAGTCAGGCATCGTGCTTCCTTATGTTTCCCGCTTGCTTGTGTCTGGTTGCTTCCATCTTGAGTCTGACCTCCATTATCATTCCCTTTTTCAAAGCCCTCTCCTTTAGAAGCCTCTAGGGTAAAGGTCTTCAAACTTTTGGGTGCCGAGACCAACCTGTCAACATTTTCAGTCGTAAGGACCACTCCTGACAAACATTTTTTAACCTGATGGTACAAAAATAAGCAGTCACCTAAAGCTGCATATTTCAACACTCATCTGTGTGTACTTTGAACAGCAAATATAAATAGAAAGCATGTTTAATTGTGTTCTAGGGCTGCCTCTATGATCCATGACTGATAATTAAAGGGAGCAAAGACAGAAAAGTCACATTACAAAGGAATGCATATGATTTTATTTACAATCCTATTTAGTGTCAAGAGGAGGCCTTGGCAGGCTCTTTAACCACTTCCATGCTCATGACGAGCTCAGCTCGTCATGCAGTACACTGCTCGTGTGCTTATGACGAGCTGAGCTCGTCATGAACAAGGGGATTTTAAGAAGTTCATCATCCAAGAAGAATTGCTGCTGCAGTCAAGGTGTTAAACATCAAATGGCTGGTATTTCTCTTCTGGCAGCTCTACTTCATATTTCTTTTCATGAAATGAATTCTCACGCTACTGCAGTAAATGTAAAATACAAATGTAAGGAATAAGCAGAGTGAAAAAAAGAAAGCCTCAGTAACCAGTTTACAAAAGGTATGTATATTTGCAAATGGTCTTTAACGACCTGTGAAAAACTCAGGCTTGCCTGGCTATGCTGGAGATAAGACTGCAGACACAGCCCAGCGGAGCCCACAGCAGCTCGAGCTGAGACACATTCCGGGGGAGGAGGAGGGCTGAATCCCTTGTAGTCCTATGGGCCTGGGCAGAAGTGTGATTGGGAATACGTGACCCTTTACCATTACTCCACGGCCCACCTGGGGGTCGCGCCCCACACTTTGAAGACCCATGCTTTAGGGTCACTATCATAGGTATTGCCTCTGTCGCCCCCCCCCCCCTACACCAATCATAGGATTTAAGGTCTCCCCCTGCCCAGTGCTGATGTTGGGTACAATCCCTAATGTCAAATTAGCCTCTTAGCGGGGTATCCACTTTTCCCACCACTTCTTTTGCTGTTTTGCCAGCTAGAACTCCCCCTTGCCCCTTACATGCTTTTTGGTCCATTGCCTTGCTGCTACTGGAAAACAAAGTAGTGATTAGGGACTGCCCCTGTGCCCCATGTGTCCCAGTCTTCACTGGCCGGTTCTTAGTACCACTCTATCTTTGGTTGCTCCCTTATTGACAGCCCCTTCTTGAATTTTATTTCTCACCCTCCCCTCACCCCCTTACCAGCGACCTGGGAGGAGGAGGAGGAAGAAGGCCCCCGGGCACTCTTGTGCTCAGGCAGGTTTTTCGTGATCAACGGCCGGGCATCTTAATGTTCTGGAACACGTCGCTGATTCCACTGCTACAACGTAGCAAGAAAAGCCGAAACCGTAGCAGCAGCGTTGGAAGCCGCACAAAGTCTGAAAAACTGCCAGTCAGCGTCCGCGATCCTGATTTCATTGACAGCGCGTTTCTCGATACAAATCACAGGTAAACTCTGTATGTCATAGTCCGGTAGGGCGATTCTTTCCCTTTGTTCACTAGCTTCTGGGGAGCATTGCGGGCAGAGCGGTCCGGTCTGCTTCCTACTCAGGCACCATCTTGCTTCAATCTCTCTGAACCATACAGTTCTGATCTCAAAGGAAACAAGTCTTCCACTGCCACATTTAGCACTTTGTTTGTGTAGTATATCCGCTTCTACAGCATTATAGGCATCATAGTGAAATTCTGTTGTAGAGAAAATTAACCTTGACTCTACAATACACAATATCTGCTGTCCCAGTTTTATTTGGTGCCTACAGATGATCCAAATTATCTTTAGTGAGATTACTGAAAAAAATGTAGGTTTACTATAATCTGGTTTTCTCTGATAAATAATAAAATGGTAATGTATTCTACATAGTCAGCTGGAAGACAGGAACTCCCTTGCATATCACCTGCTTATAGACTGAGTATGATAGAGCTGTAAAGTACATTATACTCACTTACACTTAATGTTTGAATAATAACCATTTTGAAATACATTTGCTTAGTTTATTGCCACCACCTGAGTGAGTTTGTACAGTGTTTAGTCACGATATTGGACCCAGAAATAAAGTGGGCCAAAATATTGTGTCAATTATATGGAGGACATAATTATCGTGAAGGTTAAGTTTCTATAGGTAAGTAAAGTTTTACTATATATAGCTCCACATATATGTACCTTGATAATCTATATATCATCAAGGTCCTTAGATGGGAAGATAAGAATAGAAAATCTCATGTTACCTATTTGCACACACTTTCTTGATATTATGGTCCTTGATTTTTTTGACACAATATTCTGTCCACACAATATTTTTGGTTCCGATATTTTGTCAGTGATCCAGTATAAACACTACATTAAATAGTACGGGAGAATTTGGATCATCTGTCCTTTGGACCAACAATACCCTTGACCTCTGGCCAATGTAAGCTATCCAATATGCATTATCTGCGCCTTCCCTATATCCTTGCCCAGAACACTTTACAACATGTGTTCATTATTTATTACAGACGTCTCAACCTCCCTCTTGTCCTGATGAGAACCCAGTATCATGCTGAGGGTTGAAACTTCATTGACATGCATAGCACACAAACTACATTTTGACTTTGCCCTGTTAGTTGAAAGCGTGCTTGTTGTTTATTATAAAAACACAAAGAGTTCTGTACCTTCACAGTCACTTTCCCTCAGCCCTTGTTTAGGGTGAAGTGTATAGTATCTTTTTTGGAAGCAGTGAGGGACAGAAAAAAATGTGTCACCCTCACCCTGGGGATACATTCCAAGGTCAATCATTATTTGTATGTCTGAAACAGACTCCCACAAATGTTTTAAAAAGTGTGGTGATACTGTCAAAACCTATGAAGACCACCCACCAAACGTTTTGTATATTGAAAGGAACTGACTTGATGGTGGCTCCTTTTAATATGCAGAAACGACAACTGGGCCAGAGTACATTTCTAAATATGACAGACAAAGGTCCATCGGGAAGGCAGAAGTTTTGACCTCCACCACTCAGACAAAGGAAGTACCATCTGTCAATTGCTAAATCAGGCCTCTTTATTGTACCATATGTGACTCATCCCCAATTTATCAAATGTCTCCTATATTTTACAAGCTATACAGTGTTGCATTTCTGAGGAAGCGCTAGTAGAATCTGACATTCTCCTCTGTGCACATTTCACTGTGCTAGCTTTAGTAGGAAACTTCATCTTCAGGTCCTCATTTGTACGCCAGGTTCCTGAGATCCGCTTGTTTCACGTAGGTTTGTCACCAACTCGCCGCCAAATAAATGTTATAATGAGGTCCATGCAGGAAGGTCGAAATTCAGGAAACTTTATTGAAGTTGGTTACATGTAGATAGCTCCAGTACAGCAGGTAGTTAAGTTCTGTAGAGCAACCCCACCAGGAGCAGCCTGCATGCTGCTCAGCCCATTCTCAACTGTCACTTCCAACCTCTCAGGCACCGAACATTCAATCGCATCACCACTCCAACATTCCGTGCAGCACACACAAAAACACACTGGCTGAGCAGGGGATGTAAAAGGCATAGCAAGAACCTGAGTAGGATACTAGAAAAGTGACTAAATGGTAATACACCTCTGTGTGGATCCAAGGACTACGCTGTAAAACAGCATCTGATTGTAAACTGAGGATTGTTAGGACTCCTAAATGTTACAGAGCTTTAGAACTAAGCTGTAAAACAGCATGTGATTGTAAAATGAGGATTGTTAGGGCTCCTAAATGTTATAGAGCTTTAGACCTTTGCTGTAGATCTTCCTTTAACGTGATGAACCTGCAAGGTTCCTGGGCAGGAAAAGCAATTTTGCTTTGGTCTTCATGATCTCGATTCTTTTTATTTTCTCCAGGTCATCTGGGATCAAACCTTTTAAACAGTTCGATCTTCTGAAGCTTGTTTTTCTTCTCTGTAAATGTTTGTTTTATATGTGTGTTTTGTTAAGAAATTAAAAACAGATATCTTCCAAGGCAGCATATGTCTGTCTTAAGTTATTAGCATCTGTGTGTTACATAGCCTCTATTATGTCATGGCAAGTCACTCTACGCACCCTCTAAAACATTACTTAATACTTTACATGAGTTTATGACCTGAACTTTGAAGATAATACCACATAGGACAGCTGTTACCCACATTTCACCCATGGAACGCAATTCTGAAACCCTTTTGGAGTCAGAGCTTGAAAATGGTGAGGCCTTTTTGAAACTAGCTTTTATGATAGTGTATATTTATTTACCACAATACAGATTGTTTAAATTAAATGTGTGTGAATTCATGCACTGACACATGCATGCATACATGCAAACACTCAGGTGAGACAATAGCTAATCTCTGTATAAGTGATCAGAGGCTGAGGATCAGAAGAAGGCTCAAAAGCCCAAAGCAAATTTTGCAGCACTCCCCCAGGGACAACCCACATCAAGCTCACTAACAATATGTACATGAGTTGGACACAGTCTCCCCTATGATCCACCCACAATTCTTTCACACGTCCTCCATTTAGGTTTACCTTAAGCTTCCAAGTCCAACCCACCATTTTTTGGCTCACAAGCTTCTGGGATTACTGAAAACACACCAATTCATGGAACAAACAAATATGTGTCGGAAGGAAGGAACACAAATGATTGACCCCAATGAAGGTTATTCCAGTTTTCAAAGCATCACCTTGCAAGTAAAAGCTGCAACCCCAAAAGCAATAGAAGTTAAAGTAATTAACTAATGCTGTGATATACAAGAAACAAATTGCACAACTACATTAAGAAAATGCTATGAGACTTTATTAAGGGCTTGTAATCTAGAGTGTATATTTTATATCTCAGAGTGTAACCTGGATCCAAATATACTGCAAAGTCAGCCGATTAGATAACTCTGGCTCCTGGCTCCAATTAGCCCTCTTAGGATCTATTGATTGCCTGGGGCTTCCTGGCATTCACATGGCCAGAACAGATTAGATCAGACACAACCGCAAGCTACCATTTCAGCGGTCTACATGTGTGCCTTCCTGCATTTTTGGCACCACTGTTCTCCAAGGTTGGTGACCACTGTCTGAATGCTGTCCTTGTTGTTCCCATTTTCTCAGTTGTGCATCAATTGACCCAGCCTTCCGATCTGTCCCTTCCATATAGTTGCCTGCTGGAACTCGGTGTGATGTGAACACCTTCCAGGGTCGACCTTCTGAGACACCGTTGTGCGCATCCAAGCCTAAAATGTGTCTGATGTCTGACAATTACCATTGATAATGGTCAAGCAGGATATCACTCAGCTTGCATACCCCCTCGTCCCCCCGTGGCTGAAAACACTAGCCTTTGTCATCTTACGTGGCATCATAAGTTGTTCCATCACGAAGCAATAAAGCCAATGTACTCATAGTATGGCCCGCGGGCCGCCAGCGGCATGGCAGGCCTTTAATGGCGGCCTGCGGACCTTGCAGGTAATGTACCCATGGCCCCTCAGAGAAAGAGAGAGAAAGTGGATAGAGAAAGAGAGAGGGAGAGAGAGTGCAGGGAGAGAGAGTGGAGAGAGAGACAGTGGAGAGGGAGAGAGAGAGAGAGTGGAGAGAGAGTGGAAAGAGAGAGAGAGAGACAGTGGACAGAGAGTGGAGAGAGAGATAGGGAGAGAGAGAGTGGAGAGAGAGACAGAGTGGAGAGAGAGAGAGAGAGAAGCAAGAGAGAGTGTAGAGAGAGAGTGTGGAGAGAGAGATTGTGAAAAGAGAGAATGAGAGTGAAGTAAGAGAGAGATTGGAGAGAGACAGTGGAAAGAGAGATAGACAGTGGAGAGAGAGTGGAGAGAGAGACTGACTGAGAGACTGAGATACTGACTGACTGAGAGAGAGAGAGAGAGAGAGAGAGAGAGAGAGAGAGAGAGACTGACTGACTGACACAGAGAGAGAGAGAGAGAGACTAACTGACTGACTGAGAGAGAGAGAGAGAGACTAACACACATAGCACACAAACTACATTTTGACTTTGCCCTGTTAGTTGAAAGTGTGCTTGTTGTTTATTATAAAGACACAAAGAGTTCTGTACCGTTACAGTCACTTTCCCTCAGCCCTTGTTTAGGGTGGAGTGTATAGTATCTTTTTTGGAAGCGGTGAGGAACAGAAAAAACTAGTCACCCACACCCTGGGGGAGACATTCCAAGATCAATCATTATTTGTTTGTCTGAAACAGACTTCCACAAATTTTTTAAAAAGTTTGGTGGCACTGTCAAAACCTATGAAGACCACCCACCAAACGTTTTGTATATTGAAAGGAACTGACTTGATGGTGGCTCCTTTTAATATGCAGAAACGACCAGTGGGCCGGAGTACATTTCTAAATATGACAGACAGTGGTCCTTCAGGAAGGCTGAGGTATTGACCTCCACCATTCCGCCAAAGGAAGTACCATCTGTCAATTGCTAAATCAGGCCCCTTTATTGTACCATACAGAGAGAGACTGACTGACTGAAAGAGAGAGAGTGACTGACTGACAGAAAGAGAGAGAGGAACAAGAGAGAGACAGACAAAGAGAGAGACTGATTTACTGAGTGAGAGAAAGACTGACTGAGAGAGACTGACCGACAGAGAGAGAGAAACTGACTGACTGACAGAGAGAGAGACTGACAGAGAGAGAGACTGCGACTGTGATGGAATTGGGGTCAAAGTGTGTATGAAGCTGTGCAATGCCTCTTAAGATTGCTATTGTCTGTTAATAAAAATGTACCATCAAAATGTGCTCTTTGTATTTTTTTTATTGTTTTTATTGATTTCAATGCAAAAACAACAAAAGAAATGACATGTCAGGATCATACCTGACAATTACATTTAGCATACATAGTCATAATCAATACAGAAACCAATAACTGAAGAGCACCCCCCATTCCCACCCCCGCCAGAGCCTAGTTCTGCATTTTTGACCACACATTAGCACGATTTGACCTATCTCGTTGGTGGATATGTATATCAGGACTAGAACACATCCTCCCCCTGTGGGCTTACAGTTTAGTGGCTACAGTCTTTGATTGAAACAGTTCTCCCGTCAGTCCGCAGGAGCATTGACCGCATCTTCAGTCTGTTCACTACGGGAGAGAGAGTGGAAAGAGAGAGAGAGAGACAGTGGACAGAGAGTGGAGAGAGAGATAGGGAGAGAGAGAGTGGAGAGAGAGACAGAGTGGAGAGAGAGAGAGAGAGAGAAGCAAGAGAGAGTGTAGAGAGAGAGTGTGGAGAGAGAGATTGTGAAAAGAGAGAGTGAGAGTGAAGCAAGAGAGAGATTGGAGAGAGACAGTGGAAAGAGAGATAGACAGTGGAGAGAGAGTGGAGAGAGAGACTGACTGAGAGACTGAGATACTGACTGACTGAGAGAGAGAGAGAGAGAGAGAGAGAGAGAGAGAGAGAGAGAGAGAGAGAGAGGCTGACTGACTGACAGAGACTGACTGACTGACACAGAGAGAGAGAGAGAGAGAGAGACTAACTGACTGACTGAGAGAGAGAGAGACTAACACACATAGCACACAAACTACATTTTGACTTTGCCCTGTTAGTTGAAAGTGTGCTTGTTGTTTATTATAAAGACACAAAGAGTTCTGTACCGTTACAGTCACTTTCCCTCAGCCCTTGTTTAGGGTGGAGTGTATAGTATCTTTTTTGGAAGCGGTGAGGAACAGAAAAAACTAGTCACCCACACCCTGGGGGAGACATTCCAAGATCAATCATTATTTGTTTGTCTGAAACAGACTTCCACAAATTTTTTAAAAAGTTTGGTGACACTGTCAAAACCTATGAAGACCACCCACCAAACGTTTTGTATATTGAAAGGAACTGACTTGATGGTGGCTCCTTTTAATATGCAGAAACGACCAGTGGGCCGGAGTACATTTCTAAATATGACAGGCAGTGGTCCTTCAGGAAGGCTGAGGTATTGACCTCCACCATTCCGCCAAAGGAAGTACCATCTGTCAATTGCTAAATCAGGCCCCTTTATTGTACCATACAGAGAGAGACTGACTGACTGAAAGAGAGAGAGTGACTGACTGACAGAAAGAGAGAGAGGAACAAGAGAGAGACAGACAAAGAGAGAGACTGATTAACTTAGTGAGAGAAAGACTGACTGAGAGAGACTGACCGACAGAGAGAGAGAAACTGACTGACTGACAGAGAGAGAGACTGACAGAGAGAGAGACTGTGACTGTGATGGAATTGGGGTCAAAGTGTGTATGAAGCTGTGCAATGCCTCTTAAGATTGCTATTGTCTGTTAATAAAAATGTACCATCAAAATGTGCTCTTTGTATTTTTTTTATTGTTTTTATTGATTTCAATGCAAAAACAACAAAAGAAATGACATGTCAGGATCATACCTGACAATTACATTTAGCATACATAGTCATAATCAATACAGAAACCAATAACTGAAGAGCACCCCCCCATTCCCACCCCCGCCCGAGCCTAGTTCTGCATTTTTGACCACACATTAGCACGATTTGACCTATCTCGTTGGTGGATATGTATATCAGGACTAGAACACATCCTCCCCCTGTGGGCTTACAGTTTAGTGGCTACAGTCTTTGATTGAAACAGTTCTCCCGTCAGTCCGCAGGAGCATTGACCGCATCTTCAGTCTGTTCACTACGGGTCAACAAGTATTCTCGTAACGGGACCCAGATGTCTTTAGGTCGTGATCTCATTGGAAGTTCTTCTTCATAGAGGGACAATTGCTCCAGACAATACACCATATCAGTTAACCATTTGGAAGCTCTCGGGCCTCGCTTCTCATCCCACGTGAACAGAACCCTTCTCTTTGCCAGCAATAAAGCAATTCTCACAAAGCGTCCCATCACACCCTGCACTGAAGGTACATATCCCAATAAGCAGACCAGTGGGGTGCAGTCCAGCACTTGATCAGTCATCGTATAAACCATCTCCAGCACCTCTATTCAGTCTGTGCCATGCCATGCTAAATGAACGAAATCTGCCTCCTCCTGTCCACATCGTCTCCAACAACTAGTGTCTCTAAGTCCTATTTTGTGTAGGCGTGCGGGTTTGTGGTATGTTTGATGAAGGAATTTAAGGTATGTAATGCGTAAATTACTATTAGCTGACAGCTTTCCCGTCAGACCACAAATCTGTCCCCACATTTCCAACATGACCTGTGTATCTAAAACCCTGATCCATCTTCCCAGACTCTAGTCTTCCGGGAGCACCGATTCTTCCTGCACTACCCGATAGAGTTTAGTGAGTAGATGTTTCCTGGAGGCCGCCGTCACAACCAATTGCAGCGACTTGGAAATCGCCGGCTCGTCTGGGAATGTAGTATAGTAATCCCTAACAGCTCTGCGCAGACGATAGCAGGTATAAGTAAACAACGGTGTAGGATTGGATATAAAGCTCAAATCTTCCCCAGTAATATTTGTCCCATCTCTATAAAGATCACCCATCATTGAAATGCCTGCCTCTTTGAGTGCACGAAGCGCCCCACGCTCTCGCGCAACCGATAGGGCACTATGCCCCTCAATAGGCATGTTAGGATCATACAGCAGGAGATTATGTGTCCTCCGGCTTATAGCTTGCCATGAAGAGACCGTGGCATCAATGGTGTTTATTTCCGATTTGGGCGTCAATCTATGCACATGTGAAATAATGCCATGCAAAGGTATCTCGCCGGCATCCCCCTCCTCAACAGCCACATGAGGAATAAAATCATGCGGCCGAAACCAAAAATATGCGTATTGGGCCAGTCCGCATAGGTAGTATATGAAGAAGTCAGGAGCACAGAACCCCCCTTTATCAAAATGCAATGTAAGTGTGGACCAGCCAATTCTGGGTGGCTTCGCACCGCACACCAAGCGGAGCAATAGTGTTTGCACCGTTTAAAAAAAATCCTTGTTTAAGCGGATAGGAATATTACTGAACAGATACAGAAATTTAGGCAGTATCACCATTTTGATAACAGCTATGCGTTCCGCTAGTGATAAAGGTAACCCCACCCATCTATCAATTTGTTGTACCAGGTCAGTGTAAGCCCTCCCGTAATTTTCGCGGACAACCGTCACGGGGGTCACAATGGATCCAGATGCCCAGATATTTCACAGGATCCTCTGACCACAGCAAGGGATAGTCAACCTGGGGCGATATAGTGGCAGGTGTGAGGGGAACAATGACAGATTTCTGCCAATTAATGGTGAGACCAGAGTACAGCCCATAACGGATATATTCACGGATGACTTGCGATAGATATAGCTGTGGTTCACGAATGTGTAAAACCATGTCGTCTGCATACGCAGATATGCCCACTAGCCTAATATTAAAGTTCAAAGCCGCCGCCCTGTACGTTTGGCGAATTTTACAGGTAAGGGGTTCTAGCACGATGGCAAAAAGGAAAGGGTATAAGGGGCACCCCTGTTGAGTGCCCCGTTGTATAGTGAATGGAGCAGATGTGAGGTCACTGTATACAAAATTTGAACCCACCGGACAAACACAGGGGGGAATCCCATCCTGTACTACATGGAAAGCATGTATTTCCATTCGATGGAATCGAATGCCTTGGCCGCATCCAGTAGCACGGCCTCAGCAGGCAACTCGGGGTTCAGCACATGGAACATGGCAAAAATAGTCCTGAGAATCCAAGACGTCGTGCGGTCCAGGATGAAGCCAGACTGGTCTGGTAAAACCAGTAGGGGCATTAAAGGATGTAGCTTATCGGACAATATTTTAGCGAGGACTTTGGCGTCAATGTTAATCAAGGATAAGGGGCGATACGATTCGCACCGAGATGGGTCTTTATCTTTCTTCATCAGGGTGATAATAAGTGCCTGTCGGAGAGATGGAGGGAGATGGCCAACCTCATGCGCCTCCGCATACACTGCCAAGAGGTGAGGCACAAGCAAGTCGACATATTGCTTATAAAATTCTGCTGACAGCCCATCGGGCCCAGGAGCCTTCTTGTTGGGCATTGACAGTATAGCGTCCATGTCGTCTTGCTCATCGATGGGCAATCTTAAGAATGGTCTATGTACATCAGATAACCATGCGCAAGCTGTATCCGAAAGGTAGTCTGTTAAGGCGGATTCCGACAGGTCGCCTCGAGAGGTATAAAGTGTCTCATAGAAACTACGAAATTGACCTAGGATGTCCCCAGGGGTGAAGTGTTTGTCTCCCTTGTCGTCCACAATGCGCTCTATCTGGGGGGCATCCACACAGTCACGAAGCCGGTTAGCCAGCACTCGCCCCGGCCGGCCGCTCCCCCCAAACGCTCTTGCCACAAACCTCTTAGACAAGTACTTCACCTCAGAGGCAGCTAATGTGTTGTATTCCTCAATGTATTCTCGAATGAGTGTAAGTGTCTCAGGTGGGGGCGTTGCGTCATAAGATGATTCCAATTCTTGCAATTTATCCTCAGTGCGCCACAATTACCCCCTTAAGTCCCGCAATATGCCTGCCGACGTACCTATGCATACTCCCCTTATTGTGACCTTGAAGGCCTCCCACAGGGTGGTCACTCTGTCAACCGAGCCCACATTCAGATCAAAATTCTGTACTATGGCTTTCCTAATGGTATCCTCATATGCAGAGTCTAGGAGAGGGTCTGCCCGAAACCGCCAGGTAAATGGCCTGTGTATGTTGTGTGTCACTAGGAGTTGTAATATAACCGGATTGTGATGCGAAACGGTCCTCGGGAGAGCGCTAACCTCAGTGACCCAGCCATTCGCCTCACCACCCAACAGCCAGTAATCTAGCCGTGACCATGTATTGTAAGCAGGTGTGATATGCGTGCCCTATCTAGCTCCAGCATGTCGGGAGCACCAGACGTCCGATAACCCCCTCTCCTCCAGGAAATCCTGCACACATTGTGCAACCTTCATCATACGGTCACTAGATGAGGGAGACTTGTCCATGTGTGGATTCTAAACAGGTGTTTAAATCGCCCCCCAGCAACAAGGCCGATTCCGGCCACGCACGCAGTACCTGAAATAGAGATAGAAAAGATGCTGGCTCATCAACCACTGGTCCGTAAATATTAGCTATCGTCACCAACACCTTCCCCAACTTACCCCGCACCACAGCCCATCTCCCCTCTCCATCTACCCTTGTAACCAGTGGCTGAAACGGGGTCCCAATCTTCACAAGGATTAAGACACCTCTGGCATAGCTAGAGTATGAAGATGCCAAACGAAAGGTGGTCCACACCTTGCTATAGACCCTCCGTATGTTTAGTTAAATGGGTTTCCTGTAATAAGGCTATGTGGACGCCATGCCTATCCAAGTGCGCGAGCACCTGCCTGGTCTTCTTAGGCGTATTGAGCCCACGTACATTCCAAGTAATGCACCCATACTTCTCAGCCTTCAGATGTCCCCCCTGTAGACAATCTCGAGCCAGCATCTTCCCACGCGAGGAATAACACGCCTCAGTGTGTGCAAATATCACCAGTACAGTAACTAAGCAGTTAACAGACTCAGGCCCCCCTACCACCCACTGTGGCAACCCCAACCCGCCAAAGACACAATCCCCCCCCCACCTTGCCCCAACATACACAACAACAACCATGATACTTTTTGGGGCATTCCCATTGAGGGCCGTGGTGGCGACATACACATACATACACGCCGGGACACTCCTTTCGAGTAGCCGCGCGCTATATAAAAGCTTCTTAACATAACATAACATAATTCCCAGCACTAGGCGGAAGTGGGCCACCGCAGCGGTTATACTTTACCCACACCCCAGAGACCGCTAACATTAGTGACATAAGTGACTAAGTAGGAGCAATCAGCATTCCATATACCATACGGACATTGGGAACTGTCAATAATCCCTCCCATCTCTCGGATAGTCTGTAAGTACATTACATTGTTAAAGCCCAACAACATTTCCGCCATTCGAGGCGAAACACCGCTTGTGCAACCGCCCGTCCCACCCATCATCCCCAAAGTTCCAGCAGTACTGAAAAACCAAAGGAAGGAACACTATACTGGCATTCAGAAAACAAAGATACACATCTCAAGCATTGTCATACTCAGTCATCAACCTCAGAAGTGGAGCAATCAGATTTGCGCCTTTTCTGCAAGGATTTAGCATATGCCATGCTATCCTGTTTCAGGGTCGCAAAGATTTTGCTTCCTTCATACTCGCCGATACGCAGTCGCGCAGGATACAGCATGGCATAGGGAATTTTTTCTTGCAGGAGCATTTTTTTCACGTTCTGGAATTCTTTCCACGCTGCCTGTACCTGAGCCGTAAAGCCTGGGTAGAATGATAATGGAGTGTTCTGGTACACTACTTTGCCCTTCTGTCTAATAATAAGCAGAACAGTGTCTCTGTCCCTGTAGTTGAGCAGGCGAACAATGATAGTCCTTGGCGGGGTACCCGGGGGTGGACGCGCCGCCAAAGTCCGATGTGCCCTCTCCACCACAAACATGGGGGACAGTTCCTCCGAGCCGCACACCTCTCGTAGCATGGTCTTCATATAGTCCTCCATCCGGCAACCATTGGTCGACTCCGGCAGCCCCAGCACTCGAATATTGTTGCGCCTCGAGCGCGCTTCGATGTCCTCGTTCTTCGCTTGTATGACCGCAAGCGGTTTGGTGAGGTCCGAAGTTTTTTCCGCCACCTGTTGGAGTCCATCCTCAGCCTCGGAGATCCTCTGTTCCGCATCGCCAATGCCCGCCGGTTGCTTGTCGAGTTTGGGGGAGAACTGATCCATGCGACCATTGATGGCTTCAATGTTCCCATCTATGGCCTGGAGGCTATGTTGGATGGCTGCCAGCGCTTTCTCCAGACTGGGGGCACCCTGAGACGCGGTCTCCATGTTTGGGTCCGACGTTTCGGACTGTGGTGGTTTACCATTTTTCCTGAGTTCGAATGTGAGCTTCGGTTGGGCCCTGTCTGGCTTGCCCATGTTGCAGTCTCGAGCTGGCCGGTCTCTCGGCACAACCACGCAGCTGGCGCCCTTCAGACCGTACTGCCCCCGTCACTCACCGACGTTTTTTAGGGGTACTGTCACCGCCTCCTTACACTCTTCGCACCTCACACCAACCTGGGGCGGCTCCCCTGCACAACATCAATGGCAACCGACCTCACCCCCGGGAGACTTGAATAAGTTGTGCGGTAGGGGCGGTCGTCGCTTTGGTGCACCTCCTTCCCACCTCTTGTGTAATCACCGCCAGGCTTCACAAAACCTCGGTAAAAGGCACAGGCACTCCACAAGCCGAGTGGCGTCCTCCGGTCATGTGAGTATCAATGGAGACCAGAGTGTATAAGGACCCTCACAATCCCTCATCCGGTAGATCCCAGCGCAGTGGCTCCACACACATGTCCATACGGGCAGGGGTGAGGTCCCGGTGATGGCTAATAACCCCTCCGCCGTTGCCCTATCGGTCAATACCAAAGTCCCAGCCACGAGGGTCGCGGCCTATCCGCTGCCTAGTGCACCCTCAAGAGCAGAGCGCTGACCTGGTGATGGTGCCCGGCTCTCTGGAGCCCCGCTCGGCAGCGCAAAACTCGGGTGCCGCCCGCAGCAGTTCTTAGATGTTCCCCCACTGTGATCTAAAAGGGGGGAGAGTACAACGCAGGGGCAACAGTCTCTTCAGTTGCAGACTCTAACTGGCAACAATTGTCCATGTCGGGAGTCGGGAGGTGGAGTACGCAGCTTCACAGCGGCCTACTATGGGAGCCGGCCGCTACCGCTCCGCCGCCTCCCCGCAGTGGTTCACTCACCCTGGCTGCGCGAAGCTCGAGGTCCGCTCGCGGCGGTCCTTCGCGTCCTGTATCCAGCCGTTACACACCGGGCACAGTCTCCTCCGCTGTTTCGGTGGCTGCGTGGATCTGTAGTGTTCCCCAGCAGCGTCCGATGGGCATCGCCGCAGCCAGACTCCATACTGTGTCCGGAGCCGGGGGCGATGTCCGGTGCCACTTAACTAAGCACCGCAGCTCTTCTCAGTCTCCGCAGACCCCACGCTTGGTAGCAGTTTATGAACACAGTCTGCTCCATTCCAAACAGGCAGACATCTGTCTCCGATAGGGCAGGATATTTCAGGATATTACACGGTGGCCGCGGAGCAGCACTGCAACGCTGCCATCTTGCCGCGTGCCAAGCCACGCCCCGCTCTTTGTAGTTACATCTGCTTTCGAAATACAGCATTGTCTCATAGTGTATTATTTTTAAATATGTTTGATTTTTGTAAACTCTAGCCCCACCCCCTACTGACCCCACCTCCTACTGACCCCACCCCCCACTGACCCCACCCCTACCTGTGCGGCCCTTGGCAATAAACCACACTGAAATTTTGGCCATCCGCCAGAAAGTCTGAGAGTACCTATGCAATAAAGGAACTTGTCATGTACATATCTACTTGAATATTAATTGTTTCCTCTTGTGAAACCTTGGATGAAACTCATTTACACTGCGCCTATTGCAGAATGAAACTGTTCATATATGAAACCTCAGGTGCAACCATTCTTGTATAAACTGACATCTGCAGTGTGAATATACCTTTGTCTTTTTGCAGAGGAATGTACTCATGTACAACGATTGGACACATTGATTAATCACACTGGTCAAATTATAGCTTATTTTAAACAGGATATTTCCTTCTATTCAAAAAAGCACACAAATGAGAGTACAATCACCAGTGTCAACGGGCTTTGGCATAGTACTGAGCGCCAACACGTGTGAAACAATTGGGAACTGTACAATCTCTGTCGGCCTCAGCTATCTACATTTTAATGAGTTGATAAGCATAACACAGAAGCCTGTGTTCTCTTGGGACTACACAGGGTCACTGTGCGTGTCCTAAGGAGCGTTAATTACATTGTAACTATCACATCAAAGTCGGGTTCGTTTTGTGTGGGTTCATATCACAGAAATGCTGTTGAGAAATTCCAATCCTCCCACTGCCTATTGAACCCGACGCATTTAGAGGCTGCTGTATTAAAATGTAACTTGCAGTGGCCAAATGTACTGCATAGTTGATCTCACTTTGTATCTTCCTAAAAACCCGATAAAAGCTTTGCTGAACAACTTGTTCATCTGTAAAGTAGTACTTTCCACACCAGTTTGCACAGTTAAAACTCGTTTCCAAGAAATGAAAAATAAACCTCTTTAAAGCCGGCATTACGTTTACATCTTTTAACCAGTAGGCATCCCGATTTAGGTGTTTATTTGCAAACTATTATAATCGTGGCTTTGAAACAAAAGTTAAACTTGACTACTAGGCATCAAAGCTCTGCGATTCCAGGAGGTCTGTGAGGCAGGACAATATTATGAAAACCAGCGGAAACTGGTGGATCTGCCATTTTTTTATGAAGTGCGTGGCATATTAGGAAGGCGAGTGAAATGAAATTATCGCCGCTTTTGCGGCCGTTTTCGGCCGAGAATTGGCGATAATTTCATCGCCCTATTAGCAAGCTGTCGCTAACCGCAGTTAGTGACAGTTTGTAGGCGATAGCGAGCGGTTTGGGGCCCGCTTTGCATGTTAGCGATATTTATCGCTAATGACATGCAAAGTGGGCATACCCAACCTGTTAGCGACTGAAAGCAGTCGCTAACATCGCTATAGCCTATTATCAACGCAGGCGTAGCGATTAAAAGATTCACCCTAATCGCGAATATCGCTGAAAACTAACGCCTGCTCAGACCATTTCTTTACCTGTATATCCAATGGGAGGTGGGTATTCAGGTTAAGACCCTATTGGCGTTAATGCCTGAATATCGCAGGATTTCCAGCGATATTCACGCATTAAGCCGCTGTCGCCGGATATTTTATCCCATTTGAGATAAACGTTGCTAATAGCACGTTATCTCTGCGATAAAATCCGGCGATGCACCGCGATAGAAAAAACGTTGCTTAGCTTATTTAGCAATAAATATTGCTAGTTGTTGATAATATGCCCCTGAATTCCATGAATGCTGTTTGGCGATGAAGGGAAACGAGGCGTGTTCATGATGCAGTTAGGATCCTTGTATGGCGCGTGCTCTGAAACTAAGCAAACATGGATGTTTTAAAGCCTTTTCATCACTATCCTGGAAAGCATGATTTTCCTCATAAAGAAAAGAATAGCACTGGCTGCGAGGAATTATATTAAACATATTGTGGAGTTTCTTAGATCTCTTGCCAACAGGGCAGACTATACAACAGGGACAGCAGTATTGTCACAAAGAGAATGGAGTACACTCGAGGAAAACAAACTCATGTTTCTAATGCTGCAGTCAGTGTAAAATGGCACAATTAGAGATCGTGCACTTCAAAATGCCACTACTTTGGGGTTTGTAAGGGAAATATTTACTACAAAGTGACCTTTGAGTCATCTAGTTCCTGATATAATTGAAGTGTAGGTCAAAGTATGAGAGGTGTTGCATAATCATCTTGCTAGCACTCTCATGCCCCCTTAGAAATACTAGATAGAACTTGTTAGGGTCTCTGTAGGATTATCTGTTGAACACATGTCCACCCACACAAACTTTTCCAAAGTCCCATTCACATACAAAAGGACATTAATCACACTGTCCTGAGCTAGAGGGAGAACAAAGAAGTGGAGCCGAAGTTTCTGCTGGTATTGCAGGAATATGTAAATCAATGAGATCACTGAAATTTGTTTCAGTGAAAAGAAAATACTTAGAATGTGTTTCTGTTATATTCTGTTTCGTTGGCAAAAACGTCACAAAGCCAAATTCAAAGGTTAGTTGTTTATTCTTTAGAAGTGGAGTTACAGTAGCAGCCAAAAGGAGACACACCGACTACCCCGCTCACCACCTCCAACTGCTGTCTCTCTTAGATACCAACATTTTCACATCAACCCTCCTACTCAGACATACCAGCCATTGTACCAAAACATTCTAGCTATATTACAACACCCCATCGTCTATCCCAACTATACCATCAATAAACAACAACAGAAAACAAAAAAAGAAAGTCATAACAAAATAGGGCAACACATCCCTTCAAAAAATTAGCTAAGCACATAATCGTATAATTTTAAAGGCAACCATTTTTCCGTTGGGTGCACTTAGTACCAGATCCTTTTCTAAACAGCACACATTCGCTGTATTCGCCACTGAGACACAAAAACCGCCTCAATCTTCACTATTTTCATAGGGACATCACCCACATCTTTTTCTGACACATCAGGAAAAGCATTGTAACCTCACTGTATACTTATCTCACACACATTCATAGCATTATTACCTTATATACCAACCTTCAAACTGAAACCCTGGATATATTTCAAGCTGTGCCTCCAACGACCCTTACAACCTTCCTGTATACCATCTTAACAATTGTGGATTAGGCCGCACAGATGAGCCATTACCTGCATTAGTGTTCAACTTAAGTCAGATCAAATCTCCCTTGTGGATAGCTGTTTTTTTACTTCTATTCTTCATCCCCTTCGAATTTGTTGATGTACTCGTCCATTTTCCTTCAAATTATTCAGAAACGTCCCTTATTTTCATGAAAACAATCCTGCAACCTATCTCAAATTTTATTACCCACCACAGAACTAGTTTAGATCCCCCGGACAACTCAAAGGTAGCTGCCCAACTTACTTTGGTTGGGGCAGTTCTATATGTAAGCATAACTTAAAATGCCTTCTTAGACTCTATCCCACCTTTGACTGACAATTCTTATGGACTCTTTCATGAAACTGCTAAACTTCTCCATTGGTCTCAGGATGAGTATGAGATAACTGGTTGTATTTATAATTACAAATACAACCAGTTATCTAATCCTCAGATGAGGAATAGATAACTGGTTGTATTTGTAATTACAGGATTTTACTTTATTATATTGGCGTATTATCCCGAATGGATTGGGGATTTAGCTGGCGATGGAATCAGGTGATGAACTCTGGAATATATGCGGTTTCCTAGCCTAATAGATTTCAATCTCTATACTTTCCTCATTCTGCTGGCACCTTTTGTACACAGGTGTTGAGACTTCAGTTTTGTTCTAATTTTTCTCCTCACAACTTTCGGTGTAATATAAAGGGATAATGGATTCTGATAACTCATTAACTTCTTTTCTATATGGGACAATTGTGATGATTCTGCTGAAACTCTGCAGATTTTCTTTGCATGCGAACATTTAGTTATTAGAGTCTTGAAGGCATGATACAAGGGTGATTGGGCACATCATTCCTCTATATAAGAACAGTGAGAGTAACTGTTTTTGCTTTGTGTTTACTGCCCTGAAGAAGTCAATGTGTACTACATCACATGATGAAACATGTGTTGGCTGTAAATTGTTCGACTGTACTTCAACATCTTTTGGAAGCTGTGTTTTGGAAACATTATATTGCTGAGTGTCGGACGTTGAGTACCCGAATAAACAATTGTAACAAAAGAAATTACAAAAGACTTTTTTGCATTTGTGTTGAACAGAATAATACTTACCTTGAGTGCTCAGGGGGGACTCAATGTATCATAAACATATATTACCCTATTAAGACATTCAAAAATGCTCTGTGATCCAAACTTATGCCAGAAGTTCACGTCCTATTACAAGATAATCTAGTTCAGCTGTCCTCAAAATTCGGAATCCATATGACACATTCCATTCTTTATCCAAATCATGTTGTAGAAGAACTACACCAAAACCACAATTATTTGCATCGACCCTAACAATACACCTTTTGCTGATGACAAATTGTTTAAGACATGGTGCTTGAATAATTTCACTCTTGAATTCTTTGAAAGTGAGATTTAGATTTTCCCCTCAAAAACCTTTACATTTTCTTCAATGAGTATCTCTATGGTTCTACTTTCTTATCATAACACTCAAAGAACCTGGCATAGTACTTGATCAGACTGAGCAAGAAAGCTAGTTGTTCTTTCATTTGAGGGACAAGTGTTCTTAGGCTGACCTGAGCATGATATTCCTTTGGTCTAATTCCATCCTAGCTTACACAGGGCATGAGATATTTCACTTCAAATCTGAGGTATTGTTAGTAGGAAGGAACCACGGTCGGTGGAGCAATCTCTGGTGGCCAACCAGTCTTGGTAAATCCCCCTCCCCAAAACAGGTAGTAAAGAACCTTGGGGTATGGCTCGACTCTTCCTTAAGCTGTCGAGTCCAAACAAAAAAAACGGCCAGGACGTTCTTCGGACTCCTTCGGGGGCTTAGACCCCTGTTGGGCTTTTTCAATGCCTCAACGCGTCAGGTCATCATTCAGGCAACGGTTCTATCAAGACTCGACTATGCCTGTTCCCTGTATTTAGGGTCCAGCAAGGCGGAGGTTTTGAGGTTGCAAAGGGCACAGAATGCAGCTGCTAGAACACTTTTAGGTCTATGCAAATTCTGCTCTGTGTCTAATGCTATCCGCCACCTGCACTGGCTACAGGTGGCCAGAAACATTGAATTCAAACCTTATGCATTGCTTTTAAGGTTCTGAAGCTGGCCACCCCTCCTATTTTGGCTGATCTCTTGTTGCCCTATGCCCCCACGCGTTGTCTCCGCTGACTGGGTCAGCATATGGTGGTGGTTACTCGGCCCGTAGAGTCCGGGCGTGTGGCGCTCTTTTCGTTATAGAGCGGTGGTTGTTGGGGAATCCTCCCTCTGCCGCTTCACGCTGCTCTCCTCAGTCCCCCTGTCAGTTTCCTCTGGCCCTCGGGGTCCTCCGCCGGTCTCTAGCTCCTCTTATCCGCACCACTCTGCCTCTCCACTTCCTCTTGTGCCTTCCTCCAATCCGCCGAACCCCCGCAGCTGGGCAAATCGTCGTTCTCCTCGTCTTCCTGTGACATTCTCACCTCTTTCTGTTGGGTGACTAGACTGCTCACCTTTCCCCTGTAGGGCGCCCAGCCGGGCGCCATCTTGGAAATCTCTGCAGCCTCGGTCGTATACCATCCAATATCACACTACCTTTATTCCTTGTACAAGCGTTACAGATTTTTCCACCCCTTTGGCAATAAGAATAGTGGCACTGAGCGACAAATCCATACCAACACATACATACGCATACCAACACAAACAATGCTTGAATTTTCTTGGTAATCATCTCCATTAGGATGTGATCCCTAAAATCTTGCTCATAGTTGAGGAGTTCTAAATCACCTCAATCACATTACAGCAGTACTTTAGAGCCTGCACATATTTTTAATAGATTCACCATTCCCTTGTTTCATGGAATAAAGTATGTACCTCCTCTTACCATATTCACCTTTTTATCTCAGCAAAATCCCATCTGATAAATGGCATATGTGAATACATCTATACTTCAAGTATTTTCTAAAGGGGGTAGGTTCTTTGATTCTTTAAACACACAATCACCTAAACAAAGTGTGAGCAGTGACATCCTCTAAGGAATGCAACCACTACCCTCTAACACTTCAACAGATTAAACCTGCCATAAATATTTGGGCAAAGAGTGGGGGAAAGAATATGGTAATGTGAAAATACCACCCAATATGAAATACCATTTCTATTCATGGGAGTTTGCATCTGAAATAGAATTAGCTCTAAAGGTTTCATTAGCCTCCAAGAGTATTTGCTCCGTAGCCGCAAACATGGACTGTGAATTCTGGTCTTAATGTGAGTTCAATCCCAGCATAACCAGCTCAGCCTACAATTCTTTCGAGGTTGGGAAACTGAGTACCAATTAAATGGGCTCATGGCAACCCCTGTCATTTACAGGAACTAAAAACAGCAGAAGTGTGGTATGAAGCACTTTGCATAGATCAAGTTATGATTTTGATTATTATGATGATGATGATTATTATTATTATTATTATTGCTGCTGTTGTTGTTAATATTATTATTTTGGCTTTCCTACAGTAACAGTAACAATGAATTACCTCATGATTACTAACATTCAAAGCACTTTGGGGCTTATTTATGAGAGTGCTTCATCCCATTTGCACAACATAAAGAGGTACATGTGTGATGCAGGGCTCTCAGAAAGATTTGCGAAGCCACGCAAAGCCACCCTGCATGGCTTTGAGTGGTTTCATAAATCAGGAGTAAGGTGACAGAGCTCAAATCACTGCGTCGCCTTCCTCTGTTCCATGGGCGTTGTCGTGGGGTTTCCCTTGCAACACCTATGGAGTTTGACACTGTTCGAGAATTACAAAGCAATGTAAATCTGGGGAAGCATCAAATCCATACGCCTCCCTAGGTGAGGCTTAAGGAGCAGAAATATGCTTTTTTCCCTTGTTCTTTCCTATTTCCATGTGTGTTGCATTCTGCAGCTCGCAAAGAAAGAGGAAAACACCTCATAGGATTGTGTTTGTGCAAGAAAGTGTCCCTTTCTGCACAAAAACAATCCTGCATCCAACGGAGGTACCATGGTGCAAGGGTGCCTTTGATGGTGCTAGCCTGCCTAAAAGGCATCAGCACAGGCAGCAAGGACAGGAATACACTGTATTGATTAAATACAGTGAATTATTTCCCTTTCACTTTGGTGTAGGGCAACACAGCAACGTGCGTTGTTGCGCTGCCAAGGACCTACACCAAAATGCCAGAAAAGAGGCCCTTTGTCTCTCTTTCATAGTGTATGGGGTGTGGCAGGTGCCAGTGAAGTTTCCATGTTGTACTTATAATAAACTTTCTTCTCATTTTACCTTTAGATTTGTGCATATTTCAGTGCCTCATGCCGTTGGTGCCTGGGTATAGTATTCATATACTGTTGTTAATGTAAACTTTCACTGCATTTTTATAATTTTGGACTATGTTCCAGCAGTACTTGTTTTGCCTCTGTACTGCACCTGTTATTGCCCTAATGTGCCAGGGAAAGGGCAAACAAATGACAACATATCAACCAATGCAATGGATCATTAAAAACTCAATCTATTAAAAGAAAAAACATACACAGATACTATGCATAATTTGAGGCACCTTTCATAATTTAACCACCGAATGAGGAACAGAATATATAGGATTCGATGTAGAGAAAATATTTAGCTACAGTGGCTTGAAAAAGTGTTGTCTGTATTAATGTTATGAATGACATCACATTTTTTCATATAGCAAAAGTGAATGCATGACTATTATGTATGTATGTTTGCTTGCAGTGGCAATGAACTAGGTGTAACTAAAAAAGCACTCAATTAATAGCTGTAGGAATCATGATTATTTTGAAGTATTTAAATGTAGCGAGGGTATTTTACTGTAAACAAATTGAGAGGTACCCTTTACTGTCAAAGGGATAGGGTTCGATCAAGAAGTAAAAACTAATGTGTCCTTTGATCCACCAAGATTGAAAATCTTAATCACTCAAACGGCACATCTATCACTCCGACACAGTTCCTATTGTAAACGCAGTATGCCAACACACAAATGGTAGTGAAATTTGTATATGTCAATTTATTAAAATCATTAAAAAAACATTTAAAAAAGTGACAAGTTAAAAACACCAAGACATTTGATCATATACAATTCCTCTATCTATATAATAAATGATCACACAATCGATCAAGAGATAAAATGGAAAAAAACAGAAATAGAATAAAAGAGAGTATCAAGAGACAATACACTTTGTCATTAAAAGACCATATCTGTGTTAAGATGGTGTTGAGGCTGAGGCCTGATGTGCAGACACCAGCCAATATCTAGTATAACAGCCCACTACACAGATTATGTAGCTAGAACGTCAACGTGGTTCGATGGTGTTTTCTGATTAGACTATCTTTGTCAAGACATTCAGTATTATTCTCCGACGACATATACAAAGAAAATCTTATGATTTTAACAAGGCGCAAATCTCCAAGGACAATACTTGACTGCGTCAAGTCCCTTCTTCAGGCACAATGCTGAATCACAAAAAATCTTACATATAACAGAAAGCGGTGTACAATGAAAATCCTCTGAAGTTTTCCACATATATAAATATGAACGAGGGTCACACTAACTTGCCCGCTGGTCCTATTGAGCGTGGGCTGTCAAGGGTACCCAATAACTGCCAGCGTCATATAGGGAAAACATATAATCCTTGCGAATAGGATAGAGCTTCCTACTTGTTCACGAGTACTATAGAACAATGTTCCTGAACACCCTTAATTCAAGTGGGTCTGTTGGCACAGGATACACAGCTATTCTGCAGCCGTCTTGTTTAAATATTCAAAATATTAAATATTTTAAGCAATCAATGAACATTTAACAAGCAAGTATATTCCAAACAAAGGGGCACTTGAGCAACGCTGAAACAAATGTGTCATTAAACACTATTCACGCTCTCCCTGCAGGCTAAAGTGCACACTCTGAAAAAGCACTTAATCAAATCATATTGATAGCCAGCAATATAGCATGGTAGGAGTAAGTCAACCTAAAGATCAGAACACTCCTGGAAATAAAAGAAAGAAAGCAACAACCAAGTTACTGGACATATGTCTTACTAAGTGAGTCAATCTCACAAACGAACATCACACAGCATAGATACACAACTGTCCATCCTCTTATGACTCCCTTTTAACCCCAAAGGAGATAGGAGACACGTGCCTGTCTCAGGGGAAAATCCGGGTACGTCTCCTAAGCCCTGAGAAGAATTATACGTGGTGTACCCTCTTCAGAGAGAAGCAGAACCACTCCTGGTTACATCAAGTTATGCTCATTCAGATAAGAAGGGTTAGTAGTCAGACAACCCTGTCAGAGAAACTCTCATCTGCAGAGGGGATATTGTAAATAGATACAGATCCCTGCCCTGGCCTCTAGAAACAGTAGACACACACAGTTGTTGCTATTTTGCAATACATGATTTTTTAGTATGCAACATTCATGTTTTAGATTGATCATAATTAGTACAGTAATCTCAGCTGTCCTAATATAAAACAAGATGAATATTAGAAATGCCTCAAACATTTTACATCGCATATCCATACTTTCTCTATTAGATTAGTTTATCCCCCATCAAATATCTATGTATATACCTCATCATTACAGGTATTGTATAGGCTGAAGGATTATTAGAATTCTCTGATCATTTATATGATTATTTGTCCAGCTTTGCAACTATGTCTGCATGCCTAAGATAGTGGTTGGGTCTGCATTCAGATAGTGATACTTTGGCATGCCCCTCTGGAACACTAGTCTTGCCTCTGAGCCGAAACATATGGAAGACAGACAAATGTCAACATTTCTATATCCTTCCAAGCCTAATATGTACTAGGCCGGATGTGCATGCAGTTCTAAGCATTACATGTATTGCTGCTGCTTCCAGAAATCACAAAAAAATCAGTTGTTTGTTTTGTTAGCAAGACTAATGTCAACTTACATAGCAGAAAATAATGTGTGAAAATAATACACGTTCTCACGCACATACTATTAGCATGTTTATTTAATTTTCTAAGCCCTATGCCTCACACACAAACGCACACAGACACACCCATGTTAAAGAGTTAGTGCTCTCAGGTTGACATACTATCAGACTTGGCTTCTAATTAACATGTATGTATTATCAGGGAATTTTGCCACGCACGAAACGCTAATGGACGCCTACCACATCTAAATGAACAGTGAAAGCAGACTTATAACAGGACACATGCAGGAACATGATGCAGCATTGATCCTTTCAGTGGGATGTTCGAATAATGATTTCTGTGCCTGCATTATGACATATAGGTGTCACGTAAAGTCAATGAAGGCTGGAACCTTTTGCAGGTCAGGCTTATGACACACAACATGGCCATCTCCCTCCAAAGACAACTCTTGACAAGGCCATCACAACTATTACTTATAGTGAAACATTCGTCAGCAGCTATAACACTACCATCCAGGAGTGACCTCAAACCTCAGGAAGGCAGCATCATACTCCTGTGTGCTTGGTTAATACATGCAAAACTAAGGACTATACAGAGACCTGTGAACCTATAACCCTTTCCATGCGGCCGCAATTCCCCTGGTGTGCTGTAAACAGCACGAACAGGGGCGGGCCGTGACGAACCCCAGCCGTCATCAGCACACGAGCACCGTAGTGCATGACGGCTGGGGTTCGTCATCAGCATGGAAGGGGTTAAAAGAACACAGAAGGGGGTGTTTTGTAAAGCTCCTGTTTAATAACAAAGGAAGTAAATCCAAAACCATGCCTACTTTTTGCACACAACTTGGCAACCACAAGCACTTCACTAGGGCTATGCATTGCATCCAAATTAAGAATGGTGTATGTGGTCATCAAAGTACTTATGGACAATAGGAACAGACAGTGCATTACATGTTTGGTAGAGTCGAGTGGTGCTTGTAGCTGACATATTAGAGACAGAAACATCCTGAATAGGCTGCACATTTGAATTACCAAAGCCATAGAGATGCTTACCAGTTTCGACTCAGAGGACAATGTTATAAAAAATCTGACCACTATTTTTGTGAATAAAATATCTACCCAGAAAGCATGCCTGCTAATGGGCCAAACTACCCACACTAGCCCTTCCCCAATGTGGCTAGGAACAATCATACTACTGAATCATATCCTTACAACCTTGCTCTAACGCCACAAACCATTTTCTTTAGCCTTTCGACATTGTTTTCATCACTGTTTTTTATCACTCATGTGCGTGCATCCTATTACTGAGAGGTCTCACAGTGGTCACTCTCCAAGGTGTACTGTCACATATTTAAAGCTGCACCGCTTCTACTACTCTTACCCTGATGTGTCCTGTTAGTCACATAGATGTCATTGTCAGTATGTGAGAGCAAGAAGCACCTTGTTTATTTGTTATGCACACTCTGTAGAACTCCATTGGGTCCAAACTGAGATGGCATGGTGAGCAAAATAACGATGGACTGGGATGAGGCCCTAGTGATTACCAATGGTTGAGATTAATTAAGGATTCTTATTGGCACACTTTTTGTCTAGTTTTGTCAGTCAGTCAAAACCACTTTATTCGATTAATTAAAATCATAAAAGCACAAATACAAGACACAAGACAATGTAATACATACGGGCGATACTAGTTTAGTCATTTATCGGGTTGAGCTACTGGTGATATGAACCTTTGATTGTCTATTTAAAATGTATAAAAGAAGCTAGCATCCATTACAGTGAAACCAATTTGGCTCCATAGAAACAACAGAGAGAATGGTATCCACATCATGAAGGTTAATAAAAAAAATAGTGAAAGTTACAGAATATCAATTAGCTAATCAATTAATCAAATAAGCATATTTATCAATTCGATCATGTGATCTGAATTTGAATATTATGAAAAAGAAGATACAGAAAATAATTACATACAGAGTAAAAAACAGAAAATAGAAAGGTTCCAAAAAGGAACTTCCCTAAACTAAATAAGGCATCAAAGGTGGCGAGGGAAAACTTCTAAGAGGAAGGTGTCATCATCTATTGAACCAAGGTAAGGTCAGAGATCCTATTCTCAATGCACAGAGTTCTTCAAAGTGGAAGACTCTGCAGAGTGCTAAGAGGCTTCCATTTGCAAATGCCCTTTTTTCTCGGCATGGATAAAAAAATTCCACCCGGAAGAACCCCTTTCCTTACTCCCTGGCAAATCATGAGGTTGTCCATTGCTTTTCCCTTCCTGGAAAGGGATTTGCACTAGGCCCAGTGCAGGAGTAGATTTTTGACCCTTTTTATAATGGAAAATTGATGTATCGGAGTTTAGAAATGCACAAAAATACTCAAGTTTATGGGTGCATAGAATTCCCTTATATAATTAATACTATGCTCCCTCATCGCATTTTTTTCAACCCCACTACCTCAGTTTGTGTTTCGGAATGTCTCTTCCTTTCTACCTACTGGATGTGGCTGAGGCCTAACAGGAAGTTGTACCTGAGGAAAGTGGCTTGGTTTATAAAACAAATGACTACATAACTAGATTTTCTTTGGCTTGCCCGTCTCCTAGATGAGGTCTCACCTCATGTGTTACGATTTTAAAACGGAAGTATAGACCCTTAGAAATGACGATTATTGGTAAATAATCAGAACATTTACTTGGTGGGAAACGGTCAGCCATGAATTTATGATTGGCCACAATCTCTCAAATGTGTGCATCTCACATGCGCACAATGCAAACCATGCCTTCATGCACACACACACGCCTAGCATGCGTTATCTACTTTTTTATTAAACATAGGTTGGCTGTACAATTTTACTGTAATAGATGCCTTTTGTGGCAGCTGACAGGTAAATGCAACAATTTTCTGTCCCATCCATATGTCTATAGCAAAAAATGATTTATGAATCGTCTGCAGAACCAATGTTTTAACACTAAACAAGAATATGTGTGACATAAATTGACACACAAATTACGTTTTTTATGGACGTGGCCGAAGAACAAACTACGCACAGTGGTGACATTTTTCATAGTTTGTGACGTTTGCAAAAAAACTTGGCAACTTCGTACAGCCCTCTTTAAAACATGTGGGACTCTGATACAGTGGTAGAAGATGAAGAAATGACTTCAGAAAAGCATATAAACTGATGCCCTACTGCATAATCTGGGAAAACTCATTAAAAATGTAAAAACACAAAAGGGAGATTATATACTGCAAATAATTCTTTTAGAATCTTTACAACTTTGACCTGAATCAAAAAAGAAAAAAACTTTTACGTGATTTCCCCACTTTTGTTAAAATACTGCATTTGCCTGTATAGGGGACACACACAGAAATGTTCCCTCTGCATGAAACTATAATTGGCTGTCATGGTAAATACACACATCCGCATCTAAAAGAACGAGTATGCTGTTGTTTTGGTAGTAATTATACATCTCGATATGTCCAACTAGTTCATTTTGGGGCAGATGTATCAATATACCTATTTGCGATTCTCAAATAGCGTTTTTTTGAGAATCGCTATTTGAGAATTGCAAAATGGTATGTACGTAAAAACTCGCTATTTTTTAGCGATTTCTTAAAATTCCTTAATTGCGATTAGCAAATTGCTAATCGCAATTAAGGAATAATTTTCCATTCATTTCTAAGGGCCAGGAGGCCCATAGGAAGGAATGGGAAGTTATTCTCAATTTGCGAATCGCAAATTGAGAATAATTCAAGGGTGCAAGGGTGTCTTAAGGACACCCTGCTGCACCCCTGAAATTTACATGTGTGCGCCTATGGCGCACATACATGCCCTAAGGGTATGTATGAGCGCCACATGGCACCTTTACAAATGCCAAAAAGTGCATTTGTAAAAGAATTTGCAAATTAACACCAACTAAAAGTTGGTGGTAATTTGCAATTTCTTAGTGAAAATTCGCAAAACTTAATTGTTTCTTACATAGCATTTAAGAAATCGCAATTTGCGATTCCTTAAATGCTTACGCAAAATTAAGGAATCGCAAAATTTGTGATTCCTTAATATTGCGATGCGTTTTAGTTGATACATTCCATTTTCCGATTTTTTTGTCGCAAACGCTGCTTTTTACCGATTTGCAGCGCTTGCAACAAAAAAATACTTTATGTTTCAGCACTTTGCTGAGGCCACAGATAAAGATTATGGAACTGAATGACAAATCCTTTGCCCTTTTCTTTGGCACTGAGTATGCCATGCCAAGGCATGTGTCAAATGAAATCAATCTGCAAATATATTCCGGTGAAGAAACAGCTGGCGTCCCTAAAACATTCAAATAACAGAGCTTTGCTCCAGGCAGCCCACACTTCCCGTCCTGAAAGAACAATCTCTGACTAGAACAGGTGTGAGGTTTCAGGCTGTCTAAAACATTTGTTATCTAAATTCAGACAAGTGCCCTATTATCTACTAATGGTCCCATCGTTTGGAATATTTATTAGGAGTCATATATTGAGTTATTAAAAACAAGCTCTAGGTGTCAGGTATGTAAAATTGCCAACAAAAGCAGACATTTTGAAATCTGGTTAATAAATATCTGATGCAAAACAGCAAGCTCTGCCAAAAAAGACACAACTAGTTAGTGTTATTTTCTCACTGTGCTTTGACGGGTGAATTTAAAGACAAGAACACCTGTAAGAAAATTGTGGATCAGGGATAGCAATTATTGTGCGTGGAGCACATCTTTGTATATCGCAATCTCTCATTTGCATCTCAAAGCATCTTATCCTCCCACTCACCACCAAAGGTACTCTGAGTCAAATAAGATTGCCATGTGTTGAAATCTGAAAATGCTCGGTAGTTTTGACTCCTCTGGTAAACTTTGAATTTAAATGAAGCAGCTTTATATGATGCATCGCATTCGCTATTATTGTATTATCACTAGCATCAAAAGAGTTTGAGGTGCACTTTGTCAGTAGAAAAAATGCATGAACAAATGAACATCTTTTAAGACATCCGAGGATGGAGAAGGAAATGTTTAAGAGCCTTAAGAAACACTATTAGCAACAAAAAAAACAAAGGGCCTTTATGAGGTCCCTTGCGCTGCTGGATCTGCACTTTTGGTGACGCTCCGGTGGTGCAGGAGCCTGCACTATTTTTACCAGGCAGAACTAAACCGCTTTTTTTTGGCTTAATGCTGCCATGCAAATATCTTTCCCTTTAACGCAGTTTCCTGCATTAAAAGAGTCTTCAATGTGTTGTTGGCGGGGCATACTCCATCAAATAGTAGGTAAACTCACTTGAAACAGTGCAATTGTGACCCCGTTTCGTACTAATGGAATGGTGATAAAACACAAATCAAATCTCTAATTTATGTTGTGGAGTACCATAGCTTTTTATCGTCTAATGTGCTCTTTTCATATGAGTCCCAAAATATATTAGGGCCACCATGAAGAATTTGCCACCAGTTTGCAGAAGAATGGAAACAGAAAGCAGCAAAGTTGTAAGGAAGGGACAAAACATTTTTGACGTTCCATCCATCGTGTTCTAGCTAAATTTTGACTATGTAAAAATGGCTACATATTTGCTGATAAATCTACCATTCACTCAGTGTTTACCTAAAAACTGTTTTTTTTTTAGGTCGAGCCTGGCAGCGCATTCTCTGCTCTGCCAGGCATGCAGTATTTGAGTATGGACTTGAAGCCCTGCCCCCTCTCTGCCCATAATTTTCATTGGCTTGTGTCATTTTCCTTTTAAATGCAGGCTTCTGATTCGTTAACAGGCTTGTTAGTCCCTCCTTAAAACCGCCTCGTCTTCCTTTATAACCTCCCATGGGGACTGGCCCTTTTACTTCTGTCGTTACATGGCATGTCTTACGTAGTCTGTAAGCACTATTTTCTTTAATGAGTTTCTCCTACTGCAGGCAGGACATTCTTTCCTGCAACATTCAGTGTGCCATGCGGGCTTTCACTTTCCATGCAGCCCTGGACATTGGAGGCTGCTTCTTTGAAATTAAATTGGTCTTGCATTTACTAGAGTTTGAGCTGTTGGCACTGGAATGACAATGCCTTTTATTTATGTGTTAATTATCAAAACAAATAAATAAAAGGCATTGTCATTTACAATGCCAATAGCTTAAACTCTAGCAAATGTGAGACATATTGCATTTAAATGCTTTTTTTGAAAGAAAGTGTGACTTTGGGATTAAACACTTTCTCCCCAAAACCCAAAGCCTTCTACAATATTTTTTTTCAGTTTTCTGCTACAAAATCTATGCAAATAGTTTTAAATAGAAAAAGGGTTCGCTAAATCCATACAGGAACTGGGCACTGAAAGATGGTTTTCAAATGCGTGGACCAACTGCTGATTCCCCTCAAAATAAACTACAATTTACCTAAAACTGGCCAAAAATATTATTGGCGGTTTCGATATGCAAAGTCCTTTAATTTAGCCATGAACCTCACAGAAGTTACATCGATTTCTTGGATGCAGACAGCAACCTCATGGAGACTGAACTGATTTTTTTGTCTTTTTTTAACTTTGAAACAGTATTGGGAGCAATTTCACATGCTTATGTATCAGTGTCTTGAAATATACAACACATGTTGGCAGGCATCATAACATTTAGACGTATGAACCTGCCGAGGTCAAATATCAATTCTACCAACATTTACCAAATAGAATTTGAAAATAGCATGGAGCTTAGAGTAAGCCTCTAGTTTTCAGAGTTCAAAACCATGTCAGTTTAAAAGTTTGACAAGATCTATGTTTCCTAAACAGGTTCTCCCACAGTACATGTTTGGAAAACCTGGAATTATATTTGGACAACAGCAAAGTGTCACTATGGGTGATATATGTAGGGCAGCAATAGCAGACTCAAGCCATGGCCTCATGTCACTGCAAGACAAAATCTACAAACGTACTGATTATTTTCGAACATACAGTTTGTAAAATATAGTCCCACCATATTTGGTCTATACTTAATACACATTTGGAGCATCAACAGAAAACAAGGGTTGGCAACAAAAGTTTATTTTACTGTACCATACAGCAATGTGGGTGTGTAGATTTGCATCTAAAGGCTGTGTTGAGTTGCATAGTTTTGTGAATACCGGAATCTGACCGCTATCCTCTGTGCTCTACATTTGTCCACTAAATGGAGGCCACGGTTGGATCACTACCACCTCATGGTGATTCGTCCATCTGGGTCACCAGGACGCCACCCCACTGACTCATTCTGCAACAAAGGGCCATATGAACAATGAAGTGACGTAGAGAGGCATTAGCCTTCCTGGCTAAACGCCTCTCTTCGCCACTTCAGAAACGCAAGGCTGCACCATATTTACAAGCAAGTGGTGCAGCCTTACAGTTCCCCCTGCTATGGCACTACGCTTAGCAACTTAGCGCCAACGCAGGCTCCCTTGCACCACAGTGCAAGGGTGCCTGCGTGCAGGGCAGGATTGTTTATGTACAGGAAGGTGCCCCTTCCTGCACATAAACAATCCTAAAATGCCATTCTGTCACTTTCATGTGTGCTCATTCGTGCAGCACACATGAATATTGCATTTCTCCCCCTTTGCCAGCATCATCAAAATGAATGGGTTTTGGGGTCGAACGTTCACCGCAACACCCACTGCCCACCCCTTTCACGCTTACCATAGCGTGAAAGTGGCCCTTATGTACAAGGCAGCATTAAGCCAGACTTAATATTGCCTTGTGAATAAGGCACAGCATTTCGCCACCACAATGTCGGTAAAAGTGCAGTTGTGGTGGCGATAGGTGCTTGAACATATGCCCCAAAGTGCTTCACATGGTACAGCTTTGAAATGAAGACAAACTATACCATAGATCATTTATTAAAGGTAAAAGTTCCAAAGTCACGTTGAAAGCAGAAGAGGGCCTTACTGGCTGTGTTGTGCATAAATCAGGTGGTAGATGTTCTTTGATTGTTTTTTACCGCTCACCCTCAGAGTCACAGTAAGAATCCGACTTGCTGCACTGGCATGTCGGATAATGGAGCTTCAGGACTTGTAAATCATGCACCTTTTTGCCCTATCACAAGTCGGAATTGAGAAAAATTGTCTACCTTGTAACCTCCAACCATATTCGAGCTTCTGTTTGGGTTGAAGCTTGTAGACCTGGCTGTGGTGTGCTGCTTGCTGGAGTTAGGACTCTTAGGAGACTGGAATTGGGAATCTTGGGGCATATTACCAACAACTAGCGATAATTATCGCTATGTTGGTTTAGCAGCGATAATATTATCGACGAGCGGCGGCGATTTTTATCACTTAGGAACCTTGCTATTATCAAGGTTTATCTCCTAAGCGATAAAAATCGGCCGAAATGCAAGAATATCGCTGAAAAGTCCGCGATATTCATGCATTACCGAGCTAATGCTCTTAGCCATGTTATCCACCTACCATTGGATAACAGGGCTAGGAACTGCTTAGGGGCAGGTGTTAGCTTTTGGAGATATTCGCGCTTAGCGCGAATAGCTCCAAAAGTTGGTAATAGGAGATAGCGATGTTAGCGACTGTTTCCAGTCGCTAACATCTTGGCACGCCCACTTTGCATGTCATTAGTGATAAATATCACTGACATGCAAAGCGGGGCCCAAGATGGTCGCTATCTCCTACTAGCTGTCGCTAACTGGTGTTAGCGACAGCTAGGTAATAGGGAGATAATTTTATCTCCGCTTTCTTGGCTTTTAAAGCCAAAAAAGCGTAGATAAACCCCCTTGATAATATACCCCCTTGGGTCTTGCAGATAAAGAGCATGCAAGCTCCTGATGAAGAAGGCTGCCATAGGTAAGTTTTGTTTTCATAATTTTCTCCAATTTTCTGTGTGTACATTATTTGTCTGTGTGTTTGAGACTTTGTGTGTATGTTTGTTTATTTGTACGCATGCCAGGGGATGCATGTGTACGTCTGTGTCACTGTATGCGCCTGGGATTGTGTGTAGGTGTTTTTGAATGCATGAACATGTGTATACATGTGTGTGTGTTTGAGAGCAATTGAAAAGCAAGTCGTAGAGCCGCTATCCTCATAGCTTCCCTTCAGTTTTTAATGAGTCTTGGTCTAAGGTCAACTGTTAGAGAGCATTAAAAAACATAGGGGCAGATTTACAAGCCCCCTGCGCCTCTTTTACGCAGCCGCTGCATCACTTTTTTGACGCAGCGTTGGCGCAAAAGATGCGCCATGGTGTGGGGTATTTACAACGTGACGTTCCATCGAAGGGGGAGGCGTTCTGGCGCAGGAACGCCTCCCAAAAATGACTGAGTGAAATCTACAAGATTTCACTCAGTCACTTTTGGGCCCATGCTGCGTCAAAATCCTGCGCCTGCTTGAAGCAGGCGTAAGGATTGACACAGCATTGTGGAGATAGGGCCCCCCAAAGCATTGCTGGAGCTGCGTCGCGCTTACGACGCAACTCCAGCAATGCGCCGCTTTTATGGCACAGATGCGTCACGCATCTGTGCCATTTTTGCCCCATGGAGCGCCGCATTGTAAATGCGGTGCATCCAGGGTGGCGGAACTGCGGTGCACAATAACTGGTGCATCCCTGCTGATATGCAGGGATGCGCCAGTTATTGTAAATCTGCCCCTTAGTGTGGGAACTGTGATCCTGAGTTTAAAGTGGGAGTAGTCAGGGAGTGTGGGAACAGGATCAGGGACATGGCTAACGAACAACATTTTCTGTAATTATATTGTTGGCCTGTCACTTGCGACTATTGTTTGGTTTTCCCTAGCTTCTCACTGCACTGGATCTGTCCTTTGATTGCCCTTTCTGTAAAGGACAATGTTAGCATGTTAACGAAGAAATGTTGTATTGTGAGTGCAATCACTTGAAAGCTTCCGACATGAACAGTGAGATGAACAGGGAATGTTTTTTGAGCATGGCATTGTTAATTGTTTTAGCCTGATGATAGTTTCTGTCAGAAGCCGGCACTGGACTTTGAAGTACAGTGTAGGAGTTAACAATCTGCGCTATCTTAACAAAAGCATGGTAATGTTATGTTTAGGTTTTAGGAGTTAGAAAAGCTCCATGGTGTTCTGCGACTTACTAAAGATTCACTGAACATCTTAAGCGGTGATATCTAATGAATCATACAAGGGGTCCATGGTCTAATCCCACCCTGGCCACACGCCAGCCAAACCCCGCAGCACCCCCCAAACCCCGCTCCACCTGAATATTAGGCCAGTTCTGTTGCTCAGGTGCCCTACACTTCCTCACTGCTTTATCTTTTCTCCCTTAATTTGTGGCAGTGACTCAGCAATTTTTTTTGTTTCTTCCAAATCAGATTTCACCAGGCTTCTAGTGTATCTCAGATGAACACTTTGCAACATTGGTCTAAGAGCCAAATTGCGCTTTTTACCTTTGTCTTCTCTCATGTTGAAGAATTCCTTAACTTCAGAGAATGATGCAGATTGTTTCTTGTCACCCTTCCATATGAATTCCAGCCTACAGGGGTGACTGCAAAGATATACAAAGCCCTCTGTCCGCAAGGAAACCCTCCCAATGTTAAAAATGAAGTGTAGACATGCTCACTTCACTTAGTTGCTTAGTCAAAACCAAAGAGGGTATTTGCACCCGACCACGTTCAAAGTTCAACCACTTCCACTGCTATCATCTGCACCCAAGGACCATTTTCTATGGACTTCTTAGATAAACGGAAAAAAAAACACGTTTGGCTACAATTTATAGGTGAGAGACCTTTATTCAAGGCAGATTACTTCTATTTGCAGTCATGTTCTGTATTTGGTCCACTACAAAAAGTTCTGGTGCTGATGCGTTCAGCATAAGGAAAAAAACAATAACAAGCATTTGCAATGCAATAGGACTCGCATTAGGAAAGTTTGAGCTATTGGTATTGTAAATGACAAATTTTGTATTTATGTTTTGTTTTTGAATATAGCGAAATTAATAGCTTTGTCATTTACATTGCCAATAGTTATAACTTTCGCAAATGTGACACCTATAGCATTTGTAATGCAATATGTGTTGTATTTACGTGACTTACATGTATTGATATTACAAATAACAATGGCTTTTAATTTTTTTAAATAATTAATACTTAAATAAAAGTTTTTGTAATTCATAATGGCAATAGTTTAAACTTTTGTAAATAACTTTTGTGAAGATTATGTTCAGTGTATTTTATTGTGACGAAAATCCAAGAACAGAAGTGAAACATTAACATCTTTTTGTTACATTTGTAATAAAGCTTGAAACATTGAGAGAACATATTTGAACCAGGTGCTGTTGAATGGTTGCACAGATTGATGCTGTGGTGGCGCTGAGTGATGTTGTGATGTTGTGATGGCGAACGAGTGATGCTGTCGCGTTCAGTGATGCGAAGTAGCGCTTAGTGATGTTGTGGTGCCCCTGAGTGATGCTGTGGTGGTGCTGAATGATGCTGTATGCTATGCTATGTTTTGTTTTGCTATCCTGTTTTGTTTAGTTATGCTATGCTATGTTTTGCTATCCTATGCTTTGATTTGTTATTCTATGCTATGCTGTGTTTTGTTATGCTATGCTATCTTTTGTTATGCTATGCTATATTTTGCTATGCTATGCTTTGTTATGCTATGCTATGTTTTATTATGCTATGCTATGTTTTGTTATGCTATGCTATTTTTTGTTATGCTATGCTATGTTTTGTTGTGTTTTATTATGCTATGTTTTGTTATGCTATGCTATGTGTGTTTGGTATGCTATATTTTGCTATGCTATTATATGTTTTGTTTTGCTATGCTATGTTTTGTTAAGCTATGCTAGGTTTTGTTGTGTTTTGCTATGTTTTGTTATGCTATGTGTTGTTGTGTTTTGTTAAGCTGTTTTGTTATGTTATGCTATGTTTTGTTATGCTATGCTATGTTTTGTTTTGCTATCCTATGCTTTGTTTTGTTATGCTATGCTTTGTTTTGTTATGCTATGCTATGTTTAGTTTTGCTATCCTATGCTTTGTTTTTGTTAGGCTATGCTGTTGTTTTGTGTTTTGTTGTGCTATGCTATGTTTTGTTGTGTTTTGCTATGCTGTGTTATGCTATGCTATGTTTTGTTATGCTAAGCTACGTTTTGTTGTGTTTTATTATGCTATGCTTTGTTTTGCTATGCTTTTTTATGCTATGCTATGTTGTTTTGGTCTGCTATGCTATGGTATTTTGTTATGCTATGCTATGTTTTGTTCTGTTTTGTTATGCTATGCTACGTTTTGCTATGCTTTGCTATGCTATGTTTTGTTGTGTATGCTATGTTTTGTTGTGTTTTGTTATGCTATGCTATTTTTGTTGTTGTGTTTTGCTATGTTTTGTTATGCTATGTTTTGTTATGCTATGCTTTGTTCTGCTATGTTTTGTTGTGTTTTGTTATGCTATGTTTTGTTATACTATGCTATGTTTTGTTGTGTTTTGTTACGCTATGCCATGCTTTGTTATGCTATGCTATACTTTGTTGTGTTTTGCTATACTATGTTTTGTTTTGTAATGCTATGTTTTGTTTTACTATCCTGTGCTTTGTTTTGTTATGCTATGCTATGTTTTGCTATCCTATGCTTTTTTGTTATGCTATGCTGTGTTTTTTTACGCTATGCTATGTTTTGTTATGTTATGCTGGTGAGGGTTTGTGAGGGTGAGTGAGGGTGAGTGAGGGTGAGTGAGGGTGCGTGAGGGTGAAGGGGTGTGAGGGTGAGGGTGTGTGAGGGTGAGGGTGTGTGAGGGTGAGAGGGTTGTGAGGGTGAGGGGGTATGAAGGTGAGGGTGTGTGGGTGAGTGAGAGTGTGTGAGGGTGAGGGGGTGTGAGGGTGAGGGTGTGAGGGTTAGGGGCTGAGGGTGAGGGGGTGTGAGGGTGATGGGGTGAGGGGGTGTGAGGGTGATGAGGTGTGAGGGTGAGGGGGAGTGAGGGTGAAGGGCAGTGTATGAGAAGGTGAGGGGGTGCATGAAGGGGTGTGAGGGTGTGGGGGTGTGAGGGTGAGGGTGTGTGAGGGTGAGGGTGTGTGAGGGGGAGGGTATGGGGTTGTGAGGGTGAGGGGGTGTGAGGGTGAAGGGGTGAGGGTGAGGGTGTGTGTGGGTGAGAGAGTTCTGAGGGTGAGGGGGTGTGAGGGTGAGGGTGTGAGGGTGAGTGAGTGTGTGGGGGTGAGGGTGAGTGAGGGTGTGTGAGGGTGAGGGTGAGGGTGTGTGAGGGTGAGGGTGTGTGAGGTTGAGGGGGTGTGAGGGTGAGGGGGTGTGAGGGTGAGGGAGTGTGAGGGTGAGGGGTGTGAGGGTTAGGGTGTGTGTGAGGGTGATGGGGTGTGAGGGTGAGGGTGGGTGAGAGGGAGGGTGAGGGTGAGAGGGTGTGTGAGGGTGAAAGGGGGTGTGAGGGTGAGAGGGTGTGTGAGGGTGAGAGGGTGGGTGAGGGTGGGTGAGAGGGTGAGTCAGAGAGACCTAAAAACAAAAAAAAGACGAAGGAGCTGGGCATTTTGGGGTGGGTGGTAAAAGACAGCGTAACTGAGGAAGCACTATGGGGTTGGGTGGGGAGGTCGCAGAGGAAGCAGTCCACCACAAAGACAGATGAAGTAGTGTGGGCTTCATAAGGGGAGTTTGTGAGTCAGTAGAGTAAATGCAGACCCTAAGAAAGAAAGATACGAGGGAGGGAAAGGATAATGCTCCTTTAACGAAGGGAAATGTCAGCCCAAGATACAGAGCGGGGAAGGACATAGAAGCCATTGGTGGGAAGGGAAGGGGCAGAGGTTCACAAAGTAGGGTGAAAAGGTTGAAATCAGAGAGGAAACCTGAGGGATAGAGAAAGCGGTTAGCTTCAGAAAAGTGGGTTGTGGAAAGGAAAGCGAGCAGAGGGAAGGGACGGGAAATAGAACCTTTAATAAAGACCATGTTGAGCAGTCAAGGAAGGGAGAAGTAAGCTTTAGAAAGGGAGTGTGAGAGTAGGGGTTTAGGAGGCAGAAAACACGCTTCTTTTAGAGGCAATAGAAGCCTCAAAGAGGGAAAGAAAATGAGACGAGAGGGAAAGGCTCGCCTCATAGAAAGAGAGAGGCAATAAGAGTGGCAGGCACAGCTGAGATGCCGAGGAGACGGGAAGTGATGGAGGTCGTGAATACCGGAGAGAGATGGGGGCAGCGATTCCCAACAAGTCTTTGCTTTTTTGAACAAACAATATTAAAAGAAAAGCATAGCAAGCGAGCTGTAAATGGACGCAGCCAGGTCTGCTGTGTATGGTGGTGGGTGCGTGGCTAAGACGGGGTGACAAATACAAGCATTAGGGAATACTGAACTGCATGCTCGTGGCACGAAAACGTTTTAAAATGTGTAATTGCCTAAACAACGTAAATACTGAACAGGCATCAGAGGTTGAAATCCTAATAATTTGAAAAAGCACCTAAACCTGTCAAGCATTTATAAAACGCAGGCTGCTGTTACCGAAGTTGATATTATGTAAAAGATAAATAATGACTTTTAAGGCATTAGAGACCAAAATCTTTTCAAAAACCATAAGTGGCTGTGAAATGAACATGCATACATTTCCCGATGTTGCTATGTCACTTGTTCTGAAAGTATATGGTAAAAACTGAAGTTAATTATTTACTAAGTATTTGAGCTAATATTTTTGTAAAAAAAATACAAAATATACAGGAAACAGTTTTTGAAATGTGTGCAGACGAGGAAATACATGCAGATAAACAACCCCAAAAAGTACATTTGAAATGCGTGGAGACAGGAGGAGCTGAAGAACTTACAACAAAAGGTGTTAACAAGGAGGCTCTAAATGCGGAGCGATAGCGATCAAGGAAATGGGGCTACAACCAGATCAGGCTTCCTTAGAGACGGAAGACTCTAAGGGGCCCACAGTCTGGTGCGAGGTAGAGATGTGTTGTGGTGATTTCTGATAAACGTGTTTGTGAGGCTTCTGCAGCCAAAGCAATCATTTACATAATGGTAAATGCACGCACGCTGGGAAAGTGAAGAGGTGCGCGGCCGCGCCAAAATAAAAGTACAAACCCTCATGTGCTTAAAAACTGCCTTTGAAATGTGCAGAAAGCGTTAATAAACATCCAATAATTTCCCCTCGTAAATAAAGGGCATATGGAGTATGGAGTTCCTGGCAGCCATACAACTCTTCCGTCCTGGTGTCGTGGGCTGCTGATCAGCTGCTGGAGGCGAGGAAGGCAGTTCGGAGTCCGGCACAGCGGCTGATCACCATGACCGGAAGAGGCTTCTGCCCGGCCGCTAATGAAGAGGTGAGAGGAGCGTGAAATATGCAGCTTGTTTTTGGTGGCTGGAGGTGGAGCAGATGCAGCTTCGAATCTGCAAATACCATGAAAGTACGGTGATTTAAAGCTGCAAAAGATAATTAAAGCCCAGCGCTTAAAAATTGGTGGAATGCGAGCAATGATGAACAAGCAGCATTTCTTTTAGTAAAGACTTTTAGTGAGCTGGTCTTTGCATGGGAGCCAAAAGGAGCAGGGGAGTGAGCAAGTGGGAGGGAAGCCTGGGGACAGGGGGCTGGGGAGGTGATCCCTTTGAAGGCATTGCGCAGAGGGGGGCGGGGGAGAGGAGGCGACGGAGAGCTCCTTTGAAATGCGGCTGGGGAGCAAATGGCAAGCTCGTGCACTAGCACGTGCACTTGCCGAAATCCGGCCGCCTGGTTCAGCTCCTGTTTTGGCCACTATAGATCGACCATCTGCAATGCGCAAGCGCATTGGCAGAGGTCGACCTAAAAAGGGCATGATCAAGTGATTGTGAGTGGCGTGGTGATGTATGCATGTGCAAGCATCATCACACATGTGCACATGCATAAGAAGTACAAATTCTTATGACAATGCAACACACGGGTAGAATGTTACATTGAATAAACATTGATAAATCGCAAATTTATTGCACCATTGACCTGTGACTTGCAAACAATCTGAGTTCCAGCTGTGCTGGAACTAAGACACGAAACTTTAATATATTATAGTCAACACGTTTTTGAGGCTTAAGTTACGGCTCACTCATAGAACTAATATTTTATACAAGGTAGATGCAAATTATTTTACATTTTAAAAAAAAACAATTTCTGAAAAGCTAATAGCTATAAAACATTATTACATAAAATAAAGAAGTTTAAGCGATTTCCACGTTAATTATTTTAAAAATATTTTACATTTCATTGTTGTGTTTTCGGAGAAACTTAACAGAATTTACTTGGTGGATGGTGTATCTATAGTGAATGTAATGGGGTTTGCATAGTTGTCATTAACAGAAACAACATAATGGATGACTCAGCCTTTTGTCAATGACATACTACTAGTCAGTTTTATTTTCTGACATATCCTATGTTGGCAATGATGGGTTTTTGAAGGCAGACCAAACATGCCTGATGCATATGTCAACTAGAACTGCCTAGCAAGACAATGTTGTGCTTACCCTTTAAAGCTGCTGCAGACCATCATTGGATAAACAGGTACCTCATTGATGGAATTCGTCATCCTCCATCTAAGCGTCTGTTGATGGAAAATTCATCAACTTGGTTTTGAGAAATTGGGATGCTGGTTGACAGGGATGTGATCTCTTTTCAAGCAACAGCCACAATCTCTGTCAGGGTGAAACACAAAAGTTACTAAATTAACTGGTCTTTAACCCTCTGGTAGCTTGGCACAAAAGCAGTCTGGCTAAACTTAGAGACAATGTATAGCAAATTTATTTAGCACGTAAACACTGGGCTAGGTGTACCAACGCAGGGTGGACCTGGGCCTATAGTCCCCTGGGATTTTACAAAGGATTTAGCAATCTGCCGATAATAAGGCAATTGGTTGATAGGAGGCCAGCTGTGTTGGGTCCCGTTCCGGCTTTAATAACAATACCAGAAGGGATTCATGCAGTGAGCAAGGGAGTTCCCTGCGGGTTGTGAGGGTGAGGGGTGTGAGGGTGAGTGAGGGTGTGTGAGGTTGAGGGGGTGTGAGGGTGAGAGGATATGAGGGTGAGGGGGTGTGAGAGTGAGGGAGTGTGAGGGTGAGGGGTGTGAGGGTTAGGGTGTGTGTGAGGGGGATGGGGTGTGAGGGTGAGGGTGGGTGAAAGGGAGGGTGAGGGTGAGAGGGTGTGTGAGGGTGAAAGGGTGTGCGATGGTGAGAGGGTGTGTGAGGGTGAGAGGGTGGGTGAGAGGGTGAGTCAGAGAGACCTAAAAACAAAAAAAGACGAAGGAGCTGGGCATTTTGGGGTGGGTGGTAAAAGACAGCGTAACTGAGGAAGCACTATGGGGTAGGGTGGGGAGGTCGCAGAGGAAGCAGTCCACCACAAAGACAGATGAAGTAGTGTGGGCTTCATAAGGGGAGTTTGGGAGTCAGTAGAGTAAATGCAGACCCTAAGAAATAAAGAGACGAGGGAGGGAAAGGATACAGCTCCTTTAACGAAGGGAAATATCAGCCCAAGATACAGAGCGGGGAAGGACATAGAAGCCATTGATGGGAAGGGAAGGGGCAGAGGTTCACAAAGTAGGGTAAAAAGGTGGAATTCCGAGAGGAAAGCTGAGGGATAGAGAAAGCGGTTAGCTTGAATGTGAATGTGAATGTCCGCCAACCGAGGATACTGAAGTGTGGAGAAGGCGCTATATAGTATTCTAGAAGTAGGCCATCCAGACGTGGCGTGTTGCATGCCGGGGCCTGAATCGTGTGTTTCACATCAGTTGATGCGATCTCTGCAGCAAGGGAGGTCCTGTAAGATGGAATGATTCAGGGCAAGGCCAGGGTTCAAAGAAATCGAACTATGGGTCCTGAGAAGTCCTGCCCTTGAGCCCTGTATACTCCGGCATAATAATCGTGGGAGTCTGCAGATTGTCAGCCTGTGAGCAGGTCACAACATCGGAAGGGACGACTGTTTCTGTGATGGGTCGCATGTCCGTGTCTTGGCAGATAAGCCAGTCTAGCAGTTCTCCGGACCGGTCCCCCTCCCGATGTGTTCTGGCCGTATGTGCCCTAAAGTTGTATATTCGCAGATCCGCTAACGCTTCAGCATATGCGATCTTTTCCTCCATGACTAGAGTCTGTGATGTTGTGATGGCATCTCGGCCTTAGCCAGGGCTGCCAGTTTGTGCTATGCCGCCTGTATGTTGTATTCTAGTGTAACATGAATACCCGCTATCTGTTGGATGCATGCCCCTCTAGTGATAACTTTAAAAGCATCCCATTCTAGCATCCTGGAGGATGCTGTGTTGGCATTCTCAGAGAAATAGCGCCAAATGTTGCATTCTTGCTCATGGTGGAACACTGGGTCCCAAAGGCAATGACGTGGCAGCCGTCAGGTGGGGACCGGGGGACGGGGAGGTCACCATCTAAGGGTTAAGAGGTGTGCATAATGATCAGATAGGAGCAGGCTCAGATAGTGTGCATGTTGGACCAGGGGGATAAACGCTGGCGAGCACAGGAATTGATCGAGACTCACTTGGAGATTGTGTGGGATGGGGCGGAATGAATACGGTTTGAACGCTGGATATCGACATCTCCAGGTGTCTAGGAATGACCAGTGATTTACCCAGGCATGGCAACGCTCTGCCTGCGTGGTAGCCAAAGATTGGGGAAGGGGGGTGAGATCTGTCCATGGATAGGTTGAGCACACAATTGTGTAATTGCTTCCCAGAATTCATGGTGATGTTCTAACTGGGCAAAGACGCCGGACAGGGAGTCCCAAAATTTCACCTGCTCAGTGTTAGGGGCATTGATGCTGTCTGCTAGCATCAGTTGGCCATTTAAAAGCCATTCCAGGAGTGCATATCGTCCCTCTTCATAAACCACCCTAAGGATTTCCTGAAATTGGAACCCGGGCCAGAATCAGATCAATACCCCTTGCACATATGCAAAATATGTGGTGGCACAGAAGGTGCACCGCCAACGCCTGCACTGCTGATCTATTTCTCCGGTGGTTAGGTGTGTTTCTTGTATTAGTGTTACCTGCGCTTGCTGAGGTTTAATATAGAAGTAAACACCAAAGTGTTTTCGAGCTGTGTGCATTCCTCGAAGTTTCAGAGTGAGGAAACTAGTATCAGCTGTGGGGATCATGATGAGACATTGGTGGAGATGGAAGGAAGGGAGGGTGCAGAAGGAGACGCCTCCTAGATGTTGACCATACCCTGAGAGTAGCTGTTTCTATAGTCAATGGCATCTGCCCAGTGTGTGAATAAGACCTGGGTGCAGGGTGGGAATAAAGGAAGGGAGAAGAGCTGTGGTGGGACATGATTCCAATACTGGGGACCTACTGCAATAGGCAGTACGTCCAAACCAAACATGGTGCAAGTGTACCAGTGAGTTAGGGGGGAGGTAAGTAAGCGTACCTAAAGCTAGTGATGTGGGTAGCCCATGGAGAGCCAGGAAGTCCAATGGAATCTTGAGCCCAGACGGGCTGTATTGCTCGCTATCTGATTGTGACCCAGATCTAATATAGCTGAGTAGGAATAAGGTACAGGAAGGGAGCCAGTGTCTACAACTCAGGTTAGTGTGTCCATGTTTGAGGGGTCACCAGTGGTGGGGTCACTGATTCAGCTTGAGAGGTGCTTGTGTCACTTTGGTCTTCCTCAGACATGAAGATGTGGGGGCCCCTCTTGCCGTCTGAGGTCAAAGAAGCTGAACCTAGGTCTGCTGCTGCCTAAGCTCCAAGATAATTTGTTCTTTGTTCAAGAAATTTGCCATCTTGGGGCCCCCCTCCACTCAAGCCCATGTCCCCACTCTCGTCTCTGGGGGCCCCACCCATCTCCATGCCACAAATCTCACCGCTGAGCTTCAGGCTGGCATTGCTAGGCTCACCTCTTATGGTTGCTGCGTAAGCCTGATTTGCGGCATGGGCCCAAACGCCGTCACCTCCAGGCGGGAAGGAGCACCACCTCCCAGGATGAAGGTGCTGGGCCGCGGATGTCACCTTCAGGAAACTGGCCCGTCTCACTTCAGCAGTGGTGCTCTGCTTTGGCCGAATCATGGTGAAGCCTCTCAGATGGGCGGAATTGAGTGCTGCGGGTGAGGCAAGGGAAGGCCACTGGTCTCCTTTAGATGTGCCACCGTCTACTCAGTGCCACCTCTCTCCCTTTCAAGTGTACAGCCACGCAAGGCCTTGCCGCTGGGCCGCATTCAGCACCTCTCTTCTGCTGCAATCGCCATTGGTCTTGTCTCGGAGGCTTGACTCCGAGTGGCTTCTCTTTTGTACCCGGCTAGTTCCTACTGCATGCTTGACACTTCATACCCGGTTCCTTCAGGATTCTGCTCCGGTCCGGGGTCACGCAAAGTTGGTCAGGGTGCCACAATTTGTTACTTCTTCTCCAGCCACTGGGGGCCTCTATGTTAGATGCTGCTGCACACCTGCAGCCCAGGTCCTCGAAGGTTACAGGAGCTTTCCCCGTGTTTTATACATACTCTTCCACAGCGCTGATGCACAAATAGGCTGCCTAGCACCTCTAAACACCTTTGCACTACAAAGCAACAGTGTGTGCATGATGTCTAGAATAGGTTTTAAACTATAAGTGTACTCTTCCACTCTTCATAAAATACTATGCTGAGACTAACTTTAAATCGTTTCACAGATGAAGGTGTGCTGTATAGAGTAGCACACATGTAATTTGTGAAAACATCGGAGAAATAAAACATTCCTTATTTTAAACTCTTGTCAAAAGGAAGCATACATTTTTGGGGCGCAAAGATTTGTCAACCAATTTTAGTAGATGGGGCTTTGTGTCAAAATCCTTGGGTCGTAATGTGTGCCCATGTACCACACATTGAAGGCCCCTTGCTCAAACTTGCCTCTACTTTATTTCTTTAAACGTGATAAAATATTTTTATTGAATACAATCATATTATTAATAAAATAGGACCATTAATAAGTATAAACCGGTTACCAGTTGCCTGTTAGGAACCATGCAGCTTGCTTCCCTGTATTTAAATCAATTAATGCTGTACAACATGTGTCTGGGGAAACATCCTTTACAACGAAACTTTTTCCACGCAGTACCTTTACAACGCAGGATTTACAACGCAAATCGTTACAACGACTTGCGCTGGAGGGCGCTGTAGGATAGGGAATAGTTTAATTTACTATCCAAAACCTTCCCTACTATCCACGGGGACTGGAGTTGGAATAGTAAATTAAACTATTCACTATCCAGCGCCCCCCAACGCAAGTTGATGTAACGACTTGCGTTGTAAAACCTGTGTTGTAAAGGCATGCGTGAAAAAAGCATGCATTGTAACGAGATACATCCATGTGTCTGGTATTTAAAAATTAGCACAACTATTTTTCATGTAAAAATTCCATTCAACTGTGTGGGACCATTGATTGGTTAATATTTTAAATAAATCTACTTATACGCGAAATCAATTGATAGATGATAAGACTCAAGCCATACCTTAATAAAGAGTCTACATCACAATGTTGGACTCAAACATCTCCAATTATATTCATTACCTATCAAGATCTATCAAAAACCTTGAAAGTGTTATAAAATGTACAAGAATATTAATTTTGATGTAACTGGAATCTGCTGGCTTACCTACTTGACCCTGTAGTTTTTCATGGGCCTCACCCACATTTTGAGTTAGATCTGGGTATACATCTATAAGGCATAATAAAAGTATGGATGTTCGATTGACAGCAGTAGGTGCCAGTCGACTCACATACATTCTTGAAGTCCAGTGAAATAACAATCAATAGCTTTCAGCAGAAATTGCTGTAGGTAGCTGGAGGTAGCTGGAGGTTTCTAAAGATATAATTGCACACTGATAACCAATGTTCCCTCTAATTATTTTCCTCTGTGTGCGGCAGTGGAGGGTCTCTGTGCGCTGCAACCATGGCTATGTGCGCCAGGAACCGAACCTTGCGTGTCTGCGGCGCCAAATGCCACTCGTTTTTGGTGCCCTCCTGCCCTCTGCCCCACTCGCTTTTGGTGCCCTCCTGCCCTCTGCCCCACTCGCTTTTGGTGCCCTCCTGCCCTCTGCCCCACTCGCTTTTGGTGCCCTCCTGCCCTCTGCCCCACTCGCTTTTGGTGCCTTTCTGCCCTCTGCCCCACTCGCTTTTGGTGCCCTCCTGCCCTCTGTCCCACTCGCTTTTGGTGCCCTCCTGCCCTCTGCCCCACTCGCTTTTGGTGCCCTCCTGTCCTCTGCCCCACTCGCTTTTGGTGCCCTCCTGCCCTCTGCCCCACTTGCTTTTGGTTAGCGCATTTTAACCGGATAACTCAGGCGACAGACCGGCAGAACATTTAATATTACTACTCAATGGACTCGTGTTCAGTTAGTTGACTTGAACAAACTCTGAAGGATGTCAGGCAGAGTTGGAAGCCCGCGATTCGACCCCCTCCCAAGGCTCCCTCCCGCGAAATTGGAAAAAGACAAACAGCGAGATAAACTTCCAGAAATCACTGAGAATCAGCGAACCCACCATGCCCTAGAGCATTTCAAACGGCTATTAGGAACTGGCCCCTCTATCCGCCTTACCCACCACTGCCCACCTACCTCCCACCCACCTACCCCACCCAGCTTCTCACGCTGGGAAGGGGTTCTGATAACTGCTCCACAGAGGCTTTTCTCCTGCTGTGCGTCAGTGGAAAGAAACTACACACTCCCAAATAAAGAATAAGAGGCCAGTGGCAGCAACACACATAAACACGAGGAAAAGTGGCACTGCCTATGCACACGCAGGAGCAGACACACCAGGCAGGCAGGCTCAGCCTTCCATCTTTACTAGGTCGGCAAACTTGGAGCGATTTATATATTTGCATTGGCTGTCAGCAAGAATTCTATTTAAACTTTTGTGCATTGTTCATAAGGCACTACTCAATATAGGACCAGCAGGAATCAGAAACATCCTCCTCTATATCCCTAATTGACAATTACAATCAACCAATAAAAACATGATGGTAGTTTCGACATACAGAAGAGCAAGAGGGGAGGAAAGCCTTCTTGGTCACAGTAGCTAAGATCTGGAAAACTCTTCCTTTATCCATATCCGGTTTAGAGCTACATCTTCCTTTCCGTAAAACTTTGAAGACCTGGCTTTTTGCCTTGGAAATCTATCTAACTTTCATAATCTGCCCACCAGTTAGCTACAACTGCATCAGTGCTCAGACGCCTTATGGAATGTGTATGAGCTTTAGAAATACTTAATTTATTAATGTGTGATGTCTAGCACAGAATTTGTCCTGGAATGGTTCCTTGCCTTTAGAAAATACTATGCGCAGACAAACGTTTAGAGTTTTCACACATTGCATGTGTGATGTAAAGTTCAACCCACATACAATGTGTGAAAAGTTAAGAGAAATGTAATGATTACTTCTACTTAGCATGCAACAACAATTAATACCTGGGGGTCAGAAATAATATGAGTGAGTCAGACAGATTGGATCACAAAACCAGAACTACGCAAAATAACACCAGTGAGAATAATAAGTAACTGCAGGCCTAGTCAAGGCTCAAGAGCACATGGAGAAAATAGTTCCCATCAGAAGCCACACTGTACCGCCCTCTTTGTCATCATTTGGGTTCTCCTTACCCAGGAGACAGAACGGCCGGTCAGTTGTTACCGTGACCGATAAATGTGATATGTGGGAAGTACAGAAATAAATACAAGTGGCTACTGAAAAAGCAGTGTATAGTGATTAGGGTGAAACGTGAGGGGTAATAGTAAAATTAGGTGAACTGGGTAGAAAAAGAAATTTATTAATATCTCCCAATCCCTAAGATTAAAAGGCAGGTGTGAGTGCGGGTTTGAAATAATAACCACACTTTATAATGGTCAACATGTTTCTGCATTACATAGAACAGAGTTTCTAATGCATTCTTCAGGACCTTGTTGGAAATACACTACTGCTTTGTGAATGATAATGAAAAGATATCACCTGAGAATCCAAGGCGTACTCAACCGTATACTGTTAATGCATAGTAGCATTGGATCCAAACCGAGAGACAAACAAACAGATAAACAGAGAAACAAAAGAGCATGAATGAATCCTACTCAAATAGTTCCTACTTCAAATCATACTGTGATTGCAACATATTCACTCTTACTAGGACACAGGCTCTAGTATACACACTCACCCATGTATGTTGGTTGAGAGGCTTCACCCCACCTGGCTGCAGCGCAGGTAAAAGGAGCACCGCTCTAAAGATAATTATGAATCACTTTTAGCGCAGTTTCATCAAGAGAAAGAGAATAGAGTTTACATGGAGACAAAAGGTGAATGAATACCCCCATTGCGTAGTAAGAGGGTTTTATTGTAGGTACCCCGCCGTAACACAGCGATCATAGTGGAGGCTAGAAACAGATGATAGCGCATATATAGGTCTGCAAATTATGTAATGACCAATGCGTTTGATTATACAGGAAATGCGTAGCTTGGCGATAAAACTCGGGATCGAGTTAGCAATGTGGTAAAATACGATGCTAGTTGGTGAGCATTGTCTCTGCAAATGTGGGGTAACGTGAAAGGACTTATTTATCGAAAAACGGAGTGAGCCCTTTAAAGGCGGAAACATGCTCCGCGTGAGTTTTTAGCAAGCTGTCAGCATGCGCGCCGGGGAGCGCAATGTCCCGCTTACCTTCCCGTCGGTGTCTCCGGGCAGTCTTCAGTACTGTCTGGGGGGGCACCGGCGATAGATCAAGGAGCCTCTTTGTAAGTTCGTATTTTACTCCCAAGGCGTCACGTGACTGGGTGCGGTCACATGATTCCGAGAATTATGGGACTTGTAGTTCGAGGCGCAATTGCGACAGATGACAAGTTGAAAAAATACGTTGTGCATAAGGGTGACGCTACTGTAATATGTCAATAATTGGAACAAGCCCATACCCTAAGTGTTATTAATACACATTATAAAGTAGGCACAGCGTGTGTTTGGAAACTGTCTACTCTTTTGTTAGGAAAGTGCGGGGAAGACTCTGGCCTTTTGTTTAAGTATTACTGTTAATCGGAGCCCGTGAAGGGGCTCTGATTAACAGCATTACTTAAACAAAAGGCCAGAGTCTACCCCGCCCTCCCTCATAGCCTCAAGCGCCACAAGCCCTCCAACACCTCCTTACCTGCACGCCTAACGACCGCTCCGCCGCATTCGAGCCGCTCGCTTCTTTCAAAGCGGCCGGCGGCGCGACTTCCTGACTGTGTGCGCGCTCCACGCTAGGTGGTGCGCGGTGAGGTCAGGAGCGGTGCGCGCGCGCCTTAGAGGGAACGTAGCTGATAACTGATATCCACTCACACATTTTTCGGTACACAGTTGTGCTGATACCCCCTTACAAGAGCAGGAATAGATTACTCAATCTGCCACTGTCCTTGAGTGTCTGCGAGTAAAGTAACTATACAAAAAAGCAAGTGCAAATACCAAAGTAGCAAAGCCCAGATCCTACTTTTATGACCTGTGCTACTGTTAGGGCACAGTATCAGAGCGTGCAGTTACACATTTAGAGGGAAAACGCTGGCTATGGAGTTAGCAGTATAACATGGCACACATTTCTTGAAGTATTTTCGGCAATTTGAATGCACAGTGGTCTGAATATCAAATCTAATGTCATTGTTTTAAATTTGTAGTGTACCCCTGAAGAAGGGCAATGGAAAGCTCGAAATGCATGGGGTATATAAGATCAACTACTGAGGATGATTTATGTATGCTTCATGCCTAAGAAAAAAACCTGAATGGGCATATCTGTTGCATTACAAACATTGAAATACATAAGGATCTCACATGTGAAAGGAAAAACGAAACGAGTAACATGAAATGTTGGAGTACATGAAATAAATCACATTGAACGTGGATAAATGTGTGGTATCTATGTTATGAATCACGGATTACGCTGAGCGTCTGGCAATTGAGTGTTACCTCACTCCAGTTCTGATTTGCTCATAAGGGATGTGGTACCCGGGCAGATCACGCTTCAAGGCTGCATGCGAAAGTTAAAATTATGGATACAATTCTACAGTGAAAAATTTGGAAGAAACAGATGTGCACTTGATCGCTTCCTTCAGTTATTAGAATTAATTGACTACCCCCTTCACAAGTTGCACCCACGGGATTATGGGCAAAAGATGACAAACAGAAAGAAAGTCACATGTGAGACGACAATACAGCAACACATCCCAGGAGCTGAAGCTCAAGAACTTTGTTTAAGGACATGACAGAAGATTTTGGTTTGGACTATGTACATACATACATTAAGCGCTAGAATACATTTATTGTTAACATTTTAAAATATATTTTAATGACATTTACATGTTTTAAAGTATGAAGTGCAACATCATAGAATCGACGTTCGAGATAACATCTGCAGGAGGTCGGGCTTTAGAGTAAGTTGCCTGTGGAGGTTCTGCCAACAGGGAGTGGTTCAGAGTAATCATCGTTCACTGGTTTAAACAGCAAGTTGGGGCTAATGAGTTGTGTGAAGCAGTGGGTTATGGGATGTGTAGTTATGAGGGTCAGGGATTGTAACAGCTCGGTTTATTTGATTGGCTAACTAGGTGGGGTGGGGTCACGTCAAATGAGTGATAAGGGAGATGGTAGGAGAGAGTGGAACACTGCTTTATGCGAGTGGAGAACAACATTGGGAAGTAGATTGCACAGAAAAAGATGATTAAGGTACGAGTGAATTTTTATGCTGTTTATGGGCATTGGATAATTTAGAGTAATGTCGAGTACGAGCTGATGGGGAATACTTATTGATGATTCCATATGAGAACGTGGAGGCAAAAACAGGGAAGGTTATGAGGTTTGGGAGAGGCTTGTTTGGGCACAGTTTCAGAGTGTGCACATACGCATTTAGAGGGAAAAAGCTGGATGTGGGGTTAGCCGTATAACATCGCATGAATTTCTTGAAGTATAGTCTGCAATTTGAATGCACAGAAGTCTGAATATCAAATCTAATGGCACTGTTTTCTGGTGAACCTCTGAAGAAGGGCTATGGAAAGTCCGAAATGCATTGGGTATATAAGATTAACTACTGAGGATAATTTATGTATGCTTCAAACCCTAGAAAACGGCTTGGATTGGCATATCTGTCGCATTAGAAACTTTGGAAGACATAAGGATCTCACATGTGAAAGGATAAAAGAAATGAGTATCATGAAATTTTTGAGTACATGGAATAAATCACATTGAACGTGCATAAATGTGTGGTATCTATGTTATGAATCACAGATTATGCTGTGCGTCTGGCAATGGAGTGTCACCTCGCTCCAGATCTGATCTGTGCTACTGTTAGGACATATGGCAAGAAACAGAAAAACCTGGGGGTATGTTACCAACAAGTAGCAATATTTATCGCTAAATAGGCTTAGCAACAATTTTTTTATCGCTGCCTATCGCTGAATATGTTGAGGAAATAGAAATTTTACATGGTCAATGTGTCCCCTGCATGTACCCCACGTGTAGTGTATGTTCATGTCACCCATGCACTTTCCCTCTCAAGCCTGTAATAATAATGCCTCTGTATTTCCGTACCATGTTAGAATGTCAGTTACCAAGCTTTCCATGAAAGAAACGTTAATTCTGCACTGAGGCCTATGTTGCCCATGTTGCCAATGTATTTGCATGGTGCACGTTTAAAAGTCGAGATGAACCCGTTTTGTGGCTCAGCCTGAGCCAGGACCCGAATTCAGGCTCCATGCCTCCAGACACTCTGAAAGCTGCAGCTTAGCTATGTATCCCTGACCTCTCGCATACTTTCTGCTCAGCCGAGAGGGGCCCAGTCCGGCCTGCCAAGACAGTATTTTGCTCACAGTTATCTGCTCTGCTCCACAGAAACACATTCCTGCCTAGTGAACAAGGTAAACAGAACGCGTCCACAGAGATAGAGCCCAGCCTTTCTGTCTCCGTTTAAGTCATTTACAGAGCTCGCATCCATAGAAAGCCCATGGCCCCCACGCAATGCACGAAGAAATATATCTCTACACTGGCTCTTAGTGATGAGCAACCTTTGCTCGAGCGACCTTTACTTCAGACAATACATCCTCCAAACTTAAGATATCAGATAATACCAGGCGTGCAGGTCGTCCTGACACTCAAGTCTTCTCTACTAGACCGAAAGCCAGCTTCCCCCAGCTACACGTCAATTGCACGTCATGACCAAGTGGCGCACACAAGTAGGGTAAAGGTTCCAGCTGACCACGTAGACCCCCTCCATGTATCCACCCACCTATGACACACCTATGACTCCTCAAAGGAACGCCCACGTGTACGCCTTCTTACACGCCCTTTTGCACGCCCATGTGCTCTTATCTCTCTCTTTCGCTTGCTCCGCCTGGAGCGCTCCGCCTTCTCTATGCAATGCAATGTATGTTTAATGTATAAATAATGTACTCTGTGAATAAAGTTCAGAAGACCCTTCCTGAACCTTAGTGGTGATGGAACCCGATTCTCCCTTAACTCGAGTTACTGAAATAAAGCCCTTTTGAATCGGACACCACGGATTCTGCCTCTCATTATATGCATGACCTTTTGTTTAAGTATAGAAATTCTGACAGGGTAATATTTTATTTACCACAATGTAAGCGGAGAAAACATGCTATTAGCAATGTTTTTCTCCATTGTGCTAAAATATCCAGCGATAGCGGCGAAATGCGTGAATATCGCTGAGAATACAGCAATATTCACGCATTAGTGACTAAATGCTCTTAGCCATGTTATCCACCTCCCATTGGATAACATGGCTAAGAACTGGTCTGGGCAGGTGTTAGTATTTGGAGATATTCGCGCTTAGCGCAAATATTTCCAATGCTACGCCTGCCTTGCTAATAGGCGATAGCGACGTTAGCGACTGCTTTCAGTCGCTAACTGGTTGGGTACGCCCACTTTGCATGTCATTAGCGATAAACATCGCTGACATAGAAAGCGGGCCCCAAACAGCTGGAAATTGCCTAAAAGCTGTCGCTAACATCAGTTAGCGACAGCTTGCTAATAGGGCAATAGAATTATCGCCGCTTAGCGGCCAAAAACGGCCGCTAAGTCGGCGATAATTGCCTATCGCCCCCCCTTGGTAATATGCCCCCTGTATACGGAGAATAAGCTAACATGAGTTGTAAGGTGTTGGATAGAACATGTATTAGGAAAGTAGATGGTCCTTGAGTAAAGCTGGGTTATGAGATGGGACCAGGACACCCATATACATAATGAGTGGATTTTTCCCGGGTTGGGGTAGCGTGTGACAAAGGAAATGTGGTGTGGGGCATTTAGATGTTTCCCACCTTGTTAAGAGTTCTGCTTAATGAATGTGTCCTTGTGTAACATAACTGGTGCTCATGTAAGGAGCTCCAATACCTTTGGGTCGAGGTTGCACTATATAAATCTGAAGAAAAAAAAGAAAGTTTTCGCCTTGTTCACTACATCTGCCATTGTGTTAAGGGCGTACATATATGCACAGAAACATGGGTGTGTCACTTAATTAGTGTTTACAGGTTAGAACCAGATGTTGCCATGGTTACATTTTGGTATTTGGTTCATAGACATAAACAAGTGCATGACTTGCACTTTAGACCTGTAACGTTAGTCTTTTCACACTTTTTTTGTAGTTACAGAGCATGTTTAGAAAACATTTTGCATTTACTAATTATTTCAGCAAGTAAACGTGTTCGTGTATTTATGACCTTCTCGTCATGCAGCATGTTAAAATTGTCACAGCCGCATTAAGGTCATATTTAAACAGTTATGATATAAACAGTGAAAAAAAGGAGTTTACACAATGTACTACATAATCCCATCAGTCCCTGCCATTGATGTTCCGATTTTCAGGTCCTACTATAGTTGGCCATGTGGTTTGCCAGTATGCTACTCCCCCGCTTGGGAATGTTCGGGGAAGCCGTTGTCATGTGCAGAGAGATCTTGACAGTTTCCTGAAGGGGGTTGCAAGCGTGGGACATAAATTACCTCTTGTCATATACCCTTAGGTGAGTGGATGTAAAGTGCGGCACTACAGTTGATAACACATATATATATATATATATATATATATTTCTACAACCTATCCCCGGGGACAGAATGAATCACACACTTCTCTGTGATTTGAACATTTATTTCATTACGTGAAGCTCCGTTTTTCCTAATGCATTTCTGCCATACTTTGGCCTTTGTCAGAGGGGGAGATTGAATCCGGCGGTTATGCTGACATGCTTGAACCCGTTTGTTGCTCTTTTATTTATTTAACTGGTGATTACCCTCAGGTGGGTGTCCTACGGTGACGTGCAGTGCGGTGCCTTCTGGTCCAGGTAGTCAGCATACAATTCTTTCCCTTCGGTGGTTCCGATGCAACTTTAATTATTCCACTGATTTTTTCACCTTGATTCTCTTCACGCCTTTTCCGTTTGTGCTGAGATCACTGTCAGGGTTCAGTCCCTGGTGGCTGCCGCTGACCTGATCCTTTTCGGAGAAAGTGTCACAGAGTCCAATTTACGGGCAGTTCTGGCGCTCTTGCGTGATGGTGCGATATTCCGTGGTGGGACAAAGCCACATTACATTTCTACAACCTATCCTCTGGGGACAGAATGAATCGCACACTTCTAAGTGATTTTAAAATATATTTCATTACGTGGAGCTCCGTTTTTCCTAATGCATTTCTGCCATACTTTGGCCTTTGTCAGAGGCGGAGCTTGCATCCGGCGGTTATGCTGACATGCTTGAACCCGTTTGTTGCTCTTTTATTTATTTAACTGGTGATTACCCTCAGGTGGGTGTCCTACCGTGACGTGCAGTGCGGAGCCTTCTGGTCCAGGTAGTCAGCATACAATTCTTTCCCTTTGTTGGGTCTGATGCAACTTTAATTATTCCACTGATTTTTTCACCGCGATTCTCTTCATGCCTTTTCCGTTGGTGCTGAGATCACTGCCAGGGTTCAGTCATTGGTGGCTGCCGCTGCCCTGATCCTTTTCGGAGAAAGTGTCACAGAGTCCAATTACAGGCAGTTCTGGCGCTCTTGCGTGATGGTGCGGTATTCCGTGGCGGGACAAAGCCACATTATATTTCTACAACCTATCCTCTGGGGACAGAATGAATCGCACACTTCTCAGTGATTTTAAAATATATTTCATTACGTGGAGCTCCGTTTTTCCTAATGAATTTGGGAGGGAGGGCGAGGGGTGGGAGTAAAGTAGACCGAAATTGTTCTGAGTGTGTAAAAGGCCGCTTTATTAGGAAACAGGTGCACATTACAAATATAAAACCTTGGCAACGCCTTACAAAACTATACCTCACTAAATAAATAATTAACTACAAACCCCGCCCCCCACCCCCTCCCCTAACATTCTTTGGCCCCTCCCCCACCCAACAATACAGCATTACAACATTACAACAACATTATAAACATCACATCATCAATAAAACATTACGTCAATAATTAAATCATTACGTCATCATTTAAACCTTTATTCATCAACCCCCAATCACATATTGAAATCCAGGCCCTCTATAACCGTAAACCCTGACTGACCCTTCACTCCTGCCAATACCCCCCAAAACCTGAACGGTCAAACAATGACCAACATTCCCCTGAACCTGTCAATCAAAGCATTGATCCAATACTCATCAAACAATCTACCATAAACTGCACCGATACAACCAAAACCCCGCACAGCACCTGTTCCTAGCCACAATACAAAACACAAGAAAAAACCCCTGCACACCTATATCCAAGAAAACAGCCTTTAATAAAAAGAAGAAAGTTAAAAATAAAAATGAAGGAGAAAAAACCCTGACTGGACAAAATGAGGAAAGAAAAACCCAGAAAAAGGGAAGATAAATGGGAGGGAGGGTGGGACAACAATGCTAACAGCCCTCCTAGCCACCAGGTCACCAAACCTAAAATGGTGGCTAGGAGGAGGGAACAGGGATTCTTATAATTGGGCTGGCCAGTCCTAGTAGGCCAGCCCAAAAGCCAGAACATTCCAGCAACTTCTGGAAACCCCTCGCAGCCCTCCCAAACCGCCCGGGGGAGGGGACCTCCCTGCGGTCAGCTCCCTCCCCCAAGCCCCCCTTGGGAGGGAGGGCGAGGGGTGGGAGTAAAGTAGACCGAGATTGTTCTGAGTGTGTAAAAGGCCGCTTTATTAGGAAACAGGTGCACATTACAAATATAAAACCTTGGCAACGCCTTACAAAACTATACCTCACTAAATAAATAATTAACTACAAACCCCGCCCCCCACCCCCTCCCCTAACATTCTTTGGCCCCTCCCCCACCCAACAATACAGCATTACAACATTACAACAACATTATAAACATCACATCATCAATAAAACATTACGTCAATAATTAAATCATTACGTCATCATTTAAACCTTTATTCATCAACCCCCAATCACATATTGAAATCCAGGCCCTCTATAACCGTAAACCCTGCCTGACCCTTCACTCCTGCCAATACCCCCCAAAACCTGAACGGTCAAACAATGACCAACATTCCCCTGAACCTGTCAATCAAAGCATCGATCCAATACTCATCAAACAATCTACCATAAACTGCACCGATACAACCAAAACCCCGCCACCCAGAAAGGTAGGAGGGGAGAGAAACTACCCACCTCCCTTTCTGCCCCCCCCAAACAGGAAACTAGAAACAGAACCGTACCAATACTAACGCTGCATAGCAAGCGAACGCGCCAAAACCTCTCGTAACTCTAACAAGTATAGGTCCATTCCAACTCTGGACAAGTGAACACCATCATCTCTGAAAAATTCCACCGTCTCGAATTTAATTTCCCTATGGGAAATCCTACTAAAACCAAGACCACGGCAGCAGCGGGACACTTCCGAGTTTACCTTCTTCCTGGCTCTGTCCACAGCCCTGGGATTAACTGCCCCTCTCCAGATCCTACGCGGTATCAATTCCGTCCAAAAGACATGGCACCCAGCCCAAAGCTCCTTAATAAGGCCCAGATCCCTTTTAATAGCTCTAAGTAACACCACACCTTTGGTAGCCCAGAGATCGTTCTCCCCAAGATGGATGACCAAAATATCAGGACATAGACCGCCCACCATATTGTTGTTAAGACAAGGGATTAACTCTCTCCAGAGCATCCCACCTTTCCCCTTCCAAACCACATTAAACATTCGAGCATTAAAACCCAGGAGTTCTCCAAAGTAACTTTGTGGCGCCTGGACTCGGGCCCACTTCACGAAGGAATGCCCAACTATCCAGACCGTCACCACAGGAGAACGAGGCCCAGCAACCGATCCTACAAAAGAAAACAGAGTTAGAACTCATGGGAAGGAAGATGACGCATGCGCCTCCTCCGCTGGACTCCTCACGTAGCGCTGAAAACAGTTTGAAGACCAACGCCCCAATCTCATGATATCTCTGTCAGTCCAACCTCTGTTGAAGGCTTCAGTTGCAGCACCAATCCTGAAAGAATGTGTCCCATATAAGTTCCCATCCAGTCCCAAGTGCTGCAAAGCCTTACGCAAAACCATTCGGAATTGGTATGTTGTAACAGGGGTGCCATCAATATGCTGAAAAACAAGCGCCTCATCACCACCCCCACAAAGTGAACGCCAGCGCCGCGCCAACAGTAAAGGGCAAGTAAGCCTTGGAGCACGCGCCTGCAACCACACACCTTTCCCTTTTTTCGTCTGATCGGTTTTGGAGCTGGCCAGCCAGACATGCACCCCCTCATCTGAACAAAAAACATCCTGCCAGAATAGGCCACACTTGTGTTTCAAACCCAACAACTCCGACACCCTGAAAGCTCCAAAAAACATGAACGCCATCAACATGGAAAATAAACATGACTCAAAGTCATCTGAACAAACAGAAGGTAGAATGGTGATCAACCTAGCTAGGACCTGCCAGGATAAAGGAGCCCTAAGTCTAGTAGCATGCCCTTGCTCTCTGGCCCAACCCTCCAGCATCCTTCTGCCAATTTCCCCTGCTGTCGGAGAATAACCCCACAACAACTTACCCATAAAAGCTATCCCTACCAATTTCCCCGCGATGGTTACCTTGGTCAACCCTCTATCCATTAGGTCTAAAATGAAGTTCACCACATCCTCAGAACGGCGCCAAACCTCTTCCCGCCTAGAAGCACCGGATTCCAGAAACTCCCTCCAGGCCAGAGAATAAGCGGAACGCGTAGACACAGACAAGGAACCTACCACCAGTTGTACGACCCGACCTTGCCTACGTGCCACAGATGAATCGGCATCGGGGTCGGAGTTCTGTCTGCGTCTCTCGCCAGTCCGCGGAATCTCCCCCACTGTGAACGAGACAGAGCATCCGCAATGTCATTGTCCACCCCAGGAATGTGCAAAGCACGAAAATGAATGTCGTGTGTCAAGCAACCCAGCACAAAGACTCTCATGAGCTTCAATACCTGTTCATCCCTGGCAGACTGTCTATTCACGATCTCCACTACAGCCATGTTATCCACACGAAAAAGCACCTTCTTGTGTGCCAATTCCTCTCCCCACAGGGTCAAAGCCACCAGCAAAGGGAAAAGCTCTAAAAAGGTAATGCTGCGACCTCCATTCAACCACTCATCCGGCCAACATTCAGCACACCATCTTCCATTCCAGTACAGCCCAAAACCATCACTGCGAGCAGCATCCGAGAACATCTGCACGTCCCACTGGAAGTCAAGGTCCCGCACCAAAGGAACACCATTAAAGGAGGAAAGAAAAAATCTCCACATTCTCAAATCCTCTTTGACACCAGCAGACAAACGAACACGATGGTGAGGCAACTGATGACCTGCAAGAGCCCTGCCCAATCTTCGACAAAAAGTCCTGCCTGCCCTCACCACCCTACAGGCAAAATTGAGATGGCATAGTAGCACCTGAACATCTTTCACCAACGCCTTTTCTTTTTGATAACATGGCCTCCAGTAACTCCAGCATGTTCACTTTTTTGTCCTCGGGCAGGCGAGCACACATTGCCACAGAATCAATCTCAATACCTAAAAAGGACAAAACAGTGGCAGGACCCATCGTTTTCTCGGGAGCCAAAGGAACTCCCAGATCCTCCATGAGCCCTAGGAAAGTGTCCAGAGCAGACTGGCACTCCGTGGAGCCCGGGGATCCGACAAAGAAAAAGTCATCTAGGTAGTGCGTTACCAGTGAGTGACAGGACTGCTGAGTAAAGTACCATTGTAGAAAAGTACTAAAACACTCAAAAAGAGCACATGAAATGGAGCAACCCATCGGCAGAGCCTTGTCCACATACCATTGTCCTGCAAAATGAATGCCCAGGAGACACCAGTCGTCCGGGTGGACAGGCAACAGCCGAAAAGCAGACTTGATATCACACTTGGCCATCTCAGCAGCTGCGCCCGCGGTCACAACAAGTGACATGGCCACGTCAACCGAGGAATAAGAGACTGAAATAGCCTCTGGGTCAATAAAATCATTGACAGACGACCCTTCTGGCCATGATAAGTCCTGAATAAGCCTGAATTGTCCCGGATCTTTCTTCGGGACCACTCCAACCGGTGATATAATTAAATTAAGGATCGGCCAATCATGGAAAGGGCCAGCCATCCTTCCTTCATGTACCTCTTTATTTAGCTTTTCCTGCACCACTGCGCCATGTTCAGATGCTGATTTTAAATTGGCAGACCATCTCCTCTCCCTTGCTCCCATGTAACCAAGCCAAAAACCAAACTCAAAGCCATCTAACAATTTTTCCTTTACTGCTACATCCTCATAGTCTTGAAGCGCAAGGCGCAACCTCTCCAACTTAACCGGTGTACGAGCCCTTGGACCCAGCACCCTTAGCACCTCTGGCTCCCCTACCCCCTGAAAACTGAGAAGTTGTCCCCGAACCACCTGCACTCCCCTGTTTCCCCTGTTGGCTGCCTGCTGGCTGGTTATCCCTACATCTGAAAAATGGGTGTCTCCTACCACAGCCAGAGCATTCGTGTTTAAACTTACAATATTCCCTGGTACAAGATCCCTTGTTAAACTCCCAGCATGTGCCAGTCCCTGACTGTGTGGTTAAAGTAGCTCCCACCCCTCCCCGGGTGGGCTTGCCCTGAAAGGGCCGGTAAACTAAAGGAAAACCACTTGCTGTAAAAATAGTCTTCCCCCTGACGCAGATCCCATGGTATGCTGCCATAAGTCAAGATCAAGCTCCCCCCACTTGGCCTCAGGATCCCAAGCCATCCTGGCTCTAAACTCCTCATCATATTGGGACCAGGCAAACCCCCCTCCAGTAATCTGCACCTTGCGTATAACATCCATGTATTTAAAAAGGGACACGCTGCGCTCTGGGAACTTTTCACAGTATACACTTGCATAGATAAGGAATGCAGCTGTCCAATTTTCAATGTTCAGGGGGACTCTAGGACGTTTAGCCAACTCACGGTGTAGCAGCTTAAGGAGTTCCACATACTCACCATTCCAAATACGTTCTTTTGTCGTTAACATCAAATGAGCACCCAAAGGCTTTGTGACCCCCATATAAGGTAACTTTTTGATTTTCAATTCTTTATTGGCCAAAGGCTCTTTAACCGTACTGGAAGCACCAGTGGTAGTACCACTCTCCACTTTACCCGTGACTTCCACAACATCATCAGTGCCCACAGCAGAGTCTTTCACGTAACGTCCTTTGCACAATCTCCCTTCACCAACAACAACAACAGTTTCTTCTCCTGTGCCCACAGGCACCATATTAGGTTTGGCCTGTGCAGCTAACTGCTCACCTGGCAACAGAGAGACCACTCTCGAAGGCTCCGCCCGTGGCGCTGAAGTCACTGCGTCTTGTCTGCGAGGCGCCCTGACCGATGGGCCGTGCTCTCTTCTCACTGGCACGTGACTCTGAACCACTGGAGCCTGAAAAACACTATGGGAGGCATGAGAGGGCACCCCCCCCTGCACGTCCCGCAATTCACCTTCCTCTGGACTATCTTCATCATAGTCCAGGACCACTGAATCCAAACTGGTAGGCAACACATCACCACGGGTCTTACCTAACCCGGTATCTACAATAGTACATGTTAAAGTCTTTGAAGAACCTCCAGGGGGGGGGAGCAGACTGTACACGCCTGTAGCTCCCCTTGCGTTGACTCTGCGGCTCCATAGCCGCCGGCAAGGTAGGACACCTATACCTGCTACTCGTTGGGGCCAGCGGGGTCACGCCAGACCCTCGTGTGCTGGCCGCGGCGGGCTCCCTCGGTGGAACAGAGAGGGACGCGCTAGGCATTCTCCTCGCTTCCCCTTGGGGAAAGTGGACTGGACCGCGCCCTGCCAAGTCTGGACCTCCGCACCTATCCCTGTCCTGAAAAGAAAAGGTTTGGACTGGTGTGCTAGGGTTCCTAAAAACTACATTCAAACCAGACTCAGTCCCTCGCCAGTTAGGACCCACATTCAACATCTGACCCCTGTCTAAAGAACGTCCTCGAATACTAGATCTCAAAGGCACCTCCCTGACCGGAGAGCCACCTATCACCTCATCCTCCTCACTATAATCCAAATTATCCATCGCTACTGCAGAAGAAGAAGTCTGAAAAGAAGCCCTTACATGCCAATCGTGGCCTGTACCATCTTTCTGAAAATTCCGCTGCGCAAGGCCTGCTGCACCAAAATGCTCCCACCCAGGGGAACCACACATAAAATATGGGCCACTGGTATCACCCGTCAAACGTGGAACTGCACCCCTGGGTCCTTGAACCAACCCACCACTCACAGGGCCAAAGCCCCTACCATGCTCCAACCTCGCGCCCTGAGAGCCCACACCCCCCACGCTCATTGCACCAGGTGCACACGGCCCTCCAGTATTGAAAACCAAAGAAGAACTAGGAAATGTGGACCCTACACCAACAGCACGACGTGGTACATTATTGTCAGGATAAAAGGATCCGTGGCCCCCCCATTGAAACTCTCCTGCCTTCTCTACGAAGACTGTCATCCACTCCCAGAAAAACAGCAGACTCAAAACCCCCTGAACGTGGAGCCTCTTGATCCAAAACCACACCGGAAAAGGAACCCCCTTCGCCCATTTGTGCCCATTCTCCCTCACCCCTGGAGCCCCCCCAACAGACAGAACCTCACCCACTGAAGAACCAGGCGTGGAAAACAATAAAGGGCTACCCACATTACCCCCAACATCCACCATACCAATATCTGCATCCTGTCCAGAAACTACCTGACCATAAGGAGGTGCTAGACCCACTGACCCCAACCCAACATGAGGTAAAACCATACTCGAATCCCCCTTCTCCCCAGCCTGTCTCTCAGCAACAAACTGTCTGGAAGGGGTTAAAAACATTCTAGGTGCCGCCTCAGGCAACAACTGCGACTCCTCGACAACGTCACATGCACCAATCTCGACCCGCTCCTGGCTCGCTCCTTGCAATACAAACTGAACTGAGCCTCTGCGCGCACCACGCGCAGACACTACTTCTGCAGGCTGCACGCGCCGCTCGACCAGGGGGTCCGAAGCGGAGCGTTTCTTGCTCCCTCCCCGGCCCCCCCTTCCCCGCCTACCCGCCGATGACGAGAATGAACCTAGCGGTTCAGGTACAGACAGGGCTCTCGCCCGCACCACTGAGGAGGGAAGAAGCGCGCCACACGACACCTGCCCCACCATAGCGCCGGACAAGCCCGGGGCTCCCCCCGCCCCCACCGCCACACTCACATGGGGCGCCGGAGCAAGAGACGCCTCCCTCCCGCCCTCCCCAGAAGCGCCGCGCAACGCCGGCGCTCCCAACTCCCCCGCAGCCACACGCGCCAGCCGCTGAGGGGCCGGCTTCCTCGTACGGGACCGGCCCCTTTCGCTTACCTGGCTCGGGCGTCTCTTCTTCGGCGACGAGCACGCCAGCACCGCAGCGACCACGCCAGCCGAAGCCTGGCGCTGGGGACGCGCCGGCACACCACCTGCCAACAAATCCATGCGACCTGCCTCAGCTAGCAGGCGCATCGCTTCGATAACACGAGCATCCTCCATTTCAATAAGAGTAACTACAATAAGCCTAACACGAAGCCTAATAAAATGCCTCACAAGTAACGAACCCTGACAAAAATGCTAACAGCCCTCCTAGCCACAAGGTCACCAAACCTAAAATGGTGGCTAGGAGGAGGGAACAGGGATACTTATAATTGGGCTGGCCAGTCCTACTAGGCCAGCCCAAAAGCCAGAACATTCCAGCAACTTCTGGAAACCCCTCGCAGCCCTCCCAAACCGCCCGGGGGAGGGGACCTCCCTGCGGTCAGCTCCCTCCCCCAAGCCCCCCTTCTGCCATACTTTGGCCTTCGTCAGAGGGGGAGCTTGCATCCGGCGGTTATGCTGACATGCTTGAACCCGTTTGTTGCTCTTTTATTTATTTAACTGGTGATTAGCCTCAGGTGGGTGTCCTACGGTGATGTGCAGTTCGGAGCCTTCTGGTCCAGGTAGTCAGCATACAATTCTTTCCCTTCGGTGGGTCCGATGCAACTTTAATTATTCCACTGATTTTTTCACCGTGATTCTATGCACGCCTTTTCCGTTCGTGCTGAGATCCCTGTCAGGTTCAGTCCCTGGTGGCTGCCGCTGCCCTGATCCTTTTCGGAGAAAGTGTCACAGAGTCCAATTATGGGCAGTTCTGGCGCTCTAGCGTGATGGTGCGGTATTCCGTGGCGGGACAAAGCCACATTATATTTCTACAACCTATCCTCTGGGGAGAGAATGAATCGCAAACTTCTTGGTGATTTTAAAATGTATTTCATTACGTGAAGCTCCGTTTTTCCAAATGCATTTCTGCCATACTTTGGCCTTCGTCAGAGGGGGAGCTTGCATCCGGCGGTTATGCTGACATGCTTGAACCCGTTTGTTGCTCTTTTATTTATTTAACTGGTGATTACCCTCAGGTGGGTGTCCTACGCTGACGTGCAGTGCGGAGCCTTCTGGTCCAGGTAGTCAGCATACAATTCTTTCCCTTCGGTGGGTCCGATGCAACTTTAATTTTTCCACTGATTTTTTTCACTGCGATTCTCTTCACGCCTTTTCCGTTCGTGCTGAGATCACTGCCAGGGTTCAGTTCCTGGTGGCTGCCGCTGCCCTGATCCTTCTCGGAGAAAGTGTCACAGAGTCCAATTACGGGCAGTTCTGGTGCTCTTGCGTGATGGTGCGGTATTCCGTGGCGGGACAAGCCACATTATATTTCTATAACCTATCCTCTGGGGACAGAATGAATCGCAAACTTCTTGGTGATTTTAAAATGTATTTCATTACGTGAAGCTCCGTTTTTCCAAATGCATTTCTGCCATACTTTGGCCTTCGTCAGAGGGGGAGCTTGCATCCGGCGGTTATGCTGACATGCTTGAACCCGTTTGTTGCTCTTTTATTTATTTAACTGGTGATTACCCTCAGGTGGGTGTCCTACGCTGACGTGCAGTGCGGAGCCTTCTGGTCCAGGTAGTCAGCATACAATTCTTTCCCTTCGGTGGGTCCGATGCAACTTTAATTTTTCCACTGATTTTTTTCACTGCGATTCTCTTCACGCCTTTTCCGTTCGTGCTGAGATCACTGCCAGGGTTCAGTTCCTGGTGGCTGCCGCTGCCCTGATCCTTCTCGGAGAAAGTGTCACAGAGTCCAATTACGGGCAGTTCTGGTGCTCTTGCGTGATGGTGCGGTATTCCGTGGCGGGACAAGCCACATTATATTTCTATAACCTATCCTCTGGGGACAGAATGAATCGCACACTTCTCTGTGATTTAAAAATGTATTTCATTACGTGGAGCTCCGTTTTTCCTAATGCATTTCTGCCATAGTTTGGCCTTCGTCAGAGGGGGAGCTTGCATCCGGCGGTTATGCTGACATGCTTGAACCCGTTTGTGGCTCTTTTATTTATTTAACTGGTGATTACCCTCAGGTGGGTGTCCTACGGTGACGTGCCGTGCGGAGCCTTCTGGTCCAGGTATTCAGCATACAATTCTTTCCCTTCGGTGGGTCCGATGCAACTTTAATTATTCCACTGATTTTTTTACCGCGATTCTCTTCATGCCTTTTCCGTTCGTGCTGATATCGCTGCCAGGGTTCAGTCCCTGGTGACTGCCGCTGCCCTGATCCTTTTCTGAGAAAGCGTCACAGAGTCCAATTACGGGCAGTTCTGGCGCTCTTGCGTGATGGTCCGGTATTGCGTGGCTGGACAAAGCCATATTATATTTCTACAACCTATCCTCTGGGGACAGAATGAATCGCACACTTCTCGGTGATTTTATATATATAAATACATCATGCCAAGAAGTTGCCCTTTAGAATGTCACGCACCTCAGGGTTTCCGCACACTGAATCTCAGGCTGCAACAACGACAGCATGACACACGCATTCACTGAGCCATACGTGTTTCGAGCTTCTTGAGCTCTTGATCACTGGCAGGGAATAAGGCAAGAAGCGGTACTTTGCAGAACATGCTTTTAATTAAATATAAAGTCCCGCCCCAGTGGGCATCGTCATAGGCATTGTGGTTAATGTAGTCCCAATATTGCCACCGAAGACTTTGTGTTGTTCTCTCACCAAGTGGTTTGCTCGCTTCTGCCACATTCAAAATAAAATAACATCAGGGTGAAAAGCATGTCGGCACACTCGTCAGTGCTGCCAAAATCTTCCGGAAGTTCAAGGCCCTTCGGTCCCACAGCGGCGCTTGAAATGTAAACACCAGGGAACGCCTCTACGGCGTCAGAACATCCACGCGACCGGACCAGCCGCTTAATATCATGCCACAAGGTTGCCCTTTAGAATGTCACGCACCTCAGTGTTTCCGCACACTTAATCTCAGGCGGCAACACCGACAGCATGTCCCACGCATTCACTGAGCCATACGCGTTTCGAGCTTCTTGAGCTCTTGATCACTGGCAGGGAATGAGGCAAGAAGCGGTACTTTGCAGAACATGCTTTTAATTAAATATAAAGTCCCGCCCCAGTGGGCGTCGTCATAGGCATTGTGGTTAATGTAGTCCCAATATTGCCACCAAAGACTTTGTGTTGTTCTCTCACCAAGTGGTTTACTCACTTCTGCCACATTCAAAATAAAATTCCATCAGGGTGAAAAGCATTTCGGCACCCTCGTCAATGCTGCCAAAGTCTTTCTGAAGTTCAAGGCCCCTTCGGTCCCACAGCGGCGCTTGAAATGTAAACACCAGGGAACGCCTCTACGGCGTCAGAACATCCACGTGACCGGACCAGCCGCTTAACATCATGCCACAAGGTTGCCCTTTAGAATGTCACGCACCTCAGTGTTTCAGCACACTGAATCTCAGGCGGCACAACCGACAGCATGCCCCACGCATTCACTGAGCCATACGCGTTTCGAGCTTCTTGAGCTCTTGATCATTGGCAGGGAATGAGGCAAGAAGCGGTACTTTGCAGAACATGCTTTTAATTAAATATAAAGTCCCGCCCCAGTGGGTGTCGTCATAGGCATTGTGGTTAATGTAGTCCCAATATTGCCACCAAAGACTTTGGGGCAGATTTATGTTAACTGGCGCATCCCCAGGGATGCGCCAGTTAACATGCGCCACAGTGCGCCACAGCTCCGCCAGCCATGGTGCGCCGCATTTATAATGCGGAGCACCATGGTGCAAAAACGGCACAGATGCGTGACGCATCTGTGCCGGAAATGTGGCGCATTGCTGGAGTTGCGTCGCAAGCGCGACGCAGCTCCAGCAAGGCTCGGGGGTGCCCCATTTTAACAATGCTGCGTCAAGACCTACGCCTGCTTCAAGCAGGCGCAGGCTTTTGACGCAGCATTGGCTTAAAAGTGACTGAGTGAAATCTCATAGATTTCACTCAGCCACTTTTGCGAGGCGCACCTGCCCCGGAACGCCTACCCTGCGCCGGAACGCCCACAAGCGGCGCAGGGCTTTACAACGTGACGCATCTGCCTAGATGCGTCACGAGGTAAATCGTACGTAGGGATGCACCACGTTTACGCCGCCTTGCGTGACGCAACAGCGGCGTAAACGTGGCGCTGGGCCTCATAAATCTGCCCCTGAGTGTATATACATATATATATATATTGGGTGAGCTCACTGTTGCATAAGCTCCTGTCTGATCCATTGAGGGTATCGTCTGGTTTTTGTTGTTCACTGGGATGATAAGGTCAAATGTGAACACCGAAAAATACCCAAACGTCTTGGCAGTACCACACAAATGTCTACATGAACATTTTCTAAAGAACTCATGGAATTGTTGAGGGCATCTTATAAATAGAATTATTTATTTTTTCCACCGTCTCAAGTGCGTTGTATCAAATTCAGTCACATTTATGATATATTCTTATAAGGGCTGTAAACAGTGAGCAACTTTCAAGTTCTGTTGTTTTTATCATGCAATAATGGCTGACCACAAATTCAACGTTCTTGTTACCTCAAGCCCTTTGCCAAAATGTCCTGGAAAACAAGCATTTTCAAGTGCCAGATTACAGTGCAAGTCCTCCTTGTAACCAGTGTGAACGATATGTGTATTTTTAAAAGTCGTTTTTTTCTGTTTAGTCTTGTGTATGCATCATTGTTTCCGAGATATTATTTCTCAATATTCAACTACCATAGCTTGCACCTGAAGAAAACTGTGTTATGTTTGCATACATCTTTGTCAATGGCAGGCTTACACATTCGTGTTGGTTCTGGCATTTTGACAAGTATCAGTAAAACAGCATAGACCAGTGTTTATTTGTCTTGAACATGGAAACTCCCACTGCTCCATCAATGAAGTCATTATCTTCATGTTTAAGGACATGGCTTTGTAAATAAAGCAAAGTTTAAGGATTGACTCCCTGCAATAGTTAACAATGAACACTCAGACATTCTTTACAGGTTGCCCAGAAAAAGGCCTGAATTTCTTTTGACCTGGGGGTATTGATACCTCCAGGGATGTCGTAAATCTCGGCCACTGCAAGTGCGGTCCTGAGCAGCCGAGAAATGTTTTAATCACTTATAAGTAATTGCATTACTTTTTCACAATTTGTAAATATTATCTGTAAGCAGTGTTATGTTTAAATAAAATGTGTTCAAGTAGTTCCTGTCAACCATTAACATTTGGTATTAGCCAAGATCTTTGCTGCTACAGAAATTGCCAGTAAATACTTTCACTTTAATATTATTGATGGAAACATACATTAACAAGTTCTGCATTAGATAATCATTCCCAGAGAGAACTCTCATGAATACTGCTCAAGCTGTTTCTACAATCGGTAAATTTGATTTTCTGGAAACAGGCTCGCATTTTACATGAGTCAAGTGAGCCTCAAAAGGCAATGATTTGTTTTCTTTAAAGAAAGACTCAACTCCTCCGTTGAATAGCTCTAAATTCAAACATACCAAGATATTTGAGTCCAAAGAGACTTCCCCAACATGCAAACACTATGGGGCAGATTTACATTTACTGGCGCCTCCCTGCAGTTTAGCAGGGATGCGCCAGTAATTGTACGCCGCAGCTCCGCCACCCATGATGCGCCGCATTTACAATGCGGCGCACCATTGGGCAGAAACGGCACAGATGCGTCCCGCATCTGTGCCGTAAAGGCGGCACATTGCTGGAGTTGTGTCGCAAGCGCGACGCAGCTCCAGCAATGCTCTGGGGGGGCCTATTCTTCCAATGATGCGTCAAGCCTTACGCCTGCTTCAAGCAGGCGCAGGGTTTTGACACAGCATTGGCCTAAAAGTGAAATCTTGTAGATTTCAGTCAGACACTTTTAGGAGACGTTCCTGCGCCGGAACGCCCTCCCCTGCGCAGGAACGCCTATTCGTGGCGCAGGGCTTTACAACGTGACGCATCTCCCAGATGCGTCACGTTGTGAGTACCCCGCACCATGGTGCAGGATTTGCGCCGACGCTGCGTCACAAAAGTGATGCAACGGCGGCGTTAAAATCGGCGCAAGGGGCTTGTGAATCTGCCTCTATTTATGTTCACAACATTTGCCACGGTACCTCGTGAGGGGCACATCTAGCCAAGTTGAATCAAACAATGCTCGCATTTGTGCATGACTGCCCGCACAATGTTTAATGTTGCATACTGCTACTAATGAAGCAGGAAATGTTGTTGCACAAAGTAAGAGGTCATTTGTTTCTTGTTGGAGGACATGACGTCATATCGATTGTGAATTGGATGGAAAGGCAAGTGTATAAAGAACTTAATGAAGGGATGTAGTACGAGAGAGTTCATGTCCCCTTTTTCTTTCTCCCACACATGTTCTGGCCCGCAGGCACTCATATGGTGCAACTGGGCACATAATATAAATGCTACTCTTCTACGCCATTAGAAGGAGGATGACATGACTACATTTAAGCATGTGTGTGTGGGTGTACACCTGCATGTAATCTATTTTTTTCAACCACCAGAACTTAATGCCTAAGTGCCTGGGTCTAGCTTTAAGGTTTAGCTACCCAGTTCTGCATTGTCAAATGAAGACTCGCCCTTTGTTGTCTGCATACATTGCCTGTATATATATTATAATCACAGTCCCTAATGCATTTCGCTACATGGAAATCAATATAACAACAATGCTTTCCAAGTCCAACCAAATAGGAAGTTCAATGTGTACCCAGACCTCTTACTCTCTCGATTGGTGTTTCTCATCATTATCAGGACTTAGGTCCTTCCCTGTTCTTCATGCGATCAAAAAAGTGATCAATTACTTTTTTATCAGGATCTCTGTGATTCATGCAACAATTCCATATTTGCAGCATAAAGTTAGTGATGGACAAGCAAGAAACCTGAGTTTATGTAATTGTCTAAGCTGCTGTTGTCTTTAGTAATTCTTCTAAATGGTTCTAGCTAGACTATGGCCCCTGTATGTGTGGCACTCAAAATGAAACCAGGGAGGCTGCTAGGTCTTAAGAACTGGATCACAATGATTTCTCTCCATATTCAGTCTTGCTCTTGGATGGTGACACAATTTGCAATCTGGAGGTCTCCAAGGATTTCTCAAGGCAGGTGACTCAAGACACTCTAGTGCTCTCCCATCAAACCCATGTGTCCAAGGTGCTAGTCCAACAATGCCATGGTAGGATCTGGATCTTTCCCAATCTAAGACCTTCCAGTAACGATCAACAATTCACATCCTCCACCTCCCATGGAGGGCCTGCACAGGACACGAGCCCTAATATCAGGTCCACCCCAATCAGTGACTCTTTTAAAGTTAAACACAATCAGATTTCACAGAAATTACTTGAACATTGGCATTTTAGAACAAACCCCTGCTGGAGTACAACTAGCAGTAATCACTAAACCTCTCACACGTCTTCAACAATGCATATGCTGTGACCCTCTTTTATGCCACGCTAGATCCTATAAAGTTTCTCCTGCTACCAGGACACACAAACCATGATATGCCCTGGAAGACCAGGAGGAATATCACACTGCCACAACAGCACAACAAATGAGACGTGGTCATCTGACAGATGCTATTTGAAGAAAAGACAGATCGCTGACAGAATATCAGAAACAAAAATATTGTGTGGACAGAATATTGTGTCAAACATATCGAGGACCAATATATTGTGACGGTAAGTGCAAATAGGCAAGCATTGATTTGCTAACTCCACATCTACGTACCTTGATGATATATATATTGTCAAGGTACATATGTGGCGCTATATATAGTAAAACCTTCTAACGTATAATAGAAACTTACCTTCACAATATTTTTCCTCAATATTCTTGGCACAATATTTTGTACCACAATATGTTTGGTTCCGATATTCTGTTTAAACATGGGAAAAATATCACTGTAATTGATGTTGATGTGATCTGAAGAGAAGACATTTATGATATCAGTAAATGTTTTGTTGTGAACCATGATTTGGAACGATAGGTGAAAGGAGGTATTATGAAACTTAGAAGGTCACTTGTATCAAGAAAGAGAAGTACAGTAGGTGTGTCGTGTAGTTACTATACATCTTCATAGGATCTGCACGTTTAAAACAACATAAGCTAAGGGATTGGTGCCCAGACTGGTTCCAGACACCCCCAAATTATATGTTAGTCAGTAGACCATCTAGCTCACAGTGCCACTATCAGCCTCACCACCTTACCAAGGAGTGAATAGTTTCTGGCAACTATCGAAAATGACAACCCTGACCCCTCAGGGATTGTGGAAACTGTACTTTACATTTCACCTAGTCACTCATGCTCACTCAGAGTCTCAGAGGGGCAAATTACCAAGCCCTCGATGAATGCGCTAGTGACTTTTTAAAGTCGCTAATGCATTTATTTTCATTTTGCACTATTCCAAATACGTCTCTAACCTGAGTTAGAGACGTATTCTTGACGTTATCTATCGCTCCGCGCTGGGGGCGATAGATAATGCTAATGGGATGCAGGGTGGGCGTTCCCACGTCCAACCACATGTAAAATGTGGTTGGAGGTGTTAACACCCTATCATCAAGGCAGGCGTCGGGAGAAGGAGACCTGCGATAAACTCGTTTATCGCAGGTCTCCCAACGCCTGCTTTGATCAGGTGTTAGGCATAGATAACATGGGGGTGTGGATCATAAAGCTGAATCCACCCCCCATATTATCAAGGCACACATTTGCGCGTGAAAACAACGCTTGTTTCCATGCGCTAATGTTCCTTATCGCCGACTATCGCTGGATTTGATTTCACCTACGTGATGCGCGTTGATAATTACGCGCTATCACGGCGAAAAAATCCGGCGATAGCCGGCGATATGGAAATGTGCGATGTGCATTTTTTAACGCACATCTAGATAATATGCCCCAGAGAGATTTACTGAATAAACGGTGGGGACGTTTTCAATAAGCATTTATTGAACCAGCGTCATTTTAGTATAAAATACGGGTGCTTCAACAACAATTAGACAGAAACAGATGTATATGGTTGTAAGCACCAACAAAGTAAATAAAAGGTAGAGTTCTTTCATGGTGCTAAAACAATGAATATATGCCGGCATATAGATACGTGGCAGTAATTATGAGTACTCCTAAGATGCAAGCCATAACTAGATGTACCTAAGTGTACCTAGCATGTATATATGTCTAAAGCCAAGAATCCCCAGAGGAAAGAGCCAAGCCCTTTACCTGATGGTCTCGAGTTGGATACCTCGCAAGGGATGTCAGACCACTGTGTGCTGGAGTGTCTGCCGGCAGGGACTTCAGCATCTCGTGTCAGCATGGAAGTTTATCTCCTCTGGTTTGCCCAGCGAGGATGTGGGACTTATATACCTGAAGGGTAACCTCAGGGGTTCTACCTAGAATGTGTCCTAGTTCCGTGGGTCTGTCAGCCAAGGATAACGATAGTGATGACTTTTGTACAGAGTTATTATGTGTGAAATGGTAATCCTGCTGAGATTCTAAGAATCCTCATGCATGATAAATTAGGCTAGTTTTCAAAGAAAACCACAAAACATTTATTTGGCATCTAACTAGGTAAAAGGTCAGCACCAGAGCCATTATGTAGAGCAAGGTAGGACAAATGTAGGTAAAAGGTTATGCAACTACCTAGGCATATATTGGGGTACATTGGGGCTCACAGCAGGTGTAATCAAGGACATGCAGCAAAGGTTAGTGTTAGCAGTGATAATTGAGGCATCATGCATGTATGTGCCCTGGTTAAGGGAGGGTATGTGTTATAATGCCATGATGTGCTGAAAGGGGCGCTACATGATAGGCACTTGATTCTCCTCCTGTTTTAATATGGAAATGTTTTTGTGCAGGGCTTTGTACAACATCTCATATGGTGTGCTGTGTTATGTCATGTCATATCATATTGTGTTTTCTTGTTCTATGTCATGTCATGGTATTTTATGTTATGATATGATATGTTATGATATGGTTAGTTACTTCATCTACTGTCAAGTCTGCTATTCCTGTGCTGTGATGTCACTTTTCTGTTGAATGCATGTTATGCTACAGTGTACAAGTGAGAGTATTCCTCCAGGTGTCACGTGTTGTCTCACTTGGAGATTGTCTGATCAATGGACCTCACTGCTCCTGGTGGTTTGGGAGGAAACCCCCCCAGCTTAAGCGTGCAAACCTTCTTAATGAATTTATGAGGGTACCTCTCTTGGCCTGGTCAAAGAACTGCACATTGATGATGAAGATGCTGCAAAATGAACACACAGGTTCTTTTTGGATTTCAACATATATAGGCTCAAAGGAACATTCTGCACCGCTACAGTATCTTGGTGTCACCAGGAAATAGAGCAGCACCAGCAGCAGCAGCATTTCATAGGTAAGAAATGGAAAGGCTGTGAAGATATTGTTGTTATAAATAGGGCTGAGCGTAGTTTGCGAAGGCGAAGTAGCGATTGCGAAGCTACGCGAAGTGCACTTCGCACTACGCAAGCTCCGCGTAGCTTACGCAAACTGTGTAGTAGCCTGTTCGCACTGTGCAAGATGACTTTTCAATGATTGCACAGTGCAGACAAGCATCCAGCACTGTGCAATCATTGAAAATGGCATCTTGCACAGTGCGAGCTGTAGTTTTCTGCCACTCGAGTAGAGTTTTACTCTAGCGGCAGCTTCTCAACGCGTTCTGGTAGTTTCTCATTGCGAGCTATCACGAGCATACGCGGCCAATCGCAATGAGAAACCTGACCTCCCCGCATTGAGAATCTCGCCGGGAGGTTTATTTTCCACCCTCGCGACCAGCAACTTGATGTTGCTGATCGCGAACGAGGAAAAAGTCTCACTGGCATGTCATTTTGCTTGCTCGCGGTCGCCAACTTGACGTTGAGGACCACGAGCAAGCAAAAAATGACCCCTGCACTACACTACGCTACACTACGCTACATGTGTTCACACTGTGCTACGTGCAGCTCGCGTAGTGCGAAGTAGCGCAAACTTCGCAAACTACGCAAGCGTAGCGTAGTGCTTGGCCCAGCCCTAGTTATAAATATAGCAAAGCCTCTGAATAACTTTGAGCAGTCCTGAGCTGGTTACATTTTCCGGTGTAATGCAGACCTCAACTGCAGTGTATGGCCCCTAAAACTGCACAGCAACATCTCATCTGTCACAATTCGTGCTCCTTGGAGTGGACTCTATAAGGGTGGCAGGGGTTGTGGCTTATGGCCTGATTGTGAATGCCACAGTAAATTCCAATCCTGTCACAGCATATAGTGGCAGGTTTCGCATTGCACCCCTGTACATTTCCTGTTGTAGGTCAGATCTGCCAAAATGTAACAGGGAAACATTCCTGGCAAGTAGTGGGATATGCATAGCTTGTTTGGAAAGCACCAAAATCTGCATGTTATTCCTTATTTTTAGGTCTAAATTCATAAAAGGTGCAGGTTACCACACCTGATAAATTACAAACCCAGTATTGCGGAGTGATATTTTATCAGCCGCAATAATTGTCACATACTCAGCATTGACCCTTGTAATTGGCGCCGATATCTCTTTCCAAACATTTTAGGAAGGACAGCAAGAAGCAGTGAACTGTTCACTCACGAAAAGGTTATGTATTTGGCTGGAATCCACTGTGACAACAGGAAAATGATTGTATTGCTTTGATTTGCTGGCTATGAAACTTTTTTTCTGTGAAATTGCGTTCAACATTTATCAAGGCATTTGTGCTGTTATACAATCTATAACAAACCCTAGCAACAAAGCAGTTCTTGGAGTGATTTACCTTCTCACAAATTCTCATGCACTAAGTACAATGGTGCTTGAATTGTTGTGTCCAGATAGTTCATTCAACATTTTGAACTTGTCGAAGGTACGGATTAACGTGGTGAATAGAGTTGAAGATGTTCTCAGTGTGGTGATGTGAAAGATGATCCAAATAGATATGAGTGGAAGATAGTGTTTCTACACCTAGCACCAGCAAAAAACAACCAAATGCAATAGGAATTTTGCAAGACATGTAAGTAAACCTTTTAGATTGCACTGAATGTAAGAGGAGCAACCTGAAGATACCACATGGCTCCATTTTCATATATATAACTGAAATATGTGCTTAAAGTCCCATACATCACTAACGGCCAGATTCATGAAAGACCCGTTTTGCGAGCCTGAAATAGCGATTCATAAGGAATCGCTATTACAGACTCGCAAAACGTGATTCATGTAGGAATCGCAAAATTAAATGTGATTCCTACAGATTCCTTATTTGCGATTAGCAAATTGCTAATCGCAAATAAGGAATAACTCCCCATTCATTCCTATGGGCCAAAAGGCCCATAGGAATGAATTGGGAGTATTCCTTATTTGCGATTAGCAATTTGCTAATCGCAAATAAGATAGCGATTTGAAGGACACCGTGTAGCACCCCTTAAATGCACATTTCAACAGGTGTTGCGCACACACATGTCCTAAGGACATGTGTGTGTAACATGCAACTTAGAAAAATGCTTTTAAAAGCATTTTTCTAAGTTTTCGCTATTTACCACGAGGTTTGACCTCGCGGTAAATAGCGGCCGAAATTTGCGAATTCGCATTTTTCAAATGTTTCAAGAATAGCACTTAAGGAATCTCTAATAGAGATTCCTTAACTGCTATTCCTCGCAAATTTGCGAGTTTCTAAATAGCGATTTTTGCATTTGGGATGATGAATCCCAAATGCAAAAATTCCACTCGCAAAGGGCCAGATTCTCAGAATCTGGCTCTTTGCGAGCGCAAATATGATTGATGAATCAGGCTGTAAGTCACAAAGTCATCATACTACTTTGACAACGCTACATCCATCTTTTCTTCTTTTTCTGACTACTGCTCTCACTTTGTGATTTTCAATTAACCTTATTGCTGATATTTTCTTTTAAAGTTAATATTTTTAGATAGGTGTCCCATCCATTCCTTACTATTCTGGGTATTGTCACCCATATTCGAGCTCCCATATTGACTTTGTGAACGGTACCCAGTATCTGCATATCAATCCTCTTACATGACGTCTCTTGCAGTTTGTCCACTTTTGTTCTAAGTACCTTTTCATCCACATCTACTCTCCTAGTACATTGCATCTTTCAAAGGATTGATGATGTGTTAAGTTCCCTAACTCTTAACCTTCAAATGGTATCTTTCCTGTTATAGTGTGTGGTGTTAAATTACCCACTTATATGCTTAACTTCAAGCCACCAGCTCTCCTTTTTCACATCTCTAACCCTGCCCTCAAAGCACGGTACATTCACTTTACCAAACAATGTGTTTGGGGTGCACCTAGCTGTATACCTCTAGGAAGGCTACCATCTTCTTGGATACAAGTTACATTCCATTGTCTGCTAGCTTTACACTACCTTCCACCTAGAAAACGTCTTCGAACACTTCCTTCAAGAGCCTTCCTTAAGAGCCTAAAGTATTTCTGTGCAGTCCATTGCAGCTGGCGCTGCCTCAGCTCCTTCCATTTCTGCCAGGTGCCAGTGGCAGCAGTGCATACATGCTGTTTTCAAAAACATACATATTAAATCCCCACATGTAGTGGCGCAATACATGTTGGTGTTTCTAAAAAGGTGCAGAGCACTAGCAAACACCGGCACAAACTAAGCACTTGTTCCTGTCCATATTTTGGTGTTAATGCGTTTCTTATGATGTGTTCAAGAATTTTCATAGGTTTAACTCCTTGGGCACTGATATCATGTCCAAATACCTTATGGTGCATCTATGCTGCGAGTTTACCGAAGTCTGTCCATGGCACGAGAAAGAGTGTGCATGTAACTTATAATCAGATGGTATTCTGCTGAAGTGGCATAGCCTAGGAGTCCTGCAGCAGGCAGCGAATGTCAGTCATACTCTGGGTTCTTCTTCAGGATCGGGCTAACTGCAATCTTCTCATAAAAGGGCTTGGCCAAGCTTATGAAGAACTCCTTCCAAGCTTGAAGTTTGACTCTGTTTTTTAATGTCAATTCCTGTTTCAATCATATATAAAAGAGGCAGTCAGGAGTGGAAGATGCAGTGCAAAACATTTGTTATTTTTTTGTCGCGATTAGTCCCCACTTGCTTCTTTTTTGGTCTCTATTTTGCTCCTTGATATTTGATTTGCTTTTTGGATCTGCTTGTGGATGATGTGGGTTGGCTTACATTTTCACTTTAGTTTTAGGGAGAGTTTAGTGCCCGGTTTATCTGCAACTAATTTAATTTCAAATTTAATCAATAACTACCAGATTGCCAATGAGTTTTTTTTTTTTGCCAATGCTGAACTTCCTTCTATTTTGAACCCACTTAAAGAGATATGAGACACTTTTCGCGTGTGTTATAAAGTGTAGTGTGGCAAGGTGTCTAGTGGGACGAGTCCCCTTTCTCTAGGCAATCTAGAAAGAACATAACAGACCTCCGCCTAGACCAGTTCTTGAAAATGTACTTCCGACCTTGAACATCAGTTCCTTCTCTTTACTTACTTCTAACATTATTCTTACATTTTGGTTGTGCTCTTCAAAAACATTGCTCTTTATGTCATCCTTGGAAAGGAGTATTCCCTGAAAAGTTTCTACATAACTCTCAGGATTATTGAAGCAGTCATCATCTGGCCCAAAAACTTTTTACAAAACGTGAAAAACACTTCAGGGGCCGTATTACACATCATAGTTTGCTCTCGGCCCACCTTTCAAAAGGTGCGCCGGGCGCAAACAGTGATAATGTGCCCCATTATGGTGTATGCGCTCCCCCCAGGGCAGCTGCGAACTCGGTCTACCCTGGGGGCAGCGCATTCATGTGAAAACAAGGAGCAGCCGCTCTGTGTTTTCACAGTGCAAGCGGTACCTGACTGCACTTTAAAAGGGGTTTAGAGATCCCCTTGGAGGCCGGTGCAGTCAGTGACTGCACTGCCTGCAAGGGGAGGTCTGGGGGGTCCATACCACCCCCTTTACTCCCTGCAGAGGGCTGCTGTCAGGAGGTCCACTGATAGTGCACCACCTTTTAAATGGTGCAGTGTCAGTGCAATTCCTGTGGGCTTCTTTGACTCTTTGCCTGTGTCTGTGCAACTCATCTATGATGGCTCTTCCACACAGCTCGTGTCGCGACCATACCTCATAGGCTGCCTGCTGAGGAGAACACCACTCAGAGCCAATTAACGAGTTTCCTGGCCTCTACTCAAGAAAAAGTAAATAACCTCCTTTCTACAACTAAGTCAGGATCATTGAAGTCAGGATCACCCAATGATCCTTGTCCCCCCGCCATTTTACACCTAGTCTCAGAAACGATTAGCTCCCATTTAACTCCCCTCCTAAACAAAGTAGTGGAGTCAGGGATTTTCCCCTGTGCCTGGAAAAAAGCTTGTATTAGGCTGATCCTTAAAAAGCCTGCCCTGGGTCCGACTGACATCAAAAATTATCAACCGATCTCACGTTTGCCAATAGCTGCCAACATTTTTTAAAAGTCGGTGAACAGGGATTTAACTCAATATCTTGACTCCAATAAACTTTAGACCCCAGTCGGCCTGGCTTTCAATCATGCCATTCTACAGAGTCGGCTTTGTTAATGGCTACATAAGAGATTCGCAGACAGGTGGACGGGGCCGGCAGCCGTCCTTATCCTTCTAGACCTATCAGCAGCATTTGACACTGTGAATCACACGTTGTTAGTGAAGCGGCTGAAGGCTGTGGGGATTGGGAGAATGGGCCTGGCCCTCCTCGCCTCCTTTCTAGCTTGTAGGGAGCAGAGCATACTCTGGGACAATCTGCAATCTGACACTTTCCATCTCCCATGCAGGGTGCAGTAGGGATCGGCCCAATATCCATGCTATTTAATATCGATGTCACTTCCCAGGCCGGAATCATCTGAGAGCATGGTTTCACTTTGGTCTCGTATGCAGATGATTCTCAGCTTATTATATCTGTATCTAAACATCTGGAGGCTACTGCCATCAGCTTCCATACTTTTTTTACCAAAATCATGAGCTGGATGAGTCAAAACTTTTTAAAATCAACACAGAGAAACCCGAGGTTATGGAGTTTGGTAAGGGCCTTACCCTGTGGAACCAAACTTGGTGGCCAACAAAAGCGGGGGAGTGTCCCTGTCCGACAACTAAGGCCAGGAATCTAGGAGTGATTCTTGATAACCAATTCAACTTTGCAGGTCAATAAACCGCCTAACGTCCTCTTGTTTCTTCTTACTCAAGATCTTACATAAGATGTTCCCCTTTATTCCTCAGGAACTCAGGAAAACAGTGGTAATAGCTCTTATCCTCTCTAAAATAGATTACTGCAGTGCACTTTTTCTGGGTATTGACAAGGCCCAGATGTCTAAATTGCAGTCCCTACAAAATGCAGCTGCTTGCTTGCTTTTAAACATCCCTAAAGGCCATTCTACCTCTTCTGGTATAAGATCACTACATTTGCTCCCCATTCAGCAGCATGTGGAATTCAAGGCCCTTTGTCTGATTCACAAAGCACTATACGGAGGTGGAACTGGTGACATTTAAAAATTCGTCTTATAGTACTCGCCTACTAGAAACCTTAGATCCACTAACGCAGGTCTTGTTCAAATCTCCAAAATCCGCAGAGCAAGATGGGGAGGCAGGAGTCTATCCCACTGTGCAGCCACACTGTGGAATAAGATGCCAATTGCTATGAGGCTGCAGCCAAACAGGCAGCATTTTAGGAAATCGCCCAAATCCTGGCTGTTCCCTCCCAAATAAGTTGCACTAACTAAAAGAGCAGCCCCTTATCACACCTCCAGCTCCAAGACACCGCGGCAATTCAGCGCTTTATAAACCTATTTTTCATTTTCATTTCATTATAATTTTTTCTGTAATATGGCGCAGGTGCAAAGTCAAAGGAATTCCCTCATTTGCATAGGGCATGCCCCTATGCAGATGAGGAAACACCCTCTATTGATAGCACTGGTGCTTTAAGTGCGCCAGGCTATCGGTATTATAGAAGGGGCTCCACATGCACCTGCATCCCCTTCTATATTGCCAAAGTGCCCCGGGGGCACGCAAAGCGGGCGCAAATGCCTCTTGCGCCCCCTGGGCATGAACTGCAATATGGCCCCAGGTGTTATAAATGCTCTTTAGACTGCCCATGCAGGTTGACCTAATGAGAACCTGACTATAATTACAGCGTAAGTTTCCCCTAACCGTGATGACCATATCTCCAAAAATAGGTAGTAGGTATCTGTTTTCAATAATGTAATCAATCTGATTACTGGTCCAGACACCTCTCTGGCTATAACAATGTTGCTTACATAGTCATTAATCTCAACTTGTTCACTCAGGTCTCCATCCCATGATTCCATCATGACAACTTCTGTTTGACTTAAGGGAAAGTATCTCACCTTCTATTGTCATTGATTATGCCACCTCCTTCAATCGCATGCTATTTTTGAAACCCTTCAAACATTTTAGTTTTCATTGAGACAGGAAAAATTCGTCTTTTTCCCTTCCTACCCACTTCACTTGAAAGAGAGGATGTGGCCTAATGCCTAGAGCGGTTGACCTCAAAGCTGGGGAACCGGGTTCGAGTCTAGGCAGGGACGCTTACCATTCTGAGATTCTACGCAAATCACTTAATCTCACCGTACCTAACAAAATAATGTTTCTGTCTGTAATGCAACTGGTGGCCATGTAAAGTGCTCCAATACCTTTGGGTCGAGTTCACGTTATATTAACTTAATGCATCTTTCACTACATTCTTACTTATCCTCACTCTCTGGAGAGCTCTTATATACATCTTGATCTCTGGCATTGGATACACCACCCGGCTAGCAACACTTACATTGGTAACATTAGGAATGTAATGTAATGCACAAATACTTTTTTCCATTTTCTCCAATTCCATATGAGAGTTCTCATGAAATACATGGGGGCACTTACACATTTTGCTTGGTGATAGCACATGAATTGCAGAAGCATATGACAATAGAAATGGTAACTGACAGCAGACAAGTACATACACATTCTAACAGTGTCTAATTCAATACCTGAGCACCTCTGATGCCTGAAATGGAACCAGACTAATCCTTAACAAACTCCATGGTGCCCAACTGGACGCATGAGTACATTCCCCCAGTGCTCGGTTTTTGTACAGGATACCTTTCACTTAATATAACAGTTGTAAAAGTAATTAAATTTGACTTGCATTAATAATTAATATTTGTTCATTATTTTTAGCTTTACTGGGCCAGTATGAATTGACGTCTAGTAATGTCAAATGTTATTCCCAGGACAAAACACAGTAAGTAAAATAGATGTATGGATAGTATGTACAAGAAATTTGCTTCCATCCTCTTTACTTGAACATGTCTTCAAGACTGTTCTTTGCACACCTCTAAGCAATACATGCAATTTATTTCTGTAGATTTTCTGCAATGCTCTATTAGTTAACATGGTTTACTTAACCTTTCACACGGCTTACTAAGTTACGCTTAACCAACACTTGTCTTTATGCTACTCCAGGATCTGCACTTTAAAGTAACACACAGAACCTGGTGTCTAAAGATGTCACAATGTTGTATTTTATGTCAATTGCATTGATATAGCACTTACTATCCATGATGAGGCATTGAAACACTTTATGGTGGATAGAAAGTTACTCCGTATCCAAAAGTTAGAGGTTAAACCCAGTGGTTATTAACTATAACCACTTGATTAATCTGTTAGTCTTGTGCTCTGAGGAAGCTAAAGCATTTCCTCCAGTTTCTAGTAGTCGATTATGTTAATAGAAGTTATATGTAATCATTAGCATTAGGACATGCAAGTGAAAAAAATTAGGTAAAAAGAGTGGGAGAGGTTAGGTCTCGGGAGATTGCAAGGTGAGAGAAAGTGAATTGTGATTTTTGGAAGGGGGATGAGCATATAGGTTGGAAAATGTTAAGCATTGCAAGAATGCTACTTGCAGTGATCCACCTGGACTCACTAGGCCTCACTCACCCGAATGTGCACCAAGTGCATCCTCTGGTCAGGCGTGGCCAGGGGCTATAAAATAAATGGGCGTAGGACCCGCTTGGTCTTACTGCTGCACCATGCAAACTGTGTGCATGTGTTATTGTGGGCCAAGGAAGTCTATATGGGACTAATCCCTGAGACCCTACACCACCACGAGGTTGCCCACGATACTGGCAACAAGGGTGGCCCCCCGCGTGCCACGCTCCAGAGCTGCAGTTGCCTACTGTGGTGTCACCTGCATCTGGGGTGGTGCGCGGCCCCACCTCTGCCTTCCTGCATGCCTCTGCTCTGCCCTCCCGGAGCCACGCCTGCGCAGCTGCAGGACTAAGTGCTGTTTTTGATGTTGCCAACTCCGCGCTGTGGCTGGCAAGCCACACTGACCTGGAGCGAAGTATTGACATGTCGACAATGCCTCCTGATCACGCAACGGGACTGAGAATCAGACCAGCCAGTCCGCTAATGCACCACACCTCAGAGCTGGTTTGGCCCAGCATCGGATTGGTAACGCGGGCACCCTGGCAATGCCTGAGGGGCCGGTGTCCAATTCCAGCTGTGGGCTGCTTTTTATAGCAGTCTGGGGGGCGATTTGGCTGTTTCTGCCTTCTTTAAGATGCCTCCAGCGGCACAGTGGGTGCCTGAGTGGCCTTTCTGGAGGCAGATGGGCCTCAATTACTTGTGTCACTTCCTTTCTCTTGCGGGGGCCGGCCCATTAACATATGCTTATGGAGCGGGGGCAGGTGGCCGGAGCAAAAGTGGCCTCACTTGTATTCAGGTGTGTTTCACCAGTGCAAGCTAATCTGTGCATTTTTTTACCCCCCCCCATTATTTTTTTATAAAACTTCGCCGAAGCAGTGTTTTGCAAAGGCAATATGCAAATGTGGGCCACTTTTTTTTATCGCGCCCGGGCCGATTTTTAATCCCAATCCTACCCTGGTCTGGTCATGCAGTAAGTACCTGCCTCAGGCCAGAACTGTTTCGCCTCCTGTCTCAGTGCCCCTGCACTGCCACTACTGCCTTCCCTGGGCCCACTCATCTGTTGCTGCTGCTCTGCACCTGAGGTGCCCCTTGAGAAGGGATTACCGAGCTACAGTGATTAAAGGGGAAAAGGAAACACAACCACAAAGGTAGGGGCATTTCCAGGAGTGTATAAGCCTATGAGGAAAGAAAATAAATTAATTAAAGAATGAGTGTCAAGTGCTAGCAAATAATCATGGGCACCTAAAATACCACAGAGTGCAAAGAGGACTCTTGAAAAATAAATAATTCACTGCACGCTTCACCAACACAGCCCCCACCATGACTGAGGACCTGAATGCAGCTCCACCTCAGCAGCAACTCCCTCAGCAACATGTGCTCACAGGGGTACTGCCGCCCTTCAGAGAATTTGTGGCTCCAGCGAAAGCCGCTGCTCGCTGGAAGACCTGGACAGGGCGGCTGGACAATCAAAAGGTCTCTGCTACTCCACTAAGCAGGAGAAGAGATATACAAAATATTCGAACATTTGCCCAACACTGGCCCTGCTACAGACAATGATGTAGCCATCAGAGCGCTCAATCCTTATTTTGATCCGCAATTAAACCCCAACTTTGAGTGTTTCAAACCCCGACAATGCGAATGGGAGTTAATCGATGCATTTTAAGCATGACTACGTGAGCTGGCACGTACCCAGGGGCGGCCTTAGGCATGTGCAAGCTGTGCATCTGCACAGGGCCACCAAACCCCAGGGGCCACCACGCCAATATATATCCTTAATATAATAATCCTCTGAGGATGGATAAATATTTGTGCGGCGGCCCCTGGCAGGGATTTGGCGGCCTTCTGCCCTTTTCCACTTCCAAACACCCTGACCGCCTCCGTTTCACTGGCCTCCGCGCTCCGCCCTGCCCTGACCCACTCTTCCGGGGCCCCCTACCTACTCTCCCTGCCCAGGGCCGCCATGAGCCTAGAGCCGCCCCTGACGTACCTGTATGGCAGATGACCTATTAAAGGAGATTAGGGCCCAATAATTCACGGGGGGCACAATAAGACTCTGAGAAGCCTAATCCTGAGACAGCTCAACCTTATTCTAGACTAGAGGATATACTGATCCTAGCAAGGTCTCCCGACCCATATCCCTGTAGGCTGCACGCGTGCGCATGCGCACGGCCTTTCTACTTCGAGCGCGCAGACTCTCTCAGGGAGCATGCTCGTCATTCCCAGACTTAATAAAGATTAAAAGCAGGTTGAAAACTCCCCTTTTCGTGGCAGGCACAACAGGAGGTCCAGCAAATGTATCAGTGACAAAAGGGGTTGTTTATTTCATTTACATTTGGAGAGTTTCATGAGGTGGGCAGCAGGCAGTGTGAAATAAACATGTGTGATTGTATTTCACATGGCAAAGAGAGGGTGAGTATGTAGAATTACTGCCAGAGCTGCTGACTTTGGAACTTGGAAAACATAGTCTGATGCTCCGTTAAAGCCCTTCAATATTTTTCTGTCGTATTTTCTACATAAAGCTGCAGAAAAAACTTTCAGGATGTTTCTCAGTTCAGTTTAAAAACTCACTTTAAATAAATCCATCAGCTTGATGTGCTACGGTCAGGGCCAGTAACATTATGCTGCAAGCAAGCACCAAATTTAGTAGCAGGGGTGAGAAAAATATGCAGCAAGAATAGGCAGATCACGCGGCATAATGCAGTAAAACTTTTATTGTATTAAGTCATTGTTTTGTCATTTTTACACGTGATTACACTGTATATGCACAGATTTCACCTCATTACTACTAGTTTAACAAGCAAACGCAGAAATAATCAACTGAAAGATGACCAGTTACCATTTGCTTACGGTCTTCCACTGCGTGCCAACACATGGTCACATTTTTAGTAACCTTTGACCCGTTTGACCTACAAACTATTTTTTGTGGTCAACATCTTCAGAATATGCAGCAGGTGGTGGATTATGTGGCAAGTACGGAAAATCCATAATTATGAGGGAAATAACACTGCCACAAATTCAAATAATTATAGTGGACCTGACTAAGGTGGAACAATTACACATTTTTAATTTTTGAATTTTGAGAACACCTTGCCATATTCTTATATGATCTATGCTGCATCATTAATATGCTGCATGATTGACATGCCACTTCTTTTCAAGGACGGGTTGTGCATGGCCCCTTAAGAGTTAGAGTGGACACTTGGCCTTGCACCATAGTCAGAACCACAGGAAGAAAGGACAAAATTATGCATCAGTGTTAAATCATGCTGCAAGAAAATGAAAATTATGTGGTTTAATGTGGCACATTTTGTGATAGTATTACTATATTGCTTTGGCATTTTCACACATGCTAACACTGTCTGGGCAAATGATGCAACTCATTAGCTCCAATTTAACACCCAAATGCAACAATTAACAAAAGAAAGGAGACCAGTCAACCTTTGCGAATAGTCTTCCACTTCGCAGCAATAAAGGTAGTCAAGGTAGCTTTTGATCCATTCAAGCTAGAAGAAATATTGTGTTTTTAAAATCTGCAGATTATACAATAGAATATGGATTAAGTGGCACATGGCAAATCCATAGTTATGCGAAAAAGGCCACAACCTTGATAGTTCCAGGGGCCCTGATATTAGTGTAAGGGTGTGAGGGTTTTGTCAAACATAGGTTTTGTACTGGAAGGGGATCCTTCTAGTTGCAAAAATATCCCTTACGACATGCCCCAGTATATGTGTGCAGTACAGTGCAACACACATACAAAGTCTGAACAAAATGTAACATTTATAATTTCCTCCCCTGTTATGCCTACCTCGAGGAGACATACGTTTTTCGCTCACATCCCTGTGTAAACACTGGCAATCACTCGGGGTAGCATTTCAAACCATCATCCTTATGCCCATCATGCCACCTCAGTTAGGACCCAGCCATATGCAAATCAGTCTTGACTTTGCTCCAATAGGAACAGACCAGCCAAACTGCCAGGCATTGTACTCCCTGAACCAGAACACAAGCAGCGAAATACTGCCCTGATTTTGCTACGAATTTAATGAAGTGTCTCCCTGGGTTTAGTTCTGTGTGGTCTCTTCCTCTGGGAGGGGTTAGGGAAAAGCCATTTAAACAGACAATGAAACCGGTCCCCTGCAGGCACTGGTAAAACTCAAAAGAGAGGATACAGAAGCCAAACATTCATTCAATGGGTTGGGCAGGAGCTTGTCATACGGTCGAAAAGAGAAAGCTGATGGATGAGGTGAAAACGCAGCAGAAATTAAGAAAAACAGAACGAGGTTGATAGGAGGAGGTCAAATCTGGAGGCAAGATACTAAGGAGGAAAAGAATTGAGGGATGAGATTGCGATATGAAGTAGAGATAATAATGGAAGAGGAGTGGCATCGTTAGAAAATGAACACGTTGATAGTAAAGACAGAATGGAAAGAAAGATGGAAGAGTAGAGTAAAAGAGAAAAGATAAGAACGCGGATTGGAAAGAAAGAAAAGGTACTGTATAGGAAAGGAGAAAAATAATTGAAAGATGGAAAGGAAAGACGATTTGGCAGTGCAAGAGAAAGGGGAGATTGAGTGTAGCGAGAAAAGGAGGCATATAAGGAGAGGATAATCTAAGGAAGTGGGATAGAAAAGGGAACTCATGAATAAACAAGATATGGAGGGTAAAGAAAGAAAGGGGAGTTAAATGTAAAAAGGAAAGATAAAAGGGAGGGAAAGGAATATGGAAAAAAGGAAGATACATTAGCCAAAAGGGAAGATGTAGACCAGGAGGTGGGAGTTAAATGTAAAAAGGAAAGATAAAAGGGAGGGAAAGGAATATGGAAAAAAGGAAGATACATTAGCCAAAAGGGAATATGTAGACCAGGAGGTGGCAAAGAAGGAGATCAGAGACAAGAAGAGGAATAAGGTGAGTGAGAAAGGCGGCAAACCGCCAGCGAGTGTAGTGCAACAACTATCCCCGACAAATCTAAACCCTCACAATAACATAATCTTTGGCTGGAAAATTCTTGCCAAGATGAAGAAGAGGCCTTCCTCATATCACATACGAGAGAGCTGAAACTTCACCAGAGACTGCAGCCAACATGTGTCCCTCCAGATAGCAGGATCCGAAGTCAAAGCTTTCAGAAATAGAGGAACATCAGTTAATGTCATAGTGGTCCAGCAGTATAATTGCCTCTGACCAAATCCAACACTCACTTCCTCACACACCAAGATATTCTCATATGAAAGCGAATCATCACTGCTTCTACAGGGACGCATGAGGGTGTAAGTAAGGTCCAATGACCAGGAAGTCACAACAACATTCCATGTCATCAATAAAGAGGATGACACACTAATAGGGAGCCACACTGCCAAAGGTCTTGTATCATTCGCAACGAATGTGAGAGCACACCAGATCGATCACCTACTAGACCAATTCTTGGAACTGTTCAGAGGGATAGGATGCCTAAAATACCCACTAGTTGAACTACACATTGATTCAGCTGTCACACAATTGGCACTACCCCACAGCCACGCCCTTATCCCCCTACAGCCATTAGTAGAGCAGAAGCTCGAGAAACAAGGTGTGATTGGGAAGGTGGCTTGGCCAACACCCTGGGTCTCCCCGATGGTGATTGCTGAAAAGTCAAAGCAACCTAAGAAAATATACCTGTGTACAGACATGCAGCTCCTGAACTGCGCCATCAAACAAAAAGGCCACATAACTCCAACAATGAATGACATCATAGCTGATGTGAACGGTTCGTGGTAGTTATCAAAACTTTACTCAACCCCTTCGCTGCTCATGATGAGCTCAGCTCGTCATGCAGTACACTGGTCGTGTGCTTATGACGAGCTGAGCTCGTCATGAAACAATGGGATTTACAGATCGCTCAGCACAGGAGGAAAATTTCCCTAGCAGCGATGTGGTTAAATGCAGGGTACCACCAGCTGCTCCTGGCCAAAGAGAGCAGGTACATCACAACATTCAGTACTCACCTGGGCATGCGTCGGTACAACCAGCTGAACTTCGGCATATCATTGCAGTTGAAGTTTTTCAGAATGCAATAACGTAGACACTATCCAGACTACAAGGAATTATGAATTAACAAGCACATGTGAGCCACACTGAAAGTGCCTCTGGGAGCATGGTGTCACCTGACAGAAAAAGAAGTGCACATTCTTTCAACCATCCATCGAGTTCTTTATGTGGTCAACCAAGACAGAGTACAAGTCGACCCAAGAAAATCACAAGCCATCAAACAAGCCCAGGCACCTACAACAGTAGTACAGGTAGGAATTTTCACCTGTACCTGAGCGGTTGACCCATAAAAGTTGTCACAGACCACCTGCATCTCATACAGTTGTTTTGAGGATCATCCCCACCACGTATAGAGAGGTGGGCTATCCAACAACAGCACTGCAGAATGGAGGTAGTATATCAATCCTGGGCTAAGGACCATCACACTTCCTCTCCTATCACCCTACTTCAACAGACCACCCAGCTGCCAACAGTATTGACACAGTGGAGGACTATGTCAACATGGTATCACAAATGGCATGCTCCACAGCACTGTGTCAGGATGAGATCCAAGAAGCTGCAAAAAGAGACGCCGTAACATTAAAAGTAAAAGCTGCCATACAGAAGGGAACCTGGCAGAATTTCTTGCAAGATGCTAATGACTGGGCCAGCCAAGACAAGGAGGTTAGCAAAAAGGTGGAGAGTATGTGACGAATTTAGCACCACTCAGGATGGCATCCTGTTACAAGGATAAAGGCACATAAACCTAGATGAGCTACAATGCCAAGTGATGCTATTAGCACATGGGGGTATCAAGGTTCCATGAAGATGAAGTTCTGCATGCCAGAAAAGGTATGGTTTCCTGGACCGGAGGCTGTAGTCGAAGATGTTGTTCAACAATCCCAGGCGCCTATAATCACTGAAGATCCATGCGACGTCCCATGGTCCAAAGTAAGTCTTGACTATGGGAGCTTTCCAGATGGGAGGGCTCCAATGGTAATAATAGACGGCTACTCCAAATATCCTTTTTGAAGAGTTGGGTACCCACAGACAACAGGCCGCTCTACAATATCAAGGGTAAAGGTCTCCTGACACAGTAGTTAGTGGTGCTTCCAGGAAAGAGGATGCGGTTCCCAACACAAACAAAGTTTCACCTCAGTGAAACCACAAATTTAGACAAATTTCTCCCCGAGCACCCTCACTCAATATAGATTCAAATTGAGATAATCAGTGTTACACATCATAATTGGCAATGTCACAATCAAAGTTCCTTGTTCAAAAGTCCGAAATCCCGGAAAAGTTGTTCCATCCGTTTTTATTTTTGCAATTCATCGAATGAAAACAGGTCTTCAAATGAAGCAGCCAACCCGTGTTTCGTCTTGAAGTTATTAAACACAATGACTTCCTCAGGGCTGCAACCCAAATAAACAATTCTCATAAGTCAAACGACCCCAACACTGTCTGAGTCTTTAAACTAATAGTGTAAATTAGTTAAGATAAGAAAGGGGAAAAGGCGAAATAAAAGGCCCATTGGAGAGAAGAAAATAAAATTGAAAAGACAGTGGAAACCATACCAGACTTAAATTGCACCAATAATACGTGAAATACATTTTACAATTAAAATCCAGTACCAAAGAAAAAAGTCCACATAAGAAAGATATCATGCCTTAAGTTCTACTATATTATTGAATATCAATCACCTGTTCACCTGTATATGCTGTGCTCTAATCTTATGTACCTATCCTTTCGTATTAGGTCCCTTCAATATATCTGAAAACATAATAATCCAAAATTAGAACTAAACAATGGCCACATACATCGTTGCCCAAACCCTAAACGTAAATAGAGGTTCCATAATATAGATTACTACACGCCCACAACATCCTTAACACCATAGCCCAAACATAAATCTAATGGACATATCTGCTACCATGTTAATAATCATATCAGCATACTTCTAGTGAATTCTAGCAGTACCCACGCACAAAAGTCAATTATCGTAAAAGCACAACAATTACCTTATTTATTCATTCCATGACACAAATCTCCACTACAAAGTCTGATCCTCTTTTGAATTTCACCGTATTTATATATCTCCTCAATCACCAATACTGCAAATAAATCAAAAGTAATCATCACTAGCTACTCAAAAACAGATTGCAGTGGATATGGTAGTCATCAGAGACAGCCAACCAGGGTGGAGGTTCAGAACACCTTATGAACCAGGAGCCTGGACAATGGTGAGGGCTGATGAACCATGGTTACAGCAAACAAAGGCAGAGAAACTGTCCCGAGGAATATTTTGTGGTTCAAAAAGATTGGCACTGGAATCCACCAGACTGCTAACATGGAGGACCTCAAGGAAACTGACCAGCCCGAAGCTGAACAATATTATGAAACCCCCCTTAGTAGAGGAGAATGTAGCCATAGGGCCAAAAATAATAGACTGGATGAAGAAGCACAAAACACTCAAGTCGCTAATGAATTACCGAGTTGCTCACAACACCAGCAATATGACTTGTTGCCAAATCCACAGCCAAGTCAGCAGCTCAGAAGTGTGTAAAATTGAATATACTGTTATTTTCAAGATTGAGTTGGGAAGGGGTGTAGTGAGCTACCCGAACTCACTCAGCCTCCCCTCACCCGGATTTACACCTAGTACATCCTCTGGCCAGGCATGGCCAGAGGTTATTAAATAAATGGCGTACACTGCACGTGGTCTCACTGCCACACTATATACCTGTGTGCATGCGTCTTTGTGAGCTGGGGGAGTCTTTGTGTGCCTAAGCAGTGAGCCCCTCCATCACCACGAGGGTGCCCACAACACTAGTCAGAAGGAGAGTTTATGGTTTGTAAGGAGGCATATGGTTGTTCATTCTCTTTGTTGCCCAAAACATGAAGTGTGTCTTCCTGTATGTTGTCACAAAGATGGGATGCAGTATCAAGAGTTACAGGAGATAGAGAGAAAATAGAGTGATTTTAGCTAAGCAATACACTAGTCTGCATAAACATTACTGACAAATCATACAATGAAATCACTGCTTTCTCTTTGTCTGATTTACCCCCGCAGCAACTGTGAACACAGAATGTTCGTCCACCACAGTCCTTTCCTCCACCATCCGACCCACAATCCTCCTGTTATTCTACAATTACAAGTGGAGCCTTGCTGCATACAGTCATTTGCATTGCAGCTTCTAATGATGTCAAATGTGTACAATAGAAGGCTTTGAGAAATAAAGTTTACCATGCAGCATATTCCACACATTACCATTAGTTCTCACCCTTTACCAGGCTTTGCCTTTACCACACAAGTCTTTACTACTCATTAACCTTTACCACTCATGCCTCTACAATGAAAATGTAAGTATATATAAGGTAAGGTAAACCCCTTTTTTTAAATATATAAATGTTCACTGAAAAAAACAGAGGTTAAACTAACTTTACAGTTAGGTGAATTTGTCTGCGTCCACATTAACTTTTTAAACAAATCGAAAACACAGACATTCACCAGTTGTAGTAAACAGCACTAACTATATCTTAGGCCCTTGCCATGCACTGCTTACGACATCACTCATGACATGTTTTATGACATCATTTTGTTTTATACTCAAACATAATTGCTTTGAAACGTTTTGCAAAGTATGTACCCTTTCCTGTTAAGCTACAATACGAAAGCAATTCTCTTTCAGAATAATGTATTCAGGTATTCTAACATACATACACTTAAATATATCCGCACAGACCTCTTTATCATAAGAAAGGTTTGTGTAGTCCTGTGTGTTGATGGACTGCAGTCTCCACTGAGACATCACTCTCAGATGACAGGTCTCCATCATTGAGAGTGTGGTGAGAGGCTGGCCTCTACATTGAGACCTTCATCTCGGATGGCGGGCGTGCATAGGAGGGTGTGTGGAGAGACACTGGCCTCTCCTTAGGGACATCTCTCTAGGATGATGGGTGTACATAGTAGGGTGTATGAGGAGCGACTAGCCTGTCCACTGAGACCTCTGTCTCAAATGTCGGGTGTGCATATTAGGGTGTGTGGAGAACGACTGATCTCTCTCCTGACACATCTCTCTCTGATGATGGGTGTGCAGAGTAGTGAGTTGAGAGCGGCTACCTTTTCCTCTCAGACATCTCTTTAAGATGGAGGGTCTGTGTAGTAGAGTGTGTACATGATATGGCCTAACCTTCAGAACTCTCTGTCAGATAACATGTGTGCATAGTAGGGAGTACTGGGAGAGACTGGATTCTAAAGAGACTTCTCTCTGTAATGAAAGGTGCGCGTAGTAGGGTCTGGGGAGGGACTAGGCTCTCCTTTCAGATCTCTCTCAGATGACGGGTGTGCATGTACGGTGTGAGGAGGGACTGCCCTCTCCTTTTAGACCTCTCTCTCCGATGATGAGGGTGCATTGTAGGGTGTGTGGAAGGACTGACCTCTCTGTGAGTCATTTTGTTTGTAATGATAGGTTTGCATAGTAGGGTGTGATGAGGGTCTGGGCTCTCCTTTCAGACCTCTCTCTCAGATGACAAGTGTGTATATTAGGGTGTGGGGAGGGACTGCCTCTCCTTTCAGACCTCTCTCTCAGATGACTGGTGTGTGTAGTAGAGTGTGTGAATGAGCCTTAAATCTACTCACAACTCTTCTCAAACCAACAACCATAAATTGTAGAGTCTGATAAGCACCATCTCCATTAAGACTTGTTCCTACAGTAACAAGTGTGCATAGAAGAGTGTATTCAAACATCACCTACTCCTTCCTACTTTTCACAATCCCATGAGAGTCTCACACGATCATAACTTTTTTAAATTAACCTTTTAATCATCACTGTACTTATCTCTTACACTCTTTCTCTCAAATGCAAGGGCCACTATATGCATTCCTACAATGCAGAGTGTGTTGAAAACTCATCTACTCCTTCTTCCTATTCACAATCTCGCAAGTCCAGCAAGATCGTAAATGTCAGTTAAAAGTTATACATTTATTTTCTTCACAGTTGTCATCCCTTAGACCAGAGGTCTTCAAACTTTTTGATGCCGAGACCCCCTTGTAAAACCTTTTTAGGGGTAAGGACCCCCTTCTGACAAAAGTTTCTAGAAACTAGTACTCCTCATCATCATCTTTTGACAACCATAAATGCGCCTGTTAGACCTCATCACATCCATCCATCATTCATCCACCCACACTTTCACACATCCATCCATCCTTTCATCCTTCCATCCATCCATCCATCCATCCTTCATCCATCCACCCTTTCATCTTTCCATCCATACATCCATCCTTTACCCATCCACCCTTCCATCCATCCACCCATCATTCATCCACCCACCTTTTCACACATCCATCCATGCAACTTTTTATCCATCCATACATCCATCCACCCTTTCATCCTCCCATTCATACATCTATCCATCATCCATCCACCCATTCATCCTCCCACCCATACATAGATCCATCATCCATCCACCCTTCCATCTATCCACCCACCCACCCTTTCATCCATCCTCCCATCATTCATCCCCCCACCTTTTCACACATCCATCCATGCATCATTCATCCATGCAATCTTTTATCCATCCATACATCCATCGTTCATCCATCCACCCTTTCAACCATCCATTCACCCATCATTCATCCACCCATCTTTTCACACATCCATCCATCCATCATTCATCCATGCAACCTTTTATCCATCCATACTTCATCCAGCTACCCTTTCATCCTTCCTTCCATCCACCCTTTCATCCATCCATCCTTTCATCCATCCACCCTTTCATCCATCCACCCTTTCATCCACCCATTCATCATTCATCCACCCACCTTTTCACACATCCATCCATCCTTCATCCTTACATCCATCCATCCATCCACCCATCATTCATTCACCCACCTTTTCTGTGCCTTTCTCATGGGGGAGGGGGGGGTCAGTATCTCTCTGCGTGTTTTTCCTTCTTTCCCGATCATGGGAGGGCATCTCTGTGCCTCCCTGCTGGTGGCGGGAGATGTGTCACGGGACCCACAGCTCCAGGCGCCGCAATATCCATTGACCTCAAAGGGCAGGCTACACTACAGCCTGCTCCCCCAGCCCCCCTCCCCGACTTCCCCCAGCTCGAAACGGCTTCAGGGACACACACAGACACACCCGAGTACTTGACAAGTCTTTTACTTGTTAATGAGGCTTCGATGTTTTTCACACCTCTGTGTGAATTAGGCCTCACCATGAGCACCCTCATCAGCCCAAGCCAGGGACAGAATCTGCGACCCCCTTTAAAGGACTCCACGACCCCCCTGGGGGTCGCGCCCCACAGATTGAAGACCTCTGCCTTAGACACATCCTCTCTAAATCTAGGGGGGCAGCATGCTTTTCTCTGCCCCCTTTTATAGCTTTTTTACTTCATTTCCACATCACCTCCAATTTTTCAAAGTAAAAAGTAATAGCAGCCATTTAATTTCTAATATTCCAACAGCCATCCAATCAGGGCACTCAATCTCATGGGACTCGGGAGAGCCTCTCACTGCTGCAAAAGTGTGAAGGCTCACAAAAGAAACAAGCCTCTTGACTAATCACAGGCCTCCATTTTTGATTTCACGCTAGCCTAGCTGCCAACATATAAAACATGTTTTTACCTTTAATTTCTTAAAAACTGCTGAAAGTATTTACACCAAATTTCAAAAAGCATAGTGTGAGGATCAGGATCTAGCTTCCTACCAATTTTGGTGCAATTTCGTTCAGCAGATTTTGCTGTAGCCCTGCCTCAAGAAATCTATGGAAAATGCATAAAGATTTTACATTTTGGACTGGGATGGATGACCTTTTTTTGAAACTTTTGGTGAAGATCCTTCTAACAGGACCAAAGATATTAGCAAACCAAAAAATGCTCCGCCTATGGAAAAGCAGACCTAACTATAACTAGTTTTAAGTGTTTAGGTGTGGTTAAGGGTATTGGATGGTATGGGTAAATTTAAGGTTATGGTGTAGGCAAAAGTAATGAGTGGTAGGTTTTTTGAGGGTTTAGGGGTGAGTAAGGGTACTGGGTGGTAAGAGTATTTTTAGGTCTTAGGTGAGGGGAACAGTATTGGATGGTAAAAGTGTTTTTAGGATTAATGGGTGTATGGGTATTATGTGATAAGGGTATTTTTAGGGTTTAGGGGTGGACAAGGGTATTGGGTGGTAAGGGTGTTATTAAGGTTTAGCGTGGGTAATTGTATTGGTGGTAAAGGTGTTTTTAGCATTTATGGTTGGGTAAAGGTATTGGGTGGTAGGGGTATTTTAGGGTCTAGTGGTGGGTAACGGTATTGGGGTGTAAAGGGGTTTTTAGGGTTTAGGGGTGGGTAGGGGCATAGGGTAGTAAGGCACAGACACAATCTGAAAAGCATATTCAAGTTCAAGTTCAAGTTCAGTAATTTGTATAGCGCACTACTCACCCAGAGGGTCTCAAGGCGCTTGAGGGGATGAACGGTGCATTACTTATCGAAGAGCCAGGTTTTCAGCTGTTTTCTAAAAGAGAAGTGGTTCTGTGTGGAACGGAGGTGAGTGGGGAGAGAATTCCAAGTCTTGGCTGCTAAGTAGGAGAAGGATCTTCCTTCCATGGTGGATCTATGGATGCACGGAATTGCGGCGAGGGCTTGATTGGATGATCGTAGTTGGCGGGTGGGTGTGTAGAAGGATAGTCGTTTGTTGAGGCATTCTGGACCTAGGTCGTAGAGGGCTTTGTGTGCATGGGTGAGGAGACGGAATGTGATTCTCTTGTTTACGGGAATCCAATGGAGGTCTTTCAGGAGACCGGAAATGTGGGTATGACGGGGGATGTCCAGTATGAGTCTGGCTGAAGCGTTTTGGATGCGTTGGAGTTTTTTCTGTAGTTTGGCTGTGGTTCCGGCGTAAAGGGTATTTCCATAGTCCAGTCGGCTAGTGACCAGTGCGTGGGTGACTGTCTTTCTTGTTTCGGTGGGGATCCAACGGAATATTTTTTTGAGCATGCGTAGGATGTTGAAGCATGAGGATGAGACGGCGTTGACTTGTCTGGTCATCGAGAGGGAGAAGTCCAGGATGAAGCCCAGGTTACGTGCGTGATCAGTAGGTATGGGTGTGGTTCCCAGGGCTGGAGGCCACCATGAGTCGTCCCAGGCAGAGGGGGATGATCCTAAGATGAGGACTTCCGTTTTGTCCGAGTTTAGTTTTAAACGGCTGTTCTTCATCCACTCAGCTACTTCTTTCATTCCTTTGTGTAGATTGGTTTTGGCGGTGTTAGGGTCTTTGGTGAGGGAGAGTATCAGCTGGGTGTCGTCTGCGTAGGAGATGATGTTGAGGTTGGGTTGTCGCGCGATGGAAGCGAGGGGGCTCATGTATACGTTGAAGAGAGTGGGACTGAGTGATGATCCTTGTGGTACGCCGCAGATGACTTCGGTGGCCTCTGATTTGAATGGGGGGAGGCGGACTCTCTGGGTTCTTCCTGCGAGGAACGAGATGACACAGTCCAAAGCTTTTCCTTGTATTCCGACGTTGCTGAGGCGTTGTATGAGGGTGCTATGACAGACTGTGTCGAAGGCTGCTGAGAGGTCAAGTAAGATTAGGGCAACAGTGTCTCCGTTGTCCAGTAGTGTTCGGATGTCGTCTGTAGCTGCGATAAGTGCGGTTTCGGTGCTGTGTTTGGCTCGGAAGCCGGATTGTGATGGGTCGAGTGATTTGCTGTATTCGAGGAAGGTGGCGAGCTGATTATTGATGGCTTTTTCAATGACTTTGGCTGGGAAAGGGAGGAGTGAGATGGAGCGGTAGTTCTTATGTTCCGAGGGGTCTGCTGTGGGTTTCTTCAGGAGGGCGCTGAGTTCGGCATGTTTCCAGCTTTCCGGGAAGGTTGCGGAGTTGAGGGAGCAGTTGATGACATCGCGGAGATAGGGGGCGATGATGGAGTCTGCTTTGTTGAAGATGTGGTGGGGACATGGGTCGATTGGTGAGTCTGAATGGATGGAGTTCATCAGGCGGATGGTGTCTTCTGTAGTGATTGTGTTCCAGGCGCAAAGATTGTGAGAGTGCTGTTTTGGTTCAGAGGTGGGTGAAGTGGTTTGTTGGTCGGTCTGGTTTTTGAAGCTGTTGTGTATGTCGACGATTTTGTTGTGGAAGAAAGAGGATAAAGAATCGCAGAGGTCTTGGGAGGGAGTGATGTCGTTGGAGCCGGCGGTGGGGTTGGTAAATTCTTTGACGATGTTGAATAGTTCCTTGCTGTTGTGGGCGTTGTTGTCAAGTCGATCCTTGAATGCGGATTTCTTGGAGGATCGGATCAATTGGTGGTGTTTGCGGGTGGCGTCTTTGAAGGTGGTCAGGTTGTCAGTGGTTGGGTTTTATCTCCAGATTTTCTCGAGGGTACGGCATAACTTTTTGGATTTCTTAAGGTCATCATTGAACCAGGGGGCATTTTTGCTACCGTGTTTGATCTGGTAGTTTTTCAAGGGTGCTAATTCGTCAGCGCTGTGGGTGATCCATTGTGTGAGTTTGGTGGCAGCTTGGTTTGGGTCCGATGATATGGCAGGAGGGTTTTGGTTGAGAGAAGTGAAGAGTTGGTCGGTGGTGATTTTGTTCCAGTTTCTTCGAGGAATAGGTTGTGTGGGGATGTGGGTCGAGGTCTTTTTGTAGCTGAAGTGGACGCAGCTGTGGTCCGTCCAGTGGAGAGTTGTGGTGTGATCGAAGGAGATGTGTTTGCTGGAGGTGAAGATAAGGTCGAGCGTGTGTCCGGCTAGGTGAGTGGGGGTGTTAACAAGTTGTTTGAGTCCGAGATTGGCCAGGTTGTCCAGAAGGGTGGTTGTGTTGCTGTCGTTTATCTTTTCCAGGTGGAAGTTGAGGTCTCCCAGTAGGATGTAGTTCTCGGAAGAGAGGGCATGTGGGCTGATGAAGTCAGTGATATCTTCGTTGAATTTTGTGCGGGTTCCTGGTGGTCTGTAGATGAGGGTGCCTCTAAGTGTGGTCCTGGGGTCGGTGTGGATTTGGAAGTGAAGGTGTTCGGCGGCCGCAAGGTTGACATCGGAGCTGGTAGTGATTCGGATGGTGTTCTTATGGACCATGGCGATGCCTCCTCCTGTTTGGATGGGGCGGTCTTTTCGTATGATCTTGTAATTGTCCGGGATGGCTATGGCGATGTACGGTGCTGATGAGGCGTTCATCCATGTTTCTGTAAGGAAGGCGACGTCCGGTGATGTAGTGTCGAGTAGGTCCCAGAGTTCGGTGGCGTGTCTGTGGATCGAGCGGGTGTTCAGCAAGATGCACTTCAGGTGGTTAGAGTCGGAGGTGTGTTCGGAGGAAGTGGGTTTGGTGAGTGTCTTGATGTAGGTAAACTTGCATGAGTGGCATGCAAATGGTCCCTGGGTGTGTCCTGGGTTAGCTTTACAGCATTGTGGTGGGCGTCCGGGGTCGAGGGCCAGTAAGGTATCTGCGTCGTACGTTATGTGGGTGGAGAGGGGTTTGCGGTGAGCAGGGGGTCTGGCGCTGGGCGCGGTCCAGGCGCGGACGGGCGTAGACGGGCTTACCTTTGGCGCACCTTCGGCGCGCATGGGGCGCGATCGCTGCGCGTGAACGCTGCGCGCGAATGCATCTGTCATATATGGATAGTGGAGCGGGAGGGGCGAGGGAGGGTCAGCTGGGAGGCGGGAGCGGGGTGGAGCTACGGGCTAGGAAGCACAACAACAACAAAATGGCTACAACAGTTACAAAGCAAAAGTGGCCGAGACTGGGGTACATTCAGAGGCACAATCGAGCAAGAAATACTTATAATGCAAACAATGTGAGCACAACAATGTGCAGATTGGAATGAGCAGCGCTATATAAGGCAATGATACAATGCAGGCAGCGGCAGCAATGCAGGGGTGAAATCGCGTTGATGAGAGGCAGCAGAGGGAGCGGAGCGCAGACGCGGTGGTGATGGACAGCTGCAAAGTGCTATGATACCGCCAAACTGCTTCTAAGCGCTCTGGTATCACAAGTCACAATGATGCCTTGGGAGCGTGGTGGAGCGACCTCTTCTTAGCGAGACAGGAGAGTCACAGCGCGGGGATGGAGGAGCTGGTGAACAACTATCTGTGGGAGGGAGGGTCAGCTGGGAGGCGGGAGCGGGGTGGAGCTACGGGCTAGGAAGCACAACAACAACAAAATGGCTACAACAGTTACAAAGCAAAAGTGGGCGAGACTGGGGCACAATCAGAGGCACAATCGAGCAAGAAATACTTATAATGCAAACAATGTGAGCACAACAATGCACAGATTGGAATGAGCAGCGCTATATAAGGCAATGATACAATGCAGGCAGCGGCAGCAATGCGGGGGTGAAATCGCGTTGATGAGAGGCAGCAGAGCGAGCGGAGCGCAGACGCGGTGGTGATGGACAGCTGCAAAGCGCTACGATACCGCCAAACTGCTTCTAAGCGCTCTGGTATCACAAGTCACAATGATGCCTTGGGAGCGTGGGGGAGCGACCTCTTCTTAGCGAGACAGGAGAATGCAGTAAAATGCAGTACATATAGAAAGAGGAAGTAATGAGGAGAAATTAATATATTTATCCTTGTTACGCCTTTCCTGGAAAGGTGTATGTTTTTGGTGCATTCCCAGCGTTACCAGTTTTGGTAAATCTGGGAATGTGTCAAAAACCAGGGAAGTTGTGTGGGAACACCCACCCAACACCCATTCTACACCTTGCCAGGGCACAGTAAGGCACTGCAGCGATTTGCACTGCGTTTCCTTAATCTAGATTTATTGAGCCATTTAGTGCCACACAAAGTGATCTTGCAGAAATCTGACTTAAGGTTTGCTTCATTCTTCCACCACGTTGCATGGTGCAAGATCAACACAAACTGCCATAAGTAGGCCCCTAAGTGACAATTGTGGATATCATTGCTCCTATTGGGGATGTGTTCAAAAGGTAGGTTATATTTCTAATTAATCGTAGTTAATGAATCTCTTTTAGTGTACCTAGAGTTATTTTATCTGTTTATGTTACTACAGCAAACTTGCCCTTGAACTGGTTTTACAATAGGCAGAAGTCTGATTAGAGTACTGTTTAGTATTATGTGTAGCACCAGTTGGCATGTTTGATGAGATTATGTAATCAGAACTTCTAGAATACATGAACTATGTGCAGTCATACTGGATTATTTTATAGGACCTGTTTGTTCAGTGCAGATCAGACCGAGCAGTGACACATTGCAAACATATTTCTTGTTTTTATAAAAACTATCCATTTAAAGACTATCTTGCAAGGAGCTGTAGAAGTTATTCTATTCACAGTTTTATTAGCTACCAGTTGTGGTCAATATATGTCTGTGTCTGTTGCCCTTTTAGAAATTGCTTATAAATAATGCCTTACATTTTTATATTTGTTTATTGGGAAAGAAATGTTCAAATGATCTAGTTTGTTATGCAGCACATCTCCTACACGCATCGTGGAACTTTTTCCCTGTACTTCTCATTCTGGCATTTGAAGGTCTTCTTCACATTTTGCACTCCTAACGTCATCTTTCGCAGCATGGGAAATTGATTCACAGCCATCATGTTCGCTCGGCTGTTTCCATGCAATATGTAATTGAGAAAGGCAGTAGTAATAATGTCTGTCTTTTACTGAGTCGGCATGTCAGTGTGGCATGCTTGATCAGACTTGCTTTTTGATGTTCCAGTGGGCACTTGTCATATTCCTGAATATTAAAAATGGTTTTGGTAAAGAGAGGAAAGTCTATTTCGTTCAGGTGTTGAGATTTCCTTCTTCATGCTGACATATATCTTCCATTTCAGGTTCATATTCTAGGCAACAGTTGTTCATAAAGATTGTTTTTTACAGTAAAAAAATGTCAGCATCTAATCGGATCATATCTTACATTTTTATGTCAGAATCATAATGAATCTGTATCTACGCACTCATTATGCAAATGGGTAAGCCGTGGCCCCAGGCAGTACAGAATGCCCATTACAGAATGCTAAGTTCTGAGTGGTTTTCTACCGCTTTGAGACGACACTGTTGTAATTATACATTTTGCAGTTTAATTTATTTGTTTGTGTTTTTTCCCATTTTCCTAAGTTTGCAATGTGTGGTCGCCACATTTTATCCTAATGCTCCCAGTGTTCCATGTCTTTTGTCCTTATCTTATCCTTCCCCTCTACCGGTATCCCCTGTTCCATTTCCTCAGGTTTTCGTGCGTTTATCTTCAGAAGTTTCCATTGGTGGGGGTGAATGTTTGTGCCATTGACCTGCTGGAGGTTCAATAAAGCATTGGGGCATATTATCAAGAACGGCGTTAAAATTATTGCAGCTTTAGCGGCAGGAAACTGCAGCTAAAGCGGCAATATTGGGCTTGATAATATGCCCTTGAGAATTCCAATAGAAGCCCATGTTCACACCAGAACTGAGCTTCTATGGGCTTGATAATATGCCCTTGAGAATTCCAATAGAATCCCATGTTCACACGAGAACTGGGCTTCTATGGGAATACACAAGGGCATATTATCAAGCTCATTATCGCCGCTTTAGCAGCAGTTTCCTGCTGCTAAAGTGGTGATAATTTTAACGCAGTTTCTTGATACCGTGCCTCATTGTTCCGTATTTTTTCCTCCATCGTGCAACTACAATTTGGCTATGACCCTGTGACCCTATGACCAGGCAGGTCGCTCCCTCTGCCACCCAGCAACCCCCCCTGTGTGCCTCTGCTGCTGCCCCGTGTCCTCTGCTGCCTCCCTGCAGACTGGCCAACTACGTGCTGACCGCTTCCCTGGTGACTGTTTTCTCTGTGTTTTTGCCTCCATGTTTTGCCTCCCAATCTACTGTTACTGTGCCCCTTGTTGTTTACTGTGACCCTTGGTTCATTTTCTGTGCCCGCTGTGCCTGTCTCTCCGCCCCTGCCCCCTCTTGCCTTCTGTGACACTTTTTTCCCGCCGCTAGCATCCCACGCGGGCCCGCCCCCTTGCTACCCATTGGCCGCCCGCTCCCGCCTCCCAGCTGCTCCTCCCTTCTTCTCCCCCTCATATGGAGGCCGCAAAGCGGCCGCACAGCGGCCGCGCGTAGAAGGCGTGCCAAACCATGCCTGGACCGCGCCCAGTGCCATGACCCCTGGCCCTCGACGATGCCAGTCCACCTGTCTGAGTTATGACGCAACCACTCTCCACGCACTCAACACCGGCTGGACCCCCGCTTGCCACTGAGCCACCCCGAAATGCACCGACGGACCCTTCACCTGCCAAGCCTGCAAATTCACCTGCCCTCCGGACCTGCACCACACCCGCCAGACCAAACACCAGCAACAACCACCTCAAGTGTATCCTGCTCAACACCCGCTCTGTCCACAAGCACGCCGCCGAACTCTGGAACCTCCTCGACACAACAGCGCAGGACGTCGCCTTCCTCACAGAAACCTGGATGAACGCCTCCTCAGCCCCCGACATCGCCATAGCCATAGCGGATGGCTACAAGATCACCCGGAGGGAATGCGTCAACCAAACCGGAGGAGGCATGGCCATCGTCTACAGAAACACCATCCGCATCACGACCAACTCCGACGACACCCTCACCACCGCCGAGCACCTTCACTTCCAGATACACACCGACCCCAAGACCACCCTCAGAGGTGCTCTCATCTACAGACCCCCAGGACCACGCACACAATTCAGCGAAGCCATCGCAGACTTCATCAGCCCGCTTGCCCTCACATCCTCAGACTACATCCTTCTAGGGGACCTCAACTTCCACCTGGAAAACAACAATGACAACAACACCACCACCCTGCTGGACAACCTCGCCAACCTCGGACTCAAGCAACTGGTGAACACCCCCACTCACTACGCCGGAGACACGCTTGACCCCGTCTTCTCCTCCAGCAACTCCATCGGACTACACTGGACAGACCACAGCTGCGTCCACTTCATCTTCATGAAAACCATGACCCACCACCACCCGCAACAGGCTCCCCGAAGATGCTGGAGCAAGATCACCACCGACCAGATCACCACTTCCCTGAGCCAAAACCCTCCCACCAACACTACATACTCCGACGAAGCAGCCCGCAACCTCACACAGTGGATCACCAACTGCGCCAATGCCCTTGCACCACTGAAGAATCCTCCCAGCAGACCTGGCAGCAAGAAAGCCTTGTGGTTCACCAACGACCTCACAGACTCCAAGAAATCCTGCCGTACCCTCGAGAAAGCCTGGCGCCACAACTAGTCACCAGAGAACATGACAGCCCTCAAGAATGCCATCCGCAAACTCCACCAGCTGATCCGCACCACCAAAAGGACAGCATTCAAAACACGACTAGACAACAATACCCACAACAGCAAGGAACTCTTCAGCATCGTTAAAGAGCTCTCCAACCCCAGCGCCAGAAACAACGACATCACGCCCTCGCAAGACCTCTGCGACGCACTCGCCTCGTTCTTCCACTACAAGATCACCAACATACACAACAGCTTCGGCGCCCAGACCACGCACCCAACCAACGAACCTACACCCCCCACCACCACCCTCTGCGCCTGGACCCCCGTCAGCACTGAAGACACCACCCATGTGATGAACACCATCCACTCTGACTCCCCATCCGACCCCTGTCCACACCACATCTTTAACAAAGCCGCCTCCATCATTGCACCCTAACTCTGGAACATCATTAACAACTCCTTTGCATCCGCCACCTTTCCGGAGAGCTGGAAGCATGCGGAGATCAGCGCCCTCCTGAAGAAACCCACCGCGGACCTCACAGACCTCAAGAACTTCCACCCCATCTCGATCCTCCCTTTCCCAGCTAAAGTCATCGAGAAGACCGTCAACAAACAGCTAACCGCCTTCCTCAAGACAAACGGCTCCCTCGACCCATCGCAGTCCAGATTCCGAGCAAACCACAGCACTGAGACCGGCCTCAACGCAGTCACCGACGACATCAGGTCCCTGCTCGATAACGGAGAAACTGCTGCCCTCATCCTCCTCGACCTATCGGCCGCATTCAACACAGTCTGCCACCGCACCCTATCAAACCGCCTCCACTGCGCCGGGATCCAAGGAAAGGCCCTTGAATGGATCACCTCCTTCCTCTCCGACAGAACTCAGAGAGTCCGCCTCCCTCCCTTCCACTCAGAGGCCACCAAGATCATCTGCGGCGTACCCCAAGGCTCCTCACTCAGCCCCACCCTCTTCAACGTCTACATGAGCCCCCTCGCAGCCACTGCACGCCAACACAACCTAAACATCATCTCCTATGCTGACGACACCCAGCTGATCCTCTCCCTCACCAACGACCCCGCCACCGCCAGAGCCAGCCTCCAGGAAGAAATGAAAGACGTAGTGGAATAGATGAAGCTCAGCCGTCTGAAACTCAACTCAGACAAGACGGAAGTCCTCTTCTTCGGACCATCCCCCTCAGCCTGGGACGACTCCTGGTGGCCCCCTGCACTGAACACCGCCCCCAAGCCCACGGACCACGCACGCAACCTGGGTTTCATCCTGGACTCCTCCCTCACGGTGACCAAGCAAGTCAAAGCCGTCTCGTCACCGTGTTTCAACACCCTGCGCATGCTCCGAAAGATCTTCAGGTGGATCCCCACCGAAACCAGAAAGACGGTCACCCAGGCCCTCGTCACCAGATGACTGGAATACGGAAACGTCCTCTACGCTGGTACCACAGCCAAACTACAGAAAAGACTCCAGCGCATACAGAACGTTTCTGCACGACTTATCCTGGACATCCCCCGACACAGCCACATCTCTGCCCACCTGCGAGACCTGCACTGGCTCCCCATCAGCAAAAGGATCACGTTCAGGCCCCTCACCCACGCTCACAAGGCCCTCCACGACATGGGCCCCAAAAACCTTAACAACCGCCTCACGTTCTACACACCCACCCGACAACTCCGATCCGCCAGCCTCGCCCTCGCCACCATCCCACGGATTCACAGAACCACCACCAGAGGAAGATCTTTCTCCTACCTGGCGGCCAAGACGTGGAACTCCCTCCCCACCCACCTTCGACTGACCCAGGACCATCTCTCCTTCAGGAAGCAACTCAAGACCTGGCTCTTCGAGCAGTAGCAGTACACCCCCCCCCCCCTCCCAGCGCCTTGGGACCCTTGCGGGTGAGTAGCTCGCTTTATAAATATGTTGATTGATTGATTACTTGATCTCTCCAGCACCCAGCACCTACTGCTCCTATCAGATAAATTACCAGCTGACCTCCTGTGAACGTTCAATACCCCCTCACAGTGCTACACCATACGGCACCACCATACATTTGGGGCTATCTCAACTGCTGGGTACCGGGTGACTTGTCCACAGAGTATAAAGCAACCTCACCCCGCTTAAGGCTCCTCGGGAAAAGTCGTTTCTTCCGTCTGTTTGTTGCTAGTTGGGTGGTAGAGCTTGTTTGTGCACATTCTTGAATTAAGTTGTGTCAAAGTAACCAGACTGCTGCTGTTTTCTTGCATGTCTTACTTGTTCTGCCTTATGTCCAGGAATAACAAAAATTGAGCACGACCACCTGTTTCCTTCTCAAAAGACTCACCAGGTAACAAGAACTAACACCATTCAGCTCCAATGTATTACTATTTCATACTGCTTCATCTTGCTGAATGTATTCGACAAGTTCTCTATCAATTATTTCCACAATGTGGTTATCTGCTACATTTGTGCACCCCATTTTACTTGCTAAAACAAGTTTTCTTCTTTATGGTCATCATGCAGTGTAAGCCACCTCGATTATTTCAGGATTGCGGCTGGTAAACAAAACAGGAAGTGCGAGTCATGGTTTAAGCCAAACAACAACTATTGAGAGGTTTTGGATGGCAAAAAAGCTTGATGATGAAAGAAAAAAAACCACTGCTAGTAGCAAAAGTTGCTATAAAATGTGTCCCTCTTCCACTGTGAGGGCAGCCGGTGAATATGATGAATATACAGAGTCTATTGCTGGCCACATTTCACAGCTGAGCCGTAGATAATTAGTCAAAGACATACGTTTTATACTACAATACAGACTCCAAATGAATCATCTGAGTTTTATGTAGCAGCTTTAACATTGTTGGCATTACAATACAAATTTGATGGGACATTGGACTGGTGTATTAGAGATCAAAGAGTGTTACATTGCTTTAATAAAAAGAAATCAGGAAACGCTTCTATGGTATAGAAATCCCTCACTTGAAAAATTGTAGACATTGTTCAGAGTGTGGAAGTATCTATATGTTGAGTTAAGTAGTTAATAGATGTGCAAACTATGAATTATGATGTTTGAGCAATCAAGAGCAAAAGTCTATATATTTTTGATCTGAGAACAAATGCTATCATTGCAGATTACATTCTCGTGCACCTAACAGCAAAACCAGTCCGGCCTTTGGGAAGGAATGCTTTAAGTGTCACAGAATTGTCTACCTTTCTAATATGTCACATTATGACAATGAGGGTGAGCCATTTTTCCAACGTATGTATACATTGCTTCAAGTTGATTTGAATCCTAACAAATTGGCCACAATTTCTAGAAACAACAAGGAATGGATGAAAAATCCAAAGTGCCTTTTCATATCCAATTATACTTAGGATATTTCTGTGAATGTCTGCTATGAATTCAGTACGGGTTTTGTGGGGGACAATTAACCGATATAAAAACAAGTGCAGAAAAAAACAGTGTTGTAAGATAGAAAATGCAAATACCATTATTGCTCTTACAAAAGGCAAATTGGGTCCTACGGGTAGATGGAGAAAAAATACACATTCATCAAGAGCTCTTGTCTGATACCACATAGTTCAGCCTCCGTGCCCTACACATTAGTAAGTTAGGGTGGCCATGCATTAGGGACCTGAGGGGCTTATTACCAAGCAATAGCGATAATTATCGCTATTGCTTGGTTAGAGACAAAAATTTACCGCTGAGCTGCAGCGATTTTTATCGCAAATAAACCTTGGTATCACCAAGGGTTATCGCAAATGCGATAAAAATCGTCCGCAATGCATGAATATCGCTGAAAAGTCAGCGATATTCATGCATTACCGAGCTAATGCTCTTAGCCATGTTATCCACCTCCCATTGGATAACATGGCTAAGAACTGCTCAGGACAAGTGTTAGCTTTTGGAGATATTCGCGCTTAGCGCGAATATCTCCAAAAGTTGGTAATAGGAGATAGCGATGTTAGCGACTGTTTCCAGTCGCTAACATCTTGGCACGCCCACTTTGCATGTCAATAGTGATAAATATCACTGACATGCAAAGTGGGGCCCAAGATGGTCGCTATCTCCTACTAGCTGTCTCTAACTGGTGTTAGCGACAGATAGGTAATAGGGAGATAATTTTATCTCTGCTTTCTTGGCTTTTAAAGCCAAAAAAGCGGAGATAAACCCCCTTGATAATATGCCCCTGAGTCCTGGGAAAGGTCACTGACCCTTATCAGCTTTTCTGGCCAAATAATCTTGTTTCCTGATAGGATGTGTGATCAATAAATAGCCCCTACATCCATATACTACTTCTAATCTTATTAGGGGCAACATCAATCAATTTTGACCCACTAGATAACTTTACTCTCGTATAGAATCACTGCCCAAACAGTCCATATAAGAGCGCCTGAAGGTGGTTGTGACCATTCTTAACGAAATTGTCTTGATAGTGAACAGGTACCGATTATGAAGCATAATACAAGCTGTGGGTGAGGGTACTTGTCAAAAACTAAAGAAGTCACCCCTAGAGAACCGACTATGATTATAGCATATGCATATAAAGATTTAAAAGTATTTTCAACATATATATTCTTAAAGATAATACAAATAATTCTATACTGTCTGTTTCTGTGTTGAAATCCCGAGGCATGGAGAAATGTAGTTTTCTGCTGTGAGATTACACAAAATATGCTTATTGAAATTACTTTATTTAGTTTTTGGGCTCTATGATGCTGAACTCAAGGAAAACCAAAGGCCATGTATACCATATTTTGAGCAGACGTTTGTGTAACACAATAGATACCATCAGTTTATTTACCATTATAGAGATATATGAGTATACAGTGACACCGAGTCACATGAGCATCTTTGCAATTTAGTAAGTCTGTGAATAAGCTTTTTATTTACCAGTCTCTGGGACGAATTTATGAAGACGTTTGAACACCTCAAGTTCATGCAATGTGATACAATATAGTCTTTATATGGTATTTACTTTCAAGTGCAAAATGTATTTTATGCTGGAAAGTTTCCCTTTTTGTAGCACAAGTAGCACTTTGCACTACACTGCATCAAGGAGGCGTTCCATGAGTAGTATTTGGGGGTTCCCTCACTGGCACCTATGGATTTTGACGAAAAGTCAGATCTACAAAGATTTTCGGTCCAGGCTTTGAGAAAAAATATAAGGCCTCCTTCAAGCAGGTGCAAAGGTTGGGGAAATGTTTTAATATTTATTTATTTATTTATTTATTTATTTTATTTGCAATGTTTTATAAAGCGCGAACATGACCCAAAAATGGTACCAGAGCGCTGTACAAAGGAGGGTACACGGCAAGAGGCCAAAACATGAGTACAGTCCAAAATAGAACATAGGAAGTACCTGAGAAAAGTTACAGCGAGCAGTACATCAAAAGGGACCTGTGAAGAGAAACATGACAAATTTTGAGAAAAGGTATAAAAGATTGTGACAAATTTTGAGAAAAGGTATAAAAGATTGTCAAGCTGGCGAAGGAATTGGATTGAAGTTGGCATTGCTGTAGATGACCATTCAGGAGTAGCCACTTTACATGTTTTTTTTAATGAGGTTGTCGATGGGTTGGATCTGATCTCAGGAGGAAGAGCATTCCAAATTCTTGAACCAAGACCAGAGAAAGCAGGATTGTACGTTCTTTTCTTATTGAACTTAGGTTGTTTCAAAAGTAGAGTATTAGGGTTTCTTAAGTTCCAACTCAATCCAGATAGCTCAAGTCTTTTTGCTAGGCAGACGGGGGTGTTGTAAGGAATAGCTTTGTGCATCAGGCAAGCTATCTTGAATCAAATCCTTGCTTCAATGTATAGGCAGTTAAGCTGAATTAAGTCTGGAGTGATATGGTCATGTTTTCTGTAGCCCGTGATAAGTCTGACCGAAGCTAGGGTCACCAAACAATATTCCAAGCGTGAGATAACTAGGGATTGTACTGCTGACTGGATGTTCTCAGGAGGTAAGTATGGCTTGATTTCCCTAGGGTTTTGAGCTGATGATTGGCACCCCTAATATTAGCACTGATGTGAGCTTGCATATTTAGGTATTTTTCCAGGATGATGCCTAAATATCTAACAGAGTCAACAACACAAGGCATGCAGTTGAGTGCAGAGATTTGTTGGATCCAGTCTTGGGTAGAAGCCGAGTGGTTGCGGGGGGCAATCAGAAGGAATTCTGTTTTGAGGGTATTTAACAACAGATGATTATGTGTTAGCCATTGTTGAAGTTTCAGAAGTGCATCACTTAGATTCTTTATCTCATCAGGAGAGGAGATCTTCAAATACAGTTATGTGTCATCAGCATACTTATGGTACTGAATGTTAGAGCAGTTCAGAATATTGGAAAGAGGTTCTATGAAAATGTTGAGGAGCGTGGGTAACAGTGCAGAACTTTAGGTACTCCAATTGTGACCGGGTACTAGCAGCAAGTGACTGGCTAACTTTGATTCTTTGGGTACGGTTATGCAAGAAAAAAGCAAACCAATTTAAGACAGGGCCCGATAACCGCATCCTATGTAGAAGAAAAGAAATCAAGTTTTCATGTTTAATGGTGTCAAATGCTGAGGACAAGTCAAGAAGGATCAGAATACAAGGGACATTTTGATCAAGGGGTCTCAAGTAGTCATCAACAATTTGAGTTAGTGCTGTTTCAGTACTGTGCCGTGCTCTGAGACCTGACTGATAAAGGTCAAGGAGCTGAAATTTCACAATGTGGTAGCAGAGCTGTGTTTGGACGCATTTCTCGAGTAATTTTGCAAAAGTCATGTTGCTGGTGATCGAATAGAAATTATTGGATTCCGCTAAGTCGGCATTTAGCTTCTTGGGGATGGGAGTGACTTACCCCATCTTGAGGCAGTCAAGAATCCTCCTCTGTAAGAGAGATTTTTGAACGATTCGGGTCCAAAGTGGAAGAATGGCTGAATTGAGATCTTTGACAATCTTAGTGGGAAGATGATCACTAAAGTGATAAGAGGGTTTTAGAGACGCCAGAGAATGTGCCAGTTCCGCACCATCAGGGAGCAGGAAAGAATTCCAAGAAGCATTGTTTTTAGGAGAGCAGACTATGGGGTGGGAAAGTGTCTTAGGTACACCAAATGCAGGGAGGCCCAAGGCCCGCCGCTTTTGTGTGCCACTTGCAGCTCAAGTACAATTTATCTTGCCTTCTCTGAGAGGTGAGAGGGGAAGTCCTCCTCACTGGAGCAGGAGTTTATGACTGCCAATATATGGTTTGTAGAATAAGTAGCTTGTAGTTTGATGATTTCAAACAGATTCTTGGGTCTGTTTTTAGCGTAGTCAAGCTGGGCCCTGAAGTGATCTGATTTTTCACTGCGAATATGTTTGTGATATGCACTTCACAAACTCCTAGACTGATTGAGGCTTGTAGTGGAGGGAGAATTTCTCCATAGTCTCTCAGATAGCCTAAGATTAAGACGTTCCTCATTTAGGGATCCATTAAACCAGGGGTTTGGATTGTTTGATCTGAATCCTTTTGAGTTGCTTGAGAGCTATAGAGTTAAATATACTTGACATGGAATTGATGTAGTGATCGTAAGGTCGTCCAAGTTATACTTGTTAGGGGGAGCCGGAAGCAGATTCTTGCTAATGGTAGTTAGGTTATTGTTGTTGATGTCTCTCGGACTGCGAACCAGCTGTTTGGTTTTAAGCGATTGACTTGTCTGAGCAGGACCTTTTCCAAAATGAGAAAGATGAATTGGTGATGATTGACCAACCACAGAGTATAATGTCATCAAGAAGCATAATTTTGACTCTAGCTATGATAAGGTCCAGGGTAGCACTTTTATTGTGGGTGGGTCCATTGCAGGCCTAGATGAGGTTGAGCTCAGAGAGGAAAGCCTTAAATGAGCATACTAGGGGATCATTTGTGTCATTCCAGTGAAGGTTAAAATCCCAGAGGAAAATATGGCTAGTGTAAAGGTCCGCGTATGAGGATAATTTGCTCTATGAAGAGCAGATTGTCACAAGGTGGATGATATATTGGATGGAGCACACAAACAATCTTCATATTGTTTGAGATTTCAGTGACTAGGTGCTCACAGGAGGACATCAGCACCTTTGCAGCATGTTTCATTGTGAGGCTGGAGCGATGGATGTAGGAGGTCCAATTGTTGAGAGATGATGAGTTCAGAGAGATCAGCAGTGTGTTTCACAGCTGATTTGAAGTTGAGAAGCATCAATTTGATATGAGAAATGGTTGTGACCGCTTCTGGGGGATACATGGTTTTCCGAATAATGTTATCACTATTCACAAATCTGAGGTTAATACCAGGTTCTCTACCAGGGTCGGAGGAGATAGTAGGTATGTTGACTGGTGAGTCAGAGGAGCCTCGCCAAGAGCCATTGTATGAACGGAGAAGTGCACGTGTGTCATCATCCGACAACTGAGGTAAGAACCTTAGGGGAATGGAGGGGTGGTTAGGAAGAGTCCGAGTAATCCAGTGTGGGATAGGGAGAAAGGACCTATCCTCACCTCAGTGTTTAACATTAGATTGAAGAGTAGGTCGATCAAACCCTCAGGAGGGGTAGTGTTTGCAAAAAATGTCCATCTTCCGGGAGAAGTGTAGGAGGGTATGCAGGTTATCTTTGACAGTAAGGAGATTGTGTTTGAGGTAAGCCATTTTCTCCTCAAAGTAAGTGAGACTAACATAATTGGTGTCTGCCCTGGAGCGAGATAATGTATGGAGTCCCTTAGATAGAGGGGAGTTGGAAGATATACACTCACCATCACCCAGGTTGCAGGGGATACCATAGTCTGATAGAGTTCCGTCATATTAACCTAAGGGGATTAGCATAGATGTCGTCCAGGCTTTTTGAAAGAGGTTAAAGGGAAAACCCTGGAGGTGGATACGTTTAAAGTAAGGATAATTTCACCTGTGAGATGGGGGAAGAAATAGGAGATAGGAAGGTGAGGGTTAAAATGTGAGGTATTGGGGTAGAAAATTTAGTGCAGAGTAGGCGAAACACTAAGATTGGTGTTACGGGCGCCTTGAGACGCATAGTCAAGGCTAGCAGCCCTAACCCCAGGGTCCGGAGCACAGCCAAAAGCTCCACCAGGGGGTAGCCCTCTCGGCACCAGGAAGCACACTCCACTAGCGCTCCTCCTCACCCTAAAGTGCTTATACTAAATTCCTTTTTTTGGGCTGGTTGAGCATAGAAACTGAAAGTATACAAAGATATCAAGCCTTTCCTCTCACACTGCCAGTTGTCTGCTTGTGATTATTCTAGTCACACTTTTGATCAGCAGTAAGTTGCTCTGCAAAGAAGCTCATAAATATGGTATTAAAGCCTTGATATCCCAATGTCCCTGTCCGATACAAGCAGGAGAAAACACACTTGTGCATTCATTCATGCTTTTTCATGTTGCGGCATTTTATCTTTCTGGTGCAATCATGTTACTCCGGGAAGGATGTGACCCTAACAGAATGCTTGGAGGTCAGCCATAGACAATCATCATTAATACATCTTTTTGGGGGGCGGGGAGGACAGTGCATTGAATTAACCAACAACTGGAAAACCCACAGGATTAAATGACAGTGAGAAGGTCCTATGAAAACCCAGCCCTTACTGCTTTTAAAATGAATAATGTTCACTGCTTATTGGCGGGGTCTAATAGTAGGATGGCACTATGAAGAGCAGGGGAATCACTGAGAATCACAATCAATACCTGCCCTTTGAATATATCCTGACATTCCTCTGTTATTGTCGGAAGTCTGAGAGAATACAAAACAGCTATAGATTGTCTTTTGCTTGAAAACGAGCATTTATAGCCTGCCATTTTTGTGAACACATAGTTCCTATGAAAATATACCATTACGCAAGCAGAATAAACTACATAAAGGCGATAATTGCATGTTATTGCAGATTGGCAGAAAATTCAAAACGCCTGAGAGAACACACATATGAGACGGTTTTGCTGGCATTTATGCTGTTCATAAACATAACAACCTGTGTTTCTGAAAGTCGAAGGAGACATGCAGCCCGTGGCCTTTCAGAATGGCTGATGTGATCTTTTACAGTTCAAGTTCCTTTGCCTGCAATATCCCCAGATCAATGTAAAGGAACGCTGAACTATTTTTGCATTTTCTCAGTAATAGCTGAGGCGGGAAATAGCTGTCATGGCAGGTAAGCACCCTGGAGGCTATTAGTTTTTGTACTTTATTCAATACTTTCTGGCATCACATAATTAAAGGTATTATTTGGTTGTTCAACAGACCCAACAGTTATGTAGATAAGTCGATAGTTATAACATTCGAGGTAAAAAAACAACACAACGGAAATTACATTTAGAATGTTAAAACCAGGAAGGTATGACGAATTAAGCATATGGAATATGCATCGACTGCTTGCTATTGATGGAGCAAGGATTTGCATGTGAAGCGACTTGCTCGTACTCATGAACCTCGAATAACCAATAACGAAATAACCAACCTGTTTGTCTTACTAATTTTGTACATCTAAAACTTACATGGGGAAACCGAGTGAAGCTTGCTTATGTGTTTTCTAATCCTAATACGCTTGCATCTAAAATGGCTGCTGCTACGCGGGAATTTCTACTGCGCATGCGTCTGTCATACCCATGTGACATGACGTACTTGCAGCTTTGGAGGGAACCCTGTCGCATCTGCGCACTAGTGCTAAAATGGCTGTTCTGTGTTCTCACATGCGAGAGGCTTGCATTGCTGCTTTTGCTAAGCTGTTCGTTCTGCTTAATCCTAATGCTATCGTTTATATTAAGTAATGGGTATAGTGTAGAGATTCATGGTATACAGTGTAATAATTTATTACTGTGTTCTAAATTGTTTCCTTTTACTTTTCATGTATCGTATTCTTTGGGCCTGGGAGGTGCTTACTACTCCATTTTGGAACTCCTTTCTGCGCATGAAAGATGAACTCTGCAGCATTGGAACCCAGCCAGATGGCAGCAACAGCCAAGATGCGCCTGGGAACACGACCTGTAACCCAGCTAGAAGGAGCTGAACTGTACTGAAAATTGTTACAATTGTATTCAATGTTATATTCACCATTGTTAACCAAAAGGCATATGTCATGAGCACCTGGAATTCAAGGGGCGTAGACGGAACTTGAATTAAGGAGTCTGAGAAAGTCAAAAATTTTTGTGGTGTGATGACCTGTCCTCCTCCTTTGTCCAATCAAAATTAGGGATCCTTACACTTGCAACATTGGGGGGTGGTAAACTGTCCTGAAAAACAGTATAATTAGCTTAGGTTTAGCTAGAGAAATTGTCCGACTTGTCCGAATAGCTGACCTGTCACTGACCCAACGCACTCAATAGGTGACTGAAAGCAGAGAGCTGCGGAGCACTCTGTTGGGAGGTTCGAGAACCCAATCGGGGTTTTTGGGAAGTGAAAGTGCTGGCGAAGCACTTTGCTGATAAAAGTTTTAACCCAATCAGGGTTTTGCCAGATTCCTTGCAGAGAGGGAGTAGCGCAGGCGTTGCAACCGAAACTGTGGGTGCTGGTCTTAACCTTCGGTGGTCCGGTCCTGATCCAAATTCTGGGGTTATCCTGTCTTGATTGTCCATAAGCTGCACCTGCTTGCCTACTGGAACTGAAGTCTTTGGGGTTCCTCATGTCTTTTCCAACTGACCCTTGGCCAGGGTTGGTCTTCACTCTATCCTAGGTAAATATAAGTCTGTGTGGGTGATTATCAAATAATTTGCATCCCTTTTCTTACCTTCCCCGAGTTTACAAAGCTTTTTTGGTTGCATATGTTCCGGTTTCTTCCCCGTCCCTTGGTAAATGAGACTTCTCATGTATTACTGTCTATTAGTGTGTTCCACTTTTTAACCCACCTTTAGTCAATGCTAAATCGTTTTATAATAGTATATGTTCCTTTCTTTACCCTCCCTTTAAGGAGATAAGCTGAATCTATAGTATTGTTCCAAATCTTACCTTCTCTATAGTTATTAAGCTAAATCTGAACATCGAATTGCATAAGTTGTTTTCTCCTTTTCAACTGCCAGTGAATTACAAAAGTCTTTGGGTTTAGTATGTTCCCTTTTATTACCCTCCTTTAATCAAGTTGCGAAAGTCTGTTTCCTGAAATTAGCATGTTCCCTGTTTCCACCTTCCCTTTACTTCAAAGTTTCTAAATGGTTGGCATAATCTATCTTATTCATAGCTATACGCTGTTTCTGATTTTGGTTATTGATAGTCTAATAGCATTTAACTTGTGGCTTATGACTTATGATGATGATGATTATTAGATAAAAGGTTTGAACCTACCCTGAGTCTGTGGTTATTTTATAAATTACAAATGTTATGATATTTTTGAGTGCCTTTCCCTCAACTCAACTCCCTGATTCATCGTGTTTAGGTGTTTAGTGAAAATGATTGGTAAGATACTGGTATAGGAATTAGAGATAAAAGTTACTATATACTGGTAGTAGAGCGTGAGTTACCTAAATAAATGTTAAAGCATACGATTTGGAATTATGGGCCCAGATGAGTATTGGTACAAATTCTAGTTGGGTGATCTATGCGCTCTATCACTATCTTAACAATCGTTTTAGTCAAACTCTTGTGTGGCAGGGTTTACCACAACTGCACTAGGTGTTCGTGGTAGAAACAATAGACATTATTTCAGAAAGAAAGGATACATAGGTCTATCCTAGAGACTCTTGACGTCACAGAAGTCTTTCAGAAAAAAAAAAAATTCTTAACAAAGCATTTTGATACCAAGAACAGACTACAGGAGGCAACTTGTAAACCCAGTTGAGACCTGGGTAATAAACATATACAACAAATAACAATATCTCAACAGGTAATATTTGAAGGCAAAATTTTAGGAGCATGCAGAATAGTTGCAGGAAAGAAATGGAGACAAGGAGACATCAATAATTAATGCAGTAATTGCTAGGAGCAGTTTATATTCAACATTAAATTAGGGAAGAAGCACTGCATTACATTAAATGGTATGTACCAGTTGTAAAAATTCGAGCTCATGAAAAAGTGAACGCACAAAGTGACAAGTGAAACCAGCGAGAGGCAGTGCAAACGACTAGTGATATCAATATTTACAAAGGAGCATTTATAGTGGTCAATTTCATGGACCGAATGAATTGCCTAATAGGTCTAATCAGAGACCAAATTATTTGGAGAGGATATTTGTAACATGCGACCATAAGGAGGGATCCATAGCAAATGAGGGGTAATAGGTATCCGGTGTAGGTGTTTTAGGGTACAGTGAATCCTGTCATATCGGTAAGTCAGGACTTCTTGATTGAACACACAGGGGTCCCCTTGAGCCTGCACGGACTCACGCTGTTGCTTCTCAGGCTCTTTATGGTTCAAGCTGCTCTCAGCGGAACCTGGCTGACTTACCGATACAACATGATTCACTGTACCCGAAGATCCCTATGCCAGACGCCTATAACCATGGACGCCGGTCTGCTTTTGCGGTTCCAGCTGATTTTGGCGGAACCGAGCTGGCTTATCCATACGACAGGAATAATTTTACCCCAAGATGCATATGCCAGCCACCAATTTTTCTTGACACCAGACCCTCAACATCCTTACTTGACCCCCAGCATTGGGCCCTTATTTTCTATGGATCCCCTGTCATGGTTGCATGTCACAAATATCCTTAACAAACAATTTGAACTCTAATTGGACCTATTAGGCGATCCATTTGAACCTTGATCCGCGGATTACCAGTTCGTTACCCTACATGTTGGCCCTTCCACGATTGCAATTCTGATACCACGCAGCACTTCAAATATTTTGTAACTTGGACCTGATGCTGACCTGTATTGATATCAGGTGAAAACGCCGTCTACTTCCTAGCCCAATTGTTTGGCGCATTATTGTTTTGGTTTATTAATCAACTGACTTATCTTTAAGTTATAAAATGAAATAGGACCACTATAAATGCTCCTTTGTAAATATTGATATCACTGTTCTTTTGCTCTTTGTTTCACTTATCACTTTGCGCGTTCAATTTGTCACGAGCAAGAATTTGCACATGTGGTACAGGTTACATGCCATTTAATGTAATACAGGGCTTCTTACCTAATTTAATGTTGAATCTATACTGCTCCTAGCAATTACTGCATAAATCTTCGATATCTCCCTGTCTTTATTGCGTTCCTGCAACTGTTGAGCATGCTCTTTAATATTTGCCTCCAAATATTACCTGTTGAGACATTGTTATTTGCTGTATAAAAGTATTTTGATAAGCACTACTGTAGGCTTACTGACAACTGGGAAAAATAACATTCACTGGAAAGTGCAGCATGCAACAAGCACTTGCAATTTCAATAGGTTTGGCTTTATTGTGCTAATCCATAGAAATATAGTAATGCACAAGTAGGGCAGGATTCACAAAGATATACTTACACTTTTGTGTAAGTTTACTACTTTTTGGTATTCACAAAGGTAAGTTACTACTAGTAAAGTTAGACTTTTGGTCTAAGTTTAACTTTGTGAATACCGAAAAGTAGTAAACTTACACCAAAGTGTAAAGTTCAGCTTGGTGAATCAGGCCCCCTATATTTAAATTTGTTAGAACAATAAGGCAATATCCATTGGTTTTGACTTGCAAGCAATGTTTAAACCAGTCAGTGCCCTATTTTCTAAGGTAAATTTATTTGCAGAGAATTACTCGCATTTAAATGCAATCTTGACCCCAGGTGTAAATGTACACTTTGTTCTAGTCACCATTTCCAAGTGTAAATGTATTCCTCAAATCTAGATTAACCAGGAGATGGAAACATTGAAGGCTGAAATTTCAAGTTACCACTGGTGACTTTTTACTCCTAAGCGGAGACCTACATCACCAGGGCTGGGATCTCCCTATGGTAAAGTATGGGGAAAATAATAAACTTATTAATTGTTAAAACATATTAGAAACATTTTTACATAAAATGCAAAGGTAGATTGCATTAAAGGAAATAAAATGTGTAGTATTAACCTAGAACTAATAAATTAACATAGTACAGCACATTACCTCGTCAAACTTAATGACCATTGGATATTTTAATAAGTAGAATATATTAATTTCATTTATAAATATTGTTTTGTAACTTTTTGGTAAATGTAAGTCATAGTTATGGGACCGTTTCACAGAACTAACTTACGACAAAATCCTAAATTTACTGCTTTTGGTATTCACAGAAGGCATTTAGTAGACAAGTTAGGATTTTGTCTTAAATTAGGATTTTGTCCTAAATTAGAATTTTCTCCTAAATTATGATTTTTTCTTAAATTATGATTTTGTCCTAAATTAGGATTTTGTCTTGTTAGGATTTTGTCTTTAATTATGATTTTGTCCTAAATTAGGATTTTGTCCTAAATTATGATTTTTTCTTACATTATGATTTTGTCCTAAATTAGGATTCTGTCTTGTTAGGATTTTGTCTTAAATTAGTATTTTGTCTTAAATTAGGATTTTGTCCTAAATTAGGATGTTGTCCTAAATTAGGATTTTGTCTTAAGTTAAACTTAAGTTTATCTTAAGTTTGTCTTAAGTTGAATGTAAGACAAAATCCTAACTTAAGACTCCCCCTCCCAGTTAAACAGAGGCCCATCAAGGTACCTTACACCCTCGATATGCAACATCTACAAGGGGCCCTTAAGACACACAAGACATTGCCCTTCAACAATATGCTAATACCATGCATCTTTGCCTTCAAATGTGCTCCTTAATCATTGCTCACAGGATTTAGGCAGTGTCACTCTACCTAAATCTTAACCCTGCAAAATTGGAATTTGTTGTCCACCAACAAAGAAATTTCACTTGTTAAAAAAAGATAGACAGCTACACTGAAACTCCCTTTATTAATGTAACGAATGTTGCTTCGATCTTTCACAGTTATTGTAAAAAAGCTCAGTCAGTCTGAAACCAAATATTTCTCTTGCTCTCAGTCAAGCTTTTCATCCAATCCGACACTCTGCAATACAGTACAAATCCTTAAAGGAAACTCTCACTGCTAAGTGGCAAATCCATTATTACCTCTCTCACAATTGCCTTCCAAGGAGCAGCCTGTCTAATCATGAAATAATGGAAAGTTTACCACATCATTCCCACATTCAGCAACCTTCAGTGCCCTCCATTGCCACTGGATCTAAACGTAATTCATTCTGTTCCTTATGCATCATTCATAATTCCAAATACACTAAAAAAAAGACTATCTAACTGACAAATTATCCTTCATAGCACTGCAATATCACTGGAGCACCAAGCATCTTATACTAGAAATTCCTAAAAGCATGAAAAAGAAATCATTGAAACAAACATTTGGTTACTTTTCTGGTTCATTCTGGAGCAACGCTGCTGATGTATCTCTCCTGTTCAATCTTCAAAGAGCAACTAAAGACCCATCTCTTCTAGTTACATATTCCTCTAACTGATACCTAACCTACCACCTGACCTTAAGGAATCCACACTGTTACTATGTAAATCATAAAAATTCTGTTTATTCTTTAAAATCTGTGCCTTCTTTTTACAGTTGCATTTGATGCTGCCCTGCAACTCCTGCCTCCATATTCACAAGATCACCCCCATTTCATATTTAATTTTTATAGGTATATATAGATATATTTGAAAGGAGGGAAACTTCTCAAAGTCCCCCTCAATTTATAATCTTAATTGTCTATTCTATTGTAAGTACCCTTTGTCCTTATTTCTTTTTGCTTTTTACATCATATACCTAATTTATAACTGTGTTTACTTTTATTCATTAAGTATACTAATTTACATTCTCTTTTGTGTAAACGTTTGTAATAATTTTACTCTATTAACTGTATCTGCATGAGCATACCAATGTAAGTGAGTTAAGGTTAACTAAAATGTTTATAATAGCATCAACATAAAAAAGAAGTTAAGAAACTTCTAGGTTATGGTGCTGTCTTCACTTCGCAGTCTATCTGCACCATACTAAGTCAATCATAACACCTACCATTGTCATTACAGCCAGATACTTATGTTATGTACTCAACTAGCTAAAAGTTGCATTTTCCAAACTGTAATTTAAAATCCAACTTCACCATGAATTGTGATTTTAAATTGTGAGTCCAGTGATACCAAACTTGAAAAGTTCATCTCTTCACAATTGGGAATTACACTTAAAGGATATAATAAGGTAATCTCAAATCTATCCTATGGGAGAGATAGGCTTTGCAGTAGTGCAAAAATTAAATTGGGAGTATTTCTCTACTAAAACATGTAAAACTTAAAAGTACCTGCCCTGCCTTCCAAATACATTGCACTCAGCCCTGTGAGTGATACTATCTTAGGGTTGACATATATATAGAAAGGGAAGGTTCAGGCCTGGCAAGAGGTTTACCTTAAAAGGGAACGAGGTGACATTTACGCCCCTGAACCAGTAGCACAGCTTAATGAGCAAATAGTCATTCTTTTAAACGTAATCAATTTTTTTCAATCAGTTCGTCAATGCTTCTATACAAGTTCCTCTTTTGTAATTCAACTCCATTTCATCCACACGTGATGGATCATGCTGTTTTCAAGGTTTCAAATGTTGATGATGTGACCATCCGGACCTCTATCAAAAACACGACAGACGCACAATTCATCCTTGGCCTGTTCTTTTATTTTCACCCAATGCATTAGTCCTTCCTCAGGGGTGGCTACAAGTGAAACAGTGCACCATTAGTGTTCACTTATACGTATCTTTGTACATTTTTATTATTTAATAAACTCTCTAAATCACCTATGAAATCATTAAAATGTGAGTACATGTGTGCTTACATAAAAAATGAATAATTGTAAACAATAATCTCCCTCATTCTCTCCCGTATCCTACTTGTGTCTCTCAAAGCTGCATGACTCGAGTTTTTTGACCAACAGGCAGCCGCTTTGCTACTGTCTAATTCACCCTACCCCGATTACTTATGCACACCTTCCTAGTTGTATGCCACCCTCTTTATCTCAAACGCATTATTGAGTCTCCTGCTGTTCTTTAGCCCTTAAATCAATTTTTCCACTCGTATGTATAACCTTAAGACTAATGAGCTCCCCCTATGCTTTACTACCTTGCCAGGTTGAAGTAGCAGTGTAAAAGTGCGCATACAAGTTCTACATTGGCAGGCCTTTGACATGATTAGAGATATACTTAAGTGAGTGGCAGAAGCAGTGCTGCAGGCCCACTAGTAGCATTTAACTTACAGGCCCAGGGCACATGTAGGGCACTTTACAAGGGCCATATAAATAAATTAAATATGCCAATTGAGTATAAGCCAATGCTATCATGTTTAGAGGAAGGAGCACAGGCACTCTATCACTGGTTAGCAGTCGTTAAGTGCTCAGAGTTCTAAGGCCAGCTAAAACGATGTCAGGAAAAAGTAGGGGAAAGAAGGCAAAAAGCTTATGGGAGGCCCTTCAGAGAGGGCAATTTTCTAACAAGCAAGCTCAACAAATTCTCATAAGATAAGGTAAAAGACTTGCAGCATTAAAGGATTGAGGCAGACACAATATCCAAAGTAGAGAATTTGTGAGGAAACTGAAACTCCTAACACCCAGATTGGAGTAGATGAGAACCAGATCCACCAGGAGCAGGATTCCAGCAGAGAGTTCCAGAAGATAAAGCAAGGATTTCAGGAGATGGAGCAGGATACCAGAAGATGAAAAAGAATTTGAGAAGATGGAGCAGGATTCCAGGAGATGAACAGAAATACACCGGACTCCAGGAGCAAGTAAGTAATACGGAAACCCACCATCACAGTTACAGAAGCATTTTTGATGCACAGTAGCGAGAGTTCCAGCATCCTATGTGGAGTGAAACAGGTAGTAATTGAAAGAGGAAGCAGGAAGTGGCATAAACAAAGAAATGCCATCATGATAGGTTTCAATGTGACAATGGAGGTAATCATGATAGTTTGGGATGCAACATGTCACTCCCTGTTTTATCATGAAAAGTTTGTATTAGGAGCCATCTTCTGAAAGAATGATTTTAAATTAATGGTCTGAAAAAGGAATTCGGAGAGCTCATTGGAAAACCTAATTAATGGTAACAATAAATCAGGTAATGTGATGTTTTTGAACCATAGAGTTGAAAGAAAGTACTGAGAGAGTCAGGAGTGGTTTCAGGAGAGAGTGGGGCAAATTCTGGGACAACCTTGAGTATCTGTCACCGGAACTGTTCCAAAATTAGCAGGAATACTGCTGCTGTCCATGGATTACAGCACAAGTGCGCATTGACTATGCAGCATAGCTGTATGCCCCCCCCTCCCAACACTCAATGTTTTTCATGAAAAGTGCTAATGAAATTCCAGAAGCAGGGCAAGTACATGAATAGAAGGAGCTAACACCCTTTCCAGTTAATCAAACATTGAAATTTAACTCTGAATATTCTGGAGTCAAACATTTCTGGGACTTCACATTTTGGATTACCCTGAACCATCACTGGTGAAGAAGCTGGAACTTCTCTTTTAAATGAATCACTAACATAAGGCTTAAGTTTAAAAACATGGACCATTGGATGACTTCTCCATTGCGCAAGCAATTGGGTTCAATGGGTCACTGGATTGATTTGATTAACAATGTGGACGGGTCCAAATATTGTGGCCTTCGTTTGAAAGCCAGATATCAGGCAGATGACAATGGGGAGGGTAACCAGACAGGATCTCCTGGAAAAGTTTGTATCAGGCTGTCAGACATGATTGTCACTCTTTGACATATCATTTTTAGGTGTGCCAAGTTTTTCAGCAATTTTTTTTCAAAGTTCTTTCAACTGATTGAGATATTCTTTAGCAATCAGAACATAGAATAGATTAGAGGTAAATATGGAAATGCTAAAGTCTTTAAGGACAGACTAGAATGGAGACATCACATTCACAATGTGGTTAGTGTTAATTTGACCAATTGTTTTGAGTAACATTACAGAAATATTGTTTGTATTATTTTAGGCATTGGTTTTCTCTTTCAGTTCGACTATTGGATTGAGGGTAATAGCCAGATGGTGGTTGGATTCTGAGAACTGAGCAAAGAGCCCTTCAGAAGCAATACGTGTACTAGATTCCTAGACCAGATATTATGACAGCTGAAAGGTCGTAGAGATTAAATGATATTAGTGATGAACCTATGGAAATTGTAGTCCATAGCTCTGGTGGACCAGGAAGAGTAGATAGATAATCAAAAGACATGCGCGTTGAAACTTCCCTTGAGCAAGTACCGGACAAGAGGTAACATATTCTTGAAAATGTTTTGGTACTGATGGCCACTAGAAGGACCTCAAACTAAGTCTAATGTTGACTTGATTCCTCTGTAATATAAAAAGCTTACTAGGTGGGACAACCAAAGGCGTTCTCATGATCTGGGGAGGGGATCTTAATTGTTCTCTATGAAATAGAGGGGAGATGGGGATATGTGGGTTGAGGATGAATAAAGATTTTAATCTACCGCACTTCACACATACTACATGTGGGGACCTATTGAACGATATTATGTTCTCATGTGATATGGGGTATGCCAATAATTTATGTCAACCAGAGGTTTCTTTCTGTCCTACCTTCAATAGTAGAGGTGTATTTTCTACAATTGATTATATATTATTGTCTTGTGGATATTCTGCATCTGTTAAGAATTTTAACACACTTGACATTGCCCTAAGTGATCACTTTCCCTTAAGCATCGACATTTTACTACCAGACCAAGTTTCCAATAGGAAATCCACTTCTAGGCATGCCGCGCACAGTATTGCTTTAAACAGACAAAACGGATATGCCTTGAAGTGGACGAAGGTGATCCCGGAGGATTTTTTACATAATTTGGTGAAGAACTGTGAGAATAATTTTAGTACATGCTTAACACCTTCGCTGCGGCGGCTATTCCGCCGCAGCGCCAAGGGGGCGGGGGGGACGCGCGGCGTGCCCATGCTGGTGACGGAACCGCTCCATCACCAGCCTCGGTTGAGCTGTGCTCATGACGGAGCGGTTCCGTCATGTCCCCGCCCGCTCAATAGAATGTGCCGCACAGGCGCGAAATCAGCGCCGCGCAGGCGCGTCGGGCAGGCCTTGATGAAACCGCTCCGTCATCAGCACAGCGCCACCGAAGCTGATGACGGAGCGGTTCTGTCATCAGCACGGAAATGGTTAAATGATCATTCCACTGATCTTGCCATTATCGAAAATTTCACAACCATTGTTGAGCACATCAAAAAAGGCTTATGTGTGGAAACCAAAAGCCAGGGTACTAAAACCGAGGGCTGGTTTGACTCGGCCTGTACTAAGGCTTACTCCAACCTTAAGTACGCCCTAAATACCACAGATAAGGATCAGAAATTAATTAGGGACTGGAGAAGGAATTATAAGAAGGTACTTAAGAAAAGGAAGGATGAAATGAAACAGGAAGCATGGAATTCTCTGCATGAGGCTTCCATGAGTCGAGATACTGCCGCCTTTTGGAAGGCAGTTAATGCCCCTTTTTTTGTGATAATACCAAAGCAAGAATAGAGATTGCCTTCTCGGAAGACGAATAGGTAACACATTTTGTACAGCTGTATAGTGATCCATCTCAAACCGGCCACGCATCAGAGGAGGAGGTACCAGTACAAGAGCCCTTACCTTTCCCCCAAATAATGGATCTGGGCTTTACTCTAAATAAAGTCAGTACAGCTATTAAAATCAGAATGGGGGAAAAGGTACCAAGCTCGGATGGGGTCCCCGTTGACCTGTTTAAAAATAATGTGACATTATGGGGACCACTGCTCACGCAACTATTTAATGCTTGTTGCTCGAGGGGATTATTAACATCATGGTATGGCTCTATCCTCGTCCCTATATTTAAAAAGCGAGATAGGGCAAGTCATAAAAGCTATCGCCCAATATGATTCCACAATCAAGATAATTGGGCTTGTGATTTTAGATAGATTACAGTTATGGGCTCCTGAACAATCTGTAATAAGAGACCTTCAATATGGATTCCGGAAGGGCCTCAGTACCATAGACCAGGGCCTTAATCTGCATATCATATTAGACAAATACACTAAAGCCAAGGGAGGGACGCTGTTTTGAACTTTTATTGATTTGACATCAGCGTTCGATTGTGTTACAATCTCCAAGCTGTGAATGATTATGGACAGGCTTGGCGTGGACGATCACATAGTTTTTTTCCTTAGGCAACTTTATTCAGGGGCTAGGGCTTAGGTCAGATTTGGTAAGAATGGAGACTGCACCAGGGTGTTTCCCATTGCAAGAGGGGTAAGGCAAGTCTGTGTCCTTGCCCCCTTGTTGTTTACCCTTTACAACAACGACCTAGAAAGAACTGTGCTAAGGGAGTACGGGGACTTGCCATTGGTAGATACAAGATCTGTCCCTGCACTCCTATATGCCGAAGACGTGGTGTTGATGGCCCGGACCCCTATAGCCATGCAAAAGGCAGTAACAACCTTCTCACTTTTTATGACGAATCTGGACCTGACTATAAACTGCACACAAACCTTCACTATGAACTGTGGTCCTGGGGCTAACAAAATGAAGAAATCAATTTACATTAATTTAAAGGCCCTGGACACTACTCCTAAATTTCCCTATTTAGGGATATTGTTTGATCAATCCGGTTCATGGCGTAATGCTTTACAAACTAGAAGGCAGCTGTTCTCTAAGTCCCTAATGGCTCTAACCAACTTTAGTAGGAAAATGGGCAGGAGGCCGCCCGGGGAGTTGCTGTGTGTATACCGGGAACCTTTGTATCCATTGCAACTTATGATGCAGGTATCTGGGGGTACTCCAATGTCACCACATTACAGTTGACGGAAAACACCTTTTTGAGATACCTCTTAGCGGTTCCGTCCACTATCTCCACATTCATATCCCACGCCTAACTTGGCTTACCGTATATTGAAGATATAATCAAGACCTAACCAGTTCTTCTGTGGCACAGGGTTTGGACAACTGATGAGTGTGCTTTTAACCGCTCTGTTCTGAAGGATGCAATGAGCTCTGATAAGGTTAACAAAATAAGATGGCTTCACTATGTAAAAATGTTTTTGACATTAATAGGCCACCAGTATTACTTCAGTGATCCTTCATTGAAGTGTCAGGTTCCTAGAAAGGCCCTTAAAAATTGTTGCCTGGCACACCTGAATGATCTTAGATTAAGTAAGGAAATGTCAAAAATGACTGTGGTGGCACATCATCTTATATTGATTTCTGACGAAATACAGCCTCATGCTACACTCTCCATGACGGACTTTGAAAGGTTTCTACTAACCCGTTTTAGATTAAATATTTTGCACAGACTTTTAAGCTTTCCGAAGGTAAACGACTGGACAGGATCACTTTCTAAATACCCACGTGATGATCTCTCAACTCAGTCATCTATTCACATTTTGGTTTTTTGTGCATTTTATACAATACCTAGGAAAAGATGGATAGTCCCATTGTTAAAAGGCTTGGAATTAAGACAATGTCGCCCCGCATTTCTGGCTATCCAGAAGTTGGATCATGTTTTTACCGTTGCCTCTGTCTCCGCCTTTTAAAAAGCTGTTTTTAGATCCCGGAAATCAATTGTAACATCAAATCCATAATTTTTACTGAATTATTTATCTGATGTATATTTTGAAATTTTGTTTTTAATGTGTTCTGTGATTGTGTTTTATTAACTGTACTTTTATGGTTATTTTTTTCTTTATAATAACTGAAAAAAGTTTCTAACGAATGAATGAATGACTCCTCTGTGTACAGAAAATGGTGGCATCATGACACATTCTTATGACCTCCCATTGGAATTCCTTAGTAGGATCTAAAAATCCTTCTTAAAAGTATAGGCCACTGAGTTGTATTGAAGTTGTCTTAACTAACCATTATTCCAAATGGGAAGAACTAAGAGAGAAATGTCCTTCTTTAATCTTATCTAGAAACATCTATGCCACTCCAACAAGTTGGTTCAGAGGAGGACTGTTTTGAGTGTATATGCTTCCTTAGCCGTATCAAAAAACATCTGTATCAGTACAGTAATTTGGTTCAAAGGAAGATGATTTTGAGTGTAAGTCATAGGAGCATCAGGACAGCTTTAAATAGGGCATCTCCTAATACATTGTTAAATCCCAGTATTGAAGAGATAAATAATTTATACTTAAATAAGACATATGACCAATAGGACTGTCTGCTATTAAGACATTACATATTGCGGAAGCATAAAATATTCTTATGATCAGTGCTCACCTCCAAAGGCTTTCAAGTCCCAATTAACAAATGACTCTACTCCTGTCAAGGATGTTTTATGGCCTAGAAATTTCTGTCAAAAATGAAGTGATTATGTTCAAAGGGAGATTAACTGTGGTAAAAATAACAAATTGGATGTTCCAAATTGTCATCCTCTTGTGTCTAGAGAAATAATGTCCAATTGCTCTATCCCCATCAGCTTCCACAATAAAGTTCTTCTTTGGATCAGGAAGTATCACATACTAATGAGGGTCAATACACTTTTTAAACCTTGGCTTGCTTGGCTTTCTTATCTCAAGGAAATATCGGGGCATATTATCAAGAACTGTGTTAAAATTATTGCCGCTTTAGCGGCAGGAAACTGCTGCTAAAGCGGCGATAATGGTCTTGATAATATGTCCTTGTGAATTCCCATAGAAGCCCAGGTTCTGGTGTGAACCTGGGCTTCTATGGGAATTCACAAGGGCATATTATGAAGCTCATTATTGCCACTTTAGCAGCAGTTTCCTGCTGCTAAAGCAGCGATAATTTTAACGCTGTTCTTGATAATATGGCCCTTTATTCTTTACATTTTCTTTCTTGTGAACTGGGATTATGCTAAGGGTATCCCAAGCAAAGTCCACAATGGCAATAAAAATAAGCAAATCCTAAAAAAACAGTGGGTTTGTTTAGTTGTGATCGGAGTTGGCAAGTAAATAATTGCGGATATTGTTTTTGGGCCATTAGTGATTCATTGTGATGTTAAAAGAAACCTGAAATATTTCCTTTCAGACTCTGTCTCTGGTTTACAAAAGAGTTGGTGTCACATCACCATGGGCAGAAGTGAAGCAACATGAAATCAATCGTCAATGAGACTTTATATATAATCCAGATATGCTACCACATATTGAGTCAAGATATCCGTGAATAAGTGGTCCATGAATCCTTAAAGCACTCCAGATGCATTGTAAAAATAAAGGGCATAGCCTGATTTTCCAGATTCCCAAATGGAGCATGGAAGGAAGTCCTAGACTCACCTCCAACTTTTTTTAATAAGACCATGGTAAGCACTCCACAAATTGAGCTTAGTCATCTCAAACACTCTACAGAGTGTAAATGATTATGGGCAAAGGAAGTCTACCATGATTATGATCTTTTTGAGTCCTTGACAACCAATGCTGTTTTGTTAGATTTCCTTGGGTAAAAAAACTATAAGGATCAAACTATTTACCCATCCTGCAAATTTCCCCAGAGATACTCTTTATGTTTCTTTTTTCAGACAAAGAATTTATCTCAAATGGAATATCAACCCTAGGTTCAAAAAAAAAAAATTCTCAATTAAATTCATAATACAGGAGTGCAGAGAAGTCAGGAGGTTTTAAAACAAATATTAGTATAGTCTTGATATTTTGTTGGAATCAGTGTTGCAGAGCCAGTGGTAGCATTCATCAAATACAGCTTAGGTTTTTTCAAAAGCAGCCCAATAATCTCCCTAACAAAGCTAGTGTGCATGGCAAAATCGAGAAGACACAAATATATTTCTGGTAGCCTAGTTTATGTATGGGTTATGTCTGAGAAGCCACAGTTGCCCAGAAATGACTGCATAATTGGTCAGGTAGATACAATGAAAAGGTAATGTTTCTGAACTTCAAAAGAAATAATCAATGGCATTGTTTTTTCTTTCAATGGACCAGACACTAAACGTGTTCTGTCAACAGTATGCACGTGAATGTGCATGTATTCAGGCCCGTTCTTTAAAACACAGGACATTTTATTCATCTGCACCCATTCGCCATGAGTATACATTCCAGAAGGACAACAATCAAACAAAGCTGGAACCTGAAGCACTACTCTGTCTTCCAAGCAAAGAGAAACTAGTACAAGGAATAGTTAAGAGTTAGAGTATTTCAAAGAAGAAGTAATAAAACAAGGGGGACCACTTTCTCACTTACAAGAGCACTGACATTTTCTGCATTCCTTGCTGGGTGAACAGGACAAGCCCAGTCCAAATGACAATCTCACCAGCAGTACATGCCCAGTCTAGCACTTCTCCTTCTGTCTCTTTCAGCATCACAGAGCAGACAGCTAGCAGTTCCAATCTGCAAAGTTGATAACTAAAGGCTGTACAATCAGCAGAATTGGACTCATTCTTTTGAGTAGAGAAGGTGTGATATAGATGTAGAGGACCAGGACTTCGAATCTCCCATCTCTCATACTTGCATTCCAGAAGACGATGCTCTATGAGAAAGGCCATTGCTACTAACACCAACAAAGTTTTATGTCAAGATGAATGCACTAAATCATTCTTTATCTCTTTCTTATTTTCACATTAGAAAAGTATCTTCTGGATTTTTTCCACCCATAATGTCTCAGCAGCCAACTAATGAAAAAGGGTCACATAAGATAGCTCATCAGCATTACCCTGCTGAATGTTGCTTAGTGCTAGATCTGCAAGGGATTCTCTCTCTGGCTTTTCAAACATCTAATGAAACAAAATCAGGAAGGTAACATAATCATCCAAATACGGATTGATCTATACAACTAATAGAGTGGGCCAAATCAAGGTTGCCCCAGAGAGGTTGTAAATAAGGTATCCCACCTTGGGGCTGTCAGAAATAATTTGAACTGGGTGAAATGTAAAGTGGACCAGAAGAGAATGCAGAAATGCCTTTAGTTTAGCTCAAACTCTAGAAAATTGAAGGGTACTTGTAGTGACCACCAGACTGCATTCTTTCTTCTCAAGTGTTACAGTTCTTGAGCTTGTTACTGTAAGGCCATTGCAAGGTGTTGCACAGGAGTCTTAGCTGTATGGAGGTCTGGGGGTTGTTGGCATTGCAATCCAGCAATAGCCAGATGCAACAACTGCTACTTCTTCTCTTGTTCAAGCCCCCAGACGTAAGGATAACTCTTTCTTGTAGCCACTATGTGCTCAATACATAGGAATATCACAGGGCAAGTACAAGAGTCTCCTGTAGTCTTTGATTGGAGGAAAAGCCATGTAGCATACAATACTTACAGATAGACAGGATATCCAAAATAGAATTGTTGAGGAACCTGGAACTCAAAAAACATGGACCAGAGCAGATGGCAGCAACAGGATTGCAGCAGATATAGCAGGGCTCAAGAAAACGAAGCCACAGGATTCCAGGAGAGGAAGCAAGTAAACACAGGAAACCAGGAGCAAGTAACAAGGAGTGAAAGCCACCACCACAAAAAGCAGAAAGCACCATAGTGGAAGTAGTACTACCATGATAGTTTGATATGTCCCACGATTACAGTTTGTGGAGGTGCCTATGATGGTAAGGGAGGACCAAAATATGTCACTTTCAGTTTTTTCATGGGGAGTTTGAATTGGAACTTTCTTGTGAAAGGAGGTTTTTACAGGCATTAGCTGATTAGGAAAATCAGATGTGTTGGAAATTGGATTAGAGATAATATGTAGCTAATGTAGTGTTTTTAGGGCTCGCCCGTTTCCTATTCCGCAGGAATAAGAAAAGGGCCCTAATGCAGCTAAACCAAACTTCAGGCCCCAGAGGATTTTGGACAGTTCACGTGAATCACAATCACGTGACCTGCTCTCATGCACAAGCCTTCCCCCTGGCAGCAGCATTTTTCCTTTCACGGCCGCCAGGCCACTTCAAAGGGTTCCGCTGCCCCGCCCCCTGCTTCACGGCCATCTGTTCCCCAGCACCTCACCTCCGGGAGAGCATTTCTCTCTCTGCACCCATCTCACGGCCACCGCACTACTATCAGTAACTTTTAAAAACATTTAGCTTTCAGCACGGCACTCATCTAACGACCGTCGCACTGTTCGGTAACTTTCTTTTAAACATTTCGGGCGAGCATTTCGCTCTCAGCATGGCACCGACTCATGGCACCAGGCTTCATCACACTTCCCTCAAGAATTGCTATCTCATGTCATCAGATGCCCCATGCAGTGCATTATGCGCATAACTTTTATATACACTGGTGCTGTGTTTCATGTTTGAGCACGGCTTCTGCTTTTATGTTTTTTGTTGTACTTGCAAAGTTTTACTCCCAGGAGGAGGGGCATGGCGCTTCAGGTCAACACCATGCTCATGTGCAGTAATAGCAAGCAAGGAACATTGGGTAGTCCGTCTTCTTAGTCTATCTACCAGTCTTACCAGCCAGGCCGTGTCTCGTTTTATTTTAACTTTTTTTTTTTTACTTGTATCTCAAGCCGCCCGGCATCCCGCGCTTCAGCAGTGGCGGCCGCACACACCATTTGCGGGACACTGCTTGAGCAATTGTACCGCTTCTTGTTTAACATTTCAGGTGAGCATTTCTCTCTTAGCACCCATCTCACGGCCACCGCACTGTCAGTAACTTTTAAAAACATTTTGCTTTCAGCATGGCACTCATCTAACGACCATCGCACTGTTCGGTAACTTTTAAGGATGGCGCCATGTGGAGCCACATCAGCAGTCATGCTTTAAAAGAAAATAAAGTGTGTGTACGTTTAACATACATACCAATATAATTTGTGCATGTTTAAAATACATAACGCAACTAAGTAGTGCAACTGATCTCTGATGCTGCTGGCTACACTCCTGTCTTTAGACGCTGCAGAAGGTCTTACTCTGCTGACTGGTGTGGTTCTTCTAATGTGAATGTTATGAACATCCCTTTCCACACAATTTCCCATAAACAGCCTGCAGGCTCCTCTGCTGCTGGCATTTGCCCCTCCCTTCTCGCCCAGTCCTTTGCGTGCAGACACCATCTGCCTTAAACAGCCTGCTGGCTCCTCTGCTGCTGGCATTTCCCCCTCCCTTCTCGCACAGTCCTTTACCTCGGCGTGCACTCGCACCTCCTTTATCCCCTTTCGGCCGCATAGATGTTCTCAGTTAGCCACGCGCTCTCAGCCTCCTCTATGCCTTTTAACTCCATATTTCTTGCCATGGGTCCATTCCGTTCTCTCCCATCGTTTCCTTCCTCACTGACTTCATCTGCATCTTTCTCCCTATCCTTCCATCCTTCAACTTTCTCAAGCTTTCTTCCTCCGGATTTCTGCTCCTCCATCTCATGTGTGCTTTCTTCACGGGCTTCTGTCTCCTCCAGTGTTGATTTCCCACTCCATGCCTCTGCCACCTTCTGCTCGCAGCCAGACTGTCTGTTTCCTCTCTGACACTGTCTGATTGCTAAATATTGCATCTGCTGGTGTCATACCACCAGCCTGGCTGGGGCGCCTGCTGTGGAATATGACCGAGCCAACATTCCTCTACCAGGCTTGGAACTCGTCCTCACTCATACTCACACTACTTTGTGACACACACACTGAGCCCACACACTACTTTAGGCCACACACACTGTGCCCTCACACTACTTTAGGCCACACACACACTGCCCCCTCTCACTACTTTAGCCCACACACACACTGCACCCTCAAATTACTTTAGGCCTCACACACTTCGCCCACACACTCTGCACCCTCACACACACTGCACCCTCACACACTCAGTGCCACATAATTATATGCTACATAATTACACTGCACTTAATGGACCTTACACTCCAAACAATACCACTAAGTGCCACATAATTACATGCCACACAATTACACTCTACTGAATACAACATACACTCCACACAATACCACTCAGTGCCACATTATTATATGCTACATAATTACACTCTACTGAATACACTTCTCATAATAACACTCAGTGCCACATAATTAAATGCTACATAATTACACTGCGCTCAATGCAAAATACCCACCAAATAGCACTCAGTGTCACATAATTACACACCACATAATTACACTGCACTCAATGCAACATACACTACAACACCCACTCAGTGCAACAACATTTTATGCTACGTATTTACACTGTGCTCAACGCAACATACACTCAAAATACCACTCACTACCACATAGTTACACACCACATAATTACACTGCACTCAATGCAACATACAATCCAAATACCAGTCAGTGTCACATAATTACATGCCACATAATTACCCTACACTCAATGCAACATACACTCCAAATACCACTCTGTGCCACATATTTATATGCTACATATTTACACTGCGCTCAACGCAACATACCCTCCTAATACCACTCAGTGCCTCATAATTACACACCACATAATTACACTACCTATCACCCTCACTCTATCTATCACCCTCACTCTATCTATCTACCGCCCTCACTATACCACTCTACCACCCTCACTATACCACTCTACCGCCGTCATTATACCACTCTACCACCCTCACTCTACCTCCCTCACTCTACCACCCTCACACCCTCACTCTACCCAGTTCTAAGCAAAAATGCAATGTATCAATGTTTAAAGCTTTATTACAAAAGTACAAAAAAAATATTACACTTTTAATCTTGATTTAAAAAAAATATAAAATACGCAACACAATCTTCTCACAATTTTTTTTTAAATGTAGTGCCATTATACATTACAAAAATTACTATGTAATTAATAATTACTTATAAAATGTATAAGCCATTAAGATTTGTCATATCAATACATGCAAGTCAGGGGAATACTAAACATGCAGCTTTAATAATGCTATAGGTGTCACATTTGCAAATTCTATAAATATTGGCATTTACAATAACAAAATTAATACATTTGCTATTATAAAAACATAAACATAAATTAAAAATATTATTACATTTACAAGACCAATAGCTCCAACTTTTCTAATGCGAGACCTATTGCATTTCCAATGCTTGTTCATCGTTGGAGGGGTTGGAATATACAGAGAGTGCATGGAGTGGCTTCCAGAGAGAGCAGTGTGTGCATGCTGGAACAAACATAAGAGTCTTCCTCCTGAATCATGGGACAGGGAGACTACTGCAATCCATGGACCACGGTCCGAATGAGATCCATGTTCACTAATCAAGAATAACTTAAGGTGCCTCTTAGTGTCACCTTTATCTAGTTTTCTCTGCCTCTCTTCTGTTGCCACTCCCCCATGTCCCTTCTCCCACTCAAAGCTGGCCTCTATAATGTATAGAAACATTTGTTCATGCTATCTTTACGGATGGCTGGCAAGTTGCATGAAGCCACATGGTGTGAAGCTGTGTGGAGGGCTTCTTAAAAGTTTGCTGCTTGTAATAATATCTGCTAACCACATACATAAGACAGGGAAAGATGGACCACAACCGCCAAGGTGAACCTTAATTATGCATCAATTGTAACTGAGATGGTGATTTTTAGAGGTAGCTCAAGACTCTTTCTAGTCACTGTTATCATCCTATTGCCTGAAACACTGTGACAGATGCAAACAAACATAGGCTCCTGTAAATGAAGTTATGGCAAAAAACCCAACATAACAGTTCAGGAATACTAAATTGAGATGCCTGCAGATTTCTGGACTTAAAGGAATTGCTACTTCCGTGTAAAAATTGATTCTGTAGATAAGCAAAATCTTATTAAAAGACACTCTCTTAAAATGGACATTCATTATTTAATTGTAGTGATCAACTCTGCTGTTTGAACCGGCCCACAGTAGCATCCTTCAAGTGTTTGCATGCTATATTATACCTCGCCACTGTGAATGAGGGTTACTCAAATAATAAGAGGTATGTCACTATATCCTACACTTTTTCTTTTCAAATAATGAATTAATATCCAACATGGTTGATATATTATAACTTTATTTAATAGGTGAAAACAAAAAAACAACAAACATCGCTGTACTTTTTACGAGTGAGATGTAGGAGAATTACTTGTAAATACTACTAAATGTCATGGGCTTGGTGAGATAAAATCTGCTAACATGAGGGTCACTTAAAATAGATGATATTGATAATATTTTTAATTCATCAAATCCACTTAAGAATATCTTTTTTTTTTCTCTTTGGTCCTCATTTTCCACCAGCCACTTAAGAATTTCGTGAATAGAAATGAGAATGGTGAATATGAGTCAGCGGGCAAAACAAATAAATTATTGCACTGTGGATAACGTCAAGTAAGGTACTTTTTTACACTTGATAAACGAGTTCATTTATGTCATAAGCTATGCAAATTAGTCAGAGATAGATTATTTCAAAGATGCAACAGTAGACCGAAAGTGAAATAATTGTGAATAATGCTACATATGCAGTATATGATCGTGCATAATGAGGATTAATGTTAGCCGGGCCTGTTTGCATTGTTACACATAGAATTGCATTTCTGCGGTACCATAAATATGGCTAAATTGTTATAATTAACTTATTTTAGATTGTTGTGTTTGTCTCATATTCCGTACTCAGAAAGGCCGAACTAAATGAAATATTGTTCTTATGAACGAGGCTAATAATAAGTCCCGAAACGTCGACCAAAATGCCACAGATGGGAGTAGAAAGAAATACGCGTTTTACTGTGTCTATTTCACTCTCAGAAGTGACCCAGCTCGGTAGCAGATTGTGCACTTATTAACACTCCAGACGACACTTTAGCCTAGAGTCTTTCTTTAGGAATGCATTCGTTTTGTGAAATACAAAGAGATGACATTAATGCACCTTAAAAATAATCAGTATGCACTGTAATAATCTTGTATTTTTTTTTAAATAAGAAAATGGCGAGAACATTGAAACTTTCCTTTTTATAATAGTGTGATTATGGACCTCTCTTCATGTTTATGTAGCAACTTAGTCAGTGCTGTTTGGCAATCCTTTGCCCCGTAACACTAGAAAAATCATTTTAAAGCTATGAAATCATATGTGTATTATTAGTAGTGAATTCCACTTTATGTGGGGCTAGCTCAATGCATCTTTTGAAGTAACATGATATATTGCTTCCCAACAGATAAACTGCATAGCGTCAGTATAAGGGAAATAAGAACCCCTTTTTACTCTCCTCTGACATCCAATGGCTGGAACTTTACCTACCATACCATACCATACCATACCATAACATCACATACCGTAACATAACATAATATTGCATATACATGTAGAGTAAGGCAAAATAGACTTAAGATCTATGCAAACACCATACTGATCCACACAAATATTATGACATGTATATAACAAAGGCATTAAAATGCATTCATGCAACAGAGTAAATTATATATTGCACAGCTTACATGTCCATCTAAATCATTGTGTATCCGCCCCACTGAAAAAGCTTCCCAATAAGATATTTAGCAGCGAAAGAAGGCATGATAAGTTCCAGTTCCTACTGAGAAATACATTTAAAAGTCTACAATAACAAGATAACACCTTCCTGTGTTGAATCAGGGAAGGAACAACAGGTACTCAGCGGATCAATACATTTATTAACTGCCATAACGCATTATGTTCATCACTTTATCTGTTCTTGTTGTTGACATGTAGTTTATTTAGTGAACATCAATACTTTGTATCTCCTGGTTGTCAGACATCAGATCGATGATCACGTGGGCAGTTACGTGCCTGCGCTGCGCGTGGCCAGTGAGGAGTTTTTTCCATCCTGAAGGTCCTACAAGCAAAGGCAGAGTAAGAAACGGATATTCGGCAACTTAAATGGCATTTGAGGCGATCAGTGTGTAACTGGCCTCGAAGCCTTGCAACTGATCAGCCATTCACTGTATGCATTCTAAAGTCTTCAGGGGCTGACCGAGATTGCCCAGAAATTGGCAATCTGACAACAATTTTCGTCAATAGACAGCCTGATTATTCCCAGTTTCTCTCCTCGCGAGAATAAATCGTGCGCTAAGTGTATCCGCAGCTGTGACCACATTCTCTCTTTTGAGTTTGTCTTGATCCAATCTCTGCACTGTTAGCGCAGGTGAGATGTTTCCGGTAGCCATCAAATTATAGTCAGGTGCTCCGACCCTTGATTGATTATAATGGTGGCTGACATTGACCTATTTGAATACCTTCATCAAATCACTTATTCCCTAGTTTTGATAAAAATGGATTATATAACAATCAAAGTCACCGTTTCTCTATTAATATGGAGCAAAAAAGTAAATGCGTATGAAGCTTTTTGTGCTTTTTGATACCCCCCTCACGAATCCTTCTGGAATACGCATTAGGGATGCAGGACCCCTAAGAAATGGAGGGCAGAATTTGAGAATACTGCATCGGATATTTCCTAATTTTCAGACTGTTTTTACCCAGTGATCTCATCAAATGGTAGCTGGCGAAATATGTGGGCAGGAAATTAAAGAACATCTGGTATTTCTGTTTCCTTGAAATTTGTGATTCAAATTAAATGTCATTTTCAACTCGAACACGAATTACATAGAGGGCATGATGTGGGCCTAAGTGTCAACGAGAGGAACTAGAAAAAGAGGTTTTACTGCTCTTAAGGTACTAAGGGCCAGATGTAGGAAGCCAAATACCGGTCGGTAACGGCCCAAAATTGGTAAAATCGTCCGTTACCGACCGGTATAGCGAGAATGAGATGTAGGTGACAAAAAAATACCGATTCGGTAAATATGAATCGGAAAAATTCCGACTCGGTATTCACCGAGTACATATTTACCAGATCGGTATTTACCGATAGGAAAATTACCGAGTCGTCATACACCGAATCGGTAAATAAGAAATCGGAAAACATGCCCATCGAGATGTAGGAAAGGCCAAAAATACCGAATTCATCGAAATTCGGTATTTAAGAGTCGGTATTTACCATGGACTGAAAGGTGGTGGTAACCATGTGGATGCTATAAAAAAGGGCCCAAAATGCAACCCTCCTGTCAAAATGGCTGCACTCTATGTGATTGTCAGGAGGCGAAGGCTACAGGCAGCAGGACTGAGGGTATGGCAAAGGGAGGAGCAGGTGTACAGGCAGAGGATCACTCTGTTTCAATTGACTGAGCCAGAGATACTCCAGAGGAACAGGCTGCACCCCAATACCATCATGGACCTAATAAGGGACCTCCACCCATACCTGGATCATCCAAAACCCAGGGCCCACGCCATCCCTCCCCATGTCCAGGTGCTGTGTAGCATACCCCTTCTTGCCTCTGGGAGCTATCAGAGTGTGATAGCTGCAATAGGAGGTGTATCCCAGAGCTGTCTGTCCCGTTTCTTCAGGAAGTTCCTGGATGTCATGACTCAGAGAATGAGACATTACATACAGTTCACTGACATATCTGCGGAACTTGCCAAAACAAAAACAGACTTCTATGGACTGGCACACTTCCCGCATGTGATAGGCTGCATTGATGGCACCCACATTCCTCTATGCCCACCTGCAGCCACCGAACACATATACAGAAACCGTAAGTCTACGCACTCCATCAACGTGCAGGTGATATGCAATGCAGGGAACATCATCACCAACATAGTTGCCAAATTTCCAGGGAGCACGCACGACTCCTACATATTCCAGAACAGTGGAATATACACACGGCTACTGAATGGAGATTTTGGAGATGGTTATCTGCTAGGTAAATATGTTGTGCACACCCTGAAATGGATCTCAGCACAATGTGAAATGTGTATGTAACTCATGTACCTCTCGTTCTCTCCCAGGTGATAGTGCATAGGCCCTGCGTTCCTTAGTGCTGACACCGTACCTGAACCCAACCAACAGAGCAGAAAGGCGATACAATGTGGCAAACAGGTCCACCCGCAATGTAGTGGAGAGAACCTTTGGACTCCTGAAGAGCAGGTTCCGTTGCCTCCACAAAAGTGGAGGTGCGCGACAGTACACCCCTATCCTGTGTTGCAAAATAATAGTGACCTGTGCCATATTGCACAATCTTGCTACCAAGGAAGGCACAGAGGTGGAGTTGACACATCATGAGAACATAGATGAGGACCAAGAACATGCAGAGCCCCAGGCAACAGGGCCAGCCACACTAGATGGCAGATTGAGACGGACAGAAATTACACAACGATATTTCTAGGTAAAGTATGACACACACACAGGTATACTTCAGGAAGGACATGAGTAGTTTAATCAGCACTACTTCATGATTGTCACATGAATGTACGTCAATGTCACTGGCTGCACATACTCAGTTGCTGTCACTGTGTGCAGTCGAGTCAGTCTCCTGCATAGTTCAGTGCTTGCGTCCTCGCACTAAATTGCAGGATTTTGGTGCCTGTCCTTCAGGTTCCCTGCTGGTGCCTGACTCTGCATGGCTGTGCCTGCCGCTCCTGCGCACCTCCTGGACAGGTGTACTGGAGCCACTCCTGCTGGTTGATTCCTCAGTCTCCTCCACACCCATGTCACCAGCATTGCCTGTGTTTGAGGTCAACATCTGCTCCATCGCAGGGGTCACTCTACCAATGTCCGTGTTAAGTCTGTGCAGCAGTGCTCTATTGCTTCCTGCATTGAGATGGAGCGTCTGCAGAGGAGAGCTGTGTTGGTAGCGAACCTAGCTATGGCCTTGGTCTGTTGGTGCATGTACTGCCGTTCCCTGGCACGCTGGAGATGTTCCCTGTCAAACTTGTCAGAGAGGACTCCCATGTATGTCGAGATGTCTGAGATCCCTTGTGCTATCAGGTCCAGGCTAGATGCCATTTGGCTTATGCCCTTGTCCACGTTGGACATTGTGGCGCTCATACAGCACACCTGCCTATGCATGGCTTGCAGTGATTTGGCCTGCTGGCGTTGAACTTTCACCATCGTGCCCTCCAGCACACAGAACACGCTCTCCCCTTCCTGGCCCTCCCCACCCTCACGTGCCCTCCTGCCAAGGACTGTGGTGTGCGCTGAGCCTGCAGAAATAGTTGGTCTTGGCCTGTCAGCCACTGGCGCACTCTTTTGGGGGACATCTTCCTCATCCTCTGAATCAGAGGTCTGCAGGATCCTCTGCGGGGGCTCCGCCTGGCTACTTTCCCCTCCCGGCATGGGCCTGTTTGTGAGGTCAGGAGACCCAAACAACAGAGGGGACATTGGGACAGGTGTAGTGGGTGGGTCCGGGAGATGAGGGGTCCTGGGTGGGGTCGCTTCCACCTTCTCCTGCGCTGTGACGACTTTTCCTCTTTTCTTTCTCCCCTCTTTTAGTTGGTGCTGCCCTCTCCTCCCTCGGCGGTGCAGAACTGCGTGACGACTCTCCTGTGGAATCAAATTGACATAGGGTCAATGTTGTTGTTTGTCTGTGTGTGTTTCTTAATTAAATAGTCTGTACACCTTTGCACAGTCCACATTGCTTGTTTGGGGATGTGTGTGCCATTCCTTGCTGAGTCATGTGTGGTGTACTTTGCATCTGTGTGTACATGACTACGTCTAACATGATGCATTGCTGGCACAAAATCTGAGCTCTCCTGCTGTGTGATGTGTGTACACAGTGGGATGCAGGGTTGGGATTGCTGTGGGTGGATGTGGGAACATGCCTCTTACCTTGTTTCTTGACTGCTTTCGCTGTGCTATCCAGGTCTCCTATCCCATGGATGCATTCAGGCTCCATGGTGCTTTCCACGCTCCTCTATTGGTGTCAGTTTTGGGGCTTTGCTCCTGCCACCTCCAGTCACACCTGAATCCTTTTTCTGTGCTGCAATTTTCGTCTTCGTCACTATGCGCAGGTTATACCACCTCTTTTTGATGTCCTCAATCTCCCGGTGGGTGACTCCTATGGCATTCACCTTGGCCTGAATAGCTAGCCAGATGTTCCTCTTCACAGTCTCTGCAACATGCAGAGACTGCCTCCCAAATATTTGGCTGTAGTGGCTAACTATTTCATCCACAGCCACCTGTAGTTCCTTTGGGCTGAACGTAATCTTCCTTTTCCTCTCACCACCATCCTTTTGTCCTTCCTGTGCCTCCATTGTGTCAGTCTGCTTGCCAGTGGATGCTCTGCTACTCTCTCCTCTGCAGAATTGTTTGTTCTGTTGGTTTCCACCTGCATGGGTGTGGCCACTCCCAGGTACTGGGGTGGGGTGCTTCTCTCTCATTGGTTGGATTCACAGGGCCTTGGCTGTGGGGTGTGTAGGCTGTCTCTGATTGGTTGACAGGCTCACATGGCGTGTTTCATACTCCCGATTCGGTAATTACTGAATCGGTAAATTCCGAATCTGTAAAATCCTAATCGTAATTTTCCGATTTGGTGAATCCCATTCATTCCTATGGGCAATGTGGCCCATAGGGTTGCTTGGGTTTCACCGACTCGGAATTTACCGACTCGGATTATTCCGAATCGGTAATTACCGATTTGGCTTACCGAGTCATACCAAATCGGTAACTTTTACCGATTTTTTACCTACATACCATTTACCGATTCAGGAATACCGATTCGGTATGAGTCGGTATTTATGAATCGGTAAATGGAAATTACCTACATCTGGCCCTATGTGTATAATTGCGGGTTTGGCAGTCAGGGGACAGGGTACTTCATCACAAATGATGGAGTTCTCTGCCTGCCAAACTCTCGGACCAGAAACCCTTTTTAGAGTCAGACAGACCGACATCTCTCTGTCAGTGCTACCCAGTTTGCTTACTCTGATGGCCTACCGGGGTGCTGGTGTCTGGAGTAAGTTCATCATACTACCTGCCCTAGCTAAACCTGGCGGTCTGATCTCTTTTTTTTTTGCTGTCCCTCACCTACAGGAGAAAACCAGGTGTGGATGAATAGAACTATTTAAATAATGACTCCCAAACTGAGGAAAAAAGCCCATGTATGTGAGGGTCATTAGTTATTTGTTTTTCAAAAACAAACTCTCATCAGCTGTCCACTAATGTTTTGGTACCTTCAGGAGAACCGCCATCTGGGCTGTTGTTCCCTGATGATAAATGGATCACAGTTGAGCAGACCATGATTTCCAAATATGGCGCGCTTCTGTCCATCAAGATGGCAGACGTATTGTCCTTCTCCATCCTGCTGGCAAAGGTGTTTGAAATGTGCGTAGTCGCGCTACGCAAAGCTCCGCAAAATGGTAAAAATTCTCTGCGAGCACGCACAAGTTCTGCGAACACGCGGAATTGCTTGTTCCGCCCGTTCGGGATGCTTTTTTCCTGTTCGCGAATGCTGTTTGTGTGCTCGGGGGTAAATATCTCGTGAACACGCAATTTGAGAGCGGGAACAAGCAAAAAATTCTGCAAAGCTGCGGATCGCGGAATTTTTTGGCGTTCTCTGGGGAACGCAAATTATCAAAATAACGCAAATTACGCGAGCGGAACAGAATTTACCGCCCAGGCCTAGTAAAGAGTTCCATGCAGTAAATCAGGCCTTTCATCTGTAGATAGTTCATTTGCTCAGAAAAAGACAACATTGGACAGGTAAGATACCAGTGCCTAGCAGCATAAGAATGTTGTTGCTTGAAAACAAAGAGCTTTAGAGCAACATCTGGTAGTGAAAATAAAAGTCAGCTTATATGGGTAGGTTGCAAAATGTTCATTTACTCACACAAAATTTATGTGTGCAAATCTGCTCTGAGGGGTGAGTATGTGGATGCTTCTGACAACAACAGAAAAACAAGCATTCACAATGCAATGGTTTCGGCATTATTAAAGGTTGAGCTATTGGCATTGCTCATGACATTTTTTTTCTTTTTTTTAAAAAACATAAATAAATGGTATTGTCATTTACAATGGCAATAGGTGAGCATTAGAGAGTAGTAGAGAGTATTTGCGGACACAGAGCCACACACACACAGACAGAGCCACACACACACACAGACAGAGCCACGCACACACACAGACAGAGCCACGCACACACACAGATTTTGCCACGCACATACACAGACAGAGCCACGCACACACAGACAGAGCCACGCACACACACAGACAGAGCTACGCACACACACAGACAGAGCCACGCACACACAGGCACAGAAAAACCGGTATGACAAGCAGGGAACAGACACCCATGCACAAACACATACATTTGCACGCTGGTATACACGGCGTAGACAGGGCTGCTCCCTCTGACTCACGCTGTGAATGAAAGCCAAGGGGAGGTTTGGCAGCTCGAGGCGGGGCTTCTGGGCACTTCTGACCTCCGTGTATTTCCTGTAAGTAAATGGCACGCAGGCACTTACACAAACACATCCATCCGTTTCTGCATACATACACACCATGATAAGCATGCATTCATTCAGACACCCATGCACACACAAATACAGCGGCACGCTGGTAAACATGGCGCAGACATGGCTGCTCCCTCTGACTCACGCTGTGAATGAAAGCCAAGGGGAGGTTTGGCAGCTCAAGGCGGGGCTTCTGGGCGCTTCTGATCTCTGTGTATTTCCTGTAAGTAAATGGCATGCAGGCATCTACACACACACATCCATCCGTTTCTGCATACACACACACCATGGTAAGCATGCATTCACACAGACACCCATGCACACACACATACAGCAGCACGCTGGTAAACACGGCGCAGACATGGCCGCTCCCTCTGACTCACACTGTGAATGAAAGCCAAGGGGAGGTTTGGCAGCTCGAGGCGGGGCTTCTGGGCACTTGTGATCTCCATGTATTTCGTGCAAGTAAATGGAACGCAGGCACTTACATACACACATCCATCCGTTACTGCATACACGCACACCATGATAAGTGGAAGGGCGAGATTTTGATCGATACCTTATCACTATTGATCTAAAACCCCGTTCTGGTCGACTGAACCTTTGTTGCCTGTCATTGAGGGAAGAAAGTGCATCTCTTACCAAGTTAGTTCACCCAATAAAGGACTCCGCTCTGAAAGATCACAAACAACTTCTAGCTTTCAAAGGTTTATTATATAGTTAGAATAAGCTGCAAGTACAGGCATCTCAGAATGAGATTCACAAGATACACGGGCCCAACTACATACATGTGCTCTCTGAAAACCCTCAGACGAGCAAAGAAGACTACGAGTACAAGTTCTAAGAATAATAAAGCTATAAGCATGGACACGTATTGAGATCTCTCCGTCATTTAAGGCTGGAGGGAAAATTCAGGTTAGGCTGTCCCTACCCTGCTCTGGATGGTATCCCTACTTAACAAAGTCTCAACCTATCAAAAGGTGTCAGCGGTGAATGACCCCCTAGGGAAGTCACCCACTCTTAGTCTCTTGGTGGAAACCTATAGTTCTCCAGTCATGACCCCTCTCTGCCTACCCATCCGCTCTCTAAAGGGTCCTCAGGTATCTGCTCTAACTCCACCCAGGGGTGCTGTCCCTAATACAAAACATACAACAGCATTGAGACGCCCCCCGTGAGACGCCCCTCACGTGGTGTAGCTTCTGGCTTTTTCCATGATGAGGCCTCGTGCGTTAGAGTTGACCTTGCTTCTCAGACTCTTCTCCGGCCCGCTGATACCCCTTAAAACATTCCGGAACCCTCCTCCGTGTCTGGGCCGTCTCCTGAACAAACCTCTATTCATTTCATTTATAATTGGATCCCCCTTTCTCTTGCAGACAGACATCTGCAGCCAAGATCCCAATTCTCATGGACTTCCAACAAAAGTTTGCAACATTTCTCGGCCCAGACCAATACGTGTAAATCAATGTCTATAAACATTTCAGGCCTACAGCATTTCTCATAATGATTATAGCATTCAAATCCTTCATTAAATAATAGCATGTTAATACTCTTATTCTATTATTCGGTAAACACATCTATAAATTATGGCCCATTAACGCTATTACTAAAAGACATTAGTGCAATCCATGTCGTGAAAGGAAACACCTTTCCCGTCCCTTCGAGCTCAGGCCCTGAGGCCTACCACGTTCTACGTTTAACCGCATGCCATCTTACAATTTAGCAGCTACACGACATGGATTCAGGATTAATCACGTCTAATAAAGTTATATAATTTCACACATTTCTGCATTAGTTCCACTTTTACTTAAACCTCTAAGTTAACTGCACATTTCAGAATATAGATGCATGTACTATCAGCACTCATGGCATTTCTCTTCATGACTTGTGCTTACTACGTGTAAGTGTGATGTACTTATACATTTAGGTCAGTTTGCGCTCTCTCATAAGCATGCATTCACACAGACACCCATGCACACACACATACAGCGGCACGCTGGTAAACACGGCGCAGACATGGCTGCTCCCTCTGACTCACGCTGTGAATGAAAGCCAAGGGGAGGTTTGGCAGCTCGAGGCAGGGCTTCTGGGCACTTGTGATCTCCGTGTATTTCCTGTAAGTAAATGTCACGCAGACATGCACGCACTTACACCCACACATCCATCCATTTCTGCATACACACACACCATGGTGTATGCAGAAACCAAGGAATCCCACTCCTTCCTTAACTGGGCCTCTCCACATATTGCAAATTTCAATATTCCCTTTCCTCCACTTTTTCCACATGTCAAAACTCTCCAAAACAATGAAACATGGTTGGCATGCAGTTCTCAAAACACCTCCTGACAAATAAACCTGGGTTTAAGTTTTTCCCCTTTCCTCGTAAACATAATTATTTATTGGTGTATTGGCCAAAGTCTCTATTATCATTTGATATACGTTTACTGTGGTACAGGTACAGGAAAGAAGGCAGGCCTCTCTCCAAGCGAACCAATACTCCTAAGTAGTAGTCAGAAATCTGGTATAAATAGTCATTCTTCTGCAGCTTTCCTCACTTAGCTAACTGCAAAATAAAATCACACAGTGTATTAACAGTTCCATCAACTCTGACTCCGGCTCCCAACCTTGCCAACCTACAGAACAGGCTCTTCCAAATTGAGCACGCACACCTTTTAGCACGCACTCACTCATACAAGCATATATGCATGAACACACACACACACACACACACACACACACACAGAGACATTCACACAGGCATACACATGCACTCCAGTCCTGGCAAAGACAAATGCACAACATTTGGAGGCTGAGAAACAAAACGTACCTGCTCCTTAATCTGACGGGCAGGTCAATCCCACGGTTCTGGACAGCAGACGAGCTTTCACCGAATCAGAAGCCGGAACAGAGTGTGAGGTACACCTTATTTCTCTGTTCCGATTTCTGATAGGATAAGACTACGCACACACCTCAGCAGCAAGCACTTCCAGTGCCTAGCTCGCCGGACGGCCAAGCCCTCACCCACCTTATAAACCTTATTTATGAAGGCCTTGCGCCACCGGTGCGTCACTTTTAACATGGGAAAAAGTGACGCACCGGTGGCGCAAGGCCTTCATAAATAAGCCCCCTTGTGTTTAACTCAACGTAGGATAATACAGGCAATACGTTGCGTCATCCTGTTTCCTGCGTAAGTGACAAAGTGCTTCCGGTCAGTTATATGAGCTGATCCTCTCTCTGTCTCGTGCACGGTATTTGCAAAATGAGCACAATAATGCACCCAATCACCCAAAAAATATTGAATTCGAAGAGCTGATCCTCGCTTCGTCTCGTGTACAGCAGTTGCATCGTGAACATAGCAAAGTACACAATCCCCCAAAAAACGCCCTCAAGCAGCTGTTGAAAGTCTCTTTCAAAATCTTGTTTTCAAACAGTACCTCCTGTACGTGCTGTCCATCGATTTGTTCAATGAGGCAGCACATGGCACTCAAATCTCCAAATCCATGCAAAATCACACACCCGATGATGTATGAAACATGGTGGCTCCCTCTGGATTCTTCTCCGAATCATCACCAAAATTGTACTAAGTATAAATGATCCACAAGGGTTTAAGTCGTAACATTTTATTGGAGCATCCATGTACGCAGAAACTCAGATCTATCTATCTATCTATCTATCTATCTATCTATCTATCTATCTATCTATCTATCTATCTATCTATCTATCTATCTATCTATCTATCTATCTATCTATGTATCTATCTATCTATCTATCTATCTAAATTAACGTCTATTATAGAAAAAAAACTCCAGTTTCTGGAATGTTATAGTTAAATGCCAGAACCAAAACATTACTCATGCTTGAAATTATCATTACTATTGAAAACCTTGACTTTCCCTTAAAGGGCTTCAGTTGAAGGGAATTATTGTTATGATGTAAGACCTCAAGTGCACTGAAACTTGCACTGCAACCAAGACACCTTCCAAAGCATTTTAGGAAAACCAAACATGGCATCAATGACATGAATAAAGCTGATGTACTGATCTGAGCACTCCAGATTGAGGGCACAGTTATGATGAATCCCGGTCCATGTAGGGGATTTGAGTGCAAGATTGTACAAAGTCCAGGCCCCGTACCCAGAGCATTTAGAGCCTGCTGCCAGGACAGAATCCCATACACAACCTTTTGCGCACAGCCAAATTCATTGTGCACTGGAATCAAAGATTAAAGGTCTGGTTGTGAATTGGTTCTGCAGGCAAAGAAGTGACGTTAAATCCTGCTGTGGATGACAGAAGGTCATGAGCAGCAGACCTTCTGGAAGTGGGAATGTTGAGCAAAATCTGCGTCTCAAGTCCACTGTGCATAGTTAGATGTCTGCAACATGCTTTAGAGCAGCTCTAGTACTGCAAAAATGGTTAATGGGGGTCGGATATGGTGTTGTAGCATCTGGCAAACAGTCATGCGCTTTGGGATCTGGGGTTAATGGGAGTACAGAAAGCAGCTACAGCTACTTGCTCAGGCCAAAACCAATGACGGTTCCCTTTCTCACTAAGGAAAATTGTCGAGGGTCACATAGAGGGGGGAACATGGCGGCCGGACACTAACGGCAGCGGGGGGAGCCCCCGAGATGTGCGGCGTTCACGCAGTACGTGACAATCAGATTATCACTCGAAGCCTCGGAGCCCGGAGCCATCTGAAGCTGAATGATGTCCTAAGCGTTTTCGGCGTTTGTATTTCTTTCCCGCTACAGCTTTTATAGCCCGCTATCAAGTCCAGCAGTCTCACCGCTGAATTTTCTCTAGTGTCTGCTTCAAGGGCGAAAACTTCAATGGTGAGTGAGAGCTCCGTCAAGCTCAAAAGTGCAGCAGCGGAGCCGCCAAGCTGCCGGATATTGGACGCCACTAAGGAGTGGAGGTGGCGGTCTCCCAGTGTCACTGGGAGTTTCCTTTACTGCAGCACGGCGCTGGTAGCGGCGGCGGCTTCTGTGTCTTGCAGAGGGAAGGTAGGAGAGGGAGAGGCATTTGGGGGAAGAAACGTAAGCTGCAACAATAGGAGCCTACTGCTATACTCTTGTTCAGTTTGTCCGGTTTGCTCCTCAAATCAAGATAAGAAGCACTCGGTCTCTGGTACAGGAATGGCAGACTGGGGGGCACCCAGGAGGGGGTTGGGGTGCCAACACGCCATAAATGAACAATATAAGAGCCCTCATCTGCAGTGTATGGAGATTAGGGGAGAGCCAGAATGTGAGACAGATCGCCGCTTACCTAAAACTAAAGCTGCCACCTCCCCTAAAGTAGCAGTTGGGCGATATACGCTACGTAACAGAGCCCTGGCTAACCTACCAGTCCAACCTAAAACAAGGGCAGGACAGCCACCAATAGTTGAAGTCAAGGCTGGTATCAGACAGACAAGAGGAGCTAACGAGCCACAGGATACACAGTAAGTTACCCCAGGCAGGGGAAAGCGGAAAAATAAAAAACAAAAGAAAGCTAGCCTTTCTGCAAAGGTAACTCCATCTCTGAAATCCTTCTATAAGATTTGCGGTAATACCTCTACCTCTACTTCTAAACAAATCATGGCAGCTAAGGGAGCCTCGGGCCCAGCTCCTCTTGTCCTTCCTGCTCCTGCTCCTACTCCTACTCTAAATCCCTTAAATCTGGGCAGCGAGGTTAGGGAGGTAAGCAATCTGCCCCTTCCCAGGACCCCCCCAGAAATGTTAGGAACTTTTTCTATACAGGAGGGCGTAACTGAAGTTCATCCATCAGTGGAGCTCTCGAATAGCTTTTCCGCTCTTGATTTACAAGATCCACATATGGAGGGTACACCGGATTCTCTTCTGGAAAAGGGGTTAGAGGGGAAAACTCTGAAGAGTCGATCGATAATGCACTCCACAGGAGCTTTGGATATTTCTCCAGAGATTCACTCCGGTACTCCCGAAACCGCGGGTACTCATCAGGATTCCCCTAGCGTACCCCCTCCTCCCCAAACCTTCACTTCTGGGACGCTGGCTGATATCCTGTTAAGTTTTCGAGACGATATAGGCAGGAGATATGACGACATCGGTAGGAGATTTACAACTTCGGAGTCTAATCAAGAGTCTATTCAGGCCTCATGTGATCTTCTATCATCGAAGGTCGAGGAAGTCTCGCGGAGAACCGACGTACTTGAAGCCGAGATACCAAAAATAAAGGATACCATAGAGGCTTCCTCCGGCACGATGAATAAACTGTTACAGCAGAATCAGGAGTTATATGATGACATCGAGCGGCTGGAGAACCACTCTAGAAAAAACAACCTGAAATTACTGAATGTCCCGGAGGATATCGAGGGAAGCGACCTAAAAAACGTTGTAGTCTCCCTTTTGAAGACTTGCATTTTAAAGTCTTCGGATGAAGTCTGTGACTTGTTTGTGGCCATTCAAAGGGTTCATTGCGACCCGTACAGAAGATCTCCAGCAAAAGCCCGCCCCTGGAAGATACTTGTTAATTTTTTTACTTATTCTATTAAAGAGAAGATACTATCTCTGGCCTTAAAAGAGGGTGAATTGAAATGTAACTCTACCTCCACCCCTTTCTCTTTCTCTGTTCGGTCAGATGTTTCCCATTTGACAGCTACAAGACAGTGGGAGTTGGGCAAAAGGAAGGCTATATTGAACCAATTGGGCGCCAAGACCCAACTCAGATTTCCTGCATCTCTATGAATAATGTGGGATAATCAGATGTATAACATGCGGCATTTGGAGGAGGTTGATTCTCCTATTGACAAGATTAGAAAAAGAGGTGGTGAAGAGGAAGATACAAATAACAGCAGCGGAGAGAGAGGAGTAGTCAGTAAAATATAGTCGTCCCTAAACAGGATGTAGAAGTGCAGTATAAATTCCTTTCAGGGTTCCTTCTTTCAACACCCCACCTGAAGAAGTAGAGAGGCGTAGAGTAGAGGCTGGCATCATCAGCATGACTAGTTTTCTTTTTATAGCCAGCATCGAGGGGGCTCCGACCAAGGGTGTATGCCCAAGAGGAAAGGGAAGGTTCCCCGGGGGGATAGTAGGATTGAGGGTCACAGGGAATTAGCAGGGTGGGGTGGGAGGGGGGGGGGGAGCACCGGTGGGGTTGCAGTGGGAAAAAAGGAAAAAATATTGTCCTCATACCTTGTTTTGATATTACTGTATGTGGTTGCTTGGGCCACCGGTGTCAGGAGAGAGAGAAGTATAGGTAGGAAATTGCGGGCGCAGAGATAACGGTTATTTCATGGAATGTCAATGGGTTGCGCTGTAGCAGAAGACAGAGGCTGGTTATGAAATATCTTGAACAGCCGGCTGCACAAGTGTTTCTTATACAGGAAACTCACTTAAGCCATTCTGAGGCTAGGGAAGTACCATGTTTAAGCAGCAGGGCCGTGCTCCTAGGGCTTATCATCGAGTGACCCCAGACATGCTGGCTCAAGCTGCTCTGGATCACCCTTGCCCCCTTACAGGAGATTTGGAGAGGGACTTGGACTCTTTGCAAGTGTGGCTACTAGACAGGCTAAATGATCTCGCCCCTGTGTCAACCCCCCTTTTAACACCTAAGTGGATTTCTGCTCCTTGGTTTACTGAGGCGCTGTCGGCATCTCGTCAGCAGTGTTAGGTAGCTGAAAGAGCCTGGCGCTCACAATATGACCCTGTGGCAAGGTTGGCCTATAGGATTGTGGTCAAGGCTTATCATCGAGACATCCGCTTATAGAAAAAAGCCTATCTTGCAAGGAGGATAGATGCCGCTTCTAATTCTTGTAAAGAGATTTTTACAATTGTCAGAGAATTCATGGCCCCTCGATCTAACGCGACCCAAGCTGTTCCTTCAGAGTCCTGGGCTTCCGATCTTGCAAATTTCTTCACCAACAAGATAAAACTGATCCAAGACTCTTTCCCTCTGGCGGCGACTGCGGCTCCGGCCAGCCCCGAGGATGGATCAGTTTTATTGGCCCCTTTGGGCCCAGTTTTGGCCGCTTTTCCATCGATCTCAGCCCCTGCTTCTTTGACACTTATGGGCAATCTTAAATCTGGGTCGCCCCTTGACCCCTGCCCGGCCAAATTTTTGGCAAAAATGGCGGAAGTTATAAATCCGCTGGCGAATCCACTCTTGAATCTCTCTTTCAGCCAGGGAGTGGTTCCGCAGGCCTGGAAGCAGGCTATGGTCATCCCCTTGCTGAAGAAGCCTGGTCTCGATCCGGAGGTTCTGGCCAACTACAGGCCTATTTCTCTCCTCCCTGCTCTTACGAAAATCTTAGAGAAGCATGTGCATATGGTGCTTTCTAATTTCTTGGAAACTCATGATCTACTGCATGCCACTCAATCTGGCTTCCGCCCCAACCTAAGCATAGAGACGGCGCTTTTGGAGGTGTCCGAAGCCATTAAAGAGGTACTTGACTCCGGGGGCAAAGCCATGCTGGTCATGTTAGATTTGTCGGCGGCTTTTGACACCGTCCCCCACGAGGGTCTCCTCTCCAGACTCTATGAGATCGGTCTGAGGGTGACGGTGCTCAGCTGGTTTAGATCGTTTTTAGCTAGCCGTCGACAAACGGTCTGGGCCTCTTCCAACTCGGCCGTGATGCTGCCTCTGGGAGTTGGAGTTCCACATGGTTCTGTGTTGAGCTCAACTCTTTTTAACATCTTTATGACCCCTCTGGCGGCATTGGCGGAGTCTTTCGGGGCCCAGATCGTATCCTATGCCGATGACACCCAGCTCCTCTTTTCTTGTAAGAAAGGAGGAGATTTTGATGGAGAGAGTATCCGGGAGTGCCTTGGGGCTGTTTTTAAATGGTTCCAGCTGAACAGCCTCAAGTGCAACTCAGATAAATCTGAGGTACTCTTCTTCGGATGTTCATCGGATCCGGACTAGCAGGCATGGTGGCCTGTTAATATGTTCCCCCCGTCTTGTTCGTCCCAGTTGGCTAAGAACCTGGGGGTCAAGATGGAAAAGGGTCTGACGTTGAGATCTCAGATCCTTGGGTTAACGGGAACATGTTTTGGTCTTCTCAAGATGCTCCGGAAGTTTTTGCCTCTTCTCTCAGAGGAGCATAGGAAGATGACAGTGCAGGCCCTGATTTGCTCAAGACTGGATTATTCCAACGTCTTTTATCTGGGCCTGCCAGAATATCTATTGCAGCGGCTGCAAGTTGTTCAGAATGCGGCCGCGAGGGCCATCTATGGTCTAAATAGGTGAGCCAGTGCTGCTGACCTGTTGCAGTCACTTCATTGGCTGCCTATCCGGAAGCGGATTGCCTTTAAGGCTTTGACCCTGGCCTATAAGGCCCTTCATGCTGTGGGAGCAAAGTATCTCCAAAGGAAACTTGCCTTTTACCATCTGGCTCGCTCTCTAAGGTCAGAATCTCTGTTTCTTACGGTGATTCCGCGAGTAAAAAGAGCTCGCATTGGAGGCAGTTCCTTTGGGTTGCTGGCGCCACAGTTGTGGAACCCTCTGCCATTGACATTGAGTGGTGCCACTAATTTACTTGCCTTTAGGAAGGGCCTTAAAAGCTGGCTTTTTGCCCTTTAGGCCATCACCCCTCTGTTCTGTTTCTTTTATTCTGATTTTTCATCACTGTGTTGTGTTATTCTGTTCTAGGTCTCAATAAAAGCGCCGGGACACTCTTTTTGAGTAGCCGTGCGCTATATAAAACCAAATATAACATAACATAACTTCTGTAAATATAAATGGATAGAGCATTCTGTCTGCTCCCAGCATACGACACTTAACAGGGGGGTTGCTATCCTGATAGGAAAGGGAGCAAATAACTCTATCAACTCCATGTTAACAGATTGCTCTGGCAGGTGGATCTTGGCACGGGTAACTCTGGGAGGGACCGAAGTCACTCTGGTGTCCTATTATGGCCCTAACCAAGATGACCCAACTTGCCTTCTCAAGGTACAGGCCAAACTGATAGAGGTTACAACCCCAATACTAATTGGGGGTGATTTTAATGTGCTTCTTAACCCCACCCGTGACAGGCCAAATCACAGTAGATATGCAGCAGCTCCACAAACTAGGCGAGCAATGATCAATATGATTCACAATCTTGGTCTGGTTGATGTGTGGGAAGCTAAAGCAGGATTGAGGTCTGGGTTCACATACTTTAGTAAAAAGCACGGCCACTCCTCGAGAATACATTATATCCTCACAGACAGAGCCAGCTTAGAAAATGTGGTACATATCTCTATCCTCCCATCTATCCTTTCGGACCATGCACCTATAACATTGGTATACACGGGAAGTACAGTTAAACCCCCTTCTCGGTGGACACTAAACAGAGGTATGCTGCGGGATCAGGAGTTAATCAGTAATATAAGGGAATCTACTGTTAGCTTTTTTCTAGACAACGCAGGGTCAACATCTCCCGATTATGTATGGGATGCCTTTAATGCCTATATTCGAGGGGTATTCCATAGTTTGATATCTTCGAAAATTAAACAAGATAAGTAGGAATTCCAAAAAATGGATACGGAGATATCTAGATTAGAAAACGCTAGGATACACTCCCAACCTGAGACAATCCACCTAATTCTTAAAGAATTAGATCAAGTTCGGTCTGAGTACAGAATTAAGTTGGAAGGAAAAGTGAAAGCTCAATGGGAGGTACATAGAATGGAGAATTATGAATATGGAGAAAGAGCAAGTGCTACCCTAGCTTGGAAGATCAAAACCGATAGAGCAAAAAACAATATTAATAAATTAATAATTGATGAGGTTGGCACAACGTCAAGTAAACACGAAGAAATGCAGCAATGCCTCCTCTCTCTATTCTCCCAACTATATAAAGAAGAGGCCGTACCAGACATTGACAGTATCCAAACATGGTTAAACAATAAGGCTTTACCATCACTGACCAGGGAAAGCCTAGAGATGCTTGAAAGTCCGATCACTGAGGAAGAAATCAGGCTTCATATTAAAAAGATCAAAGACAGATGCCATTCCAGGTGAAGTCTATAAGATTCTTGACGAGATAATTATTCCTAGATTGTATGAGTTATTTAACTACATTTACTCATCAGAGGGGGGAATCCCTCCTTCCTGGAAAGAAGCAACCATCATGCTTATCTTAAAACCGGGAAAAAATCCCTCAAAGGCGGATTCTTACCGGCCAATCTCCCTGCTAAATGCAGATTATAAGATCTTTGCTAGCATTTTGGCAGGGAGATTGGTCAGGGTGGTTCCACAACTAATAGGAGTGGACCAAAAGGGATTTATCCCAGGACGCTATATACAGGAACAGACATTACAACTAATAGGCTGTATAGACCTGGCAGTTACACGAGCAGAGCCCCTTGCAGTAGCAGCATATGACGCAGCCAAAGCGTTCTATCGCGTCACCTGGCCCTTTCTTTGGGAAACACTTAGAATAATGAGATTCGGCACAGCGTTTATAAGATTTCTAGTTAAATGCTACAAGGGGGCTTCGGCTGCTATCCTTTTAAATGGGATATTAACATCAAGATTCGAAATTGAGAGGGGTACACGCCAGGGGTGTCCTATTTCACCCCTGCTTTTCGATATATATATATCGAACCCTTAGCGCAAGCACTTAGGCTAGATCCCCCAGATTACCCCCTTTTGCGTGCAAGACCTTAATATCAAACTTGCCCTATATGCAGACGATCTGTTAATCTACACTAGTAACCCCGCTGCGGTTATGCCTAAAGTGGAGGATATTTTAAGCGAGTTTCGACGATACTCGGGGTATGCAGTTAATCCGGCAAAGACGGAGATAATGTGTTGGGGGTTGAAGGATGGGAAAGGAGTGCCAGCTCTGGTTTTAAATATCTGGGAACTAATATTGAGCAGGACCTGGCAAATATTCCTTCGATAAATCTGAGGAGAGTCTTAAAGGAAATTGATAATCTCTTCCTTAGGTGGAGGAATCTTCCACTCACAATATATGGCCGAGTGAACATAGTCAAAATGGTAATTTTGCCTAAATTAAAATATCTCTTCAGCGCCATCCCCCTCGATTTCCCTGGTAAACTTCCTGGGAAAATCCAGAGTAAGATTGGCAGCTTTATTTGGGCTAATAAAACCTCCAGACTATCGTGGAAGAAGTTAAAGAGAAGGTTAAGCAAGGGGGATTTAGCACTACCAGATATCCTCTGTTACTGTCTTACATTCCAGCTTAAAAATATCCGATGTCTACTGATCAGCCCCACTGATAATAACTGGGGAGGGTTTTTAAAGCCATGGTAAATCAGGAGGGGGGAGGCTGGATTTTTATATAAGTTCGGGGCCCCCAAGTTCTTCAAGAGAGTGCGCTTAAAGGTGATTAGATCTGTACTTAACACTTGGCAAAACCGTAAAGTAAGGTGGGGGATAAAATACTACTCAGACTTCGCCCCTATCTGGAACTCCCCCGGACTCCCTGACTGTTTAAAAGATAGCTTGGCTATCCCAATAGAGCGCGCTGGTATACGGATATGGTCTTATATAATATCTACAGATGGAGTTCTACCCTGGGAGGTTTTGAGAGCAAAGATTGGCAATTCCTTTTCTCGTTTTAAATATCTAAAACTTTGCTCATGGTATGCAGCAGAAAAAGTGAATATAGGTGGGAACTATGAGGTAGAGTTAAAACTCCAAAACCCGGCTCCCATGAAAAAAGAGGTCGGGATATGGTATAGAGACCTACTAGATAGAGAAGATATTGAGCTCCCTCCACCATATCTTGTTTGGGATTCATCTATATTGAAGAACAGCTCTACTGAGTTTTACTTCCTATCTATTAACAATTTATATAAGTTTGTTAAGTCTGCTTCTTTGAAGAAAAATTATTTTTTCACTATTAATAGGTTGTATTATACCCCCCAAAAAATCGCTACGTTTGCTCCAGATCCATCCCCCAGATGCCCTAAATGTGGTATAATAGCAGCAGATGATCTGCATATGTTCTTTGAGTGTACTCAGCTAAGGGACTATTGGCAGAGCATAGAGTTGGCTTTGTCTGGAATTTTCGGCATAGGGATCGCTCTAGATCTAGTTTTGGTCATATTTGGTCTGAGCCCATCCCTCATAAATCACCTATCCAGATCACAAATGGGCCTATTTCTTTGCCTGATCTTGTTGGCCCGAAGGGAAATCTGTATATTGTGGAAAGATCCGGCACCCCCCAGCATACGAGAAGTGGGTCCGGGCGGCACTTAACATGGCGAGTCTTGATAAAAGAGAAGGAAACATCTGGTCGCCACTGGTTTGTTGGGGTAAGGAACTGAGACTGGCGTAGGACAGTCCGATGATTACACCAAGCCTCGTGCAAAGAAGTTGGCCTGGTGGGCCCGAAAGCGAATGCAGCAACATGGACCGAGGGCGTTCAGTATCAATAGGGTCTTTTATCTTATGATGGCAGACGCTTACGGTGCTTTGAGGACAAAAATAAAACCAATGAGGGTGGTGAGCGCTTGTGAACTGAAGATTCTGTTGCTATGGGGACTGGAAAAAGAAAATGGCAAAAGGCCACACCTTGTGTCGAGGTTCGGCGGTGAACAGCCCAAGGCCATAAACACTGAGATTTGTGGCTATGGATAAAATGGGCAGGTTGTTTTTAAAAGCTATATTCTGCATTCAGAGTCTGCTGGCCATGGCAAGAGTCATATTCAATGGACTCTGGAACCATAAGGAGTTGTGCAAGGCTCACTATCCAGAGCCCGCTGCTCACTGCCAGAGGTCATGTGCAGTTGGCTGTAGGGCTGTGTGGCAGAATGGAAAGGTTGACCACAGGACTTTCCCTCCATCAAGTGTTTACATTGCATGGCCAAATGTTGCAAGCAATAGCCACTGCCATTAATTAACTGGGGCAAACGCCACACTCTGTATTCTGAGCCTTCTGTGCACTTTCAAAGGTCATGTACAGCTGACTACGGGTCATTGCATCGGGCTACAGGACTCAGTCACAGGTCATTCTTTTTACCCGAAGACCACTGTATCAGGCTTATAGGGGTACAGGCCTGGCATCAGGAGCTGGACAAAGGCCGTACTTTGAAACCACATCCAACTTTGGAGTGGATAATGAACAAATATTTCTGCTATAGAAAAGGGTAATATTGGTAATGTTCTATAATTTGTAAACTGCCGCAAAACATCTTTAGAATTCAAAATAGATATTACACCGGACGAATTCAACGTGAAGATGATGGGAGTACTCTCCCGATACAATAATATTTTATTCCTTCTGTGAAATCCTTAATTTATGGAGCCTTTCTTGAGTATTCCTAATACCCTATGAAGATTGACAATATACTGGAATGCTATTGAGATATTTGTGACAGAATCGTTTCTATTGCCCTGAAGAAGTCATTGGGAGACTCTTCCCGTGACGAAACACGTGTTGGCTTTGTTTTTTGGCTACGCTCGTTGTGCATTATAGTACTTATGAAATATGGAATGATGAACTTCTAATCACTTGAAGAAAAAGAGAAAAAAGAAGAAGAAAATAAAAAAAGACTGCTAAAGAATCTGAAAAGCGAATATTTGGATTTGGTTTTTCTTCTTTTTTCTTTACAATATACTGTTACTTGTGGAATTGTGCTCGGGGACAATATTTATTTTCTTGTACCCTCTGTTTACAGAGAAACCGTGTGGACGTTAGTGGCCGTTTTTCCCCTGTTCCCTTGAGCCACTGATTTGAGGCAAGATAAGAGTAAGTGGTGTTGCGCAATATCAACCTAGCCACCAATCTATAACTGTTTTGATCTTTAGAATTCATTTCCATTGAATGTTCAATGTTCACAATGCACAAATATATAGCTAATATCCAGGTAAATTTTCACAGAAGCCTTTCTCTATTTGTACTCATATTAGAGGTGTAGATTTATTCAGCTCCTTAACAGGAATGGCAGTTTTGAAAACAATTTTTTTCACATTTTAATTTATCTTCAATAATGTATCTAAAATATATATTTTAATATATCTTCAAGAAATAAAAAATCTGTGCAAAATTAACAAAATAATCAGTGGCGTAGCTAGACCTTTTGCCACCCGTGGCAGTCACTGTGGTTGTCGCCCCATGACAGCCGCAGGCACAGCGAAGAGCGGAGGGGGCGGGAGGGTGGTGTCGGGTAAAAGTGCCAACCCCCTTGCTATGCCACTGAAAACAATGGCAACGGTTAAGCATGGAAAATCATACAAAAGTATCTCCAGCATAAAAAGAGTGAACAATGGAAGAAGGTCAACATGACTAGTCTCAAATGCAGGTTCATTATTATTTTTAAATTGGTCCTTCTACACTCCAGCTGAGGTTGCTTTGCAGATGAAGGCACGGATCACTGTAAGCAGGAGAAGTCTTTTTTTCCTTTGTTCCTTTCGGCTGCATTGAAAACTGGTTCTGTCAATGAGTTCTTTTTCGTATGAAATTTTAATCCGGAGCTCCTATTAGGTATACAGTGATGCCAAGCCCACACGTCTAATGAAACTGTACTGGCGAAAGTGATTGTGCTAAAGGTGCCCACATTGGTACCCGCATTTGCCATGAGACAGCTCCTAATAACTGGGTATGCAGATTGCTGTCTGATATTTGAACCTGGTGACCAATGGATTGGGGCAAGAGGTATTAACTGGTTGGTAAACCTGGCAGTATTTGTCACACTTTTGTACTTGGCCCTGGCAAACACTGTTATGTGGCTTATATTGATATAAAATATTGTTTCCCCGTATGCAAGATAGGCCCATCTCTAAAATCTTTTGTCAGTGTGTCTGTCAGCTTTGTGCTATTCCTAGGGTTTTCTCTCATGTGTTATTGAGGTTTGAATCCTAGATTCTTGCAAAAGCATTCATGTTCCCTATGATGCAGAAATTCATGTGGTTCATCTGATTGTTTGATGGGCTGGACACTGCGAGAAACAGCGTTGTCTGTCAATTTTTCATACTGGTTAAATTGTTGAGAAAAGGTGTCAATCCTCTTTAATAAAATGTGTTATGGCTGCTTGCACGTATTAAATTAATCCATCTGGTGACTTATGTTCTTGGCACCTACGTGTGAAGACTTTTTCTCTGCGGCTGGCCAAACTTGTGGGTTAAATTTGTAGGTTTTCTGAGCCACATCTGCAGTTGCTGGGATGCAGCTGTTTCGTATGGCGTTTACAGCATTCATTATCTTCTACTAAAGGTGTTGCAGGGATTCTGGTCCTACACAGAATTGTGCACAGAGACACAGGAGCTCAGTGAATTGTGGTGGACCAAAAAACTCACCTCAGTACCTAGAAAACCTAACTGACTAGCATCAATGTCACATTAGCTCTTCGTCCTATAGCAAAGGAACCAATGATTAGAAAACCCAGAACATGCAACTTAGGTTATACTCAGGAATGGTGGAAAGCCAGAACACTCTTTCATTTGTTATTCTCATACCAGTCCACAACAGGAGTAAAAAAGAGACACAGGAAAGGTTAAAATATGTATTTTAACAACGTGCTCTAAGATGCAGTATCTTTGCTAACATAAGCAGACATATGATTAGAAATAATATTATCAGCATTGTTACAATTCCATAAAACACAAAAGGAGAAATCATATTACACTGATGGTGAAAACAGGTCTTATAGCGCCTAGTATATCACCATCCCTAGCTAGGAACTATGTTTTATAACATATAGAAGGTCTCTTAGGCTTGTGTGGGGGACCCCATACCTCCAAGATCAGCAAGAGTGAATCACATCAGGATCTGCAAAAGCTCTCTGGAAACAAAATTCTTCCAAGTGCCCCAAATCATGCCTACAGTGCAATATTAAAGGCGCCAGAATCTCTGTTGGCTTGCAGCTGCATGTATGATATTTCTAAAACATGAGGCCATCAGCCCAAACAACAGCTACCTTGTTATGATAACCTTGGAGGCTTTATCACTAACTGTGCAGACTAGGGTCGCGATGTAAGTCTAGGGATTGAAGAACCATTTATACCCACTTAATGGGTCTCGGTGGCTGGGGAAGCGCCCAAGTCTTCCATACCTTCTTATATAGAAAAAGGAGACACAGGAGTCTTCGTCTGCAGGAGGAACCAAGTTTTAATCAAATAGCCCGGGCTATGGAACAGAGTCCCAAGCTCGTCGGAGACAAGACAGAGGAGGCTGCTGCTTCACTCTGCAGCTTACATGCCTTACATTTCCCACCTTAAGAAACCAGTTTGGGTGGGGGCCTGGCACCCCCGAGTAAAAATTTAGTTAAACCATTCTTTGTTCAGGCAGAACGGGTGCTGCAACAGATGATACAAAAGATTACAAACAGGTCTTGCAAAACAGGATATGTACGTGAGAGAACAGACAGATCTTGAACAACAGGATATGTGAAAGAAACAAGTTCTGGGACGGTGGCGTGGCCAAGTCTTGCGAAACAGGATGGATGTGTGCAGGAGTTCAGTCCGAGAGTGCTGAGGCCAATTCTTTGTTCACTTTTTGAAATTGGCTCAACCACAAGGAGCAGGAAGAGCAGGTTGGTCGTGACAGTTAGAATTTCATCAGAAATCAGCAGAAACTACCAGGAGGTTTGTGCAGAGGTGTTTGACATGAAATGGCAATGCAAAAATAATGGAGTCCTGAAACAAAATAAATGCTGACAAGAAGGACACTTTTCCTCAGGATGCCGAAAACAAGCCTTTCTCATGTGAAGTAATTCACGCAGCCTAACTTACAACAAAAGCTATATGCAGTGTCTTGTGCTAAAAGCAGCAAAAGGTAAAATGGTGTTTAAACTTCTAATAAGTCTATGCTAACGTAGCAATGTGCGCAACAAGGCCCAGCCCTCACTACACCCTCCCTTAATCGGAGAACGCACAAGAAGTGGGGGAAATTTTTAGAACACAGAGTGCAAGCTCGAATGAGACAGAACTAAGTTCAAAATTTCGCCAAACTGGATATTTGGGAGTAAATCCGAATTAGTAACCACAAAAATTCAAAAACCCAACAGGGGTTGTATAGTGTCATGTGCATGTAATGCGTAGAAAAACAAAATAAAATGAAGAGAAAAAAATTCATGAGTCCAGTTCGTGGCTATGAAGCAGAAAAAAGTTGTCACTTCAATCCAACAACGTATAGGCACAGTACGTTGCAACTGCCTCCTATAGGAAATCGTTGTTATCGTCAGTGAACATTTCAGCAAACCAATTCAGTAATGGAAAAGAACACACATGTTCCTCAACAGCCGGAGCCTCTAGCACCATCAGAGGTCAACTCAGGTGCTCTTCAAGATAACTGCGTGCCAGGAAGTCATGGGCTGCAGTCCATATATTCCAATTACCTAGGACCCCATGAGCCACTGCGCAGGCCATAATCCCGACACCAGAACAGTCTAGTTCATGAGCAACTAAGGGACTCATTAGTAGCTCTTAATCCGGGTTAGGAGACACTGTATTGCAGAGACACAAATCCAGAGCCCAATCAAAACTGCAATCCAGGCAGTGAAAAACTGGCTGCACGTATGTAAAGTACGAGAACCGAAAAGATAAACCATATGCCACACTCAAAGTAGCCAGAGGCAGCGATCCAAAATATTCAAGCATCCGGTTACGAAGTTGGAGCAGCTGGGGCAGGTTGTCGTGGTGCACTGAATGTGCAACCATTTTGGAGCATGCAAATTAACAGCAGAACACCGGCAGCCAAGGCGAAAATTAACAGTAAACCGCAGAAGAGGCTGGAAAAAATAGAATGAAAAAATGCTGGTATCACACCAAATATAGTTTGGAATGAAGTCACAAGGCCAGAACTAACCACTTTCAAAAAGTGCGCCAAGCCTGAGGTCGACGAGGCATTGCATATAGTGTGAATCAATGCTCCGAAATGCAGGGGGAGATCAGTATTTAGTAAGGCATGTACCTCGGTACGAGTATTAGCCACGTGAAGGACGAATGTTTCACACACAGATGTAAGGGCGACTTTTTTTGAGACAAAAGGGCCATTATTTGACTCATATTGTTGAACTTTGCTGTAAGGGTCGGAATGGAAGGCCAGATGGATATATTGAGCTTCCCATGCGGAGGAGGAAACAGCACATTCTTACAACAAACTACATGTTGGGAGACAGTCACTATGTACGGTATCCCTGCCAGCATACCACAGCAATCTTCATTATTTAATAATAAATAACTACCATTCACTAACAACGTGAAAGTAGGTGTAATAGCCGGGGCGGTGTACCTTTTGAAATACAGGCCAAATTCGGGGCTTCTGAATTACACGAGCCGTGCAATTGTATATTCCTACAGACTGTAGCGTAGTTCCTATTTTCCCAATAGGCCCTGCGCATTGGAATAACATAAACAGTAGTATCGACGTAGAAGTGTGGATCTTCCAGGCCTCTACTGACTATGCTAAACTTAATTGGGTTTGTTACCAACTAGCTCAGAGGTCACTGGAAACTTTCTTGACTGAAATGATCAGCTTCCCTGGCACAGACAAGAAGGGATTCAGTTTTCCAACAACCGTGCAACATGACAACTTTGCTCCTCAGATCAAGAGTCAATCTCTAGGGTTGTGTGAAACAATAGACAGTTATTTTACTCAGTCAGGTTGGTGCAGTTTACCTTCACAATATGTAGAGAACAGAGAGACGGGCGTTTGTCAATAAAAAGTTAACATTTATTGAACAGTCTTTCTTCTCGTACAAGCGAAATGAATTGCCACAATTGCAAGACTTGTTATGATAAAAGGTACATACAGTAAGATAAGTATTGCGAAATAATACTGTAAAAGCATTGATATGGTTTCTTAGCCATACAATGGTTTAAAAGTAATAAAACATATATACATTCATATATACAATAGGCTAAACTACTCAACTGGTGCTTCTAACTACGCCTACCCCAGTGTACCTGACCTAAGCCTAATACTTGGGAGGGGAGTAAGTAAGTAGCTTTAAGTTAAGTTGGTTTTGCCAAGGTTTGCTTCGAGAATTCTCTCTCAAGGGTTTAGTCAACACCATACCTCTGGAATAGAATGATGGAGGTCTGGTATCTCCCTCAGGGCTCGATATCCCAGTCACCCGCAAGGGTAGACCAGAAATGCTGGAGCTGGATTTCTCGGCAGGAGAAAAGCAGCGTCTCTTCTTCAGCGCGTCGAGGAGGAGAAGGAGGGGGGGACAGCGTCCGCGGGCAGCTTGCATCTGCTGGGCTCTTTGCAGGGGACGGCTGTTCAGCTCCTAGGTTCACCACACCATCGTTCGCTAGTTAGCAGCGATAGCAGTAGCGATAGCAGCTATGGTATCATCAGCATGACAGCTTCTTCAGCAGCAGCGAAGATAGCAGCGATGGCATTGAGGCAGCTAGCATTTGCTTAAGGCAACGTTGGTAATATTTATACCTGAAAGGTGCCTTGTTTGACGTAAGTTTGCTCGACATAAGACGTCAATAAGATGTCACTAGGAAGTGATCGTCTATCAGTGCTCATTAGAGTTCTATTACTAATCAAAACACAGCAAGCGGGGATTTCCAGGTTTGCTGAGTTTTTATCTTGTTGAAGAACTCAGAGTGTTAATCTAGGAATCTCAGATAGTAACTTCTGCTCTGTCATTGCACTAATTGGTTGCAAAGGAAGTGGCAGAGAAAGCTATTCTGGAATGTGGCTCTGTTCGTGTGAGGCCAGAGATGAGTTTCTGAATATTGCACTTGAACGGTTATGCCAATATAGGGAATAAATGGATTTATAGCCGAATAGGGGCATAAGGTCACAGTATCGATCAGGATCCTAGATTAGAACGCTACACCCACTCCACGAATTCATGTCCATCAAATTACTAAAACTAGAGCAATAAGATGCATGTGTAACAGTGCCCACCCCAAAATACATATATGCATTTGAAATAGGCGTATATTGTAATATGTGAAATTTAGGTACTGTACGTTTTCGAAGCATAGAAATCATTCAAAAATTATTGCATATGAAATCAATGAACGATTATGCAAAAGAATTACACATGAAATATCTCTGAAACAGAAGAAGGGCGAGATAATTTCATCACATATAAATACATTGCAATAAATGTGCTAGAGGCTGGTGTAAGTTATTATGTCTCTAGATGTGTTTAGAAATAGAAGTTGAAGCTTCTGTTCTCTAAGAAGAGTTTTTACTTTAAGCAAAGAATTTTTCGTGCCAAAAAAGGGTGAATATTAAAAAGTGTTCAATTCAAAAGAATTATTGCTTGAACGGGGAAATTAGAGTTCCAATGCTTTTAGCAGTTTTTGTTGTTCAAAACTGAAGGCCGAATTCAGAGTTCATGGGAACGCTGTGTGTCGGAAAGCTTCTCCAAAGTTATTATTTCTGTTCGGGTGAGAACATCATATCAGACAGGCTCCCAAAGAATTGATCTACAAAATCAGGTGACAGTTCGACCAAATTCGATAGTGCTGTAACTTGGCAAGTGTGAGAATGATTGCTGTCATCATAGTCGGGATCAGCAATGCTCACAGATGGTCGTACCTGGTTGATGTTGCTTTTGTCACTCGCTCCACTGTTACCACCTAGTCGTAGCACAGGAGTCTCAACGAATGCCGTCATCAGGATTGGTAGACGCTGGGGACAACACAATGCGTGAGCCGTTATCGGACTGAGCAAAGTATCGACGTCCATTTGTACTGCTGATGGAAGTGAAAGACAGATGTCCAATACACACTCATCTCCGCATAGCATACATCGAAGTACCGGTAAGATACAGTTCTGCCATACAGGTCTGAATGAAAGGAACCAGGTCATGTTTAGATCTCTCAGCCTGGCCAATCCAAGGACTCTAGTTATTCTGTTCCGGTAGCGGATTGCTAGGATTGTCTCTTCCATTCCCATAGGAGCTATGTCTGAGCTTTGGCTTGCCATAACGAAGCAGAAGGGTCAAAAATAAAATCCCTGCTACAAGTACCAAAAATAGGGGTATGCCGCCAAAAACAGAGTGGACAAAATTTGGAACGATTCCCAGAATTGCTTGAAATGGTGTTAGCAGTCCCGTAAAAATCGTCTTAAATATGCCTGGGATGCCTGTGGCACTAGACATGTTAAGGAGTTGGCTAAGCATTTCTACGAAATGCACGGGGCAATTTGTTGATAAAAGGTCATGAACCTCCGTAGCTGTCCTTGCAACTAGAAGATCATACGTCTCTATTGAGGACGTTATGGGCACTGTTGTCTGCAAAAGCACAGACTTCATTTTGCTTAAAGTATCAATTTGTATAGAATAGAGATTCAGACGAGGCCAGATGGGAGTCTCTGTGTCTACAGGCCCGCTCGGAAACAATGATTGCATACAGCATTTGACCATGGATGTTACTCTTACTAGATAACTTTTCCCTGGCACAAGGCCACAACATCTGTGATCCGTTCTAAGAATGTAACTCCCGTTAGCAAGTTGCATAAAGAAGGGCTCTATCTGAGCTGCAGGTGTGACTAGCTGGTGGCATGAAAGGTTGTTAGAATTACCTTTACAGGCTCCGTGTAAATTAATACCCTGGCACAAAAGTATACCGCTTAGTGAATGTTTACAGTTTTCACCACTAAGAAATACATTTTTGTCGCTGTCACTGTAGCATGAATGTGTGTATGGTAATTTCCATTCTGATTTTACATAACCTTTACCCATTCGTTCATACTGGCCAGTAGGTATGTATTCAAGGCACTTTTTAAATCGGAAAGTTGTTATCGGAATTGTGATAATTCCGTGTATTATCCATTCAATGACAGGACTCTCTGACATTGTCAATGGTAATCTCTCAAGTTTTTCGATGCTCAGGATTGTATAGTCTGCTCCTTTCTGTGCCAAACTGATTTGTTTATCAGTAAGGTTAAAAATGGAAAATAATGACGTTGTGTTGATTAAATGCCAAGGCACATAGCCTGAACGAAGATTTTGCAGCGTCCAGCCTAATTGTACAATAGAACGTAATTGAGATTGGCCATGCTGTAACATTAGCAAGTCTCTGTCTATTATGTCAAAGGCAGAAGATACAATGTTGTCCAACGAATATATTCTGGAGGACAGAGTCATTAACCCATTGTCCACTACAGAAAGTGATTTCTCCAAATTAATACGATCAATTTCTCGTATTTTTTCTGCTGTTTCAATTTGTGTGACTTTCCAAGCCTCGTTGTACGCAGCATAGATACTGGTCGCTATGAAACGCTTTTGACGCTGTTTGCGTGGTCCAAGAATGAAATCGCGCAAATCAGCACCATCTTTTAGTAAAGACAAGTGTTGCTTAATTTCAGCCAGTGTGGATGTTCCTAGCCATTCAAGGCAGAGTTTCCCTACACTGTATGTTGTTACTATCCCTGAATGTTGTCTCTGGGAGTATCTAGGGTCTTGTCTGGTCATTTTTAACCCCTGTGTTTTGTTCAGGAATCTATCTTGACAGCTGTTTGTGTCAGTAGGCCAGATTAACCACTTATTCCAATCAGGATGTGTTCTTTTAAAATGTAAAATTTGTGATACGTCTATCTCAATATCTGTTGTTGTATTCTCAGGTATTGGCTTTGGAATAGACGGTTTGTTAAGGTCTTTGATCTTAGCTAGGCCAAGACAAGATGTTTGGTGTACTGTGTCATTTAAAAACATCATTTGTTCTGGTATCATGCAGGTTCTGAATAGTGCTTCAAGGCCTTGTACCTGCCAATCTTTTGTACCCCAAATAGTTTTTGTTTCAATGTTATTTTTCCAATAATCAAAACCAAATGTCATCATTTTTTCATAAAATGCTTCTGAATATATAAATTTAGAATTTGTAAGCATTGTTTTCATTCCTGTTTTATCTAACAGTTTGTAATAAAACGTTTCTGCATCACTGGTGTTAAACCCTGAAAAGTATTTGAATTTCTCAAAAAATGCTTTAGAACTGCTTTTAGGTGGTGTAGAACAATGTTCCCATTGATTATACTTAAAAACATTTCTAGGCTGTGCAGATTTATGCAAATAATGATCGCCATAATGAGTGTAGCAGAATAATTGCTCATAACTAGATGAACCTTGTAAGTAATCATGTTCCGTGAATCTAGCTGACATTACTAAATCAGACATCATGTCATTAATACTGTTAAAGTCCCAATCATCAGAGAATGTACTAGGTTTTACAAAGTCACTTAAGGAAACCTTCAGTTGATGAGGATACTTCAGGATCTCGACCGGACCATAGATCTCATAGTCAGTTTTCTCCCATACTACCCCACCAGGTATTGGAATTGCAGTGACATTTACTGTTGATAGTTCTCTTTTCTTCACGTGGGATGATCTGTGTGGTTTGAGGACTAGGTTGATGTTCTGACTTGCTGTGTCCATTCAATTGTAATAAACTTTCCTAAAATTAAAACTAAAATTAGGCATAGTAGGAGTATGAATACCCCTGCAATAATCCAATGCTCAATCAACGGTGAATCCAGATATAATTCTTGGATTTGTTAAAGGAGTCCTGCTGTATTTTCTTTTGAAGTCTTTTTTGTTTCTGGCATCACTTCGGGGTCGTTTTGATCTTCAGAGAAGTTGTCGAAGTTGATGAAATAACCAGAGGCAGTTCTGTCAATTGTTGGGATTGTTCTTTCAATTTGTCTTTCGGTAGCACTTTCTGATGCCACATTATTGTAGACTGGGGTTTCTTGACGAACTGTTTCAATCTGTGTCTCAAGAGGCACGAGTTCCATGGCATTATTGCATAGTCCTTCTCTGTGCACTGCAGGCTGATCGAATGTGATTAGTCTTTCAGTTTGAACCTCTTGGATTGTTCCAAGTTTGGGTATTCTGTTGTTTCTTGGGAGTCCACTGGGCCTACTGTTGATTATAGGCCACATGGTTGTGGTTTTACCAGGTCGATAGACACGACTCTGTTCTCCTTTTTACCAGCAAGGGGCGGTAGTACTACTGATCTTGTTCCGGTGACAGCCAAGACAGGTACTGCTTTTCTGTAAGAAGGCCCAAATTCCTTCTTCACCGCGATTTTTTCTCTGACTAGATCCCCAATCTTTGGAATCCAGACAGGCCTTGCTGGGGCTGTTGCTTGTGGTGCCTCTTCAGTGGTATCAGGCTGTTGCTTTAACTTTATGTTGCTTAAGGATTTTCTTGTTTCATTCAGTTCCTGTAAAACAGCCAAACGATCTTTGATGTCAAAGTCTGTTTTCTTATCTTGTACCACTGATACCTAACTATCTAAGTCCTGAATTGTCATTCTAATTCCGAACAATAGCTCGTATGGGCTGAAACCTTTTAGAGATTTTCTTGGCAAATTGTTAAGACTGGTCTGGACACTTATTAAATGTTTGACCCACCCAGCGCCTGAACCTAATATCTTCGCTGTTATAGATCGCTTTATGTCCCGGTTTTTTCTTTCAACCACACTATTCCCTTCGGGGTGCGACGGACAAGAATACCGCAACCCAATTCCCATGCTGGCCATGGCCTCCTTATAAGCTCGAGAGCTGAAAGCAGGACCCTGGTCAGAATGGAACGTGGTAATTGCGTATGTGCCGATAAAGACTCACAAATCTTTTATAACCGTTCTAGCGTCAGCCGAGCGCTGGAGGCCATATTTTTTAAGTGTGTTTAGCCTTAACTATTAATAGGATGCAGGATGGGGTGTAGGCAGCGTTACGCTGTTTCTGATCGGTAGCCGGTAGCATTGTTCACTACTGCGATCCCTATTGCAGTTTTCACAGTTGTTTGCATATATTTGGTGTTGTACACTCATTCCCGGCCACCAGTATACTGATTGTAATTCAGTCAGGGATTCCTTGATCTTTCTGTGCCTAGGACCCAAACCCATGTGTGCGTCTGCTATTAAAAATATTCTCCTGTTCATTGTTTGGAATTACCCTATCCCCCACTCCAGGGATTCGAGCAAAAGGAACGGAGTTTGCATCGATTACGTATGCATAATTGAGTGGATAGTTCACGGGCAGTGCTGCACAGTCGCCTTTTACGGTCATTTTTACTGCCAGCATGGTTTCCCCGTCTATGTATTTTTCTGTACGCTTTTTTGTTTCTACGGAAGCCGGTTTAGTTGCTTCCGCTATGGCTGTATTAGCCAATGAATTCCCTGCAACGTGAACGCCATCACGTTGAAGACTCTGTGCGTGAATCACGTGAGTCTTTTGTAGTTCTTTATGTAAAAGAGCTACCTGTTTCCAGAGCAATTTATGCTTTATTGTGGCACCTGTGTCATCTTTGTAGTCGTTTTCAATCCACCTCTGCAGTTTATTATTGTAAGAGTTGACGCAAAAATGAGAATCGCACACGATAAGTGTGGGGAATTCACGTTCTGCATTTTCGAGCGCCATCTTTAAACATCTGATTTCAGCTCTTCGAGCCGAACAGTTTCTCAATGATTCAGTTTTTGTTACTTTCGGCCTGAATTTACCGCACAGCTACCGACCTTTAACAATCGCACAGGCTGCATCGTAGGATTTGCTCTCTACGTTAAAATGCTGTACAAATCTATCTGTATAGATTATACAGGTGTATTGTGGAAGAGGCAGAAGTTCGATTGGCAGAGGATATTCTTCTTCATATTCTAAATCATTCAGTTCTTCAAATTGTGGAGCGAAATAGTATCTCACATCTTCCGCTTCTAGAGAATCTACCCACTGTAACCATTTCGGATCCAGTGACACTGTAGGCAGGTTTACTGGGCTGAATAGCGCCTCGAAGGCGGATTCCGCTGTGAGGATATTAATCTGTTTGCCGTGTGCTAGTTCTCTTTCATTTGCTAATGCAATTTGCACTGCTTTCACAGTTCTTTCTGTGTGACTGAATGTTTTTTCTACTTGTATGTACAAGTGAGATTTAATTGAAATTGGTACCTTTTCACCCTCATTAGAGGTTAGGTACGTGAATCCGCATCCTCCTGGGATGACTCGGATTACAAGATCGCGTGTATTGTCACGTGTGTCTAATTTTGTTTTAGCTAACATGTCTGTTTGCAGTGATCTCAAAATTTCTGTGTGTTTCTGAGTCCAATTGATTTGTTTAAAATCAGGTTTAATTAGTTCGTAGAGAGGTTTAACCCTCTCCGCGTAATTTAGAATGTAAGTTCTTCCGAAATTCAGAAAACCTAGAATGGATTGTAAATTCTTCAGCGTTTTTGGAGCTTGGAGTACAGTGCACTTCTCTAAGAAGTTGTCCGCTAGGCTTTTTCCTTCACTTGATAATTCGTACCCTAAGAATAGTACTGTCAGATGGGCAATTCGAGACTTTTTAAAGTTGAATTTGTAACCCTTTGCTGCGAACCCAAGTATAATGGTGTTCACTCTTTTCAAGTGAGTATCCAAGTCGTCGTCTGTGAGATAAATATCATCTACGTAAGATAATGCCTCATCATCATATATTTGTAGTAACTCTGTTACTCTAGCTGAGAATAGTCCTGGGCTGTTCTTGAACCCCTGTGGGAGTCAACAGAATTTTTTTTGCGACCCAAATGCTGAGAAAGCGGTCAAATATCTGCTTTCTGGTGCAATATTTTGACAAAAGAAACCATTAGATATGTCTAATGTCGTTTTATATTTTTTCCTAACTATGTTATTCATTAGGGCTGCACTATGCGAGTTTTGTGCTGCAAATGTTTTACAACATGCATTAAGGTGTCTGTAGTCCAAAACTAGACAATATGAATTGTCTGGCTTGGAGACAGGAAACAAAGGATTGTTCATTTGAGAGGTGCATGTTTCAATCACCCCCTGGTATTCAAGTTGATCGAAGATCTCCCTGACCTGTTTTTTAGCTTCTTGCTTAATGGGATACTGCCGTTGGGTAGTTGGTTCACTTTTTAACTGGATTTTGTGAGGAGGAGAGTCCTCATCCCATCCTACATGATTTTTATATAATGCTGGTGCCTGGGCCACTGCCCATTTCCTTGCATAAGTATACTTTTTGTGAATCGGAATGTGATTCAAGAAGGCAGGCATAATCCCTTCTTCGCCATGAGGGCACTCCCTGACAAACTCTGGGGGCCAATCTTTTTCAGCTAACAGAATATCATAGCCTTTTGAGAGTTTATCCCAAAATAGACCCCTTATTTTCCTAGTCTTATCACCCTCTATACGCAATGTTATTTCCTATATTTTATGGGGCTCGCTAAGTCTGGTGTCGGCAGTTTCAACCTGAATGTATCCATTCGTGTCCACTGTCTCCAGATGACTCATCAAGATCTTGCGGGCTATACTGATTTCTGCTGCACTGTCCAACATTGTCAATGCCCACTCCCCGTTTTTCAACTGTGTCCTCAGTATTCTCGGCATGGTTGATTACTCTAATACTGGCTACCTTCTTTTTTGGAAATTGAGATTTTTTACTCTGAGCAGGTTCCTTGTCTTTGGACTTGGTGTGCTCTCCTGGGTCTGACCGTCCTCTTCTTTCCGATTTCTGCGAAAAAGATCGAGAGGGACGTGTATCAATACTTTGATATCTATCAGGTTTTTTCAGATTATCCCTATTTCTAAGGTTATATCTTTTCTCAGAGGGCTCCCTCTGGGGAGACTGGTGTTCTCGAGTCGGAGTTCTTTCCCTCCGTCGAGGAGACCTTCCTCTGGACTGGAAAACTTTTTCCTTGGGAGTGGATTGTTTATGTCCATCCCAGCTCTTTTTAGGAGTGTTTGAATTATTTTTAATAAATAATTTTTCAGGATTTTCGAGCAGTTGGGGTTTTACTGGTTTCCCACCCAAGCTGTCTCTACCTAATTCTTCATAGCATTTCTCTATGATTCTGGCAAGCTCAACTGGCTGGTCTGTTATATCTGTTTCCTTCAACTTCTGGCGGATCGCCACAGATGCTGCTTCTCCTTTAATGTTGGCTAATAATGTAGCCGAGACCTGCTTGAAGTCTTTCAGTAATTTCATACCAAGATTTAAAGCGGGCTCTGGACCGTATTCATTTTGAATCTGTTTTAGCCCTTCTGGTATTACCGCCATAGACGGAACACCATGTGTTTTTGTGTAAATGGAAGCAAAGACTGTACCCCAAGTGTCCACAGTCCTCTATGTGTGGTGCGATTCCCATAGGAAGGCAGATGGTCAAGATTCTGTGTTTCTCTATAGGGGTAGTATCAGGAAATACTGCCTCTATTTGAGTGATTTTCTGTGCTAACCAGAAAGGAATTTGTTCCCTTTTTACGGGTGTTTTACCAAGACATGACTGTATGTTCTGTGGTGTAATTTTATTAGTGTTCCCCTGATGAGGGGTCAGCTGTGGTACATTAACAGCTGGCTGGACTGTTGCAGTCCGCATTACATATTGGACTAATTGCCTATGTATTTTAATTAGTGTTTTTAGCTGAACTAACAGCTCTTCTCTAGACATTTTTTCAATGTCCGGATGTGGTGTGTAGCTGGCTAGAACCGGCCACGTTGCTCCTGGTCTACCTAGTGGACCGAGCCTGGTAATATGATCATTATGTTTTAGGGCGCCATTAAACCAGAGCAGGTGCTCTTGGAATTTTAGTGGGATTTCAGTCTCCTCGAAAGGAGCATACTCATCCGGAGGTTTCTCTATTTTGTAATAGTGAAACTCTTTTGTTCTAGCGTTTGCCGCTGGAAAGTTTATCCATGAATAGAATACCTCTGTCTGCCGATATTCGTGTGCCTCTATCACGAAAATTACTGTACCACCTTGTGGTGTCAGTCCATTCTCTATAAGTTTTAAAGTTATAGATTTTCTCAAGTGGACCGGGATGTCGATAGCATCCGGGGTTGTCTGTAGGAGACTCGCGTCTTCCTCTATTAATAGGGTTGCCAGCCTAGCTGCTTCCCTTTCTTCTTCACTGTCTGACAATTTATAAATGCAGGCTTTGCAGAGTAGGTCTCCAAGGAGACAAAGATTAGGTGCACAATATTTTGGAACACTGTATCCTTCAATGTTGAATAAACCAGAGCTTTACATAGGAATCTCTTCCTACTGAGTTCGGGCGGATTTTAACCTTTCACCCACTCCAGACGTCTATTGGAGTATTTACGGGAGAAAGGGGTCTGTGTGAAATATGCACGACTGAGTTACTCTAACGTCTTGCGTTAGTTTATCGCCTTACCAAACATTGGGCGCCGTGTAGCGTAGTTCCTATTTTCCCAATAGGCCCTGCGCATTGGAATAACATAAACAGTAGTATCGACGTAGAAGTGCGGATCTTCCAGGCCTCTACTGACTATGCTAAACTTAATTGGGTTTGTTACCAACTAGCTCAGAGGTCACTGGAAACTTTCTTGACTGAAATAGGAAGTGATCAGCTTCCCTGGCACAGACAAGAAGGGATTCAGTTTTCCAACAACCGTGCAACATGACAACTTTGCTCCTCAGATCAAGAGTCAATCTCTAGGGTCGTGTGAAACAATAGACAGTTATTTTACTCAGTCAGGTTGGTGCAGTTTACTTTCACAATATGTAGAGAACAGAGAGACGGGCGTTTGTCAATAAAAGGTTAACATTTATTGAACAGTCTTTCTTCTCGTACAAGAGAAATGAATTGCCACAATTGCAAGACTTGTTATGATAAAAAGTACGTACAGTAAGATAAGTATTGCGAAATAATACTGTAAAAGCATTGATATGGTTTCTTAGCCATACAATGGTTTAAAAGTAATAAAACATATATACATTCATATATACATTAGGCTAAAATACTCAACTGGTGCTTCTAACTACGCCTACCCCAGTGTACCTGACCTAAGCCTAATACTTGGGAGGGGAGTAAGTAAGTAGCTTTAAGTTAAGTTGGTTTTGCCAAGGTTTGCTTCGAGAATTCTCTCTCAAGGGTTTAGTCAACACCATACCTCTGGAATAGAATGATGGAGGTCTGGTATCTCCCTCAGGGCTCGATATCCCAGTCACCCGCAAGGGTAGACCAGAAACGCTGGAGCTGGATTTCTCGGCAGGAGAAAGGCAGCGTCTCTTCTTCAGCGCGTCGAGGAGGAGAAAGAGGGGGGACAGCGTCCGCGGGCAGCTTGCATCTGCTGGGCTCTTTGCAGGGGACGGCTGTTCAGCTCCTAGGTTCACCACACCATCGTTCGCTAGTTAGCAGCGATAGCAGCTATGGTATCATCAGCATGACAGCTTCTTCAGCAGCAGCGTAGATAGCAGCGATGGCATTGAGGCAGCTAGCATTTGCTTATGGCAACGTTGGTAATATTTATACCTGAAAGGTGCCTTGTTTGACGTAAGTTTGCTGGACATAAGACGTCAATAAGATGTCACTAGGAAGTGATCGTCTACGGGTGCTCATTAGAGTTCTATTACTAATCAAAACACAGCAAGCGGGGATTTCCAGGTTTGCTGAGTTTTTATCTTGTTGAAGAACTCAGAGTGTTAATCTAGGAATCTCAGATAGTAACTTCTGCTCTGTCATTGCACTAATTGGTTGCAAAGGAAGTGGCAGAGATAGCTATTCTGGAATGTGGCTCTGTTTGTGTGAGGCCAGAGATGAGTTTCTGAATATTGCACTTGAACGGTTATGCCAATATAGGGAATAAATGGATTTATAGCCGAATAGGGGCATAAGGTCACAGTATCGATCAGGATCCTAGATTAGAACGCTACAAGACCAATGAGTGATCGGGTGTGGATGTGCAATCTTCACCTTTTAAGTAAACTTCTTTACCCTCCCTCCGGCACCTATAGGTGAATGGAAGAGACCAAACCTCATGGAGATATGCGCTACCTAATCGTTCATATCTGCTCATGGCATAGTGCTTCATGCAAGCTTCGAACTTAAACAATGGAAAAGGTAGCGTTATTAACCCATGAATAAGCCAAACTGCAGAATTTGTTTCGGCACAAAAAATGGTAACGGTTCTAACTTTTCAATATGCAATAGCGAAAATGTAGCATCTTTCATTGACATGAATTGTTGTTTAACAGTCAAATTAAAGGGCAAAAATAGCGAAGAAGTGTTCATGTAGTCCCAAGACACTTTCCCAGCCTTCAATGTTTGTAAAGTCCATGCAAACTGCATAATAGAACACAATTGATTTTGACCATGGTACAAAACTGAGACATCATCGTGCACAATATCAACGACAGAAGAAACAATATTTCCTAATGTGTAAATTCGGGAAGAAAGGGCCATATTATCAAGAAAGGGCGATACATTTTTGCCGCTTTTATCGGCAGGAATCTGCCTCTAAAGTGGCGATAATGGGCTTGATAATATGCCCTTGTGAATTCCCATAGACGCCAGGTTCTAGTTTTAAACTGGGCTTCTATGGGAATTCACAAGGGCATATTATCAAGCCCATTATCGCCACTTTAGCGGCAGTTTCCTGCAGATAAAAGTAGCAATAATGTATCGCCCTTTCTTGAAAATATGGCCCCAAGTGTGTTAATGCTATTATCTACAACTGCAAGCACTTTTTCATAATTAGCTTGATCAATAGCCCTTAACCTAGAAGCAGCTTCAATTTGTGACAGTTTCCAAACTTCGTTGTAAACAGCGAAAATCCACCTCTTGGATCTGCCTGTGGCAGGACCTTTCACAAAGTCATTCAAATCAACATCGTCAGTCAATTTAGATAAATGAAGCTTAACCGACGCTAAAGTGGAATGCTTAAGCCAGCTTTGACATAGCTTGCCTACCGAATAGGTAGTGACGGAATGATCACTTTCAAAACGGGGATCCACCCTAACCTGTGTGTAAGCCGGGGCTAAACCCAGAATACGATGTTGGCATGAATCTGAACTTTTTTGCCATAACAACCAACCTTGGGGATCCAAACTGGAAATGTTAAAGGACGAGTTTTGTAACAAAGTCTGTAAATCACTAAGGGACCTACTGGTGTGATTGCTCCATTTGGGGTATTCTCCCAAATCAGGAATAAAAGGGGCATTTAATTTTTTAGACATAGCCAATCCAAAGCAGGTGGTTTGTGAAATTGTCGAATTCATAAACAACATATGGTTCGGGATGAGACATGCACGATGCAAAACCTCAGTGCCTTGCACTTGTCAATTTTTAGAACCCCAAACAGATTTAAGATCAATAGTATCTTTCCACAACTCATAGCCCCCTATAGCTAATTGGTTGATAAAGGACTTTGAATACAATAATTTCGTGTGGGTGAGTTTAACTTTGGAAGAGGACTTCTCAGTCATCTTAAAATAAAATGCATCAGGATTGGATTGATTAAAACCAGTAAAGTAAGAAAACTTTTTCAAAAGAGTTTTGGCGCTGCCTTCAACAGGAGTGGGACAATGTTCCCATTGTGTGTAATTAACTGCATTCCTAAATGTGCTTGCTTTGTGCAGAAAATTATTTCCATAGTGTTGGTAACAAAACAAGTCTGCATAATTGGCAGAATCTAAATACAAATCTTCTGCATCAAAGGCGGCATAATATTTCATATCAGAAAACAGAGCCTCTGCGGCTTGGACATCCCAATCATCAGAGTGTTTATTGTGTTTAACCACATCTCCCATTGAAACACGAAGCACATTAGGGACATTAATAACCTCTGTAGGTCCGTGGATTTGAAATTTTACAGCATCCCATACAATCCCAACTAAGACAGGCCAAGCAGTGATATTCACAAAAGTCTGGTCCCTCTTCATTCTTTGTGATGAGGAGTGGGGTGCCAAAGTTCCATCAATTAGTCTAATTGTAGTTCTTTCTTTGACATAGTGTCTATTCACAAGATGGAAAAAATACACCACAAATTCAATGGACATGAATAAAAAAATTGAAAAAAGCAACAGCCAAATGTAAGTCCGAGGGGGAATTAAAAAAACGTTTTTTAAACCAAACAGCAAGAATCAAAACTTTTGAGCGGGACTTCAATGTGGTAGAGTCAGTGTCAAAGGAAAAACTTGATTGATTAGCCACACAGGTCTCTAAATAGGGCATAGATAAGTGTGTGGGATAAGTGTACTCAGTATAATCAAGAGCATCACCAGCCAGTGGATTCAATAAAGTATTTGTAACTGTATTCATCTCAATGGCAGCATCAGGCCTGGTGGTAGGTGCCGGGGCCAAAACAGAGTTTCTCAGCATCGCTGGACAAGAGACCGCTGGTGTCATACTAAGAAGAATCGGCCACTCTGTGTAGTTTGACATTGTCAATGGAGATGTACCTGTTTTCCTTTCGACCAGGAAGTGGAGGTAAAATGACTGTTCTGGTACCCTGCAAGCCAAGCACAGGAACTGAAGCACGATATGAGGAGCTAAACTCCTTGTTCTCGACCTTCTCTCAGACCAGTTCACCAACTCGGAGTAGCCAGCCAACTACCAGAATCTGCCACGCAGCATCAGATGTGGAGGGCAAGTGTTCCTTTGCAAAACTGTCACAGGTCTTTTGTAGATTCTGGAAAACAGCGCAAAGTAAACCTACATCAAAGGGAGTGGCAGATGACGCCTGGTCCAGGCCCTCAAGGTCTGGAACAAACATTTTGATACCAAAGAGCATTTTGTATGGGGTCCGCCCACCCAGAGACCTTCTAGGGAGATTATTAAGTGCACGCTGAACGCTATTGAGGTGGGCTAGCCAGTTCCACAACACTATTGCCCTCAGGCCAGTATGGAGACGAAGATTTGACTGAGGACCCCCAATGAATGTATGGCATCTTTGTACACCTTAGAGGTGAACGCTGGACCCTGGTCCGAGTGGAAGGTACCACATGCAAAGATTCCCACAAAGACACGCAAATCCCTTACGACATTTCAAGAACCAGCACTCCTTTGGGGCAACATCCAAACAAAGCGCGTGCAAGAATCAACTGCAACTAAGATGTACTTATACGCAGTCGTAAAGACCTGGCTTTTTGCCCAATAACTTTTTTCCTGGATTTACTATGCTTTCACTGTCAATCAGCGCCGGGAAACCCTTACGGGTAGCTGTCGCGCTCTATAAGATTAAGATTAATAATAATATCAAAGGAGGAAGGACCACAGTGATCTAAATAAACACAGCCAAGTGGTTTATTAAATATATACAACTATGTCTGGGGTGGGTGTGCAGCAGTGGAAGGTTTAATCTGCTGGCAAATGTTACAATGAAGAACATAATCAGACATTTGTTTTGTACAATAAGCACCACCAGTAACGCTGTTGTAAAAGAGATACAGTCGCAGAGACGCCAACATGAGCGGATGCCATACCCTCCTGAGCATCTGTAATCAGTGTGGACATGCGGTCCGAGTTGGGAATCAATCTGTCACCAATGTCGTTAATTCTCACATAAGGAACTTTATCAGGACTTAATTGATAAGAGTATCTGGAAGGGAAACCTCTAGGGTAATTACTTCCCTTCTCTTTTGCGGCAATAGCCGCCAAGATGCATCATCAATCTTACTTTTGGAACGTGTAACTGCTGCAACCAAATATGTTGTTACTGTTGTCTTTGCACCTTCATCAGCAAAACTATTGCCCACAGCATGAACTCCAACACGCTGGTGAACAAGAGTATGAATCACAAACACGAGTGCCAACCGTTCTTTAAGCTCAGCCAATCGAACCCAGATCATTTTGTGTTTTATTGTGCTAGCTTTGGAATCGCGATATTCATTTTTAGCCCAAAAAACAAAATGTCATTGTAGACTGTACACATTAGTAAGAGTCACTTACGATAATGGAAATCATCCAGCGGGCGCATGGTCAGAGGAGCTGGATGAACGAATTCATACTGCAAATACTCCTGTGTCTGCAAGGAGGAATCAAAGATGAACGTGACATCCGGAGATGTCAAGGACGTAGCCCATTGTATCCACCGTGGGTGCAAAGCTTTTGAATTCGGTACACTGACTTTCGTCACTGCCTCCAGGGCAGGATACGGAGTAACAACCAAAATTCATTTTCCCTGCTACAGTGCACGTTCTTTCAGAATCGCCAGTTGCACTGCTGTCAAAACTTTTTCCACTGTGGAAAACCGCAGCTCAGCAGAAGTGTACAAGTGTGACTTGTAAGCGATAGGGACTGTGTCACCCTCATTAAAAGTTAGATACGTGAAACCCACCGCCCCAGGTACTATTCTTATCACCAGGTTGGTGCGATTATCACAAGTCAATAAGACTTTAGATTCTAGAAGATCAGCCTGAAAAGATTGCAAGATGGCTGAATGAGCAGGCAGCCAGCAAGATTTTGAGAAAGTAGGTTGTATCAAAGCGTAAAGAGGATTGATACGCTGGCATATTCGGGAATGTAAGTACACCCGAAATTCAAAAAGTGCAGTAAAGACTGTAGTTTCTTCAGCATTGTAGAAGAAGTGAGGTGCTAAACCTCAACCTTCATTGTTGAGCTCATAGCCCAGGAACAAAACTGTGTACTTTTTTGAGATTTTGCAAAGTTGAATTAGTAACCGAAGGCGGCAAACTGGCAAATTATGCGGTCAACGCGACACAGATGTGGCCATAATTCGTCGTCTGTGAGAAAGATGTCATCCACATACGAACATGCATCCGGGTCGAGTCTCACTAAAAGAGACACTATGCGGGCAGCAAAGACGCCTGGACTGTTCTCATAGCCCATAGTCAATCTTCTGAACTGGTGTTGTTTGCTACCACTGGTAATAGCTGTCCATTGACTACTAATAGAGGACAGGTTATGGCCGAAAAAGCCATTAGATATGTCAAGTGTTGTCTTTTACGCACAAGACTATCCACAATGGCAGAGTGTTTTGTACCGCTATGTACGACAATGAGAATTTAAGTGCCAGTAATCCAATACCAAACGGTACGAGCCATCAGGCTTAGTCACAGTAAAAAGAGGGTTATTCATCGGAGACTCACATGTTTCAATCACACCTTGATATTCCAATTGTTCAAGGATCTCTGCCACAGGAGCTTTCGCTTCAACCCACATGGGGTAATGGGGTTGAGGCTGTGGCATAGACCGCAATGGTATCTCATGTTGGGGAGAAAATTTGTCCCAGCCACAGTGAGTACGGAACACAGCCGGTGCAAGCACCTTAGCCCAGTCTTGTGCAAATTGCAGAGCCTGCTCCTTTAGCACAGTGTGCGCGAAACTAGGGAGGATTACCTCCTCCCCTTGTGGAGCAGCTAAAACAAAAAGTGGGGGCCAGTCGACCTCTGCCAACAAAATGTCATGGGTAGTAGTTAGATTCTCCCAAAACACCCCTTTTACAGTACGTTGGAAGTCACCTTCAATTAGGACGATTTCAAAAAGTCTTTTAGGGGGAGCCACTCTAGTGTCAATTGTCTCAACAACAACGAATGTGTCAGTTGATGTCACCTTCAGAAGTGGACGCACTGCTTCCCGCACTACAGTCATTTCCTCCACGCTGTCTAGTAGCGTCAGCGTCCACGTCAGGTTCCGAAGCTATCTGTGGCATATCTCACTGTTAAAGCAGCAACTTTCTTTTTCTAAAACTGGGGTCTTTGATGTCTAGAGTGGTCCTGCTTGCCTTTACCATCCGTCTTGCGAGGTTGCTCTTGTTTTTCACCCTGTCCTCTGCCGCTGTCTACTCCACTGGTGGGTGAGACCGATATTTCCTGCAAAGAGCAAGTAGAACGTTGATCAGGAAGCTGAAAATGATCAGGCGACTTAATAGTAGCGCTCATATGTGCGCTCACTAGACGCAGGTATTGGTGAAGCGGGACGGGATCCATGTTTCTGTTGCTGTTTCCCCTGTTTCTCATTCTTATTTCAATTCTGCTTTGGAACATTGGGGCGATCATCTTTATCAGATTTCACCGCCTGAGTTTGCTTTTGCGCTGCTTTGTTAAAAGGTTTAACACCCAAACTATTACTGCCAATAGTCTTATAATCCGCTTTAATAATTTTCAGTAACTGAAGGGGTTTATCGGTCTTGGGGACATCGCATAAAGTATTTGACACCTGGAAGCTCACCGCATCTCTCTTGACATTAGCAAGGATGAGATCGGAAACTACGTCAAATACTTCCACGAGTCTCATCCCCAATTCAACAGCCGCCTCTGCTTCGTGTTCATCTTGGACACGCTTCATGACGAAGGGCAGGACAGCCATGGATGGAGTGCTGAAGCAGTTAGCATAGACTGTCGCAAAAATCTTGCCCCAGGTTTCACAATTGGGAACCTCCTGTATTAAGTCATTCTGCAAACTAATGATGAGAAGCCTGTGTTTTTCAACAGGTCGTATTAGGAAATACCGCTTCCAGTTGGTCAAATTTCTCAGCAAGCCAGAAAGGCATATTATCCTTATCTTGGGGGTGATTGCCCATAACCAAATTAACCATGACGGGGTTAATTTTGATCCCGGCCGGTCCAACTGGACATGCCACAGCACCAGGTCCCACTTCAGCACTCACCTCAAAAACAACCGCCAAGCCATCCACCGTGACGTCATACGTCTGCAAATGATTGCGGACGGCCACCCTACTGTGCTGTGGGATGTCAACGTCAGCCATAAGGACACGGAAAGGATCAAGAACAATGCAAAGAAATTTAGCACAACTGGGTAGTAATTCACGAGAAAACTTTTTAAATTATCAAGCTTGAATGACCTATTTAACTATAGGTAGGTTCATCCGTCACTATTGTCAACCGGAAACAATAGTGAGGCGCTCGGGGACTGATATAAGCCCTACTCGAGAGTCTCAAAATAAGACCACTAAGTTGGGTGCGCCTATGCTAACATAGCAATGTGCGCAACAAGGCCTAGCCCTCACTACTTAGGTATGTTTGTACTGATAAACTAACATGCTTTTCCATTGGGGAACTACACCTAGGATGCTGCTCAAAGAATTGTTACTTCTTATTATTGCCTTATTTCATCATCATGTGTGAGCTGTGCCATTGGAAAGGGCTATAGAGGGAACGGTCTGCCTAAAAAAACTTATTTTAAAAATGTTGAGCCCTACTCTGCCTTGTTACAGTCATGGTTTGTCTCCTCCAGTCCATCCCCCTCTGTATTCGTGTTTTTAACCTTCCTGGTACTGCCTGGGGTCTACAAAGAGCATTCAATGTATGAGGTCGGCCATTTTGTTCTCTTCAAAATTGTGAGAAGGAAGAGTTACCGCATTGTAATGATGACTACTGGAAAATCATCATAGCATTATTTGACTCTTGTGTCATGCCATTTGTAACTTATGCTGTCCCTTTCGTAGAAGCACACGACATGTTGTTCTCCGGGGGCATTCAACACAAAGTTCTCTTGGGACTCTATCTGTTTACTTACTCTCCACAGAAGTGAAGAAAATAATTTACTTTGCACATTGAACTTAAGATGTGAATGTCCTTAATACAAAATGTAGTAACCTGTTTCATAGAATGTTTTGTTTTCTTCGATGAATGTTAATTTTCAATGAAGAACACTAATTTGGAGAGCCCTGTATGCATTATAAATTAATGTAATGTGCGATTTGAAACTATTGTATCCATGCATCAGTCTGAATTCCCAGATTTAATGCCGTATTGCTAACATTTTTATTGCAAATATTATAGCTCTCATGCTTCTCTGTGCTCAAATGAAGCACCTAGTGACATGGAACATGTCATTGTTTTTTATTGTTACAGTCACACTGGAGTTTAATTTATTCAACCTGGTGTCTGATGATTTATGCCTGTGACTGTCTTCATTAACTTTTCTTGTGAGCATCATTAACATTTAATAATAATAAGTTGTCTTTTATTATATATTGCAACTGATAGCCTGAAGATTTCCTCTATGTTGGGAACAATAGTGCTAGGAAATCATTATGCAATGATGTTGGTGGTCATATTAATCATTAGAAATGTTTGAAAAAACACTGCCAAGTCCGTATATTAAAGATCATAATAGTACATTTGCATTTCAGAATTAAGTTGCAAATGTGCATTCATAGATTACCTGAGGTAATTGAGGTGATCGGAAGATTTAGCTAGTTAACAATCTATCATTTTTTACTGTGCTTACCAGTATACTTTATGACTAAAGAGGTTGATAGAGCTGATAAGAAAACTATTGTCCAACTGTTTATTTTTTACAAAGCACGAACTAGACCCGAACATATCAGTTATTAGAACGCTTTATATGAGCACCAGTTTCGTTACAGCCAGACATATTCATTTTGCTAGGCACAGGGAGATTAAGTTATTTTCCCAGAGTCACAGGATGTTGAGCGTCGTTACTGAGAGTCGAACCCAGTTCCCCAGCTTCGAGATCGACTGCTCTAGCTCTAAGGCTGCATCCTCTTGTTTCTTCTTGCACACAGAAGGTTATATTTCTTTTACTCAACTTAGTTATAGACAGTTGCTCTGCATCCAAATTTCGAAGTCATTGTTTTAGGATGTGCAAATGTTTAAACTGTTTGGCAGACCCATCCAGCCTTAGACAAACAATACTGTCATCAACACTTCACCGGTTGACTAGGCATAGTGTTTAATCATATAAAATAGTGATTGGGGATAAATGTTGAAGCACCATAGGATCATTGAGCCAGGTAACAATACAAATCTGTCATTCATGGCCATGATACACTGTGAGGAGAATGAGCTACTTGCTAATATACATTGTTTAATGATGGAAAGTATTGACCCCTTATTAAGTTTTTAGGCGATTTTATCAACTGATGTGTATACTGTGATTCATTGAACCTTTATGGGTTTTTTTACAAAAGCTGAATAAAGTTCATATTGATTGATTGGTTAATTGACCCTTTGGTATCCCCTAATCCAGATAGGATGCTATAGAGAGGAACATTCCTACTTGGACAGATGTCATTAGATGGCTGTGTAATGAGTAAAACCATTCCCAAGTAATACAACGTGTTTCAGCAACAAACGTCAGTCTACTAAGAAAAATGGAGAGGTCCACAGTATCAGACTTTGTTGACGGATCAAATACAATCATCAGAGTTTGTTTGCCAAGGTCAGTGAGAAAGTGCATATTATCCACTGTATCTAGAAGGACAGTTTAGGATCAGTTTGTAAAGAAAACGCATATTACTGGAATTGAAAAGACTTTGTGGTCTATGTGCTCTAGAAAGTAGTTTATAATAAGCTTTTTAATGTGTCTACTTACAACTGGTAGTCAAACGCTATGTGCTGATAACAGGTATAAATGGTTATCCAACTCAATGGTAGTCATATTATCAATCACAGAAGGATTAGCCCTACCAGTGCTTGTGCCTATGTCATTCTGGTTACACAACGATATACCCAATGTAGGTGTTAGTCTACTTTGCAAACTTTTCATCCATCTAAACAACTTAAGACTGGTTGTTACAGAACTACTTTTGTGTGTTCAGAGCCGGAATTCAAGCCATTTGATCAATTTGCTTTAGTGATACAGGACACCAATTTTTTCTTTGCCTTTGTTAAAGTTTTTGCCATTGGCTTTTAGGTTTCTATGTGTTGTGCCTGTGTGAAAATGACAGTGCATGTGACAATTTCTGCCGACCATCGATATGTGAAAGGATTTTAGATCATGCAACTTTCAATTAAAATCACAAAGGCCCCCCCATGAGAACAGCAGATGGATCTTTCTTTCTTAAGCGTTTGCATGCAGGTTCCAACTTTATATTATAAGGCTGATAAAATCAGGCAACTTTTTAGTCACAACCATATAGGTCTTTGATAGAGTGACATAAAGTGAAATTGCAACGTGTAGATGATTCTCTGAGTCTGTACCTATAACCAGGTCAGTCAGCTGTGATTACCGCAGAGATGCATGTTGGTCATGCTACATTTTTATAACTATCCTAACATTTCTGATCCCTAGAGCCTCTTCATTCCACACAGCCACTCCACTATCATTTGCTCTCATCAAAGGCTAGCCTAGAAAATTCAATATTTATTTTGTATTTCGAGTTCTTGTGAAGTGCTGCATACTGTGCACAGGAAGACTTGAAGCCCACTGTAAGAAGAAAGGTAGTAGGGAATTAGAATACAATTTCATACCATCTGTAAAGCTAGTCCATTCCTGCAATTATTTCCTTTTTCTGGATACTCCTCTGTATTTTCCCTTGTTTTCTCAGTGTATGGGGCTCCTAATCTCAGTGGCTCATCAAACTGAACATCTAGTGCTCCATAGAAACACTCTCTATCTAGCCTATTTTTGGGGGTATTATCTCAATTTATTCCCAACCTCTAGACTCGAGGTACGAGCCAGCTCAACCAAGTGGACGAGATCCTAGAAGTTGGCTTCTTATTATAGCAGCTTCATCGAGTCATAATGTAAAAGGATAATGTCTATGCACTCTTGGGGTTAGATTTGTTTTTCTTATAGTGGATGAATATTAGTTTTCAATACTAGGTGCAAACATCACAACAGGTGCAGAGCAAAGATGGGTCACAATCACGTTCAGAGAACCTATTATTAGGGTTATCTGTGAAAGATCACAAATGTCTTTTTAGTTGGAAATGGACACTGTAACTGAAGGATGGCTTCTGCCAACAGAGAAACAACTAGGACATTCCTGTCCTTTACTTCGCCCTCTCACAGCTCCTTTGTCCCCATGTCCTTTATATGGAAAACATACAGCATTTTCCACCAGAGCATGTCCCTGGGGAATGCAGCTGCCTAGTGTCAGAGGGCACCAGCCCAAAAGTGCAGTCTGGTAACAGAGCATAATCTGCCCTTCCCTAAAACTCCTCTGAGGTGGAAAACTCTATATCAACCTAGTGGTTTGAAATTTTGAAATGTCAGGATGCATTGGCATTCGTTGGCAGTGGGCTGTGAGCAAAAGCTGTATGCCCACTAATGCTTATGGACTTGATCAATCTACATAGACCTGTGGGGACTTTTCTTCCTAGAAGTAGGTTTCCATACTGCGCGGCTCATTTACAAAGAAAAATTCGGCTACATACTTAAGCTTATGACCAAATTAGACACAGTTATGCCTGCCCAGTAGTAGTAACAGGATTTCCTGTAGGTGTAAGCTGATTTACGTATATGGAAATGTCTGCACCCATAAATCCCACTTAAGGGGTGTGATTGAGGACATTTCTAGATGTGCTTAGCCTCAGAAATGTGTGAATGTCCACAAAGTAGAACATTTGTGGCCATTCACAAATTCTTCACATTTGACTTTCCAGACAGAAAAGAGTTGGAGATGTACTTCAGCCAACTGCCGGCATAAGTTTCTTTCAAGTGTGGAAAGGGAAATGGATCACCTCCAAATTTTGTAATTGCATGGGGAAGTGGTTTCTCCCTGGGAAGTATATTTTCCATCCTGGAATTTGTTTTTATTTATCTCTTTAAAAGAAAGTCTGCATTCAAAAAGGGAATTCCATTCCCCCTGTGTGGTTTTCTACACCACAAAAAAACACTGTAAAGAGGGAACTGAACTCCAAAATCATTTATTTCCATGTAATCCTCATGGAAAAAGGCATCAGGCACACTTTCTTTCTAAATAGAGTGCTCAATGTTTCTTACTGCTGGGACTAAGCTACATGCCAAGATGAAGCTCTGCAAGCCTAGACTAGCCTAAACAGCAAATAAACATGCTTGTAAGAATGCCCCCAGCAAGTCCAATGAGTAACACACAGTGGAAGGAAAAACTCTTTATCCCTCACCAGAGCCGGTAGGTCAGATGCTGAGTGCTTATAGCAATCAGGGTCAGGTGGACACACTTCCACCCTGTACCAATATTTTACTGATCCCTCTTCAGCATTTGCCATTTTGGGTACTTACTTGACTTCACTTCTTGTGCAGTGAGCAAGGGCCTAGACCCAGATGCCAAAACAAGTGTTCCCAATCCACTCCTGGTGGTCCACTGACCTTTCCCTGTTTTGAAGAGGTGCAACACTTGGTTAGCCTCAGAGCTATCCAGATTCTGATAGCTCAAAGAGGTCCTGCATGGCCCTAGCGTGTGCCCGTGAGCCTGTGAGTAAAAACTATATTGCCCCTGTTGACCAGATTTGTGTCTACTCACCCCTCTTAGTAGCTAGATGGACTCCTCTGGATGTGGAGCCATTGATCTTGCATTGCTAAGTACCCCCAGTTAATTGATGTTAACTTGTATAGGTGCAAGCAAACAGCCGTACACTGGTAAATAAACATATTTACCATTTCAGTATTTCAACTTTAAACAATATGATGATTATTTGTAGGACAGAAGTCCTGCCTGTCCTGCATTGTTCATTCACCATATTTAGAGTCCATCGGAATGCAGTTTTAACAACAGGGAAGCACCAGCAGGCCTGCATAACAATAACCTTTGTGACAGATTAAATGCTTGCGATAATGATAACACAGAAGCTGGTTAAATTGAGGCGGGCCCTCCAGCACCAGTCCCACCAAAGTCCTTTTGTCTAGGACCGCCATGTTAGCTGTGGTGGATATAGACAGAAGAAGAATTTGTAAATGCATTAGGTTTCTCCTATGTTATTAATAGTTTGCTTTTGTTGTTGTTGTAAATTGTAGCTTGCTGAGTAGTTGAACAATATAAGTTACAGAAAGTCTGTTAAAGTGTTCTGACATTTTTCTGTACAAAAAAGCAATATATTGTGCTGTTACTAGTGGTATTATAAAGTGGGGGGATTATGTAAATGGTGTAGGATAAACATAAAAATAAATTACCTGAGAAGTAGGCTTGAAAGTGGTGCAGCTATGGGAGAATAGGTAAAGGGTGTATGAAAAACCATGCAACTACAACGTAAGCTCAGTTTTTGAAAATACAAAAAACCAAGATAAAGAAAACTGGATGAAAAAGTGTTGTTTAGTTATTGTCCATTGATAATATAAACTAATAAAAATGAACTTTACATTTTTCAAATGCGCATTTGAGCAGTTGTGGAATATAAGTAAAAGAAACACACTGAAAGTGAGATTATTGTTGTTGGACAGGCCCCATGAAGGGCCGCTCTCCCCCGGCCCAACCAGGCCCGAGTCCGGGCCCGCAAGTACCACACACCACCGTTGCACGTCCTCTGTCCCCTCAGGGACCTCTGCCCTCGAGCATGTCAACCTCGTGGGTCCGATCCACTGCCGGCCCTCGCGCCCATCCTGGGGCGCCATCTTGGACACTCCACCACGAGGCCGCCTGGCCCCCGATCGACCTCAACCCTGGGCCTGGCCAGGCCTCAGACATCCCGGCACCACCATCCACCCAGGAGGTGAGCGGGCTACTTGGCAAGTCAATGGGAGAAAGAGGTGTCGATGGCTCTCCCCCGCCAAGTGCCGCTCGCCCATCGCCTCCCCGGGCGCCGGCTCCACCCCCCTGCTGGGTGTCTGGACTCACTCATCCCGGACCTCCCGACCTCCAAGTGCGAGGGTCCGGACATCAAAGCACACCAGCCCTATAACTGGGGCAGCTCCAGAGCAGGAAGGCAGTTGTATCTTGGAGTCGAGAGACGTAAAGAGGAACTCATCCTTGACGGACTACTGGCGCTGCCGTAGCTCTGTCTTGTGCACCATCGTCCTGCCTGTTGGCGCTGCCACAGCCTTCGCAACCTTCATATCCTTCATCGTCGTCGGGACCTGCTGGCGTGGCCGCGGACCGTTGTAACCGTCATCTTCACCGGGACCTGCAGGCTCCGCCGCGGACCGTCGTTTTTCCTTCGCCCATCTCGGGACCTGCTGGCTCCGCCGCGGCCCGATCATCTAGAACGCCGAGCTCGAGGATTGAGAGCTATTTTCCACTCATCGGTAACAAAGACTGTCCCGCTACCCCTTTCCTAAGCCAGAGACTAGAACCGAGGGGACCCCTGAGTCCAGACCTCCTTGTATCACATCATCGTAACCGAATAATTGTATATAAAGTCTCGTTAACCTTCAACCTTGTGTGGTGTCCGTCTGTGGGGGGGAAGTTACTTGTCTGTACAGTCGTTGGAGACGGCTCTCCCCGGAGACCTCTCCCCGTAGTCTCGGCCGACCCTCCCGGTCCGTCTAACATTGGTGGCCAGCGGCGCGATCCGAATCACCGCATAACGTACAGAGAGTAGCTCACCCCACGACGAAATCACAATGACAACCAAAGAAAGCGGATCAACCGAGAAGTTCCAAATGGAGAAACTGGAGGAGTACAGCCATCGTGAACTAAAACAATTCTGCATCGAACTGGGTATCGCTACCACCGGACTAAGCACCAAAGACGATTTTAAGCATGCCCTAGAATCTTGGGCAGAGACCGGGGCTGCCGGAACCCCCGATCAAAGCACCGCAGAAAAAACCACCACGGCCCCTGAAGGGCAAAGAACGGGTCTCTCGCAAGACGAGATCCAGGAAAGAGAAAGAACCCGACTACACGAGCTAGAAATGGCCCGACTCAAGATGGACGTTGAACTCAAGTTGGCCGAACAAAAAATCAACTTAGAACACCTGCGTCTCCGAGAGGAAAGAGAGGAGAAACAGAGACAAAGGGAGCTCGAGGAAAAGAAACTGGCGTACGAACACGAACGGAACCTAGCCGAGATCAACCTGCGCAAACAGAATAAAGAAGTAGGGGTGCCTGAGCGACCCCACACCTCAGGGACCACAGACAAAAAGGTACACATCCCCAAGGATGTTGTCCGAGAATACTTCCGAGAGGACGACATCCAGCAATGGTTTAAGGCCTATGAAATCGCTATGACTGCACACCGGATCGATAGAAGCGACTGGGGAGCCGGTCTATGGGGGAGATTCCTCAATGAGGGCCGCGATACCCTGCTACAGCTCCCGGACCACCAGATGACCTCCTATGACCATATGAAAGCGGCACTCCTCACCCGCTATGGCCTCACACCCGAGATGTACCGTCAGAGGTTCCGAGACTGCACCCGCATCCCGGGTACAACTTGGGTGGACTATGTAACGTACTTTAGCCGAGCTTTCGAGGGCTGGATCAGAGGAAGCAAAGTCACGACCTACGAACAACTGTTCAATCTGATGGTATGGGAGCATCTGTCGAACAATTGCTTCATTGAGCTCCGCCAGCACCTCCTCGACAGCAAGTTAACGGATCCCCGGCAGCTCGCGGCCGAAGCTGACCGGTGGGAGATCACCAGAGTGGGCCGGAATGGGTCCTACGAACAAAACCGGAACAACAATGGTCAGCACCGACCAAGAGGAGGAGGAGGGGGCCAAGGACGAGGAAGAGACAACGCTCCGGTCGCTCCCGCTACCAGCACCACCCCCCCGGCCAACCGGGGCAGCACCCCGGTGCGACCGGGGTACAGAGCCAATGTCACGTGTCACCGATGCCAACGAGTAGGCCACTATGCAAACGACCCAAACTGCCCGCAGTACCAGAGCCCAAGACCCCGCCAAGTGGCCGCTGCGGCCCTAGGGGAGGAACAGAGCTCCGAGGAGCAGGAAGAATACGAACAAGAGCATCAAGAGTGGGAGCCAGCCGCCATGGCTCTAGCATGCTTAGGGGGGAAAGACATGGTTCCGCGGGTCCCCCTACCCGCTAACACCCAGAAGTACAGCCAATGGGTGAGCATCAATGGACGCCGGGCCGAAGCCCTTCGTGACACCGGGGCCAGTGTAACAGCCGTCCGCTGTCACCTGGTGACCCCAGAACAGTATCTACCGAACATTCTCTGCCCTGTACAATCAGCCGATAACTCGGAAAGTCTGTGTCGGATGGCCTGCGTCCCTTTCGAATGGGGAGGGGTCTCCGGCATGTTGAAAGTAACGGTCCGAGACGATGCCCCCGTAGACTGCCTCCTTGGAAATGACCTTGAAAGCTCTCCGTGGGCCGCCGTGGAGCGAAAAGAACACCTAGGGATGTTAGGCGTCCCGGACTGGGCGTGCGTCACCACCCGGTCCATGGCCGCCCGTGCCAACCACCGCCCAGAAGAACCCGAATGGCCGGCGCCACCGCCTCCGGTCGCCCCAGCCGAAACCACCGACCATGACATCCCCCCCGAACCAGCTCAACCTTCCGACCTCGCTAACCTCGACCAGTGGCCTCAAGAGGGGGGGCCCACGCAAGAACAATTTCGCCAAGAACAGAAGACCTGTCCCTCCCTCGAGGGACTCCGCCAGCAAGCGCTCGCCCAGAGCGCAGGGGATACCCCCGGAACTCATTGGGTCTACTGGGACAATGATCTGCTGTACAGCGAGCAAAGAATCGCCGAGCTGGGGGCCAACCGAGTATTGGTGGTGCCCCTCCGTTTTAGAGACTTCCTGCTAAACCTGGCCCACGATGTCCCCCTAGCAGGACACCTGGGACAAGATAAAACCTACAGTCGCCTAGTGACCCACTTCTTCTGGCCCAAAATGAGGAACGATGTGCACCAGCATTGCCGATCTTGCCCCACGTGCCAAGCCAGTGGGAAGAGCGGCCGTAAACTAAAGACCCCCCTGCAACCGTTTCCTGTGGTCACTACACCATTTGAGAGGGTCGGAATAGACATTGTGGGGCCCCTGGACCCGCGCACAAAACAAGGCCATCGATTCATCTTGGTGCTAGTAGACCACGCCACCCGCTACCCTGAGGCTGTTCCTCTGCGGACTGTGACAGCCCCGGTAGTCGGCCGGGCTCTGATGGGGATCTTCTCCCGCGTGGGCTTCCCCCGAGAAGTCGTCAGCGACAGAGGCACGAACTTTATTTCTAAATACATGAAATCCCTCTGGCAACAGTGCGGGGTCACCTACCGATTCACGACCCCCTATCACCCTCAAGGGAACGGACTTGTTGAGCGGTTCAACCGCACGCTAAAGGGAATGATCGGGGGGTTGGAAGAGCCCCTCCGTCGCCAGTGGGATGTGCTGCTGCCGTGCCTCCTCTTCGCCTACCGAGAGGTCCCTCAGAAATCCCTGGGCTTCAGCCCATTTGAGCTGCTATATGGACACCCAGTGCGGGGGCCGCTCAGCCTAGTCAAAGAAGGCTGGGAGATGCCTCCGTTAAAGAACCCTCCAGATGTCTTCCGGTACCTCCTAGCCCTCCGCAACCAGACCCGGCGGTTCAGGGAACTGGCAAAAGCCAACCTAGAGGCCAGTCAAGAGGACATGAAAAAATGGTATGACCAGAACGCCTCATCCATTGAATTCGAACCTGGCCAACAGGTATGGGTGATGTCCCCCACTGAGCCATGCGCCCTGCAGGACAAATGGACGGGGCCCTTCAAAGTAGTCGAGCGCAAGGGCCCTGCCACCTATCTCATCGACATGGAATCCTCCCGGAACCCTCTCCGGGTCCTCCACGCTAACAGACTAAAGCCCCACTTTGTGCGAACAGAGCTCAGCCTCCTGATGGCCACAGACAATGGGATTGAAGAAGACTCCGAGCCTCTCCCTGACCTCCTACGGACTCAGGAGCAAGACGGCTCCGTGGATGGGGTCCGACTCTCGGAGGTCCTCACCCGAGAACAACGCCAAGAGTGTCAAGCCCTCCTATCACAGTTCGCCAGCCTGTTCTCCCTCACCCCCGGTGTCACTCCCTGGTGTGTGCACGATGTGGACACGGGGGACAGCCCCCCTATCCGCCACCGGGCCTACCGCGTGCCAGATCGGGTACGGGCCTGCATCCAGGACGAGGTGGCCAAGATGCTCACACTCGGGGTCATCGAGCCCTCAGACAGTCCCTGGGCCAGCCCTGTAGTGCTGGTCCCCAAAGCAGCTGCACCCGGCACCACACCAGAACTCCGGTTCTGCGTCGACTACCGGGGCTTGAATGCGGCCACCAGAACAGACGCGCATCCCATACCCCGAGCAGATGAACTAATCGACCGCATGGGAGCTGCCCGCTATCTCAGTATCTTCGATCTGACAGCGGGCTACTGGCAAATCGGCCTCACACCCCGGGCGCAGGAACGTTCTGCCTTTTCCACCCCCGATGGCCATTACCACTTCACCGTCATGCCCTTCGGCATGAAGAATGCCCCGGCAACCTTCCAACGGCTCGTCAATCAGGTCCTGGCGGGGCTCGAAGGATTCAGCGCCGCCTACCTGGACGACATCGCTGTATACAGCCACCATTGGGCCGAGCACCTCCACCACCTCCGAGCAGTGCTGCAAGCCCTTCAGCGAGCTGGCCTCACGATCAAGGCCAGCAAGTGTCAAATTGGGCAAGGATCTGTAACCTACCTCGGGCACCAGGTGGGAAGCGGCCTGGTGGCCCCTCTGCAGCTAAAAATTGCCGCCATCCAGTCTTGGCAGCCCCCCATCACTCAGACCGAGGTACGAGCCTTCCTGGGCCTCACAGGATATTATCGAAGGTTCGTGAAGGACTACGGTACCATAGTAGGGCCCCTCACAGAACTCACGTCAAAAAACCAGCCCAAGAACGTCAACTGGACCCCGGAGTGCCAAGCTGCATTTGAACAACTAAAAGCCGCCATGTGTTCTGCCCCTGTGCTCCAGGCCCCCGACTACAGCCGGGAGTTCGTCGTCCAGACGGATGCCTCCGACCATGGCATTGGGGCAGTCCTGTCCCAAGTAAACACCGACGGCCTCGATCAACCGGTGGCCTTTATCAGCCGGCGACTCCTACCACGGGAACAACGCTGGAGCACCATAGAGAGAGAGGCCTTCGCTGTGGTATGGGCCCTCAAGAAACTTCGGCCCTACCTTTTTGGCACCCACTTTCGGGTGCAAACTGACCACCGGCCCCTGCAGTGGCTGATGCAGATGCGGGGGGAGAACCCGAAGTTACTACGCTGGTCCATCTCCCTGCAGGGTATGGACTTCACAGTTGAACACCGGCCTGGGCCAGATCACGCCAACGCGGATGGCCTGTCCCGCTTCTTCCGCCTCGACGAGGAGAGTCCCCAAGAGGATGGGTGACTCTCCCCGCCTTCAGCTGGGGGGGACGCATGTTGGACAGGCCCCATGAAGGGCCGCTCTCCCCCGGCCCAACCAGGCCCGAGTCCGGGCCCGCAAGTACCACACACCACCGTTGCACGTCCTCTGTCCCCTCAGGGACCTCTGCCCTCGAGCATGTCAACCTCGTGGGTCCGATCCACTGCCGGCCCTCGCGCCCATCCTGGGGCGCCATCTTGGACACTCCACCACGAGGCTGCCTGGCCCCCGATCGACCTCAACCCTGGGCCTGGCCAGGCCTCAGACATCCCGGCACCACCATCCACCCAGGAGGTGAGCGGGCTACTTGGCAAGTCAATGGGAGAAAGAGGTGTCGATGGCTCTCCCCCGCCAAGTGCCGCTCGCCCATCGCCTCCCCGGGCGCCGGCTCCACCCCCCTGCTGGGTGTCTGGACTCACTCATCCCGGACCTCCCGACCTCCAAGTGCGAGGGTCCGGACATCAAAGCACACCAGCCCTATAACTGGGGCAGCTCCAGAGCAGGAAGGCAGTTGTATCTTGGAGTCGAGAGACGTAAAGAGGAACTCATCCTTGACGGACTACTGGCGCTGCCGTAGCTCTGTCTTGTGCACCATCGTCCTGCCTGTTGGCGCTGCCACAGCCTTCGCAACCTTCATATCCTTCATCGTCGTCGGGACCTGCTGGCGTGGCCGTGGACCGTTGTAACCGTCATCTTCACCGGGACCTGCAGGCTCCGCCGCGGACCGTCGTTTTTCCTTCGCCCATCTCGGGACCTGCTGGCTCCGCCGCGGCCCGATCATCTAGAACGCCGAGCTCGAGGATTGAGAGCTATTTTCCACTCATCGGTAACAAAGACTGTCCCGCTACCCCTTTCCTAAGCCAGAGACTAGAACCGAGGGGACCCCTGAGTCCAGACCTCCTTGTATCACATCATCGTAACCGAATAATTGCATATAAAGTCTCGTTAACCTTCAACCTTGTGTGGTGTCCGTCTGTGGGGGGGAAGTTACTTGTCTGTACAGTCGTTGGAGACGGCTCTCCCCGGAGACCTCTCCCCGTAGTCTCGGCCGACCCTCCCGGTCCGTCTAACAATTGTTTTATTGAGATGTGCAAGTTTTCATTTTAGAAAGAAAAACAATTCCCAACAGGTATCAGTTAAAGGCAGTTAAGTGATGTATGCATTCAGCATTACATTAACAAGAAACAAGGAGGCTCATATGATTTTAAAAGCTTGTTATTCACCAATTTAGAAGAAGGATGTTTCACATGGAAATACAGTTAAAAAAGCACTGTACAGAAGGAATCATGTGACAACCCGAGGGCACTTGGTGAATGGTGATATATACAACTTGTGAAAGTTGAAGTGGCAAGTGCTGAACGTGTACACCGTGAACGGCGCAACGTGACAATGAAATTATACAGTGAAGGCTCCCCAGGATTAAGTATCAGTCACTTAAAACATGGAATAAACAATTTTCCAGGAGCCAAAAACGTTCATTGCGCCATGAAATTGCTCTGCGATGTCGACGGCGTTTCGATCCCCTTGAGTCGGGATCGTCATCAGGACAGGGTTGTCGAGTTTTGAGCAGTGTTGTGCACGCAAGATGAATTGCGTGGAATCTGGATACCCTGGCAGAGGCAGCGGCGTCTGCACTGGTTTGCTGTCGCCGTGAATGCACGGAGCTGCTTGCATTCACCGCCAGCCGTCCTAATCGCCTGAGCCCTCATCGCCGCCGGCCACCGTGATTTATTCAGGTGCTGCCACGCTTTCAATGCCCACGGCGACAGCAAACCAGTGCAGACGCCGCTGCCTCTGCCAGGGTATCCATATTCCACGCAATTCATCTTGCGTGCACAACACTGCTCGATACTCGACAGCCCTGTCCTGATGACGATCCTGACTCAAGGGGATCGAAACGCCGTCGACATCGCAGCGCAATTTCATGGCGCAATTAACGTTTTTGGCTCCTGGAAAAGTGTTTATTCCATGTTTTAAGTGACTGATACTTAATCCTGCGGAGCCTTCACTGTATAATTTCATTGTCACTTTGCGCCGTTCATGCTGTACACGTTCAGCACTTGCCACTTCACCTTTCACAAGTTGTATATATCACCATTCCCCAAGTGCCCTTGGGTTGTCACATGATTCCTTCTGTACAGTGCTTTTTAACTGTATTTCCATGTGAAACATCCTTCTTCTAATTTGGTGAATAACAAGCTTGTAAAATCATATGAGCCTCCTTGTTTCTTGTTAATGTAATGCTGAATGCATACATCACTTAACTGCCTTTAACTGATACCTGTTGGGAATTGTTGTTCTTTCTACTCCACACCCATCCCAACGTGGTCTATGGGTTTACTCCTGTTGTTCTTATACAGTTTTCATTTTATAACACACTAGCAGCCTGTCCCGAGGTTGTCCGGGAGCAATTAGGCTTCAGGGCCCCCGCCCGCCCGAACGTTGTCCGTGGGTCCCCCGGAGCCTTCCTCCATATATTGCAGTATTACAACTCTATGTTTACTTTGTACGCTTTTGTAACCTGCACACGTCACTTTTTCCTCCTGTAATGCAGTATTATACCTCTATGTTTACTTTGTACGCTTTTGTAACATGCACACGTAACTTTTTCCTCCTGTAATGCACCGTTTGGCTCACTTTTGTAATGCTCCGTTTGCTTCCTCTTGCTCACGATGTACGCTTTTGTAACCTGCACATGTAACTTTTTCCTCCTGTAATGCACCGTTTGGCTTACTTTTGTAATGCTCCGTTTACTTCCTCTTGCTCACAATTGTCATTTTTGCTTAATTTTTCCCCGTTCACCGCTCCTAAATAAATAAATAAATATCCTACCTCATACGCCGCTCACTGCTCCTCCCCGTACCTCTACGTTTCCTTTGTACGCTTTTGTAACATGCACACGTAACTTTTGCCTCCTGTAATGCACCGTTTGGCTCACTTTTGTAATGCTCCATTTGCTTCCTCTTGCTCACGATGTACGCTTTTGTAACCTGCACACGTAACCTTTTCTTCCTGTAATGCACCGTTTTGCTCACTTTTGTAATGCTCCGTTTGCTTCCTCTTGCTCACGATTGTCATTTTTGCTTCATTTTTCCGCCGCTCACCGCTCCTAAATAAATAAATAAATAACCTACCTCATCCGCCGCTCACCGCTCCTCCCCGCCTGTCCGCCGCTCCTCCCGCCTGTCCGCCGCTCCTCACCGCCTGTCCGCCGCTCCTCACCGCTCCTCCACGCGCCATGTCCGCCGGTCCTCCTTGCACTCCTGGACGCCGTTCCTCCCCGCGCTCCTCACGTCAGCACGCACGTCGCAGCCGGCGCTTCTTCCAAGGGACTACTTTTTTTTCGGTAAATTTTTTAAATAACGTATATTTATTACGTTTATATAGCCTATGTCCATCTGCACACCTTCACGATTACAACGATGTATCGGGTGTGTGGATTGGCGCTGTGGTTCCCGAGTTTACCCGCCTCAAAGGTTTAAAGTTCTTCCTTTATAATAATAGTATAGATTTCTCTTACAAAATTGTATTATTTTATTTTGCGCTGCATTTTTTTTATTACTGTAGAAAAACGTAAACATGAAAAGAAACTCTGAAACAATAATGAGCATATAGTAAATATTTGCACTTGCTTTGGCATTGTGTTTCTTATGGTTTCCGTTTTTCTTTATTTAAACTGTACACTGTGACATTTTCAATTATTGTTCTATAGACTTCGATGTTTGTGCGTTGTAACAAATACTGTGTTTGTTTTCATGACATTTATTTTAATAAGTCCAGGTGCCACTGCACATGCTGCATCACTGAAATCATGATCCTAGTGCCTGCTAGATACCTTCACTTTGCCTGAATTTTCAGTCGGTGCAGTTTTTGTGTTTTATGTTATATAACAATGAAAATACAGGAGGCTGTTTAAATTACTTTGGACAAGTCAAACCCTTTATAGTAATTATTAGGATAAAATACTAGGTGTTAAGCGACCTAAATTAAACAAAGCGTTTGCTGTTTTAAGAATGTGTAATTGATGTTCTTTATATTATATTACCATGAAAATACAGGAGGCTATTTAAATTACATTGGAGAACTCACATCCGTTTGAGCAATTATTAAGCTAAAATACCACGCCTTAAAAGTGTGCAAATAAATAGCAATGCATTTTACATCCACGGAAAGATAAACAGCAAAATTCTCACTATTATGAAAAAATTCATGCTTCAGTTTACAGAGCATCATTCAATTACTATGTTGCTTAGTCATATGGCCAATGAAAAATACAATAAACGACATAGCATGTTTTGGTGCATTTTAGTGCCCCATAGTTACAAGGACAGGAAAACACCCTGTTTGTCATTTCCTGTAAATATGGCCCTTTGCATGCAGCACTTTGCGTGAAAGGGGCTTTCCATGGGTGTATCTGTGGGTGTTCCCTCGCAACACCCATGGAACCAGACACTTTTTCAGATTAATGAGAAATTGTGAATCTGGAAATTCTGAATGCTACGCCTCCCTAGAGGAGGCGTAGGAAGGTGCACCAAAGTGAAATGTATTTATTTCTCCTAGTTTTTTCCTCTTTCTATGCGTGCTGCATTCTGAAGCACATATAGAAAGAGGAAAATGCCTCTGGTGATTGTTTATGTACAGGAAGGTGTCCCTGATGTTTTGTAAGTTCTATTTTTGTTAATGAAGCACACATAGAATTTGAAAAACACCATTTCTGATTGTTTATGTGCAGGAAGGGAACCCTTCCTGCCCATAAACAACCTCCCCATGACGCAGGCATCCTTGCACCATGGTACAAGGGTGCCTGCGCCGTCGCATGGCAGCAGTTTGTACGCCAGTGCAGGGGGAAGCACAGAGATGCAACATATTGTTGTAAATATGTTGCATCCCTGTGCTTTGAAAGTGACTCAGCGCGGCGCAGCCAATGGCTTGCGGCACGCACTGAGTCACACCAAAAAAGAAAAAAAAGTATTCCAAAATAATAGATATTTTCAACAAAAAAAAGAGTAGCAGCACAAATCCCATTCAGTCACCAAACATGCTTGCTCACAAAGTCAAGCTTTGAAAAAATGCGAAAACAATGCCCAGCAGCTGGAATTTTCAAATTCATATCTCTTGAAACTATACCGCCTCCTTTCGCGGCCAGTAGAAGTAGCAGTCTGCAATCACAAAACTCAAGGAATACTTTTAGAACATGCACAGTTGTCTGGCTCTCTAATGTTATACAGAAACTGTACCAATGGAAAGAAAGAGGTAAACATCAATTCAGAGCTCCATGGAGAGTGCTCATGTAAAGCACTGCAATAACTTTGTTCAGGTTTACACTACATAATGCGCCAAAGACACGCTCATGAAAGAAAAAAAATAATTACTGACAAACACATCACAAAGAAAAGAAATTGACTTTTATTGACGGAACAATATCATAAAGAAATTGAACATTAGTTAAAAGTTCCACCCACTAAAGAAAAGTTAAACAAGCACATTTTAAATGTGTGCAGCCAGGAGAAGATAAGTATTGGTAAACAGTAAACGCTGTGCAGCCTTAACGGAAAAAACAAAAGTTCCACAACTTTTGGTCATGGTTCAACGGCACCTGCTGCAGCCTTCAAATCTCGACCCTAGTGCAGGCAAGGTAACTGCACGTGTGATTGTCTGTTTAGTAGAAAAATGTATCAATAATCTGTGTTTAATGGGGTACCTAGAGCTTTTGGCCCTGGTGCCACTTCATCTGCTGCACCGTTTTAATCAAGCCACTTTTAACTGCAAGGTAACTTCAATTGTGAGTGTAGGTTTAGAAGTAAAATATTGCAATATTAGGTGTTTAGAGGAGTTCTGACATGACAAGTTTTGGTCCTGGTGCCACTGTACCTGCTGCACCATTCAAAACATTACCCTATTGCCTACAAGATGACTGCACTTGTGGCTGCCTGCTTAGTAGTACAATAAAGAATAGTCTGTGTTTAGAGGGGTTCCTAGCACTCTGGGCCCCGGTGTAACTGCTCCTGCTTCACCATTCAAAGCATGACTCTAGTGCCTGCAAGATAACTGCACTTGTGACTGCCTGTTTAGAAGTAAAATATAGCAACATTTGGTGTTTAGATGAGTTCTGACAACTTTTGGTCCCAGTGCCACTGCACCTGCTGCACCATTCAAATCATGACCCTAGTGCCTGCAGGATAACTGCATTTGTGACTGCCTGTTTAGAAGTAAAATATAGCAACATTTGCTGTTTAGAGGAGTTTTGACAACGGTTGGTCCCGGGGCCACCGCACTTGCTGCACGATTTCAATCATGACCCTATTACCTGCAAGGTAACTGCATGTTTATTAGTAAGTATAGCAATATCAGGTGTTTAGAGGTGTGCCTAGAGCTTTTGGATCTGGTGTCACTGCACCTGCTGCACCGTTATAATCATGACCCTAGTGCCTGCTAGATGACTGCACTTGTGACTATCTCTGTAGCAATAAAATGTATTAATAATCTGTCTTTAGTGGGGTCCCTATAGCTTTTGAACCTGGCTCTACTACACCTGTTGCACCATTTAAATCAAGGCCCTTTTAATTGCAAGGTAACTGTAATTGTGATTTCCTGTTTCACCTTGGCTGCTAGGTGTTTTCCCCTCCTGTGCTGGAAATTGCTATTTTACTTTTTTTATGACGAGCTCAGCTCGTCATCAGCACAGCTCAACTGTGCATCATGACGAGCTGAGCTCGTCATGAGCATCGAAAGGGTTAATATAAAATATAGCAATATTAGAACAGGCCACAACCAAACAGAGGAAAGTAGACTGGTAAGCATACGGACCAATAAGATCTATTAAACACAATAGATTTCGCAAGCACTGTGCAGGCGAAACCTAAAAAGTCCAGAAATGCCCACCATGTGCTGGGAGAAAACTCCGAGGTGACGGAAACATTAGTTATGCGTTCTTCCAAAGACCGACATCGAGCGTTAGGTTCTGTCTGCTTAAGGCTAATAACGTAAACAGAAAGGGTGTGAAAACTGTTTGCATGCATTACTCCCAGTTGAAATTGTGCAAATCGTTAAATGGGGTGAAATAAAAATGATTGCTCTTCGAAAATGTAAATTGTTTCCTGGCTATTTGTGCCATACAGGTATATGTTATCCATCTCTAAGCACATGACTGAGCTTTTCCACTCTTCTCTCTCTCATTCTTAAATGTCCTCTTCTTGATTTCCATTTGAACCACGCTGCCCCCCTAAATCAGTCTTTAAGTCGTTTCATCTACCTCGAATCTAAAAAACATGGGGGCATATTATCAAGAACTGGGATAAAATTATCGCCGCTTTAGCGGCAGAAAACAAACGACGATAATGGGCTTGATAATATGTCCTTGTGAATTCCCATAGAAGCCCAGGGGCCTAATTTATGAGGCTGTGCGTCACTTTTACGCCGCCGGTGCGTCACTTTTTGTGACGCACCAGTGGCGTAAAAAATGCGCCTTGTAGCGCCATATTTACAAAGTGACGCATCTAGGTAGATGCATCACTTTGTAAACCCCTGCGCCACATTATACATGCGCCAGGTCGAATGTATGCAAGGGGGGCGTATTGACGCAAGGAAGGGTCGTAGAAGTGACGCAGTGAAATCTATGAGATTTCACTGCGTCACTTTTCTTTGCGTCAAAATCTTGCGCCTGCCTCACAGCAGGCGTAAGAATGATGCAGACCCTTTCACATGGGGCTTGCCCCATGTGAAAGGAAGCATTGCTGGAGTTGCGTCACTTTTGTGACACACTCCAGCAATGCGTCACTTTTGCGCTTACAGATACGTCAGAAATACTGACATATCTGTAACTCCTTGCGACATGATGCGTCATACATTAAATATGACGCATCAGGAATGTCGCAAGGAGTGCACACTGAGAAGTGACGCATCGCTGCTTTCACGCATCAATGCGTCATTTCTCATAAATGAGGCCCCAGGTTCTGCTGTTAACCTGGGCTGCTATGGGAATTCACAAGGGCATATTATCAAGCCCAGTATCGCCATTTTAGCTGCAGTTTCCTGCCGCTAAAACAGCGATAATTTTAACGTAGTTCTTGATAATATGCCCCATCATGCCTTAATGGGTGACATCAGAATCCAAAATGCCTTGCTGCAATTTGAAAGATTGTTTTTATCCGTATAGAGAAAAAGAGCAACATATTGAAATTGTAAGAGCTCTTTTGTGAGGAAACGAAAAGTGCAAGATGTTTACAACACATCTGGGGTCTTTGAATAAGCTGTTATATTCGGAAATTAGAGTTTTACTTTAAAATGGTTAGCTGCGAGTGGTCATTTAAGAGTAAGACGCGAAAACGGTTCCAAAGCACATTTGTCTGCATTATTCGTAACAGGAGCAAAAATAAGAGCAAATAGCCCCAAAGCACTTATTAAGAAATAAAAAGGGGTCCTCTGCCCTACAATTAATAAGCCCTTTCGTAAATGAGATGCCCTTCAAACGGAGGAGGTTTAGGAGTAACAATGCGTAGTTTTGCTAAATATTTGCATCGAAAGTGGAAACCTTGGCACCAGATGAGGTTCATGGCAGGGGGCCATGTTGGCATTTTAAAGGCTATAAAATTTAGTAGCAGACTCGCATGAAGAACTCATTGCTATGTTAACTAACAGGGCACGTTATTTATTGTCTTGTCGAAATTCACATTACGAAGAGAAGGAAGGGCATTTATGACGTCGTGCTCATTTCCTCACCTTCTCGAACCTTCAGAGGCACTGCATTTGGTCAACGCAGGAGTGTAATGGGACATCCCTGACATAAAAGCTTGTTGGATTCAAATATTAAAAATAAAAAAAAGGGGTAAGGAAATTCTATCTTTCAACCCGCTTGTTCCTGTGGAAATTACACAAAAAAATCGAAAAAATCTCAACTAATCTTAAAAGGGGGTTTACCATTCAAAATCCCGGAGTCGGAAAAAAAAAGCAAAAAAGTGTTAGTTCCATTTCAGAAAAGCAAAACACACAGCGCACCAAAGTTACCGTTGTGCCAGCTCTGGCTACGGATTCAATATATAAAAGTGATGGATGGAAATACTTTATTTATTCTTTACCACTAGCAATTTTCACCCATAGCTGCATTCATTTCCATCATTTTTTCCATCCATCTACATGACTCGTTGTAAGGTTCTGATTATGAGTTGCCCCGTACAGTGGGGCATGATAATTCCAGGTGAGGCATTACTGTTCAAACCTGGTATTCTTGCCTCTATACCTGGGGATTACAAATTTGAAATTCAGAATAGGGAATAACAGGAGAGTCCTATGGGAAGCTGAGTTTTGTGGCAGTACCCTCCCTACATTTTTTGCCTGGTTTGTGATTCAACTTTGACTGAGGTGTACTGGGTCCCTGCTAACCAGGTTCCCAGTAGCAGTGTTCTTTCCCTAAAAACGGTACCACAATTGGCACAACTTCAGCAATCCCTGTAAGTCCCTTGTAAATGGTACCCCTGGCACCTAGGGCATTGGACTGAAGAGGGTCCTCCAGGGATGCAGTAAAAATTGTGACCCCTTACCATGACTATGCAAACTGGCATTGCAGGCTGAATGTCTTGGTGAAGAGAAAACTGAAGATTTGACATGGCACACATCCCTGGCAACGCATTGTACTCAGTTCACGCATGCATTCTGTGACAAATATGGATAAATATGGTTAAATTTCAAAATTAATAATGGTGTGCATTCCTTCATCTCATTGATTATTTCATGTTAAATTGCCCCCAAAAAAGGGCTTGCACCCGCAGTGACAAAACATATAGGGCCGTATTATCAAGAAAGGGCGATACATTATCACCACTTTTATCAGCAGGAAATTGGCGCTAAAACGGCAATAATGGGCTTGATAATATGCCCTTGTGAATTCTCATAGAAGCCCAGGTTCTGGTGTTAACAAGGGCATATTATCAAGCCCATTATCGCCGCTTTAGCAGCAGTTTCCTGCCGATAAAAGCGGCGATAATGTATCGCCCTTTCATGAAAATATGGCCCTTAGAATGGTTAAAGAAATTGTTTACATTTCATTCCACATGCATGGAGGAACAGCTTGTTCGTTAAGCAAATTTTTGTTTATACTGTTTACGAATGCACACTAAGGTACTCTCAACTTTTTTGCGTTATTCTTTGCTGTACTGTTTATCTGAATGCGTCTCAGTATCATGTAATTATAAACACTCTGATTTGAAAATGTTTTGGAACGGCATGCAAATTGCATGATGGGAGTTGCCGTTTCCTCACATGTAATAGTGGCTGTTTGAATATCAGAGGGGAAACCATGTGATCAATTATGGAGCATGAACAAGGTAGTGTCCTGGGTGGGTAAGTTTGGTTTAAATATCGGGTGGTTTTCAGCTAGAGGCAATGTTTCCCTGAATTGAGAGGTTGTGACGGAGGGTTTAAACAACTTTTGGCAGGTATGTGGAAGGTTTGTGTATTAGTGGTTGAAAAACAGGGAGAATGTTTGCACTTATAAGTGCTGTATATCTGAGGAATGGTTGTGGGCAATGCAATGCGGTTTGGAATATAAGCTGTATAACTGTGTACCTTTCAGCAAGATTGGGAGGGTGTGTGAATGCAGAGAGGGTGGTTACAAATGTGCATGTGTGATCGGGATGGTGTGTATGGGTAAGACAGAATATAATTCGTTGTAAATTTAGAAGAGGATTGGAAAGGGGAGTATGTGGCAAACAACGTGAGTAGGATTGAGCAGTGGTAAATGGAAGCAGGGAGGACGTAATCAGATTGTCAACAGAGATGTGAGGCTGTTAAATGGGATGGGGTGTGAAAAAATGTCAGCCATAGTGAAGATCAGCCACCTAAAATGAAGGGGCAGATGGGTGAAAAATTGGGTTCTACCAGGTTTTGGGAGGTTGTCACATGAGAAGTGAATAAGTAATTTTTCTTTCCGTTTCATTTCATTTTATATTGACGTGCAAATGGACAAACACAATAGTTTTTATACATACATTGACTGACCGTATTGACCTCGTTATATAATTATGTACAATGGTGTAATGGCGAATGTTTTGGTTTTTTGTAGTGACCCTTGAAGAAGAGCTAGTCATAGCCCGAAATGCATTGGGGTTTTAATAAACACTGCTTTTGGACAAACTATGCGATGGTCGTGTTCTTGGAAAGAGGTCCGGATGGGCACACCTCGAGCACAAGAAACTTTGGAAATTAGCATGACATTCCTATGTGTGGAGCAAATGGGATTAAATACATAAATTGAACATTTATTGTTATTGTTTTTTGGAGTACATGGATCAAATGGATTAAAATGAATTATAAATATGGAGCAATGTGGTGAACTCCCCCTAAAGCTGTGCGCCTAGGCATGGGGCAGAAATGCTGCCCCCTACAGTATGACACATCCCTGTGTGCTATGCCCACAGACACTGCATGAGATATAGGTAAGTCACCCGTTTGGCAGATCTTATTGCCCTAAGGCAGGGCACACTATATAATGTGTGGTCATATCTGCCGGGGTAGGTACGACCCTGCAGTATCTAAATCTGTTCTTGGATATTGTAAGTGCGCAGGGAAGCCATACAGAGTAAGTGGGCTGGAGACCCGCCATTACAAGTTCCCTAGCACCATGATGGCCTCGCTGTACCCAGGGATGTTTGGTACCAAACATCTCATCTTAATAAATCCACAATGATGCCTGCGTTGGATTCCTTAATGAATTCACACAGGGAACAGCTTAGAGGATCTCCATAAAACTTACCAACCCACTGTTGTGGTCTCTGACTTGTCTTAGCCAGCCAGCAGTTGGTGTTGGTATGAATTTACCTTAAAGAAATAAAAAGGCAAGAGGCATGTGATAAAACAGGAACAAGTTGGTCTAATTAAACCCAGGGGCCGGGAGTGTCTCGACAGAATGTGTCTGAGGAAAGTCTCATTGTGTACTAAGTTTTGGCTGGTTTTATACATGTCTCGTGAAGAACCAGAAACAAATTTCTGCATTCTTCAAATACATTAAAATCATAAATTAACAGGATTGGGCATCTTGATAAGGACACAAATGGCTCTCAACCTCGGGGAGGGCTAGTGGGGCCCTGTGTATGTGTGTCCAGATGTCTGGCGTGAGGAACGTGTGATCACTACATATGGTGTACATGTCATGATTGGCTGGGTGTTTCTTTCTACATGTGACATCTAGCTTCATGGTATTTTAAGAGAATGCGATCCTTTAGCCAAACATGTTTTACTGGGGCCAATTACCATTGACCTGTTTATAGTGCAACTATCTATCTGCGGGATCAATCAAGGTATTCCCTGGGTGTGCGTTTATCTTTGGGTTAAGAGAGGACCCACCTGTTACCTGTTATTCAATAGGCATGGGTGGAGGTCGCAGGGCCTGTCTGACCATGGATCTCTCATTCGGGGTTGATGGGGAGGTCATCTTGAGTAAATCAGACAGAAAAGGTATGAGTTCACTGGAAACCCTAAAAATAACATGGACCATAACTGGTGTCATTCTTATCGACATTCTTAATAGCTTGTGTACAGTCGTCATAGCGTTAATTGGTATTGCTTTTTCCAAATTTGACATGGTTATGTATTCCTAGATCATGACATTCATTGACATTGCTTTCCCTGGTAACAACATTGTCGTTTGTACATGGTTTGTAACATTGCTACTGCCGGTATCATTGATGTTGTGAAGGCATAGATTATGACATATTTCGACATTGTAGTACTGAACACTGTCATTGTCATATGAGTACAGGTTATGGCCTACGCTGGCATTTCATTTGTCAGTATTATCGTGGCCAGGCCTGCACACATAATGGTACTCATGACATCATATTTACCCATTCCAACACTGCCATCACCAGATATGCTTCTGACCTCATGAGGTGAGAGCCTGCCCTCTGAGAGGCAAGGAACAAAGACTGCGCTGGGCGGAGGTGCTTCAAACCTCAGTCAGTCTTGAATGGCATTCCAAGGCAGGAAGCTTCCAAGGCGATGTTCCCTTGGAAATATCCAGATAGTGGAGGAAGCCAACCCTGCTGTCCTGCTCCACATTTGGCGGGAGAACAGGGGGGAAAATTTGTTAAATTAGGAGGTGAGTCCCCATTCAGCCAGCACCACCCCTAAAGTGGGGCAGGTGATGTGGAGCCCACTTTTCATTTTCCTCCATCTTGGTTTGAGAGGGACTTAGCCAAATAGGGTCAGGGCTGCCCACTCTCCAAAGGAAGTAGTCACAGAGAAGGTGTAGACACTTCAAAGGTCCAGCCCATTGGCTACTACCTAAAGAGTCTGAAAGAGGGTTTTTCGTCAGGTTACAAGCAAAGGGTGCACAGCTAAGTAATAGCGCAAAAAGATTAATATGGGATATACGGTAGCTGTGAGGTGCAAAACAGTGAGGAGGGGATAAGCCCTGTAAGCCCCCAGTGAAGTGTCAGCAAGCTAACACCACGTATGCTACAAAAAAACACACTGATGCACACTCTAATTATTAAACACTGGTGTCAGTATAGACACATTACACATTAGAGACAACAGCCTATTCATTTAGAGGAAAAAAACAGATATTCTTGGAAAACAGTCGTCGGAAAAGGTGTCTTTAATGTTCATGAGAACCAGCCGACATGTGTTTCGTCGCGTAAGGAACAATCTTCCCGCGACTCCTCAGGGCGCTCCGTCAGTGATATTTTCGACCCAACAGGGCCCAGGACTGTGAATTAAAAGGCTGAATGTTCGAGAATTTCCTCAGTATGAGACCTCCGCGCTGCGGGAAATGAAAGGGTAATTCAAACTGTAGGACACTCCTACAAACTTAGTGATGAACCAACGCCAAATCGCGTTGTACATGGAATGTATATACCTTGAAAGAAACTAAAAGAATTGTAACCACAGAGTATCAGGGTAAATCGTAAGGCTTGGACGATAATTAGAAAAATTTGAAGCTTAGGGCGGAAGGACGGGTGCATCCATTCCCTGCTCCTCGACTCCGTGTCCCGGTTTAGGAGTCGAGGAGCAGGGAATGGATGCACCCGTCCTTCCGCCCTAAGCTTCAAATTTTTCTGATTATCGTCCAAGCCTTACGATTTAGTCTAATAATTTGGACTTGACTCAGACAAGCTAGAAAACAATGGAATACACTCAGGACCAGATTAAGTAATCTTTCATGCATCGCAGCAATGCAGCAAAGGAACTTTCTGCGCTACATTGAGTGAAAGGGAGAGAAGCAGAAATGCAACATATCTACTAAGATATGGCACACTTCTCCCTCCTTGTGCTGGCTCACTGTGTGCACCCTTGCGCCAGCGCAGACATCCTTGCGTCATGATGCAAGAGTGCCTGCATTACAAGTTGGATTAATTTTGTACAGGAAGGAACATCTTCCTGCGCAAAAACAATCCTGAAAGGCCTTTTTCTTTTTCTATGTGTGATGCAGAATTTTGATGCATTCCCACTTGTACAAGTGTTTGGAATTCTGGGAATGTACCATAATCCATGGATGGATGCAGGGCCGGTCCTAGGCATGGGCGGTATGGGCAGCTGCCCAGGGCCTCGCGCTCAGGGGGCCCCGCCGCCGGCACAAGAAAGTAATCCATATTTTCCAAACGCAGGGGGCCCTACCTACCCGACAATGGGCAAATCAAACATTGCGTTCTGAGCCAATGTTTGTACAGCGAGCAGGTACTGTGCGCTGAAGGTGCCAGGGGCGTAACACAGGCCACGCAGACCCCGCGGTGCGGGGGGACCCACACTCCTCCAGGGGCCCCCTTCGCAGTGTCGCAGCCAGCAACCACTTAGCACTCCGCACGTAGTTATGCATTTTTTTACATTTCACTTTAGCTCCGAACGGTACTGTTCTACTACCTTACTTTCCCTTTATGGCAGAAAACGCCTAAAAGAGCGCACTAACAAATAAAATATGTCATCATTATTCATGCTTGGACATATGCAGCCGCAGAACACACAAACAGAAATAGTTAACCTGCGCCTCTCCCCAAGCGGCTGAGGAAACAGAAAGAGTTCGGTGCTGGTGCAGATGAGATGAGATGTAAGAAGGGAAAACAAGTGCACATGGCATTCGGGTTATCCCAGCGGCTTCAGGTTTGTAGAGGCAGTCTTGCTGTAGACTCGCTTTTGTTGATGGTTCCTGTTATGTAGACTTGGTTTTATTCTGGCATTTTGTATAAGGTAATAATTTCTTCCGTACTTGGGAAAGAAGCTATTGTAGGAAACCTGAAGGGCAGGGACGTTTAAAAAAAATTCAAAGCTAGAAATAAAACATTACAGAAGCAGAAGTCAGTCCGTATTTGCAGTGTTCTCGTGACTGAAAAGGGCAGCTATTTAGAAGTAGCATTATTTTATTTGGTACTATATCTGAAAACATTATATTTTCTTTAAGGAAGGGTCGTGTATGTTCTAGACTACTAACCGTCTGACTTTAGTCAAACATTGCCAATATAGCTGTGACTTGTTCTAGGTCATGATGGTGAGCTTAGGCCAGATTTAACTGTTTAAACCTACCACACAAAGCATTACTGGGATTTGTACAACCATACTTCTAATGCGCATGGGCAAGTCCCAACAAGGTTATTATGAACGCTAAAAACTACATTCTTAAAGATGTCGTGTCCCTGGGGATTTATATTGATTGTGAGTTTGATCAAGTAGTTAGGATTAATTATGAGGCTTACATAGCTGACAACGTTTCAGATTGCTTATGTGTGACATTTTCATAATTTCAGTGTAATTATGAGTGACATTCAATGACTCTTGCGCGTAAAATCAAGTAGTGAAGAAGAGTGAAACATAAATATCAGAAATTACTCCCATTGAAGCAACGAAAAACTCTAAGATGTTCTTAAAACTTCTGCAAAGCACCAAAAATGGAAGGGCACTAACTTCGGAGGAGGGCCCGTAGTGATGAATGTAAAACTGGCAGTAAGATTTAACAGTTTTAATATTAAAGTAAAAGAGCTCGTGAAGCAGTGCACCATGGCTACAGACTCCGGACCACTGCACACTGACCTTGCAGGAATAGACTAGCAGCTGAGCATTCTCATGCGCATGCCACTTTGCGCAATTTAAAAGGCGCGTGAGGTGTGAGGCGACTGAGGGGGACCGTGCCGCCAGGACGGACTGGTGCTGCCTTAATTTAATTATTACCAGTGCTAACCTTGCTGGCCGTGGGTAATTGCTCAACCCATAATTTCATTGGTTTAAAAGGTTTTCCCATGGGGCAGGCGGTCATGCGTGCAGGTGCTGACAATTTAGTTCTGGTGCTGAGCACCGGAAACCACAGGCTCAAATTAAGCACTGGATTCAATATTTTGTTTTTCACATGAGAATGGACATTTAAGGGCTCATTATCAGTTGCTTATATTTATTCAGTAGGGATAATTTAGAAACACATGGCATACCCTTTGAGTACACCAATGATAATGGGTGACAGCTCTGGCTGATAAAAAATCACTAAGCCAGTGATTCAATTAATTAGATTATCTGGGTAGGATTAATGTTCACATTTGACCATTTGCTACACAGCATGGGAGGGGCATTTAGACAGACAAGGCGCAAATTTCTTTTCTGCCTGAGTATCGTAAAGCACAGTGTAGTGGAGTAGAGTGGGCTGTTATGGAGTGGCGTAGAGTCATGGAGTGGTGTAGAGTAGAGTTGAGTGTCATGGAGTTGCATAGAGGGGACTGGTATAGTATTGTGGATTGTCATGGAGGTAGTAGAGGGTCGTAGATTGGAAGAGTGTATTAGAGTGTCATATAGTTGAGTATTGTAGGTTTAAAATGATAATATCCGCACATGTATGAACTTAATCAAACAGTCACAAGCGTAATTATAGCTAGATAAATTGAACAGTTGAGTTACAAAACATAAATAGTTCATATACTTGCGTCTGAGGTATGTTAAAAAGTGCTCGGTGTGCTCTAAGATGGTGAATCAGACATGAAAAGTTAAAAAAAGTTTCATTCACAAAAGTGTGAATATAAATTTATACTGCTGTTTTCTTGACCCTCTGGTTCCTTTGGAATTAGGGTGCATGTCCAACTAATCATTCAAGGAGCCGGCAAGTATTACACTCATGGATATTTGCTCACCTGTTTTCCATTCCCTCTACTTTTTGTCCATGTTACTGATATCCACATTAGCTTGTTTCAGTGATGCCAAATAACTAAGATCAAAAGTCCTGCGAAGTCACTTTCTGTGATGTCACTTCTTGCGACGCAATATGCAATTAGAGGGGCCTCACATCTTCCCTTTCGCCCGGGGCCTCAGAAGGCCTAGGACCGGCACTGGATGGATGCATGGGAACGCACTTACTCCACCTATGGAACGCCTACCTGTTGCAAGATAATGCAAGGCAGTGCTATGGGCTGTGTTGCGTTATTTCTTTTTTTTTATAAAGGCATGCAAAGTGGTGCAAATCACCCAGTGCGTGGTTTTGTAAATTGCATTTAAGGACTTGCATTGCCTTGCGACAACTTGCTTCACGCATGGACAATGCAAGTCTTCAGTAAATCTGGACCTCAATGTGCGGCTGCCAAGCAGCAGCAGGGGGCGCTGTCAAGCCCAGATTCATAGGGTCTGCTGTCCTTCCATTTGTCCCCTTGTCCATATATAAAAAGAAACCCTTTATTGGCTTTGAATGTCGTCAGTCTCGCAAAGTGCTAAAAAACAGACCTACATCTTAACAACTTAACACAGTCCTTACTTAAAGTATGATGGTTCGGGAAAAACCCTGTATTTTGTGGGTAAGGTAATAAATCGGGATGAGAACGCAGAAATACTTCCACCATACAAAAAGAACAGGACAGAACATTCTGGCTCATATTTATCATTTTTTCTAGCAGCACAACACAGCAAGCCACTTTGCTGCGATGCGCTGCATGAAAGGGAAAGGGCAGGAAAGTACAGTATTTAACATTATATGGTGCATCCTGTTCATAGCGCTTGCTGCACATTAGGCTGCCTATTGCCAATGCAGGCACCCTTGTGTCATGGTGCAAGGGCGCCTGCGCTGTAGGCAGGATTGTTTTCTGCAGGAAGAGACACATTCCTGAACAAAAACAATCCTCAGATGCATTTTCCTCTTTATACGTGTACTGCAGAATGTAGCACATGTAGAAAAAGGAAAAACCTAGGAGAAACAAAGATATTTCTCCTTGCTATGCCTCACCTGGGTAGGCGTAGCATTTTGACGCATTCCCAGGTCTACCACTAATGGTAAATCTAGGAATGTTTAAAAATCCATGGGTGGTTGCATGGGAACACCCACGCTTCACCCATGGAACACCTCTCTGGGACAGAGTAAAGCAAGGACGCGATTTGCGCTGCCATGCGTTATTCCAGATATATCAAGCCATGCAGGGCCATGCAAGGTTTGGCTTGATAAAGCTCACTTAGGTTTTGCATCGCCCTCACGCAAAACCTTGATTTCTTTTTTTTTCGGAGTTTTATATAGCGCAAACTTGACCCAAAGGTGTCCGGTATCGGAGTGCTTTACATGAGCACCAGTTGTGTTACACAAGGAAACATTCATTTTTGTTAGGCACTGGGAGATTAAGGGGCAGATTTATGATAACTGGCGCATCCGCCAGTTATTTTGCGCCGCTGCTCCGCCACCCATGGTGCGCTGCATTTACAATGCGGCGCACCATGAGGCAAAAACGGCACAGATGCGTGACGCATCTGTGCCATAAAGGTGGCGCATTGCTGGAGTTGCGTCGCAAGCGCGACGCAGCTCCAGCAAGGCTCGGGGGTGCCCCATCTTCACAATGCTGCGTCAAGACCTACGCCTGCTTCAAGCAGGCACAGGGTTTTGACGCAGCATTGTCCTGAAAGTGACTGAGTGCAATCTTATAGATTTCACTCAGCCACTTTTGCGAGGCGCACCTGCCCCGGAACGCCCACCCTGCGCCGGAACGCCCACAAGTGGCGCAGGGCTTTACAACGTGACGCATCTGCCTAGATGCGTCACGTTGTAAATGGGTCGTAGGGATGCGCCACGTTTACGCCGCAGTTGCGTGACGCAAACGTGGCGCATTCCCAACATAAATCTGCCCCTAAGTGATTTGCCGAGAATCACAGGATGTTGAGCGTCATTGCGGAGACTCGTACCCGGTTCCCCAGATTTGAGATCAGCCGCCCTAGCCGTTAGACCGCGTCATATCCCCAATTGATAAATCCAGCCCTCTGTCTGCAGATGCTTCTCTGGTTTCAGTATCTCTTTCACTAATCAGAGTTTTCTGTTGCTTCCCAACTCCAAATAAAGGCCTTAATTTGGTATTTACACTTTCTCCGAAAACCATCAATATACAGGGCGAGAACACAATGACTTGCATGAACAAAGACCTTTCATGTATGTTTCACCTAGAGTAAGGGGGTGACATTTTAGATCAAGACCATTCGTGCTTATTACTTCCACACTCTTAATAATAAAGGAAATTATTTTCAGAATTGTTTATCTGAAAGCATACCGTTGCAAATTAAAGTGGAAATTTGGGAGATGGTTACTTTTGTTATCAAAATGAAATGTTGACTAAGAATACTCTCCAAAGAGTTCAGGAAATTCTCATATAATAGATAACATGCTTGATCAAAGTAAAAGAACAAAAAAAGTTCCCAAACTTCAGACTTGGAATTGTATGGTGGTTCGATGATTGGGCTGTGATAAACACGGAGCACTGTATGGTAGCTCTTGGCCCGATATTTTGAATCCTGGCCCGTCTTTTCCCACGAAGGAGCCTTCTCTAACTTTTGCAAGGTGAGCGATCGAAGCAACATGGCAGTCAGTCAACTAAAGCCTTTTCGTATGTCAGCAGCGAAGGTGCGGCTCTTGGCGCGGAAACAATGGCGTGTTAATTACTGTTCTTATGCGTTTCAATATCCGGGAGGAAGGCGGTGAATCTGAAAGGCTTCTGTCAAAGGGAGCACCGGTGCTTGCTAGACCGTAAAAATGGTAAATTGGAAGCCTGTTTCAGTGTCCCCTCCTCCCAACCACATAAGGATGAAGAATTAGCTCTCCTGCTTTTCCTACTAGGTCACAGTTGTTTACTGTCCTGTTAAAGTTCACATATCAAAGAAGTCTCTCTTCTCCCAGCTTCTCACACCTACGGAGACAAACCCAGGCCTCCAAAGTTTCAAATCGGATGCCAGTCATTAGGCAATTTGTGTCGGGTTTATGAAGAAAGGTAGGGGGCCTGATTTCTGCCAACGTCTGTGCCTCTGCAGAATCCTTCTTAAGAAATGTTTTTGTTTTTTTATCAAAAAATCTGTCGCACTAAAAACAAAGGGCATGATTTGGCTTAAATAAAGGAGCCTTCAATCACGAGCAATGTAGCATACATGCCAACATTTCAGGAGAGCAAAGTGGGAGATTTTAAAAAATTAATCGGGAGAATGGGGCTTTGAATCGGGTTGCTGGCATGTATGGGCTTTGGAAGTGGCTGCTGCAGGATCGGACATTTAAAACTTAAATGCACGTTTTTTTCTTACCTTTCGGAACCATGAGCATAATGGCAGGCAGAGAGAGGGCGATGTAAGTGTTGGGCACTGGCCTGGCAGATTGTTGGTAGTGCATGCACACCCACCCCCTGTTGCAGCCCGGGCTGAACAGCCCCCCCCCCCTCCCCCCCCCCCCCCCAGTACTTCGCAGGTTTTTGGAAGACGATTCCCGAGTTAATGACGCTTTCTCTGTTTTTCACCCCTTCGAGAGCCCCTGCCTCGCCACTCTTTGTTGGAAAAATTAGCACTTTACACAATACCAAGCCCTGTCAGCTGAAACCCCCGGGGAATCGGGTTTTTGCTTGTAGGAATCGGGAGGCGGGAGACTAGCCTTCAAATCGGTAGTCTCACGCCTGAATCGGGAGGGTTGGCATGTCTGATGTAGTTTGTATATTTTAATTTTTATGAAGACATAGCGATAGCTGCCAACGTTTCATGTTGCCATGTGTGACATTTTTACAATTTCAGTGTAATTATGAGTGACATTTCAAAGACTAAGAGTGACACTTTCTTGCGAACAAATTCAAGCAATGAAGACGAGGGAAACTTAGGGGCATATTATCAAGGGGGTTTATATCCGCTTTTTTGGCGTTAAAAGCCAAGAAAGCGGAGATAAAATTATCTCCCTATTACCTAGCTGTCGCTAACACCAGTTAGCGACCGCTAGTAGGAGATAGCGGCCATCTTGGGCCCCGCTTTGCATGTAAGTGATATTTATCACTAATGACATGCAAAGTGGGCGTGCCAAGATGTAAGCGACTGGAAACAGTCGCTAACATCGCTATCTCCTATTACCAACTTTTGGAGATATTCGCGCTAAGCGCAAATATCTCCAAAAGCTAACACCTGCCCCTGAGCAGTTTTTAGCCATGTTATCCAATGGTAGGTGGATAACATGGCTAAGAGCATTAGCTCGGTAATGCTTGAATAGCGCTGACTTTTCAGCGATATTCATGCATTTCGGCCGATTTTTATCACTTAGTAGATAAACCTTGATAATAGCAAGGTTCCTAAGCAATAAAAATCGCCGCAGCTCGGCGATAAAAATATCGCCGCTAAACCAACATAGAGATAATTATCGCTAGTTGTTGGTAATATGCCCCTTAAATGTCTAAGAAATTACATCGGAGAGGGAGGCTGAGGCACACATAGGTAACAGCCAGGCTGTATTTTATTATGTCAGTACTAGTTCAGCACCATGAAACCTTCGGGTGACCGTGCGCTTTATAGATTTCTATTAAGATAAGATAAATAAGATAAGTTTAGCATCCTCAACCTTAATAATCATTACTCCGAGCTGAGCGATCCGCCCTAGGCGGCAAGTGAAGAAGCTACCTGCCCAGTCCCAGACATGAACCAGCTCACACCAGCCACAGTCAGCCTGTCACAGTGCTTCAGGCTCTGCTGACAGTGACGTTCCGGCTCAGCGCTAAAAGTAAAGTAGTTGCGTTGGGCCCGGGAGACTGTCTCAAACATTACTGAAAGCAAAGATGAGGGTTATGGATCCAGTATGAGGGCCTCAGACCCCTCCCTGCACCATATTGTGTTAACACTGACTAACACTCGGGGGTGGCATGTGGCTCAAACTTCTACTTACTGTGATCATTTTCAGCCAGACAGCGTGACTGGCAACTCACACTGCAACAAGGCAGGTGGCTCAGACCGCGAGCGAGCCACCCCGCTGCAATCTGCCTTAGACTTTGGTCCAGGCTGCCGAATGTCCTCACTGAGTCCTGGCAGTCGGCGCTGTAAACCAACCGCAACGGTCAGTCATGGCTCTCCGTGACCGACCCGTCTACTGCACTTACTCCCTCGGCAAGCTCGGAAATTTTCACTGAATGCTGCGGCGGCCTTGTGCATATCGGCCCACAGCAGAGCACGGCGGCCTGGCTGGTCATGAGCGAGCAACAGCACTGCCCCATGATTTCTGCACCCTTCCTCAAGAATAAACTCTCCTCTCTGGCAGCCAGCCAGATGTGATGTACCCCGGGGAGCCCTCAATAGTAGCTACTATGCAATGGCTGTGACATCAGGCAGGCTGACTCGGAGCTGCGCGACACCGCTGGTGATGCATTGTAGCAGAAAGCCTGCAGGTGCCAGGCCATAACTCAGCTGGGTGATACAAAAAATAGAGCCAGGCCCTGGGACTTGTGGCTGGTTGGGCCGTATATATTGAGAAAAACAAAACAGATACCAACCACACTGTATTTCAACTCCTGTCGCTGCAGGTAGGTAACAAACCAATTTTATTTTGAGGCTTGTAAGGCGTATCTTGCCTTTTTACTTATTTTTTAATTTTTTTTTAATAAACAAGATTTTTTATGTGCAAAAAGAAGGCAAAACATTTTAAAACATTTACACAAATCACATATATATACACAAGTTATATACAAAACTATACAAAAATACAAACTGTACACTATACTTCTTTGATCCAATTAATGAACTCAGATGCTTTTCTAAATTTGACAAAGTAACGCTTGATGTAGAAGACAAAGTATTCAAATGATTAAACAATATAAACCATAGTATAATTCATAGGTCTATAGATCAATGTCTGTCATATTTTCTGTGCCTACGCGTTTCGAACCAGTTGACCTCAATTCACAGGTTCTCTTCAGGGCTCTGTCATTTAGTGAGTATCTGCAAGTATGTACAGAGATGAAATTAGTTTTTTGATTTTTGAAGGGGTTTTCTTGCTTATGCATTTCAAAACCATCTATTTGTACCTGTTTATCCAGCAGCCGCCGGTCTACAGGTTTGACATCTTCTTCCTTTCTCTAGTCTCTATTCTTTATAGTCCTGTGTCTTAAAGAAGGAATAAACTCATTACTCCTCTATTTGTACGTCTTTTGGAGACCCACCATGTAAAGCCTTACTTTCCTAAACATACCTTTTAATCCTCGTGGATCAAATGCACCTGGATTAAGATGTTTCTCTTATGGGTGTTTTTCTTTTCTGCATAAGCAAGAAAACCCCTTCAAAAATCAAAAAACTAATTTCATCTCTGTACATACTTGCAGATACTCACTAAATGACAGAGCCCTGAAGAGAACCTGTGAATTGAGGTCAACTGGTTCGAAACGCGTAGGCACAGAAAATATGACAGACATTGATCTATAGACCTATGAATTATACTATGGTTTATATTGTTTAATCATTTGAATACTTTGTCTGCTACATCAAGCGTTACTTTGTCAAATTTAGAAAAGCATCTGAGTTCATTAATTGGATCAAAGAAGTATAGTGTACAGTTTGTATTTTTGTATAGTTTTGTATATAACTTGTGTATATATATATGTGATTTGTGTAAATGTTTTAAAATGTTTTGTCTTCTTTTTGCACATAAAAAATCTTGTTTATAAAAAAAGTCTAAAAAATAAGTGAAAAGGCAAGATACGCCTTACAAGCCTCAAAATAAAATTGGTTTGTTACCTACCTGCAGCGACAGGAGTTGAAATACAGTGTGGTTGGTATCTGTTTTGTTTTTCTCAATAACTCAGCTGGGAGCACTGCCCCAAGCCCATGGAGCGGTACAAAAGGGGGTGGTGATGGACGGAGCATCTGAATCAATCAAACACTCACACCCAGTCAAAAGATCTGGGTTTAATCCATCACCGTTCTTTAGCCCACACTCGATCTTTTGACTAGGCTTGAGTGTTTGATTGATTCAGATGCTCCGTCCATCACCACCCCCTTTTGTACCGCTTTTGGCCACCATAAGTGTGGCAGGGTATGCTCAGACGTGAGTCCCTTGCTCACTTTGCCACTGGATTCGAGCAAGCTGGGCTGAAGACGGCTGGAATGCCAGAAACCGGTCCTCGGAAGCTTGTTTCTGGACCAGGGAAGACATGGCTTGGCAGTTCGGGCTGGACTGTTCCCATGAGGCACAGGGTCAGACTGATGTGCATATAGCCATGTCTGAACTAGGGTGGCAGAGTGGGCTAAAGAACGGTGATGGATTAAACCCAGATCTTTTGACTGGGTGTGAGTGTTTGATTGATTCAGATGCTCCGTCCATCACCACCCCCTTTTGTACCGCTTTTGGCCACCATAAGTGTGGCAGGGTATGCTCAGACGTGAGTCCCTTGCTAACTTTGCCACTGGATTCAAGCAAGCCGGGTTGAAGACGGCTGGAATGCCAGAAACCGGTCCTCGGAAGCTTGTTTCTGGTCCAGGGAAGACATGGCTTGGCAGTTGGGGCTGGACTGTTCCCATGAGGCACAGGGTCAGACTGATTTGCATATAGCCATGTCTGAACTAGGGTGGCAGAGTGGGCTAAAGAACGGTGATGGATTAAACCCAGATCTTTTGACTGGGTGTGAGTGTTTGATTGATTCAGATGCTCCGTCCATCACCACCCCCTTTTGTACTGCCCCAAGCCCATGGAGGCAGCCTGCCTGCGTAGGCAAACCCCAGGCAGTCCCTGCAGCCAGCTGCCACACACATTTACGGCCTTCAGTAAGTGTGCACCTGTCACTATGCATTATGAATGACAATGCATTTTAGTGCAGTGATGCGGAGCACCGCACCGAATTGTGTTAGTCTAACGCCTGCTGCGTGGTACTTGGCAGGACTGCATTGCTGTTAATATTTGGGTGATGCAGGTGAAGTCAACTGAGGGATTTGTCAAGCGGGAAGCCTTAAGACAGGTTTATGCTTTCACAGTACTCTTTATGGGTATCTGAACTGAAACCTTTTGCTCTCATTATTACAACTTAAGTTGGAATAGGGAATTCTTCTTTACAGAGCACACTTTCAGCATTATTACTATATAAACTGTGATTTTAGCAAACATTTTGTTCTTTTTTATAATCAAACATTGACTGACGGATTATATTGACTTTTAATGTTGAAATCTAAAGATTAATAGCTAATGAGAATAAAATGATGAAAGACTAAAAGAATTTGAAAATAAAAATCTTTAACTCACTCTAATTCTCTTTAGAGACTGAACTGAAGTTCTTTAATGATTTATTGGTATGCAGATGATTGCTCCTTACTTCTTCTGGTCAATGAGCAAACGTCCACACTACTAGTGATGGGGAATCTTTGATGATTACACCTGACGATTGAGATATAGAAACACTATTTCCTTAACTCTAAAGAGGGTAACACTACCAAATTGCTGTTGAATTTAAGGTAATGATAGTTATCCAGCTTCTGTTTAAAACGTAACAACCTCACTTTGAATATGATAGGAATGCCAGTTGAAACACCTTTGCCATGTGTAAACCGCAAAAGACTCGTCCCACGTCTTTGCAAGTACAGTACCAGCACCAGTCAACCAAATCTACCTTACAGGAGCCGCCTTCCACGAGGACATCTCTGCTGACTAACCCACAAACCACTGTTGAACACATCCTGCATGGTTTGGCACAGTGTTTCGGCATTCCCTATCACTCCTTCTCAGTGGCTGTACAAAGGATTCAAAGCACAGGACCTCCTAAAGATCTTCCAGCTTACAGATGTCCTCTTGGTGTGAGCCCTCAAACTCCAGTTATCCTTTTCCATACCAGCACATCCCGTTCTGGTACCTCTCTCTAAATTTGATAGACGCCCAGCAGGTTAACAGTGTGCTCCATAATTTATATCATTGTCATTGTAGGTCTGTAGAGGACATACATATTGTGGTATTAGTATTACCAGCTAAATTCCATGGTTATGGTTATGGGTTGAACAGCACCATCAAGCCCCTAGTTTCTAAAAATGTGTATCCTATCCCAACTGCTCCCCACTTTTTCTTCAATAAGTCCCCTTTTGAGACCTTTCTTCTCAACATTCCGGATATACATACTTGGGTTAGCCTAGTAGCCAACACAAATAAAAGCAAACAAATTACTTAGGTATACTCAGTTATTCATTTTACTTTGAAAGAGTTTCATAAGTTTAAACCTTTTCATCTGTGATCTCAATGTACATTGTTTTGCTCCAGAACTTACACAATTATCCTACATCTGTTAAAGCTTCTCAGTGGTGTTCCTGCAGTTTTAGTTTGACTTCATGAAATGTGCAAAACACTTACTGACTCCCTAGGCATAAGTCCAACAGGAGTTCAAAGACGTATTATAGCCTTATAGCCCGCCGTAGAGGGCTATACCAGCTATTAAAGGCCCTCTCCAGCGTTAAAGGCTCCGAGCCGAAGGCGAGGGCCTTTAACAAGGGAGAGGGACTTTAATAGCGGTATAGCCCATCTACGAAGGGCTATAAGGCTACCAGAACATTCTGCCACTAGAGGACAGAATATTCTAACAAAAAAACCAAAGCCTTTTGGAAGCGTGAGGGGATTGGAATCCCCTCAGGCTCCCTGAAGCCTTTGTTCACAGCCAGAGCTGTGAACAAAGAAACATTGGAATGTTGGAGCTCCAGGCTTATACCAGCCATTATAAGCCCAGAGCACTCCATTGTTTTCAATGGAGCTCCCAACATTCCAATGTTCTAATAAGGCATTTAAGATTTTGGGGGAAAACTAAGAAAAAGGACAGTTCACTTTCTTCAGTCTCATAATCTTGGGAAATCCAAAGAGAGTCAGGTTGTTCAAATGTGCACCAAAAACATCATAGATATACCCTTCACAAGCATGTGCCTGCACGCACGCGCACACACACACACACACACACACACACGCACACGCACACACCATACACACACATGCATACACAATCAATGGACAGTGTACAGTACATGGCCCTTTATGTTCTGACAGCGCCATAGATTATAACAGAGATGAGGGAATTCACACAAAGACATAATTCACACCCACTTCCATATCCCATATGTCCTCATCCTTGCAGACTACAGCATGCAAAATATAGATGGCATTCATGAGAGAGGAGGGGGACTAGCCTTTATTCACAAGTGCTCTTAGTTTTGCACCATCCCCATTCAATCAAAGCCCACGGCATCCTACTGTTGTCCATTGTCAGATACAATCAGTAGGATGCCCCCGTTGCTCTCCTCAATGTTCTCCATCAACCAAGACAGTTTTCCAGATGGCCTCAAGGTAGGACATGTCCTCTCATTACTATAGAAACCGATCGTGTGCCCTGATCATCTCACTAACTTCTACTCTATCCTCCATTCAATATTTGTTAGGAAAGATGATTAAGAATGCACCCTCCACCAAACATCTGGACCAGACTAACTAAAACGATCATTATTTCACTACCAATCCATTTTCAGACCATGCTGTAGGATGCAGACAGCTACTTTTGAAGTGGTATAATAGCACCCTCTTTACAAATGTCATAAATAACTACTGCCTTCTGAACCTTCACTACCTTGTGCATCTCTTGACAATGTTGACCATCATGCACCAATTCACAATCTCAAAACACCCCCCCAATCAACTGTGTTGTTTTTTCCACCTGGTTTAAAAAATTGGTTTTGTGCATTTTCATTTTTAATTTACTGATTCAACTATGATCAGTAAATAAAAAGGAAAAACTTGCCCGCATCATTTTGTAGGCACGAGCAGTGCCTAATCTTAATTTGAGCCAGTTGGTGACAGTGAGGGCAACCAGTGCTCATTTTTGGGACCGACATTTATCTTCCTGCTTCGGACATGTATGAGAGTAGGAGAGGGAAAAACACACAAAACAAAAAGTTGGAGGAAGAGAAAGATAGAGAACCCATCACAAATTAAGAAAGCAGGAGCCTGCAAGAGTGTGAAAGATGGGCAGGGAGTGTCTGGAAGTGGATCATAGAGGAGCATAAGGTGTATTTAGGACTATGCAGAGTTGTTATTCAGTATGCCGACATTCAATTGCACCAGCTGTGGGCATCTAAGGAGAGCCCTGGTTACTGGCACTCATTGTTTTACCAGTTAAGCACTGCACGAATATGAGCATGGCTTTATGTGCATGTTCACAAAATGACATGGGTGGCCAAGTCATCCTGGCCGGTGCGAGTCCACGTGATCTCCGCTGGGAATCGGGCCTGTAGGTAGCCTCGTCTTGATTCAAATATCTGAGAGTTTTTGTAATTCCGAACACAAACTTGGCGTGGTCACGCAATCTAGTTCCTGTTCTAACTCACCTACAGGAGGATATTAGAATCTGGTCAGTCTTGCCACTGTCTCTGACAGGACAGTCTGCTATCTTTAAAATGGTCAGACGCGAGTCCTGTGCTCTTCATGCCACTGGAATCAAGCTATCCTGGCTGAAGAGGGGTGAAACCCTTAAACCGGTTCTAGGATGCTTGTTTCCAGTCCGAGAGGACCTGGCCTTGCAGTTGGGGCTGTACTGTTCCCTTTTGGTGTAGGGTCAACACAGATTTGCATATGGCTGGTCCAAACTCGAATGGCATGGTGAGCAAAAAAGCGATGGATTTAGGCCCAGATCTCTGTACTGGGGTGAATGTATGACAGTGTTCTGCATTCTGTCCATCAATATTTCTTTTTGTATCTTTAAAATGGTATCCCTGCCCTGGCTCCTTTATCAGTAGCAGAATTTCCTGTATGAAGGTCCTACGTCAGTGGCTTTGCAGACTGAACTCTATCCTCACCATGTTTCCTTGGTGTGGGGGGGCTCCCTGCATAGCTTTCAGCAAATATTTTTGGTCCACATACGGCAAGAGAGTCGCCACCACGGATATTGAATCCTACTACTGCACTGTCCATCTCCTTGTAATCAATGACTGGTTGTACGGTCTCCATGATGACCCAACTTATGTGTGGGAGTGTTGGGCATTCGGGAATGACCCTATTCACTCCTATGTTTACGGTGACTGGTAATGAGTGACATAATCTATCTCTGGCTTTCCTCTCTTCGGTGGATGAGATGGTGGGGCAGACTGACTGAATGGCATCGCTGTGGAAGGGCTGCGTACTCACTCAAGTGGCGGCATTAGAGAGTTTTCGTAAATAGAAACTGATCGGGATCTCTACCCTGGGACATGTTATGCAGGGTATAGTATTGAAATTATTCCAGGCCCCATAGTCGGAATAACAGCTGCCCCGCAGTCAATTTCATAGATACCTTCAGTTTCGCCATCCTCTGACCCTGTATATTACCGCATTGACCAACCTCCCTGAGTTTAGTCCCTCAGAGGGCAAACACCTTATGGGTGATTTAGGAGATCATAAATTCACTAAGATTTACCAAACACTTCTCTCAAACCACCCAGACACCTTCTTAGCCCTTTGGGCAGCATGAGAGGCATACGTGGGGACTCTGGAGAACAAAGACTGGATGAAGGCTCTGGCGACGCCTTGGCCACTGCTATTGGAGCCTGACTCAGGTTTATCCAATTTAAGTACCTCCACTGGGTTTATCTTGCATGCCATAGACTCTGGTGTATGGGATTGATTGCCTCCCCGACCTGTCTACGATATGGTGCGGATGAGGGCACCTTTATTTATACAGTTTGGAGCTATCATGAATTGTGAGATTATAACCTGGAGTGACAGCCTGCCTAGGAGAAGTCCTCTTGTGGTAGTTTCCACTGGACCCTAAATTGACGCTTCTACATCTCACTGATGGCTTTTGGATAATAGGCATCATCAATCCCTACTATTGTGTGGCTTAACTCTGGCCAAGAGTGGCATAACATGAGAGTGGCGGTCTGAGACCTCCCCATCCCTCGCAATTTAAAAGAAATGAATACATCATTTCATGAGACTGGAAATAGCAATATACAATGCTAAGGGTTGCCTTCAGAAACACCATAGAATATTTCAGAGGTGGGCGGACCAGAGGGGTGTCATGTTGGAGCCCCCAGACCTGAAATACAAATGATACATGATCAAATTCGGCATTTGAGGGATAGGAATGGGTTGAAGGGGGCGGTGAGCAGTTTGTGTTAGGAGTTTGCTGTGTATCATTACTGATGGTGGGGTGTGCAGTGGGTAGGGTGTTAATGTGCAGGTTTTTACCTTCTTTATCCATATGATCTCATTGATCATTGTTTGATTGTGTATTGGCCCATCAGGCCTCATTCCTTTTGTATCCCTTGCAAAATAAAACACATTTGTTAATAAAAAGAATGTGAATAGGTGGCTATGGTCTAGAATAATGAGTTTAAATTATTAGGCTCCAAAGATATTTTAGCAAAAATATTGAAGATCAAATTATTAACAGGGAATGTATATTTAGGTAAGTATAACTTTACTAAACTCAACTTCATATATTTGTACTTATACATATAACATATTTGAATTTACATATAGGGAATAGGAACAAGACAATGCAAGACTTATGTGAAACCTTAAACAGTCTGGTTCAGAATCATGTGTCTCGGGAGATAATATTAACAGGTGGATTTAATCTTCATAATCTATGTCACAACCAGACATTAGTCAACCCTAAAGGTTATCTGGCCTGGACCATCTCGCAAAACAACTCATCGCCTTTCTCTCAAATGTGATGACCATTGCTTTACAAATTGATTCTGCAAAAAAATGGGTATGCAATGGTTTCCATGCTCTTTTAGAGGGGTCACAAAAATCGACTATACATTCATGACTGAAACATTAACGCAAGTGAGTGATCAATTCAGTATTGTTCAATGAACCGAGGGTGGTCACCTGCTGCTGATGTCTAGCTCGCTGTTGACTCATCAAACAGCAGATTAAATTAATACTTTGGGAATGTCCAGCAGAATTGAGCTAATGATATCAGTTAAGAGTATACAATGGAACACTCAATCTCTTAATCTGCTAGTTAATAGAAAAAAGAGGCAATCAAACATAATTTACAGAAGTACCTAAAGGATGGTAAATCATTTTTGCTTAAATGGCTCAATACTATAACCTCCATACACATGTCTTTGTGAATAGGACATAAACATCAATTTAATACCAATCTGGTAAAAAAACAAATACCTGGTATAACCCACATGTAAGGAAATGTAAAACAGCATGAAGGTCAACAGCAAGACAATTTTAATAGGGATCGAGCTAGCAAAGAAGTGGAACTTGGACTAAGACAAGCAAAAAAGAACTATCAGACAACACTGTATGAAAAAATGTAAATACTTGGAAGATCAGTGGTTACACTTTTATACCCTATTAGGCCCATATAACTAGGCAAAATTCTCCGACTATGTTAATACCTTAAATGAGCCAATTAGGCGAGAGAATGGAGTCACTGAAACCCAGTGGGCCTGCATTTACAGGGCTTCTATGTTGCCAAAACAAACTCAAGCCGGAGCAAGTTCAACAAGGACAAGCCAATCAAAATATTGGACAATGAACCAACTATTAAAATAGCCAAAGTCAAGAGGGCCTTACAATCAATAGAGAAGATGGAGCAACCGGGCCAACAGCCTCCCAGGCTCATTATTTAAAGCAGATTTAGGCACAGTAGCTTACTCCTATCTATGTTTCCTTATTCATTTATGCTCAATTCCTGGAATCTTGGAGAGGGTCCATGTTGCACCCGCTATACAAAAAAGGCAATAACAACGATCCTGCCCATTATCAATTAATAGCTCTACTGCATGTGTAAAGCAAAGGCTTATACTAAGGTCCTCTTAGGAGAATCGGAAGAATGGTCTGAGAAGAACAGATTAATACTTTTCTATTAGTCAGAATTTAGGCAAAAATCTTCCACAATTGATAACATTGTACCCCTATGTTATATGGCCCATTACACCACCCAGCCCGCGAGACCGCCTCTTTTGCCTGCTTCATGGATTATTCAGAAGCCTTCCATAGAGTGGATTTCAGTCAACTATGATCTAAGTTAACCTGTTGGGGCATCTCACTGAGATTGCTCAAAGGAATACTTTCTCTATACTCAGAGACTTGGGTTCAGGTTAAGGTAGGGTTGGTCAGAAAGTATCTGCCAGAAAAAAAAACAAAGCAAGGATTGAAACAAGGTTTCGCCTTGGCACTGCTCTAATTCAAACTTTACACGGCAGACCTTAGGTGTTCTATATCGAAAGCCAATTATTTTCCTATGAGGCTAGACCCACCAACTATTCGCCTAATACAGTATGTAGGTGATCTGGTAATATTGGATTATACAAAAACTGGTATGCAATGTTCTTTGGACATACTCCCTAAGTATAACTCATTTAATGAGCTGAAAGTTAATGCCAAAAACTAGCAGGGTGATGGTATTTGGAAAAGTAAAGAATAAACCCAACCAGCATTGGCACTTAGGTCTTTTAACGATTGAGTACACCCCATCCTAGCAGATTCTGGAAGTATGACTGAGTAGTACAGGCACACTGACCACCCATAGCATAAAGAAAAAAGCAAGTGAGCTGATGTTTGCTTTGTGCAAGCTCGATTCACAGGTGTATAGCCCATGTGCAGAGGCACTGGTGAGGGTAACTAAGGCACAACTATTTCCAATAGTCGCTTATGGCCACCTTGCTTTTCCTTCTAAACTAGCACAACTGTTTGGTAGTCTACAATGTATTGCATGTAGGTGTATTTTCAGCCTCCCACAATACACCTCACAAGGGCAGAATCAACTAGAATTTGGTTTCCTTATAAAGACTCCGGTGTTGGAATCATCTTGTAACAAGTATCATTATCAAGTTTTAAATGTGAAACCAGACACATTGAAGTTAGTGATGCAAGCAATTTATACCAAAAAGAATAATCCTGCTCCATCTACTTGCACACTACACACTGCCATCAAAGACCTAAACTTAGATTCTGTTGACTATTCTAGCTTAAGTTCCTATTGAACCTCAAAAGTTCTATTAAGAAACTAAAGTGTCCCTTATATCAAAGGAAGTGGATCAGACAAACATACATGAAAAGGCAAACTTTGAATACATTCCCAAATCATAGGCGACTCACCAAACGCAGCCTTATGTAAGCAAAACTCTGAGTGGGACATGTAGAATAAATAACCTGTACGCACGAATACAGAGCAACATAGAGAGCACAATCAACACTCAATACCTGCTGCAGGTTCTTTAATTATGGAAAATAATCAATTATACACCAATTTTGCTGTTTCCCGGACTTTTTATCTGCACACTGCATTTTTATTTGTGCTATATATTTTAAAAAATGAATCACAACTTGTAGAAGTGCTTTAGCCTTATGTTTTACTACTTGCGATATATCCAGAACTTGATTTGTAAAGAAATAAGTTCCTGGGCCCTTATCAGGAAACCACACCACCTTGCACCACATATTGCAATTCAGACTTTTTATACATTAAAAATGAATAATACCTGCCATCTTACCTATTTTTGTAGCTTTGGGTGGAAGGTAGTAGTTATTTTGTAATGTATATAGAATTAGTAAACAACTGTGGCAGTGTTCATCACAAAATTGGACAAACAGCTTCACCATTGTTGACAATTAAGTGCCGGTGCTGAGCTTCAGAAAGCACTGGCTCAAATTTAGCATTGGATATAATGGAACTTACATAGTTAGCAAGAAAAAAACTGAACCCATTGCAGAACATTGCAGATATGAGAACAAGGATGAAAAATAATAATTGAGATTAATAGAATTTTAATCAATGGGTTTTACTTTTTTTTTATTCTATTGTGTCATGAATTTATTGTAACAATTTTAATTAATTTAATCCATAAATATTAACATTGCATTACATTACATTTAACATAACATAACATTTGTAAAGTAAATGTTTTCCCCGTGGGGCATCTTGGGGCTGAATAACAATTGGTTATTGTTACCCAGCTCAATGGTACTCAATGATAGACACAGAAGAATATTAGATAGGAGATCATTCATCTCATACATGTATGCTCTAATTACTGCTGTTCCTCTTGCATAACCCTGCACCAGTCCTAATGCTCCAAGGTAACCATAACTGACAGTGGACTGTTAAGAGTGTCCTGGTTCTCAATGTGGCAGAAACCAGACTCCCACCACCTCCCTGAACTTATCTCCCCCTCCCCGCGGCAGGACCATCTCCCACCCTATCTCCCCCCCACTCTCACTCCCCACTACCCCACTCTCCCAACTAGACGCTCAGAACACACCACCACCCTTACCTTAACCCCTCCTCCTCTCCCCCCCCCATTTTCAGCCCACACTACCTTACCTACACCCCCATCATCTCCAGCCTACGCTAATCCCCTAACTCACCTTCGCCGCCCCCACCAACGCCCTCACCTATACCTCCAACCTCGCCCCTACTTCATCCACACCCCTCACCCACAAACTCTCTCAACCATCGAATGCCATCCCACTTACTATTACCGCAGAGCCCTGCACTATCGCTAGCACACCCCTCCCCCCCACTCCAGTTCCCTGTTCAACCAGTTGCCCACAGCTCTCATCACCAACACCATCCCCATTCCAACTCTGGACATTATTATATCCACCCTCCTACAAGTCAAAGAAGATCTTCACACCATCAAAGAACTTCTTTTCACACACCCTAGACACCCCCTACCCACCACCACTTCCTCACCCAACAAGCTCTCCAACCTCTCCACAGACCCTCTCACTCAATACTCCCCGCGTTGGCCCTCTATCCCCGCTCACAATCACACCTACCGCCCCCGTCGCGCCCTCAATCCCCTTTCGGACCAGTACATTCACACCCTCCTCTGCTCATATGTCCCAGGTCCCCTAAACCACACAACCACCACACACCTCCCCATATCCACGATTCTTTCAAATCCCCTTAGCCCCCCACACAAAGTAACAGAAGCTCCGTCCCCAATAATCTCAGAAAAGTCCCCCTCTTTCTAGAACACTCAACCACCACTCTCACCCCCAGACTCAAATGCATCCTACTCAACTGCAGATCGGCCCCAAGACACTCCTCCGACATCGCGGATCTCATCATAACAATGGACCTTGACCTAGCCATTCTGACTGAAACCTGGCTAACTGAATCCTCTACACCTATAATGGACATTCTAGTCCCCCCCAACTATCACATCATCAGACTCGACAGGACCGGCAAGACGAGCGGGGGAATTGCATGCATTTTTAGGAGCAACCTCTCTGTTACTAAAGTCACCTCCTCCACCCTCACCTCCTGTGAACTCATCTGCCTCAATATCACCAGCGAGGGCTAACCTGTATGCTCTTTACATGTCATCTACCACCTGCCCGGGGACAAACTCTCCTTCACCCAACAACTCATGGACATGATTTCATCCAATGCCGGACGGCAGATCACTCAAATCTGCCTGGGGGACTTCAATCTCCACTGGAACGATCAGAATGACGCAGTGGTGAATAGTCTCAAAACCTTCCTTAATGCGCTTGACCTCACTCAAATCTGCAACAGCCCAACACATGACAAAGGCTCTATCCTCGACCTTATCATCGCTAAAGAGGACTCTACCCAACTGGAGGCAATCCAACCCTGTGACTGGTCAGACCACCACATTATCACATTCTTCATCAACGAAAAAGTTAAACCTTACGCGGCTCAACCCACGAAATCCAAGATCTGGAAAAGGGACCTGAAGAAATTTAACCCCAACTCCTTGCCTTCCCACACCTGCAGTCTCCTCCTTCCCCCTTCGGACGCCTCTGACGTACAATCTCTGACCGACTTCTACCTCGACACTATGACCTCAATAATCAACGAAGCCGCCCCCCTGCAACTGAAGAGAGTCTCCATCAAGAACTCGAACCCATGGTATGATGGTAGACTCAATGAAGACAGGCGTGCCATGCGAATGGCAGAGCACACCTGGAGATCAGACCCCTCAGCACTGCACCTTAAAACTCTAAAGAATAAGAGAAATGCCTACTTTAGGAAAATCAATCGCTCAAAATCTGACTTCTTTAGCCTCTAGCTGGACCAAGCAAAAAACCGACAAAGAAAACTGTTCGAACTAGTCAAAAATCAAACCAAGGTGCAACCTTTACATTCAAACAGCACAACAAGCGATATACCATCCGGTGAAGGCTTTTCTGCTTTCTTTAAGCTAAAGACTGACAATATAAGAAGTGATCTCCTCAATGATGTAAGCCGATACTCCAGCCCCATCAGCATCACTACCACTCAAACCAAAAACAACGCGGCATGGTCGTCCTTCGACACCTACTCTGAAGAATCAATTTAAAAACTGCTCAGCAACTTGAAACCCTCTAATCACCTCTCAGACCCCTTACCTGCTAATGCTGTAAAAGACTTCACCCTCCTGCTCCTCCCACTCTGGACTAAAATCATTAACAGCTCCCTTCAACAAGGACTCATCCCAGACTCCCTCAAGGTGGGGCAAGTCACGCCTATACTCAAGAAACTTACAGCTGACCCGGCTGACCTAAACAATTACCGCCCTATTACCAATATCCCCACCCTGGCCAAACTGTTGGAAAAATGCGTACAACTCCAACTGACAAAACACATTGATCAGTTTGACCTCCTCAACCCTCATCAATCAGGCTTCCGAGCAAAACACAGTACGGAAACGGCTATGACGCACATAATTGATGACGCCCTCCAAATCCTTGATCACAACGATTCCTGCCTCCTCATCCTACTTGATCTCTCCTCAGCATTTGACACTGTCAAACACGAGAACCTACTGGAGCTGTTAAACACCAGAATGGGTTTATCCGGGACTGTGCTCAAATGGTTCACTTCCTTCCTACATAACCGGGCTCAAAAGTTCAAGATCAACAACGTGATGTCCTCATCTGTGCCTGTAACATTAGGCGTCCCACAAGGATCTTCCCTATCCCCCACTTTGTTCAACCTCGTCATGGAACCACTCACCACCTTGCTTCAAGCTTCTAATGTACACTTTCACATGTACGCCGATGACACTCAACTTTACCTCAAACTACAATCCCCGGATGACATCAAACTTCTGAACTCCACGCTCAGAAACACCCAATCATGGTTGGCAGATAACCACCTCAAACTAAATGCTCTGAAAACTGAGTTCCTGCTGATCTCACCTCCTGCGAAAATCGCCATCACCCGAACCTGGCTCCAGCACCTAACTGCACTCAATGACCAACCCACCATCGTGGACTCAGCGAAATCCTTAGGCATCACACTTGACGCCAATCTCAACATGTAGCAACACATTAGCAAAGCTACTAAAGGAGCTAATTTCCAAATCAACACTTTGAGGAAACTTAAGCCCTTCTTCCCAGCTAAGGACTTCCAAACTGCTGTACAAGCCCTAGTCATCCCTCGCATAGACTACGGAATTGTGGCTCTCAGCTGACTCCCCCTTATCAACAACCGCACCCCTAGAGCCTCCTTGAACGCTGCAGCGAGACTTATCACTGGATCAAGAAAACATTTGCATATATCCCCTGACTTAAAATCCCTGATCTGGCTGCCTTTTGAAGCCAGAATACAGTTGAAAATTGCCTGTATGACACACTTGGCCATACACCACAAGTAACCTAACTACCTCACTCAAAAGCTGACTATATCAGTAGGCTCGAGATCCAATAGAAGCACAAAAAATCTCCTCCTGAAACCTCGAAGATTCCGGAAGGAAAAAACATACAAACGCTCCTTCTCAGGGATGGCACCCGGGATCTGGAATGCACTCCCTCCTGAAACCAGACTTATCTCCTCCACTGCATTTTTTAAGAAAGAGGTAAAAGCCATCCTTATGGCTAAATTCACTTGAACTCTATTTTTGTTGGATCAAAGACTTTGCACCTTTTTTTGTATTATTGTTACCTGATTGTCTATCTGTTTTAAGTTTTTATCTGACTGCTATCCTATGTTGTTACTCACGTACTACCGACTACTATATTGTACCTAATAGTTTGTTTAAACACTCTCTTGTTTGCCCCTACCCCTTGTTTCTGTAAAGCGCTCTGATATCTGCAAAGATCTGGTTCGCGCTATATAAAACTTTGAAATAAATAAATAAATAAATGTCTCATGCATCGTGTATGACAAACAATGCTAAGTATGTCAGTAGTAACATGTACAAATAGTTTAATATACATACGAATTCTGCCAAAAACGAACCAGCTCACATAAACAAATGGGGTTTGGGTTGAATACATTCGTTGTCACTAAGGCCTTTCTTTAGGAACTGTGGCACATTTGGGTGAAATAGATTATATCTGTGAAGACTTTCTGTTTTATGAAACATTGTCTGTTGTGTACAGCCATGATAGTTACAGTGCGTGTTAACAGCCAGCTAAACTGTGTGTTAAATGGGCTTATCAAGCCATTGCGGGTTTCTGATTGATTCCAAGATTGAATGCTACCTTTTAAAAATATCAATACCACCCCTAAACTGCATTATGAAAATATAGCATGTTACATGCACAGACTTGGCATCCATTTTTAAAAATATTATACAATGTAATTTTTTTACATTTTTATAACTTTTATTAAGGTGATGTATGAAATTGAAGGTTTCTGATAGAGCCTAAGAACGAAGGTTCACAGTGTATAAAGCTCATAAGGAAGACAGCATTACTAGAATATACTACGTTAAAACGTACGCAATTCTTAGAAATCTTAAAAGATGCAATTTTCTGAGTTTTCAATGGTGGGAAATAAACGGCAAACAAGAAGCAACCTGAAAAGAACCCAATCACGTGATTTTATCAGATTATTGGTAGATGAAAAGGAACAGTTGCAGCTCTATCGGTAAACCAGAGGGCACCCCGGTTCTATTTACTAATGTCGGTTGCCATAGATACGCATCGTGATGAACCTTATTAGTGGATGTGGCCCTTTACAATGAGTTGCAGCTGGGGACCATTGTTGATAGTGACACTCCTCACAAGCATCTCTGGTCACTGATTGTGAGAACAACCATTGCCGGGCGCGGCCCATCTGCCTCACCATTTCCTGGGAATGGCTGAACACCGACCTGCGTGCCTTAAAATGGGGCCACAGCGTAGTTCCTGTTTATTTACAAGGAAACTAGGAACGCAAATGAAGTCTTTGCTCGTGAAGGCTGCTTTACAAGTTGGTTGCCGGCTTCCCATGCGCTAATGTTAGTTAACTTTAATTTATTTGTATTATCATGTTGTTGCTTCTAGAAGTTAGCCATCTGTTAGGCTGAAAACTGTCTGCCACCCTTTTTTTGCGGTGATTTTCTTCTCTCTAAAGATTTTACAAACAGGGTTTTTATACAATGTGACAAAACAAATTAAGTCGGAAGCATTTGTTAGAAAAAAACGCTTTGGCTAATCCATTCAGAAAAGATGGAGTTGCAAGTTGATACCAAACTACAGAATGGTGTCATTTATTCTTAACCAACACAGTCTCTTTGAGCAAACCACAACCTGATTTGACGAAGAATACACGTCAACGTCAGAAATACGTCATTAAACACCTTGCGAATGTTCATTTAATGTGAATAAAGTGCGCTGGACGTGGTTTTCGGAGAAGATTTGTTTGACGTGATAAGTGTTTTTGAGTCTACCTGGAACCAGCTCAGAAATGTTAGGAGGGAGGCGGGGCAGAATCTATCTATATGAATGCAACAGCTAGAAATACCACACGGCAGCTCTGACTGTACAAAGGCTCTGGGGCAGTGATTCAAATGTCAGATGTGACATTTTACTGCAGTTCTATGCATCGGCCGTGAACTGGCGCTGGTAGCAGTTGTCACCCCCAGGCTGCAAAGCATTCCCTTGATGCAGTCAGGGAAGGTTGTCAAAAGAAACTGAGCGCGTAGAAAAAAAATGTTCAAAACCTCATGCACTTTTAATTCAGCGCAGCTGAGACATCTTTGCGGTGGGCGCAAGGGAGGAGAGGGCCAGGAACTGTCGTTTCTAATTCAGTGCACCCATGTATTGGTATAAATCTCTTTCCCGATCCACTACAAGGGAAGTCGATCCTTCTTCTCAAATAATAAAAAAAAAAAGAACACGGCATTTCAGCAACGTTTTAAGTCATATTTGCTGGGAGACGTCTAGGAGGAAGCCGGCAAATGCTAAGGAAGATATACATGAAAAATAACATGTCCAGTAATGACCATGTGACTGCACCGTAGTTTCAGACACGGCATATTAACTGAAATGACTGTCGATTTCTAAATTGAATCGAGGTAGGAAGGAGAGCAACTAGGATGTGTTATCCAAAAAAGCACACTTGTTGTGTAGACAAAGGTCAAGGGCTTAGTTGACTTCATTTTTTTGTTTTGTTTTTTTTATAAACTTTATTACCTACTAGCTTTCTTATACTTCTTGTGTGTATGGGCTGTTTCTGGAATGCCAAAATTCCTGGAATAACAAAGGCCACGGCTCCAATAATATTGTTGAGTTCGCACCTTTTTAGCTAATTTGTTTAAATCTTTGGATTGACTGACCCAGGATGGCGCAGCCCTGCACTAGAGCGCCTAAGTGCAGCCAATCAGAGGCTGTAATTGAACAGCAATGAAGACTGTGTTCTTCAATAGCTTGATGACTGACTAGTGTGGCAAGCAATAGTGATGGATGATCGTGATCAGGGAATGCTTCTTACCCACTGGGAATTGCGGAGTAGCATTCCAATTCATCACTTCTAGCTAGCTTGTCCCTTGGGAGGATCAAGCAAATTCAATTCAGTATTTCCCCCCCCCCCCCCCCCCGCTCACAAATGGCGTAGTCCTGTCTGAGCTGCTAAGCCATGTCTCATTTATTTTTATATCTGTACCAAGTGGTTTGTTGTTCAATGTAAAATTCAATTCCTAATAATGAGAAAAAAGTATCCCAATAGGTGCAAAATAGATAGATTCAAAATGCCAGAACACATTTTAATACATTGATCTTATTTTTATTTTTATTTTCACTAATGTTTGAATTGGCTGGCACCATAATTGAATTAAATATGTAAGTATGGGTGCAAGCTGCTAATTGAGTCACAGGACCGTGACAAAGTCTACAGGCGCTGGAAAAACTTTGGCTTGTGAGTGGCTGCCATTACGCCACTTTTCAGCAGATTTGTGCACTTTGTGCTTTCTTTTTGGAGCAAATTGGAATAAAGGCTTTTGATATTTTTGCAAATGAGACATTGCTTGATTTTGTAGAGTGCACATTCTACAAAGTCTACACTTTTAGCAAATATATCTCTTACAAAAAATTATATATACACATTTGCATTGAAGATCGTTCTCCGACAAATCGCAATTCATAAATATAACTTATTGCTGATCACCTTTAACGGCACTTGTATGGTACTCAGCAGTTTTATAGAGTTATATTCTCTGACAAGGAACACCAGCATGATACTTTATTGTGCAGCACTGGAGAGTTGACTCTTGAGTACCTAGACTCAGTAAGATCTGGATCCACTTCTAATCACTTTCTTAAAGGGAGGAGTCACTTTATTATGGGGGGTTACTGAGACAATACGCAGGACCAAATCACTTAGGTTTGCTTCATTTTTTTTGTCAAAGAAGATATGGTTTTAGACTAGCAGCTCTTGCACCGCTGCATGTGACAGACCTCTTAAACAAATGCAGTTTAATGGGGGATACCAACCTATTGTGGGCGCACTACCTTAACTTCAGGGTACAAAGTTATACTCATTAAAAATAATAAGACGGTGCTTCTAGAGAAATGATGCGTATCCTACATCACTGGCTTCATGTGAAGCGACAATATGTACAATAACCTCTGAGCACACCCACAGTTCACACGTATAATTCAAATATATATATATGGCAAGTAACTCCAGTCCTCCGGAGTCGAATCAATAAGTATAATTCCCAAAGTCAATGTCAAAAAAGTCAACTTCCAATATGAAAAGTCCTTGTAGTTTATTTCATAGAATATCCAATGTTGATTACACCAGCCAACATGTGTTTCGTCGTGCACCTAATAATACCTCGACTTCTTCAGGGCTGTAATCAAGCAAAACATATCCCATGATCATTATATATATTTCATACAACTCGCTATAGATTTGGGATAGTATCAACCACCAACCAGTAAGATGAAAGCCTGCAGAGTGAAGGGTTAGAAGTAAGAAAGTGAATAGTCAAAAAGCCACTCCAGTATGAATATCCACCCAATATGTGACAAAAATAAGAACCCTACAACCAAGAAAAATAAACTAGGTAGGGGAAATTATCACCTCTGTATTTAACAGTTTTCTCTCACTCTAATATGGTCCTCACAGCGTAAATTGCTATTCAATCTGAAAAAACAGAGGCATATCAAAATCATATATACCTTCAATACTCTCTCTAGTATCTAAAAGGTAACTAAGTAATCCACATTAGGTTCCTAACAGAGGTTATTTGCCAACAAAGAGTTTGAAATTCACCCCCTATGTTGCTGTACGAATTTAGTTTACCTTTGTATTCTCATCTAATTCCATCCAGCATTCGTAAACAACGTATATTTCTCCATTCATCTATATTTTCCACTAGAATCAAAATAAATATATAACATTCAGAATTTCCTGCTGGAAAACATTAATAAAAGAACGTGTATCCTATAACACTCACCCAGTCTATATCATCTGGTGTGTTCTACACAATATTATCTTTGGCTTCACTTATCCACTGCACTATAAACAGCAAAAAAGTACATGTCATTCCCCAATTTAAGGTCCATGTAACACAGTCCATACAATTTGCTATTAGATAAGTATAAGCATCTCACTCAAAATATACCCCCTATTCCAATTCAAAGCTCGATATACAAATAAACCTATTCAACAAAGAAATACCTCAGGTTTCCCTTTTCCCCTACATCACAATTTCACTAATCACCTCAAGTTACCGAGGGTTCCAAAATTATCTCCCCCCCGTTAGTGGTAACAGAAGAGTATTCTTATTATCTGTTAATAAGCGGAATGGGAAGGCTAATCATATATACATATCCAAAGTTACACCTATGAGACCGCATAGACTTACCCACGGTAAATATTCAAATATATTATGCACAGGGTCGTTATCTTCTCTTGATCCAATGTACGGCTATCTGTGTCAGAATAATGACATTATATCATAGCCCATAAATATATGGATACAGCTTCTAATATATAGAGCTCTCCAACACTCACCAAAATTTTGGTCCTTTCTGATTTCACGACTACCTGAAAATATATATACAGAGAAACGGGGGGAGGATCAAGCAAATTCAATTCAGTATTTCCCCCCCGCTCACAAATGGCGTAGTCCTGTCTGAGCTGCTAAGCCATGTCTCATTTATTTTTATATCTGTACCAAGTGGTTTGTTGTACAATGTAAAATTCAATTCCTAATAATGAGAAAAAAGTATCCCAATAGGTGCAAAATAGATAGATTCAAAATCCCAGAACACATTTTAATACATTGATCTTATTTTTATTTTTATTTTCACTAATGTTTGAATTGGCTGGCACCATAATTGAATTAAATATGTAAGTATGGGTGCAAGCTGCTAATTGAGTCACAGGACCGTGACAAAGTCTACAGGCGCTGGAAAAACTTTGGCTTGTGAGTGGCTGCCATTACGCCACTTTTCAGCAGATTTGTGCACTTTGTGCTTTCTTTTTGGAGCAAATTGGAATAAAGGCTTTTGATATTTTTGCAAATGAGACATTGCTTGATTTTGTAGAGTGCAGATTCTACAAAGTCTACACTTTTAGCAAATATATCTCTTACAAAAAATTATATATATACACATTTGCATTGAAGATCGTTCTCCGACAAATCGCAATTCATAAATATAACTTATTGCTGATCACCTTTAACGGCACTTGTATGGTACTCAGCAGTTTTATAGAGTTATATTCTCTGACAAGGAACACCAGCATGATACTTTATTGTGCAGCACTGGAGAGTTGACTCTTGAGTACCTAGACTCAGTAAGATCTGGATCCACTTCTAATCACTTTCTTAAAGGGAGGAGTCACTTTATTATGGGGGGTTACTGAGACAATACGCAGGACCAAATCACTTAGGTTTGCTTCATTTTTTTTGTCAAAGAAGATATGGTTTTAGACTAGCAGCTCTTGCACCGCTGCATGTGACGGACCTCTTAAACAAATGGTTCATGTTAGAGAGGTTATTTAGGAGATTGACTAAAATCATGCCAAAGCTTCAGATGAGCCAGAGAAATAGAAATTTGAATTGGACATAAACAGAACAGCAGACACAGAAGAACAGGCATAGTGCAAGAAGTAGCAACAGGAAATATAAAGAGCAAAATGCACATTTTCCAGCTGTACACTATTATCTAAAATAAAGGCATACCATCTCTCACTACTTTTCACTTCTAATTTACACATAGGAGCATATGTTAATGTTAATGTAATTTGTATTTATAGAGCGCAAACTGATACCGGAAGGTGTCCTGGCGCAGTGAGAAGACCTACTGTGAGCTGGGCGTAGAAACATCCAGTTTACTAGAGAAAAGCCACGTTTTTAATGCCTTTCTGAAAGGCAGGAGGTTAGGAATATTTCTGATGTTCAGCGATACAGAGTTCCACAACTTTGCCGCATTGATCGTGAAACTCCTTCCGCCCCAATTAGCTTTTTTCACTCGAGGGATGCTGATGAATTTTTGGTCGGCTGACCGTAGTACTCTCTTAGGCATACACCAGGTAAGGCGTTGTTGTAAAAATTCTGGTCCAATGCCATTAGGAGCTTTAAATACCAGGCATAGGGACTTAAATTGGGTACATTTACTGACAGTAAGCAAGTGGAATTGTTTTATTTTGGTTTAGATGGATTTGTATTTAGGTGTAGCTGTTATGAGTCTGGCTGCAGCATTTTGCAGCATTGTAGCTTGTTCATCGACCCTTTATGGACCGTAAGATATTGACTATTACAATAGTCTAGTCTAGACATTATGAGGGCAGAGACTACAGTTTGTAGTGCTTCCTTCAGCAGCAGGGGCATGATTTTTTTGTAGGATTTAAGAATGTACGAGGTAGTGGAGGTAACATGGTTGATTTGATCCCTAAAACTCAGTTTATCATCAATCAAGATTCATAGGTTCTTGACCTTTTTAATTGGCAAAGGTAGTGGTCCCATCTCATCTGGCCAACAAATAGGGGTCCAAAAGGTGGGGTATTTCCAAAGAGAACAACTTCTGTTTTACCAGAATTTAGTTTCAGGCAGTTCTGGAACATCCAGTCTCCCACAGCTTTCATACACTCCTGCAGTCTTGTCGCGGTTTCATGTAAGTTCTCTGGTAGTAGTGTCAGGACAATTTGGGTGTCATCAGCGTAGGAGGTTAGAGCAAACCCAAAGCTCTGAATTAGGGGAGCTAGAGATGACATGTACATATTGAACAACTTTGGGCTCAATGAAGAACTCTGCGGTACACCACACAGCAGGGAGAAAGATTTAGCTTCAAATCCATCTAATGTCACTGTTTGGGTTCTGTCAGTGAGAAATGATTTAAGAAGCTTCCACACGTTGTTTTTGATCCCTAGCTTATCCGACGGGTCCATCAACAACGTGCGATGGACCGTGTCGAAAGCCGCAGACAGGTCTAGCATGATCAATACGGCTTTCCGCCCATGATCCAGAATAGTTCTAATTTACTCTGTGGAATTCAGGAGCGCCGTTTCTTTGCTATGGGCCTCTCTGAACCCATACTGGGTTGGGTCAAGGGCCTGTGAGTCCTGCAAAAACGTATTAAGTTGGGAATTCAAATTACTTTCTATGACTTTAGCGGGAAGGGGTAGCCTAGAAATAGGTCTAAAGTTGTTGGGATCACCAGCATCCAAATTAGTCTTTTTAAGGAGAGACAGGATGGAGGAATGTTTCCATTCCCTGGGGAAGTATCCCTCTTGATAAATGCTTTTAATAATGTAAGTCAATTGTGTTGCAACAGGCCCAGCTGCCATTTTTACAATTGAGCACGGACAAGGGTCGGTTGGGGAGCCTGATTGAATCTTTTCCAAAAAAGTTTGTGAGTATCTGCTACCTCTAAACTGGAAAAAATGTAAGAGTAGGCCAATCAGTATTAGTAGCCTGCTGACATTCAGTTAGACTGATACTATGGTCAGACGAGGATTCTGAAAATGTTAAGAAAATACTATTTACTTTGTCAAAGAAACTTTGAGCAATTTTGTTACAGAGCTCTTGACTGGCCACAATAGGAGGAGTCTGAGGATGAGCCAAAGATTTTACAATTTTGAAAAGTTCTTTAGGGGAATTTTTAGCTGATGTAATTTTGTTGCTAAAAAATCTTGTTTTGTGTTTTTAAGTAGTTGTTTGTAAAGTGCCAGACCTGTTTTGTATTCCTTTTTATCATTTTCCTTGTAGCCCCCCCTTCATATTCTCTCCAGGCGTTTGCAGGCCAGCTTTTGATCCTTCAACTTCTTCGAATATCATGGGCTGGAGGGGTGCTGTCTGGTATGCCTAAAGCTTTTTAAAGGGGCTAACTTGTTCTCTACAGTTTCCAACCATTTAGTGTATGCTCTGGTTGCGTCATCTAGATTGCTAGGAAGGGGAATAATGGTGTTGGTTAGTGTTTGAAGTAGATCCTCCACTTTTATCTTGTTCCAGTCTCTATTCTTAGAGTGGCTTAGAGATAAATTTTGCGTTTTGCGTTCTGGTATTAAGAGCTCAAAGAAAATTGACGAACGGTCAGACCAAACTATCGGCAGAGTTTTAGTTACGGAAAGCTGCAGATTATTTGAAAAAATGCTGTCTAAGGTATGACCGGCTAGATGTGTGGCTCCCCTAACCAATTGCTCCAAGTTACTACCTCTCATGAGATCAAGTAAATTAGAGGTATCAGGATCCAGGGCAATTCCAGATGGTAATTAAAATCACCTAGAATGGTATAGAAATTAGAGCAAATACCCCTTTTTAGTTTTCTGCTGAGTAGAGTTGAAAAAGGGCCTCTCAGGCCTGGTGCTATGTATAGGAGGGTGCTTCTAAAAGTATAACAATGGGAGAGGTTAAGACAAAGCTCGAGCGCTTCACAGTCTTCTATAGCAAAAGGATTAAAAGAAGCAGTGATAGAATGATGGTAAATAATAGCAAGGCCCCCTCTGCGTTTCTGTTGTCTATTGAGTGTGTGGCAGACATTGTCTGGGGGGGGGTGGCTTTAACGAGATATAGTAGAGACAAAACACAATCAGGGCTTATCTCTGGTCCTCACACACAATGTTAAAACAATACTCCCAATTTATTTTCATCACAGCACTCCCTTGGAGTAATATGGTATCCATCAGAAAATGTGCTGCAGCACCTAGTCAAGGGTAAGAAGCGCTATAGAATTGCAAAGCGCTATAGAAATGCAAAGCCAATACAATACATTCAAGACATTCAAGACAAGGGGTGAGAAGTAGTGAGTGAGAGAAAGGAGCAAAGAGGTATTTAGAAAGAAATGTGGAAAAAGTGAAATGGAGGGAGGAAGAGAGGAGGACAAGGAGGAATGCGAGAAGGAAGAGACATGGAGAAATAAAAAGAAAATACCAAAGATGAGAACTTAAAGAAGAGCAAGAATGAAAGAGATGCTGTAAGAGAAAGAACACAGAAGGGAGATTAACAATGGCAAAGGAAAGAAATAAGCAAAGGTAATGCTGAAAATGAAGAGAGAAAAACAGGGGAGAGAGACATAACAAGTGTAGGAAAAGAGGAGAGAAAGGACAGAATTACAGAGAAAGTGAGAAAGTAAAGTGAAGAGAAGATTATCAGGGGAAGTGGGAGAGGGAAAGGTATGATTGAACTAGATCACTGACACAATATTGAAAACAACGATATTGTGACACAAAAATACTGTCAAAACTTTTTTAAAAAAAATCTTTGTATTGATTTTATATTTGTAAACCACATAAACAGGTTCAATGAAATTTAACAGCACAACACATTATGAAGATATTTGAAATGGCCATGATAGGCACTACGTTTCTAAATCGCTGTGTACATTTGCACTTTCATAGACTAAGCAACATGTCGCATTAGTATACACAGAATAAGTAGCTTGTGCATTCTTGATCACCCGCAAGATTTTTAGCTCAATACTCCCACGACCTTACCACACCTATTCGTTTTCATGCCTGTGTCATCTCTGAGTCTCTAGAGTTCTCACCGGTGGTGGATCGTTCAAGCAAGTATGTTTGTAGGGGCTCCCAAATGTCTTTTGGCAGGAACGTAGGCGGCATTAACTCCGCATATGTAGATAATTGCTCTTGGCAAGATATAAGGTTGTTTAGCCATTCCTTAAATTTGGTTGGGTGCCCACCCCCTACCCCATCTGCAAGCCACTCTGCGTTCAGCTGGGAAAAGGCTCCGCGATACATACTTTCAGATTGAGGCCTCAAGGTCTTTTGTGTCTCCTAATAGTGTGGTAAGTGGAGTATGCGGTATGGGGTATCCAGTCATCTGGTCCAATGCTTCAAGTACTGTGCCCCAGTAGGTCTGAATGGCAGTGGATGTATCCAGTATGCAGCAAAGTGTGCATGAGGGCACCAAAAATACAATTCCATATCTGGTACTTCAAATGCTCCCTTAATAAATGGCTTAGTCAGGTGTTCCTATTTTAATTTAGGTTGTATGCCCTTCCAGGCCAGACGGATAAGTTGAGATTTGAGGTTTTTGAAAAAGTTTTTACAGGGTGTAAAGGAGATATTACCGAAGGGGTAGAGTAACTTAGGAAGTATCACCATTTTGATTAGTGACACCCATCCTGCCAGTGAGAGAGGCATAGCAATCTATCAAGTAATTGAATTCATCAGTGTTCCAACCACCCAACCATAATTGGCTCTCATAAGTTCTGCCTTGCCCCTAGTTATCACTATCCCCAAATGTTTAATTTCAGTATTGCACCAGGTCGAGGGGTAGTCAGGGTCGTACAGTTTGGCTGAGTCAGTAAGGGGGAAAAGTTTGGCTGAGTCAGTAAGGGGGAAAATTTTAGATTTTTCCCAATTAATATTGACCCCCCGAATACATACCAAATTGTATGAATTTGCATATTATTGGGTTAAGACTGATTTCTGTGTCCCGTAAGTATAATGTGATATCATCTGCATATAATGATATTAAGATATTAAGATCTGCCTTTCAGAGTATTTGAAGGTGTATTCCCGGTGATGCTGCTGGAGCTTAACTGCCAATGGCTCCATGGCCAGTGCAAACAGGAGAGGAGATAACGGACATTCCTGCTGTGTCCCTCTTGTAATCTGGAAGCTGGGGGAACACACCTCGTTGATTAATACTTTGGCCTGTCACTTTGGATATAGCAATTGAATCTAGGATAAAAAGAGAATAGGGAGCCCATGCGTCAAAAGACACTGGCTAGATAATCCCATTCCAGAAAGTCAAATGTCTTGGTGGCATCTAGGAAGACCATCACCGCGGCTAGCTATGGATCGATATCAATCAATCAATCAATCAGTCAAGAGTATTTGTAAAGCGCGCTACTCACCCACTGGGGTCTCAAGGCGCAAGGGGGGGCTGCTATTGCTCGAAAAGCAGTAACATTCCTGAAGGAGAGATGGTCCTGGGTGAGTCGTAGGTGGGTGGGGAGGGTGTTCCAGGTCTTGGCCGCCAGGTAGGTGAAGGATCTTCCTCCAGTGGTAGTTCTGCGGATCCGTGGGACGGTGGCGAGGGTGAGGCTGGCGGAGCGTAACTGGCGGGTTGGCGCATAGAACGTGAGGCGGTTGTTGAGGTATCCCAAGTCGTGGAGAGCCTTGTGTGCGTGGGTGAGGAGTCTGAACGTGATCCTTTTGCTGACGGGGAGCCAGTGCAGGTCCCTCAGGTGAGCGGAGATGTGGCTGTGTCGGGGAATGTCCAAGACGAGTCGTGCTGAGGCGTTCTGGATGCGCTGGAGTCTTTTCTGTAGTTTGGCTGTGGTCCCAGCGTAGAGGGCGTTCCTGTAGTCCAGACAGCTGGTGACGAGGACCTGGGTGACCATTTTCCTGGTTCCAGTGGGGATCCAGCGGAAGATCTTACGGAGCATGCAGAGTGTGTTGAAGCAGGAGGAGGTAACGGCGTTAACTTGCCTAGCCATCATGAGGGAGGAGTCAAGGATGAATCCCAGGTTGCGTGCGTGGTCCGTGTGCTTGGGTGGGGGGCCCTTAGCAGGGGGCCACCAGGACTCGTCACAGGCTGAGATGGATGGGCCGAGGATGAGGACTTCCGTCTTGTCTGAGTTCAGTTTCAGGCAGCTGAGCTTTATCCAGTCTGCGATGTCTTTCATTCTGTCCTGGAAGCTGGCTCTGGCGGAGGTGGGGTCGTCAGTGAGGGAGAGGATCAGTTGGGTATCGTCAGCGTAGGAGATAATGTTGAGGTTGTGCTTGTGTGAGATGGCTGCAAGGGGCTCATGTAGACGTTGAAGAGGGTGGGGCTAAGCGAGCAGCCTTGAGGTACGCCGTAGATGATCTTGGTGGCTTCTGCGAGGAAGGGTGGGAGACGGACTCTTTGGGTTCTGTCGGAGAGGAAGGAGGTGATCCATTCCAGGGCCTTTCCTTGGATCCCGGCATGGCGGAGGCGGGTTGTCAGGGTGCGGTGGCAGACCGTGTCGAACGCAGCCGAAAGGTCGAGCAGCATGAGGGCGGCGGTTTCTCCATTGTCCAGCAGGGTCCAGGTGCCGTCGGTGGCCGCAATGAGGGCGGTCTCGGTGCTGTGATTCGCTCGGAATCCAGACTGCGATGGGTCGAGGGAGCCGTTCGTCTCCAGGAAGGCTATCAGCTGTTTGTTGATGGTTTTCTCAATGGCTTTTGCAGAGAAGGGGAGGAGCGAGATGGGGCGGAAGTTCTTGAGGTCTGAGGGGTGTGCGGTGGGTTTCTTCAGGAGGGCTCTGATCTCTGCTTCCTTCAGCTCTCCGGGAAGGTGGCGGATATGAAGGAGTTGTTGATGATGTCCCGAAGTATGGGTGCGATGATGGAGTCGGCTTTGTTGAAGATGTGGTGTGGGCAGGGATCGGCTGGGGAGCCCGAGTGGAAGGTGTTCATTCATCGTGTGGGTGGTATCTTCCGTGCTGACCTGAGTCCAGGCGCACATGGTGGTGGTGGGGAGTGTAGGTTCGGTGGTGGGGTACGTGTTCTGAGCGCAGAAGCTGTTGTGTATGTAGACGATCCTACGGGGAAAAAAGGTGGCCATAGAGTTGCAGAGATCTTGAGAAGGCGTGATGCCGTTGTCGCTGGCGTTGGGGTTAGAGAGCTCTTTCGCGACGTTGAAGAGTTCCTTGCTGTTGTGGGTGTTGTTGTCCAGTCGTTCTCTGAAGGGTGACCTTTTGGTGGTGTTTGCGGGTGGCGTTCTTGAGGGCTGTCATGTTATCCGTTGACTGTTGTGGCGCCAGGCTTTCTCGAGGTCATGGCAGGATTTCTTGGAGTCTTTGAGATCGTTGGTGAACCACGTGGCTTTCTTGCTGTTGAGGTTGCTGGGAGGGTTTTTCAGTGGAGCAAAGGTGTCGGCGCAGTCGGTGATCCACTGTGTGTGGTTGCGGGCTCCTTCGTTGGGGTCCATGGTGTTGGTGGAAGGGTTCAGGCGCAAGGAGGTGGTGAGTTGGTCAGTGGTGATCTTGCTCCAGCATCTTCGGGGGGTTTGTTGAGGGCGATGGTGGGTCGTTGTTTTCCTGAAGTTGAAGTGTGCGCAGCTGTGGTCGGTCCAGTTCTTTCTTCTCTTCTGCAGTGTTCCTCGCAGGCTTCCCCCGGATAGATGGTGTTTCTCCTTTCGGCAGCTTTTCCTCTTTTGCCGCAGAAGTGGGTGCAGCCGGGCTCCCAACTCAGTCGCCATTTTTAGATCAATCTGAAGTTCTGTGTCTCAGGCCACATTCAGCTGTCCCACGACTTGTATGGTCCCTTCTATTTCACTCTCGGGTTGTCATCAGTATTCCGCTTGTTGCCTGCACATCCTTTTCATAAATTTTCGGGCATTTGGACAGGATTCTTATGTTTATTAGTCCTGAGCTGCAAGAGCCTCATTCGAGTGCAGCCATCTTGCTCTTGCGCCCTCTAGCAGCCCCACTGTGTCAATACTTTGATTACAAAAAGTACCATATCCCTATACTTATAATGGTAAGTACAAAAATATCGAAAAAATATATTGTCTTAATCCAATATCGTTAAAAAACATACAAAAATATAATTCTTTTAACATAAATATAATTTCAAATACTAAATGTTAAATATTTTAACATATAATATTAATATAATGTAAATTAAATATATTTAAATAACATTTTTTACTATATATAAATATATACTTATATAAACACCCACATATAATGTAATATTCATGTATAATGTAACAATAATATTAAAAAATATATATTTTACATTGTATGAGATTTTTGGGGTTATTTTTCAAATTGACTATATATATATGTAAACATATATATATATATATATATATATATATATATATATATATATATATATATATATATATATATATATATATATATATATCCATATTGCACATAAAAACATTAACAAATCAACTATAACCTATTAAATAAATCCAAATTAATTAAATATAAAATACTATAAAATCCCCCAAAAAGACATTTACTTAAAAGTTTTAAAAAATACTTATAATCAATTAATATGGAACAAAAAATATAACAAAAATTGTAATAGACATCATTAAACAATAATAAACAAAATTGAAGTCTGGAAATAATAGATATACTAATCCCACTCTAGTTTACGGAACAGTATTGAAAGCGTATGCTTTCACGGGGTTACATTTACTGTTCCCACTCTAAACAGTAGCGGAAGTATTGGACGTAGGAGGGTAAGAATTACTGCTCCACCTCCAGTCTGTGCAACAGTAGGGAAAGTGTTGAACTTCAGAGGGGTCAGATCTACTATTCCCACTCTAGTCCATACAAAAGTAGGGAAAGCTTTGGATTTCGCAAGGGTAAGAATTACAATTCCCACTCCAACTTGTGAAACAGTAGTGAAAGTGCTGGAGTTTAGAGGTGTTATATCTACTATTCTCACTCTAGTCTGTGCAACAATTTTAAAACTCTTAATAAGAACGTTATTAATTAGCCCCCAAAAATGTATATCTATAAAAAAACAATTAAACAATGTACATGATTATGACAACATTTCATGAATATTTATCGATTTACAAAAGGGTTATTTATTTAATATTTAATTAACTCCCACACTAGACCCCCACAAACCTAGCAGCCCACACTTAAAAAAAAAATAAAAAAAAATAAGCATGACACAATGTACGTAACTGATAATCAATAAACAAATAAATTTACAATTAATGATTGTTTGTTAATTATTACTTAATTAATGTCCCACCCTATATAACCTAGCAACCCACAACTAAAATATAACTAAAATTAATCAATATTTCATTCTGCACATACTGGCAGATGCATCAAAAATCGGTATTCCAAGTCCTTAATAGCGAAAAATAAGGAATCGCTAATAAGGACATGCAAACCGCGATGCATCAATACATTCGCTAAATATTACCAAATCGGTAAAAATCGGTAAAAATTCCGAAAACACGGCTGCGAGACACCAAAATAAAGATTAGCAAATACCGAATTAGCAAATACCGATTCGGTATTTGCGATTTCGGTATTAGCAAAAGCGCAAAAAGACGCGGCACATCGGAAGCAGGCTGATGACATCACAACCAGGAAGTAGCACAGCCCATGCTTCACTTGGTGCCCTGAGGAGCTCAGAGGAGGAGGCAGAGCACAGGAGCAGAGGAGCAATACATAGCCAGCAGTGAGCAGGACCTGCACAGCAGTGCATTATGGAGAAAGAAGCACCCAAGGGAAAGGACACCCCCAGGAAGAGAAAACGAAAGTTCTCTGACAAGGAACTTGAGATTCTAATAGAGGGTGTCAGCAGCAGGCATGAAAGGCTGTTTGGCAAGCTCTCCCTGAAGGTGCCAAAGGCGGAGAAGAGGAGGATGTGACGTGCATCAAGGACAGCGTGAATGCTGTCGGAGTCACCCACCGCAGCATCGAGGACCGTAAAAAATGGTGGTACAACCTACGCAAAAGGGCAAAGGAGAGGATTGCGGAAAGGGTGAAGGATAAGGCTGGCACAGGTGGTGGGTCCTCCAATGTGACACCGAACACAGCCCTCGAGGACCTTGTGGAGTCGACAATCGAACTGGAAGCTGTTGTGGGGGTCACCCAACTGGAAACCTCGGGTGCTGCGGAAGGTTGTCAAGGTAAGATGTATGCCAGCGCAGATATGCAGCGTCTTGTCAACCCCTGCCCATTTCCCCATGCCAAACACAGTGCACAAGTAGCCATGCCTAAAGCACAATCCCTCAACAGAGTGTTGCATCATGGGAGTCGTAGTCATAACATGAAAGAGTGCATGTCTGACCCCTGCGGGGTATGATATGAAAACAGCAGCAAAGGGCCAAATGTTAGTTCCTATATGTCCTTTATGTAGATGACAAAAGCAAAAAATAACAATATCCACAAATTCATAACAATGCTCTGTTTCACACACAGATGCCTCCCCCATGGAATCAGATGACAGCGGCCGCCTAGTCATCTGTGAGACCCCAGTGGTGACCGATGCGGAGAACACGCTGGAACATGGAAGCAGCCTTCCCCTTCACCACCACCGCAAACATCACCACCACCACCGCGGACAAGAACACCACCAACACCACCACCACCACCGCGGACAAGAACACCAACACCACCGCCTCCACCACCACCGCGGACAAGAACACCAACACCACCTCCAGCTCCACCAGTCCTGTCAACCACACATAGCCGCAGGGCAAATGTCCCCTCCCTGCAGGAGATGGAGATGGAGCAAAGGCCAGCAGCCACAAATGTACAGTAGCAGGCTGTCGACACCCCAACCGCCTGCACAGCAGCACGTCTGCGAGCTAGACAGTGGCCCCGATCCCTGGGTAGGGCTGCAGCGACAACAGTTGATCTTGCAGACGTGCATGAAGTCGAGACCCGGATGATGCGTGTTCAGCGCCTGCAGGGGAGACCCATGGGTGCAATGAACATGAGCATGACAAGAATGTCCAACAGATTTGCATCCATGACTGACGCTGTGCGAGAGCTGACCACAGCCATTGTAGAGGGCAACAATGACATTAAGGTGTGCCTACAGGAACTGACACGTGCTGTTGTCGAGGCCAATGGAGTGAGCGCCGGAGACAAAAGCAGTACTCGCTCAGTACCAATGCCACAATTAAAGCCATCAAGAAGCTGTGCAACAGCACAGCTGTGCTAGCCCGCCGATCGGTGTCCCTGCAGGTAGACTTGGGCCATTATTGTGGGGATGTGGCAAGGAGCCTCAATAGAGTGACCACTGCAGTGGAGCATCTGCAGTCTGGAACTGCCAGTATCAGCAGTGTGGGAGGGGATGAGGTGAGCGAGGCAGCCTCAAGTGTGAGCAGCATCACCATGCCTGAGACAAGCGGGAGAAGGCGCAGCGCGCGCTGTGTACCAGCCACTGAAAGTCAGCAAGGAGATGTTGAGGAGTCACAGGACAGGAGTCTGGGTATCCATGGCAAACGTAAATAGCCATGATGCAATGGCTCCCTGGCCATGGTGAGGTAACCATGGGCCAACTGTAGTGCCACATGCAGCACCCGTGTTGTCAATGGACATTTTCCCTTTTGATTTAATTCATGCTGCATCATGTTTCTGTTACATTAATCAGCACCAGTCAGGTGTTAATGGGCATTAAACCCTTGCAATGCATATCATCTTGTCATGGCTCTTTCTTACCTGTCTCAGAAGTGATGCCATGTGATGTATGTCCGCCTCCTTTGCCCTTCTGCTGAGTTGGGCACATGTGCCTGTCGGTGTTGGGAGGGGGGTTGCTGTGCATGTAGCTCGTCCTCACCGTACACCTCTATGGGTATCCCCTTCTTGTTGCGATGTTATGCAGGATGGCACAGACAGCTATGATCTGACAGCAGGTCACTGGGTCGTACTGCAAGGCACCTCCTGTCTTGTGCAATATTCTGAAGCGACTCTTGAGGATGCCGATTGTGCGCTCCACCACATTCCTTGTGCTGATGTGTGCTCTGTTGTAGCACTGCTTTTGTGGTGTTGCTGGGTTAAGGTAGGGAGTGAGTAGATACTCACGCAAGGCGTAAGCGCTGTCACCTGCAGGATGGGGAGAGAATGGTCAGCAGCATGAATGCAATGGTACATGTGGGGATGGATTTAATGATGTTGCATCAATACGTGCCTAGTAGGTGTCCCACTCCAAATTCACCGTTGATCAGGCGCCTGTGGATGCCACTGTGACGGAAGATGTATGCGTCCTGTGTGCTCCCTGGGAATTGGCCTACGAGGTCCGTTATGATGTGCTTGGCATTGCACACAACCTGCACATTAATGGAATGGTATGACTTCCGGTTGCGGAAGATGTATTCGGTGGCTGAGGGAGGACAGATGGGGACATAGGTGCAGTCCACACACCCTATCACATGGGGGAATTGTGCCACCTGGTAGAACTCACGCTTGGTGCAGTTCAACTGCTGCATGGCATCCAGGAACCTATGGAAGAAGCGTGATAGTGCGCTTTGCGACACGCCTCCAGCTTCTGCATTGACTCCCTGGAAGCTTCCAGACGCCAGCAGGTGCAGGCTGCATAGGACCTGGACATGGGCTGGTATGGCGTGGGTCCTACGGGTCTGGTGCTGCAGTTGTGTTGCCCGATCTGCTATTAGACGCATGATCATGGCAGGGCTGAGTCTGTCCCTATCGTACACCTGCTCCTCTGTTTGCCCCAGCAATGTGATGAGCACCTTGAAGACCCTTTCCTGGATCATCCTCCTTCGCTGGGCCTGGGCGTTGATTCTCGTTCTCAAAGCAAGCACATATGGGGCAGCCGTTGTTCCAGAGGCATTTTCGAAGGGTTATTGATTGTCAGCTCCTGTTAGATTTTTTTTTCTTCATTCAAATAGCTTTACCTCCAGTTTGAGATTCCCCTTATTTTGCTCATGCTAAACAGCGATTTTTGAGATTTTCGGTATTTGCGATTTTTGATGCATTCCGTTGCGATTCTTTATTAGCGATTCGGTATTTCCGGGGCCTGCTGTGGTTTTCGTTATTTCCGATTGGCTGGAGAGCGATTCGGTAATTTACCGAGGGGATTATTTTAGCGATTCTTTAATGTTTACCGATTTGGGTTGATGCATTGCATTTGGGGGTTTTGCGGTCGGTATCGGCCTATGTTACCGAATCGCTATTTTACCGGGAGGTATTTTGCTTGATGCATCTGCCTGATAGTTATCTATTAACCCTATACCCCTACAAACCCAGCAACCTGCACCTAAAATATAACTAATATATAGTTATGATATAATTTGCATAATTAATAATCAATAAAATAATTAATAAGACATTAATGCTTAATTGAGTATTATTACTTAACTTCCCACACTATACCCCAACAAACCCAGCAGCCCATTCATAAAATCCAGCACAAATATATATTTATTACACAATTTATACATTTAATAATGAATCAAAAAATTAATAATATAATGAGCTCCATCTCCCCCGTTGTTTGCGGGCAATTAAAGCATCATCGATTTATCGTTTTCCAGACTGAGCCCAGCAACCTGTTGCATGTTTCTACACACCTGGAAAGTCCAAGATTCCCCCCCCCCCCCCCCCCCCACTTTTTCACCTCGTTCACACTCACTAGCAGCAGTATGGGCATTCTTTGTGGTTTGTTGTTTCAGTGTAACATGGCCTGAGGTTTAGCACTTCTGGTTAGGGACTTAAGACTTGCCAAAATCTCACATGCACTTATTTACAGCTTCTACACTGCACCCATATGCTGCTGAAGGAACCAGTGGGTCCTACACCAATAAGAAAGGGCATTATACAGTGGTGATGGCTGAACAAGAGATAAAGAAAGAGAGAGAATCAGAAGCAAGCACTGGCACATCTAGTAGTGCTGGTTGTATTGTGCTGAAGCATGCAAGTGCAAGCATGCATAAAGGCTTAGTTCTCTGACATCTCTCCAACCCAACTGTGTTGCTGGATGGAGAGACCAACAGGCACAGGCTCTCAGCTACCGATGGAGTGCAAAACAAGCCCTCTCTGAAACTGCCCTCGTGGGTATGAGAACATTGTCTGGATTGGCCATAGGGGAGGCTAGGAGCTTCAGCCTGTGCCCAGAAGAGCAGAGGACCAGCGAGCTGAGCGGCTAGCAGAAGACAAGCATGTACATTTTTTGTTTTTTACTGTTTTGCTTGTTAGAGCCCCCCGAGTTGGTGCACGACTCCCATGCTGCCTCACCACATTTCTCTGACACCAGCCGTTACTAAGCAGCTCAACAGTGAATACTCAATATGTAAATTCAGTAACTATGCACATGGCAATCCTTTTAGTGCTATGTATTGTACCGTTACATGTGAAGTTATCGATCTAGTTAACCCCTTAGCTTCTAAGGCTTTTCTATCACCAGTGCTGAAGACCATTTTTGAAGTTTGGGTGCTTTGTGCTTAACGCTTCATAACTTTTTACCCCAAAAATGGTATCCACACCAATTTACATCACTTTTGCGCATCCTGGGGATTCTAAAATTGCCTAGGGGTTTTGGATTTCACTGAAAGAAGCTGAGAAGAAAGCACAGCTGCAGTTTGGGTTTTTGGTTGGGAAAAAGTGCCTTGTAAGAACGCTTATATTTTTCAAAAAATGGCACCAAGGAAAAGTTTTCAGCACTAAGATCACTTATTTCCCATCTTTCAGGAACAAGCAGAGTTGGAAAAAAAACTATTTTTGCTTACCTTAGTTTTTGAATTTCTCTAAGTTGAAATCCATTTTTTTCTGTTGGTATGTTTCTCCGGGTGGTGGTCATACCTAAAGCCAAATACAGAAACTGCCCCCATCAACAAACTAAATTAGTTTTTTTACAGGAAATGTTGATGTTCCACATTGCATGTTGGGCCTTTGTTGCCTGTGTTGCCTTGGGCGCAAGGCCAAGCCACAAAAGTCGGGTACTGTTTTTATCTTGGAACGCTGGGTAGAAGGTGTTATGTGGATCCTGAGAGATTCCGGACATTTCACTCCAGAAATGTTAGGAAATGTGTGATTTTAGGCAACGTTTGAGGATTTCAGGTTGTTCTTAGTATGTACACTGTAGTTAGATCCACACAAGTCACACCACTCAAGACTACCCTAGGTGATTAGTTTTCAAACATGCCTGGGGTTGCTAGGTTTTCCTAGGTGGCCCCTGAGCACAGAACCAAATTTGGCAGCTTCGTGCTAAGCAAAAGAGTAACCTTTTTGATGGGGACAATTTGATGTATCTACTCTTTTGGAACTTTCCTTTTATGGGCATTAAACCCAGCCACAGATATGGAGCACTGTTTCTATGGTGAGAAGTGTGAGAATGGTTAGTGGTAGCAATTATTTTTATCTTCCAAGGATTTCGGAAGTTTCTATCACAGATATGTAAACAAAACACATGGTTTTAGCCAAAGTTAGAGGTTTGTAGATTTTTGTGGGCAAGAGAATGTAGTGCAATCCACCCAAGGAACACCTAACTGGACTAACCTAGCTGGCTAGTTTTCAAAAATGTCTGGGTTTAGAAGGTCTACTTGGATGCCAGTTGACCCTTACCCGAATATGTTGTAATCCCGATATCTGGGCACCTACCTTTGCCCCATATTTTTCAATAAAAAATATATATCCTGACTGTGGTGTCCCAAGACCACACCCCACTGACACTGGAAAATAAGGGCATACCCAATGCCAGTCTAGATGTTCCCAAAAAAGCAGTCTATGAAGTTCCCCCATTCCTCATCCCCCAACAGACAGTGCCTGCCCACAAACAATGTAGTGGCCATAGGAGAGCTTTATCCTAGGTACCCCTGTGTTCTCATGCATTGTCCCTACTAAATACTACCCCAATTATTTGTTCAATTGGAGTCCAGAAGTTGTTCAAACAGGAGTAGGATGGTCAAAAAGATCATCAAACACATCCTCGTCAGAATGTTGCCTGTTGTTTTTGTCAAGGTTTCAAGGACATGCATTAAGTCCTTGTTGACAACCATTGAAAAACAATTAGATTTTTATTCTGTTGAACAATTGTCTTGACCAATGCTTGTCAGTTCCCCACCCCCTAACTCGCTATTATCCTAATCCCCTGTTCATTAACTGCATATATCTGGTTGTCATGTCCAGTGTGGCCTTTTCTCAGGTGATATATGATCCTGCCTTATCGACCCCCATGCCTGTACCTGAGGACATTATATAGGTGGACCTAGAGACTGACGTAGAGGATGATCAGTACAGGACAGATACTATGTCTAAGTTAGGGGATTCACTTCACATTCAAGTTGTATAACTTTAATATGATTTTGAAAAGTTGGACATCTGAATGGACATGTTAATTTTACTCTTAACTTTTATTTCCTTTTGTTTCCCCCTTTGGGCGTTATAATATTTGGCCTTATATTCTGATATTTATCTTGCTTTGCCCACCCCCTCCAAAATTGTTTGCCTGCTTGGACTCAGGAATTATTTTAGTTAGACATTTCACTGTATAGGTGCAATTGTCACTCAACATCTGCTGCTTATCCCCAAATCCCATCCCATTAAATTTCAAATGTCATATAACGTGTGTCAGTGTTTACTGTGTGCACTCAGCTTGAATATGTCTGTTGACGGCTGTGTGCTCTGTGATCTGTGTGAACTTAGCACCTGATCAATATTGGTCCACACATTTCATTACCATAGTGATATGCTCCCAGAGTTAGACACAGCTAAACATGAGATAAAATGCAGCAGAAAGGTAGAAGCAAAATGTATTTATGTTTTGAATGAGTGCAGGGGAGTTGGGAACACACATGTACAGTAGTGGGATGGGGTGCGCACAATTAGGGTGATACCATTTACATGAGTTCGTGAATGGTGACTGTAGTGTTTATGGAGGTGGTGTTTCCTCCACACCCACAGATATGCAACATTGGGCCCACATTGTTATGTAGAATCAGGTGAATTCGTAGCAGTGATGGGCAATGGAGATGGCTTGGGCAGCATGAGACATGTTCCTATGAGTGAGATCTTGTAGCAGGCGCAGAACATCTGTAAGGTACCTTCCATCCTCTTCGCTCAAAACCGAAAGATGGCTTCAACTTAATGAGGACCTGGAGGTATTAGTGTTGGGGCTAGCATTTCTATCTTTTTTCTTTTTTATTCCACCCAGTGGACTTGAAATCTAGAAGACTGGCTGATGAGGCAGACTGTAGGCCAACAGTGAGGTGGTCTGTGAAGTGTTATCCTGTATAAGCCAACAATCTCTTTTTCTCTGCAGTATTTATGGCCACTGAGGTGGCAGATTACATGAGCAATGGGATTGCGTATAGGACAGCAGTGTCCCCTGCACATGGATGAAATAACATCATCATTCTCCTACATCACACCCAAGACATGGACCAACCTCCCTCATCACATTTGAGCTTCCTCCTCACTTCTTGAATACTGTAAGAAGCTGAAGACCTCACTCTTCATATAAGCACCTTGGGTACCACACACTTACATACATGGCCAATGCCTGAATACCATGTTGGGTGATTAGTACACTATGCAAATCAACATAACTTACCATAACATAACATCATCAGGTTGATTGTTCTTAGATGTCGCAATATAAGAGAAATTACATTTGAAAATTTGGAGAGGTATACTGTCTCAAACAACAAGCCATGCTCTACCATAACTCAAAGGCACAGTAAATCATCGAGATAGACAGGAGGGAAAAACATTGACATAAACAGTTATGTGGTGTTTGGGTTGGTGTAAGGACCCATGTACATAAGACAGATTTGTGTCTTGCCTAGCAGTGGCATGGTAGCTTTCTGTCTGGATGGACCCTATGAAGTCTGTTACTACACAGCGCAGTGTGAATGTGGTTCTGAACATGTCTCTTGATGCAGCAGCTCCAGAAAAATGGGTGTCTCGGCGCTGCGGAGTGTAATACCATAAACAATATGTGGGTGTTGGAAAATCTCAATGTTATGCAGTGGTTGATCATCCACAGAGTCCAGGGCACCATGAACACCATTGGTCATCCTACTGTATTATAGATTTAATAAACAGTGGGGGAGAAATGTCCCTCTTTCTCAGAGGACACAGATGAATGGAAGCTCATCTCCTCACTATGATATTATGAAACCTAGTCCCCAAGAAGCTCGTTAGCCTATGTAAAATATGGCGAAATTGGAATTGGACTCTACCGGTGGCTGGGTAGGGGTTAAGTGGTCACAGGGCCCAGGCATAGTCACAATAGATGCTCAGAAGGTGCACTGCGTTTGAGACACTAGAGAGGTCTTGGTGAATGGCATACACAGATTGATTCACTATAAAATGTTGTGTACAATATATTGCATGGACCCACTTGTCTCCACCCCACACACACGGTAGGACACACACTCAACCCCATCTTCGCTGGTGGAAACAACATTTGCTTCAGCCACACCACACCCTGGACAGACCACCACTGCATCTATTTCTCCTTCTCAAAACCCACCACACACAAGCACACGCCCCACATCCCATGCAGAAATTGGAACAAAGTGTCAGAGGAACACCTCACCTCCACCTTCTTGCCGACGACAGGAGAAAATGTAGAGAAACACCAAAACCCCAGAAGCATGGTCCGCCTACAAAGGTGCCACCACGGCTCACCATCAACTCATCAAATCAACAAAGAGAAACTTCATCCAAGACAGAATCCTCTGCAACTCCCAAAACGTCAAGGAACTCTTCGCCATCATACAATAATTCACCAGATCCAACAGCGAAACAACCGACTTCTCTCCCTCCGAAGACCTCTGCAACAAACTCAGTTCCTTCTTCCACTGCAAGCTCAAGACACTGCATGACAACTTCAATGACCAAGACCTCAGCACCACCCTGACACCCCCCAAGCGATGCCCTTCAACAGACCCTCCTCACCTGGACCCCTCTCACCACAGAAGACTCTGCAAATACAATGGAAAAGCATCCACTCTGGAGCACCTACTGACCCCTCCCCACCGCACATCTTCCAAATCACCGCCACCACAATCACACCCGAACTACTTCAAATTATCAACTGCTCCCTTGAGACCACCACATTCCCGGAAAACTTGGAAATGCACCAAAGTCAAATCCCACCTCAATAAGCCCTCCACAGGCCATACGGATCTCAAGAACTTAAAGCCCGTCTCACTATTCCCTTTCGCCGCCAAAGTCATCGAGAAAGTTGTCAACACCCAGCTAGCACACTTCACACAAACCTACAACATCCTAGACACCTCTCATTCTGGATTCTGCAGCAACCACAGCACCGAGACCCCCCTCATAGCCACCACCGACGACATCTGCCCCTTCTTCGACCAAAGCCACACATCAGCTCTCATCCTCCTGGACCTTTCAGCAGCCTTCGACACCGGCTCCCACCATACACTAGCCACCAGACTCCACAAAATCTACATCTAGGGACCAGCCTTAAACTGGATTCGATATTTCCTCTCAGGCAGAACGCAAAGAGTAAGACTCTCGTCCTTCCTCTCTGAACCATCAGAGATCAGATGGAGAGTACCACATGGATCCTCCTTCAGCCCCACGCTCTCCAATGTCTACAACCATCGTCAGAAAACACAGACTCAACATAGTGTCATATCCTGATGACACCCAGCTCATCCTCTCCCTCACCAAGGAAACCAACATCACCAGGCACAGTTTCCAAGAAGGGATGAAAGAGGTTGCAACCTGGATGAGCAGCAGCTCCCTAAAGCTCAATTCAGACAAAACAGAAGTCCTTATCCTCAATTCCACCTCCTCTGCATAGGACAACACCTGGTGGCCCCCACCCTCGGAAACACACCCACCCCAACAGACCACGCTCACAACCTCAGCATCATACTTGACTCTTCACTCTCCATGACCAGCCAGATCAACGACGTGTCCTCCACTTGCTTCAACACCCTCCGCAAATTTCGCAAGACTTTGAAATAGATCTCCCCTGATGCCAGGAAGACGTCATCCATTCACTCATAACCAACAGACTGGACTACGGAAACTCCCTCTATGCCATAATCAACAAAAAAACTCCTCCACAAACTCTAGACCGTCCAGAACGCCCCAGCCAGACTTATACTCAACATCCCACGACATGATCACATCACCCAACACCTCTGTGACCTCCACTGGCTCCCTGTCAAAAGAAGAATAACCTTCAAATTGCTCACCCATGCCTACTAAGCCCTCCATAACACAGGACCCCAATACCTCAACAAACTAATCTCTTTTCACCCCCCCCCCCCCCCCCAAGAGAAACCTCTGCTCTGCCGACCTAGCCACGGTGCCCCCATCCACAGGGGCGAAGCCCTGGAATAAACTCCCCCACCACATCCGATGAAGCCCAAGACTGCACCAATTCAGAAAGGACCTCAAGATCTGGCTCTTCGAATGACCTATGGAGCTACCCGCACCGCCACCGCCACCCCCAGCACCTTGAGACCCTCACAGATGAGTAGAGTGCTTTAAAACCCCTGATTGATTGATTGATTGATTGATTGATTGATTGATTGATTGTACTTCTGTCAGTGTGACCTGACTTGGCATGGTGGGCGACAGTGTGTGCAGGTAGTGTGCAGCCCCCAATGCACAGTTCCTGCACCTTACATGGGAATGCCTTCCCATTGCAGAATTTGTTTGTTGGATATTTAGAACTATTGGTGAAAGGATGGGACAGAAGCCAGAGATATTGGGCCTGGCTGCACTTCTAGGATACATAAAGCATGTTCCTAAAACAAACAGGAATTACATAAGGCTGACTATTGTTGGGAAACATACTGTGGTTATGATCTAAGGGAGAGGCAGAACTCCTAAAAGAGATGAATGGCTACGGATTTAGTGATGAATAGCACATATGCAGAGTATACAGTGCATTATTGTCAATTGAGTGTTTCCCCATAGATATTTTGGAACCACTTGTCACTATTTTACAGAGAGAAATGCCATATAAACAACAAACAGCACTGTAGCTGGTGAGTTAAGTTTTTTGTGAATGGTCCTGGGGTGACTACATCTGAAGTCATGATAAATACACATTTCAGAATTGGGGAGGAAGCTTCAGATGTTGGGGAATGTTACTCTTTGTAGTCTTGTTTTTGTACAAACTGTATTGTGTATGCTGTATTGTTAACCTTGAAACCAAGGAGAGGGGCTTGTAAAGTCCAATAGGGACAGAGCACCAAAAACAGTTATGTTAAGAAAAGTTTTCCCTATGGACTATTCTCATGTCTCTCTTAGACACAAACACCACACTCATAGGTTTGGAACCACTCAACGGACAATATGCTATCTATTATTTGCCAGCTTATTCAGTATCAAACAATTATTAAAAAAGATATATGCGAAATATCTCAGATTGTACCACTTGGTATCACAGTACATAAAATTCCATTACACAGAAAAACATTTTCAGTTTACATTAAAAATCGAGTTCCTATTGGTATATATACAACACATAATAACAGAAATAATCATTAAAAAAACATTGTAAGGAAGGAAAACAGAAACAAGGCCATAGATTTCGGCCCTTGTGATGTTAATCTGTTAGACGCTAGAGAAACAGTGAAAGACCAAATCTCAGTAATTTTTAATCTGTGTCCTGCTTCAGATTTATCCTCAATTTAGGCGTCGATGCGTTTCGGTGAGGTTATATTATTTTCTTCCACCTTCTTCAAGACAAATTACATTAGAGATCCTTCCTCTCGTACTGCTTTCATTGTAAACAAGCAAACAACACAGTAAAAATAAGTATATCATCAAACAACTAATGTAGTTAAAACATCTCTATCTATACATTTGCTAAACCTATGGTTTCTATCCCTATACATAATATGTGTAGTTCAAATGAACCATCAAAACCATATAATAACCAGCAGATTACAGGCAGTTGTCACATTGATTATCAAGTTCAGATCAAGTGTCTATCATAAGGGGCTCCAACTCCACATCATACTACTCACCAATCCTACTTTCCAATGTTATTTGATGTTTACATTTTTTTTCATCTAGATCATCTCTTAGATTCAAGTCTATGGGCCAGATGTAGGTATCCAAATACCGGTCGGTAATGTCCAAAAATACCGATTTTTGTCCGTTACTGACCGGTATTTGGATACTGAGATGTAGGGCCACCTAAAATACAGATTCGGTAATTTTACAGAATCGGTAATTTTACCGATTCTGTAAAATTACCGAATCGGTAAATTTACCAAATCTGTATTTTTAGATGTAGGTAGCACTGTAATCAGTACTACAGGGCTTTAAGAATTTGTTATTTACCACCAACTAGAAGTTGGTGGTAAATAATGAAAAGCCTTGAAAAAGCACTTTTTTTGCTTTTCAAACGCTGCCATGTTGCAGACATTCATGCCCTTAGAGGCATGTTTGTTTGCAACATTCATTCCTATGGGCCTCCAGGCCCATAGGAATGAATGGCAATTACCGAATCGGTAAATACCGATTCGGTAATTACCGATTCTTACCAATTCGGTAATTTCAAAATTACCTACATCCCATTTACCTACTCCTAAATACCGAATCCGTATGATTCGGTATTTAAGAGTAGGTAAATCGAGATTACCCACATCTGGCCCTATATATTGAATTGCATGTCTCCTAATTTTAGACAAGGGGCATAGGTTTATTGCTACACGTAAGTATGCAAATTGAACCCTATCACTATGCTTCCTATTAAGGATTCTCTTAAATTCTGTAGCATATTACCTTATTATTTGTTTACAAAAACACATCTATGTGACTAATAATAGACTCTCTATATTTCAATTCCATGCTGTTATCTCCCACCGATTCGATGTGCAATCTCTATAGTAATGCAACAAGGGAAAGAGCGATTCATTCCACTATTTCTTCTGTAGTTAATCGATTTAGTTAGAATGTGTCTCATACCACTACTGTCTACAATCAGATTTTAGTTTATTATCCCTTCTCACCTGGGTTTAAAACATCTGTAGAATCATAGGGCTGATATTTCTTTCTTTCATGCTCTCATCAATCGTTATATAAGTGAAGCCCAGGGAGACCTTGAGATCAAAAAACGTTGTTGTCCGCCGTGAACTCTATCTGGAATAAAGGAAGTAAGTCTCTATGAATGCCAAGGGTTAGTGCTAACTACCATTGAATTTAAAAAAGAATCTACCCTTGAGCACTTACCTTGCACTTTATGTTGCGCTCAATCTGTTTCTTCCCAGTAACTTATTTTCTTTCAATGGTCGGCACGCTTAAATGTTTCCTCTGTATACGTCCAATTGTCGTTCAATGCCAGGGCTATTGTAAGGGTAAAGTATAACAGGAATAGTCAGTCTTAGTTACTGTTTACCCCTTATGCAGTCACTTATGTTTACTTGCGCATTTGGATATTTAATATCTACCTTCCTAAATTTAATATCCAATGCAAACTACATCGCAGTCCTAAATTTTTCACAACAATATTTTTAAATCAAGGAGGGGTTCCCTTTATCTTGTGTTGACACTCTTTTATTATCCAGGTTAAACTACTGGAAGAGATACTTCCCATATTTAATGGCACTGTTAGTTAAATGTATTTCATTTGCTAACCTGTATTCTTTAGCTTGTCTCGAGCGTCCCGCTTATTAGATTTTCATTCCCCCTTATTGTTACTCTCGTTCACTACCAACATCGGGCAGCACTTAATTACATTTGCACTCGCTTGTTTTAGTGCAATCCACCCCGACTTCGTTTTCATTGGAATCGACCCTGCCTCTAGCACTAAAATGTTCACTGTTGCGGGAAATGCACCTAGCCCTTTCTCTCCCACGTGTGTCAATATCAATCTCCCTTGATTTTACAAGTCTCGCTTTCGCTCCATAGAGACTTCCCATCCCGCAGTTGGCTGCAAAAATACCCAGATATTATGGTGCAGTCCTATACTAAAAAAGCCTCCTTACCTCTATAACTCCTGAATAATCGTCTGACGAGCGGCGTTCTTTCTCTAATCTGCCAACGATGAAGCACCTCTCCCTCTACAGTGATGCCTCAAATACACGTGAGCCCAGAAAACTACAAAGGGGTGGCTCTAATCAGTATGGCTGAGCCAGTATCTATAGCAACAAGAAGGGGATGCCAGTACTGATACAAATAACCATTTAGCAATTTAAGGCACTCAACCTGAAGTAAAATTCAAGGCTGGGAGCTGGTCAGTAGCTTTTATTATTTTGCTTAATGTTATCAAAAGATAATTGGTTCAAAAATAAACAGTATTACATGCTAGGTACAAAAAGTGTGGGAAGGAAAGGTCTATCATTATATCAGGCATGTCACAAGCATACAACAACCAATCATTCAGGGGCAGTGCGAAACATGAAAACTCATATATTACAGTGAACAGTATTTACAGTGAACAGACAAACACAAAAATAGTGGAACAGGCCACAGTCTGCAAAATTTCTGAAAAGTTTGGTTATAAGATTATTTACATAAACTGTACATTCCTAACGCAAGTTTAAATAATCACAATTTTTGATACAGTCAACCAGAAGGATGAGCAAGGTAATGTACAACTGAGGGTGAAAAGCGGCAAAACAATTCAGGTAAACTTGTCACCCAGGCAGACTTAAAGGTGGTGAGGGGCCTACGCGTTTCGAATCCTACAGTTGTACGAGGATTCTCATCAGGGCCTTTGATTCTGGAGAAAGAAAAGAAAGAGAGAGATTGTAAGATCAAAGATTTGACCACAAGTGTATTTAAGCGGATCACCATTAGAATCTATACTCAGTCCACACCCTCTCCTATACAGCTTACCAAGACACGGTGTTAGAACATCCGAATATAGTTTTTCACAGCATATTTGCTGAGGAGGCTTTTTGTACCTGAAATGTCCGAAGCAGACTTAAATTACATAACGGACTTGGATGCAAGTGGCTGAGAGGTGGCAAAAAATGGGTTAAGAGCTTTTAATATTACCTGCTACCGTGTTCACAGATGATGCTTTACCAGGGGCGAGATCACTTGGAAAGGCAAAAGGGGTCCCTGAAAGGTGGTGAACATACAAGATTTTAGGGAGGGTTTGCTACAATTGTTACACAAACAGGTTGTCAAAAGATTGCAATTCGCCTTACCTAATATTCTAAAATCTATATTTTTATTTATAGTCGCTGTCGCTGTACTTTAAGTCGCTGTCGCTCTATTTAAAACACTGTCGCCATAGGAGTAGAAATGGAGTTCAGTCTGAAGCCTACGAAACAGGAGTGGGCAAAGTTTTATTATTACAAGCAAATGCTTCGAGGATTAAGCGTGGTAGACAACAGCTTTACAATTGTCTTACCAGAAGCGCTGAAGCCTAATTCAGCAATTTGAATTTGCCAACCCAAAAGTTTAATGGACCTATAAGAAAGGAGCACACACGGCGCTTATCAGTATGGTTACAAAATAGAGACAGCCATTAGTTACGTGCAGGGGGAGGAATGCTCAGCGGCTTACCGTGTTTAAAATACGGCGGGCGTGGTCCGCTAACCGCGGTTACATGCGTTCACAAAAGTCCACGATCCTGCAAAGATGTAATATGACAGCGTATCAGCAGGCTGTTTGTACCGGATTACAAAACGCGGTTTATTTGGGAAAGACGGAGAAAAGAATTTACCGTCAACGCTGCAATGCACGCTGCGGAGAAGTGATTAATTCCTGCGAAGAAAGCAGAAGTTTCTAGATTAGTTCTGCAACATTGGGCTATTACTGGCTCCTAACGCGGAGTACGCTGCTTAAAATACTCACTTTCGAAGGCTCAAGCTGGGGACCTTGGCGACGGCGGACGCGAACAAAGTAGTTACATTCAGGCGGGGACGCCTAGGCGGACTGAGCTGCCAGGGAGACACCCTTATATGCCGGTCATTATCACGGCCACACCCACCAGGTGTACTGGCCGGTTTTGAAAAAAAGTGGGGGCATGAATGAAAACCCGGACCGGAGTGGCCAATCCATAGTCACTTGCAAAGCTTAGTAGTGTACACGGAATCCGCAGAATTAAAAGAGCAGGATGAGAAAGTTAAAGCTTGAATATCTCACTTAATTCATTCAAGCCAGACACCGCAGTGTCAAATTTCACTATCAAAAGAGCTTCCCGTTTTGACAGGGCAAGGTTCTGATCGCCACCTCGCGGATTTTTTTCCACTTTGGAAATTACAGTCCACTTCAGGTCACTTACAGTGTGTTGCATACGTGTCCAATGGAGCACCAGGGGTGCATTTTCAACCCGCTTTTTGATTCTTGATTTGTGCTGCGAGATCCTTTGCCGGATCTCTTGATTGGTTTTGCCTATGTAAAGTAGGCGGCACGGGCATATGATACCGTAGACAACAAACTTGCTCTTGCAGTTACTGAACGATTCATGTTTCTAAAAAATTCCGTTGTGCTGGAACAATGAGCCCTCAATTGAGGATTCACAACAGAGGCAAGTGCCACACTTGTGATGTCCAAGAATAGGGGGCATCCCCATCATTTGGCGCAATGTAGCAGGTTTAGATGTTGGCATATCAGCCCGAACTACATAGTTCGCAATGTTGTTTTCCTTTTTGAAGGCAAATAAAGGGGTGTCTGCTAAGCTGTTATCCAAGTCTTTCACTAAATGCCAGTTTTGTTTTATGACTTTCTTCAGTTGGTTGGCATTGGGGCAGTATGTCGTAACACAAACCTGTCTTTTTAATTCAGGTTTGATCTTGCGTTCTAGAGTAGTCTCACGCGGTGTCCATTGTGCTCTCCTCATACAGCTCTTCACGAGTTTTTTGGGGTAACCTCTCTCGCATAATTTAGATGTCGATTTCTCTGAATGTTTTTGAAAGTCCTCTTTGAATGTGCAGTTCCTACGAACTCGCAGGAACTGCCCATATGGGAGGTTCTCTTTTAGGTTCCTCGGATGGTTACTAGAAAACATAAGTGATTTATTTCTATCCGTGGGCTTGCTGTATAGGGTCGTGGCCAGTTTCCCTTCAGAAGGGAAGACTTCCACATCTAGAAACGCAATCCTTTTGGTTGAGCTGGAAATGCTGAATTTTATATCAGCAGTTCTATTATTCAACCATTGGTAGAACTGGTCGAGGGTGTTACTGTCACCTGTCCATGTCATGAAAACGTCGTCAATAAACCGGAGCCACGCTCCGATGTATTGAATGAAAGGGTTGTTCTGGTAGATATATGCCTCCTCGTACATAGCCATAAATAGTACCGCCAATTCGGGCGCAAAGGGGCAGCCCATGGCTACTCCCTTGGTCTGGTAGTAGTACTCGCCATTAAAGCAGAAATAATTCTTCTTTAAGGCGAATGCTGCCAGGTCGACAATGAATTTGGTGGGCACCTGCATGGGTCTTGGTCTGGAATCAAGGTAGTGTGTTAGAACTGCTATCGCCTCATCCTGAGGGATCTGGGTGTATAGAGCAGTTACGTCCAACGTAACTAGTTTGTCTCTGTCTTCGCGAAACTCAATGTTTTCGAGTTTGTTGATAAAATCAGTTGTGTCCTGGAGGTAGGACTTCACACTGGTCATGAATTCTTTTAAGAAACAGTCTACATATTTGGCTGCCGGTTCTAATAACGAACCACATCCGGCGACGATAGGTCTGCCGGGGGGTTGATGTGGATCCTTATGAACCTTGGGCAGTACGTAAAACAACGGCACCTTAGGATGTAAGTTTTTAAGGTATTCAAGCTCTTTAGGTCCGACAAAGCCAAGATCGAAACCTTATTGTATGATGGAAAAAAGTTGGTTTTGTAGTTCAGAGGTTGGATCTTTCTTTATTTTACGATAGCAGCTGTTATCTGTCAGCTGTCTCATGACTTCGGTAGTGTAGTCATTAATGTCCCATACTACGATCGCTCCGCCTTTGTCGGCCTGTTTTATTATGACTGTACTGTCATTTTTAAGGTTGTTCAGAGCTGTCATTTGTGCCTTAGAGGTGTTAAATTTAACGTATTTCCTTTCTTTTTCCATAGCTGATATCGCTGACAATACGCTCTTTTCAAATGTCAGAAGGTTTTTTGGGACTTTGCTTGCAGGAGGACAGAAGGAGGATTTATTCCTAAGGCCAGTTACCTCCATAGACTGGGTACTAGGGGTATTCATGACCAGTGTGAAGTCCTACCTCCAGGACACAACTGATTTTATCAACAAACTCGAAAACATTGAGTTTCGCGAAGACAGAGACAAACTAGTTACGTTGGACGTAACTGCTCTATACACCCAGATCCCTCAGGATGAGGCGATAGCACTTCTAACACACTACCTTGATTCCAGACCAAGACCCATGCAGGTGCCCACCAAATTCATTGTCGACCTGGCAGCATTCGCCTTAAAGAAGAATTATTTCTGCTTTAATGGCGAGTACTACTACCAGACCAAGGGAGTAGCCATAGGCTGCCCCTTTGCGCCCGAATTGGCGGTACTATTTATGGCTATGTACGAGGAGGCATATATCTACCAGAACAACCCTTTCATTCAATACATTGGAGCGTGGCTCCGGTTTATTGACGACGTTTTCATGACATGGACAGGTGACAGTAACACCCTCGACCAGTTCTACCAATGGTTGAATAATAGAACTGCTGATATAAAATTCAGCATTTCCAGCTCAACCAAAAGGATTGCGTTTCTAGATGTGGAAGTCTTCCCTTCTGAAGGGAAACTGGCCACGACCCTATACAGCAAGCCCACGGATAGAAATAAATCACTTATGTTTTCTAGTAACCATCCGAGGAACCTAAAAGAGAACCTCCCATATGGGCAGTTCCTGCGAGTTCGTAGGAACTGCACATTCAAAGAGGACTTTCAAAAACATTCAGAGAAATTGACATCTAAATTATGCGAGAGAGGTTACCCCAAAAAACTCGTGAAGAGCTGTATGAGGAGAGCACAATGGACACCGCGTGAGACCACTCTAGAACGCAAGATCAAACCTGAATTAAAAAGACAGGTTTGTGTTACGACATACTGCCCCAATGCCAACCAACTGAAGAAAGTCATAAAACAAAACTGGCATTTAGTGAAAGACTTGGATAACAGCTTAGCAGACACCCCTTTATTTGCCTTCAAAAAGGAAAACAACATTGCGAACTATGTAGTTCGGGCTGATATGCCAACATCTAAACCTGCTACATTGCGCCAAATGATGGGGATGCCCCCTATTCTTGGACATCACAAGTGTGGCACTTGCCTCTGTTGTGAATCCTCAATTGAGGGCTCATTGTTCCAGCACAACGGAATTTTTTGGAAACATGAATCGTTCAGTAACTGCAAGAGCAAGTTTGTTGTCTACGGTATCCTATGCCCGTGCTGCCTACTTTACATAGGCAAAACCAATCAAGAGATCCGGCAAAGGATCTCGCAGCACAAATCAAGAATCAAAAAGCGGGTTGAAAATGCACCCCTGGTGCTCCATTGGACACGTATGCAACACACTGTAAGTGACCTGAAGTGGACTGTAATTTCCAAAGTGGAAAAAAATCCGCGAGGTGGCGATCAGAACCTTGCCCTGTCAAAACGGGAAGCTCTTTTGATAGTGAAATTTGACACTGCGGTGTCTGGCTTGAATGAATTAAGTGAGATATTCAAGCTTTAACTTTCTCATCCTGCTCTTTTAATTCTGCGGATTCCGTGTACACTACTAAGCTTTGCAAGTGACTATGGATTGGCCACTCCGGTCCGGGTTTTCATTCATGCCCCCACTTTTTTTCAAAACCGGCCAGTACACCTGGTGGGTGTGGCCGTGATAATGACCGGCATATAAGGGTGTCTCCCTGGCAGCTCAGTCCGCCTAGGCGTCCCCGCCTGAATGTAACTACTTTGTTCGCGTCCGCCGTCGCCAAGGTCCCCAGCTTGAGCCTTCGAAAGTGAGTATTTTAAGCAGCGTACTCCGCGTTAGGAGCCAGTAATAGCCCAATGTTGCAGAACTAATCTAGAAACTTCTGCTTTCTTCGCAGGAATTAATCACTTCTCCGCAGCGTGCATTGCAGCGTTGACGGTAAATTCTTTTCTCCGTCTTTCCCAAATAAACCGCGTTTTGTAATCCGGTACAAACAGCCTGCTGATACGCTGTCATATTACATCTTTGCAGGATCGTGGACTTTTGTGAACGCATGTAACCGCGGTTAGCGGACCACGCCCGCCGTATTTTAAACACGGTAAGCCGCTGAGCATTCCTCCCCCTGCACGTAACTAATGGCTGTCTCTATTTTGTAACCATACTGATAAGCGCCGTGTGTGCTCCTTTCTTATAGGTCCATTAAACTTTTGGGTTGGCAAATTCAAATTGCTGAATTAGGCTTCAGCGCTTCTGGTAAGACAATTGTAAAGCTGTTGTCTACCATGCTTAATCCTCGAAGCATTTGCTTGTAATAATAAAACTTTGCCCACTCCTGTTTCGTAGGCTTCAGACTGAACTCCATTTCTACTCCTATGGCGACAGTGTTTTAAATAGAGCGACAGCGACTTAAAGTACAGCGACAGCGACTATAAATAAAAATATAGATTTTAGAATATTAGGTAAGGCGAATTGCAATCTTTTGACAACCTGTTTGTGTAACAATTGTAGCAAACCCTCCCTAAAATCTTGTATGTTCACCACCTTTCAGGGACCCCTTTTGCCTTTCCAAGTGATCTCGCCCCTGGTAAAGCATCATCTGTGAACACGGTAGCAGGTAATATTAAAAGCTCTTAACCCATTTTTTGCCACCTCTCAGCCACTTGCATCCAAGTCCGTTATGTAATTTAAGTCTGCTTCGGACATTTCAGGTACAAAAAGCCTCCTCAGCAAATATGCTGTGAAAAACTATATTCGGATGTTCTAACACCGTGTCTTGGTAAGCTGTATAGGAGAGGGTGTGGACTGAGTATAGATTCTAATGGTGATCCGCTTAAATACACTTGTGGTCAAATCTTTGATCTTACAATCTCTCTCTTTCTTTTCTTTCTCCAGAATCAAAGGCCCTGATGAGAATCCTCGTACAACTGTAGGATTCGAAACGCGTAGGCCCCTCACCACCTTTAAGTCTGCCTGGGTGACAAGTTTACCTGAATTGTTTTGCCGCTTTTCACCCTCAGTTGTACATTACCTTGCTCATCCTTCTGGTTGACTGTATCAAAAATTGTGATTATTTAAACTTGCGTTAGGAATGTACAGTTTATGTAAATAATCTTATAACCAAACTTTTCAGAAATTTTGCAGACTGTGGCCTGTTCCACTATTTTTGTGTTTGTCTGTTCACTGTAAATACTGTTCACTGTAATATATGAGTTTTCATGTTTCCCACTGCCCCTGAATGATTGGTTGTTGTATGCTTGTGACATGCCTGATATAATGATAGACCTTTCCTTCCCACATTTTTGTACCTAGCATGTAATACTGTTTATTTTTGAACCAATTATCTTTTGATAACATTAAGCAAAATAATAAAAGCTACTGACCAGCTCCAAGCCTTGAATTTTACTTCAGGTTGAGTGCCTTAAATTGCTAAATGGTTATTTGTATCAGTACTGGCATCCCCTTCTTGTTGCTATCAAATACACGTGAGCTTACGTGCCACACATCCTCTCGTAACATTTAAAGGGAAAATTCCCACTATTCTACATAGTGCTACTTGTGCTGCAGAGTCAAGATGCAATCGACAAATCATATCTTACGTGTCCCAATCTAACTGTCTGTTTACATTGACCCTCTAGTCCTAAAGTTGGTTACAAAAGAAATCAACACGCTACCAACTAATTTAATTCAGTGGCCCCACCACGATGAAGCTTGCATTACGCGGTGCCCCTCGATCCTTCTTTCTTAAATGGGCGACACTCTCTAGTGTGCTTTACCTATTAAGTAATTTATTTTTCCCTTTCCATGGACACCTTGCACGCGGTGATTGTTACGGGCCATACACAGTTCCTGCACATCCTCCACATGATGATGAAGTACAAATATTTACATATTCTCAAAAATTCGTCCATTAAGAGTTTATATTTAGATCCCTCATCACTATAAAAAAATAACCTGGCGATCGAAATCCTCATCAGTTCTACCTATCCTTATTCATTCCTATTTATCTATTATGCCTATACAAAACTTATAATTAACATGTCTCTTCTCCTGTTGTCACTGTTCTTATCTGCACCCAGGTATACAGCAAACATCTAAATTTGAGTGGCCATCCCAGGTTTTATAAAGGATGTTGGGATGCACACTTAAAACTCAAGGTGGCACTACCAATAAAGATGGGTAAGAGACCAGGCCTAAGGCTTGATCAAGATTTATACCACCAGCCTCATCCAGTCTTCTTTTGAATGGAGTCCTCGCTCTACCGTATTTAAAATAGAGATATATCTCTGGTCTCTATTTTTCCTTTTTATTTCAGTATTCCCTCCCCTAGGGTTACATGTGATCTTTTCTATTATGAACCACTCCAGTTCAGTGTGTTTATGTCCTGTAGTTAGATAGTGTTCAGCTAGAGGGGCATTGGTCTTTCTGGTTTTAATCGCCGATCTATGTTCCAGCATGAGGAGTCTCAGTTCTCTCCCTGTCTCTCCTACATATGCCTTACCACAGGGACAGCGTATGTAGTATATGACATTAATGCTCCTACAGTTATTAAAGCTTTTAGCTGTTAAGGTAATATAATTGTGGGTAATCTGTTTAGTAACCAGGCAGTGTTCGCAGACACTGCATGTTCCACACTTAAAATTGCCCGTAATTTTCTGCATCTGTAGATACGCCTGTATCGGGGGTGTTGACTAGACTTTTCCTAATATTATCGCTTTTCTTAAATGTAAACAATGGTTTGGAGAGTTTAATATCCTGACCCTCATTTAGAATATGCCAGTTAGAATTGACTATGTTCTTAAGTTTATTGCTAACATTTGAATATTGTGTAACAAAGACATGGCGTTTGTCAGTCACTAGCTTCGTTCCATTACTATCTGCATTTTGTTCCAACATGCTTTCACGGTTGTAAAATCTGGCTCGTTTAAAAGCATGCTTGATTAGTTTTTTGGATATCCCCTATTCTGGAGCTTGTTTTTCAAAATCTCTGACTGTATGTAAAAATCCTCAAGGGAGGTACAGTTTCTCCGCAAGCGGAGAAACTGACCAAAATGGATGTTATCCCTTTGTGCTCTAGGGTGGGAGCTTCCATATTGTAGAAGTGTATTTTTGTTCGTCGGTTTGGTGTATAACTCGACCGACAAAAGACCAGATGTATTTTTAATGGTGATGTCTAAGAAGTTAACTGCTGAGTTATTGTATTGCACAGTAAATCTCAAGTTAGGGTCTTACATTTATCCACTCAAGAAATTCTTTCAGTAGATACTCCTCACCTTCCCATATAAAGAAGATGTAATCTATGAAGCGGCGCCACATCAAGATGTTCTCATAGAAGGGCGCCGCCTCGTTATGGATGTGCTTATCCTCAAAATTTCCGACGTAAAGGCAAGCCAGATTGGGGGCACAAATGGCCCCCATACTGGTGCCTTTGCACTGCAGGTACAGATCATCTTTGAACAAAAATTAATTGCTTTTTAAGACCAAAGTCATACTATTGATAATTAACTCTTTTTGAGCACCTCTGGTCACTTCTGGTGTCAGCAGCTCTGAAATCACCTTAATCGTGTCGTCCTGAGGTATGTTTGTATATAATGCCTCTTTGTCGAGAGTCACCAGCAACTGTTTGCTCTAACAGAAGCTAGTGCCCTCGACCATAGAGATTATATGAGCTGAATCCCTAACATAAGATTTTTGCTTCAGAACCAAAGATTTAAAAAATGCATCCACATACTGGCTAAGAGGTTCCAGCAGTGAACCAATGGCACTCACTATGGGATGCATTGGGGGTGATGATGGATATTTATGGATCTTGGGAAGACCATATATGGCCGGTGTCTGTGCATTGTCATTCCCAAGATATTTTAACTCTGCCTCATTCAGCCAGTCATTACTTTTTGCCTCATGTAGAATATCACTAACTCTTTTCTTTAGTGTCTCCAATCTTGAGTGGGGAACTTTTTTGTAATGATCTGTAACAGCCAGAAGGGTTAACATGCGTTGCTCATAGTCACTTGTGTTAAAAATGACTACTCCTCCGCCCTTATCCGCAGGTTTAATTGTCAGGCTTGTATCCTCATTAAGATCTTTCAGGGCATTCCTCAGCGTTCCCTACATATTGTTCTTATCTGGGAAGGCATTCCTGACTATTTCTTTCACTTTCATATCTACTGTGTGTTCAAACACATCTTCCTTTTTACAGACTGAAGTAATAGGGGGTATGAATGTGGACTTGCCTTTTAATCCTGAAACATTTTCAGGTGTTGTATATTCTTTGGTTTCAAAGAATCTAGTTGGCCTAATTTTTCTGAAAAAAGCCCTTCGATCCTTTCCAAGGAAAAATGTATTAACATTTGAAGTGGGTGCAAAAGTGAATGCCTTTCCTAAAACTTCTATTTTCTCCCTAGTTAATATCTTGTCTGAAAGGTTGATAATTGGAATAGTGTTATCTATCTCGCATTCTGATGCCAGTATCTTTGATTGCGAGTTTGCAGATATTCTTGTTGAGGGGCCCACTGATATTCTTGGGTGTATTCTCTGGTATTCTTGGGGGGACCTCGCTGCTATTGCCCTCTTCCCTGACCCTGAGTTATCCTTGTTCCTCTCCTGTAGCACTGTTCTAAAAAATCACCACTGTAGTTGCTGTGGGCTGGGTTACCACCAGATTCCCCTCTACTGGGGCCTTCATCCTCACTACTAGACCCTGATGTCTCAGAGAAGGTTACCCCTTTTCTACCTTCTTGTGAGTAAATCGGTTATAAACAAATAATAAGGTAATATGCTACAGAATTTAAGAGAATCCTAAATAGGAAGCATAGTGATAGGGTTCAATTTGCATACTTACGTGTAGCAATAAACCTATGCTCCTTGTCTAAAATTAGGAGACATGCAATTCAATATATAGACTCGAATCTAAGAGATGATCTAGATGAAAAATGTAAACATCAAATAACATTGGGAAGTTTGATTGGTGAGTAGTATGATGTAGTGTTGGAGCCCCTTATGATGGACACTTGATCTGAACTTCATAATCAATGTGACAACTGCCTGTAATCTGCCAGTTATTATATGGTTTTGATGGTTCATTTGAACTACACATATTATGTATAGGGATAGAAACCATAGGTTTAGCAAATGTATAGATAGAGATGTTTTAACTACATTAGTTGTTTGATGAGATACTTATTTTTACTGTGTTGTTTGCTAGATTACGATGAAAGCAGTAAGAGAGGAAGGATCTCTAATGTAATTTGTCCTGAAGAAGGTGGAAGAAAATAATGTAACCCCACCGAAACGCATTGACGCCTACATTGAGGTTAAATCTGAAGCAGGACACAGATTAATAATTACTGAGATTTGGTCTTTCACTGTGTCTCTTGCATCTAACAGATTAACATCACAAGGGCCGAAATCTATGGCCTTGTTTCTGTTTTCCTTCCTTACATTGTTTTTTTAATTATTATCTCTTTTTTTATGTGTTGTATATATACCAATAGGAACTCGATTAAAATTACCGAATCTGTATTTTAGGTGGTCCTACATCTCAGTATCCAAATACCGGTCAGTAACGGACAAAAATCGGTATTTTTGGACATTACCGACCGGTATTTGGATACCTACATCTGGCCTATAGACTTGAATCTAAGAGATGATCTAGATGAAAAAAAATGTAAACATCAAATAACATTGGAAAGTAGGATTGGTGAGTAGTATGATGTGGAGTTGGAGCCCCTTATGATGGACACTTGATCTGAACTTGATAATCAATGTGACAACTGCCTGTAATCTGCTGGTTTTGATGGTTCATTTGAACTACACATATTATGTATAGGGATAGAAACCATAGGTTTAGCAAATGTATAGATAGAGATGTTTTAACTACATTAGTTGTTTGATGAGATACTTATTTTTACTGTGTTCTTTGCTAGATTACGATGAAAGCAGTACAAGAGGAAGGATCTCTAATGTAATTTGTCTTAAAGAAGGTGGAAGAAAATAATATAACCCCACCGAAACGCATCAACGCCTAAATTGAGGTTAAATCTGAAGCAGGACACAGATTAAAAATTACTGAGATTTGGTCTTTCACTGTGTCTCTAGCGTCTAACAGATTAACATCACAAGGGCCGAAATCTATGGCCTTGTTTCTGTTTTCCTTCCTTACAATGTTTTTTTAATTATTATCTCTTTTTTTATGTGTTGTATATATACCAATAGGAACTCGATTAAAATTACCGAATCTGTATTTTAGGTGGTCCTACATCTCAGTATCCAAATACCGGTCAGTAACGGACAAAAATCGGTATTTTTGGACATTACCGACCGGTATTTGGATACCTACATCTGGCCTATAGACTTGAATCTAAGAGATGATCTAGATGAAAAAAAATTTAAACATCAAATAACATTGGAAAATAGGATTGGTGAGTAGTATGATGTGGAGTTGGAGCCCCTTATGATGGACACTTGATCTGAACTTGATAATCAATGTGACAACTGCCTGTAATCTGCTGGTTTTGATGGTTCATTTGAACTACACATATTATGTATAGGGATAGAAACCATAGGTTTAGCAAATGTATAGATAGAGATGTTTTAACTACATTAGTTGTTTGATGAGATACTTATTTTTACTGTGTTCTTTGCTAGATTACGATGAAAGCAGTACAAGAGGAAGGATCTCTAATGTAATTTGTCTTAAAGAAGGTGGAAGAAAATAATATAACCCCACCGAAACGCATCAACGCCTAAATTGAGGTTAAATCTGAAGCAGGACACAGATTAAAAATTACTGAGATTTGGTCTTTCACTGTGTCTCTAGCGTCTAACAGATTAACATCACAAGGGCCGAAATCTATGGCCTTGTTTCTGTTTTCCTTCCTTACAATGTTTTTTTAATTATTATCTCTTTTTTTATGTGTTGTATATATACCAATAGGAACTCGATTAAAATTACCGAATCTGTATTTTAGGTGGTCCTACATCTCAGTATCCAAATACCGGTCAGTAACGGACAAAAATCGGTATTTTTGGACATTACCGACCGGTATTTGGATACCTACATCTGGCCTATAGACTTGAATCTAAGAGATGATCTAGATGAAAAAAAATGTAAACATCAAATAACATTGGAAAGTAGGATTGGTGAGTAGTATGATGTGGAGTTGGAGCCCCTTATGATGGACACTTGATCTGAACTTGATAATCAATGTGACAACTGCCTGTAATCTGCTGGTTTTGATGGTTCATTTGAACTACACATATTATGTATAGGGATAGAAACCATAGGTTTAGCAAATGTATAGATAGAGATGTTTTAACTACATTAGTTGTTTGATGAGATACTTATTTTTACTGTGTTCTTTGCTAGATTACGATGAAAGCAGTACAAGAGGAAGGATCTCTAATGTAATTTGTCTTAAAGAAGGTGGAAGAAAATAATATAACCCCACCGAAACGCATCAACGCCTAAATTGAGGTTAAATCTGAAGCAGGACACAGATTAAAAATTACTGAGATTTGGTCTTTCACTGTGTCTCTAGCGTCTAACAGATTAACATCACAAGGGCCGAAATCTATGGCCTTGTTTCTGTTTTCCTTCCTTACAATGTTTTTTTAATTATTTCTGTTGTTTTTTGTGTTGTATATATACCAATAGGAACTCGATTTTTAATGTAAACTGAAAATGTTTTTCTGTGTAATGGAATTGTATGTACTGTGATACCAAGTGGTACAATCTGAGATATTTCGCATATATCTTTTTTAATAATTGTTTGATACTGAATAAACTGGTAAATAATAGACAGCACATTGTCCTTTGAGTAGTTCCAAACCTTTGAGTGTAGTGTGTGTGACTAAGAGAGACATGAGAATAGTCCATGCTGTATTGTTAAGACTGAGATTGATTATGCCTGCAAAAGTATGTGTTACAAAAGCTAAAATAAAGTTTATTAAACAAATCCACACAATTACGTCATAGATACTAGCAGCTAATGGGAGAATGTGTCAGTCAAAGGTAGATAGTCACATGATGCTAGCCTTTGTTCGTAACGTGACAGAGAAAATGTCAATCTATGATTGCTTGAAATGAACACATGGATGGATAGAGTTAGTGACATGAGGTTTTCTCATCTATTAATAACAGGATTTGTAGAGCATGTAGCTTCTTCTCCTGAAGTGCCTCAGAGCTAGGATCCTGATTCCTGGAAAGAGATTACCCACCCTTTTGAACCAGTTCTTAGCCTAACCCAAAAAGCAATTTTTTCATTTCAGATGGTGCCTGCGGATAGTGAGGGGAAGACAATTTCCAAACTTTAAGCACAAAGAAGCCAAAGGAGCTGCCTGCAGTTCTAACTTTTTAAAATTTTGGGATGATGGCCAATTTCACTTCAACAGATCTCAGGTTTCTGGAAGGTACATATGGCTTAACCATTGTCTGGAGATAGTTTGAAGCCATATAGTAATAGTAGAGAGCTTTGAAGGTGGTTCTCTGCCAAACTGGAAGCCAGTAGAGGAACGCGGGCGCAGGTTGAGCAGTATCCATGCTGCAGTGTTCTGAACCCCTTGGAGCTTACTCAGGTGAGATTGGAATATGCCTAGATTAATAACATTGTGGTAGTCCAGTCTGGATATAACTAGGGCTTGGATCACAGTTTTTTTTAGCAGACTCTGGTAGAAGATGGACAATTTTTTCTAGCAATCTTAGCATTCCAAAGCATTTCCCTGCTAATACAGTGATCTGGTCGCCGAAAGCGAGTTTATCATCAAATATGATGCCCAGATTCTTGTTATTGGATTGAAGGAAGGGCAGAGGACCAAGACTCTCGGACCGCCATTCACTGGACCAGATGTTGCGGTGCTTACCCAGAACCAGCACCTCAGTCTTCCTGCTTTCAGTTTTAGGCGATTTGAGTCGATCCAGGCAGAAGCCTCTGACAAGCATAGAAAGTAGAAAGATGCCATCTGTTTGCTATTCTGAAACTGAGTGATGACAATTTGTGTGTGATCCATGTATGAGATGATGGTAAATAAGGGTGGGCGTAAAATCCGTTTCGCGGGCGAATTTGCGGATTTTCTGCGTTTTCGCGATCCGCGAATCTCACGAAACCGCGGTAAAATCCGCGAATCAGCGGGGACGAATTTTCAGCCAAGCAAGGGTTACAGTAGCAGGTGCAAAAGTTGAACCTAATTTCTTTGTAACCTTTTACAAAAGGGTTACAAACAAATTAACTTCAACTTGGACACCTGCTGCTAATTGCTTCCTGGCGCCTCGTTGCCTACTTGCAACTATTCTCTGACCCTGCTCTGACCCTTGAAGCAGGGTCAGAGAATAGTTACAAGTAGGCAACGAGGCACCTGTCCAAGGAATTAAAACTCATCAGGAAGCACTTACAGATATAAAAAACAGGAAGAAGGGAGAGGATGGCAAATACACCCATTTTGAGTTGTCAGGAAGGGTTAAACTAAAAGAGACCTTTACAGCACAATTTTCATATGCATTTTTCTAAAAATAAAAAGCTGTATGTTCTGTAGGGGCAACTCAGGAATCTGGCCCTTCAGAGATCTGGCCTCTCTTTCTTTCTCTCATTCTCTCTCTCCCTCTCTCTTTCCCTCTTTTTCTCTCTCTTTCTATCTATCTGTCTATCTATCTCTCTCTCCCTCTCCCATAAACGACTGCATGGGTAACTTTGCTATGCAAGCGGCTCGCGAAGACGCAAAAATCCCCGCGAACACGCAAAAAAGCCTGCGAACACGCAAAAAAACAAAAATCCGCAAATTCGCACAAATTCGTGAATTTTGCGGATTGCGAATTCGCAAATCCGCAAATTCGCGGATCGCAAATTCGCCCATGCTTAATGGTAAACCTCTAGCGCTCAATGACCCCAGCCAGAGGGTGAATGTAGATATTAAATAAGGTTGGACTGGATAATGAACCCAGGGACAGACCTTGCTACAAGGGCTGCACCTTTGAGTGGAAAAGGTTTTGGGAGACCTGAAATGACCAGCTCTGCAGAAACGAGACAAGCCAGAGCATCACTACACCACCTACACTGCAGCTCTAGAGTCTCTTCCTCAAGATTATATGAGACAGTGTTACGAGCAGCACTAAGGTCTAACAGTAAGACTACAGCAGTATCACCATTGTCTACAATCTGGCGAACTGACTCAGAGGCAAGTTGCAGGGCAGATTTGGTGCTGTGTGAAGGACTGAATTAGTCCTATTGAGAAAATAATTATCCTCCAAGAAATTAGAGAGCTGCCCATTCACATGCTTCACTACCATCTTGGAGAAGAGTGGCAGCAGTAAGATGGGTCAATAGTTTTCAGGGTTAGCGTGATCAAGTAAAAGTTTTTTTAACAGTGGGAACACCATAGTGTGTTTCCAGTGCCGGGGACAGAGCAAGAGGACAGGGCACAGTTCAGTAGCTCAGAGGAGGGGTTGGATTGTCTTATATCCCTGCTCTAAGATGGAAGGGGATACTGGATCCAATGGGGAGCCAGATTTGATGGCAGAGCCTAGGGATATCAGCTCCTCATGTTGAATGAGATTAAAGTATAGGAGCTTAGAGCTGTCAGCTGTAGAGTCAAACCAGGAATCCAGGCATGGACGGTTTCTATCTTCAGCAGGAAAGGAGGCATAAATATTCCTCACTTTTTCAGAAAAAAAGGAATTCTAGTCATCACAACTCTCCTCTGATGGAAGAGATGAAGGTGAGACAGAGGTCAGAACAGTAAGTGATTTAATAATCGAAAAGATTTTGTGTGAAGTGTTATTGGCAAATTAAATTTTCTTGGTATAATAATCATGGAAAGAGCTTCTAGTACGCTGGTGATAAGCTTTTAATGCTGCAATATCGTCCACTTTACAAGATGGATCATAGGCTCTACGCCAAAGGTACTCAAGACACTTGAACTTCTTAAGATTAAGCCATTTTATCTTTGAATCATCTTGCTGTAGGCTTTTGTCTGCGGGGAACTTACTTTACAAGGAGGGCCATTTGGTCAAATGCTTCTTTAATCCAGTCACCCAGTTGTCCACTGGCCTTATCTACACAGTTGTAAAATGTGGAACAGACGTTCTAGAGAGCTTGCCTAAACCTCACTGGAGTCACTTTAGCCCACTGCCGCACCCAGATTGAAGCTGCAACATGTCTTGCCGACACTTTATCATAAAATATTGGGATAGGATCACAAAATGATCTGACCAGGCCATTGGATGAGGTGACCAGGTTTCAAGGTAAGTAAGATTGGAAACAAGTATTGGAAATGCAATAGGGCTCGCATTAGGAAAGTTTGAGCTATTGGTCTTATACATTTTTTATTTTTATTTATGTGTTATTTTTTTAAATAGCTAAATTAATATCTTTGTCATTTACAATGCCAATAGTTATAACTTTCGCAAATGTGACACCTATAGCATTTGTAATGCAACATGTTTTGTATTTACGTGACTTAGATGTATTGATATTACAAATAACAATGGCTTTTACTTTTTTTAAATAATTAATACTTAAATAATTTATTTAATTTGTAATGGCAATAACTTAAACTTTTGTAAATAACTTTTGTGAAGATTATGTTCAGTGTTTTTTAATGTGACGAAAATCCAAGAACAGAAGTGAAATATTAACATCTTTTTGTGATTTGTAATAAAGCGTGAAAGCTTGAAAACAGCTTGAAACATTGAAAGCACATATTTGAACCAGTGATTCTGTGGTTGCGCTGAGTGATGCTGTGGTTGCGCTGAGTGGTGTGTGCATCGGTGGAGCTTAGTGGGTGCATTGGTGGAGCTGTGTGGTGGGTGCATTGGTGGAGCTTAGTTGGAGCATCGGTGGAGCTGTGTGGTGGGTGCCTCGGCGGAGCTGTGTGGTGGGTGCAACGGCGGAGCTGTGTGGTGGGTGCATCTGAGGAGCTGTGTGGTGGGTGCATCTGTGGAGCTGTGTGGTGGGTGCATCTGTGGAGCTGTGTGGTGAGTGCCTCGGTGGAGCTGTGTGGTGGGTGCCTCGGTGGAGCTGTGTGGTGGGTGCCTTGGTGGAGCTGTGTGGTGGGTGCATCTGTGGAGCTGTGTGGTGGGTGCCTCTGTCAAGCTGTGTGGTGGGTGCCTCGGTGGAGCTGTGTGGTGGGTGCCTCGGTGGCGCTGTGTGGTAGGTGCCTCGGTGGAGCTGTGTGGTAGGTGCCTCGGTGGAGCTGTGTGGTGGATGCCTCGGTGGAGCAGTGTGGTGGATGCCTCGGTGGAGCTGTGTGGTGGGTGCCTCAGTGGAGCTGTGTTGTGGGTGCATCGGTGGAGCTGTGTGGTTGGGGCATCGGTGGAGCTCTGTGGTGGGTGCATCGGTGGAGCTCTGTGGTGGGGGCATAGGTGGAGCTCTGTGGTGGGTGCATCGGTGGAGCTCTCTGGTGGGTGCATCGGTGGAGCTCTCTGGTGGGTGCATCGGTGGAGCTCTGTGGTGGGTGCATCAGGGGAGCTGTGTGGTGGGTGCATCGGTGGAGCTGTGTCGGTGGAGCTGTGTGGTGGGTGCATTGGTGGAGCTGGGTGGTGGGTGCATGGGTGGAGCTGTGTCGGTGGAGCTGTGTGATGGCTGCATCGGTGGAGCTGTGTGTTGGGTGCATCAGTGGAGCTGTGTGGTGGGTGCATCAGTGGAGCTGTGTGGTGGGTACCTCGGTGGAGCTGTGTGGTGGGTGCATCGGTGGAGCTGTGTGGTGGGTGCATTGGTGGAGCTGTGTAGGTGGAGCTGTGTGGTGGGTGCATCGGTGGATCTGTGTGGTGGGTGCATTGGTGGAGCTGTCTGGTGGGTGCATCGGTGGAGCTGTGTGGTGGGTGCATCGGTGGAGCTGTGTGGTGGCTGCATCGGTGGAGCTGTGTGGTGGGTGCACCAGTGGAGCTGCGTGGTGGGTGCATCGGTAGAGCTGTGTGGTGGGTGCATCGGTTGAGCTGTGTGGTGGGTGCCTCGGCAGAGCTGTGTGGTAGGTGCCTCGGCAGAGCTGTGTGGTAGGTGCATCAGTGGAGCTGTGTGGTGGGTGCATCTGTGGAGCTGTGTGGTGGGTGCATCGGTTGAGCTGTGTGGTGGGTGCCTCGGCGGAGCTGTGTGGTGGGTGCATCGGTGGAGCTGTGTGGTGGGTGCATCGGTGGAGCTGTGTGGTGGGTGCATCAGTGGAGCTGTGTGGTGGGTGCATCGGTAGAGCTGTGTGGTGGGTGCATCGGTTGAGCTGTGTGGTGGGTGCCTCGGCGGAGCTGTGTGGTGGGTGCATCGGTGGAGCTGTGTGGTGGGTGCATCGGTGGAGCTGTGTGGTGGGTGCATCAGTGGAGCTGTGTGGTGGGTGCATCGGTAGAGCTGTGTGGTGGGTGCCTCGGCGGTGCTGCGTGGTGGGTGCATCGGTAAAGCTGCGTGGTGGGTGCATCGGTGGAGCTGTGTGGTGGGTGCTTCGGTGGCGCTGTGTGGTGGGTGCATCTGTGGAGCTGTGTGGTAGGTGCCTCTGTGGAGGTGTGTGGTGGGTGCCTCGGTGGAGCTGTGAGGTGGGTGCCTCGGTGGAGCTGTGTGGTAGGTGCCTCGGTGGAGCTGTGTGGTAGGTGCCTCGGTGGAGCTGTGTGATGGATGCCTTGGTGGAGCTGTGTGGTGGATGCCTCGGTGGAGCTGTGTGGTGGGTGCCTTGGTGGAGCTGTGTTGTGGGTGCATCGGTGGAGCTGTGTGGTTGGGGCATCGGTGGAGCTCTGGGGTGGGTGCATAGGTGGAGCTCTGTGGTGGGGGCATAGGTGGAGCTCTGTGGTGGGTGCATCTGTGGAGCTCTCTTGTGGGTGCATCGGTGCAGCTCTCTGGTGGGTGCATCGGTGGAGCTCTGTGGTGGGTGCATCAGGGGAGCTGTGTGGTGGGTGCATCGGTGGAGCTGTGTCGGTGGAGCTGTGTGGTGGGTGCATCGGTGGAGCTGGGTGGTGGGTGCATGGGTGGAGCTGTGTCGGTGGAGCTGTGTGATGACTGCATCGGTGGCGCTGTGTGTTGGGTGCATCAGTGGAGCTGTGTGGTGGGTGCATCAGTGGAGCTGTGTGGTGGGTGCCTCGGTGGAGCTGTGTGGTGGGTGCATTGGTGGAGCTGTGTGGTGGGTGCATCGGTGGAGCTGTGTAGGTGGAGCTGTGTGGTGGGTGCATCGGTGGAGCTGTGTGGTGGGTGCATTGGTGGAGCTGTGTGGTGGGTGCATCGGTGGAGCTGTGTGGTGGGTGCATCGGTGGAGCTGTGTGGTGGGTGCATCGGTGGAGCTGTGTGGTGGGTCCATCGGTGGAGCTGTGTGGTGGATACATCAGTGAAGCTGTGTGGTGGGTGCATCGGTTGAGCTTAGTGGGTGCATTGGTGGAGCTGTGTGGTGGGTGCATTGGTGGGGCTTAGTTGGAGCATCGGTGGAGCTGTGTGGTGGGTGCATCAGTGGAGCTGTGTGGTGGGTGCATCAGTGGAGCTGTGTGGTGGGTACATCGGTGGAGCTGGGTGGTGGGTGCATCGGTGGAGCTGTGTAGGTGGAGCTGTGTGGTGGGTGCATCGGTGGAGCTGGGTGCATCAGTGGAGCTGTGTGGTGGGTGCATCGGTGGAGCTGTGTGGTGGGTGCATCGGTGGAACTGTGTAGGTGAAGCTGTGTGGTGGGTGCATCGGTGGAGTTGTGTGGTGGGTGCATTAGTGGAGCAGTGTGGTGGGTGCATTGGTGGAGCTGTGTGGTGGGTGCATCGGTGGAGCTCTGTGGTGGGTGCATCAGTGAAGCTGTGTGGTGGGTGCATCGGTGGAGCTGTGTGGTGGGTGCATTGGTGGAGCTTACTTGGAGCATCGGTGGAGCTGTATGGTGTGTGCATCAGTGGAGCTGTGTGGTGGGTGCCTCGGCAGAGCAGTGTGGTGGGTGCATCGGCGGAGCTGTGTGGTGGGTGCACCGGCGGAGCTTTGTGGTGGGTGCATCGGTGGAGCTGTATGGTCGGTTGGCAGGCGCTTTGTCAGAAGTCGAGCCCTAAAATTGGGGAAAAAATATGGCCACTGAGATTTTGAAAGGTCAGTCACAAGAGTAAATGCACCAGATTCTGTTACATTAGCAAAATGTGGCTGCACATTAAAAAAAATGTAATCACAAACCCTGGAGTTTAAGATAACATCTGGTTCAATATTTTAAAAACGGAGGAGGACCGATTTTGTGAACGGACACACCAGCGAGCACAAGTTAAAGCGGGAAAAAAACCCAAGATTACAAAGCATTGTGATCACCGTTAGCGGCCACAGAGGAAATAAGTAAAAATTAAAAATGGCAGCTAAACAAGCAGGTTGGTATACTTTGCAAGGTCGAGTCCTGTGAAAAGCATCTGCTGGGTGCCAGAACCGCCCCAATCAATAGACATACATTGCACATGTGTTAATAATACCAAGTCTAAACTACAAATAGGGGTAAAATTAACATAGCATTCTCTAATTCAGAATGCAGTAAGAAGTCTCAAAACAATAAGAAAGAAACCCCGGATGTCGGATAAAGACCACCATCATGTTTTTTTAAAAGTATTTCTTTAAAGAAGAATACCGGCAGGGAGCTTCCCAGTATAGTCCAACAGTTCAAAAGCAATCTACAATGGCAGAATAATACGAGAAGATCTGTACATGAAAAAACAAAAAGAAAAGTACTGTCTCATGTACCATGATAGCATCTAATGTAAAGAGCTGACAATGACACCACTAAAAGCGAGACTCACGAGGAGCAGCAGCCTTTGATGTGCCGGCCGGCCGTGGGCAGTGAATAATTAGGGGAGGAGAAATGCCAGAGCACACGCTGGGAAAAGCTTGTGGGAGGGAGGCTGGTGGCTTTGATGCTGTGCACGCGCTTTTTCACGGGCACAGCATCAAATCGCCCGTTTAGTTAAGCTCTGGATAAGCTGCAATATGTCTCGACATCTGCAATGCTTGCGCATTGGCAGAGGTCGAGCCCTAAAAACAGGGTCAAGGGTATCCCGTAATCAGTGGGTAGGTACAAGAACAAATTGGGGAGTTGTATACTTTCCAGATCTTCTACTTATGATTCAACTACTGGGCAACTAGTGTTGCCAAGATGATGTTGAAATCGCCTACCACCAGCAGATTGGAATAGAACAAGGCTGAAGGGTACATAGTGTGCATCAATGAGGTGTTAAAGTTGAACTGAGATCCTAGGAGACTGTAAGTCAAGGCTCCTGACAAAACAAAGGTGCATGTGATGAACAAAGAAAAGAAGGATGCCTCACAGCCTTCGATTGAATGTTTGCAGTGGGTTCATTGAAGGTCTTGTTTGGAAATTATGGCACTTCCACCCTCTCTCCGAGACTGCCTGGCCTGCCTAAAAATGGGAAAGCCATGTAGATCGGCTTGCAATAAAGCTGGAGAAGAATCCTCATTAGGGCATGTCTTAGTCAGAAAGACTGCATCTGGGGAATGTTCCTCGAGGAAATCACGCATTTCTATGAAGTATCACACTTCAATGGTGTATGTACTGAAAAAAGAATATAGATATCAGAACTTTTACTTTACCCATTTCACCTGCTGGTCGCATATGCTGGACACAAGGGGGCTTATTTGCAAGCCCCTTTTGCCACTGATACTTTACTTTTCCCATATTAAAAGTGAGCACGGGCGGCCCAAGGAGCTTGTAAATAGACCCAATGTCTTTTATGTGCCATTGATTCACAGTTTCCTTGCCCTCAAACACACACAGAGGGAGATAGACATAGACTATCACTAATTGACATAGGTGTTGACTTAACAGGTTTTATCATCCATCTGGTGTCAGATGTCAGTCAACATGGCTGTGCAAGAATTGCAATAGTTGTAAATGTAGAGGCAGGTGGGCAGGAGGCTTTTAACATCAGACTTGCAGAGGAGAAAATGTCCTGAGTTAGATGGGGACATTGCCTTGGAATATGCAGACAAGATACAGTTATGTTTTGAAGTCCCAATCATAACTGGAAATTTTCGTAATTTTTCGGTGTGACTTTGTAACCATACCTGCACTTTAAAGGCATTTTTAAGTGCACATCTAAGGCTTTTATAAAGAAACATTAAAGTTATTAAACCAAGCTAATCATGACTTCGTTTTAACATTTCAATTTTCAGTGATTTTGTTTTTTAAAGTTTGATCATACACCATTTGCAACCGTCTCCTGGGCCCAGTCTCTATTATTGGCCAACCCCTTTGGCAGTTGGTTTCTGAAATAAAAAAATTGCAGACGAGCCACACGACATTGTAGCCAACCAGCATTACAGTTCTGACAAAAATGCTCTGGTCAATTAAAGCATATATTCCCAAAATGATCTTGCCAGGAAGCAGGGTTATAAGACTGGGTGAGTGGTCTTTTATGCAGGTGGCACGAGGGGGCTGGCAGTCCTCCTGTCCTATACACAACGACCCCAACATGTTAACTAATGGTTCCCTGTATGGGAACCATGAATGAATTATTTTTGTGTCCTGATATGTCAGTCATCCGAAGAGCAGCACATACTCCAAGACAAAGAGACTATGCAGTGATAGGGGATATGTTTAAAAGCATGAAAAAGGGGAATGTAACTCAATCTACAACAGCATATTGAATTTGGATCATTGGGTATTGCTTACTGGCAGGAAAGGTGTTACAAGAGGCACAGCACCGTTGTACGAAGGTAGTTGGAGTAAATGGCATTTTCTATTTTTTGCATTGTACAAGTAGTAAAAAAGATGTAACCTTGTTTATTGTTGCACCAGTGCAATTAAGGTGGGTGATGGAGCCCTGTAGCTCCAGGATTTAGGCGACTGGTGGAAAAAGTAATTTGTCAGCTGCACGTATAATCATAGTACAATGGATAGTTGTATGGCTACATTTTACAGCTTTAATTCATCCTACAATACTATTTTGACTACAATAACCTTTGCTGCTTCAGACTTTTAAACATTAACGATGTATATACCATATTTTCTGAGATCCTGCTTCCCACACTTTCTATTTTTTGCACTTGCTGCTCAGAACAATGCTGCTGGTTTCAGGTGATAGACCAAGGTGATTCAAGGTCATCATCTGCCATGAACTGACTGCATTTGCATTTGTTAAATCTAACCTCCATAAAACTTTCTTTCATGTGTCAGAACTCATCAGCAGAGAAAGGGCACATTGTGTGGATACATTCCTTCACCGCTGAACTTCATTTCTTTTTAAATTGTGTCTAATGAGGAGGGACACACTTGACACAATGTGTGCATCACTGCAAAAATTGAACTTGTGGAATTACAAGGTTATTGTGACTTCTGTTTCCATAATGTATCAAACACCTACCAAAGTCACTGCCATCAGATCTAAATTTCACTCTCGTGCGTAATGGAGAGAAACACTGTCACCTTCAAGGAGGTCAGGCTGTGGCCTAACTGCAACATTTGCGCATTTCTGCCATGAAGTCTAATAGTAGCTCATCAGAAGAAAAAAATCCTCAGAAATTACAGAGACCTAGGGGGATAATGTGCAAGATTATTTCCTAACCTTTGCTGCATAGTTATTATGTGGCTTTTAGAAAGACTAAAATATACAGTTTTTGTTTGGATGGATGAAGGTTCATATTGTGCCAGAAGTTCAGAACAATGTTGTGCCTTGCCAGAGTACTCCTCTTGATTATAATTAGGGTACCCTGTATGGTATTTATTTTTTTGACATTTGCATCTGTATTTATCCATATTATTTGTTTTCTAATTTCTAAAGTTATCTGTATTTATTCATATATGTTTGGGTTTTGGGAATAAATGAAGTTGAAACTATTATATTTCCACATTTATGTAACTGATACATGTTCATTCATGCTTGAATGCCTAATATGTTTTAATGATATGAACAACCACAGCTGATAAATAAATACACATGTGAAAACATGAACATTTTAGTATCAATGTTGTGCATATAAAATAATCCAATTTCTATTTTTAGCCACATTTAAACATAAATACAGACAGGAAAATAATTTATTTTTGTATTGATCAGTAAAAATCTATAAAAATGGGAAACAGGGAGCCTCAATTGTAATGTTCATATTACACATGTGGTTAGCGAGGAGCCCAGCTCCCATAGAATGCATTACAGTATTACTGACTGTAGAGCTAGTGAACAAACACATTACCCCTACGCTGTAAAAATATTCTGGAAGATAAATTATAGAACTGCCTCAATTAAAATACATATATCACACTGTAAAATGGATCAAACAAATCCCTTTACACCATGTTTAATTTAAGTGTTGGGGCCTAAAGATTTGTTCAGAACCGCTCAGCCAGCACTATAGATGTCAAATACCAAGGCTGCGCTATCTTGATTCCACATACTAACTCTTTAATCCACCAGTAGACACTCTATGTACCTTTATCTCACTGCTGCAGGCTTGTTTTAGATCTGGCATTAGCCAAAACATTTTGGTTTGAATATATTTAAATAGGCTATGTACTTACTTGTGGGGACTTTTGGTCAGCTCTCTTCATCCACCGGTCTGTCAGAGTGTTATTGATATTTCTGTTCCAACCACCACAGCATACAGCATGGGACTCACGGTCAGCACACCTGAGCCATTGACTTACCTCACTATGAGTGATGACATTCCTTTCTTGCACAATGTGCAGTTACATTCAAAAAGTAGTCAATCTGAATAATTTTACAACAAACGTTCACAAACATTGGCAAAGCCAAAGGTTAGCAAACAACCTTACACCCATTGGGCTGGCTAATGATGGTTCATCCCTGCTTTCTCCCTTTGTCACTTTGACCATCATGTCACCATTTTGTACATGTTTTTATTTGCTCTGGATCAAAGTTTGCTGGGGAAATATGTGTGCCAGACCCCGAAAACGAGTGTCAGTGAGCCCCACCAGCTCAAATTAAGCACTGCATTTAACAGCTGGTTATTGTGGCTGAGAAGAAAGAATGAACACTCCAACGGCATTGCTGCAGAATGTGAACCATCTGGCCCTAGGGAGTCGGAGTGTCCCAAGGTCTTGTGGAGGCCCCCTTGCGATTCAGGTGATGTCATATGCTCCACGGGCGTCTGCTCAGTTTCAGTTGATGGAAGTGAGCCATACCGGACTGCCACAAGCACTTGGCCAAAGACGAGGGGCGCAATTGCGTGACTTCAAATTTTTGATTTACATTTAGAGTTGTGTTCTGTAATTGCTTGAGATTATCAGTTTCCATATTGTTGTCAGAATTATTGCAACAAAACTTCAAAAATGATTTAATGATATTTCTTATTACATCTACCATTGTTCTTAAAAGATTTATAGCACTGAATATTTGCATACACTGGTAAGCTCTGTAAAATATTAAATGGTTTTGAATACCAATTTTGGGTGTACATTCGTACACAAAATAATTCAACATACAAAATGATAAATACAAAATAATAAATTCAGAATTACCTGTGTTTATAACAAAGTTGGCTTGAACGTATGCTGGAAATATGATGCCACTGGTGGAAGCAGAAATGGCATCTTGTTGGAAGTGTGATAGGTTTGTGAGAAGGCGATGGATAGGTTTGTGAGAAGGTGATGCTGTTAAGTGTGTTCCATTTTCACTACTGTGGGCCTTTTGTGGATGCCTTCTCTCTTAGGCTACAAACTTCCAGATAAGGCATGAATAGTACTGGTATCTAAATTTGCATAGGGCAGAAGAAGCAGGAATCGAAAGAAACCCAAATTCAGAGAGAACTTCCCATCAGAACGCAAGAAGACAAATGCCAGTGAAATATGTTGGGTTCATGCAAGCCCTTCATATGCACTTTGCATGACAAAGGTATTTGTTCACATGGGCACTTTCAGGTCACAAAAGAACTCTATCACATGTGGAGTAGCATACGGCTTCATTCTGTTTTGTGTCATCTTCCACCTTTACATGTAGCCATTTGGTGCTTTACTCAGAGATAACATGTGCAAGCTGGATACTTAAATGGACAAGGGTACTCATAGTTGTAATCAACAATGTCCATGTAGGATTCAATATTAAGAAAATGTAAATTTATCAATACTCACAGTGTATTGTAATTACAGTATGTATGTATACTCGTGAGCAAGGAACGGACGCTCCGAAACACGTAGGGTGACTTTGCTGCAATAAAATCACACGTTAGAAAGTTTGTGGCCACGGCATGTTGTCTGTTGGATTTATTGAGACAGCGCCTCTGTTGGATGAATAAGAGCTTGCGGCCAGGCGCGCAACACCCATTGAACTCACCGGGCTTCAGCCCCCCCCCATCCCCGTCGTGTGTGGCAGCCCGGGATGAGACCGATCCCGGGCACACACAGAGCTGCACCCGAACGTTTCACAGGTCTTTAAAAGACAATTTGAATGTTAATTAGGCCTTGCAGTTGTTTCACCCCTTCTAAGAGCCCCTGAAGCTCCACTCCGCCTACTGATTAAAAGTTCAGCCCCCCCGAAATTTTTTCTTAGCCCCCCCCCATGAAATTTGTCTCTAGTTGTGCCTTTACATGCAGCACAGGTTTGAACACAATTGAACTGTTGGTGAAGTGCAGCGGACAGAGCTGCTGACAGCCAAGCATGGGGCTCATGGTTCGATCCCTGGCTCTGGTTGCAACTCAGCACAGCACCCTGTGACTCTGGGCAGTAGCTCACTTAATCTCCCTGATGGCCCGCAGCGCCTTGAGACTCCCAGGGGTGATTAATTTGCACTTTACGAAAACCGGATACATACCTACTGGCTCTGCATATGGATAGATGGCATCCCCTGCATGCGTACCACCCTGAGCCATCCACTTTGCTACCATTTGCTACACCCCTTACCTGATTTTAAACAAGCTGATTTCCTTGGCTTGTTAGGTCACCTTAAAATTGCGACCTTTTTCTCTGTGAACAAAAGAACGTGTGCTCTTCTGGTTAATAGACTGCTTTTTGGTGACTCACTACGCTTTGGCCGGAGTGGTCGCTCCCAGTGCCCCTAGCACCTCACTGGTATCGTTTGCAGCGCTTTTGCCAAATTTGATTTGTGATTTAAGCCTTCAGCTGTGCCTGGCTGCCGCTTTGCTCTGTAGGCGCTTTACCTGATTGTAATAGTACTTTTATGCTGCATTAGCGCTCTTGCCGAATTTAATTTGTGATTTAAGCCTTCAGCTGTGCCTGGCTGCCGCTTTGCTCTGTAGGCGCTTTACCTGATTGTGATTGTACTTTCATGCTGCTTTAGCGCGTCCTCCCCAAGCGCCCTGTTGTGCTCCCCCCTCCTCCATTTTGTTTGTTGTTGTCGTGCGCAGCCCGCCCCGCCTCCCAGCTGAGCCGCCCTCCCACAGACTACAAACGAAGCTTCCCGACCTGGAAGCGCTGTGACTCGCTCTACGCTTTGGCCGGAGTGGTCTCTCCCAGTGCCCCTAGCACCTCACTGGTATCGTTTGCAGCGCTTTTGCCAAATTTGATTTGTGATTTAAGCCTTCAGCTGTGCCTGGCTGCCGCTTTGCTCTGTAGGCGCTTTACCTGATTGTAATAGTACTTTTATGCTGCATTAGCGCTCTTGCCGAATTTGATTTGTGATTTAAGCCTTCAGCTGTGCCTGGCTGCCACTTTGCTCTGTAGGCGCTTTACCTGATTGTGATTGTACTTTCATGCTGCTTTAGCGCGTCCTCCCCAAGCGCCCTGTTGTGCTCCCCCCTCCTCCATTTTGTTTGTTGTTGTCGTGCGCAGCCCGCCCCGCCTCCCAGCTGAGCCCCCCTCGCCCCTCCCCCTTCACTATCCATATATGACAGTAGTTCCCGCGCGCAGCGTTTACGCGCAGCGACCGCGCCCAACCCGCGCCGAAGGTGCGCCAAAGGTAAGCCCGTCTACGCCCGTCCACGCCTGGACCGCGCCCAGCGCCAGACCCCCTGCCCCTCGCGCTGCCCAACCCTCTCGCATTTCCTACGACGCCGCCACCCTTCTAGCCTTTAACCCCGGTCGCGCCCCCAACTGCGTCCAAGCCGCTCCTGGACACACCCATGGACCTTTCTCCTGCTACTCCTGCAAATTCAGCGGCACCGACAACATCTCCGCTTCGACCACACCTCAGACTCCCGACCCCAACCACCTACAATGCATCCTTCTCAACACCCGCTCGGTCCACAGACATGCCATTGACCTATGGAATCTACTAGACACCATCTCTCCAGACATCGCCTTCCTAACGGAAACATGGATGAACGCTTCCTCCGCCCCAGGCATCACCATTGCCATCCCTGAAGACTATAAGATCACGCGCAAAGATCGTACCGGCCACACAGGAGGAGGAATCGCTATCGTCCATAAGAAATCAATCCGCATCTCAACCAGCTCTGACTCCAACCTCACCAACTCCGAACACCTTCACTTCCAGATCCACATCGACCCCAAGACCACACTCAGAGGCACCCTCCTCTACAGACCACCAGGACCCCGCGCAAAATTCAGTGAAGACATCACGGACTTCATCACTCCACACGCGCTCCCCTCCAAAGAATACATCCTTCTGGGAGACCTCAACTTTCACCTTGAAAAGAACAACGACCGCAACACCACCACCCTCTTGGACAACCTCGCCAACCTCGGACTTAAACAACTGGTCACTTCCCCCACCCACATCGCAGGTCACACACTCGACCCCATCTTCACCTCCAGCAATCATGTCTCCTTCAGCCACACTACGGATCTCCTCTGGACTGACCACAGCTGCGTTCACTTCACCTACAACAAGCCCAAACCCACCAACCACCCCCAACCAACTCTACAAAGAAACTGGAACAAAATCACCACCGACCAGATCTCCTCGTCGCTCCTTCTAAGCACCCCAGCCCACTCTTCTAACCCAAACCAAGCCGCCGCCAACTTCACCCTATGGTTATCCAACACCGCCGACACCTTAGCACCACTGAAAAAACGTCAAAGCAAACCTGGCAACAAGAAGGCCTCATGGTTCAACGATGATCTTAAGAAGTCCAAGAAACTCTGCCGCACCCTCGAAAAAGCTTGGAAAAAAGACCCAACCACCAGCACCAAGGACGCCTTCAAAAACGCCACCCGCACTCACCACCAACTAATCCGAAAGGCCAAGAAAACAGCATTCAAGGATCGACTTGACAACAACGCCCACAACAGCAAGGAACTTTTCAACATCGTCAAGGAATTTTCCAATCCCTCAGCCAACTCCAACGACATCACCCCCTCTCAAGCCCTCTGCGACTCCCTAGCCTCATTCTTCCACAACAAGATTGCAGACATCCACAACAGCTTCGACAACCAACCCGGAGTCCAACCCACCCAACCATATGCTGAACACTCTCCCCCCGCGAACACCCTTAACAACTGGAACCCAATCTCCACAGAGGACACCATCCGCCTGATGAACTCCATCCACTCAGGATCCCCCACAGACCCATGCCCTCACCACATCTTCAACAAAGCAGACTCCGTCATAGCACCGTACCTCTGAGACGTCATCAACTGCTCCTTCAATTCCGCCACCTTCCCGGAAAACTGGAAACACGCTGAACTCACCGCCCTTCTGAAAAAACCCACAGCGGACCCCACCGAACTCAAAAATTACCGCCCCATTTCGCTCCTTCCATTCCCGGCCAAAGTCATCGAGAAAGCTGTCAACAACCAGCTCGCCGCTTTCCTCGAAGCCAACAATTCCCTCGACTCCTCACAATCTGGATTCCGAGCAAAACACAGCACTGAGACCGCCCTTATCGCAGCAACAGACGACATTCGAACTCTACTGGACAATGGAGACACAGTCGCCCTCATCCTCCTCGACCTCTCTGCAGCATTAGACACAGTCTGCCACAGCACCCTTTTACAACGCCTCAGCAACATCGGAATACAGGGAAAAGCACTTGAATGGATCACCTCGTTCCTCACCGGAAGAACTCAGAGAGTCCGCCTTCCACCATTCAAGTCCGAGGCCACCGAAGTCATCTGTGGCGTACCACAAGGATCCTCACTCAGCCCCACCCTCTTCAACGTATACATGAGCCCCCTCGCAACCATCGCCCGCCAACACAACCTCAACATCATCTCTTACGCGGATGACACTCAACTAATCCTTTCTCTCACCAAGGACCCCAGCACCGCCAAAACTAACCTACACGAAGGAATGAAAGAAGTCGCTGAGTGGATGAAACACAGCCGTCTGAAACTGAACTCAGATAAAACAGAAGTCCTCATCCTAGGTACATCTCCCTCTGCATGGGACGACTCTTGGTGGCCGGAAGCCCTTGGAAAAGCACCCATCCCGACAGACCACGCACGGAACCTAGGCGTTATCCTGGATTCTTCACTCTCAATGAACAGACAAGTCAGCGCCGTATCCTCATCCTGCTTCAACATTCTTCGCATGCTCAAAAAAACATTCCGCTAGATCCCCACCGAGACCAGGAAAACAGTCACCCATGCTCTGGTCACGAGCCGACTGGACTACGGAAACACCCTCTACGCAGGTACTACCGCTAAACTCCAGAAGAAACTCCAACGAATCCAAAACGCCTCAGCCAGAATCATATTGGACATCCCACGCAGCGAACACATCTCTGGTCACCTGAAAGACCTCCACTGGCTACCCGTCAATAAGAGAATCACTTTCCGACTGCTAACCCACGCGCACAAATCACTCTACGACATTGGACCAGAATGCCTTAACTCACGACTGTCCTTCTACACCCCCCCCGCCATCTACGTTCTTCCAGCCAAGCCCTCGCCACTGTACCTCGCATCAACAAGACCACCATGGGAGGCAGATCCTTCTCATACCTGGCTGCTAAAACATGGAACTCACTTCCCACTTACCTTCGCCTCACCCAGAACCACCTAGCATTCAGAAAGCAACTTAAAACGTGGATATTTGACAAGTAATCCTCCTCCCCTTCCTAAGCGCCTTGAGACCCTCTGGGTATGTAGTGCGCTATATAAATTCTCTGACTTGACTTGACTTGACTACTACAAAAAACAAGGGAACCCTCTAGGTAGGCAAGGACCTGGGGTATCAATTTTTTCAAAAAACAACGGCCCTTGACACAAAATCAATTTGGAAATTGTAATAATTATAGGCCACAATGTGCGCTATAACAGCAAAAGAGTCCAGCCGGACTGCAAATTTATTCAATACACAGTATAAGGAGCAATAAAAGGGTGGGACACAGTCCTGTATCCACAACGCTTACATAAATTAGGAGACAATACAAACACAAGGAATATATCAGGCAAGTAACAAAAAATGGAGCAAACAATGTGCTTGCTTCACATATGTGGCGAACAAAACAAATTATGCACATAATAGTGAACCAGTGTTAAGCCCACATATCATGTCAACGGCGTTTCGATCCATTCAAGAATGGTGGATCATCATCAGGACTATCATTGTTTGCCTGAGTAAAAGCCTGCAAAAACGTAAACAAGGGGAACATATAACAAAGAGTTAGACTTCTGTGTATCACTTGAATTGTTCCTAGAGTTAAAACCTCATAGAGTTAAGTGTATCACTTGAATTGTTCCTAGAGTTAAAACTCATACCATGCTCTTAAGGTGTTACTAGATCATACCTGTGAGAAGTGTCACGCAACATGTGCTATGCATCCACGGCGCAATGTGGTAAAACCATGCGACAAATTCAAGGTGTACAATAATACTTGGATTGCAAGTGTGGCACACGTGCCTAGGTGAGTAATTTTATAATGGCATTGTGTCTAGGTGTGGCTCACATGCCTTAGTGCATAATACTGAACTGGGCTAGGTGAAGGTGAATGGAAACGAGAAATTAATTACATTAGGACAAGTAGAGCTGCCACGATAAGTCCAAACGCGCTGGGGTAGAATTGCTCACAGCCGGATAGCCGTGGGAGGCTGGCGTGCTTATGCCTGGGTGAGAATAGCCAGAGTCAGCTGGTGCGTTATAATAACCCCATCCATAACAAGAAACCGGAGAAGGGGCTTACCGAGTACCCAGGCGGGGATGAGGAAAGGCGCTCGGCACTGCAGTAGAAGGGATCAGGGGATCGGCACCGCAATACAAAGGATCTAAAGCGTAACAGAGGAGCATCAGACTACTGTGGTAGTCATACCGATAACTGATGCACAGAACCACTGTTTGTGGCTGGCGCTTACCTGAAAATAATTAATTAGGGTAGTACTGCCGGGATCTTGGTAGTGCTATAGCTGGGGGTGATAGATATTGCCGTTGGCGCTTGGAGTAGACCTGGGATGTAGCGCGTCTCAATTTAGGAGGCACCGATCTGTGAAGCCGGTGAGGGTCCAAGGGAGTGGGGGACCTAGGTTAAAAAAACAATTCTCAGTGACTACCGCCAGCTGGCGGGTTGCCATGCGGCGCGAGGAGAGAGAGACTTACCCTCGGTTGCGGCTACTAGTGGAGCAGAGTGGCTTCCTACCTAGCGGAGGGAAAAGAAATTCCTTAGCGAACCAGGAGAGGCTGCATTGGGGGTGAGAGGGGCGGGCGGTGGGGCAAGGCTTACCTTCGTCCTCGATGGAACGACAGGAGATGTCCCGGTGCACGATCGCGCCGTGGAACGTCTGAGGTGAGGGCGGGCACGGCGGATATGGAAGGTATCGGCCATGTTGGGAGGGGATATTGGACGCATACGGCCGCCATCTTGGAAGGGGTAATAAGATAACCAAGGCGATTACGAACGAATAGATCTGCCATATTGGAAGGGGTTAAGAGATCAGTAACAACCATAGTTGTGAAGGAAGGTTTAAGGGAGAAGTGGTGTAGGGTAATAAACCAACGTGCCTAAGTGAAGGTCTCATACATGCAGGTGCTGTGTGATACACATTCTCATGCTATTACACACGGTATCATGGAAAGAAAAAAAGGAAACCATCATTGTAATTTACATTTGACCCGACAATTAATATACCATCTTGGAACCAGTGTACCATTGGCCATTAGTATTTCTTGTTCATAGCAGTGAGGTCCAAGCCATTGACCCGGCAGTTAAATTACCATCATTAAAGCCAGAGTACCATTGGCCATTAGTACTATTGTTCATAGCAGTGAGGTCCAATCCTCAGTGCGGTTCAGGCCATTATGAATGCTATCGAAAAGGAGAATCATTTTCAGTTCCTCTTTGTTAAGTAGAAGTCCAATATCATGGGAGGCAGATCCTTCTCATACCTGGCTGCTAAAACATGGAACTCACTTCCCACTTACCTTCGCCTCACCCAGAACCACCTAGCATTCAGAAAGCAACTTAAAACGTGGATATTTGACAAGTAATCCTCCTCCCCTTCCTAAGCGCCTTGAGACCCTCTGGGTATGTAGTGCGCTATATAAATTCTCTGACTTGACTTGACTTGACATCCTCCTATCCACCCAACTGCAATCATGGGGCCGGTTTTACCGCATATGTTGTGGCCACATAGGATCATCTATATAGTAGAAATGTCTGTCCAGTTAGTTTCTAATTAAGAAGCACTTTTTTGACCAAACGTGATTTGGCTTACTTGTGCAGATGAAACCGGCCCCTCAGAACATATTAATTCTTGACATCTCAGGCTGACATGCCTTTCCAGTTTTCAAGTGATCTCCTTGAAATTGATACCTGTTTCTTATTTTGTCTTTGCCTACATGTGCTCGGCATAAATCTCCTTGATTCTGATGATGACCCATTTAGTCATGTACACAGTAACTCAGTACTAAAGACATTTGGGGACTTATATGAGCCCTTGCATTTCTTTTGTGCCGCCGGTAGGTCACTTTTTGTGACGCACTAGCAGGGTAACAAATGCACCATGTTGCGTCATATTTACAAAGTGACACATCTAGGTAGATGAGTCACTTTTAAAACCCCTGCGCCACATTATACCTGCGCCAGGTATAATGTATGCAGGGTGAGCGTTCTGACGCAAGTAAGCCTCGTAGAAGTGATGCTGTGAAATCTATGAGATTTCACTGCGTCACTTCTAGGACACAAATGTGTCAATATCTTACACCTGATTCACAGCAGGCATAAGACTTCTGCAGGTACATTTAAAATGGGACTTGCCCATGTGAAATTGTGAAATGACCCATTGATGGAGTTGCGTCACTTTCGTGACACACTTCAGCAATGCGTCATTTTTGCGCCTACAGACACGTCAGAAATTCTGACGTATCAAAAACTCCTTGCAAAATGATGCATCAAACTGTAAATGTGACGCATCCAGCAATTCGCAAGGAGGGCGCAATGAAAAGTGACGCATTCCTGTTTTCACGCAGCGATGCGTCACTTTTCATAAATAAGGCCCTTGGTATATATATCTATGGAGCATTATATACATTTCTCATGAATATTATTAATTATGAGGGTCCCAAATTAAATTCTATACATTTTCTAGACTTCTTCATTTTAGTTTTGTTGTGTGATCACTTTTGGGCCACTTTTTACAATATTAATAATGTTTCCACTTTACTGAGCACATATTTTTCAAAATCAACTAAAATATTTATGCTATGCCATGGAATAATTGATTATATAAACTCTTTATAATTTAAACTTGGTTATATGATCCATCCTTTCTGCTTTGTATAACAATTACGAGTTTGAGTTCGAAAAAATCTTTATTTCGATCACATGATCATAAAAGATATACATAGCATCACAGAATAATTAATTTACAATTTAAAAACGCATTAAATAACAGTAGTGATCAAAATTAATTGGGGTATGCGAGGAATCAAATCTATACTGAATCGCCAAGTCTCTTAATGTAGCGGTTTCGGGCATACCACATTGAAGTTAAAAATTTGGATAGTGCAAATACGGTAGTTGGGGCCAAATCTGTCTTTAAAACTCTATAAGCGGGTAAAAAGGTTCTGAATCCCATGTTTTTGAGTAAAGGAACGAGACAGTATTTCCTTCTCCTCTCATAGGCTCGGCAGAAAAAAATCACATGTACATCATTCTCCTTTGTATGGGCAAGACCGTGTTGCTGTGAAAGATGCCAAGGGGAGGGGCCCATATCTCCATTGGAGGAATAGTTTCCTAGTTAGTACCGGGGTCATAGCATCTAGGACACTTTCCAATTGATAGGAGTCTTTGATTTTTATGAACTGGTTGGTCAGAGATCCATCACGGGTGCCGTCAACAGTTTGTGAGAGCATTTGGTCGTAGTAGGATCTCGATAGCACCTTTCTCGGGATCCTATTACTTGTATTTACTGGATCTAACCATAGTTCAGGGAGTCCAATTGCCTCAGATGTTCTCTTAATGTAGTTTAGCCAAGGTGTCCTTGTGGCATTCGGCAACGTTAGGAATTCCTGTAGCTCAGCTCTGTAAATGGAGAGGTCTGGGCTGCTCCATAGGCGTCTCCAAAATGCTAGGGGTTTGAGCCCCAGCTCCTCAGTTATGGGCCGGAGGCCCATGTCCAGCCTGAGAGGAACAATTGGAGTACTCAACGGAAGAGCAGTAATCTGCCTCAAACTTATTCTCGGTTGTCAATAGTTTTGGTGATGGAATGTAACCCCACAACTCGCCCCCATAAGTGACACCCCCCCGGGCCTGTGCCTTGTAGATTTGAATAACGGGGGTAAGTGGCCGGTAGGGTGATTTACTCGCTACTCTCATAATACCACCCGCCAACTGTGCCAGTTTGATATTTGCTTTTAACTGGTGTGCCGACCACGTTAGGTTTTCATTAAGGGTAATCCCCAGGTATTCAATTGTGTGGACCTGTTCCAGTTGAACTGTACCTAGCATGGGGGGTGGGCGGTTAAAGGGTTTGGGGTTGAGAATCATGTATTTGGTTTTCTGAGGGTTGATTTTGAGTCCCCTTTCTATGCAGAACTCCAGAAAACCGTTCAAGACTCGTATGCCCATCGGGGATTTAGACAGCAGCAGGGTGTCATCTGCAAACATAATTACATTTTCTTAATATTGAATCCTACATGGACATTATTGATCACAACTGTTCATAGATAACAAAATCAAGATTCACTGATATGCTGATAATACCAACTCTATAGTACAATCTTGGCTCATTGCCAGGAACTTTGACGGTTTGAACCACAAGTTTCAACAAATACCAAGTCTCCTGGATTCACCATAGACATTCCCCTCACCCTCAAGGAACACATTACTAAGAAAACAAAGACAGCCTGATACTAGTTCACTCTTATGAAGAAAGACAAATCAATTTCCTGAAAGCAACTTCAATACTTCTGCTCAAGCCCTCCTAATCTTGCATCTGGATGGGGGTAAAGCCCTTCCCCATGGCCTCACAGACTCTACACTGGCACCTCTATTGTGCATGTTACACGGCACAGCATGTCTCATCCAGGACCTAAAGAACTATGAACAGAGCACCATCCTGATGGAAACCCACTGGCTTCCTTTGGCAGCCTGCACATCTTCAAACCAGATGCATCATTTACAAAGCGATCATGACCGCCACCCTTGATTATCTTACAGACGAGGTCACCGCCTCTAGTGGTTTAAAACCATCAAAATGCAGACTAAGAAGAGTAACAAATAAAAAACAAGGCTGCAGGTCTTTTCCATCTATGCACCTAGGATATGGAATAACATCAAGTGTCAATCAGGATCACCCCAAGCTGCTCCAAATTACGACACAGTTGAAGACTCATCTCGTTAAAGAGCACTACAACAAAATGCATTAACTGGCCACATCCTGGCTTTCCCTCCGATTACTCACTGACCATATGTCTTTAACTATGAACAGTCTGGTCCAGAGGTTGCTAGAGGAGGTTGCAATAGTAAAAAGTAGTTACAATACCCATGTCATAGAGATACATGAGAAAATTACAACAAATACATGGAGAGTTTTTACTTGTGCTAAAAATAAGTGGCACATATTGACACTACCAATTAGATGTGAAGTCGGAAAACGACATCATGTCCATCAACAAATATCCAGAAAACAATGTAATTACAAGTTCAACATTTCAAGAGGTATCCAAATTATTAGAATTGAATACACTTTTGGGGCCACTGATATGGGTCCTTCAGACATACCTAACAATATCAACAGATAATGATATACAGAATTTGATGTATTTTAAAAAACACAGCTCTAACGCTCTTTTGATCACTAATTGTAAGCATCCCTTGAAATATGGCTATAATTATGGAGATATTATTTCTCACGATTACTTATTCCTGCACAGTGAAAGACACTAGGAAAGGTAATATATGGAACTGAGTTATGATAAGCATCATAAATTGCTCCAGTGACCATAGCAAAACAAAAAAATTAATCTATAACAACTAGGTAGAGGTGGAGTAGAAATTCACTATAAAAGCTATGAAAGGCACAATACAAGTTTTATGAATGATATACCAAGGGGTTTAATGTTAATCTTTACTTGACCATAGTGTCACTCTGAAACAAGGTAGAATTTTGGAATGCTATGTAAGAAAAATCAAAACCACCTTGAAATCACTAATTACTTTTTAAAATCATACAGATACTCTAAATGTGGGAAAGATTTGAGTACAGAATTGGACGGTGGTGTCTTCAGATCAATGCCAAGAGAAGCCATACTTACCACATACTCAACCCATTAGGAACGAATTGGCTTGATCGAACTCTGAACAAATTAAAATATCCAAGATGTGAAGTGACAGGAACTGAGAGGTCATTGAGGCCATAATTGCCCCAGAATGGCTTGGAACAGAAAGGGGAAAGGATGGCTTTCCTCAGCATGAAGAAGGTGTAGGGGATAGAGGGCAAAGTAGAGAAGAGATGGAGAGGAGGTGGAGTGAAGGAGAGACAGAGGAAGGAGAGCACAATAGAGATGGACAAGAACAAAAGTAGAAGAGAGAAAGAGAGCAATGGGAGCAGAGAAGAGAGACCAAGAGGAGTGGGAGTGGGGAAGAGACAGAGAGGTGAGGTGTAAGAGAACTTGTGAGAAGAATATCAGATGATAAAGGGATGGAAGCAAGAGTGCAGAAACAAAAATTATACACAGCTGAAACAGGCAAGCGAATGATTCAGACTCAAATTAGATTTTGCCATTCAAGGTTGACAACACCAAGATCCGGCGGCCACACGAAACTGGGTTCTGAGCATCTCTTTGCCACAGTTCCACAGCTGAACCTGTCTACAGTCAAGTTCCCAATTATCTATTACACCAAGTTGATTACAAGGGAGTTCCCTAGAAGAATTGGCAAGCAAGAACCTCATAGTTGGGAACCAGGAAGAAGAAGATGGAGCAGAGTGAAACCATCATGTAAAGAGCACTAATATGTGGTAGCAAGAAGGAAAGAAAACAGTAGAGAGCTGTAAACCTCTTCACAAGTGTAGGTCGATGGTGAAATTGATTCAAGGTGCTGGAAAATGGGAAAACAGTTGGTGATCTACAAACCTCTTCCTGACATTGAATCAGTAGCACTGCTGTGAGGTGATGGAAAGCATTTAACATCATTGTTCCAAATGATAATGATACACATTGGTTTCCTCAAGTGCTAACTTGAATTGAACATCTCAAGACACCCTGGGAATTGAGACACAAAACCAGAAGATAAACTATTCGCTATGAATACGTTATGTATGAAAACCGATTACCTTTTAGATCAGAAAAAGCCGCTTTTATCATACATTTACCTTCTCCTACCCTTTTTACATTACTATAAGCAGATACTCTAAAACACATCTGAGAGTTCACTCAGGAATTGTTCAAGAGGCATTGACGGATGGAAGTAACCAGCCTAGCACAACATTGTGCACTCAAAAGCAAGCCACCAAGATCAACAAGAGGATCACAGGCCTGGCATCATGGTGTGAGTCTCCCTTCCATTTTGACGGATTGCCTCCTCTGTTTTGATATGTTTTTGCTGGTGATATGCTTTGGGCACTGTGCCACTGCCATTCAGTGCCACAGTGCAAGTGCTCCCTATGTTAAATTGATGTACTAATTGGTGATTCCCTGATTGGGTTATTTGATTTACCTGTCAGCCCATAGTACAGTGCACCATGTGTGCCCAGGGCTTGTAAATCAAATGCTGCTGGTGGGCTTGCAGCACTGGTTGTGCCATCCACAAAAGCAGCTTTTAAAGTGTGTCTCAGGCCTGCCATTGCAAGGCCTGTGTGCAGTCTAGTACTGCCATGTCGACTTGGCACGTGCACCCACTTGCCAGTCCCTAAACCTTCCCTTTGCTTCATATCAAACACCCCTATGGTAGGCCCAAGGGCAGAGTCCATTGTAAGTATAAGGTAGGACATCCTCTGATGTGTGTAGCATGTCCTAATAGAGAATTACAGCCATTTTCGTTTTTCACTATTGAAGGCTACCTGTTCTCTATAGGCTAGAATGGGCAGTTAGATTATAACATTCTTATAATCCTAACTAACTCAGGGAACATGGTAGGCATTCGAAATTAATATGCCTGAACTCAGAATGATAAAATACATCTTTTAGTAAAGTTGGTTTTAATATTCTGTTTCAAAATACCACTTTTAGAAAGTAGGTATTTTCTTGCCTAACTGTCCAGGCCTGTCTGTGCTAGGTTGTGTATTATTTGTCTGGGTTTGTGAGTGACAGGGCTGGGGTATTCCAGGAGACAGGCTGAGCCAGCCCATTGGTGAATTGAGAGATCTGCATGTAGATCAGAGGTAGGAGTGGCACCTTGGACCTTAATAGGGCCGGGCCTTCTCTGTACAATGCTGGCTCCATCTCATGTGGCTTGTCTGACGTCTCTGCCCTGCACTGTGAAAGGAGAGAAGGAATCATGTCAACAAAGTGCTCCAGAGCTGTGCCTTCCCTCACCTGTGCTGGCTCCACCTCATGTGGGGAGGCTGATGTCTCTGCCCTGCTAAGGAAGGAGAGAGTCATGTAAACAAAGTGCTCAGGAACTGGTTTGGACTAGGCAGAGGCCTCTCTGCCCTCAGAGAAAAAAGGATTTTAGGGGTATAAATATTGGGACTGTGATCCCAAGAAATTATATCACTTCTGGAACAAGAAACCTTTTGCCAAGGAGAAAAACCAAGGAAGCTGCAGGAGTTTTACTGCCCCTCTGCCAGTGTGCTGTTTGCTGGGTTGGCCTGCTGTGGTTGCATCATTGCCAAGGAAAGGAGATGGAACTTTTTAAGGACTTTCATCATCTACAGAATATTCTCCAAGGGCTTGAACTGTTCTTGCCTCCTGCTGAAGTCTCAGGGACAAAAGACGTCATCTCCAACTCCCCCTGTGAATTTCCTTGCTGGGAATTCTATCTACAGACATTTGCGTGTCGCTGGGAGCTGGAAGCGCGACGCATCGAGAGGAAGCGTGTCACCGCCGCAGCTGAAATTGTTGCATTGCCAGAGAAGTGAGCCTTCGCCGCATCTCCCTGGAAGCGGCGTGCTTAGTGAAGCTGTGGCATCACTGGAGAAGCGTGACGCCATCGAGAGAGTCGTTATCGCATCACCGGAGAAGCGTGTTGCAGGGCCTGTCGCGGCTCCAAAGTACAGAGTCGTCGCAAGGCTGCCAGGGCGCCTACGCATCATCATGGCAGCGTCATCGTATCCTCCGCACCGCAATGGGCCCACAGGCCGAGAATCTACGCATCACCTCCGCACCGGTAAGGATTACGATGCATCCCCTGCTCTACGCAAGCATTGAGGCCTGACGCATCATTTCCCCCGGATCACGGAACCGGCGCATCTCCCCTTTTGCGAGCCTTTTGTTTACTTTGTGTTACGCATCCAGGTACTTTGTTGAGAACTTTGTCGCATTTATCATCAACTTGAGCTAAGTAACATTTATCATCTTTAAAGCAGTCTACAGAGTAGTATTGTGGATTATTGTCATTTGTGGTCTTGTTTAAGCCTATATAAAGAATACTTATTTTTATAAAAACCTTTGTTGTGTCCATCTGTAGTGTTTCCACCGTATTAATGTGTATATTCACAAATGCTTAACTCACTGCCTCTGAGATAAGCTTGTCTGCTCGTGCCAAGCTACCAAGGGGGTGAGCAGGGGTTATTTAGGAGTGTAATCCCCTTATCCTGACTTAGAAGGAAGGGTCCCTATTTGGACAAAGGTGAATACAATTGCCAACTAGAGACCCCCAGATCTAACATTAGTGGTCAGGGGTGAGGATTTGGACTTTGCATTTGTGTTTCATATACACTAATTGGTGTACACTACTAGTGAGTGCAGACCAAACGCAAGCACATACTTTTTTTCTGAAAACTCCCAATTCTTACTACCATGAGTAAACCAGCATCTGTTGCATCTATGGAACTTAAATTTGAGGGAGAGAGGTTGAAAACCTACATTTTGAAACAGCTCAAGCATCTCTGCAAGAAATTAAAAGTGTCTACACCAGGCATTTCTAAAAAGAATGACTAGGCTTCTACCCAGGCCTTCAGCGCCAGAAGGCGCAGAAAGCCTGGGTAGAAGCCAATAATGCCTCTAATCTTGTGGTGTAGCCAGTTGCAGATTGGCCCACTGAGAGGCCTGTGTTTTCAGCCAGGGGAGGGGGACTCTCTCCACCTGGCAGCAGTATCTCTTCCAAAGACCTGTCCCCCAGAGAGTTGGAAGACAGGGAGAGAAATAGGGCACTCAAGCTGGAGTTGGCTAAGCTTAAGATGGAGATTCAAAGGGAAACAGAGAATAACAGGTTATCTTTGGATAGAGAGAGAATAAGAATGGAACATGAGAGGATGTTGAGGGAGTTAGAAATCAAGGCCAAGGGCTTAGAAATCAATCCCTCTGGTGGCAGCGCACCATCTGTGCCTTCAGATGGCAGGGTACATATGCCCAAGATGTCATAAAATATTTCCACAAAAGTTAAGATATTGGGCAGTGGTTTGCAGCCTATGAGATAGCAATGTTGGCCCACCGGGTCCCTGAGAAGGATTGGGGAGGGGGTTGTGGGGCCGCTTTTTAACTGAAGGAAGTGATACTTTGTTAGACCTGCCCAGTGATCATAGGATGTCTTATGCCCACATGAAAGAAGTACTGTTGACAAGGTATGGTTTAACTCCAGAACTCTATAGACAGAGGTTCAGGAATTGTAAGAAGTTAGAGGGAACCACTTGGGTAGAAAATGTGTCTTTCTTTTGCAGAGTTATGGATGGTTGGGTGAGGGGTAGCAATGTACACAATTTTCAAGCGCTCTATGACTTGATTGCTAGGGAGCACTTGTTTGCTAATTGTTTTTCAGAGCTATGCCAGCACCTTATTTTTTATTTTTATTTTTTTTAATGTTTTTATTATTTTAATTTCAATAGTTGACAATAACACAGCACTTCATCCCAAATGAAATCTGTCAGTACAGAATAGATGTAATACACGCATTAATTGAATACACACAGCCATTTAGCCAACAACCCTACTTGGGCAGGCGGCGTCAATCATCAAATCAGGGGATTAAAAGGGAACTGGGAGACCACACTAGCAAGTGGACAGTCATTAGAACTCAGCGCTATATTAGGTGGGAAACCCTCTAAAGAACAGCTTGCTGTACTAGCCATCAGCTACAAGGCCAAAGCGGAAGTCTTCTCCACACACCCTGAGGTCTAAGTCTCCCCCCCAAAGGGCCACACTCACGGCCGACGTACACCCGTCACTGCACTGTCACACCCCGACCCCACCATACAAGATCGTCAAGGCCTCAGCCAATCCCCGCTGGCTCGTTTACACTCTCCGACCTTTCGGCATTTAAACCATCTACCTCATCATCTGCATTCCGTTCCACACGCTGCATGTAAGAAACATACAGACCCCAAAAGTTTTTTGGTCTGCTTCTGGGGGGCAGAAGCTCACTGTGTACCTCCGACTGTGTGGATCAGTAAATCATGTCCCGGGACCATTGTCACAGCATCGGGGGCAGGCCCCTCATCCAACAGATTGCCACTCGTCTCTTGGCAATAAGTAGCCCCATGTCAACCAATTTACGCACCACCTTGGTATATCCCAAAAGCGCCATCAGTGGGTCCAGTGTAAGACTCAGGTCGACCACTCTACCCAATTCCTCAAACACACTTTCCCAGTAGGAATGAACTCCCGGGCACATCCATGCCAGATGCATAAAATCCCCAACTGTCGCATCACATCTCTCACACCTGGCATTGTCACGTAAGCCATATCTGCACAACCGTTCAGGGGTATAGTAGATCCTATTCAGGAACTTAAAATGCACTAATCTATGCCGACCATGCAGTGACACTTTCCTAGTGTTCGTGCAGCAATAAACCCACTTGTCATCCTCCAATTGCACTTCCAATTCACACTGCCATGCAAGTCTAGCCGCGGTGCATTTATGTGACCTGTGTGAAATCGCTATCCTATAGATAGACGTAATCAGCTTGCAGGGGAAATCACTTTTGATAACAAGCGTCAGCTCGAGAACTTCTGAAGCCTTCTCCATACTGTCACCTAATTGTGCTCTAAGCGCCCTTGGCACTCTATGGAATTGAAATCTAGTCAGCAGGGAGGGCTCTTCCATGCCACACACCACCAGCTCCAGCGTGCTGGCTACCCCATCGCGGAACAGGTCACAGGCCACCACTACTTTAAGGTCACGTAATGCTTGTACGACACCCCGTTCAGTGCAGGGTCCTATCCATCTCATCCACTCTAGAGCCATGACCGGAGAGTATAGCAATGCACTGCTTGATTCTGTAATAGGCAAAGCCACGCGTGTCGAGTGGTATTCAATGAATCTAAAATGCCCGTTCTATGATCCACAGGCTCCATAATAATGGCTGGCAGAGGGATAGGTTCAGCAAAGAGTCTCTCTAGTCGCAAATACGGGACGTCTGCGTCTCCATGGATCCAAGCATGCAGCTGCGCTCCTTGGGCCGCCCTATAGTATAATTCGAAGTCTGGTGCACCTAGTCCGCCCAGACTATATGGCAGCACAAGCACATCCCACTTCACCCTAGCCTGCCTTCATCCCCACGCCAGCTTCAACATCAATTGCCTCAGTTTATGAAAGAATTTGCACGGCAGTACCAACGGGATATTCGTGAAAAAGAACGAGAGTCTGGGGGGTACCACCATTTTCATAATAGTGATAGGCCCCATCAGGGACAATGGTAGATGGCACCACAGGTCAACCTCATCTTCTAATCGGGAAATGGACGTGCCGTAGTTTTCTCTAAAAACGATATCCGCATCAGTGTGTAGTCACACGCCTAAATATCGCACAGAGTCCATGGTCCACAAAAATGGGTATTCCATGTCAAATTCGGTGGTGATTGGTGTCAACGGGAACACCAGAGATTTTCCCAAGTTCACCCATAGACCAGAGTAAACGTGAAATCGAATTACCTCCCTAATGATTGCTGCTAAGTTGTTTTCCGGGTCTCTTACGTACAGTAGCGTATCATCTGCATACGTAGATACCACTATTCGATATGTTGGGAATCCGATGCCTTCATTCCCATGATACTCCCTCAATGCGCATGCCGATGGCTCCGCCACCAGAGCATACAGCAGTGGGGACAGCGGGCAGCCCTGTCTAGTACCTCTGGTAATATTAAAAGGGGCAGTGACCATATCCCCAATTCGCACCCTAGCCGTTGGTGTGTGATAGAGAGTCCCTAGGATTTGCAAAAAAACTTCCCCCAGCCCCATTCTCTGCAATACTCGCGTTAAAAAGGGCCATTCCACGGAATCAAATGCTTTTTCCATATCTAGGAAAATTGCTACCGCCTTTGTGTCCTGTCGGGTGTGTTGCATTACACCAAAAACTGTACGAAGGTTATATGTTAAATTCCTGGACGGGATAAATCCCGCCTGTTCGGGGGCCACCAATATATGTGCCATCAGAGCAAGCCTAGTGGCCAAGACCTTGGCAAATATTTTAATATCGACGTTAAGAAGAGACAACGGACGGAACGAACTGCACTCATCCAACGGTTTATCCGGCTTTGGGATAGCTACTAGCATAGCCTCCCTCATAGATGGAGGCAGTGTGCCCTTTTCACACATATCATCGAATAGGGTTGCAAGATGCGGGAGCAGTTGTTCCAGAAAGGCCTTATAAAAGGCAACTATCAAACCATCTGTCCCCGGGGCACTTCCCAACTTCATGTTGCCCACTGCATCAATTATCTCATCCCTTTCTATTGGGTGCATTAGCAGCTCCTTGTGTGCATTTGGAAGAAAGGGAAGCTGGATAAGCTCCAGGTACTCCATTATTTGTTCATTGGTACCCGTCGGATGGGAGCTGTACAATTCGCACCCTGGCCGTTGGTTTGTGATAGAGAGTCCCTAGCATTTGCAAAAAAACTTCCCCCAGCCCCATTCTCTCCAATACTCATGTTAAAAAGGGCCATTCGACGGAATCAAATGCTTTTTCCATATCTAGGAAAATTGCTACCGCCTTTGTGTCCTGTCGGGTGTGTTGCATTACACCAAAAACTGTCCGAAGGTTATATGTTAAATTCCTGGACGGGATAAATCCCGCCTGTTCGGGGCCACCAATATATGTACCATCAGAGCAGGCCTATTGGCCATGACCTAGGCAAATATTTTAATATCGATGTTAAGAAGAGACAACGGACGGAACGAACTGCACTCATCCAGCGGTTTATCCGGCTTTGGGATAGCTACTAGCATAGCCTCCCTCATAGATTTAGGCAGTGTGCCCTTTTCACACATATCATCGAATAGGGTTGCAAGATGCGGGAGCAGTCATTCCAGAAAGGCCTTATAAAAGGCAACTATCAAACCATCTGTCCCCGGGGCAATTCCCAACTTCATGCTGCCCACTTCATCAATTATCTCGTCCCTTTCTATTGGGTGCATTAGCAGCTCCTTGTGTGCATTTGGAAGGAAGGGAAGCTGGATATGCTCCAGGTACTCCATTATTTGTTCATCGGTACCCGTCGATCGGGAGCTGTATAACTTTGTATTATATTTCCTGAAGCATTCAGTCACCTCCGCCTCCTCTGTCAAAAGCTCCCCTCTTTCCGACTTAATCTCAGTAACTAACGTCTTGCCTCGTCTCATCTTCATTAACCGAGCCAAGACAGATCCCGGCCTCTCCCCTTCGCCATACACTGGCGCTTGCCTAAATGTTTCACCTCACTATCTGCCGCCACATGGTATTCCGTCAGCACCGCCTTGATTTCCTCATCTATTGACTCACAACTCCCAGCAAGTCGTCACTGCTCTAGAACTTTTAGTTTCTCCTCAAGATCCATCAGTGACTTGCCTTAGGCTCTAAGGACCCCTGAATGCTTGGTCATGGCTACCCCTCTGATGTAAACCTTATAGGCCTCCCACAGTGTTTGGAAATCATCCAGCGAGCCAGTATTTGTGTCGAAGAAAGAGTCAATGGCGTCAGCCCTCTCCTCCCTGAACACCGGGTCAAGAAGGGAGTAGGGAGGAAACCTCCACGTAAATGGCGGCAGCCGCCTACCCGGGGTCTCTAACATCAACAGTAACGGGGAGTGATCCGAGAGCGTGCGCGGCAGTACCGAACAGTGCCGCACCTTATGGATCAGTGTATTGGAAACAATCCAGTAATCAATCCGAGTATGTATATTGTGATATGCCAAGTAGTGTGTGTAGCCCCCTTCTCTGCATTCCTTTCACGCCACACATCACACACATCCAAACACACTAATACCTCATCAAGCTTCCTGGCAGCCGCCAACGGGCTCTTAATACGTCCAGCAGATCTGTCCCTGTCCAGGTCTCTGACCAAGTTGAAGTCTCCTCCTCAAAGGATCTTAGCATCCCCCCATTGGGTAACCATCGTAGCTGTATCTCTAAAGAATTCTGGACAGTCAAAGTTAGGGCCATAAAGATTAACTATGAGCAGGTCTGAACCCCTGCCTGTACATTTGGAGATGACATATCTACCTTCCGGATCTCCTTTAAGGAGCGTGAGTTTAAGCGAGGACCTGGGGTTAACCCAGTTCAGTACTCCCCTAGCATGCATGGTTAAGCCCGCCGAGTTGATATTATCCACCAGCCCCCCTATATTTCAACATAGGACTCAATTGAGGCAGATGAGTCTCCTGCAGCAGGGCCAAATCCACATTCTGCCTGTTGAGTTAGCTCAAAACTCTCCTGAGTTTCCGGTGATCATTAAGTCCCCTAACATTGCATGACAAGGACCTTATCTCCCTGCCCCCTCCCCTAACCTCATGCTGAGCGCCCGCCATTCGTAGTGTATTGCGTGTATGAAGCAAATCGTGTATTTTGGAACTTAGATGTGCCGTACTGCGTCAGTTTACCCCTAAACAATTATCTACACCATTCTCCCCCTTAAGCACACACGCCCGCCCCCTGACCCCCACCCACAGCAGACCGTCCCCAACATGGCTGCATGCAATACAATTCTCCATCCCTCCACCCCCAAGCCCCTTCTTCCCCTACCCATGAACCCTACTATGCAAAAAAATACAACAACAGTGCATGGCATGCATGGGCGGAGGTAGCTCTTCGCTTCAAATGGTGATAAGTAGTAACAACTACAGTAAATTGGCCCTAGCTCTCCTTTGCCATACAGTAACATTTACAGCTAACGCCACAAAGCTTCCAGCCCCAACAAACAAGTTAACAGGCACCCCAATGTATTTCAGTCTTCGAGTCTCAGCTGGCTCCAATAGCATCACCTCCGGGAAGTCTGGTCCCGAGTCGTCTCATGTAGCCCACTGGTATGCAGCAGACCAACCAACAACCTCACTTTATGTCCATCTGAACTTTACAATGTTTCTAGTAGCAGCCACCATGTAGATCAATCTTGGTTGTCCTGCCAGGCCACCTCCATTCCTTCATGCTGCGTACGGGTCGGGCTGGTCTTCTGTTCCTTGGCCCAGTTCTTGATAGCCTGCTGCAGAACCTTGGGGTCTGTAAATATGTGTGACTTCCCCTGTATTCACTCTAAGCTTTGCGGGGTACAATATAGCGTAATCCACACCCATCTCGTGCAATTTCTTCTTGAGGGGCACAAAATGTCTATGTGCCTCCTATAACAGAGCTGTGAAGTCAGGAAATAGGGACAGTTCCGACCCCTCGTACTTCAGGATTTTCTTTTCCCTGGCCACACGAATAGCAGCGTCCTGATCACGGTAATTGAGCAGTTTTGCAATGATGGGGCGCGGAGGAGCGCCCGGCGGCGGGCTAGGCCCTAGGACCCTGTGCGCTCTCTCCACAACAAACATCGCCGAAAAGACACCTTCCCCCAGCAGAGAGACAAGCAATTTCTCCATGAATAGTTCCATATTGCCTGTAGCTGTTGTTTCCTGAAGGCCCACAAGCCGCAGGTTGCAGCGCCGGGAACACGCTTCTATATCTTCTGTCTTATCCTGCAGGATACGCATGACTTTCCCCCGTTGCTTATGGTCAGCGTCTAGCGTGGTGTGGGCCTCCTCAACCTCCGTGAGACGTCTCTCAGACATATCTAAGCATTCGGCGTGTTTGTCTAGCCGCTCCACCATTCTATCCATCCTGTACGACATGGCGTCCATTTTTGCTCCCAACGCAGTGATGCCACTCTGTAATGATTGCTCCATGGACTTTAGGATAGAGCAGATGTCTTTGTCCGCATCCTCCTGTACTGGCGCCATCGCCCCCGCACCCCTGCCGGGGCCAGGGTCTTGCGACTTGGATCGTCTTTGTTCAAAGGACAATTTGAATTGAGTCTTGTCACCCTCACCCATTTTTGTTGCAAGTGCACACTCCAGGCGGCCCAAGCTGCCACACTAGCAGTACTAAGGACAATAACAGGTGGGGGGAATCCCGGGATCAGGCAAGTTCTGCCCACTGTTTCAGCCTCTTTAGGATCACTATCACCGTAGGTCAGTGGGACTCCAAAATACTCTTGTCGTGACACCACGTTCACCAATCTTGAACCCGGCTTAACAAATCTCACAGTACCCAGGCAACAGGCATGGGATGCAGCCAGACCAGCGAGTCAACGTGTTAGCGTGGAGGTGCACAGACCCAAGTTCTGCTCAGTTCACCACCATCTCCTCTTAGTGCACACATGCATCGGAGAGACCAGCCAATGGAAATACTTATAGGGCCCCCCAGTTGCAGGACAGACCCGTTGCGTGTTCTGGCAGTCTGGAGAAGCTGCGTGCAGGTTACAATGCCACTGTCTGCCCTCAGAGTCCCCCGCCGGACCCCTGCCATAGCTCACCGCGTTGGCTCCTGCGTGCGTCGAAAACTCACCAAGCTGGCGCAAAGGCACTTCAAATGATGCGCCCCTTCATTGTATTGGCACTGCATACTTCGCTTTTGGTGAGGAGAGAGTCTACCTTGGGCAGCGGCTGCCTCTTCCACCATCAGTGAGCAACACAGCAGCTCCCAGCTCACCCTCGATATTACTCCCCAGCTCATAGGCCTCGTCTTTTTCTTTTGTCTGTATGGGCTGTTGCTGTGCCAGCGCCCCCCGTGCACCACAGCCACGCGATGCTCCTCACCACGCCAGGATGGGTGCGGCCCCCCCGAAGGCAATTTACTGCTGCCCCGCTCACACCTGCTCCAGGCTGTCCCCCGCCGCCGCATGCTACGTAGCTCGGCCCCGCGAGCTACTGTGGGCCGGGGACCCGTGGCCCAGCCGCGATGGATCCTTTCAACTCTTCCCACCTTCGGAGGGCCAGCAATCGCGGGGCCGGCTCGCTGCAATGTCTCCGGGTGCCCTCCGGTGCCACAGGAGCTATATATCGGGAAGAAACTCGCCTCAGCTGTAGGATTATTGGCCAGATCTCGTGGTGGCTCCACGGAGCTCTGGGTTTAAGCGGCCATCACGCTCCCGAGCAAGCTCCACCCCTCATGCCAGCACCTTATTGATAGCAAGTTGACTAACCCTAGTAAGCTTGCTGACCACTGGGTCAGCACCAGGATCCACAAGGGTTGTGTAGGAGACTCCACCAAAGGTGGGCAGGGTCCCCAGCAGAAGAGTGGGGGGGGGGCAGGGGTAAACAGAGGGAGTTCCAGAACGGTCCCCAAAGTATTTCCTAAAGGAACCAAGTTAAGGGTGCCCAGCCTCCCCCTGAGAAGTAGTCAGGACCCCCGACAGGTAAACCTGTTCATAGGGGGCCTGTTACCTGATTTAAGTGTAAGCAGGTGGAACACCATTGGTATGATCCCCAGTGTCCCTACAAGGGTCAGTATGTGCCACCCCATGCACCATCGCGTCAGATGGCCAGTGTAGCCTTAAGTGGGGAAGGGATGGGTGCCCAAGGTGGGTGGGGTCCCACAGAAATGTCCCTTAAGAGACTTTGAGATGGTTCCTAGAACTCAGCTGCCTTATAACACTAAGAAATACAGGCAGAGGGTGACCATCAATGGCCATAGAGTGGAGGCTGTGAGAGACAACGGAGCCAGTGTGACAGCTGTAAAGTGTCACTTGGTGTCTGAAGAGCAGGTGGTCCCCAATGCACTCTTCCCAGTTATTGCCGCTGACAACACAGAGAGCCATTGCAAAGTGGCTCAAGTTCCCTTTGAGTGGGGGGTCTCTGGTACTCTTCAAGTAGCTGTGAGGCCAGCCATGCCTGTTGATTGTCTGTTAGGCAATGATTTGGAAAGCTCCCCTTTGGGTTAAGGTGGAGAAGAAGGCTCATTTAGAGATGTTGGGTCTGCCTGAGTGGGCGTGCGTGACCACTCAGTCTATGGCAGCTAAGGGTGTTCAAGAGACCCTGGAGCGTGAAAGTATGGCCTAGGGACCTGCATTAAAGAGAAGCGGTAGGGGGAGCGGGAAGCCAGACCCCATTGTTCCCACGGTCCAGGAGGAGGCAGACCTTGAGGGGGATGCCCTGGAACCTAAAGGGGAGCAAGTTTCTGAACTGGGGAACCTACCTGAGCTGACCCATTGGCAGCGAGAAGGGGATCCCTCCAGGGAGGAATTTTGTGAAGAGCAGCAGAAGTGCCCTTCTCTTGTGGGTTTGAGGCAACAGGCCACAAACCAGGCAGCCGGTGATCAGTCTGGATCAAATTGGATCTACTGGGAAAACGGTCTCCTGTATAGCAAGCCTAAGGTTGCTGAACCTGGGTCAGCCTGTGTGCTGGAGGTACCCCAGAGCTTCAGAGCCTTCCTACTGAGGTTGGCTCATAATGTTCCTTTAGCTGGTCATCTGGGGGGGGGGCAGAACAAGACCTTTGAAAGGCTTATCTCCCACTTTTATTGGCCCCAGATGCTGAAGAGTTCAGATACTCATTGTAGGACCTGTCAAACTTGCCAGGCAAGTCAGAAAAGTGGGAGGAGGCACAGGGCCCCTCTCCAACCTTTCCCTGTAGACAGTACCCCCTTTGAACGGGTGGGCATTGACATTGTGGGGCCACTGGACCCCAAGACAGCCATGGGCAACAGGTTTATCCTGGTGTTGGTGGACCATGCTACCCGGTACTCGGAAGCCATTCCGCTCAGGACAGTGACGGCCCCTGTGGTGAGACGTGCACTGATGGGCATCATCTCCCGTGTGGGGTTCCCCAGAGAGGTGGTGTCTAACCGAGGTACAAACTTCACTTCTAATTAAATGAAGTCCCTGTGGAAGGAGTGTGGTGTTACCTAGAAGTTCACCACTCCTTACCACCCACAAGGTAATGGGCTGGTGTAAAAATTCAACCGGACCCTTAAAGGCATGATCATGGATCTTGAGGAACGAATGAGGCGTGAGTGGGACGTCCTCTTGCCATGCCTTCTGTTTGCCTGCTGTGAAGTGCCACAAAAGTCCCTAGGGTTCAGCCCCTTTGAGCTGATGTATGGACCCCTGGTAAGAGGACATTTGAGTTTGGTCAAGGAAGGTTGGGAGCAATCTCCCAGGAAACCTCCCCAGGATTTATATAGCTACATGATGGCCTTCAGGAACCAGACTCGGCGATTCAGAGATCTCGCTCAGGCGAATCTGGAAGCCAGCCAGGAGGAAAAGAAACGGTGGTACGATCAGAATGCCACTCTGATTGAGCTTCAGCCTGGACAGAAATTTTACGTCATGGCACCTGTGGAGCCTTGTGCGCTCCAGGACAGGTGAACCAGTCCATATGAGGTGGTGGAGCACAAGAGTGATGTCGCCTATCTGGTGAACTTGCAGTCTCACAGGAACCCTTTGCGGGTACTGCATGTTAACCGCCTGAAGCCCCACAGAAAGGTCCGAAGTGGGCATGCTCCTAGCAACAGATGATGGAATGGAAGAGGAGACAGACGTCTTCCTTACCTCCTGTCTGCAACAGAGCAAGATGGGTCAGTGGATGGTGTCAGCCTCTCTGCCACACTGACCCCTGATCAGCAGCAAAATTGTTGTCAACTGTTGGGGCAATTCTCTGATCTATTTTCCTTGGTTCATGGTGTTACAGAGTGGCGGGTCCATGATGTGGACACTGGAGACAGTCCTCCTGTGAAGCACAAGTCTTACAGAGTGACTGACAAGGTTAGGGCTTACATTAAGGAAGAAATCTCCAAATGGTTTGCTTTAGGGGTCATTGAGTCCTCAAACGGTCCTTGGGCCAGCCGAGTGGTCTTGGCCCCAAAGGCTGTTACGCCGGATGCCACACCTGAACTGCGGTTCTGTGTGGACTACAGAGGGCTCAATTCAGTCACCAGGACTGACGCACACCCCATCCCCAGAGCTAATGAGCTCATTGATCAGTTAGGGGCTGCACGGTACCTCAGCAATTTTGATTTGACGTCTGGTTACTGGCAGATCGTCTTGACTGATGCTGCTAAGGAGAGGTCAGCAATCTCCACACCAGATGGGCACTGCCAATTCCGGGTTGGGATGAAGAATGCCCATGCCACCTTTCAGAGGTTGGTCAACCAGGTGTTGGCTGGACTGAAGGATTTTAAGTGCCGCCTACCTGGATGACATTGCAGTGTTCAGCGCCAGTTGGGAGGAACATGTGCACCACCTCTTGGAAGTGTTGATGGCACTGCACAAGGCAGGCCTCACCATCAAGGTGAGTAAGTGCCAGATTGAGCAGGGTTCAGTGGTGTACTTGGGTCACCAGGTAGGAAGCGACCAGGTGGCACCCCTGCAACCCAAGATTGATACCATCCTGGAATGGGAACTCCCAAATACTCAGACACAGGTGAGAGCCTTTTGTCAAGGGGTATGGCAACATTGTTGCACCCTTGACTGAGCTGACTTCCAGGAAGCAGTCCAAGAAAGTGAACTGGACTGACACCTGTCAGAAGGCTGCCATGTGCACAGCACTCGTGCTTCAGGTGCCCAACTTCTCGAATTAATTCATTGTTCACACTTCGGAGCATGGTGTTGAGGCTGTTCTATCACAGATTATTGAAGAGGGTCTAGACCAACCTTTAGCCTTCATCAGTAGGAGGTTACTTCCACGGGAACAGAGGTGGAGTGCAATTGAGCGTGAGGCATTTGCTGTGGTCTGGGCACTGAAGAAGTTGAGACCATACTTGTTTGGGGCTCTCTTCCTGGTTCAGACCGACCACAGGCCCCTGAGATGGCTGATGCAGATGAGGGGTGAGAACCCTAAGTTGTTGAGGTGGTCCATATCCCTACAGGGTATGGGCTTTACGGTGGAACACCACCCTGGTACAGAACACGCCAACGCTGATGGTCTGTCCAGATTTTTCTGCCTTAGTGAAGAGAATTCCCAAGGGGAAGGGTAGTTCTCCCCACATTTCAGCTGAAGGGACACGTGTTAGACCTGGCATCATTGGCGTGAGTCTCCCTTCCATTTTGACAGATTGCCTCCTCTGTTTTGATATGTTTTTGCTGGTTATATGCTTTGGGCATTGCGCCACTGCTATTCGGTGCCACAGTGCAAGTGCTCCCTATGTTAAATTGATGTACTAATTGGTGATTTCCTGATTGGATTATATGATTTACCTTTATCAAACAACAGAAGAGTGACAAAACCAGGTGCAATACAAACCGGGTAAGAGTTAATTACCTTATAACCCAAGTCAAAAAAGGGGGGGAAAAAGCAGGAGGAGTTAGTGAGAGGAACTGTGAATCAAAAAAGAACCCTCATGCACCAACAAAGTTGGTAACTAGCTTCATCATTTGGGTTCATTTTTTAGGGCTTGTGAATTAGTGCCCACGTGTGAATCAGTGAGTTAAAAGAAGAAGCAGCTATTCCCTATACTTATTTTAATAAAGAGATAGCTGACCTTCAATAAAAACAAAGTGCAAACGGACAACTAATGGTTGAGTGAATTTGAACCAGAGTGTCCTATATAGTCATCGTGGTCTACAGTGCCCTAGTGTCCACGCCTGCGTCTGCTAGGTTGTGTATTCCTTGTCTGGGTTTGTGAGTGACAGGGCGGGGGGATTCCAGGAGACAGACTATGGCAGCCCAGTAGTGAATAGAGAGGTCTGCATGTAGATGCACCTGGGCCCTGAATAGGGCTGGGCCTTCCCTCTACAATGCTGGCTCCACCTCCTGTGGCTTGTCTGATGTATGTGCCCTACACTGTGAAAGGAGAGAAGGAATCTTATCAACAAAGTGCTCCAGAGCTGTGCCTTCCCTCACCTGTGCTGGCTCCACCTCCTGTGGGGCGGCTGATGTCCCTGCCCTGCACAGTGATAGGAAGGAGAGAGTCGCGTAAACAAAGTGCTCAGGAACTGGTTTGGACTAGGCAGAGGCCTCGCTGCCCTCAGAGATCAAAGGATTTTGGGGTATAAATATTGGGACCTTGATTTCAAGAAATTAGATCACTTCTGGAACAAGAAAGATTTTGCCAAGGAGTAGAGCCAAGGAAGTTGCAGGAGTTTTACTGCCCCTCTGCCAGTGTGCTGTTTGCTGGGTTGGCCTGCAGTGGTTGCTTCATTGCCAAGGAAAGGAGATGGAACTTTTTAAGGACTTTCATCATCTACAGAATATTCTCCAAGGGCTTGACCTGTTCTTGCCTCCTGCTGAAGTCTCAGGGACAAAAAACATCATCTCCAGCTCCCCCTATGAATTTCCTTGCTGGGAATTCTATCTACAGAAATTTGCATCTCACTGGGAGCTGGAAGCGCGATGCATTGAGAGGAAGCCTTAGCTTAAATCGTCGCATCACCAGAGAAGCGTGTCTTTGCTGGAAGCGTGTGTTTATTGAAGCTGCCTGCTGTGGCATCACCAGAGAAGCGTAACGCCATCGAGAGAGTCGCCATCGCATCACCAGAGAAGCGTGTCGCAGGGCCTGTCGCAGCTCCAAAGTACAGAGTCGTCGCAAGGTTGCCAGGACGCCTACACATCATCATCGCAGCATCATCGCATCATCGCATCAAGGGCCCCATCTTCTCGCATAGCAACCGGATCAGCGCATAGCATCAAGGCGCCATCTTGTGCACTTCAACTGGCCCGCAGACCCAGAATCTACACATCACCTCCGCACCAGTAAGGATTACTACGCATCCCCTGCTCTGCGCAAGCATTGAGGCACGATGCATCATTTCTGCCGGATCACGGAACTGACGCATCACCTCTTTTGCAAGCCTTTTGTTTACTTTGTGTTACGCATCCAGGTACTTTGTTGAGAACTTTGTCCCATTTATCATCAACTTGAATTAAGTAACTTTTATCAACTTTAAAGCAGTCATAAGTGTAGTATTGTGGATTTTTGTCGTTTGTGGTCTTGTGTTTAAGCCTATATAAAGAATACTTACTTTTATAAAACCTGTGTTGTGTCCATCTGTAGTTTTTCCACCGTATTACTGTGTATATTCACAAATGCTTAACACACTGCCCCTGAGATAAGCCTGTCTGCTCGTGTCAAGCTACCAATGGGGTGAGCAGGGGTTATTTAGGAGTATAATCTCCCTATCCTGACTTAGAAGTAAGGGTCCCTATTTGGACAAAGGTGAATACCATTGCCAGCTAGAGAACCCCAGTTCCTAACAATCACTTCAAGCTCCTCACCCATGCTCAAAAAGCACTCCACGATGCCGGACCAACATACCTCAACAACATTCCACGCATCCACCGAACGACCACCGGTGGCAGATCATTCTCCCACCTCGCCGCCAAGGCTTGGAAAACCCTTTCCATCCACCTGCGACAGACCCAGGACCTGCTGACCTTCAGGAAACTTCTCAAGACCTGGCTGTTCGAGCAGTAGCAGCACATTACCCCCCTACCTCCTTAGCGCCTGAGACCCTCACGGGTGAGTAGTGTGCTATACAAATGGATTGATTGAAAAACACACACATGCGCATACCTGTGACTTCCTTGTTGGCTTGTGTGCAGCCTGCTTCTGTCCAGAAATTCCAGGGGTAGCGGAAGTGACATCATATGCCCTTTGACTTTCACTCACACACATATAGGTACACATGCACACAAATTGACACACATACACTCTCTCACACATAAAGACACTCTCACCTGCAAGCCTGCATACAACATACATTTAAAAGCATTTTCTACTTACCTCAGCTGCAATGGAAGAGAATGTTTCAGCGTATTGTATTCTATTTTTATTACACCATTATTGAATAATATATTTTATTTATTCACTATTAGTGTAATAGAAAATGGACAGAAAATAAAGAGAGTGGAGCCCCAGCTACCCTGTGTTCCTGACACTCAATTTGCCACCTTTGAGGCCAGAGGTCGCAAAGGCATTTCAAGGGGTAGCAAAGGGCAAACCTCCTGGCAACCTCTAAATGACGTCCATGCTGCTACATGTCCATAGCATATGAAGAGGATCTGGTTTAATAGCAGATATATTAGCACTAGTGAAGAAACCAAGAAGTTCAGACCTCAATGCCTAGGTACTGGATTGTGTAATGCAACTGTATGGGCTTGTTGCTAATGGACCTGTGTGTTGTGTTTGTCTTGTTGTCTGTTTGCCATTTATACGCAATCTTGAAATGTGAGAAGGAATATAGATGTCCTTCATTCACTATGAAAATTGACGTTCCTAATTGAGCATAAAAATATACCGCAAAACACACAAGATGATGGACGGAATTTTGCACAATGGCAAAACATTCACCCCCAGTCACAGATCTGGGTTTAATCCATCGTTATTTTGCTCACCAAGCCACCCCAGTTCAGACATGGTATATGCAAATCAGTCTTGACACTGTGCCTCATGGGAACAGTCCAGACCGAACTGCCAAGCCATGTATTCCCTGGACAGGAATCAAGCATCCCAGGACCGGTTTCTGGCTATCAGCCGTCTTCAGCCAGGATAGCTTGACTCCAGTGGCGTAGTGAGACGGGACCCACGTCTGGGCATACCCTTCCCACATAGGGTGAACAGCAAAACACACAAGATGATGGACGGAATGATGCACAATGGCAAAACATTCACCCCCAGTCACATATCTGGGTTTAATCCATCGTTATTTTGCTTACCAAGCCACCCCAGTTCAGAAATGGCCATATGCAAATCAGCCTTGACCCTGTGCCTCATGGGAACAGTCTAGCCCGAACTGCCAAGCCATGTCTTCCCTGGACCGGAATCAAGCATCCCAGGACCGGTTTCTGGCTATCAGCCGTCTTCAGCCAGGGTAGCTTGACTCCAGTGGATACACAGAAGGTTTTGATCTCCATAGACGTTCAGCGGCCCTTAAGTTGCGGCGAACAGAGTTTAGGTTGTTGTTAAACAATGGTTTGGAGATTTTGGAGGTGGCATTTTTTTGTTGTAGAGGTGCTATTGAATCCATGACACCAGAGATGTTGAGTTATAGACGTCTGTGAAATCATGAACATCAGTTAAGTTGTTTTGGGGAGACCAGGCATTTTTACATTCAGTAGCTAGGCAGTCCGTGTTAATATTCCTTTTCCATATCACCTCCCTATTGATAAGGAAGAAGATGCTGTAGTGGTCGGACCAACCACAAGGAGTAGTGTCCTCCAATTTGATGGCATTACCTTTTGAAATAATAAAGTCCAGAATTTCTCCTTTGTTGTGAGTTAGCCGGTCACAGAATTGGGTAAGGTCGATATCCAATAGGAAAGCGTTAAGACAGATCACCGCTTGGTCATTAGGTTTAGACCAATAAAAGTTGGAGTCACCGAGGTAGATTTGGAATATTGAATGGTCATCATTGAAGGAGATAATTTCCATTAGTTGTTCAATGAAGAGGAAATTATCATGACTAGAGATGTTGAGGCAAAGGTATTCAACCACGGATGAGGTGGAAGTCTCCATGTGAGGGACAGATAGAGTGTTTCGGTGTATACAAGCTAATCCCACACCCTGTTTCGTGGTTCTGTCTAGAAGGATAATGTCATGACTAGGAGGTACTAGGAGGTCTAATACAACAATAGTTGTGTTGAAAATGTATGAAGGCTATTAGGCGAAAGCATGAAACTGTGTCCAAAGTTCCAGTTGAACTATAAAAAAAACAACGCAATACACATGTTTACATCTAATGCATCTTGCTAAGTGAGTCAATCAACTATCATAATTTTATTAAGATAAACTTAAAATTGCAGCATTATGGAAACCCTAGACAGCCACATGTGGGGTGAATAAGAGAACAAAACCAATAATATTAACATACAAAATAATAATAATAATAATAATAATAATAATAATAATAATAATAATCATATATTAGCATTCATTCTATATCTATGATGAAATGTGCACTTCTGCAACAAACAGAATTTAATCTAAATTAATCTCTGCAAGGATATCAAAAGCCCAGTACAAATATGAGGACTCCAACGAGAGCATGCTACTCAAACTGTAAGTGTTCTACTCCACGAGATAACAAACCATTACACCCAACATACTCAATCCATATACCATCCAAACCCAAAATCACAGCACGACTAGTAAATGGCATACCAGGTAAAGAAACCACCTCTAACCAAATGCTCTCAAGGAATAGACATTGAAACAGACCTTCACTGGCACCATGGAATAAACTATCCCATTCCACTCTCTATTATTCTATAGGAAAGATTTAAAAAGCCTATCTCTGACTGCCATCCTTTTCCTTCAGCTCCTCACAGTCCACTTTCTTCATCCTATCTGTACGTGAGTATCTACCTGATCTAAGCAAAAACCTAAAGCATCCTGTGTTTCAAAATTATGGTTGCCTTTTCCAACTGCTTCATAAAACTGAAAGTAACGAGAAGAAATAAAATATTCTCCTTGTTACACCTCCCCTGGGAAGGCGTACCTTTATACCAATTCTGGTAAATGAGGTACTGCGTCCAAAACCATTGGAGAACACCCATACAAAGCCAATGCAACGCAAGGGCAGATATAGGCAACGAAGCAGTTTGCACTGCATTGCTTTGCTCCAGATTTATTGAGCCATTCATAAATCTCACTTAAGGTTTGCATTGCGCATATACCATGGTGCGTGGTGAAAACATGATGTAAACCAGGTCATACATATGCCCTTAAGAACTGAAAAAACCTCGCTTGGCGTTTTTTTCATCTTTGCTATGTTTTACGATTTATTGGGGTATTTGTGTGTGTCATTGGTGAAGACTGTATACACACAACATGAAGGAGAATAACACGATCGTTGAAAATATTTCTGAAGAGACAATAGTAAGCATTAAAGCAGGGTTACAGGATTAAATGATGACGCAATCATATAAAAGTAAAAAATCAAACTAGACAATTCACAAATGTGGTTATTTAATGTGCCATGGTCCCTGGGAAGGAAAAATTGGAAGTATTAGAGTGCTAATTCACAAGAGGGGCTTTGAAAAACCAATGTACAAATAGGGTAAAATGCTTGTCATTTCACCCACTTTTAAGTTTTATTTAATACTATTATTAGTAGGATGCTTAATTATGAGATATACCACCATTTTTAGGTCTAGCTGAGCCAGCGCATGCGCAGCAAGACATTTAGTGTGAGGGCTTTTAAAAGTCCTACCACACGCTTTTGGCTGGCATCGAGTGTGCAGTTATGCGCACAATGACGAGCAGAGGCGCCATATGGCTTTCCTCTCTTGTCAAGGTGCGCGCACACCACTCACCAGCCTGCGTGGTTTTTTTCTTTCCTCTTTGCGCGCTCGCACACGACACCCGGTCGCGTCCCGGCCGCAGGTCTTGCTCGTGATCACTTTCGCACGCATCATTTGCTTGCTACTATGAGTGCTTTAGTAGAACTACCTGATAAGGCACATTGAAGCACATTGTAAACATAGGCTGCACCCGAACTCGAAACCTTGCCTGTAATAGGTTCTAAATTGTGCCCATGCCAGATTGTCCAAACAGTGACTTTTTGGTCCAAATAAAATGCTGCTTTGCCTCCCATCTAGTTTCTCTTATGCATAGTGCTATTTTCTACATTGTGACGTCCCTTCTAGTAGCATAACCATGGTCCCACTTAATTTTGGAACTCAATTAAACAGAGGTCAATCTGTGATGACTTGTGACCCTCCACTGACACTACTAGATATTTAATTTTCCTCCAAATGAAGGTCACTTCTCCTTGAACAAAGAAATGAAAAAGAATCTTTGGTTGTGTTTTTATTTTTACTACGCTTCAGGCTAGTGCTAGCTCACTGATGATATGCAATGGTGGCTGCATCGTTCTTATATAAACTGGTGACGAAGAGCTTTAGTTCATTGCCAGGGTGTCTGCCAACTCTACTTTTGTAACACAGGTGACATTTAGGCTCGCAACTTATTTGATTCCGCTACTACTTTGAAGAATGGCTTGAAGGACATAGGTTACGTTTAATCTTTTTGAAATTCATGATTTCATGGTGCAGCCTTGATGCAGAATGGCTCATTCTCCATAGTAGGATTGTTTTCAAATGTAACATGTAATTGACGATGTGTTCTAAGTTTTTATACAGCAGGCCTGCTTTCAAATGTCCCCCGTGGTATTTAGCGCGCTCTGCGCTGCTAAAATTAACAATCACCTTCAACGAAATTATTTATTAATTTACTGTTTTGTAAAAGTCTCAACGTACTACTTTCCGCTGTACACATTGTACTAGTATAGTGCAGTAGACTCTTTTGAACCGAGATGAGTAAGGTAAGGGCATCTTTCCCCTTTTACGTGGATGCCATTTAAACACTTGTTTTTATTTATTTTTTATTTCTTCCCTGCATCCTCAAAATGATATCTGTCGCCAAATTCTTTTCATTTTTTTAAGATATGGCACTCAAAAAGGTTACACAAGGGGGCATATTACCAAGCAATAGCGATAATTATCGCTATTGCTTAGTTAGAGACTAAAATTTACTGCTGAGCTGCGGCGATTTTTACCGCAAATAAACCTTGGTATTACCAAGGTTTATCGCAAATGCGATAAAAATCGCCGCAATGCATGAATATCGCTGAAAAGTCAGCGATATTCATGCATTACCGAGCTAATGCTCTTAGCCATGTTATCCACCTCCCATTGGATAACATGGCTAAGAACTGCTCAAGGCAGGTGTTAGCTTTTGGAGATATTCGCGCTTAGCGTGAATATCTCCAAAAGTTGGTAATAGGAGATAGCAATATTAGCGACTGTTTCCAGTCGCTAACATCTTGGCACGCCCACTTTGCATGTCATTAGTGATAAATATCACTGGCATGCAAAGTGGGGCCCAAGATGGTCGCTATCTCCTACTAGCTGTCGCTAACTGGTGTTAGCGACAGCGAGGTAATAGGGAGATAATTTTATCTCCGCTTTCTTGGCTTTTAAAGCCAAAAAAGCGGAGATAAACCCCCTTGATAATATGCCCCAATATTCACACGATAAAATAATATTTTACATTGTGCAAATGGAGACCTTTACCATAGAATAAACAAGCATTGGCTTAGCCAATAGGTCTCGCTTTTGGGACCATATAAGTATTTAGTTCTGCAGCACAATATCCTTGGTGCAACAACATCAACTGTTGCATGGCTAAACACTAATAAAGATCTCAAAGGCGCGACCTATTGGCTATGCCAATGCTTGTTACTTAGTGGTGGTTGACTATGCATTCCTACACAAGTTTTTCTGCTTTTAGGGGATCCTCCTTAGGAAAGCTGGACCCGATTGCGAATTTCCTTTAAGGTCTGATAAGACAGGAAGTTGCCATGAAAGGTATTTTGGAGTGACATTTTAATAGCATACCTTGGTGTATAACAGAGTTGGGACTTGAAGAGATTTTTTTTTACTTTACTGTTAAGTTTATCTGCAACATGCACAAACACTTACGCCATTTAAGTCTTGTGCTCCCAGCAAAGCCATCCATAGGGTACCTAGACAATTATATACATAGAAGGAACTATTAAGTGAGAAACTGCCAATAGAATCTGTACCCCTTTAATACTGAAAAGGTCAATGTTCATTCAAGCACTGAAATTGGCAAGCATAAGCTCCTGCTAACAAAGCACAAAAGAACATGAAGACTGCAAAGTCGGATGCGTATTATTTCAAGGCATCATAGAAATTCACGACACATATCAAACCCAGACCCAGAACATCCTCCATATGAACCATGTGAGAATAGCTTACCCCGAGACATGAATTTGAAAAACTCCCATTCTAAATTCAGCTTCGTACTGATTTTTTATTTATGGTTATTATTTCTTCAAATTCCAAGTAAAGCTATCTATATCAGTCAGTCAGTCAAGATACTTTTATTCGATTAATCAAAATCAAAAAAAGAGACATTAATATAAATACATCACAGGGAGTAAACAACAGCAATTCATATGGTATACAGTCAATAAGTATGTAAATTACACATAGATAAAACACACTTAAAATATTTCTCAGTGAAACAATTAAAACAATTAAGAACAGCCAAAATGCGATTAATTCATACACTAGAAGGGAATACATAATGACCTATAGTGACCTTTGTTAATACGGACACACACTACCAGGTAGCTTGCTACGTGGAAAGTGACTCGTACACTAGATAAAAGCTGCAAAAACAGGAGAGCGGGCCTCACCTGGAGGAAGCCTGCCTCCCTCAAAATCGGGAGCAAAACTTTTTTCCTAATTTCTGCTATATGGTCGCAAAACATCATAACATGTAGTGTGTCCTGTGTTGAGAAATTGTCACAGTCGCAGCATTTGGCCTTTTCCGGCGTATCCCAGGTGGGGAAAGAACCAAGCATAAAATGTATTAGATTAAAACGGAATCTGATTAAAACAAACCGATGAAACGGTCTCGTTACAACGTGGAGATAAGGTTCAAGACCAGGGGCAGTTATCAGTCAATAATTCCTTCTCACAAGCGGTTTCATCATCTCCTTTGCCTCCCGCTTGACAGTGAATAAGTTTAAAAGGGCAACTTTAATCCCAACCCCAACTCCGAGTGAGTTGAAAAGGTAGGGTTGACTGTGGTACAGAGAGAAGGGATCTAATAAATTTATTCTCCACCTTCTGGATGTCATCCTGATTAGTGTATCCCCAGATGGAGGAGCCATAGGTGGCTATTGCCAGGCATTTAGCTTTATATACTTTGAGTATAGCCTCCATTGGTGTGGCTCCCAACCGTTTTGCGAATCTCAACACAGCCGCGGTTGACCTGGCAACTGCGTTACATTTAAACTTCTGCTGGGGTCCCCAAGTTCCTTTCTCATCAAAGATGACACCCAAGTAAGAGAAGATGGAACCCTTTTAACCTCTTCCCCCGTACAAAAGAAAGAACCACATTTGCTCTTCATTTTCTACCACAGGGTCCCACCACCATAACCTGGGATTTGGAGGTGTTAATTTTCAAATCAAGTGATGACATAAATATAAAGATCTTTCACAAGTGATTCATTTAATTACCAGTGACAAGTAGGGTCCTCTGCTGAACCACATTCCAGATTTAGGGCCTGATTTAGATCTTGGCGGATGGATTACACTGACACAACAGATATCCCATTCGCTGAAATATACATCCCATAGGATATAATGAGATTTAAGTTTCAGCGGAGCAGATATCCATCACCGTTGTGATGGAGTGACCAGGTCGCCAAGATCTAAACCAGGCCCTTAGACCGACTGGTTCATGCTAAGAAATGTCTGTACTCCCAATACGTGCTTCATGGGCGCCATTTACAAAGGTAAATGTACACTTTTGTGTAAGTTTACTCTTTTTTGGTATTCAAAAACAACAAGTTGAAAGTAAGTTTATGACTGGAGAGACTCCGCAGTTGGGACAGAAAACACTGCACAAAAAAATAGGTTTTTCCTATCATTTTTAACTTTCTGCTTTTGTGAATCAGGACCTTGGAATTTCCTCCACCATCAATTTATTGTCTAAAATATACTCAACTTTGGAGTGACAATGTGACTGGCTGGATAAAAGGTGACATCTCAATTACATCGACTAACCAGATCCCATAAACCTTTTAGCCCTATGAGGTCAGTTGAATTTCTGAAGCAAATTCTTTTTAATTAATGTTTATTTCACAGTCTTCCCACTCTATCCAGAACATGAACCAACTTCATATTTAAGATGACAGATAGAATCAGGCTTACAATTTCATATGACAACAGTGGACACTTTTAATTGACATAGACGCTAAACAATTAAAAAGGAAATTGATTGAGGGAGACATTTTTAATTACTACTCATCAAGCTCTAGAGGGTCGACTGTTCTATTTAAGAAATCGGTCAAGATTAAAGTAAAAAGTCATCAAAGTCTTGGGAGATGGATATTTAATTGTCAAAGCATGTGTAAGCAATGATTCGGTCAAATGAATCAATCTATACAACCACAATTGTGATTTAGCTTCACTTGCATCTGAGTAGAGTAATAAGATATTTTTTACAACGCATTCATTTTTCTCTTATTTTATTCATTTATTTTTATACATTTATAAGGCGCGCAGCTACCCAAAAAGGGTTTCCCGGCGCTGAGACACAAGACAGGATAGGTGTAATAAAATGAAACAAGCAGGATTTATTTCTCAAACAACCAGGTCTGGATGCTTCTCCTGAACATGGCGTAATTCTCCTCCTTGCGGATGTGGGGAGGGAGTGCATTCCAGAGGGTGGGTCCTAGGTGTGAAAAGGACCTCCCACCCATTCTTGCTAGTTTAAACCTAGGTACACAAAAAGTAGCTGCAGATTGTGATCGTAAATTTCGTTCAGGAAAGTAAGGGCGGGCCAATGCTTGAAGATATTTTGGCGCCGTACCGGCTTTAATCCTGAACATATAGCTCAGGGCTTTGAACCTGATACGGTTCTCAACCCTGAGCCAATGCAGCTCCCTCAGGTGTTTTGATACGCTGGAGGATTTGGGGATTTTGCATAGTAGTCTGGCTGCTGAATTTTGTACCAGTTGCAGTCGCCTGATTACGGCGTGATTAGAACCAAGGTACAGGATGTTGCCGTAGTCAAGCCCAGAAGTTATAAGTGCATTGACTACGGTCTTTTGGGTAGCGGAAGGCAACATCCACAGGATTTTTCTTAGCCACTTTATGATGGTAAAAGAAAGGCCAGCAACCTTGTTGACCTGTTGTCTCATGGAGAGGGCATTATCAACAAGTACCCCCAAATTGCGTACATGAGTGGCTGGTTGGGGGAGTTTTCCCAAGCCAGAAGGCCAGTGTGTGGAGTTCCATAAGTCTTGTTTTTTTCCTAGGAGGGGGACCTCCGTTTTTTCACCATTTAATTTCAGCTGGTTGTTGGACATCCAGCTGAAAATATCGTGGAGACCTTACTTAAGAAAGGAAGGAGCAGAAGGGTTGGATTCGGACAGTGAAAAAATAATCTGCAAATCATCAGCATAGGTCATGAGGGTAAGTCCTGATTTGTCCGCTACGTCTGCCAACGAACGGAGGTACAAGTTAAAAAGTAGAGGGCTCAAAATTGAGCCCTGGGGTACTCCATAGGGGGCACTGAAAGTATCAGAACAAGCCAGGGGGGAGGTAATTTGAAACGTCCGATCTGTCAGAAAAGACCTGATCCAGTCAAGTGCAGTACCACAGATGCCATGTCTTTTTAGCGTTGTGAGTAGTTTTTTATGTGAAATGGTGTCAAAGGCCGCACTCAAATCAAGAAGAATGAGTGCGACCGTTTGACCCTCATCCAGGAGTTTCCGGATGTTCTCGGTTACCCCAAGCAGAGTAGTCTCGGTGGAAAAACCTGCCCTGAAGCCAAACAGTGACGGATGAAGGAGATAATCTTCTTCAGTGAAATGGGTTAAGGTAGAGTGAATATGTCTTTCCAGGAGTTTCGATAAAACTGGTAAGAGTGATATGGGTCGGTAGTTGGCTAGTGTATCGGGGTCGGCTGTGGGTTTCTTCAAAAGTGGGCTGACCATAGCATGCTTCCAGATTGTGGGAACTGTAGAGAGGCTGAGAGAGAAATGTAAAGTGTCCACAACGATATTCAAGGAGGGAACATCTAATTGTTTCAAGACACTGACGGGGATAGGGTCGTGGGGGGAGCCAGATTTAAAGGTTTTAAGGGTGGACATCAGTGAATCAGTAGTAATCAGGGGCCAGTGGTCAAGGAGGTTTGTGGCACAGGGTGTGGACTCAGTGTCGACTTGTGAGGCTGTTATACATGTGTTGTTGTTGATGCCGCTGATTATTTTATCAATTTTTTCAGTAAAGAAAATGGCGAGATCTTGGCATTGTGCTTTGTTAAGCGGGCGGGCGATAGCAGTTGTTTGTGCATCCGCTAATTCCTTATGTTTGCTTTTGTTTTGGTTCTGGCTTGAACTTTCCTTTGGAAGTGAGGTTCTTGCATTCTTCTCAGTGTATTAAATCCCTGTGTTTTGTCATACAATGATTTCTCTGCTACTCTGCCATCCATCTTTCTTGTACATTCTGGACCAGAATCGTCCTTCTCATGGAACTCTACCTTTTGCTACCCTGAATTGAATCAGCTGCCCACATTAGCACCTGGATTTTAACGCTGCATATTACACTCATATTGTCTATTGCAACCTTTTGCTCACATTGTATTATTGTTCTTTAATCAATGTGTAACAGTTATTTGTTATCTTTCTAGAGCTGGCCTTGGGGACATCTTTAGTTGTCTAACCAGCCTCATGTATAAATAAAGAAAAATTAATGCATCTATGCATACAGAGAGGAGTTTTGAGTATGCACTCTTCACCCATTGCTGTATTGAGTTGTCATTCACATTTTGCTTCTGCCCTCCACAGCTTATAGAATGGGAAATAGGTCAGCCCACTTCTCCCATTCAGTAGCTTTCTTGTACGGTGAGTGACAGCATTTTGCCTGCTCACAGGTGCTTAAAATGTAGTGCACTTTAATGCAAGAGTTGGTGGGCCAGCCTCTTCCTTGTTTCCTTTTTTTTCTTCACTTTTTTTCTTTGACACAGGCATTTTGCATTTACACCTTTTTACATTTAATTTTAATGGCATATGTTTTCATTAAAAAGAAAAGAAGCCGTCAAAGGCTTGCTACGGCCAAACAAATTGCCCCGAATATCAACACAGTGTACATTACTTATGGTCAGAGTAGGAGAGTTTTTGTTACAAGGGCTAATAATCAATGTAGCTGGTGAGAGAGCGCAATTTGAATAAAAAATATGTATGAACCATATTCACAAGCATATCGCATAAACGTAGGAGTTATAACGTGAAGTTAACACTTATATTGTAAAATTAGCCGATGTAACCAATGTAATAGGAAATGTATCTGTATCTATTCTATAAAAGTGTATTAGAATTAGGAAGGCACGTATACATAGTGGGCTAATATAGAAATGTATAGAAATGTTTAAGAACAGTAGAACGTGCAGAACTGAATATACGTGTATGATCATTAAACGGAGAAAACGGCGGAGACGTAAAGCGAAGAAATGTGCAGATGTATAGAACTATGTAAGCACGAGAATAAATGTTGTGCTATATGTAAGATGTATTCACTTATAATCATTGCTTTGCTAAATTCGATTATATATAAATGTGTGTTAAAGGTTATACTGTGTAGAAGGGAGTTTGTAGGAATGTTAGAAAGGTTTGGTCATATGTGATTTTAACCTAACTGACCAAGAGTTCGCAGGAGTGTAGTCCGCTGTATGTAATTTAGTGGGCTCACAGGAGTCGTGGATAGCCTTGGTTCGAATGTGCGAGACAAGAGTCAAAGGTCTTGCTAGATTTAAGGTGACAATGTTGGACGAAGTTTATGGCCTAAGTGAGATAAGAGACGCTTGGAATTTGGGTCTTGTTTAGAAATGACCGTTCACAGGACCAAATGAGGTTAAGAATATAGTCGTAAAGAATAAAGGTCTGTTGAGGTGATAGACTTTGCTCGGAAAGTGTCAAATGGAATGTCAATGAAGTCACCAGCAAGAGGACGAAGATGGTGCCTACGAAGCAAGGTCAACTTAACGGACGACGCGAAGAGATGAAGCTATGGAAAGAGCTAGAAATGACATCATATGTATGTGTACGTGGTGGGCGTCAAGGGGCGTTCCACCCATACTGTGATTGTGTATTTAGGGACAGCACCCCGGGGAGAAGATAGCGCAGATGACTTGAGCAGATGGCCTGAGAAGTCAGAGAGAGAGAGAACAGAGCGCAAGAGAGCAGTAGGCCGAGGACCCTTAGAGAGCGGATGGGTAGGCAGAGAGGGTACTGCTTCTCGACATAAGTTACCATTAGAGGCTAAGAGAGTTTGAACTTCTTTGGAAGTCAAACTGCTGACACCTTTTTTAGGTAAGGAACTTGCGAAGTAGGGATGTCACCTAATACAGAGTAGGGACAGAATTAACTTGTTTATTCTTTTATAGATGACGCAACGGAACCACTTTGTGTCTATGCTTTTTAATCTGTTGATATTTGAATTGATTTTAATTGTATTCTTTTGTAGACTGAGGTTCTTTAGGGAATTTATGTTCCTTTTAGTTCCTGTATACTTGTTGAATCTTATCCTGAGAGGATTGTATATGCACTTAATTCTGATTTTATATTAAACTTTTAAAACTTCATCAGTCGTAAGTGGTTCTTCAGAGTTGCGTCAGTTTATGGGGTTTATTTAACCTATGCGGGGTTTGTCTTTTACTCAATGACAGAAAATAATCGATCCAAATAGATGAATGAGATACGTATCTAAGTGATCAGAAAAGGTATCAAAATCTCATTCCCCGCAGTTGGTAGCAGAGAAAGATGGTTTTCTTCTTGAGGAAGACAACCTAGGTCAGGTCTAGATTACCCCAAGGTCCCTAGTCATCGGCGACCAGAAGAAGAATCCCTGCCGAAGAAGGTGCTGACGGTGCGTCGAGAGAAAAGCAGCAGAGTCGGTCGAGAGTGAGTATAAGGGTCATGCGTTGCCAGATTGCGGTGTTTTATGTTGTACTTGTGTTGTAATGTCAAGCGGAGTTGAATGCCTGTAGTGTGATTGAGGGAAGGTTGTGAGCGCGCGCAACCGGATAAAATCTTAAGATCCAAGGAAGGGCTTAAGTGGTTCGGGTGTATCGAACACCCAGAGTAATTGTCTACCATTGAAAGGGGGTCATGAGGTACCATTGATCGCCCGAAGGACCGATGATAGGGGGAGTGACAGAGTGAGTGTATGAGTAACGGACGCTGGTCGGACGTTTACTGTGTGTAAGTAACCTATCAGTTAAGGCGATCGTCTGACCGTGAGAGGAAAGACGTCTCGCCAGTTGAGGTGACAATTACAGTTAGACTGTGGCCGTACAGTCAGAGAAAAGTGTTCGCTTGGACGGAAGTAGTCATTTTTCGGCGTATGAATGAAAACGCATGCAAGACCGTGAGACGAGTTGAGAAAGGAGGGGAACTGCTGCAGAGGGGACGAGTGACGTCAGCGTAGAGCCGCGCTGAGATTGGTCGGTCAGTGTAGAACCGCGCTGGGATAGGCTGATTAGCGAGAGCCGCACAGGGATTGGTGGTTTGTCATCAAGACGTAAACAAGGAAGAGAATTAAAAGGAAAATCGTTGATTATCGAAAATGAAGTGTTTTAAACGTTTAAGGGCAATCTTTAGGAGAGATAGAGGAAACTTGTATGCAGGAGAAGAAGCTCCACCAGAGGGCACACCAGCTTACCATATGGCTGTGAATGTAGGCTTACACTCAATACTATGGATCTCTGAGTGGAATAAGCTAACAGAAGGGAATAAGGAACTAACGTTCCCGAGATACGGGACGTTTAAGCTAGAAGTATTGAACCAATTGAAAGCGGTAATGCTCGCAACGAGACCTCTACCGAGGCCAACACAGTTCGAAGCACTTAGTGCATGGTTTAGAACGGCACACGAAAAGAGTTTGAACAGACGCCAAGAAAGAGTGAGACGATCGGTAAAAGCAGTGCAGGATGCTAAATGGGACGATGAAGCTAAAAAGTGGAGGGTGCAGAAGATAGAAGCAGACAAACTGTTCACAATGCTAGAGACTACGGGAGAAAAGAAACCTCTAGAAGAAGATGAGGATAGCGAGCCGGATGAGGATCTAATAGAGAGGCTACTATTAGATAGACCACCTCCGTACAACAGAGAAGCCGAAAGTCCCGAACTACAGCAAGGGGACGGAGCTAGATGGGGGGAATATAAACCGCTCCCAGTATCAGAGTGGGATCCCAAGAAAGGTGAGGAAGTACCTCAATCTAGTCCCGTACAGAGAGTAGTAGGAAGATTCGTGGTCCAGAAGGTGCCAGAAACGCAGCATGCAAGGTCGTATCAATTGCCAGATGCTCTACAAGTACCTGTTACCATAGGTCCTATAGTGTCCATCTACAACCCAGAGGGAGTCCAGCAGGAGGAACAGGCACGATGGGACAGGGAAAGGGCAGAGATGGAGAGTAGGAATAATACGATCAATTCCCAAAGGCAGTTGCTAGGACCAAGGAGTCGGAGTACCCCATTGGATTCAGCAACGGGTCCCTGGATAGAACAGAGGGAGAGAAGCCAGATGGATCTGAGGGGACCGAAACCGAAAACCTTTAAGGAATTAAGGGAGTATTTGAAAGAATGGGATGCTGCCGAAGAGACTCAGAATAAAAAGTTAGAAACAGAAGCAGAATGGAGAGATCAGGATAACAGGATCCTCTCTCACTGCGGAGCTGGCGAAAGCAGCCCAGAGTGGGAGAGAGGGAGTCAAGGAAGCAAGGGAGATACTTGCCATACCATCGGTGGCACTAGACAAATGTGCGAAGACCAGAGCACAGGGTGTGGGGGAGTGCCTCGCCTCATTCTTAGTGAGGGAGAACGAAAGACGCAGGAGTACCGAGACAGTTTCAGGTGCACTCACCATGCTCCGGGAGAAAACGTACGACATTGGAGTCACGAGAACATAGAGAGTCGCGAAAGGTCTCGCCATACATCCAGTGATCACGTACGGGATCGCGGGAACATGGAGGACCGTGAAGGACCTTTCCATTTATTAAGTGACACCAGACAGCAAGGAAGTTGCAGTGATGTAGAACAGAACGGAAGATCCTATCTCGCATCTAGAGAGACCGAGCCGAAAAGACAGAATGTAGTAATGGGGAATAGATCAATGTTCCACCATACCCCAAGGGAGGATGGGAGAGCTTGGGATCTAGAGAGGTGGGAACAAAGAGAAACAAGAAGGATGCCTCATAACTCACCTGCACCGAGACGTAGGGCTCGTAGTGGAGGTGAGAGGGATGTAAACAAACAGCCTAGGAGTGAGGTACTGAAAGCTGAGATAAAAGCAAAACGGCTCGATGTAATGAGTTTAAAATCAGACTTGGATGAAATCATAGACGGCACATTGCCAATGGAAAGGATAGAGCTGTATGATCATGATGAAATACTGTTTATGTCTAAGGACGTTACTCGAAAAGCGAGGTCAGTTCATGAAAAATTATCTGAGTTGGCGGACAGGTATATGATAGACATGTCACGAACTAAAGCGTTACAGGGTAACCATAGGCTAAATTGCACGGATCAAGATCTGGATGATCGTAGGACGATTGGGCTGAAAGTACATATAAAGGAACTGATCCTGAGTATCAGAGTATGGAGGGATTTGGATAAATGGGAGGAAAGATGGTCTAAGAGGGTATCCGTCAGAAGGAGTACACTTGCGAGGTCCCAAGATGGAGAGCTAATGCGAATGGAAGCTTTCCCTTTGCGAGAAATCGCGAACTGAAGCTACGTGCATGTACCCTGGAGTAGGGGGGATTTAGCGGCATTTACCAATTCCTTTCCAAAACTCAGAGAGAACCCCGTTGAGTGGTATAAGCAGGTAGAGAGGTTCGTGAAGATCTCTAAGGTACTGTGGATCGATTTGAACACTCTGTTTGATATCGTAGTACCCGGAGATTTGTGGACGGCATGCAAACTTAGTATTGAATGGCCCGCTTGTGAACCTCCGAGGGATGCTCAGACAAACGGTCCATCAGAGAGAGTAATGGAAAAGTACGAGAGAGTAATTGCATGGTTAAAAGAGAAAGTGCCAGTGCAGGACATAGACTGGGTTAAGATAGATCGAACAACTCAGGAACCTAAAGAGACAGTTCACGAGTTCTATGAGAGATTGCTGAAAGCATTCAAACAGTACAGTGGGTTAGATGTAATGGACCCCAAAGACATAGGACAGTTTGTGTCGAAGTTTGTCCTAGGATTAAGGCCAGACATAAGCTTAATGATTCAACAGCATTTGATTTGTTGGCAGAACAAACCTTTAGATGAGATTCTGAGGTATGCAAGGTACTGTAGCGATGAGATAGATTCAAAAGCAAAGAAACTTAAGGAAAAGCTGATGTTGGTGCAGATGCAATCAGCTGGAAAGGGTGGACAGCGGCAACAGGGAACAGGAACACCAGTAAAGAAACAGAACAATCAGAGCAGAGATGAGGAAGAAAGACCGAGACCGAGGGTAGATATCGCAACACTGAAAAAGACAACGAGGTGCCATCAGTGTAACGAGGTGGGACATTGGAGACGCGAGTGTCCCTATAATGTCGAGACGGGGGAAATAGAACAGGAGGAGGATGAGGTTCAAACCAGCATGGTTAAGGGAGCAGCAGTCCCGAAGGGAAAGTTCATCAAAGGGGGGACTCAGACTCCTCGAGCCCCGTTCCCTCAACCGCCTCGGATTACAAATGGAGGGAAAACCTATAGACAACTGCCACTGTTCGTAGGAGGAGAAGAATGCTACTACGTTGATCCTCTTACAGGGCAACGAGTGAATAGGGAAGAAGACTGTACTCTAGGAGCAGCCCTGGAGGTAGACCAGAGAGGACCATACGTAGAAGCTGAGGTGGCTGGATGTCCTACGACCTTTTTGGTAGATACGGGGGCCACTCGATCCACTTTGAGATCGGCGGTAGTCCCTGGTTTGCCAATGTCGGGAGAGACGATTCAGGTGGTAGGAGTCGCAAACAGGAGAATGACAAATCCTCTGACTGAACCAGTGTCAGTAAAGATAGGGAATTACAGTGATGAACATCAGTTTGTGATCTGTGATTCTAGCCCTGTGTGTCTGTTAGGAAGAGATCTGTTGTGTAAACTAAATTGCACAATATATTGCACACCTGAAGGAGTAGAAGTGCAGACTAACGATGATGATGCTGATTTTAAGGTTGTAAACTCGCAGGAATGTGTGGAACTATATCCTACCCTAACGGTGGAGGAGCTTCCACAGGACTTGAAGGAGACAGTGTCAGCTGAGGTGTGGGATTTTACTGGAGAAGAAATAGGACTGATCAAAGATCATGGTAAAACCTAATGCTGAGTATCTAAGAACACCACAATATAAGTTGACACCGGAGACAATTGCAGGAATAAAGCCTGTGATCGAATCCATGATTAAACAGGGAATACTGAAGGAGATCGTGGGAATTCCATGTAACTCCCCGATTATGGGTTTGCAGAAGCCTAGTGGAAAATACAGAATAGTGCAGGATCTTCGAAAGATTAATAATATCGTTGTTTCATGTTGTCCAGTGGTACCGAATCCATCAGTGATATTGTTTCAGATACCGTTCCAAGCTGAATGGTTCACAGTGATAGACTTATGCCAGGCTTTCTTTTCGATTCCTTTAGATGAGGAGAGCCAGTATTTGTTCGCTTTTAAGCTGGAAAATCGCGTTTTAACATGGTGTCGTATTCCCCAGGGGTATACAGAAAGCCCATCGATTTTTAACCAGCTGCTGAAGAAAAATCTTGAAAGTCTAGTACTGCCCAAGAACTCGGTTCTAGTCCAGTACATAGACGACCTCCTAGTGGCGTCAGAAACTGAGGAAGCTTGCAAGGTAGACACCATTACCTTATTAAATCACTTGGCCGAGAACGGACACAAGGTGTCTCCAAGTAAATTGCAGTATTGTCTGACTGAAGTGCAATACTTGGGCCACCGGATTGAAAAGGGAAAACGGAAGGTGTCTCCAGACAGAATAAAGGCGATCATGAAAATGAACGCGCCTAAAACACAAAGAGAAGTCAGGATGTTTCTAGGCATGGTCGGTTATTGTCGGCAGTGGATAGCCAACTTTTCACTGAAGGCAAAACCTTTACTACAACTGACGCACAAAGGAGTAAGTGATCCGGTACCATGGGACAAAGATTGTTTGATGGCATTTTTGCAGCTGAGGGAGGACTTGTGTCGTGCCCCGGCTTTAGGAATGCCTGATTACGAAAAACCATTTTTGCTTTACTGCTGCGAAAGAGAAGGTTGCGCTTTAGCAGTTTTGGCCCAGATACACGGCAATGCGCGTAGGCCAGTTGCTTACTTTTCGGCTACATTAGACCCAGTAGCCGCAGCGTTGCCCGGATGTCTCAAATCCGTAGCTGCAACGGGTGTCAGCATTGAAAGATGTGAAAATGTGGTCATGGGACATCAGTTAGTGGTGTACGTACAGCATTCTGTGGAATTGTTAATGACCAGGACTAAGACTCAGCATCTGACGAATAGCAGGCTCACACGCTACAAGCAAGTCATATTGGCTGCCGAGAATGTGACCCTAAAGAGGTGCTCCGTCTTGAATCCTGCTACTTTGATGCCACTTCCAAATGAGATTGATGATGAAATTTGTACAGATCATGACTGCCTTGATGTGACTGAACTATGCACCAAACCGAGACCAGATATCGTAGATGAACCATTGACTGACCCCGATGATATATTCTTTGTTGATGGTTCATGCGTAAGAGACGATATCGGTCAGCTGAGAGCAGCATATGCAGTTTGTACAATTACCAGAGTTGTGGAAGCCGCCTGCCTGGAAGGAGTACATTCCGCTCAGGTAGCTGAAATCATTGCTTTGACACGTGCCTGTTTAGCAGGTAACAAAATTCGAGTCACCATATACACCGATAGCCAGTATGGTTTCGGGGTAGTTCACGATTACGGGCAGTTATGGTCTCAAAGAGGTTACATGACCTCCTCGGGTTCTCCATTTAGGAATGGAGAATTCGTGAGATTATTGTTAGAGGCATTGCAAGGTCCGACAGCCATAGCGGTTGTCAAATGTGCCGCGCACACGAAGAATGTAGACTTTGTGTCGCAAGGCAACCGTTATGCCGATGAAGTAGCACGTTACTGTGCAGAACAAGGTTATTCTCACACCAATGTAGAGGTGGGGGGAATACAGGAAAGAACTGAGTTGACTATGTTGTTAGACACTGTAGATACGTGGGACGAGTTGAAATGTGTTCAGGAAAATGCACCAGATGATGAGAAAAAGAGCTGGGAAACAGCTGGATGTACTAAAAGTGAAATGAATTTTTGGATTTCTGCAGATGGGAGAGCAGTTTTACCAAACGAACTTGTTAATCCAATGGCAAGGAAACTGCATGGATCAGCACACATAGGTAGAGATGCTATGGTGAGAGTATTCAGACAAACGTGGTTTAATCCGAAGTTTAGAGTAGCGGCAGAAGCAGTATGTCAGCGTTGTGCGATCTGTCAGCAACTAAACGTAGGAAAGAGAACACCAGTCACGTTGAGTCACATAGGGAGGTCTGGGGGGCCTTTCAATAGAATGCAGCTGGATTTTATTGAAATGCCCAAGTGCAATCGACTCAGATATGTCTTAGTGATTGTCTGTATATTTTCTAGATGGGTTGAAGCTTACCCGACACGTAGGTGCGATACACTTACAGTAGCAAAATTGTTGCTTAGAGAGTTGATACCGAGGTTCGGGGTGCCATCCTCTTTGGAATCGGACAGAGGAACTCATTTCAACAGCAAAATAGTGAAGATGCTATGTTCAGCCTTGAGTATCGATCAGAAGCTCCACTGTAGTTATCGACCAGAAGCTTCAGGGATTGTAGAGCAAATCAACAGCACGATAAAATCCAGGCTTGCCAAAGTTTGTTCATCGACATCTCTGAGTTGGCCTGATGCACTTCCATTGGTTCTTATGAGCATACGTAGCACGCCAGATAGAAGAACAGGTCTCTCTCCACACGAGGTGCTAATGGGAAGAGCTATGAGATTGCCATCGGTTCCGACTGCAGCGTTGTTGAACATCACAGACGATTTGATCTTGGACTACTGCAAGGGACTATCTGATGCCATTCATTCTGTGTCCCTCCAGGTCCAGGCTGCAGAGGTTCCATCAGCACAAGACTTGTGCCATGACTTGTGTCCGGGGGACTGGGTCCTGGTGATGAATCACGTCAGGAAGAACTGTCTAGACGTGCGCTGGAGAGGACCGTTCCAAGTCATACTAGTTACGAACACTGCAGTAAAGTGTGGAGGCTTGCCCAACTGGATACACGCCTCACACACCCGAAGAGTGCCAACACCTCTGGAAGAAACAGCTCCTCTCTCGGATGAGAATCCAGCGGAAAGCGGAGAAGCCACAGAGGGGGAAAGCCAAGCTGTAGAGGTGACCGAAGAGGCTGAGCCTGTGTCGGAACAGGCCGACGACGGTCAGGACACCAGTGGGACCGAAGTCGTCTCAGAAGAAGAAAGTACCTGGGAGTTTGAATCAGATACCGAACAAGCTGTGAGTGATCAAGAGACAAGTCCAAGAACAAGGAGCAGGAGGACAAGGAGTGACGAAGCCAGTTGGCCAGAGAGAAGGAGAAGGCCAAGCTTAAAAGCAAATCAAGAGAGAACCCTTGTCCCGATCTCTGAAGAGTCGGATCAAGAAGAAGAAACTACAGATTCAGGATCTGAGAGTCCGAGAAGATCAAGAAGGGTACGTGTGCCCTGCAGAAGGTACGCCACCCCAGAGTGGACTTATCTAGCAGATGTCTTGGGGACAGAAATCTGGGAGAGTGAAAGACGTGAAAGTGATAAATCTCGATCCATTTGTGGCAGTGGAGATATGGATGTTGACGCCTGGACTCGAGACTGAGGGGTTACTGACTTTCACACTTCCCATACCCCCTTACCTGAGTCGGATCAAAGATCTAGTGCTAAATCGATTAAAGTTTCCGACTTTTGGTCATCAAATACCAGAACAAGAAGAAAAAGTCATTCGTTTAGAATTATTGGAACATGTTATTAGAGCTGCAGGTACGAGAATAATTGTAGATGCATAAAGACTTTTTGTGTTTAAGCTATAAAGAAGAAGATAACCTAGCGCCGAGTGGAAAGAAGAATAAAATTAGGGATTATATTTAGAGGACGGAGAAGGGTTAGGGTTGTCTATTGCTGAAGAGAAAAGACATTGTTGTGAAAAGAGACTTTTTGTTGATTAAGAGCACTTCAGAGACTGAGAAAGCAAACAAAGCAAACCAAAGACTTGGAAAGAAACTTTTCTTCGTAAAGGAAAGAGCTACGCTGTTTTGACAACATGGAGAATGGCAACCCAAACCGAAAAGCTAAATGCATAATAGGTACACTAATAGCAGTAGTAATTTTTATTATTATTACAGTAGTTACCACATCGTACATGGTAGGACATGGAAGTGAAAAAGAGACAACAGATGTAAAGCCTGTAACGACTTTGAAACCTGCTCTTGTTGGGAAGAAGGAGGAGAGCAATGTAATTCGTGAAAAGACGTTACTGGCAAATGAAGCTCGTAGGTTACATGTAGACGAGTCACAGGGAAATTTTCGGTCAAACGCATATGCCAAGCTATTGTATGAGTATATCGATGCCGTGGAGGCCAAAGAATGTTACGTTTGTATGCAATTGCCGGCTTCCGTAGATGAGGGCATCAGATATCATCATCTCCCACTGACTTATGGGATAACATGTAGTTTACTGCTCAGTATATTTTATGGTAGAGAAGGGTTCGAGTACTACTTTTCAAATTATGATTCGGTACTGCCTGAAGTCCCGAATTATAAACAAATGAATAAGTGGGACTATTATATAAAGGAAGACAGATTGACAAAGTTCTTTCTTCCTTGGGATACATTAGATACTTCATATGCACGCAGGAATAATCTGACTTGCAAAGTGTCAGAAGTTGAGAAAAAGTTCATAGGACAAGTAGATGACCGATACAGAAGGCAGAAGATTCTAAAAATGTCAGGACAGTGGAAAACAGATTGGACCGAAGAAGAAAAAGCACACAAGAAGAAGGGTAGCAATGGTCCAATAGCTTTGGATAGAACGCAGAAAGGAAAGTTATGTTTAACTCGAAGCAAGACGTATTATGAGAGTGTATTTGTAGGTGAAGTAAATTGCGAACATGCTTTTAGGTTAGAGTACTATACGAAAGATTTTATGAAACGGATGCAAGCGATTCCTAATGTATATTTTGTATGTGGAAGAAATGCCTATGTAAAACTGCCTGACAATTGGTATGGTTCGTGTTACTTGGCAATTGTCTTCCCCAAAATATATCATGCAAAGGATTTAGCGATCATAGAAGGAAAGGCTTCGACAAGAACGAAAAGGGAAATAGGAGATGCTGAAGTAGTTGGAGACATTTTTGGAGCAATGTTTCCTATGTTAGGTTTGATACTTAACGATGTTAAGATCAGGAGACTAGCTACAGTTGTAGATAGATTATCTGCAAGTACTGCAAGGTCATTGATGCTAGTAGAAGGAGAGATGCAGTCGATTAGGGCAATGGTTCTTCAGAACCGTCTTGCTTTAGATGTACTGCTAGCAAAAGAGGGCGGAGTCTGCAAGGCTTTGAAGGTCCAAGAATGTTGTACTTACATTCCAGACAATTCAAAACCACTTGAGAAAGTCATACAAAACATTACACAGATACATAAAGAAATCGAAGATTTAACAAAAATAAATGGTTGGGAGAAAGTAGGTCATGGAGTAGGAAAGGTTGGAAGTTGGTTTGCCAACCTTGGTAAAAGCATTGTGTGGTACATATTAAAACCTGTATTAATAGTATTAATTTGCATAGTTACATTGTTAGGGTTAGTGAAATTGTATAAATGGTATAGGTCGAACCGGTTACAAAGGTCCATGAGAGAGCAAGAAAGGAGATTAGCTGCTTTACAAGACCAACAGTACAAAAGTTTAAGAGCTCTTGAAACGATAAAAAGAGGGAATCTTGTAACTAGTTCTGTGTAAGGAGATATTCAAATTGCATTTAGTGATGACTCCTAGAGGTCATCAAAGGGGGGAACTGAGAGAGCGCAATTTGAATAAAAAATATGTATGAACCATATTCACAAGCATATCGCTTAAACGTAGGAGTTATAACGTGAAGTTAACACTTATAGTGTAAAATTAGCCGATGTAACCAATGTAATAGGAAATGTATCTGTATCTATTCTATAAAAGTGTATTAGAATTAGGAAGGCACGTATACATAGTGGGCTAATATAGAAATGTATAGAAATGTTTAAGAACAGTAGAACGTGCAGAACTGAATATACGTGTATGATCATTAAACGGAGAAAACAGCGGAGACGTAAAGCGAAGAAATGTGCAGATGTATAGAACTATGTAAGCACGAGAATAAATGTTGTGCTATATGTAAGATGTATTCACTTATAATCATTGCTTTGCTAAATTCGATTATATATAAATGTGTGTTAAAGGTTATACTGTGTAGAAGGGAGTTTGTAGGAATGTTAGAAAGGTTTGGTCATATGTGATTTTAACCTAACTGACCAAGAGTTCGCAGGAGTGTAGTCCGCTGTATGTAATTTAGTGGGCTCACAGGAGTCGTGGATAGCCTTGGTTCGAATGTGCGAGACAAGAGTCAAAGGTCTTGCTAGATTTAAGGTGACAATGTTGGACGAAGTTTATGGCCTAAGTGAGATAAGAGACGCTTGGAATTTGGGTCTTGTTTAGAAATGACCGTTCACAGGACCAAATGAGGTTAAGAATATAGTCGTAAAGAATAAAGGTCTGTTGAGGTGATAGACTTTGCTCGGAAAGTGTCAAATGGAATGTCAATGAAGTCACCAGCAAGAAGACGAAGATGGTGCCTACGAAGCAAGGTCAACTTAACGGACGACGCGAAGAGATGAAGCTATGGAAAGAGCTAGAAATGACATCATATGTATGTGTACGTGGTGGGCGTCAAGGGGCGTTCCACCCATACTGTGATTGTGTATTTAGGGACAGCACCCCGGGGAGAAGATAGCGCAGATGACTTGAGCAGATGGCCTGAGAAGTCAGAGAGAGAGAGAACAGAGCGCAAGAGAGCAGTAGGCCGAGGACCCTTAGAGAGCGGATGGGTAGGCAGAGAGGGTACTGCTTCTCGACATAAGTTACCATTAGAGGCTAAGAGAGTTTGAACTTCTTTGGAAGTCAAACTGCTGACACCTTTTTTAGGTAAGGAACTTGCGAAGTAGGGATGTCACCTAATACAGAGTAGGGACAGAATTAACTTGTTTATTCTTTTATAGATGACGCAACGGAACCACTTTGTGTCTATGCTTTTTAATCTGTTGATATTTGAATTGATTTTAATTGTATTCTTTTGTAGACTGAGGTTCTTTAGGGAATTTATGTTCCTTTTAGTTCCTGTATACTTGTTGAATCTTATCCTGAGAGGATTGTATATGCACTTAATTCTGATTTTATATTAAACTTTTAAAACTTCATCAGTCGTAAGTGGTTCTTCAGAGTTGCGTCAGTTTATGGGGTTTATTTAACCTATGCGGGGTTTGTCTTTTACTCAATGACAGAAAATAATCGATCCAAATAGATGAATGAGATACGTATCTAAGTGATCAGAAAAGGTATCAAAATCTCATTCCCCGCAGTGGTCATAAGCATGAGGTGCATTTATAAGCTTCTTGCATTTAATAATTTATAACATTTATATCTTAAATATTTTTTTCAGAAAATTAACATTGAATGCAGACTTTTGTAAGTGACTATATATTAAGTTGGAAGCTGACATAGGAATTGTTTAATGCAACTTTTCCAAGACATGTCTCACACACACACACACACACACACACACACACACTCACTTTCCAAACTAGAACAAATGTAAACACGAATATGGTGATTATATTTGAACTATAATATATCAAAGTTCTGACTCTACATAACCTTGCTTCCAAATGGATGTTTTTTATCTGCTTCCATCTCACTCCGTTTGAAGACTGAATAGTGTTGGGCTGTTCTCTGGAGTATCCGCTTCATAGAATTGGCTGGATTTCTTCAGTGGAATTGATTCTTGTTGAAGTGCCACCATCTGTGTTGCATGGACTCGACCAGTACTTCAAAGGACGTATTGTTTCTTATTCTATGGGAACAAAACTTGCATTTTCATCTGGGGATTTACAATCTACCATTTCTTCTAAAAACTATGAATAATATACTTCCTGAACGTATTATAAGCAGCATTTAATATTAGTCTAGGTAGTTAACAGATTAGGGTCTGCATGCATATATCGTTACATAGCAGAAGGGTTAGATTTAGATTAATATTTCAGATTATATTTTACTGGTAAACCATTCACAAGGGTGCAAGCTGCGGAATACTACTCAATGCATACATAGTATATTAGATGGTGTGAGACAGTTCCGTTCGGAAGGCTAAATATTAAATGTTCTTTGTTTATTCTCTTCAGGGCTGGACTGCATGAGGCAAATCCATACCATGTCAAGAACAGAGAGCTATGCAATTACATGTGTCTGTCCCAATTCCCCTTTCCCTTCTGGTCTCAAGACTGGCTTTCAGCCTTCTTACAGTAGAAGGTGGGTAAAACAAAGCAGCACCGAAGTCCACAAATAGCCCCAGTGATCCTAGTAATCGTACAACTATTTGCCAATGTGTGTTTAGCCATTATGGTCCAGTCCATTCATCTTTTTCTATGAAGATTTTATAGCTCATATTCAAGTCAGACAGACAGAATGACTCCTATGTAGGGATCCTTTGTAATAATTTATTGAAATGGAATCCTCCTAAGTTAATAGGGCGATGGTTGCTCTCTTCCACTTTGCACATAATTTGGGCCAGAAACCCCCTAGGGAAATGGTGATACTTTATAGAGCAAAATGCATGTCAGTTGCCACAAACGGGGCAGGAGCATAGGGTATACAGACTGTTTCTAGCTTCAACGTGTCGAGAATGCCTTCTTTAGGAGACTCCTTAGGGTCCCCTAGGTGTCCTCAACTTTCTTTTGTCACTTTGAAGTGGGCTTGAATTACCTTGAGGATTACATAGCTCTTGCTCCTTTACTATTACGGGTTAAAGTATGGTGGACACCTGAGTTAAAATTATGTAGGCAAACTATCTGAATGTTTATCTACCTGTAAAGCTGAGAAGATACCGTGTCTAAGATATGTGAGATGTGCACTTGGTGACTTGGACCTTGTTGCTCTTTTTTGAAGACTCATTTCATATTTTACCCTCGGCTAAGACTCAAGTTAAGGAAGCTTATTGGGAAAGGATCCTGGCTAACTGCCAAACGTTAGTTCTTAAGCAACTGATAGCCAATGAAAGTAATGTGATTACTCCCCCCCCCCCCCGTAATACAATTTTATCTGGTGTTGTATTAAATTTGCAGCACAGATTTCATTAGTCCAGATTTTGCTTTGGCACTGTGCATATTTAATGGCATTTCCATGACAATGTGGATGGGCGCAAAATCTCCCAGCATTTTCTTGTGACAGTATGTCAAATCAATCCATTGTACATTTTTTACTCTTTTGTCCTTTATATCACTCTGTAAGAACAATATTTTTGCTTCCCTTAAGAAGACCACATTGGTCCATTTTCATATCAAGATGGATTTAGACTCTATTCATTTGAGTCAAATGAAATCTGCTAAGAGGTTCTTACATTTTTTATGGGAGCACTTGCAATAAGAAAACGATATGGCTAACAGTTGTCATGCGAAAGGACTACTGAGTTTTTGCAACTTTGTTGTCAAAGATTGATGATAAACAATTTGAGATCCCAGCTATTGATTTTAACCTGTGAATTGCTAATTAGCTCTGTGCTGTTGCTGCATTTTATTTATGAATGTACAATATGCTTTTATGATTTCTTGAAATCGAATAAAGTTTGTATGACTGACTGGCTCAGTGAGATGTACTTTTGCAATTGACAGATGCACTGATATGTAGGTCTCAACTTGAATTTTGGCATGCCTGATTTAGACTTCCAATCTTCCGAGATAGGTAAAATGAGTAACATTAAACTAGATAATAGAAACATTTGTTGTGTACAGTGCTTAGGCAATACAGAACTGCAGTATGAAGATCTATGTAGCAAGAAGGTCTGATTAAAAGGGCTTCAGGTTTTAAGGCATTTCTTTTTGAACATCTCCATCTTTATTTATCCACATTAATTTTTTTGTGATCTTATTGCCATTTATCCTTAATTATTTGGTGATTAGTGAATAAATGGAGTCGTAAAATGGAATAGTTCTAGATTTATTTAACTGGTGAACATGCACTTTGGTGCCTGTCATGTGTTAACAATGTAAGCTGTCAGATATAATAAAACACTATACCCACAGGTAAAAATTAGCACTATATTTAAATATATGTTAACATATGTCTGTATTTAAGGAAATCTCATTCAGTTTTTTTTTAACTCTCATGCTATCTATCTCTTCAGCCGTTGGCCTGGAACTCATGAAGGACAGCATGGAGACTCAACCACAAGAAGCAAAATGTTCTTATTGTTCTGCTCTTAAAAATAAATACAGGCAGGAAACACATTGTTTTTTGTCAGTATTTATCTATAAAAATCAGTATAAATGAAAAACTGGGAGAGTAAATTACTAATAGCTTTGGGGGTGTTTCATTTATTTGCCTCTGAGGCTTGAAATATACCATTAAGATGTTACAGAGAAATACATGATTATTTTAAAAACATAAATGAGGAGAGGTGAAAAGTAGGTTGTTCAGAAAGGAGGAAGAGAGAGAGAATATCAATTTCTTGGGCCGAGGTGGTGAGATTAACTGAGAAAGGTAGTAGTGAAAATTAGGATTAAAGATAGCAGAGAGATCTCAATGGTGTAGATTGGGAATTACAACGAGAAAATGGATTTGCTTGTTTAAAGTGCGGAAGGCTACTCAGTAGAAAGTTAGTTGTGAATGGAGGTAGCTTTGTTTTCAAATGCATGTAAGGTCATTGGCTGAAATAAAGATTAGAGCAGATATGTTAATTAGGGTCAAACCAGAGGATGGCATGACCTGCTATCGTTTTCCATGTGGTGTGGAGAATCCATGCTTCAGCACATAACTTATGAATTTGGAAAACTAACTTGGAAGCGTAATCCTCTGCTCTTGAGATGTGTGTGCACCCTGCTGTCAAGTGTGAATACTGGAGTGTCAAGTGAGCTAAATTACAATATATATATTTCTAACTGAGCGAGCTGAGTTATAATTATAACACTTGTCACTTGCAACACTGAAAATTCTGCATTGTGTATTAAAAAAACTAGTCATTTTTTTAAACTCAGATGTTGTTCTTCTTTCCTTTTGATGAAGGTCGTAAAAAGGAGTTATGGAAAGGACAAAGGATGAACGGGTCAAGCTGGGAAATTAAATCTGGTGATGTTTTAGATCACTGTGACCTTGTTTTCTAATTTACATGTCACAAAAATCCTCCTCATGCAGCAACCACAAACCTTGTCAGGATAAAAACACAAGCAAACCTCAAATTAACTTATCCTTAACCCTCTGGTAGCTTGACACAAAAGCAGTCAGGCTTTGAGGCAATGTGAAAAGTATTTATGTAACTGGAAGGGCGAGATTTTGATCGATATCTTATCACTATTGATCTAAAACCCCGATCTGGTCGACTGAACCTTTATTGCCTGTCATTGAGGGAAGAAAGTGCATCTCTTACCAAGTTAGTTCACCCAATAAAGGACTCCGCTTCAAAGGATCACAAACAACTTCTAGCTTTCAAAGATTTATTATAAAGTCAAGATAAGTTGCAGGTACAAGCATCTCAAAATGAGATTCACAAGATACACGGGCCCAACTACATACATGTGCTCTCTGAAAGCCCTCAGACGAGCAACGGAAACTACAAGCACCAGTTCTAAAAATAATAGGGCTATTAGCATAGACACATATTGAGATCTCTCAGTCATTTACAGCCGGAGAGAAAATACAGGTTAGGCTGTCCCTACCCTGATCTAGATGGTATCCCTACTTAACCAGGTCCCTACCTAACAAAAGGTGTCAGCAGTGAATGACCCCCAAGGGAAGTCACCCACTCTCAGTCTCTTGGTGAAAACCTATAGTTCTTCAATCATGACCCCTCTCTGCCTACCCATCCGCTCTCTTAAGGGTCCTCAGGCTTCTGCTCTAACTCCACCCAGGGGTGCTGTCCCTAATACAAAAATACAACAACATTTAGGACGCCCCTCGTGAGACGCCCCTCACGTGGTGTAGCTTCTGGCTTTTTCCATGATGAGGCCTTGTGGTTAGAGTCGACCTTGCTTCTCAGACTCTTCTCCGGCCCGCTGATACCCCTTAAACATTCCGGAACCCTCCTCCATGTCTGGTCCGTCTCTTGAACAAACTTCTATTCATATTTATTTATAATTGAATACCCCCTTTTCTCTTACAGACAGACATTTGCAGCCAAATCCCAATTCTCATAGTCTTCCAACCGCGTTGCAACATTCCCCGGCCCAGACTAATATGTGTAAATCAACGTTAAAGCCTTCCAGCCCTACAACATTTTTATAGTATTCAACTTCTTCTTTAATTATTAGCATGTTAATACTCTTATTCTATTTATTCGGTAAACACATCTATAAATCATGGCCTACTCATTATTACTAAACACTAGTGCAATCCATGTTGTGAAATTGAACCACCTTCCCCCTCCCTTCTAGCTCTGGCCCTGAGGCCTACCACGTTTCAGCGTTTCCGTATGCCATCTTACATTTTAGCAGCTACACAACATGGATTTCAGGAATAATCACGTCTAATTAAATCATTTTGTTTCACACATTTCTGTATTAGTTCCACTTCTACTTAAATCTCTATATTAACTACACATTTCAGAATATAACTGTAGGTACTATCAGCACTCATGGCATTTCTCTTCATGACTTGTGCTTACTACGTGTAAGTGTGACGCACTTCTACATTTAGGTCAGTTTGCGCTCTCCCAGTTCCCCCCTTTGATGACCTCTCGGGGTCATAATTAACATTTAAACTGCAGTGATTGCTAGCATAACTCGTTTCTGTGTTTCCAGAGCCCTCAGGCTCCGGTACTGACTATCTTGTATGGCAGCCAATCTCTGCAGCTGTTTTCTCCGAGCCCTCTCTGACCTTCTTGCTCTGTACCATTTGAATACCCTCACCAATCCCCACAACACGATCCCACAGATCAATATTATGATGATAGTTTTTAGTATTTTCCACACAAAGCTTTTGCCCAAGGTGGTGAGCCAACCTCCAGCTTCACTTATTCCATGGCCCACCTTTTCCCAGACATTTTCTCTGCTCAGGTCTTCGATCTCCTTGTGAATATCAGTTATGTTCCTAATAACTTTCTCAAGGGGCTTCGAATTGTCTGGAATGTAAGTACAACATTCCTGGACCTTCAAAGCCTTACAGACTCCGCCCTCTTTTGCTAATAGGACGTCTAATGCAAGACGGTTCTGGAGAACCATAGCCCTTATCGATTGCATCTCTCCTTCTACCAGCATTAAGGACTGAGCAGTGCTGGCAGACAACCTGTCTACGACTGTTGCCAGTCGTCTAATTTTAACATCATTAAGGATTAATCCCAAAAGAGGGAACACAGCTCCAAAGACATCTCCAACCATTTCTACACCTCCTACATCTCTCCTTCCCCTCGATGATGTCTTGCCCTCGATGATCTCTAAGTCTTGGGCATGATATATTTTAGGGAAGATAATTGCCAAGTAACATGATCCATACCAGTTGTCAGGTAGTCTTACGTAGGCATTTCTCCCACATACAAAATATACATTTGGAATCGCTTGCATTCCCTTCAGGAAGTCCTTAGTATAGTACTCTAAATTGAAAGCATGTTCACAGCTAACTTCTCCCACGTATACATTTTCATAATACGTTTTGGCTCTATGAAGACATAACTTTCGTCTCTGCGTTCTATCTAAAGCTATTGGACCACTACTACCCTTTCTCTTGTGTGCCTTTTCTTCCTCGGTCCAATCTGTTTTCCATTGTCCTGATTTTTTCAAAATCTTTTGTCTCCTATTTCGATCATCCACCTGCCCTATGAACTTTTTCTCGATTTCTGACACCTTGCATGTCAGGTTATTTCTACGGGCATGTGAAGTATCTAAGGTAATCCAAGGAATGAAAAACTTTGCCAACCTGTCTTCACTCTTCCAGTAGTCCCATTTATTCATTTGTTTATAATTTGGGACTTCTGGTAACACTGCATCGTAATTGGAGAAATAGTATTCAAAACTATCTCTCCCATAAAATATACTAAGCAATAAGCTACATGTAATGCCATATGTCAGCGGGAGGTGATGATATCGAATGCCTTCATCTACAGACGCCGGCAACTGCATGCAGACGTAACAGTCCTTGACCTCCATGGCATCCACGTATTCATATAATAGTTTAGCATAAGCATTTGACCTAAAGTCACCTTGGGACTCATCTACGTGTAACCTGCGGGCTTCTGCAGCTAATAACGCTTTTCCTTGTGTGTTTTCCCCTTTCTTACCAGCAACGGTGGGTGTAAGCGCCTCTACAGATTTCACATCAGTTACCTTTGCCTCTTCCTCACGTCCCTTTACATAAGAGACTGTTACTACTAAAGCTATTAATATTATCACTCCTACTATTAGTGTACCTATTATACATTTCGCTCTGCGGTTCTGGGTGCCGTCCTCCATTTCGTCAGACTGTATGGCTCTCTTGTATCTTGGCACAAAGTTCTTTTCCTTTCGTTCCTTTACAGTCTCTCTTACTCCTTTTGTCCTTAGAACCATACAACTGGAAGCTGACAACCTTCTTCGCAAAAGTTCTTTATAGTTCAATACAGACAACCCTAGCCCTTCTCCAGTAACTCAAGGGAAGGTCCCCAAGATTCTCTGCTTCCTGGGCGCTAGGTAATCTTCTTTTCTTCTCGCTTATTTACAAAGTCTTTTAAGCATCTACTATCAGGCGGTCGCCTGCAGCTTCGACAGCAAAGTTCAATATTTCCATACGAAGATTGTGCTCTTCTTGGGCTGATATCTTTGTACCAAAATCGGGGAATTGCAATTCTGTGAGAAACATGTGCTTTAACTTGCTGAGGCGGGGAGGTCGGGGAACCATGAATGTCAGTGACCCTTCTTGTTCGACTCCGGGTACTAACAGTCGTATTTCCACTGTTACGATGGGCTCAGAACTGGACACCACCACCGCTCGGATCCTCCCTGTCACTGGTTTCGAAGCCATCTGTCGCCAGATATGTCCACTCAGGGGTGGAGTATCTTCTGCTAGGTACACGCACTCTTCTTGACCTCCTCAAGACCGGTGCTTCAGCGCCCTGAGCACCTTCTTCCGGGTCTGAATCTTCTGATATCGGAGGAAGGGTTCTCTCTGGAGTTGACCTCAGACTAGAGCTTCTTCTCTGCGGCCAATCCGCTTCTCCACGCACCCTTCTACTCCTTCTCCTTCTCGTCTGTTCACGCTCTCTGTCAGACCTGTCAGTGTCTGACTCGTACTCCCAGCTACTTTCTCCTTCAGTAGCGTCGTCTGTTTCGCTGCTGTACTGACCGTCCTCAGCTTGGTCAGACTCGTTCCTCGCTTCCGCTGGCACCTCTACAGCTTGGCTAGCCCCCTCTATGGCTTCTCGGTCCGCAGCTGGACGTCTATCCGAGAGAGGAGCTGTGTCTTCCAGAGGTGCTGGTACTCTCCGCGTGTGCGACGCGTGGATCCAGTTGGGCAGGCCTCCCACCTTCACTGCCGTGTTCGTGATCAGGATGATCTGGAAGGGCCCACGCCAACGAACATCCAAGCAGCTTCTTCTCACGTGTTTTTTCACCAGGACCCAGTCCCCAGGAAGCAAGTCATGACACGGGTCCTGGCACGATGGTACCTCGGCAGCCTGCACCTGAAGGGACACAGAATGAATGGCGTCAGACAGCCCCTTACAATAGTCCAGGATCATATCATCTGTGATGCTAATCAGTGCAGTAGTTGGGACAGAAGGTAACCTCATTGCTCTTCCCATCAATACCTCATGAGGAGACAAACCAGTTCTCCTATCCGGGGTACTACGGAGGCTCATAAGGACCAATGGCAACGCATCAGGCCAACTCAAGGATGTTGATGAACACACCTTTGCAATTCTGGCCTTGATGGTGCCATTTATTTGCTCCACAATTCCTGAAGCCTCTGGTCGATAACTGCAATGTAGTTTCTGATCTATGTTCAAAGCTGCACAAATCATTTTCACAAGCGAGCTGTTGAAATGCGTTCCCCTATCTGATTCCAAAGAGGCCGGCACCCGAAGCGCGGGATAAGCTCCCTAAGCAGTAACTTGGCTACTGTGAGGGTGTCGCACCTACGTGTAGGGTATGCCTCAACCCATCTGGAGAAAACGCAAACAACCACCAGGATATAACGGAGGCGGCTGCACCTTGGCATTTCAATAAAATCTATCTGCATTCGATTGAATGGACCTCCTGACCTCCCAATGTGGCTCAGTGCAACTGGTGTCTTTTTCCCTACATTCAACTGCTGACACGTCACACAACGCTGGCACACTGCTTCGGCTGCTACTCTGAACTTAGGGTTGTACCAGGTCTGTCTAAACACTCTCAGCATAGCATCTCTTCCTAAGTGGACGGGACCATGTATGTGTCTGGCCATTGGGCTCACCATCTCATTGGGCAACACTGCTCTGCCATCTGCTGAAACCCAGAAATGGGCCTCACCCATCACACATCCTGCCTTTTGCCATGTTTCTTTTTCACAATCAGGAGCATTTTCTTGCATGTCTTTTAGTTCGTCCCAAGTATCAACAGTTTCTAATATCATGGCTAATTCGGTCCTTACATTTATTCCACCCACTTCCACCTCTGTGAAAGAGTACCCTGTTTCTGCGCAATACCGCGCGACTTCGTCGGCATATCTATTGCCTTGTGACACGAAGTCCATATTTCTGGTATGTGCGGTGCACTTCACAACTGCGATACCTGCTGGACATTGCAACGCCTCTAACAACAGGCGCACAAACTCTCCATTGCGAATGGGAGAGCCTGAAGAGGTCATGAAACCTCTTTGAGACCACAACTGCCCGTAATCATGAACTACCCCGTAACCATATTGACTGTCAGTGTATATGGTGACTCGGATTTGATTGCTTGCCAGGCAGGCACGTGTCAGGGCAATAATCTCGGCTACCTGAGCGGAGTGTACTCCTTCCAGGCATCCAGCTTCCACTACTCCAGTAATTGTGCAAACAGCGTAAGCTGCTCTCAACTGCCCAACTTCGTCTCTTACACATGAGCCATCGACAAAGAAAATTTCATCTGGGTCAGTCAGTGGCTCATCTACGATGTCGGGTCTTGGTTTGGTGCATAGTTCAGTCACATCGAGGCAGTCAAGGTCTGCACATTCATCATCATCCCCAATATCGTTTGGAAGTGGCATCAAGGTAGCAGGATTTAAAACAGAGCATCTCCTGAGGGTCACGTTCTCTGCAGCAAGAATGACTTGCTCATAGCGCGTGAGCCTGCTGTTCGTCAGATGCTGTGTTTTGGTCCTGGTCATCAACAATTCAACAGAGTGGGGCACATGCACCTCTAACGGGTGCCCCATGACTATATTTTCACACCTCTCAATGCTGACACCTGTTGCGGCAACGGATTTGAGACATCCGGGCAACGCTGCGGCTACTGGGTCTAAAGTAGCCGAGAAATAAGCGACTGGTCTACGGGCATTCCCATGAATTTGGACTAACACAGACAGCGCGCAACCCTCTCTCTCACAACAGTAGAGCAAGAATGGTTTATCGTAATCTGGCATTCCCAGAGCCGGAGCACGACACAAGTCCTCTCTCAGCTGCAGGAACGCCATCAAACAGTCTTTGTCCCATGGTACCGGATCGCTCACCTCCTTGTGCGTCAGTTTTTGCAAGGGCTTTGCTTTCAGTGAAAAGTTTGCAATCCACTGTCGGCAATATCCCACCATTCCTAGGAACATCCTGACTTCTCTCTGTGTTTTAGGCGCATTCATCTTCATGATGGCCTCTATCCTGTCTGGTGACACCTTTCGTTTTCCTTTCTCAATTCCGTGTCCCAAGTACTGCACCTCTGTCAGGCAGTACTGCAATTTTCCCGGGGACACCTTATGCCCATTCTCAGCTAGGTGATTTAACAAAGCAATAGAGTCTTCCCTGCAAGCTTCCTCTGTTTCTGACGCCACAAGGAGACGTCTATGTACTGGACCAGAACTGACCTCTGGGGCAGCACTAGACTTTCAAGATTTTTCTTTAGAAGCTGGTTGAAGATCGATGGGCTCTCTGTATACCCCTGAGGAATACGACACCATGTTAGGACGCGACCTTCCAGCTTAAATGCGAAAAGAAAATGGCTTTCTTCGTCCAGAGGGATCGAGAAGAAAGCCTGACAAAGATCAATTACAGTGAACCATTCTGCTTGGAACGGTATCTGAAACAGTATCACGGATGGATTCGGTACCACTGGACAACACGAAACGACTATGTTATTAATCTTTCTGAGGTCCTGCACTATCCGGAATTTCCCATTTGGTTTCTGCAAACCCATAATCGGGGAGTTACATGGGCTACCCACGATTTCCTTCAGTATTCCCTGCTTAATCATGGATTCGATCACGGGTTTGATGCCTGCAATCGTTTCTGGAGTCAATTTATATTGAGGTGTTCTTGGAAACTCAGCATGCGGTTTCACTACAATTTTCACTGGGTCCACCCCTTTCACCAACCCAATCTCTTCCCCAGTGAAATCCCACACTTCTGGAGCAACGGTCTCTCTCAGATCCCAGGGGAGCTCGTCTACTGTCAGAGTGGGATACAATTCCACACATATTCTGGAATTTGCGACTTTAAAGTCAGCATCATCGTCATTAGTCAATACCTCCACGCCCTGTGGTGTGCAGTATATGGTGCAATTTAACTTGCACAAAAGGTCTCTTCCTAGCAGACATACAGGACTAGAATCGCAAACCACAAACTGATGCTCATCACTGTACTTCCCTATTTTCACCTGCACGGGTTCAGTCAGAGGACTGGTCATTCTCCTGTTAGCGACCCCCACCACTTGTATGGTCTCTCCAGACATGGGCAGGCCTGGAACTGCGGCTGATCTGATCGTGGATCGGGTGGCTCCTGTGTCCACTAGAAATGTCGTGGGGAACCCTGCCACTTCGGCCTCAACATAGGGTCCCCTCTGGTCTACCTCCAGAGCTGCCCCGAGGGTGCAGTCATCCCTTTCTACCCTCTGTCCAGTTAGTGGGTCCACATAATAGCATTCCTCTCCCCCGACAAACAGTGGCATCTGTCTATAGGTCTTACCCATAGTCCCTACTCTGGGTGGCTGCGGGAACTGAGCTCGGGGAGGTGGGCCCCCCCCTTTGAGCACCTTTCCCTGGTATTGCGTTACCCCTCTTGTAGGCGCACTCTGGGTCTCTTCCTCTTCTACCTCTTGGTCTCCTATCTCAACATTATAGGGACACTCGCGTTTCCAATGCCCCACCTCGTTACACTGGTGGCACCTAGTTGTTTTCTTTAAGGCAGCTATATCTATCCTGGGTCTAAAGGTGGAGTTCTCCTCATTGCCCTTGTTCTGACTGTACTGTTTCTTTCCTCCAGTACCTGTTCCTGGTTGCTGTTGCTGCTGTCCCCCCTTCCCTGCTGCCTGCATCTGTACCACCATCAGTTTCTCCTTTAGTTTCTTAGCCTTGGAGTCTATCTCATCACAGCAGTACCTGGCATACCTCAGTATTTCGTCTAGGGGTTTATTTTGCCAACAAATCAAGTGTTGCTGTATCATTAAACTAATATCCGGTCTCAGGCCCAAGACGAACTTGGACACAAATTGCCCTATGTCCTTCGGATCCATGACATCCAGACCGCTATACTGTTTAAACGCCTTCAGCAATCTCTCATAGTATTCGTGAACTGTCTCTTTGGGTTCCTGTCTTGTTCGGTCAATTTTTACCCAATCTATGTCTTGCATTGGCACTTTATCTTTCAGCCAAGTCATTACTCTCTCGAACTTTGCCATCACACTCTCGGACGGCCCATTAGTCTTAGCATCTCTCTCGGGCTCTATGGTGGGCCACTCAGCGCTAACCTTGCATGCGGTCCACAAATCCCCTGGCACTACTATGTCAAACAGCGTGTTCAAATCTATCCATAGGACCTTTGAGATTTTTACGAATCTCTCAACTTGCTTATACCACTCCACTGGGTTTTCCCGCAGTTTGGGGAAAGAGGTGGTAAAAGCAGCTAAATCCCCCCTACTCCAAGGGACGTGGACATAGGTCCCATTTGCGACTTCCCTCAAAGGGTATGTCTCTACTCCCTGCTGTCCTCCTGGTGTCATACCAAGTGTGCTTCTCCTGACGGTCCCTCTCTTGGACCACCTCTCTTCCCACTTATCTAGGGCCCTCCATGTCCTTATTCCAGTGATCAGCTCCCTTATGTGTGTTTTCAATCCGATGGTTCTCCTCTCATCTAGATCTCGGTCTGAGTAATGTAGCCTGTGGTTGCCCTGTAATGCTTTGGTTCTTGACAGGTCCACCATATATTTGCCTGCTAGTTCTACCAATTTCTCATGGATTGCCCTCGCCTTTCGAGTTACGTCCTTTGCCATGAACAGAATTTCATCCTGCTCATACATGTCCATTCTTTCTAAGGGCAGGGTACCGTCTACCATGTCATCCAGATCCGACTTTAAGCTGGAGACATCGAGCCTTTTGGCTTTTATTTCTGCTCGCAATAACTCCTTCGAGGGAGGTTCACAGGTTTCTCTCCCATCCCAACTCCGGGCCCTACGTTTGGGTTCGGGAGAGTTGGGGAGTGCTCTCTCTTGTTCCCATCTCTCCAGGTCCCATGCTCGGCCATCCGATCTTGGAAGGTGATGGAACACGGGCCTGTTACCCCCTATCTTACTTTGTCCATCCTCTCCTCTCTTTTCACAGTAGGCCTCTCTGCTATTCTCCCTTCGGTCTCCATTCTCTCTTGGCCTCGTATCACTCAGTATCTGATACGATCCTTCCTGGTTTCCCATATTCCCTGGACTGCACTCATGTCCGTCGTCACAGGGACTGTGGTGCGACCTCTCGCAACTCCCACTCTGTTCTCTGTTGCCTGGCACGCAGTGGATACACTTAAAGCTGTCTCTGTACTCCCGAGCCCTTCTGTCTTCATCACTACGTATTGGGCGAGACACCCCCCCGCTTCCTGGGCCCTCGTTTTCCAGGTCTGATCTACCTCCACTCCGGGCCCAATGGGTGACTCCCCTCCTGTCCTTCTTCCTCCCGTCCCACTCCGGACTGCTCTCAGCCCCGCAGTGAGTCCGGGCTCTGCTGTCCTGACTTTCCCTTTCAGCTTCCGCAGCTATGATGTTCTTGTGAGCCTCTACTGCCTCATCCCACTTCTTCATGTACTCATTTAACTCCTGAAAGGATTTCCGTCCTGATCCCCTCATATCCTCTGGCCATCTAATGTCCCCCAGATCCCCTGCGGTGTGTACTGGGGTGCTCCACTCTCTTGGTATCGGCAACTGGCTTGGGGAGTTGATCGTATCATTCCTCCTTGCCATCTCTGCTCTTTCTCTGTCCCTCCGTACCCGTTCTTCCCCTCTAGCCCTGTCTGGGTCATATATCGATACTATAGGACCTATGGTAACAGGTACCTGTAGTGCATCGGGTAATGCGTAGGATGTGGCACACTCCGTCTCTGGCGGCCTTTGCACCACAAACCTCCCAACTACCTGTTGCACCTGGCTAGACTGGGACAGTTCTTTCTTTGCAGCGGGATCCCAATCGGGACTGGGAAGCGGCCCATGCTCTCCTGCATTGCCCCCCCCCTTTCTCTCTATTCTCGACATCTCCCCCTGTTCTGTTATACAGAGGTGGCCTGTCTGTCAATAATCTGTTTATCAGGCTGTCCTCTGTCTCGCTCTCGTCATCCTCTTCTAGGGGGCTTTTGTTCCCGGGCATCTCTAACACTGGATATAATTTATTTACTTCCATGTTATGCACCCTCCATCTTTTAGCATCCACATCCCACTTGGCATCCTGTACTGCCCTTACCGAACGTTTCACTCTTTCTTGCCGTCTGTTCATGTTCTTTTCATGCGCTGCCCTAATCCATGCATTAAGGGCTTCAAACTGGGTTGGTCTAGGCAAGGGTCTCGTAGAGGTCATAATTGCTTTTAATCTGTGTAGCACCTCTAATCTGAACGTCCCGTACTTCGGGAACGTGAGTTCCTCATTTCCGTCTGTAATCTTACTCCACTCTGAGATCCACAGAATCGTGTGCAGCCCAACATTTGACCCCATATAACGAGCCGGTGTACCCTCCGGCGGGGCTTCTTCCCCTTCATACGATCCCCTGCGCTCTCTTTTAAACAGCGCTCTTAACCATTTAAAACACTTCATAATTATGCGCAAAATTTCCAGCTTGAATACTCTGTTTACTTCCTGATGACAATCCACCAATCCTAGCGCGGCTTTGCTAGCTGGCCTATCGCAGCGCGGTCTTTCACCGGCCGGCCAATCCCAGCGCGGCTTTGCTAGCTGGCCTATCGCAGCGCGGTCTTTCACCGGCCGGCCAATCCCAGCGCGGCACTTTCTGACGTCACTAGTCTCCGCTTCGCAGCAGCACCCCTCCTTTCTCAGCTCTCCTCGCGGTCATGCATGCGTCCCATTCATACTCTGAAAAATGACTACTTCCGACCAAGCGGTCACTTCCCTCGACTGTACGTCCACAGTCTATCTGTAATTGTCAACACAACTGACGAGATGTCTATCGTCCCTCTGATAGGTTCTTTACACACACACAGTAACTTCCGACCAGCGTCCGTTACTCACGCACTCACTCTTACGTTCCCCCTATCTCGGTCTTCCGGGTGATCAATGGTACCTTATGACCCCCTTCACTCTAGTTAACAATTACTCTGGGTGTCCGATACACCCGAACCACTTAAGCTCTCCTTGAACTTAAGATTTCCACCGGTTGTGCGCGCTCACAACCTGTTCCACAGTCACTCTACAGGCATTCAACTCCGCCAGACATTACAACATAGATACAATACAAAACACCGCAATCTTAACACGCATGACCCTTTATACTCACTCTCGACCGATACTGCTGCTTTTCTGTCTCACGTCATCCGGTCCTTCTTCGGCGGGCGGTTCTTCCGATCATCGATCTCTAGGGGCCTTGGGGTAATCTAACCTGGCCTAGATCACCTTCCTCAAGAAGGCAACCATCCTCTATAGCTACCAACTGGAAGGGCGAGATTTTGATCGATATCTTATCACTATTGATCTAAAACCCCGATCTGGTCGACTGAACCTTTATTGCCTGTCATTGAGGGAAGAAAGTGCATCTCTTACCAAGTTAGTTCACCCAATAAAGGACTCCGCTTCAAAGGATCACAAACAACTTCTAGCTTTCAAAGATTTATTATAAAGTCAAGATAAGTTGCAGGTACAAGCATCTCAAAATGAGATTCACAAGATACACGGGCCCAACTACATACATGTGCTCTCTGAAAGCCCTCAGACGAGCAACGGAAACTACAAGCACCAGTTCTAAAAATAATAGGGCTATTAGCATAGACACATATTGAGATCTCTCAGTCATTTACAGCCGGAGAGAAAATACAGGTTAGGCTGTCCCTACCCTGATCTAGATGGTATCCCTACTTAACCAGGTCCCTACCTAACAAAAGGTGTCAGCAGTGAATGACCCCCAAGGGAAGTCACCCACTCTCAGTCTCTTGGTGAAAACCTATAGTTCTCCAATCATGACCCCTCTCTGCCTACCCATCCGCTCTCTTAAGGGTCCTCAGGCTTCTGCTCTAACTCCACCCAGGGGTGCTGTCCCTAATACAAAAATACAACAACATTTAGGACGCCCCTCGTGAGACGCCCCTCACGTGGTGTAGCTTCTGGCTTTTTCCATGATGAGGCCTTGTGGTTAGAGTCGACCTTGCTTCTCAGACTCTTCTCCGGCCCGCTGATACCCCTTAAACATTCCGGAACCCTCCTCCATGTCTGGTCCGTCTCTTGAACAAACTTCTATTCATATTTATTTATAATTGAATACCCCCTTTTCTCTTACAGACAGACATTTGCAGCCAAATCCCAATTCTCATAGTCTTCCAACCGCGTTGCAACATTCCCCGGCCCAGACTAATATGTGTAAATCAACGTTAAAGCCTTCCAGCCCTACAACATTTTTATAGTATTCAACTTCTTCTTTAATTATTAGCATGTTAATACTCTTATTCTATTTATTCGGTAAACACATCTATAAATCATGGCCTACTCATTATTACTAAACACTAGTGCAATCCATGTTGTGAAATTGAACCACCTTCCCCCTCCCTTCTAGCTCTGGCCCTGAGGCCTACCACGTTTCAGCGTTTCCGTATGCCATCTTACATTTTAGCAGCTACACAACATGGATTTCAGGAATAATCACGTCTAATTAAATCATTTTGTTTCACACATTTCTGTATTAGTTCCACTTCTACTTAAATCTCTATATTAACTACACATTTCAGAATATAACTGTAGGTACTATCAGCACTCATGGCATTTCTCTTCATGACTTGTGCTTACTACGTGTAAGTGTGACGCACTTCTACATTTAGGTCAGTTTGCGCTCTCCCATAGCACTTCAGTGAAACACAACACAAGAAAAATCTCACACCACTTTAGAGAAATAGAGTACGTTGTTACAAATATAACAATAACAAAAATACAAAAATACAATCAGTAGGACTAGAGATAGGCAATTTTAAGGATTTAGGTGAAAATAGCCCCTAAAAGCACAAAGCGCCAAGTGCAGTTATCTGGTCTCGATGGACTGCAAGAAAGTCACAAGATTGGGGCGATGGAGCATGGGCCAGCTACAAGGACCCAGGTGGTCCTGCTGAATTATAGTATCTTATATCCTGGTTGGTAGAGATGAGAAGTCCAAGGTCAAGTTTACTCTATGTAGCAGTTGTTCCTAGGAGCTGCAAGGCACACATGTGAGCTCCAGCATCATTGTCAAGGATGCCATTGATGAGGGGCTTGTGATGCGAAGTCCTGTGTCGAAGATGCATCGTGCACCTCCTGGTTCTGAAGAAGCTGCGTGCCTAGTAATGTGGGGTCCTGAGTCATTGTTGAGGATGCAGTTGATGAGGGGCTTACGATGTGAAGGCCCGTGTCGAGGATGTGTCACGCAGTGGCAGTTCTTGGCATGCTGCAAGTGGCGATGCGGAGTCCTGCATGGGGATGCTCCACACAGCAGTCCCAATGCGGAGTTTGGTGAGATGATGCATCTCTCAGCAGCTCTGATGCAATGTTTTTTTGGGACTCAATGTGTCTCGATGTGTTGGTTCTGCTGGGCTACAATTGGGCAGGGAGAGCACCTCTAGGCCCACATTAAAGGGTCCAGGACTGAGGGGGTACCACTTGAGAGGGCAGGACTCACAGCTGGCAGAGTGAAGGGTCTGGGTTCAAGATGGAGGAAGTCTATTCTGTGCCCGAGACTTCTGATTTGGAGGCCTGCCAACTAGCCCTTGGGGTCACTCTGGTGGTCCTGGGTTCAAGGTGCAGATCCAGTCCTTCTCACTCAGGCAGTAGAGTAACAGGGCAGCAAGGCAGCACAGTAGTCTTTCTTTTGAGTCTTCCAAGATGTGTACTGAAGATTTTGGGATCTGAGGTCTGGTGCCCTCTTTGAAGTAGGAGAAGTCCCTAGAGGGTTCCACCCCCTTAGGTGTGAGGCATCCCCTTCCTCTCTGCCCGAGCCCCAGCTTGTCTGACACAAAATACTAGTGATAAACCCTTTGTGACTGTGCTCAGGCAGAGCCTTTGTGATTTGGTAGCTGATAGCCCCTCCCGCTTGTTAACTCAGAGTGGCCCATGCTGCCAACACCTAAATTCCCTGTGTCTCACTGTCTGGTGGAAATCCACAAAGACCAACTGCCAGCTACACCTAGTCAAGTAACCCAGGACAAACTGCAGGCACCAAATGGTTAGGACATGAAAATACCAACTTTCTAAAAGTGCCACTTTCAGAATAGTGATTACAAATCTGGTGGTAGAATTTGGGGTAAATGACGCAAGGAAGTGTGGTTCCTCATGCGAAGGGACTGGGGCCCACTCGTCAGTATGGTAGGTCTTGATGAAATGCCACTGACCCTCCTGGCATCAAGACATGAAACATGTTGACCACAATCAACACACACTGAAGCTATCACAGTACATTATTACCCATGACAGCTCCCTAATTTGTATTGTGCCAAGACAACCACTACCCTATAAAAAAATCCTTCTGGGGTCCCTTAGACTCTTTTCACCACCTTTCCACCACCCTACACCCACACCCCTTCACCTGCAAGTATCATACAGCTTTAAGATCAAAAGATCCCTGACAAAGAGCACCCACTGTGGGGCCCTTTGAACATTGCATCACAGGCCCAATGGAGAATGCCCTATGATGAAGCATGACACCCCACCGGGTGTATGAGGGCACATTGATCTGACCACTCAGATCCCCCCAACTGGGATCCTTCTGACTGGACCAATAAGTCCACCTGTAAGGGTCCTTCCCCCCCTTCGCCTGAGGAACTGCAACTCCTTGGCTCATTTACTGATCTCAGAGAAGCATGAGTGCTGGACCTCTTTAAATAACTTCTCTTCGTCACCCCCTCGATTATCTGTTAGAAATTGGGGGCCTGATGTATCAATATTAGGAATAGAAATGACTTAATTGCAATTCTCAGCAAATCACAATTAGGAAATGACTATTCCTAACATATGAAACTGATAGAATTTCATTTAGCGATTCCTAGTGAGTCGCATATCGCCCTGTCTTAATGAAGTAGTTTAAAATTTGCGACACATCAGAGATCGCTAAAATCACAGGGATGGTGGCATGCTGAGGTCAGCAGACCACCATGTCTGTGATTGCTTCTACATTAAGCAATGCTTTTTTTAAATGCAGCCAATTTTCCTTAAAGGAAAACTGGATGCTTTCAAAAAATAAAATTAAACGTTTTCTCTTCTTTTCTTAAGAGTGGGCAGTGGCCCGTGGGACCACTGCCTGCTCTTACAAAATGTTTTCACAAACATTGACAAAGGGGATGGGGACCTGGAGGAACCCTTCTCATTTGCGAAAGGGTTACCACCAACTTGAAGTAGGTGGTCATATGCAAATGTTTAGCAACTGGATTTTGGCCAGAAAACATTCTTACAAACCACTGGCATTCGGTATTAGGAAGGGATGCCCTGAACAAGCCCGTTCCTAATACCGAATTGGTATGTTTTCACAATTCCAAAGTCCGATTTGGTAACATGCTACCAAAATGCATTTTTCTGGTTGCAAATGGCCCAATTCTGATAATCTGGCTGTTTGTGCAAGGAAAAATACTTGATAGATCTGGTCCGATGTCTATGGTTGGCAAAAGTATGCACCCTGTCCAAGTAGGGACCACAATCCTATTCATTACTAGCTAGATACACAGTAAAAGACAACCTGTGCTCACACTCTGGTAGCTTAGCACAGAGCAAGCAAGCTTATCTATAGAGGCAGTGTGTAAAGAATTTGTCCAACACACACAGTAAGACAATGGAAAACACCACAAAAATAATCCACACAGGTTTAGAAAAAAAGAGAATATTTTATGGGAAGATCAACACCAAAAAGGCAAAAATCCAATCAGTAGAACCAGAGTAATGAATTGTGAAAGAATAAACCAAAAATCATGCTTAGAAGTCAAGAGCGCTAAAAGGTTAATTGAGGTCACACTAGACAGGGGAAAATAAAAATGTTCAGGCCGACTACAGGGGAGGGCAGCCCGTCTACAGGACAAAGTACCTAGGATGGAGCAAGTGTTAAGGTCAAAGAGCTGAGGTGGTTCTCGCATTGTCATCGATCCCATGGTGGAGGCGAAGGGTGGGTGCTGATCTTCGCAGTCAATAAAGTCTTTGTCGACGAGCCACTTTATGATGCAAGTGCTGCATCCTCGTCAAGCCATGAAGTCCGTCGTCGCACACTTTCCGTGGCAATGTCATCAATGGGCTCCTGCTTCAGTGTCAAAGTGCAATGCGTCAGTTCCGATCAGCGTAAAGTCGTCACTGCATCGATTTTGAAGCAAAGCCCAAGGCAGCAGGGCAGCTCAGCAAAGCAGAGAAGCAGTTCCTCCAGAACAGTCAGTAAAGCAGAGTAACAATCCTTGTAGCACAGCAGTCGTTACTGCTGGCAGAGTTCTTCACAGGTCCAGTAGTGCACTGTCTTGTTAGGGTTAGAGCCCCAGTACTTATACCCAGTTGTGCCTTTGAAGCAGGGTGACTTCAAATCAAGCCCTTAAAGTGCACTGATCCCCTTTCATACCAACGTCATCTGTCAGGCTGTCTGTGTGGAGTAATCAACCCTTTGTGTGGGACATAGGACACTGCCTATGAAGGAGCAAGTGTTAAGTTCCCCTCCTTCTACCTGCCCTGAGTTCGGAATGTTGATGAATGTGTATGAGTTCTCTGTCACATCCACCCTTACTTTACTTAGTGCTGTCTAGATAAAATGCACAAGTGAAGCTGTTACCCACATCAGAGGTGTATTAGAGATAGGCAGCAAGGTAAACAGAGCAGTAAGAGCAGAGAAATGTCCACTTTCGAAAATTCGCATTTCTAAAACAGTCATTGAAAATCCAACTTTACAACTAAAGAGGATTTATCATTACCATTTCAAAGATATGTAACTTGATTTAGCTACTCCTTTCTAATCAAGAATTACAGTTTAAAGTGTTTTAAGGAATTCCCAATGCTAGTCTATGAGAGGAGTAGGCCTCACAGTAATAAAAAACAAATTTAGCTGTCTGTCACTACCAGGACACGTAAAACATAAAAGTACATGTATTACCTTTTAGTTAGACAGCACCCTGCCCTAGGACTACCAAGGACCTACCTAATGGGTGACTTTTGTGCCATGAAAGAGGAGTTTCTTGCATGGCTTGGGATTTTAAATTCCAATTTGAAGTGGCAGTAAATTGCGCACACAGGCCTTGCAACGCTAGGGCTTAGAAAGGTTTGAAAGGCTATGTGTGTGAGAGGCATAGCCAGTGCTGCAGACCCACTAGTAGCATTAAGATTACAGGCCCTGGGTATATGGTATACCACTTTATAAGGGACATATAGGTAAACTAAATTTGCCAATCAGGTATATCCCAATATCACCATCTTTAAGCACGAAGCCTATGCACTTTACCACTGGTCAGCAGTGTTAAAGTGCTCATTTTTCTAAGGCCAACAAAAAGTTATAGCAAAAATTGGAGATAAGAAGCCAAAAGGTTTAGGGGAAGACCAACCTATGGATGACAGGTCTAACATCCGTCTGCATCATAAAAGCAGGCTTTTAATTCCAATTCTTTAGACACTAAACACGTACAGACCACCTGTTCCTAAGTGAAAGTGATAACTTATTAAATGTAATAAGGTAATTCAATCTTATCTTATGTGAGAGGTAGGTCTTGCAGTAATAGTAAGAAACAAAGTTAGGGCATTTTCACTACCAGGACACGTAAAACTTAAAAGTACATGCCAAGTGTTAAAATACACAGCACCCTGCCCTCTGGGCTGCTAAGGGCCTACTGTATGGGTGACTTATACATATTAAAAAGGCCATTTAAGTGGATTGCACAACCAGTGCTACTTGCCAACTCTTTACTAGAGACTTACAAGTAAAATAAATGTGCCAATTGGGTGTAAGCCAAAGTTACCATGTTTCATGGAGAGAGCACAAGCTTTTTAGCACTGGTTAGCAGTGGCAAAGTGTGATAAAGTACACATAGTCCTAAAGGCCAACAAAAACAGGTTCAGAAAATGGGAAGGTGACAGCAAAGTCTGACATGATCCTCCTGCAGCCAAATTCAGTGGAGGCTAATCAATATCTTCATTGGATTCCCTGCTTTGGCCATAAAACATGGATGAAGGCCCTGTTATGCAGGGGCACTTCTCAGTTCTATGTCTCTCTGAACTCAAGTGATGTGGCCCATTCCGCCCCTTGGATAATTCCTCTGTCCCCAACCCAAAGAAAATTCTGCCCATAACGAGAACAACCAACAGAAGCCACTGGCAACAGCCAGTGTTAAGAGCCAGGCCCTGATGAGCCAGGGTTCTCTGAACTCTACGGTTTCTCAGAGTGGGGGTCAGCTGCCCAGGGTGTTAGGCACCCTTCATTCACTCTCCTTCCCACTAATCCAGGGGTGGTATCCTGAGATTAGCCTTTCAGCCTAGGGTCTGTACCCCAGTGCTGAACAGGGAAAGAGGTGAGAGCGTCCTCCTCCAGCCCACCACTTGGGCCTCTGCACCCTCTATTTGGGAGTGGTACCTCCCAGAAATATGAGCTTTCTGTGTGACTGGGCAGTTGCCCAGCCCCTCAGCTCTCCTAACACCTGTGGCAACTCCATCCCCAGAATGCAGTCAATAGGTATCTGGAGACTAAATATTACCCTCTCTGGGTCGCCTCACCAAGTCCAACAGAAAGTATTGAGCATACCGTTCTGGCTGTAATGCATGCAGGTGCAAAGAAAGATTTGTGCAAAGTCCAAAATGATTCTATATACAAGAACCTTCTGATTTCTACCTATGCAGATTTTAACATTATTAATGATTTGGGTGTAATGCACAAATGCCTTGCTATCAGCTGGTGTAAATTACTCTTGGTGCACTCATGAATTACTTCATGAATGGAGTGACTTGTGTCCATGTGTTTAGTAAAATACTAAACATTTCCTGTTAGCGAAGGAGTTTTTTTTTACCAGGGGTGGATGCTAAATTTAGTTAACAGGCAACATTAGGGATTATAGCAGATCTAACTCTAAGAGTGGAATATAACTGAAGACTTCCCCAAAACCACTCCATGAAATAGTAGGTTATTTAACACTACTAAAGCTAACAGAATCCAAAATGGTCCATATCAGTAGCCGCATCCTGGCCAGTGCTTTAAATGGTCCGGTACTGTCCGGTACTGAGTACCGGCACTTTTTTATTTTGTGAGGGAGAGTACCGGCACTTCTCAAGGGAATCGTAATACTTTTAATTGGAGAATACCGGCACTTCTCAGAAACAAGCAGGTACTCTGGTACAGAGTACCTGCACTTCTATTTTTCCATTTCAAGCACTGACCCTGACTTAGCATTTGATATCTCTCAGACACGTGTGCTACCACTAACATTATTCCACAAAATCAGAGTCAGAAAGAGTTTTATTACCCAATGAGAAACTTCCAAACAAAATACTAGGTGACTTCACAGAAAGTCGCTTAAAATTGCAAACGTATATACTGGATTACGATTCACAGAAGCACGCACCTTTAGGGAAACTCGGTTGCTAGGTTCCATCCCCCATGTGACCTGTAAATGATGCCTTTACCGTGCCACATAAAACCTGCAAAGCATTTCTTAGAAGGATCTGGGGAAGGGTGCAAAAACATTGATCCCTTAATTCATGTGGAGATATAGGGACAAGAATCGAAAGTGTGACTCTTGGCATCCTTTAACTGACACTACTGCAATCAACCATCCTTGATGACAGCCAAACTGTATATAAAACAAGCATTTGCAATGTAATAGGTCTTGCATTTACGAGAGTTTGAGCTATTGGCATTGTGAATGACAATGTATTTTATTTATGTATTGTTTTTAAAACCGATAAATAAAAGGCATTCTCATTTATAATGCCAATAGCTTAAACTCTGCAAATGCGACCCATTGCATTGCAAATGCGTGCTATAATTTTTTTTTTAATTGTTAGGAGAGAGCCTGTCCTGTCTGCAACAGCAGGCAGGACAAAGCTATTTGAGAAAATAGTGTTCAGAGGCTTTAAATAAAGCCTACCGAGCAACAACACATGTAATGGGCGGTGTCACCATGAGAGGTTAGAAAATGAGACAAGGCGGTACTAAGGAAGTACTCCTAAGCCTTTTGACCAAGGAACAGCCACAGTTTACAGTGGACAATGACATAAGTCAATGCAAAATGTGGGCAGAGACTGGGTGGAATTTCAAGTCCCTACCTCAAAACAGCATGCCTTGCAGAGCAGCGCATGCACTGCTCAGGCTCAACCTAAAAGTACAATACGGCATCACACCTAATGCATTTTTAGGTCGAGTCTGGGCAGCGCATGCGCTGCTCTGCAAGCCATGCTGTATTAGAGTATGACCTTGAAGCTCCACCCACTCTCCGCCCATATTTCCCATTTGCCTGTGTCATTGTTCTTTTGTAAATGGTGGCTTCTGATTCAGTAATCGGCTTGTTACTCCCTCCTTAGGACCTCCTTGTCTTCATTTGTAACCTCCCGTGAGGACTAGACCTTTAAATGGTGGTGTTACGAGGTTTGTTTTATCTCCATGTGTGAGCACTATTTTCTTTAATGATTTTCACATATTCCACCCACGACGTGCTTTCCTGATACAGCGCGCACCTCCACACTTTATCACATTGCATCGACGGACGATTCAGGCCTGAGAGAACGCGTCTGTCCAGTTTGCTTTTGTCTAAGCTTTATTTGGAACATTCAGCGCCACGCAGCGCTCAATTATAAAGCATGGCCGGGTGTTTTTTTTTCTTGGTCCCATGCCATAGACAGCAGGCATTGGAGACGTGATGAGGAGAGTAGAAAGCTTTGCCAGCACACACCGGCCGGGTTTGGGTGCACTGATCTCCTCCTCTCATGCCGCCTTTGTCTCCTCAATCAATCAATCAATCAAGAAATTTGTATAGCGCGCTACTCACCCGGAGGGTCTCAAGGCGCTTGGGGGAGGGGGATCCGCTACTGCTCAGATATCCAGGTCTTGAGTTGCTTTCTGAAGGAGAGGTGGTCTTGGGTACGACGGAGGTGGATGGGGAGGGAGTTCTAAGTCTTGGCTGCCAGGTAGGAGAAGGATCTTCCTCCCATGGTGGCTCTTCGAATGCGTGGAACCGCGGCGAGGGCGTGGCTGGTCGATCGTAGTTGGCGGGTGGGAGTGTAGAAGGTCAGGCGGTTGTTGAGGTAGCTGGGGCCCAGGTCGTGGAGAGCCTTGTGTGCGTGGGTGAGAAGACGGAACGTGATTCTCTCAGGTCTCTCAGATGTCCGGAGATGTGGCTGTGTCGGGGGATGTCCTCATACTCTTTTTTTCCCGAAGTTCTATATAGCGAGACTTGACCCAAAATCCGGTATCAGAGAGCCTTACATGAGCACCAGTTGCATTACATGAGGACACATTCATTTTTGTTAGGCACTGGGATATTAAGTGATTTGCCCAGAATCACAGGATGTTGAGTGTCATTGCCGAGACGCGAACACGGTTCCCCAGATTTGAAGTCCATCGCCCTAACCATTAGGCTACATCCTCTCCCTTGTTCCCACTGCTAGCTTTAACATCAGACATGAAAGGGCACCGGTGTGATGCTGATCCAAAGCCTCCACCTCTCCCCTGTGAAGGCAGGCTGAACAAGTGAAATTTGAACAAAGCTGCTGCAGCTGAAGTGAGTCACCGATACACAAGGCATATAACTGACTTCCTGTAAAGGGTGTGTTTGTGGGCTCCCCCCCCCCCCCCCCGTTGCTCTTTCTATCCTTTACTTCCCCATGCCCTCCTTGCTCCTGTCCCTACCTGTGCCCTTCCTCTGCTACCTCCTGCTTGCTCCCCCCTTAAAAACAAGTATTTGCAATGCAATAGGTCTCACAATTGCAGGATTTTAAGCTATTGGCATTGTAAATGACAATACCTTTTATTTATGTGTTTGAAATATAGGTCTCTTTAGAGTGCTGAGTAAACAAAAGTATGCGTATAGTTAAAAAAAGGAAGCCGATCCAATCTGGTAAGAATGCAATCTGAGTTTTCAAGTCACCAACAAATTCATTCTGGTATTGTAGTTTGGGCTTCCTTCAGTTTAAATAATCCTACTAACAACTGATAGCAATTATTTGCAGGTGATAAGGCAAGTAGTGGAAGCGTGTTCTATTCACATAAAGCGAGTTGATCACTAGTGAGCCCTGTTCCGGTATATCTCAATCGCAGCCATTTTTTTGCATAGAATTCAGTTGTACCTGACGGCCACTTCAGACGGAATTTTCATTCAGTTCAGAGCACAGCGCATTTATCACAGCTTTTGCATTGTTCGCCTTGTGTGCACCTCGGACAGGAGAGACCCGTCGACAATTGAGAGTATTGTATGTATCTGTGACTGAAAATAATTGTGCGCGGAACGAGGCAGCAAGACAGATGAGCAGTTCGCCTGGCAAACACAGTTTATGGAAAATTACATGGGCGCGTGCATTCATGGTAGACACAATCTCCTGAAAATATTGGGAAGTGAAACAGAAGGCATGCATAAAAGATTTATAATAGAAAATAGCTTCGGCTCGCCGTGCCCACTTTCGTTGCCGCTGAGCTCGGCAGCTGATTGCAGTCTATCTTGTGGAAGAAGATTATAGTGCAGTCCGTCTCTGATAGAAAGGCCCTCGGTGTGACTGAAATAGCAATGGAGAACCGTTCGGCTGCGCCTTCCGACTGAATGTGCCCTGTTTATACGAATGGACTCTGCTCAAACAACGGGGCGCAGCGATCATTTGTGCAGCAGGTGCAGTGGCACTGGGGCCCAGGCTTGAGTGAATCTGTCTGCTCCCCGCATATTGCTATATTTTACTACTCAGAAAAGATGACGGGACATTTTCTTTGCTTTTGTATTGCTACTGGTTTATGCCAACTTTAGTACAAGAATATTCGGGGGGAAATGTAATTTCCATGAAAAGTATGATGGGGCAGATTTACAAGCCCCTTGCGCCTCATTTCTGTTATTTTTAACATGGGAAAAATGACGCAAAAGTGGCGCATGGGTCTTGTAAATCTGCCCCGATATCTTTTGTACGAGCCTTCATCTGAGAAATAGTAATAATGTGCCTTTTGTGGGATATTGACTTTTTCCACGTGCTGCCATAATAATACGTGCTGCCTACCTACTACATATCTGAAGGCCCTTCTTCCACAAACATGAGGATACACACTTGACTGGATGCTCTAAGGGTCAAACAAGCAGCTTCTGTGGGGCTCCACATTTTTCGTCACAGGCCCGTGGCTGTCGTCTGCCCTGTTTGTGTGTAGCCTGTTGGTTATCCGTTCTTACTTCCAGGGGTGATTTCAGTCTCCATTGTTTTGTCCTTTCCATTAGCTTTGTGCAGCATGGCGCAGAACATCTACCTCTCACAGCTGTTGTTCAAAATGTATGTTCGGCCTCTCTCCAGCCTGGTTATCAATGACACCTAGATCATCAGCCGGGGGTTGGACCGGCAACTTGAACAACTGGGGCTGTGTCCAATGGTCTTCCTGTGGGAAAGGTTCTCCTCTGTCTGCTTCCACAATAAAATTCATAGCAGTCCTGGTCGATCTTGTTGAAAGCTACTGAGAATAAGGCGGCTTCCCCTTGCTTCAGCCATCTCGTAGCTTTTTCAGCCTCTGCACCCTCAAGGAGGTTCCTATGTTTTTTCTCTGTATCTTGCATTCTCTGTCGAGTAGCTAATTGCAATTGCCTGTACTCGTCCCCTGTATTTTCAACAAGTCAAGGACTTTGCTATAAGCATAGGGTGTAGAAAATTGGATATCTGGTCGGAGGCCTGGTGGGCTCAATCTCTTGTGTCCTGTCCTGGCCTCTGTCTCAATGCTAAGAATCTAGGCATCATTGTTGATTCATCTCTCTCCCTGGGCTCGCGAATAAATAGAACTGTCGCTACCTGTTTTGGGATGATACAGACTCTCAGGAAGATCTTCTGTTTTCTCTCCCTTTCATCATGGAAACAGGCAGTGGTGGCCCTTGTGGTGTCTGGATTAGACTACTGCAATGCCCTTTACTTAATAATAAACACGGGGCTTTTACATCTGCTCCAATTGATGCAGAATGCTGCTGCTAGGCTGGTGATGGGTCTCCCCAAATTCCATTCAGTCTCAGCAACCATCAGAAGCTTGCACTGGCTCCCGTTGGGGAGTAGAATTGTGTTCAAAGCCTTATGCCTGGTCCACAAGGCTGTCCACAACAGGTGGTCAGAAGGCATTAACAAAATGTTTCAAAGATACCTTCCCAGCAAGGTCTTGAGATCTGCAAGCAAGAACCTGGTAGCTATTCCCAAGGTCAGGAAAGCTAGGTGGGGAGTAAGGCTTTCTCGCAGATAGGGGCCAAGTTATGGAATTCACTTCCCTCCCCAATTGCTACTCTGGAAACTCACTCCTTATTCTGTAAAGCCTTGAAGAGCTGGCTTTAAACCTGTCCTAAAATCTAATCTTTCCGTAGTGCCTTAATGCCCCTGGGCTAAGTTCGCGCTCTACAAAATGTATATTTATTCATTCATTCATTCTGTGAACGTCTCAACAGCCCAGGAATAACTGCATGGAGCATAGATTGGAATTCTAATGCCCATATGTCATGCATAAACCCTGCTATGGTTGACAACTGTATCCTGGCCTATTTATTTATTTATTTATTTATTTAATGTTTTGAATAGCGCGAACATGACCCGTGGGTATCAGAGCGCTTTACATTCAGAGGTAGGTAAACAATTAACAAAGTAGTAAACAGTTTGAAGATAAGAAGATATGAGGTAGGTACTAAGCGGCTATAAGGAGGTGATAACAATATATCTATATACCTTAACGTGAGCGCTATATATTAGGAGGCAGGTCAAGGATTAACGTATATATTATATAATTTAAAGGTAACACACGTGAGGTAGATAATTCTATGGCATTACATAGTTGCGTAAATATATATATAAATTCAAATTAACAAGAGGTAGCAGTAAGGATACAGCTTGGAATCAGTAGTCACGTTGTCCCGAATCATCGTTCATCCTATATCTTTGTTCATGTCGGCTGTTTTTCCTTATAATGATCTTGCTGCTCTAAGTCAGGGCAGCAACAGTTCAAATCTGTGCTCAGTAAACTACACTATGCAAAGTATTTACTCATCATGAGGCTCTTCACTTCTCTCTTAAATGTTACTGTATTTTTAATCTTTCTAATGTTTGGAGGGAGTGAGTTCCAGATTCTGGGGGCTGCTCCTGAGAACGCTCAGTCATAGGTTTTTTCTTCCGGAAGAAGGCTGGCCGCAACAGCAGCTCCTTGGCACTCCTAGCTGGTCTGTTTCCTCCTGATAGTTCAATTTTTCTGGCAAGGTATCTTGGTGTGTTGTAATGAATCACTTTTTGAGTGATACATGCTATTTTTAATTGAATTCTGGCTTCATAGGGGAGCCAGTTTAATGCTTTCAGGTGAGGAGAGAAATGGTCGAATTTCCTGGATCCAGTGATCATTCTTGCCGCTGCGTTGAGGCATGCTTTTAGCGGTGCTGTGGTCGTTTTTGGTAAACCGGCTAAGGTGGTGCACCCATATTCAATCCTTGAAATTACTAAGGACTGGACTGCCAGTTTAAGATCCGCCTCTGAGATGAAATGTTTCAATTTTCTTATGTAGTTCAAGTGGAACTGTGCACTTTTAGCCATTGATTTAATGTGGACTTGCATGTCGAGGTTCTCATCTAATGTGATTCCTAGCGATTTCGCTGAGTTAACTAGGGTTGGGGTGCAGTTTAGCGCTGTCAACAGCTTGGTCCATTCCTTAATTTCCGTCTGGCTCCTTGCTGGTGAGATTAGTAGAAACTCTGTTTTGTGGGCGTTTAGCTTCAGGTGATTTGTTGTTAACCATTTCAATGTAATTTTTAATGCCTCATCCATCAGTTCAATGTCTTCCAGGGACCCGATCTTCATGTATATTTGCGTGTCGTCCGCATACATGTGATATTGTATCTGTGCGTTTCGGAGAATTTCTGTGAGCGGTTCGACATATAAGTTGAATAGTGCTGGGGATAGTGTCGAACCTTGAGGTACTCCAATTGAGTTAGGACATGATGGTGATAGTGATTGGTTGACCAGGAATCTTTGTGTTCTGTTCCACAGAAATGATTCGAACCATTTCAAAACAATTCCAGACAGTCCCATCCTTTCCTGCAGCCTGTTCAATAGTGCTTCATGATTCACTGTGTCAAATGCTGATGACAAGTCTAGGAGAATCAGTAGGCATGCTCGATTTTGATCCAGGGCCTGTAGCGCGTCATCAGCAATATGGAGGATCGCTGTTTCCATGCTATGCCCTGCTCTGAATCCTGATTGGCATTCATCTAGTAGGGAGAAGTTGTTGATGTGTTGGTTCAGTTGGCTTTGCACGCATTTCTCCATTAGTTTGGCCAGTATAGGGATGTTAGTCACTGGTCGAAAGTTATTCGGATCTGTTGCATCTGCTGACGGTTTTTTGATTAAGGGGACAACTTGACCTGTTTTTAGGCAGTCTGGGAGGATCCCTTGTGCTAGTGATGCATTTATTATTGTGGTCCAGATTGGAACCACAATATGGCTAATTTCCTTTAGGCATTTCGCGGGTAGAGGGTCCTGATAGTGGTTGTTTGGTTTGATATCCGAGAGCGTTTTGGCAACAATATTTTGGTCATATAGTTTGAAGTTATCCCAATGTGCCTTGTTTTTAGACTTATTTCCTTCTGTTTTTAAGCTGGTATCGAGCGTAGACAATGGCTGGTTAGGTAGCTTATCCGCTGCACTTTTGAGCTCTTTCTCAAGCGAGTTGGCTTTCTCTGTGAAGAATGTCGAGAATTGTTCGCAGCTTAGTGAAGTTTTAGTGTTCTCTTGTGCAGATTTGGCTAGTTTATATGATTGTTGCTTTAAGATTTCAAATAATTTCCTTGGTCTGTTTTTGGCATTGTCCAGTTCTGATCTTATAAATTCCTTTTTGGATTTGATGATCTTTTTGTTATATTGGTTTCTGATTTTTCTGAGGGATTTCAGTTCAGAGGGTGATGGGTGTTGTCTCCATTTTCTTTCAGCCAATCTCAATTTTCGCCAATCTTCGTTCAGTGCCCCACTAAACCATGGATTTTTTGTCTTCTCTGTGACTCTTATCCATTTTAGTGGCAAGGTGTTGTTGACAATATTCGCAACTGACGTTGTGTAGTGATCTGTCAACTCTTTTACATTCTGTTGGCTGCTACGTAGCTTCAGGTCTCTCTCACATCTTTCTACTAGTCGCCCAATATTCTCCTCTTTTGTGTCGCATATCCATTTTTTTACCTTGACGGGTTGCGAGGTCTTGCTCTTTTTCCATGTGGGTATCATGAATGTTATGGCATGATGATCTGACCAGTCACACGGTGCTATTGAGAGGACTGAAGTATATTCTTTTCTTGATATTATCCAATCTAACGTTGCTCCTTTCAAGTGTATAGGTTGCGTGCATGCTTGAGTGAGATTTAGCTCCCAGAGGAAATCTTTAAGCGCGTTGACCAATTTATCATTGCAGTCATCCCAGTGTAAGTTGAAATCACCTAGGTAAATGTTCTTGGTATCGATGTTATAGTTCAGCGACGGCTCGTGGAGGGAGTTACGGTGGGGCAGGAGGGTGGGGAGGGGGAGGGGCAGGGTGGAGGTTGCTAAAAACCGGCATATGGATAATTGCAGGTAAGTAAACAATTTAATTAATAAAATGAATTTCGTAGTGCGCCTTGCATCGCAAAATGCAATGCAGTGCGAGCTACGAAATTCGTTTTATTAATTAAATTGTTTACTTACCTGCAATTATCCATATGCCGGTTTTTAGCAACCTCCACCCTGCCCCTCCCCCTCCCCACCCTCCTGCCCCACCGTAACTCCCTCCACGAGCCGTCGCTGTTATAGTTGGCTGTTATGATCTCCATTAAATGTTCTGTGAACTTGGCGTTCTCTCCCGGCGGGTGGTAAAGCGCATGCAGGTTGCATCTTCGATTGTCTGCTGATCTTATATTAAGACTTAGGTATTCACAGGCCTCTAGTGGGTCGGATTGTATATGGTTAATCTCTATATCCGATCGGTGAATGCAGGCTATACCTCCACCTGACTTTTTTAGTCTATCTCGTCGCACAATGTTATACTGAGGTGGTACTAAGAGATGCATGGTTGGAGAAGATGACTCCGATAGCCACGTTTCTGTCAGGATTGCCACATCAATACCCTTGTTGATGATGAGGTCTGCTATGTCCGATGCGTGTTTAGTTGCAGATCGACAGTTGAGTAGAAGGCATATCAGTGGTTTCCCTGAGTTGCTAAGGTTCAGATTTATTGCATTCGATGTTAGCTGGATTTGTTGTAAATTGTTGGGGTTAGATTTTCTTTCATTCCGTCTGAAAGATCTATTGGGGTCAATCGGTACTGTTTTGATTCTCTCCCCTCTCTTGCGGTCTGTTGGTTCGTAAGTTCTGAGTATGGCTAGGGTATCCTCATTCGACCAGGACTTCGTCCTAACTGGTCGGTTGGTCCTGTTTGTTAGTGGCATGGCCATCTCGTTGCTCTTTCTTTGTGAAGAATGTACCAGGTTTTTGATATGCATGACCTTGGAGTGGGTGCTTACCGTCATTTCCAGTATTTTTTCCATCGCTAGTAGGGTATTAAGTGTGTCTTGAGCCATGTTGCCAATTTGTTTCTGAATCTCTTTGATATTTTTCTGGTTATTGTAGAGTGTTCTCTTCGTTTTGGATAGCCTATCTATCCGTGCTTTACATTTTGCTTTTCTATGTGTTTGATCTGATCTTTTTGCCGAAATATTTTCCTTTTTGCCCACTATTTGGTTGTTATTTTCGATTCTATTTACGATGTGGTATGTGTTATCTGTGTTTTGAGAGGTTAGCAGTGCATTTGTGGGTGAGGTTCTAGGTGACTCTTGCGTTGTACTAGCGAGCTCTAGGGATTGGTCGATACCTTCTAATATATCCATGTCCCTGTTATCATTGAGTGACTCACTCAAAGGAGATGTCTGTGCTGAGTGAGGTGTCTTTTCATTTGGAAGCCGCGTCGTCTCTTCCTTTTGTAGTTGGTCCTTTCCCTTGTTCGCCTGACTCGTTAACCTCTTTAACCCTTCTGTCTTCTTCTCAAATGTTTTTACAGACAGCTGGATTTTATCTCCTGATCTTGTAGCTTGATCCTGCTGGCCTCTATTTCGTTTGACGTCTCTGGTCATAGAATTGTTATTGTCAGTACTGTCTGCTGGTGGGGTCCGGTGTAGTTGACATCTTGGGCCCTCTAACTGTGTCTCTTCATTTAGGAGCGGTGTCGTCTCTTCCCTTTGAAGTAGGTCCTGTTCATTGTTCACATGTCTTTCCGGCCTCTCTGTCCTTTCTGACTCATTCTCCAATGTTGACGTTCCTATTTCGATAATGTCTCCTACACTTGTAGCTTGTTCCTGATGTCCTCTCTTCCGTTTGATGTCTCTGGTGGTTGTATTGTTATTGACCGGATTGCCATCTGGTGTAGTCCGGTGTGGTTGACTACTTGAGCACTCTAATGATTCCTTTAAGGACGGGAAAACATTGTCAAACTTCTCTAGTTCGCTGTTTGCTGCTTGTATCATCACTATTCCAGTTTTATATATAGTGATGCATAGTTCCGCTGTGCATCTTTTTGATGGCATGATCATCATTTTTGCGCCATGTGGAATATTTTTTATAGTTTTTGTGTTAAGCATTCTTGAGATGACGTTGCGCCATTTAGTTGTTTTATTTGTGAAGAAGATCAGGTCGTTCACTATAGTGCCTTTAACTATGCTAACGTAGGGGTCGGAGAATAGCATGTCTGGGTTTTTTCTCAAGATGTTATGTTTGAATTTTTTGGCTGCGTTTTTGGACAGCTTAGCAGGATATTTTATGATCTGGGCATTCCAGCCAACTGACTGTAGATAGCGTTCTTCCATGTTTGCTCCTCTCTGTCTACTTGACTGCTAATCTGAAGTCGTTTCGATGAGTTGGGTCCTGCTGTTCTGGCTAGTTCTGCTTACGTGCCTCTCCAACATCTGCGACGGCCGCCATCTTAGGATCAGGCCGTGCTGGTCCTCATTCTCTGTTGATTATTCCTGCCGATTGTTTATGTTTTTATCTTAAGTAATTATTTCCTTGGTCGCTGGGAGGAGCTGAGTACCTCTTATAATTAAATAATTATCATTGATTAGATTCCCAACTCCTTTGTTTGATTTTATTGTCTGCCATTTTTACGCCAGGCAGGGCAGTTCTGACTGTTCCGTGTACAGTTTTCACCGTATTCTAAGTATGACCCCCTTTTTTAGTAAGTCCTGTACTGATGCCCTCCTTTTTCATCAACTCGTGAATGGGAGTGGTCAATTAGCTGTTCTTTCTGTAGAATTGTCATTTCCTCAGTATCATATGCCTGCTGAGGGCGCCATTTTAGGGTCAGGCAGGTCTTGATTATTCTTCCCAGTTATTTAATATTCCAAACATACATTCCTTTCCTCTAGCTTGTAATTGTAAAACTTAGGCTCCCTCTCTTTCCAATCTACTCACCGATCGTAGTGAGATCAAATCTTAAGCTATGAGGTTAGTCCTCTTTCCATTCCAGCTATCTACTTGTATATCTGTTATTGTCAGTAGCAGCCGCCATCTTGAAGACAGGCAGGCTGGTTTCCGAGCTTCCCTGAGCTCCCTCTCTGCTTTGACAGCCACATTCAGGCAAAATTTACCGCAGTATTCAATCTTGTTCTTGTCCCCTCACCTCTGACTCATCTGCATCTCCGGTCAGCTTCCTGGCGCAGGATCGGCTCGGTTGGTGGGGGGTCGGCGATCTGACCTCCGGAGCCGGGATTGCTTTGTCTCATAATCTTCTGCCCCACAACTCAGTCTCTCCGGTGCAGGAGCGGCGCGATTATCTCAGCGCGTTTTCTCTTAGCTCCTCTTTCATAGCCGGGCCATCACTCATAGCTCTCCTCCATAGACCCTGCGCGGCTCCATCATAGCGGCGCCAAAGTGCTCCAAACTGCCTAATTTGTAAAACAATAAGTGCCAGAATCTCATTATAACCTGACCCATTTCTTAATTTGTGAAAAAAAAAGAGCCGGAGCCCAAAGGTTTGCTTAAAAGCACACCGCTAATGCGACAAATATCGATGGTGCTGAAACCAAGGCAGTGCAATCTTGATTTCACACCATGCCTTTTTTATCCACCTCTACACATGCTCTGCCCCTTTATCTCAATCCTGCAGGATCTTTTTCTTCCCTGCTTTCAACTTCGATCACTGATCTTCAGTCTTTCTCTTCCTCTTTCTTCCCCCCTTCGGTGTTATTCTCTCTCTTTTTCTGGGTAACATCTGAAGAAGAAAAATAAGTGCCTGAACCCCAAAAAAGAGGGTTAGTGGGCCACTCCTGCAACCACTGACTCAAATTAAGCACTGTTCTGACCCATCTGATACCATGAGCGTCATGTTCATTTGGGAAAACTCAAGAGCGGGTCCCTTTGATTTCTTTCTCCTAGACTATGAAACAATCTGCAACTTGAGGACATGAAAATTGCCAACCATTTGATTTTTAGGAAATTGGTAAAGTCCTCTTGATTCTGTGTATGGTTTTGTCTTTGTTAGCTTCTTCCTCTTTTTGTCACTGCCTTGTCTTTTAACATGCATGTCTTTTAAGTAATCAGAAAAACTAAGCAAATATTGGGGTTGTGAGACTGAATATGCAGCTGCAATATTTTGTGATTTTCTTTTCACATTCAGATTTTTACTTTCCCATTAAACTAACAGTAATGTAATGAAAAAACTTGAGTCTGGACCTCACATGTGATGGAGGGGTTGACACTCATAGAATGAGATTCATGGCAGACTAAAGGAATGTCCCACAATTAGAAGCAAATCACTCTGAAAAATACACTCAGAATACTAAATGCCACTATAGTAAAACGTCTCTACTTCCTGTAGGTAAATAGACCTTTTCAAATGGTGTCCATATACTGAAAGGGTGGGCCTTCGCGGTGCCATTGTCAACACTGGGTATGTTGAGACAGAATGCTGTGTTTATTCTATTTTGACAAAAGTACACATTTGAATTTGCCTTTTTGTATCCATCATTTTCAATATCTCTCCCCAATATGCAGTTTCACTATGATTATCGTTTAAAAAAAAAAAGGTAAATTAATGCTGTAAGTGGCGTAATGAACATTAAGGAAACCCGTATTAGTGCAAAACAACCAGTAGCAGCCCATCCCCTGCCAAAGTGGTGAGTCGGGCCAGAGGCTGGAGGTGGGGAGGGGAGGAGAGGAGTGGAGGGGTGCAGAAGAGGGGTAAAAGCAAAAAAAAAAAATACCTCAATGCCGCAGCTAACGCTACTATTGCATTGCACTCTTCCTTCTGGGCATAGGCTCCCAGACTGCACTGCGGCCAATCCTGATGCTGCATGAAAGTAGCATCAGGATTGGCCTGAGTGCTGGCAACTTGAGATCCCAGGCAGACCGGGAGCCTGTGCCTGCTCATTCCGGAGAGAGCTTCACTGCACATGTAGGTTTGGCTGGCCAGCGACGGCTCCCCAAACCCTCATGAACAGTGAAGGGAGTGAACTATCACTACCCCACCAGTAGTGTCATCCCCTGGACCTGCCCCCAAGACTCGTCAGAGTCCTGGGGGCAGATCCAGTGGATTAAAATAAAACACATTTTATTATAATTTTCTTTTGCGGGTGGAGGCGATACTCCTCCGCTCTAATGGCGGGGCCATTGGTGAAAACAACAGTAACAAACAATGCTGCTACAATGTCCACTCTGTCAGAATAACGCCAGGAAAACACTGTGACAACAATTACCACTCGTGGTAAATATATCACTAGATATTTCCTCTCTATATATTTTTTTTGCATTAAAATATGGCAATTAAGGCTGTAGTTGAGTATGAAAAACTCTCTCTGATCCTTCGTAGTGCAGTTTACATTTGCCCTGAGGTGAAGAATGATAAGTGTCATATGATGAAGACATGCTTGCCAAAATTCTATGACTAAAATGTGATAAGATTTTTCAAGTTCTGAAACCGCTCATTAACATCATACAACTTATGACTTGGCAATGACTACAGAGAAAATCACATTAAATGCCATTGGGCATGGATTAGATGAAAGGATCTTTTGGTTTCTGATCCAGATGGTATCACGAGATGTCGTCTGTCTCTTTTCACCTCTCCCACTTCTATTCCCTTTCCTTCTACTATCCTTCTCATCCTCCCTCTTTATTACTTTCTTTCATCTTACATATAATTCTTACTTGTTTCTTGCTCATTTCTTGGTGTTTGTTCCATTTCGTTGTTCCCTACGCCCATCTTGCCTTCTCCACAGTTGTCATACATGTCCTTGACTCTTGGCGGGGCTCTTGCTTCTTTCTTTCTTTATTCGTCTGTCCCTCGCTGCCTCTATCATTCCCTCCCCCCTTCCTTTGCCTGCTCAACTCTCCTGATATAGATCTCTCTTTCCCAATATCCTTGTGTCTCCTTCTCTGTCACCTCTCCTATTACCCCTCCTTTCTGTCTCTGTTGCACTTTCCAGTTCTCACTCTCTTAATTTCCTCTACCTAATCCCGGGGCAACTGTCCTCTGCTTTCACAGGAACTCTCTAAATCATGTTCCTTCTCTTTTCTCTCTCTCTTACCTCTCCCTTCTTATCTATAACTCCCTCTCTATCCTTACTTTTTTCTCACTCACTTGATCTATTTTCTGACTTACAGTTCTCCCTTTCTCTTTTTTAATTCTTTATTATTTGTGTTAACCCCTTCGATGCTGATGACGAGCTCAGCTCGTCATCAGCCACGGGGGGCGTGTGCGGATGACGAGCTGAGCTCGTCATGTAACGCGGCTTTTGTAAAAAAGCCGCGCAGCGCAAAAATGACCGCCGCAGCGATGCGGTTAAACATGTGCTCTGTTGCGCAGAAACAGTCATACAGTGGAAAATGATTGACAATTAGTACAGAAGATTAAGATATGACACTTTTGTCCAATACACTAGGTATGGATGAGTAATCAATATCGCCTTCCCCACCAACAGCATCTTTAAAAATTGTCAATAAATTTCAAACTTTTCCCACACTCATCCCTCGCAATTCCTCTCCAAGAGGAGTCCTCAATAGCCCCTTTATGCCACCCGTGGGTCCCGGACCTTTTCCCATTTCCGTGGGCATACCACCTTCTCATCTGCACATCACCAATCAAGATCAGTTTTCCAATCTGTTACCCTCAGAGGTTGACCCGCTCCCCGGGCCCTGGCTATATTTCTCTTCGCGCGTTGCCTCACTCTGTGAGCCCTGCTTTACATAGGTTGATAAGGGGGGTGGGGCAGAGGTGAGTCGAGGTTGCATCACTACCCCATTCATTCTTATTTCTCTCCCACCCATCGCTCTTCAGCATCCTTCCCTCCCAGCAAACGCATCCCTACTTGGCACCTTTTCCACTCCCCTCTTGCACTAGTATTTCCTTCTCTGTAGAGTTCATTCAGTCCCTCACTCACAATACCCGCCACTTCCTTCCGAAGATTTGCCACCATTTCCTTTGTAAAACATGGGGAAGTGTTTCTTCAGTGTGGTATAGTAACATTTGTTAGAAAGGTTCAGCTGAGCCACAGTTATTTTTCACCAGCATTGCTGCTGTCTTTAAACAGAATATAGAGGAGTAGGTAGGATTCTCATCGCTGGGCACAGAAAATACCTTTATTAAGCTTACTGCACATGCTCTAACAAGGTGATAGGGTTTCGATGAAGCATTTATTAAGCTGATAGACATGTATTCAGTATTGACCATTGATTGGTTTCAAACCACAGTGGCTCGACATGTTAACATCACACAGCCATCTTGCTTCAACCAAACCAGTTGCTGAGGTCCCAACTACAGCAATGGGATAAACATTGCCATGTCACATAGAACAGAAGAAAACTCTGATTCCTGCAAGGAAGGAGTTCTATATCCAATGCGTTTCAGAAAATGGCCACATCCCTATGCAAGACTCCGAGGCGAAACCTGCATGCACTTGACTTGCTAACAAGGCAAACAATACACAGGTACTTGTGATGCAGTCAGCCTCAGTGCCAACAAAGGTAGACGAATGCAAATATCTACAAAAGAACATTTCTTCATATGCAATAGAGCTTTTAGCTGGACAGTCTAAGGTTCAAGTTACCAGTCACAGGCACAGATAGGGCAAGTTATTTGGGAGATAACCTGTCTTTGGGGAATCTAGATATTCATATTTCTTCATGAGCTTCCATAGTAGACAAATATAGACTCTGAGGGCGAATAAATAGGGAAAGCCATTCTATTGCATCTCTGACACTAATGCATTCTGGGATGACAGGTTGCAAGGACATCATGAATCAGAGACAAGTGATGGGTGAACACACGTACAGTAATCTGCAGTCAGTTGATGTTCTGTGGCCTACCAATCAAGGGATCTTTGACTGCAGCAGGACAGACCTGGTGAGCTACATGGTGCACGTGATTGTTAAGGTGTATTTCAGTGCATGACGTCGTGGAACATGGAGAACCTGATTTAATGGAATAGGAAAATGAATAGAGAGACTCTTTTGGATGCAGCATTGCAGGGCAGACAGGATTCATATCTCTGATTTACTATTATTTAATTACATTTCCTGCTTGGCAGATGCAGACACATTTGTTCCAAAGACAAGGACTGGCTTTTCAGGCTTCTATAACTGAGGCTTTGTGCAATTGTTTAGAACTTAATTGTTTGAAGACGATTGGTTATTTCAGGCCGGAGAGGATGCCTGGTTACTTCTGAAAACCTCGGGCTAAAAGTAGAGTTGTGTAGTGTTTCAATGTGTGATGCTTAACTTTTGACTCATTATTGGTGGTGGCCATGGTGATCACTAGTAGGCCTATAGTGAATGACCCTGTCTGCATAGTGTACTAGCCCTGCTGGGTCTTTTCCTGGAGGGTCCTTGCAGAAAATGTCAGGATTGCTACTGAGATGATCACTGCCGGGGGCTGTTGATAATCCTGTTTTATATAAAGTAAGATAATAATGCTCCCATGCAAGCAATGAATCGGTTCCTGTATGTGAGATATACCTGAATATTGGCATGAAATGCTTGTGCCTCTCTCCGCTGGTTGGCCGCATTCAGGTTTACTGGTGAGGATCCATAACAAGGTAACAAGCAACTGGGGAGAGGATGTAGCCTTACGGCTAGAGCAGGCGACCTCGAAGTTGGGGAACCGGGTTCGAGTCTCGGCAACAACATTCAACATCCTGTGATTCTGGGCAAATCACTTAATCTCCCCATGCCTAACAAAAAAATGAATGTGTTCTTTGGAATGAAACTGGTGCTCATGTAAAGTGCTCTGATACCCGATGTCTCGAGTCTAGTTCCCGCTATATAAAACTCTAAAAAATAAATAAAATAAAATACTCTCATAGTACGGTAATGTGCATGGCCAAGAGAGGGGATGGCAAATAGGGGTCAGCCTACAGGGGTAGTGCTTCAGAGTTTGGTGGAACTGAAAGTGTGTACACCACTCCAGAAATCCTTGGCCATGTCTACCTTGTGGGGGGTGAATATTTTACCGACTCTCACATCAATGGAGTTAATAATAAACAATGTGCAGCCAATGTGGTCATGCTTTTGTAAACTACATCTAAAGCACAATATTTCTGTCACACAATACTTTTTGTGACAATTTTCTGATGCATAACATGTTGGAAAGAGGGTAGAATCGTTATGCAAAAAACCAAGACCATACACTTCCGGGGTCCTTATTATTCAGCAACCTTTTTCATTTTTTATCAGGGTATCACAGTTCTTTTTCTCTTGGGTGCTACCAAGGGCCTGCATTGCAGGGTTGATGGAGATGTAATAGTTTCTCATCCTCTAAGATGTTCCTGTTTTGCTTTCCAGTTGGTGTCACAGCAGGTTGACCTCTAAGTAGAGCCTTTGGGTGACATTTAAAGTCTGGCCGGAAGCCCACCATTTTGCCAGGCCAGTGGAGACAATGGCATTGTACCTCTGGTGGAAGATTATCCGCCAGATTTAACAATTCCTGCCTGATTGGCAGAAACCTCCATGCTTTTTTGGGAGCTCGTCCTGCTAGGCCTGCTTTGGAAGAAGTGTTAATTTGCTCGGAGGCGGTCATGTTTGATGAACCTGCAGAGCAAACTATTTTGTTCTCAAAGAATAAAATCCCAATTATAGCGTTTACTCTTAAAGAACAAAATAACAATGGTTAAACATGCAGGAAATTTCCCCCCTCAGCATATGGAGGCATTGTTCCTTTCCGGAATTGCAGTGTTTTTCACGGCGGTCCACAGCAGGGATAACTAAGTGTGGGTTGCCTCTTCCTACATATATCAGAGGCACCATCACCATGATCCTGCAGCCAGTTTGCAGAGAAGAGAGAAGTGTGGCTCACTGGTTAGAGCGGCAGACTCTGAAGCAGAGATCAGGCCCGGGACCAGAGTTCAAGTCCCGACGCGGCAGGGTCTTGGGCTCAATGTCCGCGGACTCGATAATTCTCGCATCAGCGCCTACTTTAATCATGGGTCCCACGCTGCAACTCTGGGCAATAGCTTGCTTAATCTCCACAACGGCCCCTACAACACTGGGATGCCTGGCTTCACCTTGAGGGTGCCCAGGAGAGGCATCTCACAGGGAGAGCCAGGAAGGGTTCCACTGCGTTATACAGCGCCGGGACGCCCGTTGGGGCAGCTCTGCGCTTTACAAAATACACTACATATACATTTACATTTAGCAGACCGACTAGCTGGTCAAGGATTTCCACCGGCAGAATATCTGTGGCTTCCCCACCTCTTAGTCTTAACAGGGTAGGGCAACCACAAATTTCTCAAAATGATGCATCCATTATTGTTTGATGGACACAAATTTCCACCAAACTCTAAATCATTTACGAGGTCAGGTATCCTTAAGTAACTCATAGACCAAGATCGCTCAGGGTCACTCATGTTCATTTTGGAGTCTGACCGAAGCCAAAAATCGAAGTTAGACATTTTAGAACCGTTTTCCCTGTGGGAAAAGGACTCAAAACAGGTACCAGCTCTGGTATGGTAACACAAGGACATGGTGTGTGAATTTGTGAGGTGAAACATGAAAAGTGAGATGCTTAACTGTGTAAATGGTTTTGTCAGTACACATGTGAACACATTATTTGACAATGAGGGAGCCGTTGTACTTCTTTGTACATGAAAATTGCTCTGACAGCTGCTGAGAGCCTACACCTGAAAAGAATAATGTTGTCAATTTCGATGGCTTCCAATAGATTCCAGCCATGTGGTTCTGCCTTTGTGGATGTAAGTGTGGAAGGCTCAGACTGATTTCTAGGTGCATTTGTTCCTTTTAGGCTGAACCTGAAGATGTCCCTCACTCAAAGGGACAATCCCAGCCTGCAAGTACACCCTAGTATAGGTGAAATCTTGAACTGCTCTTGACGACACGCTCCACGACGGTTTTGCCAAGTACCTGTCTGATGGTAGCATTTATATTGCATTGGGGTGCAGTAGCTTCACTCAAGGGCAATGCCTACTAGCCTTCCCAAGTAAATAAAGTCCAGCAGCATTTGGTAAATGTTGCTCTTTTATGTTTATGTTTTCAGTAACAAATCTTAATGTTTTAAACTTTCTGCCTACCTGGTCGCCGCTGAGCTTGCCTGCATTTCGATTGTAGTCTTGAAGTACAATTCCACTCGGTTTGTGCGTTTTGCAGTGCTCCCCCCCCGCCTCCATTTTGTTGATTGTTGTGCTCGTCTTTGGCCCGCCCCGCCTCCCAGCTGAGACGCCCTCCCACTTAGTTCATCAGCGCTTCCCCTCCTGAAGTCGGCGTGACTCGCTCCTCTTCCCAGAGCTGAGTGGTCGCTCCCCAGGCTGCATTGCTGTCTGTGCCTGCTCCAAGGTCGCTGGTACCGTATATAGCGCTTTGCCCTGTGTAATTGAAACTGCTTTGAGTGCCTGTGCCTGAAGATCGCCATTGAAGAAACTTGCTTTGTAATTGATTTGTACTCTGATTTGTACTAACTCGAGCCTGTCTGCGCGCTGTGCCTCCCACGGCTGCATTGCTGTCTGTGCCTGCTGCCTACCTGGTCGCCGCTGAGCTTGCCTGCATTTCGATTGTAGTCTTGAAGTACAATTCCACTCGGTTTGTGCGTTTTGCAGTGCTCCCCCCCCGCCTCCATTTTGTTGATTGTTGTGCTCGTCTTTGGCCCGCCCCGCCTCCCAGCTGAGACGCCCTCCCACTTAGTTCATCAGCGCTTCCCCTCCTGAAGTCGGCGTGACTCGCTCCTCTTCCCAGAGCTGAGTGGTCGCTCCCCAGGCTGCATTGCTGTCTGTGCCTGCTCCAAGGTCGCTGGTACCGTATATAGCGCTTTGCCCTGTGTAATTGAAACTGCTTTGAGTGCCTGTGCCTGAAGATCGCCATTGAAGAAACTTGCTTTGTAATTGATTTGTACTCTGATTTGTACTAACTCGAGCCTGTCTGCGCGCTGTGCCTCCCACGGCTGCATTGCTGTCTGTGCCTGCTGCCTACCTGGTCGCCGCTGAGCTTGCCTGCATTTCGATTGTAGTCTTGAAGTACAATTCCACTCGGTTTGTGCGTTTTGCAGTGCTCCCCCCCCGCCTCCATTTTGTTGATTGTTGTGCTCGGCTTTGGCCCGCCCCGCCTCCCAGCTGAGACGCCCTCGCCCCTCCCCCTCCACTCTCCACATATGACAGTAGTTCCCGCGCGCAGCGTTTACGCGCAGCGACCGCGCCCAACCCGCGCCGAAGGTGCGCCAAAGGTAAGCCCGTCTACGCCCGTCCGCGCCTGGACCGCGCCCAGCGCCAGACCCCCTGCCCCTCGCGCTGCCCAGCCCCCCCCGCGTTACCTACGATGCTGCCACCCTCCTAGCCCTTAACCCCGGTCGCGCCCCCTACTGCGTCCAAGCCGCTCCTGGACGCACCCATGGACCATTCTCCTGCCTCTCCTGCAAATTCATCGGCACCGACAACATCTCCGCTACGACCACAACACAGATTCCCGACCCCAACCACCTAGAATGCATCCTTCTCAACACCCGCTCGGTCCACAGGCACGCCATTGACCTTTGGAACCTACTAGACACCATCTCTCCTGACGTCGCCTTCCTAACGGAAACATGGATGAACGCCTCCTCCGCCCCTGACATCGCCATCGCTATCCCTGATGACTATAAGATCACACGCAAGGACCGCACCGACCATACAGGAGGCGGAATCGCCATCGTCCACAAGAAATCAATCCGCATCTCAACCAGCTCTGACGCCAACCTCGCTAACTCCGAACACCTTCACTTCCAGATCCACATCGACCCCAAGACCACACTCAGAGGCACCCTCCTCTACAGACCACCAGGACCACGCGCAAAATTCAGTGAAGACATCACGGACTTCATCACCCCACACGCGCTCCCCTCCAAAGACTACATCCTTCTGGGAGACCTCAACTTCCACCTTGAAAAGACCAACGACCGCAACACCGCCACCCTCTTGGACAACCTAGCCAACCTCGGACTTAAACAACTGGTCACTTCCCCCACCCACATCGCAGGTCACACACTCGACCCCATCCTCACCTCCAGCAACCATGTCTCCTTCAGCCACACTACGGATCTACTCTGGACTGACCACAGCTGCGTTCACTTCACCTACAACAAGCCGAAACCCATCATCCACCTCCAACCAACTCTACAAAGAAACTGGAACAAAATCACCACGGAACAGATCTCCACATCGCTCCTTCAAACCTCCCCAGCCCTCTCTTCTAACGCCAACGAAGCCGCCTCTAACCTCACCCTTTGGCTATCCAACACCGCCGACACCGTAGCACCACTGAAAATACGTCAACACAAACTTGGCAGCAAGAAGACCTCATGGTTCAACGATGACCTCAAGAAGTCCAAGAAACTGTGCCGCTCCCTTGAAAAGGCCTGGAAAAAAGACCCATCCACCAGCAGCAAGGACGCCTTCAAAAACGCCATCCGTACTCACCACCAACTGATCCGAAAAGCCAAGAAAACAGCATTCAAGGATCGACTTGACAACAACGCCCACAACAGCAAGGAACTTTTCAACATCGTCAAGGAATTTTCCAATCCCTCAGCCAACTCCAACGACATCACCCCCTCTCAAACCCTCTGCGATTCCCTAGCCTCTTTTTTCCACAACAAGATTGCGGACATCCACAACAGCTTTGACAACCAACCCGGAAGCCAACCCACCCTACCATCAGATGACCATCTTTCCCCCGTTAACACCCTTAACGCCTGGAACCCAATCTCCACTGAGGACACCATCCGCCTGATGAATTCCATCCACTCTGGATCCCCCACAGACCCATGCCCTCACCACATCTTCAACAAAGCAGACTCCGTCATAGCTCCGCACCTCCGAGACGTCATCAACTGCTCCTTCAACTCCGCTACCTTCCCAGAAGACTGGAAACACGCTGAACTCACCGCCCTTCTGAAAAAACCAACAGCAGACCCCACCGAACTCAAAAACTACCGCCCCATCTCGCTTCTTCCATTCCCGGCCAAAGTCATCGAGAAAGCTGTCAACAACCAGCTCGCCGCCTTCCTCGAAGCCAACAATTCACTCGACCCCTCACAATCTGGCTTCCGAGCCAAACACAGCACTGAGACCGCCCTCATCGCAGCAACAGACGACATTCGAACTCTACTGGACAATGGAGACACAGTCGCCCTCATCCTCCTCGACCTCTCTGCAGCCTTCGACACAGTCTGCCACAGCACCCTTTTACAACGCCTCAAAAACATCGGAATCCAAGGAAAGGCACTGGAATGGATCACCTCGTTCCTCACCGGAAGAACCCAGAGAGTCCGCCTCCCACCATTCAAGTCCGAAGCCTCTGAAATCATCTGCGGCGTACCACAAGGATCCTCACTCAGTCCCACCCTCTTCAACGTATACATGAGCCCCCTCGCGGCCATCGCCCGCCAACACAACCTCAACATCATCTCTTACGCGGATGACACTCAACTGATCCTTTCCCTCACCAATGACCCCAGCACCGCCAAAACTAACCTTCACGAAGGAATGAAAGAAGTCGCCGAATGGATGAAACAAAGCCGTCTGAAACTGAACTCAGACAAAACAGAAGTCCTCATCTTAGGTACATCCCCCTCTGCGTGGGACAACTCCTGGTGGCCGGAAGCCCTCGGAAAAGCACCCACCCCGACAGACCACGCACGGAACCTAGGTGTCATCCTGGACTCCTCACTCTCAATGAACAGACAAGTCAACGCCGTGTCCTCTTCCTGCTTCAACATTCTTCGCATGCTCAGAAAAACATTTCGCTGGATCCCCACCGAGACAAGGAAAACAGTCACCCACGCTCTAGTCACGAGCCGACTGGACTACGGAAACACCCTCTACGCAGGTACCACCGCTAAACTCCAGAAGAAACTCCAACGAATCCAAAACGCCTCAGCCAGGCTCATATTAGACATCCCACGCAACGAACACATCTCTGGTCACCTTAAAGACCTCCACTGGCTACCCGTCAATAAGAGGATTACTTTCCGACTGCTTACCCACGCACACAAATCACTCTACGACATCGGACCAAATTGCCTCAACTCTCGACTGTCCTTCTACACCCCCTCCCGCCAATTTCGCTCCTCCAACCAAGCCTTCGCCACTGTACCTCGCATCAACAAGACCACCATGGGAGGCAGATCCTTTTCTTACCTGGCTGCCAAAACATGAAACTCACTCCCCGCTTACCTTCGCCTCACCCAGAATCACCTAGCGTTCCGAAAGCAGCTTAAAACGTGGATATTTGACAAATAATCCTCCTCCCCTTCCTAAGCGCCTTGAAACCCTCTGGGTATGTAGTGCGCTATATAAATTTTATGACTTGACTTGACTTGACATGCTTTTACATCGCATGCTTTTACATCGCAACTTTTACAACGCATGCCTTTACAACGCATAGTGTTGAGGGGTGCTGGATAGTGAATAGTTTAATTTACTATTCCAACTCCAGTCCCCGTGGATAGTAGGGAAGGTGTTGAGTAGTAAATTAAATCTATTCCCTATCCTATAGCGCCCCCACAGCGCAATGCGTTGTAATGGTTTGCGTTGTTAAAGTTGCGATGTAAAAGCACTGCCTGGTAAAAGTTGCGTTGTAAAGGATGTTTCCCGCATTCCACAGTACACTTAGATAGAGGAGAATGTTTCAAGAGACTGTTTTTGTGAAGGAAGGCATCCCTTCCTGCACAAAAACAATTCTGTCTGTAACATAAGCACCCTTGTACCATGTCACGACGTTGCCTGCATTACCTCTAGGCAGCACTCAGTGCGCCAGTGCAGGGAGAGAGCAAGACTGCATCATATCTTAGTAGATATGGCATATTCGTGCTCTCTCCCTGTTATGCAGGGCAGCAAGTTGTCTTCCTGCATTGCATGACATCTTGATAAATTTCGCCCTTAATTTGGCTAGACTCGCTCCTGCTGAGTACCAGGATAACCTCCACGGTGTGTTCATATCTGCATAATATATCATAACAACATCATGGACTGGGTGCGCATTTGAGAGGGGTAGTAAGACCAGGAGGGAAGAGGGATTCGGTTGGCAATAGTTTGGTAGTTGACTATTGAACTGGTGTCTGACTAGACAATTCTCATTGAAAGGGGTGGAAGTACTGAATGTAGAAGGACTATAGTGATCTGCACTGATCAAAAAAGTGTGACAGAATAACATTTTTTGAGTATGTTGTGTGGTGCAAAAGATGGAGATATGGCACCTACTAAACCACTTTACTCATTTAATTTCCTGATGAAATGCTTATTCATACTTTATTTTTGTTTTTCCATCGGGGAGGATTATGTGAGGGAGGGATGATTATGAGAAAAATCAACTGAGCATTCGAAGACGTATGGGAATGGTAGTGTCTTCTCATTCTTTCAAGAAGGATTAATGTACAGTGCGCTGTAGTGTCTGAGTGTACCTGCTGTTCCCTTAATATGCACTTTTCCTGTTGGCGCTATGGGGCACCTTTAAATAGGTGCGCCGTGCGCAAACAGGGAAAGTGCACTCTGTTAGAGTGAATGTGCTCCCCTCAGGGCAGCTGCTAACTCGTGCCACCCTGGGGGCAGGGCATTCAAGTGAAATACGGAGCGGCTGCTTCAAAGGCTTCCTGCACTTTAAGAGGGATTAGAGATTCCTTTACAGGCGGGTGCTTTGAGTGACTGCACCTGCCTGCAAGGGGATATCTGAAAGGTCCTGGAACACCTTTTCCCACCTCCAGAGGGCTGCAATTAGGGATGGGCTGACAGAGTGCCCATTTTTTGTCGCACACTTTCAGTACACATCCTGACAGCTTCTTTTACACCTGTGTCCATAATACGGCACAGGTACAGAGGAAGAGAGATTCCCTCATTTGCATTTGCATTACATGTGCGCAAGCATTATCTGCATTACAGAAGGCACCGCACAAGTATCTGAAACCCCTTCCGTAATACCAAAGTGCGCTGGGGGAGAACAAAGCAGGCACACATGCCTGTTGTGCCCTTGGGGCCCTTTCTGCCCCTGGTGTTTATTAATATGAGAAATACATATGCAGCTAGTTGAGGAGTATGCCTGTAATATTTAATGTCAATGTATTTTCACTGGTCATGGAAATCGCAGCTGCACACCTGAAGGTAGATATGGTAGGATGGAGTTAAGACTATTCGGTGGTCCATCGGGAGACCAAAAGGAGCAGCAAAGCAGGAATAGAGACCATTAGGACATGATACTCAGATTAATCTACTTGGCTGTGGTTTAAAAAGAGTAAAACAAGTCAAAACATGGGTCATACCTTCTTGGACAGGAAGTATTTTTGTTAAGTCTCAGCTGCATGTTTTTAGTCACAGGGTGAATATTCTCTAGTAGGTGTGATCTGAACTCATTTTGACAAATTCTCAAATGTAAGAGGTCTGTATGTTTTCTATTATTGGGGGCTAGAAGGGGCATATAATCAAGAACGGCGATAAAATTATCGCCGCTTTAGCAGCAGGAAACTGCAGCTAAAGCGGCGATAATGGGCATGATAATATGCCCTTGTGAATTCCCATAGAAGCCCAGATTAACACCAGAACCTGGGTTGCTATGGGAATTCACCAGGACATATTATCATGCCCATTATCACTGCTTTAGCGGCAGTTTCCTGACACTAAAGCGGCGATAATTTTACTGCCGTTCTTGATAATATGCCCCTAAGTGTTTTCTATATTGGGCCATCTGTGTTGGTACACTGGCATGAGCACCATTCCTACTTTAGCTAAATTTCTCATACTTGCTCTGGTCCTGCATGGGGGGAATTCTCCTTTCACATCAGAGTTCAATACCTATCTCTTTAGGTTTGTAGGATGGTTGGAGGTGGAGCATCTTGTAAGGTGTCAATTTTGTTGACTCTTTTGTTTTTGCTTCTTGGGAGTAGGACTCAATATGCATTAGTTGCTGTTAGGGATAAATACCCATGCTGGATAGGGAATACCCCCAAGGAATAGGATTACTCATTTTGTGCTCATGTCTTTTCGCCTAAGAGGTAACAAGAACAAGGTAACAAGACTGAGCCCTTTTGGAAGGTGTAGACATGTTACTCAAATAAAAGAGGCAAATATCACCAGAGAGAAATAGCAGAACAGGAGACTAACAATGTCTCTCTAGATGTCTCCCCAAAGGCGGCTTTCCAGTGAGTAGGGAAAAATCAGTTACCTAGGTATAGATTGCATGGAAAAAAGTGAGTACATGGAGGATTAGTGTGCTCAGGAGCTGGGGTCTAAGGAAAAACTCCATTTTAGTTCCATCATCAGATAGCTAGGGTGGTGCTTGTGCTTGATTCCACTTAAGGTGTTAAGCACAATCTTTCTATGAAAATAGTGTCTCACTTGTAATTATCTTTTTTATTCACCTGCAGTCTGCGAGACCTCTCAGATTAAAAGTTACATGTTGTGTGGCCTGGGTAGACTGTCACCATGTATGTCAGACACAGGATTACAATCCACCAAGGTCTACTTCTGTATGTGTGGAGAGGGCAGGACACGTGATCTTGCCAGCAGATGGGGATGTGGAATCTCTACAGGAGTCTAGATACCACCTGACTTTAGGGTTGCAGTAGGTCTGACATTTTTGGCTTTAACTTCTTGGATTTACTGTATTGTGGAAGAAATACTTTATCAGATCTAAAGATTCCTATTGAATCCTTCTGCATCCTGTCCACCATAATATTCATAGGTGGGAACCAGATCTGTTTAGGTATGCGTTGTATTAGTTCATCAAGAGTTTTTACAGCACATCCTTAATATATTGCTCTCTCCATGACATCAAAACCTCTATCACAAATCCATAATGAACACTAAAGTGTGAACCTTAAGTGGGAGCATAGACCTATGGACAATACTACTGATGAAGAATCATAATTTAAGCTATATGTGTGTGACTACCCACAGTGTATGTCCGACAAATAAATTGATCCTTACTTCGTACTACTGGAACTATATACAAACATACTGTGAAGTAGATTGGGTTACCACGATCGGGAGGTATTTCTTACTGGTAAAAAGTGATGGAATGCTTACGGTTACTCCAAGGAAATGTATCACCCAGATTTCAGAAGACTCTGCTACTCACATAGAAGAGAAACTTTAACAAGTGCTACAAGGGGGTAGGCTGTTGGTCAGGCTCAAATACACATTTATCCAGTTAGTGTAATCACGTAAGCTATGAAGAAATATTGTACTTCTTCCGATTTTGCCTCCTTTATATTGATATCAGCAAGCAAAATTACACTGTCCTCTAATGTGCTGAGTTGTGAACCATTTAACCAGCTTGCCTGGTTATGTGCTACAAGCAGAAAAGGCTCAATCTGTTTGCTATGGCACATTTATTTGAGCAAGCTTGGTGACGTAGAAGAGAAATTGTGGTGACATTGTCTCATTCTGCTCAATAACCATCGTGAATATTGTCACTGGCAGAGCTCAGGTGTGATCTATGTATTATTTTTTTATACTTGTAAATTAATATTGTCCTATTTCGTTGGAACGGGAATATGGCCTGCATGATAAACGGGCATATATACCTGCCATGAGCAGGGCCGGACTGGGAACCACAACCGGCCGCCCCCCTCCCCACTCGGTGGGGATTGGAGGTGCCGCCGAGCTCTTTGCGGGGGCCGGTTTTCGGCCGATTTTGGTACAGGGCTGATTTTGCAGCTATGTTGCAAAAGCTGCCCTGTAACCAAAACGGCCCCCAGGGGCCCAAAACCGTGCGGCGCACCGGGGGATTGCCCGGTGCCCGCTATGGCCAGTCCGGGCCTGGCCATGAGTGCCCAACTGCATGTCCAGCTAGTATATTGACTTTTTTTGTGTAGCCCTGGAATTACATTAATACAGTGTGTGTTCAGAGTCCTTGGCCTGTCTGTGGAAATGAGAGGTTCATTACCTGTCCTGTCACCTGGACTATTGTCCATACCAGATAAATCAAATAAAGCAGTAGTGGCAGTGCACCGTTTTTGTAACTCTGCAGTGTGACTTTACCTTTTTATCCGTGTCAGAGAGGACAGTCTAGCTATCCCTCTCATGTAAAGTTCTGCTGTTATGTGAACTCACATACATTACATGTTTCACTTATTTGTTATGAACATGCTTTTTTAATACTAATTAATGTTTAGGATTGCACCTTTTATATTGTGACAAGTAAATTGACAATATTGTAAACATTGTGTGAATACCTTGTTTCCCTGTCTTCCATTTCCTGCGATCAGTATTTGTCACTATATTGCCCCTATTTTTATCTTCACTATCTATAGCTATTCTATCTGTTGCTGCAGCCTGTAAGGGGGGGTTTGTATGCTGTGTACTTCAACTTGTTTAAGTATCACACTCTTTGTGTCCTAAAGGTTGATGCCATCCACTGTGAATAGAAGCCTCCTTCTGACATATTTGAAAACCTTCAACTATTGTTGATGTGGCACACTGTGCATTTTATATTCTCCCTGCACTCCTTTTTTAATTACGTCTTTCACCATTTTCAGCATCACTTCACTTTCTAATTCATACACTTCCTGAGGTACGAGTCAGGTGCTGGCTTATTATTTTGCCTGAGTACTGTATGCTACTCAATGGATCATTGTGATGCAAATGTGAGCACAAGGTGTTGGCATATAATCAACCAGGCTGCTCTCTTTCCCTGAATTATGTATGATTATATATTCCATTTCCTATAAATTAATTCCACACAGCGGCGTGTTTAATGCCCTTGGATTACCAGACATTGTGGGCAGTGTCTTGTGATCTGTAACAGCGATCAAAGAGCTGAAAGCAGCATTCAGATGCTCACGCCGTCAGAAGACTTGCAATTTTTACAAGTAAGCTTCTCCTTCTTTGCCTGCCAGTCTCCTGGTCATGCTGATATGCATTTCATACAATAAAGGCCATATTTATCTGGGGATTGCGCCATGTATGCACCACACAACCTGGTGCAAAAGTGACGCAAACCCTTAGATGCGATTAATCAAGCCAATGAAGGCTCCCTTGCATGGCCCTGAGCAGCTTGATAAATCCAAAGTTCCACAACGTAGCAAAAATTGCTGCATTGCGTTACTCTGCCCCAGAGAGGCATTCAATGGGTGGGTCGTGAGTCTTCCTGCGCAACACCCACAGAATTTGATGCATTCCCATATCAACCATTACTGGTGAACCTGGGAATGTGCCAAAATGCTACGCCTTCCCGGGGGAGATGTAACGAGGAGAAATATCTTTATAAAAAAATATATCACACTTACCTGTCTGCCAATTCTGTCCACCATCGCCCCCTCCTCTCTGTCCTCCTCCCCGCTTACAGGGCAGGAAGCAGGATGAACCCAGCTCCAAGCCTCCTGATAGCCAATAACAATGCGGCAGCGTTGTGTTTGTTCTGAGCGCTGTGGATCGGCGCTCAGCCAGAGAATGGCCTCAAAGTACCGTCCAAACATTCATGTGCTCTGTAGGAAGTGCAAAGCACTCCTCCCCTCCCCCGCTCTGTCAGCAGAGTGTAGTGCTGTTAGCGCTCTAGATGACGCACATACACGCACCCCTACATCCGCAGGCCAGGCGTGGCCTGCGGGGTCAAATAAAAGGGGGACGCGCGCTCGTGCACGTCACTTCCGACAGACACGGTGGCTGGTGTCTCATTTGTTGGTGTTGAGCGTCGCACCCCTGCGCAAGCGATCGCAAGCGTCCAAGGCCTAGCTGCGGCCTTATAACCACCAACATTACATTGGCGACGAGCGGAGGGGGCCCAACCCTCGCCCGTACACCGGCGCACCTGTTCTCCACGGGGCTGCCTGCTCCCGTCCGCGGTGTCCGCCGCATCTGCCCTGGCTGCTCCCTCTTCTCCGGTGGAGCCGGCGTGCTCCTCTGCTGCCTGGAACCCCTGCTGGGACCTGACTCGCCCTCCCCGACTGCCTGGGAGAGGTACGCGAGACGCGGCTGTTCACCGCCGCAACGCCTGGCTCCACGAAAGGCGACTGAGTGCCATCCGCCACGCATCTCGCGTGGTCCGCGGGTCGGCCGCACCCCGCCATTCCTCACGCATCTCGATGGGTGCGGCGGGAAAAGACCCTGCCGTTTTACACGCATCTCGCGTGCAACGCGTTTTCTCGGCCTGCTAAGGCCTGGAGGTTCCCGTGTCCTGCGGGAGGGACTACTGCAGGAGCACAGGAGGCCTGACTGGATATCCCGGAGGGGCCACACCTCGCCTACCTCTGCCGGACCACGTGCCACGCGCTGCTGGTGAGGTACATCGTATTTTCGCTGCGAAGACGCTGATTTGGGGGGAAAAGGGAGGAAGCACCCTGGAAAAGTACATGCGCTCACGCTGTTTGTGAAGGGCTTCCCCGAGCCAAGGACATACTATTACCACCCACTGTGAACTCTCCACCATGGGGGACGGTGATGCACCAGCACCCGTTATCAACATCCCCTTCCAGCACGCAGCTGCCGGGGTGCTACCACCGTTCAGCGAGGCGATAGATCCACCTACAGCATCACCACGATGGAAAATTTGGCTAGAAAGGCTAGAGAACTACTTCGTGGTTACAAGGGAAACGGATGAAGCCGTGAAAAGGTCATTGCTACTCCACTACGCGGGGGATGAGATCTTCAGACTCTTTAAACACCTCCCTAACACAGGCGCAGCCGATAGCTATGTTGCCGCTGTTGCCGCCCTCAACGGCCATTTTGATCCCCAGTTGAATGTGGACTTTGAGATGTTCAAGCTGGGGCAAGCTCGACAACGAGAAGGAGAATCAATGGACCAAATTCCACACCTGTGTCAGAGAATTGGCTAGCTCCACCGACGAGGATCAGCCACGGGCTATAAGAAGACAACTTATCCAAGGGTGTCGGGACAAGACCCTGAGAGGTCACATCCTACGTAGACCAGGGATCTCTCTCGAAGACATCCTTATCCTGGCCAGATCCCATGAGCTCTCGGATGTCAGAGCGACGGCCATGGAACAGGCCCTACACAAGACCCCCGCCAAGACAGAAACCATCAAGGTAGAACGCGCAGACGCCGTGCAACCCCGACCACGTGGGCAGGCACAGAAAGGATACCTGAGAAAGTCACCTCAAGCTCGCTGCGGTTCCTGCGGCCATGAACCCCATGCCGCCAAAGACTGTCCGGCCCAAGGACAAACATGTGCAAACTGTGGGATCCCCAACCACTTCGCGTCAGTCTGCCGAAGGAAGACTCAGTCCAAGAACCCCAAGAAGCCATGGACTCCCACAAAAGCTGTTCGCCAGCTGTCGCTAACTGACCCGCCCAAGGAAAAGCCAGAGAAGCACCTACCCACAATCTACGAGGACTCGGACTCAGAAGACGAGGAGGCGTACGCCATCTCTTTTGCCCGGGAACTTAAGCAAAGATGACGGCCGCAACCGACATGTGTGGTGCAAATGGGACAAAACGAGGTGAAGGCCATCATTGATACAGGTGCCACCGTCAATGTCATGGGGTTGCAACAATTTAATAAACTACGACCGCGACCCGAAGTCCTACGATCCAAAACCAGAATCTTTGCCTATGGAGCAGATACACCGCTGCCACTCAAGGGGAAAATCATCATACCAATCCGAGCAGATGAGGCAGAGATAATGGCCACAGTCCACGTAATTGACCGGGGAAGCCGACACCCTGATCAGTAGCCACACTGCAGAGGATTTGAAGCTGATAGCGTTTGCTAACCGGATCCGAGCCCACCAGGTGGATGAACTGTTAGAACGTTTTCCTGAGCTGTTCAAAGGCCTAGGGTGCATAAAGTGCGACCCCATCAAACTTCATATTGATAAGTCCGTCACCCCCACAGCCCTGCGCCACCGCCGGATACCCTTCCACCTCCGTCCGCTGGTGGAAAAAGAATTGGAAAAACTTGAGAACCTGGGCGTCATCGAAAAAGTGACGGGACCCACTCCATGGGTTTCGCCCGTGGTCATCGTCGAGAAGCCCAAGCAGCCGGGCGAAGTTCGTCTATGTATCGATATGCGTCTGCCCAACACCGCCATCCGGAGGGAAAGGCACTTAACGCCCACGATGGACGACATAGTGGCTGACGTAAACGGATCGAAATGGTTCTCAAAGATCTACCTCAATGCTGGATACCATCAACTACCGCTTGCAGAGGAGAGCCTTTTTATCACCACATTCAGTACGCATCTTGGCCTCCGGCGCTACAAACGCCTCAATTTTGGGATATCCTCGGCGGCTGAGGTGTTCCAAAACACCATCAGAGAACTCCTGTCCGGCCTACCGGGGGTACTCAATGTCAGTGACGACATTTTGATCCATTCTGCCACAGCGTCTGAACATTACAAACACCTTCGAGACGTCCTGAAAAGGCTGAGCACGTATGGGGCAACACTCCACAAAGACAAATGCCAATTCTTCCAATCATCAATTGAATTCTTTGGGTATGTTTTTAACCAGGAAGGAATTCAGATCGACCCAAGGAAGTCCAAGTCCATCAAGGAGGCCCCAGCACCAAAATCACCAACAGAGGTGAGAAGTTTTCTCGGGATGGCCACATACTGTGGCCGGTTCATACCAGGCCTAGCCACCCGCAGTGAACCCCTACGAGCGCTAACTAAAACGGACGCCAAGTGGCAGTGGGGACTGAAAGAAAATGAAGCTTTCCAAGGGATTAAAGATACTCTACTGGAGAATGCAACATTATCCTACTTCGACCCTGCCAAATGGACCGAGGTGATTGTGGACGCCAGCCCGGTGGGTCTGGGAGCGGTCCTGACCCAAGAGCACGAGCCCGGCCAATGAGCAGCCCTAGCTTTTGCCAGTAAGGCGTTGACACCAACCGAGACCCGGTACGCCCAAATCGAGCGAGAGGCTCTGGCAATCAAGTGGGCCTGCAGTCATTTTCACCTATACCTACAAGGCCACTCATTCGTCATGGTCACAGACCACCAGCCACTAGTACCTCTCTTTAAAGGAACTGCCCCACATCCACCACCATGCATTGAAAGATGGGTGATTCAGCTTCAGTCATACGGAATGGAGGTAGTCTATCGACCAGGGGCCAAAAATCCTGCTGATTACCTGTCGTGTCATCCGATACCACAAGAGCCAGCGTCCACAGATGACGACTGCGAGGAGTACGCGCAATGGGTAGCTATCACCTCATGTCCTCAGTGCATGACAATTGCTGAAATCAAGGAAGCCGCCGCGGAGGACAACATCTACATGAGGTCACTACGAGCTGTACAGGAAGGGTCATGGGCCGACTACCTGCATCCCCCTCACACCTGGGCCGCAGCAGACAAAGAAGCCCTCACGAAGATCTGGCATGTCCGACATGAACTCAGTGGCACGGACGAAGGCGTGCTGTTGAGGGGATCACGCCTGGTGATACCCCAGAGCCTCAGGTACCGAGCCACGCAACTGGCTCATGGTGGCCATCAGTGCGGCACCAAGATGAAATCACGCATGCGGGAGAAGGTAAGGTTCCCTGACCTGGAAGCGATGGTGGAAGACTATGTGAAGAACTGCATGTCCTGCCAGCTCACAAGTGACCCCGAGAGGCCGGCGCCGGTAATCACGGAAGAAGCATGCACGACCCCCTGGGCCAAGGTCAGCCTAGACTTCGGGAGTTTCCCGGGAGAAGGACACACCTTGGTGGCAATTGACTCATATTCAAAATACCCACTAGTGGAAAGAGTCCACTCCACGGCCTTCACACATGTAGGACCAGCGCTAGAGAAGATGTTCTCAATGTTCGGATACCCTGAAGAAATCCGGAGCGACAACGGACCCCCATTCCAGGGAGCGGAGTTCTCCACATTCCTAAAGACCAGGGGCATCATGCACCGACGCATCACACCGCAGTGGCCACAAGCCAACGGGGAGGCAGAAAGATTTATGCAGACACTCAATAAGATGTTCAGGATTGCGATGGTAGAGCAGGCCGATCCTGAACAGAGGCTGCATGACTTCCTACGGGAGTACACGGGAACCCCTCACTGCACCACCCAGAGGAGCCCTTGGACCCTCATGTTTCAAGGCCAATGCAGAGACCCTCTCCCCTTCGCACCGGGGCCAGTGACGAACCTGAACCACATGGAAGACGCCCCAGAACTGAGACGACAGAACAACCAGAGAGAGAGCCGCCGCCGGAGAGCCATCCCAAGGCGGCTGTGCCAGGGAGCTCAGGTAGTCATACGAAATCGACGCCCTGGAGGAAAATTCCAGACCCCCTACGAACCAGGCCCATGGACTGTAACGTCTACGAAAGGGACCATGGTGACGGCTAGAAGGGAAGGGGAGGAAGTATCGAGGAACACATCCTGGTTTAAGGTGATATCCCCCGGGCCGAGAGCTAATCCCGAAACCACAGATGGCAACAGTGGATCTCCGATAGTCACGGCACATGAGGAGGACAATCCCTCGGCAGGGACCAGCGAAGCGACACCTAGATCAGGGTGTAGCTCACCAGTCATGTCAACTCCTAGAAGGGACTCACCCCATGTTATGGAACCGGGCAGAGGTAATCTCCCACGGTACAACCTGCGCCCCAATCCTCCCCCAAGCCAGAAGTTGAAGGATTACGCCTGTCAGCTGAGACCCTGAAGCTGCCACCAAGGGACACGCAAGTACAGAGCGTCATGTTTGGAACTTTATGTATCTTTGTATCAAGTGATTGGACCCTGTTGAAAATTTGCATAGTTGGATAGGGATGTAGTGCTGTTAGCGCTCTAGATGACGCACGTACACGCACCCCTACATCCACAGGCCAGGCGTGGCCTGCGGGGTCAAATAAAAGGGGGACGCGTGCTCGTGCACGTCACTTCCGACAGACACGGTGGCTGGTATCTCATTTGTTGGTGTTGCGCGTCGCACCCCTGCGCAAGCGATCGCAAGCGTCCAAGGCCTAGCTGCGGCCTTATGACCACCAATATTACACATAGCAGCCCCACCTCCGCAAAGCTGCCTAGTGGCACTGCTTAAAAGCAGTGGTGCGGTGCTCCTCCGCCTTAGTGGAGGAGTCACCACTGCATTCTGAGGCACACAAAGAAAGAGGAATATGCCTCAGAGGATTTTTTGTACAGGAAGGTGCCCATTTGTGCACAAAACAATCCTGCTTACAACGTAGGCACCCTTGAACCATGGTGCAACATGGCCTGCACTGGCGCCAGGGAGCACATTGTGTGCCAGCGCTGGGAAAAGGCAGGAATGCACCACATATTGTTAAGTATGGCACATTCCTCCCCGTTCCCTGTCATGCACGGCATCACTTTTCATAAATATGGCCCTAATTCTTTATCGTTTATCATGCATCTTCCATTCCAGGCTCCACGAAATGTCAATCATTCTCTCTTTAAGCTAATCCTTTAGTCAAGGCGTAACACGTTTTAGTTAATTCAAGTAGAAATGGGTGCGTGGCAACAAAATCATAGATACACAAACAAGACTAGAAGTCAGTTTTATTGGTAGTGGGGAACACCTGCAACCTCACTTCAGATACAGCACGGTTGTCTCGACAATTGCAAGAAACATGGAGAAGGTGTGATGATCAAACTATACTATAACCCCACACCATCTTATTAAACATAGTCTGCAATTAGGTGAAAAACAATTTGTGCCTTATAATAAAAATCTTCTAAATTATATAATTTCTATAACAAGTATGCCTATATATTGTATGGATTCACATTTTTTTTTAATTTAACAGTAGTCTTTAAATCAGATAGACATTTGAAAATGTCTGGGCCTTTCACATCCCATCTCACTTCTGTGGCAGTTCTTTTCTTTGAACATATAAACCTAGAACTCTGAAGGTCATCTGAACTTGGGTGGGAATGGAATTGCTTAGATTAGCTTTATCGGAACTTTGCTTATGGGGAGTCAATTTAAGATACAGTATATTTGTGTCCTACTAAGATTATATTAGGATAAAAAACAGTGAGAAAAAATGTAATATACTGCTGTGGTTTGCCAACTGCAGATAAACGCTTTGCTTCCAATTTTCAAAGTGCATTTGTGTTAAGTCGCTGAGCCTGGAGCGGTATATCTGTAAAAATATCATTTTGTCTCGAGACATTGTTGAAAAGCGCTGGTTATAGCATGTTGCAGCATCTAACCTTTTGAATATGAATCTTTGGAAACTCCTAAAAGTGCAGGATGGAAAATATGAAACAGTAATTTCTTCTCACTCTTATGATGATAACAGTTACATTTGTGTTACTTTAGCCATCTGGATTCAAAGATAAGTGATTGCTAATACCCAGGTAAAACTCAAAATTGCAATGATGTTGCTGTTTTATTTCTAATTAACAGATCTGCAAGACTGTTCCTAAAGGTATTCTCCATTCACTCTGTCACGTTTCATTTTCGATCATGTTTATTTACCAAAATTAATTACTACAGAATTACTTTGATTTTCGGTTTTCGGTAATTTAGATTCACCAATATTACATGCCACAGAATTACTTTGATACAACTGTTTGTCTCATATCTTAATTTCAACATACAATATTCATGTACCTGATGTATAAAGCTATTTGCACGCTTGTTGAATGTTTTTGCTCAAACAAATGCATTTGCCAGATTAATCCATATTCTGGCAAACAAAATAAAAATTGGCTGAATTTTAACCTCACAAAAGTGATAATACCAAGAATACAAAAAATTCTTCCAGCACTAAAGTAGTTTCATATTCGAAAATTCAGGGCTCGATGCAGAGGAGTGGGCTTCAAGAGATGTCATCCCAAAAAATGTAGGTGAGCACGTGCAAATTTAAATTATTGTGGGCATTTATCTAACACTTGCAAGTTGTTTCAAAGCTTGAAAATGCTTGCAAATGTAGGGGCATATTATCAAGGACGGCTTTAAAATTATCGCTGTTTTAGCGACAGAAAACTGTAGCTAAAGCGGCGACAATGGGCTTGATAATATGCCCTGGAGAATTTTAATAGAAACCCATGTTCACACCAGAACATGGTCTTCTATTGGAATTCCCAAGGGCATATTATCAAGCCTCTTATATACGCATTAGTTCATTTACAAGGTAAGAAGAGAGAGGAAGCATCACCAAAATGAATATGAAGTAGGTAAAGGGTTTCCCATATGGTAATTTGTTTCTTTATGTAAAAGCAAAAAAAAGGAAAATGGAATTATGCATATACGAGCTACTTTTCCATATGCAGAAATGTTACACATTCTCAGAATTCAGTATGCTATGGCAAGTTCGTAGCATTGCAAAACACTCAATGCAGCTTCAATGTGCCCTGAACGCTGCCTTAAACACAATGTAAGGCAAAAGATGAGTAGGGACCATCGTCGAAGAAATGAGGGAGGAGGCTTGTGAATAGCTTCCCCCAAATGTTCACTTCACACTGGTTGGTGGAGTGCTGGTGCATAATGGAAAACAAACCTATGTTCCTCCTCCACTGGATAAGAGGTATGAGCAGAAGTTGCAAAGCATGAGCCTGAGAGGCAAGCGGAGAGCCAGAGAGCCTTGAACTGGGGAGTGGGAGAGTGTAGGACATAGAAATTTGGTTGGTGGTATTTTTGAAAGAAGTCATGGCCTGGCTAGCAGTAAGACGTTTGATAGTTAAAAAAATACGGGAGAGACACAGAGAGTCATGATGGGTGTATGGGTGCATGTGTGTTCCTTGATTGCGTATGTCCATGCATAAGTGTGGGCCTGCATGCCTACATGTATGTGCTTATGTCTGTTGTGAAATCATGGCCTGTCAGTGGGATTCGAACCCAAGGTAACTCAATGCAGTTATACTAGGCCAAGGAGAAAGACAGGCGATTAAGAGAATGTCAAGTCTTAACTTTTGATCTTGTCCGCCCTCATACCACATTTAATTTCCTTTCCCTGGTCAATACTTTAAATTTTGTGTCCAACAAGCTCCAAGTTGATAAGTTAATTTCCCTCCCTTTTTATCCCTTGTGTGAAGGAAAATATGAAAAAAATTATTGAGGGCAAATCAGGAGGTGCAGTTTTCATTCCCCTGATGTGGCAAGGTGCATTTTGGGACATGCGAGGATGGAAAGTAGGGAGCTTTAGTCTGTCCACGTGAGCATGAAAGTGAAAGATTGAGAGATGGCTGTTGGTTTAAAAGTATATTCACCCCAATATTGTGATGCTGAAGTGGAAATATGCGGAGGCTCCTAGATTTTAGTCTTTAGTTGTTGTCTGTGAGCAGACGTGAGTGAAGTGGGGACTACTTGGGGGTCCACTAACATCAGGTTTCTACCCGTTGTTACATTTTATACGAACATAACTATAAAAAAGATCCATCAATACTCTCATGACAGACCCCTATATCACAAAATCTTCTTGGCTCATTATACTCAAAATTTGTTCCAATAAATTCCAGAATTGGAAAACAAGCAGGTAACAAATGCACACCCCAACCAACCCTGAATAGCTCATCCAATAGTACCAAAAAAAACAATAATTCAAACCTGGATATCACAAGGAAAACTTGACATATTTGTATTCAGCTGACAGCCAATTCAAAGTAACTTTCATCACCCCTTGACTCAGAACTGTCTTTCAAAGATTAGATTGGCATAGAAACCAAAAGGACATGGTACCAGCTTTCTCTCCTAAATGAATTGAAACCTTTCTCACCTTTAGAACAAATTCAGCACAAAAGTTCAGGTGTGAGCTCTCTCTTTCTTGAGGGTGGCAATGCATTCTTCAACAGCCTTGCCAATATCACCGGGGAACAACGTTTACAACGCAACTTTTACAACACACTACCTTTACAACAAAACTTTTACAACGCAACATCCATTACAACGCAAGCCATTACAACGCAGCCATTACAACGCATGTCACTACAACGCATACCACTACAACGCATGTCATTACAACGCATACACATAGTACCCTTACACTATCCAACACTTACTCTACTGTTGCACCCTCTGGAGTTAGAATAGTAATTTTTACCCCTACACTATCCAACACTTACCCTACTGTTGCACCCCCTGGAGTTAGAATAGTAATTTTTACCCCTACACTATCTAATACTTACCATACATGCAATGTAATGGTATGCGTTGTAATGGTATGCATTTTAAAGGTAGTATGCGATGTATTGGAATGCGTTGTAAAGGTGGTTTTTAGAGATGCATTGTAATGGCATGTGTTGTAAAGGAATGCGTTTTAAAAAATGCGTTGTAAAGGTATGCGTTGTAAAAGTAAGCGTTGTAACAACTTACATACATGTCACCGCAAAGAGGCACTCATCATGTTGAAGTATGATTTAGTAAAGACCAGAAGAAGCTCAACCACAGCAACTCAATGCTGAATTAACTTAATATTGAACACTGAAACAGACACAGTGGCTTCCTACACATGCCTTGTATTGGCCGGTTGCATCACACAAACATCCACCAGAAAAAATATCCTTGCACACCTAGAGAGAAAAAACCTCATCTTTGATGGACATCACCTTGCCAAGTATTTACTGGACCTGAAACCAATTGGTAAAAGAGATAAAATGGAATATCAGAAAGAAGTCTTTCTGTCATTCTGTACACCTATGATGTTGAGCGCCATAACCATTAATGCAACTGCTAAAGGATCTGAAGAGACACCTTATCAGAGAGAACATTAAGCTCCATACATATATTAAAAACATGCACGCACACTCACTCTCTCTCTCTCTCTCTCTCACTCAATACTGCAAAGTTTGAATCACAAGACAATCATTCGAGAGAAGTGGTTTTGAAGGGTCCATTTTGGAAACATTACAACCTAAGGTATTGCATCACATTGGAAACTTTTCACTTGACCACGAGTGTGTATCATACATGCTATGGAGGGTAAGAGAGGAGTAGTTCAGATGTTGTGTTCATTCAGTATTTTATCTCTGATGAGTTTGCCAACATGAGTGAGTACTGTACTTTAAAAAACAAAGCAATCCTAAAAAATACTGACAAGTGTTAACACACCATTACAAGAATCTCAGCCTAGCTTGTAATTTATATGCACTGTGGAAAATATCTGTCACTCTCCCAGTACTAATATAGCACCTTTGCTATAAACTGCTTGTCCTCCATCTCTAAACTTACAGCAGTGCTGATAGTGACTCACACAGTATAGGGATCCTTCTGAGCAGAGCTTTAGCTATCCTTTAACAAACATACAACCCATGTTGAGAAATGGGGGAACTTTATTAGACCTACCTCAGTCTATAATTTTATCTTTATTTCATGTAACAGTTCTATATCAACTATGAAGGTGCGGGAGGGCAATGGGCCTGGGTGAAAACTAGTTTAAGGGATCCCTGGTAGAATAGGGAGTAATCAGGAGAGCATAGGCGTTCTGCAGATGAGGAGAAAGGGAAAGTTAGGAAGAGGCAAAATGTTGAGAGGGTGTGTAAAAAGAGATTGTGAATTATTTCAGCATCTAAGGTGTGAATTTCTTTTGTGTTTGGGGGATATCAAGCATACATTCACTTCTCTGGGGTTCAAGGAGAAGAATTCTGAGATATTCAAGTTGAAATATTGAGCCCTTGTTTTGGATAGTCCTTCTAGGAGCCAGCTTTGAAAGTATTTGACATTTTAAATACAATCAAACCAAACTAAACCAGTTCTATAACCTTAGTGTGTCCACATTCTTTGTCTATAAAATGAGTATAACATAGGTGGGATTGAAACTATTCCACTTTGTTTCTGTTAAAAGTTCATCTTGACCATGGAAGGAATTGCTTGACATTACACACATGAAATGGATCCTCTATACCTGTCAGTGCCTTACTGATTTCGCTGAGACCCTCTTTCAGATGGACCCTTGAAATAGAAATTCCCCAAATTTACCTACAGTGCAGCTCCTCTCTTGCTCCGTCTGTCTTTTTTAAGGTAATTTATCACAAAATATGAATATGCTGCTGCAGATATCTTGTAGGTTACAGACTGGTTCACAGAACCACTTTAGACAATGGTGCATTCTACAGATCACAGGCCCGGAGTTCGTTAAGACAGCACAGGGCGTTAGTGCTTCTGATAAGCAAGGGGGTTCATTTTATGAAGATAACTCAGAGGATTGGTAAAAGAATTGAAGAGAACAGTGTGTAATCTATTAGTCACCAGTTAACATTTCGAGAAGGCTGACTCACCCTTTCATCCTTCTGATATTCATGACAGGAGAAGCTTTGCGCTTGGGAATAACAGCAATTATTTAAATACCAAAAGACAACAGTAGTTTGCAGCCACATTTCATTCATAGAGATGTTTTATATTTTCTGCTCTTCATTTAATGATATTCAATAGCATTGCTTGGCTGATGTCTTATTAGTAAATATTTTACACTCGAAATAGATTTGCTATATAATGTAAAGGAGCCGGAGGAAAGATTTAGACATTATGAGAAGTATATCACTTGCAAAAGCCACAGAAGTAGCATCCTGTTAAAATATCATAGCATTATCCAAAGCTAATAATATCAAAGCAACTATCAGGCCATGAAGAAATCTAGGAAACAGAGGACAGAGAGGGTCAAAAGCGTAAAAGGAAATCAATAAAATAAAGTCAATTCTTCAGATAGTGAGAAAACAGAATGGTTGGTTATTTGTTTATTTTCCATGGAGACTTCCTTCTCATTCCGAGATATAGAAGCTTGCTACCCAGTTAAAGGCTGTTGCCTCTTACCTAGTATAGATTTATATCTTCCAAACTGCAAGCACATTGAGTGTGATTGTATGCAAGAAGAGCTGCCGGGTACTGGCTCAATGGTTTACTGGTAACTGTAGGGGAACAGGGGAATACGATGTTATACCTGGCAAAAAGTGAACGTCTATCTCCACAAGTACCTTAGAACCGCAAACCTATACCAAACACACTCATCTACTACCAAAAGCAAAATTGAAGTTGTCTTCTTGGCAGTCCTAAAAAGGCAGAACGTTCCGTAAAGAGATTCGTCTGATAAGGTTTATAGTTCTTTCAACAACTTCAGACTTCAGATTAGAAAGTGAATCCAACAAGTACACTGGGAAGGTTTTCAATCTGATGAATTCTCCCTCCCAGGCGGGGTCCCTCAGGGCTCGGCGCTATCGCCCACTCTGTTTAACCTATATGTTACCCCCTTAGCTGCCTTAATTCAATCTCATGGCCTGCAATTAGTGTCTTACGCCGATGACACTCAAATTATAGTGTCAGTATCCCAGTCCATTGAAGCCACGGCAGAGTGTTTTAAGAACTGCCTTCTCGGTGTAAAAAACTGGATGAGCTGTAATTTTTTTTAATTAAATACGGACAAAACCGAGATAATCGAATTCGGTCAGAAATTGTCCATCTGGAACAACCTTTGGTGGCCTCCGGAGGCAGGCGCCTGTCCTAGTCCTGCAGACAAGGTTAGAAATCTTGGCTTCTTGGTGGATAAAGATCTCTCCTGTAAAGCGCAGATTAACCAGGTTTTCTTCCACCTGCTTCTACACCATTAGGTTCTTAGGAAAGTTCTACCCTACATCCCTCCAACGCAAAAAAAACTGTAATGGGTGCCCTGGTAATGTCCCGAGTGGACTATTGCAACTCACTCTACTTGGGCACAGGAGAAAAACAACTGAATAAACTTCAGGCAATCCAAAATGCCGCAGCCAGGGTTATGTGAAATCTACCCTACCGCCACCCAACGCCCAAAGCCATCAAGGAACTTCACTGGCTCCCAGTTAGATCCAGAATACAGTTTAAGGCCCTCTGTCTGGTCCACAATCCTTGTACGGCACGGGACCAGACGACCTGTCCAAACTCCTCCCTCGATATGTGCCATCGCGTACGTTAAGGTCAGCCAGTCATGATCTGATATGTCAGCCAAGAATAAGAAGAATGCGATGGGGCGGCAGGTCCTTTTCGTACCAAGTTCCAGACTATGGAACTCTCTGCCCCCTGCTCTGCGCTCACAAAAATCCAAGCAATGTTTTAGAAAGGCACTGAAAACCTGGCTTTTCTCCTCACATTAAGATCTGCTCTCACCGCTCTCCTCGTTACTACAGCGCCAAGACGCCTCGGCATTCGAGCGCTTTATAAGTACTTCAGTCAGTCAGTCAGTCAGACTGATTTAGAGTTTGGCAAATGGGTTATTCCACCACAAACCCACAAACATGACAGATATCTCATCTACCTTATTACAAGTGCATTTTATCCTATAATACTTACAATAAGAAAGTGGGATGTCTGGAACATTTTTAACAAATCAGCCCGTCTGCCAAACTCTAAATCAGATCATTCGTGATTTGCCCAAAATCACAGTGCCAGCATCTGAAATTCAACCCTGGTCTCCAAATTCCAAAGTCAACAGCCTTGCTGCCAGCGAACATCTGTAAAATCTTCTCTGGTCTCTATTGCAAAGAGAAGCCCTTTTTGGAGGTTTATTGGTCTTTGATAATTGTCTATCAAAACATTCCATATTTGTCACAGCTGATGGCAAGCATTTGAAAAGCCAATAGGTCTGGGCTGTGAAACCTATTGGCTTTGCCAATGTTCTTTCTTGTTAGCCACTATAAATGTGTGTGCTTCTGCTGGGGCCATGTTAGAGCAAGATCGTATACCCTTACAAAAAGCTTTATAAGTTGGATGCCACAAACCTCTGCATTCATAGCAGCCATAACTGAATATCTCTGTTTGAGGTTTAAACAGCTGCCATTCTAAGATGGTTGCTGTGGATGGTCCGATATTCCTTGTGGCCATCTTTAAAAGTATTTTGTTTTATTTTACAAATCCTCGTAAAAGATGGCTACCATGGATGTATGTACATCTTTTTGTGAGTTTTGTTAAAAATAACAAAACCCATTCATAGAGGCCCTCCATACATTCATGTGCATGTGCTGTCAGCCATCTTTGAATGGTCAGATAATCATTTTAAGATGCTCGTCCACTGATAGCATCTCAGTATTGAAATGGTAAATAAAAAAAGCAGAAGAGTGTTTGTGGGGTGGTAAGAAGACAGTGGGTTGGTGAATTCGAAATGGAAGAGAGCGATGGTTGGGTAGGAGGGTGTGAGGGAGATAGAGTGAGAGGAAATAGTACCTCTCATGGATAGACTTTAAGCAAGATCTGATGTTAATAGTAGAAGGAAACACAATTCAATCAAAACACTGGGATACAGAAATGCTCCAGAGTGGGACAAACGATTGGAGAGGGAGGAGACCTACTGATTCAGGAGCAGGGAAGTGAGATAGGCAGCAAAGTTATCCAATCATCGGTAGAGGGGTGTCCCAAAGTCCGCTCTAATATTTGATATGTAATTGAAACAATATGTCTAGTCCCCATATAGCTTTTGTAACTGAGTCCTAAAAAGGATAATCACATCAGTACCCAAAAATGCAATTATGATCCAAGAGCATTAAACGGAAGTCAGTGGCAATTGCATGCCAATTTCCATAAATGTGAGTCTCCTTTAAATGCACAAATACCTCCAGAGGGAGGTCCAGTGCATACTTTCCTGATGCTGAGTCATACTGCAAACTAACACACCAATCTCTGAGTGTGAATTATTTTGGGACTTACCAAATCATGAGAAAGTTTAAATATGGTGTTGCCAAATCCAGTAAGTCAGGTCGAAACTGCAGGCTGTTTTTAGGGTCTTCAATGCATATACATGTACACATTAAAATCATTTGTGTGAAAATCACTCTGAATACTGCAGTTTGATCTAATACATAAATAACAGCTGCCTAGCCTATGTATAGGATGCTTTCAGTGAAAAATATCAGAAAATTGTATTTCAAGAAAAAAAAAGTGTGGTTTTACTTTACCAACCTCTCTAGAACAGGCATCTCCAACCAGTAGCTCGGGAGCTACTGGTAGCTCACCAGCACCCTCAAAGTACCTCTCAGAGGTGAAGCCAAACCAATCTGATCTCAGGGATTCTGTGTATATTAAAGAAGGCAGCACTGCTCGTTTCATTACCCGTAAGAGTTACAGACAGCCAAACCAATAAAAGGACCTCTTGATAACATTCAAACACACACTCCGTTGGCCTATCATTCAATCAATCAGGGATTTATAGAGTGCAGTACTCACCCATGAGGGTCTCAAAGCGCTGGGGGGGGGGGGGGGCATTTGGGAAAGCCCCGGTCATTCGAAAAGCCATGTCTTGAGTCTCTTCCTGAATGCTTTCAGTGTTGGGCTTTGTCTGATGCTGAGGGGGAGTTAGTTCCAGGTCTTGACCGCAATGTAGGGGAAGGATCTGCCTCCTGTTCTGGCTCTGTGGATGCGGGTGATTTCGGCCAAGGCCTGGTCAACAGAGCGGAGGTTTCTCTTTGAGGCGTAGAAGGAGATTCTTTTGTTGAGGTATTGGGGTCCGTTATCGTGGAGGGCTTTGTAGGTGTGTGTGAGCAGCTTGAAGGTCACTTTTCTTAAGGGGAGCCAGTGGAGGTCTTATTGGTTCTGGGTTATGTGGTCTTGTCGTGGGATGCTGAGGGCGAGTCTGGCTGCAGCGCTCTGGACGGTCTGGAGTTGTGGAGCAGAGATTTGTTGATTAGCGCATAGAGGGCATTCCAGTAGTCCAGCCTCCTGGTGATGAGTGCAAGGGTGTCGGTCTTCCTGGATTCAATGGGGATCCATTTAAAGGTCTTGTGAAGTATGCAGAGGATGTTGAAGCATGTGGAGGCTATGGTGTTGGCCTATGGGTCTCTCACATGAACCATCTTTATCCACTTTAAATCTACCTAAGAAGGAGATTGGCCATGTTATATGCCCTGCTCTGTCAGTCACACCATGTGTGACATCAAAGAATAGTGGAGCAGTAACCAGGGCTGACCCACCAACGTGTGTGACTGCAAGAACTAGAGAGAAAATGTGTTGGTTGGGATCATGATCAACCAAAGAGCTGAGGGATGAGAGTATGCATCCAGGGCAGAAAAAAATAAAAGCATCACATTCATGACATTGTGTCCTTCCCTAATAAATAGTGTTGGTTCCTTAAAGATACTCCTAGTGTCAAGGGCTGCCAAATATGTATGCTGGTCCCCATCATAAGAGTATTAACCCTGACGCAATTGTGCCAGTTCATGGTATAATTGTGCCATTGCAATAATATTTTCAACCTTGACTATTACAAGTCCAGTAATTACATATTTGCCGCCATCACTAACATAGTAAGAGCATGACTTGCTTGCTTTTAGCCATTCCTGACAGAGTGGCAACCACTTCTCCCATAATAATGTCCATAACTGATATATGTTGGGCATCCAGCCGTGGCACACTGGTAGCCCTGGTTTAACGGTGGGCATTATTAGCATAACAGATGCATTAATAGTGTTAATAATGTTATGGTGAGCAAGGATGGCCTATGATTCCAATTCCTGGGTATTTGAAGCAGAATTTGTCCATCAGAGGCATTTCTACATGGCAGTACTTGATGAAAACGAAAAGCTGATGTTTAGGGACTGTGTATTTTCTAACAATGAAAACTAATTTGATTTTTTGAGAAAAAAGTTATGCTTTTTCTGAAAAGGTTTTTCTTTTGGAAAATTTAGTTTGATCGCTCAAATTGGAAAGTGGTTTTGATAGGAAAATATGTGTATTTTTAAAAACTAATATGCTAATGAAGACAAAATATCACAATTCTAAAACACATTTAAAGTTGTTAGCTGAATGATAATTCAACTTGAGTTGGGGAGACTTACTGCTGTGGTAGTACCCTTTGTGGCACACAGCATGTGATAATTTGAATTTTACTTGTTTGCAAGCATTTAATATTGAAAAGCGTTTCCCTAGCATTCTGCTGATAACTTCATCTGGAATGTGTGGGTGGTGACTACTGATAAATCGTTCTTAGGTTGGTCATAGTGTAATGTTAATACATATCATTAGCATTTTACAGTGATAAAATAGGCTAGTAGCTCGGCAGGACTTTCCTTGAGCAGAATTAGCTCTCACTACAGTAAAGGTTGGAGACCCCTGCTCTAGAAAGTCCCTGGCCTTCTGCTTTGTTATTCTTTTCTCATCTGAAGTGTGGGGAGGGAGCAGGTTTTTCCAATATTTACATTCTTCGTTTATTGCTGTAACTCTTTATTTGGAAGTGAAGACAATATCAAAGCAAGTGAACAGAAATGTAGGCTCTGCTTTAGAAGACAGGGGCATATTACCAAGGTCATTATCGCCGCATTAGCGGGACTTTTTCCCGCTAATGCAGTGATAATTTTATCGCCCTATTACCAAGCTGTCGCTAACACCAGTTAGCGACAGCTTGTAGGTGATAGCGGGCATTTAGGGGCCCACTTTGCATGTCAGCGATAATTATCGCTAATGACATCCAAAGTGGGCATGCCAAGATGTTAGCGACTGAAAACAGTCGCTAACATCTCTAACTCCTATTAACAACTTTTGGAAATATTCGCGCTAAGCGCGAATATCTCCAAAAGCTAACGCCTGCTAAAAGCCGTTCTTAGCCATGTTATCCAATGGAAGGTGGATAACATGGCTAAGAGCATTGTCACGATAATGCATGAATATCGCTGATTTTTCAGCGATATTCATGCATTTCGCAGGATTTTTACCGCTTTTGAGATAAACCTTGATAATATCAAGGTATCTCAGCGGTAAAAATCCTCGGTGCCCGGCGATATTTTTTTCCCGCTAACCAAGCAATAGCGATAATTATCGCTATTGCTTGGTAATATGCCCCACATTTCTTTCTTGATGTCCTAATGGCAGTGTACCCTACTCATTTGGTTTTATACAAAAATCCTTTTCGAGTAAAAGCTTTCGATTACAGTGTGATTTAAACTTTTTGTCCACTGAAAGCACAATTCTAACCAACTGCTTCTAGCAAAGACCTAATACGTTTTTAGCAATCTGTATGAAACTATGACAAAGAAAAATAAGGCATCAAGTTACACACACATAATGTGCCTGCTGTGACATGATAAATGGGCACCCTGCTATCTCTTTTGTCTAATATAGGGCATGCGTATTTTAATAACATACCATTTTTCTCATAATCTGCTTCAGGGGGAAGTCTGTGACACATGGCTTTTTGTGACAATTAGAGGGGCAGAAATATCTGCTTCGTAGACTCTTATTTTGAGTGGACGACGGTGCTACAGATGATCACATCTATGGTTTGCATTGTTTTATGTTTTCCATATATTTTCAGTGCAACTAAAATGTGAGTAAGGAATATGTTGCTTCACAATTATGGAGCAGAATCCAACAAGTGGATTCAAGTGATGCTCCATTGCTTGAATCAATTTCTGCCATGCATTAAGTGCCACTACATGTAGAGGCCAACCATATGCATCTCAATATTTGTCATGCTCCAATAGTAACAGTCCAATGTCATTGCCAGGCCATGTTGACTTTCACCCAGAGGAAAAGCATTCTCAAGCTCGTTGCCGGGAAAATGCATATCCATAATTCCCCCCACCATAGACGTACTGTGGAGGCAAGAACCTAATGAATTGTCATCCGCTTTTCAAGTTCCCTCCGCAAACTGGAGGGTTTCACTTTGACACCCATCTCAAATGGGGCCCTAAGTGCTTATATGCTAAAGGATGAACTCAGCCACCACTGCCAATGAAGATCTTAAACCAAAGAGAAACATCTGCTTTCTAGTTTCACTTCCTTTGGTGAAGTTACCAGCAATACTTCTTTATTTGGAGCCGAATCCTTCCTTTCCACAGCAGAAATTGCTGCTCGTATTTAACAGTAAATGCTAGGTCAGATTCTGTGGCAATTTTGTTTTTGAATGCTTCGTTCAAGACAATTTATTCTTTTTCCATTCAGATGCAAAGAACTACAGAAAGTAAATCCTGTCTTAATTCGCTTGCAGGATTCCCAAATATGGCTGTCCTCACGGTACTCTAGTGCTGCAACAATCTATTGTGCCTATCTTGGCAAGCAGAAGGATGCATCACTCTGCTAATGGACAAGCAGTCTGCATTGATGCCTTGCTGCTTAGACTCAGCAAAGCCAAATTTACAGAATCAGCTCATAATGCTTTTATTTTGAAAAGCAGCCATATTTCAACAACCATTTACAGAATCAGCCCATAATGCTTTTAATTTGTAAAGCAGTCATATTTCACCAACCTTGACTGCGCTTCAACATGAATGAGCATCGTTACTTGCTGACTAGCCTTTACAGCTCTAGGGGGCATTACAATATGTATTGTAATGGGAACTCCGCCAAAAATTGAAGATTTCCCCTATGCCTGCCACTCCTTACCCCATCTCATTTAGAATTGAGTGAGGGGTGTTTTTTTTACAGTGAAGCAGTAGATTGCTCTGAAGTCGCAAACACCCTCACTGGAGATGTACCCTAGCACCTGTTACCTAGGACAGGATTTCAGACACTGTGTCAGTTTTAATCTCCTGCCTTCGACCAAGAAAGGAAAAAAAGCAAAAATGAGTCATTGATTACATTGGTGGCTGTTAACAACATTTTCCCTGCTTAACATGGACACCGAAACATATGTAATTTAGCGATCACAAGTAACGCTCAAGAATTGTGGGGCATATTACTAACAGCTAGCGATAATTATCGCTATGTTGGCTTAGCGGCGATATTTTTATCGCCGAGCTGCGACGATTTTTATCGCTTAGGAACCTTGCTGTTATCAAGGTTTATCTCCTAAGCGATAAAAATCGGCCGAAATGCATGAATATCGCTGAAAAGTCAGCGATATTCATGCATTACCAAGCTAATGCCTTAGCCATGTTATCCACCTCCCATTGGATAACATGGCTAAGAACTGCTCAGGGGCAGGTGTTAAATTTTGGAGATATTCACGCTTAGCGCGAATATCTCCAAAAGTTGGTAATAGGAGATAGCGATGTTAGCGACTGGAAACAGTTGCTAACATCTTGGCATGCCCACTTTGCATGTCATTAGTGATACATTTCACTGACATGCAAAGCGGGACCCAAGATGGTCGCTATCTCCTACTAGCTGTCGCTAACTAGTGTTAGCAACAGCTAGGTAATAGGGAGATAATTTTATCTCCGCTTTCTTGGCTTTTAAAGCCAAAAAAGCGGAGATAAACCCCCTTGATAATATGCCCCTCTATTCTGTGATCATCCCATATTTCACAGATGAAATGTTCTAATTTACAACTTTGCTGTATGTTGTCCAATTGTTGGAAATTATGTACAATCCAGAAACTGGAGGACTCTTTCCTAAATTCTTCACACTAAAATAAAAGGAAAGGATGAAGAAGTCCGCAGAACTACATAGACACAACACCACTAAATACTGACAGAAACCAAAACATAAATAATGTTGTTTAGAATGTTGTTTCTGAACAAATACTGTTATAATGTATTTTATTCTTAAAATATTATGCAAAGTATTACCAACCTATACAACATTAATTATCCTGTTACTCTTTTTGGTACTTTCCTCACCTCTCCCTTCTCCTTTTCCCCTGTGTGCCTTTGTCTTATTTGGAATGGCCGGGAGTGCATCTTAGAATGTTCAGGCTGCACTCTGTCATTGTTTTGAAGTGACTTAGAGGTGTCTTACTAATAAACGGCACTTTCTTCAATTGCTGAGGACAGGATTTATTTGAACATACTTATAAGTTACCCTAATTAATAAGTGACATGCACCAAACCTAATAACCCAGTGGCATATTATCAAGGGATTTATCTCTGCTTTTTTGGCTTTAAAAGACAAGAAAGTGGAGATAAAATGACCTCCCTATCAGCAACAGGATGCTAACACGCAAATTCGCATGTTAGCACCCTTTTTCTCTACGCTTACCCTTGCATCTCTAATGAGATGCAAAGGGCGCGTTCCAGAGAAAAATAATAGGAGAAATGTTGTTAAGAGACATTTCTCCAATTATCAAGGATTTCGCTAACCCTGTTAGTTATAAAAAAAAGCAGCGCTAAACGCGGTTAGCACTGCTTTTTTTACACCTGATATTTTCCTGACTTAGCCACGATATCCTATGGAAGGTGGATATCATGGCTAAGTTTGTGAGCCCCTATCATCAAGCTAACGCCAAACTTTGAGAGATTATCGTTGGTTTTCCAGCGATAATCTCTCAATTGGCAGTTAGTGTAAGAATTTTTATCACTTCTGAGATAAACCTTGCTAATAGCTAGTTATCTCTGCGATAATTTCTGGCGATGCTTAGCGTTAAAAAATTTGTTGCTAAGCATCGTTAGCGAGAAATATCGCTTAACGTTGGTAATATGCCTCCAGGACCTTTAAAGAGTACAGTTTCCATGGGACTTTTTAATCATTTAAAAGATTTTAAAATTGAGATAAAACCGGCTAGTGATCATAACCCCTTAACCTTGAGCTTTTCCATTACTTCTGATCCAAAATCGTCCCAGGAACAACCAATAGTACATACTAAGAATCAGGGTGTTACTGTGAAATGGAATAAAGTAGTGGTTGGACAACTGGAGATGGATATTTTTAAGGAAAACATGGCTTATATTGACATCTGCCTTTCGACTAATCCTGATCCAGCCCATATAATCACTAGCTTTCAGAAGTTAATGGAAAATGTAGCCACACATTTATTAGTAAAGGTAGGGGGGAAGAGCCGAGATCAGGGGCCTAAATGGTTTAATGCGGAATGCTCTGCAGCCCAAACAACCTTAACTAAAGCATTGCGGCAAAAGCCTAGATATAGAATTATGGTCACACTAGCTAGGAAACAATATAGACTAGCAATTAGAAAAAGGAAAAAAGATCTCAAATCCAAGGCATGGGAAGATCTAGATAAGGCAGTAGACCTATGGGACAATAGACTCTTTTGGGAAGTAATAAACAGGCCCTTTTTGACATCAGGGGACGAAAACACCATTCGAGTTCACCTACCAGAGGACACCTGGGTGACTCATTATAATAAAATCTTTAATCCCAAAGAGATACTATATACTACCCCGGAGGAGGACTCCGACCTCTATGTTAATATGGAATCAGCAAAGAAGCTGAGTGAGTCAATAACGCTTGCTGAAGTAGAGCTTGCCCTTACTAAGGGGGCACCTGCAAAGGCCCCAGGTCCTGATTCAGTACCACTAGATCTTTTTAAATATAATCGAGAGTTTTGGTCCCCTTTGCTTATGAATGTTTTTAAGGCACTAATACTTGGTCCTATTCCGACCTCTTGGAAAGAGGCCGTTTTGGTCCCAATTTTTAAAAAGGGCAACAAACATGATCCTAGATGCTACAGGCCAATATCGCTAATAGATTCAACATGTAAATTGATGGGTAGGGTGATATTGGCAAGGCTGGAAACCTGGGCCGAGTCTTCAGGTGTAATTGTGGACTCACAATACGGTTTTAGAAAAGGCAAAGGAACAAACGAGCAGTGCTTGAACCTTGCTCTGATTATGGGCAAGTACATGAGTGCCAAGAATGGTTCCATACACTTGGCATTCATGGACTTGTCCAGCGCCTTTGATACAGTATGTAGGGACAAACTATGGTCCATGATGGATTCTATGGGTTTTGAAGAACCACTGGTTACCCTGCTCCGCAGGTTACACACCGCCACAACGGTTAGGGTCAGATATGGCCGTGGTGGTGAGAAATCGAAACCCATATTATCCACTGAAGGCGTCAGACAAGGATGCATTTTAGCACCTTTCTTATTTTTGATTTACACAAACGGTTTAGAGGGTTTTTTGTTAGAAACATCTGCTGACTTCCCAAAGATAAATGGAAAACGAGTTCCAATGTTGTCTTACGCAGATGACACTGTTTTAATGACACTTACCCCTAATAGTATGCAGATCACTTTGGATGCTTTTGACTCATTCATGGGCAATCTAGATTTAGGTGTTAATTTTATTAAATCTTTTGCCATGACCTGTGGTCCAAAAAATGTAAAAACACGTAAATACGTGGTGAAGAATGCCATCATTGAGAAGGTGGATAATTTTTGTTATCTGGGTAACATCTTTAACAAAAAACTGAGCTGGGAGCCCCTGCTAATAGCACGGGTTCAGAAGGTTGCACAGCTAATTGAAGCTCTCTTCCGTTTTTCTAGCAAATTAGGCCAGCGACGCGTAGCAGAAATGACATTATTATACAAAGCTAAGTGTGTTTCTGCTTTGACCTATGGTTCAGGAGTTTGGGGCTCGCATAATTGCGAAAAAATACAAACTGTTGAAAATAAGTTCATCAAACGTTTACTATCTGTTCCAATGGGTACATCCAATATATTCTGCCATGGAGAAATCGGAATCGAGTTTATAAGTGATGTTATTCACATTGCCCCTTTAATACTATGGGCTAAGGTTTGTCAATCTGAAGAATTGAAATTAACTAAAGATATTATTCAAGATTGCCTTAAACTTGATTATTATACTCAAATCCCGTGGCTGCGATATGTTGGAGAGACTTTTAACAACATAGGTTTAAGTAAGATGTTCACAAACCCTGAACTGCTTGGTAGTGATGCCAAGGAGACTATTAAAAACGCCTTTAGTGATTGTTTAGGTTCTTTAAAGACAACTGACCATGCGATAAGTGTAAGGGGTAAATTAGTCCCCCAGTTCTATTTGTCATACCTCACAAATACACAATGGCGTTTTTACCTTACGAGATTTCGCCTTGGCACCTTACACTTTTTGTTTGCTTTCCCAAAGCAGGGTGGTTGGTGGGAGAAGCTACCCTTTTGTCCTTGTAACAATAGAGTTTCACAAAATACTCTCCACCTCATGCTTTTTTGCACTTTGTATAAAGCACCAAGAAACACTTTCCTTAAACCATTGCTGGAAACATTCGAAACGCGTTTTTATAATGAGGCATAAGATCATTTGTTATCACTATCAACTGCACATATCTGTAATGCCGTTTTAAATTTTATTAGATCTGCTATGGTGATCAGAAAAAGATATTGTTGAATTTTGGTTTTAATAACTACGTAACTATGTATTGTGGTCTTTCTGATGATTAATTCAAACCTGTGTTTTCCTTTTTAAAAATTTGTTTATGTATACTTTTATGGTTTCTATATGAAATCGAAATAAAGTTTTGAAACGAAACGAGTACAGTGATTGGAAGGGTCATGTTTTGGAGGAATATAGGGATAATTAAAGAAGTATTTTGTTAATGAATCTAAATTATTTCATAAGCGTTAAGCTTATTCAAAAAGTTCTAACAAAAAGTATGTTCAACATGTTCCTAAACATGTTCATCACCCCCCCCCCCCCCCAATTTTCAAACTAAATGTATCTTCTTATAGAGATTTATTTTAAAGAAATACTTTGGATCATGTCTGGCAGACCTCATTTGTACAAACATAGTGCAAAAAAGAACTGCCAGCAGAGGCAACTGAGGTGCAGAAAAACATTCTGACTGAAATGTGATCTCACCTGCATAAAACCCATCAGCTTGCAAGTCCTTTTCATAAAATGGTGCATTCATATATGCAAATTCAGTAGTAGAACTTTTGTAAGGGCTTCAGGTATTTTCTGTTGGTTGGTCCAGCACTTGTTACCTTATCTATATTTTCTGCATAATTAATATTCATTAAACAGATCTTAATACTGGAGATTTTGTGATGCGACCTGTAAGTACACCTAGGTTGCATCACAAAAATTGTGACTATTTTGCAATGACCTTTTGCAGTCAGTCTTTCTGTACATTTGTCCCCAAATGTCTCAGAATGTCCAGAGCACTTGCAACAATGCTATTGTCATTTGGTACCATTGGATCTTTTAGAAGTATTCAGAAAGCTCCACTGTCAATATTGAGCTTACACCGGCCTTAGGGAAAAACATGGATATCTACTTGCGTTCGACTAGAGGTGGGCACTGATATGTTAAATCTAGCAAAGTCCAGTGCACATTTTTATTCAGAGCGGGCAAAGCATCGAGACTGTGGAAAACAGGAAAATAATTTTTGGTAGGAAAACTTGACTGCATATTAAGTTCTAGATTTTAGACAACTTCCTGGCCACTTTGGGGTCATGAGAGACCGAGCAAATACCAAGCATTGTACCCCCTTTCACAAGACTCCTGGCAATGTTTCCCAGTTGCAATGGATGCCAAGACCTCTGACCTCCTGGTCAGGGTTACAGCTCTCCTCCCGCGCAGCTCTGTCCTTAAGGCACTGCCCACAGTGCCTTCTGCTCTCCCAGGTAGGAGTTTGAGGGCCTCCTCCACCCGCAGGCTCCTGCCTGCACCTCATCCCAAGTGGTCAAGTGGAAAAGCCTGCTCTTCTGCTTGTTCCACTCTGTCTGCCTTTTATGTTCTGCTTTTTTCTATAATTTCTGTCTTTTTTCTAACTTTGCCTTTTTTGCTTTTATTTTTCCTTTATTTTCTATCTGCCTCCATTTCTGACTTTTTTGCTGCTGCCCCCATAGCCCCTCACCTTGCGTGTTCCCACTTCCACCTCCCAGCTGCTCTCCCTCCCCCGGACCACTACTTAATGGTGGCTGCTGTGCAGCCATGCCGCTGGCCCGCCAAAGGTAAGCCCGTCTGTGCCCGTTCTTGAACCCACCAGCGCCATGGACCCTTGTCCTCCCACCCCCTTGCCACTATTATTTCAACATTCTCTACGCACTCAGCCCCAAAAGCAACAACACCTTCCAGCTCTCGACACTGAGCAACTCTCAAGGCACGTTCTCATGCTGCCACTGCCACCACACCTTCACCCACCGCCGGACCCAGACAGCCACCACCAACCCACCGGATGCTAGTGCACCCAAACCCCTGAGCTGCATCCTCCTCAATGTATGCTCCCTGCACAGACACGCAGTAGAAATCTCAGACCTCCTCTCCACCCTGTCGCCCGATGTCACCTTCCTCACAGAGATTTGGCACAACGTCCGCTCCTCTCCCATCATCGCAACCGCCATTCTCAACGAGGACAAGATCCTGAGGAAAGACTGCCCCTACCACCCAGGCGGAGGCTTGGCCATCATCCACAAAAGCTTCCTCTGATTGACAATCTCCATCTCGAATCACGCCTCGGCCCCATAGAACACTATGTGGAACTCTTGCCTACAGACCTCCCAGAACCCACTCCCCATTCACAAATACCATCGCAGACTACATCCCACCCCAAGGCCTCACCTCCATGGACTGCGTACTGCTTGGATACCTGAAATTCCACCTAGACAACCCCAGCGACCCCAACTCCACCGCCCTCCTAGAGAACCTCGCCAACATCGGACTGAAGCAACTTATCACCACCCCCACCCACACAGCGGGACAAACTCTCGATCCCATCTTTTCTGAAGGAGACACCATCCACTTCAGTCACACTACGCAACCTCTCTGGGTGGACCACCACTGCATCCATTTCCCCGTCTCTAAACTCACCATACACAAGCCTACACCGTGCCTCCTGCGCAGAAACTGGAGTAAGATCACCGTAGAGCACCTCACGTTCTCCCTCAGCCACACTCCTCCTCCCACTATGACTGGTGCCAACTCTGCAGCCTACGACCTCCACCAATGGGATGCCGACTGCGCAAACACAATCGCCCCCTCCAGAACTCCAACAGACGAAACAACTTAAAAGCCACCTGGTTCACCACAGACCTACAAGAATCCAATCCAAGCATTTGTGCCGATGACTAGAGAAAGCATGGAGGAACAGGAAAATCCCATAAGCACGCACCTCCTACAGGGCCGCCACGACAGTACACCACCAACTCATCAGATCCACAAAGAAAAAATTCATTCAGAAAAGGATCCTCTCCAACTCCCACAACTCCAAGGAACTATTCAACATCATACAAGAATTTACCAGACCCCACAGCAAAACCTCAGATGTCCCCCCTTGCTAGGATCTCTGCAATAAACTCAGCTCCTTCCACCATAAGATCATGACCAAAACCAAGGCACCAACCCAACACCATCCACCAGCAATGCCACTCAGCTGACCCTCCTCACCTCGAGCCCTGTCACCACAGAAAACACAGCAAAGACTATGAGGAGTAACCACTCCGAAGCAGCCACTTACCCCTGCCCGCCACACATCTTCCACAGAGCCGCCTCCGCCATTGCACCAGAACTACGATGGACAATCAACTGCGCCCTCGAAAACAGGCAGGTTCCTTGATGACTGGAAATGTGCCAAAGTCAAAGCCCTCTTCAAGAAGCCCTCTGAAGACCCGACAGACCTCAAGAACTACAGACGCACCTCTCTCCTCCCCTTCACTGCCAAAGTCACAGAAAAAAATCGTCAACACCCAGCAAACGCACTTCATAGAATCCAACAACATCCTCAACTCATCTCAATCTGGATTCCGAAGCAACAACAGCACCGAGATCACCCTCCTAACCGCCACAGATGACATCTGCACACTCCTCGATCAAGGCCACACTGCAGCCCTCATCCTACTAGACCTCTCAGCAGCCTTCAACACCGTCTCCCACCTCACACTAGCCACCAGACTCCATGATGCAGGCATACAAGGAACTACCTTAGACTTGATCCTCTCCTCCTCTATGTCAGAAAACAAAGAATAAGACTCCTGCCCTTCCTCTCCGAGCCCACAGATATCAGATGCGGAGTACCCAAGGATCCTCCCTCAGCCCCATGCTCTTCAATATCTACATGGCCCCCCTCGCAACCATCGTCAGAAAACATGGACTCAGCATAGTATCCTATGACAACGACACACAGCACATCCTCCCCCTCAAAGGGTTTTCAATATAATCAACATAAATCAACATGAATCCAAATGGCTTAGTTATTCTAAGTACAAAACATCTAAAGGGAATGCAATTTTTCTAATTAAAAATAGACACACAAATACAGCAAACCAAAAAAAAAGCTTGTAGATAAACAATAAATATCCAAAGGGCTCAATAATATTATGATCTAAAAACAATATCCAAATGACTCATGAATATTCTAATCCAAAACATTCAAACACCACAAAGATATTGAGGAAAAGTCCAAATAACTCAAAAATATTGCAAGAAAAAAAAATCGGCAAAATATTCTAAGAATAAAAAATCCAAATGCTACCGTTTTTTTAAGATTGCATTTGCACAGTTCTTGTTACCTTTTTTATTTGGTTTATTGATGTGGTGAGATTTTAAATCTTTGTTTTGGCATTAATTAGATTAATTTACTGAGGTTGTTTCTATTATACGTTGTATGGCATTTTAATAGTTTCGATGAACATAGCAGTGCAATAAGTGAATTAGTAACTTACCTTACCTTCGAGACAAATTTCAAGGGGTTCATAAAAATGTCCTCCAAATATGAAAAATTTAACAGGGTCACAAATCTTGAACTCCACAATGTATCACTAGATATGGTCTGGATAGCAATAATCATGAGCACTGTGAATCAATGTAGTACAGAACACTAATATTCTTTACTCTGGTTACAGCCATGTGCAGTCCTGCAGGCCTCTTTGAGGTTCTCGCAAAATATGACATAAAGGTAGTTGGACTGCATATAAACAGTGAGGCATGCACACAAAAGTGGAACCTAAACTGGAACTAGCATTGGCCAAGCTAATGTGTTTAGCTTCCATTTGGAGTGCTGACTAAAACATTTTTTAAAAGCCTGTTGGAGTGGAAAAACACAATCAAAAATGTTTAATTTCTGTATTTCATACATGTATGTGTTAAATAATAGACCGGGTGACGATTCAGTATACGTTTGAGTTATAAAATAGTCTCTAATTTATTCTGATGCAAGTAGTTTAAAGGTGATGGAATAGTACTCAAAGCAAGTAGCCTGCAGTTAGAGAAAAACACTTTGCTGGGGAAACCCAAAGGCCACTGAATGTATATTTTAAAAGATTGGTCACAAAAGGTCAGGTAAACAGGTGCAATGTCAAGGCAGATATAAAAAGGGTCTTCGTGTAATTATTTCATAGGGCAGAAGTAATACAAATCACGTGCAATACATTGTTCTAAAAATGTGTGTCTTGAGTGTTCCATTGAAGAGATTTAATTTAGTCCTGCCACAAATGCCATTCAATCTCTTAAGCTTCTCTGTACCATGTGTTCAAAATATTGCATTTTTGCTTGCAAGCATAGCAAGCAAAAATGGGACACCTTTCAAATATCAATTGCAGCTGAATTTGTCCCATTTACTATGCTCAGGGCCACTAACATTTTGAGGCAGGGATGGACAAATGATGTGGCAGGGTTGACTGAGTAAATTATACTTTAAAGAAAAGGCAAATTATAAGGCATAATGCAGCACATTTTGTGATACAATAATTTTTACACTTTTTAACACTCTCTGGGTATTAGTTAATCCTCATTAGAACCAGTTTAACATCAAAATATAGAAATAAGCAACGTAAAGGTGACAAGTCAACCATTGCAATGGCCTACCTCTGCATAGCAATATGGGTTATGTTATATGTTATAATGGATTTATACCACGCACAAATACTCAAGAGTGTCCTGGCACGCAAAATAACAGTGACCCGATGGAATAAAGCTGCTTTACATAGCTGCTTGAAGAGGAAGGTTTACAGTTGCTTTTTGAAAAGTCTGAGGTTCTGGATGTGCCGCAATGCCAGAGGCAAGGAATTCCAGAAGGCAGCTGCTTTGACAGACAGAGACTGGCCCCCAACCGCATTCTGCAGAAACGTGGGATCGCCAACCGTCTCAGGGAGGCTGAGCGCAGCGTCTATTAGGAATAAAGAAGGTCAAGCGCTTCTTAATGTACAATGGTCCAAGATCGTGCAAAGCTCTATTAGCCAGAGTGAGAACTTTAAATTGCACTCTCTGGGCCACAGGCAGCCAATGCAGCTCACATAGTTGCTGTTTTATGAAAGACATTCCAGAGATGTTAAACAGAAGTCCAGCTGTGGCATTCTGTATGGTCTGAAGCTTATTTTGTAGGTGCCCAGGGATTCCCACATACAGGGCATTGGCATAGTCGATGCAGGAGAGAATAAGAGCACGCATGACCATCTCCTTGGCCGACCTTGGAAGCAAAGGAAAAAACCTTCTAAGTGCTTTGAGGGTGCCGAAGCAAACTCCAGTAAGTTTCTTATTTGCACCGCAAACCGCAAATCCTCCTCAAACCAGACCCTAGGTTTTTTGCTGGGGCGCCCACAGAGTTAGGACAGGGATAATCTGAGGGCCATAAAGTCTCCCTAAAGGCAGGCGGAAACTGACCACAGTGATTTGGTAACTTTTGAACCATTTTGGCTAAAAAAAAAAAATCTTAAAATCTGCAGATTAAGTAGCAGAAGATAAATCATGTGGCAAATGCTACAAATCTACAAATATGCAGAATTTGCCACGGCAGCACAATCACATATTTCTAGTGGGCCTATGCGTGTGCATGAGCAGTAAAATGAAAACCTAGCCCCATATGTGCTATATACTGGTCCCAAAACACCATTCGCTATTTGCAAACAGCATTTTTGTGACAAGAAAATATTTTTTATGAACTGACGTATGTACCAATTGCTTGATCTGGAAAAACAGAATATGATTAGGTTGCAGACTGACTTACTTTATTATCATTTAACCAATGAGTCATACATTGCTACTCAACCAGATTGGCGGCAATTACAGAGAGGGTGACCTGCAAGGGTCATCAGTCCACTATAGATTTCCGATAAAGGTAATCTTTTTTTAATGCATCCCATTTCCTTAAAGAAATCAGGTCTTCATTTTTTTTTAACGTTTGAGAGCTGGCAGTTGTCCCCTACACCATTTCCTTCACTTCCACAAACTTTCTCTTTAAAATTCAGAAAGCTGAAGGGGTCCCAAAGGGACACCTTACTTTTTGCAAATGTGTTACAACCAGTTTCGATAGGAGACTGATTCGGTATATAGAAAGGACATCTACAACACTCACCTTCCAAATACCACATCGGTATACATTCAGAATCCCTTTACAGGAGTCAGAAAAACGTGTATAACTTCTTAAAAGAAATTGGAACTTAGGAAAAAGCAATTTAACGCTTGCAAATGCTGAATCAGTGTTTACGACCATTAAAATGCTTAGTATATCTAGTCCCTGTTCTGGATATCCTGGAACATGGAATGGAAACTCAAGTCATGTTCCTGCAGTCCCCATGATCATAGCAGAGTTTGGGGCATGAAGGAGCTTGAGCAGTGCTTGAACTGGAGAAATAGAAGTGCAGGTACTCTGTACCAGAGCACCTGCTTGTTTCTGAGAAGTGCCGGTACTCTCCAATTAAAGGTATTACGGGGCATACCAGCAACAGCCAGCGATAATTATCGCTAAGCGAGTTTAGCGCAAGGATAATTATCGCTGGCTATCGCTGGATTATATCGCCGAGATAGCGAGCTATCAGCAATGCGTATCTCCAATGCGAATCGAAATCCAGCAATTACTGCAAAATGTGCGATTATCGCTGGAAATCCAGCAATAATAGCACAGCGATAGGAGATTCCTTGTTAATAGGGCAGGGAGTGCTTATCCTCAAAATCCACCTTGCATAGGAAACAATGGCTAAGTAAGAATAAAAGCAGGTGTAAAGAAACCTGCAATGAGCATGGTTAGTGCTACTATTATCATCGCTACGCAGGTTACCGAACAGATTGATAATAGTAGAAAAGATCGTTAGCAACATTTTTCACGTTATTCTAGTAAGGTACGCCCTCATTAGTGTTGCAAAGTTGGGCATCTAGGAAACTGGCGGAGAGACATAGGAACACTCGCTAGTGTGTGCTTGCTAACAGTGCAATAACATTATCTCCGCTTTGCACCTGAAAATGGACGCTAAAGCAGCGATAATTTTATCACGGGGCCTTGATAATATGCCCCCATGTTTTTCTTGAGAAGTGCAAGTACTCTCCCTCTCAAAAATAAAAAAGTGACAGTACTCAGTACTGGACAGTACCGGCCCATTTAAAGCACTGTTCTTGAGAGGATTGGCAATGGGATCAAGGACCATGCAGTTCATAGGGATGGCTGGATAGAGTGAGGTGAGGCCTGCACCTACTGACTGGGATCCTTCTTGGATGCGTTTTGCATGGGGCAACTGGCTTGCAACAGGGGATAGGGTGGATATCTGCAACATTGTGCAATGTCCCTATTCACATAAACAGCCCCCAACAACTCTATTTTAGAAATGAATGTCTACTGGAGCTATGCACTCTAATAGAATTGCAAAGTTGACACTGTATCACAGAGATGATATGTGCCCCAGGTTACCTTTCATTCCTCATGCCTCTGATTTACCCGCTTCATAAAAAAATGTAGTGTTGCAGCCTTGTTCCATAATTATTTGTATTCATATGTTCCTCTTGTTGAATATTTGCAGTTTTGTCTCACTACAAAAGCTACAGCTACACATACTTAAAAGTAGAGGGTAGACAATAAACTCATATTAATTAAGGACTCTAAAATATTCAGTAATGCAAAAGAAAACTTTTGGCACCATCTACATGAATCTAGATTTGCCTTCAAACAACATGAACAATACTTCAGCTTCCGAAATGCCCTTTTCGCTCAAAATAGTTCATAGGCTCAGTGGATACCAAGAAGTGCTACATGTTTTTTAGAATTACAGCTGTAAAATGTGTTTACGCATCCCCTGCCTTCCTTTAGTCAGGCACCGGGTGGTACAGGATTAATAGCTTTGTCATGCCAATGAGACCTGCCGCTCTCCTGCTGCCGTCTCTTTTATAGACCTGTTTATTTCTCTGAGACCTGGGAGGTCCACAGGTTTTACAGAGTTGTGCTCTTGTGCATGTAGGATGAACACGCCTTTGTTCCTGAACGCTGCACAATGACCCACCACAGCTTAATCATTAACAGGGCAGTGATGGAAACAATGGGACACTCTCTTGAAAGAGCCACAAAGGCGAGTGATACTTTCATTCATGTGTCATTTAGCCCTGTCTTCTCTTACAGTAGGTGACGAGGTCTATGTACAAGAAACAATGTCGGGTTAATTACCAGTCATCGTTAAACACCAGCATGAGTTTTATTGTTTCAAAGTGGCAAGCAAACCCCGTACAAATTAACACGTTCTTAATGTGTAACTGTCTTCTTGCCTCGCTTGTATATGAGAGACGTAGGTGGCATCAAGAATAAATGAATGTGACAATTTGATTGGTGCTAATGTGAATAAAATCAAATCTAAGCTCATAAATATCCAAGCCAGGAAAAAGTTTTACAAATGTTATGCTTTAGAAGGGCTGTGCAGTTGTTTTTTGCACCTACGATGTACAGTCAAGTTTAAAATGCTTTGCACATTGTGGAGTTTGTCAAATTTCCCAGTTTAAGTTTGTCAAAAACTGTGCAAATTGTTTCTTGGCGCTGTAGGGTACATTTGACTCTAATTAATCTCAGCCACTATGGAAAATGTAATTTGCAGACATTGCGCTTTGAGTTGACCCATCCTTGTAGTACTTCTGAAATTCAGGAGCAAGGCAAGAATATGCTGACTTAGGGCCAGATGGAAAAAGCATTTTCGCTGTCACAAACATGCCTCTTTCGATGTACAAACCTCACATTTTGCTCTTCAGTAAAAAGTTACAAAATTACAATTTGGGTTTGCGACCTAAAACCTATTTGGGCCCTTATTTATGAGGCCTTGCGTCAGTTTTGCGCCGCCGGTGCGTCACTTTTTGTGACGCACCAGCGGCGTACAAAATGCGCCTTGTTGCGCCATATTTAAAAAGTGACGCATCTAGGTAGATGCGTCACTTTTTAAACCCCTGCGCCACATTATACCTGCGTCAGGTATAATGTATGCAGAGGGGGCGTTCCCCTGCAAAAAGCCTCGTAATAGTGACGCAGTGAAATCTATGAGATTTCACTGCGTCACTTTTAGGATGCTGTTGCGTCAAAATCTTGCGCCTGCCTCACAGCAGGCGTAAGACTGACGCAAGCCCTTTTACATGGGGCTTTCCCCATGTGAAAGGACGCATTGCTGGAGTTGCGTCACTTTTGTGACACACTCCAGCAATGCGTGTTTTTTGCGCTTACAGATGCGTCAGAAATACTGACGTATCTGTAAGTCCTTACGACATGATGCGTCATACATTAAATATGACGCATCATTGCTGTCTCAAGGAGTGCGCAGTGAACAGTGACGCATCGCTGTTTTCACGCAGCGATGCGTCACTTTTCATAAATGAGGCCCTTGGTATTTAGTAAAGGAAGTGTTTAAGTCACCCTTTCCAAGCACAGAATCGTAGTGTCAGTGGTATGCATTAATGATTTGTGACCGAATTCCGGTTGCAAAACATTAACTTAAGTCATTAACAAATGGGAAGTGGTCTTTTGTGTATGTTGACCAAAACATGTCCTATGGAACAGTGCCTACTCTTATACCCAGGGCGAGGCTAGACGAGCCCGCCTTTAGTGGCCGGCCCCCCGGCCCACGCACGCCATTTGTCAAGAGTAGGCGGCCGGCCACCCTATGGGAGGCCGGCCGGGCTGGAGGAAGTCCTTCCGGGTTGGGCGGCGGTGACGCGCTTCCGGCGTAGGCGGGGTCAGAGGCCATGACCTATTTAGGTCACTAGCTCAGTCTGATCGGCCTCTTTCCTCGCCTGCGTCGTGACCTGCTTGCACCTGCTGGACCTCACCCCCGGGCTCGTTAGCCTATTTCTCTTTAACTTTAACTTTAATTGAACAGAGTCTTAGTTCGGTCCCATCCGGTAGGTTCCCCTGCCCCATAGTCATCGCCATTTCCCTCGTGGTGTCGAAGGACGTGTTGGCGGCGGTTCCCGAGGAGTGCGAGCAGGGCTGAGCAGAGTCCTGGTCGGAGCGGCGCGAATCAGCAACGACCAGAGCGGCAGGTAAGGTGTTGCGGCTCACAAGGCTGCAGGCGTGGGTGGGTCTCAGGGTTCGCCCTCCTTCTTGGTTAGACCACTTCCTGGGCATCTCTGGGGCCCACGCAGGCTGCAGCGTTTGTTGTTTATACGAGAGCGAGCTCCGACGTCCCTTGCCTGCCGCCTGGTGCGAGCTGCGAAGGCGGGAGGGAGTTTGCGGTAGCTGCGCTCAGGAAGGGGCTTGGTAGGGCGCGAGAGGCCCCGTAGTAGTGCGAGCTCATTTTCCCGCGCGAAGTCAGCAGACAGCATGCCACCCAAGGGCCTGAAGTAGAAGCGCAAGGGAAAGGATCCCGAAATCGCGCAGCTTCTTAAAGTATTATTAGCAAAGCTAGATGGCAGCGGGGATAGCAGCGAGGGAGAGGGAGATGAGCAACCCTCAGAACCCGAGGCGGAGCCTGAGGTAGTGGAGGAGCGTCCCCGGAGGCCGGGTGTCCCCCCCAGGGCGGCTTTCCCCCCCTTAGTTAAAAAACCCAGAGTTCAGAAACAAGGCGGGCGAGGCAAAAATAAGAAGGCAGTAAGCCGGGCTAAGTCTCCCCCTAATGTGGTGCCACTTGAACCCGATGTCCTGATCACACCCCCCCTAGACAGCCAGGAATACCGCCATTGGTACCGCCCAGCAGCCCTCACTGTGCACCACCAACGCCCCACCCTGTAGGTCCACCTGAGGATGGGACAGGGGCGATTTTAGCTGAAATTCGGGGGGCGCTCGCTGCCCTTGCACCGGTACCGGCCACGGGGGGAGGGGTGAATCCACCTGGCACAGCAGCACCAGTAGCCCCTCAACCAGCAGCTCCACCAGTAGCTCCTCAACCAGGGGGTGCAGCTTCAGGCCCCCTAGCAGAAATACTAAGTGCCCTGAGAGCATTAACACCTGGTCACAAGGGTCAGGAGGTAGGGGGGGTTGGGGCGACGCCGGTCGCGATAGCCCCCACCCCCATTCCGGTGGCAGTTGCCGCAACTGCGGCAGTCGCTCCATGGGCTTCAAGTACGGCGGAGGACGCCACCCTCAGTGAGATTAGAGAGCAGCTGGCCATGCTGGTCAAGGCACAGGGATCCAGTGCGCAGTTAGGTCAACAAACAACCCCATCAGTGACGATTGATTCCGCGTCTTCAGGAGGTAAGCCTGAGGGCAGGAGTAGTGTACCAGCTGGAGGGGCTAAGACTGAGGGAGGGCAGGGTTATGTTCTGTCTAAACCCGGCCGCTTGGCAACGCATGTGTCCATGGAGGTTAAAGAGATGATTTGGAAAGGGGAATATGTTGATGTGTTTTCTCTCATTCGACCCAAAAGATGGGAAGTGGAGTACAAAGAAAGGGATGGGAAAGATAGCTCTTCCAAGGATAGGAGGCCGAGAGTGGAAGAGTCCATTACAAATTGGCTTTTTGGTTTTCAGGTGTTCATGACGGTGATGATTGAAAAGAAACCAGAATTAGCGGCATCTTTGGTGTACTATATGCATAAGATTTTGAAGGCACACACGACTCACGGGGGTTCTGCGTGGTTGGACTATGATAGAAACTTTAGATGGGAAAAGGTGCAGGACCCTGACATGGGTTGGGACCAAGTGGAAGTCAATGTCTGGCTAGAAAGTGTAAATGGCAAGTCTGGGGGGTTCCAATCCAATAGGCAGCCCTTTCGGACATCACAGGGGGGGCCCGGGGAGAAGAGAGGAACTTGCTGGGCCTTTAACAAAAAGGCGTGCACCTGGCCCACAGATAAGTGCAAGTACAAACATGTGTGCTCATACTGCGGACACCACTCGCATCCAGAGTTCAAATGTATTAAAAAATCCAAAGAGAGAGGGGGAGGGGGCAAGGAGATCAAGCCTCCCCAGCCTTAAGTTGCCCACTCCCGTGAACATTGGGAGACTGATTTATTGGCTGAATCAGTATCCTGACCGGTCTGCAGCCGAGCTATTATATTTGGGTTTCTCAGAAAGTTTTCGCATTCCAGCTCAAGACGTCCCCTCAGTAGAATATTGCAATAACTTGCTTTCTGCACGGGCGCAGCCGGCAGAAGTGAAATCAAAAATTGACAAAGAACTAGGGTTGGGGTGGGTAGCAGGCCCTTTCCTGACTCCCCCCTACCTGGTTATGTGTGTTCTCCTTTGGGGGTGGTGCCCAAGAAGGAGCCAGGTCAATTTAGGATGATCCACAACCTATCAGCGCCTAGGGGGTCTTCGGTGAATGATGCCATCGACCCTGCCCTTTGTACAGTGACTTATTCCTCATTTGATGCTGCCCTGAAGAGGTTGAGGGACCTGGGCCCGGGGGCCATAATGGCCAAGACAGACATAGAATCTGCCTTTCGCCTTCTGCCTGTACACACGGATGATTATCACCTGTTGGGTTTCCAGTTGGATCGCCAGTTTTATTATGACCGGTGTATGCCTATGGGGTGTGCGGTGTCTTGCAGATATTTTTAACCCTTTCGATGCTGATGACGAGCTCAGCTCGTCATCACCCACGGGTGTCGTGTGCTGATGACGAGCTGAGCTCGTCATGCAAACAGCAAAATGATCATTTGCAGCACAGCGCAAAAATCACCGCAGCAGCGATGCGGTTAAACATTCAGCTCAATGCTCCAATGGTTGTTTTCACATAGGACAGGTTACAAGGAGGTAGTGCATTACTTGGACGACTTTATGGTAATGGGGCCGGCGGCCTCGGCAGATTGCGAACAGGCTTTAGAACAGTTAGTGGTCATGTTTCACGAGTTTAAGATACCCCTGGCTCCAGGGAAGACTGTGGGCCCGGCGACATGTATGTCCTTCCTAGGCATAGAGATTGACACAGTGGCTGGTGAGTGCAGGTTGCCCCCAGACAAAGTTCAGGCTTTTTCCCAGGCCATTGAGGAGGCGCTGGCCTCCCCTAAAGTGACTTTACACCAGTTGCAGGTCCTAGTGGGTCAGCTAAACTTCGCCCTAAGGATCATCCCAATGGGTCGCCCTTTCTCAAGATCAATAGCCAGAGCTATGGTCGGCCTGTCCCAGAAACACCACAGGGTGCGCCTCCAGGCTGAGGTGAGGAACGATTTGAAGGTGTGGCGTGATTTTTTGGCAAACTTTAACGGCTCTATTGTTTGGCCGGCGCCTGCGGTGTCTAGCAAGGAACTGGGGTTGTTCACAGATGCGGCTGGTAGCATCGGGTTTGGGGCAGTCCTGGGTCCTCACTGGTGTGGGGCGGAGTGGCCAATGGAGTGGCATGAGAGGGGTTTGACTAAGAACATTGCATTCTTAGAACTGTTCCCGATCCTGGTGGCAGTGACCATTTGGGCTGAGTGCTTCAGGAATAGATCTGTGATCTTTTGGTCAGACAACATGGCTGTGGTCGAGGCCATCAACAGGCAGGGGGCTACGTGTAAACATGTGTTGAGATTGCTGAAACACCTGGTGTTGGAATGTCTAAGGTTGAATTTACTGTTCAGGGCTGCACACATCCCGGGTGTTGACAATCACGCTGCTGATGCTTTGTCTCGTTCCAAGTTGCAGGAGTTCCGGAGGTACCACCCGGAGGCGGAGGACGAGATGACAGGGTTTCCACCATCACTGTGGAGGATTGGAGCCCTGCTCTAGCGGGGCTGGTAGGTGCCTCATTGAGTGACCGCACTCGGGCTGGTTATCAGCAGGGTTTTTTGACTTACAGGACATTGGTGCAGGAGGCGGGCATCACAAGCTGGTTCTCTGATCAAGCCATGTATTCCTTCCTGCAAAAAATCAAGGACCAGGGCAGGTCTCTCTCTTATGCTAGGGCTCATGTTTCAGCGGTAGGCTTCTTTGCTAGATTAGCGGGTTCTCATGATCCTGGGGCATCATTTGTGGTTAGGAAGGCTTTGTCCGGATGGGCCAGGCTGGAGGGCCCTAAGCGGGATTGCAGGCGCCCCTTAGATGTTAGGACTTTGAGGGACATCCTGGGGGCCTTACCTAGACTTTGCACCTCGGCATTTGAGGGCAAGTTATTTGCAGCAGTCTTCTCCCTGGCATTTTATGGGGCTTTTCGCCTGGGGGAAATTGTAGGGTCCTCTCGTAGTAACCAGGGTGGGGGGATCCAGTTTAAGATACTAGGATAGACCCTGGGGGTCTGGTGGTGATCCTTACGAAATCTAAGACCGACCAGGCGGGTAAGGGGGCGGTGATTCAGCTGCGCCCCGCCCTGGGTGCCCTGGTATGCCCGGTCGCCTGCATGCAAGAGTACTTAGCCATCCACCCTAGTGGGGGGGGGGGGGGTGGCCCTGTTCATCCATGAGAATGGCGAGTGCGTATCACAATACCAATTCAAGGCCGTGTTGCAGAGGGCTTTGGTAGATCTGGGGTTGGGGGGCACGGGTTACTCTGCCCATTCCTTCAGGATAGGGGCAGCTACTTTAGCGGCAGGAGCAGGGTTGTCAACTACTGCGGTCAAAAAAGTGGGCAGCTGGTCGTCCGATTGTTTTAGGCGTTACATACGCACTGAGTTGCTTTGACAAGAGGTTTTTGCCATGATTTCGCTTAACTTTTCTATTTCCTCTCTGATTATTAGTATGCCAAGAATGGTGGTGGGGGTGTTGGGTCACTCGTTCGTGCGACGGGCAGCTGGGCATCTGCAACGGCGGCGAGTGCGGAAACCACCGAGTTTGGATGGGGCTGAATTTTTGTGGCACGGTGTTGGAGGAATGCGCATCCGGCATCTGCGGCGGCTCGTGGAGGAGATTAAAGAACGCGAGGGACAGAAGTCCCCGGACCTGATCATCATCCATCTGGGTGGCAACAACATGGTGGGCCGCGGACGTTTGGCGGTCAAGGAGGCGCTCCTCGTGGAATTTTCTTGGCTAGGGCACACCTTTCCACAGGCCAGGATTGCATGGTCTTGTATGATCACCCGGAAAAGTTGGGGCGATGGCATCAGGGCTAGGGTATTGAACGTATCGGTGAGACGTCTGAATGGTGAGTTGGCAAAGTTGTGCTCAGTGAAGGGCCGCTTGCTACACTTACCCCACAAGATGATTTCTGGCCCAGCTATGTTTCACCATGATGGAGTGCACTTGTCTGACATTGGCATGGATGCCTGGATTAATGGAATTTGGTCTTTTGTTCTACAGCTGTTGGAAGGGGGGAAGGGCGACGGACCTACGGCCCCTAGTCACCCTTGTGGCGGAAAAGAGACATTGGAACACTGATATAGATGGATGACATAGACGGGAGTCCACCTTGAGCACTCCCTAGGCCAGCACTGAGGGGAGAGAAGGTAAGCTCTCCACAGGGGGATGGAGACCACCGGTTGGGGAGGCTAGGGCGACAGGTACGAGCCTCCTGGGATCCTGGGCAACCTGGTGGACGAGTGGTGGTGCCCTGGAAATGGCGGACAAGGTCTCGAGGGCTGGGTCCCATCACTCTGTGGCGCAGGTGGGTTGCACCTCGCGTGGGCATCGCTACCTGGGGAGAGCCGAGCCAGAGGGCCCCTTGGTGCTGGGGGAAAGAAGAGAAGATAATGACATTCTGATTTTAAGATGAATTATGATAATGAAAAGTTCAAGTTTTGTGTTCAGAATATGAATTTAATAACGTTTGATATAACTATGCAATGTCATGTTTATGTGTGTTGATATTAAACATGGCCGTTTTTACACCCACCTCATCTCAAGTGTTAATTAACTGGTGGGTTGTGGGCGGGCGTGGAGCATGCTGGGGGATCCGGTCCCTATACATGGACTAAGCCTTTTCATTTTATCATTTTTAATCGCATCCTGTTTTTTTTGTTAAGGAAAACAGTTTGCATTAACAAAAAATATAGCTTTATTTGAAATCAATGATAGACATGGTGATCTGCTGACCTCAGCAAACCACCATCCCTGTTATGAATGCAAAAACAATTGATGAACAGAATACTAATCAATGTCAAACATTCACCCTAGTATAGAGATCTGGGCCTAAAGCCATCTTTTTTTGCTCCCCATGTCATTCCAGTTTAAACCCAGCCACATGCAAATCCGTCTTGACCCTGTTCCCCATGGGAACAGTCCAGCCCGAACTGCCAGGCCAGGTTATGCCTTGACCGGACTCAAGCATCCTAGGACTGGTTATGGGTATTCACCCTTCATCAGCCAGGCTAGCTTGACTACAGTGGAGTGGTGAGCACGGGACCCAAGTCTGGGCATACTCATCCCACTCAGGGTGACAAATGTAAAAAGAACAATTGATAAACAGATTGCTGATTAATGTCAAACATTCACCACAGTGCAGAGAGCTGGGCATAAATCCATGTTTTTTTGCTCCTATGCCATTCCAGTTTAAACCCAGCCATATGCAAATCAGTCTTGACCATGTTCCCTAGGGGAACAATCTAGCCCAAACTGTCAAGCCAGGTTCTCCCTGTGCCAGAAACAAGCATTCTAGGACCGGTTTCTTTGTGACCGGGCTGAATGTTTGCATTGCTCTGCATTCCGTCCATCATTTGTTCCTTTTGCATTTGTCACCCTAAGTTGGAAAGGTATGATCAGACATGGGTCTTGTGCTCCCTGCGCACTAGATTAAAGCTAGCCTGACTGATAAGGGGAGATACCTCAAAACCGGTCCCACGATGCTTGTTTCCTGTCCAGGGAGGAACTGACTATCCAGTTCGGGCTGGATTGTTCCCTTGAGGAACCGGGTCAATACTGATTCCATATAGACTATAGAACTGGATTCAATATAGTCCTATTATTGGATGAAGGTAGGCATTACATGATTCAGTAGCCTAGAAGGGAAAATGGCTTGCCAGTAAGCGTATTGTCCTCCAGCTTAACTCAGAGAAAGCAGTAAGGCCTTCAATATGATATCAATTGTAATTCCAAATGGGGCTGATAATTACAATGTCAACATTAGAAGGTGGACCGCATCTCTGCTGAAGACTTGTTTCACCAGGAGACAACAGACTCAGACATGGGATGAAACTCCTGGAACAAATGAAGAATAGCCATTTGAACTGTCCCAATACTACTAATACGCCTGGAAAGCCCACTTTTCTAAAGGAAGCCTCAAGGCCCCCCACTATTATCCTCCTTAACTCCACCAACTGTGAGAGGCTCAATGCCCCTGTTATTGGTAACTACAGGGGCACCGTGACCTTAAGACAGCTCGCCAGCCTCATGTGTTTATAAATGCAAAAGGGCTTTTGGTCAACCCTCTTAATCCACCAGTCTACTCAAGTGCCAAACACATTTAGCTTCTGTCCACTGACTACAGCATGGAGCAGTGACGAAGGCTATTTCAGCCAAATTACTGACAGAATATCGAAGTCAAAAATACGACGTCAAAAATATCAAAGCGGAATATCGATGTCAAGAATATCGGAATCGTATCTACATCATGGTAAGTACAAAAATATCGAGAACAAAATATCGTCAAAAATTTCATTAAATTATTTTTTTTAATGTTTAAAAATAATGTAAAATAAATAATACATATATTTAAAATAAACATAGTTAAAAATATGTTTACAATTATAAGTAATACATACAATGTAAAAAATAAATAAACATATACATATAAAATATAATATATATACTTACCTAATAATATTTAAAATTATTATAATAACTGAATTGTTAAAAAAACATTTTATAAATTATAAATACATACATACACATACAACAATAATGTAATAAAAATATCAAAACTATATATAACAAAAAAAAAAAAATTATACACTACATTAACTAAAACAGTAAATATTGGATAGCGTAGGGGTAAAATTACTATTCCCACTCCAGAGAGTGCAAAAGTAGGGAAAGTGTTGGATAGCATAGGGGTAAAATTTACTATACCAACTCCAGAGGGTGCAACAGTAGGGAAAGTGTTGGATAGCTAAGGGGTGAAAATTGCTTTTCCAACTCCAGAGAGTGCAACAGTAGGGAAAGTGTTGGATAGCGGAGGGGTAAAAATTACTATTCCAACACCAGAGGGTGCAACTGTAGGGAAAGTGTTGGATAGCGAAGGGGTTAAAATTACTATTCCAACTTCAGAGGGTGCAACAGTAGGGACAGTGTTGGATAGCGTAGGGGTTAAAATTACTATTCTAATTCCAGAGAGTGCAACAGTAGGGAAACTGTTGGATAGCATAGGGGTAAAACTTACTATTCCAACTCCAGAGGGTGCAAGAGTAGGAAAAGTGTTGGATAGCGTAGGGGTAAAAAGTACTATTCCAACTCCAGAGGGTGCAACAGTAGGGAAAGTGTTGGATAGCATAGGGGTTAAAATAACTTAATTATTAAATAACAATAAATGAATCAACAATACCAATAAACATTTACTTAAAAATCATTACCAATTAAATTTTAATTAACAATTAAATTGATGATAAATACAATTAAATAATAATTATTAAACATTAATTACCAAAGAAAAATGAAATAAAATATAAGAAATTTTCAAAACCAAAAAATAATAGTTATAATTTTTTTTAGCAATTAATAATTAATTGCCAATACATAATTAATAAATACCAATACATTATAATTACTCAAATGTAATTACTGATTATTAATTAATGAACAATACATTAATTTCCCAAAATGATATTAAATATTAAACATGTATTACCAATAATAATTAATTAACAACACATTAATTATCAATACTCAACAATAAAATAAATAATTACTTAATTACAATTAAATTACTTTCCACCCTATTGCCCTATAACCACACAACACACTTCAACAATACATTAATACACTTAATATAATTACCAATTTATCAATTAATAAAAATGAATTACCAATTAATAAATATTTAACAACATTAATTATCAATACCAATAAATACAAATAAATAATTACTTAATTACAACTAAACTACTTCCCACCCTATTCCCCTATGAACCCACAACCCGCTATGGTACTAAAACTCATAATTTACTTTAAAAAAATATTACTAACTTCTAAAAATGTAATGCATATATTCTAAAACTAGTACAATAATTAACAAAAAATAAACACAAACATATAAAATACATAACACTAATATTAATATTGATATTAGTAATATCAATATTTTGCTATTGATATGACTAACTTCGATATCAACAAAAAGGATATTTCTTACCTTCAGGTCGATATTCTGGTCGTCGATATTCTTTATTTCGATATTCTTTCAAGTTTTATGTGTGGTTGGACCTCTGCATTCGGGGGGAGTCTCTGCCCCTTGGGATGGGGACTCTGCAAATTAGTGAATAGGAGACCTCTGCATGACAGTGAACAGGAGACCTTTGCATGGCAGTGAATTGGAAAATGATATTAAATTGAAAGAAACCATCTATACCTGACACAAATTCCATTACAACTATATAAATACTGTCCACACCATAGGATTTTTTTCAACGAAACCAGTCATACCTGATACAAATTCCCTTAAAACCATATAAATACTGTCCACACCATAAGATTTCTTTCCACTTCAGCCACCCCACTGCCTTTCTGTCTAAAGGAGGCTGCATGTTTAGAAGAGGAAGATAAATTTGACTGAGGAGGAGGCTGTCCTACCGTGCGATTTGTGGTTAAAAATTACAAGCAACTATGTGGTCTGCCTTCATTCTCCCTCAGTGGAATCCAGAAGGCAAGAGATCACAAACTCTGTGAATATTTCAGACTCGATATTCTTGTACTTCGAAATAAAAAAATCGATATTTCGACTGTTTACCACTTCAACAATGGTATTTTGTTCTTGCATATGTGGACAGCTTACCTAATTAGTATTCAACTTCAGTGCCGTGGCTAGAAAGCCGATTCCTGCTTTCATTCATTTTTTAAAATTATTTATTTTTGTGGTGTTTTATTATTGTTTTTTTTTGTTTTTGCAAACATGCATGCCACTTTTAGACTGCAGTATGTTTCTTTTTTATCACTTGTACACTTTTAATGTTTATTGCATGTGCTTCAAAATACATTTATAACAATTGCAGGCTTGTCAAGGCCAGACCAAATTGCTTTGTCAATGCTTGTTCTACATACTTGATAATTTTGCCACAGGAGCATACCTGACGATAGCCCCAGGGAAAGAATCAGGAGTTCTAAACTACGTGTTAGAGATCTGACTCATGGACTTCAGTTCCTAGATCTGTTTCGGTTTTGAAAGCCAAATATTTGGGCTTTGTGTCTGGTGAAGAGCTGTTCTCTAATGCTGGGCCTCTTAATAGACCTTACATTTTATTCTACCTTTCCTTCATGCTAGAATGATTGATCCAAGCTTTCATTCCCACATTGACTGCTGGAACAATGTTGTAGGTGATTCAAAATATGCTTGTGTAGTTGGATTGTAAGGCAAACACACAAGCATATATGACCATGTCTCTTTGGTGGTTTCTTAAATGGCCAATGGATCTGTACATTCACTTCAAGGCACATATACTTTTGTACATATACACTTACAGGAGATTTGCAAGATCTGATGCACCATGCTTTCATACAAATCCACATTTTAAGTGGTTGTGTTATGGGGGTAAGGTTCTTTGAGTGCATGTGAAGAGGTAATGGAATTCTCTCCCACCACTGCTTCAACTCATTAAAGACCATCTAATATACTGAAAAGCATTGGATGTGCATCTTTTCTGTTAGGTCGCTTTTTCAGTCTTCTGTTTTGCTTGGAGGGTGGGTTTATCTGTTTCTTTTAAGTTTATATGTGCTGTGTTGTGTGAATTCAGATGCCCACTGCCAGGATGCCTGTGACCTGTGCATAATTAAATAAACAAAAACAAATACATAAAAATGTTTCTTGCCATTCACAAAGATGACTTGCAATTAACTTACACATTAATTTACTCCTGCACTTTTTAGTAACTTTATTTCTTTTGGCTGTTCACCACATCTGTGTGTAAAGTTACTCAAAAGTCTAAATCTAAATCTGGTATTTGTAAAGCATGAACTACTCACTCCTAAGGGTCCCAAGGCTCTGGGGGGCATGGGGAGAGAATAAGTGAGCCCAGAGTCACATGATGCTAAACTGGGCTGCTGCCAGCGCCGGAGATCGAACCATTAGCCCTGCGCTCCGGAGTCAGCTGACTTGGCCGCTGCACCACACTTTTCCTCCGTGTAGACTTACATGTCACCACATCCTCAGTTTAGGGGAAGGAGTCAGAACAATCATAATTTATGACTGTATAATTAATGCTTGTAACTTACAACCAAGTTTTATGTGTGGTGGGACCTCTGCATTCGGGGGGAGTCTCTGCCCCTTGGGATGGGGACTCTGCAAATTAGTGAATAGGAGACCTCTGCATGACAGTGAACAGGAGACCTTTGCATGGCAGTGAATTGGAAAATGATATTAAATTGAAAGAAACCATCCATACCTGACACAAATTCCATTACAACTATATAAATACTGTCCACACCATAGGATTTTTTTCAACGAAACCAGTCATACCTGATACAAATTCCCTTAAAACCATATAAATACTGTCCACACCATAGGATTTCTTTCCACTTCAGCCACCCCACTGCCTTTCTGTCTAAAGGATGCTGCATGTTTAGAAGAGGAAGATAAATTTGACTGAGGAGGAGGCTGTCCTACCGTGCAATTTGTGGTTAAAAATTACAAGCAACTATGTGGTCTGCCTTCATTCTCCCTCAGTGGAATCCAGAAGGCAAGAGATCACAAACTCTGTGAATGCACCTGGGGGAGGAGGTCTGCACTGTGGCAGACATTAACAAAATGGCAGCATGACGAGGTGGGTGCTGAGATGTTCTCCAGGATTCTGCTTGTTGTAGTTCAACTGGAGCCCATCTCTGTCTTACCCCCTCAAGACGTCCTTTCTACAATACACCACCAGATGCTATATGGGCTGGCACTACAGGGCAACACGAATGTGGGGCTGATAAGATCATAACCCCCTCTTCACCTTTCTATCCCTCTAAAATCAAACCTACAAGCACTCACCCATTTGTATCCTTCACTCATACTTGAACTTTTACTCGCATATCACATACCACTGATAAACTCTCAGGAACTCAAGTCTTAAAAACCATGCATGTTATGTTAATGCTGATTTTACTCCTACTGTTTCATACAGGCAATCATTTGAGCAGGAGGGTTGCTTCTGAGGGGGGGCAGATGTCATTGCAACTGCAGCAAGGTAACACAGAGGGTAGGTCTTGCAACACAACCACCTAAACAGACAGCCATGTCATTTTGCCAACAAGCGGAATAACACACTATAGAACATTGTTCTCGCATTTCTTTAAAAATCCAAAACATAAATGTCAATATGTGTTTTGACATGTCTTTAAATTGTCCTCAAATCTAACCTTCTCATGTATATTGTTACACTATTATATACTACTAGTTTTATTTCTTTATTTTTAAAGCTCTTTGTTATTTTCCCATCCGCCACCTGCCACAATGTAAATGTTTGGTCCTAGCAGTGCAACAACACATAGTCTGGCAGCACACAGCAGACAGACGGCACACAATCTAAGTGATATAGCTGCTATTTTGCCTAAAAGCTAATACCTGTATTTATCACTGACAATGTAGCTAGTATCTGTAGTTACTACTGTCAATATAGCTGTATGTATTTTGTTACACATCCCTGTTGGCACCATGCTCCATATGCCTTCATAGGCTTTTATATATTATTGTCATAACAATGGCCCTGAAATTAGGCAATGAAAGGGTAGCACCATAAGACATATTGGGCCTTGTTTTACCTTCAAAATATAAATGTATATGTCTCTTAAAATGAGTAGCTAGATCATGTACCTGGCATCTCTTTGATTTACAATTACCTACTCCCCCTATGTATGGCTCTTTCTCTCCATTCAGGTTTTGTCTTCCCTGTGTGTCAACCCTAAAAACATCCACAACTGGGATATCAGGGGAAATCCTGACAGCAGCAATTAGGACCTCTACTATCCGTCCATCAGGTAAGTTAAGAAACCTATGTCCTCATCTGCTACATAGCAAACACAAGGAGATGATGGACAGAGCGCTGAAACTTTTCAGACACACACCCCTAGTCACAGATCTGTGTTGAATCTATCATCATTCTTTAGCTCACTTCGCCACCTCAGTTCAGACTCAGCCATATGCAAATCAGCCTTGACCCTCTGACACATGGGAACAGTCCAGCCCGAAATGCCAAGCCAGGTCTTCCCTGAACTGGAAACAAGCATCCTGGGACCAGTTTCGGGGTCACACCCCTCATCAACCATGCTAGCTTGAATCCAGTGGCAAAGTAAGCAAGGGGCTCACGTCTGGGCATACCCTGCCAACTGTATTTCATCTGTTGAAATCTTCTATTACCAGGTACTGGCAGCATTGAGCCAGACAATGAACAGCAATGCTGAACCATCTGCAAACTGAGGATGGCGGGCAATCTGAGGAGAGAAGCCGATCCTCCTCCAAGATGCAATATCAGCAGCCAGCACTGCACACCAAGAAGAGAAGGAGGAGGAGCTGGTCAAGCAGGAGGAGGACATGGGTGAAGAGGGGGAAATTGTTGCTCCCACACTGAACATTGCAAAAAAATTAACTTCATGGTTAAGCAAAAGTGTTCCTCGAAAGTCCCTTCTGAGGATTGCCAGTCCCCAGCTATTAGCTAAGCTGCCACAGATGCTGGTTTCAGCTATGCAACAGTCACCTCCCCACAGACCCTCCACTCACAGTTATCTCTGTGCACAGTCTTCAAGACACCAGGCCTTTCCATGCTGTTCATGCTGCTGGCCATGTCAGACACTCACACCTGGACATGGGGAGTAGGATGATATGGGCAATTGATAATTACTTGGATAATCTGTTTTTTCAACAATAGACTAATGTGTGGCACGATGTTTATACTATTGGGGCTATTCTACATGAGATTGCTGAATTCCTTAAAGCATTCCTTTAGATGCATGATAGGAAGACCAATGCCTTGTATAATGTTGCAATATGTTACCAAACCACGGCAAGAATGCACCAAAAGCATTTTCATACTTTTAGGGAAGAGAGCATAAGGCACAATGCCTTGGCTGTGATGAGGACAGAGGCAAAAAACAAAAAATGCCAAAGTCAATCTTCATGGCCAATGCATGGAGGCAATTACACAATGGCACCTCAACATAGAAAGAACACAACACTTGCCAACCTCACAGCTCTGTCACCTCCTTCTGCACCACCAGCATTTGCTCCACCTCAGCTTCCAACAACACCAAATCAATCCCCACTAACTCACTAACTAACAGTAGAAAAACCTTCTCAACCATGACACCCAGCATTGCCAAGATGGAGTAACAGGAGAAAATTCTCAAAATCACTGTGGCATTTACTACAGAATTCTGTTTTGCCATTAACATTCACTGTCACCATTTTGTTGTAGTACAAAAATACACTTTTTGGAACACAACCTGTGTCAAAATGCCATCTATGTTAACAGAATAGGAAAGTGTAATGAATGTTCTGTTCTTGATTTACCTTCATAGTGGAATGCATTTAAAAACTGCATTCTGATATGGAAAACATCTTCTAACTAACTAAACATTTTGTTTGGGCTGAGACACAATGCATTCCACAGTTCCATTTCTTACCACAAGAACGAATTGTTTAATGTAAAGCAAACTATGTTTATAAATGTTTTAGAAAAAGTATAACAGCATTTTTAGGGTTAATTAAAATCTGCCCTAGGGAAGGGATCTAAATGAACAAAATTGAGTCTTTATACAGAGAGGAAATGCTAACTATGAGGGGGTGGACAAATAAAACCACCTGGAAACGTCAAGGAGACCAGTCTATATGCAAAGAGAAAAATGGTGCACTATTAAAGAAAGTCCAAAATCAAATTTAAATGTTCCCAAATTCAAATAAAGACAGACCCTCAAGCAGGAGAGGTTTGATTTTTTTAATAAAACTCTTTATTCATCATTTACATCATACAGTCTTTTCTCGTTTTCTCCCCTTAAACATTAGGCATTTGACTTATTGTCTCACAGAACTGTGTTTATACAGGGCGTTAATGACTTCGTATCCTGAACAATTGTAAAATAACACATTCATATGCATGGGTCCCTTCCGGTAATATCACAGTTTCCATCGGTCTTAGTATAACATTGGACCCACATAGTCAAGTCGTAGCCATTCCCCATCCCACCCAACACCCTCCCCTCCCCCGTACGTCTCCTGGCATCTCCACCCATCTTGCACTGTCACCATTGGCCTTAGAAGGAAAGAGATTCACCGATAATTGGCGTATCCGGAAAATTATGCTTGTCATCGTCTGGCAAACCTGTGCGCACCCTGAGCAAGGCCCTACTCTCAGTCTCACCTACTCCTGTCCGACAGTCTCAGTTATGCAGTCCCCGCCTGTGAGGGCGTCAAGTCTATGTCCTCAAGTTCCAGCAGCATCCGCTCCCAATCTTGTGCAATTGGGTGTTTCCGTAGCCCTCGCTCCTCTTCTCTACGCAGAAAACGTCATACATCCCAGAACTACGCTTTCAGCCCTACCCACTTTAACACTTCAGATCGCCAAGTCACTACAACTGGGGGTCTTGCAGACTTCCACTTCATGGTCAATGCTCTAACCGCCAACAACAGTGCCAGGTCCATGAGTTTCAGTGGGGCTTTGTGTCCCTTGGGTCTTTTCCTGTGTCCGATCAGGCTAGACATCGCTCCCCCCCGGTATCTGCATGCCCGTAACAGTGTGAAGTATGTGTCGGACCTGCCCCCAATATTCACTTAGGCGTGGACAAGACCACATCATGTGGAGAAGTCCGGCCTCATCTGCCTGACATCGAGGACAGCAATGGGAGGAGGCAGGGAACATCCTGTGAAGCCGCTGGGGGGTAAAATATGCCCTATGCAGTACCATGGCCTGTATAAATTTGAACTTCACATTCCTGGACACCCTTCTGGGGTGTTCCAGAACAATTTTCCAGGCCCCGTCCGTCAGAACTTCCCCTGTGTCTAGCGTCCAAGTGTCTCTAAGTGTGTTAAGAGGCATAGCAGCATGTACTCTAATCCCGGTGTATAGCCACCGCACTAAATGTCCCCTTGTCCCCATGTAATGAAGGAGATGCATAAGTTCATGCTGCATAGGTTTATTGCGCTGCGGAGCCCATGTACGTCGTATGTAGTGCGACACTGTGGCATGTAGGAAGTATTGTCGTGGTGGGGCCCCCGTGGCCTGTATAAATGAAGCATGGTCTAGGATTACGTCATCCCCGAACAAGTCCCCTATTCTATCCACTCCTGCCTCCGCCCATGGCTACAACCTGCGTTGCGTCAGCCGTCCCTGTGGCTTTGGAAGTCCAACAGGGGGATATTGTCCGCGTAGGGCTGGGCTGCCGACGTATACGCCAAAGCCCTTCGCCAACACATCAGAGGGTTGTGTAAGAGAGGATGGCAATCCCGGGGTATCTTGGCCCCGGGTAATAGGAGGGAGTGTAACTCTCCGCGCGCTATCTGGTCGCTTGTGATATCAATTTCGTGCAGGCTCCTACCCGCTACCCAGCGTGACAGCCATTGCAATTGACTCGCATAGTAGTAGCCGCGGAGGTCCGGCACTCCTAGACCTCCCTGTCTGGTACTTATTTGAAGTTTTTTTAGACAGATCCCCAGATGAGGTCAATCAGGATCGTATTTAGAGTATTAAATATGTGTTGCGGGAGAAGAACTGGCAGATTTACAAAATAAAATAGCATGCGGGGGAGCATCACCATTTTAGAAACCGCTATCCTTCCCATGACGGACAGTGGTAAGGACGTCCAGAATTGTACACTACTGCGTAGGCCGGTAATGGCCCGCTTGATGTTACCATCAATCTGATCTTCTGGTCGTCTATATACGTTTATGCCCAGGTACTTGAACGTGGCCTGTGCTATCGGGATTTGGGAGTCACCAAAATGTATGCGGGAAGGCCGTTGCCCCTCCTGAAAGTAATACCCCACGACTTCACCGGGTTGACCGCCAGGTCAGACACCGCTGCAAACCGGTCAAAAATGGCCGCTAGGGCCGAGTGGTTTTCCTCCAGGTCCTGGAGATATAAGAGGATATCGTCGGCATATATTGATATCAGGTGGTGCGTACCCCTGACGGGAATGCCTATCTCAGCCATCCTGGTCCTGAGGGCGATCGCCAGGGGCTCAAGAGTCAGGACAAACAGCAGGGGCGACAGCGGGCATCCCTGCTGGGTGCGACGGTGAATGTCATAACTGTCGGAGACGTGTCGGCCAGTGCGTGCTCTGGCCGTTGGGCGCGTATACAGTAGTCGGATCCACCTTATTAGGGATTCGGGGAGTCCAAAACGTGTCAGGACCTCGAACAAAAATGCCCATGACAAGGAATCAAATGCCTGCCGGAGGTCTAGTGCGACACAGCCAGCCAGAGAGAGGGCCAATAGCACATCAGACATTAGGGCGTGGAGCCTCCTCGTGTTTTGGGACGTGCTCCTCCCCGGTAGGAAGCAGCATTGGTCCGGGTGTATTAGGGCCGGGAGGTGAGCCTGTATCCGCAGGGCTATGACTTTACTGAGTATTTTGTACTCCGTAGAGAGCATTGAAAGGGGTCTGTAATTAGTTAGGTCGAGGGTGTCCCTACCGGGTTTCGGGATTGATATGACTGAGGCTTGCATCGTCGAGACGGGCAGGTGAACGGTCTCATATGATGCCTTATAGATTTTCTCCAGGACAGGTACCAAGGTTGTAGAATAGGTCTGGTCGAATTCTACCGGTAGTCCATCTTGACCGGGAGTCTTGCCTCGGTTGAGAGAGCGGATGGCCACTCTGATTTCCTGCTGTGTGCTGGGTCCGTTCATCCCCACCTGCTCATCTCGGGACAGGACCGGGAAAGGCAGGTCTCCTAGAAATGTCACCATTTCCTCCCGGTCCACCAGAGGGGGGAGGCGTATAGTGTACTCAGGTGATCCCTGAAGGCTGCATTGATGTCTGACTGTGTAGACACTATTCTCCCCGTTCCATCCCGGACCTGCATGATCACTGGAGCCTCAGGACTATCTCGTACCATCCGAGCCAATAAAGCACCCGATCTGTCCGATTCGGCCTGTTGCCATCGTAGATAGTCTTTATGATCAATAACTCGTAATGTCTCTAGGAGTTCTGCGTGTTCTATATTGCTTGCTTGCAATTCCTCCCTGCGTTCGGTATTCCCTCCTGCCTCCAAAGTCTTCAGGCGGGCCTCAACGTCGCACAGTTTCCTGTGGATTTCCTGCCTAGCACCCACGGTCTGTCCTATGGCCGCCCCCCTTATCACTACTTTCATAGCATCCCATACCATTAAGTTAGAGGTCGCCGAGTCCCAGTTCTCCCGGAAATAGTTGTCCAGCGTATCCGACAAGGTTGTGCGGAAGGGACCATCTTCCAGCAATAACGGATTGAGTCTCCAGGTGGTCACTGGAGTTGGCACCCTTCCCCAGTGTAGGTCGAGTGTCAGAAGTATGTGGTCGGAGAAGGTTTTAGCTAGGTAGTCTGAGGACGCACATTTAGGTATCAGAGAGTTAGTGCATAAGAACCTGTCCAATCGAGTATGTAGGGCATGCACCGGGAAGTAGTAGGAGTATTCCCTGTGTGTCAGGTGTAATGCTCGCCACATGTCCGTTAGTCCCCATCCTTGGAGCCAGGTCCTGTAGGAGTCCATCAGTCTATGTATGCCTGTCGTCTGGAGGGGGGGATGCGACCTATCCAGGTCCACGTCTAATATCAAATTCCAGTCTCCTCCTAAGATCCAAGGGATACCTACCCAATCAGCCAGTGCTCGGCCCACCATCGTGAGGAATGTATCTTGCTCAAAATTCGGGGCATATACGCTGCCCAGGACCACCAGTGTGCCGTCCAGTGTGCCTTTCACTAGGATATACCTTCCCTGATCGTCAACCTTTCTCTCTAGCTCAACAAAGGGAGTGTTGTGTCTCACCCATATGGTAGCCCCTCTGGAGAAAGCAGAGTATGTCGTGGTAAACACAGTGCCTCTCCATTTCTTCCGCAGTGTGTGTGCCTCAGACTGTGTTAGGTGGGATTCTTGCAGGAATACAATGTGTACATGTTGTCGGAGTAAGAATGCGTGTATTCTGTGTCTCTTCTGTATAGCGCCAAGTCCCCGCACGTTCCAGGTAGCCAGTCTGTACTTCCCTATAGTGTCAGCCATACTCGGTAGGAAGTGCCTTGGGAAACAGTGCCCTCGTCTGCAGTACAGGTAATACTATCAATAGCCAGGAGACGTACTTCTGCCCATCCCAAACTTGAACTCTTTTGGCCCAGCTTGAAAACACTGCTGTGCCGAACCATAATATGTAAACCATAACAAAACAAACATTGGTGCATACGCCTCAGGGGGGTTGGCTGAGCATGTACCTTATCCTCATAGTCATTCAGTTCTGCGCCGCCGGCTCAACGGCGCCGCCAGGGAAGCTTTGTTAACAATAATACTTATCTGCCTCCGGGAGGGAGGAGGAGGGGGGGCCCACCCGCTACCACAAGGCTGTCTTAACCTACAGTAGTCCATTTTGGTAGTGTAGCAGATCGTAACCACCCCGAAGGAGGTACATAACATTATAGCCTAAGCTCGCCGCTAGGCGTCCTAGAGAAAGAAAACAGAGGGCATCTCCCAATCACTGAAAGGACCTGAACCCCCGCTCCCCACACCCCAGCCACATTCAGAACACCATCAAAGGATATCAATAGGACATTGGAGCACAGGTTACTTCGTATTGGACAGTCACTCTTGTCCATTGTCTAGTAGTTCATCCGCCGCCCTCGGCGTCACAGTCGGAAACAGGACCATGCTATGTTCATAGTCTGAGTGCAGTGTGCTGTCCTCCGTGTCCGTGTTGATTGTTACATGTTCATTCCTGAAGGAGCCCACCATGTCCACAGCTACCATCTGGTCCTCCTTTTGCTGTGCCGCATAGGGCTTGCACCGTCTCGATTGCACAGACTGCGTGGGGGAGGTTCTGCCCGTGTGCTCCGAGTCTTTCCTGGGACTGTTGGATAACGCTCCTTGGGTCGCCTCGACCTCCATCACCTTCAGCCATTCTTCCACGTCCGTGGGACTCTCGAAAAAATGGGTCCTGTTGTCATATATTATCTTGAGGCGAGCCGGGAACAGCAGGGCGTACCGAAGGTTTACCTTCTGGAGCCTCTTCTTGACCGCAAAGTAGGAGGATCTCTTCCTCTGCACTTGATTAGTGTAGTCCGGGTATAGTGAGATTAGCTGATTTTCATATTCTATAAGCGATTTCTCCCGGGCCTTTTGGAGTAACATGTCTCTATCTCGATAGTTAAGGATCTTGACGATCAGCGGTCGTGGTGGTTATCCTGGTCTAGGCCTACCCGTGGGGATTCGGTGTGCTCTTTCAACACAAAAAAGCGGTGACAGGCCCTCCGCGGTGACATGATCTCGGAACCACTGTTCCATGAAATCCGTTGCGCGGGACCCCTCGCTGCGTTCTGGAAGCCCAATGACGCGGATGTTATTGCGCCGATTGCAGCCTTCTGCATCCTCCACGCGTCACCTGTTCATGTAGTTGTTTGATGGAGGTAGTCTGGTCGGCCACTTTCTGGGTTATCTCCGCCAATACCACACCCTGATCTTTCACCTTGTCAGCCAACTTGCAGTGGTCCGCTTTTAGTAGAGAGAGGTTAGTGGTAAGGGTTCCCATTTGTGCCTCCATGGCGAGCCTGGAGTCTCTGATCTCTTGTAGGATCAAGTCCAGCTTGTCAGCTTGTAGGTCCCCAGCAGGAGCTTGGTCCGTTGGTTTAGTTATGGATCCCTCCGCCAGGGCGCCCGGGGCTTGTCCCGCAGCCATCAGGCTGTCTTTCCCATCTAGGGTCCTAGTCCCCTTCCGGACCATGGTAGTTCCAGCCAGGCGTGTCCAATGTCTAGGTGCGGGTATCTCCTACGGCGGTACTCCGTGACTCTCCCCAGCCCCGCCGGCCGTCACTCTCCTGCCCGGGCTTCAAGCTCTCTCAAGGGGGCTCACCACGTGGCACAGGGTGGGCCTCTCGCACCCTCTCTCGACGGCCTCCTCTGGTCGTTCAGGCCGTCACTCAGGGGGTTGACCGGGGGGGGGGGATTCCCCCTCGCAAGAGAAATGAACTCGGTGGCGCCGTCCTATCTCTGCCCCCGGAGTCCCACCGCGGGAGGCCAGGCAGCTCCGATATTTCCCAGAGCGTCCGTAGGCACCGTCTATTCCACCGGGCCCGGCCATGTGGCGTTGCAGTGCCGCCCGCGGCGGCCAGTGACAGCTCCGTTTCTGGGTCTCAGCAGTCCCCGGTAAGGCCGAGATATGCGGGGAGGGGGGGAAAAAAAAGGGGGGGGAAAGGGAGGGAGGCCCTGGCCCAATAATAGGGGTCGGCTCCGGGTATTGTCTGCCTCGACCCCCGCCCCCAGGCGTCGGTCCGCTCAGGTCCACAGGGCTCCCGGTGTCCTCGCACCCCTCAGGGCCTTCCAGTCTGGTTCTGGGCAGGGCAACTGTCCTCCGTCCCGAAGTCTGCAAGGTATTGTGCCCCCGGGGCCGGCCCCATCCCTGTCGCCTCTCCTTACCGCCGTTATCAGTGTAGGCAGGTCTCGAGCGGTCCGCTTTAGGAGCAGCCTCAGCGTCCCCCACCTTAGACGCCCCGCAGTCCGGGCGCGCCTCCGACTCCAGACCTCGGTCGCCTCTCAGGGGATTAGGCCGCAGTCGCGCCAGGCTCCCCCTCACAGTCCCCTCGGCCGCCGGAACTACCAAGGCCGTCCGGAGCCACCAGAGTGCTCGGGGCGTTCAGATCCGCCCTCCTCAGGTGGTCGGCCAGCCCTGTAGATCTGATCTAGGGACACCACTGTTTGGGCTTGGTCAAGACCAGGATGACAGCCAATACCTTCCTCCTCCTGGCTGGTGGTGTCCACATCCCCAAATCCCCCAGCTTTGTTGTCACACTCTGCCTGGAGTCTCTTGGTGACAGATCTTTTTACTCTCTGGGCGGGCATGCTACCTTTACTACTTATAGCTCCCTCCTCCTCACTGATGGTTTAAAGGATTTGTGCCTGCTGCCAGTCGAGGTTCTTGTTTCCAGCCCCAGCTCACGATGAGATGTTCTTTACCAGCCTGGTTCGTTGAAAAGTAATGTGTAAAAAGAGGGGCATTTTTAATGCAAAGGGTAAATAATGTATATATGTATACCTTTTGATATAAGGGTGTTTTTTCCACATCACAAGTGCTGACACTATAGAGTCTTTCACAAACATCTCACTTTCCTCTGCTTTCATTCCCATATTCTGGTAAATACAAAATATGTTAATAATACAAAATGGGATAATACCTCTGCAATCAGTCACTCAAAGCAGGAGAGAAGTTTGTATTAGGAGTGGCTTTTTGTGAATAAACCACATTAGAATGTTGAAAATGTTAGTTTTCAACATGTTCCACATTTTGCAAATCTGAGAGGAAAGAGTCATAAAACATACCAACAAAGCATTTGAAAGGATGTTGTGCTGGACTACATGTTTAGAAATAGACATTTCACTCATTGATACTTAATTGTATGAAATTTGATGGGCAAAGTACATTGGTTAGGAAGTAATATAAAGGTACACAATGTCAGTATTCCATAAATTAAATTTGGAAAAATGGAAATGGTACTGAATTGCAAATCACCATTTAAAAAAATTAAATTCCATTATGCCAATATAAGTTGATTACTCAATCCAAATTTAACCAAAAGTACATGTGAATTTTATCAAAGTTTCACTTTCAACCCTTCCATACCACAAAAAACAATTTGTTGAATATAACATGGAAGGTTATACCAAAGCACACAGTGAACACATGACAGGACAATACTCTCAAAATACGCATGTGCTTCAAAGTGATTATTCCTAATATATAGTTTCGTCTTCCTGATCTTCAAACTTTTTCATGTAACTCTCAGGACTCTCCTATAAAGTGGTGATAAGTTGGAATGCTGTGAATGTGGATGGGAGGACAAGCCCATAATGTCCTGAGCTTTAATTCAGGTCCAGCAACTAAGGTCCTGTAAGGATTTATGGCAAAACTTGCCCTGCTGGGTGGGGGCACCCAGTGCACTGCAGTGCACAGCAATGCCCTCTAGATTTGGTTTGGTGCTGCATTGCTCAGTTGTGTCTCATGACCCCTAAAAAGATTAGGGTAGTCTCCAACCACCACCTAGCTGATGATCTCTAATTCAGCGTCAAAGAAGGGGGTCCTGCTCACCAGTCTCTCAGCCATGCTGTGGGCAAGCATAAGGCAGGGAGCAGCAGAATGGAATAGGATATTGTTGTGGCAAAGAAGGAATGGTGCAGAAGATTACACAATGGCTGACCTCCTCTTGCTATACATGATTTCCTATTTGCGTAGTGTCTTCTTACTCAGAGAATCCACATGCAGGAGGGAACACTCTGCAGAGGGAGGAAATACCACTGGATACAGATGGGAGATCCCTCCTGGAGCAAAGTGATGGATACCTCTGCGTGTGGGAGAGCATGCTCTGCACTGAGAGTGAAGTCTCTGCAAGTGGGTGGGAACACACTGCATGGTGAGGAAATACCACCATAAGAAGGAGGGATAGCACTGCATGTAACAAAGTGACTAATAAAATTAAATAGGTACTTAATCTGTGTCTGATACAAAAAGTGTGAACCAGTGTCTGGCAGTAACAGTTTCCTTCGTTATGGCAAAGATGTTGCTCCTTTACCTGTCAATCCATTCTCTCCTCCTTCTCCTACTTCTCATCCACAGGGGTGTAGATCTCTGTATGGTGAAGAATAGGGAACTTTTCACTATAAGTTACCATACACAGATATCTGTCTTGAATGTGGAGCCTTCCCATGAAAAGGTACAGGGAAAAGTAGCAAAGTTTATTTAACTCAAAAGGAATCTGTAAAAATGTTTTACGTTGAATATTATTGTAAATTCATTGTATACATTTATTTTAAATGTACCAGAGACAAAAAATGCTGCAACACTGTTAACAACATTTTGAATTAAATCTTTATTTAGTTTAAATGCATTAAACTAAGCAAAACCATATTGGGGAAGGTTAAGTGAAATAGAAATTTCCACATACAGTAACAACTATTCTTTTTTATGCTTTAATAATTATTAAAATACATTAATGTAGAAATGTAAGTATGTTTAATTGAAATGTAATCTTACATTAATTTTTCAATTTTAAAAGTATAAAAGTGTATTAAATATTATAAAAATACATAATTAGTGGGCTTCATTTTATATACATTTATTATTGAATTATATTTTGGAAATATTTAATTATTATAAAGTTCAATTTAATTAAACCTTATTTCCTATGGGGTTTTATTTTAAGTCCCTACATTTGTTAATTTTTATGAGAATGTGTTGCAGTACCAGTGTTTGACCATGTGTGGTGCTGGATTTACTACTGTTTTGTGTCCCTTTTTGGCTGCAGTAACTTTAGAAGTACATTGTGTGATCAGCAATGGTCTTTTATCTTTCAGCATGTATCTCCCTAAACCTCCCTAAACCACTACTTACTCCCCTCAGCCACCTCCCATTAAGGGGCCTATTCCGATCCGGGTCGGAAGGGCACTGAACACGATCCGGTCGGAAAAACCCTGAGCCGTACGCGTGTTTTCCGCCCGACTCATACAGCGGTACGAGCGAGCAAGAACTATGCGAGCTACGTGAAATTCACCGACCGAGTAGTTTCCGGGTCCAAACCGCTCTGTATGTCTCAGCCATAAGCTAACCGTGGTGTGCAGTAGATGCGATTTACGACAGAGCCAGTACGATGCACGCTTTGGACAGCCCGTGCGAGCCGGAGTGTCCGGCTCGCAAAACGTCTGGGAAGTTGCCCTTGGGGGTCTGCGTCGGACCCCCTGTCACCCGCAGCCCTACAACTCGGACACAGGGGGAGACCCAAGGTTTCCCCCAACACAGGCATGTGCGGTGCGGATGGCACCAACGTGTACCCACTGTAGGGGGCGCCCTTGCGAGAGATGTACCCATTCAGTCAATGGAAGCCCATGTATGCGTCGTACAACCTGCTCCCATTGAGTTCTATGGAAGTCCGACCGAACTGAGTCCGGCAGCATAAGGCCGCATAATACCCGCTCGGTCAGACTGCAGGACTCCGGTTCGGTCAGAAAACACTCCGGATCCGGCTCGGTCGGAGAGCTTTTCGACCCAGATCGGAATCGGCCCCTAAGTTGTAGGTATTAATCAATTTCCAGGCACTACTCTCTGTCTTTCCCACACTACACTACATTTATACTTATGTGTGCAGAGATTCCACATTCGTGGGCAGAGATCTTCACACAGAAAAAGGTAGGAGAGGTGGTGGCAGAACCTTTGCACATAAATTTGAGAATAGCATTTTGTAGTATGTTTGTAGTATCAATGTAGAACGATAAATGTAATACAAAAATATTTTTGCAAATAGACCTTATAATGTCAACAGTAGGACCATAGATCACACCACAAGCAGCAAAAAGCCCCGTAATTCATATTTAATGCAAACCTAGATGTGAAGTGTGTGCAAAAGCGGAACACAAAAGAACTCAGAAACATATTGCACATTTTTAAACCTGGGCACTACTTTACTTGCTATAATTGAAGAGGTATGCCTTTGTCTATTGAAAATCGTATTTTCTCTATCATTCTTAGCAGCAAATGTCTTAAAAAACCAAGTAAGGCAAAAACGTGAAATTCTTGAAAGTGGATGGCACTACTCCAGTTACAGCCACCTCCAAGTGATTATTTCAAGGGTTTTCCACTATATCTACTAGATTAATGATGCATGTGTGCACAAGCTTGATCTGATGATGCCCATAAGTAGAAAAACATCAGCAAACGTCTTTTCATTTAATATTTTCTTTCATTGGAGTCCACATGATTAATATGGATTCCTATCTACTCCCGAAAACATCTCCATTCTGTCATCTCCACTTCTAGGCTGTCATGCCAGCGGGATTTGTTTATGTCCAACTCTTATCTATCAGTTGACTTGATGAAGAAAATGACCCTGCCCTGCCATAATTCCTAGTGTCACTGGCCACTGTATATTCAATGGCTACCATTCACTGTGCTCATATACAAATGTGCAGTGCCAAGGGGCTATTTAAAAAAAATGCTGATAAGCAAGAATCTTGAAAGATCTCAACTTTGTGCAGATCCCTGAAGGTGTCTTTTTCAATGACTGAGCTACACACAGCTATATATTGATTCAAAGCACATTTTCTAAAGTCATTGGAGAAATGTGTGTCAATCGGCCAATCATAGTACCAAGAACATTCATTACCTGAAATTAAGTGTGCCTTGACTTTGTAAAGAAGAACATTGGCTAGCATTTACAATTCCACTATAGGACCGTGCTTAAGTATGTTTTGAGGATATTGTGTATAGATGTAATAAAGTGAAAACCCTGTACCTTCATGTAAGCTACAAATTACCAGAGGAGGTTTGTGCAGCACTTTGGAGTAGATCTGAAAGCAAATGGAAGTATCTGAAATTGGCCGTCGAATAGAGTGCTAATTGGGATCAAAATGTAAGTATCTTTCAAGTACAAGCATCTTTCAAGTCCAATATCATGGTCAATGGTGGTCAATGAAGAGGTAAACCCTCTCCATTTTGAAGTGCTGCTTTAGCATGTTGAGGCATCTCACTTATTTCCGTGTCCTCCGTCCTTATTTCTTTTTTGAGTTCCAGAATATTGTACTTGCAAATCTTCCTGGCTGGAGTACATAACAACTGTCTGTTTCACAAGCCAATTATTTGGCAAATTGCAGTCTTCGGTTTAACCAAAATCACTTTCCCTCCTTTAAAAAAATATTGTCAGAAAGGCCTTCTCTAGTGACATGGCTCCTTGTCAATGCCTATTCAATCGCCATCTTGCACATTTTTCTGTTTTTTGTTTTTCAAAGACTCATCAAGCGTAATGTCAGCAATACGAGGATCCACCCTAATGATGATGCATCTTTCCCTTTCAGCGATAACCAAAGCATTTGTGCCCATTAACAAGCAAGCACTTTTCTTTGCCCTGCTGCAAAGGGCGCTGATATGTATATATATATATATATATATAGTTGCAGGAGCACACCTTTCGAACCATATCATCTAAAGTGATCAGCGCAATGGTGATATCCAATAACATGTTCTGAAGACCCTGAATTGTAGCATCCATGACTTTACGTTGAGATGCGCTTCGTCGTGACTATTATTTATTGGGTTTGGAGAAAACGGACTTACAATTAAGAAATGGCTCCTCGTGAATAAGTCATTTTTAAATAGTCTGAAGTTATGGGTTTGGAAAGCTGTTAAGGAAGACTCTTGTAAGCAGGCATTGGGAATGACATTAGGTCTGTCATTGACTTTTGACTTTTTGTCTTTGCCAATGCTTGTATTTTTGTGAAAGTTTTTGTATGAAGTCACGTGAAACACCCTTTAGCAGTGTTGGGGGAGCTCTTGGAAGTTTGCTTAAGTAAAACAAGCATTGTCTGCAAAAACAATTCTATGTAAAAAAAAGTCATTGCACCAGTATCTTCTGGCACTGAAAGGAAGTACTTAGACTGAGGATGTGTACATTGTGCAAGAACACAACGCCACCTAAGAGTGATGTAAAACAATGGCTAAAGTGGGCTGACTCTGTGTCTCAAGCTGTATGGTGGGCAGTGAATGTGTGTGAAGTGTGTATGACACAGCAGCAGTAGTATCATTCACATTTCATTAAGAGAGCAGACAAAAAGCCCCATAAGCGTGTACAGTATATTTATTCCTATTAAAACCAAGAAGTATTGGCTAAAGCCAGACCTAAAATTAGGGTATTCCAATTAAACATAGAAATGGATTTGATGGGCGGTACTCCGTCCCAATGGCGGAGGGCATTGCTTATGCCATCCTGACCGTCTACTATCCGTCAGAATTAGAGATGACTGCCAGCCCAGCTGCATCTCTGTATATTGAATGGAACTGCCATTGCGGTGGTTCCTCTGAGTGTATACAAACTTTATTGGACGGCTGCAGTTAGTTTTAACAGCTGTTCACCATAATATTTACAGTTTTTGCTTTTCATAAACTTTTGGGAGTCTGTCTCTGAAAAACATAAATATATGACCCACACATCCTGGGAGTTTCCACTTACAGTGTGGGGGCAATAATTATTCTTTTCTGTCCCTCACTCCTAGGTTTTTTTCCTGTCGGTGATGGACAGAAAAATAAAGACCTACGGTCCACTCTAAGTAGGGTGGGCCATGTAATGTCCTTACTGTGACGACCTTTACTCCATCAGACCATGGGAAGAAGTTTGACATTGATCGAATGCTGAGGGACCGGTGAACCGAGGGTTTGACGAGCAGGGGCCTCTGTCTCACTTGCAACAGACTACTCCCTCCACCAGACTCTAACCTGGGCCCAAAGTCTACAACTGATGAAAGGAGCTGGGTACATGAAAGAACAAAAAACTAACATCAGATGTCCGTGCTTAGTATATGAGATGAGAAATACAATTAAATAGACAACGCAGGAACACTGCAGTGCAAGCAGCAACAAGCCCGCAGTATGATTAGGAAAATAATAAATGAAGGCACTGGGCATGAAGTGCATGAGATGAAAGAAATTAAGCAAGCCTTTTTAATATATTATTAAAACGCTGTGCAGAGAAAAGAACCTTTTGATGGATGCCGCTGAAAATGCTATTATACGATACAGATTCGAATCAAGAAGCTTAAGTAACAGTGCAAGAGGGCTTTCATTCCATTAAAAATTACGCAATTGCAGGAGGCTTGCACTGATGGCTTATATGCTGAGCTATACAACGAGAAAATTGCAGTTCGAATGCCTGTATTGTATAGAATTATTCTTAATGCACAAAAGAACGGTACAATATCAGATTCATGGAATACGGCAAAAATATGTTTTTTTTATTCTGAACTGCAACACCCCCAAGTATTGCTCTCTTCCTATCAACCGATAGCAGAAATATTGCTAAGATAGTGAATATGTAGGGGAAAAGCTCGCCTCCTCTGTTTTCGCTTGGTTTGGGAGACTGACCTGCAGGAGACACCTTTGAATCGATTCAAAAAATATTTTGGGAATTTACACCTGTAGGTGTTTATGCCCATAATTCGATATGGATTTCTACGTTTTTGCATTTCTACTGGAATGTTATAATGCTCCTGGGATGAGTGCTCTGGAGTGCAAACGTTTACAAATGCCTAATTGTACACTGCATAGCCAAATGCCAACTAACAGTTCATTTGCAGCTTGCTATCTTTTTTCTCCACAGTGACTACTTTCCCATGGAGAAATGCCTTTCCCTACACCCAACTAACTTTGAGGTTGTTCCTGATGCATTCCTATCCTTGGAAAAAAAGATGTATTTTTTCTTTTTCCCTTAGTAAATTTCTGACTGTTTTTAAGTTGAAAATGGACCAGAACATGTTTGCAACTAGCCACAAACTAATAAGTTTGTCGCTGTGCTTAAACTGTCTAGTGTATCAGCTCACTAGTATGCCCTCTTCCATCCCAAGGGAGTAGATTTATCCTGATCCTTGGATGAAATCACATTTTGAGTGGTTATTTGGTGAGCTTGGATTGGTTTCTACAGTAATTGAATGTTTCCTCTGATGTGCTGAATTACTTTAGCCTCCGCCTATCCTGGAGGGCCCCTTCCCACTCTTACATCATTGAAATCTGCCACATGACTTCTTCAGCTGTATACTTCTGGTCCTGCCTTACTACTGCCAGCTATGTTCTCCAGTTGCACTACTGAATGCTGGGAAGCTTTTCTCCTGGGATATTTATTTGAGCCATCTCCTTCATTTCAGGTTGGGGAATTCAGCTGCCTGGAGAAAGACAAGGTGCAAATGTTGGTGCTGTTCCTAACCAGGAGGGGGAACATTTTAGTTGGGAAATGTTTCCACATTGTTTATACAGAACCCTGAGATCTTTTTGTGAAGCAAGATCCCTGTGTATCATAAAAACATGCAATGGCTGTAATTACCCTAACATAATCAAAGACTAAGTAAACAATATTCAAAATGCTACATCCATGGATCTAGTGAAGTCTCTTAGCCAGGAAGCCCTGAGCTTTTTATCAGCTCTCTTTTTCCGTATTTTGATTGCTTTATGGACAATATGGCCATTCTCTCCAGTTACTCTGACAGACTTTGGGCTGATTAAAAACAAGATATAATAGTTCTGCACAAGAGTCTGGTGAGTCCACCAATTGAGCCATCAAATTCTGAAGAGTGTCAAAAATGGATTCAGGCTTCTCCACAAGCCATCCAGCATTTATGACGGAACAGTTAAAAGCAGTCAGAGAGGTAAATAGACTGTGGGTACCTTGACTAATGTTAAGTAATTTGTTGACCACTGATTGCTTATGCATGTGCTTAGCACATTGTTTACTTATCTCTGTTAATATCAGGTTTGAAATGATCACTTTGGTTTACAATGGAAAATTATGCTGATATATTACCCTGTAAGTATGACAATAAAAACTAGGAGACATACTGTTTAAAATCGTATACGGTATAAGAATATCAGAATAGCATCTGGCATAAATAGCATGTCCTAAATATAATTTACAAACAATTCCCCCTCACAGGAGTTAACAACTGAAAATCTACATCAATGAGTCTACATATTTGTAAGTGAAATTTAGGATACAATACTTATGTCAGACAATATGTCTGCTAATGATATTCTGACATACAGTGGCTCAACAAAGGACATGAGATTGTTACTGTTTCATGAATACTGTATTTTTATTTATGTTGGTACAGAACTGCTCGGGTGGTCCATGTGGCACTGCTTGAAGTGTGACTACCATAAATGTTTGGGGTGTTGCAATTAATGGTGGTACAGGGCTGGGTAAAAGGATCAATTTCTCTGTAAAGTAGAATAAAGTCTGTAAGCTGTATGCATGACCAGAGGATTGTCAGTACCAGGAAAATTAACTCAGAGGAGTTTGGTTCTAAGTCTAGGGTCTCCCAGAGGAGGCAACAAACATGAGTTGAAATCCATTGGTGTAATTTGAACTTGGTGAGTTGTTGAAATGCAGTGGTGGCTTCTTGAGGGAGTGCTGCAGGGGGGTGGGCCAGGGGAGCGGCAGGGTGGGGAGTAGTACACTCCGGAATGCGACCAAACGGAGTTGTGTATATAAATAAATAAATAAAACTAATTACATTGCGTGCACTGTAATGCCAAATCGGCAGAGCCTTTGTGATGTGAAAGTGTGGTAGGTGACAGCTCCTCTTCCTCAACAAGTCAGAGATGGCCCATCCTGCCAACACCCATTACCCCCTTGTCTCTCTGTCTGGGAGCAATACACAAAGTCCACTGTCAGTTACAACTAGTCATGTGACCCAGGATACAGGCTACAGGCGCCAAACAGTTAGGACTGAAAATGCCTTTGACATACAGTTTGAAAATTGTGACTTAAAAAAACAACTATACCTTTAAAGAAAGTTTTAAATTGCAATTTGTTACACACCTAACTCAACTTTCCTAACTGCTCCCTATTGAAAATTAGCACTTATTAAATGTTATCAGTCAACCTAATGTTATCCTATGCCTGACATTAGTGATAAACAAACTTAGATGTTTTTCACTACCAGGACACTTAAAAGGGCATTTCCAACTTTTTAAATACACTGCACCCCACCCTATAGGTTGTTTAGGGCCTACTGTAGTGGGTGACATATGTATTAAAAAGAGGTTCAGGCCTGGCACAAGGTTTGTGTTACCAGATCGAAATGGCAGTTTAAAACTGCACAGGTAGACTGCAATGGCAGGTCTGAGACATATATAAATTAGGGGGGGGCAATAAATTACACTCTGCTGGTGGAGTTTGGAAAGTTTTGGGACTCAGCTTTACACATGTAACACAGAGCTTTTCTTGCCCGCCGCAATTGCAAGCAAGATTGGGTGTCCCTTAGCATGACATTCAGTGGCTAGAAGGGTACCCTGTGAGATTTCCCCTGCAGGGGTGGTCAGGCAGTCACGACTGTTTACAGTCAGAAAGTTGATGCTTTAGTAGAAAATCTACTTAAGTGGCAGGAAAATCAGTTCAAGAAGCAGCATCTTCTGGTGCGCCGCATGGTGCAGTTTCTGAAAAATTTTCAGCACGGAACAAGCTCTCTGCCCTAAAATTCAGTGCAAGCTGGGCAACATGCTTTATTACACCTGTTCAGAGAACTCGGCAGAATCTCACAGAGTTTTCATGTAAGTCCATGGATTTCTGCAGGGTGAAACTCCATTGGTTCGACTTATGCCTAGTTTAAAGGAGTACTGTTTTTGTAGTTGCAGTTTTATGTAGTAACAACAGCAAGGAAAATAAGGTGGTCTAGTAATCTATGTGTTTCAGAAGTACAGTCTCTAGATATGTGCTGCTATTCTCACTCTCCACTACATATCAAGGGAGTGAAAAAAAGGGCACAATGATGCAGATAACTAGAGTAAAAAAACAGAAAAAGTGAAGCGAAGCCACTCTAGGATAATTGGTATCCCATCATTGCACATAAGTGTTTGCCAGGTGTCATCATCTGGGTATTTACCAAACAACTATATCAGGTTCTCCCTTCAGCATTGGGAAGAAACAAGAAATGTAGGGGCATATTATCAAGGGGTTTTATCTCCGCTTTTTTGGCTTTAAAAGCCAAGAAAGCGGAGATAAAATTATCTCCCTATTACCAAGCTGTCGCTAACACCAGTTAGTGACAGCTAATAGGAGATAGCGACCATCTTGGGCCCCGCTTTGCATGTCAGTGATATTTATCACTAATGACATGCAAAGTGGGCGTGCCAAGATGTTAGCGACTGGAAACAGTCGCTAACATCTCTATCTCCTATTACCAACTTTTGGAGATATTCGCGCTAAGCGCGAATATCTCCAAAAGCTAACACCTGCCCTGAGCAGTTCTTAGCCATGTTATCCAATGGGAGGTGGATAACATGGCTAAGAGCATTTGCTCGATAATGCATGAATATCGCTGACTTTTCAGCGATATTCATGCATTGCGGCCGTTTTTTATCGCATTTGCGATAAACCTTGCTAATAGCAAGGTTTATCTGCGATAAAAATCGCCGATGTGCGGCGATAATTTTTGTCTCTAAACAAGTTAGAGACAAAAATGATCGCTAGTTGTTGGTAATATGCCCCGTAGTTGTATCCTTTTGTGGATTCTCACAAAAAAGAAGTGCAAGCAAGACAGATATTACTTCTAAAGTTATTGTGAAAGAGGAGTGCATAAAGTGAAAAACTGTGGGATAAAATAGGATAAACTCCTGAGATATACAATAGAATCATTCCTTTGGTATATACTCAGCAGAGTTTTCCAAATTGAAATCAAAAGTGCAGGTGGAGAGAAAGACAGTTTGAAGTTAATCACTGTCTATGTGGTCAACATGTTTCAGCCTTAGGGATAACGCTCCCTGGCTTTCGTCAGGACCTCAAAAGATTTAATGTCACTACAACATTAAATAAAGTATAAATACATAGTGTATATTCTGCTTCAAATCCTTGAAACAAGCGTAATGATTGATGAAATCTAAGAAAAATGAAATAACAGTAAAAAACAAATTGTCTCTGCAACTAAATATTGGTGCCAGCATGTCAAAAATTAAGACTACTTGTTCAGGTCTAGACCTCACCTCACTCGGATCCCGCTCGAGTATCAATACATGAGGCCCGCTCTAAAAAAATAATCAGATTTTTGGCTTGAGAAGTCTAACGTTGTCAATTAGTGTAGACTATCGTAGCTGTCAAGGAATCAGCCACCCAAAAGAAATAGGTAAAAAGAATCATCCGACTAAGAACTCCAGTCTTAACTCCTAAGCGAAACAGAGAAACAAGCAGCCAGCTATTGTGAGCCAACAGTATATATTGGAACTCTTTGAAACATGGAGAAGTATTAATCCAGTTCCCAACATGTGGCTATTTAAAATGTCAAATATGTGTATTGAAATAAACAAGCCACAAATCTTCATACTAAATATGACTTTCCCCTCGTTCGTATAGGGGAAAGATAAAACGGGTGTACAGACTGCCCGCTTTCGAAACGGAAACATATTTATCAGTGGTGCCACAATATCGACAACAGCATGAGTCAACAAGGCATTCATTAAACACATCCCTCTCGCTAAGATGTAGTTCAAGCATATGCTCTCATCGGAAATACTCCAAATACTACGATGTGAGCAAAAAACTGCAAAAGCTGATAAACGTATTTACAAACACAAATATACTGCTACATTCACCTCTCCGTCGGTACCTCACAGCGAAGACTCTCGCTGGGTGGAGGTAAACTCACGGAGAAGTCCACATGTTTAAATACAGAACAAACCAGGTTTCACTAATTTACCGAACACCTAGCGCGTTTGGATGACGTTACGTAAAGAAACTACAATATGGATGCAGGACTGATGGGATATGTAGTTCCTGTCTATCCCGCGTATTGTACCAAACAATTGTCTTTAACCGGAACGGGTTAGTCCAAACATTTTTAAAAACATATGGCAACATGAAAGATCCACTGTTAGCGCCCTAAAGTCTTTTCAGGATGTGCGGCCGTGAATAAACTACGAACTACGAAAACCCACAAGCCTGCTGGGATACGTGGTTCTAGTATGGCTCAGATGGCTATTCGAACAACAAAGAAGGGAAGAACAGCTACTTTTCATGATGTCTAAGTACTCATGTTAAATCACATGGGGACAGGTCTATTCTAGAGGTAATCAAGTTTTACGTTGTTTACTACTACAAACATCATTCGAGGGTGCAGTTTGCACATGTAGCCCTTACTAAACTGCCTGTAAATAAACGGCAATAATCCTGCAAGCCTGCTGGGATATGTAGTGCAAAAAAAGTCTAACAAGTGTGTATAACCAATCTATATGGACTTACAGCACCGATATGTCCACCTGAATTAAAAAATGTGATGTTATCAGATAAGCCTATATAGAAACCATTATTTAGCATTAATTAGCAAAGCTCCAACGCTTCAGATCACATCATTGTGAATAACTAAAGCTAAAAAGACAACCTAACTCAAAGTCAGTTTTACGGTCAGGTGCAAGATAATGCACACAGAAGCATGTGGAGGTGTACACCAGAGTCGCCAAGTATCTTAAAAGGAATAATGACTATACCGGACATCAGACTCAGTAGTCATAATCTCAGAGTCTCGGCTTGGAAAGGTTCTTTTTAAACCAGAACATCAAAGATAGGCACAACATGTTCTAGATGCTTTTATGAATTGGGTCATTAAATAATGATTGCTGTACTTCTTATTAATGTAAATATCCCCATAAAAACAACCTAGGGCATGTGTATTTTTATTTTGTTCCAAGCGACATCCAGGGGATCACATCATTAAGACCCGTGATGTCGCTGGATAGTCTAAACACCCCTCTCTGTTCTCGTTGGAATAAATAAGAAGATATGTCACTAACATGTGGTGGAATGAAAGGTTTCTCTAGGACTGTCCACAGGAAATCTTCTAACTTGTGTTCTTTGTCAACAATGTGTTTTGTCAATTTTGTTGTTGTTTTCTTGCACCAAAACGTGCTTTTATATTCCATCATACGGAGTTTGACCTTGCGTCTGGTCATTCCCACATAGTGATATTCACAGGGACAGGTGATCAAATAAATGAGATTCTCACTGTTACAATTCATAAAACCTTTCTGTATCCATGCTTTGGAACTGCCAACGTCAATCGTTTTAGTTGGTTTGGTCTGGGCACATACACCACAGGAGCCCCAAGGGTAATGGCCCTGTACTTTTGGTAATCCCCACAATGTGGTTTCTTTATCTTGCATTGGGTGGCTGATTCCTTGACAGCTACGATAGTCTACACTAATTGACAATGTTAGACTTCTCAAGCCAAAAATCTGATTATTTTTGTTTAGAGCGGGACCTCATGTATTGATACTCAAGTGGGATAGTGGAAAGCACTCAGTTTATTTACTGGATATATGTCTTAATTTTTGACATGCTGGCACCAATATTTATGTTGCAGAGACTATGGGCCCGATTCACAGAATGAACTTAAGACTCAATCCTAAACTTACTACTATTTTGGTATTCACAGAATGCACTTACTACTTTTGGCATTCACAGAATGAACTTACTCATTTTGGTATTCACAGAAGTTAGTAGTCCTAACTTTAGGACTCCTAAATGCTTTCTGTGAATACCGAAAGTCTTAAAATTAGGATTTTTCTCAGTTGAGTAGTAGTAAAGTTAGGACTCTTAACTTTAGGACTCCTATATGCCTTCTGTGAATACCGAAAGTCTTAAAATTAGGATTTTTCTAGGACTCCTAAACTGAGAACAATCCTAATTTTAAGACTTTAGGTATTCACAGAAGACATTTAGGAGTCCTAAAGTTAGGAGTCCTAACTTTTCTACTCCTAAACTGAGAAAATCCTTATTTTAAGACTTTCGGTATTCACATAAGCATATAGGAGTCCTAAAGTTAGGAGTCCTAACTTTACTACTACTAAATTGAGAAAAATCCTAATTTTAATTCTTTTGGTACCAGTTAACCGTGTCCAGCACACCACAGCTAATTAATATAGCGTGTTGGATTGGAGTACCAGCGAAACAGAATCAGCTTTCCTAATCTTTGTTTTTCCCTCCAATATCCCTTTACTCACGTGTAAATAGATCACTAATTGTTATGTCACTGTGTCACATTTATTTCACACTATATCACTTTGTTCACTGATTTGAATTGTTGCGCCGTATTTTGTAAATTTTAATGCATATATCAAGGTGTCAGTTAAAGAGAACAAACAAAATCATGAATGAAAAAATAATTCAATAATTAAAAATCATACTGAACCTTTCTTGTGTTTGGTTTTGCACTCTAATGACCTAATTGAGGTAGCATAATAAGTAGGAATGTTATGCTTTGATTACAGTTGAAGATATGTACAAGATTTAAAGCAATTGTGTCCATACCCGACGGAACCATTGTTGAAACTATTATTGTATTGCCCAGGTTCCTAGGGATACTGGGTTACCCCATAAGAAGTTTTCTTATCCTTTTGAAATTGGCAGCTTTTAATGCCTTACTCCCTAACTGGGATAACGACTGCCACTCCTGGCTAGACAAAGTGCAATTAGTTTCACTTGATACTCTTTCTAAACATTTCTCGACCGAGGAAGATTCATTAAGTTTACTCAGTAGAGAGTACCAGTTGCCCACCCCACTTACTTTGACTTGATATAGAGTGATCACCTGTTTAGTTGGGGCACTGCATGATGAAAGATGATATCTTTTTATAAAATGTACAATCTGGAGCTACTCAAAAAAGCCAAGCTTACTAAGTTCGCCATATCTATTTTGAACCTCTTGCCAGGTGATTATTTTATTATTCTTAAAAAATGCCCTAGCTCTTCTAAGTCGCAGTCCTTCCAATTTTTGAGGTGACTAGAATGGATTTGAAGACCCAGACTTTTACATTTCACTAACTTTAGATAATGGAATCCGGAAGAACCGGCTTGTTTAAAAAAGTATTGCAATCTAGAAGCATATTCCTGCAACGTCTTGTATCTTGTCCTCTTCGGCAATTTAGTTATTTTAAAAGGCAGATTCCTGAACCATTTTTTCTAAGAAAATATTGTCTAATAATCCATTTGGTTCCAGTAAATGAGCTGTAAGATCTAAAATCGCTACATCGTAATAGGATCGAAGTTTCGGCAAAGCTAACCCACCCTGATTAATTCCTATCTGTAGAGTTTCTAGCTTGACCCGGGAAGCTTTTTTACTCCAGACAAATTCCCTAAACATAGACTCTAGCTCTTTAAAATAATTGGTATGAATATTCAAAGACACGTTTATAAAAAGAAACACGAGTAAAGGAAGTATGGACATTTTTATAAGGGCTACACAGCCTATTAATGTTAAGCGTAAAAGTGACCAGTTATCCAGCAATACATTGATTTTAATCCGCATTGCTTGATAGTTTAACTTAAACAGCTGCCCATACTGATTAGAAACAAATACCCCCAGATAGAGCATTGGTTCCAATTTCAAGGCCTGAGATTTAAGATTCAAAGGAAGAAAATCACAATCAGTATTTAAAGTTAAAATCTCAGTCTTATTTTGATTTATTTTATAGACCCTAACTCCCAATTTACAGATTAATGTTACACCACCTGAGGCACCGGGGCCCAGTAACGCGCCTGAGACCAGCGCAATCCTGATTTCCTGCGATAATGATGATCCCATCCCCACAATTGACTCACCTAATAATAGCTGTGTAGATAGTACGACTGATCACGGCTCTGTCCACCGCAGATCTAGATGCGCACGCAATAGAAAATTATTGGCCCCAAGTAGGGGGTGTGTGAAACAAAGGGGCAGGAGAAAGAAGGCAACTCCGTCATTATCAGAACAGGCCAACGGAAGAGAGCCACCCCCACCACAGTCAAGCCCAAATCAGGGACCAAGAGGCAATACTAACCCTACCACACTCAATGGGGAGTCTATAATGTGTCACATTGTGGATGCCATGAAGCTCCTTATTGCCCCCCTAAATGACAAACTCGAGCAGATCTGTAAAAAAGTGGAAAATTTGGAGAAATTAGGTCTAGCTAAATTAGACATCCTTGAACATCTGGGTCCACAAGTCACTCCAACTCCCTTGTACGTACCTCCTGGGAATAAGGACAATATGACTGCCACTACTACAAATAATTCACAGGTTCCTCCCGCTAGAAATGTGGCCCCCACGGCAGCTCGCGGCAAGCCCACTAATTTACACACCTATACCCCAGGTAACACCACAAGTGGGCCCTCTGGGGTAAGAGGTGGAGTGCCAACGGGTCATACCTCAGTAAACGGGAACCCACTAGCACGCAGTTACCATAATAACATCATTCCTGCAGTGATTAATCTCCCGCCAGAAAGTAGACCATATGTGGCAATTCTTGCTAATGTCCCGAAACTTAAACCCTCCCAATTCGAAAATAACGAAACACTTAAAAATAAAATTTTGCACTGGCTTGTCCACAATTGTGGATTCCCCCTAAGAGGGGCAAGTCAGATCCTCTCAACCCAAAGGGTAGGGTGGGTGGGCCCCAGTAAAAAGGAAATAAGTGGGGACTGCGTAATCATAAATTATAAAACCACCGAATGGGCAAGAGATTCCATCTTGAATGCGCCGATCCCATCAGATAGTGATTACAACACTACCTTGTTCCCACTGGACTACTTTTACAGGCATCAGGTGGGATTTAAAATTCCCGTGCAGAATTTCAAACACCCCAGAGCAATAAACATGCCTCATCCACCTGTACAGCAGGCACCAGTGCAACCAGTCGGGCACCCTATGATTCCCTATGACCCAAACAACCAATATGCACCACAGCAACCACTGAACTTATTCAGAACACCAAACCCCAACTACTTCAATAACCTTAATGTCCCCAGGCTGGGAACGAGCATTTATGGTCAATATGCAGTCCCAACATCTAACAGATTCCAGATATTCAACTCCCTAGATGAAAATGACTGACTCGGGGATACTCTCGCTGTTGAGTCATCTGTAACTGAGGAACCTAGGTCGATGGCCGTTAATACAGTTGAAGACCTTCCAACAGACACCACTGTAGCAAATTCTAACGATCCAACCTTGATAGACGCTACCATATGTACCATATGTACCGGTGAAAACCATCTGGAGAACCCGATAACATCATCAGTCATAACAGTTACTGACCCACCCCAAGTAGCTTTAGAAGAGAACCTGAGGGCTATTACGTGGAATATAGCTGGGATAGCCTCTAAGGTAAACACCCCCATATGGGCTGACTTTATTAAACAGGGTTACGACATAATCTGCCTGCAAGAAACTTGGGACAGGGAAGAAGTACACATCGAGGGTTACACTTCCTTTAGTGTGCAGGCTGTGGCATCCCAGGCTGGTAGAGCCAAGGGCGGACTTGTGACCCTGATATCCACCGCACTGACTGAGTTTTGTGTTAGTGATCATGTTGTCCTAGGAGAACACGCTTCCGTTCTGCGCATGGCCCATAGCAGATGTAGAGATCTAATAGTAGTAAATTTCTACAATAATATTGCGGGGCACAAAAGGGGAACGTTCATTTCTGACATAGAGCGGGCCATTGATGCGATCTTATCAAGTACATCCAAACCAGCTGCAATCCTATGGGTAGGAGACTTTAACATCAAAACATGTAACTATGCACTCAAGGGGGCATGTGGCCATAGGGAGGAGTACTCGGGAAGGGAAACAAGTGTATATAATCATTTCCCGCACAATAACTATGGCAGCGCTTTAAATAACCTACTTGCTAAATATGATCTGGACCTCCTAGAATGCAACAAGAACACAAACAATGTCAGGTGTCCGACATTTCACGGGAGAAACAGCCAATCATTCATTGATCACATCATGATATCTTGCTCCGTAGCTTATATCAATGTCTGGGTGATTGAACAAACGGTCAGTGACCATAACAGTGTAACCGTTGAACTATTGGGTTGGGGGACTAAAAGGAACACCTATGGTCAACCAATCCAGGACATTGCAGCAGAAAGACCAAATGGGATGAGGGTGAAATGGATAAAAGTTGACCCCACTCAATTTGTTGCCAACGTGATCACAAATTGTTGCAGAGAGGTCGAGTATTGCTTGTCCTCTAAACCATGCCCACGAACCTTGTTATCCAACTTCCTAACCATAACAAAAACGATTGAGAAATCCTTGACACACAAAGCTCGGAAATTAAGGAAGGTCAAGGCGGTGTGGTTTGATGACCATTGTGCTCAGTCACTAAAAAGGCTGAAAACTTCACTTGATGCTACACCAAGAGACGCTAGTAAGATCAGGGAAGAGCGCCACAACTACAAAACTGCACTCTCCACCAGGAAGAAGGAACTGCAGGACGAGGCATGGGCAAAATTAGATCTGGCCGCAGATACCAAAGATCATAAACTTTTTTGGGACACTGTAAACAGTCCGTTCTTGAAGAACGACAACATTCCTGAACTAACCTTGCATGTCAGTTGCCGGGCTTGGATAGCACACTTCACAGGGATTTTTAACTCTGATTTTATCTCTGGTTTTACTTCTGTTTCTAATTCCAATGTTTTAATTGATACACCAACCTGTTTTAAATGGGAGAAATTATTGTTTTCTGTGACATTAAGCGAGGTGATTGAGGCAATCGAGAAGAGTAAGGGGGGGAAAGCCCCGGGACCGGATGGGGTCCCTGTGGACTTTTACAAATTTGAGATTACCCTATGGGCCCCCATTTTGACCCGCTACTTTAATGCTGCAATTGAAGACAAGTTACCAACTTCATGGGGTCAATCTATTATAGTGCCACTCTTCAAAAAGGGCTCTAGGGCAGAAGCACGAAATTATCGCCCAATTTCACTTTTGGACTCGTCGCTAAAGATTCTGAGTCGTGTACTCTTGGTGAGATTAGAGTCCTGGGCAGAAGACAATAATATTCTTTCACCTATCCAGTACGGGTTCCGAAGGGGTTTAGGAACTATGGAGCAGTGCGTGAACCTGGAACTTATTATCGGCAAGTACACAAAAGCCAAGGAAGGGAATTTGTTTATGTGCTTTGCCGATCTAAGTTCCGCATTTGATTTGGTGGAACACGCACTGCTCTGGCCAACACTACTTGCCATGGGCGCACCGCCCGAAATCATCCACCTCCTGGCTAGAATGTACAGTAGCCTTTCAGGTAAGGTCAGATTCGGAACAGACGGTGAATGTACCCCCTTTTTTAAAATTGGCAGAGGGATCCGACAAGGGTGCGTGCTTGCCCCTCTTTTATTCTCCCTTTTTATCAATCAGGTTGACCAATTTTTACAAGAATCTTATGCTGATGCCCCTATCATCAATGGAAAGCAAATACCCGTCCTTTTATACGCGGACGACGCGGTCCTGATTTCCAGGACCGCGAACGGGCTGCAAAAGTTAATTGAGAAGTTCCATATTTTTATTCAGGGCAGAAAGCTCAAAATCAACAAGGGCAAGACAATGACTATGACCTGTGGAAAGAAAATGAAGAAAAACAAGCCATTCTTTTTAGATGGGGATAAACTCGAGGCTGTTCAATATTTCTGTTATTTAGGTATTACCTTTTCAGGAGATGGGAGATGGGTAAACGAGCAATCCTGTGTTGGTCTGAAGATGACCAGAAATGTAAATTGCATCTTCAGATTTGCCTCTAAACTGGGGGGCCGTAGAATCCGAGAGATGATCTCCATCTATAATTCAAGGTGTATGTCCTCTGCCCTGTATGGAGCAGGGATATGGGGATATAATCCTCAGATTGCCCTGTCCATCCAGCAGGAGGAAAACAAGTACCTAAAACGACTATTATGCCTCCCTGTTTCTGCTTCAAACGAGATTACTCACAGAGAGTTAGGCATAAATCATGTTACAGATTTGATAGCATTGCGTCCCCTGTCCCTATGGCAGTCCATATGGGCCAAAGAAGAAACCAGGTTCACCCAGGAAGTAATTATGGATTGTATTAAACTTGACCGACACTCGAAAATCCCCTGGCTAAAACACATTCAATCCTGGTATAAGACCCTCTTTGGTCAGGACATTTTTAAAGATATATTAACAGAATCAGTTTTAACAAAGCGTGACCTCAAATCCACCTACTTGGACCATGTAAAAGGGACCAGAATGAAGGAGTATGCAATGCAAAGTACGTTTAAATTATACATGGAGTACAACCTTAGCACAGGTCTCCCCTCCTATCTTACTTTTGTTAGCATTAATTCCCATCGCTTTGTTCTAGCTCGCCTGAGGCTGGGAATAGCCCACCATTTAGTGGCTTTCCCTACAGTAAAAAAAAACCGGGATATGTCTGTGTCCATGCAATGGGAAATCTAAACAGAGCATCTGCCACTTTTTACTTTTTTGTAATTTTTATACTGGTTTTAGAAAGTTTTATCTGAAGCAAATATTTTTAGAACATAACATGTGCAATACAAGAGCCGCAATGCAATCGTTGTTTGACTTGGCTTCCCCGGATGTGTGTTATCGTGTGGCCACTTATATCTTAAAATGTATCTGGCATAGGAAATCAATTATTATATGACTTCTTTCCCCCCGTTTACCCCCTGGCTGTTACATTCCATGTCACGAATGTGTTCTATCCTACCTATGACTTATTGTTTGAGTTACATTGTTTGTACGTGTATCTATTTATATGCACTTTATACTTTATTCTGCATATTTGCACCTGCCGAAAGTACCTTACGGTAATGACTGTCTTCCGGTTTTTGCATTTTTGCACTGGCGTTTTGCACAAACCTTTATTGTAAACAAATTGCTGCTAAAATGTTTAAAGTGATCAAACAGACGTTGCACTTTATCTTTAATTCTGCATATTTGCACATGTCAATAGCACTTTATGCATATATTAGGTCTTTCCGATTTTGCACTTTACATTGGCGCCTTTTGCACTAACTTTTTCTACAACAACTGCTGCTAAAACTTATATAGTGACCAAATCTAACTTTGTACTCAAATGAGACATACCTTATTGAACTAAAACAAGATTGGCATGGATATTGATGTAATTTTAATTGTTTCATTACCTAACTTACATAAATATGATTTGAAACTGTACTTATGTATATTGCTATATGGTTGTACCTGTACAAACCGAATAAAGCATTTTGAAACGTGAAACGTGAAACTTAAACAGCTGCCCATACTGATTAGAAACAAATACCCCCAGATAGAGCATTGGTTCCAATTTCAAGGCCTGAGATTTAAGATTCAAAGGAAGAAAATCACAATCAGTATTTAAAGTTAAAATCTCAGTCTTATTTTGATTTATTTTATAGGCCCCAATCAACTTGAATTGGCTGAATTCTGTTAAAACCCCGGTCGAGATTCTAGCTCTCTAGACTTAAATATAAAACAATATCGTCCGCAAACAGCTTTAATTTCACCTTACCCAATATTGGAGCTCTAATTTCCAAATTGTCGTGGATTTTTGTGGCCAGGGTCTCGATAAAGAGGGTAAACAGTAGGGGGGGACATCCGACACCCTTGTCTAGTCCCACGGTTGATATCTACTGTCCTTACTTGATTTGCGTTTATCACCACCTGGGCCTGGGCACCCTGATAGATGTTCCTCAGCATTTCTATGACCTGGACAGGGACATCAAATTTAACCACATCAAAATAAAGTGTGTACTAATTAACCAGGTCAAATGCCTTTTCAGCATCCGCCATCATGATGAGCGTTGGGGTACAAAGAATTTTTAAAAAGTCTAGAGCCTCAATTAAGAACCTGGTATTTGAGGACATCGACCTTCCGACAACAAACCCAGATTGATCTCTATGAATCAGTTCCTAGGCTAGGGGAGTGAAGCGTTGGGCCCAGACTTTCATTAGAATTTTATAATCGGCATTTAGTAGATGAATCGGTCAGTAAGAATTAACATCTTTGGAGGTTTTACCCTTCTTCAGAAAGCTTACAATTATAGACTCTTTAAAACTTAAGGGAACAGAACCCCCTTCTTAATATTGTTGAACAGTTTTGTCAAAAAGGGAATCAACTCCTTGGAAAATGCCTTATAGAACTCTATTGGCAACCCATGGTTTCCCAGGCTTTCTCCCCAGTGATAGATTTCAGAGCTGTTAGAATTTCTGGTTCTGATATATCAAGTTGGATTTGTTCCACGAGCGAGTCAGAAAGGATCAGAAGATTTACCCTCTCAAAGTGCTCCTGGATTAAGACTTGTCTAACCTCATATTTAGTGGCCTATAGCTGTTGATAATGCACCATGAAAACTTGGGCTTTTCTATCCTTATCCATTATCATGTCTCTGGTCTTAGGGTCTATGACCTTGGTAATTAAAACTGCTTCCTGCTTGGTCTTAGTTAACCCGGCTAGCAGTTTACCAACATTTGGCTATCCTCATACACCTGTTGTTGAAAAGTCCTAGAGCTATTTATCTCCTCTATAAAGAATAATTCCCTGAGCACCTGTTTGGCCCTCTCAAGCTGACCCCCTACTTCTCCCTCTCCCTGTGACTGGATATGTCTCTGGCTCAGGGCACTGTCAACTGCTTGCTGGAGCTCGGCAATGTTTGCACACCGTTTTTTGACTGGGCAGCAGAAAGAGCAATCATTTGCCCAAGCACAGCTGCCTTGAACCCCCTAAACTGAAAATAGTTCAGCCGTTCCTTCATTAATCCTAAAGTAATCCAATATCCATTCCCTTAAATCAGCTATCCATTGAGGATCCTGGAGGAGAAGACGGTCCATCTGCCACCTGGATTTAGTCCTCCTTCCCTCCTCAATTTCCAGCTCTAATTTTACAAAGGAGTGGTCAGAGAATAAATTAGCTCCTATTTCAGTATCTATATGGTTCAATGATCGAGATATGAGGAAGAAATCGATACGAGAGGCCATTTGAAATTGGCGGGAGTAGCATGTATATTTACTATTTGACTGGTTAATTAGGCACCAGGGATCTGTCAAATGATACTCCTGTTTTATAGCTTCTATGACTTTTTTTGTTTTTGGCCTCAATTGCTTCTTATTCTTATTAGAGGTGTCTTTCCTCAGGTCTTGAATGAAATTCCAATCCCCGCCTAGGATGATCTGTCGAGGTATCCCCCTAAGTAACTTGCTGACCTTCAATAGTGTTAAGGGATCGTCTACTACTGGGCTAAAGTAGTTTACAAAATTTTGTGTTGTCCCTTTTCATTTGGCCACGACTCATATCCATCTTCCATGAGGGTCTCTCTGGACTTGACCAAATTCCCAAGACAAACCTCTACAGAAGTAAATCGCTACACCTCTTTTGGCCACCCCAGCATATGCATAAAAATCATTGGAGAATACTGGGAAGAAAAAGCTTTGGAGAATTAGTTTTAAAATGTGTTTCTTGCAGCATAAAAGAAGCCAACTACCTTATAAGCCCCCCATACTTTTGTTTGTTTAGCATTCCATTCACATTTACCAACATGATACAGAATTTACTAGCCATATCTAACATTTCTCATATTGCAAAAGAAAAGCAAAAACAAAACTCACTTGATCTCAAAATCCTGCTTTTCTTGCCTCAATTGCTACTGCTCTTTTTACTGCCATACCCTTACTCAAACAAACACCAAAGCCAACAACCCCCGCCTCCCGAAATGTGGAAAATCCCACTAGCCACATCTCGTCCCCCCCACTGCAATCTTGAATCTGATGGAACACCCTGGGTGACAACCCCAACACTAGAGAGCTTCAGCAATGCACTGTATATCACTTCACTTTGAAGAAGAGATCTCTGTAAGAAGATCTACAGCATCCTCTAAGGTCAAAAACATTTGAAATTTCCCCCTCACTAGGACACGCAGCTTTACTGCTGGGCTATTGATGGCTGTGAACCTTGAGCTTTAAAAAGGGAAAGAAGTTTAACAAACTATTTGCGCCTGCGTGTGGCTACAGCTGACATGTCAGAAAATATACCACATTTTGAGACTTCATTAATAGAAAATTGTCCCTTTTGTATTGCCTTAGCCAGGATCCTTTCCTCAATGCGGTAGTCAGTGAAGTTGACCAAGATGGTACGTGGAATCTTTGAGTTGGGAAGGGGGTGAGAAGGAACTCTATGTGCCCTTGTAATTGTGAGATCTCCAGTGAGTTTGGGCACAACCTTCTGCTTGATAAATGATTCGACCCATTGTAATGTTTGAAATCCCTCACTACCCTCGGGAACGCCTACTGATCTTAAGTTTGAACTTTGTGAGTGGTTTTCAAATTCCTCAAGTTTGTTCTATAGAATATTCTTATCCTTTTTAACTTTGTTTACTTTCAGAAGCATGGAACTCATTTGATCCTCCAACTGGGATAGCCACAACTCTGCTTCGTGAATTCTTACAGGAAAGCAGGCCACTGCTTCTTCAATTTCCCCAAGGCGCTCATGGTGAGAGGCTATCTTGCTTTCTTGGGATCACTTCATTTCTCTTATCTCTTCTAAGATAAGATTTAACATGGTATTAATATCCATCTGTTTAGTGAAAGCTCCTTCCATTTAAAAATGCACATATTACGACATTTACTGTTGTGCTTTCTCTTCTCCCTTTTGACCCCTCATGGGCTGGCCCAGAGTTCCCATATTATCTCCATTAGACCACTGGGGTAGAGTCTGTAGCTATTCCTGGGCCCCTGGTTGCATTTCCATTTATCCTGCTGCTGATGTCTGGACGAGCTGGGTATTCAGCCGTTGGAGAGTATGAGCTAAAGTTGAGGGTGCAGCCTTAACTACCAAAGTTGGACCTGATTCTTGTGCTGTCACATCAACTAAGGAGGGAGCCTGTCCAAGCGCCGGGGCCTGAAGTAGAGATGATATAAATGAGATCTGTGGCGGGCTATTATGGATGTCTTCTGTCCCCTCTTCCGTCAGCTGTGGCGGTTGAGCTGTCAATTTGAGGGGCGCCGCCTGAGATATTTTTTGAGAAAATAAAGAAAAGTCTTTAGCGCTTTTCACCTCATCTTTGTTGGGCCCTGCTGTAGATTCAGCAGCCTGTTTTTCTCTCCGTAATTATAGGACCATCCATTTGTTTTTGCATCACAAGAGCCCCACCTTCCTTTGAAACTTCTTGCCTTAGAAGGCCATCCTGTCCTAGAGAGTTGTGAAACACCCCCACCCAGAGCAGCTATTGTGTCTGTCCTCTGAGAGCACTGGCTTTCACCCCAAGAGGTCAAAAACATATCTGGTGGTGGCAGGCTGGTCAAAGCCAGGCAGGGATCCGACTAGTGTTTGGTTAAGTTTCAGATGACCCTCTACAAGGGTCTCCTGTACGCATTTATTAATAAATCCAGCACTGGCATCAGTGAGGATTTATTAAGACAAGAGATTTGATACTAAACATCTTAGAAATCAGTGAAGCCATCCTGGAGCTAGGAAACTCATGTTAACAATTATCCAGCCCATGTAATCCTTATGCATTCCCTGTTCACTTACAGCATCACAGAATGGACTGGGCATTGTAGGGGCATAGCTGCTCATGCTGATATGCCCACACATAGGATAGAGTGCCCCCTGCCTTAGGGCTAAAGGCCTGCAGATGGGGTCACTTACCTATATCTTTAATACTGTGTAGTTTTATCATGGCACATAGAATGGTGTGCAATGTTGACTCTTCGGATTTTCCTGCACCAAGACATGCAGTCTGCAATGGCAGAGTGCATAGCCTTGGTGAGGGGTCCCTGGGGTGGCACACCCAGTGCTGCATCCCCAGAGGACCCATGACCTAGGTACCAGGGGTACCACTTATTAGGGACATATAGGGGTAGCTGAAATTGTGCCAATTGTGTCCAGTGTTTTTGAGAAAGAGATCCGGCACTGGGAACCTGGTTAACAGGGACCCAGTGCACTTACAGTTTGATATTACATCAGGCAAAAAGTGGGGAGCTAACCATGCAAAAATAGGCACTTTCCTACAAAAGCTTATAATGCTATCAGACTATTCCAAGTGTAGATTCTTTTAAGTGAAAGAGGGAGAAAGTGAATGGAAAATATTTTAATATTGGAATTGAAGGCTGGTTGGTATCATCCCTTTGCCCCTACATTGTTTTCTATAGCGCTCCCAACACTTCAATATTGTAATATAAATTGTGTATTCAGAGTTGTAGAGAAGTAGCGTGCAGCTCTTTTTTACTTCACTTCAAATGTGGGATAATTTAACCTGAGCTGTGTGAGTCATCTAAGAAACCACTCACATGTGTACTGAACTGTAAGCCTTGGCAATCCAATATTTAAACTGCAGTGGTAGGAACTTAAGAACAACAGTCTTGCTCTGATAAAACCCTTTTCAAATTATCAACCATCACAGCACCTCTGATGGTGCAATGTAAGTGCGATGTCACAAGAAAGCAGTCTGCAACTGTGTCAGAAGCTGCCATTTGTCATTTATCATCTAGGAGTCCACAAGGACGTCTCACCAGGAAATGTCCATATTCTTTGCATTTGCATGCTTTTTTTATCCAGTGCTTATTTAATATTATTGTGGTCTGCTGCCCAGCACTGACTGTCAGCCAAAGTATTCAGTTAGAATGTTCCTGATCTACTTTTGGAACCCACTACATTAATTTTTAGTCTTGTGACTATGTGGCATCATAATGTGTCACATTAGCAAAGGAGGTCTTTTTACGAGGGGTGTCCCATCAATTACAGTATTTCCCGAACTTGACAGAATAATTTTCTGTACACAGAGCAGCAACCAACCGCACTGACAAAAAAATACACCAGTCATGCGGCCATTATCACCAAATTTAAAGTTAGTCTCCAGAAGATGAGAGACCATTCTGCAGCAGGTAGGTTATAAATCTGTGACCTAAAGGAAGGACTCAGACCACGGAAAAAGACAATCGACCCAGTGAGAGATTGTGCTTCATACAAGGTTGAATCTCTGATTGTTTAAGAAGACACACATACACGTTTGTGCTTGAATCAAAACATTTAATACACTTCCTCTAACTGTAAGTAATGTATTGTTCATGAACAGAGAGCGCTAACTTAGATTTTGTAAATGAGGACCATAGCGTCTTAGGTATATGTACAGATGAACAGAAATTCATACTGCATCCTGAAAATTCGTACACAGCCGCTAAAATAAAAGTGTACAATGAGATGTCAAGATAGAACAAGCATTAGCAAAATCAGCAGATCCTTTGCTGAATGCCAGCCATTTGGCTTTGTTAGTGGTCACTATGTCATGGTTTTTGAAAAACTTTATTGCCATTGAGCTGGTGGACCCTCATCAATCCATATCCATTCGGATATTATAAAGAGAGAGCCTAAACCTTTGAGGCGGGTAGGCTCAGGAACCACAGCGCCAATCAAAACACCCAATACAGCATTGGAAAGGACAGTTTCAGCCGATGGACATAGGCTATACAGCAGCCCACCATATACATTATAAGGGGAAAAGAACGTTAGGGGCAAAGTAGTCCGTTGTGGGCATGTGCGTTGTGGTGGGGGCGTGTACATAGAGCGATGGGCGCGATATTCGTCAAAACCCTGCTGGATTATACCGCTTGCGAGAAGCGTTCAGAGTAGTCCGTTGTGGGCGTGTGCATTGCGCAGGGGGCGTGTGCATAGAGCGATGGGCGCGGCATTCGTCAAAACCCTGCTGGATTATACCGCTTGCGAGAAGCGTTCTGAGTAGTCCGTTGTGGGTGTGTGCGTTGTGCTGGGGGCGTGTGCATACAGCGATGGGCATGGCATTCGTCAAAACCAAGATGGATTCCACCGCTTGCGAGAAGCGTTCTGGGTGGGACTAGCTTTCCAATACCAGTGGGCGTTGCATTTGGCATTTTTGGGTGCGTTGGCCGTTGACGCCATGTGGGGCGTCTAAGTGGTGCTACAGCGAACAAACACATTCGCGGATGGCACAGTTCGCATGTTGCAGTGGCGTCAGGTACACCGGACAAACACGTTCGTGGCTGGAGCCGACACAAACGTTCCCATATTGCTCGGGTGCTGAGGCGGGTGCTGAGGGGAGTCAGCGTAGCAGCGGGGCTAAAACACATTCAACAGACTGCTGTTTCACACACGCACAGCATCGCGTGCCCACTGTCAGGCACTGCACTGTCAACTCAAAGGACTTAACAGCAGGCGCACAACATCGCGGGTCCGCAGTCGGGCACTGTCAGCTCAAGGGACTCAACAGCAGCCACAGGCGGTAAAGGTTAGCGCTGCAGAGGCACATATCACTCTAGCGCTTCCTGCCACTAGCTGCACAAGCGGAGGCAAATGTTGGACTGCAATGGACACCTACCGTTACCGTCTATGCACAGCTGAACTGGACAGTTAAAATACGATGTACAGTATAATTGCTGAACTATGCGTCTTACTCATCATACCATTTCTCATACTAACACAACTGCCTTAGCTAATGCTACCTACGTAACGATTTGGATTGTGTACTCATGCACAACCATTTCAAGTTAAACGGTTGCAGTTCCCTATTAACATTGCGTTTGCTTCCACCATTAACAAATCACAAGGTCAAATATACAAAGTCATAGGCGTCGACTTACGAGAGGACTGCTTCACTCATGGACAGTTATATGTCGCACTCTCTAGGTCCGGAAATGTCGAAAACCAATTTATTCTCAATCACGACTCGCATGAAACAAAAAATGTTGTATACCGTCAAGTTTTGAAATAAATGTGCCTTGCCTATTCCAACCATTGCGGACATTCTATTTCATCCCCGGACAACGTCAGGACGGGCCGCTAATATAAAAATAAACATTGACTCAAAGGCAATATATTTTAGTCTCACAAATCGCACTTTGCCATGGTATTCTCTAGTACGGAAGGGAATTAACCATGAGTTATGACTGGGGTTACATTTCCTCAACATTCTTTTATATTCTAATTGATTAGGGTTGTGCCATGGGTTTCCTGCATGGCCCATTATAGTTTTCCCTATGTTAGTCTAATTGTGCATACATTGTAGGCCGCACTTTCTTTTGCACACGTTACTATATAAACGCTCTTACTTTAGGCACATTGGATTTTCACACAGAATCTGCTTTTGATTTTGCGCTCTGTTCTTTTCCTGGGATTTAGTCTGAATACCACAGACAAGGTCAAACAACAAAGCCCCTTGTTATTTTCTCTGGTCAGGCACTACCATCTAGACATAACAGGAGAATGAAGCTACTGTTTTTGAGACACTTGTCATGTCATATAACTGAACACAGGAGTTTAAAAAGACACTGAGTGAAGGTTCAGAGGCAGACTGCTGCATCAGCTGAGTTGTACGTCCACCTATGAATGCTAAGGTACACGGTCCGCCACTAATCTCAAAGATCTTTGATATATAATCACTTAGCATCAGTAGAAGGGAGTGGGGGTTTAGGATAAACTGTCTTATAACATGACAGGTCTTTTTATAGTATATGTTTTATTGACCATACTAACAGTATTTTTATTGTGCATTATTTTTACGAATTGTGGCACAAATACTGCATTTTAGGACCTAATAGATTGAATAAATATTCTAAACTTCCTTTGTGTCTCTTGTTTAATTTATTGTTGACGTGTACAACTGAGCTAAAGGGTGTGTCCTGTTACCTCGATCCCTGAGAGAAACAAGAGTGTTGTCTTCTGGGGTGCCAATCAATGTTCCCTCTAACTTTTTTCCTCTGTGTGCGGCAGTGTAAGGTCTCTGTGCGCTGCAACCAAGACTATGTGCGCCAGGAACCAGACCTCGCATGGGGGTGCAGCGTCAAATATCACTCCAAACATCTGCTTAAAAAAGTGACAATACAGTGCATTTCCACACATGTAGCACCACATGAATGGTCTTAAAGAAGGTTTTCAATGTAGATACACATGCCAAGACATGAATTGGTTACACAGGCAAGTACACTTCAGGTTCAGAAAAGCACAGGACTCCAATGGTGGTACCGTAATATGATTTTACTAAAGATCCTCAACTCGAGCACTGTTCATAGTGTGAGGAAATGTTAGGAGCCTATACAAGATCGCATATATACACAATTACATAACATATTTATAATTTGATGTGCAAGCTACGGAGTAATGTGTAGATATCCCGTCAGAGATAGTGTGTGAAATGTGTGACATCCAGGAAAACATGTAGTGTGGAAGAGGGCCATTCACACAAGTCAAGTGCCATCACTGTTAATAGGAGCATGGCTGCGGGGCAGAATGTGAGCCTTTTTGAAAATATTTAGGCTATTCGCTGCAGCAGTTATGCATGTACAAGGGGCTGCACATAAATACTTTCGGAAGGCACACAATCAGCCCTGCAGCTGCATTCTATTAACAAAAGAAATGCAGAGTCTCAAACACGACGTGTACTTTCAAAATCCTGAGTTTTTATACAACCAAAAGGCTGAGGACCCTTTTCTTGCTGAATTTTTATGGTGCCAAAATTACTCTAATATGACCCTTGTATGTTTTAATATTGTTGTAGGAGATGTTTGGAGTGTACTTTTATTGTCTGTCTTAACCAATAAAGTGAATATGACTGACTGAGAATCCTGAGTTTGCGCTTCTCTAGACAAAACACACTAAAAACATACAGTCTGCTTGCATGAATGACATGGTATTCTTACACCTTGTAATGCCCATTGTTTTATGCGACATTTCCTGTACTCTGATTTACACACGTATAAGCCTTCATGTCTGTGTAATATATGCCTGATGTAAAGTGATCTGACATCCTACACTGATATGAGAAGCACTATAAAATAAATTAAATTTATATATGAGAGAGGGTCTATGGAGAGATGAGGGGCACTCTTGGAGAGTGGCAGTGGGTGAACTTGTGGAAAAGAGAGCTATGAGAGGAGGGCACCAAAAAAAGAATGTTGTACTGGGTGCCACCCGCGAAAGCTGGTGATGTGCAGCGGTGTCAACCTCTCTAAGTTAATTTTTGTGAAAAGATGGAATCTTCTTGCTGTAGACTGCAGCATTCATCTTCATTTGGCAACTACAACAATTGCCAAATACTGCGGGAAACAGTGCTTAATTTGTGAAACAATAAGTGCTGGGACTCAAAGCTTAGGTCAGAAGATGTGCATTGTTTTCTGTCTGTGGCTCTGGATGTAAGTTTGTTGAGGAAAAATATGTAACAGTCCCCAGAAATTAGTGCTGCTGGGCGTGGGATCACTGGATTCACTTGAAGATGACTAGTACAAAGCAATTGGGCCAGGCTGTGGTTCAATTTATAGCAGGACCTCTCCCGAAGCTGACAAGCTTAGGATAGTTTGTGGCAAAATAGTACGGCTACGGCAGTATTCTTGAATGTTTCATGTTCAAAAAAATATTATTTTCAATAAACATCACTCAGTTCCATGAGATAATCATTTACTCGCCATTGAAACACTTTAATATGATGAAAAATCCACTAAAACTGATGGTCACTCAGTAGAATGTTCGGTTCTGCCAAAGAATTGTCATCTTCTTGGAGGGTGCGGTATAAAGGCGTATCCAAGCCCTTTGTTTGCGGCTACTCAGGGCAGAGCTTTCAAGTTCCTCAGGCCCATACAAGATTAGGTCATCCATTCCAGGTTTATTTATTGCATTTTGGGACTTGCAGTTCTGTTTTCATAATGGAATAAACAGGCCTACAGACCCCACATTAAACAGCGACAATCTGAACTGGGCGATCTATTCATGCAATGCCCTAGGAAACTTGAAACCTCTGTGAAAGAGAAGTGCTGGCACTGAAGACCTTTGATTACACTGCTGGTGCCACTGTTGTGTAGCATCTGCCCCTGCAGTATAGAGTAGAATTGTTGAGTATAGCCTCTTTATCACCTTTGAGTGGCAAACCTATGTGAGCACTGAACTCACTGATGTGATCTAGGGCCAGATGTAGATAATCAGCATTTACCGATTCTAAAATACCAAATTTTACCGATTCGGTATTTTAGAATAGGTAAATGCTATGTAGGTATCCATTCGGTAAATTTTACCGAATCTGTAAAATTCGGTAAATTACCGAATCGGTATTTACCGATTCGGTATTCCCCATTCATTCCTATGGGCCTTAAGGCCCATAGGATTGAGTGGGGATTACCGAATCGGTAAATACCGCTTCGGTAAAAGGGGGAAACATTGAAGGGTGGCAGGGTGTCACTTTGACACCCTGTTGCACCCCGGAATTGTGTATGGGTGCACATGTGGCACACATACATGCCCTAAGGGCATGTCTGTCTGCCACATGGCACTGTTAAAAAAGCACAAATTTGCTTTTTTAATGGTTTTTGTTATTTACCACCAACTTGTAGTTGGTGTTACATAACGAATCCTTACAGGTGAAAAGAACTCACTTTAGTGCTTCCTACATTTCAGATTCTGTAATTTACCGAATCGGTATTTAAGAATTCGGTAATTTACCGAATTCTTAAATACCAATTCTGTAAATTACCGAATCTGAAATGTAGCCACCTACATCTGAAAAGCCTAATTCCAGTCGGTAACGGCCGAAATTCAGTAATTTTGGCAGTTACCGACCGGAATTAGGCTTCCTACATCTGGCCCCTAGTGGCTTGTTTTACAGGTATTGGACCCGGAGACCAGTATTTCATTTTTGGCTTTCCCAGGTGCACAAACTGTGTGATCCTGGATTAATCATTTTAATCTATGCACTTCAAATAATGTCTCTCCCTAAATGGGGAGCATTTAAAAATAGGATTAGCAGACCAATGTAGTGTTATATTGAAAGTGGACCTTGAAGTTTGCATATACTCATGCACACATCCAGATCTCTTCCCCTACAAACCCTTTGTGCAAAGACCAGACATGCGAGCATGCACTCGAACACTCACACAGGCAAACATACACAACTGCACTTGCCATGGATTCTTTAACAGGCTCTCACCATTCACACTTATGTATACCACACACACGTGCTTTTTTAAAATCTTTATTACCCCCTTGCTTTCGGTGTCTCTCCTAATACCTCTCACTCTTAGAGTGTCTCTTCTAGTCATGCTTCACACCTTTTTGAATGCTCCCAGGATGAAGGTTTTAAAGGGCCCTTTGCAAAAATTGTGGGTTCCAGCTGAAAGAATACCTGAAGTGTTGTAAGGTGGCTGAGGGCCTGAATTACATGACCTGACCATCCTGTCACACGTGATTTTGATGGTGGTGTAGAGGTGCCAAAGTCGACTGCACTTTAGTGGATGTCATTCCTCCTTGTAACAGGAGAGACAGATGTTGTTATTAAGTCCTCTTTCCCAAGGAGTCCTCACCATAGACATGTAAAAATGCCCACTGCCTCATACCAGACAGAAAATGTAGCACCATAATGTAATACTAGGTCCTTCTTCTAAAAATAATTACAGGTAACAATATGGAGTAAATAATTTCAGAGAAAGCAGAACTTTTCACATGCTCCCTGAATGCCCTTATCTGTGAAGACCCCAATTTGGGAAGCAATTGTACAAGTAGAACCTTTTTGTGTTGAAACGATTTGAAAACCACTTTTATAAGGTCTCTTTCTGAGGACTTTCATGTGCTGTACTGGAGCTTAATGATCAGTCCCTATGAACTGCCCTATCCCATAAGAAGTAAATAAACATGAAAAAAACCTTTGGAGCCACGCATCTTCTCTGATGTACAGGCAGGAATGAAGTGTGGGGGATTGGTGCAAGAAGTAAGAGCATGGGCCGCAAGCAGAAGCCTCAAGAAAGCTTTCTTTAAACGTTATCGCCCAAGAAAGCTTGGTTTGAGAGTCCTTGTAAACCTCTTGTGCTTGACGTCTGGCTCAAGCCTGTCACTAGCCTTTAGCGGCTCACCCAGCTCTATCCACACAGGGTACACCTTTGGTCCTAACTAGAAGAGTCAGGAAATCACTTAAAAGACCTAGAGACCTTCAGCAGTCCCATCCATACAAATACGTGCTGCACTGTCAAGTAAGACAAGCATTGGCATTGCCAATAGGTCTAGACTTTGGGTCCTTGTAAGTAAAAAATATGAAGTGTAAGACTTTACGTTTACATTTACTGCATCCTAAATACGAAGTAAATGTTAATGTGAAGTCTTATACTTAATTTTTATTTTTACTTACAAGGTCCCAAAGGCGGGACCTATTGGCTATACCAATGCTTGTTTTCTTTTCTCAAAATTGCAAGCTGCTAGGCTGATTGTAACCTTTTGAGGTAGTATTCATGTTAATTCCAGTGCACAGGGGCACCGAAATTAACATGAATACTAACAAAAAGGGTCACAATCGGCCCGTAGCTGTACAATGAAGGAAAGAAAAGCAGAGTCTCCAACACAGGGTGTGCTAAAGCACACTTCGTGTTGGAGACACTGTGGAGAAGTGTGGCTCAGGGGTTAGAGGCGGCAGACCTGGAGCTTGAGTTCGGCCCTGGACCAGGGTTCAATTCCCCGCCTCGGCGGGTCTTGGGCTCAAAATTCCACGGACTCGTTAATTCTCGCTCCGGTGCCTTCTCGACTCATGGGTTCACACTCTGCGACTCTGGGCAATAGCTTGCTTAATCTCCACAATGGCCCCTCGCGGCGGGATGCCTGGCTTTCACCTTGTGGATACCCTGCTAGGGTTATCTCACAGGGGAATACCAGGACGGGTTCCCTAAGCAAGCGCGGAGATGCCCCAGGGTAAGTCGTGCGCTATATAAGTTTCATTCATTTCATTTCATTTCACTGTTTTTCTTTTCTTTAGTGCAAGCTGCCGGGCTGATTGTGACACTTTGAGGTAGTATTCATGTTAATTCCAGTGCACAGGGGCCCCGAAATTAACATGAATACTAACACAAAGGGTCACAATCGGCCCGAAGCTGTGCGCAATTAAGAAAATAAAAGCAGAATCTCCAACACAGCGTGTGCTAAAGCACACGTCATGTTGAAGACACTGTTTTTCTTTTCTTTAGTGCAAGCTGCGGGGCTGATTGTGACCCTTTGAGGTAGTATTCATCTTAATTGCAGCGCACACGAGCTCCGCACTTAACATGAATACGGTCTTAGAGGATTAGATGTTGTTGTGTGCGTGCTAAATTCAGCACACTACGCGCTTCAGGTGACTTTGGTGCACACGCGCGCCCGCGCAGCTTATGGGGAACAGTGGTGCCAATTCACTTGTGTTTTTTGGCAAGGTTAGGAGAGCAAGTGAGGCACTATAGTTAGTCGGCCTCATAGATACTGAGGCGGTATGATGACTCAGTCCCTACATGCAGATGGTCTATGCTCCTAAGCATAGTTCTGTTCCTGAGCAGAATCGTTGCAACAGTTGGGATACCAGCATCTCATTCATGGTTTAAGACCTGTGAATCTCAAAAGGAGAACACATGGTTTCTTGCCTCAAATACCAGTGAGTTCCTCACAAATTGGTTAAACTTAGTTGGTCATCCTTTCTGGTATTTTTGGTCTACATTCTTGTGCTTTGCTCCTAAACACTTTCAGTCTAACAGAGTGTTTAAGGTTCAAACATGCTCATTTTGTTATGATAGTGGCCTTGTCTATATATAGTGAAAGGCTTTTACTTTACTTCCAGTGTCTCCTTTCTACAATTCGTTCTTAAATGTTTACTGTGTCCAGTTTGTCTGGAGATTAGCCTTTCCATCATTTTTCTCTGTAAGATACATTTCATTTTCCTTCAGTTTATTTATTTAATTATATTTTTTTATTTAGAAAGTTTTCTATAGCACGAACATGACCACCGAGGGTATCGGAGCCCTTTACAGTTTATACATCAAGAAGGGTACAAGCAATCAAAACAGAACCAACAAAGCGAAAAATTCACAGTTTTTAGAGCTTGGCATTCTCATGACCCTGGGAGCTGGACCACAAACCAGCCACTGTGACCTCAATATCGAATGGAATAACCAGTCTGAGGCAGAAATTTCTACATCAGGAGCCCTTTGACTTCGTTTTTGAAAAGACAGTGGAAGGGTTCACCCTGAATTCAGGGAAAGGGAGTTCCAAATCCTCAGAGCCAAACCTGAGCATGCTCGATTGTGGGTTTTTTTCTTCTTGAATTTTTGTGGTTTGCGCAATAGGGTGCTGGCACTTCTGGAGGCTCTCGAACCACATGAGAGCTCCAGTTTCTGAGCGAGGTACAGCAGGGTATTGAAGTGGATGGCTTTGTGTGCCATGTATGCAATTTTTAACTGTATCCGCGCTTCATATGGAAGCCAGTTTAGGGACAGCAGGTCCTTAGAAATATGGTTGTTTTTTTTAGAACCAGTTATGAGCCTAGCAGCAGAGTTGAGGGCAACCCTAAGAGGAACCGTCTTCCCTCTGGGCAGGCCGCAAAGGGTTGCGCTGCCATTATCCAGCTTTGAGATCACTAATGCTTGCACTGCCACCTTTAGGTCATGAGAAGGTAGATAAGGTTTGAGTTTCCTTAGGATGCTGAGTTGGAAGTTCACTCATTTGGTGAGGGAACTGATGTGCTTCTGCATGTTCAAACTTTTGTCTAACATAATACCCAGAGAGGATGCCGAATCAACAAGGTAAGGGCTACAGTTAAGAGCAGTAAGCTGATTCAACCATTTTTCCATGACCGGAAATTGCTTGTGTGGTGCGATTACGAGTAATTCCATTTTGAGAGCATTAAGCTTCAAGTGGTTACATGTCAGTCAGCTTTGTCTTTCCAGTAGGACTGAATTGAGGGACTGCATGTCCTCAGGGGAGGCAATCTCCTGGTATAGTTGGGTATCATCGCATACATGTTATAGTGAATGCTGGATGATTTCAGAATTTCTGTCAGAGGCTCTGTGAACAGGTTGAAGAGCGTGGGTAAAAGCACTGAACCATGAGGAACCCCCAGAGTGACCTGGCAGGATGAGACAGGGATTGGTTCACCTTGAAGCTTGGAATCTGTTATGAAGGAATGAGAAGAAGTAGTTTATAACAGGCCCAGACAGCCCCATCCTGTGTTCCAGGAGGTCAATTAGGTTATCATGTTTGACAGTATTGAATGCTGACAAAAAATCGAGAAGGATCACTAGGCTAGATTCATTTTGATCTAACATTCTTAGAGCATCATCGACAATGTGAGTTAACACAGATTCTGTACTATGGCCCTGGCGGAAACCAGATTGGCATTACTCCAGGAGATGGAAATGATCAATGTGGTTACAGAATTGGGCGAACACACATTTCTCCAGGAGCTTTGCCAAGGTGAGGATGTTAGAGATTGGGCGAAAGTTATGAAGGTCCGTGGGATCAGCACCTTGCCGAAGTGATGCACTAATTAACTTAGTCCAAAGTGTGAGTAAGGAGGTTCTAACATCCGAGAAAATGTTCGATGGCTGGGGGTCGTTGTTGTCATTAGAAGGTTTCAGAGTCCTCAGCATTTTGTGTACAGTGCTTTCATCCAAGGTTTGGAAAAGAATCCAGGATGCGTTGTTTTTGGGGAGGTAGGGCTTTACAGGGACAGTGATATCCAAACATGGGGGAAGGAGGGTGTTCAGTGGACTGATTGACAGGTGATCAAGGCAGAGCATAGTTCAGCTTCAATCTTAGTAGTCTTATCCATGAAGAAATTAGCTAATTCTTTGTTGTTCAGCAGTGTTCCTTGACCCAGTGCCGAGAGATTAAGATGACTGTTAGCTTGGGACGTGATGAGTTCAAACCGTTTTTTGGGACAGTTTTTTTCTTGCTCTAGTTGATTTCTGAAAAAGGTGGCCTTCGAGCATCTGATGCTTTTGTTGTAAATGCTTCTTATGGATCTCAGATGGTATTGATGTTCAAGGGAGAGATAGGATTGCTGCAGTCTTAGATTCCTTCTTTCTGTATTAAGACTATCATTGAACCAAGGTTTGGAGAGTTTAGAGAACAGTCTTTTAAGCTGTAGTGGTGCAACCAAGTCTAATTCATTAGTCAGTCACTGAGTGGTTATAGTGGTCTGTAAGGTCATGGACATCCAACATTTTCATGGGAGGGGCAAGATGTTATCAATCAATCAATCAATCAAAGACATTTATAGAGCGCACTACTTACCCGTAGGGTCTCAAGGCGCTGGGGGGGGGGTGCCGTTACTGCTCGAACAGCCAGGTCTTCAGCTTCTTCCTGAAGGAGAGGTGGTCTTGGGTCAGGCGCAGGTCGGTCGGGAGGGATTTCCAGGTCTTGGCGGCCAGGTAGGAGAAGGACCTTCCTCCTGTTGTCGCTCTTCGGATGCGGGGGACGGTGGCGAGGGCGTGGCTGGCTGATCGGAGGTGGCGTTTGGGAGCGTAGAAGTTGATTCGGTTGTTGCGGTAGCTCGGGCCTTGGTCGTGTAGGGCTTTGTGTGCGTGGGTGAGGAGACGGAAGGTGATTCTTTTGTTGACGGGGAGCCAATGCAGGTCTCTCAGATGTCCGGAGATGTGGCTGTTTCGTGGGATGTCGAGGATGAGTCTGGCTGAGGCGTTCTGGATCCGCTGGAGTCTCTTCTGGAGCTTGGCGGTGGTACCGGCGTAGAGGGCGTTGCCGTAGTCCAGTCGGCTGGTGACGAGGGCCTGGGTGACGGTCTTCCTGGTCTCGGTGGGGATCCACCAGAAGATCTTCCGTAGCATGCGTAGGATGTTGAAGCACGCCGAGGAGACGGCGTTGACTTGCCTGGTCATGGAGAGGGAGGAGTCCAGGATGAAGCCCAGGTTGCGTGCGTGGTCTGTCGGTTTGGGTGCGGTGCCCAGGGCGGGGGGCCACCAGGAGTCGTCCCAGGCGGAGGGCGAGGATCCCAGGATGAGGACCTCCGTCTTGTCTGAGTTCAGTTTCAGGCGGCTGGTCGTCATCCACTCGGCTACATCTTTCATCCCTTCGTGCAGATTGGCTCTGGCGGCGGCGGGGTCGTTGGTCAGGGAGAGGATCAGCTGGGTGTCGTCGGCGTAGGAGATTATGTTGAGGTTGTGTTGGCGTGCGATGGCCGCGAGGGGGCTCATGTAGACGTTGAAGAGGGTGGGGCTCAGCGAGGATCCTTGAGGGACGCCGCAGATGACTTCGGTGGCCTCTGACTTGTACGGTGGTAGGCGGACTCTCTGTGTTCTTCCGTCGAGGAAGGAGTTGATCCATTCCAGTGCCTTCTCCTGGATTTCGACATTGCTGAGGCGCTGCACTAGGGTGCGGTGGCAGACCGTGTCGAATGCCGCGGAGAGGTCTAGGAGGATGAGGGCCGCTGTGTCTCCGTTGTCCATCAGGGCTCGGATGTCGTCGGTGGCGGCGATGAGGGCGGTCTCGGTGCTGTGGTTGGCTCGGAAGCCAGACTGTGAGGGGTCGAGGGATCCATTCGTCTCGAGGAAGGCGGCCAGCTGCTTGTTGACAGTCTTCTCGATGACTTTGGCTGGAAACGGGAGGAGCGAGATGGGGCGGTAATTCTTGAGTTCGGTGGGGTCCGCTGTGGGTTTCTTGAGTAGAGCGCTGAGTTCGGTGTGCTTCCAGCTCTCAGGGAAGGTGGCGGTGTCGAAGGAGGTGTTGATAATGTCCCGCATGTGGGGTGCGATGACAGCGTCGACCTTGTTGAAGACGTGGTGAGGGCAGGGGTCGGTCGGAGATCCGGAGTGGACGGAGTTCATCATGCGGATGGTGTCTTCGGTGCTGATCGGAGTCCAGGCGCGGAGGGTGGTGGTGGGCGGCGTTGCTGTGGTCGTGGCGTGCGTCGGTTGACTGCTGAAGCTGTTGTGTATGTCTGCGATCTTGTTGTGGAAGCAGAGAGCAGTCAAATCGTGCGAGTTGAGGTTCCGTAGACATCTCTTCAATTGTTTTGGGTTCTTAAGTTGGGCTCTAATAGCTGTTACCGACTACAGGATGAGGAAGGTGATGCAGTAGTGGTCTGTCCAATCACACTGGAGAATCGAATCCAGAAGAATGGAGATGGGCTTACCAATGACAAGATCTAAGGTAGCTCCTTTGATATGAGTAGGGCTGTCACAGATTTGGGTTAGGTTGAGGTCTAGTAGGAAGGACTTAAGGCTATTGACCACCACATCATTCACATCATTCCAGTGAAGGTTGAAATTTCCCAGGAAGATCTGAGTGCCATGGAAATCTGCGTTAGCCGAGATAATGTCCATGATCTGTTCTGTGAAGGGAAGGTTGTTGCGAGGCGGATGGTAGAAAGTGTGCAGTTTACATGGGTGATTGTTGCTACCAGCCACTTCAATGCATGGGTATTTTTCAGTTATTAGAGAATAAGCCATATTTCCTCTTACCATTTTTAACTTTATTATATTGACTGGGTGCATAATTATGTAGAAAGTTACCCAGGGTTTTATTATAGTCACTCAATACTTTAGTGAAGCTATCCTCCATCTTTGGAGGGTGCTTAGATTGAGTAGGTGGAGGAGCAGAATGTTCATGAATAAGATGTGCCAAACCTTACACAAAACACAATCACTGTTTTCCTGTTAGTGTGCTGCCATGCAATGACACCTATTCTTGGGTGGCGTCCCGGCCAGACCATATTGACTGCTTTTCATAGTGCTAATTGTTTGGACTGTGATAATTTGCATTGATTAGCTGCTTTACATATTAGTGAAAACGTTTTGTTGAGGTAAAGATTAAACAAATGTGGAAGATATCGGAGAGATCGAGTAGACAACCACTTTGAAGCATAAAGCATTCAACCTCTGAACACTGTCCTGTTTAACGGTTCTTTTTTTTCTTCAGACACCAATGTTGTGTCATGTTATGTTATGTTTTGCTATGTTATGTTATATAGTTTCTATAGTGCTTGAATTCCCAGAGGCGTCTTGGCGCTGACTTAAAGATTACTGCTGTAGGATGTAGACCTTGAGAAAAGGAAGGTGTGAATTCATTACACAACAGAACCCTTGCTTAAAATCCTCAACCTTATTGAAAATCAAATTAGCCTGCCACTCCCCCCCCACCTAGTTCATGCTTTACCCAAATTCACCTTCAAATGTCGTACCACCCATAAAATAATTACAACATAATCAGATTGCCTCCGCACTGGTGTTATATTCTAGTGCTTAGCATTTCCTTGCTCCCAAACCCTGGTGCACAAAACTTTTCAATAGAAGGTATCTAACTTTCGCAGTACTTCAAATTAGCTCTCAAGCATCACCTCTCTCCTAGGCGCAGATACCTGGTGGTTTTCTAGCCACTAACCCCTAGCTACATAAACACTAGTAAGCAATGTACTGTGGCCTGGTGGGCTTAGCCTTGAGCTGTCTAAAATGGGTTCCCTTTTTAACGTTTTATTTTTCCTCTTTCTTTCTCTTATTCCCACACCCACATCGATCATGGTTTGGTGTTTGTCACCACCACCCATTTAAGCATGTGTGGCCGGCACAGGTAAGAGTGGTGGGGTGTGGGGGAATGGGGAGGAAGCTGAGTCGATGATGCGGCAAGCACAAGGTAAGTGTTTTTATTCTTTTTTTAATTTAACTTCACCTATCCCGTCGTCTGTTGACTTACCTCCACCCCGCCCCAACACCCCAGCACTCTTACCTGTGCCGGACGCGCATGCATTTAAGTGGTTATGTACCTTCTCCTATGGGTCCACTATCCAGCATTTCCTGCTTGCATTGCTCAGTAGTCCATTAACTACAAAACAAATACTTTAGAAAGTGATTTAGAATGAACTTTAGAAAACTGTGTGAGAAACAACATCGAAACAGGAACTTTGCGTGAGTGCTAGTCTGAACGCTCTTGCTATCCCACAGCAGAAGGGATATTGGTATTGTTCGATTTTCTGTGCCTTTACAATAATGTGTTCCGAAAATAGGTCAGAAAAAATGGCTGCAAATGCGCACGTGGCAGTGTGATAAATGGGAACTGCCGCCATGGCCAAGCTGTTGAGTATGGTTTGCATGACAACAAAACCTAATTTTCCGAAGCTGTTATTCTACCACAGACACAACACGGGAAAGCGCTTTGACAAATCAGGCATCACTTTAATGAACTTTTCTGTTTTTTTTAAACATAAAAATAGGGCCTGGTGCACTAGTGTACTCTGAAATATGTAACTATTGCCTTTGAAAAGATCCTGTTTGTAGGAATAAGTTACTTCTGCAGCTCAATAGCCAGAGGAATAAGTACCCGTGTCAAAGGGATATTGCAAAAGTAAATGAAAAAGCTTTCAAAGTAGCAGAGGAGGTGGGGTGACAGCTAAGTTCCTATAATAAACAGACCACCGTTTCGGTAATACATAGAACAATGCAGGCCTGACACCTCCTCGCCCGGCCTGCCGCTACACAAAGGAAACTAGACAACTACACACAAACGGACTACAATCAATATTCCCGGGTTTGCCCCTACACATTGTCAGGAAGAGCAGGTCTGGGAGATGGCCCCACACTATTTAATTAAGTCGTGTTAACCCCGGCCAGAGCAGAAGTCAGAAGCAACAGCAGGAGGTTAGAGGCCTAGTGCTTGGGAGCAGGTTTCATTCCCATGGATATGAAAATAGAAAGCAAACATCAGGCAGGAAGCTGTGGTAAAAGCAGCATATTTTAAGCCGCCCGGAGGCAAGGGAATTGGGGGAAGGGTGAGAGAATAACGTTAAAGAGGGCAGAGAGGCCCAGACCCTGAGAGATGTGCCAGGAAATGCATTTTTGTAGTCATTTCTCATTGCCAGAGGGTCTTTCGCTAATCACTTTAACTGTTTATTTTAGGGAGATGTAGTGAGGCGTGGGAAGTTAACATAAACACTAAATATAAGTGAAGTGAAGTCGTCATTTATTAGGTGCCAAATTAGGCGCATTTCCGTCCAGAGCTAAAGCGAGGATTTTTGCTGGTGGCTAAAAGTCGGAGGCATTTCAGTTTGTGCCTCAGTCTTCCATATTTTTACGCTTTCCGAGTATTCCTCATTTCTCTTTATTGAATGCACTGTCACAAAAATGTGTTTCTTTAATAACCTGCTTAGTGTTTCACCAGCGTTTTGCTGCATTTTCGTGTTTAACTCCATGCAGCATTATCAATGAGATCACTTTCTAGCGCTACATAGAGGTTTGTTGTCACAAGACAACACTATCTAAAATCAATTAAATAATCAAGAGCAAGGAAACTTATCCCAGCAAATGTCAAGCTAATAAGAAAAACAAGCATTGGCAAATCCAATAGGTCTGTCTTTGACACCTATTGACGTTGCCAATGCCTTTTTGGGATGCTTTACCGCATCAGCAGCATGGTGTGTGGCACTCATAATGATCAGATAGTAAAGAGGATTTGTTCCAAGGGAGGACAATCACAAGATGGGACATCTGGAATAAGAAAAACCATTGAATAAGAAGCAAGCAATTGAGAGTGACCATAAAGCCAACCAATGATAATCAATGGGTGGGTTGGAAGCTCCTGTAAGTTGTTGGTAATCCCATAGTAGGTATTTTGCATTACTAGACAGCTTGCACTATATGGTAGGCTTGACTTAACAACCATTGGTAAAGCCAGTAGGTCTTACATCTTGAATCGATTGGCTTTGCCAAATCTATTTGCTGGCTGATGCTGTAGGGCATCCGGCAAGGCGTGCGCATTCATATTAACGCATATCTATGTATGCATCCTCACTCTTGCATGCACCTATAAAACAAGCATTTGCAATGCAATAGGTCTCGCATTAGGAAAATTTTAGCTGTTGGTATTTTAAATGACAATTTTTTTATTTATGTGTTGGTTTTGAAAATAGCGAAATTAATAGCTTTGTCATTTACAATGCCAATAGTTATAACATTCGCAAATGTGACACCTATAGCATTTGTAATGCAATATGTGTTGTATTTACGTGACCTAGTTGTATTGATATTACAAATAACAATGGCTTTTAACTTTTTTTAATAATTAATACTTAAATAAAAGTTATTGTAATGTATAATGGCAATAGCTTAAACTTTTGTAAATAACTCTTGTGAAGATTATGTTCAGTGTATTTTATTGTGACGAAAATCCAAGAACAGAAGTGAAATATTAACATATTTTTGTGACATTTGTAATAACGCTTGAAACATTGATAGAACATATTTGAACCAGTTGTTGTTGAATGGTTGCACAGATTGATGCTGTGGTGGCGACAAGTGATGTTGTGGTGGCGACGAGTGATGCTGTGGTGCTCAGTGATGCTGTGGTGCCCCCTGAGTGATGTTGTGGTGCCCCCTGAGTGATGCTGTGGTGGTGTTGAGTGATGATGTGGTGATGCGATGGATAGATAGAGTGAGTGCAACAGATAGGGTGAGGGCGATAGATGGATAGAGGGAGGGCGATAGATAGAGTGAGGGCGATAGATAGATAGATAGGAGTGAGGGCGATAGATAGATAGGAGTGAGGGCGATAGAGCAATAGATAGATAGATAGAGGGCGATAAATAGAGTGAGGGCGATAGATAGATAGATAGATAGATAGATAGATAGATAGATAGATAGATAGATAGATAGATAGATAGATAGAGGTCGATAGATAGAGTGGGGGCGATAGATAGATAGAGGGCGATAGATAGATAGAGGGCGATAGATAGATAGATAGATAGAGGGCAATAGACAGATAGAGTGAGGGCAATAGATAGAGAGAGGGTGATAGATAGAGTGAGGGCGATAGTTAGAGTGAGGGCGATAGATAGATAGATAGATAGATAGATAGATAGATAGATAGATAGATAGATAGATAGATAGATAGATAGATAGATGGAGGGTGATAGATAGAATGAGGGCGATAGATAGATAGATAGATAGATAGATAGATAGATAGATAGATAGATAGATAGATAGATAGATAGATAGATAGATAGATAGATAGATAGATAGATAGATAGATAGATGGCGATAGAGTTAGGTCGATAGATAGATAGATAGAGGGCGATAGATAGATGGATAGAGGGCGATAGACAGAAAGATTGAGGGTGACAGATAGATCAAGGGCGTTAGATAGATAGAGTGAGGGCGATAGATAGATAGAGTAAGGGCGATAGATAGAGTGAGGGCGATAGATAGAGTGAGGGCGATAGATAGAGTGAGGGTGATAGATAGATAGAGTGAGGGTGATAGATAGATAGAGTGAGGGGGATAGATAGATAGAGTGAGGGTGATAGATAGATAGAGTGAGGGCGATAGATAGATAGAGTGAGGGCGATAGATAGAGGGAAATAGATAGAGTGAGGGCAATAGATAGAGTGAGTGCGATAGAGTGAGGGCGATAGATAGAGTGAGGGCGATAGATAGAGTGAGGCGATAGATAGATATAGTGAGGGCGATAGATAGGCGTGCAATTATGTGGCACTGAGTGGTATTTGGAGTATATGTTGCATTGAGCGCAGTGTAATTATGTAGCATATAATTGTGTGGCACTGAGTGGTATTATGAGGACTGTATGTTGTATTGAGTAGAGTGTAATTGTGTGGCGTGTAATTATGTGGCACTGAGTGGTATTGTTTGGAGTGTATGCTGCATTGTAATTATGTAGCATATAATTATGTGACACTGAGTGGTATTGTGTGGAGTGTGTGTTGCATTCAGTAGAGTGTAATTATGTGGTGTGTAATTATGTGGCACTGAGTGGTATTTGGAGTGTATGTTGCATTGAGCTCAGTGTAATTAAGTAGCATAAAATTATGTGGCACTAAGTGGTATTGTGTGGAGTTTATGTTGTATTCAGTAGAGTGTAATTGTGGGTGAGAGTATTCTGCTTAATTCAGAAACTCTGTCCATCACCACCCCCTGTCCACCATAAGCGTGGAAGGGTATACTCAGACGTGAGTCCCTTGCTCATTGCACCATCAGGATTCAAGCAAGCCGGGTCGAAGACGGCTGAAATGCCAGAAACCGGTTCCCTGGTAGCTTGTTTCCTTCCCAGTTAAAGAATTGGCTTGGTAGTTTGGTTTGCCCTGTTCCCATGATACACTGGGCCAGGGACAGACTAATTTGCATATAGCCAGGTTCTGAGCTGGGATGGTGCAGTGAGCTAAAAAACGGTGTTGGATTAAGCCCTGATCTCTTGACTGGGTGGGAGTATTCTGCTTAATTCAGAAACTCTGTCCATCACCACCCCCTGTTGTGTAATTATTTTGTCCACCATAAGCGTGGAAGGGTATACTCAGACGAGAGTCCCTTGCTCATTGCACCATCAGGATACAAGCAAGCCAGGCCGAAGACGGCTGAAATGCCAGAAACCGGTCCCCGGTAGCTTGTTTCCTTCCCAGTTAAAGAATTGGCTTGGTAGTTTGGTTTGCCCTGTTCCCATGATACACTGGGCCAGGGACAGACTAATTTGCATATAGCCAGGTTCTGAGCTGGGATGGTGCAGTGAGCTAAAAAACGGTGTTGGATTAAGCCCTGATCTCTTGATTGGGTGAGAGTATTCTGCTTAATTCAGAAACTCTGTCCATCACCACCCCCTGTTGTTTAATTACAGTGTAATTAAGTAGCATAAAATTATGTGGCACTAAGTGGTATTGTGTGAAGTTTATGTTGTATTCAGTAGAGTGTAATTGTGTGTGAGGGTGCAGAGTGTGTGAGGGTGTGAGGGTGCAGAGTGTGTGAGGGTGCAGAGTGTGTGAGGGTGCAGTGTATGAGGACACAGTGTGTGAGGGTGCAGTGTGTGTGTCCTAAAGTAGTGTGAGGGCGCAGTGTGTGTGGCCTAAAGTAGTGTGAGAGCGCAGTGTTTGTGTCCTAAAGTATTGTGAGGGTGCAGTGTGTGTGGACTAAAGTAGTGTGAGGGTGCAGTGTGTGTGGCCTAAGTAGTGTGTGGGCTCAGTGTGTCTGGCCTAAAGTAGTGTGACTGCGCAGTGTGTGAGTGCACAGTGTGTGAGTGCACAGTGTGTGAGTGCACAGTGTGTGAGTGCCCAGTGTGTGAGTGCGCAGTGTGTGTGGCCTAAAGTAGTATGAGGGCACAGTGTGTGTGGGTGTGTGTGGGGGGGTTGTGTGTGTGTGGGTGGGGTTGTGTGTGTGGTGGGCTGTGTGTGTGGGGGAGTTGTGTGTGTGGGGGGGTTGTGTGTTTGGGGTTGTGTGTGTGAGGTTGTGTGTGGGTGCGTGTGTGGGTGTGTGTGTGTGGGGATGTTGGGGGCATGGGGGGGTGTAGGGGGTGTGTGTGGGGGTGTTGTGTGTGTGTGTGGGGGGTTGTGTGTGTGTGAGGTTGTGTGTGTGGGGGTTGGGTGTGGGGTTATGTGTGTGAGGTTGTGTGTGTGGGTGTGTGTGTGGGGGTTGTGTGTGTGCGTGGGGTTGTGTGGGGGGTTCCTGTGGGGTAGTGTGTGTGGGGGGTTGTGTGTGGAGGGTGTGTGTGGGGTTGTGTGTGTGGTGAAATTGTGTGTGTGGTGGGGTTGTGTGTGTGGGGTTGTGTGTGAGGTTGTGTGTTGGTGTGTGTGTGGGGTTGTGTGTGTGGGAATGTGTGTTTGTGGGGTGTGTGTGGGAGGGGTGGGGTGTTGTGTGTGTGGGGATGTGTGGGTTGTGTGTGTGAGATTGTGTATGTGGGGGTTGTGTGTATGGGGCTGAGTGTGTGGTGGGGTTGTGTGTGTGTTGGGGTTGTGTGTGTGGGGTGGTTGTGTGTGCGTTGGGTTGTGTGTGTGGTGGGTTGTGTGTGTGGGGGGTTGTGTGAGGGGTTGTGTGTGTGGTGGGATGTGTGGGGGGGTGGGGGGGTGTGTGTGGGGGGTGTTTCAGGGTGTGTGGGGTGCTGGGTGTGTGTGGGGGAGTTGTGTGTGGGGGCTGTGTGTGGGGTTGTGTGTGGGTGTGTGTGTGTTTAATGCAAATCACTGTCTGCGAATGACTGAAGATAGGGATTTGTGATATAACCCATTGGTCGTTGAATGGCAACCTCATCGTATCCCCCATAAAATGAGCTCTTGACGCAAAGTAGCGCATAGTGTAACTTTGTTCTGCTTTCAGGAACTTTCCAACGCAAACTCAGTGAATCCCACCCCGTCATTTTGTATAAACAGGTTTAGCTATCTTTTGTAATGTCAATGTTTAGTACATTTTCCGGGCCTAGCAATGAAACCGACAACTCTGTACTAACAAGCGAAGACGGACACCAAGCACACTAACAGACAGTCCATCTTGAAGGATAGGCACTGGTCACAGAAGCGGGCATCTTAAGGTCAGGCAAAACCTGTTTCAAGCACAGACTAGGCTAAGCCAGTGGCTGTTAAGGAACATGGGGGAGTAATTTACCCAGTGCAGGCACTAGGGAGAGTAGTTTACCCAATACAGGGAAGAGACGGGAGTAGAGACTGATGCAGCTAGCAATTGATATCAAGAATCAAGTGCGTGTTTGCAGCGATTGATTGTACGTCGACGGCGTGGTGTGAATTTCGTGCACGGAAGAAAGCTTGATACTGGCGCACGTTCCCGGAGAACGTCATTAGTGGGAGGAGCCGAATGTAAAACATGGTGGCCACCAGGAGAGGTACTGTAATCGAGCCATCGGCAGAATCGGAAGACTCGGTGCCCAGGTAATAACTGACTGAGCCCTGTGGGCACGTGTTTACCATTTATAGCTGCTCAGTTGGAAGGACGAGTTTTGAATGATGATACCAAGCGTTTGGTATGTGGAACAGGTTACTCTCCGTAGTTCTCTATCCGCGATCATTTGCTTTTGAAAGTTTTCTAATCATTACACACATGTTCTGCCTAAAGTGGGTGCGGGGTTGGGGATCATATTGTGCCTACTGCTAGACTGTGAGATTCACAAGGTGCCAAGGAGTCACACAGTGTGTGGGACCTTTTACAACCAATTTGGACACAGGCAACTACAAATAGTTTGCCTAGTTTTTGAGCCCACATTTACATTTTCTAAAATGAAAATGGCGTGTTTGTTTTGGCTGTGTTTAAGTGTTAAAAAATGCTCTTGGCATTGCTGTCGTGGGGGGGAGCGCATTACTTTCAAGTCTGATGCGGGGGCGGGGTAGATCAAAGGAAAGGCGGGAGAGCGAGCATATGGAGAGTGAGGGGGGTGTGCAGCCTGGTGAGCTGAAGTGGCGGCAGAGCGCAGCGCACGAGTGCGTGGTTGGGGTCCCATGAACTGTACACGATCCACAGTTTGGGGAGACTTTTTGAAAGCCTTAATATATTCTCGACCACCATCCCTATGGGATGGATTAGGCTCGACCTAAAAACGAGGAATTGAAAGTAGAAAAAACTGGCAACGAGAAATTGCAGAGAGAAACAACAGCTTTAGGAACGAAACTCCAAAGTTCAGCTGTTAATCAGTGATCATAGAATGGAAGTAAACCAACATCAGTAAACAAATAGCTATGCTCCATGACATAGAAAACAAGAAGTGCAGGCAAGACAACGCAGCCATGGAACCATGAAAACAGAACAATGGAAAAAAGAATATGGATAAATCACAGTGAAAAAATAAGAAGTGGAGAAGATGTATATTAAAGTAAATGTGCCGAGACAATTTGACCTCCGACTCTGCCAGAAAATTAGATCCAAATGGAGGGAAGAAAATGTTCTGCTGACATGACAGAAAGGATGGAATGAGACCTGTAGCATGTTAAGATATGTACTCTCGTTTATCAAATGGCATAGATGACTGACTATATTGAGCACTCCCCAAGTCTAATATGATCAGCAGTAAGATAGCACCACCGGTCTCTTCTTTCATGCCATCTAACAGGAGAACACAACTGAATAAATACTATGTAGATGGTGAAAACCAGTCTTGGCTGGATATAAGGTGTCTATAGGCTTGATTACAAAAATGTTTTTAGCTGCTGCACAAAAATGCCTGCGTAAGTGTGCCATGGCCAGACGTCTCAACATTTTACTGGAATTAGCTTCAGGCTTCTTCAGAAGGGGACATAAGCTGTGTCTACAAAGCCTTCATTTAACTTTGGTTGAATCTGTGTTTTTTTGTAATGGCCTCAGCAATGCTGACCGACAGACCACGAGACTCAACTTGTCAGTAGATTTAGCCAAAGAAAACCCTACCCACAACCCCCCACAGCTGCAGCTGGCTACCTTCTCTTTCCACCACTGGACTATAAGAAGAGGCTGCTGGATGGTGGGAATAGATTTTTTTGTAAGGAGAAATACTATGTTAACTTTACTTCATGGATGTGAATGCAGCTTCCGGAAGAACTTGCACAAACCCACACAGCCAGTGTCTTTGCTTCACTGTGTATATTATACTGTATTTGTGGTCGGTTCGAAGTGTGGGAGAGGTCGTGGTGATAAGACTCAAAGTTAAGAGTGCTTTATGAAGTGCTGTAGAGGACAGAGTAATCGATGTAAACATGCATTTCTTTGGACCATTTATATTAGAGGGTGAGCAACAGGCACTGAAAGCAGGCGGGTGCGTCAGGCAGAGAATCACAAGCACTGAACTATTTGTATATGAGACAGGCACTGAAAGCAGGCGGGTTCATTGGACATGTTGTTACAAGCAGTGAAATGTGTACACATTTGGGACAGGCATTGAGAACAGGTGGGTGTGTTGAGCGCGGAGTTACAAGCAGTGAATGAACTGTGTATGTATATGAGATAGGCACTGAAAGCAGGCGATTGTGTCTAGGGCGGAGTTACAAGCAGTGAAATATGTACACATTTGGGAAAGGCCCTTAAAGCAGGCGGGCGCGTAGGGCAGAGTTACAAGCAGTGACTGAACTGTGCACATTTGGACAGGCACTGAAAGCGTCGATCCCGGAGTTACAAGCAGTGAACTGTGCCTGTATACGAGACAGGCACTGAAAGCAGGCGGGTGTGTCGAGCGCGGAGTTACAAGCAGTGAACTGTGCATGTATATGAGACAGGCACTGAAAGCAGGTGGGTGTGTCGAGCACAGAGTTACAAGCAGTAAACTGTGCATGTATCTGACGGGCGGGGGAATTTGGACCACCCAGTGTGAAGGCTCAGCGGACTGGACATTCAAGAACTGACATGAGATGGTGTTGTGCATTTCAGAAAACCCTTGATTGCAATGAGGCATTGTTTACTGTGCTCAGACTCGGACCCCAAAAAAGCAGAGCAAAGTTTAACTTTTATTCAGGTTAAAAATGTAAGTTTACCCGGTGGTACACGATCTGCACAGACGGGAACACAAACACAATTTGGCAACGTCCTTTGTTCACATAGTGCTTATACTGAGAAGGCTTGCATGGCGAAGTGACCAAACTCCTTTTTACAACAAAAGGGGTTTACACTATCAAGATGTGACACATATTTGAAAGGTTGCTTCTGCAATAAAAGAGAAACAATTTGTTTCCCACTCAGCCACGTCAAAACATGCAAACAAGTCCCCTAAAAAAAAAACTTCAGCATAGATAACTAGGTTTTAGTAAGACGTATTGGAAACCATAGAATGGCAGAGGAAAGGCAGCGCTGGGAGGGGGGGGTGGGCAACCATGCCAGCATTCCCATTCACAGGCAGATGGTCCTGTTTATGACCTGCGGAGCGCGTGAAGTGGCTGGTGGCAAATGGAATCAGAGCGGCCGCGGTTGCTTTGATGTTCTTGTTTTGTCTTGCTTTGTGGGAGGGGTAGGGGGAGCGAATTCCTGTGCACGCACCTGGCTCACATGAACTGAACGCGATCCGCAGTTGGGTAGCCTTTTCGGAAGCCTTACTATAAATCACGCCTACCATCCCTACGGGATGGAATAGACGAGACCTAAAAATGTGGGCACAGTTATTTTTAATTACCAATCTGAAATGTATCATTAAATGAAAAACATGCAGAGTGACTAGTGTCAACATGCTTTTTGTGAGGCAGCAGGGCCAGAAGCAATTTGCTGCCTATCTTTCTAAAGAATTACATTTAAAAAAAAAAAGAACTAAGGTGCCGAGGGTGCAACGGAGGAGCAGGTGTGGGGGAATCAACAGGGAATATGTTGGGGGATAAAATATAAATAACGCCAGGTGGTGGAAGAGGGAAACAGCAGCACCCTAGAGGGAGAACAACTCAGGGGAGAGAAGCACATGTGGGAAGGAGCAACATAGAGCATAGGGGCAAGGGAATTTCAAGGCAGGAGAAGCATACAAGAGAAAGAGAAAGACAACAGAACACGGGAGAAGGAGCAACAGAAAGCATACTCAAGCAGAATTTCGGGAGGGAGTAGTGCATATGGTAGAGAGCTGCAAAATATAGGCATTTTCATGGAATGCTTACTAAGAAAGAAAAAAGTATTTCTCTAAAATTAAGTTACAAATCAGCTAATCAAAAAGGTTGTTAAAGAAGCTATGTTCTAGGGGAGAGATTGACTCAAGAAGAGAAAGGCAATCCATCAAATAAAAAAACAAGCAAACAATGGTGACAATAGAAACAACCAATGGTAAGTAATAGGCAGGCTTTAAGCCTACTGTAATTTTTAGTTAGTCCACACCTTTTGCAAACAGATAGCTTTGACAGTCTGGTAGATGCGACCTAACAAAGGTAGCTTTCGCACTGCACATACTCAGGGTCACTACAAGTATGCAGCAACAGAAACAAAATAATATAGTAGTATTGACTAAATGTATGGATCGGACCTCCATAACCAATGGTTGCAGCAGTTACATCGATCAATTTCTTATGTGAAAACATCCTGGTCCATGACCCCATTCCAAATTGATTCCTACAGTTTATTAAGATGTGATAGCCACCGTTGTTCCAGATGCAAGAGAATGCTTCATCGACACCTAATGGTACCCCATGTATCAGAACTAATGGCCTTCTTTCTAGGCTAACGATGCATGCAGAGCTTTGTAGATTTGTCCTTCCTAAACTTACCCATTGACTTCAACATAAATTGACCCATGGATATTGCATGCTAAACCACCCTTTTCACTTTAACTTATGCCAAATCTTCCTCCTCTCCTAAGTAAATTCTGATCATCTCCATATTAGAATAAAATTAAAGGTCCTCTGTATGTACCATGTCCTTCACTAGATTAAATAGGAAACCTGTGCTTCATTGTGCATCTAGCAGGAACATCCATACAGCATACACGTAAATGGTCAACCAGCTATCGTCAGTGCATGAATGATGATGGCGGGTGTAGGAAAGTGTCCCTTTTTGAATGGCTACCCCCCACATTTTGCCAGACTTCTGATGCAACCTGACTTGATGTGCCCCGGGTGCCTACCAATCAATTTGCCAGGGCCTGTGTTTGCTCCCAAGACTGTACCTTTGTACCCACAATTGGCACATCCCTGGCCACAGGTAACCCCTTGGAAGAGGTACCATGGATACCAAGGTCACTGTGACCAGGGCAGACTTCTATTGTGCCATCCTTAGAGGCCCTGCACCTTAACACTCACACACTGCTGCAGCAGGCTGTGTGTTTGGTGCAGAGAAAAGAGAAGAGTCGACATGGCACACATGTGTGCCATGCCTACAACCCACTGTCCGAGGCCTAGGTAAGTCACCACTCTAGCAGGGTGCACAATCCCTCAGGTGAGGGCACAGTGGCATGAGCCATGTGCCCCTACCGTGTCTAAGTCGATTCTTAGACACTGTAAGTGTAGTAAAGCCATAAAGAGTATATGGTCTGTGAGTTGGTCATTGCAAACTCCACAGCTCCATAATGGCTTTACTAACAAGCATTAAAAATGCAATAGGTCTCGCCTTTAATTGAGTTAAAGCCATTTGCTTTACTATTCAATACCATTAGCAAAGCAAATGGCTTTAAATTAATAAAAGGCAATACCTATTGCATTTTAAATGATTTTTAAAACAGGCCTCGAAACGGGTCTCTATCGGGCTCTGTTTTGTGCCCTGGCACAGGCGGTCCGTTTTTTACCTGACTGCAGATACAGCAGGAACATCATGTGAGCTGCTCACACTGCTCAGTTCTCACTAGTGGAGAAGTTACGGCATGACGTCATGACAGGTGAGGGTTGTAAGGAAGGGTAAATCATTTATAGAGAGTCATTTTCTCTCTGGATTTCCCTTCTATTTTTGAAACTCAGGAGCAGCAACATTGTTGTGGTGTCACCAGGGCTTTAATTGGAAGCTTTTTCAATATTATATACAAGCCATAGTTGCTGGTTTTTTATCTTATGCAACTGAAAACTATTAACAAAAACCAACAGTCCTGACTTGTTGTAGGTATAATGTTACTTGTTGTATCATATATGTGGGTGCAATGACAGGAACAGCAAAATAGAAGTCGGGGGACACACTATGCTAAGCGCAGATTTTTAGCTTACTGTTTTTAAGATACACCCTTAACTACATTGACCACACGCCTTTGTGTTACACCTAAGGTTTTTCATCCCACTTAAAGCCCTGAGTAGGACACATTCATAATTTGAGGCAGGGTAGATTAAGTGATTTGCCCAGAATCACAGGATGGTGATCCCACACCGAGACTCAAACCTGGCTCCTCCAGGCTGCTAATTACAAACACAACCAGCCACAGTGTCAAAGTCAGCAGCTCTGGCTTGAACGCTTCACCCTGGGTAGAGGGAAGGTGCCAGGCAGAATCCATCCACCTCTAGGGGGCCGGCAGAGCATTTTCCGACTGAGAGCCGACACAAATCTTAAAAGGTAAAATGAAATGCAACAGACTGCTCAACAGGAACTCGGGAATGGCAAAACATCAGTTTACTAAGGAGAATCCAAAACTCTTGGAACCAATGACCAGGCATACGCTGGTGAACACAGGCCAGTGAATGTGGCTGGCTCTCGCAGGCTGCAGATTGTGAACTCATGCAGCAACAGGCTCAGAGTTGGGAGCTGTGGCAAAAACTAAGCATCCTGAGTGAAGCGAAGGTGACAGGCATTGACAGCTCGGCTCGTTATGAGCTCGAGGTTCTCTCTGGACTCTGAGCCTGGCTCGAGTTTTCAGTAGCACGTCCATCTGTAGCTCAATCACAGAGATGCGATCGAGGCCTCGGCTTCCACGTGTTTGGGAGTTATTAAAACTGAGGGGATGTAGTGTTTGCCACCCAGTGGGCTGCCCTACTTAGAATGCCGGTGTGCATGCACCCAGAGGTGTTAAGTCAGTGAAACCTGGGGTAAAACAGAACACCATGTCCCGAGAAAGCAGGGGCAAAGCTGGAGGCTGTGCACCTCTATTGGATCTAAATGACAATTGTATTGTGTCTGCAGGTGTAAAGCTGAAGACCATATCACACACATCCTCTCACGCCGAAGTTCCGAGCAGCTCCTGTTAAGTAGTGCCCAGGATATTGGAAGTGATTGTATAAGCCTCAGAAGTAAGAATGACTGATGGCACCCACCAGGATTGCAGCTTCTGCCCTTCCGTTTGCATCGCTGCAAGGATGCGTTACTCCACTGAGTGTAATTACAAGTGACGTAAAGTGAGAGCCAACTGACAGAGCTGCAGACCAAGTAGCAACCATTTGTTTTAAGCAAAAAGGACAGGCGCTAGAAAGTACCTTGAAAGTCAGGGGAGAGCTTGATACCAGGAAGCGTTTGTAACTTTGTAGCGATCAGTTGTAAAGCGAGTATAGATCTGGAGACGTTTGAGGGTGGGTGTGGCTAAGAGCAGGCAGGGGAGCCCTGGGGTGGGACTGAGCTTCTCTGCCCACTCGCCTGAGCGCACAGGGGTCCGGTGGCGGCTCTTACATCACCTGCTGCCCGCCCACCCTTCCATCTCCGCTACCTCCATGTTTTGCAGCGGACCTCTCTTTCGACTGCACTCCTGCAGACGAGCGCCCAGGGCTGTGGAGAAGCGGATAGGACGGCGGGGCTCCAGCTCGCCACAGAGCTGCCTGCAGTCAGGTCGGTGGCTCTCCTAGGAGCTTGTAGTGGGACTGCACTCTTTGGGTGGCTCGTGCAGTTTTGTCAGTTCTTGGAGTTTTGGAGGTCTGGCGCTGAACTGTTAGTCCCCATAGTTTTTGGTCGATCTGGTGAAGTTGGCTTAGTCCCGAAGTGGTTGGTCTTCTGCAGAGTTGACACGTTTTTTGTCCACGGATGAGGTGTCTTACATGAGACGAAAGTTTGCATCTGCAGCTTAGTTTGTACCTGCTGAATGCCTGTGCGCCGTGGCTCGTATGCTTCACAGCCATCGTTAAGACTTTTCTTATCTGCTTGTTAAATATACAAGCAGATATGAAAAGTCTTCACAACAGCCGTGAAGCAGGCGAGCCAGTACGGGTGGGCCGTCCCAAAAGGAGAAAGGGCGGTAACACAGAAGCCTCATTTTCAATGGGAAGCCATCATTTACCATAAATGGTGACACTACCCAATGAAAATGAGGGGCGGGGCTTCAAAGCCCCTTCTGAAATATACTCACCCACAATATGTCTCACAGACGCGAACAGCGCATGCTCGCTGCAACACAGGTCTGCGAGACCTAAAATCTGGGAAGTTTTGGTAGCAAACTCCTCAGCACATTAAACCCACACTGATGCCAGTGTGGGATTTAGTGAAAAATGCACTCCGAGCGCAGCTTAGAGATGCTCCATTACAATTGACTAGCCCTGGTGTTGTTCCTGAATGGCTGCCTGCCATGTGCCACAATCAGACAGTTTTCTGGACCCCTGGGTAGAGAGCTTCCGCTGTCTGGTTCCAGAAGTAAAGCCCATCCTAGGCAGAGGTGTCAAGCCTCCTCCCCCAGGATAGGCTGGGTCCACGAAGGTGGAAGCTTCAAAGGCATGCCACCTTTGGAAGATGTCCCTGCCTTTTGCTGCCCCCAGGAAATGACTCCCACTTTGGGTGGGAAAATCTGGAAAACAAAGTTAGGAAGAGAGGTGGGCCCACCTTTGCCAACCCCAGCCCTCAGGTGAGGGAGGCAAGGTGAAGCACACATCCCAGTCCCCTTCATATTGGAGATGGGGGAACTCCGCCACTTAAAAAGAGGCTTATACCCCCTCCCACTGGCGAGTGGCATAATAGGGGGGGTGTACCCACCCCAAGGAAGGGACCCATTGGTCCTAGCCTGCAACCTCTCTAATGCCTCTAAATCTAGTGTTTAGGGGCAACCCAGAATCTTGCCTCTTCAGATTCAAAGACGAAAGAAGAAGGAACATAGCTCCGGGCCGACCCAGGAAGAAGGGGACACCTACTGCATTGACTCCAGCCCTACCAGCCTGTCCTAACTCTGACCTGCCTACAGCGAAAAAAACAGTGAGTCCAGTAGCCCCCACAGCCAGGAGGACCTGCCTTGCACTCACCTTACAGATTCTGTCTCCCGTGAGCACCGGATTTGCTCAACCAAAGACTGCAAGTATAGAATCTGGATTCAGGTGACTCCGAGATTCTACACCACCCTGCACCCAATGCCCACGGCCCAGTTTGAGTGGCCCAACACCACGGAAGGTCTCCCCAGCAATCCTGACCTGGGATATGGTGATCCACGACCTCCCTCAAGCCTCAAGCCAACGCCTGCAGCCTCAACCTGAAGGGTTCCCCCGACTTCGACCACAGCCGGTAAGAAAACCCTGTGCCAGAAGACACCCCTGCACACAATGCCCCACAGCTTTGGGTGGCTCAACTGATGGTGTCCAGACATCCCCAAAGATCCCAACTTACCTCTCCAGTCAGTGGTCGCCTTCAGGAAGTCTCCCTGCCTGAAGCTGCAGCAACTTCACAGACTCGAAGGTCTCCATTGAAAAGGACAGGATCCTAACGTCTTTTTTGCACCCTGCAGCCGGCCGCCCCAGTGCCATATTGTTACAGCTCCTGTGCTGGTCGTTGACACATGCAGTGCTGTCCTTAACCCCAGGAGCTTTACTCCCACACCTGGGTGGCCTGCTCGTCAGTAGTCCCTAACCAAAGGCTCCCATAGCCCCGTTGACTAACATTGGGCCCCTGCACTCTGCACCCGGCCACCCCAGGGCCGCTGTGGGGCAACTCGAGTGCCCTTCTAGACCTTGTGGAACCTTGATACTAACCCCAAAAACTCCCACTCGTAAGTCGTGTACTTACCTGAGAAACTTCTAACACTTTTTTTCTCCCATAGGAACCATGTTAAGAGATTTTAGGCCTAAAATGTTCTAAGGGTTGAACTGATGTTTGTATGGAGAAAAGAGAGCTAAACTGCAAAGTATAAAAAGTCTTACTTACAATGTATTTTAAGACCCCTAGATGTGATAACTAGTCATACCACCCCCAGTATTCAAATAATCCAAAAGCAACTAAAAAGTATTCTGAAAGTAATTACTGTGTAATTTAAACACTCTTTTTAAAGTTATGCAGATCTGTAATAACTGCAAATCCAACCTCTATTACATTTCTTTGTAAAAGTATATTTTACCTACCTGTACCAAGTCCTGCTTGGTTCTAGAAATAAAATACAAGTATACCTTTTTTATACTTGCCTAACTGGTCTGGAATCTGTCTCTGAGTGCGTGCCATCAGTCTTGATTGAGTGAATATAATAAATGTGTAACACACCCTCTTAATGAGCCTAACTGCTCGCCCACACTACCACAAAGAGAGCTGTTAGTACTTACCTAATTTAGCCTCTGCTATACATCAGGAGACTACCTGGATTCTGTGCACACTATACCTAACTTTGGTATAGTATTTAACCTCATCGATGCTTGAGATATTCTTCTCCTGTGCTGGGCCGTAATAGAACTGGGTGTTGTCATGACGAGCTCAGCTCTTCATGAGCACACGAGCACCGTGCCTCATGACGAGCTGAGCTCGTCATGAGCATCGAAGGAGATAAAGAGCCAACTTCCTACAGCAGGTCTCTGGGTACTCAAGGTCCTAGACTGTGAAGCACCTCATTCCCAATATGGTAATCAAAACCAACTACAATTGGTTCAAGAATCTTCTGAAAAACGAACTATGCAGATGAGGGGATATAACCTAAGACCATTGGACATTAATATTCCACTCGAGTATATTGAGGGATTACATCAAGACATATGCATCATTTTTCTATTTTAGAGTACATATGACAAAACCCTTACTCATATCTTTAGCAGTATCTTAAAAGAGAATAAGGGACATATATTCTTTATCTTTATGTGGACAAATGCAGGTTTTAGCAATATATCTGCACTCATCCCATCTGTTTTCTGCCATATGTGCTTTCATGTTTCTTCTTTCATAACTGAAAATTAAAATATCAATAGATTGAAAAATGTATAATCTCAAGGCCTGAATAGGGGTTGTCCATGGAAATCAAAATATTATCTCACCTTTTACTACAATGAATTCCCTCCAGCCTTCAAACACTTGCCATGAAGATATGGTTAGGGACAATTGGGTTTTAATGGGGATGGAGAGGTAGGATATTGTGCAAAGTTCCTACTATGCCTAAGGACCAAAGTGACTATCAATTCCCAGGAATTTAACCTTTGTTACGTTGCTGCTCAGAATAATAGCAGGACACCTATTTACTGATGCTGAAAACATTTGATCCCTAGTGACAATTAAAATATAGGAGTTTTGAGATCTCGATTGAAGACAATGAAGCAGTCGTTTTCGCTATTAAAATTTTTTTGACCCACTTCTGTCGGCTTTCCTATGTCCTAAACTACACACAAGAAATGTAGATTGTTCAGGAAAATGAGAGTACCAATAGCAAATAAAAAACACAGTTTGGCAGAGGCCAAGGACACTGAAAGGGCTGACTTCTGGCTCCTTTCACATGTCATGCTGTGTGTGTGCACTAGCAACTACACTAGGACCCCCATAGCAAGAGTTGTGAATGGCACTCAAGCTTCTGAGGCATGAGGGGTTCTTTTTTAATTGGGACTGTGGCCCATAACTGGGAAGTCAGCTGTAATAGCTGCATAGCTCGTCATACTATGCTATACCAACAATTTAAGGCCCAGCAATATATAAAGCTGTTATAGGGTTCTCCTTTCATTATAGATCGACTTATTTAGGGGACATTTTGCTTCCTGCACTCCAGTATCAAAGCTATTACAGCAATGTCTTCTACCTCAATCAATAAACTATCTTTCCCCACACTAAGCATGGGCGAATTTTGCGGATCTCGCGTTCGCGAATTTTGCGGATTTGCGGATTCGCAATCCGCAAAATCCGCGAATTCCCGCGAATTTGCGGATTTTTTTTTTTTTTTGTGTTCGCCCGTGTTTCTGCCAGTTCGCGAGGGTTTTTACAATTTCGCAATTTGCGAACTTACCTGTCGGGTCGCAAGTTTTGCGAACTTGTTGTTTCTACGTGTCCAGCCTGTTTGGGACACTCTTCTTCATCACTGCCACTCTCTGTCACCACTGCCACTCTCTGACTACTCATGCCACCCTCTGGCCCACCCATGCCACCCTCTGTTTCATCACCACACCCTCTGGTTGTCCAGTGTACATTATTTTCGGCAAAGCAAAGCACACCTTCCCTGCCTCAAGTGACCTGAATTAATTTGGGGCTGATTAATGTGTCACAGAATATTTTTTTAGCTGGCACCTGCTTCCTTAGTGCGCCCTGATTAGTGATCTTTTGCACTTGCTAAGTGCTTTCATTGTTGCAAAATTAGTTACAACACCTGCCCTGCCCCAACTGACAATAATGAATTAGGGGCTAATTAATGTGTCACTGAAAGAATTTAAAGTTCCAGCCTGGCACCTGCTTGTCTGCTCCTTTAGCTGTAAATCAGGACCTTTGTGGCATACAGTTAAGGTCAGAGCAGGGTCACACAATAGTTGCAAGCAGGCAACCGAATTCTGGAGGGCCCCCTCAGGAAGCAATACAAAGAATCGTTACAAATCATGAGGTTGACCTTTTGCACCTGCTCATTGCTTTTGCTTTTGCTGAAATCGTTTTGCGGTTTTTTTCGCGCTATTCGCGGGGCGCGGCGTCGTGCGAAACCGACCGCGGAAGCCGCCAATTCGTGCGAATGAGCATTTTATTTTTTTGCGGCTTGTTGTTTCGCGAGTTTTTTTGCAGTATTCGCGAGCCGCTTGCAGCGCAACACGCGAATTTACCCCAAGGTCGAGTACGGGCGCGGCCATTTTGTTTGCGTGACGTATTTCCGTTTCCGCCCGCTATGTATAATCTCGCGCAGTAAGCGCATTGCGAGTAGAGGTTCGCACGAGATCGCGCGGGAAATCTAGAGGTTCGCACGAGATCGCGAGGAAAATCTCGCGCGAACTGACTTTCGCGCTCGGAAACGGGCGCCGGCCATCTTGTTTTTCATTCATTTCCTGTGTCTGGGCATGGTGTTTAATCCTCTTGATATCTTTCCCATCCTTTGCTTGTTTTCAGTTTTTTTTTTACGATTTTGCTTCTTATCTATCCCTCTCTTTTCCTAGCTGTATATTTTTGTCTTTTCTGCTATTTTTCTTTACTTTTAAACTACTTTTGTAAACTCTTTTCTTTTCTTCTTCCCTATCCTATTCTTTCTTAATTTTCTACTTCTTCCTACCTTACCTGCCCAGACCATGGTCAAGCCAGGCGCCGTGAAGCTGCCCAGGCACTTGAGGGCCGCAGCGGCGGCGGGGAGTAGTGCTGGACCCAGTGGCAGGACAGCAGGCGTGAGATCGAGGGGGGAGCAGGTGACGCGCCGGGAGATATTCAGCCCGGAGGAAGTGGGCGCGCTGGTCTACTTCGTCCAGCGCCGCCTGCCCAGGACCATCGCGGGAGGCGGCAGGATCGCGGCCGGCGGCTATAACATGCGGGAGCGCCGGAAGCGGTGGGAGAAGGTGTGCTGGGCCATATCCCACCTCTACGGGGTCCAGCGCACCTACAGCCAGGTCACCCATCGCTGGACGGACCTCCTGGACCGCGAGCGCGACCTGCTGGACCAGCTCGGCTTGGAGATCCCCGGCCTTGGTGAGTAGTAGTAGCCATTGGCATTTAATCACTCACTACTATGATGTTTTCTCCTGCTCTGTGTTGTTGTATTGCAAATATTTGTTTTTTACATGGAGCAAGCCAATAATGCCGCTGATGACGATTACATTGTAGTTAAATTATATTTCAAAATCTTCTGTGCATTTCAGGTGCACTGCTCTCCTTCTCAGTGGGGTTGCTACTATGCTTATTTGTTTTCTATTTCGTGGTCTCATTGGCCTGAGTAACTATTATGTATGAGTGTACTTAACAGAACTGCGTAATGCTAGACACTAGGGGGCAGATTACATTTACAAGCCCCTTGCGCCACGTTTACGTTGCCTTGCGTGACGCAACAGCGGCGTAAACGTGCCGCATCCCTGCAAGTCATTTACAGCATGACGCATCTAGGGAGATGCGTCACGTTATAAAGCCATGGGCCTGCACCACAATGGGTGCGTTCCTAGTACGCAGGGTGGGCGGTCCAGCGGCTGTGCGCCTCGCAAAATTGCCTGCGTGAAATCTACAAGATTTAACGCAGGCACTTCTGCGACGCTGCTACGTCAATTCAATTCCTTATGTCTGCTCGAAGCAGGCGAAAGGACTGACACAGCATGTAAAGTATTGGGTGGCCCTGAGCATTACTGGAGTTGCATTGCGTTGGCGACGTGACTCCAGCGATGCGCCGCTCTTACGTGACGAGATGCGTCACGCAAGTGCCTACCCTTGCGCCAGGGCGCGCCGCATTGTAAATGAGGCACATCTGCCGTGTCGCAAGGGTAGTTTTGCGTGACGCATTTGATCTGGCGCATCTCTGGAGATGCGCCAGAACGCGTAAGTAAGTATGCCCCTAAGGGGCAGAATTGCAATTACCGTCGCATCCCTGCAAAGTAGCAGGGATGCGCCATTAATTGTGCGGCCCGCTACCACCACCAAACATGGTGCGCCGTATTTGCAATGCGGCGCCCCATGGGCCCAAAACGTCACCGAAGCTTTACTGCTGGAGTTGCGTCGCAACGATGGCGCAGCTCCATCAATGCTCTGGGGTACCCTATCTCCCCAATGCTGGGTCAAGCCGTACGTCTGCTTCAAGCAGGTGGGGTTTGTGTGACGCATCATTGTCCTAAAGGTGACTGATTGATATTTTGTAGATTTCCCTCAGCCACTATTAGGATGTGTTCCAGCGCAGGAATGCCCTCCCTTGCGCCGGAACGCCCCCTGATGGCGCAGGGCTTTATAACGGGATGCATCTCCCAAATGCGTCACGTTGTTATAATATTATACGCCGCACCATGGCGCCCTTTTTTGTTTAGCTGCTGCGTCACAAAAGTCACGCAAGAACGGCGCAAAAGAGCCGCAAGGGCTTAAATCTGCCCCTTCCTTTGTAACCCTGACAATAAGAAAAATAGTGGCGGTGGATTGATAGTTTGACTATTTAAATGACTGGTAATGTAGCAGGCAACTGTTAGTGTTGTCACTGATCTGACTGAAATCACAATGGAGTTTGTCTGTCACTTTGCGTCTTGCCTGCGGACTGCTGCCTGCCAGTCCTAGGTGAACGTTTCAGTACTTTGTTTAGTGAGTTACGTGACTTTCGAAGTCACAGGTCCGCATATAAATGAAAAGTAACCATAATCAATATAATTTCGCAGAAATATTTTGTTATTGTTCTTTTGAAATGTTTGATTTGGTTGACATTGACAAGCAACAATCATCCATGTTTTCTGTTCTTTCTTTCATGTTGTACGTCAGCTCCCCCCAGGGGCGAGAGGAGGACACAGGAGCAGCAGGCGGCGGATGCTGTTCATCAACAGGGCCAGGATCGGGCAGGCGAGGGCTCCTCTGCTGGCCCCAGTAAGTTTTCATTTTAGACTAGTACCTATTTTTCCTAGCGTTCCTCATTTGACTTTTTTCAAAATTGTCTTTGCTCTTCTTGTAGACTGTATCTAAATTCTTATCCTGCCTCTACTATGACTCCCTGTGGTATTACTAGATTATTCTTATTAGTCTGTCTGTGTAGCTAACTAAGATTGCACGGTTGGCGAAACTCCCATGATTCTAGTCAGCAATAGCTCTATCAACTTAGTGCAGTCCTCTGGGATTGTCCATAATGTCTTTTGAAGTGTTCTATCTGGACTCATGCTTGCAAAAATTGCAAAACCTTTCGCTCAGTCACTCTAGTCTGGACCAAAAAACACAGATTGTATTTAACTTTAAAAGCTTTATTAAAAGTAAACACATTTATTAAAATGAAGTCATAATAAAACTAAACGTTTAACTGATAATGGAAAAGTGGTTAGTGCTGACGATTAATTGAAGACATTTCTTGTGGTCGAGCCGAGCTCTCACCTGGTTTCAACTTGATCTTGTTGTTAGAAGTCCATCTTCTGTCTGTGTGGAGAAAAATGGTGCGTGTTAAAAAAACAGCCTTCATCAGTTGTGCCAAAAAGTGCAGCAAGACAACCTTCCCTGGAAAAAGGGACATTTTTTTTTAACTTTAACGACAGTCACAAATTACATTGTTTTCACATGTCTTCATTCCTAGACCAAATACTAGTGACTGCTTTATTCTAACATTCTTAAATGTACTTTGTAGGTGGAACATCTGGTGGCGGGGCCAGTGTGGAGGTGGTGGTGCTCGACACCGAGGCGGAGGGCGAATCGGGCGATGCTTCAGGGGAGGAGGCGGCGGCGGCAGCTGTGAGAGTTGAGACGGTGGTGGTGGCGGCCAGAGGTAAGCTCTTATATATTCCTTACTTATTGAGATTGAAGACTAGCTGGGAAGGCAAGAATATGAGATGCATGGCTGGGTGAATGATGAAGCAATGATGGGTGGAAGGACAACAGCCTGGGTGGGTGACACAGAAACTGTATGTGTCCATATACCTGGATCATGCTACTATCTGACTCTTAGATAGCATATGTGTATCTAGAGCAGGGGTACTCCTAGTACGGCCCGCGGGCCGGTGGTGGCCCGGCAAGCCTTCGTTGGCGGTGCGCTGACCTTGCAGACAATCACTGCTCCCCCGGCCCCCACAGAGCAGAGGCTTTTTTGTATTTCACCTGTTAGCGCCCCTGCATCTCCACTCTGACAATCACTGCTCCCCCGGCCCCCACAGAGCAGAGTGGAGATGCAAGGCCACAAAGAGGTGAAATAGAACTAAGCCTCTGCTCTGTGGGGCCGGGCAAGCAGTGATTGTCAGGGTGGAGAAGCAGGGGCGCTAAAACAAACAAAGCCTCAATAATATGTTAATGGTCTTTTAAAGACCTGTTAAGTACTTTGGTGTTGTTGTCTGTGTGTGCGCGTTGAGGAAGCGGTCTCAACCCGGGCTGAAGGCTGACACAGATAGACACACACACACAGTGAGATGACAGAGGGAGAGGGAGGGCAGGAGGGAGAGAGAGATGGAGGGAGGGCAGGAGGGACAGCAGGAGGGAGAGAGATGTATGTAAATGCTGGGTCTGGTGGCTCAGTGGATGAGGGCATCTGCTGCAGGGACCTGTGTGCAACCTCATGGTCACAAGTTATCGTTTTGCTTTAGCCCCGCCCCCTCTGACTCCGCCCCCACCAGTGCGGCCCTCGGCCCCAAACTACACTGTAAATGTAGCCCCTGAGAGAAAGTTTGTGGTACCCATGATCTAGAGAGAGTAGACGGTCAGTGGATGAACTAAGTGTAACTTTGAAGAGCATGTAACACTAACACTGCACCCGCACGTCCGTTCCAGTGTAGGAAAGGCAAGGAAAAGAACTTTTAATTTTGTCCAAATACTACCATAAATAGTAGCAGTAGTTTGTATTGCAAGCACTGCATAGATCCGGTTATTATGGTGGCCACTCCCTACCTCTCTTAATAAGTTTAGTAGTACTCAGTCATTCATGTGTGGATGTATCACTGCCTGTCACTCAATAAAAAGCAAAGCACCTAAAGTCATCCCATATATAAGCAAAAACATCCCATGTGAAGTGATAGATAATCAGATTATTTATCTTCTTCAATTTTCCATTTCTAGTACTCATTTCCACTGTAGGGTGAAAGTTAAATTAATTAAGCAGTAGCCCTTGAGTTGTAACAGAGTATTCTCAGTGCCACCCGTAATAGAAAAGTAAGAGATTCACCACCTGCATGTACTGGACGGGTACAGTAACGCAACGGCAACGCAAGTCTAGGTCACTCCTCATGGCGTGCGTCTCTTTTTCTCGGGTGCAAGTTTACCGCGCTGGCATTATGCCGGCTTGCAGAAAATAACGTACCAATTTTCCAAAACAAGAGACAAGAAGAAGAATAAGACTGGTGTACTTTCATAGTCGACTCCAATGGAAGTCCACAGTGCTCATAGAATTTGTTCCTTAAACTCCCACTAATGTTAGAGCAAGGATGAAGAAGTGTGAGGTTAGATAGATACTGGCCTCAATAGTTATGTAATGCGCTTGCAAGTTGCTAGTTGTACTGCAGCACACATTTCTGCTGAATGATTGAGTTAATCTTAAAGAGCATTGGTTACAGACTATGTCTTTCTTTCTTCATATAGGTTCTCCTTCCAAACGAACAAGGAGGAAGGAGCTGGCTAGAGCGGCCCGGCAACGGAGAATCGAGGCCACTGTTGCGGAATATCGGCGGCTGGTGGCCCTGGAGGACGTGGAAAGTGTGCGGTCGACAACAACGACAACGTCGTCCTCCGTGGCCTCACCGGCTGCCACCGTGACCCAGCACAGTGGTCCACCGAGACTGAGCCGGGCTGCCAAAGGCAAACGCCACCGCCGAGCAGCAAGGCCAACAGCTGCTTCTCACAGGCCTTGCACCTGCAAGGCAGTGAAGGCACGCCTGCGCCGCACCACCCTGATGGTGTCCCGCCTTCAGCAGGAGCTCGCCTTGCTCCGCGAGGAGCATGATGCCCTGGCCCAAAAAGTGAACAGCATCCACCCATAGTGTCCCTTGCCCCTTTTTTAGAGACTTTTGGGGGGTGGGAATTGGGAGTTGGGTTTTTGGGGACTTTTGAAGGACAATCGTTGGGGTTAGGGAGGGTCTTGCGGGAGATTATTTTGTTAGGGATATAAATATACTTTTTCAAACTTTATCTGAGCATACCTGTTTTTTACTGCTTGCCTGGTGGGTGGGGGTTTAACGTTGACTGTTTTCCTGAAAGTTTAGTTCCATTTTCTTCCTTTAAGTGTAAATGCCCAAATGTTTTCAACACTAAGTGCCTCTCACAGACTAAGTGAAGTGAATCCAAGAGTCCTAGGACTTTAGTAGTACTACCTTCAGGCTCTCGTCTCTCGTACTAATACTCCATTATACCCCCAAACCACCAAACGCTTATCTTACCTGTAATTTGTGTTTGAAAGTAGGGCTAGGCCCAGGGCTGGCTCCACGGGAAACACCGAATAACGTTGGCAATCTTGGTCGGATAAAATTTCCTCATAGCGGTGGTAGTAGTGGTGTGACACAGTGGCAGTTGCATGCCTATGAAAAAAAAGAAAATGAAATCTGGTTTGTCCTCCTGAGCAATTCAACGGTACAACTGAGAATATAGCAGGTGACAGAAGTACAGTAGAGCAGTGCCACATTGTAGCCTAACAAATGGTAAAGTATAACTACTAATTCGGTTGAAGTTCTTTCACATTAGCAATGGTTCTTTGTCAAGCAGAGTAAGAATATATCATCGACAACTGTGGAAAGAAAGAATGCGACAGTACAGGGCCTGTGTGGAATTATTGATAACTATATTCAACATAAGGTCTCTGTAGCCAGATACCCGAGAGCCTTGCTGGTCACTATAAATCCATTCACAACAACACTCAATGGGGTTGGTCTGGAAGGTGTCACGTTTACTCCCCGTGATCCAGTCGATGCAAATATGGTTCCACCTCCAAATGTCACCAACACCCAGAAGTGTAAACACAGGGTGTTCGAGGCATTAGGCGAGGGAGAAAAATAACAAACTAAAATAAAAAATGTGGGATGGGTAAAGGTAGGGTCAGCAGGGAAAGGATACCTGTAAGAGAAGACAAGACAGGCATCAGTGAAGTGATGTCCTTACATACAAGGGTACTCTCATATAGTCTCACTAAATAGTCTGCAAGTCTCCCGCCTACTCATGGGAAATGTAGTTTCATAGTACGGTAGGCGCTTAGGGGCTGCGTAACCTGACAGAAGGTATAGTAGATAAAAAAGGAGAAATTGCTTTTTTTCTAGGTGTCCCCTCACTCACCAGGGTTGCCCCTTGGTGACATGCTTCATCATTGGGGCCATCCCAGTCCTCTACGGCCTGGGGCGTGCTGCGACTTGCGAATTACGTAGGAGCACTTACAAATGACTATGTGTGGTGCAGATAGTGGAGTGGACTAAGTGATGTGTTAAGGGATCAATGTAGAAGCCGAGAGAGAGCAAAGAAATGCAGTCACAGTCAGAGAAAAAGGCAAGGGATACTGTATCTATGTGGTTGTTGTGGTCCTGTTGGAAGTGGTAAGTAAGTTGCCCGCAGAAAAAAAATCCTCCTATTAGCGGCACTCCTCCATTGCAGCCGACGCTTCGTCCACCGATGTTGGTCACCAGAAGACACCCTGTCCACTGCCTGCCTGATGCTGAATTGTGGCTCGCTACTGTGAAGCCTGACTCCATCCTTTTTTCCCCATTGCAGAGACTGAAACCCGGCCTGTAATTATTCAACGAAAAACAGGAAGTGATATAATATTACAACACCACTGATAAATAAATATAAGGTATGTAGGCTGTGGAGTGCAAAAAGTCACAATTTGTTTTTCCTAGTAGACAGACAGTACAATGTTTTTGAAAGTGCGTACTCTGAGTCACCTTTTGAAGGATAAGTAAGTATGGGCAAATTAATGTAGCGGATCTTGCCCCTCAAGCTAGGTGTACTGTAAACTGTGTTTTAGAACAAAAATAGATCTTCCTAGCAGTGCTCCCACCCAAAAAACGAGGCCTAGCAGAAAACTGGAGACAAAACTTACTTTGAAAGTAAAAGTAGGCGAAGTACCCTAATTACCCATTACCCCCCGTGGATTGTATTCAAACCACTTGCAAGCAACCAAGCAAAAGTAGCCATAGCCAGCATCGCTCCAAGACTCGAAATCCCCCCCACTCAAACACATGCAATAGAAATACTGCTAACCCTAACGAACCCTAAGTTAAGAATAGTGGCAAAGGCTTTCTTTAACTATGCCAAATTCCCCCCTTTCCCACCATGGATTTTCTTCAAATGACTTGCAACCAAAATTACACATTCTCACGAGTGCTCTAAGACCCCAGAACTCAGTTTGAAAAATCTAGAACACCCCGATACACATGCAATCCTGCTGCTAGGGCTAACCCTAACGAACCCTAAGTTACAAAAAGTGCCAAAACTAAAGGCTTTTCCGCGCGGATTTTGTCCCAACCACTTCTACCCGGTATTAGACCTTCCCAGGAATGCCCCAAGACCCGGCAACCCACCCGCCAAGAAGCATAACACCCCCAAACAGGCCAAAAGCAAAATCTCATACTTGCAATATTTCTGGGCCTTCGGTCCAAACGCGCTGCGTAGCTAGGCCATAAGTCGGGGTTGGCACGACGGATTTCCTGAAAAGCAAATGCAATCAAGATTAGAGTGTCCCAGCAGTGCTCCCAGACCACGAAACTCACCCGCAAACAGACGGAACCCCCCCTAAGAGCACCTCAAAGGCAAGCAAGTCATCAAAAACACAAAAAAAATTCCGCCTGGGATTTGGTCCAAAACACTTTTATCCGGTATTAGAGCTTCCCAGCAATGGCCCCAGAGCCGTCAACCCAGGAGAAAACGAGTAGAAGACCCCCAAACAGCCAAAGAGCAAAAGTACAAAAATGGGGACTTAGTCACTTTTTCACAAATTTCCCAAATCACTCCGCGCGCGCTCTGCAGCTAGGCCCTAAGTCCCCTCAGCCACCATGGATTTGCTTCAAACCTCTTGCAAAGTAAAGTATATATAGCCAGCAGTGCTCCCACACCACGAAACTCACCCGCAAACACCAGGAAGCCCCCCAAACAGGCCCCCGAAAACGCTACATAGAGCAAAATGTCAGAAATAGCCCCAAAAAAAATCGGCCTGGATTTTGTCCCAACCACTTCTACCCGGTATTAGACCTTCCCAGGAATGCCCCAAGACCCGGCAACCCACCCGCCAAGAAGCATAACACCCCCAAACAGGCCAAAAGCAAAATCTCATACTTGCAATATTTCTGGGCCTTCGGTCCAAACGCGCTGCGTAGCTAGGCCATAAGTCGGGGTTGGCACGACGGATTTCCTGAAAAGCAAATGCAATCAAGATTAGAGTGTCCCAGCAGTGCTCCCAGACCACGAAACTCACCCGCAAACACCAGGAAGCCCCCCAAACAGGCCCCCGAAAACGCTACATAGAGCAAAATGTCTGAAATAGCCCAAAAAAAATCGGCCTGGATTTTGTCCCAACCACTTCTACCCGGTATTAGACCTTCCCAGGAATGCCCCAAGACCCGGCAACCCACCCGCCAAGAAGCATAACACCCCCAAACAGGCCAAAAGCAAAATCTCATACTTGCAATATTTCTGGGCCTTCGGTCCAAACGCGCTGCGTAGCTGGGCCATAAGTCGGGGTTGGCACGACGGATTTCCTGAAAAGCAAATGCAATCAAGATTAGAGTGTCCCAGCAGTGCTCCCAGACCACGAAACTCACCCGCAAACACCAGGAAGCCCCCCAAACAGGCCCCCGAAAACGCTACATAGAGCAAAATGTCTGAAATAGCCCAAAAAAAATCGGCCTGGATTTTGTCCCAACCACTTCTACCCGGTATTAGACCTTCCCAGGAATGCCCCAAGACCCGGCAACCCACCCGCCAAGAAGCATAACACCCCCAAACAGGCCAAAAGCAAAATCTCATACTTGCAATATTTCTGGGCCTTCGGTCCAAACGCGCTGCGTAGCTGGGCCATAAGTCGGGGTTGGCACGACGGATTTCCTGAAAAGCAAATGCAATCAAGATTAGAGTGTCCCAGCAGTGCTCCCAGACCACGAAACTCACCCAGAAACACCAGGAAGCCCCCCAAACAGGCCCCCGAAAACGCTACATAGAGCAAAATGTCTGAAATAGCCCAAAAAAAAATCGGCCTGGATTTAGTCCCAACCACTTCTACCCGGTATTAGACCTTCCCAGGAATGCCCCAAGACCCGGCAACCCACCCGCCAAGAAGTATAACACCCCCAAACAGGCCAAAAGCAAACTCTCATACTTGCAATATTTCTGGGCCTTCGGTCCAAACGCGCTGCGTAGCTGGGCCATAAGTCGGGGTTGGCACGACGGATTTCCTGAAAAGCAAATGCAATCAAGATTAGAGTGTCCCAGCAGTGCTCCCAGACCACGAAACTCACCCGCAAACACCAGGAAGCCCCCCAAACAGGCCCCCGAAAACGCTACATAGAGCAAAATGTCAGAAATAGCCCAAAAAAAAAATCGGCCTGGATTTAGTCCCAACCACTTCTACCCGGTATTAGACCTTCCCAGGAATGCCCCAAGACCCGGCAACCCACCCGCCAAGAAGTATAACACCCCCAAACAGGCCAAAAGCAAACTCTCATACTTGCAATATTTCTGGGCCTTCGGTCCAAACGCGCTGCGTAGCTGGGCCATAAGTCGGGGTTGGCACGACGGATTTCCTGAAAAGCAAATGCAATCAAGATTAGAGTGTCCCAGCAGTGCTCTCAGACCATGAAACTCACCCACAAACAGACGGAACCCCCCCTAAGAGCACCTCAAAGGCAAGCAAGTCATCAAAAACACAAAAAAATTTCCGCCTCGGATTTGGCACAAACCACTTTTAGTGCTTCCCAGCAATGGCCCCCAGACCCGTCAACTCACCTGCAAAGAGGTAGAACAACACCCCCACAAGTGCTGAGTCTTTCTTCATTGGGCGTAAACCAGCCCTCTGCTTTGATGGAAATAGGAGTCTGGAGGAGGAGGATAGAGGAGCATGTTCTTCTGAACTTGTGAACCTGAGGAATGCAGACTGCGGCACCTTCAAATAAATTAGCAAACAAGTGAAGACAGTTCTGCTGATGGGCTTGTCTTTGTGATTATCTGATTAAAGTTTGAATTATATTAACTGTGCACAACAAAGAAAGACAGACACACAGGAATAAAAGTGAATAAGGATGAAAAAGAAAGTTATTGATTCGTTGTCTCATTTTCAGGGCTCGGAGTCGGAATCACGGTCCAGGAATAAGAATAAGGCTTCGTCATCATACTCTGCGAATTCAGCCCGGGTGAGGTCAGTGCCACCTGACAGAGTAGAAATTCCCTCATCTATGGTGCTGGCCACCTCCTCTTCATCCGGCACGCTCTCTCGTACTCTTATATCTGGTGGTATGAGGTGCTGATTCATCTTGATCATTGTTAACCTCTCCACATTTTTGGGCGAGAGGCGGCTCCGTTTGGGAGTTACAATCCCACCAGCCGCACTGAAAACCCGTTCAGAAGACACACTTGCGAGTGGGCAAGACAAGTAGTTTAAAGCCAGGTTGGTGAGCTGTGGCCACAATTCTTTTTTCCCATGCCAATACGCCAATGGGTCAGAATTAACATAGACCTCTGTGGAGTCATTCAGATAGTCCTTCACCATCGACTCAAGGTCCTCCTCCAAGGTTCCTCCACTTTGCGTAGCTCTTGCTGTGCCTCTGGCCTTTTGAGAACCAAACCCACGCAGAGCTAGCCAATCCTCTTCAGCCTCCAATGTTTCTGCTGCCTTTCGTGCAGATGATGCGGTTGCCGGTGTCTTTAACGGCTGAGAGGTCACTTGTGCCACAGCCACAGGTGCAGAAGTGGATTGTTTTGACTGGGGATGGCCTGCTGATGTACTGCCATTTCCTTCAATTTCCAGCCGTTCTGTTTCAAACTTCTTGGCTGACAAGGCTAGCCAACGTTTGTACTTTGTAACATCTTCATCAGCAAAAGGAAAGAATGCTCTGCCTGCCAGCGCCTTTTTGTAGCGTGGATCCAGAATAGTAGCACAAATGTAATGCTGTTCTGAGTGGATCTTTTGAAGACGTTCATCACCTTGTAGGAGCTCTAATAATGTCTCAGCCAGAAGCAAAGAGTCTTTCTTTTTGTCATCTTTTCGAAACACAGAACACACCTCCTTCAGTTGGTCCTCCAGCATGTACAACAATGGGATAGCTTTTCCCAAATTAGAGTCCTCCTTGCTGACTGCACGTGTGAAGACCTCAAAAGGACGAAGCATGCGTGTTAGGCTTTCAACTATGTTCCATTGCGGCCCACCCATCCTCAGCTCCTCTATACCCTCTTTCAAGAAAAATTGATCGAGTTGCGTATACTGCTCATACAGACGCTCAAGCATGTAGAAGGTTGAGTTCCAACGTGTTACCACCTCCTGGATGAGTGCTTTCACTGGCATTTGACTTTGATATAGCATGCTCCTCAGCTGCTTGCGGGCCTTAAAAGAATGCCTGAAATGCTTGCAAATTTTTCGGCAGTTGTCCAATACACTGTACGCTGCACTGCGTTTATTACCCAAGAATTTTTGGACAACCAGGTTTATACAGTGCGCCAAACACGGCACTCTGAAATAGTAACCGTCCCTCATGGCCTTAACTATATTGGAGCCATTGTCTGTGGAAACATAACCAACCTTGCGTTTTAGTGGGGACAGACAGTTAAGGACCTTTGTGTTAAAGACATCCAAAATGTTTTCTGCTGTGTGACGTTTCTCCAAACCAAACATGGCTAGTGTTGCATGTTTCCGAGCACCTTTAAAAACAATGTTAGTGTCAACACCTGAGTTTAGCTTTGCTTTAGCCCCTGAAAAAGAGACCCAGTGTGCAGTGATGCACATGTAATCAGCGCCTGCGCCACTGGTCCACATGTCTGTTGTCAGATGTATAGTGTGAACAGCACTCTTCTCCAAAGCTGCCCCAATCAACTTCAGAACATCTTCATGTAGTGCTGGAACCGCAACTCGGGCAAAATAGAACCGGCTAGGAACCTTCCATTTAGGGCAGAGCACTGTCACTAATTCTAGAAAACCAACCCCTTCTACAAAAGAAAAAGGGAGAAGGTCCAGAGCTAGCATTTTAGCCAGCTTAGTGTTATACAGACGGGTCATTGGGTGGTTGCGTTCATATTGCGCTTCTGTAAACAACATCTTTTTAATGTTGCCCTGGACCAATGATTTACGGGATGATGATGATCTCTTCGACCCAGTTACGCTCGCTGATGTACTTTTCCGCATTGATGTCTCACTCTCTCCCACACTCTTAGTGTGGCTCCCATGGGGTGTGCTGCTGACATGGGAACTGGGTGTAAGTGAAGTGTTTGAATCGTCTTCTTCTACCTCCTCGTCATCAGCAGATGACAAATCAACGTTTTCATTACGTGCAATTCCGGCTTTCTTGACCGCCTCTAGGTGCGGAAACCATTCGACAGGGTGCCTTCTCTCAAGATGACCTCTCTGGCCTCCGGTACCATAGTTAGAACCAAGCTTACCACGACTATATCGAAGCTTACAAAGGCTACAAATGGCTACGTTTTCCTTTTTTGGGCAAACACTAAAGAAGTCCCAAACTGGAGACTTGAAATGTCTTCGGGGGCCGGAGGAGGCGGCGATACTGGTGGTGGTGGTCCTGCTGCTAATGACAGATGAAGTGGAGGATGTGGATTGCCGAACTTCAGTACGTTTTGCACTTTCACCACCACGAATTGAGGTCGAGGACGAGGTGGGTACCTTCTTGCGAGGAAGAAATATGGAAGCGGTAGGTTTTGGTGTACTACTTAACTCCAAATCTAATGATTCCATTTCCATTGCCTCCTCGCCGACATCATCATCACGCTCAGCAGCTTCTCGGGATAGGGTCAAAATGTCTCTTTGCTGCATGCCCGGTGGGGCTGCAGTGACCTTTGTGATGACTGCCTCGTCGTCATCGTGAGAGGCTTCATCACCAGCAGTATCTGTCACTTCTTGTTGAGCCTCATCACACTCCATAGGTTTGAGTTTTTGGACGACCTTCCTTTTACGCTTAGGTACCGGTGGCAGATCATGGTGTGCCTCTGCCTCACTGTCAGACCGCAGTTGTCGTGGTTCCCAAGACAGATCACTTGCACCAGAACGAGGTGGGCTTGAAGAAGATGTAGACACCCCCCTTGATCTTTTCCTTGCTAGGGATGTGGAAGACAATGAATGATCATCAGGAGGAGTGGCTTCCAATGATACCTCAGCTTCATTGTCGATTTCCAAATGTGCCCCTACTTCGGGAGGAACAACTATTGTGGGCACTTGTGAACGTCCATGCACCTTTGCTTGCGCATCTCCTTTTGCTGCCTCTCCTTCCACATGTACTTGGGCGTGTACTTGCACATGGTGTTGTTGTTGCGGCTGTGGTTGTTCAACACTTGTCAGATGAGTTACAACAACCTGTGTTGATTCAGGGACATTGCTGCTACTTTCTTGCGATGAGCCAACATCACTGGTCGATGGTGATTGGAGAAGTACACTGACTGCCTCTGAAGCACTCAAGGGCTTTGACTTAAGTTGGCGTGGTGGTGGAGGCACTGAACCCAATGGAGCAGGGGTGCTGCTCTCAGGTTGGTCCCCAGCAGATCCTGCTGCTGCAGGCGTACTTTTTTTTTTGCTCCCAAAAAAAGTGGTGGGTGGCACACCAGCCTCCTTGGTAACTTGCTTCTTCTGCTCCTTACTAGCAACTTTCTTGCTAGAGGAGCTACGGAGAAGTTTCTTTGGGGCCATCTTCTTCAGAGCAGGTCAGACAGCAGGCCGCAGTTGCACGAATTGTAGAGTTGTCTGAGGCCAGACGTGACGTGGCGTGACGTTATGCTGCACACACACACCGCTGCAGGACTTCTTCCTGGCACTGGTGGTTCTCTTGAGTCTTGTGCACCTAAAAAAAATGGAAGACAGAGGAACATCAGTTCAGTTATAGAGCACAAAAAAATCGAAAAACACTGCAAAATCAGCACAATCCCAATCCATCCATGCCCTCCATAATGTTTAAATTCAAGACAACCCACAGAAAGACTAGGCCCATGCAAGACTCACTACCCCTGGGCATAAATAAAGGTTGAAAAGTAGGCAAAATGGTTGGAGGCCTAACAACAAAGCCTGCATTCAAAATGGCCACTTGCCTGCCAGCACATGGCCAGTGCCTGTAGCTGCACTCAAAATGGCCACCAGCCACATGGCATGTCCCTCCCCATGAACACCCCCAAAAATCGAAAAACACTGCAAAATCAGCACAATCCCATTCCATCCATGATGTTTAAATTCAAGACAGCCCACAGAAAGACTAGGCCCCATGCACCACTCACTACCCCTGGTCAAGGCCCCAACAACAGGTCAAAAATCGAAAAACACAAAATTTTACAAAAAAAAAAAATTGAAAAACACAGAAAAATCAGCACAATCCCAATTCATCTATGGCCTCCATGATGTTTAAATTCAAGACAACCCACAGAAATACTAGGCCCATGCAAGACTCACTACCCCTGGCATAAATAAAGGTTGAAAAGTAGGGAAAATGGTTGGAGGCCTAACAACAAAGCCTGCATTCAAAATGGCCACTTGCCTGCCAGCACATGGCAAGTGCCTGTAGCTGCACTTAAAATGGCCACCAGCCACATGGCATGTCCCTCCCCATGAACACCCCCAAAAATCGAAAAACACTGCAAAATCAGCACAATCCCATTCCATCCATGATGTTTAAATTCAAGACAGCCCACAGAAAGACTAGGCCCCATGCACCACTCACTACCCCTGGTCAAGGCCCCAACAACAGGTCAAAAATCGAAAAACACAAAATTTTACAAAAAAAAAAATCGAAAAACACAGAAAAATCAGCACAATCCCAATTCATCTATGGCCTCCATGATGTTTAAATTCAAGACAACCCACAGAAATACTAGGCCCATGCAAGACTCACTACCCCTGGCATAAATAAAGGTTGAAAAGTAGGGAAAATGGTTGGAGGCCTAACAACAAAGCCTGCATTCAAAATGGCCACTTGCCTGCCAGCACATGGCAAGTGCCTGTAGCTGCACTCAAAATGGCCACCAGCCACATGGCATGTCCCTCCCCATGAACACCCCCAAAAATCGAAAAACACTGCAAAATCAGCACAATCCCATTCCATCCATGATGTTTAAATTCAAGACAGCCCACAGAAAGACTAGGCCCCATGCACCACTCACTACCCCTGGTCAAGGCCCCAACAACAGGTCAAAAATCGAAAAACACAAAATTTTACAAAAAAAAAAAATTGAAAAACACAGAAAAATCAGCACAATCCCAATTCATCTATGGCCTCCATGATGTTTAAATTCAAGACAACCCACAGAAATACTAGGCCCATGCAAGACTCACTACCCCTGGCATAAATAAAGGTTGAAAAGTAGGGAAAATGGTTGGAGGCCTAACAACAAAGCCTGCATTCAAAATGGCCACTTGCCTGCCAGCACATGGCAAGTGCCTGTAGCTGCACTCAAAATGGCCACCAGCCACATGGCATGTCCCTCCCCATGAACACCCCCAAAAATCGAAAAACACTGCAAAATCAGCACAATCCCATTCCATCCATGATGTTTAAATTCAAGACAGCCCACAGAAAGACTAGGCCCCATGCACCACTCACTACCCCTGGTCAAGGCCCCAACAACAGGTCAAAAATCGAAAAACACAAAATTTTACAAAAAAAAAAAATCGAAAAACACAGAAAAATCAGCACAATCCCAATTCATCTATGGCCTCCATGATGTTTAAATTCAAGACAACCCACAGAAATACTAGGCCCATGCAAGACTCACTACCCCTGGCATAAATAAAGGTTGAAAAGTAGGGAAAATGGTTGGAGGCCTAACAACAAAGCCTGCATTCAAAATGGCCACTTGCCTGCCAGCACATGGCAAGTGCCTGTAGCTGCACTCAAAATGGCCACCAGCCACATGGCATGTCCCTCCCCATGAACACCCCCAAAAATCGAAAAACACTGCAAAATCAGCACAATCCCATTCCATCCATGATGTTTAAATTCAAGACAGCCCACAGAAAGACTAGGCCCCATGCACCACTCACTACCCCTGGTCAAGGCCCCAACAACAGGTCAAAAATCGAAAAACACAAAATTTTACAAAAAAAAAAAATCGAAAAACACAGAAAAATCAGCACAATCCCAATTCATCTATGGCCTCCATGATGTTTAAATTCAAGACAACCCACAGAAATACTAGGCCCATGCAAGACTCACTACCCCTGGCATAAATAAAGGTTGAAAAGTAGGGAAAATGGTTGGAGGCCTAACAACAAAGCCTGCATTCAAAATGGCCACTTGCCTGCCAGCACATGGCAAGTGCCTGTAGCTGCACTCAAAATGGCCACCAGCCACATGGCATGTCCCTCCCCATGAACACCCCCAAAAATCGAAAAACACTGCAAAATCAGCACAATCCCATTCCATCCATGATGTTTAAATTCAAGACAGCCCACAGAAAGACTAGGCCCCATGCACCACTCACTACCCCTGGTCAAGGCCCCAACAACAGGTCAAAAATCGAAAAACACAAAATTTTACAAAAAAAAAAAATCGAAAAACACAGAAAAATCAGCACAATCCCAATTCATCTATGGCCTCCATGATGTTTAAATTCAAGACAACCCACAGAAAGAATCAGTCCACCCACCACTGAGTACCCCTGGGAAAAGGCCCCAAAACAGCCCAAAAATCGAAAATCCCAAAATTTTAGTTGCAGCAACTGTAATGCCCCAAACAAACTTACTTGTAAAATTTCTAATCCAACAGTGATCCAAAGAAAGTCAAAAAGGCCTCAAATCCAAAGATCCAGCAGCATCCACAAAAGGTAATCCTTCCAGGTCCACATCCGAATGAAAAGTGACCAGGAGATGGACAAAGCACTGGGAGGAGCCTGCTGAACAGGAACAGGAAGTTGAAGACTATGGGGCACTTCCTTCCTCCCACCCCCCTGCCCCCCTCCCCAAAATGGACTCCTCGCTAAAAAAGTGCAGGCAAATGTCAAACTAAGGAGTTATTCACATAAAAATCATCATTTCTAGAAGGTTTATGCTGCTTGCTGGTGGATTTCTTGTGCAGAATTGCAAATTTATATTTTCGCGCGCCGCATCTCAAATCTCGCAATTTGCGAAGTACCGCGAGACGTGATCTCGCCGTACTCGCGTTGACAAACTCTCGCTGGCAAGCCGCGATGACGTAATCGCGCTCGCCAATTCCCGCGGGATCACACAGCAAGATCCAAAATGGCGCAGCACTCGCAAACTATCGAAAAAAACAACTCGGCAAACGATGATAAACGCCGCGCGCCGCAAAAATTGTATCACCAACGCCGCGCGCCGCCAAAAAAATCCGCTGCGTGCGAATTTGCGGATTTTGCGGGAAATCCGCAAATCTCGCGGATTGCGGATTTCCCGAAAATCCGCAAAATCCGCGAGCGGAACGGATTTTCCGCCCACGCTTACCCCACACACACATCTGGCTAGTGTCAGATAGTCCTAAACCTACAGAACCAGAAACCTGGGGGGGTAACTTTGACGCCCTGAATCATTCCCTCTCTATCTGCACTATGAGTATGAAGGAAGCAGAACACATCCAAACTATTCCCCATCAATGTATTAACCCCTTCGCCACAGGGGTAAAACCCCCACGGCAAGGGGGAGGTGGGGCCCAGGGGCGTAACACAGGCCGGTGCGGGGAGGCCGTAGCTCCAAGGGGCCCCGTCGGCACTGAACTCTGGCCTGGAGAGCTCCTGATTAAGCCCAGAGGGGGGCCCCCTAAGTACCGTGCAGGGAGGCCCCCTCACTTTTCGTTACGCCAGTGGTGGGGCCGCGGCACTGCAGTGCTCGTGACGAGCCCAGCTCGTCAAGAGTCACAGTAGAGCTGTGCACATGACGAGCTGGGCTCGTCACAGCCCCGCCCACTGATTAATTCTTCCCCACAGGCGGGGAATCAATCGCACGTCGGTTCGCCGCAGCAGTTATGACGAGCCCAGCTCGTCATGAGCACAGCTCCACTGTGCCTCATGACGAGCTGGGCTCGTCATAAGCATGAAAGTGGTTAAGGAATGGGAGAGAGGCGTTTTGGCTGCTAAATCGAAGTTGAGGTTGCCAACTGTATATATTTTGCACGTATGACAGTCAGAATTGGAAAATATGCAGTTTTACTATTTCCGATTACAGATCTTGGGTTATTTTCTCTCCCAACTGAAAACTTGTGCCAGATTAATTAATCTTTTTTTTTTATTTCAAAATATTCTTTATTGAAGGTAAATTTTTTCGTATACAAAACAAAGGCAAAACATTCGTAATACTTGTACCGATCTTACAAAGTTGCGGCCTGGTGGGGCCATGAGAGAGAAAAAAGAAAGGAAGAGAAAGAAAAAGAAGGGGGGGGGGGTCACTGTTCCAGATATGCGTCGAGAGCTTCCCACATGTTATCTTTAGCGGTATGATTCGCCGTCTTGTGCTTGGCAGTGATATTGTCAGCCCCCCGGAGGAACGTGACCCAGTTGAACCAGCGTTTGAAGGTGGCTTTGCTGGTGTCCTTCCAGTTACCCAGGATAGTTTTCACCGCAGCCGTCAAAAGTACATCGACCAGGTCTCGTACTTCTTTGGACTGAAGTTCTGTTGATAGGAAGGCGGTGGCTATCCCCGCTAGTCCTCTTTGCGTCTTGCTTCCTGTGACTGTGTCTATGACGTTATAGACCTTGTTCCAGAAAGTTTTGATTTTTGGGCATTCGTATAGCATGTGGGATAAGTCTCCTGTTGCCCTCTGGCAATTCCAGCATATACTGCTCTCGCTCGCTCCCACTTTCCCTAGTTTCGCTGGTGTCCAATGCAGCCTATGGAGTAACCAGTATTTGGTTTGTGCTAGTTGTGGCGTGATTTTGTTTTTGGACGCTGCCGTCCATAGCCTGGCTCTTTCCTCCTCGTTTAGGGGTCTTTGTATGGTCTGCTCCCAGAAGGCTAGTGTCTTGTTGTTCAGAGATGTGGTGCGCGGTGTGATTAACTTGTAAATTTGCGCTGTTTGGTGGCCTGTCTTGTTTAGGTTTTGTGTGTATTGTATGATGGTGGGTGTCTGTTTCGAGAGGCTTGCTTTGGTGACAGCCGCTTTGATTTTAAGGAATTCGTAGAACTCCTTGTTCGGTAGGGAGGTTGTCTGCTGTAGTGCCTTGTAGGTGAGTGGGTTATTCCCTGCTTCTAGTTGTGACGGCGTTGTGATGCCTCTGCTGTACCATTCCTTGCTATCAAGTGTTTTCCCCTTGTAAGTAATTTTTGTGTTGTGCCACAGTGACTCCCATTTGGTGCCCTTGATACTCACTGCCATTTCTCTGTCTACTCTCAGCAGCGCTGTCTTTGTGTTATGGATTATCGCGTTTTTGGCCTCTGGGTGTTTGTGCGCCGTCAGGGCCATAATTGGATCTGCGCCACCTAGAATGCTCCTTTCCAGGTCCAACCATACCGGCGTGTACTCTGGTGTTGGGGTTATCCAATGTAGTCCCTGTTTGGCAAGGCATGCCGTCTGGAAGGCCTTGTAGTTTGTGAGATTCAGTCCGCCCTGTTCTTTTTTAAGTCTGAGTTTTGCTAGGCTGATTCTCGGTTTTTTTCCTCCCCAGAGGAAAACGTTGATGCTTTTGTCTATGCGTTTGTGGAAATCGGTTGTGAGTGTGAGAGGCAGCATGGAGAGCATGTAGTTTAGCATGGGGGTGACCATCATCTTTATTGTCTCAATTCTTCCCCACCAGCTTATGAATTTGGGGCCCCACGTGTCTAGCCTGGACTTTATTTTTTTTAACATCGCCTCCTCGTTGTGATCTAGTGTTGTTCTTAGGTCTCTTCCGAAAAGGAGGCCTAGGTATTTCAGTGGTTTTGTCTGCCACGTCAGGCCTGACGAGCCCAGTACAGTCCTGGTGGTGTGGCAGTTCATAGGTTTACATTCGGATTTCTCCCTATTCAGCTTGTAGCCTGAGACATGCGCATATTCCTCTATTGTTTGTACGAGTGCCTCAATTGACTCTTGTGGGTTGTTTGTGGTGATCAGAATGTCATCCGCATATGCAGCTAGCTTGAAGGCTTGCCCCTCTATCTGCACCCCCGTGATCCGGGGGTTTGATCTGATCATGTGGAGGAGTGGTTCCAGGGCCAGCAGGAAAAGCCCTGGTGAGAGGGGGCATCCCTGCCTTGTCCCTCTGCCTAGTGTGAATGTGTCCGATGTGGCTGCATTCACCACCACTCGAGCCCGAGGGTTTTTGTAGAGGGCCATGATCATTCCCCTGTACTTCTCGCCCAGTCCAAACTTGAGCATGCACTGGTTCAGGAAGGGCCATGAGACTCTATCGAAGGCTTTTTCTGCATCGAATGCGATCATGACAGCCTTCTCCGCACTGCTGGCCGTGCGATTGATTAGATGGCATAGCAGTCTGGTGTTGTCTTGCGAGAGTCTGTTTTTCAGATAGCCCACCTGAGTTTTATGAATGAGCGAGGGGAGATATGTGTTTAGTCTCGCTGCTATGATTTTTGCGTATATTTTGCAGTCCACGTTGATTAGGGAGATTGGCCTGTAGTTGCGTGGGAACTGGGGGTCTTTCCCTTCCTTGGGGATGACAATAATGTTTGCCTCTGCCATTGAGTCAGTCATATTGCCTTTATCCGTGCATGCCTGGAATATTCTGACTAGGGTGTCCTTGAGTAACGGTTGGAATTTTTTATAGAAAGCAGCTGTGAAGCCGTCCGGCCCTGGGGCTTTGTTCGGTTTTAGTGAGTCTATGGCCATCCCTACTTCTGCTTTTGTTATGTCTTGGTCTAAGGCCTCTCTCTGTTCGTCGCTTAGTTTGGGTAGCTCAAGCTTCTCTAGCAGGTTAGCTCCGCCGTCTGCCTCCAGTGAGGCATCAGCAGTGTATAGGTCTTTGTAGAACTTCCTGAAAGTCTCAAGGATTTGTTTGCTATTTGTGTGTGTCTTGTTATCGGCGTCTGTGATTGCCGCTACTACGTGTTGCCTTTGCTTGGCTTTCAGGTACCCAGCCAGGGCTTTCCCTGCTTTGTTGGCCGAGCATAAGTTAATGGATTTGTATTTGTTGATCCATGTGGAGGCTCTTTCGCTTAAGATTCTATTTAGCTCATATTTTTTTTTGTTAGTGTTGTGAGTGTATTCCTGTCCATTAAGTTGGCCGTGTGATTCCTCTCTAATTCCTTAATCTGCTCCTCCAGTTCTTTGATTTTTTTGTTCCTGCCCCTGTTCATGCGTGCTTTAATATTCATGAGTCTTCCCCTTATTGTTGCTTTAAGCGCGTCCCACAATGTTGCTGCCTCTGTGTCTGCTGTGTCATTGTACAGGAGATATTCTTTGATCGCTGCCTCTATTTCGGTAATGTTGGCGGGGTTCTCGAGTATATCACTGTTAAGGCGCCACCTCCTGCTTGGTGTTTCGTTATGCTTGCCACTTAGTGAGAGAGATATGTGTGCATGGTCTGAGACTGTTATGGGCCCTATTTCAGTTGTGTCAGTCAGGTGTGTATGTGTGTCGGACATGAGTATGTAATCTATCCTACTGTAAGAGTTGTGGGGGTGCGAGTAGAAGGTGTATTCTCTGGCACTAGGGTTTTGTAGCCTCCACGGGTCCGCTAGTGCGAGTTTGGTGCATAGGTTTTTGAGTGTGTTCTGTTCTTGTGCTGTGTGGCTGGGTCTGTGTGGGTGTCTGTCTGTGGCATTATCCATCGCCTGGTTCATATAGCATGGGCATCTTATATTTTGTATATTAATCTTGCTATTGTTGCTTTGGACAGTGGTATGTGTGAATCACAATCGTAAAATACTGTATCCATCTTCCATTTCCAACTTTGGTTCACTTACTCATATAAATGCAGGGAGGGATCCCACCTCTGCAGCGCGTTGAATCTTCAGCTGGCCTCTATGCCCACTCACAAGCATGATTCGACCACGATGGGAGCAACCTCCTCCTACATGACTCATCTCGGAGGAGACCAGCCCTTTCCAGTCAACTGAGGTCCTCACTGGGCACTTCGTAAAAAAATAAATAAATAAATAGGTAAACCGAGATATCACTTTGGTCTCCACCTTCCGTTCATTTTCACTCAAACTTTGGGTGGTCTGTCTCTGTTCCTCCAGTCTTTTGAAATCGACCATTACTCTCTTTAGCAATTAGGTCACCTGATATATTCCTGTGTGCAAGAAGTACAACAGAAAAACTCAGCTTTTTGAAAATGAATTTATATACTGTGAACAGCCAGAGCGTGTATACTTTTTCGGTTTTGGTGGTAATTTATTTACCGTACACATACATTTCCAGGAATGTCACTGGGCTTTGTTGGCTAGAAATCAATTTGCTTTACCATCCGCTGAGACACCTTGGCACTAAGCTTTTCTATTCAGATCGAACAGATCACACCACAATGACGTCATCATTTGGAATAATATATGCAAAAAAACTAAAGGTTCACCCTTTCTATTTACATTTTCTTTTGTGAACTATGTATAACAGAAATATCGATTTTCAAAAGACTAGACACCTTTTTGTAACTAGGAGTTCTTGAAAAGTTTTAACGGCACAGCGCCAAGTTGGTCTTGTGTAGGATGGTGTCACGTTCCCCAAAGTAAGACACAGGAGCCAGGGAGGTAGGGTGATACGCTTCTTTACTTTCACTTGCTCACCTCCTAACTGCCCATGTAAATGTGATGTAAATGTGGCGTATTTGTATAGCGCGAACAGTGACCCGGAGGCATCCCGGCGCTTGTACTCCTACCACAAGGGAACCCCTCCTGGCTTTTCCTTGTGGGGTGTCCACTCCTGGGCATCCCATGATGAAACCAGGCATCCCTTGTGTATCAGGGGGCCTTTGTGGAGACTAAGCAAGCTATTGCCCAGAGTTGCAGCGTGGGACCCATGCTTAGAATCGGCACTGAGGCGAGAATATCCGGTCAGAGGAATTTAAGCCCGAAACCCGCCGAGGCGGGAATCGAACCCTGGTCCCTGGCCAGCGTTCTGCATCAAGATCTGCCGCTCTAAGCATTGAGCCACACTTCTCCACCCACCCATTCCTATCCCACTTCCTTTCCTCCCCACGCCCCTTCCTCTCCTGCCTGTCCTGTCGCAGACAGGGGTCAGGCAGTCACGTTACGACATCTCCCCCCTTTTTTACAAAGTCTTACTGTCTCTTAGATTACTTTGATGAGACGCTCTGGCCGTCTGGTTTGACGCCTGGGTCGGTCAGCTCGTTCTGGTGTCCTGGTTCGGTGATGCGTAGGACGGTCTTGTCTTGTTGGGCTGGAATGACTGTGGTCACTGCTCCTACTTCTACTTTCCGAGTCGGTGGAGGACTCCCAGTGTTGACTTTCATGTCGTCCTTGAGGGTTGCACTTCTTGAAGTGTGAGATATTCCGGGTGATCCGCTTGTGATCGCCTTCCGCTGTCATCATAGTTCCTTTCCGGCGGTAGACCTTTAAGGGATGTGTGAGGTAGCGACTGTCTGCTTTTGTCTTTCGATCGCGCCGGACCACCACCCAGTCTCCTTGTTGGATATCCGCGGGTCATGCGTGTCTGCGTTGATCCGTGTAGGTCTTCATCTTCAGTTTCTTTCCATAGTCTATGTTAACTAGTGTTTCATGATCAATGTTCGGAGCTTGAGGTTTGAGTGTGTTGTCTAGAGTGGGTAGTCGGGTACGAGGGACCCTTCCTAACATTAGGGTGGCTGGACATTGATTTGTAGTATTGTGGGGCGCGGTGTGATATGCCCTCAGCACTTCATTCAGTGCTTGTTGGATGTCTTGGTGAGCTAGTTCCGCTTGTTGCACCGCTTTCTTTAGAGTCCCCATGAAGCGCTCCACCATACCATTGGCTTGAGGCCATAGTGGTGTGATCTTTTGATGTTTAAAGTCAAGGTGTTTTGCAAAGTCTGCAAACTCATGGCCATTAAATGGGGGTCCATTGTCTGACTTGACTCGCAATGGGATGCCCCATGCTGCGAAGGTTTCGTCGAGTATTGGAATCACTGCAGTTGCCTTTGTGGATGATATCAGGTGTGCAAATGGAAAACGGGAGTACTCGTCCATAATGACGATGATGTATTGGCTTGATTTCAGGGGCCCGAAGAAATCAATGGCGACTTGTTGCCACACTCCTTCAGGTAGTTCCGACATCTGCAAAGGAGCCCGTGGTTCGTCACGGCTTACCAGCTGACACGAGATGCAGTCTTTTAGTGTGGTGCTTTAATGGTGGTACTTATCCCTCGGTGTCCCTCATGAGCAAGGTTAATCACTCCTTGTCTCAGTCTCTGAGGAATGACAATCCTCCCCCCTCTCAGAATTAGGCCTTCTTTGCTGATGGACAGTTCCTCATGAATGTGTTTGAATGCTGTGATCTCCTGAGATTTCTGACTTGGGTCTTCTTGGACATGTCGCCATGAGTTGTCACGGATGCGTTCTGTGACATCTTGGAAGATTGGATCTTGGATGGATGCTTCTTGGATTGCTTCAAGAGGAACTGTGGGAGGGCACGCTGTGTCAATGACAAAATGTATATATTCTTCAGCTACGGAGTGCACTTCCTTGGTAGTAGTCTTAGGGTGTCGGGACATATAGTCTGCCGGATTTTCCGACTTCCCGGGTTTGTGGACAATGGTGTAAATGTAGTCCTGGAGACGCAGTCCCCAGCGCTCAATGCGCGGGGGCATCTTGGCCTTAGGATTGCCAAAAATAGTGACCAGTGCTTGGTGGTCAGTGATGATAGTGAAGTGTTTGCCATAAACAAACAGATGAAAATGTTCGCAGGCCCAAATCACTGCCAGGCTCTCCTTTTCAGGTTGAGAGTAGCGTTTCTCAGTATCAGTGAGGCTGCGACTGGCGTAAGCGATGATGTGGCGCTGGTCTGAGTTGTCTTGATATTGTGCTAAGATGGCGCCAAGGCCCACCGGGCTGGCGTCAACAGTAATTTCCATTCGCTTCTTGGCATCAAAGTAGGCCAGTTTGATGGCAGAGCTGACAGCATGCTTGATTTTAAGGAACGAGCGGTCGCATGCATCTGTCCACATGAAGGACTGACCTTGACGAGTAAGCTCCCTTAGTGGGTGACTGATGGTGGCGAAGTCCTGAATGTATCCAGCACAATAGCTCGCCATACCGAGGAAAGAACGGAGATCACTTACGTCTTGCGGCGTTGGTGTGTCTGCAAGGGCTGAGACTTTGTCAGGGTCAGGAGTCATGCCATCCTTTGAGAAAATGTGGCCATAGAATTTCAAGGTTGATTTGTGAAACTCACATTTTGCTGCATTCAGAGTCAAGTTTGCATTGAGCAGAGCATGGCATACTCTGTCTAGGGCCGTATCATGTTCAGTTTGATCTTGTCCAAACACCAGCAGGTCATCGCTATAATTGAATGCGTTTGAAATGCCTTGGATTACACGCCTGATAGCCTCCTGAAAGATTTCAGCTGTAGATGAAATGCCGAAATTCAAACGCTTATAGCGGAAGAGTGCTTGATGGGTTGTGAATGTGGTGATGTAGCGTGACTTGTCGTGAAGTTCAAGCTGATGATAACCCTTATTGAGGTCAAGTTTGGAGAATACTGTGGCTCCGTTGAGACGAGCAATCATATCACTGATGTGTGGCCCGGGGTGGCGTTCTCTTTCAATTGCTACGTTGGGTGCATGCATGTCTACGCACAGGCGCACTTTGTTGTCCTGTCCCTTTTTTGGTACGACCACCACAGGCGACACCCACGGAGTTGGGCCTGACGTGCGCTCAATGATGTCGGTTTTGAGCAGCTCTTGAAGTTCGTCGTCCACGGCCTGTTGCAGATGAAACGGTACCTTTCTGTGGTGTTGTGCCACTGGTGTCACGCGCTCGTCAATATGCAATTTGACTTTGAAGTGATTTAATTTTCCTAGTCCTTTGAAAAGGTTTGGGAACTTCGCGACGATGTCTGGGGCATCTTCGGTCATGTAAAGGAGTTCCACTAGCTTCAGTCTTTTGGCCGTCGGCAGGCTGAGCAGGCAGTCAGCCACATCCGGGCCCTCAACAACATGGATGTAGGCAGGGATTTGTCGGTCTTTGTAGGACAAAGTAGTGCTGAAACGGCCTAGGCATGGTAGTGGTTTCCTGGACATCCACGTGAATATTCGAACAGCTGCTGGTTCTAGCTTAGGATGTGTTTTCATGCTCTGGTATTCTAGTGCACAGATGTAATTTAATGAGGCCCCAGAGTCTAGGACGAATTTTGCCGGGTGTTCCCCTATCCGGATGTCCAGTTTCGGGTATTTCTTTAGACGGTCTGGGTCCGAGACCATGCAGAAGTATTCGTCGCTATCTTGTGACACCGGTGTGCTCGACGGTGACTCGCTGGATGTTGACTTTCGTGATCGATATGAAGTTATGGACCGGACACTTGGCCGGGAAGAGCTGGAGGAGTGTCCTTCTCGGCCCTTTACCGCCCGGGCGTGATGTTGCGTGGACGATCGAGTTTTTGATGATCTTTGTCCTGTGCGTCGTGTTTGACAGACGGTCTCTAAATGGTTTTCTCTGCCACAGCGGTGACACCTTTGTCCGATGGCTGGGCATTGTCCTGAGTGAGGATATTCCTGGCCATATCTGTAACATGCTGGTGCCATTCTGCTGGGCTTGGTGTGTCGCGATTCACGCGATTCATAGCGTTCAGCCGGCCTCCGAGAGGATGTGGAATGTGTTGACTTGCTTGATTTGTGACGATCCGTTTGATGTTTCTTATCTTTGTGTACTTGCATTCGGAAGGCTTGCTCCTTCCGATCAGTCTTGTTGACCTCCATCTTCTTTGCGTGGTCTTCCGCCTGGTCGTTTATGCGCGTCATTTCCTCAATTTCTTCAAGGGTGTAGTGCTTCTTCAGTAGCCACCGGCGTAGTGACTCAGAGTGACATCCTTCAATTATTCGGAGCCGCAATGCATTCTCGGTGTTGAAGTCGTCGAAATTGCAGTGGTGGGCTAGCCGTCTGATGCGCACGATGAAGTCGCACATGCGTTCATCTTTTTCCTGAGTGGCTAGATTGAAGGTGTAGCGCTCGTAGTCTAGGGTATACTTGTGTAGAAATCTTCGGTCAAGGGCTCCCTTGACCTCATCGTATGGGGCAGTGGCCGCATTGGGCAGTTCTTTAATGATCTGCGCAATGTCTTTCCCCACCAGATTCCGTAAAGCTATTAGCTTCTGTTTGGGGTCTTGTACTTGGGATCCCGTCATGTAATCCTCAAAATCTTCGGACCAACTCTTCCATTTTGGCCCCATGCTACTGCCGTACGTTAAGTCCAGGGGTTCTGGTGGTCTCAAGTATGGCACTCCCATAACCGCTGGGGGTGTGGGTGCTACCAGTGGTGGGTTGCCTGGGGCTGCCTGTACTGCCGGTGCTCCCCCTGTCCCACTGGTTGAACTAGGGACTGACATTCTTGTTTATTTTGGCTTTTACAGTGTCCTTGAGTGAAATCTGTAACTGTGTTGAAAAGGTGCCTGACTTCAAAATGGCCGACACAAAATTTCAATTTAGAGTCTATGGGAGATGCCTGACCCTAAAATGGCCGCCGCTCGGGACACGTGGCTTCAGGTAAATTTACACTTGCAATCTTCAGAGTTCTTTGCCAGGCGTCTGACGATATTTAATATCTCTGCCGAGTCAATACAGGCCAATCTTTTGTTTTCCAGGACTCACCCTCTCATTGCTGATCATTGCAGGCGATCGTTTGGGTGCTCCTCGCTTCTCGCGCTGTTTTCGCGCCGATTTTCACTTTCGGCCGCGTTTCTGGTCACTTGTGGCGTCGCACGCCGGGTGTGTTTCCCCTTCAGGCAGGCAGCTTGGGGGCAGCTTACGAGGTCCGCCGAATACCGTTTCTGGCAGCAATCGGGGCAACGCGTGAGTGCTTCGTTTTTCTTGCTCCACGCGCGCCGCCCGACACAGGCTGCAGGCTTTCCTGTTCTCGGCCGCTCACAAGAGTACACATATTCAAGTGCATAACTTGATGAAATGACGTGGGGTATCGTCAAAACCCACACCCTGATCTCTTTCTGTGTAGCTATGTTTCAAGAATTCTCTCTCCAACTCTCTTTTTCTGTAGTTTTTCTCTTGCCTTTTTTCTCTTTGTGAATCATTCTCTCCCAGATGCTGTCATTTATTCTCTTCTTTCTCCGGGGGTCTCTTCATCACTTTTCTTTTGAACTCTAAGCAGGACTCTCAATCTCTGGTTGCTGTCTGAGGTCCCCTTTTCACTTTCTGCGCCGGTCTTTCTGTGGTCGCTGTTGCACACTTTCTTTTACTGGTTTATTCTCTCATGCTCCCAGATATTCTCACTCTTTCATGTGCTCTTAATCATACCATCTGTGTTTTTATTTCTGACACTATCTGGGCCTCATTACGATTTCAGTTGGAAAGCTTCCGACTGCTGGCCAGAGGCTTTCTGAAGGAAATGGTAGGTTTAAAGTCTGACTATTATGATGACGGCAGAGTTGGAACTTACCAGAAAAACCAAACGCAGTTCCAACTGGCTCAAGGAGCCTGTTGAGGTAGTAATTTTATTCGATCAAATGAAAAATTGATCATTTACAAAAGGAGCCTGTTGGTCGGTCCGAAAGAAATTATAATCCCTTACAGATGGCGTTTCCGCCATTGGGAGTATGATGTTGGTTTCCAACAGCGATTGCATGCAGACATGGAAATCGTATATCGTATCGGAAAGCGACATTAGGAGCCCTCCACGGCCTTCGCATTTGGGCCCCACCATGAGGTGCCTGCCATGTGGTGCAGGGATGTTTACAAACTTCCATTTTTCAATGGGAGCTTGTACTGCAGACAGTTTCTGCCCACTACACAAGGGTCCATTGAAAAAGGGATGTTTTCGACCACACCCTGTGTAATCGCTTCCATGTAAGGCGGTCGGAACCGACCAACGTGAGGTCATCGGTTCTCAATCTGCAACAGTGTCCCTCCTACTGACATCGTAATGAGGCTCTCTGTCTCTGTGACTTGTGCTCTCTCACTCTCTCCCTTCTCTATCCCTATTTTAGTATTTGCATCTCTGATGGTCAATGTCATGCTTTCTCATTTTAGACATTGGTTACACTCTCAGAAATGTAGTTCATTGGTTCTCCTTGTCACAATTAATCTGTGTGTGTGTGTGTGTGTGTGTGTGTGCCTGTGTGTGTTGTTATCACTAACTAACTCTCTCAGAGAGTGTCTCTATCAAATGTTCTGTTTCAGTCAGCACTATTTCTGTGGCTTTCCCTTCTAATCTAATCTTATCTGTGCATTTCAAACGTTTCTTGGCCCCTTCAATCTCTGATTTACACTTTCATTGCATATCTCTTTATGCTGGAGGCTCCCTGTGATTAAACTAAAAGTCATTTATTTTTTATTCTTTCCCTTTTACTTTGATTTACTTTCTCTCAATCTCTCCTATCCCTTTAACCCACACACACTCTCTGACTCCTCCCTCTTTTATTTTAATTTTGTTAGCTGCTTTTTTCCCACTTTATTTATTTCCCTTCCTTCCTCTCACACATGCTGACTATTCTGTCTTTTTCTCTCGCACATACCCACTTTTCTTGTCTAGTATGTTGTCTCTTAATCTAATTCTTTCTTTCCTTTTCCCTTTTTGCTCCACCTCACACTTTCATACTTCTAAAGTTGCTGCTCATGATTGCTTGGCTCATTTATTAATGCACAGGTACACATTTTGCACTCATGCAATTTGTGGAGAGATTGTCCTCATTTGCATTAGGTCGTTGCTCCAGGCAAGTGAGAGATCAGCTTTGCTAGTGTACTTGCAAAATATTTCAGGTGCAGAGGCCTGCCAAAGAGACTCACAGGAGGTGCGCTAACTGTGCACCACCCATAAAGTGAATGAGAAATTGGGTTTCTGGTTGGCAGAAGTATGCACCCTATCCAAGCAGAACACACAATACTAGTCAGTGTAAGTGTGGTACACACTAAAAGTTTGCCTGTGCCCACCCTCTGGTGGCTTGGCACAGAGCAGACACGCTCAACTAAGAGGCAATGTGTAAAATATCTGTGCAATCACACACACATACAGTAGCACAGTGAAAACACCACAAAAGTACTCCACGTCAATTTAGACAAATAGCCAATATTTATCTGAGTAAAACAAGATGAAAACATTAAACATCCAACATACACAAGTCAAGATGTGAATTTTGCAAGATTAAATCAAAATGCAGTACTTAAAAGTCAACAGCTCTGGCTGGGGCTATCTGGACGCACTTAACCAGGGCAAATCCAATAGTTCAGTCTGAATGCAATGGAGTGTGGGCCAGATACAGGAGTCATGCAGACCCACTTACAGTACCTTGGATTTGTCAAAGCTCAGGGACGATGCAATAAAATACGCAGGGGATGTGTCGCTGTCAAAGGTGATGCATTGGTTCCAGAGGTCAGCAACGTCGTTGATACGTCGATGTCAAGAGTACTGTGTATCAGTCCGAGGTGTTGATGTCAAATCGCAGGGCTGGGAATGCATCGGAGTCATGGACGGTGCATTGCAAACGTCGGCGATGCAGTAACTGAGACTCAACCAGCAGCGATGAGTCGCAGACGCTGTGTCGGCGAAGTTGAGGCAGTGCCATAAGTCGAGGTAATTGCATCACGCAGTTGGCGACCAGTGTCCTGCTTCAGTGGAGGCCGTGGCAATGCATTGATCTTGCAGAAAAATGCACGAGTTTCGTACAACGCTTCGTGTTGATGCGTTGGTTTCTTGGGTTGCAGCACCAAACACTCACTTTCAAGACCCCAGGACTGGATTTGCACCACCTGGCAGAGCAGGACTCACAGCACAGGAGCCCAGTTCATGGTAGAAAGATGCAGGAGAAGCCTTTGAAACCCTGAGACTTTAGAAACAGAAGACAAGCCCAACAAGCCCTTAGAGAACCTTTAGAGATGCAGGATGTACAGAGTCAAGATCAGTCCTCTGGACCCAGGCAAGAAGCAGCAGGCATTAGACCAACACAGCAAAGCAAGCAGCAAAGTGGAAGTCCCTCCTGCCTGGTAGCACAACAGCTCTTCTTCCTGGCAGAATGGCATCAGTTCCAGTAGTGTTCTGAGTATTTGGAGTCAGAGGTCCAGTACTAATACCCATTTTACCCTTTGAAGTAGGGTGACTTCAAAGAAAGGTCTTTGGAGTGCACAAGACCCTGCCCTTCCTGTCCTGGTCCAGACACAAGACAGGGGGTTATGCAACTATACAGGTGCAAATGTCAGCTTCTCCCTCTCAGTCTAGTGATGGCCCATCACAATACGCAGGGTGCACCGCGGCTCCCTTTGTGTAGAACTGTCTAGAGGGAATGCACAAGTCCAGCCATCACCCAACCCATTCAGAAAAGGGGGTGGTGATGAACAGAGTGTCTGAATTAAGCAGACCACTCTTACCCAGTCCAAAGATCGGGGCTCGATCCATCACCGTTTTTTAGCTCACTGCACCATCCCAGCTCAGAACCTGGCTACATGCAAATTAGTCTGTCCCTGGCCCAGTGCATCATGGGAACAGGGCAGACCAGACTACCAAGCCAATTCGTCACTGGAAAGGAGACAAGCTTCCGGGGACCGGTTTCTGGCATTTCAGCCGTCGTCGGCCCGACTTGCTTGAATCCTGATGGTGCAGTGAGCAAGGGACTCATGTCTGAGTATACCCTGCCACACCTATAGTGGCCAAAAGCGATTCAGAAAAGGGGGTGGTGATGAACAGAGTGTCTGAATTAAGCAGACCACTCTTACCCAGTCCAAAGATCAGGGCTTGATCCATCACCGTTTTTTAGCTCACTGCACCATCCCAGCTCAGAACCTGGCTACATGCAAATTAGTCTGTCCCTGGCCCAGTGCATCATGGGAACAGGGCAGACCAGACTACCAAGCCAATTCTTCACTGGAAAGGAGACAAGCTTCCTGGGACCGGTTTCTGGCATTTCAGCCGTCGTCGGCCTGGCTTGCTTGAATCCTGATGGTGCAGTGAGCAAGGGACTCAGGTCTGAGTATACCCTGCCACACCTATGGTGGCCAAAAGCGATTCAGAAAAGGGGGTGGTGATGAACAGAGTGTCTGAATTAAGCAGACCACTCTTACCCAGTCCAAAGATCAGGGCTTGATCCATCACCGTTTTTTAGCTGAATGCACCATCCCAGCTCAGAACCTGGCTACATGCAAATTAGTCTGTCCCTGGCCCAGTGCATCATGGGTAATAGTGGTCTGCTTAATTCAGACACTCTGTTCATCACCACCCCCTTTTCTGAATCATTTTTGTCCACCATAAGCGTGGAAGGGTATACTCAGATGTGAGTCCCTTGCTCATTGCACCATCAGGATTCAAGCAAGCCGGGCCGAAAACGGCTGAAATGCCAGAAACCGGTCCCCGGAAGCTTGTTTCCTTCCCAGTATAAGAATTGGCTTGGTAGTTTGGTCTGCCCTGTTCCCATGATGCACTGGGCTAGGGTCAGACTAATTTGCATATAGCCAAGTTCTGAGCTGGGATGGTGCAGTGAGCTAAAAAACGGTGATGGATCAAGCCCTGATCTTTGGACTGGGTAAGAGTGGTCTGCTTAATTCAGACACTCTGTTCATCACCACCACTGTTCCCAATAAGCCGCGCGGCTGAGCGCCCGCGCACTACTGTACCACTGAGCGCGCAGTGCAATGTGTGGGGCGCGCACACACAGCACATCCCACGAGAGTATTCGCGCCGCCGCTTTTAAAAAGCGAGCGGCGCGAAATACGGGGATTTCCTGATTACGCAGTACGGCGAAAGTGACCACCTTGAAGTGAACACTCGGGAGCGGCAGGTAAGTTTTACAATGAGGGCACTTGCTGTCTTTTGTTTCTTTCCCCAGTAGCGAGACCTGCCGTGTGTTCTTTTCGATGGACGTGAATCGCATGCATTGTTTGCATACTTAATGCATTGTTTATTAGTAAAGCAAGGCTGCGGGGGAGATGGCCTGCTTTTATTTAAGAATTTATGTTAATTGTAGCCCCTTTACAAACTGGGATTAGCATGAATACTCTAAACAAAAGCGCACCATCTCCCCCGCAGCCTCGCTTTACTAACACAACAATACAGCAAGTCTGCGGCGGCTGGTGAATGTACTAAGTACTAGTGGGGTGAAAACATGCATAATAAATTGCTCTGAGTGAGCAATCGACTTGAACCAGTATTTCTCTCCCATTTGGGATTAGTGAGGCGACTGGCATTCACCTGCACAGTAGCGCCAGTGGGAAAATGCATTACACGCCTGGCTTTAAAAGGGCCTCAACTGCTCCGAATTTTTGTCTCTCGCTGATGCTTTTCCTTTGCAGCGAGAAGTCAGTACTGGTTTCTGTGGCAGGGTGAGACCCCGCGATGCCAGACTCTGGATTCCAGGTATAGAAGCGACGAGAAAACACTACTCCGCGAGATATGCTAAGGGCCATGCCACGAGAGTCAGTGTGTACAGAGGCATTAAGTGCACCAATTACAGCGGCGAGAGAGTGCAGCGTCTGACCCGTCACTGGAAGGGGAATATGTTAAGTTATCAGCATGAAAGGAAAGGCAAAATTGTCATAGTAAAGCCAGTATTACAGAGCACCACACAGAGAGGGAGTTAAATCACAAATACAACATGTGACACCAGGGTCCGATTAACAGACAATATACAGAAGCTTCACCTGGAGGAAACAGCACTTCTTTACAGCGTAAACGTGACCCGAACATATTGAAGCGCTTTACATGGGCACAAGTTAAATTACACAGAGTTTCAGACACTGGTGGATTGAGTGATTTGCCCAGAATTTTAGGCTCTTGAGGCCCCGGAAGTGTCTGTGTATGGTATGGATAAACAGCAGGCTGCACACCGGTCCATGCTGAGTCTGGGAACTGAGCCCACACAGCGATTTGCACCTCAGCGCAAGTCCCTCCCGCCTCAACTGGCTTTTAATCTGTCTGCTGTCTTTGAATAGTGTGTTCTGTGCGACGCACCTAACTTCCCCCTAGAAATAGAATGTTTACATGAGACTGAACGCCGAGACTGCCTTAGTTAGCCGATTGCTTTTTGTTTTCTTTACTGATGAAGTGATGATACCCGTTCGTGTTTTCATGTGTCACTAGGATGGGTGTGAAATTGAAAACCAGCACCGCCTCACAAGTGAAAGGCTTTAAGGCCATACAGATTCCACTTGGTATGTGCAGAGTCCTCAAATAATTGGCACCATCCAGACCGCTAAATGTCCGGATTTACGAGGAGCATGTACACACAGGGACGAGTAAAGACTCGCGCCAATGGTGCCTGTTTGACTTTGTGCTTCCTTCTGTGTATTGGGTGGCTCGCAATACTCGCAGGGGGTGGGGGGTGGTGGGGGTGGTGGTGGTGTTTAGAATAAAAGAAAAAGAAAATGTACCTGTCCGTGCCGCCTCAGCTCCTTGGCAGGGGTCCAGGTCTTTTCTTATTGCAACTCTTTTTCTTATAACACAGTAATTTTCATTGGCTGGATCATTTGCAGTCCTGGTTTGTGGAAATGTTCTACGTGGCCCATTTACTGGTCTGGCCAGTTCTGTCGTTCTTGCTTTCATTCCACCATGGGAAAGACATGGTACTTCCAGCAACACAGCTTTACGATGGGCTCTGGGAATTTCTTTCCCTTGACAATCCACCTTCCAGGCCTGCATAGTATTTAAGCCACAATACTATAAGTCTTAATCAACAACTGCATTAATAATAAACAGTGTCAAAAATACAGAGCCGTCTGCTGTATACCGAGGAAGTGAAAGAACAATTCCTCACAAGAGCACCAAGGCTAGACAAGCAGGTCAGCAATGCAACAAAACTCTCTGTATCATTAGAGTTTCTCTCAGCTACGGTGTGCTAAAGGCACTGGTTCTCGGTGTTTTGAAGGGGGGGGGGGAGCATTTGTTTTATTTAATTTTTTTTCCCCCAAACAGTTTTCTCCTGTGCAGTCAATACCCAAGCTCTGTAATTGGCTGCAGCAGTGCCATTGAGGTGACTTTCAAGCTTGTCTCTTACAAATATGCTCTTTACTCACCCACTCTGATGTTAGTCTGTTTTGCATAAAAGGATTGCATCTTCTGAAGATGCTTTAATCCATTAACTAAACCCTGAGGTGTTTGCTTTAAGGTAGCCTAACTGAGTGTTCAGTGCTAACCATGCACCGTTCCCAGCCACTTTCACTGCTGTTGGTATTCGCTACCCCAGCAAGTTTTTTTCTTCCCCGCCCCCTTGCACCAAGGTTTTTCCATTTCTGCCACCTCCTGATCTGTGACTGCACTACTCTCCTACCCACTTGTAGCAATGTTGCCTGTTCTGTCACTGAATTTCGTCCCTGCCTACCTGCAGCAATGTGTCGTTTTCCTGCCTGCTTTCATTTTTTAGCTGAAAGTCTTGCGCGGTCTGGTTTGCTAAAGACATTTTGGAGACATTCAGAAAGCTGATCTAGGAATGCATTCTGCCCTTTGCTTACCATTGGCTTAGGGGTTTGTAACTCACATTTTCATGCTTTTTATTAGCTGACTTTATTTGCTTTAGGCTGTTCAGCTTGAGTTTGTCCCTCCTGTTGCCCAAACTTTGATTACTGTATTATTCCGCAAACTCACTTTCTATAAACAGGCTTTACATCTTGGTCTTATCTTGTCACATTTGCTGTGCATTCAAAGACAGAGGTCGAAAGTCAAGCTCTCTCTTCAGAAGGGACTTGGTTTTTACTTTTTTTTCTCTAACTTTAAAGTGAGTGAATGTATGCGACAATCCTGCTGAATGAAGCAATTTCTTTTGTTATTCTGAAGTGTGCTGGAAACAAATATTTGATTATCATAAAATCACATCAATACACTAGGTGATGACTTATGCACACATTATTGTTTGAGTTTTACCCTATTTTGAAATACATGTAATGCTCATTTAAATTGAAAATGTGTTGTCTGTAATGGTAGTTCGCTACCACACCATGCATACTCCACTTTATACCACTCCACTTCGCTCTATGCCCTTCCACTCTGACACGCCACTCCATTCAACGCCACTCCACTGTACAACATGCTACTCCACTCCAAGGCACTCCACAACATGCCATGACACTCGACTCCCCTCCACACCACTTACCCCACACTACTCTACCCCACCCCACCCCAATCTATTACACTCAAATTCACCCAATCTACCCCGCTCCTCCCCAATCTACCAGTTGGATTCTTGTGCTTTTCTAAACCTGAAATGTACTTGCCTGTATAACCAATTGATGTAATAGTGTGTTTATCCAATTTGCAAACTGGCCTTAAGACCCTTAACGTGGAGCTCTATGTGAAAATGTACCATCTTTTCACTTTTTTAAGTAAACGTTTGGAGTGACATTTGTTGCTGCACACGCGCGCGGTCTGGTTCCTGGCGCACATAGCCATGGTTGTAGCGCACAGAGACCCTCCAATGTCGCACACAGAGAAAAAAACATTAGAGGGAACATTGATCACCACCCCCTTTTCTGAATCATTTTTGTCCACCATAAGCGTGGAAGGGTATACTCAGATGTGAGTCCCTTGCTCATTGCACCATCAGGATTCAAGCAAGCCGGGCTGAAGACGGCTGAAATGCCAGAAACCGGTCCCTGGAAGCTTGTTTCCTTCCCAGTATAAGAATTGGCTTGGTAGTTTGGTCTGCCCTGTTCCCATGATGCACTGGGCTAGGGTCAGACTAATTTGCATATAGCCAAGTTCTGAGCTGGGATGGTGCAGTGAGCTAAAAAACGGTGATGGATCAAGCCCTGATCTTTGGACTGGGTAAGAGTGGTCTGCTTAATTCAGACACTCTGTTCATCACCACCCCCTTTTCTGAATCATTTTTGTCCACCATAAGCGTGGAAGGGTATACTCAGATGTGAGTCCCTTGCTCATTGCACCATCAGGATTCAAGCAAGCCGGGCCGAAGACGGCTGAAATGCCAGAAACCGGTCCCCGGAAGCTTGTTTCCTTCCCAGTATAAGAATTGGCTTGGTAGTTTGGTCTGCCCTGTTCCCATGATGCACTGGGCTAGGGTCAGACTAATTTGCATATAGCCAAGTTCTGAGCTGGGATGGTGCAGTGAGCTAAAAAACGGTGATGGATCAAGCCCTGATCTTTGGACTGGGTAAGAGTGGTCTGCTTAATTCAGACACTCTGTTCATCACCACCCCCTTTTCTGAATCATTTTTGTCCACCATAAGCGTGGAAGGGTATACTCAGATGTGAGTCCCTTGCTCATTGCACCATCAGGATTCAAGCAAGCCGGGCCGAAGACGGCTGAAATGCCAGAAACCGGTCCCCGGAAGCTTGTTTCCTTCCCAGTATAAGAATTGGCTTGGTAGTTTGGTCTGCCCTGTTCCCATGATGCACTGGGCTAGGGTCAGACTAATTTGCATATAGCCAAGTTCTGAGCTGGGATGGTGCAGTGAGCTAAAAAACAGTGATGGATCAAGCCCTGATCTTTGGACTGGGTAAGAGTGGTCTGCTTAATTCAGACACTCTGTTCATCACCACCCCCTTTTCTGAATCATCACCCAATCCAGCCATGTATTCCAGAGACATAGAATGGTTAAAGTAAGAAAATGGCAACTTTCTAAAATTGCCATTTTCCGACCTGTAATTTAAAAACCATCACTAAAAGATGCACATTTAAATTGGGAGTTCAGAGACTCCAATCGTACTCTTCCTATATGTTCCCATTTGGAAGTTACACTTGTAAAGTGTTACAAGGGAGCTCCAATACTAACCATGGGGAGAGGTAGGCCTTGCTGTAGTGAAAAAACAAATTTTGCAGATTTTCAGTACCAGGACATGTAAAACTCCAAAGTGCATGTCCGACCTTTTCAATACACTTGAGGTGCCGGGTTATTAGGGACCCGGTGGTGCCAGGGGACCACACCCGAAGACCTCTGAGTTCTCCCTGTTCTGGACTACAGACACACAGAGTCTTCTAGTTGAAGTCAAAGATCGAGTTTTATTGGCTGCAACCAAGTAACATGTGTCCTAGAAGTACGACAGCACGGGCCGTAAGTTCTCAGGAGACTGTTCGTTTTTACAGAACCAGCCTTCTCCTTATATACATAAATAACAGCTGCAGGCAAGAATTCTTGAGTTTATGATATGGCTATACACATATTTCTACAATAATACAAAGAGCGAAGTCATGCTGGTCAGCACATATTTTAGGTGTCCAGTTTGGGATGGATTACCCCGCCAGATCCAGAATTCCCATCAGATATCGATGAAACACCAATAAGGTTGGGCACCCTCCCATCATAAAACGGGTCATAAACAAGAATCATGGACAGGTGTATGTGTATGGAAAACAGGGTCTGTATGTAGTGAATGGTTTATGACATGTTGTGCCTTGATGATATCTTGCTCGGCCACTGGGCGAGGAGCTGCCCGAACAGGCTTGGCTGGAGGCAGTGGAGTCAGTTCGGCCAGGTCATGGGGAAGTCAGCTACGGTGGACGTGTCCTTTCAGATCGAACTCGGTCTTAATCAATTGACTATATGAGGGCAAGTCATAAGATGGATGCCGTTTACAAAATGGAGTCTGAGGATTCGGGACGGAAACCATGATTTAAGGGTGTTAGCATCACTCAATCATGACGCAAATGCATAGGGATAACGTCCTAATCATTACCGGTCCGTAGATACCAAATTCGTCATGGTACGACGATATTTTGTGATACGAGTGTTGGACCTCGATATCTGTGGAACAGCAGGGTCCGGATTTACAGTACCACACACTGCACCCTTCCCTTGGAGCTACCTGGGGCCTATCTTATGGGAGACCTCTATGCAATAAAAGGGAAGGTTTAAGCCTGGCAAAATCTTGCCAGATCAAAATTGCAGTTTAAAAGTCTGTAGTTGCAGACCTGAGACATGTTTGAAAGGCTACTCATTTGAGCGGCACAATCAGTGCTGCAGGTCCATTAGTAGCATTTGTTTGCAGGATCTGGGCTCATGTGGTGCACTATACTAGAGATGTATCAACAAATCAAATATGCCAATCATGGAGAAACCAAATGCCATTACATTTTAGACACAGAACACATGCACTTTAGCACTGGGTAGCAGTGAAAAGGTGCACAGAGTTCTAAAGCCATCAAAAACGAAATGCAGCACACAAGCAAAAACAAGAGGTCAGAATGCAAAAAATCAGGTGAAAGCCACAACAGAAGATGCCAGGTCTAACAAAGTAGTTGCAATCAACAGGGGCAGCCCTAGAACTTGAACACGGGGCTAAATAGCACTAAAATCCAAACAATGGTTCAAGTTAACCACTTAAAATGGAGAAATATTTTGGGAAAATAGAAAAAAGAGGGGGAGCAAGAGAATGCTTGTTTGTGATTTCCCTCAGCCACTGTTCGTCTGATTACACGTCATTGTTTATATCTGTAACGCTGTTTGTGTAACCCCTAGAGCGCCATTTTTGTTATGTATATGTATTTTTTTATCTCTTTTTGATAATACATTTTCTACATTTATAGAAACTATTTGTACAAGGGTATTCAGTGCTTCTACAGTTGGTTAGCATGTTTTCATCTTTCTTTCTCTATGTTCTTCTTTTTCTCTTGTGCCCTAATTTAAGTTTCGTTCTCCCGCTCCCCCTCTTTTTTCTATCTTCCCAAACATTTTCTCCATTTTAAGTGGTTTACTTGAACCGTTGTTTAGATTTTAAGGTCTAATAAAGTAGCACACTGATTGTGCACCCAGAGACAATACATTAGGAGAGAACACGGAGAACCCCAGTGATACACTAGGGACACGCACAAGGGCTTCAGTGATAAAATCACCCTTCCCCCTTAATGCCTTAAAGTTCAAATCACCACTCAGTTGTCTAGTGCTGTGCTCTCTGCAACACATTCATTAAATCATAAAGTCAATGCATGAGGCACAAAGATCTTTGTTTTTTTAATCGGGTGCACAGTTTCTCTGTCTCCTGCAAGCACCAAAAGAGGCTGTATAAAATCAAAACTGTGGACCTGGTTGAAAGCAGAGCAGCAGCTTGGACAACAACCAGTTTTGCTGACAACTGCACTTGCACCACAGACCCAGGCACAATATGATGAACAACACACTGGCGCATTGGCGACCTGAGTTCAATGTTTAGCATGTGCAGTTTCTAAACCTCATGCATTTAACTCTGATTTGATCATATTTAAGGCATGAGCTTCACAGAGAAAAGCTTGGAAACAGAGAGAGGGATTCACTGATCACTAGAGGTAGGCGAGCCACTGAAAGCTTGATCTAGGCTTAATCCAGATGCCTGGCTCTTGCCCAGCTCGAGATTCTATTGGAACCTCAAGCTAAAATAAGCTGAACTTTCATGGGAGGCGATATGGCCTAGTGGCTACAGCTGCCAATCTGCAACATGAAGAACCAGGATTCAAGTGCTTTTTTGTTCTTGGGCAAGGATCGCACTATGTAAAACTGCAAAAAATAAAATGTTGAATCTGTTTGTCACCCATAGCTCCAATCATATCCTGCAAGAATTAGGGATAAAGTATCAACCTTTGATGTTAGAAAGAGATGTTCATATAGGAGCAGAATTGCACAAGGTGAAACTCACAAATCTGGAATTATTTCTGACTAAATTGTGTGGCCCGAGGCAAATGCTTTCTTTCACTGTGCCTCCTTTTTTTTGCTTATTGTCACATATTGGTACACTTAAAAATGCATGAGTTCAGGATGTATGCTGTTTAAAATCTCTATTGTGTTTGATTTAAAAGCCTATATACAATATTGCTGCATCTATAATAAGAATCTACGATGCATATAGGGTAGACATGACCATTACTCGCCAATGAGTTCACTAATAGCATTGTCAACAGGGTGCATGTTTAGAAATTCTCACTTTTAATAAATACTTCTCAAAGCAGAGATATAATCTGATGTCCTAGATGAAAAACTTCCTTGTGTTAAAAAAATACACTTTTTCGAATTTGAGTAAAGTTAATCATATTGTCACATTATGTTTGCCCCAGTGATGGCCAGTGCAGGTACGAGTAGTGGGGCGGGGGAAGTGGGAGTCGACAGACGAGGGCGAGGGGAAAAAAAAACCCACTTACCTTTCACTCGCTGCACCGCCAAGTACCATGTGGCTTAATGCTGACTCATAAATATGGTTCCCTTTAACACTGTTTTCTGCATTAAAGGAGCATTTGCAAGGGTGTTGCTGGGGGCGTTCCAAGCAACATCCATGGCTTTGTGACACTGCCCCAGATATATGAAAAATCATAAATCTGAGGCAGCCCCAAAACCGTGGGCACAAGGGAGGCACAACAAACAGAAATATCTTTATTTCTCCTCATTTTGCCTTTTTATATGTGGGCTGCATTCTGAAGCACACTTAGAAAGAGGGAAGCGCCACTTGTGATTGTTTTTGTGCAGGAAGATTTCACTTTCTAAACAAAAATATTCATCACTGCAATGCAGGAACCCTTGTACCGTGGTGCAAAGGAGCCTGCATTGACGCATGGCTGCCCATTGGGCGCCGGTGCAGGGGAAAAGTACAGGAATGCGCCGTATCTGAGAGATACAACTCATTCCTGCCCTTTTCTTTTACCGTAGGGGAGCGCAGCAGGGAGGCCTGTAGTGCTGTCCTAAGGTAAAACCTCATAAATGCGGCCTCAAGTATTTTCAATGCTCAGCTCATGAACCGGCTACTAGAACCAGAGCAGGTCCTTGAACTGGCTCGGCTCTTGATATGCTCTCCCTGGCAATTTGTTGGCATGCTCACCTCTACTGCTCACTGTTTTTACAAGCTGTGCTCTCAGCAGTTCATGCGCTTACTTCGCGAAGTTCTGGTTCTATATAAGTGCTCAGAAAGTGCAAACGCATAAAAACAGGTACTCAGCTCTCCTCTGGTAAACTATCCATGAGACGCCCCCTGGAGTACTGGGTCACATCCATGATGATTTTTGATATCATGCACAAAGCCTCATCTCATACTTTACCATTAAAATTCTTCTTGAGCAACCCAATTTTTTTTAGGGCTCATGAGTAAAAAAAAAAAAGGAAATATTTGCCACAGAGGTACTACTCGTTTTATGGCGCCGATCTGTATTGTATGCATTCCATATATTTACCCTTGCAGATTCTAGAAAAGGCGAAAAGCAACCTCCTGATGTCGTTAGTAGAACGTATTAGTCCTTTTTATGAGAATAACCAACAAACAAAATGCAAGAGAACAGCATAAATGTGTTTGCGTGTATTTAAATAGCAGCCCTGCCAAGTTTCCCAGGTGTGACTAGTTGCTCCAATCCAGGTTTTTTTATTTTTTTTATTCTGTGAGTTGTAGTGTTTGTAATCCCATTATAATTCCAGAACTACAAGCGCCAGAATGCAAAGAGAAAAACAACTGGACTGGAGCAGCTCGGCAGTCATGGAGCTGAGAAACTTGTCAGGTATGTGATAGCCCATCAATGGAATTCCTTCTGCCAAAAACCTGAGAGAAAACGTCCTTCTAAAGGGGCAGTAGAACAACGCTCACATTTCAAAAACTTTTAATTTAGAAAGCATGAGACCAGTCCGTGGCCCTGAACCTCAAGAAGAGCTTGCCACCAAAATGAATGAGAAATAAACCTAAGGAAAAAGTACGTTTTAAGTACATAACCGTTATGAGTGCGCACTGACCGGGCCTGGGACCGCGACGCCATGTGCAATGATGCCGGGCGGGGCTAACTGAATATTAACAGCGACTTCCTCCCTCCTCCCCCTCTTTTTATTGGACAATGTGATCTTCCTGCGTTATCAAGGCTGAATGATATGTAAAAAACATTCGAAAATCGAAAAACATCATCGTCTGCCAATGTCGTACATTGTGAATTAGAGAAGACGGTACATTTTCTTTTGCATACATTGAAGAAAGAACATTTTCAATGGAAGGCAACCTTGATAGTTTATTTCTGTTAGACAATAGACGGCATTCATCGAATTAGCATGTTTACGCAAAGCCCATATTATGATAAGGGCTGCGCTTCCTCAAATGAAAAACACAAACAGGCCATGTCATTTTCAAGGCTGCGACACCACAAGCAGGAAAACAAAACACTCTTCTATGTGCCTTCTGTTTTCGCTTTTTACCCTGAGCATGTTAATTTCACAAGTGCATTAGAAATTTCACATCCAACCCACAGTTCCTTTTGTTCAAAATTGCAGAATGGTTTCAATTACCGCACTTATGTGTGACTATCAGCTATGGAAAAGTACTAAAAGCAGGCACTCAAGCCTTGCTTGTTAACCCTTCAAAACAAGAACTCCTTTTAATGTAAATAATTTCTACCATGTAAGACTTTCTTTTTTAGGCACTTTGAGACAGCTTCAGCTGCATTGCTGGATTATTGCCCCCCACCTGAAAAAATGTTCTATATATTAATCATACAAAGAGGGGCTTTTGGTCAGTGGACTTCATCAATTTGTTAAATTGTTACTTAGATTTTGCTTGTGGTCACCACAGCAAACAGGATGGGGTGATAGGGCAATGGGTCAGCCCACTTTACCCACAGACTCCCTTCACTTTGAGTGACTGCTCAAAACCTGTGCAAATTAATCACATCCGCCTAAATATAGCTACTTTTTCTTCCATTACTAAGCTTATTAAATTGTATGTTCTTATCAACCCAAAATACTATTTATTTTACCTGCACTTCTTTTTAAAGTTTTTGTTATAAAGTTTTTAAGTATCATTGTAACGTTATGGCTGCCTTCTATTTGAGAGCTTGATTAGGTGGCGATTTATTCTTGTGTCCTTCGTAAGTATTAATAATAAAATTATTGTTTAACTGAATGACTTATTGTTTAAAAAACATCAACGGTAAAAATAAACTGCTTTAGTGAAGCGGCAATGTCTCGGTGACCAGAATGCCAAGGCCAGAGCTTTTAGTATTGCCAATGCTTGTTTTGGGACTGCTGTAACACTTCTACAAATACCACAAACATAATAATAATTATAATGATGAGAACTGTTGTCTCCCATGACAAACCACTGACAGAAGAACAAAGGAGAGCAAGGGAGAATCCTGACAAATGCAAGGTGTAGTTCCTGGGCTTGCCTTGTCTGATGGTTCAGTGAGCTAGTCATCCACTGCAGGGGTCTGTGTCTGACCCCCAGTGTCACAGGCTTGAATCCATCAGGCTTTCATCCTTCAGAAGACAATAAACTGAGTACCATGGAGTTAGGTAACTGTAAGTATTTGTTATGCAGCAATTAACGCGTGAACGCATGCGTTACAAATGCACATTTTGTCATTCATTATTGATCTACTAGCAGCGCGTCCCGACCTTGTCCGGGGGCAACAGGCTTCCCCGACCCCCGCCCGCCCTGACATTGTCCAGCAGCCCGGGCCCCCGCCCGGCCCGTCCCCCGCCTGCCCCGACACCCGCCTGCCCCGACCCCCGCCTGCCCCAACCCCCGCCTGCCCCGACATGGGTCCCCTTACCTCAGCCGCTGCTCCTCCTGCATGTCCGCTGCTCGCACCGCCGCTGGCTTGTCCGCTGCTCCTCACGTCACCGCTCCTCCCCCGCACCATGTCCGCCGCTCCCTTACCTCAGCCGCCGCTCCTCCAACCTGTCTGCTGCTCACAACGCCGCTGGCCTGTCCGTTGCTCCTCACGTCACCGCTCCTCCCCCGCGCCATGTCCGCCGCTCCTTGTCGCGCTCCTGGGCGCCGCTCCTCCCCGCGCTCCTGATGTGAGCACGCACGTCGCGGCCGGCGCTACTTCGGAGGGACTACTTTTATTTTTTACTGTAAATTTTTTAAATAACGTTTTTAAAAAAAAAATTATATAGCCTATAACCATCTACACACCCTGACGATTCCAACGGTGTATCGGGTGTGTGGATTGGCGCTGTGGTTCCTGAGTTTACCCGCCTCAAAGGCTGAAAGTTCTTCCTTTATTATAGTAGTATAGATTGTTGCTCCTGCCAGCAAAAGATAGCCCGAGAAAATTCAGCCAAAGAAGGTTCGTTTTCAGAAGCTTTCTGGGCAGGAGGTGGTTAGGTGCTGCTCTCAAGTTTTGTTTTAATGCATTTCATAATATGGAGCCCTGCCCCTCTGCCCCACCCCCTAAGGACCATCTGCCATGTTTTCTGGACATTTGCAAGCCTGTTGCTGGATCAGTTGCTGATTTGTCGATTGCAGATGTCTGACTGGAATGTCATTTCATGCCATGATTTGAAGGCACCTAGATTCCTTGTTCCAGTAGGCTTTGTGGGAGTTTGACTGCTTGATCCTTCAGTCTGTACAATTCACAGATCTAGTCATCAGGTTACAGAGGTCTTCCAGGTTGAAAGCTCATGCAAGTTCTAACCTGAGTACACATGACCTCAATATCTTCTACTGCTTCGTGCTTCAAAAAGCAGACCTACCCCTCTGATAACCAGGGTAAAGACTAACAAGTTAGGCAAGATCCAACCCATAAGTTGCGACTCCTACAGTCCCAGACCAAAGAGGCCAGAGACAGCAGAACTAGCTGTCATTGGGTCAGACAGATCGTACAGGCTATGACTCAAGACAGCAGATTTATCTCATACCTTACAAAGATCCTACAAGCTGAAGATGCATACAGCAGATTTATCTTTAAGGTAAAGTAGATCTTACAAGCTCACCTCAGACTGCATGCATTCCTAGGCTTCAAGTAACATAACGTTACTGAGGATTCAGACAGCAGAGTTATCGCCCAGGTTGCATAGACCTTGCAGACACATGTTGTTAAAGAGGAGGTGTCAGAGTAATCCTCTTCTGATCCAGCAACTTTGGAGCCTAGTAAGATGCTCTCACTCTCTCTCAGGGAGAGAGAGTACTAGCCAGAGCCATGCATCAATAAATGAAGGGGCAGCAGGCACTGCACGAGGGCTAACATCAACGTGCTTAACTTGGGGACTGTTCTTGCTTGATGGGTTCTTCTCCATAAGCAGCTTCTTGCCACCCAGCCTGTGTAGGCTAGAATCATCATGTGTATAGTACTAAAGAATATCACTAGACATTTTAAAAAAAACTTTATCATCAACCACGCTTATACTGGCATGACCAGTCCCAGGGAGGTACAGCTGTTCTCTCATGTTCTATAGAGACCTCTGTCTGAGGAGGGGAACAGCGTTTACAACACAACTTTTACCACGCAGTACCTTTTTACCACGCAACTTTTACAACGCAAGTCTTTACAACGACTTGCGCTGGGGGCCGCTGTAGGATAGGGAATAGTTTAATTTACTATCCAAAACCTTCCCTACTATCCACGGGGACTGGAGTTGGAATAGTAAATTAAACTATTCACTATCCAGCGCCCCTCAACGCAAGTCGTTGTAACGACTTGCGTTGTAAAACCTGCGTGGTAAAGGCATGCGTTGTAAAAGCATGCGTAGTAACGACATACATCCGTCTGAGGAAGATATCTTCATTTAAAGTAACTCCTTACCTCCCTGGGTTAGGTTAAATGAAGCTTGAACAGCATAGATACATATCCAGTAGTCAATTAAACGAAATGTCAATGTGCATCAGTTCCTAACAAAGGAAGTGACACACCCAGAACAGTTTGAGAATCCACACAGAGGAGCAGGACAGGTCATACATTGCTCGGGATAATGTAAGAATTTTGTAAGTAGTACATTAACAACACTTTTATAAATCTACTGCCTATAATGTTGGGACCCTTTTATTTTATAATCATTGATGTTTAATAATTTTGTTCCAGTATGTAACATGTCGTTCTATGCTAGTTACAAATCATTAAATTCCCATTAAATCTCAACAAATTCAGCAAGTTCCTTAGGGAATGTATTTTTGGTTGAGTGGCTACCAGACGAGAAGGCGCTCGCCTTTTATTGCTAAAAGCTACACAATAATCTGAAGGTCCTTGACACACCATATGCAAATATGAAAAGCCCTGGTGATCATGCAGCCCCTGGCCTGTGTTACATCTATGAATCATAATTTCAGAGACCTTCCCTTTTTGTACCATCAGGACCTGTAGCTTTTTATCTTCAGATAAGGGGAATCAGCCAGTAAAGTTCTTTGACGTATCTAGAGAGAACAGTGAGTTGCTAGATGTTTATCAGTGGAACTTTCTAGTGGTTTACAAGTGTGTGATTAACAATCCTATTAACTTTCCAACTTCCAACTCAGAGTGTGGTTGAAACTCTATTGTCTTCCCTACTTCCAACTGTTCCACAGGGACCCTTGTTGATATTTACAACCTCACAAATTGCAAATTCACAGTCAAATTGCATTGATGCTAATTCTTACATTTGCAGAGGTGCGTGTTGGGTCTAGCTTACTGTTAATGCATTTCTTTTATCTGTGTTCCCAGTGCCAAGATGCCTCAGGGTGCATGCATATTATTATTACCATCATCATCATTATTATTATTATTATTAGTATTATTATTATTATTATTATTATTAATATTATTATTATCATCCTCATCATCATTATCATTAATATCATTAGTAGTAGTAGTAGCAATAGTACTAGTAATAATGTGATGCTCTAAATGTGAAGCTCTTCCATACCTTCTGGTCCCAGGTTTCCCAGGGATGTGTTTGCCCGCTTTCATTAACAAGCCCAGTGTGCCCTCAGAGGATGGGATCTCTTGTCAGTGAGTCCAATTTAACCATAGAGAGGGCATGCATGATAAGTAGAAGTGAGCTCTCCTCAGACTTAAGAATAAGAGGGGCTTCACACAAATAAGGACTAGGATGGGCAGTCTGGCCCACGCTCACCCATGATCAGGATGTGTGATCCGTGGGGGGTGCTCGGATCCCCAGAGAACTAGGTGAGTGAGAAAACAATACAGCGAGTCGAAACACCTGCATAGATTTGTTGCCTGACTGTCACAGTTTTCATTACCACTAACAACTCAGCAGGTTAAGAGTAGTTTGTTACTTCATTTGGCATTCACCTGTGATGCAACTATCATCGAAGCACACTTCCAGAACTAAGGTAAGGAAATGTGTTTAGTTTGTGTCTTTTACTGGTCGCTGTCTCTGTACCCTTTTCAAGCAATGGATGGTCTTCCACCCCATCCTACTTTGAAGACTACATGAGACAGGCATACAAGAACTCACCCTCACCTGGATCTGTTTCTTCCTCATGGAAAAGACACAAAGAATCAACCTACCACCCTACACATCAATGTCCCAGAAACTGTGGAGTACCCAAAGGGTCATCTCTCAACCCAACGCTATTCAATGTCTGCATGATCCCACTGGTAGACCGCATCGGATCTTACAACATGAACATACTCTCCTACTCAGACAACACCCAGCAGATACTCTCCCTGTCAGTCAAGAATGCCACCATGAAAAAGAACTTTGCCACACGCACGACCATGGATGAAAACAAATTGCCTTAAACTCAACACAGATCAAACTAAAGTAGAGATTTTTGGGTAAGAAAACATCCCCCTAGGACTCCACCTGGTGGCCTACTAACCTCGGACTATTACCCACCCCCATCACCAAAGCCAGAAATCTGGAAATATTTCTAGTTAACGAGTTCCACATGACAGACCAATTAAATGCAATGACCTCCACCTACTTCCACATCCTCAAGATGCTATGAAGCTACTTCAAATGGTGTCCAGAAAACACCAGGAAAATAGTTACTTAAGCCTTGATATTCAGTACACTCGACTATGGCAACACACTCTACACCGGAATGCTACTCCACTAGCTCCAGACCATTCAAACATTGCAGCAAGACTCACACTCAACCTCCCTCACCTCACCTACATCACCCCACACCTCAGGGAACTACACTGACTCCCCATCCACAAAAGCTTGAAATTGTTCACAAATACATACAAAGCACTACACAAAACCAACCCAGCATACCTGAACAGCTGCATACACTTTTGCACACCTCCCAGACACCGCCACTCAGCTGGACTCTCGCCAGCATCAGAAATACTATGGACAGAGACCTAGCCATCTTTTATCTCATCTCTTCCCCAAAGCATGGAACCACCTTCCCCACCACATCAGAGCCACCTCTTCACTTCTCAAGTCCTGCAAGATACTGAAAACCTGGCTCTCTCCAGGTGTCAGATGCCTACCCTCCTGCTAAAGCGCCTGGATACCCTTACAGGTGATTAGCGCACTATAAAAATAAATATAACATAACATAACATATCATGGATGGCTTTGTGGGCAACTTGATATACTTCTGCACCTGTGACACTCAGGCTGAGGACAATGAACTCTCCGTCTGCTCATTACCAGTGCTCAAGTGGAGGATTATTATCAAAAGTAGCGGAAACTGTTTTATCGACAAATAATGCAGTTTGTTAAATAAACACTCTAAGAGCCTATACCACAGTCGCACGAGTGGTTTGAAGTTTTTATCATAATGATGTGTATTATGTTAAGGCTTAATGCTATGCATACTTAAAACAGTGTAACTTTGTACTCATAATTGCTTCAGATCCCTGTTTGTATTATTCAAGAGTATGTGTTTTTTTTTCTTATTTGCTAAATACAAATATAATGTCCGAAAAGAGTTCCATCTATCCAGCAGGCACAAGTATAGCAGAACCCCCAACATCACAAAATAAACACAAGCATACTTTTATTTACTTGTTTGAATGGTGCATGATTGTACACAAAAATTGCCAAAGCTCCAAGGGGCATATGTAGGAAGCCGTTTGCGATTCGCAAACGCCGGAATTCACAGAATTCCGGTGTTTGCGAATCACAAACAGCGTTTTGATATGTACGGGCCACTTAGCAAAATAAGGAATCGCAAAAATTGCGATTCCTAATTTTGCTCAAGCATTTAAGAAATCGCAATTTTGCGATTCCTTAAATGCTATGTAGGGGTGCCTCGCAAATTGCGATTTTGGCTTAAGGAATCGCAAAATACCACCTACTCCAAGTAGATGGTATTTTGAGACTTCCTGTTTAAAAGCATTTTTTTTAAAAATAGAAAGTTCCATGTGGTGCACAGACATACCCTTAGGGCATGTATGTGCGCCACATGTACTTACATGCACATTCCAGGGGTGCAACAGGTGTCCTTTGGACACCCTAGCACCCTTGGAATTTCGATTCTCAAATTGCGATTTTCTCATAGAAAATCGCAATTTGAGAATGTATCCCCATTCATTCCTATGGGGCTCTTGACCCATAGGAATGAATGGGACCCTCATTCCTTAATTGCGATTCGCAATTTGCTAATCGCAATTAAGGAAATTTAGCAATTCACAAAAAATCACGATTTTTTACCTACATTCCATTTTGCAATTCTCAAATAGCGATTCCTTCAAAATTGCTATTTGAGAATCGCAAAACGAGAATTACATACAAATGCCCCCAAGAACCCACTTTTTAGTATGCGCTGTCTTGAAGAGAGACAAGTTGTATGTACTTTAAGGGGCTTCAGCCCGCCAATAGGCTTGCTATTAGCTGGCTCCATCGTCACTCTTCCATTCTTCATTTCCATTTGTCCATTGCTTTCATTTGTCCAGCAGCTTCTTCTGTTTACTCCTTCCAGAGAGCAGGGACTCAGTGCACAATCCCTCCCTATCTCTCATTTTATTACTAATTTAAGGACTTCTTTTTTCTTCGTTTGCCAGCCCTCCTCCGGAGAGAGGAGTTTTAATTTGCTCCGAGCGCAGTTTATTATTTTTTTAATTCATTTTCCCATCCCACTTTTACTTCACTCCATCCATTATTGGATGCACAATGGGAAGGTCGGGGGCAATGGCCATGGCGGTGGCGTGGTTTTGCCATGGGATGGGAGTGTGTCACATGATTACAACTTTCTGCTGGTGGTGTTTGTTGTTTCATCCTGCACTGTAAGGCTGTACTACCATGAAGTCCTGTGGGGTGTTGCTTTCCTAGGGACTCTTTCAAAATTGTAGTTCTCTGCTCCATCGTCTTCGTTCTTGCTTAATTCACTTATGCAGCCATTCCCTCCCACATCAATCCTCCCCCCAGGGAGCTGTACTTCAGGCTCCCAGTACCACACTACAACTTGAATCGCTGCTAACGGCGTTTATTGTTAGACATTTTATCTCCATGGTTTGTTGACTTCACTTTTCACAAGTATGTTGTTTTCCATATCTGCATTATTTATGCTCAGCTACACTCTTTCGCCATATCAGCTAAATGCAGTGTTCAGGGGTACCTTTCATATTGTATGGACAAGATTGCTCAGTAAGAGTTTAAAAGTAGCATTTCCTCCCTATTCCCCCACATCTTTCCGTATCATGCAAGTTATCAGCTACAATTGGCTCAATGCGGTGGCGTGGATTTGCCGTGGGAGTGTGTCACACAATTACAACAACTTTGTGCTGGCAGTGATTATTAGGTGCACCCTTAAGGAAGTGCCCCTCCCCAACTCTAACGGCATAATCAGTGCTCATGCCCTAATGGCTATCTCTGCTGCCAAGACTCCAGCAAGGATCATGCTGTATGTGCTGTATGTCAATTTTGCCTCCTGCCTCCCATATAGTAGCTCCGAAAAATGTGACTGTAACTCCAAGCATACCATTAAGCCAGGTCCAGAGCAAACAAATAAGGGTAGGAAATTGTGAAGGTTATCACATGTTTTCAAACGTATCTGGCAACCGCTACACGCCCCGACCTAGCCTTGGCACACAGCCATAGCGGTCTCTACAGACGGCATTACCAGCCCGTCTCTCCTCTTTTTTGTACTTGGACTTACGAAGATTATCCTCCTGTAAAACGACCATTTCGGTCTGTTTTATTACTTAACCCGACTTGGACCGGGTTGGAAGTATCACCGGTCCCCCGATATCGTTTTTTCTCACAAGAGATCAGCCCTGAAGAGTCACGGTTAAATATCCGTTGACGAAACACGTGTCGGTTGGCCATTTTCCCTGGTGGATCTCCTTCTGATGGGACCACCAGCAGTGAATAGAAATAAAAGTCTTTGAGAAAACGTTCTGGTGATGATCATATCCTTTTTGTTTGAAAACATGTGATAACCTTCACAATATTTTACCCTTATTTGTGTGCTCTGGACTTGGCTTGATCAATTCGCAAGAGGGGGTCTCCCCCTACTCTTTCCTTTTCAGAGGTTGTGGTTTTCCTTTGACCAAGATGCACCAAAACTAAAAATATTTTCAAACCAACATATGTCTCTCCTCCACATTACGTAAATTGTTGAGCGCCATCAATTTCTGAAAACTCCAAAAAACCCTCGCTGATCCCAGCATACCATTGACCAGAAAAGGTCTTCCAGTTTTTGGGCAGTGTTCCATTGCCACGCTGTGACTTTCATCTTAGTGCGGGCAGCCATAGACGGCTGCTTGTCTGACTTTTGCCGGAACGAGCAGGGGGTTCAGAGAAGGTAAGCAAGTCAGGGTGAATATAGCCGTGGTCAACGCTCATAAGCTGTTGCAGGCAAACATAGTGGTGGCATGGGTGCGAGCCTGCTTTGTGGCGATGTGTGTAAAGTGAGAGGTGGAAGCAGCTCAATGCATTTGAACTTGTGTGCGTATTATGGAGGTAATGATCCTTGTGGCTGTACAATGGCATTGGCTCCTTCTGTTACTCATTAAGGTGACGCTGCTTGTATCTGTCAAAAGGTCTTGGCTGCTTCTGTTACTCATTCAGTGTTCAGTGATGGGAGCATTCCTATCCACACACCTACTGCTGAAAAAAGGGTAATTTTGCTTCCAAAGGTTTCCTTGCAGTTGGTGGTTGTGTCTTTTCTCACCTCCCTTCTCCCCATAGCTCCCTCCTCCCTCCCATGAGCACTTTATTCCTGAATCTTCTTACACTTCCAAATAAAAACATTTTAAAGGTTTCATGTTTAATAACGGTTCCAAGTTAAAAAAAACCCTCATCCGTTGCACCATGCAAAATAATTTTCATTATTTTATAGCATTAGCTATCTTTTGATACCAGCCTCCATGCTAATTGGTTGAATCCCAGCCACAACACCCCTTTTGCCATCTCTATAATAAGTACTCCCCTTACTGAGACCAATTGGCTGTGCCAATGCTTGTTAAACTTCATGTCACATAACATGGTGCCAATGTGCTTGGTAACAGTTACACCTGTTAACACAGCAACACTTCGACATCCAGATCTTTAAGCTTTAAACACTATTTGAAACCCATTATTGGCATTCTTTTGCCTCACGAGCTCGCCCTGATTGATGTATTTTCAGATATAAGATTCATCTAGCTTGCCCCATTCCTCACTGAACATGTAGTATTTTTCAACCATGTCTTATGCTTTTAAGGAAAATTCTTTATTTCGTGTTTCTTGTTGGGAGACTGAGAATTTTCATATTCCCATTTTAAGTTTCACTAGAGCTTTTTTTGGGTACATAAAAAAATGGTTTATGTTTTGACAGCAGATGACGCACTCTAACATACACAGTGAGAAAGTGTGGTATTTGAGGTTTTATATAGCTTATTCATTTTTTTAAAGACAAGTCAGGCCACAGTACAGCTGATCATCTGCCTTTTTAAACCAGTGGGCTAGAGCTGGTATAGTAGCAGAGACACTATTTGCTGAATCTAGTACATATCAAAATATCCAATCTAATGTTAATATGGATATCGATCCGTTTATTGATAAAAATGAACTATCGTCCTTATTAATAGAATCACCAGTCCTGAACTCCACATCTACCACGACAGGCGAATTAGTAGTCAGGCACGCCCTACGACCTAGGCCTGGGATTAATGATTGATGGGTCAGAGGTAGGAGGGTGCATAGCTGGCAGGTGATCACTCAGGCAGGAAACTTTGATGAGTCCCACAGATATGCAGTGACATTACAATGGTCAGGGTAGATTAATACAATAAAGGACACATTGTCAGAGGGGGTAAGCGTGCTTCTGAAATTACCATAAAGTCAGATGCCACTTGAGTTAGGAACACATAGCCAATAAAGACCTAGCACATGCAGTGATTACGCGCTCCCCATGCCGGACATATCGACAAGTTCACCACTGGCCACACTGTGTCCATGCAAGGTTGAGACGCACTTGTAGTACCCATTTGACCATTAATTTATGACTCTAAGGCATTAACCAACATTCCTCACCTTATATGGTACACCAGAAACTTTTATTGCTTGTTGTAATTTTGTATATAAGAAGAGCACAAACCCAATGTAAATTGAGACAGTCTTTGGACCTTGTGCCTGTAATCGTTCTCATGGTTGCACTGTGTAATTAAACAAACTATTACAGTTTTGCCAAATGCCTCTTGTCTTCTATTTTTGCTAAGGAGTTCTAACCCGAGCAACAATGAGATTACCTCACTTTCAAATAAATGTGTTACTTTTACAGTTTTTCATTCTCAGATTGAATGTCATCTCAAAACACCTTCTCTAAATTCCTGAAACCCTGCATGGAAAAACAGACCTCAACTTAAAACCTCTAATTGTCACTTCTCCTAGGAGTGTTTTCCTCTCCGAGCATCATTCCTCTCTCTAAGCACAGCTAAATATAAATCACAATTTTTTGCCTTAATCTCCATTATTCTATATCTGAAATAGTCCACACATCCTTTCAAAGAACACACCATCTCCTTTAAAATTCACGCCCCTGAAACCTGCAAATATCTATTCTCCCATAGCTCATCTACTGATCTCACCAACCATCCGCATGAACTCACATCCACCCTAACTGATCTCATCTTACTCCTATTAATTACATATACCACAAGAAAACTGATGTAAATGCAAAGAATGACTTCCCTGAGAACACATGACTAATCCCAGCAATGAACAATAAAGGCTAAACATTGGATAAACCACTTACCTTGGGTTCCTTCGGAAAGTGATTCAATGCCTCGTTTTGGGTAGTAATCTCTATCTGGCAACTAGAAGATGGCAGTTTCTGGAGAGAGGGCACATAGGGAATGAGTGTGAGAATATACAACAACCTTTGAAAAGTTCAAGCAACCGATGCAAAAATACACACTAGGCTTACAAACACAATTTGAGGTTAAGGTCACTGTAAAAAACATATTTCCAAATCTTCACAGGATTTATTATCATATTAGAACATCCCATTTCCAAGCTTAATATTCCAAATTACCTTTGGGAAAGATATTAATATACTACATATCAAGAACTAAGATTCACCATTGCCACTTCATGTAGCAAATTCAGCATTTTCTGAAATGCGTTTTCTTCTTAACTTGATGAAAAAGGTTCTATATTCTCAGAGGGTTAGCACAGTATGTATTTGCACATTTCTGTGTCTTGTTTAGAATTACTCAGTTGCTCTTTTTTCCCTTCGACCCTTGGTGCATACCATGGCCTCTTGAACTTTCCATTTTTGTATCGACCTGTTAAATCAGATTTAGATTTCCAACATTGTATTCACATATGATGCTAGCCTTAGCAAAGCAATACATTATGAAGGCTTTCATTTTAAAATAATTTTGAAATGTCCACGAGATTCTTTAGGGAAACACACTTGCCATGGACAATTACCTAAATCGAAAGTCAATAAGACCTATCACGATAAACTTGGAATGGCAAATTTCTCTGTAATATGTTCCTGAATATTTTTACCTGATTATTAATTATGAAGAAACTCGGTAAACTTCATAACAGGATTAAAACTAGGGGTGGGTGTATGTAACTTGTGCAATCCTGTGTAGGGTAACCACGCAGAATTACCTAAGAATTCAGCAAGATTATGTTTGAATTTCGTGAGAAGAGTAATCACATAATTATTGGTAATCACACTTCAAAAGTAACACATTATTACCGAAATTACTCCGTTTCCTCCAGTATAATTGAAATTCCGCTCAAGCCCAATTAAACCCAGTGACATTTCAGAAGCACTGGAGAAGGCATGGGAACAGAAAACATGCACCTAGAATAAGAGATAGCTGTATCCAATATAGTGTAGTGCGGCACTACTTATGTAAATTGAATGGATTGATATTTGTGCGAAATATCCTTTCTCTATTTCTTCCATTCCCACAGCTGTCTTCAAGATTTGGTGGCAGTCTGATGAAACGCATTTGGAAAAAAAATGATTTCTTCATAAAAATATCGACCCTTTGGAACCTGCTTTACCAAATCATATGCCTTAACATGTCTTAAAACGATAGTCCCAACAAAGCGAAGAGGACGCACATAATCAGTGACAGTTAATGTCCTTGCACAAGGTTTCTGCCTGGGAGGTTTTGTTCTATTATTTATTACTCACTGCAGCTTACAGGGATGTGGCTATCACTTTATAAAGGAACTGACTGCCACACAGGGATGCCTATTGAGCTGTTGTTTCAGATGTTGATGTACATGTCAGTTACGCAAATTCTACCCATAAAATACCTGCATGCTACAGTAGATGGAAAGTATTTCCTATAACCTTGCAGCCTGAACTGAGTGTTTATTTCGGTCCTAGGTGAGTTTGCAGACCAATAGAAACTTGCAAATCTGTAAATAGTTGGTCTTTAATTTTTAAAAACTTGTTTGCGATAAACATTTGCAGTTTAGATGTCAGCATCTCAAAATAGTTTTAAAAACACGAGTGCTGTAATGCATATGTAATAGTGGAATGGTAAGGCTAGAGTAGCTCCTTACAAATCCCTACACCAAATGTATTATACAGCTTGTTGCCCTAGCGAAATTTGTCGGGCATGATAACACACAATTTATATGATGCATCGCTACTGGATCAGATTTTTTTCCAGCTCGGATGGATCTGCCCGCATATTAATGATTACGGGAGAAGTCTATTCCAACTGCAGAATGACATGACTGGTGCTGATGGTAGATCCGCTAATGGCTCTGTTCGGGTATATGACAATGGTCCCTAAAAGAGATGGGAAATTTGTGGTTCTTGCACTATTATTAGGTAAATGCAGCTTGGCCATGCACAGGAGCGGAGACAAAGCCCCTGCAATGACAGAATAGGTGAAAGACCTTGTCAAAAGTCACAACCAGGTGGGCATGTACAGTGAACTTGCATCCAGAGCTTTGTTCCAAAGGTAAAGTTCTAAACAGATATATGCAGTTTGTGTGCACACACTACAGGCACATGCTGCCAAGGTGTATAAACCAAACAGGTTAAAAATAATAGTGTGAATTGTAGAGATGCACCACAACAATAACCCAGAAAGGGAATGTAGTTCTTGTCTTTCTTTTCTTTTCTTTTTAAAAAGCATCACATGTATGCAGTGAAGACAGCCAACACGTTTCATCCATGAAAATTGACTTCTTCAGGGCTGCAATATAGTAAATATATACAACATATAGAAAACACAAAAAAAGGCAACAAACAAAGCATCCAAATGTGACCAATGACACAGTGCTCTCTCTGGATACCCAAAAACATATGTATGGCATATACATATCCAAAACAAAAAATATTGTGAAGAGATACACAGGTGTGCTGAATGCTGAGCATAGTGCATCAGTTAAAATACAGGTCAACTCCCACTGGGGGGTATAGTGGCGATTTGTTAAAAATCCACATAAGAAAGAAACAGACATATTGACAATAAAAAGAACCATACAAGGAAAAGGAAGAGGGGGAAAGACAATATTGACGACATGCTAAAAAACACATATGTATTTACAGACTCTTTTCCAGGTTGTGACATCAAAGAAATACACATATATAACGTTACAAGAGTTGACCATAGAATCCCTCAGACCTGATCCATGGTTGATATATTATATTGATTCTTATGATATCATTCTATGTTGAGAGAGTAAATCACAGGCTCAGAGTTGCACATTTATAGTATCCAAGATCGAAGGGGAAAAAAAAGAAATAGTAGAAATGTAGTAAGAAGGAAAGTGGTAAAAAGGAAAAGAAAAAGGAGGACAAAATACAAAATAGGTAGTAATCAATACGTTAAAAAACAGTGGCGGGGTTAGGCTTGCTATCGCATAACAAGTATGATCACAAAAAATATTTCCACCAAATAGAAGTGTTACAAAATATTACATACCAAGCATGATCACAAAAACAAATCTGCCAAGTGGAAGCCTCCTCTGTTGTGTGAGCTGGCCTTGTAACTCAACACTCAAGCAACGTCGCTATTTGACGGACTTGTCAGACGGCCAGACTGAGCTCCTCATCACACGCTGGGATGTGACGCGAGATGCTGAGTCACCGCGGTCATCGACAACGGCAAAAACGCTGTACGGCTGACCCGCTGACCCGCTTTAACTCTGCTTCACCTCCTGCAGCGAGCGTGGAGAGCACCGAAGAATAAACGGGGAGAAGGAAGTGTGGAGAAAGAGTGAACTCTGACGAGCCCCCAGAGAGCCTCAGTGTTACTAGTGGTTGGCCAGTGCTTGTCGCCCGGCAGGTGGTCGGCGAGCGTGTAGGGAGTGCATGAAGCCAGCATCGTGCTTGGGGACCCGAGGAATAGGGACGGCCCCAAAAATTAAGGACAGTCTGGTCATTAGGGCTTAAGGAAACCAGGCAAGCCAGGCAAGAAGTCACCTTAGTACTCCAAGGAAGCAGGGCCGGACTGGCTACCGGGCAGTTTGGAATGCTGCTCAGCTGGGGGCTGATTTTGTTCATGGAGACCTGCATGTGCTAAATGAAATTCGTTTTGCTTTAATTACTTCGGAGCACACGCAGGTCTCCCTGAACAAAATCAGCCCCCACCGCAGTGAAATCAGCCCTCAGCTCGGCAGCATTCCAAACTGCTCAGTAGTCAGTCCGGCCCTGCAAGGAAGCTCTGGAGAGGGGGGGCATATATAAGGCTACTGTCATAAGGATATTAAGGCTACTGTCATAATGCAAGCCAGCCAATATCAAATCTGGGAGGTGGAGGGGCCAGCAGTTCAAGTAGCACTACCCCTCCCCCCCACCACCTGCCCCAGAATCCATTACCAGCAGCCCATGTCCAGCAGCCTTATCAGGGGGCCAATCCACAAGTAAGGTTGTTGTACACATGAGAGATAGCATCGGAAATATCTTGGGAAAAGTCTGGAAAGCGAAAAAGGGCGAAATTCAGAGGAAAAGAAGGGAAAGCAAAAGCCCGAGGCTCAAGGAACTATCAGCGCTCTAATGTAAGCCACAGCCAACCAGCCATCCCGCAGCAGAGGTGAGTGTTTTCTATTTATTTGCAGGATACTACCGTCATATAAAAGTCATGTTCATCAACCATTCTTCAGAATAAGTTTCACCATGTATTAGCCTGAAAGCAGGGAAGGGTGGTAGAGGCGAAATTGAGGAGTAACTCATCAATAGTAAAGAAGCCGGACCCTCACATCTTCTCCTCAAATTGCCCTACATACTCCCTAACATCTTTATAATTATATGGGACATAGAAGGGGCCCCTGAAAGATGACACCAAGGAAGTCAAAAGCATGTAAAGCGTGGAAAGATCACCCTACACTGACTAATGAGACCACTGTGGAAAACGGGACCCTGGTAGAGAGTACAGATAGCCCTGACGAAAATGAAAAGAGGGCTTCAAAGAGAAACACAAGGAGGAAAGTTATAACTGACAATACTCAATCCAGGGCAAAAGGGGGGCGCTAGTGTCTCAATCAATATATGACTTTGTGGGCAAGCACCCTAAGAGGATGCATACGCCAGTGGACTCTAATAAGGAGCAGTTGAATGGACAGGAGGTTACCGGTTATTGTGCCCCAAATTTGGATGGATAATTACTTAACCATAGTAACCTAAGCCAAATTGAACCCAATTTGGAACCTAGACTTTCCTCTTCCCCACGGATATTTTCTATGACCGGTGCCAAAGAATCAGAACTTGAGGGGAATGAGTCAAAAGAACCAAAGGAGGGACCAGAGAGATGTTACGGACCTGGCTATAAAGATCTGGACTGAAAAGAGCACGGGGCAATCTGTAAATCAAGATTCTGAGTCCACTGAGTCGGCGCGTAATATCACATTGGGTATAGATATACCTGCAACACCTTTGGCCTCAATGTTGGACATAATGTTGATGTTACAAATAACTCTGCAAGGTCTTTTAGAAGTAACAATGTTAAATAATAACACACTATAAACTCATGAAATTCAGTTTCAGAAAATCAAGGGGGAATTGCAAGGGATTAGGGGCCTGATGCCATCACTAGTTAGACTGGTGCCTGACCCCCCTATTCAGGGGTGCACCGGGGACCCAGAGCAAGCAAGTAACCTGCAGGAAGTTTATATTTCTAGATGCCAGATGTTGATTAACACCTTGGCTGCTAGGTGTTTTCCCCTCCTATGCTGACTTTTTGTCATTACCATCGTTTTATGACGAGCTCAGCTCGTCATGAGCACAGCTAAACCGTGCATCATGACGAGCTGAGCTCGTCATGAGCATCGAAAGGGTTAAGAGATGGAGAGAACTGACTTGGTATAGGTGCTATAATCCTGGTGTAAAATAAGAAGGTCAGTGCAGCAACAGGAGAAAAGTAAGGCCCTGAAGAAAGGGAGGGGCAATGGGGATGTACATTGGGTAACCCCACAGGAGAGGCAAATACCGATCAAGAGCAGTAGGGAAATGAGGAAATTGAAGAGCTCTTCTAGTGGGGAGACCGCTAATCTAGAGGGAAGAAAGAGGCAGCAAAAAATGCTGAAAAGAGTTGTAGGGAGGATAAAATTGTGAAAATCCTGGATAATACACCGGGGGGAGGTGAGAAACTTAGGAATCTAGCTGAGGGCATAAGGGTACCAAAAATAGGAACCAGGAAGAAGAATAAGTTAGGAGGAGAAATTGTGGTTAGAACAGCACTTGAAGCAAGTGGCAACTCGTGGCTATACTTCAAACCCTCCGAAATAGCAAATGGGAGGAAAAAGACAAGGAAGATCACACCCTTAAATCAAGCCCAATTTATATTCTCATTCTCAAAATGCCCAGTCTGGGATAAATTGGGACAAAGGATCTGAGGAGGGTAGGCTTTTGCAGCCATATTAAAAAGTTAAGGCAATCACCAAGGTCCAAGTCTATTCAGGGCTGGTAAAGGCTACAATTTTAAAAGCCGAAAAGGAGATATTGAAAGAAGGGATAAGGATAATGCCAGAAGTGGTACTGGAGGGTGGTAACAAACAAGTTAATGCCTTTTTGAAATGGCATGCAGGGTTAGGGGAAAGGCAGGCAAAGCTGATAGCTGGGGAATATGGGGAAAGAGAAAATATCAACATAGTCATTGTGAACCCAGAGCCAAGCAAACCTTGGGGCAACTGGAGCCCAGAAGGAAGTTATCTAGGCCCTCTTTGGTGGGTGCAAAATGAGTCTGATTGCATCAGTGATATTGACTAGAAAAATGGGTTGTCGCATAGCTTGAAAATGATATCGTGGAATGTAAATGGGCTTGGAGGTCAAACAAAAGTCGAAAGTATAGAGCGACTAGCCAAGGGTGTTGATATCATTTGTTTGCAGGAAACCTGGCTATGCGACAATACCCCTGTCATTGAAGGCTTTGCTCCACTGCACAAGCCTGCTAGGAAAAAAGTTTTGGCCGCCCCTCTGAGGGGGATTACGACGCTCACCTATACCCGGATTGCGAAAAAAGTAATGTTAATAAATGCATCATGTAAATGGTTTTCGATTTATAGGGTATCCCTACTGGTTACAGAAATGAAGGGCGACTACCTTATACTTGTGAGTGTCTATATACAAAGGGGTTCCCAGGAGGAGTATGAGGTGGAAATGGGGCATTTTAAGGATGACATGAATGCTTTGTGCGAAAACTATGAGAATAACTTGATAATTATACTGGGAGATTTTAATCACAAATTGAATCCAATAAAACTAGATCACTGGTTCAAAGAAATACTGAGAGCATATAATATAGAGACAGCCGACTTCCCCAACTGTGCTTCCACTAGACAAGATGTAGCAGTGGGGAGGTATTTGGGGTCAAAGGGGTTATTTAGTTCGAATGGCAGGATGGAATCTGACCGCCCAGACAAACAGGCACTCAGGATAGGCTCCTAGCACTGCCCAATTGACTACGTGTTTATACACGCCTGGAATTACGCATCAGTAAAAGGGTTCCAGTTAACCCTGTGTAATGACAGTGATCACAATGTCCTGTACTGTTAACTATTAGGGGGGGTGAATAAGTCACAGTGAAGTAGTCCTCCCCAACAAATGGAATACCCTAAAAGTATGACTACTAAAGTAACATATGAATATGTGGAGAAACTGGCTAGTTTTCAACAGATATTGAATACGGATTGTACTAAGGGAAAGAAAGTAGTCTGGTTTGTGGAAACAATAAAACATGTCATACAATGCCTCAGAGTTGAATTAATTAGTAAGAAAGTAGGGCCTATGGAAAAGCAATCTATAGTAGGTAGACAACTAGGGTGGTTCACTCTGGAGTGCAGGAACAAGAAAAGGCTAATAAGGAGAGAAAACTGAGGAAAAGGTATGACCCAGGTACCTTGTCTAACCTGAATAAATTAAGAAAAGAATATAAAATGCTAATTTGGAATCAGAAGAGGATCTCTTAAGGAAAATGTTCGGAAAACCTGCTGGAAACAATAGTAAACAAAAAATTTAAATGGGTTTTGGAAATTGATACAGGCTGCCTCCGGTCAGTCCCCGGGGACCTTGAGCTACGTAGTGGAAGAAGCAGCTTGGGAGGAGTACTTAGGTGAATTGTATGGGACTAGTGAAGTGCCCATAGTAAGCAGAAAAGCTCACTGGGGAGGGGCTGTTGAAGATCTAAAAACATCCTTTATAGTAGAAAATTTAAAGGATACAATAAGGAAGTTAAATTTAACTCGTGCAGCCGGACCCAACAATTTACCTGCTAATATAATACAGACACAGGTAAACTGGTGGGTCGAATTCCTATCCCATATGTTCTCAGCCATATTAGACTCTGGTACTATCCCCAAAACTTGGAGGAGGGCAGTAACTAGACCTATACACAAGAAATGTGATAGGAAGGCCCCAAAGAATTACAGATTGATGAATCTGTTGGACGATGGTTTTCGCCAAAATAATCCTGGACAGATTGAAGGATTGGGTGGAGCAGAATTTTGATTGTGCCATTGGAACAAGGAGGTTTTAAGGAGGCTATGGGCAGTGGCGCGGAAGTCTAGTCTTGTAGATTTCCGCACGGCCTTTGACCTGGTGGATAGGAAATATCTTTGGGAGACCCTGAGAAAATATGGCATTCCAGAAGGCCTCCTATCTGTAATACAGGAGCTACATAGCCAGAATTGGGTCCAGGTGATTAAGGATTCCGCGGGGGCCTAACACCGGAAATAGCAATTAATAATGGCCTAAGACAGGGCTGTGTACTGGCCTGGCTACTTTTTAAAATTTGTGTAGCAGATTTGCCATTTATCTTGGAGGTAGATATAAGTGCTAGTCCAAAAATGATTGGGAAACAAGTATACTGTTTACTGTATGCTGTTGACTTGGTAATCCTTGACCAGACAGAGATGGGCCTACGGGGGTAGCTAAATTTTTTCAGCATATATTGTGCGGCAAAACGATTAACAGTAAGCATGGATAAGACCAAAATCCTATGTTTCGGCAAGAGAGACCAGAAATTCAATTGGTATCTGGGCCAAACCAAACTGGAGATTGTAAATGAGTATAAATACTTGTGGGTCTGGTTTGAAAAGTCTCTAAAGTGGTGCACGTATTTGGACGCACAGAAAGCAAAAGCTCACACGTCTGTGTGTGGGCTGAAAAAATGAAATCACAGCTATGGTGACATGTCCCACAGACCATTGACAAATGCTTTCAGTGCTAGATTAGAAATGATGATGGATAGGGATTTTAGGAAATTTGTACTGGTAATTACCTTTTCTAAAGTTGTTAGAATAGGAATTTTAGTGTCCTTAAAATTATATATGTTTATATATAGGTGTGTCTAGGACTTATACCTGGAGTAGTGTGTAAAACTGAGAGGAAGTACTTGGAAATCAGATTTAAGTAACCATGTTGGTTCATGAATTTGTAATGTTTTTAGAATATTTATACAAAATGTCAAGTTTTTATGCTGTTTAAGGACCAGTGGTCTAAATAAACTTTACTTTTGACTTGACTTGACTTAGAAGCGTCATAGTATTGATCCAAGAGGAAGCCCACAGTAGTGTACTTCATAAGTATTCCAATTTATGAAATCACTGTGGAATAAACACAACAGCAGCTAAAAGTTAATGCCCAATCTAAAACGTGAATATATCAAGAAGACTTAGGGCCATATGTAGGTAATCTAATTTTACTGATTCCTAAATACCGAATTTTACTGATTCGGTATTTAGGAATCGGTAAATTGAATATAGGTAATCATTTGGTAAATGTTACTGAATCGGTAATATTCGGTATTACCGATTTGGTATTTACCGATTCGGTAATTCCCATTCATTCCTATGGTGGAGGCCAATAGGAATGAATAGGAAGCCATTCACTATTTCCAATTCGGTGGATGTTGCTGGAAATTATCTGATACATACTTGGAGATGGGAATGTGCTATTAATTGTTTATTTGCTTTTTCAACTCTGGAAGAGCAGCAGAGTTGTAATTGATCACTTTCGCTATTATAGTGAATATTAAGTTCCAGATGCCACATGATCAAGCAATTTCCATCATGAATAAATACAGACAAAGCCCCCCCAGCCAATGAAGAGATATTCAGCAATTTGTCAGTGAAGCAGACTTGTCATGCCCATGGAAAGCTTCATGCTTGTATACAGTATACAAGTTAATGAGAATTGAGCAAATGTATGGATAACCATAGCCAATGGAGTAATACCATTCTCTAGACAGCTGCATATCTTTACAGATACTACAGGTCACCGGGTGTGCTCTCCAGTGACCTACATGAACTGCATAAAGATTACGCCCATTTACCTTTTCCCAGTGAGGTGTGAAAAACATGTCTATTAAAGCTGAAGGCATGGTGTAGGTCAATATTCTGATGAATCACTCTCTTGATACTATGTTTGGCTTCCTTTCAGCAAATGTCTCAGAGGAATACTGCCCTGGAACAGTACAAACCAATGCTTTAATTTATTAGACTTCAAGGAATGCCAAGCACATTCAGAGGTAATCAGTGGAACAAGACAAAGGGGCGAGGAAAGCCCACAGAAAATGAACAATGGCAATCAATCATTGGAAACTGGAGAAAGTGAATATTTCATAAGTGCTAACCCGAACTGTACATGGAACTGGCCACAAATAGCTGCAAAGATAGCATCAACCCATTCAAGGAAGATAACACAATAAGATCACAAGCTGTGAACATCATTGTCCAACTAGTGTACAGTGAAGGTGAAGGTGGATAATTATGAGAGAATTCCATAAGTGCTCTAATCTACCTTCAGTATGAAATAGGGTAAACACCTCCCCAGTTTATCAAGCATACTGTTTACAGTCCTCCCTTTTCATGTGCCAGCTTAGTAGTGCATTTTGGGTCTTGGAGTCTAGTTTTCTCTGTAAAAAAATAATTTAACAACCACACCTGAAACCAATGATTGGTAAATTAAAAGTTTAAGACTTTAGGCAGTGTCTGTAGTGACATGGAATTCGGTGGTCAACCTAATATAAAGTACCTTGATCTACAAGCTGCTCCGTGTTTCTTTTCAGTTAAATGTCCTACAGTTGTTGCAAGAAATATTTGTTTAGCCTGCTGCATAGAGAAAGACATACTTGTGCGTGCAAACACACACTCGTGTGTGGGCAAACACACACACGGTCGAATGCATTGACCCACAATAAAACTCACCCCCTCACGATGATCCAGGTCAGCTCTTTGCTTTATTTCGTGCAATCCATAAGTTTCATTTGGGTGTCTTCTCCAAATACATTATGATGATTTTGAATAACCTTTGTGGATTCAGCGTTTTATCTTTTATTAAGTGTGCTTATGCTTGGCAATGCAGTATATATGTCTACGATCTTGCAGGTTTCAGTCTCAATGGCAGCCACAGTGTGTGGCCCAGTAGATGACGCATCATTGAGCCACAGTACAAATCCTGATTTCGCTACTTACTAATTACACTGTGGGAACTTGAACAAATATCTTTGTGTTTCTTTGCTCCAGTCTCCTCTACCAACAATTGCCTATCATTAAAGCGGCAGATTTCCCACACCGCACTGCAAACGAAAAATGTGGGTTTCACATTTCACAACTTCAGTTCATGCCCACCACAGAACACAGCATTACCCAGCTCTTTCTGAGGAATCATTTTTTTAATGTGTGAGTGAGTATACTTATTCCACGTAAATAACATACAGATGTTCTCAGGCACAAGGAGTGTTAGCAAGAAAGTGCAAAAGTTCCTGAGGCAAAAATAGGAGAAAGAGAAAATTAGTAACTGATGTAGGTCTTTGAGATGTGTTACACTTGAAAGGTTTGTGACAGGTGTTACATCAATCCACATACTGGACGTCATTATGCAAGAGTGGTAGAAGTACCTCTAGACATAAATGGTAACTATCACAATCTGTAAATACCATACAATGAAGAAGAACACAATTCCTCCTGGTAACAAAATATATTCTGCCAGTTACCATCTGGGAAAAATGTATTAATAAGTACCATTGGCAGTCCCAATATATAAAATAATACTACTGAACACATGAAAACATATTTTCCACCAGTTATATTGTTTAGCACCAAAACGTAATTCACCTAGCTGGTATTTATTTCCATGCCAATGGTTTTCAAAGCAAAATGGCAATATTGCTGGCTCGTAATTCTAGCAGAACATTAACCACGACGGAGATTAAATGTGCTGGTGCCAGTAATTATGCAATGAGGGACTATGAGTATGAATCAAATATGTTGAACAGTCACGTGGACAGAGACGTAGTAAGCTAATTGGTGAAAAAGTGTCACATTCACAGACACATCTCTTGCTTCTCTGCATCAAACCCTGCATCAGTTGAGCTGTGTTTTGTAGTTATTTTAGATTGGAAATCTCTGAATATCAGAATTTGAAGAGATGCAGCCTCGTGACTAACTTTTCTACTGACAATCTTCGAAAAAGAAAATGTGGGTGACTGGCGGGGGAGTCTCCTCCGCAATGATGGAGAAGCATCACCCCACTCGTCAGAGTCAGTCACAGAAAAAAAATGAAAATAAAACGATCATTTTATTTTTCTATGACTGGCTCTGACCTGCGTGTGGGGCGGAGCTAGGCCAAACCATGACAGGGAGGAGCAGTGCGCACTTAGAAGTACGCATGCAGCCGGCCAAACAGAAATGTGTACTTCTATTTTTCCAACCCAGCAGTGATGGAGAAAAGCCACAGGCTCCCAGGCACTGTTTGAGTGCCAGACCAGGCCACTCAGACCAATCCTGGCACTGCTCTCTTAACATGATAGCCACATCAGGATTGTCTGGGGAGCCTGTGCTTTCCCCAGAGACTGCTGGGAGAGAAGCACCGAGGCAGCTGTCGGAGGCCGCGAAAGGTACGTTAATTTCTTTTATTATTTTCCCCTAAATTCTACCAAACGACCCCACCCATCCCTGCCTCCCCCCACTTTTAGTGATGAACTCAACTAGTCACTGGGTTAACGTAACTAACTGAGGGCCACAGGCTAAGATTCACTCTAGATTAGAAATGTGTCTTGAAAATTGACCAACCATTCAACACATATTGAAAGAACTGATGATCTGCAACCAATTATATGTTGCAGGAGTCACTTGACTGTTAGGGGTACGTTTTTGCTTGGGTAAGTTGGGTTAAACACTGTGGGCCTGATTCACAAAGGTAAAGTTAGACACAAAGTCTAACTTAGACCAAAAGGATAACTGCCTGATTCACAAAGGTAAACTGAGACCTGAAGTCTAACTTTAGACCTGAATTCTAAATTTAGACCTAAAGTTTGATTTTAGACCTGAAGTCTAAGTTTAAACGTCAGGCCTAAAATTAGACCTCTGGTCTAAATTTAGACTTTAGGCAAAAACTTAGTTTTCAGGCCTAAGTTTACCTTTGTGAATTGGGCTCTGTGTGGTTGGAAAGTAAATTCTAAGTTTTTTTTTTTTTTGGTGTAAGATTTTTATTGACAGTTGCCATCAAAATAGCATCAGTACATCTGGTCAGTCGTATGCTTCACATGACAATGCAATGGTTCGTACTGTCACACAGCTATTCAGCCGACAACCCTCCGGTCCGGCAGCGATTGTTCGAAATGATGTGAAATGCAATCAGGATACAATAAATGAATTTATGAAATCTTACTTTTTCTTTTCCATTTTTTTTTGTTTTTATGTAAAAAATTGAACAGAACAAAACTCGATGGCTCATCCGTGATATATAGTCACAAAATAGGAAATAATGTCAGTGAAGTGTGCCGATCCCAATTTCCCAGGTAGATACCCTTCCCCCCTCAAGCACCGAACAAAGCCTAAATCCCTGTTGGAAAATGAACATTCCCCGTCCATCCCCAGAATTCCCCCCAATTCAATCGACCAGTTCCTCCTCATCCTCCGAGTCGTCGTCTTCGTCCTCCGGCAGCGGTTCACATATATCTCCCCTGTACCTATTCCATGCCTCCCACACCTTGTTCCATTTCTTTGGGTTAGCTCTCATTTTATACACAGTTCGTTCAGTTAACATCAATTTGTCCATAGTCCTGCACCATAACGCTAATGTGGGCACCTCCGTTACCCCCCACCTCTGCGCCGTGTCGCGCTTGGCCACCATTGTTCCGATAGTAACCCACTGCTGTTGTCTAAGATTAAGGTCAGTTCCCTCCCAAATATTCAGTAGGCATAGGCGTGGCTCCGGTGTTAGGGAAGTGTCAAGAGCCTGGGAGATCGTTCTCACGACCTGTTGCCAATACCTCCTTATGGACGGGCAATCCCACAGTGTATGCAATAATGTTCCTTCCTCCCCACATCCCCGGAGACAGTATGGGGTTTCAGCCCTATGCATTTTATGGAGAGTAGTTCTTGTGTAATACACTCTATGTAATATTTCTAGTTGTATGAGCCTAAACCGGGCCGATACCCCCGCCTCCCTTGGTGACGCCATAGCAACATTCCAGTCCGTATCGTCCATAGCTCCTAACTCAGTTTCCCATGTCTCTCGTAAACGCTGTAAGGGGTCCGGGAGGTTGTTCAACAGTTTGCGGTATGTAAGTGAAGTGGCACGTGTTTGCATAAAGTCTGTAAGAAGCCGATCTTCCAGGGGTGATGATTCTGGGACGGTGGACCCCGGTTCTAGTACTGCCAGCAAGGCGTGCCTTATCTGGATGTACCTATAGGTTTCAGTGGGGCCCAATGCGTATTGTTGTTGCAGTTGTGAAAAAGGAAGTACCCCTGTGGACGTCCAAAGATCTCCCACCGTTGAAATGCCGATATTATCCCATTGGGTAAACCCCTTGCTGGACCTAAGGCAGCCCAACTTTTTAGTGTCCCAAAGTGAAGTCAGCTTTGTAATGACCCCCTTCCACTTTAATCGTGTGAGCGCCCTGTACCATAAAGTAACTGTGTGCTTGGTTGGGCCAATCAGTCCCTTAAGGAGGCTCGGGTTGTACAACGGGGCCAACAAACTATGCGTTCCCAGTTGGGCCCTATCAGCCAAATATGCTGGGTCAGCGTGTGGTGCGTGGATCCATTGATTAATTACTTTAAGTTGGGATGCCCAATAATAAAGTTGTATATTCGGTAGTGCTATTCCCCCATCATACCATCCGCGGTTAAGTTTAACGTGGGCAATTCTCGGTGGATGTTCACCCCACAACAGGGTAGTCACCACTGCGGTGACTTTACGAAAGTAGGAGGGCGGAATCACATCTGGGGTGTTTTCCAGAGCATATAGGAGGCGTGGTAGTGCCATCATTTTAAATAAGGCAGCACACCCCAGTAGCGTGAGAGGCAGGGCCGTCCAGTGTCGGACATCTGCTTTCAGGCGAAGGAGTGGGGGCGCCAGGTTCCGTTCATAGAACACGTTCGTGTCACCGGTGACATGTATGCCCAAGTATTTAAAGGAGACATCAGTCAACACTAGAGGACACTGTTTAGGAAGGATTGGTATAGGGCCTTTCAGGACGTAAAGGACCGATTTTGACCAGTTAATGGTATATCCGGAGGTCGAGCCATGTTTATCACAAAGTGCCAATAATATCGGGACACTCGACTCAGGGTCAGATAAGTAGACCAACATATCGTCAGCATACAGGGATACTCTGTCTTCCCAGGCATCACCCCACTTAATACCTTTCAGCAGCGGTGTGCTCCTAATAACAATAGCGAGCGGTTCGAGGACTAGCGCGAATAATAGCGGGGACAAGGGGCAGCCCTGACGTGTCCCACGCGCCAGAGGAATCGCTCGAGAGATGTGGCCATTGGCCGCCACATGGGCAACCGGGTCCGTGTAGAGGAGTCTAGTCCAGGATAAAAATTTAGGTCCAAAGCCCATCCGGGTCAGAACTGCAAACAGGTATTGCCACTCTACCATATCGAAAGCCATTCTGGCGTCCAACGACAAAATGGCCGCCGGCCCCTCCAGCAAATGTGCTCGAGCCAATGCTCCATGCACCCTGCGAAGATTTAGTGCAGTGCTCCTATGTGGCATGAAGCCTGACTGGTCCGGGTGGATCAGTTGTGATAGGTGCGGGGTCAGTCTATTCGCAATCAGTTTCGCCAAAATCTGCGCCTCTGCATTGAGGAGCGAGATAGGGCGATACGACGTGCAATCCGCGGGAGGCTTGCCTGGTTTCGGGATGGCCACTATAGTCGCTAAACGCTGGTCCAAAGGCAGTGTCCCGGATACTCGGCAGTCCTCGAACATAGCCAACAACGGTAGGCCCAAGGTATCTGTCATTGCTTGGAACCATTCGATCGGTATTCCATTAGGGCCCAACGCTTTACCTGTATGTAGTGCGCCTATCGCCACACGGAGCTCCTCCACCGTGAGTTCCGCTTCCAGTTCAGACACTGCCTCTGGCGACAACGTCTCTACTTCTACATCTTGGAGTGCTAGCTCTGCCGCCTCTGCCGTGACTACCACCCTCGGGGTATAGACAGCCTGAAAGTGGTCCGCTAAGAGGTCAACAATTTTGGAGGGGCGTGTGTGGCACGTCCATTCCGGGTCCTGCAATTGTAAAATGTGCCTACTGCCGTCTTTTTTCCTGTCCAGCCAGGCCAACAGTTTGTTGGCCTTATCGCCTATATCGTAAACCCTATGGGCTGTTGCCTCTATATTCTCTAACGTCCGTCGTTTAAGAAGATCGTCATGCTGCTGTTGGCAGAGGTGTAGTGTGTGTCGAGTGTCCTCCGACGGTACTGCCATATGGGCCGCATTCGCCTGTTCCAACTTCAGTTCTAACTCTAGTAGTTCCTGTTTCTGCTTGCGTTTATGGTCGATAATGGCCGCGATCGCCTGGCCTCGCAACACCGTCTTGTACGCTTCCCACAGTGTCGTCGGGGAAGATACCGTGCCGGTGTTTTCTTGGAAATAATGCTTAGTAGTTGTTTTCAGGGTTTTTCGAACCGGAGGGAGTTTAAGATAACCAGGGTAGATGGGATAGATTCGCTTGCGCGCCGTTGCTCTGCAGGACAATGTGGCGGTCAGGGGGGAATGATCCGATATACCCCGGGGCCTAATCTGCACGTCGTTAATCGTGAGTCTGCCACCCCCCAGTGTAAGGAAGTAGTCAATATGGGATAGGCAGTCATGAGTGGCTGAGTAGTAAGAATAATGCCGATCTGTGGGGTGGAGCTGCCTCCATATATCGACCAGTCCCTGTGCCTCCAAAAAGTCCCCGAATTTTGTTGGGCCTGTGGTGAGTGTGCGAACCGGGAATCTATCCTGTTCAGTATTGGCCAGTGCATTGAAGTCTCCGCCCACCAACAGGTCCCCATCCGGGAGTTCTAGAAGAAATTTGCCCAGGTCCGGAAGTGCCGATGAATGTAGCGCTGGCGGGATGTAGACAGACACCACATTAATGGGCACACCTTCCCATTGCCCATATACTGCCGCAAAGCGGCCATGTTTGTCCGTTTTGGTAGACTGTTGTATGAAGCGAGATGTCTTTCTCACCCAAATACCCGTCCCTCGGGACCCTGAAGTGAAATCCGAGTGTGCAACCATGTGGTAACCTCGTCTGTCTAAGGCTCTGGTAGCTGCACCCACTAAGTGTGTTTCCTGAAGCAGGGCGATGTCGCAGTTTAATCTCCTGATACACTGAAGAACCAGAACCCTCTTCACTTTGTCCCCCAACCCCCGGACATTCCATGACAGTATTTGTAGCGGCGGCACAGGCCCCATCTCAATATCGGTTGTTATGTTATTTGGTCGTGGTTGGTCCGCCATCGTGTGGACGTGTATGTAAATTGGGATTCCATGGGATAGGACGGAACTGTGGTCGATGGAGGTCTCCCCCTCCATGTGTATCTATTCGCATGTTGGAGTCTTTGTAGTGCCAGAAGATCAGTAGTGGTACACCCGGTGTATGAAATGCGGCCATGTGTGACTATGAGAAACATCCAGATGATCAATAGAGCCAAACAACACAAACTAACAAACCATCGAAACCCCCCGTTCCCCGAACTCCCACCCGCCCTGCTTCCCTGCTACACTGACTCAAAACTGCCCGCCACCCCAATTTAGCAGAGTGCTTAGACCCACCCCAAGAAAAACACACAGTTACTTGCTTGTTGGGGGTGAGGAGTACTCCGGAATTAGCGACCCCTCATACCCTCTGCAGAGGCCCTCGGCCCAGTGTCCATGGCGGTTCCGGCCACAGTCCCAAACAAGAATGTCTCATACCTGTCGAGTGTTCATATGTCTACCTCCTGGTTTGCATCGACATTGTCTCTGACTGGCGAGCTTCTGCCACTGTTCATATCAGTGTCTCCAGCGTCGTTCCGGTCGTTCGAATGTTGGCCATTTTTAGTCCGTCCAGGGCGGCGAGATTGGGAGGCAGGACGCCAGCCGTCCAGCCAGTCTCGTGCAGTCTCTGGGTTGTCAAAAAACCAGGTCCTGTTCTCCGCCACCACCCGGAGCTTGGCCGGAAAGATCATAGAATATGGAAGTTCCCGTCTCCTGAGTTCCTTTTTAACGTCCAGGAAAGTTTCCCGCCGCCTGGCCACCTCCGCCGTGTAGTCCGGGAAGAACGCCACTGTAGAGTTCAGAATTTTCACAGGTGGTGAGACCCGTGCCGCTTGAAGGATGACGTCCTGGTCGCGGTAATTAAACAGTCTCGCTAGGATCGGTCTGGGCGAAGCCCCTGGTTTAGGCTGACCACCCGGGACTCTGTGTGCCCTCTCGACTGAAAAGAAGGCCGACAGTCCTTTAGGTTGAAGGTGTGTTTTAATGAGGTCTTCCACGTACAGATCCATCGCTCTCGTGCCTTCAGACTCCGGAACACCAAGAATACGTACATTATTTCGTCTGGATAGTCCTTCTTGGTTGTCCAGCTTGTCTTTTAGGATTTTGTTCTCCGCCATTACCGCCTCCATGGCCGTCTATAGTTCCGATACATCCTCAACCAGCGATTTCGTAACCAATTCCAAGGAACCTACTTTCTCGGCCATTTTGTGAAGATCCGCTCGGATGAGGGTGATTTCGGTCGAGATGGAACCCACCGTCGTCTGGACCTGCGTGAGAGCCTTCATAACATCATCCAGCGTCGCCTTCTTTGTCCCCACCGGTTCACCTGTTTTCGTGGAGGAATGCCTTCCATCCGCCGGAGGGGAAGCGGTTTTGTCGTTAGTGTATCGTTCGATACGCGTCTGAGTCATACCACCTTTAACACCCTTCCCAGCCATAGTGCGGTCGCGGAAATTATACAGTTCTTCGGAGCGAGGGAGCACCAGGAGCATTCGCCGCTACAACGCGGCCCACAGTCTGGTCCAAAGAGAAGCTCCCGCAGCAATGGGGGGAAAAACGCCCCGATGGTCGTAACGGAGCAGACGGTCTGCGTCTTTCCGGCAGAATATTATTTCCTCGGTATTCCAGAGGATCCTCGGGCACCTCCTTCTACGAACCACTGTCAATTATGGCATACGTTTCGTCCCAAGGCAGAGACCTTGCTCGCTGGTCGTCGCGCGGGGTGTTTCTCCAGTACCGATCACTTCCGGTCTGGGGCAGCCGAACAGACCGCACTTCCGGTCAGCTTCACTCGCCACTGGACTCCCCGGAGGTAGGCCTGCGTGTCGATCGATTCAGCACTCGACGATAACTCCGTCATCCGGCCTCCGATTTCCGTCCGGGTACTTGCTGCCAGTTCCGCCCGGTCTCGGGCGTTTGGTGCCACCGTCTGAGGTGAGATTTAGCCACGGATTAATGTACGGATAGTTGGAGAGGCCGCTTCCCTGCCGGAGCTAGTCCTCAATGCTGCCGCCATGTTCGGCCGCTAGCCACGCCCCCCCAAATTCTAAGTTTTTATTTTACTGTACGCTGCTGCATTTCACCTCATTTGAAAGAACTACTTTGACGGGTGGGGCAAGTTTAAGGACTCAGGGTTAGTGGGTTTGAAGGTTGGTCAGTGAAACCAGGGAGTCAAGGGGGCAGACAATGGCAAGAAGAAGATGAACACACTCTTACTTTCTCTGGAATCCTGGATTGGGAAAATTACAGCATGATGGCAGACTTGAGGGGAAAAAAGCAACTGCATAATATAGTTCTGCACAGGGGAGACAACATAGTAATGAAGATGGGAACATCACAGAAGGTGATACGAAATTTGAGAATACAATGAAGAACACAAAGCCACATAAGAGAAGGGTGGAGAAGAGGAAGAAAAAGGAATTTTGACATGAGTAGTGGGTCAGAATGAGGGCGAGTAGCATAAGCCATGGGAAATGGAGATCAGCATGCAAAAGGAAACAGAGGTTTAGCAGAGATAGTGAGAGGTAGTGAAAAAAGGGCAAAAAAGCAAAAACGAAAGCATAATGAATAATATCTGCTCTCTCTTCATCGCTTACTGTACATTTTGTATTGTGAATTGTGCATTCATGCTAAATGTTTACTGTGAATGGTGCCATAATTATAAAATATGGCATATTAGAGTAATTTCAGGACCGTAACAATTGTAACACAACATTGACAAAATGACTTATTATGCCAGCGTAATGCAAATGTTGCATGGGCCTAATGAGAATTACCAACTACTGTCCTTTGCTGCCCCAGGGAAATGTTACTGTAATGTATGCTCATGGGTTTGTGGTGACATATGTGGTCTTCAGAAAGGTTACCTGGGGGAAAACACAACTATTCTTATTTGGAATAGAGATTGGAATAGTGAACCAAGAGACAAGGTTGTCTGCTAACAAAGTAGCCATCAATTATATGGTCGACATTAGCCAAAAAGATAAAGCTGAAACAGTTGCAGGTCCTGTTAGCAAAACCATGGTTTCCTACAAAATCAGGGTATGTGTCCAAAACCTCACCAGTTACAAAATATAGTTCCCATGTATTGTAGTTCATTTGTATTAATAAAGGCACTTTGCAGTTGCAGTATCTGCAGGTATGGGGTGAAAAGTTGAGTGAATCCAATAGGGTGGCAATATGGAGAATGTGAAAAGAGTATTAACTTAGAGATGAATCTTTATATGGAAGCAGCTAAGAGCATTCGTATTGGTGCCATAATTGTTAGAAATGTTGCGCAATGAGGTGGTTCAGGGGTGGAACTAAAGAAATATTATAAGCAACATCAACTTCATTGAGGTGTTTCCTATACAGGTAGTCATGCAGATTGGGACCAAGTCCTGGGGAATAAAGACAGTGGGTCTGACTTTGTGTTCCATGGACAGTGTGGAGGAGGACATGACCTCTATCATCCTGATGGACCAAGGTCCATCAAATTTAGAGAAGACTGCCAACCCAGCAGTCATCTCAGTACCTTGAAGAGAACTGCCATCTTGACAAGTTTGGTGACTGGCCATTACTGGTTTTGACAACTGTCCAGCATACCTTTAACATTTATTTTTTGTTTTTCAACAGTACATTCCCAAAGACACCTTGAGAGTTTTCTCCCTGGGTGTCAGGGTCTTTTTTTATGTCCCTCCTCACAAGGTTTTTACTGTTGGTGATGGACAAAAAAAAGAACATTACACCATTAATAGCGTGGGCCGTGTAATGCTCTTCCTCAGGTGAACCCTACTCCATAGGGCCGACAGCAATCTCAATACAAATTCCCCAACTAAAAGCGTATGACAATGCCCAGATGTGGCTCGGCCAATTGTGAAGTGACCGGAAGCACCAGGAATAGTGTCACCCTTCCCTTGCCATCTGATCCAATTGAGAGTAGGTGTCTTTCCCCTTGTCCAGGTAATGATGGGGGTCCTATTACCAATCATGTAGCTCCCCCCCACTAGGATAGTATCGCAGAGCATAGCAGGGCTTTCTTCCAAACTAATCTGCCCAGAATGGTGGCAATTTATTGACAAGCATGACCTCTATCTTTTCCATGAGACTTGGTTTCTAAAGCCCCTAGTTTGCCCAGGCTTTGTCATCTTTAGTCAGGCAGCTCTAACAACTGGAAAGGGTAGGCCGTTGGGGGGCTTATGATTTGGGTCAGTACCATCCTACCTTGCATTGCCAAGGAGATTGAGTTGGGCTCTCCTGGCATTCTGTGCATTAGCTTGACCTTTCTCCAGAATGTAGTTTACAACTTATGTAAATGTGTTTGTATTTATATAGCGCCTTCTACCCAGAGGTCTCATAGCGCTGTATTCATACCGCTGTGGAACCCTTCCTGGCTTTCCTGTGAGATGTCCACTCCTGGGCACCCCCAAGGTGAAGCCAGGAATCCAAGCGTTGCTGGGGTCGTTGTGGAGATTAAGCAAGCTATTGCCCAGAGTCACAGAGTGGGACCCATGATTAGACTAGGCACTGAGGCGAGAATTATCAGGTCTGGGGAGATTGAGTTCAAGAGCCGCCGAGGCGGGAATTGAACCCTGGTCCTGGGCCAGACCTCTGCATCAGGGTCTGCCACTCTAACCTTTGAGCCACGCTTCTCCACCTTATACAACCTGTACTGCAGACCAGTGGGAAACAAAACCGAGTACCCAATTATAGAGCTCTTGAATTCCCACTTGGCAGCTCTGCCTATATAAACCACATGATGGCAATAGGGAACCACTTGCATCTGAGGAACATAGTGTATGGTCAATTCCGGGATTAGTAATTCACCCTATCAAGAAAAGGTCTCCCCTTGCAGTCCAATTAAATACATTAAAACATAACCAGAGTTCATGAGCCTGCAATGGCAGAACAACTTCTGATAGAGAGGGAAACCATACATCTAATCACATACAAAGTCCTACCCTTGTTGAATACATTCTGCTTGAAGTAAGGATGTGGCCCTACCTAATTGATATGACAGTAGTACCCCGACAAGATAACAATCAAAATGCACACATTCTTGCTCTTTTTGGATATCTGACCATATTGGCTTTAATAACCATGACGAGCCATTCGACAAGAGGCTGAGAATGACCAATAATCAGCGCAGAGTCAAATGGAGTGCCATGATACCATCTATGGAGTCGGTTGGAAAGATTTATAAGTTAGTAGCTAATAGCATTGGGGGGAGGGGGGTGCTGCTGCTGATTTGACATTGGACCAACAGGAGACCCTGGACAAGAATAACATCATACATAACCAGTTGCTTCTGGAACTAAGAAATTATTTCTTTGTGGGTGATAAGAAGGTCGCAGGAATAAAAACGTCTCCCTTCTGGTATAACAAGCAATGTATATGTGCCGAGGCAGCACTTACATACGCTATAAAGCAGCAAAACATTACTGATCCAAGTCACCAGGGGAGCGTGTAAAAGCACCGTCTTAGAAGCAAAAAAGAGATTGGGAGGTGGGAAGCCTTCTTGGCCACAGTTAAAAGTGGGGACCATCAATTCTTCTGGAATATCTTGCCCACAGGAAGTCTAAACGGTTACTGCCCCATTGAAAATCGTATTGCAGTGCCAGATTGGGTCACTCAATTCTCTAGCTTATATTCCATGCCAGGAGAACTTAAAGACACCCATAGCGAACTGGGAGGTATAATGCATTTAGTCAGCCCTGTGGTGACAAATTAGTTGGGGTGCCCATCCAAATGATTGTATCTACTGAGTCAAGTGAATGCTCAGAGGCTTCATATATATCACATATGGGAAAAGGTTAGACTATTAAGAAAATGAGGGGTTATTTACATGCCCCTTGCACCACTGGTACGGCACTTTCTGTGATGCATTTTGTTGCCCCATATTTACAAGGACACAAAAAGTGTCCTTGTAATTATGGCCCATTTACACGCAGCACTTTGCATGTAAGAGGCGTTCCATGGTTGTTGCCATGGGAGTTCCCATGCATCACCCATGGAACCTGACACATTTCCAGATTTATGAGAAATAGTAAACCTGGAAATGCGTCTGAATGCTATGCCTCCTTACATGTTGTTGGTCAGGGGCACCAAGGTCATTTTGGTGGAGATGAGAGGCATCAAGCTTTTCCTTCTAGCAGATACGTGATCACATGCACACCTATTGGAGTAACATTAATGAATTTCCCTGGTGTGAAAGTAAAAGGGATGAGCATGAATCATAGGGCCTAATTCACAGAGGGTTTCTGCACTTGCAGTGGAAGTCCTGCAGTCATAGCGAGGGGCCCGAGCTCATGGCAGAGGTGCAGTTCTCATGGTGGGGTCTCCACACTCCAGTTAACCATTATAGAGGTCCCACCATGAGTTTGGGCCCTCCTGTCACAACTGCAGGGCTACAACCATGAGTTCAGAGGTGCTTTGTGAATCGGCCCCATAGCGTTTAGGGAAGGAAACCCAAAGAGGTTATAAGGTATTTCATGTCCTCATTACAAGTCAAGCGGCCAATAATTGCAAAAAAGGTTTATTTCTAAGAAGAACCTGTGCACATTTTGGAGAAGGAAATTAAAGTGACAACTGGAGACGTTGTATAAGAAATGGATGATAAAATGCTTATAGTCTTGGAATGGTGGTCTAAATTGTTTAAGCCAAGAGGCCAAGCTAAAGGTTATGGACATTTGTGGATCTTAAAGACTCAAAGAGCTTGAATCTGAGTGCATCTACACTCCTCACCCAATATTTGGAAGATGTTGGAGATGCTAGGTTGAACAGAGATGTTCCTGACTTTGGACTTGTCCTCTAGTTACCCCTAGTTTGCATTGCTTGAGGATTCACTAGCTTTGAGTTCATTTGTCACTCCTTAAGTGGTGTACAAATTCAAGTGCATAACCTTTGGGTTAGCGACCACCATTTTCCAAAGGGTTGTTGACACATTGTCATTCGTGTGTATAACACAAAAAACAGGGGGGTCTACCAGCTTAGTTATGTGGCTGCACTGTCAATCTGAGTTAACAGAATCTCGGGGTGGATAAGTCACATCAAGACAGCTTATTTCAAAACAAGGTGAACACTATATGTATAGGAAAGACCAACACGGTACAGATCATTCATACATGGTTGACAAATCCAAAACAATTAGCAAAGGGTTACCATCAAATTGACTCAATGATCAGTCCTATCATATGGCCAAACCTCTGTGCAAATCAGGCTAGTCCCCTGATCATTGGGACTTCAAGCGCCGCACCATTAGTTGCTGGTCAAGGATTTGGTCCACCCATACAAACAGACCAACAATGACGGCTGATCTTTGATGGTAAAGTGAGAAACCGTGCAACAGAAAAAATTGTGACTTTAAAATAGGATGGAGTGTCCTCCTATTTCTAACTTTATTCTGCAAAAAAAGGACAGTCAACAAATATCTGTCTAATAACGGGCCAACATGTTTCTGCCTAGCGGGTATTTTATCCCATGGCATTCGTCAGGGCCTCTGTTCTTACAATAGTACCAACCAATGACATTAACCCTCCATGTCAGATAGGAAATACGAATTCCTTCATGGTAGGGAAATGGCCTCCCCCAAGACTCAGATGTGAGCCTTGAGGTACCGACGGATAGTGCGGGGCCTCGTAGAACCTGAGCAAGGTCCAGGTGAGGTGAGGTCCATTTCCCTACCATGAAGGAATTCGTATTTCCTATCTGACATGGAGGGTTAATGTCATTGGGTGGTACAGGTTGTATCGTACTCAACCCTTTTACATCCTACTTTTTCACTTTGGTGGTGGTGATGTTTCTTTTGTTTCATCACTACTTAGTGCAACTATTGCAAGAACAGAGGCCCTGACGAATGCCATGGGATAAAATACCCGCTAGGCAGAAACATGTTGGTCCGTTATTAGACAGATGAGAGGGATTCGAAAGGGCTTTTGGTCAGGTAAGCAACTGGGTGCACAGCCTAAGTGAGCGCACTCTGTACAAAGGAGGCTAAAATTGTTAGGTGCAGAAGGATAAGCCTTCTAAACCACTCAATAGAGAGTAGACTAAGCTGCCCAACTAGAGATTAAGGGTTTACCCAATGCACTCAAAAAAGTAACACATATAATATGCGAACAAGTATAAACAAAGTACAATGAAACAAAACAACAGAAGTAAATTGGAAGCTCCAGAGGGAGAGTTGTCCGTCGGAGTCCTTTATTGTGTCAAACAGCCAGCCGACACGTGTTTCATTTGTCCAAACAGGAACACGTCCCAACAAGAAGATACTCTGCGACCGGATCTCCATGAATCGGAGTCTTCGCCGTCCTTTGAACACTATGGGAGTCAAACCCGACTTCATACCAGAATACTACACAGTCAATTCACTCACCTAGATCTCTTGGATTACATTTCTCCAGTTCGAGACCATACATCTTTACTGGACGCGTTTTTTTACAATTTCGGGACAACACGCACACTATTATATGATACGGTTTGGAACCAGTCCTTTTGATTCTCCTCTTCTCGCTACGTACGGTTACGGGCCTAGCTGGGTCGGAATTATCACCAGCAGTGCGACCTTCTGGTTTTGATACAGCCATTCTAGCCCTGAGGATTCGCAATAGCAATGAAACACGTGTCGGCTGGCTGTTTGACACAATAAAGGACTCCGACGGACAACTCTCCCTCTGGAGTTTCCGATTTACTTCTGTTGTTTTGCTTCATTGTACTTTGTTTATACTTGTTCGCATATTATATGTGTTACTTTTTTGAGTGCATTGGGTAAACCCTTAATCGTTATTAGACAGATATTTGTTGACTGTCCTTTTTTTGCACTGTTCTATGTTTTTAATTAGGAGGTGTGGTTCGTCCGTAGAATAAAGAATAAAGTTAGAAATAGGAGGACACTCCATCCTATTTTAAAGTCACTATTTTTTCTGTTGCACGGTTTCTCACTTTACCATCAAAGATCAGCCATCATTGTTGGTCTGTTTGTGTGGGTGGACCATATCCTTGACCAGCAACTAATGGTGCGGCGCTTGAAGTCCCAATGATCAGGGGACTAGCCTGATTTGCACTGGGGTTTGGCCATATGATAAGACTGATCATTGAGTCAATTTGATGGTAACCCTTTGCTAATTGTTTTGGATTTGTCAACCATGTATGAATGATCTGTACCGTGTTGGTCTTTCCTATACATATAGTGTTCACCTTGTTTTAAAATAAGCTGTCTTGATGTGACTTATCCACCCCGAGATTCTGTTAACTCGGATTGACAGTGCAGCCACATAACTAAGCTGGTAGACCCCCCTGTTTTTTGTGTTATACATATGTAAATAGCTGGGGATAATAATCAGGTAGGGATCTTTAAATTAAATATCCCTTGGACCCTCTCTAAACGGTTTGGTTGTTCAACATTGTCATTCGTATCAGAAATGCTGCCTGCTCTTGTGACAAAGTGTGTATTGTGTTGCAAGGGAAGGCAATCATGCCACTCAGAGGCGCAACTAGAGCCAAATTTCGGGGGGGGCTAAGGAAAAATTTCAGGGGGGGCTGAACCTTTAATCAGTAGGCAGAGTGGGGCTGCAGGGGCTCTTAGAAGGGGTGCAAGGCCTAATTAACATTCAAATGGTCTTTTAAAGACCTGTTAAACGTTCGGGTGCGGCTCTGTGTGTGTCCGGGATCTGTCTCATCCCGGGCTGCCACACACGACGGGGGGGGGCTGAAGCTCGGTGAGTTCAATGGGTGTTGCGCGCCTGATGCCACTGCATGAGGCACTGAATATTATTAGTGATGGTGCATTGACATTACAAACTAGAAAAATGTAAGATTCAAGTGAATAGAGCGGATTATTTGGTATGTCCCATCTGGAAAATTGGGGTGGAACATAAAACGGCCCTGATTCTAGCAGACAAAGATCAGTTCTGCTGATTTTCTGGAAGTATTACTGCAAAATGTTTCAACGTCAGCTCATTAATGTGTGCTGTTCTAGTGTCATCAAGAAACAAATCATGACCAATTTTTTGTACCTGGGATAAGGCCAATATGTGGAATTGATATGAAAGTGATATAATTTTGTGCATTTTGCAGCAATCCTCAGGAGACTTTCTTATCCTATATGGAGCATGGCATTTATGTACAAATCATGGGTTTAAATCATATGTACTTTCTGGGTTCTTCTGACTGGGGTCCAAGCAGCACTTTATAATTTTGCTTAATTTAATTTAGTGGTTAAAGCTGAAGGTAGTAGTCACAGTAGACACTACACCTGATGAACTTCATTGGTGAAACTTGTTTGTGAGGTTGCCATAGAATTGAATGCTTTTTTTAGCAAATATACATTATGGCATATTCTGACTTCAACTTCAGTCTCTTTCTGCAAAGCAGCAGAATGGTTATTAGGATTGTGTAAGAGTACACCGTTGAAGTAAAATGTTAAGGATATGCTGTAATTCTATTTGTGTAATTAGGGGAAGATAAGTCATTACCAGGATGAGCACCCATTGGTTTGATGAAAAACATGACTGAAGAGGTGAAACATATGTAAGGTGAATATTTAAGGAAAGGTAATTGGGTGTGAACAAAACGTTAAAGACAGATGAGCACAGGACTACTCTAAATTTGTGAACAAGCCAAAGCTCCAGCAAATGCCATCCTAAGGATGGCAAGAAAACATGAGCACTGCTTCACCAATCACTTAGACACACATTTTCAAGCAAAAGTCTGAAGTCAAATTTCCTATGGTGCTGCATTATGGGGCGAGGACATGATAAAATGCAACATTGATTGCTTTGAAAGGAACTTCTGGAAAGCAAACCATAATCTGACAGCAATTTTCCCACGGCTGACTTGGATTCAGATGAAGGCTAGACCTCAATTGAAGACTGCTTTCAGATGGTCCCTATAAAATACGAGGTGAAAATGTCTAAAAAGATTGAAAACATCCTGCAACAACTTGGTTCATTGGGTACGGTAAGAACATTTTGCAATGAATGTTGTCTTACTTTGCAACGCTGTGGACCAAAGAAATCAAAGGACAGTCTGGGACTACCCCAAGCCTAAAGCAATCTCCAGTTGGGTTCTAAAAGGAAAATGAATTCCATGGTTAATAAACAATTTGCATGCCTAGCACGAGAACAGAAATTAAGAGGACCTTCAAAAATATCCCTTAGTAGCCATACTGGCATTTTTGACCCTCCAGGTGCCCAGCAATGTCTTACCTTTGTTTTCTGATCATAGGGAAAGGAGGCTCTTTGCCACAGCGACAGGGGGATGCCTGTCAAAAGCTGTGGCTGCTCGCACAGGTAGGAGTGGTGGGGCAGGGCGGGGTAAGGGGTGGTGAAAGTCGACAGATGGCAGGATAAGTAATATTAAATCAATAAATCAATAAAAACACTTTCTTTGTGCTGCAGCGGCGAGTGCAAAGCAAGTGGTTTTATGTATTTATTTACATAATATTACATCATCTGTCCACTTCAACCACCCTCCATATCCGCCCTACCCCGCCGCACCGCTTTTACCTGTGCAAACCGCTGCTGGTTAAAAGGCACCTTGAGCAAAAGAAATCCAGCAATAATGTGCAAATCTTTGTGTGGTACGATAGAAGACATGGAATATTTCCTGTTGAAATGTAACCTATGTAACACAGTACCGCCAAGTACAGTCAGTAAGATACAGCTCAGAGAACAGTAAGATGACCCAGATGAACAATTTTGTTTCCTTTTAAGTGACCTCTCAGGGTATATAACAAAACAAACTGGCCTTTATATGTGGAAAAGTTGGGACCTCCTTTTCCAACTTGTGCCTCTCCTCTTCCTCAAAAAGAATATCTTACGGCTTAGCAGAAATCTACACTGTACCCCATTTTTTAACTAACTATCCTAGACAATGCAGGTCATTTGTCAAACTGAAGTAAGGATTTTCTTTTTAAAGTTTTTTATGTAATGTGTTTTCATGTTGTGTAGTGTTTAACTGTCTTTTTCATATCACTGTTAGCTTTCTCTATGTGTGCAAGTCTCTTTCTGTGAAAGGCAGCTCTGCTATCCTTTTTAATAATTCTATACCATAAACCTGTGGTTCCATTGTAAATGTTGCCAGCGGGTGATAAGGTGGTAGAATTAAGTGATCTCTGTGTTTTGGAGTGTGTACAAGAGGCTACATGCGCAGTAGTGATGGTTGAGCAGAAAGATATCTGCTGGATGAGAGAAACGGAATCCGTGAGTAAGGGTGTGTGTTAGTAGTGGTGGACATTGGCTCACATCACTACTGAATATGAGAAGGTGTTGCAGCACTACCCTTTAGTTGGTAGCACCAATGGTGGGGTGTGGCATAGGGTAATGTCTTCCTTAAGGCACCTATCACTAATTGTACGCTTGGGAGAAACACATCCACCTTTTCAGGTGAGCCTGGAAGTCAGAAATGAACAGTAGGATTGATAAAGAAGTATTCATTCAATAGTCAGCCCTGCTCTGCCTCGCACTCAACCTACGGGTTCCTGGAATCATACCCTATCTGTCGCAAGACTCTCTTCTCCCTTCTTATGACTTGTATCTCAATATGATACAATGTTAATACTATATATGTTAGAACTGGGGGTCTCTAATTGGCAGAGGTAGGTACCACTGTCCAAATAGGGACCATTGCTTCTAGTAAGGGTAAGGAGGATACACTCTTTAGATAACCCCTGCTCACCCCCTGGGTAACTTGGCACAAGCATTCAAGGCTTAATCATTGGCAATGTGTAAAGTATTTGTACTCACAGTAATACAGTGAAAACACCGCAAACTTACTCCACAACAGTTTAGAAAAATAAAGGTATTTAATCTAAACTACACAAGACCAAAATGACAAAAATCCAACATACACAGTTCAAGAATATGGTTTCAAAAGTGTTCTTAAGGTTGAGATAAAATAATCCACAATTGCGTAAAAAGTTCACAGTTGCATTACGTTTTAGCCAACTGTACCTTTAAATGCGACAAAGTTCCAAGACAGAAATTGGTGTGGTGGAAAACAAGCGATGCGTCACTCTTAAGACCTTGGGGAGACAATGCGACAGCCCGCTGGATGTAGCGGGCGTGATGCGGTGACTCCGGTCTATATGGGGAGGGATGCAATACCTTGTATGGATTCCAGTGCGGCGGTTCAGTAGAGAAAGAAGCTTGCAAAGGCACGATGTGATGATCTTTGGAGTTGCGACGATCTCCAGGGCGACGATGCGTGGACCAGCGGTGATCTTCCACTCGCAGCTCCTCGATGCGATGGCTCTGTGATGACACTTGCAGCGACGTGATGCAGTCCTCAAGCAAGCGGTGCGACGATCTCACCCAGTGACGACAGGCTCTGCAACGACACTCGCAGCGATGGTAATCTTCCCGCACCGGTCTGGTGCGTCCGGCAAACGAAGGATGCGACGACTCTGGCAGCGGCAACAGGCGCTGCGACGATCTTGGCATTCGTAGCGGCTGGAATTTCCTCGCAATGTCGGGGAAGCGCTCCGCAATCGAGCGATGCGACAAAACTTGCAGAAAGTCTTTAAAAGCTTGGTTTCCAGCTTCCCAACACAGGTACAACTTCCCGAGGCACCACAACTGTCCCAAACACTCTAGGAAGGACATAACTCTCTCAGCAGAGTTCAGGGAAGCTGGGGGTGAAGTCCTTTTGTTCCTGGGACTTCTTAACAGGGAGCCATTTCTTCTCAGGCCCTTGGAGATTCCTTCAAGCAAGGGGACACAGCACCAAAATCAAAGTCCTTACCCTCTCCTTGGCAGCAAAGCAACGGCAGGTCAGTCCAGCAGAGCAACAGCAGGGCAGTCTTCCTTCTTCAGTTTCAGCTTTCTCCTTGGCAGAGGTTTCTTCTTGCTTCCAGGATGATCTAATTTTCTGTAGTCATTGGTCCTGTACTTATACCCCTGAAAGTCTTTGATCCCCTTGTGCAGGAGGGCTTTGAGCCCGGTCTGAACCAGTTCTGGGTGTTCCTTGAGCACTTTGTTTTCCTGGCCTCTCCTTTCCTTTGAGAGAGAGGTGCAGGGTCGTCAGCCGCCCAGCAGGAGGTGGAGCCAGCATTGTGGAAGGCAGGCACAGCCCTATTCAGGCCCAGGTGCTACCCCCTCCCACCACTCTAGATGCAGATGGTGCTATTCAGCACAGGGATGGCCCACTCAGACTTTGGGAGCCACCCAGCCCCTGTCACTCACAAACCAGACAGTCAATTCACAAACAGGCCAAGGCACACAGAAAGGTCAGACAAGAGAACAGCAACTTTCTAAAAGTGCTGTTCTCAAACACAGGATTTAAAAACAACCTTTCCTAAAATATGTGTTATTAAATTCTGAGTTCAGGGATACCAGACTTGTATGTCCAATCTTGCTCCTATGGGAAGATATGCTGGTAGCCACTGTAGCCAGCATTCCCCATGATAGCCTATGGGGCAAGATAGCCTTACAATAGTGAAGAACGAAAATGGATGTAATTCACTACCAGAGCATGTCACCAGCACCAGTACAGGCTCTACCTTTCACATACACTGCACCCTGCCCAAGGGGGTACCTAGGGCCTTCCATAGGGGTGACCAATGTTTACAGAAAGGGAAGGGTTAGGCCTGGCCAGTGGGGACTCTGACCAGGAGGACATTACAGCATTTTAGGGCTACTCATGTGGCTGGCATAATCAGTGCTTCAGGCCCACTAGTAGCATTTGTTATCACCAGCCCTGGCACACTCAGTGCATTTTACTAGGGACTTCTTGGTGACACAAATATGCCAATCATGGATAACCAATCATAATAACAATTTACACAGGGAGCCCTTGCACTTTGACACTGAACAGCAGTGGCAAAGTGCCCAAAGCATCTAAACCAGCAAAAACGAAATCCAGCACAGCATCAAAAATACAGGAGGTAGAGGCAAAAAGATAGGGGGAAACCACGCCAAAGAAGCCAGGTCTAACAATATAATATAGTAAGTAAAAAATCTCTTTATTCTGTTGTTTAAGCTGTCAATGCCAGAGAATGTGGCTTCACACTTTTTTATGTTTGAAAGCTTTTTTAATATACTAAAATAAACAAGGACAAAAGGAACTGTATGCAGAATATACAAAAGCAAGAGGATTATAACATTCCCCTAATGTCAAGAATCAATACATAAGCATTTTATAAGTTTTAAAGAGAGGGGAGGGAGAGGAAAGAAAGAAAGAAGAAGAAAGAAGGAATAAGAGAGAGAAAAGAAGAACAGAAAAGAAAAAAAAAAGAAAAAGAGCAGAAGAAAAACTCAGGAAAGGAGAATATGAGAAGGAAATATGACATAGTTGTATACTATAAATATGTAACAAATTGATGAAGTATAATATACAGGAAAATAGCCTGATAGAAATATATCAATATATACCAAATAAATGTGTAGATTGTTAATGAAATTAAATAGAGAGTAAGCATAACAATAAATCTGAGTCATACACATGAAGAGAAAATAGTAGACTAATAGGACTTAAGCCAGAGTTTGTCCCAAAGAGAAACCGACCAAACACATCCAAGGTCAGACTCCCAGGAAGATTCAATCTTGGATTTGGGTCGCTCCGGATTAGGGGCAGAGAAGAACTTATAAATAACGGAAGCTTTAGGAAAAATAGAAAGTAATGTTAGAAGGGATGAGGGAGTGAAAGGAGTGACAGATGAAGGTAGCAAGTAATAACGATCAAGGATAGTTTCCATCAGGAGGGTATATTTGTGCAAGAAAGATCTCGGACAAGAGAATTGAGTTCGAAATTGAGGTGGCTTCACACTTTATACCACATTTTTGTGTTGTGTCTTTATTCAAGTTTTTATTGGCTTACGTGCCTATCTGACGAGGCACAATTGTTTATGTAGAACACAAGTTACCCACTGACGGATAAGGTTTCTCAGTTACTAACTAATAGATGCGGGGAGCCAAAATTTGAAGAGATCAAGAACCAAGAACCACTGAAATGTGCCTATATCCATGGTAATCTGGATCCAAGGCACATTCAGCTAACCAAATCATGACAAATACATGCTAATTTCAGTCTTTACAGTGTGCCTATTTCGGTGTCAGTGCATTTTAACGACAATAAACATTAATGTCTGAAACTTGTCAACGTGAATATATTTAATTTCAAGTTCCATTTAAAAATAAGTGAATATTTTAGCACTGGGTGTATATGAAGCAATAACACGAATACCTATCTATTTCGAGAAGTTGAGAAGTTTCTCACAGTATATTGATCCATTAGTTAAACCTGCTCTCACATCATTTGTCATCTGGATTTTTTGATTAATTTCTGAAGCGAGCAAATATCCACATAAGACCCTGTGAAGGTTTCCTAAAATAGGTCCATAATTACATTTGTTATTCTTCTGGCATTCTCACACAAATCAGTAATATTAAAAGCCTGAAAAACACAACTAGGACAGTAATGAAACTGCTTATGTTTTCTAAGCTTCAGCCTCAAGGTCAATGAAATGGAATTGTTTAATTAAATTCATCTAGGATTCCTTAATGGGCTCACAATATCTCCCACCCGCTAAAACACGCACAAAGCACACAGATAGTAATGAATAGCCTTCAGTATAAACAAACATTTTAAGTGATTTGTTTTGACTGCGGCAGAGTTTGGTGCAGGCTATCTATTATTAATATTCTGAGCTTCCTTCTGCAAAAACTTGACACCGTTTTTGTTGTTCCAGCTTTAATATCACTTCGTAGCCAGTAAATACTGGGCAGCTTTAGTTCAGTGAAGACTTTGCACTTTTCCTTTTCTTCTTGAGCAGTCTTTAACCAGGTAAATATGTCACTGCCTTGGTAGCAATCAAAACTGCCTGGTGGTTCATCAAGACTCTCGTTTTAGGCTGCCAGGCAGGAGCTATTACAGTGAAAGTGTACCCTGTGATGCTCTGATCATGTCTTCCTCATTCAGAGCCCAGATGAAGACAAAGGTAATGGAGGAGAGAGTGAGTGGGCAAGGTAGGGGTTACAGCTGACGGAATAGTGAAGCCACACAAGCACATATGATGTTGTAGGCAGATCCCCTGGTCCTTCGACTGCTTGCCGCTTATGGAGGTTTTCAGGGATCTATGCAGTGGAAAGCCATTCACTAACTCCACATCACACCAAAATCTCAAAAGACAGATGTGCCTATCTTGCGAAAAACACCCCCTGGTTGCATGGAAGTTTGTGAGTGGTGTTTTTTTCAGTACTACCTTTGTTCCATCTCACTTCTAAGCCAAAGTTCTCAAACGGTTATACACTTCCGGTCAATTTTAGAACTATTTTCCAAAGATTTTCCCTTCACAAACATGTGTCAGGCTCCTTTAACCTGATTTTGAAAACTGTCATTCATCCGCTCTGTATTCTCCACTTTTTTGGCTGTGGCATTTGTAAACAGAAAATAAGTATTTATTAACTATCATTACTCACTTCACTAGGAGCATTTGTATTGGTATCGTCACAGTATGAGTAATGCAGGTTTACACATATACATCATTCATGAAGTCATAAATGTCCTTCCAAATTAATTGACAGCATCTATTTATTTTTTTATTTTATAGAACATTAAGAACACTTTTAGAGCCACAAACAGGTGTTACTCTTTCAATCTCACACCTGCTTAATCCACCTACATATCAGATTTCTCTGCTAGGGTGGCGAACTCTATAGTGTAGGTAGAGAACTTTACAGCTGGGACAGAATCCTTCGCCTTTTCAAAGAAGCAGGTTATAACATAAAGGGACAAGATATAGTTAATGCATGTGGCACCGAAGTACCACCCGAAAATCCACCTTCATCATGCGACTCCTTTTACTCCAGTAATCCCTGAAATGCGTGCACATCGAGAAGAGATGGCCTCCAGTGTCTCCCAGGAAGCATTTGAGATATTTTCAGATGGGGTCCTTTAGCAGTATACTCAGAACTATGGGGAACTTACAACCCAGCACAGCAATATGGCACGGACTGAGATCTGCCCCCCTCCACCCCCTATCTCGGCACACACTGCAGTCCATTGGGAAATCACACTAGAAGAAATAGGGGGAGACGCAAATACTGGGAGGACATCCAACACAGGGCAAGACTGAAGGCAACGGGTGTGCTGCATGAAACCTCCTGCCCCACTCGAGTCACCCAAGGCTCTCCCCACATCACATACAGATCCTGGAAAAAGCACGCTGGCTATCCACGCTCAGCCGATCTTAAAATGAATATCCTTGCTTTGCTTTGAAGATTTTGTAGTGCTGTCTCACGTTTCTCACAGTTGTCTATGAGATAGTTGTGAGTATTTTAAGTTGCCAAGAAAAATGGGACTTTAAATGAAGATATATATTTTGTCCTAAAAGAATGAATATGGACACATGCACGCATGATTTTTTTCATGTTTCCTTTTTAGGTCTCGCCTGTCGATGCGCATGCGCATCGAGCAAGCGAGACTATGGGGGCTCATCGACTCTTTATCCAACTTGCAAGGAATCGTGGCGATTCCTTGCAGTGCCCGTGACTTTTAAGCTCAATGCGCATGCGCATTGAGCTTAAAAGCGCGTGCACATGGCCCCAGCCGCCTGCCTTGCCTACTCTCCCGCCCCCTCACTTCTTGATTGCACGGCCGCTAGGCCGTGCCTCCCCTACTCCTCCTCCTACTCTCCTCCCCTCCCGTCTGTTCCCGCACTCCTCCCACACCCCCCTACTCCTCCTCCTACTCTCCTCCCTTCCCGTCTGTTCCCGCACTCCTCCCACACCCCCGCTCCGCCCCCTCACTCTCTCTGCCCGCCCGCTCTCCACTCCACGGCTTTCTTTTGGGCCTCCATAGCTACTGCCTCTCCCAGCCCCCAGCCTGCCCCGGTGTTGGCTGCATAAACACCGACCGTCTGTCTGCAACTTGAATAGAAAGAATCCCGAAAATGCTATTTTTTGGCCGCTATGCAAGGTACACGGGGCCTGTTTGTTTTGGATCTCCCCGGGCATTCCTTATCTGTCATTCATTCTTCCCCGCTCGGGGATTCCCGCGCTGAAGACGTCACAAGACTTCGCACCCACGGACACGCCTGGGCTTGTCCCGGCACCAGGGCTTGAAAAACACATTGCCACGGCCTGTTTCTTTATTTTTTTATTCAGTAACTCGGACTCGGCTCTTTCTGTGTTCCAGTTCTGTAACGTGATGCGAAGAGCTGAACCGGGTCAACATTTATACAAGCACAAAACAGCACCCGCTTCCAATGTTAGAACCATATCCTATATCTGCATATGTCCCTAGTGGCTCCATGTCATGTATGACGCACTTCTCGAATTCCTGGGTTCCTGCACTTCGCACCCAGGCAATTTGAGCAACGCCATTAAAGCAATTTAAAAGGCTATTGTATGTAATGCACACGCAGACAGAGCCAATAGTTTTAGCTTTTGAAAAGTGAACAATTGTTTTATTTACCTTCGCTAAGGCAGCGTGTGCAAAAGCGATCACAAACATCCCTCACAGATCAGTTACAATACTGACAGCACTATCGACTGAGGGAAAACGTGCACCTCATAGGGATCATTTACAATACTGATAGCATCTCAAAACCCTCAGTACGAAGAGCAGACACCTCTGGTGGCAGGAGACGTACTCAAAGAACAGATACAGCACTGGTAGGGAAAGTGCAAGCTTCCTTCACACACAACTCAGTTACAGTGCTGACAACCGTGGTACACATATCCTCTCACACAAAACAGATATGGAAGGAGTGCAACGCCTCACCCTAACTCACCCTCACCCTCACTCAACCTCAACACCTCACTCACCCTCACCCTCACTCACCCTCAACCCCTCACCCTCACTCACCCTCACTCAACCTCAACCCCTCACTCACCCTCACCCTCACTCACCCTAAACCCCTCACCCTCAACCCCTCTCTCACTCTCACTCATCCTCACTCACCCTCAACACCACACCCTCACTCACCCTCAACGCCTCACCCTAACTCACCCTCACCCTCACTCACCCTCAACCCCTCACTCACCCTCACCCTCACTCACCCTCAACACCTCACAATGACTCACACTCACCCTCACACACCCTCACCCTCACACACCGTCACACACCCTCTGCGTAACAACACCTCTCACACCCTCACTCACCCTCACACACACTCACACTCACGCAACGTCACACACCCGAAGCCTCACACCCCCTCACTCACACTCACCCTCACACCCCCTAACCCGCACACCGCCTAACGCTCACACCGCCTAACGCTCACACCCCCTAACGCTCACACCCCCTAACAATCACCCCCTAACCCTCACCCCCTCACTCTCACCCCACACCCTCACACCCTCACCCCCTCACCCCCCCACCCTCACCCCCTCACCCCACCACCCTCACCCCCTCACCCCCCCCCCCTCACCCCCTCACCCTCCACCCTCACTCACCCTCAACCCCTCACCCTCACCCTCAACCCTTCACCCTCAACCTCTAACTCACCCTCACTCACCCTCACTCACCCTCAACCCCTCACTCACCCTCACCCTCACTCACCCTCAACTCCTCACTCTCACTCACCCTCACTCACCCTCACCCACCCTCACCCACACTCACCCTCACTCACCCTCACTCACCCTCAACCCCTCACCCTCACTCACCCTCAACCCCTCACCCTCACCCACCCTCAACCCCTCACCCTCACCCTCAAACCTTCACCCTCAACCCCTCACTCACCCTCACTCTCACTCACCCTCACTCAGCCTCAACTACTCCCCCTCACCCTCACTCACCCTCAACCCCTCACCCTAACTCACCCTCACTCACCCTCAACACCTCACTCACCCTCACCCTCACTCACCCTCAACACCTCACCCTCAACCTCAACCACTCACCCTCACTCACCCTCACCCACCCTCACTCACCCTCACTCACCCTCACTCTCACTCACCCTCAACCCCTCACCCTCACTCACCCACCCTCACCCTCACCCTCACTCACCCTCAACCCCTCACCCTCACACAGTGCAATAGGTCTCAGACCATTTCAGTTAGAGCTTTTAGAAATGTTTATGGCTTTTTTTATTTGTAATTCTTTAGCATTGGCTACAGGAAACAAAAATGGTAAACATTTACAAAAAAAACCCATAAACAATTCTAAAAACACTAACTCTAATGGTGCGAGACCTATTGCATTTCCAATGCTTGTTCAGGAGGCAGCTGAGGAGAAAACTAAGGCGACAACTGGACAAAGCATAACCAGGAGCAAAGAAGGTGGCAGACCGAGGGCATCAGGTGGACACAAGAGGAAGACATTCTCATGCATTCAGCAGGACATACAATATGTATAATCCCCCAGGTAGCCTGATATTAGAAATCAGCCTCAGAAAAGGATACATATTAAACACATCTACAGTATTACCTCACAGACCATTTGCACTTTATAAGGCCTGAGAGGGCAATTCCTGCATCGGATACAATTTCATTTGATACGTATGGAGAAAGAAAAACCTGTGATGCATCATACTGCCACCGAATAAAACAGATTGTGCTGCAAAACAACTCTGCGTCCTCACTGATTTTGACTAGGTGAACCTTTATATAACCCACAATGGTATACATTGTTGAGGTTGAGTTCTGATCTACTTTAGTGTGTCACTTTAAGTGCCACTGGAGCCAAGAACCCCCTGGCTGATGACCACATATCAGGGCGAAACCAGTCCTAGGTTACTTGTGTTCTGCGTCAGTGAGGACCTGGCCTAGCAGTTAAGGCTGGACTGTTCCCATGAGAAGCAGGGTCAAGGCTGATTTGCATATGACTGGATACAAGCTGAGGTGGCATGGTGAGCAAAAGAACAATGGGCTGGGATGTTACCCCAAGCGATTGCCAGTGGTTAGACAAACTGCAAGCATTCTTCCCATCACCTTTTGTGTGTTTCACGTACCTGAGGGATGATACATATTTTTATATCCTGTTAAATGCACACGAAATTGTGGGCCATATTTACAAGAAAGTGGCAGAGCGTGGGTTAGCTCCAAAACTTGCTAACGCCGCACACCGTCACTTTAGAAATGCACAGATGCGCTGTATTCACAATAATACTAAGGTACCTCTTCCTGGTGAGTTAGGATGGTGCAAAGATTCTCACATTTGACAAATACCTCCTCTCATAAAAATAGATCCTTCCAGAGGACTGGATTTGCTGAGCCAACTCCTGGCTACATATTTGAAAACATCTAGCAATACTAGCAGGTTGTCCTTTATGTTGTGGATGAAGATTGCTAAATAGGGGAGACATTTTCCTCTGTAGGAGGTTCTTCTTCCTCAGAGGATTGAGAGAAGACTGGAGATTTTCGGCATAGGGTGAAGAGAGGACCAAATGGGCGATGAGCGTTCCTTGGAGTAAGTGTGACGACAGGACAACATCCCTAACACAGGTTGCAAAAAAATTAAATGAACATAGAGGCTTTTCCTTTTTTGCTTGTGTCTATAAGACTGGAGATGTAACTGGGAGCCAACTGAGGTACCTGTAGGCTATGGGGTGGTTTCAGGAGAGCACTTGTTGACTGCTATAATTGTATTTATATTATTGGCTTCTGGCTCGTATTTGTAACCTGAAGAAGTTGCCTCGGAGGGAGACTGCCAATGGCATCCAGGGTAGCACCAACAATCTCCTCTGCCTGTTACTCCTCCTCTTGATCTGTGGTGGTCCCAGACAAGACATGTTGGAGGCAGAGAGTTTTTTCCCCCGAAGATAGCTGACTGTCGTCCGCTTGTGGATTACCATATTTTGTAATGGACATTATTATATAATACGGCTGAAGACATGCTATTGTATAATATATTATCTACTCTTGCCACAAATTATTCCTTTGAAGTGGACCCTTAGATGTCAACTGCTGATCCTGGGTCCTCAAAGAAGGTAGTGTAGGTCAACTATCTGGTGCAAGATACATTTACAATATCAAAAAGGGACTGTATGAAGAAATGCATTTGTTTAATTTTACAATAATGTTCTCAAATCAGTTAAAACATCTATTTGCATATGACGTTTCAAGTAATAGCGAGACCTTTGCCAGTGACTGCAGACGAAAACTATTTTGACCACTACACAGGCACCCTTACGTCATGGCGCAAGGGGCCTGCACTGGTGCTAGGCTATTATTAGTGCGCCAGCACGAGGAGAGAGCAGAAGTGTATCACATCTTAGTAAATATGGCACTTTTCTGCTCTCTCCCTTTCATGCAATGCAAAACAGAAAATGTCCCTTGCTGCTTTGCATTGTGTGAAGGGTAGCAAATGTGGGTTTAGTATACAAGGAGAATCATACAGTGGCCAGTATGCACCTTTTCATAGGTCTTAGAGGTTGGAAATGGGAAGAATGACCTATTACCATCCCCTGCGTAGACTTAGACCCATGTATCAAAGTGAAGATGAATTAAGAGAGTAAGGTGGAGTTAATTCTCCATTGGTAAAATAGACCCTACAGTTTGTTACTATCAACAGTATGAAATGCAGATATATAGTCAGTAAAATGTAGTAATACCTTGCCTCTTTTATCCAATTTATATTCATGCTACATCACCTCTGCTGCAAGGTTGTTCACAGGAAATTAGTGGTTCTAACTGGACTGTGTCTGGAATACAGGTAAAGTATATGTTTTTGAACCAAGAGTTGAACGAGTAGGAACTTTGTGTAGTCATTTGTCCCATTATCTAGAGATGCAATCAATCACTAATTACAATCTTTAATCGTTGGTGCAGTTGGAGTTGTTGAAAGCTCTGATGGGATACAACCAGCTATCGTAAGCTGCAGGGAAAAGTATATAACCCCATTTGTTTTCCTGCAATTTGCATCTATACTGTTTATCAACATCCAGAACATTCTATCATCACTGCATTAGCAATCTCAGAGATTTATTCACTGCTTCAACTTTTTTGCCTGTTAAATAGTCCGTCCTTGCTTCTTAGGTCATTCAAACTAAGACTAGTTGATTAAATAACTGTTTTAAAAGTAGATGACGTTTTTGTTTATGCTTTGTTGTAGGGGTACAACCGTACTTCCCTATGTGCATGATTTGGAAATCTCTATATCACCTTTATTTCTAGCACAAACTGTGGTGCAACACGACTAGTGCTCCGAGTAAGAATTCAGGGGCTTATTTACAAGCCCCTTGTACCCCGGTGCATCACTTTTTGTGAGACCCAGGCGGCGCAACCTGCTGCCCCATATTTACAAGGACCCGTAAAGCCACCCTGCGTGGCTTTCATGTCCTTGTAACTATGGCACCTTCTAACGCAACACTTTGTGTGAAAGGGGCGTGACTTGGGTGTTGCTGATGGTGGTACCACACAACACCCATGTATTTGGCCGCATTTCCAGAGTTATGAGAATTCTTAAACATGTAAATGCGTCAAAATGCATGCTACCCCAGGGGAGGGGTAGTGAAGTGCAACACGTTTTTTCATCTCTCTATGGGTGCTGCATTCTGCAGCAAACTTAGAATGAGGAAATCACCTCTTGTGATTGTTTATGTGTAGGATGGTGTCCTTTCCTGCACAAAAACAATCTCCCTGCAACACAGGCACCCTTGCACCATGGCGCAAGGCTGCCTGCATGGTGCTTGGCAGCAGATTGTGCACCAGTAGGGGGAACACACAGGGATGCATCATAGCTTTGTAAATATGAAGCATCCTTTTGCTTTGAAAGTGCCGCAGCCAAAGGGCCTGCAGGGCAGCCTGCGGCACTTTCTTGTAAATTATGCCCTTAGGAGCTTATTTACAGCCCCCTTGCGCCACCTGTGCGTCACTTTTTGTGACACACCGGCGACCAACCTGTCGCTCCATATTTACAAGAACATGTAAAGCCACCCTGCGTGGTGTTTTTGTGTCCTTATAAAAACGGCCCCTTATCACGAATCACTTTGTGTGAAGGGGGAATGACATGGGTATTGCTGTGGGGGATCCCACAGAACACCCATGTATTCGGCCGAATTTCCAGATTTTCAAGAATTCTTAAATCTGCAAATGCGATAAAATGCTAATCCACCCTAGGGGAAGCGTAGCGAGATGCAGCAAGGAGAAATGTTTTCATTTGTCCTCGTTTTTCTCTCTCTATGTGTGCTGCAGAACAAGGAAAATCACCTCTTGAGATTGTTTATGTGCAGGAAGGTGTCCCTTCCTGCACAAAAAACAATCTCCCCGCAAAGCAGGCACCCTTGCACCATGCAGCAAGAGGACCTGTGTCGCGCATGACGGTGATTGTGCGCCAGCGCAGGGGGACACACAGGGATGCGTCATATTGTTGCAAATATGACACATCCCTGTTTTTTGAAAGTGCAGCAGCGTGGCTTTCTTGTAGATAAGGCTCTCAATCTTCAATGTGACTGATGAAATAAAATACGTTAACTAGACGATTGGAAATCATATTTATCTAAAAGCGGTCATAGTGTGCCTTCAAGAGACTTACATTGAGGCAAGCAGATGGGAAGAATATGGGCTGGCCGGCTACTAATTGGTCTCTAGTACATTACAAGGGACTCATATGTGGGGGTAGCTGTTATGGCACGCAAGGGAAGTGCTTGGTTCCCAGGAGCACCCCGGAAAAAGTGGGCAGATGGGTGATTACACAATGCTGCACTGATAACAATTATTTTACTCTTTGTTTGAGTGGCTCAATACCGAATTGGTTGGGTGGCCGCTCCTTCTTATAATCTGTGGAGAATTTAATATAAACATTAATTCTGGAGGGAGCAGGGGCAAGGTAGGGGGAAGTTCGTATCAAGGTCGTAAACCTAAGTTTTTTAAGTCCCTGACACATTTATGCATGATGCATGGGCTATCTGATATCTGATCTATGAAAGAGCCATTTTTTTCAGCCCCACATCAGGTGCATGCAGGTTGGACTATTTCTTTGTATCCCACAAGTTGGCACTGCTAAGTTGAATATATAAATTTCCCAGAGTTATGTCCGACCACAATCCGATTGTGATGGAAATTGCAATACAGGCCGCCCCCCCTGCTCCCACACTGGACATTTGAAAGGGCCCTGCTGTATGATGAGAAATGTATTAAACATATGAATATTTGGATTCCCAGATTTATAGCAGAGAATAAAGGAGGTGCCCGGCTTGATGTCGTTTGGGACACCTTCAAGGCAGGAAAAAGGGGTGAGGCATTAGGATATAGCTCGGCACTCCAGAAAAAGAGGAAAGAAGTGGTGCAGGACCTATACGAATACTGCTGGATGCAGAATGTATTCTGGTTAGAGCAAATGCAGGAGGGGAGGATATTGATAAGGCCCAATCGAGAGTAGCAGTGGTGAGGGATGCCTGCTACGGAGCTCCACGCTTCCGAGCAGCTGGCCGTGACCCGTGACCCAACATTAACCTGGACAGACCATAGCTATGTCCCGTTCGAATTCCCAGTGACATTCAACTCTCGGACCAATAAAGCTAACAAAGTCCTAGGGCCTCCCCTGGTAGTACCCTGCTGGAAAAATCTGATTGGGTAGTCAGACTTCCTGACAAGAGCAGCAAGATCTAGACCGACTCCGACAGAAGCTCCCGACAAAGACAGTCAGTCCTTCAGGGAATGGATCAACACACTTACCAAGGGCCAGGAGTCATCCCCTCCCTGCCTGAGGACCAGGAGAAAACAGAGACCCACCGCCCCCTGGTTCTCCCCCACCTTAAAAGAGGAACAAAGGAAGGTCAGGGCGCTCGAACGGTGGTGGCGCCTCAACTACACAGATTTTGACCAAAACATTTATAAAATCGCCCGTCGCCACTATCATGGTTTAATTAAAACAGCTAAAAGGGAATACTATACAGAAGCCATAAATAAAAGCAATAACAAACAAAAAGAAATCTTCAACATTGTAAACTCCTTCACTAACCCTAAAACCATGCAGAATGACATCCCCCCCTCTCAGACCCTCTGCAACACCATCGCAGACTTCTTTGAGGGTAAAATCTTAACGCTGACCAAAGACTTCCCTCAACCTCAAAACCATGAGGAGAGCCCGGCAAACAATACCAGCTTAAAATCACATTCCCTGACCTCTTTCCAACCTGTCCAAGAATCCCAGATAGAAATCCTCAAAATCAAATCAGGCTCCCCTTTCGACCCCTGCCCCCGTTGGTTCTTCACACACTAATAGAGATTGCCAACCCTTTCGTTAACAGTATCATAAACTCCTCACTCAACCAAGGTCTGGTCCCCGAAGAATGGAAACTCGCAGCAGTAAAACCCTTGCAAAAGAAATCACTACCGGACCCTACTACTCTCACAAATCTTCGTCCCATTTCCCTACTCCCGGCTTTCAGTAAACTTACGGAAAAGGCAGTCAATAAACAACTTACCGCTTTTTTGGAAGCCAATAACATCTGGCATCCCAACCAAGCAGGTTTCAGATCCCAACACTCAACAGAATCAGCCCTAATCTTCACCTCGGAAACCCTCCGCGCAGCACTAGATCAGAGAAAGAAAGTAGTCCTGGTTCTGTTAGACCTGTCTGCGGCGTTTGACACGGTGTGCCATACCATTCTGATAGACCGTCTAGCCGCGGCAGGAATTGCCGGAACTGTGCTGAGCTGGATAAAAAGCTTCCTAGAGAATAGGAGACAAGTGGTGGTCCTAGGACAGTACAGGTCAGAAGAAAAGTTAGTAGGATCTGGAGTTCCCCAGGGCTCATGTCTGAGCCCTGCGCTCTTCAATGTATATATGGCCCCACTGATCGCCCTCATCTCATCCTTTGGGATAGATACCATCGGATACGCAGATGATACACAGCTCATTCTGGTTATGGAAGATGACTCCTGTGAAGCCGAAACAAAGCTCCAAAACTGTCTCACTGCCACGTTCAAATGGATGAACCTAAACCATCTCAAGTGCAATACTGGGAAAACTGAGATCCTACCCTTCGGTAAAGGAAATACCTTCAACCCAACATCTTGGTGGCCAGGAGACGCTATTGCCCTCCCAAGTACTGCCTCCTCAGTCCGTAACCTCGGGATCAAATTCGACCCCTCCCTGAGCTTCAAACAGCAGGCTACGGCCATAGCAGGGACCTGCTTTGGAATTATAAAAGGGCTCAGGAAATTTTTCGACCTGATTCCCATCTCTGCAAGGAAAACGGTTGCAGTAGCCCTCATAACCTCCCGCATCGACTACTGCAATAGTCTATACGCTGGGACCAACAGAGAAGTATGCCACAAATTACAAATGGTGCAACATGCTGCAGCCAGATTAGTGTTAGGATGGAAAAGGAGAACCTCGGCCACAGCAGAAATGAACATCCTACATTGGCTTTCACTTTCAGGGCCTTCAACGGAAAGGTACCCAACTACATACTAAGAATATTCAAACACTACACCCCCACACGATGTCTCAGATCTCAAGGGGCCAATCTTCTCACCATCCCCAATTTCAGACTCAAAACTAAAGGAGGAAAATCCCTGGCAGTACTAGGCTCCAAAGCCTGGAAAACTCTCCCCTATCATCTCCGTCAATTCCCCACAGAATCAATCTTCAGAAAAACCCTCAAAACTTGGATCTTCACCCTTTCCGAAGAACAATGTAAAAACCTTGTCTAGACTTTTCCCCCTGCTCCACTACACTTACCAGACGTCTGAATTTCTGACTCTCTTTCTACAGCGCAAAGACGCTCCCTGGAGTGCAACCTGCGCTTTACAAAAACCCCATTACATTACATTATTTCCAAGAGGCTTAATCTTACTAAAGAAGGTGCCAAAGCACAGGGAAGGAGAGCTGTGGCTGCTGTTTAAGGGTTACAATGGGCAAACCGCAGAAGGAGGGGGAAGAGCCCTTAAAGTCGAATAAAACAGAATTGGCCCCCCGCCAGCAAACAAAGACTCGCCTCGCTCTTGCCAGGAAAGCTGCTCAAAAAGCAGCTAAAGACAGAGACAGAATTAAAGAGAAAAATAAAGAGGAGAATTCTCTTCCAGAATCCTCGGATGACGATGGTCACCTTTCGTCCTCTTCTTTGAATGTCCTAGAGTCAAAGAAAACAGCTGCAGACAAAGCAAACATTTTAAATGTATCTCTATCCCCTAAGCCAGAAACTCCGATAGCTATTTCCCCCTCCACAGATAAACAGACAGCAACTCCGGATCAAGAGGGGAGGAATAAGAATGGATCTGGCGGCATTGGAAGCAAGGAGAGGAAGGATTTTCCTCTTTTTGCTAAGAGAACCACCCCAAAATTGGTTCCCCATCAAGTCCCGCTGGTTCCTACTTCCTCGGAGGTGCCTGCTACTTCCCTATTGATTAAGGACATAGGTCAAACTGATTCATCCATGACGCAGTCCCAAGATCAGAGACCAGAGTCCCTATTCGTATCTCCAGTGCAATCCTTCCAAACTGTGTCAAATGATCTGGCAGATGGGGGAACACCTGGTCAAATCTCCTTTCAAAAGCTGAATGTGCAAGAGGGTGCACTGGTGACAGCTGAAGAGGATGTCCAGCTGTGTATTAATAGGAGCCCAAGGGATATGAATGTTGACCCCGTCGCAGATGAAATTAATCTCTCAGGGACAGAAGTTAGATATCAATTGGATATCCGCGAGATGTTGAATCTAATTCTGGATGAAATCCGAGAGATAAAACATAACCAACAAGTAGAGATAGCCGCTCTTCACTCAAGAATGGATAAATTCGAGGAATCTATGCTGGCATTTCCCAGTAGATTGCAGGAGGCGGAGACTAGGATTTCCGTCCTTGAAGACAAGGTAAACTTGGTTGTGGGTGAAGCTAGGGAGGCAGCTAAGAAGAAGGTCTCGCTTGAGCATAAACTTAAAGAGCTTGAAATTCACTCGAGAAGATCGAATCTCAGAATAGTAGGGGTTCCGGAGGGAACAGAAGGCTCTGATACTATCCAATGGGTCACCTCTTTTATTCAATATGCAGTTCTACCTGAGTTTGAGGGTGATTTGACTATTACAAGGGCTCATCGGGTTCCAGCACAGCGTTTTGCAAATTCACCATTTCCTAGAACGATACTCTTGAACTTTGCTGACTTTAGGATCAAGGAGAAGATTTTGTCCAAAGCTTATCAACAACGACAATTCTCTGTTTCAGAAACAACAAAATGTAGGATTTTCCCAGATATGACTGCGGCGGCCGCCAAAAGGCGCAAGGAGTTTGTTAAAATCTTGCATTTATTCAAAGCCAATGGCGCTTAAGCATCGATTACACAGCAATCAAAGTTGAAGGTCCTGGTAAAAGGGAAGTTTTATATGTTCACTGATATCGAAGATGCTCAATTCCTCCTTAAAGAGATTTCTTCAGGGGCTAATGTTTGAGAATGTTAAAGGGAAGCAATGTTTTCTCTTACACCTTTGTCCGATTGAGCAGAAATATTTGGTGAGAATGGGGCGGCCCAGGGTCAACGGGTTACAACAGGGTGTAGCAAGAGGACACCCAGAGTAGAAAGAAGAGGGAGGAATGTGGAAAGCGTGGATGGGGAGGAGGGTTCCACATTCCTGGGTGGGTTCAGGGTGGGGGGGTAAACGCAGTCAAAAGGAACATGTGCAGTAGGATTAGTAATTTGAAATCTGCTAATGGTTGGTACGGAATCTGGATGAGATTTTATATGCTTCTAGATGAAATATAATTCATGTGACATGCTGTCCATTAATGCGAATGGACTGCTGAATAAGCAGAAGTATGGAGCTTTCTTGAAATGGGTAATAACTTTTAATCCTCAGGTGGTCTTTTTCCAGGAGACGCATTTAAAGTCAAATGCCCCACAGTTGTTTTTGCCGAGATATTTCTCTCATGTGTTCTTCTCTTCAGCAGGGATTGCCCAGAGGGGAGTAGCTAGTTATTTTGCAAGGATTCTACCTTGGGAAATCCTACAGGTTCAAAGAGACTCTAGAGGAAGGTGGCTATGGGTTGCAGCGAAGCTGCTTGGGAAAATATTTAACTTTGTGAATTATTATGGCCCCATCCTCGATGATATCTCAGGCTTGATGGAGACTAGTGAGGTTTTCAGGGGCACTCCAGGGCAGATCATACTAGGAGGAGACTTCAATTATATTCAGGATTTGAAGAGGGATACTTCTAATAAGAAGAAAAAGCAACTAAAACCTAAGACAAAACGTGTGTTCGAAGTACTTTTGGCAGAATACCAATTACGGGATCCCTGGCGCTGTATGAATGTAGATAAGGAGGCCTTTACATGCTATTCTAATCGGTTTCAATCGGCATCCAGAATAGATTTTGTTTGTTATCTAGATCACTTCAGATCTCAAGAACTTTGATAGGATGTAATCCGTTTTCTGATCATGGGAGGGTCGAAGTTGAGCTAGTACTAGGAGGAATGGAAGGGGAGCGTCCCAGGTGGCAGCTGGATCACACCCTTCTCCAAAACAAGGATTGGGTTTCTCGATTTAAAGAGTGGGTGACAGAATTTTTCTCAGTGAATAAAGATACCACTGAGCCCTTTTCGGTATGGGGTGCATTCAAAGCAGCAGCCCGTGGTCAGATCATTGCGTTGTCCAGTGCTAAGGCAAATGATCGAAAGTTAAACATTTTTGATCTTCATGCTGCTGCCGAGAAGGAATATGCCCTAAAGCTTCATCAGCAGCCGAATCAATGGGAGCAGGCTAAAGCACTGCTAAGGGATTTTTTCACTCTGGAGGAAATAAATAGTTCAAAAGCCTTTCAGCAAAGGGTCTACGAAGATAGTCAACTGGTGGGAAAGCTTCTGGCTAATTCTACGAGAAAGAAGCAGGAGTCATCCTTCTTTTTGAAAATTCGAGATCCTCAAGGTGGTGCTGAGGAAACACAGAGCGAAAAAATGTCAAAGATATTCCTGGATCATTATGAGAGAATCTACTCCACGGAATATCAGGTTGAGGAAGCAATGATTCAGGAATATTTTGATAATATAGAAATTCCCAAAATCTCTGAAACTCGAAGTAATCAAATTGGATGTGAAATAAGTTCTATTGAAATCCATGATAGCATAAAGGCAACATCGGGAGCAAAGGCTTCTGGACAGGGTGGGTTCCCTATCGAATTTTAAAAGGTCTTCATTAAAGAACTCGAAGCACCTCTGAAAAAACTATTTAATCATATTAGATTAGGTGGAAAGGTTCCTGCTGAATTCAAAGAATCCACAATTATAAGTTTTGTCAAAAAGGATAAAAACCCAGAGGATGTGAATTCTTATAGGCCGATCTGCTTACTGAATTCGGATTATAAAATACTTATCAAAATTTGGGCGCAAAGATTTGCATTTGCAGCTCAGGAGGTAATACATCAAGACCAGACGGGGTTCATTGCGGGTCGGTATATGGCAGCCAATACTGAATTTTTGATACAGGCATTAGACTATTTTAATATTAATTCGATTTCTGCATGTATATTAATGATCGATGCAGAAAAGGCATTTGATTTGGTTAATTGGTCAGCGCTTTTTTTTCTCTGGGTCATTTTGGATTCCCTGCTCCAATTATTCAAATGCTACATAATATTTATGAGGGTGCTTCGGCCCAGGTAATTATTAATGCTAAGCAGGCTGGGAAGATTAAAATAAATCGTGGAACAAGGCAGGGTTGCCTATTGCCCCCCTTGCTTTTCACTTTTTTTATTGAACCCTTAGTAACAAGAATAAGGGACAACGTTGCTATTTTGCCCCCCCATCATCGGTATGTCTAAGTTAAAATTGTTTGCCGATGATATTATCCTCTATTTGGCTCCTGAAAAAGAAAACATCGAGCGCCTCATGGGGGAGCTCAAGGACTATGAGAAGATAGGGGGGTATAAGATTAATGGAAAAAAACTAAAGTTCTTGCGTTGAACACCAGTCTAGATTTTCTTCCGATTTATCTACAGCCTCAAGCAGTAAAAAGGGATCCAATTAGGTACCTGGGTATCTTTGTGACCGGAGACTATGATAAACTCTATGCCTTGAATTATATTAAAATGAAGAACAAAATAAGGGATCTGTTAGATCAATGGTGTCTACTTCCTTTGTCATTGATTGGCAGGGTGTCACTGGTAAAGATGTCAGTATTGCCACTGCTTATATTTTTGTTCAGCAATATCCCAATCAAAGTCAATGTAGGTTTTTTAAAGAACTTGAAACTATGTTGAGAGGATTCATTTGGAACAAGAAGGCCTCAAGAGTCAAGTTTCTGGTGGTTCAACTATCTGTTGTTCAAGGTGGCCTGGCTCTTCCCCATGTTAAGACATATTATGAAGTAGCCTTTTTTGACATTGTGGCAGGATTACTAAGGACTAGACAGACAAGAGTTAATTTCTTTCTTGAAATAATGGTACAGGAAGCAAATTCCTATCTTTCTAAAAACTGCAAAGCTCCCCATGAACTCAAGATATAAGACACTGAAAGGGTATATATCAAGATTGCTGCTCCTTTTTAAAAAACATGGCTCTGATGGTTCTAATTATTTGAGCTTGATGGAATGTGCCAAAATGGGTCTTAAGATAAGCTCAAATCACCTAAAGAACTGGGAACTTTCCGGGTTTTGTGAACTAAGACATTTGTCTGTACAAAATAGGGTAATCAGCTGGCATGAGGTTTTAGCTAGAACGAACAATCCCAGGCGGCCCACGTTCTTTGAATATTTGCAGATGGTCTATTTTATTAGAAAGGAGATAGGTGGTTTGCTTAATTCTCCCACTGCCTTGATAACAGCCTTGTATGGAGATAAAAATAAAGGCATAGGATATTGGTATAAAATGCTCTACTTTTCCAGATCAGCCCCAGTAGTAGATAGACATTTAGAGAAAATATGCCTCTCGACACTTAAGGATTGGGAGGTACTGTGCCACCTGGGAAATAAATCACTTTGGGCGGCTAACTACAAGAGAATGCCCTTTCTATCACGTTGGCTGGCTTACTATACACCGGAGGCCATGGAGAGAATGTACCCTGTAGTTGAGAATAGGTGTTTTAGATGCAAAGCTATGGGCCAGGGAGGATGGTGTCATATTTTCTTTTCCTGCCCGAAATTGGAATCTTTTTGGAAGGGGATATTTGCAAATATTGAGCTGGCAACTGGGAAAGTATTTTTGCCAGTAGCTGAGGTGGCCTTGTTTGGTATATGCAAAAAGAGGAGCAGGTTTAACAAAACTGAAGAAGTATTTATTTTTATATCTTGTGTAGTTGCTCGGTCTCTGATACTTCAAAATTGGAAATCCAGGGAGAATCCATCACAGCTAAAATGGTTTAATAAAATGAGGAGAACATGTAATTTTGAAAGAGCTTATGCAGGTAGGGTGGGAGCCATCGCAAGATTTGAAAGGAATTGGAAACATTTTGAGAGAATCTGGAATTATTGAAGGAAAGTTGATGGGGAAGGAGAAAATAAAGAGTGAGGAAGGGGGGGAGGGAAGGGGGGAGAGAAGGAGGAGGATAGTAGTGATTGGTTAAGGAAAATCCCCTTTTTATACAGCCAGCACATTAATGAAAGTATTAGGGATTTTATTCAGAATATTTGCACTTTATTGTATTATTGCAGATTTGTACTAGCTGTTTTTGCACTATTTCGCACTAGCACTTTAAAATTTGAACTTTATTGGATTATATTACATATTGCAGTTTTGCACTTTGCAGTGGTATTGTTTACCTAAAAATGCTGTTTTTGCACAACGGCTGTCGAAAGTTTTTATATTGGAACCGGCTGTGCTTCTTCCTCTTTTTTTTTTTTTTTTATCTTCTCCTGCTACTCTTTTTTTGTCTCTTGTTAATTGTCTAAAAAAATTGTTTAATTGTTAAAAATTTGATGGGAATGATGTCTTTGTTTTTTTTTTCTGTACCAATGATTTCCTATTGCTATGTTCAATAAAAAATGTATAAGAAAAAAAAAAGAGAGTAGCAGTGGTGAAATCTGCAATAATCGATATCTCATTAAAGAAAACCCCAGGGAAATATTCGTCTTGGTGAAGTAAGTTTTATGAGTGCAATAGAAAGGGTGAGACATCCACTTGTGGTGTGCACAAGGCAGCAGACAACTCAAGGGGAGATCAGGGAAATGAGGGGCCCAATTTATGGCCCAATTTCATGCCCCACAGCTATACGCTCATCATTCCAGAGGTATTACCAGCAGCTGTACACTGAGGATGTTCACTATGGGAGAAGAGAAATAGATGGCTATTTGGTGGGTCTACCTGGCGAGAGGTTATCTTCGGAGGAGAGGGAGTTGCTGGAGGAACCAATTGTGGGAGAAGAGGTCACTATGGCAATTCAGTCGCTTCCGACAGGGAAGCCGGTTGGAACTGACTATTCTACTAGGTGTTTTACCCCTGCCTTCAAACAATTATGAGAGAGATCTTCGTGGAGGCCACACTTGTGGTCTGCTAATATATTTGTGTTCCCCAAGAAGGGCAAACCAGCCAACAAGCTTGGATCTTGAATAGCAATGTCAAGATCTACGCTAAAATTTTAGCTACAAGACTGGCGTGGGTAATTAAAAAACGTGTATCACCTGTGCAGCATGGTTATGTCCCTGGGCACAGCACAATATATCACATTTGACGGGCAATTACCCTATTTATTGCTCCAAAGATTGCTAGAGACCCTATGACTTTAATCCTGCTCGATGCAAAGAAAGCATTTGATAGGGTCTCCTGGCCTTTTTATGGACAATAATGGACTACATAGGCTTGGGCAGGTGCTTTATTAAAGCTATCCAGACGCTATATTGTAATCCAGTAGTTAGGATATTGGTAATGGGTGGTATGTCTGATTAAGTAGCGGTCGGACGTGGTACAAGACTGGGGTGCCCCTGTTCTCCCTTACAGTTCGCTTTATACATTGATCCCCTAATCAGGAAGATCGAAGGGAATAGTATCATTCCATCTGTACACAGCAAGGGGAGGTAGACAAAGATGTTAACATATGCTGACGATCTAGCAATTACTACTCCCGATCCAGTGGGCACCATAATAGAAATTGACAAAGTAGCCGTAAAGTTTGGGTGGATCTCGGGGTATTTGCTAAATCAAAATAAGCCACAGATTGTTTCCAATAGCTCGGTGCATATAAACGACAATCAGGCAGTCCTGCAAGGGGTTTATCTCTGGGTGGAAATAATGGTGACGTTTTGAAAATAGCCTATACATAATTCAGAAAACCAAGGCAGATTTTGCCAGAATGAACAACTTAAAGCTCATGTTGATATGAAGATGCAATGTGGTTAAGATGTTATTCTTGCCTAAAATTGTGTATTTTTAGGGGTATCCCTTTGGAGATAGAAGGATGCTGGTTTAGGATTCTAAATCAGTTGGTCTCCAGATTGTTGTGGGCTTACTCGCGCCCCAGGAGAGCACTTACATTTCTGACTCTACTGAGTGAACGGGGAGGATGGTCTGTTCCCAATTTTCAGTTATACTACTGGGCATCAATACTCCAGCAAATGGCAGTTTTATTAAGAGGGGAGGGGGAAACAGGTGCATACGGGACGGCTGCTCCGTCGAATATATGAATTACTATTGGGAACTGAAGCTAGGGGTTGTCTTTTGCGCCATATAGAGTCTGGCTATTTTAAAAGGGTCAGGTTCAAAACCCTGATCTGTGCGTTCAGGTTATGGACAGTCGTCCGCAAAAAAATTGGGCTAGGCCGTGTCAATGCTTATATCCGTATGCCCAATAATGGTATGCTTCCATATATTTTTAAGGATGGATATATGAAACATTGGGAAGAGCTGTGTCGGAGGAATCTTGTGGATCTCATAGATGGTGGGGGGATCCTTTCCTTTGATCCTTTGAAGCAATCAAGGATAGGTTTGGTATAGAGAACAGGCAATTCTTCAAGTACCTACAAATACGGGACTTCCTGGGGAAAAGGTGGTGGGGATGTGGCTTTGAAAGGGATGGTGCTGATTGATCAGCTTCTTAAAGCTGAGCTATCATTGGGCACCGTATATAGGTTACTGAATGAGGAAATGATTGACGAACTAGCTAAGCATATGGATAGGTGGCAAGGTCTTTTGCAGGTAGGGACAGGGGATTGTGGAGATTCTTTGTACTTAGCTCAGACTTCTTTTTATAGCAGCCACTCTAAAGATGCAATGTTTTAAAACTTGGTTTAACGTATACATCACCCCTGCTAAGATAGCAAAGTGGGCCGGCTATGTCGGCTCGCATTGCCCTGGTTGTGTCTGCTATGCAATCAGTATCATCCATATGTTTACCTCTTGTACCAGCCTTGATATTCTCAAAAGGGATATTGGCAGTATGCTTGAGACACAGGCTTCGAATAGCAATTGCCCCCCAGTTAATGGTGCTAGGGGTGGGCGACGCAGAAGTTCCATGGCATAATCAGGTATTTCTATTCATCGCCATGACAGTATTAAGACTTTGTCTGGCGACTTGCTGGCTGGATCCAGTTCCACCAACCAGCCAAAAATGGTTGGCCAGACTTTTGGCAGTATATCGACTAGAATCAGCAATATATGATGGGAGACGGCAACAAGCAAGAAAGAGATGGTCAGAAATCTGGGCACCCCTGAGAATATAGATCAAGGAGATAGAAGAAGGAAGCCATGATGGGGGTGGTGGAGTTTAGATAGCACTATGGAGCAATGATGGGTACGGGCTATATGAGGGTGCGATCTGGTGCCAGCAAGGCATCACGACCAGGGGTATTTAACTCGGGGCTAATTTGAGATCAGTAAATGTATTGGGGTGATTTGAATATGAATTGTTAGATTAATTTTATGTAGGGACAGATCTTTTTATTGTTCTTTTACAGATTTACGCTTTCTCCTTAATGATGAAATTATTTTTTCTGTTGGATGGGATTGGATCAGGTGTGGTCGGGGTGGGAGAAGATGGGGATGTATTGTAAATTGTAAACTGTGATATCAAGAAAGTAAAAAAGAAAAAGGAAATCCTATTTATCATTCGCTTTATCACATCACAAACCCCTTTTTAGGTCGAGTCAGTGCGCATGTGCTGCGAAACTTATTGTAGAGGGGTAGATGAATAGAAGCGCCGCCCATAATTGCCATTGGCTTGTGTCATTGTGTGTCCTAAATGCTGACTTCTGATGGTCGATAGGCTTGTTAGTCCCTCCTTAGCACCGCTTCCTCTTCATTTATCACCTCACACGGCGACTGGCCCCTTTACTTCAGTTGTTACATGTACTTGTTATTTAGACTGTGAGCACTATTTTCTTTAATGAGGTTCTCCTACTGCAGGCACAACATGCCTTGGTGCCTTCTTTACTCCCCCCTCCCTCACATTGTCGTGCCTTCTCCTCCCTGCCCTCCCTACTGTTGTCCGTGCCTTCTCCCCCCACCCTCCCTCCCGTTGTCCTTGCCTCCTCCCCACCCACCCTCCTGTTGTACATGCCTTCTCGCCCCTCTGCCCTCCTGTTGTCATGCCTTCTCCCTCTCCCTGCCCACCCTCCTTACCGTTGTCCATGCCTTCTCCTCCACCCTCCCTCCCGTTGTCGTGATGCCTACTATTTGCAATGCAATAGGTCTTGTGTAAATGAAAGTCCTGTTGCATTGCAAATACTTGTTTTAATTTGCAATTGTAAAAGCCAATCCAATGCTTCAATGTAAATGTACAGGAATTTATATAGCGCAAATCACCAAGCGGTTTCTAAGCGCTTGCTTAGGGAACCCGTCCTGGTATTCCCCTGTGAGATATTCCCCTGTGAGATAACCCCGGCAGGGTATCTGCAAGGTGAAAGCCAGGCATCCCGCCGCAAGGGGCAGTTGTGGAGATTAAGCAAGCTATTGCCCAGAGTCGCAGAGTGTGAACCCGTGAATCGAGTAGGCACCGGAGCGAGAATTGTCAAGTCCATGGACATTTTTAGGACTCAAGACCCCGCCGAGCCGGGAATTGAACCCTGGTCCCAGGCTGACCTCTGCTTCCAGGTCTGCCTCCTCTAACCAGTGAGCCACACTTCTCCATGCTTCAATGCATTTCAGAGCTTTTAAAGTGGTCCTTTTTCAGAAATTCATCTCCACAATAAAGTTGTACCTGCAGAAAATGAAAACCAAGCATGTTTTAAATCCAATTATCAGAGTAAAATCTTCACAACTTCCAGCATAATGTCATAAGTTGTTCTGCGAACCATCAACAAAGTAATTCAACGATATGTTCTGCAATTATATAAACAGAATTATTCTGAGAAGAAATACATAATGCTATTCCTGCATTCCCGTGTTGTGAAAGCCAGCTTTCTTCTTCCACATATCGAGAAATAATAATTAATAAAAATATTTGATATTATTGTTTCTGATGTGAAACATTTGTCGGCAGAGCTCCCATAAGCCAAAATGCACTTTCAAATAACTTTCTAAGCAGAGTGATCCTTGGGCAGTAAGGAAGATCTTTAGAAGCAGAAGCTAAGGGAGTGGTGTGGTGTGGCTCACTGGTTAGAGGCGGCAGACCCGGGAGCAGAGGACGGCCCGGGACCAGGGTTCAATTCCTGACGCGGCAGGGTCGTGGACCAGGGTCAGCAGGCTCAATAATTCTCACCTCCATGCCTACTCTAACCAGGGATCGGCAACTCTGGGCATTAGCTTGCCTCATCTCCACAACGGCCCCTTCATACGCCGGGGATGCCTGGTTTCAACTTGGAGATATCCAGTAGGGACCATCTCACAGGGAAAGCCAGGACGGGGACCCCAGCGGTCTATTCGCGCCAGGATACTCCAGTAGTAATTCAGTGCGGTATAAAACAGCAAATAACATAACATAATAACAAATAACAAGGAGCCTTGCATAGGCTAGGATGGAGACTCAATGCTCCTGTTGCAACAAGAGGGACTGATGAGGAGGGATTAAAGACTCTGCATCATCGTGTGAGCATGAGGGGCTGCTTACTGATTCCAGGCCAACAAAGTGTGGGTCTGGTAGCTTTTTAGACAGTGGCACATAATAAGTTCACATTTATTTGCATTTTGGCATGTGGTCTAGTGTAAATAAAGTGCAAAGGAAAGCTGCAATGCAATAGGTCTTGCATTTACACAAGGTTAAGCTATTGGCATTATTAATGACAATGCCTATTATTTTTGTTTTTTAAAATGTAAATAAAAGACATTTTCATTTACAATGCCAATACCTTAAACTTGCGTAAATACAAGACCTATTGAGTTACAAATACTTGTTTACGTTTAAAACTGAACATGGCGCCACTTCAAGAACACTGCGCTCGGTTTCTTTTTTTTAAACTTTAACACTGAGTGCAGAGTCCTTGAAGCGGCATCGTGCTCAGTGTTAATGTTTTTTTTTAAATTAAGAAACCAAGCCGCTGTCCTTGATGCGGTGCCGCTCTCAGTTTTACAGTATGAAAAAAAAAATGGAGCGCGGTGTCCCTGAAGTGGGCACCTCGCTCACTATAAAAGTTTAAAAAAAATAAAAATCAAACCGAGCGCGATGTCCCACAAGTCCACGCTGCGATCAGTATTAAATGAAAAAAAAAATTAAACAGACTGAGCACGGTGTCCCTAAAGCGGGCGCCACGCTCAGGTTCCAAATTAAAAAAAAATAGCAGCTGCCATTTTCCCCATAAGTACCCATAAACAAAATAGTACTCACCCCCTAGAGAAAGCCGACCGTGTACGGTCCAGTGGTCATGGGCGGTCACAAAGGACAAGGAGTGACTAACAAGCCTCATTATCAATTGGAAGCCAGCATTTACCAAGGACAATGACACCAGCCAAAGAAAAATATGGGAGGAGAGTAGGCAGGGTTTACACAGCATACTCAACTACTGCATGCCTTGCAGAGTGTGCACTGCATGTGCGCTGCCACTAGGCTGGACCTAAAATCAAAAGTGACTGAATGGACAAGTGTCCCTAGCACAGGACAACCAAGCTCTTTAACCGGAACTTGATCTTTAGCCAGCAGACACTTTTCAGTACAGGCGTGGAAAATGGAATACCTGTTTTCCTTGAGTAGTAGGTATATTTTTCATGAGATCTAAGTGCTTCATTTACAAGCCCATTGCGCCGCAAGTGCGTCACTTTTCAGCTGCACTGGCAGAGCAATAGGCTTGCCCATATTTACAAAGCTACATAAAGTCATGCTGTGTGACTTTTCATGGCTTGTAAATATGGTTCCCTTTTGCGCATTACTTTGTGTCAAAGGGGCATTCCATGGGTGTTGCTGTAGGTGTTCCAATGCAATATCCATGGAACCTGACACATTCCCAGATTTACAATGTTTTGTATAGCTGGGAATGCATCAGAATCACGTAGGAATTGCACAATGAGGAGAAATACTTTTATTTCCCCTTGTTTTTCCTCTTTCTGTGTGTACTACATTCTACAGCACAGATTGTAAGAGGAAAATACAATCAATTATGTTTTTTTGAAGGAAGGTGTGCCTTCGTGCACAAAAACAATCATCCCCGCAATGCGGGCACCCTTACAAACTGATGGAAGGGTGTCTGCGTTGGCGCACAGCTGCTGTTTGTGCGCTGGCACAGGGCAGAAGGGCAGGAATGTGCAGTACCGTGTAGATATGGCGTATTCCTGCCCTTATATCTTGACGCACGGTAGCACAGCAGGAAGGCTTGCTGCGCTGCTGTGTGTCAAAATATAGTAAATGAGGCCCTAAATGTTTTACACATGCTACACTAGGGTGGACATCTGTGGAAAAATCCGGGCTTTAATAATGCTTTTTATGGCAAGGTCCTCAGTTTCAGCAAATGTTCACAAGTATCCATAACATTCCACAGCTTATTTTTAAGTTGTATATTGAAAGGTGCTAGCACAGTGCATGCAGAAGTGGCAGACTTAACGTAGATTAGAGGTTCCACCAAAAATTCTGCTAACACCATGACTTGCTTTAAAGTAATCAACAAAGGCAGTGCAGGTATAAAGAAAACATAAAATTACACAAGCTTCAGCCTGTCTAATTAATGGAAATTATTCACGAATATGATCATATAGTAAAAAATATGCACAAACCTACTTTTTAGCTTTCATCTCATGTCACTTTTCATTCTGGTAGTTATAGTCCTGTTTTATCACAGGGAATACCACTAGTAATTGCTGAATTGAGAATGCTATGGATGATAAGGATATCTCACCTCAAGCATGAGTGCACATGTGTTAGAAGATTTTCCAGGGCTACTGTGCAGACCAGGACTACCAAGCAAAAACTGGGCTGTTTAAGGCTACTTGCTTCTGGTTTCTTGGATTTCTCCTACCATGGCTAGGGGTGGGCGGTGAACTATGGTGGAATTTTGCCTACTCCACACTCAATTCATAAAAACTATGCAAAGTGGCACAGAGCGGAGTTTTCCATGTCAGGCGGCTTGCCTACTTTAAATTGGTGAGCGCCAGAGAGGAAAATCATATGCTATGCCACCTCCTGAAGAGATTTCTTAATGTGGCTGTTAGCGCTCACGTTGAAAAACCTCTCGCTCGCGTTGAGGAAGCTACTGCTCAAGTAGAACACCTACTCAAGTAGCAAAAAGAAGCAACACCCTCTTCCACTGCGTGTCGTGTCATTTGTGATGATTTTACTGCACGGGACAAAACTCCTAGCACTAAAAATTAGTGCGAGCTGCGTGACTTACTGCAAAGTGTGCCAGAGTTTATTTGGTGCTTTGTGGATTTTGCATAGCAGAACTCTGTTACCTCCTCTTAAGTCTAACTATGAAAAGAGGGCCAAGTATACCCTTTTCACAGTTGAATCACAGGGTAGTGAGGGTGAGCCATCAGTGGTTCCTCAGGGAGGTATTGTGGAGGGCATGAGCTCAGAACGCACACAACAGAAACACTAATGTATCATTCAGTCCTGTGCTTATCTTTAGTTAAAATTAAAAAATTAATATTGCAATTAAACAAAATACAACACACTTCAAGGATGGTTCAGTAACAGGGTTACACTCTCACATGCATGTTATAGTGACAGGCTTTAGCCTCTATGGTATACTCTCCTCTCTCTTGGAAGTTCCCAACGCCTTTATAATTACATGTAAATATTATTTTAAAAAATAATTACTTTACAGTTACAACAAAACACTAAATTGTGTTTGCCAAATATTGTTAAAAAAACTAACATATACTACTCACCAAACAAACGAAATTCAACTTAAAACTTGCATCCAAAAGGATCTTGAACTCAGGGCCATGCAAAAACATGTATCAGCTAGTATTGCAAATCTTTTGAACATTCAAAATATTTATTAAAATAACAGATTTGATCTCGGTGAACAATTTATTTTGTTCAAGGGTGAATGGTATTGTCAAAGCCAGGGAACGGGGGTGGGGTCCAGGTTTGTCCCTTCTTATGCTAACCACTTCATGGGGTGGCTTCAGAGTGGACATGCTTCAGTCTCTTCTGCTAGTGAATGGTTGGAATTCATTTATTTCTGGGGACATTTTATTGATGATGCTTTTGCTATGAGGACAGGTACTAGAACCTAACTGTATGAGTATTTTGGCTATTTACATGACAATGCATATAATGTACAACTTACTACGTGTTGTGGTAATAGTATGATTACATTTTTGAATGTAAAATTATATGCAAAGGACAGTAAAATTCACAGCAAAGTTTAGGAAACTTACAGCCACAAATAATATTCTTCGAGCTGACAGCTCTCATCCTAAATCCGTCATTAAAGGAATTCCATTTGGAGAAATTATTAGATTGCATCAAAATTGTAATGAGGTACAGCATTTTGAGAAAGGTATCCATGAACTGAGAAAAAGGTTGACATTGCATGGTTGTAGTGACACTCTGCTAGACCATGCAGAAAGCAGAATTCAAACTGTTAACAGGAACACCACCCTCATACAAAAACCTAAGGGAGCCAATAGCAATAGATTAGCCTTGGTGACTACTTACCTTCTGAGCATAATACTGTATTCAAGGAAGTATTGAGCACTACTTACAGGAGTACCTGGATTGAATAATGTCAATTGAAAAAGCAAATATAATTAAATATAGGAGGGGATGTATTATTAGAGATATAATCCGTAGAAACTATCTACCTCCAGTTAGTTTGAATAAACAAAATTAACTGCATACCTGACCCGGCAAAGGGAGTTTCTGTTTGTTCCAAATGTAATGTGTCTCAATTTGGGAGAAAGAAAATGACAAGTTTCAAGTATAACTCAGACACATTTTATTACAATGATCAAATCATTATTTGCAGGACTACTTTTGTGGTGTATGTGGCTACCTGTAACTGTTGAATGGATTACATTGGCAATATTAGAAGGGCCTTGAATATTCAAATTCAGGAACATCATAGGGCTATTAAGAATAGGTATATACATTCCTCTCTTGCGCAAAACATTACGGTCTCTCAGCCACATACATGTCATTTTAAATTTCATGGGTTGCGAAGAACTAACCCTAGTCTACAGGAGTGATTTGGAGCTTGCTCTTCTCCAGATGGAGGTAAAATTGATAAGCAGGTTGAGGATCCTGGAAAAGGCGTTGAACATAGTAAGTGAACATTTTTCATTAGAAGGTAGGGAGGAGGAATTAGTGTCTAGTCTGTTCCCCAGGGTAGTATTATTTATCATAAGTGGACTAAGACACTTGTAACTGCGTTACACACAGTCTAGTAGATAACCCTCATAAACGCTATGTATTGAGGTGATGCGGTTTATCTTGATTCTCCGCCCCACGTAGACGTTATGGCATTTATCATTGGGTCATCTATTGTGCTGTATGCCTACCTCAAGCCTGAGGTCAACTCTGAGTAGCGCAGTAGTGTCCAGAGAAAAGGTGAAGCCACATAGGAGGGCTAGTATTAAGAAACACACCTACACCCAAAATTCACTTTATTCTAGAGCGGATGTGGTCTGTCGTTAAAAATAACATATGGGTATACAGTTGGATCAAGTTACTGGGTCCTTGTATATCACTTAAAGACAAACTGTCAACATGTTTCTGCTCCCCTTGGCCCAGCCGGGTCTATGGAGCATTCGTCAGGACAAATACACAATTAAAATTGTACTCACACTTTTTTTGTGTGATATAGCAGTGGTTCAAATTGTACTCACTGTTGTTTGATTCTGGAGGTTCTATTAAACCTTATTTTTATGTGGTTGCGTGTCCTCGGGGGACGGACTTTTGAGTCCGTCCGGGGGCAGCGCCAGCACCAGACGCAGAATACGCCTTTCACTGCAGCCTGGGACTCAAAAGTCCGTCCCCCGAGGACATGCAACCACATAAAAATAAGGTTTAATAGAACCTCCAGAATCAAACAACAGTGAGTACAATTTGAACCACTGCTATATCACACAAAAAAAGTCTGAGTACAATTTTAATTGTGTATTTGTCCTGACGAATGCTCCATAGACCCGGCTGGGCCAAGGGGAGCAGAAACATGTTGACAGTTTGTCTTTAAGTGATATACAAGAACCCAGTAACTTGATCCAACTGTATACCCATATGTTATTTTTAACGACAGACCACATCCGCTCTGGAATAAAGTGAATTTTGGGTGTAGGTGTGTTTCTTAATACTAACCCTCCTATGTGGCTTCACCTTTTCTCTGGACACTACTGCGCTACTCCAGAGTTGACCTCAGGCTTGAGGTAGGCATACAGCACAATAGATGACCCAATGATAAATGCCATAACGTCTATGTGCGGGGGAGAATCAAGATAAACCGCATCACCTCAATACATAGCGTTTATGAGGGTTATCTACTAGACTGTGTGTAACACAGTTACAAGTGTCTTAGTCCACTTATGATAAATCATAGTAAGTGAACTACATTACTTTCTATAATCAATGTTATAACATATCACAGCAGGCAATTTAATCTTGAACTTGTTGGATTGGATTGGATAGGATTAATTTTTTGTATAGCGCGATATCTACCCGCAGGCGTCCTAGCGCCTAACAAAAGACAGGTGTGTGAGGCCGGGTTGAGTTATCTGCTGAAGAGAAAGGTTTTTAATTTTTTACGGAAATGCAGAATGTTGGGTTCTGATCGGATAGAGATTGGCAGGGAGTTCCAGAGCTTTGCCGCTTTTACTGAAAACATTCTACCTCCACTCCTTTCTCTTTTGATCCTGGGATTGATGACTTGAAAGGTATGGGCCGACCTAAGCTGTCTGTTGGGGTGGTAGGGGGTGATCAAGGTGTGATTCAGGATTGCTCCATTCCTCCAGTAGGCACAGTGGGCAATACACATGCTTTTAAAATTGATTCTTTCCCTCACTGGCAGCCAGTGAAGGTCTTTTAGTTCAGATCTCACAGATTGGCGGCGGGGAATGCGCAAGAGAGTACGAGCAGCGCAATTTTGGATCACCTGGAGTTTTTTCAGGGTTGATTCGGGGGCTCCTAGATAGAGAGCATTCCCAAAGTCCAGCCGGGAGAGGATTAGGCCCTGGACCATGATCTGTCTGGCCTTGAATGGGAGGAGCGGCAGGATTTTCCGGATGAGTCTTATGAAGCCCATGCAGGTGGCAGATAATTTGGTTGCCTGGTAGCTGAGTGTCAGTGTATTGTCTAACCAAATTCCTTGGCTCTTGATGGTGTTCTTGGCTGGGGGTGCCGGGCCTAGTGCTGGTGGCCACAAGGAGTCAATGGATTTCTGTGGGGAGTTACCCAGTACCATTAGCTCTGTCTTGTCTCCGTTCAGCTTCAGGTAGGACTGGCTCATCCAGGTACATACTGCTTCCATACAACCTCTTAGATCACTTGGATGAGAGGAGGGATGATTCAGGGTTACCACCAGCTGCGTGTCATCCGCGTAGGACACGATTTGAACGCCGAAAGGGCGAACTATTTCAGTGAGGGGGCGCATGTATATGTTAAACAGTGTGGGGCTCAGGGACGAACCCTGGGGAACCGCACAACTGAGTGGTTTACTGGGCGAGGTGATATTGCCCTCACAGACTCGGAATGAGCGCTCTGGTAGGAATGATTGTAACCAGGCCGCTGCTTTAGAGGTTATTCCTAGCTCTGAGATTCTGTGTAGCAAGATATCATGATTCACGGTGTCGAAGGCGGCACTGAGGTCCAATAAGATGATGGCCGCAGTGCCGCCCTGATCCACAATCGTTCTAGCTCCTTCCATTACAGCTAGTAGCGCGGTTTCTGTTCCGTGCATGGGACGGAACCCAGTCTGTGATGTGTCCAGTAAGTTATTCACTTCCAGGAATTCTGTGAAAGAGTGGTTTACGTGTGTTTCCGCAATTTTGCTTTTCCATGGCAACAGGGAGATCGGGCGGTAGTTCCCTGGGTTCTTCTGATCTGGGTTGGCTTTTTTCAGGAGAGCCCTGACTGTTGCCTGTTTCCACTTTGGAGGTACGCAACCTGAAGGTAAAGAGTTGTTAATCAGATTTAGGATGGTAGGCAGAATGATGGGAGTAATTGTTCTGAGGGACTGAGCTGGGGCTGGGTCGCTGGGAGATCCAGATTTTACCTGAAGTATTATGGTTTCCAGGCTGGTAGGCTCCAGTGGTGGGAAGGTTTCCAGGGTGGTAGGGGGAGGTGGCCTGGTGTCTTTCTGCCCTGTTTGGAAGTGAGGGGATTGGGGGAAGGAATAGTAGATTGTGGCTATTTTGTTGTGGAAGTAGTCGGCCTGTTCATTGCAGCGAGTCTGAGCATTCAGGGGGTCTGGTAAATTGTCGGGAAGTTTGAGCAGGGTTTTTGCGATATGGTATATCTCCCTGGGTTTAGATGTTGCTTCATTTATTTTATTTTTGAAAAAGATGGCTTGGGCGTTTTTTATGTCGTTTTTATAGAGTTTTTATGGCAGCCGATATTCATCTTTGCTAGCTTGTGAATAGTCAATGCGCCATTTTCTTTCTAATTTTTTGCATTCTTTCTTAAGATTACATAGGTCCTGTGAGTACCATGGTGCATTTCTTGGTCTCTGTTTAAGTTTTCTGTCTTTGATTGGGATAATGCAATCTAAAGAAGTGGTGATCCATTTATTGAAGTTGTCATTACTGACAGCCGGGTCGGAGTTGTTTTCTGGGACAGAGGCTTCCAAGGTGGCTGCCCACAGGTTGGGATTAAGTTGTGACCATTTGCGGTCTCTCCTGGGAGCAGGGAGAGGTGTGGGGCGTAAGCCTGACGGCGCCCAGGTAAATGGGATCAAAAAGTGGTCCGTCCATGGGAGAGGGATGGGTGGGCTAACTGTGAGATGGATACAGTTGCTAAAGATTGGGTCCAGTAGGTGACCTTTATAGTGGGTGGGCTGCAGCACTCGCTTGGAGAGTTCTAGTGCCTCCAGATTGTGGCGTAGTTCGGCAGCTGCCGAGTCCGGGGGGTCATCCAAGTGAACATTAAGGTCACCTAATAGGGTGTAATTCGGTAAGTGTTGAGAGTACTTTGTACATATGATGTATTTTATTGTGAGGACTAGTTCCATGAGGAAGTATACAGCTGGTTATGCAATGCTGTTTTTTATTGGCAAAATTACTTATGGATTTGGAACTAATCATATCCGGGTGTTATGCCAAGCTCCAAGATGATAAACACTGTTGCATTGGATCTACAGGTCATAGAACCATTCATATGGGAGTGGATTCCATAGAGCGTGGATAGATGATGCCTTTTTCTGTATAGTAGGATAGGCTGGTGCAATTTAAAATGTGCATCTTTAGAAGTGTTATCTCTAATTCAAAGAGGTTTGTAGGTACTGGAGTTTTCTAGGTAGATGGATTCTCTTTCAAGGTGACAGTTGGTATGAGAAGTATGCTTAGGTGATCTGCTGTAAATATCATGGTGCCTACCCAAGAGGGGTATTGATGAATGACTTTTGATGATAATGAATTGATTTGGATATGACATGTTTGAGGTCTCAGTGGGGAGGTTATTTGAGGCTGATTCATTATTCTGTGTGTGCTAAACAGCAAAAGATGGCGGACACAGGTATCTACATAGGAGTTGTAGTCTATGACAATTGATCAATGGAATATGTGGGGATTTTTGTGAGCAGACTGTGAATGGTCTGTGTGAGACCTGGCCTTTCTTGGCGTGATTATCCCTGAATTGTTGCCTCTACCTCCTCTATTTTTGGTGCTATGATAGATTTTGTGTTGCCAACTTAGATGCTTTGGACACTTTGCCACTGCTAAACAGCGTCAAAGTGCAAGTGCTCCCTGTATAAAGTGTAATGGTAATTTGTTGTCCATGATTGTTATGTTTGCCTTACTAAGTAAAGTCCCTAGTAAAGTGCACTATGTGTGCCAGGGCTGGTAATGCAACTGCTACTAGTTGGCCTGCAGCACTATTTGTACCACCCACACAAGTAGCCTTAGAAAGGGAACTCAGGCCTGCCATTGCAGGGCCTGCGGGCAGTTTGTTAAACTGCCATGTTGTTCTGACGTGCACTCACATGCCAGACCTTACCCTTCCCTTTCAATGCACATCAGACGCCCCTGTGGTAAGTCTAGGGTACCCCCTTGGGCAGAGTGCAGTGCATGTGAAAGGTAGGACATGTACTAAGGTGTGTGCCATGTCCTGACAATGAAATAATCTCCATTTCATTTTTCACTGTTGAAAGGCCATCTTGCCCATAGGACAGAATGAGGAGGCTGTGTAATATGTTTTCGAGCCTATCTTCCTCAAAGCTTAAGAAGGAAAGGTGACGTTTAGTATGCCTCAACTAACAGTTTAATACCACATCTTTTTATGAAGGTTGTTTTTGCACTGTGTGTTTAGAAGCCATTTTTTTTAGAAGTGGTTGAGTTTTTGTGCTCTAACATTTCTGTGTGTCCCTGCCTGGCTGTTGATTGACTGTCTAGATTTGAAAGCGATAGGATCTGGGGAATGTCTTGACCCAGGGGAGGAGGTGAGACAGCAACAGGGTGACCTGCATCTGGAGTGTAGGGGAGGAGAAGCCCCTAGAGGTGAAGAGGCCTGGGTTGCTGCTATAAAACAATTGTCCCATCACCTGCTGAGTGATTGAGAATCCAGACCCCCACTAATCAAATGAAGAAAGGTGTCACTGGCAGGGGTGCACCCAGATCTGGGTTCAACAGGGGTCAGTGCCCTCTGAAATACGAAGACTTCAAAGCCATTGAGGGGTATAACTTTGAGAGGTGAAGCCCCTGAACTTTGAAAAATGGCTTGATCAAGTGTGAACAAGACTGGAGCTACTTCTTGGTCAAGAGGACCTTTGCCAAGGAACAAACAACTGAAGAGACTGAAGGATAGGACTGACCCTTCCTGTTTGTTCTGGGACTGGCTTGTGGTTTGCTGTTTTAACCAAGGAAAGGCTAAAGGGACTTTGCTGTGTGCTGTGTCCCCCTGCCTGAAAGGACTTTGCTGTGTGATGTGTCCTGAAGTAACTTATCCTCAAGGGCCTGAGGTGAGCTGGCTCCCTGTTTCGGAAACACAGGAACACAAAAGTTTCCATGACAATATCAGCGTTGTGTGTGCATGCTTGTTGCAGCCTGAGACCCTCGTAAGGCGTGCCCTGTGATCGTGGGCACCTGGAGTCCAAGCAAGGATCAGCGATGCAGTGTGCGTGTGCTTTGTGCAGCCTGAACCCCTTTGTGAAGATTTTCCAGTGATCATGTGCACCAGAATCCAAGTGAGTCTCATCCACGCTGTGTGCGGTGTGCACCGTGAGACGTTCGTGAGGATTTGCCTTGTGATTGTGTGCAACGGAATCCAAGTGAGTCTCAGACGCTGTGTGCGTGTGCGTTGTGCACCGTGGGACCTTCATAAGGATTTGCCTTGTTATCGTGTGCACCAGAATCCAAGTGAGTCTCACCGACGCTGTGGGCGGGTAAGCTATGCACCGCGAGACCTTCATGAGGATTTGCTTTATTATCGTGTGCACCTGAGTTAAAGTGAGTCTCAGCGATGCTGTGTGTGTGATCTTCGTGCAGCCTGAGACCTGTGTGTGGAGTGCCCAGTTATCATGCTCCCGAAGCTTAAGGAGACCTCAGCAACGCTGTATGCGTGTGCTTTGTGGCAGCCTGAGATCTTCGCAACTGTAGTAGCTCGGACCGGCAATCCTGGAGGAGCTGAGTTGCCGGCCTGAGCCGCAATTGCCAAATCGCAATGCTGCATTAGAGGCCCAGCCACAGGACAAGAACAGGAGAGTGAGTTCGCGCCCCCCAGGTAACGTGTGTCGTCTCCTGGGGCAAGGCGCGGGCTTGGAGGGAGACGCTCTCAGACTTTCTCTTGTGTCGGCAGGGCGAGCCTCTGCTTCGGCTTGTATCGCGGCACGGAGTGGCAGTACAGGGGCAAGAGTGGACGGCTCCAGTTTTGGATTACAGTGTATCGTGTTGGTGTCAACTGTTGATGGGCTGACTGCAAGTCAGAAGGAGAGGCGGAGAGACCACCTAGTGTATTATGCATTATTCCATTTCTACAGAACAGAGTACCTGACTGTCGTATTATACATTGCATCATTTCTGCATAATGGAGTACCTGATTAAAGTACTACACATTGCATTATTCCTGCATAATGAACTACCTGATTAGTGTATGATGCATGGCATTTTATCTGCATAACGAACTACCTGATTGTCATATGACTCATTGCATTGTTTCTGCATAACAAACTACCTGATTAGCGTTTTGTGCATTGCATTGTTCCTGCATAACGAATTACCTGATTAGAGCATTACGCATTGCCTTATTTCTGCATAATGTCATACCTGGTGGTTGTGTTACGCATTGCATTATTTTACCTTGCAAAGTGCCTGATTGTTGTGTTACTCATTGCATTCCTTTCATTGCTAAGTGTCCGATTGCTGCATTACACCTTACAGTATTTTTTATATTGCAAAAGTGCCTGATTCTAGCATTACGAAGTGTATGAAATTATATTAGGAGTACAGGAGAATGTTTAGAAATGCTCATTAATACCGCCAAAACTTACAAGGGCTGGCTGGTCTAACAACCGGCCAGGAGAAATAGTACACAACCTCATATGTTGGATTTATATTGTGTGATCTTATTGTATATCTTTTTATATAAAGTTTATACTCGTTTTTATAAAACTTGTGTGGAGTCTATTTGTGGTGTCACATTTGCCTTGAAGATAAGCCTGGCTGCTCATACCAAGCTACTGAGGGGGTGAGCGGGGCTATCTAAGAAGGTGACCTTCCTTTCCCTGACGTTGCAACGCGGGTCCCTACTTGGCCAAAGGTACCTAACTCAGCCAACCAGGGATCCCCGGTCCAACATTTGGTGGTCAGTGGTGTGGGATTTCAATGTGTATTTGCAAATTCACTCACAGTGATTGGTGTACATCATAAATAGCACAGACAACAAGGCAACCACATATTGTGTTCTTGATTTGTTTCTTCAATTTGGTTTTATTTTTGAGCATCCTTTAAGCCACATATCCTTTCTCAGAGGAGTCAAGAAGCCAGTGAGGCTGCAGAATTAGAGTTCTACATTGAGGCATTGCTTACCTACAAAGTTGATCAGTTGAAGTAATTCTGCAGAGCTTTGGGATGTCCCATGTAAAGTAGCGCCAAGAAGGAGGAGCTGCAATTTCCCTTGAGGGCCTGGTGGGAAGCCAAAGAGACTCAGGAGGCGGGTGATGAGGTGGATGAGGATGACCCAGGGAATGGATTTGGTCCACAGGATTTGCCAGTGAATGGACCAGCTTCAGGGACTGGTAGTAGCCATTCAGGGAGGGGGTTTTCACCAGAGGAGTTGGAGGAAAGCCAAAGGGTCAGAGAGCATGAGTTGGAGGTTTTAAAACTTAAAACTTAAAACTCAGGCGGAGGAGAAGAAGCTGCTCATTGAAAGTGAAATGGAAGCAGAGGAGAGCAGGAATGCTCTCACCTTGGAAGAGAAGAAGAATCTCTTAGCTCATGAGTTAAGCATGAGGGAACTGGACATTTAGGTTAAAAATGCAGAGTCCAGTTTAAATGGTGGCAGCACACAACCAGTGCCAGTATTGAAGGTGTAAATTCCCAAAGAGTTAGTGTGAGATTACCAGAGGGATGATGATATTTATGCGTGGTTCACGGTATATGAGATCGCACTGAAGATGAATGAGGTGCCTGAGAAGCATTGGGGGGCGGGCCTATGGAAACACTTTGAGGCTTCTGGGAGGGATGTCTTACCCCCTTTAGAGAGGGCAGAACCCTGACCTACGCCAATATGAAGGAGGCTGTATGCCTCAGGTACGGGCTCACTCCTGAACAGTACCGGCAGAAATTCAGGAACTTCAAGAAACAGGAATCCAGTACTTGGTTGAGTGTGTGAATGCGTACACGCGTGCACGGGGCCGTTGGATGAAGAGCAGCAAGGAAACTGATTTTAAGAGCTTATGCGATTTAATTAGTTGGGAGCACTTGAGTAGTCTGTGTGTTCCAGAGCTGCACCAGCATCTTTTGAACAGTAAGCTGAACCCAGTAAGCTTGCTGAAGAGGCAGACTGCTGGACCAGTACCCGGGTCCACAAGGGGATTGGAGGTACCACTGCCAAAGGTGTACAGGGTCTCTCGTAGAAGGTGGGGGAGGACAATTGTAACCACAAGGGGTTCTCTAAAGGGCCCCAAAGTAGTTCCCAGGTGAAAGGGTCCCAGTCCCCAAAGATAAGAAGGTCTGGCTCCATAAGGGCAAGCAGGACAACCAAGGTCGTCCTACTTATTACTTCTGTAAAGAAGTGGGTCATATTTCCCCTAGATGCCCCAAGAAGTCATCTGCACCCACTGGTGCTCCAATACCAGGATTAGTGAGTGTAGCGTTGGGGGAGGAGTAGAGTCCTTGGAATGAGGAGGAGCAAGCAGTTATGACCTGGTCTCACTGGGAGATCGAGAGATGGTCCAGAAAATCTCTCTGCCTGAGAATACTAAAAAATACAGGCAGTGGGTGACCATCAATGGAAAGAGGGTGGAGGCTCTGAGGCACACCGGAGGTAGTTTGACCTCTGTCAGGTGTCAGTGGGTGTCAGTGTGCTTCACCCTGTAGTTGCAGCAGACAACTCAGTGCGCTTTTGCATGGTGGCGCTGGTTCGCTTTGAGTGAGGGAGTCTCAGGTTCTTTGAAGGTCATTGTAAGTCTGTCCATGCCTATACACTGTCTTCTGGGAAATGACCTGGAGAGTTCCCCCTAGAAGGAGGTGGAGCACAAAGCGCATCTGGAGATGTTGGGTCTGCCTTAGTGGACTTGTGTTAACATGCAGTCTATGGCAGCCAGTAAATTTATTCAAGAGGACTTAGTGCCTGAAATAGTGGTCCAGGTGCCTGCTGTAAAGAGGAGAGGCAGGGGGCACGGGAAACCGGCCCCCACAGTTCCCACGGGCCAGGAGGAGGCATCCTTTGAGGGGGATGCCTTGGCACCTATGGGATAACAAGTGGGTGGACTGAGGGACCTTCCTGAACTGACTGAATGGCAGCAGAAAGCCAGGCCCTCCATGGAGGAATTCTGTGAGGAGCAGAAGCAGTGCCCTTCTCTTGTGGGTTTGCGGACATAGGCAGCAAACCAGCCAGCAGGTGATCAGTCTGGGTCACACTTGATTTACTGGGAGAATGATCTCCTGTACAGTGAACCTAAGGTTGCCGAGCCTGGGTCAGCCCATTCACTGGTAGTGCCCTAGTGCTTCAGAACCTTCCTACTGGGGTTGGCTCATGCTGTACCTTTAGCAGGACATTTGGGGCAGGACAAGACCTTTGAGAGGCTTGTCACTCACTTTTACTGGCCTCAAATATGCAAGAGTTCTGACAATCATTGCAGGACCTGTCAGACTTGCCAGGCAAGTGGAAAGAATGGAAGGAAGCGCAAGGCTCCCCTCCAACCTTTCCCGGTGGTCAGCACCTCCTTTGAGAGGGTGGGCATTTACATTGTGAATGCTGCTGGATCTCAAGACTGCCATGGGCAACAGGTTCATCCTGGTCTTGGTGGACCATGCCACCTGATAGCCAGAAGCCATCCATCTCTGGATGGTGACAGCCCCCGTGGTGGGCCGTGCACTGATGGGGATATTCTCCCGCGCTGGGTTCCCTAGAGAGGTGGTATCCGACAGGGGTACTAATTTCATATCTAGGTATATGAAATCTTTGTGGAAGGAGTGCGGTGTAACCTACAAGTTCACCACGCCGTACCACACCCAGAGTAATGGTCTGGTTGAGAGATTTAACCAGTCCCTGAAGGGCCTGATTATGGGTCTTGAGGAACCCTTGAGGCGTAAGTGGGATGTCCTCTTTCCATGTTTGCTGTTTCCTCAAAGGGAGGTGCCACAGAAGTCTTTAGGGTTCAGTCCATTTGAGCTCCTGTATGGGCCCCATGTAAGAGGACCCTTGAGTTTGGTGAAGGAGGGCTGGGAGAAGGCTCCCAGTAAACCCCCCCAGGATGTATATAGTTACATGCTGGCCTTCAGGAACCAAACTAGGCATTTCAGGCAACTCGCTCAGGCGAATCAGGAAGTCAGCCAGGAAGAGATGAAACTGTGGTACGACCAAAATGCCACTCTGGTCGAGTTTCAACCTGGTGAGAAAGTGTGGGTGATGGTGCCAGTGGAGCCTTGCGTGCTCCAGGACAAGTGGACTGAGCCTTATGAGGTGGTGGAGCACAGGAGTGAAGTGACCTACCTGGTCGACTTCCGGTCTCCTAGGAACTCTTTGAGGGTCCTCCATGTGAACCGCCTCAAAGCACAGTTTGAGAGGTCAGAGGTGACCATGCTCTTGCTACAGATGACAGGTGGAAGAGGAGAGTGAACCTCTTCCTGACCTTCTGTCAGCCAAGGAGAAGGATGGGTCAGTGGATGGGGTGAACCTCTCGCCTACCCTGACCCTGGAACAGCAGAGGGACTGTTGCCAGGTATTGGGTCAGTTTGTTTCTCCCTGTTCTCCCTGACCCCAGGAGTCACCCATTGGTGCATCCATGATGTGGACACTGGACACAGTCTACCTGCAAAACAAACATTTTACAGAGTAGCTGGTAAGGTCAGGGCCAGCATCAAGGAGGAGGTTTCCAAGATGCTGGCGCTAGGGGTTATTGAGCCATCAAGCAGCGCCTGGGCTAGCTCAGTGGTCCTGGTGCCAAAAGCTGCTGCACCTGGTCCCACCCCAGAACTCCGGTTCTGTGTGGATTACCGTGGGCTCAATGCCATCGCTAAGACTGACGGGCACCCCATCCCCAGAGTTGATGAGCTCGTGGATCATCTGGGAGCTGCCTGGTACCTCAGTACATTTGACTTGGCATCTGGGTACTGGCATATTGCCCTGGACGAGGGGGCCAAGGAGAGGTCAGCGTTCTCAATGCCAAAGGGGCACTACCAGTTCAGGGTTATGCCTTTTGGGTTGAAGAACACCCCTGCCACCTTCTAGAGACTGGTTAACCAGGTTTTGAGTGGGCTGGAGGAATTCAGTGCCGCCTACCTAGACGGCATTGCGGTGTTCAGCTCAAGTTGGGTGGAACATTTGCAACACCTCTGTGAAGTGCTGAAAGCCTTGCAGAGTGTGGTGTCTTGTTATTGTTTGGAATGACGCGCGTGTATGCACGTGCGTCATCCACAAACAATATGCGTGTCTGGTTGTTATTTGAATGTGTGAGTGAGTGAAATTTGTCATTAAATCAGATCATAAACCCTTGGTGCACATATTGTCACCGGGTGGGGGACGTACACTCTCTTCTAGATTGGCAAGACTTTCTTCTAGATTACAAAATTTCCAGTATTCTTTGGAATACATTCCTGGGAAGTCTAATGTTCATGCTGATTGCATGTCAAGACTTCCATTGGCGTGCAAGGAATCTGATTTGGTTGATAAAGATGAGTGTGAAGTTGCACATGTTTTCAGTGATGTCAATTTAGTATTTGGAGAGAATTCAGTAGTACAGGAAGAGACATGGGATGAAGAAATGAACAAAGATTTGGAACTTAAAGTAGTGAAAGAGTATATATTGAAGGGTTGGCCGGAAGGAGAAAATTTTACCGGAGGTTTAATGAGTTATCATAAAATTAAAGATGAACTGGCCATAGAAAATGGCATTTTATTAAGAGGTGATAAATTAATTCCACCTTTTGGCCTCAGGAAGAAGTTTCTTGATTTGGCTCATGAAGGGCATTTTGGTATATCAATCACTAGAAGGCGTTTGAAAAACAATTTTTGGTGGCCTGGTATTGATTATTTTGTAGAACAACAAGTAAAATTATGTGAATTATGTGCTAAGAGTGATAAAACAGCTAAGGCTTTGCCCAGTGTACCACAACCTGTTGAGTTACCTGCATCACCTTGGAATAAACTTGGCATTGATATTATTGGACCATTTAGTGTGTTGCCACAACAATATTCCTTTGGCATAGTGCTGATAGATTACTTTTCAAAATGGCCAGAAATAAAGATGGTCAAGGAGGTTACCAGTGATGTCATTATACAATTTTTGGATGATGTTTTTTGTAGAGAGGGTATTCCTCAAGAGGTAGTAACGGACAATGGTCCACAGTTTGTTAGTAAGCAAATGGAAAGTTATTTTAGTAGGTGTGGTATTTCTCATAGAAGAATAGCGGTATTCCATCCAGAGGCCAACGGCCAGATAGAGAGATTCAATAGAGTAGTCAAGGAAGCTATTCAATTAGCTGTCAAAGGTGGTCTATGCTGGAATAGGGCGTTACAATCCATGTTATTGTCCTCCAGAACTGCTCCTAATCTTGTTACCTTATTATCTCCTTTTGAGTTGCTGAGAGGGCGGAAACCCATTACCAATCTTGTTCCTTGGTGGTTAAAGAACAAGGAAAGTGGTTGAATTGATTTTGCTGAGGTTGATTTTGGGGAGATTCGCAAGAAAGTTGATGCTTATAAAGAGAAAATGAAGAATGATTTGTCAAAAAAAGAGACAAGAAGTTGTGTTCCTATTAAAGTGGGAGATTTTGTGAGATTAAAAAAAGGGAGTTATGTACATAAGGGATTAGCAAAGTGGTCTGATCCAATTGAAGTAGTTGAAGTATTTAAGAATTCTGTAAGAGTACTGGATGGAAGTGTTTGGCATTTTAGTAGAGTTTCAAAGTTTATTAATACCAAGCACTTTTCTGAAGATGATTCATCTAATGTGTTTTTGGATGTAGATGATTCTTCCAATGTGTTTTTGGATGTCAATACAAATAGTTCAGGATTGTCTGAATCAGCTGTTGTTTCAAGCAGTTGTGATTCTAATGCACAAGAATTGTTGAGAAGTTCAAGAAGTCGCAGGGCTCCTGTTTGGTTCAGAGACTTCATCCTTACTTTAAAAAAAAGAAAAGGAGGGAGGTGTGTGGTGTCTTGTTATTTTTGGAATGACACGCGTGTATGCATGCGCGTCATCCACAAACAATATGCGTGTCTGGTTGTTATTTGAATATGTGAGTGTCGCGTGTTGTGTTTCGCGTGCTGTATGTATGGAGATCTTGTGTCTCGTGTGCGTGTTGTGGTTTGAATGGAAGTCGTATGTATTTAGCGAGTAGTCTGACAGTTTACTGGCATTCAAGATCGTACTTTTTATGAGCTTACATGTGGAATAAAGCTTTCTTACTTCTTCGACGGATTCTGCTCTTTTCTTCCTGGAATATGATTAATACTATTTTGTAACACAGAGGGCAGGCCTGGCTATCAAGGTGAGTAAGTGCCAGATAGGGCAGGGTCCGGTGTTGTAATTAGGACACCCGGTAGGGAGCGGCTGGGTGGCGCCCCTACAAGCAATGTTCGATACCATTCTGGATTGGGAATCCCCCAAGACTCAGACAGGAGTGAGGGCCTCTCTAGGACTCACTGGGTATTACTGATGGTTCGTGAAGGGTATGGCACCATTTTTGCCCCTTGACAGAACTGATATCAAAGAAACAGCCCAAGAAGGTGATCTGGACTGATGCCTGTCAGACCGCTTTTGATGCCCCGAAAACTGCTGTGTGCGCAGCGCCCGTGCTCAAGGTTCCTGATTTCTTCAAGGAATTTGTAGTGCAGACAGATGATTCAGAGCATGGTATGGGAGCGGTACTCTCCCAATTGAATGACAAGCGCTTGGACCAACCAATAGCTTTTATTAGCCGGAGGCTACTTCCCAGGGAACAGAGGTGGAGTGCAATTGAAAGGGAAGCTTTTGCTGTGGTCTGGGCACTGAAGAAGCTGAGGCCTTACTTGTTTGGGTGTCACTTCCTGGTTCAGACAGACCACAGGCCCCTCAGATGGTTGATGCAGATGAGGGGTGAGAACCCAAAACTGTTGAGGTGGTCCATGAGAGTCTCAGAGGTGCTGTGTGTGCGTGCTTGTTGCAGCCTGAGACCCTCGTAAGGCATGCGCTGTGATCGTGGGCACCTGGCGTCCAAGCAAAGATCAGCGACGCGGTGTGCAGGTGCTTTGTGTAGCCTGAACCCCTTTGTGAAGATTGTACAGTGATCGTGTGCCACGGAATCCCACTGAGTCTCATTGACGCTGTGTGTGTTGTGCACCGTGAGACCTTTGTAAGGATGTGCCCTGTTATCATGTGCATCGGAATCCAAGTGAGTCTCATAGACACGGTGTGCGGGTGCGTTGTGCACCGTGAGAACTTTGTGAGGATTTGCCTTGTTATTGTGTGCACCGGAGTTAAAGTGAGTCGCAGCGACGCTGTGCGTGTGATTTTCATGCAGCCTGGGACCTGTGTGTGGAGTGCCCAGTGATCATGCACCCAAAGCTTAAGGAAGACTGAGAGACGCTGTGTGTGTGTGCTTTGTGGCAGCCTGAGATCTTCGCAACTGAAGCAGCCCGGACCGGCAGTCCCAGAGGTGCTGAGTTGGCGGCCCAAGCCACTGTTGCCAATTCACAAAGCTGCATTGGAGGCCCAGCCGCTGGACGAGTAGGGGAGAGTGAGTTTGCATCCCAGGTAACGTGTGTCGACTCCTGGGGCACAGGCTCGGAGGGAGAAGCTCTTGGTCTCTCTCTCATGTCGGCAGCGCAAACCTCTGCTTAGGCTCGTATCGTGGCCCGTATTGCTGAGGGAGTGGCAGTACAAGGGCCGGAGTGCGGAGCTGCACTTTCGGACTACATCGTACCGTGTTGGGGGCAACTGTTGAGAGGCTGACGGCAAGTCAGAAGGAGAGGCAGAGAGACCACCTAAGGCCCGGTGAGTGGGGCCTGAGTGTACTACGAATTTTCCATTTCTGCAGAACGCAGTGCCTGACTGTCGTATTACACATTGCATCCTTTCTGCATTACGGAGTACCTGATTAGAGTATTACACATTGCATTATTCGTGCATAACAAACTACCTGATTAGTGTATGACGCATGGCATTTTATTTGCAGAACGAACTACGTGATTGTTGTATGACACATTGCATTGTTTCTGCTTAAAGAAATACCTGATTAGTGTATTGCGCATTGCATTGTTCATGCATAACGAATTACCTGATTAGTGTATTACGCATTGCCTTATTTCTGCATAATGCCATACCTGGTGGTTGTATTATGCATTGCATTATTTTATCTTGAAAAGTGCCCGATTGTCATATTACGCATTGCATTCTTTTCATTGCAGAGTGTCTGATTGCTGTGTTACACCTTATAGTATTTTTATATTGCACAAGTGCCTGATTCTAGCATTACGAAGTGTATGACATGATATTAGGAGTACAGGAGAATGTTTATAAATGCTCAATAATACCACTAGAACTTACAAGGGCTGGCTGGCCTAACAACCGGCCACGAGAAATAGTACACAACCTCATATGTTGGATTTCTCTTGTGTGGTCTTATCGTATATATTTTTATATAAAGCTTATACTTGTTTTTATAAAACTTGTGTGGAGTCTATTTATGGTGTCATCATTGGGTTGTTGTGAGCATGGTTGCAAATACTTTACACATTTGCCTTTAAGATAAACCTGGCTGCTCGTGCTAAGCTACCAAGGGGGTGAGTGGGGCTATCTAAGAATGTGACCTTCCTTTCCCTGACGTTGGAACTCGGGTCCCTACTTGGCCTAAGGTACCTACCTCAGGCAACCAGGGATCCCGGGTCTAACAGTCTGCTTCATGGACTGGAATGCAATTTACATTGATCATTGTGCATGTACTATCCATTATAAGATGGTGGTGAGGGACACGGGAAATGGTATTGATGATGGAGATCTAAGACACTGACCTATGGGATATGTAGAGATTCATTTTAAATTTGGTTGCTCTCACAATGACGGCTTCCTCTGTGGGTGAGGTGCTTTGCGATATGGGAGGAAACACTTGGGGGTGTGTAGGCGGCTGGCTGGTCTTAGACAACCTTAGAAAGTTCTTTAAGTGGTAGCTGTGGAGAGAAGCCTTCAGGCTTAGTCCAGAAGGAGTGTAAAGCGGCTTATTTTAACAGTACTTAATCCTATGGTATAGGTTAAGTGAAAAAGAACCACACTGTGTAGTTATAAAAACATGTATTTTTTATGTACACTCACTAACACATTACAATATCTGTTACCCGGAGATAGAACCACCATATACACAATACTTTGATAACAGAACATGTAAGTAGCACAAAAACACAGTGGACTCCAGGGGGAGACCAAACCATATACTACAATAGTGGAATGCGAACCACAACTTAAGTCGGGGTTGGACCCAGAAGATGTAGAAGAGTTGGGAACCCAAGGAACCACCTGAGGTAAGTACCCAGGAACCCCACGGAGTCCGTGTGCAGAGTGGGAACATGACCGCATACTCAATACAAGTCAATTGGTAAGTCGCGGTTGCAATTTTAAAGAAGAAGGACCCTTCCCAGAGGACCCTGAAGAAACCCAGTGGAAGATGGAAGATTGGAGAGTCACCCCACCCATGGATACCCCAGGAACCAGAATACCTACACCAGGGAAGCCAGATGCATAGGTACGAAGTGACGTCGGAAAACACTATAGAGCACAATAGAGGACTTTAGAGAAGATGTCACTGGCAAAGAGGGCGAAAGATATCTGGCTTGTCTTCTGCAAAATATTAAATGTTCTGTGATTGGGGGGACTCCACCTCTATTTGAGAGCCCTGATATCTTTTTTCTTCTACTTGGTCCTCAATCACGACAAATGCTGCTTCGCTTTGTAGAACCCAGCTATTATAAAGAACGCTCAATTCGGAAAATTATTTCTCTGGGACGTATTAATTTCTATACTCCATGTAACTCTACAGAACTGTTTCCTCCAATATTTTGGGATCGGACGATACGCACATGGGGGGAGAAAGGCATGCTGTCTCTTGGTTCCTTGGTTAAAGATGGTACAATGGCTACATTTCAGGAGTTGAAAGATAAATATACTGTTTCTCAGCATGACTTTTTTAAGTATTTACAACTACATGATTTTATCTTTAAACACCAACGTATCTTACCTCTATGTCCTAACGACTTTATTGAAATTTTAAAAAAGCCATCACGGATAGGGACTCTATATAATTATCTGTTGAATACACAGCTGGACGATATGGGGTCACAGGAGTCTAAATGGTGTATTAGAATGGGTATTCCTTTAGTACCCTTTCAGGATTCAATTTACACGGCTGCTAAAATCATTTTGTCTGCCAATTTACATTCACAGCATTATAAAACTTTATTTAATCTTTATCATACACCTTCTAAAATGGTGAAATGGGGCAATGCTTATAATGGGAAATGCTTTAGGTGTCAATCGGAATTGGCAGATATTGTGCATATTTTTTCTGATTGCTCAGTGTTAAAACCTTTTTTTACATCTATTGAAAAATGTCTGTCACATATTATAAACTGCGATGTGGTAATCTCTAGAGAGCTGATTATGTTTGGTTTATCTAATGACACTGATTTTTTTTTAGGATACTATAAAAATAGATATCTCCTTTTTATGGCTATGGCCGTAGCTCGCCTATGCATTTCTTCAATGTGGCTGAAACCAGAAGCACCTGTATATGAGATGTGGCGGGCAAAGTTCTATAATGTTTTTTATTTAGAATATAACCTATATTGTATTAAATCAATTAGGAAAATGCAAAGAGGGATTAAAATTTGGCAGGCAATGATTGATCATTTGGGCCCGATAGAATGACTATCTAACCGATTGTTTACGATGGTATTGTTTCTTTTATTGTATAACTTTTTTTTCTTTCTTTTTTCTTGTTTTATTTACACCATAAGTCTTAATGTATTGATGTCCCGCTATGTTTTAGTGTATTTTGTATTTGGCGTTGAACTGAAATAATAAAAAAAATTTAAAAAATAAAAACAAAGAGGGCGAAAGAGTCTGGTGGAACCCAAAGGTGGATTCAAGATGAGAGGTAACTGCAAGCACAGGGGACAGAGTCTATGCGAATCAGGAGTGACCAGGAGGCACAGAAGATGAATGCTTACCGATGTCAGAGATGCAGGAGAGTTGATGTGCACATGAAGTTGCAGCTGTGCAGACCAGGTGATGCTGTGCAAGATCAGGAGCCATTCATGAGCTGTCCCATGTTGGATGTCAAGAGCCAGGGGGTCAGTGTCCGGCAGGGGCAAAAACAAGTCTTGGCAACTGCAACCAACAAAGTAGTCAAAAAAGGTGCTGTGTCTGGAGCAGCAAGGTCCTAGTGACTTACCATGAGCAGGTACGTCAGAGCAGGCCTGAGCAATCAGGTGGGCCCACTGGAGTCAAAGAAAACCTTCAAGACGACCCAAGGGCTGAAGTCCCAAGAGTCGCAAGAGGACCCCGAGCAGCTCACCAAAGTATGAAGGCCCACGTGCAGAGAATTTGGTGCAGGTGAAGATATTGGTTTCAGGATATGCTTGAGGCTGGAGCTTCCTGGAGCCTGAAGATCTCTGGTGAAGAGAGTCAAAAAGCTGAGGTGCACAGGGGTACTGCTCTGGCGGTTCCGACAAGGGATACTGGTTTCACGCGTGCTGTGAAGACAGTGCAGGCCTCAAGAGATTTGCAGAACCACCACCTGTGTTGATTAACCTTTTGGAGCCCTCAGGAACTTAGGAACAGCAGACTAGTCAGCTTCATTGTGGTGCCTACAGGTGCAGGAAAGTGACTCCTTCACTTCAAGGAAGATTCCTTTAAGTGGCTTGGATGTCCACAGGTCTGTAAAAGAACCTGTACTGAGCACAGGCACAGATGATGCAGAAACTGGCCGGACGATGAGACCAGGAGCAGCAGGAGTCTTCTCAATTGGAGTCTAGGTTCCCAAAGCGAAGTCTAGCGAAGTCTAAAGTGCCCAGGTGGATGAAGAAGTAGTTTCGAATCTGAATCTCATCCCACAACAAATCTAAAGACCCACCCACAGGTAAGCCCTTAAGTAGCCTAAGGAAAGGGTTGGGACGATTCAGGGTTCCCTCCCAGAGGAGGGGCTGGACAGTAGCTAGGATACTCCCATGTTCTTTGTCCAGTTTCATGCCACAACAGGAGCCAATGGATCCCTGAACTTGTTTCAACTGGAATATGCAAGGAGGGGACTAAATGTACCCTTCAAAACCATCTAGTGGTGCTGGCAAGTGCACCCACAGTGTCCCAATACATTATGTCCTGTCAGGGAGGTGGTCACACCTCCCTGTGACAGGAAACCTATTGTCCTGCCATCCCCTGCTCAAGCTTGGCTCAGCAGTAGGAGGACAGAATTGTGTCTCTGGTTGGCAGCAGCCATTGTTTGCTGTCCCGGTCTAGAAGACTGGTACTGGGAGCACTGAGTGCATCCCAGAGGAGCTTTACAGTGCAAGGATTCATACTTCCAACACTATTTACGGTGTTGGGGTATGATTCCAACATGTTTGTTACTAAATACAACAGAGTTTGTTACAGCCAGTTTAGAGATAGCTATTGCATAATGACGCATGGCCACTCTATGTATCGTAATGGCTGATACACTTACATCCCGGGAGAATGAACTCTGTGGTTTGTAGAGGTGTCCTGCTCATGCAGGACACCCTCACACTTATAAAAGAGCACCATGCCTTCAGGTTTGAAAGGCTTGCCTTAGGGGTGACCTTTAGGTTTTAAATGCAGTGAGATCAGATATGATCTCAGATATAAGGAAACTTATATTCGTCATAAGTGGTGCTAGCATCAGCTTACACAGGCTACAATGGCAGGCCTGTAGTCTCAATTTGAGTGGTCTCCCATTGGTGACAGAACACATGCTTAAGCCCATGTTATGTTATGTTATGTTATAGGTTTGTTGAGCGCGACAGCTGCCCCAGCAGCGGGGCGTCCTGGCGCTAGGAACCAAAGCATAACCTGTGTGAGGGGGGGGGGAGAGGTTTATAGAGGTGAGAAGAGGTGAGTTTTGATTGCTTTGCTAAAAGCGGACAGGTTGTCGAGGCAGCGGATGTGAAGGGGAAGGGAGTTCCACAATTTTGCTCCCAGCAGTCTGAAGGAGCGGCCCCCTATGCGGCAGAATTTCGTGCGGGGAACCACTACTAAGTGCTGCCCCGTAGAACGCAAGTGGCGTTGGGGGGTGTACGGTGTTAGCAGCGAGCGGAGGAGTTCGGGGCCTTCCATTTTCAGGATTTTAAAAGCCGTGGTCAAGGCTTTAAATTGGATGCGGGCTTCCACAGGGAGCCAGTGAAGTCTGTGTATGGTGGCTCTAGCCGAACACCTTCTGGGAAGGCCTACTATTGCTCTGGCCGCAGCGTTCTGTATTCGCTGGAACCTGATTGTCTCGGCTTTATTGGCGCCCAGGAGTAGGACGCTTGCGTAGTCTAATCTAGCCAGGATGGTGGATTGGACAATGAGCTGCCGTGTTTTGTGGTCAAAGAAGCCTAGAATAGGATTAAGGCTTCTCAGTAACCCGATGCAGGTAGCCGCTACTTTTTTTGTATGAGTCTGATAGTTCAGTGCGGAGTCAAGCCATACACCCAAGTTATTGACCAGAGATTTGGGAGGGAGGGTAGGGCCCAACAGGGGGGGCCACCAGTGGTCGTTCCAGCAGCTGGGGTTCTTGCCTAGGAGTAGCACCTCGGTTTTCCCAGCATTTAGTTGTAAACAGTTTGCAGTCATCCAGTTGGCGACTGCGGCCAGTCCATCCCTAAATCTTGTGGCGGAAGTGGAGGGTACCTCCGTCAGGGTTATTACCAGCTGTGTGTCGTCGGCGTACGACACCAGCGTGAGACCCCATTCCCTGGCCACAACCGCAAGGGGCTGCATGTACAGATTAAAAAGGGATGGACTGAGGGAGGAGCCCTGTGGGACTCCCTGGCATATAGTCTGAGGTTGGGAGATAAATGGGGGGGCTGACACACGGAAGGACCTGCCCGTAAGGAATGAGCGGAACCACTCGAGTGCCAGTTCCTGGATTCCAATACTTTCCAGACGGCTTAGAAGAATATTATGGGAAACCGTGTCAAAGGCTGCGCTGAGATCGAGTTGTATCAGCGCAGCACTCTGACCGGAGTCCATAATCTTCCGGAGGTGTTCGGTGGTGGAAAGAAGGGCAGACTCTGTACTGTGCCCAGGCCTAAACCCGTGTTGGGAGGGGTCTAAGATGTTATTTTCTGCTAGGTGGTTCATGAGTACTGTATTGGCGTGGGTCTCTGCCAGTTTGGATACCCAGGGGAGCAGTGATACGGGCCTATAGTTCTCCGGTTTAATGGGGTCTAGGGTGGGTTTCTTGATAATAGGATTAACCCATGCTTGTTTCCAACAGGTGGGAACTGTAGCCGATGAAAAGGTGAGATTGAGAAGCGTGGCCAGCGAGGGGAGAAAAAAGTCTAAGGTTTCTAAAAAATAGGCTGGTCTCATGGGATCTGAGGGGGCGCCAGATTTCACTCTTCTGCAAAATTTAGCTAGGTCTTCGTGAGAGAAAGCTGGCAGGTGGGTGAGCCTGGGTCCCGTGAAGGGGCAGTTAGGAGGGCTGGTGTAGGTGGAGGGGTCAGGTGAGAAGGAGTTGTAAATTTTCCTCACCTTATCAGTAAAGAACGTGGCAAGGTCGTCACACTGTTGGGTAGAGGAAATAAACGAGTCAGGGTTGCTCCCGGTTTGTAGCTTTTGAACTAATTTAAAAATTGTTTTTGTGGGGTTGGAACTGGAGTCAATTTCCTTGGCATAGAAGGATGCGCGGGCAGTGCGTATCGCTTTGTGATATATTTTGAGTGAGGCCAGATAAAAGTTTTTGTCCTCGTCCTTGTAATCTTTTCTCCATTGGCGTTCCGCTCTTTTGCATTTTTTTCTCAAAGTTTTTAAGTTCTCGTCATACCATGGATTAGATGGGGTAATGTGTCCTCTAGTCCATTTGGCCGGTATGAGAGTATCAAGTCCTTTGGTAATCCACGCTTGGAAGGCGGCATATGACGCATTGACGTCGTTTGTGATTTCAAAGTTAGGTTCTCCTAAGCTGGCCGGAAGGTCCAAATTCCGGAGTTTGTGCCATGGTCGTTTGAGGCAAGAAGTAGGCATCGCCTTGTTGGGTTGGGTAGCGACCGAGGTCGCGACTGTGACCAGGAAGTGGTCAGTCCAACCCATGGGTTTCGGTGGATCCGCAGTAGCTCCCAGGATATTGGTAAAGACCGGGTCAAGTAGGTGCCCGGCAGAGTGGGTAGAAGATTGTATAAGGGGGGTGAGCTGCAGGGCTGTTAAGTCAGCCAGGAGGTTGCTGATGATTGGGTCCGAAATGGTATCAAAATGAAGGTTTAAATCCCCTAAGATCGTAAAATTAGCGGAGCTAGCGACCAACGCATGAGCTGACTCTAGGAGCTCCTCAATGAATTTGGAGGAAGGTCCAGGGGGTCTATGGATAAAAAGGCCAGATAGGGAAAAGTGAGGGCTAATGGTGATTTTAAAACGGGCACATTCACATCCCGTAATATTTTCCTTTAGGAAAGAGCAAGAGTAAGATGTTCTATAAATGGCGGCAATGCCGCCTCCTCTAGAGTCTCTGTTAATGGAGGTCATAGAGAACCCCTCCGGTAACGTTAGATTAGGAATGCTAGTCAGTTCGTCCTTGAGCCATGTTTCACTTAAGAACATAATGTCTGGGTTTTCTTCTACCAGTAGAGTTTTAACCTCCGCATGGTGTTTGACCAGGGACCTTACATTTAGCTGGGAAATAGTGAGCGAGGTCTGGTTCCTTCTAATGGCTTTGTGTTGGGTTAGTTGTGGCTCGGGATGCATAAGTTACAGGAGTTGCACTGAAGCGCAGTCTGACCAAAGCAGCCCTCTAGGTTGTAACAGCGCTGGCCTGGGTTGAGTGAAAGGAGATGATCTTTGTCATAGTGATGAGCCGTCCGAGTTTGTTGGGCAGGGTGACTGGCGAGAGGCGATGACTTGGTGAGGACGGGCGAAGACGGGCTTGCCTTAGGCGCGCCTTCGGCGCGCAAACGGCGCGTACGGTGGTTGCACATTTATTTGAGGGGGAGAAAGAGGGCGGGGCGTGGCCTCGTAGTGGGCGTGGCCTCGCGCCTCGACGGCAATGACGACCTGGTGTACTTCTGCCATGGGTACCTTAGTACATTACACTAGCGACTTACAAGGGTACATCAGTAGTCAATCTGGGGGGTACCTAAGTACTCATCATGTCAAATTTAGGGAAGAAGCACAGAGATTGTGGTCCTGATTAGCAGAATCCTAATCACACTAGTCAATACAACGTAATGACACCAGCAAAAAGTGGGGTGACCATGAAAGCAGATCCTACTTTCCCACAGGGTGTTAGAGTCTTTTGTTATGAGTGGCTTGGTGCATGAATGAGGTAGCAATTGGTATTGGGTTCCCAGAGGAGCATATCTTTATTAAAAACCTGCCTGGATTAAACACGCCGATTGAAAGTGTATGCCTGCTTGCGGGTATGTTGATTGAATGGCAGAGTCTGTGAACACTGTCATAATGTGTCATGTGTTTAGTATTGATTGTATAGCTGGGAATGAATTGTATTGAATGCATACTGCAGAGTATATGTTCAATTTCAGACACGCACACTGGGCTTGATATAATATGTGTGCTGCTGATTTCATAGACGGGAATGGATGAGATGGAATGCATTCTGCAGATTATATGCTCAGTTTTGGACATGCACACTGGACTTGATAGCTCATTATGGGTGTAATAGGTCTGCGTTTCTATTGATTTATATCTTTAGGGATACTTTTTGTAAGGAACTTGCCGACTGATGAGAGCATAGTGTGTCACGCATATCTTGTACAGATGTTGGTATGTATGTATGTATAGGCATTTATATAGCGCACTACTTACCCGTAGGGTCCCAAGGCGCTTCGACCGCTGCGAAACCCTTCCTGGCTTCCCTGAGAGATGGTCCCTTAATGGGTATCTCCAGGGTGAGACCAGGCATCCCCGGCGGTCTGGTGGGGCCGTTAGTGAAGATGAGGCAAGCTAATGCCCAGAGTTGCCGAGTGTGATCGCTGATCAGAGTGGGCACCGAGGCGAGAGAATTATCGAGTCCGCTGACCCTGGCCCAGAAACCTGCCGCGCCGGGAATCGAACCCTGGTCCCGGGCCGTCCTCTGCTCTCGGGTCTGCCGCCTCTAACCAGTGAACTTATTGGACATCCACAGAATGTGTAGGACTTGTTTATGGTACAATATAGTTGAGCTGGTATATATATCTTGCAACCCTGAAATTTAAAAATGAATCATTTTGTGTGGATATTTGTGGATGAGATGAAAGGGATTGCACTTGTTAATTTTTAGGAATGGAATACGAAAGATTATTGGACTGATTGAAACCAATGAAGTGTATGATTTAAGAGGATCATGAAAATATGGATGTAAGTAAAATCTATAAGGATACTTTATTTTGCAATTTAGGTGCACTCACCTATTCCTGTGAGTTGTGAGTGATTTATAGAATACATTTCCTATGCAAGTGATGTTACTTTTATATGAGATAGTATATAATGAGTTAAGTCCTCTGGCAATATGTGGGATTGTCTTTATATGAAAATATGAGATTCATGTGTACAAAGGAAATGTGTTGGGTACATTTATAAAAATGATGGTATTTTTAACAAATATACATTTTAAATCTCTATTTATCTAAGGACTGATAGGAATGATTAATGTACAAAAGACTAAATATTGGATAGTTCAGTCAATTGGAGCACATGTGTTACTTAGTCACATTATTATATTTTGTTGCGACTTTGTAACATGTGGTAATGTTTTATTGAATATAATATTTTTTTTATGCAATTAGTATATATTTATATCTGTTTACAGCCCCGATGAAGTCCAGTTGTGATGACGAAATGCATTGGCTGGAAATAGGATTTATTTTAGAAAATGAAAAAATAAAGTTGAATACAACATATACCAGTATCATTGAAACAATGGACAGAATGTGCAAAGGCCAAATATTTGAACTTTGGATACATTAGCTTTGAAATTGCTGTTATAAAATAAATTGTGCTTATGAGGATTTTTTGAGTGCTTCCCTCATTGCTGTATTGATGTGTCAACTTCAAAACAGTTGGCAAATATAAATACTTTCCCAATTAAAAACAGTATTAAAAGAACACAAAAACATACAACAAAATACATCTTGAAAAGCAATTACTGCGGGCAGTGTTACTCTGCTGGAGTAAAACTTAACTCAAGAAGAATTCTGCTCTGTGAAGAACCCCTAAAAAGAACAAACAAAGTAAGTTTTAAAACAATGATCATTTGAGAATAATTAAAAATATATAATTAAAAAGAGGAGTGACTCTGTGTGGAAATGGCGGAAACCACGCCCTTCCAATTGTTATTCTGTATATTTGGGGATGTGCGTAGATGATTATTGCTCATGTATGTATTGCCACAGCTGTCCATCGGTAGGAATTAAACTGCAGCTGTTTTACTGTCTGCCTACAATAAAAAGAGTTATAAATATATATATAAATAATTAAATAAATATAACAAATAACTAAAACTGCACTTTATATTTTTTCTCAAAAAAACAGGTTTTATCCACTGGTGTAAGACAACACCTACAAAAGAATAGGAAAATCAAGTCACATATATTTAAAAATCCGAAGTACAAGAAGTTGTGTATTACTACTAAAGGACTAAATTTGATTTTAAGGTAAAAATAATACATAGGCACAACTTAAAAATAAACTAAAACTAATGATCTCCACATAAAACGAAATAATAAACCAACACAACCAATATATCTTTCACTCTCAATAGACCGCAACAAACAAAAACAACTGCAAAAGAAGACAAAATACAAAATACCCTAATTAAAGACAATATCCATAATATAAGTAAATATAAGCAGCTAAACTGTAAAAATTTTAAAATAAATACTATAAAATATTATCATTTAAAATATTTTATGCATATTTCTTATACTCTGAAACCCAGAGGTACAATGTTGGAAATGCTGGAAAGAGTAACATTCCTCAAATTCCCAAAAAGGGATGCTTTTATTAGGTTAAAGAACATACACTTATAGTAAGGAGAGCACTGCCAGTGAGAAACCACACTAGAAATGCACTAACTCTCACTTTAATACATGCTGAGGCTGGGATGACATTAAAAATGTTATCTCAAAAAGTGTTAGGCGACACAACCATGCCCCTTATTTGACAGAACTTGAAGTGAGGAATGTTCTACAGGACCTGAAAAAGGCCCAGCACAAGCTCACAAGAGCCAACAACAGGACTAATACTTAATAATATAATCAAAATGTTCCTTAACAGACAAGAGGACAACTTGCTGGCAAACCAAACCTAAAATGATTAATATCCAGAACACATTGAACATCAGTAGCACATAACAAATATAAAGAAATTGGCATACCACAACAACTACTAATCACTTACAAAAATACACTTTTTTACTCTGTGGCAACCACAATAATGTTTAATAATTATAATGTATGCTCCTAAAAAACTATGTACAAACAATAATACAATGTAACACATGGATGATGGATGGCACATTTACATCGCCAATAACAAATACAAATATTCCGTTAGTGTATCCATTGTTACCTAAAACACAAATTGCAATTTATGCTGAAAACTAACACATGTAAAAAAACAAGCTAGCAAATATTAAAAAATAATTTTTGAAAATGCAATTAAATCCATTATGCAAAAAAACTACCCACAATCTACAATTCAGGGGTGCTACTAGCATTTCAATCAAAGCATAGGTAGGCACCTACCAAAATCCACTAACAGTATGTCATGTGAACAGGTAAACTCCCTAGTTTCTCACTTCTTTTCAAAGAATCACAGAAGTAAGTCCTTGTACAGAAACTTTGTACAGATCTCAGAGAGTTCTTCCCTTGAGTCATGCTTCCTGCAATCTCCTCTCCCTCCAGTGTGAATCTCACCAACAGTTGTCTGATACAAAGCAAATGCATATTCACTAACTAATAGAGGACTCGTGGAAAGTTGCAGCATCTGCAGTGAATGTGAAAAACATGTGTAAAAAACAGGTTTTTCAAGGCTAATATATAAATTATTGTTATTATGACAGCATTGGTCAATCTAACTTAAATCATAACAATGTGTCCTACTCAGTGGCGTAGCTAGACTTTTTGCGGCCCATGGCGGTAACTACTTTTGCCATCTGGCCGCAGATAGGAGCGGGGATAGGAGGCTACCGCCCCCAAAACTCGTACCGCCTGAGGCTGACAGCCCCCCTTGCTACGCCACTGATACTACTTGTGTGTTTTTAATTACTAAGTGTGACTAACCATTACAAATGTGCATTTGTTATGTGCACAGTTCTGTGCATAAACCTTTGCACCGTTCAGTTAAATACGTTTTTATTTTAAAAACTAGAAAATTCCCATCAGCAAATATGCCCAATTAGAGTAAATTATGAAATTATCCACCAAAATGTATGGTGTGAGTAGTGGTTCTCCTCTCTATCAGAATTCTCTATTTTGCTCTCTGCACTATCTTTTGAGGGACTCTCCTCCTCTACTCTATTGACCAATTCACAGTGTCTTTCCTGCCTCCCTATTTCTTGTGCCTTGCTTAACCACTTTCCTACTGTGTCATAATGTGAGTTTGATGCTTAAATGTATATAATGGTTTCCCGTTAAATGATTGCTTACTTTCTTTGTATGCAACAAAGCTACGCATTGTGTCGTTCTACTGTACAGGGTGTTGATATTATTTGAGCTGAGTGTGGTCTACGAGAATGTGTATATATAAATAAATAAATATTTCACATTTTCATGCAAAATATGTGGGCACAGCTGTCCTAACCTCCAGACAGAATCTGATCTCTGAAACGAAATGATTGGATATGCTGTCAGCTTCCCCGCTGCTTCGGGAAAGAACTCTGCCTCCGTACAGGATTGCAATTGTTGCAGAGCTCGACATGAATGATAAGCCCGCTATATATTTTCTCAGCGGCATGAGATGATTCGTGTTTCCATCGAACGCGCCATCCTGTGGGACCGCATTTTCAAATCATGAATCGGAAAATAGAAATATGCTCGTCTATCTCTCGGAGGTTTATGATGGAAGATTTAGTGAAATCGCTCAAAATAATGGCCTGGCTCACCCAGAGACTCGCGAGTTAATGACAACTCAAAATTGTTAGTTGGCTTTTGAGAGTGGCGTTTAAGGCCATGTTTCAGGAGCCTGGAGCATGTCTTCTCCGTCACTGCACGTTCCCTGTTTTGCTGTACACACTGGTCTGGCTAAGTATTTGCAAAGAAGCCCATTGTTTCCAATCTTGACAGCATGATGGGCCGATAAGAGGCGACATCTTGAATGCCAGACTTTTTGAAGGTACTCGAGGGAAAGGTTTTCCAGCCTAAATAAAAGAATAGATACATTTCACGTTTGTGGAAGGAAAAGCAGCATCTTTTTTTTTGGGGGGGGGGCGTGGGGGGGGGGGAGATCGGGTTGCAAAAGCACATAAAGTTTCCGAAAGTTATAAGCTTTGTCAAAGATAAAGGACAATGATTTTTCAAACCTACCTGTATTTTAATTTGTTAAAATAAATAAATAAATCCCGGTACACAAATCAGGCACGTGAGAAGGCATTGCCGGTTTTGTATCAAGGCACCAATTGAAAAGCACCGTCAAAGATTGCAGCTACATAGGAATCTTGAAACACTATTTGCACCCGATCAAAAATGATTTTTGTTTTTGGGCATGATCAGAATGCTGAGTCATTGTTATGGAAGTGCTAAAATCTTAATAGCCTTGAAGAAGGTCTTTTTGGCTAAAGCAAAACGCATTGGCTGAATTCTGGTATATGTCCCGAAATACGATTTGTAAATAAAGGATGTCTTTTCAAATGAATTATCGTATTGTGAATATTCCCTTGATATTATACTGAGTATACTGATCAATACTACATGAACTGCATGACAATTAGTTAGTGCCTCTTCTAACTTTTTCCAATTGAAATTGTTGATGCTGTGGTCAACCACCTATTAGCGGTGGGCACAACATCAGTCCACAAGGGGACATTTTGGATAATGTGGTCGAGAGGCTTTTGGTTCGCCAATGGTAGTTTGCTCCTTGCGGGCAGTGGCATCATTTTGAAGGAAGAATTTATCAGTAGGGAACCTGTTTCAAAGTTTACAAATATGTCCTGTAGCAAAAAAGAAAAAACGTCATCAGCATCTGGGACCATTTCTTGAAGTAAGCCATGAGAGCTGTCACATTAGTAATAAAATCTCAAGCTTAGTTTTTATTAAATAAATATCTATGTTACAGTGCGGGCATGTGGCTAGGGGAAGAATTACCCCCTCAATCCCCCTTCTTGTGGACCTGGCACAAATATTGCCTTGTCGAATGTCAGAGTTGCCGAACACTACAGCTGCCTATTCTTGATTTAATTTGCTCTCTCTTATATACTACACTTCATGTGACTGCATCTTGCGGCTCCAGTTCTTTTCCTTCAATGTTATTCGCTTGTCACTGTGTCCTTATTTTCTCTTCCTCTTTCCAGATTTTTTGCCTTTCACTATATTTCTGCAGCTGTTGATGAAAAATAAATCACAGTCCCCAAAAATTAAACAGTTTTTTCCTGTCCTTTTTAGGTCTTGCGACCTATAAATGCGCGCATGCGCATTGAGCGTAGCGAGAATTCATGTCCTCAAAACGCTCGTGAAACCAAGGGTTTCGTTCGTGTGGTTTTGTTTAAGTTCACGTGAATCACGTGACCAAACAAGCACGCGCATTCACGGCCGCACAGCACATCAAAGGGCTTCGCCCAGCGTGCGCTCTGCGGCTTCTCCTCCCCTAATTGCATTATCAGGTACGTGTTGGCTCACCCCCAAACCGTCTCTCAGTTTTCGTTTTGCTTACTCGCTGTGTGCCTCTCTACCCCTTCCATGCTGCTTAGTCATCTCCTTGTTGCCGTACGCTTTACTACGTCTCACTGGGTGCTTCTTTACTCCCTTCTCCGTGTTGCTCTGTCGGTGCTTCTTTGCCATCGACTCCGGTCTTCAGGTTGTTCTGTCTTGCCGTGTGCTTCTGTGCTCACCCCCAAACCTTCTCTCAGTTTTCGTTTCTCCGTGCGTGCATTTATTTACGAGAGTGTGTGTATTCTCCAACTATGTTATTCATGTGATCCTCGACCTTCCCACGTCTCCATGTAGCTCTCCCTTTTCATGGGCTTCTCCCATCCATCTAGCTCTCCCTTTTCATGTGCTTCTCCCATCCATCTACGCTTTACTACGTCTCACTGGGTGCTTCTTTACTCCCTTCTCCGTGTTTCTCTGTCGGTGCTTCTTTGCCATCGACTCCGGTCTTCAGGTTGTTCTGTCTTGCCGTGTGCTTCTGTGCTCACCCCCAAACCTTCTCTCAGTTTTTGTTTCTCCGTGCGTGCAATTATTTACGAGAGTGTGTGAATGTAACGCTTGACAAATACACGGAAATAAATAAATAGCCTAAATCCAGCAGAGAGCAGAGCCATAGCGCAGGCTGGTCAAAAGGTTTACTCGAAATGTCTTCCCCAGCCCCCCCCCCCCCCCCCACCCCCTTCCCTCAACACACACACACAGCCCCGCTATCTCAACCAGCCACACCTGAACAAGGCCGCGGAATACACAGGTCACCTCTTCTCCTCTCTGAAGCTTTTGTTTTCGCCCCTTGTTCCCGGGAGAGAACAAAGGTTTCGCGAGTGTTTTTTGTTATCTTACAAAAACCAACATGTCCAACGGCAGCAGTTGAGTGTGTCAGATCTCCGTGAAAAACAAACTCCATTGGACAGCGCCGTGGCTGCATTTTCCACAGAGACACCGCCTTTAAATATACAAATAAATTAAGGTCGAGGGTAAGACGATACAGGAATGGCACATCTCTTCCATGCTGCTTAGTCATCTCCTTGTTGCCGTCTCGCCGTGTGCTTTTATGCTTTCTGTCGCTTTGTCTTCTCACTGCGCCATATCCTCCATGCATGTGCCATTTCTGTTCTTATGCACCATTTGCTCCAATTTACGGAAAGAGCTTCCATTTTCTGTATGATCAATTTTTTTTAAAGACGTTAAGAATTAATCCTATTTCACCGCTTTATGCATCTCTCCTTTCAGGTGTACCGTTAAAGTAGTATGTCAAATAATTGCACTATCATCAGTAAATAAATATACAAATAAATTAAGGTCGAGGGCAAGACGATACAGGAATGGCACATCTCTAAGACTATGTGGTATTAGATTAATCTCAGGCAGTGTTTCCAGCGTTTAAAGAAGTCTGTTTTATTCTAACCTCTCGATGCTCTTTTTTGGGGCACACACAATTTTGCAGCAAATTCCGTAAAATGACAAGAAAGGAAGGACTTCCATGGCGATCAACTGCTACCAGAGGGCCCTTCAAGAGTCTATTTACAGTAACCCAGCTACGACTGGTGCAGGGTTCCCTTACACTGCACTGTCCTTAAACATTAAATCGGCACAGCAGTATCTGCTTCCAACCCTGTGCCAACCACGCCTTTCCTGGGCGCTGGGTATAACAAGGCCAACATGCAGGAACAAGCATTGGCGTTGCCAATAGGTCTCGCAGTAGGAAAGTTGGAGCTATTACAATTGCAAATAACAATGCCTTTTATTTTTGTTTTCATTTTAAAAACATAAAGGGCTTTGTCATTTACAAAACCAATAGCTCCAACTTTCCTACTGCGAGACCTATTGGCAACGCCAGTGCTTGTTCATTTCTATCAGCATATCGAAAGTTCTGCATTGTTTGCTTTGCATATGATTCACCACTGCTGATTTACGCCCATCAGTTTTGGATAGTGGGCAAACAAGTTCATTATAAAGTAGTTGGGATGAGACCATTTAAAATCTCATAAACAAGAGGGCGGGATTTCGCCTTTTTGATAGCTGGGAATGGTTTGAGGTTGCTTGTCAATTGTGGTTGAGTCACTTGAGGGGCTCATTAGAGAATCGAGTTTTCAGATCCTCTCTAAAGCGGTCGAGGGAAGGGGAGATTCAGATCCATGCCAGGAAAGTGCTTTATGGTCTCAGTATGTATCTGTTTTCGGGTCTTTCCTTTTTTTTTGCATGACTTGATTTGAGGTTTCCTATATCACAGCTTCTTGCATCGTATTTCCTCTTGGTAAATCATTTCTGAAATACTCTCATAATTATGGATTAAATATTTCACCATGTAACTATGTTGAATTTCTTTATGCAGAGTGTCTGAAGTTAGACAGACCTTTTACTCAAATCGGTGTAAGACCATGAGATATCATTTTACCTCTAGTTTCTCATATGCGTGTTTGAATATTTCGATTATGAGGATGAATTCGGTTTAAAATATACACTGGCCACTCTGAACTGAGTGAATGGGAGTCACACCTCATTGTTATATTGTTTGGTATTATTTCCAAGGCTGGTTAGAATAACTCCAAAGACACTTGAGATAGAAGAATTCTGGAGAGAGTAGTAATCCTTCAGGTATTCTGCAGATCACCAGGCATTGGTGTGATATAGAATGTCCCATCTGAATAAGTTGAACATGACTCGAGAAAAATGAGGAGATAGCTGCAAATCAGAATCAGCGATCTCCAATTTGTTGAAGAATGTTGAGAAGGTTTTGTTGGTTGACAGCATAGAGAGCTGCTGTAAGACCATTAAAAATTTAAAGGCAAATGTTGCTTTTGTCTGTTATGTGATGGACATTGTTTGTAACTGGTATAATTGCTGACAGAGTGCTGGCACTTGGCCTGAAAACTGACTGATAGCCTAAGGCCTGTTGGAGGGAGTTGGCATCGATTTGATTTAGTAATTAAATTGTAATTTTTATGATATTTCCAGATTGGCTGGCAAGTAAAGTAAAGTGATCATTAGGGCCTAGGCTTTCTTTTTTTCAATAGCAGGTTGATTTATTCAGGTTTGATTAGATAAACTGTATAGGGAAATGCCTCTTTTTGTATGATCGCCCCAATGTTTCGCAAAAAGGTTTCGCAAAAATGTTTTGTTTTTCAACTCTGCGAGTGCATGGGGCCTGCTAACCAGACCTCGGTGCCAGTGCTCTAACCTCTAAAAATATGTTATATTGACTTTTACCCAAATGGCATAAGTTAATTACTTATAAGTCCCTAGTAAATGGTACCAGAGGGACCCAAGCCCTGTTAGTAAAAGTGTCCCTCAGGGGCTGCAGCATATATTGTGCCACCTTAAGTGTGATAAAGTAAAAAAACATGCCACTGCAGAATGGTAGAGCAGTTTCAAACTGCTAACTCGACTTTGCTGTTTAAACTAATGACAAAGTCCAGACCTGCCTTTTCAGTATGACCTACAGCAAGCCTATCAAGTCCTAAGGCAGGGTACTGTATATTAAAAATATGAATATATATATTTACATAACAGTGAAAAACCCCAAAACTCACTGAAGAGTGGTTGTTCTTTTGTACTGGTAGATAGTTTTGTGTTGGGTACAGAGAGGGGAAAACAGTTGCCAAACCAGTTTTCCCTTGGGTGTTTAGCCTTCAGGTAACCATGCCTCTGGAGTGAGCTACCAAGCTCCACACACCAAAAAGACGGATTCTGCCATATCGAGAGTGGGCAGAATATTTTATTCTGGGATAGCTAGATGCCAAAAATTGCAGTAAGTCATCATCAGGCAGAGGGAATCTGGTAGGACATTGCCTAGTAACCACTGCATCCCACAAGGACCCTTTATGTGTATAGATATGGCACCCAGACCTCTAATCACATCTGCAATGGAGAGAGGACAGAAGAAGGACTGTCCTGCTTTTCTCTGGACTTTGTCAATAGACGCTGCACCAGCAACTTGACTCCATCTGCTGCTCCTGGGCTATCAAACGAAGGAGTGTGCCGTGGCCCCTGCTTGAGAAAAAGTCATTCAAGAGCTCCAAACAGAAGAGGTGAACTCAAAGAGTCAGTTGGCTGACGTCCTGTTACATATCATTTATATAACCCAAGGGAACCTAAAGGCGCAATGAGCTAGGGATCTTGGGTAGTTACGTTTTTACAAAGGACAGTGGTCCCTAGACGAAATAATTTTTTCACATAAATAAATATAGACTAGATAGAAACTATATTTGTTGTCCAGCCAGACAGTATTTAATTTTTGATAAAACAGATTTCACAAGTAGTTATGGTGTGATACAAGCAGGACACCAGCCGATTCCCGCCTAACACACTCAGGGGAGGGACAAAACAAGGGAATTTAGGCAAGTTGGGGTAGTCTGTGTATCATAAATCATAATAAGACAATATAAAGTACACACTATTGCTTGCAATCGTTTACATAATAAATATGCATATAGTGTGAGTAGGTCGACGACGTTTCGAACCCTATACAAATTCAGAGTTCATCTTCAGGACAAACAATGCATGCCTTTTTAAAAAGATTCCTAGATAGCTTTTTAGTACAGCCCACATTGTGGGAACCATTTGCCAAAACATACAATGATACCAAATCAGGAAGAGAAGGACAGGGAAGAAAAAACATACAAGAAAGTTAGGGCATTTCATAAAACAACACATAGTGAAATGTTGCAAAAAGCTGTTGTCTTTGTGTAATTAAAGCAGAATTTTCCAAAGACAGGCCTTATTATGAATACAATGAATTTTTCCTTTCTTGGCCTTGGAAAATTCTAGAGGACTTTTCAAAGTTATTTTCAGATTATTTAATCTATTACAATGGCGAAATGACAAAAATACATTTTTTTATAATTTTAGTGGAATAGTAACGCTACTTTGTGCTTTCTCGGAGTAAACTGGGCTGCATCACAGCCTTCCTCCAGAGCCAGAATACTTATATGAATGCATGTATGTATGTTGTATTTATATAGCATGAACCTAGCTGAAAGGCTTTGGAGCACTCTACAGTGTCAAAGGTTAAAGAGGAGTCTGGATGGCCACATACCAAAGCATAACACCCATTCAGGACAACCGAGTGTACAAGGGGTTGAACAGTAATTCTGAAATCACTTTCTAAGAGGTATAGCTACTGAAAATAGGGAAATATGGTAGGGAATATTGTTATACCTTGATATCTTAGCAAAAATATCAGTCAAAAATATCAACAAGAATGTGTAGCTTTTCTATACCTATCTCCACATCTGTATATCTTGAAGTTGTCTATATATGTATATTCACTGTAAAAACCATAGGTTTCAGGGACGTTAGTTAGAAACCGGTCCTAGGATGCTTGATTCCGGTTCAGGAAAGACATGGCTCGGCAATTCGGGCTGGACTGTTCCCATGAAGCACAGGGTCAAGGCTGATTTGTATATGGCCATGTCTGAAGTGGGGTGGTGTGGAGTGCAAAAAAACCGATGGAATTAGGCCCAGATCTATGTACTGGGGTGAATGTATGACATTGTTCTGCATCCTGTCCATCAACTGTTGTTTTTGCATTTGTCACCCCGAGTGGGATGGGTATGCTCAGATGTGTGTCCCATGCTCTCCACACCACTGGAATCAAGCTATCCTGGCTGAAGACGGCTGATAGCCAGAAATCGGTCCTAGGATGCTTAATTCCGGTCCAGGAAAGACATGACTTGGCAGTTCGGGCTGGACTGTTCCCATGAGACACAGGGTCAAGGATGATTTGCATATGGTGATGTCTGAACTGGGGTGGTGTGGAGTGCACAAAAACGATGGATTCAGGCCCAGATCTCTGTACTGGGGTGAATGTATGACATTGTTCTGCATTCTGTCCATCAACTGTTGTTTTTGCATTTGTCACCCCGAATGGGATGGGTATGCTCACACGTGAGTCCCATGCTCGCCACACCACTGGAATCAAGCTATCCTGGCTGAAGACGGCTAATAGCCAGAAACCGGTCCTAGGATGCTTGATTCCAGTCCAGGAAAGACATGGCTTGGCAGTTCCGGCTGGACTGTTCCCATGTGGCACAGGGTCGAGGCTGATTTGCATATGGCCATGTCTGAACTGGGGCGGTGTGGAGTGCAAAAAAACGATGGATTTAGGCCCAGACCACTGTCCTGGGGTGAATGTATGACTTTGTTCTGCATTCTGTCCATCAACTGTTGTTTTTACATTTGTCACCCCGAGTGGGATGGGTATGCTCAGACGTGAGTCCCATGCTCTTCACACCACTGGAATCAAGCTATCCTGGCTGAAGACGGCTGATAGCCAGAAACCGGTCATAGGATGCTTGATTCCGGTCCAGGAAAGACATGGCTTGGCAGTTGGGGCTGGACTGTTCCCCGTGAGGCACAGGGTCAAGGCTGATTTGCATATGGCCATGTCTGAAGTGGGGTGGTGTGGAGTGCAAAAAAACGATGGATTCAGGCCCAGATCTCTGTACTGGGGTGAGTGTATGACATTGTTCTGCATTCTGTCCATCAACTGTTGTTTTTGCATTTGTAACCCCGAATGGGATGGGTATGCTCACACGTGAGTCCCATGCTCGCCACACCACTGGAATCAAGCTATCCTGGCTGAAGACGGCTAATAGCCAGAAACCGGTCCTAGGATGCTTGATTCCAGTCCAGGAAAGAAATGGCTTGGCAGTTCCAGCTGGACTGTTCCTATGTGGCACAGGGTCGAGGCTGATTTGCATATGGCCATGTCTGAACTGGGGCGGTGTGGAGTGAAAAAAAACGATGGATTTAGGCCCAGATCTCTGTCCTGGGGTGAATGTATGACTTTGTTCTGCATTCTGTCCATCAACTGTTGTTTTTACATTTGTCACCCCGAGTGGGATGGGTATGCTCAGACGTGAGTCCCATGCTCTCCACACCACTGGAATCAAGCTATCCTGGCTGAAGACGGCTGATAGCCAGAAATCGGTCCTAGGATGCTTGATTCCGGTCCAGGAAAGACATGACTTGGCAGTTCGGGCTGGACTGTTCCCATGAGACACAGGGTCAAGGCTGATTTGCATATGGTGATATCTGAACTGGGGTGGTGTGGAGTGCACAAAAACGATGGATTCAGGCCCAGATCTCTGTACTGGGGTGAATGTATGACATTGTTCTGCATTCTGTCCATCAACTGTTGTTTTTGCATTTGTCACCCCGAATAGGATGGGTATGCTCACACGTGAGTCCCATGCTCGCCACACCACTGGAATCAAGCTATCCTGGCTGAAGACGGCTAATAGCCAGAAACCGGTCCTAGGATGCTTGATTCCAGGCCAGGAAAGACATGGCTTGGCAGTTCCGGCAGGACTGTTCCCATGTGGCACAGGGTCGAGGCTGATTTGCATATGGCCATGTCCGAACTGGGGCGGTGTGGAGTGCAAAAAAACGATGGATTTAGGCCCAGATCTCTTTCCTGGGGTGAATGTATGACTTTGTTCTGCATTCTGTCCATCAACTGTTGTTTTTACATTTGTCACCCCGAGTGGGATGGGTATGCTCAGACGTGAGTCCCATGCTCTCCACACCACTGGAATCAAGCTATCCTGGCTGAAGACGGCTGATAGCCAGAAACCGGTCATAGGATGCTTGATTCCGGTCCAGGAAAGACATGGCTTGGCAGTTCGGGCTGGACTGTTTCCCGTGAGGCACAGGGTCAAGGCTGATTTGCATATGGCCATGTCTGAAGTGGGGTGGTGTGGAGTGCAAAAAAACGATGGATTTAGGCCCAGATCTCTGTACTGGGGTGAGTGTATGACATTGTTCTGCATTCTGTCCATCAACTGTTGTTTTTGCATTTGTCACCCCGAATGGGATGGGTATGCTCAGACGTGAGTCCCATGCTCTCCACACCACTGGAATCAAGCTATCCTGGCTAAAGACGGCTAATAGCCAGAAACCGGTCCAAAGATGCTTGATTCCAGTCCAGGAAAGACATGACTTGGCAGTTCGGGCTGGACTGTTCCCATGAGGCACTGGGTCAAGGCTGATTTGCATATGGCCATGTCTGAACTGGAGTGGTGTGGAGTGCAAAAAAACTATGGATTTAGGCCCAGATCTCTGAACTGTGGTGAATGTATGACATTGTTCTGCATTCTGTCCACCAACTGTTGTTTTTGCATTTGTCACCCCGAATGGGATGGGTATGCTCCCACGTGAGTACCATGCTCTCCACACCACTGGAATCAAGCTATCCTGGCTGAAGACGGCTAATAGCCAGAAACCGGTCCTAGGATGCTTGATTCCAGTCCAAGAAAGACATGGCTTGGCAGTTCCTGCTGGACTGTTCCCATGAGGCACTGGGTCAAGGCTGATTTGCATATGGCCATGTCTGAACTGGAGTGGTGTGGAGTGCAAAAAAACTATGGATTTAGGCCCAGATCTCTGAACTGTGGTGAATGTATGACATTGTTCTGCATTCTGTCCACCAACTGTTGTTTTTGCATTTGTCACCCCGGGTGGGATGGGTATGCTCAGACGTGAGTCCCATGCTCTCCACACCACTGGAATCAAGCTATCCTGGTTAAAGACGGCTGATAGCCAGAAACCGGTCCTAGGATGCTTGATTCCAGTCCAAGAAAGACATGGCTTGGCAGTTCCTGCTGGACTGTTCCCATGGTGAAGAATTGGCTTGGTAGTTTAGTCTGCCCTGTTCCCATGATGCACTGGGCCAGGGACAGACTGATTTGCATATAGCCAGGTTCTGAGCTGGGATGGGGCAGTGAGATAAATAACGGTGATGGATCAAGCCCTGATCTTTGGACTGGGTAAGAGTGGTCTGTTTAACTCAGACACTCTGTTCATCACCACCCCCTTTTTGTAAATCGTTTTTGGCCACTATAGGTGTGGCAGGGTATACTCAGACATGAGTCCCTTTCTCACTGCTCCATCAGGATTCAAGCAAGCCGGGCCGAAGAAGGCTGAAATGCCAGAAACCGGTCCCCGGTAGCTTGTCTCCTTTCTGGTGAAGAATTGGCTTGGTAGTTTAGTCTGCCCTGTTCCCATGATGCACTGGGCCAGGGACAGACTGATTTGCATATAGCCAGGTTCTGAGCTGGGATGGGGCAGTGAGATAAATAACGGTGATGGATCAAGCCCTGATCTTTGGACTGGGTAAGAGTGGTCTGTTTAACTCAGACACTCTGTTCATCACCACCCCCTTTTTGTAAATCGTTTTTGGCCACTATAGGTGTGGCAGGGTATACTCAGACATGAGTCCCTTTCTCACTGCTCCATCAGGATTCAAGCAAGCCGGGCCGAAGAAGGCTGAAATGCCAGAAACCGGTCCCCGGTAGCTTGTCTCCTTTCTGGTGAAGAATTGGCTTGGTAGTTTAGTCTGCCCTGTTCCCATGATGCACTGGGCCAGGGACAGACTGATTTGCATATAGCCAGGTTCTGAGCTGGGATGGGGCAGTGAGATAAATAACGGTGATGGATCAAGCCCTGATCTTTGGACTGGGTAAGAGTGGTCTGTTTAACTCAGACACTCTGTTCATCACCACCCCCTTTTTGTAAATCGTTTTTGGCCACTATAGGTGTGGCAGGGTATACTCAGACATGAGTCCCTTTCTCACTGCTCCATCAGGATTCAAGCAAGCCGGGCCGAAGAAGGCTGAAATGCCAGAAACCGGTCCCCGGTAGCTTGTCTCCTTTCTGGTGAAGAATTGGCTTGGTAGTTTAGTCTGCCCTGTTCCCATGATGCACTGGGCCAGGGACAGACTGATTTGCATATAGCCAGGTTCTGAGCTGGGATGGGGCAGTGAGATAAATAACGGTGATGGATCAAGCCCTGATCTTTGGACTGGGTAAGAGTGGTCTGTTTAACTCAGACACTCTGTTCATCACCACCCCCTTTTTGTAAATCGTTTTTGGCCACTATAGGTGTGGCAGGGTATACTCAGACATGAGTCCCTTTCTCACTGCTCCATCAGGATTCAAGCAAGCCGGGCCGAAGAAGGCTGAAATGCCAGAAACCGGTCCCCGGTAGCTTGTCTCCTTTCTGGTGAAGAATTGGCTTGGTAGTTTAGTCTGCCCTGTTCCCATGATGCACTGGGCCAGGGACAGACTGATTTGCATATAGCCAGGTTCTGAGCTGGGATGGGGCAGTGAGATAAATAACGGTGATGGATCAAGCCCTGATCTTTGGACTGGGTAAGAGTGGTCTGTTTAACTCAGACACTGTTCATCACCACCCCCTTTTTGTAAATCGTTTTTGGCCACTATAGGTGTGGCAGGGTATACTCAGACATGAGTCCCTTTCTCACTGCTCCATCAGGATTCAAGCAAGCCGGGCCGAAGAAGGCTGAAATGCCAGAAACCGGTCCCCGGTAGCTTGTCTCCTTTCTGGTGAAGAATTGGCTTGGTAGTTTAGTCTGCCCTGTTCCCATGATGCACTGGGCCAGGGACAGACTGATTTGCATATAGCCAGGTTCTGAGCTGGGATGGGGCAGTGAGATAAATAACGGTGATGGATCAAGCCCTGATCTTTGGACTGGGTAAGAGTGGTTTGTTTAACTCAGACACTCTGTTCATCACCACCCCCTTTTTGTAAATCGTTTTTGGCCACTATAGGTGTGGCAGGGTATACTCAGACATGAGTCCCTTTCTCACTGCTCCATCAGGATTCAAGCAAGCCGGGCCGAAGAAGGCTGAAATGCCAGAAACCGGTCCCCGGTAGCTTGTCTCCTTTCTGGTGAAGAATTGGCTTGGTAGTTTAGTCTGCCCTGTTCCCATGATGCACTGGGCCAGGGACAGACTGATTTGCATATAGCCAGGTTCTGAGCTGGGATGGGGCAGTGAGATAAATAACGGTGATGGATCAAGCCCTGATCTTTGGACTGGGTAAGAGTGGTCTGTTTAACTCAGACACTCTGTTCATCACCACCCCCTTTTTGTAAATCGTTTTTGGCCACTATAGGTGTGGCAGGGTATACTCAGACATGAGTCCCTTTCTCACTGCTCCATCAGGATTCAAGCAAGCCGGGCCGAAGAAGGCTGAAATGCCAGAAACCGGTCCCCGGTAGCTTGTCTCCTTTCTGGTGAAGAATTGGCTTGGTAGTTTAGTCTGCCCTGTTCCCATGATGCACTGGGCCAGGGACAGACTGATTTGCATATAGCCAGGTTCTGAGCTGGGATGGGGCAGTGAGATAAATAACGGTGATGGATCAAGCCCTGATCTTTGGACTGGGTAAGAGTGGTCTGTTTAACTCAGACACTCTGTTCATCACCACCCCCTTTTTGTAAATCGTTTTTGGCCACTATAGGTGTGGCAGGGTATACTCAGACATGAGTCCCTTTCTCACTGCTCCATCAGGATTCAAGCAAGCCGGGCCGAAGAAGGCTGAAATGCCAGAAACCGGTCCCCGGTAGCTTGTCTCCTTTCTGGTGAAGAATTGGCTTGGTAGTTTAGTCTGCCCTGTTCCCATGATGCACTGGGCCAGGGACAGACTGATTTGCATATAGCCAGGTTCTGAGCTGGGATGGGGCAGTGAGATAAATAACGGTGATGGATCAAGCCCTGATCTTTGGACTGGGTAAGAGTGGTCTGTTTAACTCAGACACTCTGTTCATCACCACCCCCTTTTTGTAAATCGTTTTTGGCCACTATAGGTGTGGCAGGGTATACTCAGACATGAGTCCCTTTCTCACTGCTCCATCAGGATTCAAGCAAGCCGGGCCGAAGAAGGCTGAAATGCCAGAAACCGGTCCCCTGTAGCTTGTCTCCTTTCTGGTGAAGAATTGGCTTGGTAGTTTAGTCTGCCCTGTTCCCATGATGCACTGGGCCAGGGACAGACTGATTTGCATATAGCCAGGTTCTGAGCTGGGATGGGGCAGTGAGATAAATAACGGTGATGGATCAAGCCCTGATCTTTGGACTGGGTAAGAGTGGTCTGTCTAACTCAGACACTCTGTTCATCACCACCCCCTTTTTGTAAATCGTTTTTGGCCACTATAGGTGTGGCAGGGTATACTCAGACATGAGTCCCTTTCTCACTGCTCCATCAGGATTCAAGCAAGCCGGGCCGAAGAAGGCTGAAATGCCAGAAACCGGTCCCCGGTAGCTTGTCTCCTTTCTGGTGAAGAATTGGCTTGGTAGTTTAGTCTGCCCTGTTCCCATGATGCACTGGGCCAGGGACAGACTGATTTGCATATAGCCAGGTTCTGAGCTGGGATGGGGCAGTGAGATAAATAACGGTGATGGATCAAGCCCTGATCTTTGGACTGGGTAAGAGTGGTCTGTTTAACTCAGACACTCTGTTCATCACCACCCCCTTTTTGTAAATCGTTTTTGGCCACTATAGGTGTGGCAGGGTATACTCAGACATGAGTCCCTTTCTCACTGCTCCATCAGGATTCAAGCAAGCCGGGCCGAAGAAGGCTGAAATGCCAGAAACCGGTCCCCGGTAGCTTGTCTCCTTTCTGGTGAAGAATTGGCTTGGTAGTTTAGTCTGCCCTGTTCCCATGATGCACTGGGCCAGGGACAGACTGATTTGCATATAGCCAGGTTCTGAGCTGGGATGGGGCAGTGAGATAAATAACGGTGATGGATCAAGCCCTGATCTTTGGACTGGGTAAGAGTGGTCTGTTTAACTCAGACACTCTGTTCATCACCACCCCCTTTTTGTAAATCGGACTGTTCCCATGAGGCACAGGGTCGAGGCTGATTTGCATATGGCCATGTCTGAACTGGGGTGGTGTGGAGTGCAAAAAAACGATGGATTTAGGCCCAGAGCTCTGTCCTGGGGTGAATGTATGACATTGTTCTGCATTCTGTCCATCAACTGTTGTTTTTGCATTTGTCACCCCGGGTGGGATGGGTATGCTCAGACGTGAGTCCCATGCTCTCCACACCACTGGAATCAAGCTATCCTGGTTAAAGACGGCTGATAGCCAGAAACCGGTCATAGGATGCTTGATTCCGGTCCAGGAAAGACATGGCTTGGCAGTTCGGGCTGGACTGTTCCCCGTGAGGCACAGGGTCAAGGCTGATTTGCATATGGCCATGTCTGAAGTGGGGTGGTGTGGAGTGCAAAAAAACGATGGATTTAGGCCCAGATCTCTGTACTGGGGTGAGTGTATGACATTGTTCTGCATTCTGTCCATCAACTGTTGTTTTTGCATTTGTCACCCCGAATGGGATGGGTATGCTCACACGTGAGTCCCATGCTCGCCACACCACTGGAATCAAGCTATCCTGGCTGAAGACGGCTATTAGCCAGAAACCGGTCCTAGGATGCTTGATTCCAGTCCAGGAAAGACATGGCTTGGCAGTTCAGGCTGGACTGTTCCCATGAGGCACAGGGTCAAGGCTGATTTGCATATGGCCATGTCTGAACTGGGGTGGTGTGGAGTGCAAAAAAACGATGGATTTAGGGCCAGATCTCTGTCCTGGGGTGAATGTATGACATTGTTCTGCATTCTGTCCATCAACTGTTGTTTTTGCATTTGTCACCCCGAGTGGGATGGGTATGCTCAGACGTGAGTCCCATGCTCTCCACACCACTGGAATCAAGCTATCCTGGCTGAAGACGGCTGATAGCCAGAAATCGGTCCTAGGATGCTTGATTCCGGTCCAGGAAAGACATGACTTGGCAGTTCGGGCTGGACTGTTCCCATGAGACACAGGGTCAAGGCTGATTTGCATATGGTGATATCTGAACTGGGGTGGTGTGGAGTGCACAAAAACGATGGATTCAGGCCCAGATCTCTGTACTGGGGTGAATGTATGACATTGTTCTGCATTCTGTCCATCAACTGTTGTTTTTGCATTTGTCACCCCGAATAGGATGGGTATGCTCACACGTGAGTCCCATGCTCGCCACACCACTGGAATCAAGCTATCCTGGCTGAAGACGGCTAATAGCCAGAAACCGGTCCTAGGATGCTTGATTCCAGGCCAGGAAAGACATGGCTTGGCAGTTCCGGCAGGACTGTTCCCATGTGGCACAGGGTCGAGGCTGATTTGCATATGGCCATGTCCGAACTGGGGCGGTGTGGAGTGCAAAAAAACGATGGATTTAGGCCCAGATCTCTTTCCTGGGGTGAATGTATGACTTTGTTCTGCATTCTGTCCATCAACTGTTGTTTTTACATTTGTCACCCCGAGTAGGATGGGTATGCTCAGACGTGAGTCCCATGCTCTCCACACCACTGGAATCAAGCTATCCTGGCTGAAGACGGCTGATAGCCAGAAACCGGTCATAGGATGCTTGATTCCGGTCCAGGAAAGACATGGCTTGGCAGTTCGGGCTGGACTGTTTCCCGTGAGGCACAGGGTCAAGGCTGATTTGCATATGGCCATGTCTGAAGTGGGGTGGTGTGGAGTGCAAAAAAACGATGGATTTAGGCCCAGATCTCTGTACTGGGGTGAGTGTATGACATTGTTCTGCATTCTGTCCATCAACTGTTGTTTTTGCATTTGTCACCCCGAATGGGATGGGTATGCTCAGACGTGAGTCCCATGCTCTCCACACCACTGGAATCAAGCTATCCTGGCTAAAGACGGCTAATAGCCAGAAACCGGTCCAAAGATGCTTGATTCCAGTCCAGGAAAGACATGACTTGGCAGTTCGGGCTGGACTGTTCCCATGAGGCACTGGGTCAAGGCTGATTTGCATATGGCCATGTCTGAACTGGAGTGGTGTGGAGTGCAAAAAAACTATGGATTTAGGCCCAGATCTCTGAACTGTGGTGAATGTATGACATTGTTCTGCATTCTGTCCACCAACTGTTGTTTTTGCATTTGTCACCCCGAATGGGATGGGTATGCTCCCACGTGAGTACCATGCTCTCCACACCACTGGAATCAAGCTATCCTGGCTGAAGACGGCTAATAGCCAGAAACCGGTCCTAGGATGCTTGATTCCAGTCCAAGAAAGACATGGCTTGGCAGTTCCTGCTGGACTGTTCCCATGAGGCACAGGGTCGAGGCTGATTTGCATATGGCCATGTCTGAACTGGGGTGGTGTGGAGTGCAAAAAAACGATGGATTTAGGCCCAGAGCTCTGTCCTGGGGTGAATGTATGACATTGTTCTGCATTCTGTCCATCAACTGTTGTTTTTGCATTTGTCACCCCGGGTGGGATGGGTATGCTCAGACGTGAGTCCCATGCTCTCCACACCACTGGAATCAAGCTATCCTGGTTGAAGACGGCTGATAGCCAGAAACCGGTCATAGGATGCTTGATTCCGGTCCAGGAAAGACATGGCTTGGCAGTTCGGGCTGGACTGTTCCCCGTGAGGCACAGGGTCAAGGCTGATTTGCATATGGCCATGTCTGAACTGGGGTGGTGTGGAGTGCAAAAAAACGATGGATTTAGGGCCAGATCTCTGTCCTGGGGTGAATGTATGACATTGTTCTGCATTCTGTCCATCAACTGTTGTTTTTGCATTTGTCACCCCGAGTGGGATGGGTATGCTCAGACGTGAGTCCCATGCTCTCCACACCACTGGAATCAAGCTATCCTGGCTGAAGACGGCTGATAGCCAGAAACCGGTCCTAGGATGCTTGATTCCGGTCCAGGAAAACATGGCTTGGCAGTTCGGGCTGGACTGTTCCCATGAGGCACAGGGTCAAGGCTGATTTGCATATGGCCATGTCTGAACTGGGGTGGTGTGGAGTGCAAAAAAACGATGGATTTAAGCCCAGATCTCTGTATTGGGGTGAATGTTTGACATTGTTCTGCATTCTGTCCATCACCTGTTGTTTTTGCACGAGTGCCATGCCAGGGTCACGACTCCAAACTTTGTCAAAAAAAGCCCCAGGGAGGTGGTGGTCCCCGGGCTTGGGGGTCCGTAACGGACCCCTGAATTTCAACTTTTAGTCCCCCGGGGAATTGGTAGTCCCCGGGGCAGTGTGGGGGGGCTTGAGCCCCCCACCCACTATTTATTATTTAAAGCCCCGGGAAGGTGGCAGTCCCTGGGGTTTGGGGGGCCCGAGGCCCCCCTTATTTATTAACCCCACACTTCATTTAAAAAAAATTCTCGCCTACAGTCGCATAACTTGCGCGACTTCAATTTAAAAAAAAAAGTTGGTGGTGGCCCTGGGATTTTTGTGGCACCCCCTGAGCAGGCCTAGGGGGTCCGGGTGTTCCTACCTGCCCCCCTTTCTTGTTTTTCATCTTTTTTCCCCACAGTTTTCTTCTAACACGGTTTTACCGAGTCACAAAATGGCTGCCAACAGTTCGTGGTTTGGAGTGTTGGCAGCCAATCAGAATTGAGCTTGTGCTCAGGAGGGTTCGCAAACCCTACTCGACGATCAGATATGGAAACTTTTTTTTAAAAAAATTCTCAGGAACTACTGAACGGATTTACACTATTTAACAAAAAAGGATCTTTCTGAACCATGACCTACCTTTTTGCCAAAGTTGGTGTAATTCTGTTCGGGCTGTAGCTTTGTCTAAAGTTTCCTATAGAAAATTACATTGGGAAAAAGTGTTTTGGGACCCACTTTTTTCTAAGGCCCCAGCTTCACGAATCACCCCGAAACTTTCATGATAGGAGCTGACCGGAGCGCCCCACTAGTTTTGAAAATTTTGTGAAGATTCCTCAAACGACGGCAAAGTTATTGGGAAAACAAAAAATGCTTTTTGAATATAAACAAGGTCCTAACTATAACTACCTACTGGCTACTGCCAGTAGGTAATATAATATATATATATATATATATATATATATATATATATATATATATATATATATATATATATATATATATATATATATATATATATATATATATATATATATATATATATATATATATATATATATATATATATATATATATATATGTATAAACAAGGTATGTAGCTGTGGAATTAAAGTTAGTTAAACTATACTTCCCTGTCAGAGCCCCTTTCAGAGAGTAGGAGCTACTGGGCACAACAGTCAGAGTTGAGGCATTTCAATTCTGATATCCTGGGGCATGGCTTACTAAAAGTCTTGATCAACTGGGCCAGGTAACCCTTCAGCACTTCACTCTCAGTAGTAGCAAGGATCGAGCAGTTCAAGGCTTCTCTCTCTTATTTTTTATTTGCATGTACAGAACAAAAAAGCTAAATTGTCAAACAATTTATCAGTGGTACTAAATTGAAGAATGATAAGACAGAATACAAATACATAATCAATTATCCAATGTTCTAATAACCCACATAGAAATACTTTACATCAAATCCATTATTCCACATCCAACCCCCATATAAAATGTAAAGATACTCTCCCAAAACTCATCGAATTTACTGCAGTGGCAGATTATATGAGACCAATCCCCACTATCCAGAACATCACACCTAAAACAAGGATTGGGGCATCCCCCATTAATTTAATTTAGGAGTTATGGGGTCCTATATAGTAACCATTTTGAAAACAAACTAGAATTGTATTAAATTTCACACTTCTTAATGTGGTAAAGTTTAATTCATTTATTTTTCAACAAATATCTTTGGTCAAGATCCTGCTAGAAACATCAACCTTCTCTACTGAATACAGATATTTATTTCAAAACACCAATTGCTTCATAGGTGGAGTGGTAATGAGATTTTTCACCAACTTCTTCCTATTCAAAATAATCTTGGAGCCAATGGCTTGTAGAGTACCATAAAGGTATTTGGACCACTGCAATCACTTGTTACTTCTTGTAATATTAGGTTCTATCTCTTCCCAGGTTTCTACTTATCGATAACAAATAAATCAGCTAGCTTCACAAAGCCATTGGCCTTACAATTACTAGCAATCACAGGATTGATGATAGCACCTGAATCCCCTTCAACCAGGTCTAAATAGGTTTTGAGGTTAACAGAGGGGATATCGTACATTCAAAGGAATTATGCTTTTTAAAAGAAAAAAAGATTGTATTTTATATCTCACTTTTTGTGGGGATTTGTGTAACCTTAAAGGCCCTCAGATTTTACTTTCTTTTAACATCTTATCTATGACGTCATTCTGCAAGTCACTACACAAGGTGCATATTTTCCAAAACTTGAAATGATACTGTCAAAGTGTGCAAATTAATGATTTCAAATTTGGGAGAGCCAAGTCTCCTTCCTCTGTTCTCCTATATAAAGTGTATGGTGCTAATCTGGGAATCAATTTAAATCATAACAATAATGAAATCATTGATCCAATCACCTTAAAAATTTAAGAATATAAATAATAGAACAAATTCCAAGAAAAAATTATATAAATGCATAGTCCAAGGCTTCTAGGAGGGATGCAGATGCATAGGGGTGACACAGGCTCACAACTGAAAATACTTTCAGCAGCAGCAATATAAATGCACTTACAATACAATGCATTAAATGATTGTCCAGTGAAATACTTATTTTTATGAAAAAATAAGTATTTTTATATGAATGCAAAGTGAAATACAGCATTCACAAGCAATGCACACAGTCCCCTGAGGTCAGGGCTCTAGTGTTCGAAAGGCAGGTACATGTGACCCACATCATTCTCACTAGCCATAGGTTTTGTTCTCCAATCACTATTGGTGACATTCAGGCCTTACTAGTAGTCCAAGTCTCAGGCGTCCCAGTCCAACTCTTTTAAAAGACAAAAGTGTTCCAGCTCCTGAAGCGCTATGTGGCAGAATAAGATCCCCCTGGGTCTTCTTGCCCTACAATCAGTCATACCTGCTGCTACAGGGGTTGTGCAACCGTAGACACTGTGAGCTTTCCACTCACAGACATTGTGGAGGGCTGCAGTGGCTGATTTTGGTGAGTAGCATTCGCAGATCTGCAGCAGAAGAAATTGGACATCCATTGTGCTTACTCCGGTGAGATGGTAAGTTCCTCTGATCCTTCATCACAGGTGGGGAAGTCTATGGATCTGGTCCTGATTCTCGGTTGGGGGCTCGGTTCTGCACTGGTCTCCATGGTGGCATCGCCTCTCGACGATTGCTTAAAATAGTAAATGGTCCTTGTCCTTTCCAGTATCCACTCTTGCATATGGGGTCACTGACTTCCCACTGCACACGGGCAACTGCACAATCAGCACAGCAGGTTCTCAATCTTCCCAGCACCCCCCTCTGGCAACTGAGATCTCCGATTTTGCTCTGCCCAAGGGCAACAGCCTGAATGATGAAACCATGGCTAATTTTAGAATGGCCTCCTCTGCCATACTGGGTCATGGTCTTGAATCTGCACAAGGCAATGACCCAATTGGTGCAGCAGCTTTCTCCTCACACCTTGGTACCAGGACCAACTTGCCAGGATACTCTACTGAACCTCACTTCTTTCAGTACTCTCCTCGTATTCTCAGGGCACACTGGCTTGGCAAGCAGGCATGCACTGGGACTTTAGGTTCCAGGGACAAGTGGTCTTGGAATTCCTTTGGTGATGTCCCCTCCCCTCGCTGGAAGACTGGCAGGGTTTAGCCCCCAGTCCTGGTCTCAGGAAGATGTCTTGCAGATCTTCTCCTCACACAGCCCTACTGACTGCTTAACAGTTGACAATTGTGGGGGCATCAAACTCACCTTCTTAAAGTCCATTTCCAAACACCACATGTGATGTAGGGGCTGAGTTTTTGAAGTCTGCATTGGGGGTCTGCTTCTTTTTGAAGCCACTCCACTGCCCTGCCTTCAGAAAGCATTTGACACAACAGGAGTGACTCCAAATCTGAAAGCACCACAACACATGCCATGAGAGTGACTAGCGATTGACAGCTGGATGTTATCACAGTGATGTGTACAGCAAAAGGTTACCCCAGGTCCCCAGCCGTACTCTTTTTTATACTCTTATCAGTCCCATGTCCTTCCTGAGGTGTGCCCAGGCTCCTTTCCAGTAAATGCTCTGTGAATCAAAGAGCACACTTTTTAAGTGTACTGAAGAGCCTGGCTCTTCCTCCTCCGTGTGTATGTCCAGAGCTCACAGGAAGGCAGAAGTGCAAAAACCTGTCTGAGGAGAACTCTCTACCTCCACATACTTCTCCAGTCAGACCTTGGTGTACCACATTCTTCTCCAAGCAGTCATCTGTCTCCCAAAATGGAACTCAGTCCTCTATGTGTTGCGCTATTCACAGGTACACATACACATACCACATACATGCAACCACATGCATGCTGAACAGAACTACAGACTAACTTGATATAGTCCAAGAGTGAGTTAAGCACACAGCCGCTGAACTTTATATGAGTGGACCTGTAGCCATCACTCCAGTGACATAGGTAACAAGTCCTTTTTAAACTTACTGATCACTACACTGTATGCTGCAACCGCAGCTCTTGTGCCACTTTACTCCTGGTATAGGCAGAAGCCATTCACCATCATGAGGGTATTGCTGTGGGCCCCCCTCCAGGTCCACCAAGACTGAAATCTGTGAGAAAGGCCTATGTCATGGCACATTCACCTGTGACATCAAATATTGTTGCAACTGGGGCACTCAGGGCAGAGGTTTATATCTGTCACCATGTGAAGGACTTTTCCATTCCAACATTCCCTACATGCTCTTACCTGTTGAAATTTTGGTCCTTGATATTTTGGCTATGATACTGAGGTATAACAAAATTCCTTTACTTGATATTCCAAGCTGCAGCCTTTCTAGGAGGGGTGGTTTCACTTTCTTTAGTGTAGTGAAGCAGCCGTGGCCGGTAGTGGGAGTACCAGCCGGGCGGTTATGTTGGGAGGGGCAGGGTGGGGGTGTAGTAATATATGGATTACAAACTTTAACAGGTAACTAAACATATAAATAGATAAAACAAATTTAGTTGTGCGCACTGCATCGCATTTGGTAATGCAGTGCACGCAACAAAATTGGTTTTTATTTATTTATATGTTTACTTACCTGTTAAAGTCCGTAATCCATACATTACTACCCCCCAGCCTGCCCCTCCCTCTCACCACGTCACCGCCCGGCCGGTACTCCCACTAACGGCCGCGGCTGTAGTGAAGTGATAACAAGCAATCTTGATTTTTTTGGTGATTTGTTATTGAGGGTTACAGCCATGTCCCTATCTTAGTGTGTACGACCCTCCATGTTGGAATCAGTGGCTTGGACTATCAAAGCAGGAAGACAGGAGTAGAACTTTCTGAGATAACCCATTTATTTATTTATTTGGAACCGGTTGCCTTGAAAGAGGTGTGTTTTTTTTTCAAACAGACAAATGATTAGTGAAAACTATTAGTGAAATATTGGCTTTACTGTTTGAGTGCCTGAAAACAAAGAAGAAAGAGAAAAAAGGCAAGAACAATACTAAATTATGTGCTTAAAACTATATAGATTTATGCAAAATACCTTTTCCTTTGTTTAAAAAAATAAAACATATTCTGTCTGTATGAGAGAAGTTGTTCTCTGCAAGGTGAAGCTAACAATGGATACTGATTTGAACTGAATGTTCAGATTTTAATTACATTTCCTGAGTAGAATATTAGTTAAACAATGGTAATCAATAGACATGTGCAAAGCAGAAGTTTGGTTCTCTGATTATGCTGATGATGTACAGGTAGATCCCTAAATCTCTTCCCAATGATATTTCTCTAAACTCCAACATCTTGGAGACAATTCAGAGATGGATCCCTTTTCATCATTCACCTGAAAACAGAGATTGCCAAAGGTAAACTTAAACCCAAAATCCAAGTTTAGACCTGAAGTCTAACTTTAAACTTCAGATCTAAATATCTAAAGATCTTGGGTCTACATTTAGACTTCCGTTCTAAGTTTACCTTTGGGAATTGGGTCCAGTATTTTTATTTCTTTCGCAAGCAAAATCCACCGTATACAAACAGGGCCTGATTTATAAAAGGTAAAGTTACACAGCGGAATCCCCACACATAAAAAGATAGGTCTGTCGCATATTTGTATGTGTGGTGACTTGGCAGTCATAAAGATACTACTAATAAAATACCTTAGTGTGTAGCAAACTATTGTAAACTTACGCAAAAGTGTAACTTTACCTCCGTGAATCAGGCCTACAATGTGGAATGTGTCCTACACTATCCTGGACCATATACCTGCCATTGTGGATAACGTTAAATTGTTGTGTTTTCTCCTAAATAACAGACGTTGGTCCCAATTCACCAAAATAAACTTAGACCTGAAGTCAAAGGGCCTGATTTTGAGTCTGACGGTTCAAAGACTGCCAGATTCACTGTGGCATGGCAGTGGAGGTCCAGCCTCCGCCACACCGGTGGTCTGACCTCCCAATTACAAGTTGGGACATCGCACTACCGCAACTGCTAGGGATCAAAGATCCCTTGTGATGGAGCTGCGGTCTTGAGCGCACAATATGCTTGGTGAGACTGCTGCAGTTCCACCAAGCATATTATGAGTTTCCTCTCTGCCATGGTTTTCATGGTAGTTCCTCCTCCATGAAAACCGTGGTGGAAAGGAAACAAAGGGGGCCCTACATGACCCGCTATTGCTTCTGGGCCATGGGGTGCATGTAGGGGTGGAACTTGTTGTGCCCCCCTGTGTGCATGCACCCCAGTACCTGCACGGCATGGACTGCACTACTGTGGGAATGCCACAGAACCACCTGCTAGTGACTAAAAAAGTCATAATTTGGCTGGCATCGTGCACACGGGTTTGGCAGTCCTCGGGCAGGATGGTGGTGTGGCGGCCAGCTCCAGGACCGCCAAACTCGTAATCGGGCCCTAAGTTTAGGCCTCACAAAACAGCACTACTGTCAGTACTGGACAAAGTTTTTTGGTTAACCTCACAAAGGCTGCTATGAATAAAACATGGCAGTCTCATATCACTTTTGTTGCTGATTTATTATAACCATTTTTTTCAATCAGAAAGCTTTTTCATTTTTTCAAAGACATTTCTGTGCATGTGCGAATATAAATATACAAAATATACAAATATATAAGAAAATTACAAAGCACAAGTGGAGGACAACTCCTTATTTCATTGACAACACACCCATACTAAACCTTTCTCACTACAGTCGCTCTATTCACATTCACACACTGAAACAAAAACAAAACCATTAAACTATACCTCTGATGTATAGGTCAGTGTCAACGCAAATTATTTGAAATACAAACGGTTAGCAAGATTAAATAAATCCTAGATTTACAAAAGTTCTAAAACATTAGAAAAATTATAATCAGTTTGAATCCAGTCTTTATAATCTATTCATATTGTTGACAATTGACCCTATAAGATCGACGCGTTTCGAACTCCCTGATTTGCGGGGTTCTCCTCAGGATCACTACAATTTCTACAAAACAAAAACAAACGAACTAAGTTAGGCTCCATCATCTATCACATTCTAAATCACTAACCAGAGCAGCCACCAGCCGGCTTAAACCAACCTACCTTAACCTCCTAGGTAGGATATCTTTCGTGGTAGGTGTAAGAAGTTTGATATGTGGACACTGTAACACAAAAGATACAAACACGGATGACATACTGTTTCCTAAACTATTTAAGACTGCCAACCGGGACCTAATGGCAATGCGTTAAAACTCACCTCACAAGCTCAGGAAATCGCTTGGAGTGTCTGTAAGAAAGGCAAAATACATTGTGGTTGGTAAATTACCCTGACAACGTTGTTTAGAGTCCGCTATACTCAATGAGATCACCAACCCGGTGTGGAGTTTAGAAATACTTCGCCGGGAGGCGCTTAGCAATTGGCGTGTATCTCAAAAAAATGTCGGTTTACTCGGGCTGCCACAAGTCCAGGATGCCCTGTAATAAACATCCGTGCATTAGAAAAGGGTGTTTCATTCGAATCTTTTGTTGAAATAGACGCCGGGTTGTAAAGCTCTACCCGGTTTACGCAGTCGGTATTGTTTGAAATGTTACACTTACTTCACAGGCTGATTGTTGTAGCGCAAAACACGGTGTCTCCGGTCTGTCCTTCCGCACGGATCTGTTTCATGTCATGTGACCTGGTTTATATTTAAAGGGGAAGCGCTCCAATTTGAGAACTCGTTTGCTCAGTTCGTTTTACGTGAAACCACGGCAGTAGATATGTTGTAAATGGCATAGTCCCGGTTACGCAGTCTTAAGGAAACTTTTTGTGCATGGAAATCCAAAAATTAAGGGAATAAACTATCAAACCGAATTAAGCGAGACTTCGCAGAAACAGAGGCATTATGGTTGCAGTAGTTTCCCTCTACATGTAATACTTGATAAGCATCAGGAGACTCATTTTGTGGTGTGGCGGTAGGCAGTTAAGGAGGCTCAGAGAAAAACAGTAGGGCTCCTAAAGAATTCTTACTCAGAGGTTGCCTCTAAAGATTTCTGAAATTTCATTCAACCCTGAGGTGGCAGTGTTGAATTTCATTATGAGGAAGGCCTCCCGTTGTGCCAGTCTTGAATCTAAATTTCCTACTCGTGTATCATTCTCGATTTTCGAGATAATTGTCCAACGAAGATCATCTTCATTATGTCCATGAGTGGTCCAATGTTGAACTAATGGTGCATTAGGGACCTGGCGTCTTATTCTTGATTTATGTTGAGTTATTCGCTGTCGTGCCTCCTGTGTAGTTTTCCCAATCTACAGTTTTGGGCATGGACACCAGATTCCATATGCTATGTTCTTTGTCAAACAGTTTGTGAAGGTAAGATGTTTCCAATGTATTCTCTCAAAAGTAAATACAGATCCTTCCTCTGTCGATGAACAGCAGGTACAGTTACCGCATTTGAGATGTCCAACTACTGGAGGTAGTCCCAGCATCCCTCCTAGTGTTGATTTTGGTTCCCGATGTAGGGCTGCTCTGACAATATGGTTTGCCACAATTTTCTTTTTTGAACGCAAACAGAGGTGGTTTATGGAATTCAGAATGTAAATCTTTTACTAGATGCCAATTTTGCATTACCATCTTGCGTAGTTGATGTGTTTTGGGGCTAAAAGCGGTGACGCAAACTATCCTTTTTTGTTCCTCACGTGTTTTCTTTTTTAACAATGTTTCCCTTGGGACCCACCATTCTCTTCTCAATGAATGTTTGAGAAGTTTCTTGGGGTATCCTCTAACAAGTAACCGATCCATGAGTGCATTAGCATGTAAAAAATACTCCTCTTTGTTCGAACAATTCCTTTTTATTCTTAAAAACTGGCCGAATGGCAGGTTTTGTTTGAGGCTCCTTGGGTGGTGACTTGTGTAGTGCAAGGCTTTATTCCTGTCCGTAGGTTTTCGGAATAGGGTTGTACCTAATGTGCCTTCAGTTGCATATATTTGAACATCTAAGAAATTGATTGATGTATTGCTGGCAATATGGCTGAATTTGATATCTTCGGTTCTCATATTAAGCCATGTAACAAATTCATTTAACTTTTCATGTGATTCTGACCATATAAAGAAAACATTGTCTATATATCGCATATATTTTGTGATATATTCTGCGTACGGATCGTTGTTATAGATGAAATGATTTTCATAAAGCCCCATAAACAAAGCGGCTAGCTCCGGTGCGAAGGGGCAGCCCAAAGCTACCCCTTTGATTTGAAAGAAAAATTCAGTGTCAAATTCAAAATAATTTTCTGCAGAGCAAATTTGGCCAATCGCATGATGTAATCTGTGGGAACCCTACTGGGTTGGTCTCTTTGATTTAAAAAAAAATTCCAAGGTTTCTAATGCCTGGTCTTGAGGTATCTGCGTGTATAAGGACACGACATCCATAGTCACCATAAGTTGTTTGTTTACATCAAATTCAATGGATATTAATTGGTTGATAAAGGAAGTTGTGTCTTTAAGATGTGCTTGAACATTCCTAATCAATGGTTTCAAAAAATAATCAATCTATTTAGAAACAGGTCTATCAGTGATTCACATCCTGAAATTATTGGACGGCCAGGGGGCTTTGTAGGATCTTTATGTATCTTGGGTAAGATATAGAAGACTGGTGTTCTAGGGTTCTTATTTTGTAGGAAGGATAGTTCTTTTGGTCCAAGGATACCTAGCTCATGGCCTTCTTGGAGGATTTTGAAGAGTTCATTTTGTAGTTCTTTGACTGGGTTATGAGTGATTTTTCTATAACAAGTGGGATCATCTAGTTGACGTCTGACCTCCTCTTTGTATTTGTTAATATCCCAGAGGACTACAGCGCCCCCTTTATCTGCTTGCTTTATTGCAAGCGATTTGTCATTTTTTAATGAGAAGATGGCATCTTTTTCGTTTTTTCTCAAGTTGTAGTTTACAAAATGTTTTCTTTTTTCCAGAGCTGTAATACCTGATAGAATTGCTCTTTCAAATGTAAGAACCTCCTTTGGGGTTTTATGAGCTGGCGGGCAAAATGAAGATTTTGGTCGGAAGCCTCTGGTTTCTGTGTTATTTAACTCAGGTGTGTCCACGAAGAATGTTTTCAGACGTAATTTCCTGCAGAACTCAATAGCTTCTAATTTCATTTTGACAAAGTCCGTCGGTCTTACTGGAACGAATGAGAGGCCCTTTTGTAAAACAGTTATTTCGGAGGGAGACAACTCTCGATCTGTTAAATTAAAGAGGGATGACGTCGCTAGTTCCTGTAGAGCTGGCGTCTGGTCCTCGTTCCCATGGTTGATTTCCGGTACATAACCTTCCTCTTCCCCTCTGTTGGCCTCTGGCTAAAAAAGATTGAGGATTCTGTTGTTGGTTCTGTTGATTGTCCCTAGTACTTGAATTACTCCTTGATTCACTAATATCAGTTTCTCCTCCAGATGAGGAGGATGTAGTGTCGGAGAAAGTTATGAACTTATTCCTAGATCTTCCCTGGTTGTCTTGGAAAAACCTTCTTTGTGTTGGTCTTGTATAAAAGTCAGGCTGCATGTAAGGGTAGACAACTTCTAAGGAGAGATTCTTTTTATCCAGTTCAAATTTGTTACTTTTCTGGGTTACGGTGTAGTCCTTGAATTCCAAAATTTCTTTTTCAATTTTTTCTAAGAGGCCTTTCGCGTCCGTAATCAATTGATTATTTTGGATTTCTGTTTCAAGATCCGAAATCTCTTGGAGTTGTTTGAGTGAAATCCTGTGCGCTGTTTCAACAGTAGGGACCATAAGGTCCCTACTGCACTTAGTTTCTATTCCGCTGAAACTTTTTTTATACTCTGGATCGTCAGTGAAGACCATAGGAGTATTCCTGATTTGTAGGCCTGAGGAAATTGTCCCCGCTTGTAGCTGTTGAACTAAAAAATGGCCATGTAAGTCGGTCCTTATCTGTTTCTTGCGTAGTCTTGTCAGTTTATCCGATTCATTTTGGGTTTTTCCTATTAAACTCAAGGTAGCGGAGGCGAAAACCGGCGGTGCTCTAATCAGATTTTGGATGTGTTCTTCACTATATGATAGGGTATCTTTCTCGGCCATACTATGAACGGAAAACACTTAACTCAAACAAATGACAATATGCACATCAACAAAAACCACACGTAATGTAAGTGAACAGTGTAAGGTATACTTCTACCTAAATCGACCTCGCGAGCTAGTGACCGCACTCTATCGTAGGAACAAAACTGGGTCTTGGCTCCTCAACAGTAAGGCTAAGCCTAATTAAACTCACAAAACAACACTACTGCCAGTACTGGACAAAGTTTTTTGGTTAACCTCACAAAGGCTGCTATGAATAAAACATGGCAGTCTCATATCACTTTTGTTGCTGATTTATGATAACCATTTTTTTCAATCAGAAAGCTTTTTCATTTTTTCAAAGACATTTCTGTGTATGTGCGAATATAAATATACAAAATATGCAAATATATACAAAAATTACAAAGCACAAGTGAAGGACAACTCCTTATTTCATTGACAACACACCCATACTAAACCTTTCTCACTACAGTCGCTCTATTCACATTCACACACTGAAACAAAAACAAAACCATTAAACTATACCTCTGAGGTATAGGTCAGTGTCAACGCAAATTATTTGAAATACAAACGGTTAGCAAGATTAAATAAATCCTAGATTTACAAAAGTTCTAAAACATTAGAAAAATTATAATCAGTTTGAATCCAGTCTTTATAATCTATTCATATTGTTGACAATTGACCCTATAAGATCAACGCGTTTTGAACTCCCTGATTTGCGGGGTTCTCCTCAGGATCACTACAATTTCTACAAAACAAAAACAAACGAACTAAGTTAGGCTCCATCATCTATCACATTCTAAATCACTAACCAGAGCAGCCACCAGCCGGCTTAAACCAACCTACCTTAACCTCCTAGGTAAGATATCTTTTGTGGTAGGTGTAAGAAGTTTGATATGTGGACACTGTAACACAAAAGATACAAACACGGATGACATACTGTTTCCTAAACTATTTAAGACTGCCAACCGGGACCTAATGGCAATGCATTAAAACTCACCTCACAAGCTCAGGAAATCGCTTGGAGTGTCTGTAAGAAAGGCAAAATACACGGCTGGTGGCTGCTCTGGTTAGTGATTTAGAATGTGATAGATGATGGAGCCTAACTTAGTTCGTTTGTTATTGTTTTGTAGAAATTGTAGTGATCCTGAGGAGAACCCCGCAAATCATGGAGTTCGAAACGTGTCGATCTTATAGGGTCAATTGTCAACAATATGAATAGATTATAAAGACTGGATTCAAACTGATTATAATTTTTCTAATGTTTTAGAACTTTTGTAAATCTAGGATTTATTTAATCTTGCTAACCGTTTGTATTTCAAATAATTTGCGTTGACACTGACCTATACCTCAGAGGTATAGTTTAATGGTTTTGTTTTTGTTTCAGCGTGTGAATGTGAATAGAGCGACTGTAGTGAGAAAGGTTTAGTATGGGTGTGTTGTCAATGAAATAAGGAGTTGTCCTTCACTTGTGCTTTATAATTTTTGTATATATTTGTATATTTTGTATATTTATATTCGCACATGCACAGAAAGGTCTTTGAAAAAATGAAAAAGCTTTCTGATTGAAAAAAATGGTTATAATAAATCAGCAACAAAAGTGATATGACTGAGACTGCCATGTTTTATTCATAGCAGCCTTTGTGAGGTTAACCAAAAAACTTTGTCCAGTACTGGCAGTAGTGTTGTTTTGTGAGTTTAATTAGGCTTAGCCTTACTGTTGAAGAGCCAAGACCCAGTTTTGTTCCTACGATAGTGTGCGGGCACTAGCTCGCGAGGTCGATTTAGGTAGAAGTATACCTTACACTGTTCACTTACATTACGTGTGGTTTTTGTTGATGTGCATATTGTCATTTGTTTGAGTTAAGTGTTTTCCGTTCATAGTATGGCCGAAAAAGATACCCTATCATATAGTGAAGAACACATCCAAAATCTGATTAGAGCACCGCCGGTTTTCGCCGCCGCTACCTTGAGTTCAACAGCAAAAACCCAAAATGAATCGGATAAACTGACAAGACTACGCAAGAAACAGATAAGGACCGACTTGCATGGCCATTTTTTAGTTCAACATCTACAAGCGGGGACAATTCCCTCAGGCCTACAAATCAGGAATACTCCTATGGTCTTCACTGACGATCCAGAGTATAAAAAAGGTTTCAGCGGAATAGAAACTAAGTGCAGTAGGGACCTTATGGTCCTTACTGTTGAAACAGCGCACAGGATTTCACTCAAACAACTCCAAGAGATTTCAGATCTTGAAACAGAAATCCAAAATAATCAATTGATTACGGACGCGAAAGGCCTTTAAGAAATAATTAAAAAAGAAATTTTGGAATTCAAGGACTACACCGTAACCCAGAAAAGTAACAAATTTGAACTGGATAAAAAGAATTTCTCCTTAGAAGTAGTCTACCCTTACTTGCAGCCTGACTTTTATACAAGACCAACACAAAGAAGGTTTTTCCAAGACAACCAGGGAAGATCTAGGAATAAGTTCATAACTTTCTCCGACACTACATCCTCTTCATCTGGAGGAGAAACTGATATTAGTGAATCAAGGAGTAATTCAAGTACTAGGGGCAATCAACAGAACCAACAACAGAATCCTCAATCTTTTTTAGCCAGAGGCCAACAGAGGGGAAGAGGAAGGTTACGTACCGGAAATCAACCATGGGAAATGAGGACAACACGCCAGCACTACAGGAACTAGCGACGTCATCCCTCTTTAATTTAACAGATTGAGAGTTTTCTCCCTCCGAAATAACTGTTTTAGAAAAGGGCCTCTCATTCGTTCCAGTAAGACCGACGGACTTTGTCAAAATGAAATTAGAAGCTATAGAGTTCTGCAGGAAATTACGTCTGAAAACATTCTTCGTGGACACACCTGAGTTAAATAACACAGAAACCACAGGCTTCCGACCAAAATCTTCATTTTGCCCGCCAGCTCATAAAACCCCAAAGGAGGTTCTTACATTTGAAAGAGCAATTCTATCAGGTATTACAGCTCTGGAAAAAAGAAAACATTTTGTAAACTACAACTTGAGTAAAAACGAAAAAGATGCCATCTTCTCATTAAAAAATGACAAATCGCTTGTAATAAAGCAAGCAGATAAAGGGGGCGCCGTAGTCCTCTGGGATATTAACAAATTCAAAGAGGAGGTCAGACGTCAACTAGATGATCCCACTTGTTATAGAAAAATCACTCAGAACCCAGTCAAGTGACTACAAAATGAACTCTTCAAAATCCTCCAAGAAGGCCATGAGCTAGGTATCCTTGGACCAAAAGAACTATCCTTCCTACAAAATAAGAACCCTAGAACACCAGTCTTCTATATCTTACCCAAGATACATAAAGATCCTACAAAGCCCCCTGGCCGTCCAATAATTTCAGGATGTGAAACACTGATAGAACCTGTTTCTAAATACATTGATTATTTTTTGAAACCATTGATTAGGAATGTTCAAGCACATCTTAAAGACACAACTTCCTTTATCAACCAATTAATATCCATTGAATTTGATGTAAACAAACAACTTATGGTGACTATGGAGGTCGTGTCCTTATACACGCAGATACCTCAAGACCAGGCATTAGAAACCTTGGAATTTTTTCTAAATCAAAGAGACCAACCCAGTAGGGTTCCAACAGATTACATCATGCGATTGGCCAAATTTGCTCTGCAGAATTTTTTTTTTGAATTTGACACTGAATTTTTCTTTCAAATCAAAGGGGTAGCTATGGGCTGCCCCTTCGCACCGGAGCTAGCCGTTTTGTTTATGGGGCTTTATGAAAATCATTTAATCTATAACAACAATCCGTACGCAGAATATATCACAAAATATATGCGATATATAGACCATGTTTTCTTTATATGGTCAGAATCACATGAAAAGTTAAATGAATTTGTTACATGGCTTAATATGAGAACCGAAGACATCAAATTCAGCCATATTGCCAGCAATACATCAATCAACTTCTTAGATGTTCAAATATATGCAACTGAAGGCACATTAGGTACAACCCTATTCTGAAAACCTACGGACAGGAATAAAGCCTTGCACTACACAAGTCACCACCCAAGGAGCCTCAAACAAAACCTGCCATTCGGCCAGTTTTAAAGAATAAAAAGGAATTGTTCGAACAAAGAGGAGTATTTTTTACATGCTAATGCACTCATGGATCGGTTACTTGTTAGAGGATACCCCAAGAAACTTCTCAAACATTCATTGAGAAGAGCATGGTGGGTCCCAAGGGAAACAATGTTAAAAAAGAAAACACATGAGGAACAAAAAAGGATAGTTTGCGTCACCACTTTTAGCCCCAATACACATCAACTACGCAAGATGGTAATGCAAAATTGGCATCTAGTAAAAGATTTACATTCTGAATTCCATAAACCACCTCGGTTTGCGTTCAAAAATGAAAAAAGTGTGGCAAACCATATTGTCAGAGCAGCCCTACGTCGGGAATCAAAATCAACACTAAGAGGGATGCTGGGACTACCTCCAGTAGTTGGACATCACAAATGCGGTAACTGTACCTGCTTTTCATCGACAGAGGAAGGATCTGTATTTACTTTTGAGAGAATACATTGGAAACATCTTACCTTCACAAACTGTTTGACAAAGAACATAGTATATGGAATCTGGTGTCCATGCCCAAAACTGTAGATTGGGAAAACTACACAGGAGGCACGACAGCGAATAACTCAACATAAATCAAGAATAAGACGCCAAGTCCCTAATGCGCCATTAGTTCAACATTGGACCGCTCATGGACATAACGAAGATGATCTTCGTTGGGCAATTATCTCGAAAATCGAGAATGATACACGAGGAGGAAATTTAGATTCAAGACTGGCACAACGGGAGGCCTTCCTCATAATGAAATTCAACACTGCCACCTCAGGGTTGAATGAAATTTCAGAAATCTTTAGAGGCAACCTCTGAGTAAGAATTCTTTAGGAGCCCTACTGTTTTTCTCTGAGCCTCCTTAATTGCCTACCGCCACACCACGAAATGAGTCTCCTGATGCTTATCAAGTATTACATGTAGAGGCAAACTACTGCAACCATAATGCCTCTGTTTCTGCAAAGTCTCGCTTAATTCGGTTTGATAGTTTATTCCCTTAATTTTTGGATTTCCATGCACAAAAAGTTTCCTTAAGGCTGCGTAACCGGGACTATGCCATTTACAACACATCTACTGCTGTGGTTTCACGTAAAACGGACTAAGCAATCGAGTTCTTAAATTGGAGCGCTTCCCCTTTAAATATAAACCAGGTCACATGACCAGAAACAGATCCGTGCGGAAGGACAGACCGGAGACACTGTGGGGCATATTACCAAGCAATAGCGATAATTATCGCTATTGCTCGGTTAGAGACAAAAGTTTACCGCTGAGCTGCGGTGATTTTTACCGCAAATAAACCTTGGTATTACCAAGGTTTATCGCAAATGCGATAAAAATCGCCGCAATGCATGAATATCGATAAAAAACCAGCGATATTCATGCATTACCGAGCTAATGCTCTTAGCCATGTTATCCACCTACCATTGGATAACATGGCTAAGAACTGCTCAGGGCAGGTGTTAGCTTTTGGAGATATTCACGCTTAGCGCGAATATCTCCAAAAGTTGGTAATAGGAGATAGCGATGTTAGCGACTGTTTTCAGTCGCTAACATCTTGGCAAGCCCACTTTGCATGTCATTAGTGATAAATATCACTGACATGCAAAGTGGGGCCCAAGATGGTCGCTAACTCCTACTAGCTGTCGCTAACTGGTGTTAGCGACAGCTAGGTAATAGGGAGATAATTTTATCTCCGCTTTCTTGGCTTTTAAAGCCAAAAAAGCGGAGATAAACCCCCTTGATAATATGCCCCTGTGTTTTGCGCTACAACAATCAGCCTGTGAAGTAAGTGTAACATTTCAAACAATACCGACTGCGTAAACCGGGTAGAGCTTTACAACCCGGCGTCTATTTCAACAAAAGATTCGAATTAAATACCCTTTTCTAATGCACAGATGTTTATTACAGGGCATCCTGGACTTGTGGCAGCCCGAGTAAACCGAACATTTTTCGAGATACACGCCAATTGCTAAGCGCCTCCCGGTGAAGCATTTCTAAACTCCACACCGGGTAGGTGATCTCATTGAGTATAACGGACTTTCTATTAACAACGTTGTCAGGGTAATTTACCAACCACAATGTATTTTGCCTTTCTTACAGACACTCCAAGCGATTTCCTGAGCTTGTGAGGTGAGTTTTAACGCATTGCCATTAGGTCCCGGTTGGCAGTCTTAAATAGTTTAGGAAACAGTATGTCATCCGTGTTTGTATCTTTTGTGTTACAGTGTCCACATATCAAACTTCTTACACCTACCACGAAAGATATCCTACCTAGGAGGTTAAGGTAGGTTGGTTTAGGCCAGCTGGTGGCTGCTCTGGTTAGTGATTTAGAATGTGATAGATGATGAAGCCTAACTTAGTTCGTTTGTTTTTGTTTTGTAGAAATTGTAGTGATCCTGAGGAGAACCCCGCAAATCAGGGAGTTCGAAACGCGTGGATCTTATAGGGTCAATTGTCAACAATATGAATAGATTATAAAGACTGGATTCAAACTGATTATAATTTTTCTAATGTTTTAGAACTTTTGTAAATCTAGGATTTATTTAATCTTGCTAACCGTTTGTATTTCAAATAATTTGCGTTGACACTGACCTATACCTCAGAGGTATAGTTTAATGGTTTTGTTTTTGTTTCAGTGTGTGAATGTGAATAGAGCGACTGTAGTGAGAAAGGTTTAGTATGGGTGTGTTGTCAATGAAATAAGGAGTTGTCCTTCACTTGTGCTTTGTATTTTTGTATATATTTGTATATTTTGTATATTTATATTCGCACATGCACAGAAATGTCTTTGAAAAATTGAAAAAGCTTTCTGATTGAAAAAAATGGTTATAATAAATCAGCAACAAAAGTAATATGAGACTGCCATGTTTTATTCATAGCAGCCTTTGTGAGGTTAACCAAAAAACTTTGTCCAGTACTGGCAGTAGTGTTATTTTGCGAGTTTAATTAGGCTTAGCTTTACTGTTGAGGAGCCAAGACCCAGTTTTGTTCCTACGACTAAGTTTAGGCCTGACATGTAATGTCCTGATTCACAAAGGTAAACCTAGACTTCAGGTCTAAATGTACCTTTGTGAATTGGGCCCACAGTCTAGAATCTAAAATGGATGCCACTGACAATATGAGTGAGAATTGCCCTCCCCTCAAGGGGTAACATCCCTTTGATGCACTGCTAATTCCAAATGGAGGACGGTAATCTCATTTATTCTTGATTTTATATAATAAACTATTCTCGATTTACATGATTTTTTCCATCATGAATTTCTTCATTCAAGTGTATATTTATTAATTCAAATGTTGATATTTCCAAAGTGAATGATTTTTCTTAAATGCATTCCTGAAATGCATCGATTAACATAATTATTCATCCCATCCCAATGCATTTCGGGCTGATTGAGCAGGGCATATATTCCTAAAAGGAGATGTAAAGCGAAATGAGAAATCGGCTGCTATGACTCTGGTTTGTCCATCACAGTGTGTTCAGTAGTTTAATATGTGCATACATGAAATGCTTGTTAGTGCACGAACGTTGGTGTGTATCAATACATTTGTTGTTGTTATGATAGAATTTGCCCTGTTGGTGTGTTAGTAACTATGAGAAATGTGCTTAACTTGTTGGTCAGTGACGGTGACCCTAGAACAATTGAACATCACCAAGTTTTTGTCAAACACACACATGCCGAAAAAATGATGAATCTGCTAAACTATAACTATCACCGGTGGGACTGGGGACATAAGACACTTCGAGTGTCCATTGCGCTAAACTTAAAACTTAGACACCGCCAAATATAAAACAAAACAAAAGAGTCTCGGTGTCATACATCGGTGAAAACATGCTCAGACGGGTGATGATCTCTGGTTCGTAATGATCAAAAACCGACATTTGCGTCCTTACAAATCATGCAAAAGTATGGAAACATTACGCAGGTATGGTTCGGCAGTAACCATGGTGCATCAAAGGGAAGTTAGCCCTTGTGGGAAGCACAATTCTCACTTGTTAGACACGATTCTGATCAGAAAGTGATACCCTGTTGCACGCCAATAACAGACAGTAATACCATAACAGCAATATATTTGGGTTACATATCATATAAACACGGAGTGCGTGAGCCAAGCTCTAATAGCCAATATGAGCACATTATTAACATATGCCTTTTTGGGATAGCAGGCACTTTCTTCCTGAACAAGATCGTAATATACTAGTACAAGCTCTTGTTTTTTTATGAGACTGGACTGTGGCAACTTGCTTGGCACTGGCCTGCCAAAAGTATATGTGGCATCCCTTATGGCTGTTTACCATTCGATTTCTTATTTTATCAAATCAAATCGAATCAAATTTAGATTTATAGAGAGCGACTTATGACCTAGGAGGGTCTCCAAGTGCTGGGGGACAGGATGTTCTGCTGCTCCAAGCTATTTGTCGAAGAGCCAGGTTTTAAGTCTCTTTCTGAACTCCAATAGTGTTAGTGCTGATTGAAGAGGTAGGGGGAGGTCATTTCAGTGTTTGGCCGCAGGGTGGGAGCAGGATCAGCTGCTGCTTCTGATGATTCAAGGGGAGTGGGTGAGATGAAGGGAGGAGAAGCGAAGCTGTATTGTGGGCTGGCAAAAGTTCACTCTGTGGTTGAGGTACGCTGGGCCCTCGTTGTGGAGGACTTTGTAAGTGTGAATGAAGAGTTTGAAATGGCAGCGTTTGCTGATGACGAGCCAGTGCAGTGCTCTGAAATGGGGAGTCATGTGGGTCTATCTCGGGAGGACAAGGGCGAGCCTAGCAGCCGCGTTCTGTATTGTCTCGAGCCTGTTTTGAAGTTGGGTGTTGATCCCTACATATAGGGCGTTGCCGTAGTCTAGACAGCTGGTGACGAGTGCCCGGGTGATGGTGCTTGTAGTGTCTGTTGGGAGCCATTTGAAGATTTTCTTCAGCATGCAGAGGATGTGGAAGCATGCTGAGGATATGGTGTTTATCTGTTTTTTCATGGATAGATTGCTGTCGAGAATAATGGCTAGATGGTTTGCGTGTACTGTGGGCTCAAGAGGGGAGCCTAGTTTGGTGGACCAACAGGTGTGGTCCCAAGGGAAGGCTCTGATCCCAAAGATGAGTAACTTAGCTTTATCAGTTTTAAGTTAGAGGCATTTGCTCCGCATCCAACTGGCGATGCTGGGCATGCATCTGTGGAAGTTGAATTTTGTGTTGGTAGGGTCGGAGGAAAGGAACAGGTTGAGTTGGGTGTCATCCACCTAGGATATGATGTTCATGTTATGAGATTTGACCAGGGTGGCCATGTAGAAGTTGAAGACGGTGGGGCTAAAAGTAGAGCCTTGGGGACTCCGTAGAGGATGACCTTCGAAGCTGAGGAGTAGGGTGGAAGGTGGATGCTTTGGGTTCTGCCTGTGAGAAAGGAGTCAATCCATATGAGGGCATTTCCTTGGATGCTTATCTGGTGGAGGCCAAGGAAGAGGATGTACTGTGATATGGTGTTAAAGGCTGCAGAGAGGTTGAGGAGGATGAGAGCAGCATTTTCACCTTGTCCATGATGGCTCTGTTGTCATCTGTGGCTGCTGTGATGGCAGCTTCTGTGCTATGGTTGGCGCGGAATCCTGATTGCAAGGGTTCCAGGAGGTTGTTGGTTTTAAGGTGGTTGGTCAGTTGAGTGTTGATTGCTTTTTCTAGGACTTTGGCTGGGAAGGGTGGTGGTGAGATGGGTCAGTAATTTTTTAGGTCTGCTGGGTCTGTGGAGGTTTCTTTTAGATTAAGTTTGACTTCTGCGTGCTTCCATGTGGTGGGGAGGTAGGAATGGGTGATGGAGGCATTCAGGATAGGGGTGAGCTCATTGTTGATGGAGCTGGTTCCTTTGTTAAACATGTGGTGAAGGCAGGGGTCACTTAGAGCTCCAGAGTGGATGGGGCTCATAAGGGTGGTGGTGGTCGGCATGGTGAGGGGTTCCCAGATTGAGAGATGGCTGGGGTGTTGTCTTTGTTGGTGTATAGAGTGCTGAGTACTTCAAGTGGGGTTTGGGGGTCACAGTGTTCATATATTGTTGCAATTTTATTGTGGAAGAACTCTACAATGGAGTGGCAGAGGTTCTGGAGGGAGTTGTTAAAATCTAGTTTGCGACGTCAACATTATCGGTGCCATCTTGTCCCTTTTTAGGCTCATTAGTGCGTGTAAGTGGCAGCCATTTTGAATGCCATGGCCTCTCTGCCCACTGCCGATAGCCAGCGCGTCTCTCTCTCTCTCCTAACCCCGCAAGCATCCCCCGCATGCTGACAGCCCCCGCTCTCACATGCTTGGGCCATAAAACTCCCTTCAGCGCAACCCTGCCTCGGAACCACATCCTGTTCCCAGCTCAACACCTCCCTCCATCTCTTTCATGATCCCGTATCTTTTGATAAACCCCCTTTCCTCTGTGCCCGATTATCCTGCTCGTTCCCAGGCTGCCACCTGGCCCTGCGGATGCAGTTTATTGCCCCCATACAGTAGGAAGCTTCCCCCATCAAAGGATCCACAACTGATCAAAGCCCCCACCCCATGAGATCCGATCAACCACATGCATTCCGGGAATCGGCGGAATGCCCAGCTGCGCGACAATCATCACCTGTTGTGACCGGGGTGGGGACTTCTACTGTAAATGTGTGTGGGAACGGGCTTGAAGCGGGGATTCCGAGGATGTCTTTCCGTACATCAAAGTATTTGCAAGAATGTGCCACGTGTAATAAACTGCAATAAAGACCATAAACCTGTGTATAAGAGGCCAGGCCTCAGAGATGCTGTTAGAGCACCTTAAGAAGATACCCTGTTGTCTGATTTGATGTGTTCTGCTCCGTCGGAATAAACTCCTGTTTCCTGCCTTCCAGTCTCCAGCGCCTGCCTCTTTGTTCGATAGATTTCGAGTGGTATGAGAGGCGGTTAGCGCCGGGCAATACTTAAAAGGTTCTTGGTCGACATCGGCCCTACCCTTTTTCCACAATTGGCGTCCCAAACGTGGGGCCCATCAGTGACACGTGGATCCAGTGGGAGAGGTCCTGACGACAGAGTGAACGACTGCAACGATCGGGAGAGCTCCTGTCCGATAGACCCTCGTCTGACAGCCGATCATTCGAACTTCACCGGTTCCGAACAGACCTCTCTCGAGTGATCTACGGTCCTGACTGGGAACCATCAGGAGTGCCGCGACAGTTACGGAGAATAGAGGACGATCGGGCGCTGGATGCGGAAGACGAGAAACTGTCCATGCTGTCCGGGTGAGGTCGTGTAACATGACAAATTGTGAAACGATTGTTTGATTGTTTGGAAAATACTAGTATTACTCTTCGATTGTTGGTTCTTTTTGAGATCTTCTCTATCTGCAAACGTGGAAGAATAGAAACATTCTCTCTTCCTTTGCAGATAGTGAAGGGTAGGTAAGCGGACTTTTGTCCCCCGTTGTAACCCGTCGTGCCTATTCTTTCTCCCCACTGATTGTTTGATTGTCCGAACATTGACTGTTCGAAGTTGGTTCTTTGAGATATTCTCTGTTTGCAAATAACGTAGAATAGAAATATTCTGTCGAGTCTTTGCAAGTAGTGAAGGATAGGTAGTGCGGACCTTTGTCCCCCGTTGTAATCTGTCATGCCTATCTTCTCCCCACTGATTGGTAGTTGGTTCAGCCCGGACCGCTTATTAGAGATGAACCATCCAGCTCCACTGAAAGGCACCCCTAATAAGGACATGTTCATGAAGCATGGACTAATCGCTATAGCCTATAGCAAGCTATGGCATAAATATACTAGAAAGGATCAGGAAAGTCAGTGGCCACTGATAGGATCCTTCGATGAGGATAAAATAAACGCGCTGGAAACAGCCCTTCATAACAATAAGACAACGCCCACTATGCTTGATAGTCTCGGCATATGGCGCAAAGAAGCAGAACAACGAAAAAAGAGAAACGAAATTAGATTAGAGAAAGAGCTACGAAAAGCAGCTCACCTAGCTGCTAGAAAGTTAGAGGAATAGATAAAGGAAAGAGAGGAAGCCAAACGAAAGCAAGAGTCCGAAACATCGAGTCAGTGTCCTGTCAGAACACCCTCTACGCTCTACCCTGAGTTACCCTCGAAACAGCGAGCAAACGATGATCTATTATTAGGTCCTCCAATCACCTACATGCCCCCTCCATATGCCCCTTCCCAACCCTTAGCACAGCACCCGCCACCCCCAAGCACAGACGAGAATAGTACCAGGGCCTCGGTCCTCATGGCCTCCGCGCCGGCCGAACCCCTTGTACTCGATACAGCGCAAGCAACAGTGTTAGACGACCCTGAGGCCCGAAAGACCGATTCCACTAGAATGAACAGGTTGAGCAAGGATGAGCGAGCAGGGATCGACAAAGTAGTAAAGACACTAGTAGAACGGAAGGAGAGTGAGGAGTACATCATGGATATGTTCAACTCATATGCTGGGAGCCATCGACAGCACTTTGTTGTATGATTATGCTACCATGCCCTAAATTCTTATGAGGGGGCGTGGCCAAGATGGCGACCTGATCGGACGCAGGTCTGCGTGGCTCCCTGCCCTAAATCCCACAAAGCCCACATAAACACTGCATTTTGCCCCAAAATCGCTGGCAATAGGAGGGTCTAACTGTTGAAGACACCCCCGAAGCAGCGGTGAAGCCAGCGAGGCCGCCTGCAGCCCTGGGAACCGCTGGTTCACCTTACCCGGGAGACCACCGGCGGCCGGCAGGGTGCGGCGCGGCAGGCGCGAAAATAGAGGCCCCGGTCTGGGCCTAAACGGACTGCCTATCTAAGCACCGAGCGTCGGACTGCCGTGCTGGAAGACGCCTCGCTCACTCTCATTGCCCCCAGGCGTGTTGAGGGTCCAGTGCTCGGACCTGGGGAGCTGGGCCCCTGACAGCAGCCAGCAAGGAGCACTGAAAGTATAACCAGGGGGCCCAGCCCGGGCCGCTGATGCAAACGACGGAAGAAGCGGAGGGCATACCGGACTACACTTGGCTCCGGCAGCGCATGGAGGGGAGCGGAATCTCCTTGGGGACCCCCGACCTTCGCTAGCGGTGAGTGGAGGCTCACTCGCGCCCGGAGCAGCTGGTGGAAGCCACGGAGCGAGGTCGCTGGTGAGGGGGCGGCGGTAAGGCAGTGGGGTCCTCTACAGCCCTAGTCACTGCTGGATTGCCCCGAGCATGGATGCCCTGACCGGTGGTCGGGCGGGAAGCAGCCAGCGCCATAATCGAGGCCCCGGTCTGGGCCTAGGCGGACCAGCGGAGAGAGCGCCAGGTGGCTGGGGACCGAACCGGGGGCTGCCGCGCCTCCTCCCTCTAAGCCCGGCCACCACTGGGTAGCAGGACGAGGGCCTGGAAAGCTTGGCGCCCAGCGACCAGCAGCGGAGGGTGCTTGAAGCGCTGAAATCGAGGGCCCGGTCGGGGCCTATGCAACAACCGGGGCTAGCGGTGAGTAGAGACTCACTCACGCCATTTTGTGGAGTGCCCGGGCCTCGGAGCAGCTGGTGGAGGCCGCGGAGCATGGTTGCTGGTGAGGCATTATTCGGACATCCGCCCTGGAACGGCGGTAAGACAGTGGGGTCCTCTACAGCCCTAGTCACTGCTGGATCGCCCCTATCGCCCCGAGCGTAGATGCCCTGACCGGCGGTCGGGCGGGAAGCAGCCGGCGCCAAAGTCGAGGCCCCGGTCTGGGCCTAGGCGGACCAGCGGAGAGGGCACCAGGTAGCTGAGGACCGACCCGGGGGCTGCCACGCCTCCTCCCTCAACACCCGGCCACCACTGGGAGGCGAGACAAGGGCTTGGAGAGTTTGGCGCCCAGAAGCGCAGAAATCGAGGGCCCGGTCGGGGACTGTAAAGCAACTGGGGCCTTGCCTGACGCCTGCGACATTCAGGGGGGAGCGGAGTCCTCCGAGGGAGCCCCAAGCATTCCTGGCGGTGAGTGAGGGCCCGGCTGAAACCGGACAGACTGGGCCGCGACAGCCGCGGATCCCCAGAAGGCACGCGAGACAGCCGAAGCATTGGGCCATTGGTTGGTGGTGGTCGGCCATCCCCGGCGGCCCTCCAGTGGCATTGAACAGCCCCCGAGCCGACGCTAGGGCCCCAGAGACACAGCACTCCCCAGGGGAGTAGTGACTATCTGGCAGCATCGAAGCGGCGGTTGCAGGCCTGGCGCTGGCGGCCCCCCGGGATCGGGGCCACTCCTGAAGCCCGAGGAGACGGTAGACGGCTGGCCTCCTGGACCTGCCGGGGTCAGAGGGCCGAAATTTGGAGTCTCAGCAGGACACCCCGAACTTGGAGGCGCCGACCCGCTGCTGGTCGGTCCTGGATCCCTCCCTGTGCCGAACTTGGGGTTGAGGACTGGAGTGTTGGGGGGGGTTGAGAGCTAACGAGGGCAACAGAGGAATTGCGCGGAGCTGCAAGGGGCGGCATAGCGAACGGGTTCGCAGACAGTGGACCCAGACGCGGTGAGTGGACGGCTGTACACCACGGACCTGCAACAAGTGTATATCCAGGGACCACACAGAGAGCTCCCCTTGACGGGCACACACCATCTCCGAGACGACAACACCGTTGGCCAGATCCCACTTGGCCTACCAAGCGTCCGAGCGACCGGCCAGAGCGCTGTCCCAAAGACGTGCCCGCAGGACTAGGACACAGCAGACAGCACCAAGATGGCAAACGCTAACCGCAGGGGAGGCCGCTCCATCACCGACCTGCTGGTGAAACAACCACAGAAGGGAGACAAGACCCAAACGACGTCGCCGTCGCCCACACCCACGACCAGTAAGAGTGGGACCCAAGAGGAAGCCCCAGTCACGAGATCATTCCTCGAGTCCCTCTTTGGCTCGCTGAGGGAGGACTTCTAAGCTCTCAAGCAGGAGTTTGGTAAGCGAACAAAGGGAGCTACGCAGGGACCTGGACGGCTTAGGAGAAAGGGTGGCCACGATAGAGGACTCGAACCAGGTCCGTTGCGAGGAACTGGTGCATCTCCAGCAAGAGGTCCTGCGGCTCCGCGATCAGCAAATGGACCTACAGGCACACAATGAGGATTTAGAGAACCGCTCCCGGCGGAACAACATTAGGGTCCGGGGCGTACCATCGAAAGCGGAAGGGAACAGTGTCACCCTGTACCTCCAAGATTTGTTCCGGGAAATCCTCAAGGAGTCCGCGGACTTCCCCATCGCATTGATCGAGCACACCGGGTGGGCCTGCCACGCCGAGCTCCTGCACCTCCTCCAGACATACTGGCATTCCTCCCGGACTTTCCTCTTAAGGAGAGGATTCTTAGAGAAGCACGCCAGTCTCAGCCTCTCCGCTTCCGAGATGCATCTGTGGAGCTCTTTCAAGACCTCTCAGTGATCACACTCCAAAAAAGAAGGGAATTCAAGACTGTCACCACCTTCCTGAGAGACAAAGAGGTGCCCTACTCCTGGGGTCACCCATTCCGACTCATCTTTCGGTGGGAGGGCTCTCTCCACCAGATGCGCTCCCTCCAGGATACCTGCACTCTACTTGGGATCGAGCCGCCGGAACAAGACGACGGCGACGACACTAATACGGAGTCGTCGCAGGAACATCCGTCACAACCCCGACGTGACGGCTGGCAGAAGGTCTGCAGACGGAGACAACACAAGCCACGTGCCTGCCCGGATCAGCTAACGATTGCCAGGGAGCACGCTGCTGCTGTTAAGGAAGTAGCGAAAGACACCTCTGGGCCGCCTCCATAAGACACTTTTAGCAGGGGCATGCATAGACAGCAGCATCATGGAGGGAGGCGGGGTGGGGAGCCACGACGGTCGCTGTCACCACGTACCATATCTGTACTCTGACTCCAACTGGTTTGGGTCTCTTTTGACTCTGATTACTCCACAGGTCTATTCTCCACTTGGTTGACCTGGGACTATGATGTTCATTTTGGTTTCTTTGGTTGGGTTTGGGGGAATGGGGTGGGGGGGGCGCGGTTGGGGGCGCCGGGGAAGGTTCATTTTTGGGGTCGGGGATGGGGGTGGGGTGGGTCCTCCTTGTCCACTAGTGCTGAGAAGAACCGCTTTTTCCCTTTACCTTTCCTCTTTATTGCATTGGCTGACTCCACGCACTGCGCACCTGCCCTCACAACATGCCCGGGATGACACGGCCCTTGACAGTTCTCTCGCTAAATGTGAGGGGGCTTAATAATCCGAACAAACGCAGAGCTGTCCTCTCTCTTTTAAGGAACTCGCAAGCGGACATCTGCCTCCTACAGGAGACGCATCTGCTGTCCAAAGACCACCATAGGCTTAAATCTCACTTCTTCCCAGAGCAGTTTTTCTCCTCAGCATCTAAGAAAGTAGCGGGGGTGGCGATACTGGTGGCGCAATCCTTTAGAGGTAGAGTGTTGCAAAAAGAGGCGGAGATCAAGGGTAGGCTGTTAGTTCACCGCTTTCTGGTGGCGGGACAGACGTTGTTAATAGGCTCAGTGTACGCGCCTAATGATGGCCAGGAGCGATACCTACATTCAGCGCTAGAAACTGCCACAGCCAACACCCATCCACACTTACTATTAGGGGGGGGCCTGAACCTGGTATTTCACAACGCTGCAGATCGCTCCAATCAGCGCTTCGGTCAGGTAGGGGCCTACACACACTACTCGGCAGCCCATAAATCTTATGCGAGGCTTGACTACTTCTTGTGCTCTGCCCAACTAGCAACATGTGCGCAGGAGGTCGGGATTCTCCCAGCCTCGCTGTCGGACCACTGCCCAGTGGTGGCGTCCTTTCTGTTGCCGGACGCTCCTAGGCCGCAACGGCACTGGCGCCTACGTGTCGGCCTACTGCAAAACCCGGCCACGATAGAGAAGATAACGACTGCTATCAGTCACTTTCTGGTTGACAATGCAAATGACGACACCTGCAAAGCCACTCAATGGGCGGCTCTTAAAGCTGTCCTTCGGGGCGAATTTATTTCGGTGGCCGCGGCCGACAACAAGGAACGCGCCCAGAAGAGAGCTGAACTCACGCAGAGGGTGGCAGAGTTGGAGCAAATGCACCAACGCACGGGAGCGGCCAGGGCCTGGCGCCAATTGTGCGTGGAGAGGAAGATGCTGGCGGCCCTAGACCAGGACGTGGCGGAATTTGCTGCCTTGCGCCTAAAGCATGCCTACTATACAGGGGGGGACAGGTGTGGGAAGCTTTTGGCGAGCAAGCTGAGGGAGCAGCGACAGAGGCAGCACGTTCGGACGATTCAACCTAATGTCGGTGAACCGATCACTGAGGACGCGGCTATAGCAGCAGAATTCGGTAGCTTTTATGCCAACCTGTACGATGCAGATACTCTAGACCCGCACACGGGCAGCGATTATCTAGATGGGGCGACACTTCCATCCTTGAACGATGCCCAGGCGAAGTTTCTCGATAGGCCCATTGGTCTGGAGGAGGTCATTTCAGCGATATCTCGCCTGAAGCTAGGTAAAGACCCGGAACCGGACGGCTACCCGGCGGCTTTCTATAAGAAGTTCTGCCACCAGGTGGCCTCTCTGTTGCGAGATCTATTTAACACTTTTGATCAGCCCGGGGCAATCCCGCCGGAACTGCTGGAGGCCGCCATCTCGGTGATACCCAAGTCGGGTAAAGACCCGTCCAGATGTGGTTCTTACCAACCAATATCCCTACTGAATATTGACCTCAAACTCTATACAGGCATCATAGCCGGAAGACTGGGCCCGTATATGCAACAACTGGTGGACCCGGATCAGGGCGGGTTCATTCCCCAAAGACAGACCAGCGATAACACTAAACGCGTCCTTCATCTGATCGAAGCCGGCTCCCGGACGAAGCCGGGCTGCATGCTCCTCACGGTCGACGCTGAGAAAGCGTTCGACCGAGTGCATTGGCCATACCTTGACCAAGCGTTACAGCGTTTCGGATTTGGGACTACTCTTAGGAACCGTATCTTTAATTGCTACAGGCGACCTAGCGCTACGGTCCGAGTGAATGGCCACACATCGCCACGTTTCCCGATTGGCAGGGGGACCAGGCAAGGCTGCCCGCTCTCCCCCCTCCTGTTTGCGCTCTACATGGAGCCATTGGCACAGCGGGTTCGGCAAAACCAGCTTATTAGAGGCATCCCCTTTGGCAGAGATACTCACAAAATCAGCCTGTATGCAGACGACATTCTGCTGTCACTCATGGACCCAATGCAATCCCTGAGGGCGCTCTTTATTGAGCTGCATAAGTTTGCCCTCGCCTCGGGTTTTAAAATTAATCTAGATAAATCGGAGGCATTGAATGTGTCCCTATCTCAGGAGGTGCTAGCAGAAGCTAAAGCCAAATTTGATTTACAGTGGTCTACGTCTACCGTTCCCTACCTGGGAGTCTTGCTAGCGCCCACGATACAGGCCACAGCGGAGGCCAACTACGCCAGACTCGGTGCACGACTAACCGAGACTCTCCGGAAGTGGAAACATCTCACGCTGTCCTGGTTGGGCCGCATTGCTGCTATTAAAATGACACTGCTCCCACAGGCCCTCTACATCTTCCAGTCATTGCCACTGCGTCCCCCGGCGGGTTGGCTCCAGCGAACGCAAGCCGACCTGTCGCGCTTCGTCTGGAATGGTCGCCGCCCCAGATTCAAGCACTTAATTGCCACGCTCCCTCCAGCACATGGAGGAGTAGGATTACCTGACCTGACACTGTACTTCCAAGCGGCACAGTTGCGCACGCTTGTAGAGTGGTACCAGTTGGAATCCAGCAAGCATTGGCTTTTTCAGGATCAAGCGGTGGCAGGCCGGACTCTCCAGGGGGTGCCCTTCCTGCCCCGGGGCAATAGGCCACCCAACCTGTATACGTCGTATGTCACCGGCACGGTAATGGCGGTATGGGATAAAGTAGCAGTCCGGAGAGATCTCACTTCCTTTCCCTCCCCGCTGACACCGATATTTGACAACCCTGAATTCACCCCGGGCCTGGATGCGCAGGCATTTGCGACCTGGAGGACTACGCCCTGCCGAGAGATTGGCCACATGTTTGATCTTCAGGGCATCCTCCCGTTTCAGAAGGTAAAAGAGGCCTATGGTATACCGGAGGCAGACTGCATGCCCTACCTGCAAGTCCGACACTGGGTCCTGCAGCCGTCGATCAAACCTGGAGCGCAGCGCTTTCTTACTCCCTATGAAAAGTGGCTGCTCACGCGCACGTCGGAAAAGAAACTACTCTCGGATATATACCAGCACCTGCTCCTCACTAACAAATATACTTACAGCGCGGGCCAGGCTAGGTGGGAAAAGGACTTGGGGAGGCAACTCACGCGCAAGGAGTGGGAGGGGATCTACCACAGAGCGAGGCATTTGGCCTACCACACAGGCCTCACTGAGACTCTCACTAAAGTAGCCTCTTACTGGTATCACACCCCGGAACGCATACACCGCTGGGACCCCCACGTAAGTGACCGTTGTTGGAGGGGTTGTGGGCAGCTAGGCACACTGGAACACCTGCTGTGGAGTTGCGAACATCTGCAGAAATACTGGACTCCTATCTTAGACCTGATAGACCTCCATTTTGAGACCCAACTCCCCCGATTTCCGGCCTATGTGCTGCTGGGTCTACCTAACGCATTGATGTACCCACTAAAGTCCATGAGAGGGAGACTAATAGTGCTTGCATTAGGGGCTGCGGTGCAAAACATAGTGGCGCGCTGGAGAGATCCTCAGCCACCGGTACAGGTGGGTTGGCTGCATAGGCTATGGACCATTCTGGGAATGGAGAAGCTTTCCCTTACCTCGGCGGGCAGAGGGGATGAATTTGCTGACTTATGGCGGCCTTTCCTGACACTTCTTACAGGGGAATACAGGGAATTGAGCTGCCCCAGATACCTGCGATTGCTACGTCTTGCGGACACCCCACTCACTGAGCCTAAGACAAAAACCCGCAAACAGACATCCCGGAAGTAGGGCTTCATACATAAGGCCCTGGCCACTGCTATTGGGTCCCTTCGTGTTTTCTTTCTTTTACCTCAGCGGACAAGGGGGAGGGGGGGAAGGAGGGGGTAAAGGGGGGGGTGTTCCATTTTTTCTCTTTTCAAATAATGACTGCCTTGTTGTTGCACCCGACTGATCCTCAGTCTTTCAGCCGCGGCCGGCCCAGTTGGGTTGTAGGCGACTTGCCGTGTTTAATTCGCTTCATGACAGACCAGCATTGGTATTGGCGCAGCAATTGTTTTGTCTTTGTTCGGCCCTTGCTCCCAAAAGCACAGGTCGGTGTATTGGCTTCAATAAAAAAGATTTAATACTAAATTCTTATGAGGATCGATACCGAGACAAAGGTCCAGAGAGCCTAACGACCCTATATAGAAAGGTTGATATCGGGGATGAGGGCGAGTGTGATGTGACGGACCTCCTCGCACGTACGCTTGAGGTTTTCCGCCACCTCACGGAACAGGGGTTGGAAGCTAAACCTACGACTCCTGTAGCGACTGAACCTCGAATAGAACAAGCTAGCGCCATGATGCCTATAAGGGAGGCTGCTCCCTACTGGGTTCCCCCACGAGGTCAGGGAACACACAATGATGTTAACCATCAAGGTACAAGAGGGAGGCTAGTTTATAACTGGGTCTACCAACCATGGGATCGGCAAGATATTCTGACGTTCCGAAAATCTCTGACTGATTTACGTAAAAACCCCACTGCCTTTTATACTGAACTAGGTACAGCCCTAGGTTTAACGATTATGACCCTAGCTGACATCGATTTGTTTTTCGGGTTATGTCTGCCAGCTGATGTGTGGAAGCAAATCCGGAAAGTCGACCACCTTGAGCTGTTCGGACATACCTGGTCACGACTCGATGGCATAGATAGACAACGAGAACCTGGACAGAAACCTTTGAAATCTATTTTAGAACTCCCGGACAAAATTGTGGAGAAACTGAAAACCCTGATCCCAGAAAAGAAGGTGGACTGGTCGATAGTGACGGCCTGCCGCCAGAAACCCCAGGAAGATGTGTCAGAATACTTCTCCCAGTTCGAAACGGTGTTCTCTGATTACAGCGGTCAGGACATGACCACTGCAACCGGACATCATCTGTTTGTCCAGAACTATGTTAAAGGTCTGTCGCAGGAAGTCTCTCAGAAACTGCAGGCTAGCGAAAGTAGTTGGGCAGCCTCCAAACCCGCGGCTATCCTCCAGATGGCCCAGTATAATGAGCATCAGAAAAATGAAAATGATAGGGCGACTGAGAAAAAGAAAAAGGACTTGAAGGAGAGGGTGATGATTGCACAGTTGCAGGGGGTGACTATAGGACGAGAGCAGTACAAGGGAAATTACCAGTCGAATGCTCCTAGAAACCCACCCCCTAAAGACCGTACACCCGCACCCTATGTTGGACGTAAAGATATTGGTGAGGACCAGTGTGCATTCTGCAAGGGATTCGGCCATTGGAAATCCCAGTGTCCGGTCCTGTTAGAGATGAATAAGAATAGGGACCCCAGAGATGTAGCGGGTGGACCAAGAAATAGAGGACAGGGACGAGGGTCCACGAATGACACAAATAACGACAGGTCAGGCAGACCGAACACATTTGACCGTCCCCGACAGAATCAGTACCAACAGTCTGACTGCGACGATGCCCACGACTTTGCATAGGACTGCCTAGGGCAAGGGAGGGATCCAGTCGAGCTCTATGTTGACCAGCAAGGTCCTTATGTCACCGCTAAGGTCCTGGGTACGAAGTCTCCATTTCTGGTAGACACTGGCGCGACACGTAGTGCGTTATTCTAAGGGCACCTTGTCTGGCTCACTTGTAACATCGATAGGTTTCGATGGGACGCCCTCCACTAACCCCTTGTCCACACCGATCTCCTTTGACTTAGAAAATAACATCACTGACACGACGTTTTTGCTTTCATCCAACACCCCTGATGCCATTATGGGACTTGACTTATTGAAGCATTTCCGAGCTACTATTAGGTGTTCGCAAGATGGAGTTCGGGTCTTTCTGTACGATAACCCGGCTCTGCTCAGACTTTGTCCTTCCCGATGCATGTTTTCTATCTCTGACGCTGACTCGTCCCTACTTGACACTCTACCTCCATATCTGTGGGCCAAAACTGACTCGGACGTAGGACGCATGATGATCGACCCAGTGCACATAACTGTTCGACAGGACGCAATACTCCCAAAACTTCCACAATATCGGATATCGCCCGAGGGCGAGAAGGCATTGGTAAAGATTATTCAGTCCCTGATAGATGCAGGAGTGGTAGAGGAAGTAGTTAGCAATGTTTGCAACAGCCCTATCCTACCCATCATAAAGAAGCAAGGAGAGGGAGATGAGAAAGCGTACCGCTTCATCATCGACCTACGAGAGGTCAACAAAGTAGTTGTACCTCAGTACCCCGTAGTCTCAGACATCACCACTATTTTGACTTTGATTCCTTCCACTGCTACTACCTTCACTGTCATTGATCTCAAGAACGCCTTCTTCTCTATCCCCATCCACCCAGACAGCCGATACCTCTTCGGCTTCACCCTAAAAGCCCGCTCGTATAGATTCTGTCGAGCACCCCAAGGCTACACAGAAAGTCCCAGCATCTACAGTCAGGCCCTCAAGAGACAACTGGACGCAGTCCAGTTACCCGATGGAGAGTGGTGTTGATACAATACGTTGATGATATCCTTTTGGCGGCCGACACCACTCCACTTGCAGTCACAGCCACCATCCAACTCGTACACTTCCTTGCGGAAAATGGCCACAAGGTCTCCAAAAAGAAGTTGCAATTCTGCCAACCCCAGGTCACTTACCTAGGCCACCTCTTGTCCAAAGACGGAAGGAAGCTTACCCCCGACCGAATTCAGACCATTCTAGAGACCCCTATCCCTAAAACCCAGAAACAAGTCCGCTCCCTGCTAGGCCTCACTTCCTTCTGCCGACAGTGGTTGCCAAATTTCAGCCTCATTGTGAAACCACTGCTTTCTCTGCTGGCTAAAGATGTCCCCTTCCCACTCCCTTGGACCCCTGAGTGCCAATCCTCCTTCATAGAACTAAGAGATGCCCTCTGCTCAGCCCCCGTCCTAGGAACCCCCGATTACAGGAAGCCCTTCTCCCTCTACACTCACGAAAGGGAGGGATGCGCTTTGGCTGTCTTGACCCAGTCCAGTGGCCCAAAGCAACGCCCATGCGCTTACTTCTCTGCCACTTTTGACGCCGTAGCCAGAGCTTTGCCTGCCTGCCTTCGAGCTGTAGCTGCCACTGCTATCTCTATCCGACAAAGTGAGGGGATCGTGCTCTCGAACTCCCTTACGGTATTAGTGCCCCATGCGGTTGACACCCTCCTGAACCAGACTAAGACGCAACATCTGACTAGTGCACGACTGACTGGGTATGAACTGACTCTGCTTGCACCCCACATCACCCTGAAAAGATGCACCACACTGAATCCGGCGACTTTGTTGCCCCTACCAGAGAACGATCCCAATGTGTCCCCTGTACATGACTGTGTGACCCTCACGGACAAACAGACTAGGAGCAGGGTTGACCTCAGAGACACAGCCTTCCCAAACCCTGACGGAGAGCTGTGGGTGGACGGCTCTTGCATCAAACTCCCCGATGGCACCACCTCAGCTGCTTATGCAGTTACCACAGCCCGAACCGTAGTAGAGACAGCCCGCATCACACAACGATCTGCACAGGCAGCAGAACTGATTGCCCTCACCCGAGCATGTATCCTGGCAGCAGGTACCACAGCAAACATTTACACCGACAGCCAGTATGCCTTCGGGGTGGTTCATCATTTTGGGCTCCTATGGAAGGAGAGGGGATTCTTGACCTCGCATGGCACCCCCATCTTACATGGAGATCTAGTCTCTGCCCTGACCGAAGCAGTCCTACTTCCCAAGCAACTCGCAGTAATCAAATTCCAAGCACACAAAAAGGTGACAGACATCATTGGGCAGGGGAATGCACTGGCTGCCATCACTGCCCGAACCACAGCCGAGAATAGGACAACGACACGCATGTACGTGACCAGGTCACAAGCAGAGAAATGGACGGACGCTATGGAAACCATTAGGGACATCCAATGGCCAGCTCACAACACGAATTGACTGAATGGACACGGGTGGGACTGAAAGATGATGAAGGCTGCTGGCGGACAAAAGACACGAACAAGTGGTTGCTACCCGATTAATACCTGATCCCCATACTGACCATGGCACACTCTCCTGCACACATAGGATCTGCCCCTATGACCGAGCTTGTCTCTAAAGTTTGGCACAATGACAAGATCGCTAACTCCGCTAAACGTCTGGTCCAACAATGTCTAATATGCTTGCAACACAAACCCGGGAAAGGAACTGTAGTACCCCGGGGAGGGTTTGGGGTCCCCAATCATCCATTTGAAGTCCTGCAGATGGACTACATCCAACTAGAAAGATGCCAAGGTCTGAAGTATGTACTTGTTGTCGTGTGCGCATTTAGCAAGTGGGTGGAAGCCTATCCAACTCGCGACAACACTGCCATTGCCACTGCAAAAGTACTACTGAAAGAATTCTTCCCTCGTTATGGCCTTTGTCGAATTTTGTGGAGCGACAATGGCCCCCACTTCGTAGCCGAAGTTATCCAACTCATCCTGAAGGGGTTGGGTGTAAAACAAAAGTTCCACGCAGTCTTCCACCCCCAATCTGCTGGACTAGTTGAGCGACATAATGCCACACTGAAACTCAAGCTGGCTAAGATAGTGGCTACCACAGGACTGAAATGGCCAGACGCTCTCCCACTGGCATTGCTATCAATGCGTTCCACCCCCACAAAACACCATTTGACACCTTACGAGGTCGTTTTCGGCCGGCCCATGAGCGTCTGGTCTGCACCGAAACCGACTTCCATCCACGACGTCCCGAACGTCCTAATGTCTGACTATTTGTACAACCTGACTAAGACACTGTCTGTTATCCATCAACAGGTGCTGCATGCCATTCCTGATGCTTCCAGGGGCCCCGGACACGACATCCAACTCGGTGACTTCGTCCTGATATGCAATTTCCAGCGTGTGAAGAGTCTGGAACCTCAGTGGACGGGCCCCTGGCAAGTCTTGATCACCACCCGAACAGCTCTTTGAGTGGAGGGGAAGTGCAACTGGCTGCATGCACACCACTGTAAGAAGATATCCTCGACCCTGACAACGACCGAAGACGTGGCCACCCAAGAAGAGCTCCTGAACAAAGACCGACCATCCCTGAACTGTTACCCTGATACAGAGACACTCGAATTGGCAAAATTTCCCGATCCCACTGTGCCATCCAGAGAAGGGTATAACCTGCGACGAAAGGAGGGAGCTTCGGCTAAGCAGACCACTGACTAAGTTGAAAATTCTCAGAACGGTGGCCTAACACTACTAAGGCTGCCAGGAGAGCAGCCAAACGAAGTTTGTGGTTCTGCCCGCTACCGAGCCCCTCGAAGATGATGGAAGCGCCCGATATGAAGATGATGGAAGCCCCCGGCATGAAGATGATGGAAGCAACCGGACATCCGAAGATTCACTACAGAAACCCAAAGGCTGACAAGATCCACAGTTCAAAGACTATTGCACTTTTTATCGCCCTTCTCTTTTGCCTCCTCCTCATGACCACCCTCTAGATTGTGGATGAGAGCGCACCAGCTCATAAGACATTTCTGACCACTGCACAACCTACTACAATGAAAGAACATTACCTGGTTTCTCTTTCACCTCAACTCCGAGAAAGACGTAAGGAGTTTTGGAACAACTCCTTCGTGCAACTGCTGCACCAGCACAATCTTGCCTCCAATGCCACCAACTGCTGGATCTGTGGGTTACTACCCCATGCTACTGGGCATTCTATCCCCTTCATCCCTTCACCCTTATCAGTTCACGGCTCCTGCCTTGCCTGGCTGATCCTCTTGCAAGAGAGCTACAGGGATAATGCCACTTCCAGCAGAACTATGACACATTTCTTTCATAGGGTCTGGCAGAACAAAACAGGGAGAACTGCTGCACACTTTTGCCCCCTGACATCCAACAACTCTATTCATATGGACATCCCTGTAAAAGAACGGATTGAAATGCAGGTGTTCAACAACCCGACCAGACCCACCTTCTCCTACCTCCGGAAACGAACAGCTGCCACCCTGACTGTGGCCCTATCCGTCGTCAATGTCTCAGGCCTTATGTGTATCGAAGGGCTTGGGACACAGCTGGTAGGCCACAGCGCTTGCCGCATCACCAGAACTTTGGACTCAACTGATCCACCCTCTTTTGTCAACTCTCCGAATATGTACTTTGTTTGTGGTACAAAGGCTTACACCTGGCTCCCCAAAGGCTGGGGGGGTACTTGTTACATTGCCTTCATCCTTCCTCCGACCTATGTGGCCCCAGAGAACCATCACCGACAAAAACGAGCAAAGGACATTGAGCAAGCCGACTCCACCGGAGCACAGTTCCTCGACGCAATGAAGGGACTTGTTCCACTCTGGGGTCCGATGGCGAACAGCCGTGCCATCCGACATTTGACCAAGGCAGTTGAAACGACAATGAACATTACAGCTGGCATCCTTGCGAACAATACAGCCGAGCTTCAAGCGGTCCGCCTGGTGGCTCTTCAGAACCACCTTGTTCTAGATGTGGTTCTAGCGGATCGTGGAGGAGCATGCCATATCATTGGGTCCAGCTGTTGCACCTACATACCGGACAATTCATCCTCAGTGTACAAAGCCATCGAACACCTCCACAGACTTTCCTCAGAAGTTCACCAGGAACAAGAAGAATGGTCGCTTGGTGGTTGGTTCTGGAGTACCGTGAAGAACTGGGGGTGGAGGTTATTTACGATCATACTGATACCAACTGTTGTAATATGTGGATTCTGCCTGGGTATTCAATGCCTGCCGCCTCTGTGTTCACTATGTGCAAACTGTATCTGCCCTAAGACTCTGGACTTCGAGAAGGAACGCATGAAAGCATTGGACGATGTTGAGGTTAGGAACATGATGAGGAAAGACATTGATTAAACAAGCTGGCTAGATATGTTGAAAAGGGAGGACTGTTAAAATCTAGTTTGCGACGTCAACATTATCGGCGCCATCTTGTCACTTTTTAGGCTCATTCGTGCGCGTAAGTGGCAGCCATTTTGAATGCCATGGCCTCTCTGCCCACTGCCGATAGCCAGTGCGTCTCTCTCTCTCTCCTAACCCCGCAAGCATCCCCCGCATGCTGACAGCCCCCCTCTCACATGCTTGGGCCATAAAACTCCCTTCAGCGCAACCCTGCCTCGGAACCACATCCTGTTCCCAGCTCAACACCTCCCTCCATTCCTTTCATGATCCTGTATCTTTTGATAAACCCCCTTTCCTCTGTGCCGATTGTCCTGCTCGTTCCCAGGCTGCCACCTGGCCCTGCGGATGCAGTTTATTGCCCCCATACAGTAGGAAGCTTCCCCCATCAAAGGATCCACAACTGATCAAAGCCCCCACCCCATGAGATCCGATCAACCACATGCATTCCGGGAATCGGCAGAATGCCCAGCTGCGCGACAGTCATCACCTGTTGTGACCGGGGTGGGGACTTCTACTGTAAATGTGTGTGGGAATGGGCTTGAAGCGGGGATTTCGAGGATGTCTTTCCGTACATCAAAGTATTTGCAAGAATGTGCCACGTGTAATAAACTGCAATAAAGACCATAAACCTGTGTATAAGAGGCCAGGCCTCAGAGATGTGGTTAGAGCACCTTAAGAAGATACCCTGTTGTCTGATTTGATGTGTTCTGCTCCGTCTGAATAAACTCCTGTTTCCTGCCTTCCAGTCTCCAGCGCCTGCCTCTTTGTTTGATAGATTTCGAGTGGTATGAGAGGCGGTTAGCGCCGGGCAATACTTAAAAGGTTCTTGGTCGACATCGGCCCTACCCTTTTTCTACAGAGTTATGTTGTTCTCTGTTGCTGTTGGGTTGGTGAACACCCTGATGATGCCAAAGAGTTCATTGTTGTAATAGGAACTGGTTTATTGGTGGTTGTTGAGGGCCTTCTTCTTGGCATTCTTTAGTTGGGAGTGGTATTTGTTTAGTGCTCATTTGAGATTTTCCCTGTTGAAGTGGGTTTTGTTGGCGCACCAAATCGCTTTCAGTTTCTAGCAGTTCCGTTTGGTGTTGACGAGTTAATCTGTGAACCGATTTGCTCGATGAGGGGATTTGAGGGGTCTGGCGGGTATAACGGGTGAATCTTTTGACGCAGTTGGTGATCCAGGTATTGAAGTTTTTGACGGCTTTGTCAGGGTTGTGGGAGAGGGGAAGTAGTTATGTATCGAGGGTGTGTGTCCAGAGGTCCTCTAATACCTTGCTCCAGCTCCTCTGGTGGGTGTTGGAGAGGTTGGTCAGGGGCTTGGTGGTGGCGGAGAGGAGGAAGTGCACTATAGAGTGGTCAGACCAGGTAAGTTCACTGGTGTGGCTATAGGTGATTTTGTTGCTGGCTGAGAAAATGGAGTCCAGTGTGCGTCCTGTAGTGTGTGTGTGGGGTTAGTTACTAGCTGGGAGAATCAGATGTTCTCCAGGATCTCAAGGAGGTTGGTGGTAATGGGGTAAGAGGGGTCTTCCAGGTGGAAGCTGAGGTCCCCTAGGAGGAGGAAGTCTTTGGAGTGGATAACCAGTGTGAAATCTGTAATGTCCTTGCAGAAGGTGGGGCAGGGTCCTGGGGGTCAATAGGCAAGGGTACCTCTTAGTGTTGTTCTGCTGTTAGCGTTGACCTAAAAATGTAGATGTTCCATGATGGGAATGGGTGCGTCCATGGTGGATGTGCAGTTACTGTCCTCTTTGTGAATGATTGCTATTCTACCACCATGTTTGTTGGTGCAGTCACTGTAATATTTTGTATGTGCTGGGAACAGAGGCAGCGATGATGGGTGCTGATACCGGGTTTAGCCATGTTTCAGTGAGAAAGACTAAGTCTTGCATGAGAGAGGTTATGGTGTGCCAGATTATGAGTGTGTGTTTATGGAGAGAGCGGGTGTTGATGAGTATGCAGTGGAGTTTTTCTGTCTCATGATGGTGGGGAGTTTTCAGTGCGGCAGTGGAGAGGGCAGTGCCAACAGGTGAATGGTCCAGCCGTGTGAAATGGGGATGTGCAGTAGCAATTGATTATGCAAGGCCCTGGGTTGAGGGCTCAGAGTTAGTTTCCAAAGTATATGTGGTGGGGTGGAGAGGGACCAGGGGTCCGGGCACTGAGTGTAATCCACGCAATGGATGGGTGCCGACGGTCTAGCCTTTGGCGTGCCTTCAGTAGGTTACCGGGTAGGGGGTAGCGACGCTGGTTGTGGTGCAAGGGAGGCTGGAGAGGGAAGAACAGCCGGGCGGTGATGCACGGGGAGTGAGTGCCTTAAAAAAACAAGAGGGTATCTGTTGGAAAAAAAGAAACAAAGTTAGGGAATCTGAAAGAAAAAGACAAGTTAGGGAATTTGAAAGAAAAAGACAAATTAGTTAATCTGAAAGAAAACAAAAACTTTAGGGAATCTGAAAGAAAAAGACAAGTTAGTGAATCTAAAAGAAAACAACAAAGTTAAGGAATCTCAAAGAAAACAAGGTTTAGGGAATCTGTGGGGAGAAAGACAGAGGTTTACGGAAGAGTAGAAGAGAGAAAGGGTGCGAGGAACATTGCAAAAGAAGCGAGAAAGAGGCAGAAGGATGAGCGGCTGAGCGGGAGAGAAGTGCGAGAAAGAGGCATAAAGATAGGGTGACCAGATGTCCCGGTTTTCCCCGGACGGTCCCCGTTTTTGGAGCAGTGTCCCGGTGTCCCGACACTTTTCTCCAAGTCAGTGAAATGTCTGGGTTTTTAAAAAGTGTCCGGGGTAAACATAGAAATGTCCTGGTTTTTAGGGCTCGACCTCTGCAATGCGCTTGCGCATTCAGAGGTCGAGCCATATAGCAGCCTAACCAGAGTTTAACTAAACTGGCGATTTGATGATGTGCCCGTGGCTTTTTAGGTCAATGCGCAAGCGCATTGACCTAAAAAGCGCGTGCACATCAAAGCCAGCCATCTGTTCCCCAGCGTGGTGCCGCCAGCAGCAGCTCTTCAAAGGTATCCGCTCCGCCCCCCTGCTGCATCAAAGGCTTTCATTTCGCGGCCGCGTTTTTTTAACTTTCATTTCGCGGCTGCAAGCCTTTCCTGCCGAGCGTTTACATTTTATTTTTCTCTGCACCAGTATGTTTATTATAAAGGCTCACATAAATTAAGTGACCCACTGTTCGTAATATGACCTAATTAATAAACGTGCTCCAAGGTCCTTTCAAGAAAGCACAGAAAAAACATGCATGCATGTCTGTACAGAGGCCACATTACATGGGCACAGAAGTCCGCTTTTCACTTCAGCACTGTCCTTGGGAAAACGTAGCATTTCTTTAACTTTCATTTCGCGGCTGCAAGCCTTTCCTGCCGAGCGTTTACATTTTATTTTTCTCTGCACCAGTATGTTTATTATAAAGGCTCGCATAAATTAAGTGACCCACTGTTCGTAATATGACCCAATTAATAAACGTGCTCCAAGGTCCTTTCAAGAAAGCACAGAAAAAACATGCATGCATGTCTGTACAGAGGCCACATTACATGGGCACAGAAGTCCGCTTTTCACTTCAGCACTGTCCTTGGGAAAACGTAGCATTTCTATTACTAGGTACACTCTAAATAGGAGCAATAAACCTTTTCTTCTAAAGACCCGGTGCAAATAAAATATGGCTGCCTTCTTATCCAGCTTTTAACGGTAATGTCCGCCGTCTTGGTTTTTGTAGCTGATTAAGTGCCTGTTCCTATTAGGCAAGGGAGTAAAGCATGTCTTCAAATTACTTCTTGTGTAAGAAGATATTTTTTTAGATGGCTGCATACTACGTCACGCCCCATCTTTACAAATTACATCTATACGTATTTTATCCAAGGAATGCCACAAGCAGTTTCCGTGTTTGGCATTTCACCAAGGACGTTGTGGTAAGTTTGGACTGTGATTTATACCAAACTGAAAATCATAATCTTTGGGGTGCACATTTGATCCTGTCGTCCAGGAAGTGGACCGCAGCCTCCTGCTAGACAACACAATTTGAGCTTAATTGAGGTGATGCCAACATTCGGAGCAAAAACCTTTTCTCTGTTTTGGGAGTGTCCCACCACATCTAATGTTACAGCAGTTGTCTTTGCAACATATATTTTGAGCTTAGGTGCATATTCCACACCCTACATTCTGACAAGGTTCCAGTATACCACCATTCACTATGGCCAGATTGGTAGCTATTTGGATTAATAATACCGTCAGTTCAAGTTTGCATTACAGGTAACCACCAAATCACCGAACGACCCACCACACAGCTCCACTGATGCACCCACCACACAGCTCTACCGATGCAGCCACCACACAGCTCCACCGATGCACCCACCACCCAGCTCCACCGATGCACCCACCACACAGCTCCACCGACACAGCTCCACCGATGCACCCACCACACAGCTCCACCAATGCACCCACCACACAGCTCCACCGAGGCACCCACCATACAGCTCCACCAAGGTACCCACCACACAGCTCCACCGATGCAGCCACCACACAGCTCCACCAATGCACCCACCACACAGCTCCACCGATGCACCCACCACACAGCTCCACCTACACAGCTCCACTGATGCACCCACCACACAGCTCCACCGATGCACCCACCACACAGCTCCACCGAGGCACCCACCGAACGACCCACCACACAGCTCTACCAATGCACCGTAACAAACTCTGTAGTCACATACCAGGACACCGAGGCACCCACCATACAGCTCCACTGATGCACCCACCACACAGCTCCACCGATGCACCCACCACACAGCTTCACCGACACAGCTCCACCGATGCACCGACCACATAGCTCCACCAATGCACCGACCACACCGCTCCACCGATGCACCGACCACACAGCTCCACCGAGGCACCCACCATACAGCTCCACTGAGGCACCCACCATACAGCTCCAACAAGGCACCCACCACACAGCTCCACCGATGCACCCACCACACAGCTCCACCGACACAGCTCCACCGATGCACCCACCACACAGCTCCACCGAGGCACCCACCACACAGCTCCACCGAGGCACCCACCACACAGCTCCACCGAGGCACCCACCATACAGCTCCACCGAGGCACCCACCACACAGCTCCACCGATGCACCCACCACACAGCTCCACCGATGCACCCACCACACAGCTCCACCGATGCACCCACCACACAGCTCCACCGATGCACCCACCACACAGCTCCACCAAGGCACCCACCATACAGCTCCACTGAGGCACCCACCATACAGCTCCACTGATGCAGCCACCACACAGCTCCACCGATGCACCCACCACACAGCTCCACCGAGGCACCCAACACACAGCTCCACAGATGCACCCACCACACAGCTCCACCGATGCACCCACCACACAGCTCCACCTACACAGCTCCACTGATGCACCCACCACCCAGCTCATCCGATGCACCCACCACACAGCTCCACCGAGGCACCCACCACACAGCTCCACCGAACGACCCACCACACAGCTCCACCAATGCACCGTAACGAACTCTGTAGTCAGATACCAGGACAACGAGGCACCCACCATACAGCTCCACCAAGGCACCCACCACACAGCTCCACCGATGCACCCACCACACAGCTCCACCGACACAGCTCCACCGATGCACCCACCACACAGCTCCACCGAGGCACCCACCATACAGCTCCACTGAGGCACCCACCATACAGCTCCACTGATGCAGCCACCACACAGCTCCACCGATGCACCCACCACACAGCTCCACCGAGGCACCCAACACACAGCTCCACAGATGCACCCACCACACAGCTCCACAGATGCACCCACCACCCAGTTCCACCGATGCACCCACCACACAGCTCCACCGATGCACCCACCACACAGCTCCGCTCCACCGAGGCACCCACCATACAGCTCCACCGAGGCACCCACCACACAGCTCCACCGATGCAGCCACCACACAGCTCCACCAATGCACCCACCACACAGCTCCACCGATACACCCACCACACAGCTCCACCTACACAGCTCTACCGATGCACCCACCACACAGCTCCACCTACACAGCTCTACCGATGCACCCACAACACAGCTCCACGGATGCACCCACCACACAGCTCCACCGATGCACCCACCACACAGCTCCACCGAACGACCCACCACACAGCTCCACCGAACGACCCACCACACAGCTTCACCGATGCACCGTAACGAACTCTGTAGTCAGATACCAGGACACCGAGGCACCCACCATACAGCTCCACTGATGCACCCACCACACAGCTCCACCGATGCACCCACCACACAGCTCCACCGAGGCACTCACCACACAGCTCCACCGAGGCACTCACCACACAGCTCCACCGAGGCACCCACCACACAGCTGCACTGAGGCACCCACCACACAGCTCCACCGAGGCACCCACCACACAGCTCCACCGAAGCACCCACCACACAGCTCCACCGAAGCACCCACCACACAGCTCCACCGATGCACCCACCACACAGCTCCACCGATGCACCCACCAACCAGCTCCACCGAGGCACCCACTACACAGCTCTGCCGAGGCACCCACCACACAGCTCCGCCGAGGCACCCACCACACAGCTCCGCCGAGGCACCCACCACACAGCTCCACCGATGCACCCACCACACAGCTCCACCGATGCTCCAACTAAGCTCCACCAATGCACCCACCACACAGCTCCACCAATGCACCCACTAAGCTCCACCGATTCACACACCACTCAGCGCAACCACAGCATCACTCAGCGCAACCACAGCATCACTCAGCGCAACCACAGCATCACTCAGCACCACCACAGCATCACTCAGCACCACCACAGCATCACTCAGCACCACCATAGCATCATTGGTTCAAATGTGATCTTTCAATGTTTCAAGCTGTTTTCAAACTTTCGTGCTTTATTACAAATCACAAAAAGATGTTAATATTTCACTTCTCTTCTTGGATTTTCGTCACAATAAAAAACACTGAACATAATCTTCACAAAAGTTATTTACAAAAGTTTAAGCTATTGCCATTACAAATTAAATAAATTATTTAAGTATTAATTATTTTAAAAAATTAAAAGCCATTGTTATTTGTAATATCAATACATCTAAGTCACGTAAATACAAAACATGTTGCATTACAAATGCTATAGGTGTTTGTGAAAGTTATAACTATTGGCATTGTAAATGACAAAGCTATTAATTTAGCTATTTTAAAAAATAACACATAAATAAAAAAAAATTCATTTATAACACCAATAGCTCAAACTTTCCTAATGCGAGCCCTATTGCATTTCCAATGCTTGTTTATTGGTGTTTCGGTTGAGCAGACGCTCGCATGCTCTCTTTTCTTAAGGTAATGTCACTTAGGTGAGCTAAGCGTTGTATCAGGAAGGGAAATCCTTTGAAGAGAGACCCTTTCTCTCAGGATTTCCCTTCTCCTTCTACAACGCAGCACCACCTATGGGTTAGGATCAAACTTGGTGATGGAAACTGCATATCCAGGAAGCAATAAATGATTTGAAACGGGGTTAAATGCTTGCCCTAACGTTGTTTAATATCTTCATCTGAAATGTCCCGGCCGAATTAGACTTCGCAAACACTCATGTTCCGAAAATCTGACGGTAGTCCTTAGCGAGAAGGACTAAGCAGGCATGGCTACCAAGGGTTTATATTGACATGTGTGACATTTTCATATTTTCAATGTAATTATGAGTGACATTTGAAGGAATACGAGTGACACTTTTTAGCGAGCAAAATCAAGCAATGAAGAGAGGGAAATATATTACATTAAATTAAATTTGAGCAACAAAAAATGTTTCAGCTGCAGCAAAGCACCTGGAGGCGCAGGGAAGTCAAGTATAGCCAAACGCTAGTGCGCTGTAGTGTTTATAATCTTAAAAATGAGTCTCTCGCAACACTTAGACATTTGTTTCAAAGTTCTTTAAGGAATGGCCTGTTCAACTTGCGGCTGCTCAGCACAAATTAGTTAATATACAAAATAAACGTCCTGCTCTATTTTCCACCCACATGCTCCAAATATTAGTGTGTTTTTAATGCACTTCATCTTCAGTTTAGCTAGCAGTTATGTATCACACGTATACATCTAGGTATCAGTCACCTTCAAAAACACAGGCACCACCTTCGAGAGACACCTACAAGCATCTTGTAAGCTCTTAATTTAATTTCCTATTATCATCCAACTAAAGCACAGTTGGGCTGTTGGCGCGCCACAGTGAAGTCAAGTGAAAACTGACCGGGGCAGACTGGAGCACCCCTCCCCTAGCATTTTGGGCAAGCCAGCCTCGGGCCCTCTGATGCACACACTTACTTGGTCAGATCCCGCGCGACCGGCAGCCTTGAGCTACTAATAAGAAATTGGGGGTCATTAGGATCGCGGACGGACTTGAGTCCGTCCGCGACCCCAGAGCATGAGGGAACGTCCGCATGGGCTGCGGCGTTCCCTCTGTGCAGATTAGGATGTGACCGCCAGGGTGGCGGTCACATCCTCTATTTTTAACATTGCTGCGGGTGGAGCTTCAAGCTGCACCCGCAGCAATGTTAAAAATGCATGCACAGCATTTGCGTGCACAAAGCGGCAGGCACCGCGCGGTGCCTGCTGCATTGTGCACGCAAATGCAGGGGGGTACCATAGGTACCCCCCATGTGCACCCCCCACCCCCCACTACACCTAGGGGGCCCGCAATGGGCCCCTGCAGTGCAGTTACACATGCTTTTCCACGGCGGAAAAGCCGCCGCGGAAAAGCATGTTTCCATGCACATCCTAATCTGGCTGAAGGTGTCTAAGAGACACCTTCACCATTTTAGTGCTTTTCCGCCGCGGTTGTAAGCCAGCCGCGGCGGAAAAGCTGCGGACCTAAACCATGACCCACCAGCCATCCTAATGTGGCGGTGGGTCCTGGTGGGTCCGCAGAGGATTTTCCGCATCCTCCGGGCCGGCGGTGGCTTCCGCCGGCCCGGAGGATGCGGAAAATCCTCCATCCTAATGACCCCCTTAATGTGGGAAATGATAGATCATGTGTAGTGGCATTAGAAAGCAGTGTCAAGTGAGCATCTAGGCCAGCGCAGAGAAATCATGTTACATCAGCCGGCCTGTAAAAGGTGCTGTGCCTTGCATGTTGTGTGTACGTTTCACTGATGGCCGCTATGTGCAAGTCTGTGTGTGGGTGTGACTCGTGTGTGTGTGTGTGTGTGTGTGGCCAAGAGGCAATACAATGGAGTCACTCATTCTGTACATTCTTAAGATCTACAGGCAGCCCTTCTGTTTGCCTCGCCACACCTCTCCTGCCCAAATTCAACTTGAGTTTGGCCTTGTAAGCTAGCAGAATGTGGAGGTCTACACGAGCGGGTTCACTGCTTAGTGCTAGAGTGCAGTGATAATATGCACTTCAAGCTGATTTGTACTTGGTCTTATCAGCGTCAGTACTTTGGGCATGATTCACAATGGTAACCTTAGACCAAAAGTCTAAGTTTATGAATTTTGGTAGTCACAAAGGGACTTGCAAGTCGAAATAAAAGACCTCTGATTTGTCGTATGTAATGCTTCATCTCGGTCTGTGGAGGGAGCTGTCATTGTAGTCCCTTTTCTATGTCTATGACAGCTGTCAACTTGTCCTACTTTTATGTCGAAGGTTACTGAAAACCGTAGTCCTACTTCTATGTCTATGACCTGTCCCCGTTTTCTGTTTTGAGAATCTGGTCACCCTACATAGAGACAGAGATGGCAAACTGTGGAGAGCAAGCTTAGGGTCAGAAAGTGCATAGGAGTGCATCGGTTAAGGTAAGCGAGAGAGAGACTGTTGGAGCAAGTGGCTGGCGTGCGCTGGCCTAGGGACCGGCTCAATGGGACCTTGCTGCAGCTTCCATTAAGAAGCTTACCCCGGAGGAGTCGGGCACTGGGCGTGGTGCGCGGGAGAGGGAAGAACAGCTGGGCGGAAGCGCGGGGATGCATGGGAGAGCGAGTGGCTTAGAAAACAAGAGGAAATCTGTAGAAAAAAAATAAACTAAGTTAGGGAATATGAAAGAAAAAGACAAGTTAGGGAATCTGAAAGAACACAACACCGTTAGGGAATCTGAAAGAAAATAACAACGTTTAGGGAATCTGAAATAAAAAGACAAGTTAGGGAATCTGAAAGAAAATGACAAAGCTAAGAAGTCCGAAAGAAAATGGCAAAGTTTAGGGAATTTGTGGGGAGAACAATGGAGATGTATGAAGAGGGGAAGACAGAAAGAGGTTGAGGAATGAAGGAAAAGAAGCGAGAAGGAGGCTAGAGGATGAGCGGCTAGGCTGGAGAGAAGTGTGACAAAGAAGCATAGAGATAGAAATGGCAAACTATCGAGAGCAAGCTGAGGGGCATAAAGTGTGGAGGAGTGCAGTGGGTAAGGCGAGTGAGAGAGAGCCTGCTGGAGTGAGCAGCATCGGAGAGCTAGTTCAGGGATCTGCTCAATGGGAACGCACTGCAGCCTCCATTAGGTAGGTTACCCGGGCGGGGGGCGGGGCGCTGACTGAGCGCAGTATTGGCTCCTGGGTGGAATACTGCGGGCGGTGGGGCGGGGAGGGGAAGGGGCAGCGTGGGGCGTAATAAACTCTGGCATATGGCCGATCGGAGTTAGGTAAAGAAATAAATAAATAAAACAAATTAAATTGCACGCTCTGCAACGCATTTGACACATTTTCCTTCTTTACCTAACTCTGATTGGCCTTATGCTGGAGTTTACAACCCCCCACCCAGCACCACCACCTCACAACACTCCCTCCAGGAGCCGCTACTGGCTGGGCGTGGTGCAAGGGAGGCGGGAGAGGGAAGAACAGCTGGGTGAGAGAGCGGGGGTGCACTGGGGAGCGAGTGGCTTAAAAAAGCAAGAGAGAATCTGTGGAAAAAGAAGAAACAAAGTTAGGGAATCTGAAAGAAAAAGACAAGTTAGGGAATTTTTTATCTGATGCACGAAATTTGACGACTTAACTCTGGTACTTACACTGCTTCAAATGCTTCCTATCAAAGAGAGAGTTCTGTTGAATTTTGTTGGCATTGCCTCATGATTGAACAAGCAAGCAGTGATAGCAGATTCAAACATCTACAGCAGAGATTCTTAACCTGTGATCTGAGGACTGTTAGAGGTCCACCACACCGACTCAGGGGTTCTGCGATTGTTTCTAAAATTAAATAATATTAGCAGATTAATAAAAATTATATTTATAAAAAACAAAATTGATTTTTTTAAGATGCTCTGTAAATGTGAAGGAATTTGAAATTGGAGGCTAAAACTCAAGTTGTTCTCTTCATCTTGATTCACGGGAGCAGCTTAGATACCGCTAAAGGAAACTAACATGGACAAATGGTGGCCTTATTTGAAGGAGTGGTATAAGCCAGAAAAAATAGGATGTATTCGAAGCAAATAATACAAAATTGTCTGATAGCGTACAGAAAACTGCTTTGTCTTTTAGGAAGCAAATTACCATTTGAAAAGCTCCACCCTTCCAATTGAAAGTTCAATTTTTGATTGTTCTGTAATTGTGTGTACTGTTTAGAGTTTCACACTGGAAATAGCTTAGGTGGGGGGGGGGTGAGGGGTGGCCATCCAGTAGCGATTTAGTGGGGGTCCACAGAAGGTAATAGGTTAAGAATCACTGCGTTACAGTTTACACTGACTTCAGCTAATGGACATAATGAGGGGTCTTTCAGTCCCTACAGGGCAGGATGCTCCTCCCCTTCAAGGGGTACCAACTTCATCTAAAGCATATGGATATCTGTAAGATATGTGAGTTTCATGGGCACCTCACCACATTCTTCAGGGTGTCACATATTTTGGGTTATGCCACTGCTTCAGCCTGCCCCTCTCAGTTTCTGTGTGAAGTGTCTGCCAAAATTCAGAAAGGGTTATGTTATAACATTTTGCAGCATACCAGAGAGGTGTGTCATCAAATCGAAGATAACAAAAAAGATGGGGTAATGTAAACATGCACTTTGGAAAAATGCTTCAATTTTACCAAAGAATGTATCAAAAGCTGATTAATTCAAAGACATTGTGGCTCAGCTGCCTTTTGTGCTCATCACACTTTTCATAGGGCTTCTAGGCACTGCACAGTGAAACTGACTAACTAATTACAACTATTGCTAATGTGCATACACACAATGTTCTATTGCCAATTTATTATTTGTTTGACATAAATGACTTCCCAAACTATCTCTTTGCATTTTGATCTGATGTAAATTAACCCTGATAGCAATATGGGATAATTGTATATGTTTTGTGGGCTGAAAGTACTGTATTGGTATTTCCACATATTTTGCGTCTAATTTGCTGAATTTTAGTGAGTTTCACCAGGAAAGGCAAATCTCTAGCTTTTATTCGAATATTCCATCGTCAGAGCAAAAGGAAATTACTTTTATTTGTGCTCCCGCTTTGCTGGCTATGTAGAAGGTTTAGATACCAAGACCTCTGCGCCTCCTCATTTGATCCTTCCCTTTTCCTCTAGAAATAAATCAATTTAATCTGCTGGTAGCTGGATTTCTTCCTCCCTCCCGCCCCTTCTCCCTTTGTGAGCGCTCTTCTTCCGCGCCATATGGCATCTGCGAGGAGGCCGGGGCAGTGCTCTGGGTTCTGAGACGCTAACAAAAGAGGCAGTGGTGTCAGAGCGGCTCATGAATAGATGAGACACGTCCGTGTATATAGAAGCGCCCCCAGTCCTGTCAGGGATGACTAAAGAGACGGCTGATGGACCTGACATCGCATCACAGAAAAGAAAGGCAGCAGATTCTCGCTCTGGCCCCTCTCGGCTCCCCCCTCCTTCCCCCGATCGTTTGTTTCCTGCCACAATCCCATTAGCTCTATCAATGACACGAGGCAGGAAGTCAAAGCGTGTGGCAAAACAAGAAACAAAATTGGTCCACTGCGCGCCGGCTCCGAGGGTCAAACAAAGCGGCGGCAAACATGGGCACAGAGTAGGGTGCTTTAAAACTTGCAAGGACTGAAAATAGGCTAGGAACTGAAATTAAAGTTTATTCGAATAGCGAATCAGATAGTTAAAAGAGGGCCCACATTTGCAAATCGAGGTAGTTTTCAACTTGAAATGAAAAGATGCATAGGTGTTTTGCTAGGTATAAAGAACAGTGTGCATTTATGCCTGTGCCAATGTTTGTGGCTCTGTCATGGCAATCAACAGTAAGAACAGAACCACTAGACTATAAAAAAGGTAAAAAACTGGTTCACACACTAACCTGTCGAGCAGCCTTTCTGGCTGGGGTGACCAGATTTTTAGGGAAAAAAAACGGGATGGGCACAGACATTGAAATAGGAATAAATGTCCTAATATTACCTATGAAGTCGCAGTGCCTCCTATATGGAAAATCTATACATATAGATTTATAGATTTATAGTTAGGATTGTGTTTTCATAGGAAATGCATTTTTTGTGCTGCTAATAACTTTGACACTATTTGACGAATCTCCATGAAACTTTCTAAAAAAGTGCTGCTTTTTTTGACAAATTTGCGCATGGAAAGTTTCAGAATGACCTGTGTAGTGAAGAGAGACGCAGAGTTCTTAGCTGGTGTTATTTTATTGTCATGTAAAACATAACAGACTGCCGTCAGCTTGTCAACCTGGTAGCCCGGGTCACTGTGTCAACATTCCACAGTGAGCGCCTGGCTGTCACATGGAAGGTACCAACATGGTACAATAAGGAGGGGGGAAAACCGGGAATGGGAAAGGGTGAAGCATATCTCAAGTTACAACAACCTGTCAAGCAGGGGCCGAGAAAAAAGGGGATCCCAAAGCACGTTTTCCCCATTCATTTTCCCATAGGAACTTTAGACATAGTTACAGCTTATACAGCTGAGCGGATTTACATCAAATTTGGTGGAACGCTAGATATTGGTCCAGAGAGACGTGCTTTTTAGGTCTCGTCCTATTGATCGCGCAAGGGAAAATTGGACGAGAGTATAGAGGGCAAACAAAGCTCTGAAACCACCAGGCGGATTACGTACAGTGCATGTGCCCGTGCTCGCGCTTGCCATTTGCTCCCCAAGCCGCCTGCCTCCGAGAGCTTCATTTCAAAGGGACCCGCGCCCCGCCCATGCAATGCCGAGAGCCAGCGCTTCCCTCCCGCTCGGCCTCACTTCTCCTCCCCCCTAATTACATCCCTTACATCCCTGCTTCACAGTAGAAAGGAATGCGCATTTCCCGGCCGCTTGCATTTCCCGGCTGCTTTTAATTTAATTTCGCAGCCACTTTACTGTGTCCTTCGTTGTCTCTCTTTCTCTCAATCTGTGCCCCCTCATCTAAGCGTCTCCTTCGACCTCCCCCCACTCACCCTCTATTCCCACCCTCGCCCTCTCTTCCCACCCTCACCCTATCTCTAATTTTACTTTTAACTTCTCTCTGACCCCTCATCTCCTCTTCCTGTGCCCCTCCTGCATGTCTGCCTCGCCGCCCCTCTCCAGGCGCTCATGTCTCCTTCGACTCCTCCTTTCTACCATCCTCCCTCTTTCCCTCTGTTTCCCCTCATCTTTTCTCGCACGCATCTCTCTAACCCCCACTCCCCCTCATCTTCCCAGATGTGTCTCCCCCTCCCATGTCTCTTTCTGTTGCCCTCTGTCTCACTCAGCCGTTCTGTCATCCTTCCTGTTTTGCGCTCACTCCATTTTGTTATGCCCTTCTTTCCCTTATGCCACCTCTCATCTCCGTTATGCCTGCACGTGAGGATACTGACAGCATCAACACGCACCCTCAGCCTCTTTCCAGCTGGATTCATGCACAGCGGGGATGGGTGCAATGCCAGCGTCTCCGCTACTGGCAAACGCTGCAGGCCGCATTCCAACACTGTGTCCCTTAATCACCCACCCCCTTTCCATATCTCCATCACCCCATCCCCCTGTGTCTGTCTGTCTTTTCCCCTCTTAAACCGTGTCTCTTCTTCCACCGTCCACCTAATTTTTTGTCTCCTTTAGTTTGTGTCCCCTCATCGGTTTCTCTCGCTCTCTAGTCTCCTCATGTAACATACTAGGTTCTACCGTGATGCGCTCTGACACCTGTGGATAAAGTCCGCGCTATATAGAAATGCATTCAATAAAATAAAAAAAATGTCTCCCCTCCTCGCTTTCAATCTCTCCGCCCCTTTGTGGTCTGTCCGACCACTTTACTGTGACCTTCGTTGTCTCTCTTTCTCCCTGACTCTACTGATATCCCTCACCCAATCTGTGCCCCCTCCTCTCAGCGTCTCCTTCGCCCTCCCCCCACTCACCCTCTCTTCCCACCCTCGGCCTCTCTTCCCACCCTCACCCTATCTCTAGTTTTACTTTTAACTTCTCTCTGACCCCTCGTCTCCTCTTCCTGTGCCCCTCGTGCATGTCTGCCTCGCCGCCCCTCTCCAGGCGCTCATGTCTCCCTCGAGTCCTCCTTTCTACCATCCTCCCTCTTTCCCTCTGTTTCCTGTCATCTTTTCTCACACGCATCTCTCTAACCCCCCTCTCCCTCATCTTTCCAGATGTGTCTCCCCTCCCATGTCTCTTTCTGTTGCCCTCTGTCTCACTCAGCCCTTCCCTCATCCTTCCTGTTTTGCACGCCCTCCATTTCGTTATGCCCCTCTTTCCCTTATGCCACCACTCATCTCCGTTATGCCTGTACGTGAGGATTCTGACAACATCAACACGCGCCCTCTGCCTCTTTCCAGCTCGGATTCATGCACAGCGGGGATGGGTGCAATGCCAGCGTCTCCGCTACTGGCAAACGCTGCAGGCCGCATTCCAGTCCATTGTTTTTCGCCCACTATGTAACTCGACAGACACCGGCACGTGCACAGCAGCTTTGGAGCTGCCCCGTCCAGCCCCAGCGGGCAGGCCAGGGCTTCTCTTGATGGGAGACAAGCCACTGCTGACCGTTCCAGCCCATGTCTGCCCGGCCAAGGGGTGGAGCCCGAGTTCTGTGGCAAGAGGGCCGGTGCTTAATGGTTTCCGGTGCTACGAGATAAGCAAAATGGCAGTTTATGAATACAGTATGCATTGAAAATTACTAATACCTGCCTCCCCAGACTATGTTTTAGCTATGGGGACTTAGAATAAAGAGCACTTGCTACCCAACATATGCACTCATGTCAAATACAACCTCTGGTAAAAAGTACCCCATCATGAAGTTACCTATTGGAGTTTTTGGGCGGGAGGGGGAACATGCCTTTATGCATTGGGGTGTAAAGGAATGACTTGCCAAACTGGATGACTAGCTTATTGCAAGAGACTGAGTGGTTTAAGGTTTACATCACTCTACCGCCCTCACTCTACCGCCCTCACTCTACCACTCTACTGCCCACACTATACCACCCTCACTCTACCACTCTACCGCCCTCACTCTACCTCCCTGACTCTACCACTCTACCGCCTTCACTCTATCGCCCTGACTCTACCACTCTACCGCCCTCACTCTACCACTCTACCACTCTACCGCCCTCACGCTCCCGCCCTCACTCTACCGCCCTCACTCTACCGCCCTCACTCTACTGCCCTCACTCTACTGCCCTCACTCTACCACCCTCACTCGACCGCCCTCACTCTACTGCCCTCACTCTACTGCCCTCACTCTACCACTCTACCGCCCTCACTCTACTGCCCTCACTCTACCACCCTCACTCTACCACTCTACCGCCCGCACTCTACCACTCTACCGCTCTCACGCTACCGCCCTCACTCTACCGCCCTCACTCTACCGCCCTCACTCTACTGCCCTCACTCTACCACCCTCACTCGACCGCCCTCACTCTACTGCCCTCACTCTACTGCCCTCACTCTTCCACTCTACCGCCCTCACTCTACCGCCCTCACACTAGAACTCCACCGCCCTCATTCCCTCATTCCCTCACTCTACTGCCCTCACTCTACCACTCTACTGCCCTCACGCCCTCACTCTACCTCCCTCACTCTACCACCCTCACTCTACTGCCCTCACTCTACCACTCTACCGCCCTCACGCTACCACCGTCACGCTACCACCCTCACTCTATCGCCCTCACTCTACTGCCCTCACTCTACCGCCCTCACTCTACTGGCCTCACTCTACTGCCCTCACTCTACTGCCCTCACTCTACTGCCCTCACTCTACCACTCTAACGCCCTCGCTCTACCGCCCTCTCTACCACTCTACTGCCCTCACTCTACCTCCCTCACTCTACCAATCTACCGCCCTCACTCTACCACTCTACCGCCCTCACTCTACCACCCTCACTCTACCACTCTACCTCCCTCACTCTACCGCCCTCATTCTAACACTCTACTGCCCTCATTCCCTCACTCTACTGCCCTCACTCTACCACTCTACTGCCCTCATGCCCTCACTCTACTGCCCTCACTCTACCACTGTACCGCCCTCACTCTTCCGCCCTCACTCTACCACTCTACCGCCCTCATGCCCTCACTCTACCGCCCTCACTCTACCACTCTACCGCCCTCATGCCCTCACTCTACCACTCTACCGCCCTCACTCGTCCACTTTACCGCCCTCACTCTACCACCCTCACGCCCCCACTCTACTGCCCTCACTCTACCACTCTACCGCCCTCACGCTACCACCGTCACGCTACCGCCCTCACTCTATCGCCCTCACTCTACTGCCCTCACTCTACCGCCCTCACTCTACTGGCCTCACTCTACTGCCCTCACTCTACTGCCCTCACTCTACTGCCCTCACTCTACCACTCTAACGCCCTCGCTCTACCGCCCTCTCTACCACTCTACTGCCCTCACTCTACCTCCCTCACTCTACCAATCTACCGCCCTCACTCTACCACTCTACCGCCCTCACTCTACCACCCTCACTCTACCACTCTACCTCCCTCACTCTACCGCCCTCATTCTAACACTCTACTGCCCTCATTCCCTCACTCTACTGCCCTCACTCTACCACTCTACTGCCCTCATGCCCTCACTCTACTGCCCTCACTCTACCACTGTACCGCCCTCACTCTTCCGCCCTCACTCTACCACTCTACCGCCCTCATGCCCTCACTCTACCGCCCTCACTCTACCACTCTACCGCCCTCATGCCCTCACTCTACCACTCTACCGCCCTCACTCGTCCACTTTACCGCCCTCACTCTACCACCCTCACGCCCCCACTCTACTGCCCTCACTCTACCACTCTACCGCCCTCACTCTACCACTCTCCCGCCTTCACTCTACCACTCTACCGCCCTCACTCTATCTAGTTTTGGCCACCCTCCCTCACTCTATCTATCTATCACCCTCACGCTATCTATCGCCCTCACGCTATCTATCGCCCTCACTCTATCTATCTATATTTCGCCCTCACTCTATCTATCTATCTTTCGCCCTCACTCTATCTATCTATCTTTTGCCGTCACTCTATCTATCTTTTGCCCTCACTCTATCTATCTATCTTTCGCCCTCACTCTATCTATCTTTTGCCCTCCCTCTAGCTATCTATCGCCCTCCCTCTAGCTATCTATCGCCCTCACTCTATCTAGCGCCCTCCCTCTAGCTATCTTTCACCCTCCCTCTAGCTATCTTTCGCCCTCCCTCTAGCCATCTATCGCCCTCACTCTATCTATCTATCGGACCACCACTGCATCACTCAGGGGTACCACAACATCACTCAGGGGCACCACAACATCACTATGCGCTACCACAGCATCACTGAACGCCACTGCATCACTCGTCGTCACCACAACATCACTCAGCGCCACAACAGTATCAATCTGTGAAACCATTCAACAATAACTGGTTCAAATATTTTCTCTCAATGTTTCAAGCTTTATTACAAATGTCACAAAAAGATGTTAATATTTCACTTCTGTTCTTGGATTTTCGTCACAATAAAATACACTGAACATAATCTTCACCAAAGTTATTTACAAAAGTTTAAGCTATTGCCATTATAAATTACAATAACTTTTATTTAAGTATTAATTATTTAAAAAAATTAAAAGCCATTGTTATTTGTAATATCAATACATCTAAGTCATGTAAATACAAATCATGTTGCATTACAAATGCTATAGGTGTCACATTTGCAAAAGATAAAAGTATTGGCATTGTAAATGACAAAGCTATTAATTTCGCTATTTTCAAAACCAACACATAAATAAAATATTTGTCATTTACAAGACCAATAGCTCAAACTTTCCTAATGCGAGACCTATTGCATTGCAAATGCTTGTTGTGTTTTGATATAATTACATTCACTAGTTTTTGAGCAAGTAATGCTCCAAAAAAACTTTGTATGCCTAGGGCCGTTGAGCCACGGCAGATCCAAACAGATCCCAATCTGAGATATGATTGGCTGCCACAACCTCAACCAGGAAATGGTTGCAGCCATCCTAGACCTCGAGACTCAATCCTGAGTCCTAAAATAACTTTAAAAAAAACGCATAGGCAGGCAGGGTAGGGATACCATGACCTCTAGGCGTGGTGAAGGGGTCCCAGAGGGACCCTGTCTGGGGCCAAAAATGTTTTATTTTTATTTTACTTTTGCCACAAATCCACAAAACATTTAAAAAAGAAAACTGGGTGGGCCAGGGCCTAGGGGGAAGAAGTGTTTATGTTTTTGGGGTGGTGCATGTGGCCCCTCTCCCCTTGCTGATTTCTGCTCTGGGAACCCATCCTCCAGGACTTGACATCTCAATTAGGGGGAGACAGACATGCGGCTCCCCTACCTGGGCTGATTTGGGCTCGGGACCCAATGTCTTTTAGAGGGGGAGGGGGCACAAGGCTCATTTTCCCAGGACCTATCCCCAGCGGCCCTATTTAATTTTTATGGGGAGAGGGCTCCCTTTGAAAAGGAAAGGAAGCCATGCGGCCCCCTCTCTGGGCCATTACTGGCCTGTGGACCCCATCCCACAGGGCTGGCTCACTAGCTATGTCCCAGAGAGCCCACCCCAGGGACATAGCATTTTCCCTGCCAGCTGGCAGGAGCTTTGAAAATTCTCTCACTGGCTGGGAGCAGACTTTTGTTCTGTTTCCCTGCCTGCCCTGATGCAAACACAATGTCTGCTCCCAGCATGCAGGAGCTTTGAAAATTCTCCCGCTGGCTGGGAGCAGACTTTTGTTCTGTTTCCTTGCCTGCACTGATGCAGATCATAATATTGCTCCCACCCAGAGGGAGCAGAATTAGTAGAGTCTCGCTCTGGTCGGGAGCAATGTCAGCTCCCGCTGTAAGAGGGAAGTGTGCTGGGGCAGCAGCGGTCTTGTGGCTCCCATCTCAGCCCCAATGACTATATGGTAGGTGCTATAGGTGGGCACCAGGGCACCCACCTTTAAGAAATACGGTACCCAGGGGATGCAGTTCTTGGGGCGATAATGGCTTGAGGAGGGGGGTTGGCCAGCCCCCCTTCCATTAATTATTAGGGGGATGGGGTCCTGAGGAACTAACAAGGATAACAGGTGGGGCCTGCTGCCAACTTCTCTTTACTTAAAATAAACGGCCCTTGGAATAGAGTCCCCAGGGCCTAACAAGGTTTCGGTAGAGGGCCAACGCATCTCTCCTCCCTTTTGAATGAAAAAAATTGCCCTGGGGGATGGGGTTTCCAGGGCCTAACAAGGTTCAGGGAGGATGGGCCAATGCGCCCACCACCCTTTCTTTGTAAGTAGTGGCTCTGGGAGATGGGTCCCCAGGGCCTAATAAGGCTTGGGGAGGGGATCACGTGGACTTCCTCCCCTTTAATAAAAAAAAAATGTGTTGGGGATGTGGTCCCCAGTGCCATAATAAGACTAGGGCAGGAGGGCCACGGGGCTCCCTCCCCTTCATTTTATGTATTTGCTCTGAGGGATGTGGTCTCCAAGGCCTAAACTCTCAGGAAGGGGGGCCATGCAGCCTCCCTACACTTAATTTAAAAAAAAGCCATGGTGAATGGGATCCTCCGGGTCAAATGAGGGTTGGGGATGGGAGCCATGTGGCCCCTCCCCTTTAAAATATATATGACCCTGAGGGATAGGGTCTCCAGGTCCATGATAGGTCCAGGGAGGGGTCTACGTGGCCCCATACCCTATAAAAAAAAGCCCCATGGGGAAAGATACCCCGACCCACGCCCAGTGGCCAAACGCCTGATGAGCATGTGTGCAGTTGGGGTTCGCCTCCTTTGTGGGGTAGTTTTCTGCAGGGTCAGGCCTTTAGCCGTGCTCAGCGGGTGGTTGGGTTTACATGTGGCAATAACGTTTTTTTTCATTAAAAAGCCTAGAAATTCATCAAGGAAACCAAAGGTTAAAGTAACATTATAGATAGGTGAAATGTTCAATAACAAGGTAATATTTGAAACACTACAAACCACTGAAATTCACCAGTTATAGTTATAGTTAGCTCATGTAACTATAATGTGTACCCTAAGGTAACTATAACTCATGCCTTCACCATACACTGCTAACTACACCACATATTAAATCACTCATGACATCTTCTACGACATCATTGAAAATATCACTGCAACATTTACAATGAACTTATTGATAAGAAAACTGTGCAGGGCGGAATCATGAGTTATAGGGGTCTGGTGCCATTTATTTTTTAAATAATGGGAGGGGAGGTACGCGGCACTCCTCTTGAGCCACATAGAGCCCCGGGGGCCACCACCTCCCTGGGGCCAGTTCTGAAAAGTAATGTAGCGGGTGTGTAGCCCCCCTCATGGAGCCATATATGGCCCTGGGAACCGCCACTACCCAGGGCCGGCCCCTGCTATGTTCCGGGGTGCCCACCCCTGGAACACAGCTGTTTACTTTGGCAGGCAAAATCTAACACTCCAGTCCGAGCAGTTGGAAGCTCTCAAAGTGCTCCCACCCACTTGCACCAGAGGTTTCATTTATTTCCCTGGCTGCAGGCATCCCCACTCCCCAATTTGTTTTATGGCAGGCCCAGGGGATGAGGTCCCTGGGGCCGACATAGGTCGGGGGAGGGGGCCGCACGTACCCACTCCATTGTGAAGAGGATGGCAGAAGAATGAGCAGAAAAGGTAAAAGGGAGGGCAGAAAATTGACCCCAGGAGGGGGCTGCATGGCCCCCTCCCCTATTGAATTATATCTGGGCCTGAGGGATGGGATCCCTGGGTCTGAAATCAGCCAGAGAGGGAGGCCATGCGTACCCCTCTCCCATTGAATTATACCCAGGACCTGTGGGGTGTGGTCCCCAGGGCCAATATTGACCCGGGGAGGGAGCCATGTGGCCCTCCTCCCCTATTGAATTATGACCAGGCCCTGGGGGTTGGGGTCCCCAGGCTGAAATCAGAATAGGCAGGGTGGCGCGCAGCCTTTTCCCCTATTGAATTATGGTCGGGCCCAAGGGGATGGTGTCTCCAGGGCCAAAATCAGTGCCACTCTTTACAAGGGAGGGGGTCACATGGCCCCCTCCCCTGTAAAAAGGAGAGCAGAAAAACAAGCGGAAAAGGGAGAGGAGAAAATAGAGCAGAAAGGGCAAAACAGAAGGCATAAAAAGAGCAGGAAAGGCAAAACAGGGGGTAGAAAAACAAACAGAAAAGGTAAAATATAGGGGAAGAAAAAGCAAAACAGAGGGCAGAAAAATGAGCAGGAAAGGCAAAACAGATGAGAAGAGGGTAAAACAGACGGCTGAAAAATTAACAGGAAAAGCAACAGAGGAAGACAAAACAAGTAGGAAAGGCAAATTAGAGGGCACAAAAAAGTAGAAAAGGCAAAACAGAGCAAGAGGGCAAAACAGAGAGCACTCAGACACTCACACATCCACTTACAGACCCACTCAGAGAATCACAGACCTACTGAGAGTCACGCACCCACTCACAGAGCCACTCAGATGCTCATGCACTTACTCACAGACCGACGTATGCACTGACTCAGAAACTCATGCACCCTCTTCCAGACCCACTTAGACACTCACGCACCCACTCACATACCCACTCAGAGACTCACACAACCACTCCCAGACCCACTCAGACTCATGCACCCACTCTCAGACCCACTCACAGACTCAAACACTAATTCACAGACCCACTGAGAGACTAATGCACCTACTAACAGACCCACTCAGACACTCGCGCACCCACTGACAGACTCCTCAGAAACTATTCACCCAGTCAGAAACTCAAACACTTACTCACAGACCCACGTAGAGACTCATGCTTTTGGGCTATATTTTAATACCTATCTACCCAGCAAAGTCACATGAGATATATTTCTTGCTTTCTGTTTTACTACGTATATTTTTTTATGGCAAATTCCAAAAATTAAATTGCTTATCATTTTGTTTATTTTTTTAATGAAATTTCAGCTTGCTTGCTTGCTGTATTTATCATATTAAGGAATAAATGAAGATTACATTATTTGAGGCTTGGGGACATGGGATTAAACATATTGAAGATCAATGATCCTATAGTACATGCCTTTGGACAAGCCTACATACTCCATGCCTTTCACAACGCACCACACAACTGCATTGCGCGCCTACCTGCAACCTAACATTCAGCATCATGGACTCAATGACTCAGAGGTAGGGGAAGTAGATGTGGAGCCTCCAGGCCATGTCAAAGAAGATCAGCAGGGTCCTGGAAAGCCCTTTAGAGAGGACCAAATACGAGCGGACGGCGCCAGGCTGTGAAAATCTGATGGCCAGCTCCGACCGGGCCGCCATGCACAGCCATGCCGAAAACAGACGGGAAAGAGAGATAAGAAACTGTGCTTTAAAACAATAGAGAGACATGTTAAAGTATGTTACAGCATTTTTTAAAGCACTATGGATGCCGCACTACCAATGAGCATTAGGGTGCAGACAGATGGGACAATAATGCACTCCTGTGATGTTGAATGCGCAATGACAGCACATGGATGTAGGTGGGGCCTTGGTACCGTGGGTGTAAGAGGCTGGCCTGGTATATGATGTCCACTTATGTAAGTGGGCACCTTCCAATAGTCCAGACAACACGTATGGTGATTTAAGAGATCTCATACAACATAAGAAAGCTCTCTAAGTGGTAGCTGTGGAGAGCAGCTTTCAGCTTAGTCTAGAAGGAGTGTAAAGCAGCTTGTTTTACCAGAATGCAATCTTATAGGTATAGATTAAGTGAAAAAGACCCAACCAATGTGTTTATAAAAATATGTATTTATTATATAACACTCACTAATACGTACAGATATCTCCTACACGAGATATACACAATGCACACATACTTTACATAGAAATCAAGTAAATAGCATGGAATACACAGTGGGCCCCAAGGGGGAACCAAACCATATACTAAGAAAGTGGTATAAGATCCATGACTCATGTCAAGACAATGTCCAGAGGATGTAGAATGGCCGGGGACCAAAAGACCCACCCAAGGTGAGTGACTAGGAGCCCCACAGAGATCATGTGCATGATCATGTACACATCTGCGTTCTACGTACAAATCAAAGTGTAAGTTGCGGTTGCAATTTTAAAGATTAAGGACCCTTCCTAGTGGACCCTGAAGACTCCCCATGGAAGACAGAAGGTTGGGGAGCCATCCCACCCGTGGATACCCTAGTACCCACGTTACACACACCAGGAAAGCCGGGTGCCTAGGTGTGAAGTGGTGTTGGAAAACGCAGTCGAACCCAATGGGGGATTTCAGGAAAATGCTACTGCTGGAGAACGAGAAAGTGTCCGGTGGAATGCGAAGGTGGATTCAAGTTAAAGAGTACCTGCAAGCAGAGGAGACAGAGTCTATGTTACTTAGGAGTGACCTGGGGACATGGAAAATGAATGCCCACCGATGTCAGGAGTTGCAGGAGAGTTGACGGTGACTTTGGCTCTGCTGCTATGAGGACCAGGCGATGCCGTGGAAGGCCAGGAGCCATTTATGAGCTGTCCCACGGTGGATGTGGAGAGTTGAGGGATCGGTGTCCATTGGGAGCACTGACAAACCTTGGCAACTGCAAACATTGTGGATGTTGAAGACGGTGTAATGTTGGGACCAGGTCCAGGGAACTCACTTCAAGCAGGGGAGTTAGGGCAGGGGAACTTGGTGAGAGTGCAGGGCAGGCATTGAGAGCTGTAGAGAACCACCACCTGTATTGCTGAGCCTTTCAGAGTCTGTGGGAGCTCAGGATCAGCAGACCGGTTTGCTTAGTTGGTGTGCCTGCAGATGCAGGGAAGTGACTCCTTCACACCAAGGGAGATTCCTCCAGGTGTCTTGGATGTCCACAGGCCATGGAAGGTTCCTGTATGGTGCACAGGCACAGGCGATGTGGCAGACTGGAAGGGAGATGAAGTTGAGCCCAAATGAAGTCTAGTGAAGTCCAGAGTGGCCAGACGGTAGAAGTTGAAGTGGTGTCTCAATTGAATCATGTACCATGGCAAATTTAGGGACCTACACCCAGGTAAGCCTTTAAGTACCATAAGGAAAGAGTTGGGATGATTCAGGGTACCCTCCCAGAGGAGGATTTGGACAGGGAGGAGATTACGCCCATGGTCTTTGTCCAGTTTCGCGGCAGAGCGGGAGCCAAAAGCTCCCAGAGCTGGTTTGGACTGGACTATGCATAGAGGCACCAAATGTGCCCCTCATGCAGACTGAGGGGTGCTGGGAAGCACACCCACCCGGCCCCAATAGACTAAATCGTGTCTGGGAGGTGGTCACACCTCCCTGTGACAGGATGCCTATTGTTCTGCCTTCCCGTGCATGAGCTTGGCTCAGCAGCAAGAGGGCAGAATCATGTCTCTGGTCAGCAGCAGCCATGTTGTGCTGTCCTGGTCTAGAAGACTGTTACCGGGAGCACTGAGAGCTTTACTGAAGGGGTCTTCCAGTGCTTAGAATCATACCTCCCACACCATTTATGGTGTGGGAGGTATGATTTTGACATGTTTGATACCAAACATGATAGGGTTAATTGCATATTTAAACTTTCCAGAAACACACATTCACTGGATGATGTCATCAGTGATGTCATTTGAGATGTCATCAGTGATGTCATCAGTGATGTCACTGACCATGTCATGAGTGATGTAATCAGTGACATCATCACCAGTGCATTGCAAGGGCCCAAGTTATAGTTAGCTCAACTAACTATAACAGGCAAATTTCTCTGGTTTCATATGAGTCAAATGTTCAACTAACTATAACGTACAAATCAAAGTGTAAGTTGCGGTTGCAATTTTAAAGATTAAGGACCCTTCCTAGTGGACCCTGAAGACTCCCCATGGAAGACAGAAGGTTGGGGAGCCATCCCACCCGTGGATACCCTAGTACCCACGTTACACACACCAGGAAAGCCGGGTGCCTAGGTGTGAAGTGGTGTTGGAAAACGCAGTCGAACCCAATGGGGGATTTCAGGAAAATGCTACTGCTGGAGAACGAGAAAGTGTCCAGTGGAATCCGAAGGTGGATTCAAGTTAAAGAGTACCTGCAAGCAGAGGAGACAGAGTCTATGTTACTTAGGAGTGACCTGGGGACATGGAAAATGAATGCGCACCGATGTCAGGAGTTGCAGGAGAGTTGACGGTGACTTTGGCTCTGCTGCTATGAGGACCAGGCGATGCCGTGGAAGGCCAGGAGCCATTTATGAGCTGTCCCACGTTGGATGTGGAGAGTTGAGGGATCGGTGTCCATTGGGAGCACTGACAAACCTTGGCAACTGCAAACAATGTGGATGTTGAAGACGGTGTAATGTTGGGACCAGGTCCAGGGAACTTACTTCAAGCAGGGGAGTTATGGCAGGGGAACTTGGTGAGAGTGCAGGGCAGGCATTGAGAGCTGTAGAAACCCACCACCTGTTGTGCTGAGCCTTTCAGAGTCTGTGGGAGCTCAGGATCAGCTGACCGGTTTGCATAGTTGGTGTGCCTGCAGATGCAGGGAAGTGACTCCTTCACACCAAGGGAGATTCCTCCAGGTGTCTTGGATGTCCACAGGCCATGAAAGGTTCCTGTATGGTGCACAGGCACAGGCGATGTGGCAGACTGGAAGGGAGATGAAGTTGAGCCCAAATGAAGTCTAGTGAAGTCCAGAGTGGCCAGACGGTAGAAGTTGAAGTGGTGTCTCAATTGAATCATGTACCATGGCAAATTTAGGGACCTACACCCAGGTAAGCCTTTAAGTACCATAAGTAAAGAGTTGGGATGATTCAGGGTACCCTCCCAGAGGAGGATTTGGACAGGGAGGAGATTACGCCCATGGTCTTTGTCCAGTTTCGCGGCAGAGCGGGAGCCAAAAGCTCCCAGAGCTGGTTTGGACTGGACTATGCATGGAGGCACCAAATGTGCCCCTCATGCAGACTGAGGGGTGCTGGGAAGCACACCCACCCTGCCCCAATAGACTAAATCGTGTCTGGGAGGTGGTCACACCTCCCTGTGACAGGATGCCTATTGTTCTGCCTTCTCGTGCATGAGCTTGGCTCAGCAGCAAGAGGGCAGAATCATGTCTCTGGTCAGCAGCAGCCATGTTGTGCTGTCCTGGTCTAGAAGACTGTTACCGGGAGCACTGAGAGCTTTACTGAAGGGGTCTTCCAGTGCTTAGAATCATACCTCCCACACCATTTATGGTGTGGGAGGTAAGATTTTGACATGTTTGATACCAAACATGATAGGGTTAATTGCATATTTAAACTTTCCAGAAACACACATTCACTGGATGATGTCATCAGTGATGTCATTTGAGATGTCATCAGTGATGTCATCAGTGATGTCACTGACCATGTCATGAGTGATGTAATCGGTGACATCATCATCAGTGCATTGCAAGGGCGCGAGTTATAGTTAGCTCAACTAACTATAACAGGCGAATTTCTCTGGTTTCATATGAGTCAAATGTTCAACTAACTATAATGTCCCTGAAACCTATGGTTTTCTCAGTGAATTTCTAAGGTTTTTTAAATGCTAATTCTTAACTATAACGTCTGTAAGCCAAAGGTACTTTCAGCGAATTTCAAAGGTTTTTTAAATGTTAATTTCATATTTTACTGTTTATAAAACCTATATTTTTACTATTATATTTTTAAATATTTTGGAACTCATTATACTTCTTTTTTTTAACTATAAAAATTATGTAATGTTTTATATCTTCCCCCAAAAATATGTTTCTCTTTTTTGAGAAAACTGCACTCCCATACCGGTAGCATACCAAGCTCCATAACCATGCGAATCCGATCCAAAATATTGCTAAACCCGTAAATGATGTGCATTTCATATCCGACGGGTTCGGGACACTGCGTCCCGCGTAACATCATATATGCATGAAGTTGCCCCAGCTGCTACTTTGGTATCCGACGGGTACGCAGTACCAAGACACGCATTACGTCATGTATATATGGGGTCGCGCCCGCTGCGCGTTGCGTATACGATGAGTGCACTCCGCCAGGCTCTGTGTTACAGCACACAAAGGGAGAGAGGTCCTTGGCGGGGCTGAGGGAGGGCTGGACCCTATATAATTCAAACCAACACACTGTGCCCTCTCACTCAATCACTTCAGATTGGGGACCAAATGAACATAGACGTTAAATTTGGTCCGGTATATTTATTTATACCTTTTCTTTAAATAATTATTTCAAAAACAATTTTGTTTGGCAGAAAGAGAGTACAACATACAAAATTATTGACAATTAACACTAACCTAAATTAACACAATGACACTTACAAACTGTGTAAAAAGAAAATTTCAAGTGTTACATCCCACAAATAATACAGTGCTGAACCATAAACATTACAATGCGACAATTTTATCTAAAATACAGACAAATGATCAATAACGAATCAAAATATGTGAAAAGAGCCAATTCAATATAAGAGCAAAAAGCGTGAGGCAAATATATTTTTTGATACACATTCAATGTATATAATTAGCTCTTGCTGGGTTGCCGACGCGTTTCAAGTTTGGGCATGGTGTTTCCAAACTATCATCAGGGCTCTTGTTATTCTTCTGTTGGAATGTAAAAAACAAACCGTTTTAATACAACCAAATGGCCTCTTCTGAAAAAGAAGAACCGTTTGAATGGAATTAAAAGTACCTGAGTATTGGTATGTGGTTGGCCTGTGTAAGTTTCTACAAATGCACCAAATCCTCTATTCAGGACACAACCAGGGTAACTTCAATGACAGCACCAACCTGAGAAACAAGAGGTGTTGTCTTTATTGATATGTGGTCTCTTGGGTATGTAATAACACCCTGCATATTATTTACAAAACAGGGATAAATTGAAAGATTCATACCTTTAATGGAGCGATTTTGTGGCCAAAAAGGGTCTGGGGGGCGGAGGGTTATCTTTTCTTAGAATCCTGTATGGGAAATATGTACCCATTTGTCATGAGGGGAATACTTCCGTGTTTACATGAAAGTTTCTTTTTTTTAAAAAACTTTTTCACCGAGTTGTCATACCTGTCACACTCTTCTGCTGGAAGGCGGCAGAGACTTCTACCCTGTGCCTGTAAGAGCAATAGACTAAATGAATATGGGCTTTTTTATAAACTGCACTCAGCATTCTGGCACACTTCAAGGTTTTCGGTGTGCCAGAATTGCATGTACCTTTAATTACTGCTGCTGGCGGCACCCCTCGCCCCCAATCCACGGCCCCAGCCGGGGCTGTCGGGAATCACAGTGACTTGGTTCCGCTCGGCGCTTTGCAGTCACGTACCGTCGTGATCTGAAAAGACACGCGGATGGTTAGTCTACGGAAGGCACACCAGATGTAGATCTCTTAACAGATCGACGTGGCTGTTTATTTCGCTCACCTCTAAAGTCTTTTCTTTACGCTGCTTGGTCACGATGCTTCTCTCTCGCTCACTGTTAGCTAGAAGAGGCGGCATAATCATAATAAGCTCCGAGCAATTCCTTCGGATGCGTAACATTTGCCCATATGGCAAGTTGGCCTTAAGACTTCTTGGGTGGTAGCTTTTGTGGTGGAGGATGGTATTCTTATCAGTCGGTTTTTTAAACAGTGATGTTTTGAGTTTACCCTCCTCACAGGTTACCTCGACGTCCAAAAACGTCATTTTTGTGGTGTTTGATTCAATAGAGAATTTAATATCCGGGTGTCTGTTGTTAATCCATTCATGGAACTCTAAAAGTTCATTCTGGACGTCGAGGTAACCTGTGAGGACATTCAAAAAATGTTACTTGAAAAAGAAGCCTACCTAATTTTGAAATTTAATTGTACCATGACTGGCCTTAACAACATGTCTGAACTGTCAAGAATCTGAGACTTCGTGCCATACTGCCGTTTTGTCACTATTGTGCCCCATTCATGAATGATATATGAGGGAATTGTTGTACCCCATAGTGTTTCAATCAATTACAAACTAAATTCACCTTTCATAGCTGGTCATTTAATCGACCTCGGATTGGCTTGATTGTACTAAAATGGATTGCGCACTTCAAATCCCAGAATGCACCTTGGTCTAAGGAGCGTCCCCCTTTTTTTCTAAGCAGTGTCCCTTTAAGTATGTCGAAATGGCTGCCGCCTCTTCTAGCTAACAGTGAGCGAGAGAGAAGCATCGTGACCAAGCAGCGTAAAGAAAAGACTTTAGAGGTGAGCGAAATAAACAGCCACGTCGATCTGTTAAGAGATCTACATCTGGTGTGCCTTCCGTAGACTAACCATCCGCGCGTCTTTTCAGATCACAACGGTACGTGACTGCAAAGCGCCGAGCGGAACCAAGTCACTGTGATTCCCGACAGCCCCGGCTGGGGCCGTGGATTGGGGGCGAGGGGTGCCGCCAGCAGCAGTAATTAAAGGTACATGCAATTCTGGCGCACTGAAAACCTTGAAGTGTGCCAGAACGCTGAGTGCAGTTTATAAAAAAGCCCATATTCATTTAGTCTATTGCTCTTACAGGCACAGGGTAGAAGTCTCTGCCGCCTTCCAGCAGAAGAGCGTGACAGGTATGACAACTCGGTGAAAAAGTTTTTTAAAAAAAAGAAACTTTCATGTAAACACGGAAGTATTCCCCTCATGACAAATGGGTACATATTTCCCATACAGGATTCTAAGAAAAGATAACCCTCCGCCCCCCAGACCCTTTTTGGCCACATAATCGCTCCATTAAAGGTATGAATCTTTCAATTTATCCCTGTTTTGTAAATAATATGCAGGGTGTTATTACATACCCAAGAGACCACATATCAATAAAGACAACACCTCTTGTTTCTCAGGTTGGTGCTGTCATTGAAGTTACCCTGGTTGTGTCCTGAATAGAGGATTTGGTGCATTTGTAGAAACTTACACAGGCCAACCACATACCAATACTCAGGTACTTTTAATTCCATTCAAACGGTTCTTCTTTTTCAGAAGAGGCCATTTGGTTGTATTAAAACGGTTTGTTTTTTACATTCCAACAGAAGAATAACAAGAGCCCTGATGATAGTTTGGAAACACCATGCCCAAACTTGAAACGCGTTGGCAACCCAGCAAGAGCTAATTATATACATTGAATGTGTATCAAAAAATATATTTGCCTCACGCTTTTTGCTCTTGTATTGAATTGGCTCTTTTCACATATTTTGATTCGTTATTGATCATTTGTCTGTATTTTAGATAAAATTGTCGCATTGTAATGTTTATGGTTCAGCACTGTATTATTTGTGGGATGTAACACTTGAAATTTTCTTTTTACACAGTTTGTAAGTGTCATTGTGTTAATTTAGGTTAGTGTTAATTGTCAATAATTTTGTATGTTGTACTCTCTTTCTGCCAAACAAAATTGTTTTTGAAATAATTATTTAAAGAAAAGGTATAAATAAATATACCGGACCAAATTTAACGTCTATGTTCATTTGGTCCCCAATCTGAAGTGATTGAGTGAGAGGGCACAGTGTGTTGGTTTGAGGCTCTGTGTTACATCACAGACGTATGGTGTCACATTGGATAAGCCATTCCCTCTTTTTTTTGTCTCAAAAGTATATCTAAATAACTTTAAACAGTATATGGCAGCAAGCGATAATCTAAAATATTTTAAACATTTATATATTTCTAACTGTAATAAACTTGTATTATGATAAATATATTTTCTCAAAATCGCGTCGGGTGCGGCCTCCTTGCATTCTCGGTGCACGATTCCCATGTGACCGTAAAAAAAACATTTGATTGCTTCATAACATTTCCCATTGTAACAGTTGGACGACCCCACCCATTTTAGTTATTCTCTCTACAGCTTTTGATGAGAGACATCTCTTCAGCTTAAACAGCTTTTTTGAAAAGTTTTTTGCTGTATACACATATCTTATACTACACACAACATGCAACGATCATCTTGATCAATAATCATTGCCTATACATTAGCCTTCCACGTTTGATGGTCATGCATCTCAAAAGTTACATCAAAAAACAAATGTGTGTTACACGATGCCCCTGGTGTGTGTGTGCGCACATTATTGTGCTGCCTTTCGGCCTGGGTATTGGTGGCTCGAAGAAGTATCAACAGCCACGGGCAGAGTGCATATCCTAGATCACATGTGACAAACAGTAAACAGTAATGTGTAGATTTGTATTGCTGTACGCTCTGTTGTCAGGCTTTACCAATATAGTAGTGTGTTATAAGTGATACTTTCAGATTCACGTTTGACATACATTGCTTGACTGTAATGAGCGTTATCACTGTGTATGACGTAGCCTCACTGCTGCTCCTCCCTCCATCCAAGCACATTCACATGTGTATGCTTCGCGATAGCAACACTTTCAATAATACCGCACACCATTGACATGCATATCTGCACATAGCCACAACCTTGAGAACGGCATGTGATATTTGCCATTCAATCTTTTCGAACAGCATCTGATTAGCGATAGTTGCCGCCCTCCCAATACATGCCACATTCATGTAAATTGTGCATTCTGCAACATCAAAACTGCAAAAGAAACACACATAAATACACTTCCTGCCCAGGCAGGAACTGAACAAAGCCCAGATCCCCGGAACAATTTATTTTATTTATTTTATTTTATGTAGTTTGTAGAGCGCGCAGCTACCCCCGAAGGGGTGTCCCGGCGCTAAAATCCAGAGTTACCAAGGGAAAAGGGGAGTGAAACAGAGGGAGCAGTGGAGAGACTAAAGTCCGGAGAAGAGCCAGGTTTTAAGTTTGGCTCGGAAGATGGATTCAGAGGGACAGAATCTCAGCTCAATTGGAAGGGAGTTCCACAATTTGGCAGCAATGACACTGAACCCTCTGCCACCAGTTCTAGATAATCTAAAACGGGGCGAGATCAGGAGGCGGAGGTCATTAGATCTCAGGGATCTGGTGGAGCGGGATATCGAAACCCGTTTTTTCAGATAAGTAGGTCCGCAGTCGTTGACGGCTCGATAGGTGAGGGTGAGGACCTTGAACTGAATGCGGCTAGCCACTGGAAGCCAGTGGAGTTCCCTCCGATAAGCAGAAACAGATTGACGGTACGGAATGTTACCGATCAGTCTGGCTGCAGCATTCTGGACAATCTGCAGCCGGCCTATCAGGTACTGGGGGGCACCAGCAACAATTATTCACACCCCTACGCTGGCTTGGCGTAAGCAAGCCCAGCCCACTTTGCGTACATATAAATAGGATAACGACAACGCCACAAGTCCCAGTTCTTACTCACTGCCTCAGGTGATATGGCCGCATCCACCTCGCATATCACAACGCACAATAAAAAAAAGGGATCCATGAGGTGTACACCATCCTGGCAATCAACACTGGTTCTAAATTGTGAACCATACTGCCCATCCTGTTTCCAAAGGAAATCATGAGGTGTACACCATCCTGCAATCAACACTGCAACTGATTTGTGAACACTGCTGCCTGTAGTGTTTGCACACACAACAATGACATCAGGTGAGAAGTGGGGCCTGGGTGCACAGCGGCTCCAATTGAGCACTGTGCTGCGGGAGGGGTAAGCTACTTCAGCCTGAGTGCGCAGGTGCGAACAAGCGAAGTTGCCCTGCGTAATGATGTGATCTCTGACCTCATTCAGTTACATCTCTGTCTCATTTTAAAGACCTGCTGGACCGTAATGTAGGCCTGAGCCAGCGTGCAGCGCTGCCCTACAGACATGTGACGTTGGCATTTAGGGCACTGTAGTGAGCTCATAACTAAGTGTACATGCACACAGGCTTCCACCACTACATTACACGTGCATATTATGCTTCTAGCATGCGCTCTTTTCCTTTGTATGTGAACCTTGGTATAACATATTATTATTTAACCTTGTGTATTGTCGTGCACTCCAACTCCTCTTTGAACCACGATTACCACTTACAGTTGGTGGATCGTACTTCAGAAACGAAGGATGCACTCAACTGGTGTTTTCTATTAAGCTTAAAATAAACCTTCATTTACCTCCAGACGTTTCCACCATAAAATGATTTCTTCCTTTTCAGACACTGAATCAATTGTCCGAAAATGGGCGGAGCTGGTGCTCACCCTGTAATGATGCCCTCGGCATTCTGACATCTTCCATCGTGGTATCAAGACACCGTCCCCGACCGGAGACCTGCTCTCTCACCCTACAAAAGTACCCCGGACTCGTAACGTGCTCCGGCACGTCGTTGGACACACCAATGGTGGCAGGAGAGCTGTGAAGCCTCGGTGCGCAGGAACTACAATGAGTACAGTGCCGGAGAAGGGGCTGGGGTGCAGCAGCCTGGGTGCACAGGTGCAGGCAAGCGATGTTCCCGTAGCTAATAATGTAATCTCTGGCCTCATTCATGTTTCATTTTAAGGACTGCTGGACCACACTCTTTCTCGCGGACCCCAGCGTCCTAGACAAACGGGTGACAGGACGTAAACACTGAGGGTTGGGTGCAGTAGGTGATGCTCTCACTTCTCTCTCTGTTATTTTGACTCTCCCTCCCCTTCCCCCTTCCACCCACACCCTCTCCTTCCCATTCTCACTATCTTCCTTTCATTCGGACTACCTTTCTTTTCCTCTTCCACATGGCACACATACTTATGTTTCATTTTTGTCTTTCAGGTTTTGTACGCTGCTTCCTGAGCAGTCCCACCCATGTATTTCATGTTATACTGTTTGTTCTAATAAACTTGCGTTTCCATTTATTCGTGTTGTTTTAATAAAGGTTATTTTTTTTTCCAATAAATAAGTGAGTGTAAAGGTCTTCTTTTTCTGACAACACTTGTCTATAGTTTATTGTGAAATTCGTCAGTTTATAGGAGGTTACGAGGGAAAACATTTGTAATTTTGCGGTGCCCCTACCAAATATAAACCAACAGACTATTACATAAATGAAGCCTGCGTAATTCTACAACTTCAAGGGTTCTATGCGTGTATCACTTTATAACACCATGAGTACTGCCCGTGTGTTTACAGAACCAATAAGGCACTGCCTAGGACCTCCGCTGCTTCAGGGACTGCCGAGGCCCTCCCTGTATATTTAAGTAAAGCCCCGGAGGGTGGCGATCCCCGGACTACAGTTGGCCTTGAAGCCCCCCGAACAATTAGTAAACAAAACCCGGGAAGGTTGCAAAACGTCTTTGTGCCCTTCCGCGCCTAATTTACAGGTGACATTAAGATCCCTAGTCCTACAGAGACCCCGCAATATAATAATAGGATTAGCCACGGAACATTACCCACCAGGAGCCTCATTTAAATCAACGAGTGAGACCCCGCTTTTTTTTTTCTCCATTTTTACCATCCGGACCCGTTCTATTAAAGCGATACGAGGTTTTCCTCCCCTTGCTTCAAATAGTCAAACAAGGATTTGCTATCACAGGGTGGAAGCCATGCACCCACCCTCTAATAGCAAACCTAAATTTCCCGCTGATGCACACCCTAGGATATTGTATGAGCTGCGCCTGGGAAGTCGCGCTCCCTAGGACCATGATGCATTGGTTAGTATAAACACATACTAACACTACTAACACACGTGTAGTACAGCGACCAGAGTGTAGTAAAGAGGCAAAGGAAGCGCAAAACCTAAAAATATAAATCCTACCAGAGGTCGGATGACATAGTTCATTGAGCCGACGAACCTGGAATGAGGAGAAACAGCTAAACAAAGAAAACGGGTATTCAGCACAGTGCAAGCAACTTTGAAATATTGGTGAGTGCTGCCTTCTTTTTACCTTCTCCTGCCCATCGCCAAATTTATGTAGTGAAGAGGTAGACAGCAGTGGATCTGATAAGTAGATGTATTGCAGGAAAACAAGACACCTGTAACACCCACCAACAGAAGCAGACAGCAAGGTAACTGTCTTCACCAGCACTGTGTACAAACTCCCCAAGGTTCCCCTCATGACAGCCCTAAATTCTAACATTACATAGTTACATTCTAGTAGAATTACATACTAACATTCTACTATGACTTACATTGGAATACTACACAGAGCACATGATTTACAGCAATGAGCTCATGGTTTCATCCAGGAGGTTTGAGACCGTAGGGGTGAGTAGTTTGCTTCCCACTCCCTGTATTATATAAACGCAAACTAAAACTACTTCCACAGGTATACTACAGTGCTCAGAGCACATCACTTTACAGCAACGAGCTCCCGATTTAGGCTCACGGTTTAATCCCTGAGTCTTCAAACCAGTAGGAGATAGTAGTTCGCTACCCACTCCCTATATACTATACGCATACTAACACTACTTGCACAGTTATACTACAGCGGCTAGTATCCTACAGTGCCCAGAGCCCATCACTTTACAGCAATCAGCTCAGTTTGATCCCCAAGTCTTCACACTGGTAGGCGTGAGTACTTCGCTTCCGGTATAGTATAAACACATGGTAGCGGTCAGTAATTCTCCTCCCACTCCCTGCATGGTATGAACGCCTACTAAGACTAGTTTCACACATATACTACAGTGGCCAGAGCCCATCCCTTTTCAGCAATCGCCTCAGTTTGATCCCCAAGTCTTCACACCGGTAGGCATGAGTACTTACCTTCCCACTTCCGGTATAGTATAAACGCACAATAGCGGTCAGTAGTTCGCTTTCCATTCCCTGTATGGTTTAAACACCTACTAACACTACTTGCACATGTATGCTACAAAGACCAGAGCACATCACTTTTCAGCAATGAGCTCACGGTTTAGGCTCTCGGTTTCATACCCGAGTATAGCATCATATTATCTCAGCACCATGTCACTCTGAGCAACACCGCACTTTCAGACCGGTAGGAGTGACTACTTCGCTTCTCACTCCCCTACAGAGCTTACAGGGCTCCTATCCTCCTTTCCTACTTTTTTCATCCTTTTTTCCCCTTACTCGCTTTAACGGAATAACAAAATGGTGGCCAACACTTCCTAGTTGCAACCTCTCCCAGCGCTTGAAACCAATAAGCAGCAAGCTCGTGCTCGTAACGCCTCAGCCAATCAGATGGCAGAATTCCCAAATATCAATATCTGTAAATTTCGTTATTTCTCCAAAACTACTGAACGGATTTACACCAAATAAAAAAAAGCGTGCTTTCTAGACCAAGACACTTCTCCCTGCCAAATTTGGGGTAATTACGTTCACCTGTTTGACCTGTAGCCTTGTCTAAAGTTTTGTATGGAAATTACCATGGAGACAAGTTTTGGGGCCCCTCTTTTATCTCTGCCCCCCCTTGACCAATCACCCCAAAATGTTCAACATAGGAGCTGATATGAACAAAGAATTTGTTTTGAAAATTTCATGTAGATTCATCAAACGACGCCAAAGTTATAAGCATAACAAAGAATGCTCTTCCTATGGAAACTTGGTCCTAACTAGGTCCCCAGTAGGTAAAATGTGTGTGTGTGTGTATATATATATATATATATATATATATGTATTCACTGAAAAAACCATAGGTTATAGACCATATATAGTTAGGAATTTGCATTTACAAAACCTTGAAAATTCACTGAAAAAACCATTGGTTATAGACCATATATAGTTAGGGATTAGCATTTACAAAACCTTAATTTACTCGCACAAAACCATAGAAATTCGCATATATAGTTAGTTGCAATAACTATATATCGCGCACCCGCAATCCACTGCTGATGATGTCACATATTACATCATTCATGACATGGTCAGTGACATCACTGATGACATCACTGATGACATCTCAAATGACATCACTGATGACATCTCAAATGACATCACTGATGACATCACTGATGACAACATCCAGTGACTGTATGTTTCTGTAAAGTTAAAATATGTCTTACATATTGAAGAATGAGTGGATGTATAAGTGTTTGGATGAAGTATTTAGTAGGTGCATGACTGACTGTATGAGAGAATGATTAAATGTGTCTCACTGAGTGCATGGGTTAGTGACTAAACTGTCTTAATTTGTGCATCATTATTTCTGTAGTTCTGTAAACTGCTGCATGTGTTGATCAGTAGCTATATGAGTAACTATATGGGTTATTGATTGGTTGCCCAAATATTTGTATGGGAGAGTGAGTGTGTGTGTGGGGGTGGCTGGGAGGTGTGTGACTCTGTGCATAGATGTGTGAGCAGTTGATTCACTAGATGTATAGGTTCAAAAGTGCATGTGGAAACAGCTGTATGGGCGGTTGACTGTCTGCATGAGTGTATTGGTGAGTGATTGGATTTCTCAGTGCTACATGTCAAAGTAAGTACATATGTAAAACACAGTACATGTAAGAGTTGACATATATAAATAACTGTGCATAAGAGCCAGTGAATGTGTGAGTGGCTGTATGGATCATTGTGAACTTGTATCAGTGATTGTATAATAGAGTAAATATGTGTTAGTATATATTTGATTAAGTAAGGTGTGTATAACTGTATAGTTGAGGAAATGGAGGTGTGATTGATTCTTTGCATGACTGACTAGGTGTGTGAGTAACTCCATGGATGAGTGACAGTCTGTGAGTGTCTGTTTACACTGATTGTATCTAAGGTTATATTAGAGTCTGAAGAGGTTCATCGTATTATCACATGAATGATATCATCAGTGATGTGATCAGTAATGTCAAATGAGATGTTATCAGTGATTTCATCAGTGATGTCATTTGAGATGTCATCAGTGATGTCATCAGTGATGTCATTTGAGATGTCATCAGTGATGTCATTTGAGATGTCATCAGTGATGTCACTGACCATGTCATGAATGATGTAATATGTGACATCATCAGCAGTGGATTGCGGGTGCGCGATATATAGTTATTGCAACTAACTATATATGCGAATTTCTATGGTTTTGTGCGAGTAAATTAAGGTTTTGTAAATGCTAATCCCTAACTATATATGGTCTATAACCAATGGTTTTTTCAGTGAATTTTCAAGGTTTTGTAAATGCAAATTCCTAACTATATATGGTCTATAACCTATGTTTTTTTCAGTGAATTTCATTGGTTTTTTAAAAGCTAATATCTATAGCTGTAAAATATATTCTTTATTACGTGACGTATCACGTAGCCACGTGAGACGCCTCATGACGCGTCGCATAAACGTGACGTATCGTCTGTGCAGCGTAAACAAAACCCGTAACGTAAGCGCGCCAGAGCACGCTTACAGATATATATATATTTTTTTAACCTTAATTAGACAAAATCCACACGTGCACATATCTTGAGGCCTTGCAAAGGCACATCAAACAAACAGTCCCTACAATTTTGCCAAGTTTGGTGGAAATCTATTCCTTTAAATTTTATTTTACTGTTTCTCTTGGTTTTCCCCTTGTTGCGCTTACCGGAACGCTACCCGGTACGCAAACCGGAAGCTCCAAAAACACTAGATGTCGGACTCCCGTTACGCTGCCGGTTAGCTGCCCGGTTGGTGTACCGGGAACCGCCTCTACCGCGAAAAATCGAAATTTTTTTTTTCTTTTGCCCCGCGGGTCACTTTAATATCCCCCTCATCAATCCTAGGGGGTCAGGAGGGGCCTACCTTGCCCCCTTTCCTTCATTTCCCCCTTCGTTTTTCACCACCTCTTGTCTCTCGATCCTACCGAGAGACAAGATGGCGGCCGCTCCAGACTGTTTACAATGTTGACAGCCAATCAGCTTCTCCTCAGACTCCCGTTACGCTGCCGGTTAGCTGCCCGGTTAGCTGCCTGGTTCACGTACCAATTTGCGCCTCTACGACAAAAAATCGCAATTTTTTTTTTTTTGTTTGGGCCCCGCGGGGCACTTTAATATCCCCCTCATCAATCCTAGGGGGTCAGAAGGGGTCTACCTTGCCCCCTTTCCTTCATTTCCTCCTTCGTTTTGGCCTCTTCTTGTCTCTCGATCCTACGAGAGACAAGATGGCGGCCGCTCCGGACTGTTTAGAATGTTGACAGACACCGGAGAGCCAATCAGCTTCGCTTCGCAAAGCTCTGTTACGCGAAAAGTACGCGAACTGGTACGCTCTCCGGGACGCTGTCACAGATATATCTGTTTTTTTAAACGTTAATTTCTCAAAATCCACTGGAGCACATATATTGAGACCCAGCAAAGGCACATCGGGCTAACAGTCCCTACAATTTTGCCAAGTTTCGTGCAAATCCATTCAGCCGTTCGAGCTAAAAGTGAGGCCAAACGCCCTATGGAAAAATGAATGGGAAAAACGTGTTTTGGGACCCCCTTTTTTTCTCGGCCCCCCCCTTGACGGAACCGCCCCAAATTTTCAGGGGCTGCTCAGAAACAAAATGTGCCATTTTCCTGAAAATTTCAGCCAATTCCGTCCACAAACGCCAAAGTTATTAGACATAGAATTTTCAAAAGTTCCATAGAGAAAAAATCCTAACTATATATACCTACTGGCTATCGCCAGTAGGTAATATATATATATATATATATATATATATATATATATATATACTAGCAGCCCGCCCCAGCGTTGCCTGGGGCAGAAAGGGTCTGGGGGCATAATTTCAGGCTTGCGTGCACTTCTGCCCCCGGCCCCCTCCCGCCCCTGCCCGGCCCATCCCAGCCCGTCCCGGCCCCTCCCGTCCCGGCCCCCCCTCCCTCCTGATCCTTACGTCAGCCGCCGGTCCCGCTCCAGGTGCCCCGCCCGCACAGGCCGCCACTCTCCAGGCGCCCCGCCCGCACAGGCCGCCACTCTCCAGGCACCCCGCCCGCACAGGCCGCCACTCTCCAGGCGCCCCGCCCGCACAGGCCGCCACTTCGCCCAGCAGCAAGCAGGGCCGCGGCAGTCCTCCCAGCAGGTCGCGATCTTCTGCGCCATTTCTGGAAGTGTTGCCAGGGAGCGCAAACGCAAATGATGTCATCACACAGACGTCGTGGCCGGCGCTACTTGCAAGGGACTACTTTATTTTTATTTCGAAATTTTTTAAACAACGTATATTTTTTATTTTTAATAGCCTATGTCCTTCTGCTTGCCCTGAGGTTTTCAAAGATGTCTTGGGTGTTTTGATTGGTGGTGTACTTTTCGAGTTTACCTGGCTCAAAGGATTGTGTTCCCTCTTTATAATAGTAGTGTGTATATATATATATATATATATATATATATATATATATATATATAGATAGATAGATATCCAACCAACAAAGAGGTCGGCGTGAAACATCAAATGGCCGCTTGCAGCGGCGGGCCCGGACGGGATCGCCAATCCCAACGTACTCCACCACACTCGTTCACCTTTTCAAAAGAACGATGTCCAGGCCAGCAATTGTGTTCAAAACTGGTGTTTAATCACAGCCCACTCAACGCGTTTCGGGAACAACTTCCCTTGCTCACGAGTAAATGTGTCTGTTTACATCCAGCATTTAAAGATATGTCATGTGATCGTGGTTACAACAAACATAATAGACAGACTACCAATTCATTGCTCATTTAAAGCTGTGAAAACAGATTCATCATACTTAGTCAGCAATATGTAGCAAAACATGGTATATTTCTACTTTGATCTTCTTAAATCAACATTTCTTTAAGGTATCAAGATAAATTATATAACAGTCCTTTTTCAAATTTTTAATTAAATACAACGTTCATTGAATCAAAAGCCGGATTCGGGCCTTGAACTCCCGTCTTTACAGGGCAGATGAGACCTTACGTTGGGTATAAGAGCTTGAGCTACCAAAGTACTTAGCCCATAGGCTGTTCAGGAAGTTCAAAAACACTTAATAATTTAACAGTGATGCCGCTGATCTGTTTTACAACGGTATCCTTGAGACACTGCATAATATTTCTGAAATGAGAAAGTGCATCTACATCGCATGCCCCTCTTCCCCGCAGAAATATACAGTGCAATTCTGCATTTACACAATTACAGTAATAGGTTTCATGTAATTAAGCCCCAGTGGGCTAGGGTTCCCCAAATGTCTCTTGCCTGTCGCTTTGTTGTTCCAGATAGTCTTGAATCATACTCAAGAATCACCACTCATAGCATAATCTGCCCATAGCATAATCTGCCACTTGATACACCGTGCCACATACTTTCTTTCTTGACTGTGCTGTGTTTTCACACTCTCCCAAAATTAAATGATATCGGTACCTGTGATAAAAGATAAAAATACAGTGATTATCTATCATACAACCGTGGAATTCGCACATTCATACCATTTAAAACCAAAAAGTTTGAAAGCAGCTCTACATAATAGGCATTACTTATATGTTCTCTGTTCATCCAAGATGTATTCCCAGTGCCTCATCGCAGTTATGTCCTTGGGGTTGCAAAGTGTGGTATTTGATTATGAACCTAGGGGCATATTACCAAGCAATAGCGATAATTATCGCTATTGCTTGGTTAGAGACAAAAATTTACCGCTGAGCTGCGGCGATTTTTACCGCAAATAAACCTTGGTATTACCAAGGTTTATCGCAAATGCGATAAAAATCGCCGCAATGCATGAATATCGCTGAAAAGTCAGTGATATTCATGCATTACCGAGCTAATGCTCTTAGCCATGTTATCCACCTCCCATTGGATAACATGGCTAAGAACTGCTCAGGGCAGGTGTTAGCTTTTGGAGATATTTGCGCTTAGCGCGAATATCTCCAAAAGTTGGTAATAGGAGATAGCGATGTTAGCGACTGTTTTCAGTCGCTAACATCTTGGCACGCCCACTTTGCATGTCATTAGTGATAAATATCACTGACATGCAAAGTGGGGCCCAAGATGGTCGCTATCTCCTACTAGCTGTCGCTAACTGGTGTTAGCGACAGCTAGGTAATAGGGAGATAATTTTATCTCCGCTTTCTTGGCTTTTAAAGCCAAAAAAGCGGAGATAAACCCCCTTGATAATATGCCCCCTAGACTCCAAGCGTCTCAGCTCTTGCAATCTATTACCCCCTCTTTCCCTCAGGGGTACTTGGTCTAGTACCACAAATGAGAGGAGGCTGCTGTTGCTTTGGTGGTGAGTAGCAAAGTGTCTTGCCACTGGGTATTGTTTGTCATGGTTTTTTATGGCTCTTAGGTGTTGTAGGACTCTATCCTTAGCTGGTTTGATGGTGCTACCAACATAAAATTTGTTGCAGGGACATGTCAGTGCATAAAACACGTACTCTGTATGGCAAGAGACGTGTTTCATAATTTTAAAAGGCTTGCTGACTGGTGACAGTTTTATCTCTTTTGTATTATGGCTCAATTTACACGCTTTACAGCGACCACAAACAAAAAACCCCTGAACCGGATTATCTCTTCTTTTATTGGCTACCAGTGTTTGGCCTACCTTGTCCTTAAGGGCTGTGATTAAACACCAGTTTTGAACGTAATTGCTGGCCTGGACATCGTTCTTTTGAAAAGGTGAACGACTGTGGTGGAATATATATATATATATATATATATATATATATATATATATATATATTCACTGAAAAAACCATAGGTTATAGACCATATATAGGGGCCGATTAGGATGGCGGACGGAAACGTGCTCCGTCCGCCGTGGAATGTGTCAAGATACTCCGGACCTTGCCGCGGAAAAACCGCATTAGCGATTAGGATCAAATGTGACCGAAACGCCGACCGCGGCGGACGGAGCACAACAATCCCCGTCCGCGGCGGTCGAAGTACACCTGATTCCGCGGCATGCGGACGGAACCCACAAAACACCGACCGCCGCGTACGCACATGACCAGGAGAACAACAACCTCCCCCGCGATACCTGCGTACTTTCCGTGTCCGCAATTAGGATAACTCCGCAAGTACCCCGGTAGCCACCGCGATCCACGTCCGCGGCGGTAGCAATGCAATGAGAAACGGGGCACCACAGCGGAAGTCCAACATCCCTACAGTCAATCCAATGGCATACATACCGACAGAATCCATCACCAAACACAGCAAAATGGACGACAACCCACCTAACACATCTAAACCAAACACAAGACACAATTACCCACCCCCAAGAACTGCATAGACCACACCTGACAACACACCCACCTATCACCTGACTGCCAATCAACATTCACACAGGGCCAACACACAGACTATAAATTGACTCCCACCCACTCCCGAAATCCTCTGCATCCCAGCATAGCTGACAGCAGGAGACAATACTTGACTTGACTAACAGCAAACTATTTGATTCAGACACATAACCCACACCCAAACACACCCTGCACACAAACACCCACCACACCACACCCAAACACACCCTGCACACAAACACCCACCACACCACACCCAAACAGCACACACCAGCACCTCCGCACTCCACACAAACACACCCCCCGAGCACCATGGCACCCAAAAAGAATCCTAAATTCTCCGACACCGAGCTCAAGGTAATGGTGGAAGAGATCCTTTGTGTGGAACCCCACATCTTCGGGTCCCTCGTGCAGCAGACGAGCATAGCTCGGAAGAACAGCCTGTGGGACCGCATCGTGACCAGGGTCAATGCCTCCGGGAGCGTTCCGCGAACCAAGGCTGACATCCAGAGGCGGTGGCACGACCTGAAGACCCGGGTGAAGTCTATTAGAGCCAGGAACTTCCTCCGGGCCAACCATACCGGCGGTGGAACCCCCCCGGAGCCCCTACCATACACCGAGTGGGAGGAGAGGGTGCTGACCATCCTGCACCCTGACACCCTCGATGGACTTCCTGATGGAGAAGAGGCTGGTAAGTACCAACCAACCACCACAAACACAACAACACGGTGTGGGCCACACAACTCTGAAGACACATCCCACATACCCCAGCCTTGCATGCAGTCCACATACTCACCAACCTCTAAAGCACTCCTACAGGCCCCCATGTCCATAGAGAGGGTGGTGAGGGTGTGTGGGGTTTGTGAGGGGTCGGAACTACAACTTCCAACAGGCCCCCATGTCCATAGAGAGGGTGGTGGTGGTGTGTGGGGTGTGTGAGGGGTCGGAACTACAACTTCCAACAGGCCCCCATGTCCATAGAGAGGGTGGTGGTGGTGTGTGGGGTGTGTGAGGGGTCGGAACTACAACTTCCAACAGGCCCCCATGTCCATAGAGAGGGTGGTGGTGGTGGGTGGGGTGTGTGAGGGGTCGGAACTACAACTTCCAACAGGCCCCCATGTCCATAGAGAGGGTGGTGGTGGTGGGTGGGGTGTGTGAGGGGTCGGAACTACAACTTCCAACAGTCCCCCATGTCCATAGAGAGGGTGGTGGTGGTGGGTGGGGTGTGTGAGGGGTCGGAACTACAACTTCCAACAGGCCCCCATGTCCATAGAGAGGGTGGTGGTGGTGTGTGGGGTGTGTGAGGGGTCGGAACTACAACTACCAACAGGCCCCCATGTCCATAGAGAGGGTGGTGGTGGTGTGTGGGGTGTGTGAGGGGTCGGAACTACAACTTCCAACAGGCCCCCATGTCCATAGAGAGGGTGGTGGTGGTGTGTGGGGTGTGTGAGGGGTCGGAACTACAACTTCCAACAGGGCCCCATGTCCATAGAGAGGGTGGTGGTGGTGGGTGGGGTGTGTGAGGGGTCGGAACTACAACTTCCAACAGGCCCCCATGTCCATAGAGAGGGTGGTGGTGGTGTGTGGGGTGTGTGAGGGGTCGGAACTACAACTTCCAACAGGCCCCCATGTCCATAGAGAGGGTGGTGGTGGTGTGTGGGGTGTGTGAGGGGTCGGAACTACAACTTCCAACAGGCCCCCATGTCCATAGAGAGGGTGGTGGTGGTGGGTGGGGTGTGTGAGGGGTCGGAACTACAACTTCCAACAGGCCCCCATGTCCATAGAGAGGGTGGTGGTGGTGGGTGGGGTGTGTGAGGGGTCGGAACTACAACTTCCAACAGTCCCCCATGTCCATAGAGAGGGTGGTGGTGGTGGGTGGGGTGTGTGAGGGGTCGGAACTACAACTTCCAACAGGCCCCCATGTCCATAGAGAGGGTGGTGGTGGTGTGTGGGGTGTGTGAGGGGTCGGAACTACAACTACCAACAGGCCCCCATGTCCATAGAGAGGGTGGTGGTGGTGTGTGGGGTGTGTGAGGGGTCGGAACTACAACTTCCAACAGGCCCCCATGTCCATAGAGAGGGTGGTGGTGGTGTGTGGGGTGTGTGAGGGGTCGGAACTACAACTTCCAACAGGGCCCCATGTCCATAGAGAGGGTGGTGGTGGTGGGTGGGGTGTGTGAGGGGTCGGAACTACAACTTCCAACAGGCCCCCATGTCCATAGAGAGGGTGGTGGTGGTGTGTGGGGTGTGTGAGGGGTCGGAACTACAACTTCCAACAGGCCCCCATGTCCATAGAGAGGGTGGTGGTGGTGTGTGGGGTGTGTGAGGGGTCGGAACTACAACTACCAACAGGCCCCCATGTCCATAGAGAGGGTGGTGGTGGTGTGTGGGGTGTGTGAGGGGTCGGAACTACAACTTCCAACAGGCCCCCATGCCCATAGAGAGGGTGGTGGTGGTGTGTGGGGTGTGTGAGGGGTCGGAACTACAACTTCCAACAGGCCCCCATGTCCATAGAGAGGGTGGTGGTGGTGGGTGGGGTGTGTGAGGGGTCGGAACTACAACTTCCAACAGGCCCCCATGTCCATAGAGAGGGAGGTGGTGGTGGGTGGGGTGTGTGAGGGGTCGGAACTACAACTTCCAACAGGCCCCCATGTCCATAGAGAGGGTGGTGGTGGTGGGTGGGGTGTGTGAGGGGTCGGAACTACAACTTCCAACAGGCCCCCATGTCCATAGAGAGGGTGGTGGTGGTGGGTGGGGTGTGTGAGGGGTCGGAACTACAACTTCCAACAGGCCCCCATGTCCATAGAGAGGGTGGTGGTGGTGTGTGGGGTGTGTGAGGGGTCGGAACTACAACTTCCAACAGGCCCCCATGTCCATAGAGAGGGTGGTGGTGGTGGGTGGGGTGTGTGAGGGGTCGGAACTACAACTTCCAACAGGCCCCCATGTCCATAGAGAGGGTGGTGGTGGTGGGTGGGGTGTGTGAGGGGTCGGAACTACAACTTCCAACAGGCCCCCATGTCCATAGAGAGGGTGGTGGTGGTGTGTGGGGTGTGTGAGGGGTCGGAACTACAACTTCCAACAGGCCCCCATGTCCATAGAGAGGGTGGTGGTGGTGGGTGGGGTGTGTGAGGGGTCGGAACTACAACTTCCAACAGGCCCCCATGTCCATAGAGAGGGTGGTGGTGGTGGGTGGGGTGTGTGAGGGGTCGGAACTACAACTTCCAACAGGCCCCCATGTCCATAGAGAGGGTGGTGGTGGTGTGTGGGGTGTGTGAGGGGTCGGAACTACAACTTCCAACAGGCCCCCATGTCCATAGAGAGGGTGGTGGTGGTGGGTGGGGTGTGTGCCGATGCCGACTGAATGTCAACCATAAATACATGTACACGTATAGGCAACATTACTCATCATGACATTATTCTTTTGCAGGGGATCCTAATCTGACTGCCGCCATTGACACCAGGCCTCCAGCATCCCCAAACTCCGAGCACTCATGGGACGATTGTGCAGCCACCTCCGGGGCAGAAGATGGTGCCGGATCGAGCAGCCAGCCAGGGACCTCTGCCACGCAGGTCACACCTGCAACTACAACGACAACGGGCACTGGCATCACAACAACACCGGCGACTCGGACCTGCACAGCTGCCTCCAGCACCACCTCCACCACCACCACTACTACCACCACTTCTGCCCCTGCCGCCCTGCCCAACCCCGCCGCCAACGCTGGGGCAGCGCCATCCCAGCCACGCAGGGAGACAGTCAGGCAACCCACCACTGCAAGGGCAGATCCTGCAGGCAGGAGCAGGGCGGAAAGAAGGGCTGATGACACAACACTGAATGCTGTGCAACAGTGCCATGAAGCACTAGTCCGGGTGGAGGCGGGCTATGCACGTAGCCAGGAACATGCAGACCGGGCCCACCAGGACTTTGTGGACAACACCGCCATGTTGGGGGCCATCGAGAGGCGGCTTGGCCAACTGGTCGACATTTTCAGCGCCAGGGCATCCGCCAACACCACCCCCCCCCCCCTCAAACAATGGCACCGGCCACAACACCGCCACCGCCGACTGCGCCCCTGGCGGCGGATGTGTTACCGGATCAGCCTGCGCCCCTAGCTGACCCCGTGCCGGCACAAAGACGGAGGGGCCGTCCGAGGCAGGAAGTGGGCGAGAGCAGTGTTGGAGCACATGGCACACGCTCCAAGAGGAGCCGACAGTGACTCATTGGAGTACCTGAGCCTCCGATCCAACCTGGAAAGTATCCGGTCCCACCTGCCACAGGCCTGCTGCACTAGTGGAGTTCTGGACTTTTTGGTTCCGTCCAGAGGTGTCAGGGAACAACACCCAAAGACCCCGGAGTTCCACCTGCCTTGGTGCACAAATGAACAGAAACACGGGCTTCTCGATGGTGGCGTCAAAGACCAAAGGTTTATTACTGCAGGGACACAGAAGTCACAGAAACTACGCATGGGCAGTAACCAGGAGCCTGTTCGATTTGTACAAAGTGGGTTGCTCCTTATATACTAAATTTTGGCCTTCAGGCGAATTCTTTACATGCTAGTACATTCCCAAACCTTTGTGTCATAAACAATAAATTTTGGCATACACAGGAATCATCGACAATATCTGATGTCAAAAACATTACGAACGAGGGGTTCCCACTTTTCCATCATCATCTTATGTCAACTTTTCATTCAGGACCCGGACCGCCTCATCGTAAATTTCGTTACCTCCCCCTAATAAAGGCCCAGAAGGAAAGGAGCAGAGCCAGGTGTAGAAGATAGAAAAGCAGGATAAGGGATGTTTGTGGGTTGTAAATGGGCAAGGCTACCGGCTTCGGCCGCCTAATTGTGATCAGGACAATGGACACGAAGACCAGTTTGGCAGGACTGGCCTCGGGCAGAGGAGGCAGTCTTTGTCGAGTCATGTAGCTACAGCGTGATCTGGTTTAAGGTGCACGTGTCATGAAAGAGGTGAATCTCCGGCTAAGGCTACGCGTCCTTAATCAAATTGAAGTGATCAGAGGCTATTGCATATGTGAGGGCAAGAAACACAAAATGGCGGCCATGATCTAAGATGGATGCCGTGGGTAGATCAGAAATGTGTTTATAAAAGGAGTACTCTTGTTCGTAGCGTGGCGAAAACACCAGGATATGCTAAATGGATCATTTGCGGTTCGCTGATACCAATATTATGTATTTCCGACAATATTGAAAACACGGGTTCAAATCGTCACGGAACCTCAGACCCTCCTTTTGCCCTTACATAGGCAATTACTCAGTCTACGTCAGAATCTAGTTCTATGCTCATCAGGTCAGTGACATGCTGTTGTATCATCATCCTTTCTCGTGCCTTTTCTCCAAACGCAGGTGGTTTCCTAAAACAAGTTGCAGCACAAAGACTACACAGAGCAGGACCACACTGGATAATCAGGCAACATGAGAATAGGAATACTAAGATGACACCAATGACCATTAGAACCTTCCATCCCCACGCTGAGATCAGAGTCCAAAACCACTCCATGAAGGACCAGTTTCCCTTGTCTACGTGAATAGAGTCGGAAATCTTGTGTAGCTTAGAGATCGCCTCATAGACTGTTGGAGCATTATTAGGAATAAAGACACAGCAGCTCGATTGGATCATTCTACATACCCCACCTCGATCTGCAAGGATAACGTCTAGAACCATACGGTTTTGCAATGTCATGAGTCTATCCGCCTGAAGCTCAGCTGTCAGATTGCTAAGGGCACCAGCAGTTTCGGTAATAGTAGATTCAACTACCCGTGTTAGCTGACGTATGTTTCTACTATTGGCCATAGGCCCCCAGAACGGAAGGAAGCCTTTGAAGAAGTCACCAGCTTCCTGACCAGCAGTATCTTCCTTGCTGAAGACACCTCTCGCTACTCTGGTTCTATGATAATCAGATGAAGCAGTGTATGTCGGAGGCAACAATCGAGCAATATAGCATGATCCTGAAAAGTCGGCAGGCAACCATGTATAAGCTCTATCTCTACAGATGAAGTAGGTACCCCTAGCAGTAAGAAAAGCAGGGGAAGAGTTAGCCGGAAACACATAAGTCTCTACGCACTCACTCCTCCCTAGCTGAGCTCTCGGATTTCTCCCATTCCCTTGCAAACAGACCTGACCTCGGTGAGGTACGACCCAGATTGGAGTTGAGCTTTTACGCTTGCTTTCTCCTAAACTAATGCGATACTCTGAAGTATTCCAACTTAAATATACTCGCAATTCGTCTCTAGGGTAAGATGGAGTATTATTGACGTCCTTGATCATATCAATAATTCCCTGGACTAAAGCTTTGTTGGCAGAGTTATATTTAGTGGAACGTGGTGGACGTGGAGGATAGGTTTCAAGGGCATAAGCAAAGATGGTTTGAAGGGCCTGAAATGATCCATTGTAGCTGAAAGGCAAAACCAGATAAGGAATACCTTTATCCATAGTGTGGGGTATCAAGCCACACACCCAGCAGTCTGTAGTGTTAACTACCAGTTGGTGTTGATGCAAGAGTTGTACAAAAGTGTTGTTAATGAACTCTGAGCGTCGGGCTTGCTCATGTTCAGGAAACGAATGAAAAGAGTGTATAGATGAAACAGTGGAAGTAACAGGATCAAGGGGAGGTACTGTAGTAACTGGTACAGAAATTAAATTTATACTGAAGACGATTCCTCCCACCAACGTTATCAAAATAATCAAGAATGTAATGGCACATTGCATCAACAAGCATTTGCTATGAAGAAGTCTATAAAGTCTGTTTCTGCGAACATAAATCACATTTTCTCGTTGCAGCGCAGGAAGCTCCATCTTCTACAATCCGCTCGCGACCACTGATGATGTGTACGTAGATGAAAATGCCTCTATCAGCCCTGGGAGTTTCCAGAACCAACAGAAAGATCGACCTTGTGTCTGACCCCTGCAAATTCAACTAGGCACACAGCCACGACCCTACGGCTACCCAGACGGCAAGGCAATTTTTAAATACAATTAAAACAATAGCAAACTTCCTGGCTGAAGGCAAAAGTTCAAAATTTCAAAATATCACGATAGGCAGTTGCCTGCTTTATTTGTCCATTTTACGGTTTCGTAAGTTATATCTTTGCTTCGCAGGTACTGTCTGATCAGCAAATAGCGTTTCACTGGTAGCTGTTGCAGTGTTCAAGTTCGCAGATGACAGAGTTCTTTCCGATGCAGGGGACAAATGTTCAGTGTTCAAAGGAGTCTTTTCAGGAGGAGAGTCAGAGCTTGGAGTGTCAGTGATCAATTCGGCATCGCTGAAAGGGATGAATTTTGGCGTGCTTTCAAATTCGGAGGAAGCAATTCCCTTCTTCACCCAGTCGTCGTAAGGAAGTGGCAAAGGTACACGCTTTACATGGGACGCATGCACCCAGTGCTTGCGTCCAGCCACACGAACCGCTGTTCTCGTTGCAAGTAGGATTTGGAAGGGGCCGACGTATCTGGGCTGAAGGTTCTTCGTCCTCGCGAAGTTTCTGATAACCACAAATTCGCCTGGTTTCAGCTGATGCCCTGGACTCTCCGGAGGCTTTGGCAAAGCATCAAAAACCTGTTGGTGAATAAGACTCAATTTAGCAGTCAAGTCGTAAAGGTAGTCTATCAACATAGGATATTCTAGAGAACAAAACTTCTTAGGCCTCGGCACACCCCAAATATTTGCCGGGCGGCCAAAAACTATTTCGTAGGGGCTAAGCCCCACTCTAGAATGTACAGTTGCTCTCGTTGATAACAAAGCCAAAGGAAGTGCGTCTGGCCAGGCTAAACCTGTGGATGCTTGTATTTTAGCTAGTTTCAACTTGAGGGTGCCATTGTAACCCTCCACTAAACCAGCAGACTGGGGATGGTTCGCACTGTGGAATTTTTGTTTCAGACCTAGGCCGGCACACACACTCTGCATAACTTTCCCTATAAACTCACTTCCGTTATCTGACCATACAATCCGTGGCATTCCATACCTAGGGAAATATTCTTTGAGAAGAATCTTGGCAGTTGATAGGGCAGTATTGTCCTTTAGTGGATATGCTTCGATCCACCTGGAAAAAGCACAGACTACCACCAGGACATATTTTAAATTATTACAGCGATCCATGTGAATGAAGTCTAACTGAATCACTTCAAAGGGGCAGGAAGGAGGAGCGAAATGACCAGCTGGAGTTGGAGTTCCCTTGCCAGGATTATGCATCAGGCATACCATACAATTTTTCACCACTCTCTCTGCACACTTACTGATCCCATCATTCTTCTAGACTGGAGCCAACATCTTACAGATTCCTTTAGAACTTATATGCGCTACTCCATGCGCCATTGTCACCGCTGCAAGCACATACGCATCAGGCAGCATCCAACGTTGCTGTTCTGTCAAATCAATCCAGCATCCATTCGAATCCAACTTGCCCATACTTTCTCTCCATACACGTTTTTCTTCCTCAGTTGCTTCTTTCTGAATCTCTTTCACATTTTCCATTGTATCCTCACACATTCCAGAGTCAGCAATCCATCTTGCAGACGTAGCAACATACATTCTACTCATCGTGTCTCTAGCTGTCTGTTTAGCAATTTCATCAGCAAAAGCATTCCCACGACCAACATCATCCGTGATTGCTTTATGAGCACTGCACTTTACAATCGCAACTTCAGTCGGTAAGGTTAGAGATTCCAACAAGTCGTTAACTAGCTGACCATGTTGGATCTTAGTCCCATGGGACGTAATGAAACCTCTTTCTCTCCACAAACGGCCAAAACTATGGGCCACGCCAAATGCGTACTGACTATCTGTAAAGACATTCACTCTCTTTCCCTTAGCTAAAACACACGCTCTTGTTAGAGCTATTAGTTCTGCAGCTTGGGCAGAATTCTGACTCACTCTTGCAGTCTCCACAATCGTCCTCAAAGTCGTTACCGCGTAAGCAGCAGTCACATCACCATTCTCCAACTTAAAACATGACCCGTCCACATACAGCGTGCCATCTGGATCGGATAACGGAGTATCCTTTAAGTCAATGCGTCCTTTTGTCTCTTCCTCCGTTTTAAAACAACAATCATGTGGCTCGGAATCACTCGACTCTTGATCAGTCGGCAACAGCGTTGCTGGATTCAATACATTACATCTTTTGATCTGAATATGACTTGCTAGTAATGTCAGCTCATGACCAGATAGTCTCGCACTGGTAAGGTGTTGTGTTTTCGTTCGATTCATGAGTGTATCCACCGCATGAGGAACCATGACCACTAGCATGTTGTTCATCACCAAACCAGCAGATTGTCGAATGGAAACCGCAGCTGCCGCTGTAGCTCTCAAACAACTAGGCAACGCTCTAGCTACCGGATCTAATGTTGATGAAAAATACGCACAAGGGCGTTGTTTATCACCAAACTTCTGTGTCAGAACACTCAACGCGCAACCTTCTCTCTCGTGAACATAGAGTGTGAATGGTTTACTGTAATCAGGTGTACCCAATACAGGAGCTGAACACAATGCTTTTCGTAATTCAGTAAAACTCTCTTGACATTCATCAGACCATGGCACTGGACTCGGAACATTTTTCCCAGTCAAAGCTACCAACGGTTTTGCTAAAAGAGAAAAATTTGGGATCCACTGCCTACAGTAAGAGGCAATACCTAGGAAGGCACGTACTTCTCTCTGTGTGCGTGGAACACTCATCTGCATAATTGCTTTTATTCTTTCTGGGGTCAACTTCCTTCCCTCCTTTGACAAGAGATGACCTAGGTAGGTCACTTCTTGGCAGCAGTATTGCATTTTCGAAGGTGACACCTTGTGATTCAAATTAGACAAATGATGCAATAACGAAATCGTAGCTGCTTTGCAAGTTTCCTTGTCATCGGCAGCCACTAGAAGATCGTCTACATACTGTACTAGAGCAGAACCTGGAGGAAGGACAAAATAATCTAACTGGCTTTTTAATGCTTGACTGTAAATAGATGGGCTCTCACAATAGCCTTGTGGAGCGCGTTTAAATCTGAAACTTCGACCTCCTAGACAGAAGCCAAAAATATCTCTGCTTTCCTCGGCTATTGGAATGCTGAAAAAGGCATTTTTCAAATCAATGACTTCGAACCAAGTGGCTGTAGCAGGAATCAGTGTTAACAAGGCAGTAATGTCTGGAACTACAGGGAACTGCGGAATTACAATCTTATTAACTTCTCTAAGGTCGATAACAAACCTATAAACTGGAGGCTTTGTAGGATCAGTTCGTTTCAAAATCGGTAGTACAGGACTGTTACAGATATTTCCTCTCGTTTCTTCAACCACACCTTTCTTAATCAAATCTTGCACAATCAATAAAAGTGCACGCTCACCTTCACTAGATATTTTGTATTGAGGAATTCTTGGAAATTTTACATTTGCTTTCAAAGTTACTACATATGGTGGTATTTCCAAAAGGCCTACGTCATTAGGACCAGTTGCCCAAAGAGAATCAGGGAGTGAACGTAGTTCTGGCGGGAGTGCATCCATTGACAAGTACATCGGAGAGGTGATATTTTTACCCAAGGTAAGCTGTACTCCTTCCGGAGAACAGTACAATGTCGCATATAGTCGTTTTAACAAATCTAAACCAAGCAGATTTTCATTACAACCTGTTGTCAAAATCAGAGGTGCTTTCAAGTGACACGGTCCAACAGAAATAGACAAAGGACCAGATATCGGGTTATAAACAGGGGCGCCTGAAAAACCTACAGAAACATTTGTTGAGCCAGACAAAGGTGCGCCAGGGAGGTTCGCATGAATGATAGAACTTCTTGCGGCACCAGTATCCAACAGAAACGGTTCGACTACACCTGATGTTGCTACTGCGACATAAGGCCCACTCTGATCCACTGGAACTGATACTACTCCCTCTCTCTGTCTATGGCTGTCCTAGTACCCATTTTGCTGAAATCCCTCATCCACTTCACAATAGTCTTCAACAAGATATTGTTGAGATCTATTTTGCTGAGTAGACTGTCCATTTCGTTGATCAAAGTGATTTGGAGGACGATCATTCGTTTGTGGAGGCATAGCACCTCGCCCTCGACCTCTAGAATTTTGCACAAAACCACCACGACCTCTCTGAGCTGCTGCTGCATTATTTTGCGCTAAGATTGGACATTCATTTTTGTAGTGACCCTCTTTCTTACAGTATGCACATTGGTTCCACTGATATTGAGGTCTCGATGTACTATAATCTGTCCTTTGATACGAACCCTGTTGCATATTAGTCTGATTCGTGCGAGGCGGATACGCCTGCTGCAAAAGAACTTTAGTCTTTAAATCTTTCGTTTTCTTCTCTGATTTCTCCTTTTCCTCTTTATCCCTGTTTTCGTAATACTGTGCAGTCGCAAGTATTTGCGCAGTTGTGGATACAGCCCACGCACTCTCTGAATCTTTTAATTTATTGCATAATTCAGGTAACAAATTATGCACAAATTTATCGACAAACAGTCTTTGCCCTCCTTCTGTGCTCATGTCCTGACCACTATGATCTACAAAAGTCTCTTCAAACCTCGTGAAGAAGTCGGAGACACTTTCGTCTTTCTTCTGCCTGCATGCTGATAACTTGTCCCAATTAACACGCAATGCGGGCATCAGAGTCTTCATTAGATCAATTATTCTACCTGGAAGGTTAGCAATTAGGGGTTCGGGTTTTGCACCACCTACTTGCTGACCATCTGCTGCAGTGATAGCTGCCCAGTCACCACCTAAGGCAACTTGATGATCCTCTCTACGAATTTTAGCCCACACTGGTTGCGGAACTACGTTGCCAAATAACATATCGATGTCTGCTAAGTTCATTATACAAGCCTCTACTGTCTGTGTTAATTCCTTGTAATATCCAGCAGGATTCTTACGTGGATCTGGCAAGGCCTGCTTCACTGCTAACACTTCAGCTCGCTTCCACGGAATGTGTATCCATACTCTTTGGAATTGGGCCGGAGCGGCTGCAATATTATTCGGTGCATCAGCTTGCACAGCTTCGCGCCAAATTGGAGGAACCTCCCTCATTGGATATTGGCGACTTAACTTTGTCTTGCTTTTCTCTAAATCTCTCGGTGAACGAAGTGATGGATCATTCCTAAAACTTAAAATCAGTTCCATCGCTTCTTTTATATTATCACCCACTATCATTCCTGCAGCAAACTCTTTCTGAACCTTAATTAAGTCTTCTAGATTTGATTCAACATCGTCTTCTACTATCTCCTCACGTAACAACGAGCACATCTCGTCAAAGACATACCGTTGCGTTGGTTCTTTCCACTGCATAAACGTGTCTAGCACATCTCTCGTACTATATCTCCTACTCTTCGAAATCCATCTGAGAGCCGTGGAATCTAAAATTCCCCGTTCCTCAGTACTCGGGAACTGACTACGTCTCTGAACAGAGTCGGAAGTAGGAGTCTTAATTAAGGTTTTATAGAAAGGAGACAGTATATTAGACACAGAATCAGTGATTCTCCGACGAACAGAAAGTGGAGTCAACACACTCGCAGATGCAGAAAACACAGTAGAGGTAGGAACAGATAACGGAACAGTAGAAGTATCAAGGAAGATAGTTTGTGGAACAGTAGGTGTGAGCGAGACGGAGACAGGTATAGAAGTCGGCAATCCAGGAGGAGGAGGAGCCGTAGGAACATTTACATTGACCACAGGAGGTACAGGAACCTGATTCTGAGAGACAGGAGCAGGAACACCAGGTTGTCCAGCAACCGGCAATTGTACATATGGTAACGGTGGAGCCGTAGCACCCTGTGCATACGGTGGAGGTGACCGTAACAAATAAGATAGCAGAGGATCGTTTTCAGAATCCTCCAGTATCTTAGCTGTTTTCGATGGCAAGGCAGGATAGCACTTGTCAATCGCTAAATTGTGCTCTCTAATGGCCACCTCTATGGCTTTCTCACACTCGTTAACTTGCAGCTGCTTAGTTGCTTGTTCTAGAGTCAACTCTTCTTGCTCTTTTTGTTCTTTCTTTAACCTTTTCATTTCTCTCTGTTTGGATTCTTTTCGCCAGTAACGGAAAGAATCAAACATTGCCGGCCGGGCTTTCTTCCTAAACAATTTCGCTTCTAGATTGTCGAGAATTTCGGGTTCAAAACTACCATGCAGTGGCCAACTAAGGACACCATCCTTCTTAGTGTATCGGACCCACACCTCATTATAAGATATAGGACCCACACCATATTTATAATACAAGTCATATAAGGGAGTCCCAATCGGAGGAACCAGACATGAGTCCTCCAATCGTGAGTCACTGTTGCAACTAAAACAAGACAACATACAGTTTTTCCGACTTACCATTTTCAGTCCGGAACACAAAACAAACAAAACACAAACCAGATATGTGCACTCGAACCAAGAACTTAGGCCTACCAAAACGAACTGATGTATCGATACCCAAACTAAACCAAATAGATTATCGTAATCAGAACAACCAGTGATAATCTTACAAGACCAAACCAAACCAAGAACAAAAAGGATTTTTACAACCCTCACGAAGTAACCAGCTAGCTATCACTAAATACTTAACTGAGGCACTGAAGACGTCACCAAGAAGAAACCCGTCACGTTTCGCTGTACTAAGGACTGCACCTCGGGTCCAAGACAGGGCGACGGTCAAGGCAACGGCCCACTGCAGCCGTCCTGAACGGGAACCCTCGTGGAAGAGAACGTCGGGCCACTTTTGCGATATGCCGGGATCGATGAAGTGGGGCGCCTCCCTCAGGAATCTTCACACGAAGCTTCTCGAACTCTTCAGGCTTTTGGACCGGTACCGAATGACGTCGCCCCACGTGGGCGCCAATTGGAGTTCTGGACTTTTTGGTTCCGTCCAGAGGTGTCAGGGAACAACACCCAAAGACCCCGGAGTTCCACCTGCCTTGGTGCACAAATGAACAGAAACACGGGCTTCTCGATGGTGGCGTCAAAGACCAAAGGTTTATTACTGCAGGGACACAGAAGTCACAGAAACTACGCATGGGCAGTAACCAGGAGCCTGTTCGATTTGTACAAAGTGGGTTGCTCCTTATATACTAAATTTTGGCCTTCAGGCGAATTCTTTACATGCTAGTACATTCCCAAACCTTTGTGTCATAAACAATAAATTTTGGCATACACAGGAATCATCGACAATATCTGATGTCAAAAACATTACGAACGAGGGGTTCCCACTTTTCCATCATCATCTTATGTCAACTTTTCATTCAGGACCCGGACCGCCTCATCGTAAATTTCGTTACCTCCCCCTAATAAAGGCCCAGAAGGAAAGGAGCAGAGCCAGGTGTAGAAGATAGAAAAGCAGGATAAGGGATGTTTGTGGGTTGTAAATGGGCAAGGCTACCGGCTTCGGCCGCCTAATTGTGATCAGGACAATGGACACGAAGACCAGTTTGGCAGGACTGGCCTCGGGCAGAGGAGGCAGTCTTTGTCGAGTCATGTAGCTACAGCGTGATCTGGTTTAAGGTGCACGTGTCATGAAAGAGGTGAATCTCCGGCTAAGGCTACGTGTCCTTAATCAAATTGAAGTGATCAGAGGCTATTGCATATGTGAGGGCAAGAAACACAAAATGGCGGCCATGATCTAAGATGGATGCCGTGGGTAGATCAGAAATGTGTTTATAAAAGGAGTACTCTTGTTCGTAGCGTGGCGGAAACACCAGGATATGCTAAATGGATCATTTGCGGTTCGCTGATACCAATATTATGTATTTCCGACAATATTGAAAACACGGGTTCAAATCGTCACGGAACCTCACTAGGCACACACCACCCTATGTGGTGTCTGCACGCCCATCTCATCTACCATTACCTTGGACTCTCACTCCCCCACCCCTTCACTCCTTTGTAAATATGCACCTACACCTATGCACAATCTGTAAATAAATACCACTTACTCACTCAATGATGTGTTGCCTCCATGTTTATTCACATGATTGCATCAGAAACAGACGTAACCAGGTTCAGGGATCCAACAGGTACAGAATCATGCCGCAACGGAGTGACCTAGGGAAACATAGAACCCGCAAACAGACGTTAGTAAACAGCATCACACTCATCCCAACTCACTGCAGTGCAACTTACAACAAACCACACACATCACTACACGAATGGCTGACACTACACACATCATGGAGAAGTGCATGTACTCATAAATGAAGACACACACACACATGCATACATCACATAACAAAACACATAGATGATCCCCAACACAATGACACCAGAGCAGCAAACCTACACAGGGCATACACAAGCAGCACAAGAGGGGCACACTCACAGTCAAGGGAAGTAGCGTTCTATGAGCTGGCGCCTCTGGTCCACACCTTCCTCCTCACCACTATCCTCATCAGTCGACATGGGTGGGTCGGGAGGGCGAGGAACTTGCTGTTCATCTGGGTCCAAGATCAGTGCAATGTTATTTCGCACAGCCAGGTTGTGGAGCATGCAGCAGGCCATCACAATCATGCATACTTTGCCAGGTGCGTAAGGCAGGGCCCCTCCAGTCTTATCTAGGCACCGAAACCTAGACTTAAGCAGGCCAGCCAAATGTTCGTTCCACCACTCGACGTGTCCTACCATGGGCATCGTTGTATCGCATTTCTCCTGCTGTGGTGGGATTGCGAATTGGACTCAGAAGCCAAGGCCTGTTTGGGTAAGCCGAGTCGCCTGTGTATGTGGGAATTAGAGAGAGAGAGAGACATCAGTACCTGAACATGTGGCCACACCAAGCCACCCAGATATCACTCCAGTCACCACAGCATACTCACCAACAAGCCAGGCTGGTGCCGGACGCAGATTTGCCATCAGTCGTGGGACTATGCTGCTCCGCATGATGTGGGCGTCATGTGCAGAGCCAGGAAATCTTGCACACACATGTGAGATAATGTTGTCGGCCTGGCACACCACCTGCACGTTAAGGGAGTGGAAGTGCTTCCGATTCCGAAACACCTGCTCACGTGCCCGTGGTGGGATGATCGCAATATGCGTGCCATCAATTGAACCCACAACGTGTGGAATGCGACCCAGTGCATAAAAGTCTGCCTTGACCGCTGCCAACTCTGCCGCCTGTGGAAAATGTATGTACTCATGCTTGTACAGCATCATGGCTCTCAGTACATCCTTGAGTACCGTGCTGAACATGGCCTGTGACTTTCCCCCGGCATGTCCTATAGTGTACTGGAATGTGCCTGTTGCAAAAAAATGGAGTGCCGCCATCACCTTTTGGGTGGGTGAAATTGAGCCTGGATAAGTTCTCCGCGGCTGCAGGTGAGGAGACAACTTGTTCACAAGCTCCAGCAATCGACGTCGATCAAGCCTGAATTTCCGGACCACCTCCTCGTCCACCATGTCCTCCAGCACAGTATATGGGCGATGGACATTTTGAGCCCTCCTGTGTGGGAGTAAATGGAATGGAAGTCAATTCACATACAACGCATGTCTGTGCAACTCACTCACATGTCACCGCACTCTATCCAACATGTAATAGGCAGTGTACGATTTGCTTATGTGTGACACCTCTGATTGTCACAACAACATGGATTGACGTAGCAATGTGCACCCACCAGCTACATGATGTGTTGCAACATGTCCAATGCACTCTGTTGCACCTCAACATCACTGCCAACAAGGCATGTGACATGACCCAAAAGTGACGGTCATTAGTGGCACACCGATGGGCATGGTATGGAAACCATGGGATAGAGCATGAAGTGTGGAATCACGCAATCACGCACACAACCCTCATCATGCAGCTGCAGACAATTAAACATAGTGCATGGTGCATCGTCAGCTGACATGCACTCATTGACGCCGCCATGGCGGTGCACTGCTTCCGCTGTTGACGTCTGGCCATACGCGGCCCGCGTTCAACATTCCAATTGTCTGCACGTGCTAGACACCGGGACGGATGCATCATTTGCAACAAAGTTGTAAGAGTGGCGCCACCATGGCGGGGCACGTATTCGGCGGGGGAGGTGGAGGCCAATACAGCCATAAGCTGATGTCCATGCACATGCCAGTTCATGACCCCCTTACAGTGACATTGCATCAGCCAGCCTACACCGGCCGGCCCAGCTCTACCCACTACCGCCGTGCCAGGCCCAGCCCATGACCGCCGTTGCGGCCGTGCCAACTACCGCCGCTTCAGGCCCCCTCCACTACCGCCGTGCCAGACCTAGCCCATGACCGCCGTTGCGGCCGTGCCAACTACCGCCGCTTCAGGCCCCCTCCACTACCGCCGTGCCAGACCTAGGCCCATGACCGCCGTGCCAGGGCCGCCAGGGCACGGCGGTAGTGGAGGGGGCCTGAAGCGGCGGTAGTTGGCACGGCCGCAACGGCGGTCATGGGCTAGGTCTGGCACGGCGGTAGTGGAGGGGGCCTGAAGCGGCGGTAGTTGGCACGGCCGCAACGGCGGTCATGGGCCTAGGCCATGACCGGCGTGTGGAGGGGCCCAAGCCGCCGTAGTTCAGGCCCCTCCAACCGCCGTGCCAGACTAGGTCTGGCACGGCGGTAGTGGCGGGTGCCCTGAAGCAGCGCTTCAGGCCCCTCCGCTACCGCGGTCATGGCCTAGGTCTGCACGGCGGTAGTGGAGGGGGCCTGAAGCGGCGGTAGTTGGCACGGCCGCAACGGCGGTCATGGGCTAGGTCTGGCACGGCGGTAGTGGAGGGGGCCTGAAGCGGCGGTAGTTGGCACGGCCGCAACGGCGGTCATGGGCTAGGTCTGGCACGGCGGTAGTGGAGGGGGCCTGAAGCGGCGGTAGTTGGCACGGCCGCAACGGCGGTCATGGGCTAGGCCTGGCACGGCGGTAGTGGGTAGAGATGGGCCGGCCGGTGTAGGCTGGCTGATGCTATGTCACTGTAAGGGGGTCATGAAGAGGCATGTGCATGGACATCAGCTTATGGCTGTTTTGGCCTCCACCTCCCCCGCCGAATACGTGCCCCGCCATGGTGGCGCCACTCTTACAACTTTGTTGCAAATGATGCATCCGTCCCGGTCTCTAGCACGTGCAGTTGCCGGTGTGTGAGCGTGACGGTCTGTGCAAGTGCAGCCAATGGGAGGTGTGGACATGGGCCACGGTTGGCCAATTGCAAGTACCGTATGGTGTTCACCGCAACACCAGGGCCAATCATTGGCCCAATTCCAAACACGCTCTCACGGCGGACCAATGGCTGGCGCCGTATGCCACTGACATGGCCACTGGGCCCTATATATGTGTGATGTGCAAAAGCAAACTTTCTACGATGACCACCGACTGCTGCCTGTGACCATCACCTCCACCTGCTGCTGCGGAGCTGACCACCGACTGCTGCCTGTGACCATCACCTCCACCTGCTGCTGCGGAGCTGACCACCGACTGCTGCCTGTGACCATCACCTCCACCTGCTGCTGCGGAGCTGACCACCGACTGCTGCCTGTGACCATCACCTCCACCTGCTGCTGCGGAGCTGACCACCGACTGCTGCCTGTGACCATCACCTCCACCTGCTGCTGCGGAGCTGACCACCGACTGCTGCCTGTGACCATCACCTCCACCTGCTGCTGCGGAGCTGACCACCGACTGCCGCTCTAGTGCCATACTCCGTGACCTTGCCATGTCGGGAGTCAAAGAGGTCCGGTCTCGTCCCTTCACCGCCGCGGAGCTGGATGTCCTGGTGGACGCTGTGCTACGCAACTACGGACGCCTGTACGGCGCACCCGGACAGGCGGTAAGTGTCGTGGGGGATGAGTTGTGGTGCATGAGGTGTGATATGGCACCTGGTCTCTGGGAAACTTGGCGGTGTGATGTGTGAACAACTAAAGAATCGATATGTGCATGGCTGCTGAGAGTAATGTGTTGCTCCTATCTGTGTGACTGGCCAACTGTCCCCTGACTTCCACCCTTTTGTCTCCCATCATGGTAGGTAAAGCTGCACCTTCGCAAGGACGTGTGGAGGAGCATTGCACGTGAAGTACGAGCAGCGGGGGTGTCCAATAGACGACATACACACTGCCACAAACGCTGGGACGACATTTCCAGACTGAGCAAGAATGTAGCGGAAGTGACACTAGGGCTGATTCCACGGACGGCACGTCTGGCCCGACGCTCAATGACCCCTCTCATGCACCGTATCATAGCTGTGACGCATCCTGACCTGTCCGAGCGGTTGCGTGTGGATGAACAGCAACGTGGCGGTAAGCTTACTGTCAGTGTATGTTGCTTGTGAGTGCAATGCATGTATGGTTGCCCACACACATTAGGGTCTTCCGTCTATCGTGAGTCTATTTCCAATGGCATGTTGGTGACATTGCCACAGTTATCTTTTCACTTGCACATGCGGAATGTTGAGACGCCACCTGCTAAGCTGTTCAGTTGTCATGCACATGCTGTAGTGCTCCGTCACCCCTTGGCAACACTTGTGTGCTGATGTAGTTCCTCATGCCCAGTGTGCATGCTGTACATGTATTACGGCCAACGACACAGAATTCCTGTGAGGATGACTGCTTGGGGTGGGCTGTGTGCAGGTTGGGGGATCGATGGACAGTGTCATCAGTGGCTTTAGGGATTCCGCAGCAGTACTGTACGTGTGTGTGCCCATTACTTACACCCATTTCCTGTGCTTTTCAGCTTTGGCAGAGGGCACTCAGCCACAGACGGCGGAGATTACAGAAGGCAATGCATCCGGATCAGACGTCGCGCACACGCAGACTGACACCGAAGGGGCCAGCGGCGGAGAGGGGGACAGGACCGTCCCGGAGGACTCGCATGTGGAGACAACATCGTCATCATCTTCCGACAGTGTTGGTGAGTCAGCACTGTTGTCACAGACTGGGAGTGGGCAACGAACACCTTCGGTCGGGACACAGCACACAGGGCCCACCCTGCCGGCAACTGCACCATGTACTGTTCGTGCACGCAGGAGTAGGGGGAGCAGAGTGGCGTTCGGTGTCGGCACCGCTGCCCCAGCCTCGGTGACCCAAAATTCTCTTTGTGCAGAGGCTGTTGATCTGCTGCGACAGCTGTGTGTGGGCCAGACCAATATGATTAATGCATTCCAAGACCACGATAGGAAGTTGGGGCAGGTGGTGGCATTCATGGAAGGTATGCATGGTGATCTGGCTGGTGTACACAGGACACTGCAGTCATTGTCTAACAGTGTGTCGTCTGCCATTGCACAGTCGCATGGACTGGGTGGTACTTCTGTTCCACCATCTACAACTCTGGATGTGTCAGGGGGGAGTGAATTTTCTGATCTGGACTGTAATACAGGTTATTTCACTAGAAGCAGCGTCAGCCAGCACGTCAAGGCACGTAGGCCTCAGACCCCATCCCCTAGGTCAGGTAACTCTGTTCACAAGGACAACGTCAGATATAGTGAAGTACACACACGTGAGGCAAAAGAGGGGTTGGGTGTAATGGCTACACATGCTGCACAGCCATCCCACACACAAGGTACTACCAGGCCAAGACTCACTCCCGCTTCCATTGACACTACCCTGTACGAGGACAGTGAGAAGACGAATACATCTCTTGAGGGCTCGCATACTCCCAGTGCCAGGGACACTAGGAAGGAAGGTGCCACTCCCAAGGGCAGGGAAAGCAGGAAGGAAGTAGGCACTCCCAAGGGCAGGGAGACTACGAAAGAAGGTGCCACTCCCAAGGGCAGGGACAGCAGGAAGGATGTAGGCACTCCCAAGGGCAGGGAAAGCAGGAAGGATGTAGGCACTCCCAAGGGCAGGGAGACTACGAAGGAAGGTGCCACTCCCAAGGCCACGGACAGCAGGAAGGAAGTAGGCACTCCCAAGGGCAGGGAGACTACGAAGGAAGGTGCCACTCCCAAGGCCAGGGACAGCAGGAAGGAAGTAGGCACTCCCAAGGGCAGGGAGACTACGAAGGAAGGTGCCACTCCCAAGGGCAGGGACAGCAGGAAGGATGTAGGCACTCCCAAGGGCAGGGAAAGCAGGAAGGATGTAGGCACTCCCAAGGGCAGGGAAAGCAGGAAGGATGTAGGCACTCCCAAGGGCAGGGAGACTACGAAGGAAGGTGCCACTCCCAAGGGCAGGGAGACTACGAAGGAAGGAGCCACTCCCAAGGGCAGGGACAAGAATAGTCACAAGACAAACGCACCTAAGAGGAGCACGGACAGTCCCAGGGGCAGGGACACACACGGGCAGAAGGGGTGTCCTGCTGATATGTACACCACAGACGACAAGTCTGCTGCCTGGAAGAGGGCACCATCCAGGGAACAGGGCAAGTCCGCAGACTACAGTACTCCTACGGAAATGGAACATCCAAGGCCCAAGGACTCGCCCATGAACAGTGGCGCTGTCAGGGACAGGCATACATCACCCATAGTTGCTCTGAGACAGCTGTTTTCTGGCAAACGGAATACAGAAGACTCAGCAGTGGAGTCACCCCTTACCTCCACTCCCATCATGGCCCGTCAGGGACGGATGCAGGTGGACCCTGTCGTGGCATCCCCCATGACACATGTTGCAGAGGCCACAAGGCAGCCACACAGCAAACGACAAGCAGGCTCCAGCACGTCCCCAGAGACCATTCCCCCCCCAGCACATGCACCTCCCATGGTGGGTGAAATTGCTTCTCAGTCCGGTCGACTTGTGAGTCCTGTCCTGTCCAGGGTGCAGGCACATGTCCAAAAGAAGCGTAGACACACAGCATTGACACATGCCCAATCCGATATCGGCCAATTGCAACTATCCCCCGCTCCCAGAGCCACCCTGCCTCCTGGACCATACAGCCCTGTGGCTCATCATTTCAGTGGTCACAGTGGCGCTGGTGCAGTTGACTCGCGTGTGTCTGTTAGTGGCAGGGTATCCGTCGAGACATATCCTGTATCAGGTGCTGCCAGTGTATCTGGGTCCATGGGCCATGTGTCAGTCACTCGGGCTGTGTCTGTGTGTCACACTCCTGTATCAGGTGCTGGCAGTGTATCTGGGTCTGTGGCTCACGTGTCAGTCACTCGGGCTGTGTCGGTGTGTCACACTCCTGTATCAGGTGCTGGGAGTGTATCTGGGTCTATGGGCCATGTGTCAGTAACTCGGGCTGTGTCGGTGTGTCACACTCCTGTATCAGGTGCTGGGAGTGTATCTGGGTCTATGGGCCATGTGTCAGTAACTCGGGCTGTGTCGGTGTGTCACACTCCTGTATCAGGTGCTGGCAGTGTATCTGGGTCTGTGGCTCACGTGTCAGTCACTACATCTGTGGCTGTGTGTCACACTCCGGTTTCTGCTGCTGCCAGTGTGTCCGATGCGGGTACTTCACGCAATCCACCTGATAGTGTGCTGTAAGTTGCTGTACTGTGCCCTCTGATGTACCTGCTCTGGTGTCCACACTGCCCTGTTGCTGTTCTGATACTGATGTACTGCCTCTGATGTACCTGCTCTGGTGTCCACACTGCCCTGTTGCTATCCTCATACTGATGTACTGCATCTGATGTACCTGCTCTGGTGTCCACACTGCCCTGTTGCTATCCTCATACTGATGTACTGCATCTGATGTACCTGCTCTGGTGTCCACACTGCCCTGTTGCTGTTCTGATACTGATGTACTGCCTCTGATGTACCTGCTCTGGTGTCCACACTGCCCTGTTGCTGTTCTGATACTGATGTACTGCCTCTGATGTACCTGCTCTGGTGCCCACACTGCCCTGTTGCTGTTCTGATACTGATGTACTGCCTCTGATGTACCTGCTCTGGTGTCCACACTGCCCTGTTGCTATCCTCATACTGATGTACTGCATCTGATGTACCTGCTCTGGTGTCCACACTGCCCTGTTGCTATCCTCATACTGATGTACTGCATCTGATGTACCTGCTCTGGTGTCCACACTGCCCTGTTGCTATCCTCATACTGATGTACTGCATCTGATGTACCTGCTCTGGTGTCCACACTGCCCTGTTGCTATCCTCATACTGATGTACTGCATCTGATGTACCTGCTCTGGTGTCCACACTGCCCTGTTGCTGTTCTGATACTGATGTACTGCCTCTGATGTACCTGCTCTGGTGTCCACACTGCCCTGTTGCTGTTCTGATACTGATGTACTGCCTCTGATGTACCTGCTCTGGTGCCCACACTGCCCTGTTGCTGTTCTGATACTGATGTACTGCCTCTGATGTACCTGCTCTGGTGCCCACACTGCCCTGTTGCTGTTCTGATACTGATGTACTGCCTCTGATGTACCTGCTCTGGTGCCCACACTGCCCTGTTGCTGCCCTGGTGCTGTTCTGATACTGATGTACTGCATCTGATGTACCTGCTCTGGTGTCCACACTGCCCTGTTGCTGCCCTGTTGCTGTTCTGAAACTGCATTGTGCCCTCTCATGTGCTGCCTGTGATGGACGTTTTCAGTGCAATGGACTGTTGGTGCCCTTAGCCCCTCTCATGTGCTGCCTGTGATGGACGTTTTCAGTGCAATGGACTGTTGGTGCCCTTAGCCCCTCTCATGTGCTGCCTGTGATGGACGTTTTCAGTGCAATGGACTGTTGGAGCACTTGGCCCCTCTCATGTACTGGCTCTGATGTACCTGCTCTGGTGTCCACACTGCCCTGTTGCTATCCTCATACTGATGTACTGCATCTGATGTACCTGCTCTGGTGTCCACACTGCCCTGTTGCTGTTCTGATACTGATGTACTGCCTCTGATGTACCTGCTCTGGTGCCCACACTGCCCTGTTGCTGCCCTGGTGCTGTTCTGATACTGATGTACTGCATCTGATGTACCTGCTCTGGTGCCCACACTGCCCTGTTGCTGCCCTGGTGCTGTTCTGATACTGATGTACTGCCTCTGATGTACCTGCTCTGGTGTCCACACTGCCCTGTTGCTATCCTCATACTGATGTACTGCATCTGATGTACCTGCTCTGGTGTCCACACTGCCCTGTTGCTATCCTCATACTGATGTACTGCATCTGATGTACCTGCTCTGGTGTCCACACTGCCCTGTTGCTGTTCTGATACTGATGTACTGCCTCTGATGTACCTGCTCTGGTGCCCACACTGCCCTGTTGCTGCCCTGGTGCTGTTCTGATACTGATGTACTGCATCTGATGTACCTGCTCTGGTGCCCACACTGCCCTGTTGCTGCCCTGGTGCTGTTCTGATACTGATGTACTGCCTCTGATGTACCTGCTCTGGTGTCCACACTGCCCTGTTGCTATCCTCATACTGATGTACTGCATCTGATGTACCTGCTCTGGTGTCCACACTGCCCTGTTGCTATCCTCATACTGATGTACTGCATCTGATGTACCTGCTCTGGTGTCCACACTGCCCTGTTGCTGTTCTGATACTGATGTACTGCATCTGATGTACCTGCTCTGGTGCCCACACTGCCCTGTTGCTGCCCTGGTGCTGTTCTGATACTGATGTACTGCCTCTGATGTACCTGCTCTGGTGCCCACACTGCCCTGTTGCTGCCCTGTTGCTGTTCTGATACTGATGTACTGCCTCTGATGTACCTGCTCTGGTGTCCACTATGGCCATGCTCCATCCTAGACTGTGACTTTGCTCCGAATCTGCGTAAATAAATTTGGGATTCATGTGTCGTGCTTTGTCTGAGTCATTCTTGCATGTGTGATGCTGGTGTGGATTGGTATTTTCTTGGGGGCGGTGGGTTCTGCTCAGGACCCAAGTCCTGCAACAAAAAGTGGGGTGACGCTGAAATCACGACAGGAAGTGACGACACAAAAGGTGGCTTCCACTCAGTTGCAGTTTATAGTTATCATGCTCCCTGTTAAATTAGTGGGGGGACGCCGTCCACCCGCGTGGTACCCCGACTTGAGCCCTGGTTGTGCTACGTGTCACTCTCCCCTACCTGGGTCACGGCCCTTGGAGGCGTTGCCGTACACAGGCATTTGTGCATTTTGGGACATGTCACTCCCCCCTCCCTACGTCACCGCCCTTGCCGGTACTCCTCTCCAGACAGCGAATGCTTAGGTGCCTACCTGCGTCGTCGTCGATGGTGGGCCAAGACGAGGACGTACTGGATCGCGTAGAGTATCGGGTAAGCCTGTAGTGCAGGGTCCATGTCGGCGTGCGGCTCGTGGTGGGTATGGTCGCTGTGGAGCATCCGCCGTGTTCAGGCAGGTTGTTTATCCGCCGCGCTTTTATGTGTGTTTTCCGCCATCTTGATTTGGAGGACGGTCCTAGTCGTCAGTCCGTACGGCGGAGTCTCTGGTACGGTTACGTCCGCCGCGTAGTTGGGTGTGGTGGTGCGGCGGACCTTGTTCTACCGCCGCGGACGGATTTTGCCACGTATTTCGTATCCTGATTCGGCGGACGGAGTGTCCGCGACGGGCGCACGGAAAATAGGCCTGTTCCGCATACTCAGGGTCTGCGGAGGCACTTCCGTCCGCCATCCTAATGACCCCCATAGTTAGGAATTAGCATTTACAAAACCATATTTTACTCACACAAAACCATTGAAATTTCATATATAGTTAGTTACCCTAACTATATATCGCGCACCCGCAATCCACTGCTGATGATGTCACATATTACATCATTCATGACATGGTCAGTGACATCACTGATGACATCACTGATGACATCTCAAATGACATCACTGATGACATCACTGATGATATCATCCAGTGACTGTATGTTGCAGTAAAGTAAAAATATGTCTTACATATTGAAGAATGAGTGGATGTTTAAGTGTCTGGATGAAGGATTTAGTAGGTGCATGACTGACTGTATGAGTGAGTGATTAAATGTGTCTCACTGAGTGCATGGGTTAGTGACTAAACTGTCTTAATTTATGCATCATTATGTCTGTTGTTCTGTAACCTGCTGCATGTGTTGATCAGTAGCTATATGAGTAACTATATGGGTTATTGATTGGTTGCCCACGTATTTGTATGGGAGACTGAGTGTGTGTGTGAGTGGCTGGGAGGTGTATGACTCTGTGCATAGATGTGTGAGCAATTGATTCACTAGATGTGTGGGTTCAAAAGTGCATGTGGAATCAGCTGTATGGGCGGTTGACTGTGTGCATGAGTGTATTGGTGAGTGAATGGATATCTCAGTGCTACATGTCAAAGTAAGTACATATGTAAAACACAGTACATGTGAGAGTTGACATATATAAATAACTGTGCATTAGAGCCAGTGAATGTGTGAGTGGCTGTATGGATCATTGTGAACTTTTATTAGGGATTATATAAGAGAGTAAATATGTGTTAGTATATGTTTGAATAAGTAAGGTGTGTATAACTGTATAGTTGAGGAAATGGAGGTGTGATTGATTCTTTGCATGACTGACTAGGTGTGTGAATAACTCCATGGATGAGTGACAGTCTGTGAGTGTCTGTTTACACTGAGTGTATCTAAGGTTATATTAGAGTCTGAAGAGGTTCATCGTATTATCACATGAACGATGTCATCAGTGATGTGATCAGTAATGTCAAATGAGATTTCATCAGTGATGTCATCAGTGATGTCATTTGAGATGTCATCAGTGATGTCATCAGTGATGTCACTGACCATGTCATGAATGATGTAATATGTGACATCATCAGCAGTGGATTGCGGGTGCGCAATATATAGTTAGGGTAACTAACTATATATGAAATTTCAATGGTTTTGTGTGAGTAAAATATGGTTTTGTAAATGCTAATTCCTAACTATATATGGTCTATAACCTATGGTTTTTTCAGTGAATTTCAATGGTTTTTTAAAAGCTAATATCTGTAGCTGTAAAATGTCTTTTTCTTTATATCCCAAATTATATTTTATATGTTTATGATTAATTTTTTTAAAAATATTTTTTTGGCTCGCTCCTGGTTCGCGAACCGGGAAGCTTTCCGTTAGCTCAATTTTTTTCCATTCCACCAGGAGAGAAAAAAGTCAATGCACGATATGCTACGTGCCTTATATGCAAAGATAAATTATCAAGGGGCACTGATAAAAAGTACAGCTATGGAAACTACACGATGCACCGACATATGCAGAGGTGGCATCCATTAAATTATAGTCGGGCAGAGATGCGTGAACTACAGGAGAACCCCCCAACTTCGGTGGCCAGAAAATCTACTGATATTTCTCTCACAGTTGCAGAGGCAAGCGAAACCGTGCCAAATATTCAAAAAAAATTTGTCCATATGAAGCTTACTTGCTTATATTGTGGGACATTAATTTCATGCGCAAATATGAGTGTGAAATTAATTAATTTAGCATTCGAGAAACACCGATGCTCTAAACGCCCCAAGTTTTAATTTTTTTTTGTGCTCCTGTTGAGCCCTTTTCAATGCCTCTTTTTGTTCTTTCCCTTTGAAAAAAAACAAAAAAAACAAAAAAGTGTTCCAAAAATACAAAAAAAACAAATAATGTTCAAAAAAGAAAAAAAAAATATAAAACAACAAAAACATTAAAAAAAAAGTTCTTTTCAGAACTACCTCCCCTTTTTACAAAAATTGCTAGAAAGTGTAACACTCTGGCAAGCTGTTTTTTTTAGTTCGCTTTCCGGTTCGCTCGCCGGTTCGCGAACCGGGAGCTAACCCCAATTTAAAAAAAAAAAAAAATAAAGGAGTAAGTACAAGGGAAGAAAACAGAGAGTAATGTTAAAAGAAAGACAGCTATAGGGACTAAACCAGAAATGGTGTTTAATAGATTTATTTACCTAAGAAAAGAAGGAAGAGGATATAATTGTGGAAAACAAAATACATAAGGAAGTGAAAGAATTAAGCATTGAAAATGCAATAGGTTTCACAATAGAAGAGTTTGTTCTTTTGGTTTTGCAAATGGATGAGTGGCGTTGTGTGGATGAGAGGCATTGCGTGGATAATTGGCGTTGTGTGGATTATTGATGTTGCGTGAATGAGTGGTATTGCGTGGATTAGTGGCATTGCGTGTATGAATTGCGTGTGTGAATGGCGTAGTGTGTGTGAGTGACGTTGTGTGCGTGAGTGGCGTTGTGTGTGTGAGTGGCGTTGCGTGTGTGAATGGCGTTGCGTGTGTGAATGGCGTTGCGTGTGTGAGTGACGTTACTGTGAGGGGGGGGAGAGGAGAAATGCACACGGCAGACAGGAGAGGGGACGAAGCGGGGACAGTAGAATGAGAAGGTAAAGCAGCCGGGGCGTTTATAGTGAAGCTAAACTTCACTTCAAAGGTGTGTGAGGAGTACGCCTGAGGAAACAGACGGCGATTTGGTAATGTGCACACGCATTTTAGGTCAATACACTTGTGTATTGAACCAAAACCCACGGGCACAGCTCCAAATTTGCACATTTAAATAATCTTTGTTTAAAGCTCTATAGTCTGAAGCCCTATAGTAGGTGAATGTGATTGAAATGTAACGAAAAGAGTAGAAAACATTTACCTTATAATTCTTGTTAATTTTTTCAATTCTTTTTTCATACTTTCAATCTGTGAAAGAGAGAACAAACATTTCAAAAATATTAAAACATGTATTTAAAAATTAGAAAAGACAAGGGAAAAGGTTCAAGAACAAACAGTTTTTCAACAACTTTGACATTTACAGAAGCCTCTGCTTCTCTACGTCCCCTACACAGTCCTAAAGATATATATTTTAAACAAACAGTATCTTGATGCTGATGAAGTGAGGCCTATTTTGGAACATGGTGCATCTTTTGCACTGCTGATGTCTCACAATAGTGATGCAATGGCAGCGCAAAAGAGATGTAAAGCCATCATAAAATTGTCTCTAACATTTTAAATAATTGTTTCAGGATGCAAATAAGATGTGTCCTTTCCAGAGGTTTGTTTGAGGTGAGGCCTATTCAGGTTTAAAAAAAAAACAGTACCCAGAAGTGCAGCACTGTAAGCATTAACTTTGACACTTACAGAAGCCTCAGTTTCTCCATATCTACCTCACATTTCTAAATGTATATCATAAGTACAAAAAGTAGAGAATTAATTATACATGTTAAATGGTTTATTTTTGCTGTTCTCAGAATGTATCAAATTTCACTAAAACAGTGACTTGAAGGTATTCATCATGTAACAGCGGGGAAAAAAAAACACAATCAAAATGATTGTGTTTAAAAAACCCATACAATATAAGAAATCTGAATTCAAAACTCATAAAAATTAACTTACTTTCCATGACGTCGAAGGATGTCCTATGAATACCTTACACTCCTTTGTGCTATTAATATTTTCAGGCCGCCACTTTCTGAAAGAAAACCTCCATCGTTTTGAAAAATATGTTACATACATGTTTCCACATGGCCAAATCATGTTAGAGCGATTTACAACTTTTGGAATTCTTGTAACCAAATCCCGTCATTTTCTATTTTCGCAACTTTCAGAAAGAAAACGTTTAAGATTACTTTCACAATCCTGGACTACTAATATCTTACTCTTCTTGCTCACTCATGTTCTACTTTTCCTATCACACTGATACTGCTTACTATGAAGCAGACTTACTTGCATCAGGTTTATATAGTTGGATTTTTAAAATGACATTATAATCAAAATTTTGGACCAATAATCTAGACAGCATTGCAGACTTACATTCCCTCTACTCCATGAACCTCTTGAAATTCCTCAGAGCACATCCCGAGATTCTTTCCCTAAAATTTTGGTTTTAAAAACACCAGGTAAGAATTTTTAAGGTCATACGGCAATTTTTTTTTGAAAGTTATAACAGAATCGTTGCAGAATGACCAGCCGTTTCTGGACTTTAAATAAGCTGTGTAATGTCCTGATGTTGTTGAAGGACCGTCATGATAGATTATTGCTACAGTTACAAAAGTCCTTCCTGATATTGACAACTGCGAAGCAACAACATTTTTTATTAAAGTTGTCAATTTTGTTCCATCAGGCCTACATCGTTGGAACATTAAAATGACATACTGGCCATATCTTCGTATAAATAATGTTGACATCATTTCAGATTTACATTGGCTACACTCCATGTTGTGATCAGCTGCTTTTACTAGCTTATTAAAGGACACTGATTTACTGTCTGGCAAAGTTAAATATATAAATCTTTCTGAGTCTACACTAGATGTACTTGATACCCCACAGTTCTCGCAGTCATGCTGCCATTGATAAGAAAGCCCAAACAGGTGATCTACATCTACACCCTCATCTTGCAATACATCAAGCATATACATTAAAAACTCCTGACAATCCTGCTGATTATTTTCAGAGAAGTCTGTTTGACCTGAACATTCGTCTAACAGATAACGAACTTCAGACACACTTTCTACTTTTGTTCGATCAGTGCTACATTTCTCTAACACAGAATTCAACAAACAGCATAAACTTTGTTCCAAATTGAACACAATCTGTTCTTTTAAAGTCTCTAGTGAAAAGAGAACATTAACCACTACATTTGCATAGCAGTTGACACCAGAACTGTTTTCAAATTGAAAACCGACAACATCTTCAACAGAATCCGTTTTCTTTCTGCTTACAATTTTCGGTTCATCGACTTTTGGGCTTTTTGCTACAACCTCCCTACTATTACTAATATTTCTTCGTTTCCGGCCTACCACACGTTTCTCAAACAAAGGATATTGAGGCAAATGTGGCGCATACTCTCTTCTTAACCTATTGTATTCTTTAACACAATCTAGATCCGCACAAATGTTTGTGACATCACAGTCAATCAAGTACAATCCCGATAAAGTTCTAACTCGTGACAATGCCACATATGCCATACCCTCCTTGAACACAGAACTGCCAATATTCACCAATGCACTATCTACACTTAAACCTTGCGATTTATGGATTGTCACCGCATATGCCAAGCAAACAGGAAACTGCTTACGTCGAACATATAAGTCTTTAACAAGCAAAAACCTAGCAGAACAACGACCAATTAGCTGTACTTCCTCAATGCCATCAAATTTAATTTTTAAAAATTCAATTCCATCTCTACTTCTGTATTTCTCAAAATCAACAACATTACCCATTGATCCATTTACCAGACCTCTTTCAACATGTAAATTTCTTCTCAAAATGATTCGGCAATTTAAACACACATTCAAAGTCTTTTCAAAACCCGCTGTTTTAGATATTGTCTTCTCTAATGCATCCAATTTTGATTTCAAATTCTCAGACAAAATAATTGTTGATCCCATATGCTCTATTCTGTCAATAGCTTCCAGTTTCACAATCTCTTGCTTTTCTAAATGCAACATTTTGTTGTTGAAGATGGCACATTCTGCAAGAGTTGGCATCAAACATATTCCGGATTTCTTCTCAGTAATTTTCTGAAAAATATTCTCAGGCACAACGTCTTGTTCTGGATATAAATTTGACAGTAATCGTGCATTTAAAGCTTCTTTCCCATGCTCGGTCACTTTTCCAATTCTAATATCTTGTAGAATATTCTTGTAATCTTCATCCTTTGCCTGACGCATATTTTCATGCAGTTCAGCATAATTGAAGTTTAACCATATATTGACGTTGCCAATGCTCCCTAGGCACTTCCTGGTATCTTCATGCGTGAGTATTTTGAACACAGGTTGTCCTTTTACTGGTGTCAGCTGCAGAAGATCTCCGAAAACAATGATGTGTTTGCCACCAAATAACACATCATACTCAGTTTTAAGAACTTCTTGCATTCTCAAATGCACAAAGCCAAGCATGACATTGGAAACCATGCTTACTTCGTCAATGATAAGAAGTTTCATTTTCCTCAAGACTCTTGAAACTTCACAACAAGCATCTCCAGATAACTTGTGGTATTGTATTTTGTTGTCATGCTCCACTGGCAGCATTAGTAGACGATGCAAAGTAATACCTTTAATGTTATGTGCTGCCAGTCCAGTTGGAGCGGTAACAACACAAGACAGCGATGACTCAGTCCTTTCCTGCAAATAACAAGAAATTGCTTTAACGAGGAAACTTTTTCCAGTTCCTGCTTCTCCACTCACGTACAGTCGGACAGGCTTCAACGACGTACATGAGCACTCTTTCTTCTCATGACTTAATCCATGATCAATTTGCTTGGTAACTTCGTCATATATTTTCCTCTGCTCAACGTTGAGTTGTTTTTCCAAGTCTTCTAAATTAACCGCATCCTCCTGAGCATGTGCCATGGCTCTTTCCACTTCATTCATAGCAGTGGCAGCTTCATTTTCGATAATAGGTCCTCCTAGTGGATCCTGACTCAATGAAACAGAACTCTGACTGTCCTGAGAACTGTCTCTGGCAATCTCGGCTGCAATCGTTGCTTCCTGCTCAATTTCCAAAGTCAACATTTCTTGATATTTGGGAAAAGCAGGACATTCTATGGTCTCCTTGGCGGCAGTGAAAGAGTCTTCGTAACAGAGGAAATCTCCAAGCAGTTCCTCTTCTGCACGCCAAGGTTTGAAAAGTTGCAAAAGTGCTAAATAGAAAAACTCCTTTTTTTCTGGAGATTCACCACTCAATTTTCGATGGTTTACTAATTGGCATTTTCTTTGCTTGACCAGACATCCCTCACTTCCAATTACAGCATACACTCCTTTCTCAATATCTTCTTTGATGTTCCTCTTGAATATGTAATTTTGTAGAACCTCATACAAACAAACATTCTCAAGGTGACTGCTTCGATTTGGATAATATGTATCCAACATGTTGGTCTTCAAAATGTCGGTACTGTTTGGCTCCTTTTCCGCCAAATACTCAATTTCCCGCACAGGTTTCAGAACTCGATTACGCGTTGCAGCAAGACCAAGACTCGCCCAAACGATACTCCTGGATTTGGCATAAAGACTTGCTGAAGACAACCGGTCAGAACATTCGTAAGCTCCAATTTCTCGATGCGACAACATCTTCAGACTGAAACTGTACAACTTCTTACTGAGGCTCTTTTCATGGGAAATGTCCTCCCACATATCCTTCAATTCTGTCTTTTCTTTTTTGGTGATGTAAGATGTCACATACCGAGCCACAGCCATACAGTTGTCAGCCACGAACTGTATATCCATGTTAGCATTCCACATGGACAAAATCACTGGGTTGTAGTCGTTGATGTACTTGGACTCTTCGTTCCTTTTCAAATTGTATGTATTTTTGGGTGATTTCCTCGTCACATTATGTCGCAGAGAAGACATCAAACTGTTCACTTTTCCTTTAGAAATCACCGGTCGTGGAAAGTTGAAACGACATTTGGTGTAGAACTTGTCCTTGTTTCTGAATTTACGACGACAGTACTTTCCACAACGATGGCTTTGGAAACGTAGAACTTGTTCTCTTAGGCTTTTCTTCTCCGTTGCGTTTGGAACAGCACACGTAGAATACTGTTCTATGAAACTCATCACTAAGTCATCTGGATCTGTTCCAAATTTAGGTGCATCCTTGATCCACAGCAGCTTATGTATATGAGGAGCACCTCTTGCTTGGTACTCCTTTCTCCAGAAGAAATCCAACACCTCTGCAAGAGGTGGATTTTTCTTGTTCGTGATGAAAGACATCATAGCTTCAAATCTATGATTGAAGTACCTGCATACATTCACTGGATCCAAAGAACACAGTTCTCCGGGTGTCTTGAATTCGATGTTTTCAATGTTTCCATTTGCCTCTCGTAGAAATTCAAGTAAGTCTTCCCAGCCATACTCGGCACAGCTCAGAGTGAGGAACCATGTCGGAGTTCCTAAGTTCCTCAGCATACATTTTAAATCACCATGACGACGGTACCAGTACTCATTAGTACCACGCTGACACGCCATGAGATTAATTAGGTGAGAATCCAAAATACTGTCTTGGACATTGACTTTATGCATAAAGTCACTTGCCGAGATGTTTCGCATCTGTATACCACTTTTCAAGATGTGGTTCACTGCATATGACAGTCCAGACAGATCGCTTTCAAACAGGAGATGAAACAAATAGGGAATGCATTGACGAAACCTAGGATCTTCTGCATACAAACGTAAAGTCCGGTATTCAGAAGCAGGAATTTGATGTGGTCGCTCATCATATCTTCCTCCTTGACCTGTTGGAAATAGCTGTGGGAAACACCGAGCTTCCAAACTTTCCTCCCAAACACTGATTGGACTCCCTTTGGCTTGTTTCATTTGAAACAACTCAATAGCATTCCCCATGACTTCCTTGGAATGCAAAGGATGAACACTATAATGTTCATATATTTCTTCACTTTTAGAGGCTTCTACTTTCTCAATTTGGCCAGCACACAAATCGCTATCGTCTTCATCACTTACTTCTTCTTCTGCAACATATACATTCTTATAGTACTTATTATTTTTTTCAAATACAATGTTGCCTTTTTGACTTTCCTAACATCCACTAAATCTTGCCATATTTTCTTATTCTTTGTCGGAACCCCATTAACTAAGATAACCAGAGGTTCCTCTTCCACTTTTTCTACTCCAATTGTGTTAATGTTTTTTGTTCAAATCTAGAGGCAAATAAACAACTCTTCCCTTTAATCCTCTCTGTAAATCTGATGGAGGCAACTTCCCTGTCTTTGGCTCCATTCTTACAATAGCCTGAAAGGGATGGATACTTTGAATCAAAATAGATTCATAAGTATTTAAATCCTTCAATTCAGAAGAAATCTCAACCAATTCCAGATTATTATGAACCGCCCTAGCAGGCATCTGGTTTTGGTTTAATTTGTTACAACAATAAGTACACACACGTTGATCCGATCCCAAATCAAAACAATTTTCTACCATCAAGTATGTTGCGAAATCCTTCCATTCACTATTATTTTCCCTTTCACTTTTTGCATATAAATCCTCTAACTTAGTCTGATTCTTATAATACGTGCGTCGACAACTCACACAAGTGAAATTAGGCCTCTCACTTGATTTCACCTGAAACGTGGCAATTTCCTTCTGAAAATTATCTGTACTGGAAACCTGTACATTATCTTCAACATTACCATCTACTTCTGGGTCAATTTTGAACATTCTCATCCTTACTTCCAAAGTAACAAAACTCAATTTCTTCACAAATATTCTTGACATCTATTTCAGAACCATGCAAAAGAGCAGCACATAATTGTTTAAGCATAATTGCTGGACTCTTAGCATAATACAACATTCTGACTAATTTCCTCACTTTATTATGATGCACTGCTAGCATCCTGAAATGATGAAAAACACTCTGGCATACTCTCCTGGAAAGACAAGCCAGTGAATGACCACGCAAACCTGTCACTTCTCTCACTCTGCAAGGATCTAATTCTTGCAACAACTTCATTTTCTGCTTCAAACTTTTCTTATTAAATGTCCGTACAAAATCACAAAGCAAATTGATGGAATCCTGTCGCACACTGCAAATGGAACTACACTTCTAAATGTACACAGGACCTTTAGGACGTCTTTCTAAAACCTCATTACCTAACACCTCTTCTATCTCTGTTGTCACAAGTTTTTCTTTTTCAACTGGACAACCATCCTTCACTTCATAAGCTCGACCACTGGTGTCAACTGCAAGCACCAAATCATTATCCTGAAAATAACTCTCCTCATTAAAAAATGCCTCACAACTTGAACTATGCATCCATTCTCCGGAAAAAACTTCACAAAAATTACTTCGATTAACTACTCTCTTCCATCTACTATTTGATTTGAAATCAGAAATTACCTTGTTTAGTTTCCTAATTCTATTGATTACCAAAATAAATAACTTTCGCTTAATTTCGAAAGCATGATCAATAATTTTCTCTACATTTTTCTTTTTCTTATAAAATGCCACTTTCTGTTGGCCTTTCTTAATATTTTTTAATAAATTAACTATTATCCTTTTGCGGAACATTCATTTTCGAATGTCCCAAAACTGTTGTTTCCTTCTACTATCATGCACAGAGTTATCTCTTGCTCTAGCAGTAACATTTTTGATTGGTCTTTCCTTTCCGTTTAAATTGCTTCTCTTTTTCTGGACTGAAACATTTTCTTTTTTTTTTTTTTTTATGAATGATTTCGTGGTCTTACCCGGAGCTTTCTTGCTGATTTGACAAGTTTTTTTGGGAGAGGACTGCTGCAGTAATAGCTGAACTTGCTGTCTTTGACGTGGTCTAGCCTTTCTAATTCGATTCTTAGTTGGCATTTTCAAATTTTGAAATGATCTGCAGTTGAATCTGTGATAAAATATAAAAAAAAATGTTATTAACCACTATTACCAAACAGTAAATGAATAACAGTCATCAAAAACTTTACACCCTACTTATTATTTAACATAGCAAATCTTTTGCACCACCACTGCGTCACAAAAGTGACGCACAGTGGTACAAAACAGGCATACACCTATCATAAATAACGCACTCCCTCTGGCCCTCAGATTGGAATCCAACTTCCTTGCGTTCCGCAAGAAACTTAAGACCCATTTGTTCCCCAAGTAACTCCCTTCGACTGCCGCCCGTCTCAATAGGTTCAAGCTACATAGCGCGGGGATACCCTTGGGTCACCAGGCGCTGTAGAAATCGCTAAAATAAAATAAATAAATAAATAAATAAATAAATCTCTCCCTAACATTTTAAATGATTGATTCAGGATGACGATAAGGTGTGGCCTATCCAGAGGTTTGTTTGGGCCCAGATCTTTGGACTGGGGTGAATGTGTGACATTGATCCACATTCGGTCCATCACCTGTTTTGTTTGTTTGAGGTGAGGCCAACACACGGTTGCAGATGAGATTTTCGCTTGTTGAAGAAAACAAAGGAGATAATACATGTGAAGGCCTACCAATGAAGTAAGTCATGTCCACTTCACTCTTGAACAAAGGGCAGACCTCTTTTGAATCTGTGGTCAGACCTAAACTTCATCTGCACAATGTCATTCATAAACTTAGGAAACACTAGTGATGTAATTGAAAAATGTGGAGTTTCTTTTCCTCATTTCAGAATTACATCACCTGTGTTTCCTCATTGACTTTAAATGTCCTTAAGACACATGAAAGCGTTTTTTGATTGCCCTTGCACCATTTTTGGGTAATTTTTAACATGGCTATGTAACTCCCATAATCAAAATCTAAATTTGCCAAGCACAGGTGGGAGCATATTTACAAGAAACTTGCCCCATGGAGAAAGCTTTTCAATTAAAATGGGAAAAATAACATCATAGACACTCAAATGCCTTATAAATATGCCCCAAACAACCTATGAAGCTCTAGCAGTACATATCCAGAAATGTAATCGATTTCAAAAAACGTTTTTAAACACAACATATAAATCAATTGTATACCTACATTCAAGAGGAAATAACTAAAAACGTCCTTAAGACACATAAAAGCGTTTTTTTGATTGCCCTTGCACCATTTTTGGGTCATTTTTAACATGGCTATGTAACTCCCATAATCAAAATCTAAATTTGCCAAGCACAGATGGGAGCATATTTACAAGAAACTTGCCCCATGGAGAAAGCTCTTCAATTAAAATGGGAAAAATAACATCAGAGACACTCAAATGCCTTATAAATATGGCCCAAACAACCTATGAAGCTCTACCAGTACATATCCAGAAATGTAATTGTTTTCAAAAAATCGTTTTTAAACACAACATATAAATCAATTGTATACCTACATTCAAGAGGAAATGACTAAAAATGTCCTTAAGACACATGAAAGCGTTTTTTTGATTGCCCTTGCACCATTTTTGGGTCATTTTTAACATGGCTATGTAACTCCCATAATCAAAAACTAAATTTGCCAAGCACAGGTGGGAGCATATTTACAAGAAACTTGCCCCATGGAGAAAGCTCTTCAATTAAAATGGGAAAAATAACATCAGAGACACTCAAATGCCTTATAAATATGGCCCAAACAACCTATGAAGCTCTAGCAGAACATATCCAGAAATGTAATTGTTTTCAAAAATCGTTTTTAAACACAACATATCTGTTTCAGCTTACATGAGAGACCATGGAATGGGCTCCATGTACAACAATAACTTGCGTTACTGCATGCAAGATTTCTACACAGAATATGCAATTACAATTTCTCAAAGAAACAAAATCTATTTGTATATCACTTGAGACAAAGCAACATTTTAAAAACACAGCTTTCTTCATCATTTTCTCCTTAAATCATACTATTCTCTATCTAAATTAAATAAATCTTTTCTCACCTTAGCAAATACTTTTTGAGTTTCAAAACAGTCTCAGAAATACACCAAATTGTCTTCAGCAGAACAAAGAGGATGCACTCCAGAGGCTGCAGCTATAGAAAGCACAGAAATGCTGATATTCTTTACACATATCTCTCATATTAGCCAATCATAACTCTTCCCTCACTTTTTTCAAATCAAAACCCTTCCCCCCTCTGCCCTCTCTGCCTTTTTTGCTTAGCAACCACATCCTGAAAGACCTCTGATGTTTGCAAGTTCACACAACAATGTTTCAATTGAACTCTGAACTCTCAGTGCACCTGCGTATCCAGTGCAATCTTTCATTAAATGTTTTTTCCTTGACCATTCAAATTACATCTTTCAAAGAACACATCCATGCACCCTAACTTTCTGTTTTCAGAAATGGAAATCCACCAATCACTGCTAATGAATCATTAGCACTGGAAATCCACAGTTTTTTTTCTTTACAAACTCCTACTGTTTCAACTGCCCTTTCATTACCACACTTCATCTGACTGCAGCACAACCTTCTCTCACCATGTTTTATGTCTGGATTGTTGGACATAGTTACATCTACTGGGCTCAAAGGTATGCTGAGAACAGAAATTTACATAACCTCAATTTACAAGATGTGGAAATTAAGTGGTTGGGCCAAAGAGGATTAAAATGTCACCAATTGATACCATTGGTGAAAACCTTTATGCATTTGCCAAAACCTGACCTGTTAATTGTGCACTGTGGAGGTAATGATTTGGGCACTTTGACTGGGGTAGGTCTGGAAATGCTTTTAAAGGACACCTTTGAGCAATTAATGGCACTTTTTCCTCAAACTGCCTTGGTATATTCAAATATATGCCAAAGACAGAAATGGAGGTGGTCCAACCAATTTTGTCCACAAATTGAGAAGTCGAGGAAGCATGTAAACAAATCTGTTTCAGCTTACATGAGAGACCATGGAATGGGCTCCATGTACAACAATAACTTGCGTTACTGCATGCAAGATATCTACAGAGGAGATGGAGTTCACTTCTCAGATGAGGGCAACAGAAGTTTCATTTTGAATTTAAGACTGTGCATTGGTACCTACTTATAAGTACCAAAATGTACCATAAACCCAAAAGCTCTTCTCAGAGCTACCCTACATCTGATCACTCACAATTATTATTTTACTCTAACTTTTTTCTCTAAATTTCAACAAACTACGCTCCCCGGAGCGCTACCCGGTACGCGAACCGGAAGCTAACTGCGCAAAATTTCTAAAAAAAATTTTTTTTTCCCGCACATATGGGCTTCCTCAGCCACCCTCAGAAAACCTAGGGGGTCAAGATACTTGTACCGTGCCCCCTTCTACCCATTCTGAACATTATTTGCCCTCCATCTTGTATCTTAATTCGACCGAAACACAAAATGGTGGACTCCCGTAACGCTGCTGGTTCGCGAACCGGACCGCTTCCCGGGAAGCGGTCCAAAAAAAAGGTGGGAAAGTAATTTACAGAAAAACGACTAGAGACACTCTCACCAAATATAGATTAGCTCATACTACATAACAATCCCTTTCATTTTCACAAATTTGATTGAAATTCCATTTAGCCATTTAGCCTGTAGACCTCTCTAAATACCGTGAGGTAAATTACTTCACAAAACACATCTGAAGTGTTGGAATTGACAACCAATGAAAATGTTACTTTCATTTTCTACTTTTATTACCTGACATTTGATTGGTTATATACCTGAATATATATAAAGGAAGAGAAGGAAACACAGCCATTTTGACTGCCATTTCTTGTTGTACATTTCAATTGAATTATCACTAAACACTTCAACTTGTTTGTAAAGGTAAGTTGTTATTTTTAAAACTGAAGTATATTGTGCACTATAAATTAATATGGTAAACTTTTTCTAATAGTTATATACTATCCCTCTGTAGTAGTTATAGATTTAGATAGACTTCTCTGTTATAGTTATGGATGGAGTTAGGCTTCTCTTGTATAATTATGAATTTACTTATGTTAAATCACATACACGTTTTTATATTCCTACTTCCACTCTGATACTATACACTGCCAAAAGATAAATTCACTGATAAAAACTGCCTATCTAAAATTAATCCCAACAGTGCCCTATCTCTACTAATATATATTTTTTTTATCCAAATTTCAGGCAAAATGGAAGGCGAACAGAAAGTTGAATTTCAAATTGTCCTGCAAGAGAGCAGCCAAGAAATCATTGATCCAAATGATATTGAATTTATGAATGAAACTTGGGACCAAGAACTAATGCAATGTGTGGAAGCAGTAGAAGACCTCCTTAAAAATGAGGACATTTTACACCCTCAGAGACTACAAACTATGTTCAATGAAAATAATGACATTTCTGACAGTGAAATATTAGAAAGTTTATTAAATTATGAAACACAATCACAATAATAAAAATTGCTTAAAAAATAAAGAAATTAAAAAATAATCAACAAAACCAACAATCAATTAACATACAGTATTTGAAAAGTCTATCATTCTTTTTTCCTTATAGTACGCTGCCTAGAACGCTTTCCGGTTCGCGAACCGGCCGCTCCCCACGCAAAAAAAGAAAATAATTTTTTTTTTTTTTTGCCCTGCTGGGCCCTTTTAAAACCTCCACATAAAACCTAGGGGGTCAACGAGGATCTACTATGCCCCCTTATGGTAATTTCCCCCTTTGTTTTGGCCTCCTCTTGTCTCTCGATCCTACCGGGAGACAAGATGGCGGCCGCTCCGGACTGTTTAGAATGTTGACAGACACCGAAGAGCCAATCAGCTTCGCTTCGCAAAGCTCCGTTACGCGAAAAGTACGCGAACCGGAGCGCTGCCCGGAGCGCTGTTACAGATATATATCTTTTTTTGAACGTTAATTTCTCAAAATCCACTGGAGCACATATATTGAGACCTAGCAAAGGCACATCGGGCTAACAGTCCCTACAATTTTGCCAAGTTTCGTGCAAATCCATTCAGCCGTTCGAGCTAAAAGTGAGGCCAACCGCCCTATGGAAATTAACATGGGAAAAACGCGTTTTGGGACCCCCCTTTTTTCTCGGCCCCCCCTTGACGAACCCCCCCCAAATTTTCAGGGGCTGCTCAGAAACAAAATGTGCCATTTTCCAGAAAATTTCAGCCGATTCCGTCCACAAACGCCAAAGTTATTAGACATAGAATTTTCAAAAATCCCATAGGGAAAAAAACCTAACTATATATACCTACTGGCGACCGCCAGTAGGTAATATATATATGAACGAACCCAACAGAGTGAACTAACTGCTGGCATATGACTAAGACGTGAAGTCGAAACGCGTAATGCCTGTTTCTTTGAAGCAATAAAGAACTTTTAAAGTACTGCTGGTGTGGTCCGTGAAGCTGCCGTGAGTAGCGCATGTTTCGTGTTGAATATGAAAATTGGTGTCTGACACACCCGAGACGGACCCCGACCTGAGAGGCAGGGGCGCTTCCTTGTCAGAAATCTTGTAAGGAGCTAGCGCTGTTAAGAAGTGCCCGCCGACTGCAACATGACACGACCGAAATTGATATGGAAGAGGCCTCGGTGAAGAGGCCCGCCTCAATCTAGTGATTGGATTGTACACAGCCAAGGTTTGCAAAGGGAATTTTTTCCTGGCACAGAGTACTTACTTGAATCTCCTTGAGAGACGGAATCGGAAATTGACAATCATTCCGTTGGTAGCAGGACACATGTGCGGCGCTTTGTGCACGAGTTATGGAACTATTCCTTTAAAGGCGTGATGCACCGGCACAAGGTGAAGCTAACTGCTGTTGCTGCCAAGATCGACATTGAGACCAAAATTGAAATATGGGGCAATGCTGATGCATTATGGGCAATGTAGCCCTGAGACTGCAGGAAGAAAGGCTGCACTTGAATTTCGAAGGAAAACCGGGACCCAAATAAAACCACCTGGGGTTAACTTGATAACCGAGTCTAATAAAAGGTACTACCTTCGTTATCAGCAAAACATTAACAAAGATGATGATACCGGCTATGGAATCTTGACTGCCCCTTTAAACTGGAGAAATGGATTGTTGTCCGCCCTCAATGTTTATAAAGTTACGTTACATTTAAAAAACTGAACGAACCCAACGGAGTGAACTAACTGCTGGCATATGACTAAGACGTGAAGTCGAAACGCGTAATGCCTGTTTCTTTGAAGCAATAAAGAACTTTTAAAGTACTGCTGGTGTGGTCCGTGAAGCTGCCGTGAGTAGCGCATGTTTCGTGTTGAATATATATATATATATATATATATATATATATATATATATATACATATATATATATATACATATATATATATATATATATATATATATATCAAATCTTGCCAAACTTATCCAATAAGAAGAAGGCGCTGACACCATGAATCTGAATCCAAACTCGATTTATTCACTCAGAATCTGCTTAGACGCGTTTCGGCGTTGCCGCCTTGTTCACTACATCTGCATTCAAAATGAGTTCATACATATATACTGAAGAGATATGGGCGTGTCTAACAATTAACACACAGGTTAAATCCAGATGTTACCATGGTTACATTGTGGTAAACCTTGTATGTTTCAAAGAGTCTTTTCTCCGTTTTTACCATTTTTACGAGTATTCATTACAGAAATATTTTTGCAAATAGAATAAAAAATGCTTAAATCACCTAAACAAGTGTTACAAACAATATTGACAACCTTTTAATCAAATAGCATGTTTAAATTCACAGCTGACTAAAAGGTAACTTAAAAACATTTGCTGCCATTTCAGTGTGTAAATTATAAGTTGACACTTATTGCCGCTGTTTTACCCCGAGTGCTTGCCATAGAAGTGCCCTATATAGGGTCCTCTCTTGGTAGGCCATCTGGTTTGCCTGTACATCCCAGTCTCCCATGTGTCACAACCATGTCGGCGTGTCTACCATGTCAGCGTTTATGTGTGGGGGTAGGCCGGATTACCTTCCGTGAGCCACGTTTGTGCCGTAGACCAACGAATAACGGTAGGTAAGTGCTGCTGCGCGTCTACCAGTGTTTGTGTTATGAATGACTGAAAATAGTGCTCGCGCATTCTCGCCACCGACTTTGAAGGCAACTATGTGTTGAATGCCTAACACTGTAACTCGCGCTTGCTCACGTTCAGAGTTAATGTGCGCGTCTACCAGTGTTTGTGTTTTAAAATGACTTAAAAATTGTTTACGCATTATCGCCGCCGACTCTGAAGGCAACTCTTGTGTTTGAATGCCTAACACTGTAACTCGCGCTGGCTCGCGTTCGGAGTTGTTGTGTTGCTGCCCAAGTGGGCTTGACGGCTTGCTAAGTCGTGTGTGGCAGTCGCAAAAAATGACATAGGTAACGGACATTATGTGAATCTCTACGTTATACAGATTGCGCCCTACCAGAGTTAAATGTGTGTTGTGGTATCACGTAAACCTACTATGACATACATATATGAATAGTCATTCTCTCGGTAGAGCTAGTGATTACGGGATAACCAGGACAAAACGTGTCTAATTGTGCAATAAGGTGTAAAAGTTAAAAACCGTGATATGTGCTGTGTGTTCAGACATACTCTTGTGTCTGGAAAGTGCTCTTAGGTGCCCATGTGTATCCCGTGAAGCGTGTGGTAGATGAACTGCAGATGTTAATCGAATGGTACTAAGGGGAAAGGAAACGCAGTGGGTGCACTTACATCTCCTATATTATAGGTGGACACTTAAGGCTTCGTCCGCATTCAGGCCGAATGGGATCTTTGAGTTCAGTAGTATAATATACCTGGACTCTAAGCGGCGCAGCGCCAAAGGGCGATTGCCTCCCCTCACATTTTTGGGAATGCTGTCAATCACAAAATATTTAATATTTTTAGCATTGCCATTGTGGGTTTCATGAATGTGTCTCGCTACGGGGTACGTAGGATCATTATTTGAAATTGCTCGCAAATGTTGAAGGATCCGTACGTGAGCAGGATGAATGGTGGAGCCTACGTATCTTTTACCGCACAAACATGCTAGCACATATACTGCGAAATCAGTCTTGCAAGTAAATGCATCCCTCAGAATATAAGGTTTAATCCTAAAAGGGACTTGGACTTTCGTAGTGTTCACACCATAGGTGCAGGCTTTACATTTTGAACACTTTTTAAAGCCCCTTTGGGAATCTAACCAATTTTTGGTCTTTTTAAGTGTTGGCGCATTGACGACCAATTCTTCTCTCATAGATTTTGCCTTTTTGAATGTTATTAAAGGACTAGTGCCCACCAATTCACCTATGCTTGGGTCTCCCCGGACTAAGGGCCAGTGTCTTCTCAGGATTTTTCGTAGGTTACTATGATATCTGTTGTATCCTGTTATTAATCTAGGAGGGTCTTTGCTGTTGGAATCTGTTGTGTTTTTATTAGTGGTCATTGGGAAAATCAGATCTTTCCTGTTTTTTCCTTTACACTTTTCCTCTGCTCTTTTGCAACTGCTGCTGGTATACCCTCTTTTCCTGAGTCTTTCAAACAACTCTTGTTTGGCATTGGAGAGCCCTTCATCCGTACTACAGTTGCGTGTCATTCTAAGGCACTCAGCATAGGGAATCGATTGTTTGAGTGGTGTGGGATGGAAACTGTGTGAGTGCAGAAGGGCATTTCCTGCGGTAGGCTTTCTATATGTACGTGTCTGTATTTTGTTATCTTGTACATACAATTCTAAGTCAAGGAATTGGATATTGGCATCATTAGTATTACATGTAAACTTTAGGTTCAAACCATTTTCATTTAGAGCCAACACAAATCTTTCTGCTTCTTCGACACTGCCCTGCCATAAGATAAAAATGTCGTCAATGTACCTTTTGTACATAACCACATTGTTTTGCATGGTATCTTTATGCTGCACTCTCAAAACCTGCTCCTCCCACCAGCCCATGTGCAGATTCGCATAGCTGGGGGAGAAGCAAGTACCCATGGCTGAGCCCTGGAGTTGTTTATAATGGAGTCTGTCAAAGATGAATATGTTGTTTGTCAAACACCACTCAGCCATTTCCAATAACATTTGTGTGTGGTGGTAAAGTTCAATGGGTCTGTTTCCAAGGTAGTATTTCATGGCATTGAGGCCATCTCGGTGTCTGATACTGGTGTAAAGTGATTGGACATCTAGTGTCATGAACCTGTAGTTGTTGTGCCAATCAATATCAAAGATTTTTGCCAAAAAATCACTGGTGTCTCGGATGTAGGCAGGGAGTTTTTTGACTTCTGGTTGAAGGAAAGAGTCAATAAAGATACTTGTTTTTTCAAATAAACTACCAATCGCTGATATTATCGGCCTCCCTGGGGGTGTTTTTTCATTTTTGTGAACCTTGGGTATTAAATAAAGTTGAGGCGTGATCGGGTAGTCATTTTTCAAGTAATTGAACTCGTCTTTACTGATGAGACCCATTCCCTTCCATCTATACAATTCATTGTGGAACTTTTCCTGGATGCCTACATTGTGAGTGGGGCTCACCCTTGCGTAGCAATCCTTATCGTGTAGTTGAGTCTGAGCTTCTTGGTTGTACATTTGGAGGGGCCACAGTACTACGTTGCCCCCCTTGTCTGACCATCTAACTACTACATCTGATCTGGATTTTATTTTTGTCATTAAGTTGTTGTATTTCCTTCTGTGGTCTTGATTCTCTTTATATATATATAGTACTTATAGTTAGGATTATTTTCAATGCAAAATCTCAACATTCTATTGTGAATAACGTTGGCGCCGGTTGAGGAATCTGCCTGAAAATTTCCTCAAATTTGCCTTGCGGCGCCCCGGTCCTTCCATGAAAGTTTGGGGGGGATTTGTCAAGCGGGGGCCGAGATAAAAGGGGGGTCCCAAAACGTGTTTTCCCCATGTTAATATCCATAGGGCGGTCGACCTCACTTTTAGCCCGATCGGCTGAATGGATTTCCATCAAACTTGGCAAAATTGTAGGGACTGGTAGCCCGATGTATCTCAAGATATGTGCTCCAGTGGATTTTGAGTAATTTAGGTTCAAAAAAATATATATATCTATAAGCGCTCCCCGGTACGCACACCGGGGCGCTAACCAGCGCGCTACGCAAGTTCGCGCGCGGAAACATGATTGGCTCTCGAGTGTCTGTAAACATTCCAAACAGTCCGGAGCGGCCGCCATCTTGTGTCTCGGTAGGATCGAGACACAAGAGGTGGCAAAAACAAAGGGGGAAATGACCATAAGGGGGCAGAGTAGACCCCTCCTGACCCTCTAGGTTTGATGTGGGGGCTATAAAAGGGCCCCGCTGGGCAAAAAAAAATTTTTTTTTGATTTGCGCGGAGGGAGCGCCCGGTACGCACACCGCGGAGCGTACCGGGAAGCGTTCCATGGTAAAAAAGAATGATAGAGTTTTTAAAAAATGTAGCCTTTTTTTAAAAATTGGAGGTAGTTCTAAAAAGAACTGTTTTTTTCTTCTTTTTGTTGTTTTATATTTTTTAAATGTTTTTTGAACATTTTGTACTTTTTTTGGCTTTTATGAACTATTTTATATTTTTTTTGTTATTTTTATGGGGAGAAACAAAAAACTGGGAATTGAAAATGGCTCAACTGGAGCAAAAAAAAATCAGGAACAAATTAGGGTTTTTTGGGGCAATTGTGGTTGTCACCAGCAAGGAGGATGAGCTTTATGCTCTGTTTACCATAGGAGATGGTCTTACCACAAAAAATACATGTAATTCTGAATTCCCCAAACCGTGGTTGTATGCAAGGGATCGTCTCCCTTGTCTCTGGTCCCGATGGAGTGGGTTGCTTTCTTTTGGAGGTGGTGGTTGAAGATTGGGGAGGGTTACTGGCCAGTTCTCTCATCTCTGCAGCAGAATAGTTGTTCGGATGCTTGCGCTGCATGTGTCTAATCATGGTATTATTACCAAAAGAATATTTTTTGTTAGGGTTCCCCCTTGAAAGTTCCATGCCACAGATTAGGCAAGTCACCTTGGGCGCATTGACTTTTTTCTTGCCCTCTGGGATAGAAAAATACTCCCATACAATGTGCTGCCTTGGCTGGTATGGGGTATTGTCTTCTGGCAGCCACCTTCTCCCCTCCTCCTCCTCCTCCTCCTCCTCCTCCTCTTGTTGACCACCAATGTAATGTTGTGGTGGTCCTCTTGGTGGTGGTGGTGGTGGTGCAGATGCTCCAGCTGCTGCTGCTACTGTAGCCATTTTAAAGTACAAAATATTTCTGGTAGATTTCCAAACAGGTCTTCCTCAGTCAAAGGACAAAGTCAGAATAAGGAAAAAAGGTGGGGTCTTTCAATATTTGGAAAAAAAACCTGTCCTGAACCAATGAAAAGTGTTATTTTCAGGTCACATGACCCGGGCTTTCATCATTTATAAACCTAAACTGTTCTGCACCAATAAAAAGTGTTATTTTTAGGTCACATGACCCGACGCGCTTACACGACGCGCCCCCGGGCGCGCCACGGGGCGCGTCGCGTAAGTGCGTCAGATGATTACATTGCGCGATCGTATTCGCTCGAGTATTTCCGGGTGTGCTTACGCCATGCGTATGACGCAGACACGGCTACGTCATGATGTTTTCGTTCGCGGCAATAGCGCTAACGGGACGCTCACCGGTGTGCGACCTGGGGCGCTCCGAAAAAATGCGCTTTCCAGTGCGCACACCGGGGCACGCACCGGGAGCGCACCAGGGCAAAAAATAAATAAATAAAAAAAGTATTATATAAATATACAATATGGGATACATTATAAAAAATATTACATTTCATAGGTTTGCGGCCCTGTATATAGTTAGGAATTAGCATTTTAAAAAAACCTATGACAGTCACTGAAAAAACCATAGGTTTCACACCAGTTATAGTTAGGAATTAGCATTTAAAAAACCTATGAAATTCACTGAAAAAAACCATAGGTTTCACAGCAGTTATAGTTAGGAATTAGCATTTAAAAAACCTATTAAATTCACTGAAAAAAACATAGGTGTCACACCAGTTACAGTTAGCAGGAAGTTTTACTCGCATAAAACCATTGAAATTCCCACGTTATAGTTAGTTGGACTCACTATAACTTGCGCGTGCAATGCACTGCTGATGACGTCACATATTACATCACTCATGACATGGTCAGTGACATCACTCATGACATCACTGATGACACCATCCAGTAAATGTGTGTCTTTTTGAAAAATAAATTTGTTTTATATATGTATCTGTAAAAGTTGATGGAAGAATACAAGTTTAAATAAGTGTCTAAATGGATGTTTTTTTTAATAAAAATTGATTAGTCGTCTTCACCCAGGCTTGCTTGAATCCAGTGGCAAAGTGAGCAAGGGACTCACATCTGAGCATACCGGTCCTAGGAAACTTGTTTCCAGTCCAGGGAAGGCATGGCTTGGCAGTTCGGGTTGGACTGTTACCATAAGGCACAGGGTCAGACTGATTTGCATATGGACATGTCTGAACTGGGGTGACATTGTGGGCTAAAGAACGGTGATGGATTAAACCCAGATCTGTTGACTGGGTGTGAGTGTTTGATTGGTTCAGATGCTCCGTCCATCACCACCCCCTTTTGTACCGCTTTGTTCGCCATAAGTTGGCAGGGTATGCTCAGACGTGAGTCCCTTGCTCACTTTGCACTGGATTCAAGCAAGCCTGGCTGAAGACGGCTGTAATGCCAGAAACCGGTCCTAGGAAGCTTGTTTACAGTCCAGGGAAGGCATGGCTTGGCAGTTCGGGTTGGACTGTTCCCATGAGGCACAGGGTCAGACTGATTTGCATATGGCCATGTCTGAACTGGGGTGGCATTGAGGGCTAAAGAACGGTGATGGATTAAACCCAGATCTGTTGACTGGGTGTGAGTGTTTGATTGGTTCAGATGCTCCGTCCATCACCACCCCCTTTTGTACCACATTCTAGGGCCTGGCTAACTTCTTACCTCTAGATGTAATTGTATAAATTCGTTCTAAGCTCCGCATCAGGCGAAGAATCATTTTCCACATGTCCCTTTAATGTATTCTTCTTTTCTTTTATGTCTCCACATTAGGCAATTAGAAACAACCTCCAGAATGATATTTTTATTGTCCTTTGCTGACATCATTTCAGGAGGAAGAGCCTGGGTACAAAGACGAAAGCCTTGAAACTCTCCTGCTGCACTTCCATTACCATCATCTGAAGAACACGTCATTTTTCCCCCCATGAATTTCAGCTGAATGAAGTAACCTGAGCATAAAAACGAATAAACTCAAGGTCTTGCTCGAAATTACCCAAAGAAACCAGCCACTAATAAGAAAGGCCTCATTCTGTTTTTCTCTTTTGTTTTTAATTAATAAAGGAGAGCAAAATCGCTACCTCCATTTATTTGCACTTCTTTTTTTGTAACCATTAGGAGGCGACAAACACCAGCTTCCCTTTTCTTAAACAATAAAAACAGGTGATGAATACCTTGAATTAGCACATCACCTACCTAGAGCAAGCTTCTGACAGCGCATCATCTTCCTCGGAAGATGCTGCTACTGTTTCGGGTGTTCATTACACCACTCTCCAGCTCGGACAAGGTTCCTGGACTCCGCTCCTGCTGGGGAAAAGAAGAACGACCTGCCTGCCTGACTACGGTACGCCACCCTCTAGTAAACTTTGAATGAAGGTCCGATAGCCTCGGCTCAAGTGTGGCAGAGGCGGAGGAAGACGCACTTAGCTGGGCCTGTTTCGAGCCATTACTTCTGAATACCGGAGCAGTCCTTTGTCTAAGGGAGACAAAACGAAACAGGATGGGGCAGATCTACAAGAAAGTGCTGCAGCGCTGTACCGCAAGCCCTTTGGCTGCCCCACGCCACAGCACTTTCAGAACACATGAAGGCAACATATTTACAATGATATGTCGCATTCCTGTGCTCTTCCCTGCACTGGCGCACAAACTGCTGCCATGCGCTGGCGCAGGCACCCTTGCACCATGGTGCAAGGATGCCTGCGTCATGGGGAGATTGTTTTTGTGCATGAAGGGGCACCTTCCTGCATGAAAACAATCACTACAGGCATTTTCCTCTCTCAATGTGTGCTGTAGAATGCAGCATGCATTGAAAGAGGAAAAAACCATGCAAAATTAAAGCATTTCCCCTAGGGTGGCGTAGCATATTGACGCATTTCCAGGTTTACGATTCCTCGTAAATCTGGACATGTGTCTGGTTTTATGGTTGTTGCGTGGGAACACCCACAGCAACACCCATGGAACACCCCTTTCACACAAAGTGCTGCTTGTAAAGGGGCCATATTTACAAGGACAGGAAAAACCATGCAGGGTGGTAAATATGGGGCAGAGAAATGCCCTGCCAGTGCGTCACAAAAAGTGCCATATTGGCAGCGCAAGGGGCTTGTAAATCCGCCCGATATGTTTAGGATGGGCATGGCTGTTATAGTCCAGCGATATAGGGGTAGATTTGTCTACAAATGTATTTTAGTTTTGTATGAGATCAACTTTTTAAAGTCCATCCTATCGGAGGTATATATGACTTATAATGTAACTATATGAGCAGAACGGTGAAGTTGATTAAGTGTAGTGTTGTTTTGCCACAGAGAAGAGCTTACTCTTTTTCCATTCATAATAAACTTTCAATTAAATTTACACTTCCAAAGAATTGGCAAATCTTCAACTGATCAAGCTTAGGCAAACCTGCTTTAACCGTGGCAAACCCATGAAGGGTAAAAAAATGTCTCGTCCTATGCCCAATAAATGAATGATGTCTCGTCCTAGGCCAAAGTAACCAGTACCTACCTGACCCGAGTGAGCCTCTCAGAGGGGCTTGAAATGTGCCTAATACTGATTTTGAAGTTGACCTTTTCAGAAAAGGATAGAGTCAATCTAAGTTTTTGTGAAATGTCAATACAAAGAAATCTCTCTGTCAGGCAAGGTTTCTGACATCTGCTGAGACAAAATGATGGAACACATTATACTGATGAATAGCGATGTGGTGCAACCAGAGAAGTGTCAAAATGTGAGAAGACACAAATGTTCCTGATATCCTTGTTGGAGTTCATACAACCCAGGGGTTCATACAACCCATGGTCGAGATAACAACCTAAACGGTCACAAATCCTTAGAGTTACCCCTTTCTCACAGAACCACAATTCTTCCACAAAGTTTGCAGTACATTATACATTATTGTATTATGTTGGTTAAGATTTTAATTACTGACCACTTAATTGAGAATCCTTTAATACATCATGAAAATACTTCTAATCTTGCATCTGGCTTGCCAACTATTGTGAAAGTTTACACAAAAGCCTTGTTTTCCCATGTCTATGGTCAATGCAGTAAGTAATTTTCTGATAGGCTGTAAGAGATTCCCCAGACTTGCACTAGAGGCTTATCTATGGGAGCCCTAAGTCATTTTTGCACCACGTAAAGTGGTACATGCATGACACGGGGCACTCATTTTTTTTTTTTTTTTAAGACGTTTATTAATGTTCAAAGTTGCAGTACAAATAGCAAAGCCTACAACCCTGCGGGCCGGCTGCAAATGAACGGTGAATCGTGAGTTTGTAGGTCAGCATAAGTGGGCGTGTCAATGCGCCCCTTGTGTCCCCGGTGCACTAGGACGTAGATAAGATAGTCACATTACCATAAGACAAGAAAGGAAAAGTCCATAAATGACGTCTTATTTTTCATTTTTTCTAGAACTGAGCCTTGAAATCGGCAAACTAAACAAAACAATTCGTATCAGTATGTCTCAATGTACCTATCGCGGCTTCACCACTTGAAGTCCGTCCCATTTGCACGGTGTTAGTAGGAGCCACCTCTAAACGGTGTGTTGTTTGCCGATGCTGTTACAGTACAACTGATGGTCAGAGGTGTGTACGCGCAAGCGTGCTCGAACTGAGAGTGGGACAGACCCTGTGGGCCGTGGTGTTTCGCCGGTCGCCGGCCTTGTTAGTGGAGCATGTGGCAGTCAGGTGGTGTAGCCTCGCTGTCGGTGTAGCAATCGGCATCTATGCCTGCAGTCACCGTCTGGAGCGCCACTGGCGGCTTCTACCCACCTCAACATGGGGGGTTGGAGAGGCCACCGTCCGTGAGCAGGGGTCCGATACTGTAAACATATAAACCTATACGTGTAAGTGGGTGGGGGGGGGGGGGGGTGGAGTGTGCTTGTGGGGGGCGATGCCGGTAACTCTGTGCTTGGGGCGCGCTGCTGGGCAATGGCTGTTGGTGGGCACCCGTGTGGGCGTCGGGTTGTGTCTGAGGCCTACGCGCTGGTTGATTCTTGTCTGTGCCGAGGGGGGGGGGGGGGGGGCGCCGCATGCGGTGACTCCTGCGATAGAGCATTAGCCTCTGTGACCCACCTCCGGTGTCGCTTATTCTACGTGAGTCCTCTGATAGTGCCCTCCCCCTGCAGGGACCCCAGGATACCATCCCAGAGCTGTGCTATCGGGAACTGCCGCAGGCCCGCTATTTCTTCCCGGTGGAGCGCTGTGCCTTCCGCCCTGGCCCAGTTTGTAAAGGATGTAAACCAGTGTTTCGGGGTAGGCGGTTCCCGCCGTTTCCAGTGCCGTGTAAGCAGTCGTTTGGCCGTGATGAGGCCCAGATCCCAGAATCGTGCCTGTGTTTTGTTCAACTTGGTTCTTTTATAGAGTCCGAGAATGCACGCCTCCCACGTGTCCGGCAGACCCGGGCCCGTGCTGTGGTTCAGGAGTGAGATCACCTCCCCCCAGTACGCGGTCAGGGTTGGGCAGTGCCAAAGCATGTGCAGGATATCTGCGCCCAGCAGGTCACATCTGGGACAAACGGCCGCGTCAATCGCGAAGTATCTGTTTATCCTATCCGGCGTTAGGTATGCCTGGTGCAATATGTACAGTTGGATGATACGGAAGCGGGAATTGCGGGGGACGTTCACGGGGCTAGCTAGTACTAGGTTCCACTCCTTATCCGTCCAATCCCTCCCTCGGTGCGCCGCCCATTTTGCCCTAATCTGCTGTGTGGGTTGTTGCGTGTGGATGAGAAGCGCCTGCGCTAACCAATGTGTGATGTGCGAGCCTCTGCCCATTACATGCAGATATTGGATCAGGTGGTGCATCGGCGGCTCATCCTGGATGTCACCCCAGGAGTCAGTGTATGCCCGCAGTACCGACGCATGGAGTAGGAACTGCCCGGCCGGGAGTCCCGTAGTGTCAGATAGTTCCGCAAACGGGAGCAGGGCCCCGTCGGCATACAGGTCACCCATGGTCTCTACTCCAGCCGTGATCCAGTGGTCCAGATTCCGCGGCGTAACCATCCCGCTCCTCCTGGGGGTGCCCAACAGTGGGAGGGCGGGAGCATATGGTCTGGTAGTGTGTGTCAGCTTCAGGCTGCGGAGGAAACATTTGCGGGCCACGGCCATATGCAGGGGCAGAGGACGGGGTCCCTTGGTCAATGGGTGAAACAGGGCGCAGGTCTGGGGGTGAGTCCACTGGTAGTCCGCAGTGGCCGTATCATCCAGGTGCGTGTCGCTGAGCCAGTACGTCACCCATTGGAGCTGTGCGGCCAGGTAGTACAACTCCATGTTGGGGACGGCCAATCCTCCCTCCGCGGTCGGGGAGTACAGTTTAGCCAGCGCCACTCGAGGTCGTCCCGCGTTCCAGATCAAACCGCGAAGCATTGATTCCAGGTCGCGAAATATCCGCGCGGGGACATACGTGGGGATATTCGCGAAGTGATATAGCAGCCTAGGGAGCACTATCATTTTAGAAAGAGCTATTCGGCTGGGCACGTTCAGTGGCAGGGTTTTCCAGAAGGACATCTGGGCTCGCAGAGAGGAAATGGCGCGCACCAGGTTGCCCTCTAGTACGTCCTGTGGGTCTCTATAGATGTGAAGCCCTAGGTATTTAAACGTAGTCGGGTACCAAGCGAGCCTGGCCCCTCCAAGATGCACATCGCATTCCTCCTGATCGCGGCTGAACGAGTATACCCCGGACTTGGCCCAGTTGACCCTGAGGCCCGAGACCTCCGCGAAGGTCTGAAAGATGTCCGATAGCTCGGCAGGCACCGCGGTGAGGTCCCGCACATAAAGCAGCAGGTCGTCTGCGTAGAGTGAGATTATGTGCGTTCCGTCAGCCAGTGGGATCCCCCACTCCGCTCCTTTGTCCCGTAGCATAGCCGCCAGCGGTTCAATGGCTAGGGAGAAGAGGAGGGGCGACAAGGGGCAGCCTTGCCTGGTGCCCCTGCGCACCCCGATCTTCTCCGACAGCAGCCCACCCGTCCTCACCCGGACACTGGGTCTCTGGTAGATCAGTCCGACCATGTCAGCAAATGCATCTCCCACTTCAAGCCTGTCCAGCACTGCTCCCAGGTATGGCCATTCCACTGAATCGAAGGCCTTCTCCAGGTCCAAGACCAGGCACCCCGATCTAGGCCAATTTGTCAGAGCCGCTTCCTGAACCCGGAAGAGGCGGCGTAAGTTACGAGACGTGCTCCGCGCCGGCATGAAGCCGTTTTGATCGGCATGTACCAAAGTTGGTGCCTCTAGGGCCAGGCGGCGGGCCAGGAGAGAGGTGAAGATTTTGTAATCAGTATTCAGCATGGCCAACGGCCTATAGGACCCCACGAGTGCGCCATCCCTGCCCGGCTTCAGCAGCGAGACCAGGTTTGCCTCGTTAAGCGAGTCTGGGAGTGCTGATTCCTCCATGGCAGTGTTGTACAATTTGAGCAACTCCGGAACTAGCGTGTCTGAACACGCCTTAAAGAATTCGGCGGGTAGTCCATCCGGGCCAGGGGATTTGCCGTTGGACAGAGCGAAAATGGCCTCGCGTATTTCTTCCGGGGAGAATGGCGCCCCCAGGGCGTCTTGCTGCGAGCCTATGAGGGAGGGCAGCGGGATGTCCGCCAGGTATTCTGCTATGTGGGCCGCGGGTACTCTCAGTTGCGATTTGTATAGAGCCCGATAGTGGCCCACAAACGCTTGGTGTATCCTGATTTGGGTGTACACTAGCTCTCCCTCAGCCGTGCAGATGGCGGAGATGGGCTCCGTTCGCTCCTCCTGCCGGACTAACCAGGCCAATAGTCTACCGGGCTTGTCACCGTGTTGGTGCACTCGCGCCGAATGTGCCGCGAAGTTGACGTGCCGCAGCCGTTCCAGTAGCGCTACGTGCTCCGCCCGGGTCGCCTGCAGCCGGTCACCTGCACCTCCCACCGCCTCTTGCTCCCCGCCGAGCAGGTCCGCTTCCACCCTGCGCAAGTCCTCCTCCAGCTTCCACCGTATGCTCCCCTGAGTGCTCAAACAATGCCCCCGTACCACCACCTTGAATGCGTCCCACTCTATTCTCGGGGAGGATGCTGTATCTGAATTGTCAGCAAAGTATTGCGCTACGCAGGCCTGCAGGGAGTCTCTAAAGGGGCCATCCAGCAGTAATGCAGGTTGCAATCGCCACGTGGGAATTGGTGGGCGCGGGTGTTCCCAGGCCATGTGCAGTGTATGGGGGTTGTGATCCGAATGTGTCCTTCCCAGGTATTGAGAGTCAGTGATATGGGGCAGCAGTTCCGTTGATACCATGTATCTGTCGAGGCGAACGTGTAACGTATGTGCTCCCAAGAAATATGAGTACACCCTAGTGTCCGGATTGTGCGCACGCCATGCATCTTTCAGATCCCACTGTGCCGCCCACTGTGTAAGTGCCCTCGTGGCCCCCTGGGATGACGCCTCTGGCCTTGGCGGGGCCGAGCGGTCCAGCACTGGGTCGAGTACTGTGTTGTAGTCGCCTCCCAGGATCCATGGGACGCCGTGCCAGGGTGCTATTTTCTCTCAGATGCGCGCCAGGAAGGTGCCCTGATCTGTGTTTGGAGCGTAAATGGACGCCAGGACCACTGGTTGCCCGTCTATGCGACCCTTCACCAAGACATACCTCCCCTCCGCGTCTATGTGTACCTCTGACATCACGAAGGGGGTTCCCGGCTTCACCCACAGCAGCGCTCCGCGGGCGTATGAGGAGTAGGCAGTGGCATACAGTTGTCCCCTCCACCTCCGCCTCAGCGCTGTCACCTCCGCCCCGCTCAGGTGTGTTTCCTGCAAGAGCGCGACCTGCACGTTCTGCCTCTTCAAGTAGGAGTAGATTTGATACCTGCGCGCGGGTGTGTGCATACCCCTAATGTTCCATGTGCATATTTTTATGGCAGACATTGTAGCAATACACAGTCCTCCCTGACCCTCCCAATAGTAGCGGCGCCACCAGAGGCCCCGGCAGTGTCCCTCCCATCTCCTCCATTCCCACCTCCCACAGCACACTCAACAAAGTTTGGGAGAACATTAGGACAAGGAAAAAAAACCATAAAGAACAACAACCAACAGCGGGCAATCCCCGCAAAAATACCAAAAGGGCAGTGGCAGAACGTGCCACCGTCCATGCTCTCAAGAGAGAGGAACATTCTTACATAGTTAAGGGGCAGTGCGTGCTAAGCACAAGTTCAGCAAGACGGATATATAGTCAGTTAGGGGTAGCAGGTCGCTACCCTGAGCCATTCAATACAGGACGTTAGTGGCCACCCACTACGGTCCAGTGTTCCAAGTGACCCATCCTGTGTGCGGCCAGGCGCAGATGCGTGCCAAAGGTCCACCCCTTCAGTGCCCTCCCTGCTTACCACTTGTGCCATAAGGGCAGTACTCACTGTTCCAGGTGTCCACAGTTCGGTCAGCTGGCAGGGGGGGGGGGGGGGGGGGAGGTGGCCCCAACAGTGGCGGGCGCCGATTGCGCATCATCGTCCAGTCTGCCACTGCCTGCCCTCCCTCGTTGTGGCAAGGCCATTGCAGATATCTCCTGTAGGATCAGTGAATCAGGTCTGAGGTTTGTGGCGTGACGATGGGCATTTCCACCGAGATCTGTGAGTTCGGGATCCCGTATATGGTCTCGTCGTCGTCGCTAGGTACCGGCTGTTGGCCGTCCTCCTGGGTCGTCTCATGGGAGAGTGAGTTGCTTATCTGGGAAACCTTCTGCAATGCGTCGCGTTGTTCTTGGAGCATCTGGTCCGGTGTAGGGAAGTGTCCCGCCCCCTCCTCCGCGTGCTGGGACTGTTGGGTCCTGTGTCTGCGGCGTCGTCGCGGTCCTCGTGGCCTGGTCCTCGCCTCGCCTCCGCGAGAGTGTTTCGGTGCCGTGTCTGTTCCCCCGTCCAGCCACTCGCTGGCCTCCTCGGGTGTGTTGAAGAAGTAAGTGCTGTCTCCCGCCACCACTCTCAGCTTGGCAGGGAATAGTAGGGAGTACTTGAGGCCCGCAGTGCGTAGTCTCCTCTTCACTTCCATGAAGTCGTGCCTCTGGCGCTGTACCTGGATGGTGTAATCGGGGAAGAACATGATCGACGCGTTGTCTATGCGTACCTCGCCCAGTCGCCGCGCCTCTCGCAGCACCGTGTCTCTGTCTCTATAGTTCAGTATCCTGAAGAGCAACGGCCTTGGGTTGGCGCCGGTGGTATAGGGCCTCGTTGGCACCCGGTGTGCGCGCTCGACGACGAATTGCGGTGACAGCGAGCCTTCGGGCAAAAGTGTCCGCAGCCAGTCCTCCACATGTTCGGCCGGGCGGGCCCCCTCCCATTTTTCAGGAACCCCCACAAGTCTAATGTTGTTGCGCCTCGCCCTCCCTTCCGCGTCCTCAGCCCTGTCCTCCAGGAACTCCACTCTGTTCAGGAGGTCCTGCACCTGCCTGTCTGTCTGAGTGACCTTGGGCTCGATCTCCTTCACTGCGCCTTCCAGGGTCTTGGTTCGGTCGGACAGCTTTCTGTGGTCATCACGCAGGAGGGTCAGGTCCACTGCGACCCCATCGATTTTGGACTCCAGGGAGGTTCTAGTTTGCTGGAGGGACTGCTCCATCCGTTCCACCGCTGCCAGCACGTTGTCAAGCCTCACAGCCAGTTGCTCAGCGGCCATTTTGTGTATCTGTCTGCCCGTCTTCCCCCTCGGCGGGGCCCCACCAGTCCCAGTGCGGGTCCGCACCCCCCCGGACATGTGCGGGTGGCGCCCGTCTTGCAGGGTCAGTCCCCGGTGCCGCTCCAGTGATGATATCCCCTTTAGTGCTGCGTTCCTGGGATGGGGCTCCGCGAGTGCTGGCTGGTCCCTCGGGTTAGGCCGCTGTTGTTGCCCCCTAGGGGGGGGGGGGGGAGTCCTTTAGCGAGTGTTTCGCCCTGCCGTCCCACAGCTGCGCCTCACCGGCCCGGTTGTTGCTGTGGCCGAGGCGCCCGTGAGGTCCGGGCAGGTCAGTCAGTGCCTGGTCCCGTCCTCACTCATGCCCCATTTTTTTCTCCGGCCGCTCTCACCTCCACTTGTGGGGGGGGGGGTCTGCAGGGGCGCCCCACCGCGTGTCTGCAAGGCGGGGCGGGGGGGCGGCCGTTCTATCTCCGGTGGCGCGCTGCCCTTCGGCCAGAGTCCCAGGCCCTCAGTGCCTGGCTCGGGGGGCCGCTGCCTCCTGTCGGCCCCTCGGTGCCCGCTTCAGCGTGGTGTGCGCCCCGGGCGGCGCCGGCTGCTGTAAGGTCCCTCGGGGGGGGGCAGTCCGTCGTCAGTGCAACCGCCGTCGCCTGTGTCCTTTCCGGGTCGATCTCCGCCCCGTCGTGCCTCTCTTTGGCCTGGGCAGGTCATGTGTGGGGGCCACGGCGCGAACGGGGGGGTCCTGCACTTCCCCTCGCCCGGGCTCGTCCCTGGCGACCTGTGGCTGTGCTGGGTGTCCCCCGGACCACTAGCGGGCCTGCCCGGCAAGGCAGCGTGGAGCCCGGGAGGCCCGGGCAGCTCGGCGAGGGCGGGCCGTCGGGCCCGTCTTCTGGGCCCAAGCCCCGGACTGCCGTGGATGCGCCGCCTGCCCGGGAGCGCTCTGTCCCGCAAGAGGGCTGTGCGAGAGGTCGGGGTCGGCCCCGCCGGAGCTCGAGTTTAAAAGTCCTCCAGACACGCCGTGGCGGGTTCCGGGGGGGTCCGCTCGGGGTTTCGGGCGGCCTTGCCCGAAATTGCCGGATAATTGGCTCAGGGAAGGGGAGCCTGTAGCGGAGCTCTACCCAAGAGCGTCCGTCGCCATTGCGTGCTTAGCCACGCCCCCATGACACGGGGCACTCATAAAGATTTATGAAGCCATGCAAAGCCACCCTGCGTGTCTCTGAGCTGCCTCATAAATCACGAGTAAGGCAACACAGCGTAAATCGCTGCGTCGCCTCACTCTGCACCCAGGAGGTGTTACACTGGCTTTGTGATGAGTTTTCCAATGCAAAAACCACGGAATTTGATGCTGCCCCAGATTCACAAAGTGAGGTAAACCTGAGGAAGATTCAAATCTGTATGCCTCCCGAGGAGAGGCGTAACGAGGAGAAATTTGTTCAATTTTCCTCATTCCATGGGTGCTGCATTGTGCAGGACACTAGAAAAAGGAAAACATCTCGGAAGATTGTTACTGTGCTGGAAGGTGCCCCTTCCTGCACAAAAACAATCCTGCCCGCATCATAGGCACCCTTGCACTATGTTGCAAGGGTGCCTACATTGGCGCTAGTCAGCCAAAACTGCACCAGTGCAGGCAGAAAGGACAGGAATTCACTGTATTGCTTAAATACAATGCATTCCTGTCCCTTCACTTTGGCTGCCCAGGTCCAAAATGCCATAAATGAGGCACTAAGTGCCTTTGATGATAAACCCCCATTGGTGCACATAATGCCTTCTATGTGCACAGGAAACATGCAAATTATTGAAAGGGTTTTTACCTGATCACAATGCAACCATTCTCGATTTAAATGCTGTGTGCATGTAGTGGTGGCCATGATGATTTATTGCATGATGCACAAAAGGGTATGTGGAGGGTTGTTCCTTGCTAACTGATCAGAGTTGCATGCAAACATTCTGGTCTTTATTTATGATATAGTGGTCATTTTCATGAAATAGACGGCCATCCTCTGTCAAGAGTGTGCTTAATAATGAACACAACGAGAAGAAGCATTTAGAAACAAAGTGAGAATTATTTCATTTACCAATTTCATTACTATTTTAATATTGTGATACTCAAATCTGTTATAGAATGTTAATACAATATCCATATCACTAGATCATACATGCACATACATCGATTGTTTATTGAGTTTTTACATAGAAGCGTGTGGGCAGCATGTCTTTAAAGTTAAGCTTTTCCATACCCATAATACAGACCTCAATTAATTTTCAAAAAGAAAAACAGCTTAATTGATTTCCTTTACTTTGTAAATTAATTTAATTATGAACCCTTGATGTTACTGTTCCGTTCAGAAAAAGCTTGAATGAGCTTTGATAGGTGATTAATAATAACAAACACCTACTACTCATCTCAAAGTATGAAGGCAAATAATAGTAAGACTAAGTCTTTTAACCCATTGGCTGCTTCCGCTTTTTTGCGGTAGTGCGGCCGTTTTAAAAAACAGGCGCAGTCGTGTCGGCCATTGGCCGACGGCAGCAGCAGTGAAGTAGTGCTGCCGTCGGCCAATGGCCAACGGCAGCAGCCAACGGGTTAAGGTAGGTCAGGAGCTTTCATTTTACCTAGCCTACAGGTCCAGGATTCCATGAACTTTACAAATTCAGTGAAGAATAGGATGCTGTTTCACATTCTGGGTGAATAACATAAACAAGCATTTACAATGCAATGGTCTCGGCTTTATTAAAGTTAGAGCTATTGGCATTGCAAATGGCAATTTTTTCATTTTTTATTTTTTTAAAACATAAATAAATGGTATTGTCATTTACAATGGCAATAGGTGAGTAGTAGAGAGTATTAGCGGACACAGAGCCACACACACACAGAGCCACACACACTCGGAGCCACACACACACACAGAGCCACTCACACTAACACACAGAGCCACACACACACATACAGACAGAGCCACACACAGACCGAGCTACACACAGACAAAGCCACACACAGACACATACAAAGCCACACAGACAGACAAAGGCACACACACAGACAGACAAAGCCACATACACACACAGACAAAGCCACACAAACACACACACAAAGCCACACACACACACACACACACACACACAGACAAAGCCACACACACACACACAGGCAAAGCCACACACCCACACAGACAGAGCCACACACACACAGACACAGCCACACACACACAGACACAGCCACAGACAGAGCCACACACACACAGACAGAGCTCTCTGCCCAGTAACGCCCTAGGGAACAGAGGCACGAAAAACCGGATCACAAGCAGGGCACAGAGGCACAAGCAGGGAACAGAGGCACAAGCAGGGCACAGAGGCATAAAAACCGGATCACAAGCAGGGCACATAGGCACAACAAGCAACGAGGGGGCAGGGGCAGGGGAGCAAGCACAAGCAACAAGGGGGCAGCAAGCACAAGCAACGAGGGGGCAGGGCGGCACAGAGACACACACACCGGATCACAAGCAGGGCGGCACAGAGGCACAAAAATCGAATCACAAGCAGGGCACAGAGGCGCAACAAGCAACGAGGGGGCAGGGGGGTACAGAGGCACAAAAACCGGATCACAAGCAGGGCAGGGCACAGAGGCACGAAAACCGGATCACAAGCAGGGCACAGAGGCACAACAAGCAACAAGAGGACAGGGGCAGGAGAGCAAGCACAAGCAATGAGGGGGCAGCAAGCACAAGCAATGAGGGGGCAGGGGGGCACAGAGGCACAAAAACCGGATCACAAGCAGGGCAGGGCACAGAGGCACAACGAGCAACGAGGGGGCAGGGGCAGCAGAGCAAGCACAAGCAATGAGGGGGCAGCAAGCACAAGCAACAAGGGGGCAGGGGGGCACAGAGGCACAAAAACTGGATCACAAGCAGGGCACAGAGGCACAAAAACCGGGATCACAGGTAGGGCACAGAGGCACAACAAGCAACGAGGGGGCAGGGGCAGGAGAGCAAGCACAAGCAACATGGGGGCAGCAAGCACAAGCAACGAGGGGGTAGGAGGGCACAGAGGCGCAAAAACCGGATCACAAGCAGGGTGGCGCGGAGGCACAGACACCGGATCACAAGCAGGGCACAGAGACACAACAAGCAACGAGGGGGCAGGGGCAGGAGAGCAAGCACAAGAAACAACAAGGCAGCAAGCACAAGCAAAAAGGGGGCAGGGGGGCACAGAGGCACAAAAACCGGTTCACAAGCAGGGCACAGAGGCACAACAAGCAACGAGGGGGCAAGGGCAGGAGAGCAAGCACAAGCAACGAAGGGCCAGGGGGGCACAGAGGCAAAAAAAATGGATCACAAGCAGGGCACAGAGGCGTAACGAGAGGGCAGGGGCAGGAGAGCAAGCACAAGCAATGAAGGGGCAGCAAGCACAAGCAACGAGGGGGCAGGGGGGCAGAGAGGCACAATAACTGGATCACAAGCAGGGCAGGGCACAGAGGCACAACAAGCAATGAGCGAGGGGGCAGGGGCAGGAGAGCAAGCACAAGCAATGAGGGGGCAGCAAGCACAAGCAACAAGAGTGCAGGGGGGCACAGAGGCACAAAAACCGGATCACAAGCAGGGCACAGAGGCACAACAAGCAACGAGGGGGCAGGGGCAGGAGAGCAAGCACAAGCAACGAGGGGGCAGCAAGCACAAGCAACGAGGGGGCAAGGGGCACAAAGGCACAAAAAACAGATCACAAGCAGGGCATGGGACAGAGGCACAACAAGCAACGAGGCGGCAGGAGAGCAAGCACAAGTAACGAGGGGGCAGGGCAGCAAGCACAAGCAACAAGGGGGCAGGGGGGCACTGAGGCACAAAAACCAGATCACAAGCAGGGCAGGGGACAGAGGCACAACAAGCAACGAGGGGGCAGGGGCAGAAGAGCAAGCACAAGCAACGAGGGGGCAGCAAGCAAAAGCAACAAGGGGGCAGAACAGCAAGCACAAGCAATGAGGGGGGAGGACAGCAAGCACGAGCAACGAGGGGGGCAGGACAGCAAGCACAATTAACGAGGGGGGGCAGGGGAGCAAGTACAAGCAACGAGGGGGCAGGACAGCAAGCACAAGCAATGAGGGGGGCAGGACAGCAAGCACAAGCAAGGGGAGGCAGGGGAGCAAGCACAAGCAACGAGGGGGGGAGGACAGCAAGCACGAGCAACAAGGGGGGCAGGACAGCCAGCACGAGCAACGGGGGGCAGGGGAGCAAACAAAGAGGGGGCAGGACAGCAAGCACAAGCAACAAGGGGGGAGGACAGCAAGCACAAGCAACGAGGGGGGGCAGGACAACAAGCACAAGCAACGAGGGTGGCAGGGCAGCAAGCACAAGCAACGAGAGGGGGCAGGACAACAAGCACGAGCAAGGAGGGGGCAGGACAGCAGGCACAAGTAACGATGGGGGGCAGGACAGCAAGCACAAGCTACGAGGGGGCAGGACAGCAAGCACAACCAACGAGGGGGTGCAGGACAGTGAGCAAGAGCAACGAGAGGGGCAGGACAGCAAGCACAAGCAACGAGGGGGGCAGGACAGCAAGCACAAGCAACGAGGGGGGGCAGGACAGCAAGCACAAGCAACGAGGGGGGCAGAACAGCAAGCACAAGCAACGAGGGGGGGGCAGGGGAGCAAGCACGAGCAATGAGGGGGCAGAACAGCAAGCACTCACCGGAGGACTCAGCAGCTTCTCGACTTCTTTCCGGCGGCGGTTGGGCAGAAATGGCATCACAAAAGCGGCGCCATTTTCGCATTCGGGGCGTGGTTTTTGGAGTTGAGTGACGGGTGACGTCACGGCGAGAAAACTGCAAAAAACACGCCCCCAAATCCGGAAAGGATGGGGCTTGAACGGAGTGACGCCCCTCTCCTCCAACGGAGAAGAGGGGCAGGTTCAAGCCCCCGTACCAGAAACATGAATTCTCGGCTGCGCGACACTGCTGCGCGTTGTACGCTAGGCCGAGACCTAAAATGAGATTTAGGCTGCTGTTTAAGCACTGATTGTTAGATCTAGTCTGGCAGTGACATCACTAGAATCCTTCTCCATGAAATTGCTGCCTCATTTAGAGGGAACATTGATTAAAAATAAATTGGGATACATTTAGATCTGCGTCCAGAAGTTTAGATTACACTGCATTCTGTCTACTTTGGGCTCTACAGTGAGAGAGGTAATGAACACCTACTTTAGCATGGGTCAGATCCAAAGAAAGGTTAAACAAGTGGTAGTAGTATCCTTGATAAATAAAAGCTTCTTCTTTCCTTGTCACTTCTGTACCACCTAATGCCATAGAGAAAAACTAGGGCAACTTCTGGAGTCCCAGAATGTAATGGGTCATTATCACCAGGGAAGATGCACAGAATGAATCAATTTTATGTTCCTTGAAAAATTCTTAATGTAAATGGAAGGTGGCCTCGCTCTTAATCAATCCTTAAAAGTGATTGACACTGTCTATTTTGGCACACTCAGGGGGTGTTCGAAAGAGTTCAGCTCGTCAGACCAATCCCTGATGTGGATTTTGACGTATTTGTTAGATATATTAAAGAGATAACATAGAAATTCACAGGTAGGGTTTGGTGGCGGTCCAACATCTACCCTGCTTTGTTCAAAGTTTATCTTTGGCCTTTAGCAAATGTCATCCCATCGCATGGCTACCAATCATTCAAATACGCTAATGACATAAAGGTCCTACAATCCATGTGTGTGTCGCCATCCTATTAGTATGAATGTTGACCATGCACAACTGGATGAGTGGACATTGACTGAGGCTAATTCTAGTAAGACCGATGTCATGGTAGTGAGAAAATTATTATCTCTAGACCTTGACCTCTTGGGCAGAACAATGAAAAATCACCTTACCCCTTTCTATCATTCCATAAATCTGGGAATGAAGGCAGAGGATTCTCTGCCAGTGGTTCCCTTGAGTAATAGAATTACATCATCCTGCTCTCGACATCAGGGTCATGAAAATTATTGTCCTTGTCTTAACTATTAATTATAGAGTTGCAGCGGACACGTGAAAGTTTAATCAAGTCAAACTACTTGATGATGCTCTGCTGGCTTCCGATAGGACACAGGGCGATATATGTCTTTGTGCATTGGTTAGAGTGTTAGGTCCGGATCTGCCAATTCATTTTTAAAAACCAAGCTCCAGATCCAGTAACTCCTTTGAGTTCTAAGAATGACAGAAGCTAAAATAATCCATTGAAGCATGTCAAAGTGGATGTGGTCCTGGCCTGTGCATAAAGGAAAGGTCTGTGAGGCAATTTGATGGGTGAACACTCTTTATTTACCCTCAGAATAAGTTCCTTTCCTCATCCAGGTATATTTTGGTTTGCGTAGGCCACTTCAAAATGTACATCTCTTCTAGTATCACAAATACTTTAATGTGCATGATAGTTCTATAGCAGTAATATATAGAATTAGACGTGGGAAGGTAACAATAATTTCAAGGCAATTAATTAAATATTTATATTGGAGTTGATGAGAGATCTAGACTTTAGGATCACATTATTCCTACATCCACTTAAGTTCCATAGTGTGTTTTGTACATTATCAAAAGAAACTTTCCACAATAATACTTATGGTAAAACCTTTCCCGCAGTGAAGAAGTGAGTGAAACTGTACACCAAACTTTATTTTAGGCCTGAAACATCTTTCGCTATGTAACGCAGAGGGGGGAAATAGCCTTTATTAGATTCAAGTGGCACTTCTTGTTTCGATAATGAAGTTATGATGCTTGAATTATCGTACATATTTTTTATCACAACTTGATTAGGTGTAGGCTGACAACCATGTTAAGGTAAAAGCATCCATATAATCTCAAGACCTAAGGTTTAGATCTCAAGTGATACTAAATTTTCTGGGTCTGCTTCACAAAGGGTTTTCCACAAGCCATGATAGCTTTTAAGTGTACATGGTGACAGCTTCACACATAAAACGTGCATTGTAATGATGTCATGCACACTTGGAAGAGTACATTTTAGTAAAATAAAGGTGTCTAAAAGCACGTTTACAAAATGGAGAGGCACATTAGTAAATTGCCCTTGCTGAGCATCATAAAAACGCATTCTTTTTTTAAAGTGGCAATCAGTTGCATTTGCCACTGCCCATTTTCAAAGAAATTAGCCATGGGCATTCGCACAATGGTGGAGCAATGGGTAGGTCAAGCAAATGCTACCAATGGGTGGTGAGCAGGGAAGGGAGAACAAGCAAGAGATAAACACCCTTTATATGAGGACAGTTAGAGGAAGTAAGGATGAGCTGATAGGTGGGGGCAGCAACACAGAGAGCAGAGAGCACAGGGGTGTGAAAGGAAACACCCATCAAGTGCTAAAAGCAAAACACAGTGCATTTCACTGAAGGTGAGCACTGTAAATCTACATGTCATCTAATCAACAGAATGAGCAAATAGCTCTAAGGCAGGAAAGTGACAAACACTAGAAGAGGAAAGAAAAACTTGGAAAAAGTAGCAAGCAAAGAAGAGTGACAAGGATAAGCAACTGACTGACCCAAAGCTCTCTCTAAACATACAAAAAAATGATGATGGGATGCTTGAATTAATCTCATTCACTGATAATTACTAAGCCCGCTTTCCAGTCCATCGTTATTTTGCACACCTTGCCATCTCCATTTGGACCCAACCATATGCAAATCCGTCTTGACTCTGCTCCACTGGGAACAGTGCAGCCCGGTTCTACCTGAACCAGAACATAAGCAAACTAAGCCCTGTTTTCCCCTAGTAATGGCTTATCAGCCAGCTATAGCTTGGCTCCACTGACACACTGTGCATGGACCCCATGACAGGGCATACTTGCCCCCCCCCCCATTAGGGTGACAGATAAAGCATACAAAAAAGTGATTAATAGAATGCTAAATTTAATTTCACTGGCAATTTCTCGGGCGCCTCGCAGTTCATCGTTAAATTGAACACCACCCAAGTTTGGACCCAACCAGATGCAAATCAGTAAACAGGGAATTTTATCCTGAGGTGTATGAACTGCATTGACCATAATGCGAAGGGGCGACCCAGTTAAGAGGTCAGGAGTGTGCTCCCTCCCTGTTTCCTGTTTCTGGGGCTTCCTCGAGCCTCCTTAGCTGACGAGCTATAGGCGATGCACCTCCGCGCCCAAGAGGCAACGAAGCCTGGATTGTTTGCAGCCTCTTAACCACCCCGAATTTATCTCTACTGATGCTTGATACTATCCAGAAACGCGAGCCATGTCTCGCGTCTAGAGACATCAGATACTAGCACCTGCTTGCACCAACTTGGTGTTATACCCACAAATTTTATCCTGAGGTGTATGAACTGCATTGACCATAACGCGAAGGGGCGACCCGGTTAAGAGGTCAGGAGTGTGCTCCCTCCCTGTTTCCTGTTTCTGGGGCTTCCTCGAGCCTCCTTAGCTGACGAGCTATAGGCGATGCACCTCCGCGCCCCCGAGAGGCAACGAAGCCTGGATTGTTTGCAGCCTCTTAACCACCCCGAATTTATCTCTACTGATGACAGATACTATCCAGAACCGCGAGCCATGTCTCGCGTCTAGAGACATCAGATACTAGCACCTGCTTGCACCAACTTGGTGTTATACCCACGAATTTTATCCTGAGGTGTATGAACTGCATTAACCATAATGCGAAGGGGGCGACCCGGTTAAGAGGTCAGGAGTGTGCTCCCTCCCTGTTTCCAGATGCAAAACAGTGTTGACCCTCCTTCAATGGGAAAACTCCAGTTCAAACTGCCAGGTGAAGACCTCTCTAAACCGGAACACAAGCAACCTCGGATTGGTTTCGCCATAGTTAGGGCTCATCGGCCAGGTATAGCTTGGTTCCAGTGACTCTGTGAGCATGGAACCCATGACAGAGTATCTCCATCACAATTAGGGTGCCACATTAAATATACAAATTTATGGATGCAGTCCAAGTGATTTCCAGCGGCTGAAATTAATTCAAGCATTCCATGCATCACTTTTTTGTATACCAAATCCAATTGTAAGTATTGGTATTGACTTTTGGCAAGCTGTCTGTAGGCATTACCTAAAAACTTATCCTGATTCAAAAAGCCAGATATTTTGACCCAGATTTATGAAAAATGCATGAAACTCAGCAACAAAAGTTGCTGAGCTGTTTGAAAGGGGTAGAGCAGAACAGCACCATATATAATAAGATTTGGTGCTGTTCTCCTCTTTCTCTGCCCTGATGCACTTTAGGTTTCAATGCATCAATATTCACATCCTTTCGTCACAGTGCAAGGGTGTGTGTGTTTACTAAGGAACAGTTTTGTTCTGAAAGGGGACCCCACCAAAACAAAAAATATCCTTTAACACTTTTTCTGCTTTGTATATGTGCAGTGTCACACAGAGGCGCATCGGAAAAACAAGGAGAAATTAAAGCTTTCCTCCTTAACTACTAATGTTTGTAGATAGGAATTTGTGCCAAAGCCCATGTGTGGTTTCATGGAAACACCCGTGTAGCACTCAAAGTAATGCAAAGCAGTGCATAATACAACTTTGAGTTAATTTAGGTAAACTATCCAATGCAAGTCCTCAATAGCTTTGGGTAGTAAATGTCATCAGAACACTTTGCTTCAGGTTTGCACTACAAAAGTAACCCTAACCCAGCGGAAGTCATCAGGACATCTGGGCCTTTTAGTTTTACATGCACAGATGTTACTTGAGGGAAATTCATAACAGGTCATAACAGGCATTTAAAAGTGGATAAAGTGAGTATCTAGGAGCAGTGTCTTGCCTTTCCCACACTTAACTGCACTTCTAAACTTATGCATTGATAACTGTCATTTGCAGGGCAGAAACTGCAGAAAGGGTTTAGAGCATCCACATTTTAAAGGGTTTGTGAAGGAACATCTTCACATTTTAAAAGGGAAATTAAAATACATGTGGAGGATTCACACACCTTCGGTCAGGGTACAGATACATAAACCAGCATATTAAATTGAATTCACTGGCAAGTACATTATGGGTGCACCGTAACGGTCTTTGGCACAAAAATACAAATATAGGCAATAAAAAAAACTATTTTTAGTCTAGTCAAAAAGAGGAGGGGAGTAGAAAGTAAATAAAAGAACTAAAGCAAAGTGTTAGACTTGGCTTTTTTAGCGGGTTCACCTCCAGACTTTTACTGGTAAGTTCCTAGTACACTGCACTGTGTGTGCCCAGGGTCTGTAAATCAAATGCTGCTAATGAGCCTGCAACATTGATTGTGCCACACACATGAGCAGCCTCTAAATGTAACTCAGACCTGCCACTGCAGTGTCTGTGGACACTTTGTAACCGCCATGTTGACCTAGCAAATGCACCCACTTGCCAGGCCCTAATCTTCCCTTTTCTTACATATACGTCACCCCTAAGGTAGGCCCAGGGTAGCCCTGTGGGTAGGCTGTTGTGTATGTTAAAGGTAGGACATGCACTGGTGTGTGTGACATGTCCTGGTAGTGAATTACAATGTATTCACTATTCACTATTGAAAAGCTATTCGCCCCTAAGGATAGAAGAGGAGTTTATTTATAACATCTTATAAATATAACTTTCCATCGTGACAAGATGGAAAGATGGAGTTTAGTATGTCTGAACTCAGAATATAAAAAGATGATTTTTATATGGTATGTTTGAAAATACCACTTTTAGAAAGTGTGTAATTTCTTGCTTAGCCATCTTGTGTGCCTCTGCTGGTTTGTGTATTGACTGTCTGGGTTTGGAGTGACAGGGGCTGGTGATGTGCATTCTCTCAGACAGCCCCTGGAGGGGGAGATGTGTGTCCTGCCTTTCCTGAATGAGTCAGGGCTAGGCTGAATAGACCTGGGCTGCATTCAGAGTAGTGGGATGGGTTTTCACTAGCACCTGAATAGGCCTGGTCTGTATTTAGAGTGGTGGGAGGAGATTTAATTTGTACCTGAATAGGCCCTGTCTGTTTTGGACAATGCTGTCTCCACCTCTTGCCGGGCGGCAGGACCAGAGAGGATATAACTGGTTTGTGCTGAGCACAGACACTAGCTGCCCAAAAGAGCAAATAGAAACTGAGTATACATATTGGGGCCCATACCCCAAACTTTAGATTACTGCTGAACTAAGGAACCTGCCAGGAAGAAGAGCTGGAAAAGCTGTCAGTAGGAACTCCCACTTTGCTGTGTGCTCTCCTGTTTTGGCCTGCTGCTTGCTGCTTCTGTCTTGGGCAGGGAAAGGACTGGATTGTATTTCATCGACCTGCTGTTAGAGTTTTTCTCCAAGGGCTTGAAGTAGAGCTTGCCTCCTGTTGGAAGTCTCAGGGAGTTAAAAGTCTTCAGAGAACTCATTTGGATCAAGGAACCTGCCAAGAAGAAGAGCTGGAACAAACGCTAGGAGGAGGATTGCCCTGTTGCTGTGTTGTTGCTTTGTTGGGTTGGCCTACAGTTACTGCTTCTGCCTTGGGCAGTGAAAGAGCTGGACTGAACTTTCTTTACTTGTGCTTAGTATCTCCAAGGGCTTGAAATAGAGCTTGTCTCCTGTTCACAAAGTCTCAGTGACAGCAAAGACTTTACCTACCTCTGGTACCGCCTCTGGAACCGCGGTTTCAATTGCCACAGAGAGGGAAAGCAGCTGACTCTGTCACAGGCTCCATGTCCTGAAGGCACTGCCGCATCTCACACCGCAACCCTGGTCTCACCGATGACGATGACCACCGCCACCACCAAGCTGCTGTTTGCACCGTGACTTGTGGACACCACACTCTGCACTGCCTCACTTCACTCCACTAACCCTGGTTTCACCGATGATGTCGAGGCCTGCTGACTTCGACACCCGTGACCACATCATGGCTTGGAGGCGCAGCTCTTAACTCCCACAACGCACCGCCTCATCCCATAACGCAGTCTGGACTGACCAACGACAGCTCCCAGCAACCCGCACTTTCTCCTGCACCGTGACCTGTCAGCACTGCAATCTGCTCCACCTCACTCCGCACCGCAGCCCTGGTCTCACCGACCCCACTGGATGGCCGTCACTGAGCCACTGCCTGCCCCGTACCTTGAAGACAGTGCATGGCGCACTGCTACGCTTCACAGAGCGCAACCGTGACAGTTGCCATGACCGTCCTGCACCAACATGATCGGCTGCAACAAAAAGGTACTGTCTACGAGTCTGCCAACACTACAACCAACACAGTCAGATAGGACTGTTAGATTCTGTTGTTTTCAGCATTGCAGTAGCACCTGACAGAGCTACCGACTTCAAGAAACTGCATTTTTAAGGTTAGTCTTGCAAAGTGCATATTTTTAAGTACTGTGTAGGGGGATTTTGTCGTTTTGGTCTTGTTTTGAAAGTATAAAGTATAGGGTATTTTTCTAAACTGGTGTGGTATCCTATTGTAGTGTTTTTACTGTGTTACTGTTGGTTATGTGCAAATGCTTTCCACACTGCCTCTGAAATAAGCCTGACTGCTCGTGCCAAGCTACCAAAGGGGTTAGCAGGGGTTATTTTAAAAGTGTATCCACCCCTATCCTGACTAGAAGGAAGGGACCCTATTTGGACAAAGGTGTAAACCCTTGGCAACTGGAGACCCCATTTCTAACACAAAGAACATGATGAAAGGCGGGGAAAACAACTTCATTCATCGTTTGATATCACTGCAACTGTGATGTCTACTTGGAAAAAGTCCCAGCTTCAAAATCTTCTCACTCCCGGGAAAGATACAAAATAGCAACATTTGCATGCATAAGCATTGAATCAAAACTGAAATCAAATGGATTGGGACAGCAAGGTGATGATCAGACCCACAGTATCAGCATCCAAGGGAATGTTCTAGCAAGAGCGCTGCACATCACACCAGTAATTTCAACTAGGAATCTCAATTAATTGATCTGTGGCTTCCTTACAAAAAGTTTTGGAAATCACTGTACTGGAGCCCAATTACAATGCATTCCCAATCAGTTGCATATATTCTGCTCACGACCTTGTGGTGGAAGAACCACACAAGTTGTAGCCCTACATTATCTTTAAGCCATTCAAGGCATTCGAGTTATTTGTTTAAAAAAGAACCCATGATCTTAAGTTTTGCTAATTTAGCCTTATTGATGAAGACAAAGCTTTTAAAATCCATATCAGAGGCCCAGTACATTTGTTTCAGGATCTTTGATGGCCATTATTTTAAAAAAGGCAATTCTGAGGGGAGCTCAAGAATTCTGTACTGTTTTCTTATCCTTGTTCATCAGGTTATTGTTTTACAAAACCACTTATTCCACAAAGCATACACTGAAACCAGAATTGGGATAGATATTTATGACTCTGAAAGAACCAGCTAGATTGGCCTTGCTTCTGGGAAAAAACGGATGAGAAACACCTAGAGGTGAAAGTGAAAGAAATGATCTTTGTACCAGCGGACCGAACAATGAAAGGCAGGACACACCATTTTGAGGTTCCAGGAAGGCCTGTTCATTGGAATAAGATAACATTGTTTCCTCGGAAGAGGTTGTTTGAGGAACCATTTATGCACATATTTTGATTTTAATTCAGGTTTTTCAGGTATTTTTCTTTTTGTGCAAGTAGTTGATTTTCAAGCTCCGTTAAGACCTTTTCCAGTCTCTCCAGAATCCAGATATCCCTGCATCACTTACTCAAGACTGCATGCTGGCTTTCAGACTCATCCTGTTGTATATTTAGGAATTGTATCAGGCCACTACATAATTTACGTTCTGGAAACTGTTCTCCATTCCCTCCATCTCAGCCGAGGTGTCTGAGAAACCACCTTTGAGTTCTTATTGTGCTTCATCTGTTAACATTTTCCTCTAAATTCTAAAGAAATTATTGTATTTGTTGCTTGAGTTTAAGGTGACATACATGATGACCCAATAGTGTGCTTTGGCATTGCTATCATTTTGCTCCTGTCACCTACTTTTCTTCACCTCATTGGCCAAGATCTCCTGTATCTAATTTTCACTTGAAGTGCCTAATGATGTACCATTTGGCACATTTGAGTAATGACCTCATCTAGCTGATCCCCCAGTAAGACTCTTGTCTCACTGAAGGGTAAGGCAGGCTTACAGCCAGGTGAAGTCTACCTGACCTTCCAGTGAGACAAAAGACTGGAGACCAAGGGGCATATTATCAAGCCCCTTATCGCTGTGTCATCGGCACTTTTCTGCCGATAACGCGGTGATATTTGCATCGCCCTATTATCAAGGCAGCGTTAAGTCAATTAACGTGGCTTAAAGCCACATTAATTGACTTAACGCTGCCTTGGTTATAGGGCCCCTTTCACGATAAAGTCATCGTGAAAGGGGGCGTGCAGTGGGTGTTGCGGTGGGCGTTCCACCGCAACACCCATTCACTTCAACGCTGCCACCTATTGTCAAGAGAGGTGATAATAGGTGGCAGCGCCGAATTTAAGAACAGGAAAGACCTGTTCTTAAGGTGGCGAAACGAGGAGAAATGCTTCATTTCTCCTCATTTTTGCTTTTTCCATGTGTGCTGTCTTGTGCAGCACACATGGAAAAAGCAAAATGCCAAGGTTTGTTTATGTACAGGAAGGTGTCCCTTCCTGTACATAAAAACACCTCTTTTTAAAAATGCCAATTTGTAACTTACATGTGTGCTGCATGAAGCAGCACACATGTAAGTTACAAAATGGCATTTAAGCTTTGTTTATGTGCAGGACGGAACACCTTCCTGTACATAAACAAACCTTCCCTGCCTGTGCTGGCGTTAATTTGTAAAAACTTATCGCCATCGCAGGGGGAAACGCTAGGCTGCACCATATCCTTGGTAATATGCTGCAGCCTAGCGTTTCCGAAGTGGCAAAGAGAGGCGTTAAGCCAAGGCGGCTAACACCACTCTTCGCCACTTTGTTGGTAATATGCCCCCAAGTCTTCTCCCCCCTTGGCTTTAGATGAGTACGACTGATAATCTTTTTATTTATTTATTTATTGTTTCCATTTGTATGGCGCACAGCTACCCAAGAAGGGTTTCCCGGCGCCGACAACAGGTTTGCTGATCACAAAGTTTCGCTTGAGGGTTACAGAGAGTTACTTGTTAAAGAGCCAGGTCTTGATGCTCTTTCTGAAACTGGCATAGTTTACCTCAGTCCTGATGTTGACTGGGAGGGAGTTCCAAAGAGTGGGTCCCAGGACAGAGAAAGATCTACCACCAATTCTTGCCAATTTGTAACTGGGGATCACAAAGAATGCTCCTGAGTGGAAGCGCAGCATCCTTCCAGGGACGTAAGGGGTGACCAGAGTTTGCAGGTATTTGGGGGCTGTTGAGTTTTTAATTCTGAACATGTAGGTGAGGGCTTTGAACTTGATGCGTTGATCAATCCTGAGCCAGTGTAAGTCCCTCAAATGTTTCGATACACTGGTGAATTTGGGGATGTTACAGAGCAGTCTTGCTGCTGAGTTCTGGGCGAGCTGCAGCCTTTTGATCACAGCCTGATTTGATCCTAAGTACAGGATATTCCCGTAGTCAAGACGTGATGTTATCAATGCGTTGACTACGGTCTTTTGAGTTGCAAGGGGCAACATCCAGAGGATCTTTCTCAGCCATTTCATTATGGTGAAACAAAGACTGACTACTTTGTTTGCCTGTTGCCTCATGGATAGAGTGTCGTCGAGGCAGACGCCCAGATTTCTTGCATGGTCAACAGGAGTTAGAATGGTCCCTAGTTCAGATGGCCAATGGGAGGGGTTCCACAGATGTTTGTCTTTACCTAGGAGTATGACCTCCGTTTTATCGCCATTTAGTTTCAGTTGGTTGATGGACATCCAACTGAAGATGTTCAGGAGCCCCTGTCTGAGAAGAGAGGGGTCTGGGGATTTTGGCTTTGTCAGGGAAAAGATGATTTGGGAGGCGTCAGCATAGGTCATTAGGGTGAGACCAGAACTTTCTGCTAGATCGGCCAGAGGTCGAAGGTAAATATTGAAGAACAGGGGGCTCAGGATGGAGCTCTGTGGGACACCGTGTGGGGCACTGAAGGTGTCCGAGCAAGCAATGGATGAGGTAATTTGAAAGGTCCTATGTAACAGAAAAGATCTGATCCAGTCAAGAGCTGCACCTCTAATGCCGTTGTTATCTAATGTGGTCAGTAGTTTGGAATGCAAGATGGTGTCAAACGCCGCACTCAAATCTAACAGTATGAGTGCGACAGTTTGGCCCTCATCCAGGTGCTTCCTAATGGCTCCGTGACACCTAGTAAGGCGGTTTCAGTAGAGAAGCCGGCACGAAATCCTGATTGGGATGGATGAAGGAGGGCGTTATTCTCGGTGAAAAGAGTAAGAGCAGAGTGAATGTGTCTCTCCAGAAGTTTAGAGCAAGCAGGTAGAAGTGATATAGGCCGATAGTTAGCCAGCACTTCAGGGTTGGCAGAGGGTTTCTTCAGTAGGGGACTGACCATCGCGTGCTTCCACAGAGAAGGTACCGTGGAGAGGGTGAGTGAAGCGTTAAGGGTGTTAGCGACAATAGTCAGAGCTGGGTCTCGAGGGTTTTTAGAACATTGACGGGGAGGGGGTCTCGAGGAGAGCCAGATTTGATGGACTTCAGGAAAGATTTAAGTGAATCCAGGGTAATTTCAGGCCAGTGTGTAAGGATTTTAGAAGCAGGAGGGTTTAGTGGTGGAGCGACTGGAAGGTTGTTAGGTAGAGGTTGAGAGTTTATGGCATGGGTGATGTTCTCAATTTTATCAGTAAAGAAAGATGCTAGGTTTTGAAATTGTGTGGTGCTCAGAGGGGGGGTGTTTGCAACAGTATTGACACCTGCAAGTTCCTTAACTGTGTTGAAAAGAGTTTTTGCTTTGTTAGAAGCGAGATTGATATTATTTGCAAAATAAAGGGCGCGCGCTTTGGTACAAGCGGAGTGGTACTTATTTCTGGCGTTTTGGTAATCCCTCTTTTTTTCTATGGAATAGTCCTTTCTCCATTGCCTCTTAAGGTGTTTGCAGTGTGATTTTTCCGATTTCAGGCATTCAGTAAACCATGGGGCTGGGGGTCGGTGTATGTTCTAAAAACATTTTGTGAAAGTGCCTCAGTGGCTGACTGATTTACTATGGACCACATCATGTGGCAGGCTAATTGGGCTATTTGGCTTTCAGGAGATGAGAGGTCAGCGTGTAAACATCATTGTTCTCTATCTGGTCCCTTTGTGCATCTTTTTAGGTCTCGACTATTCTATCCCGCAGAGATAAATAGACGAGAGTATAGTAGGCAAAACAAGCTTTTGAACCATTGCGGATTTAGTACAGTTCATGTGAACACAATCACGTGCATTGTCCCCATGGGCATTTTTTTCAAGGGCTTTCAAGAGCTTTCATTGGCTCTTCACTTTGTGCACGCTGCATTCAGCTGCCCAGTCCACCCACCCCCTCCCTCTCCAGCGCGCGTCTCTCGCTCATCACACCCCCTCCCTCTCCAGCACGCCAATACGCAGCCCACAGCCTCTCTCCCATTGCGCATTCTCCCCACGGGCATATTTTTCAAGAGCTTTCATTGACTCTTCACTTTGTGCACGCTGCATTCAGCTGCCCAGTCATCCCACCCCCTGCCTCTCCAGCGCACGCGTCTCGCTCATCACACCCCCGCCTGCCGCCCCAACCCCCACACAGCAATGCCGAGAAGCTTGTTTCCTCTAGTAACATATCGTTTGCTACCTCTTGTATTTTGTTTGCTCTTGATACTTGCACAATTGTCACTGTTGCCTCATGTAACGTAACGTTTGCTTTTGTAACATGCTCACTTGTAATTTTTGCTTCATGTATCACTACTGTTCCTATTGTGAAGAGCCCTGACACCTTCAGGTTAAGTCCGCGCTATATAAAAATGCCTCCCTCGCTCTTCTGCCGCCACCATTGCTTTGGGCTCTCGCGCTCCTTTCTCCCTCTCTCCCGCGCGCTCGCCACCGCTCTGAGCAAACCAAAAAGCCGGTACAGCAGCTCGTGCACCAACTACATATCGTTTGCTACCTCTTGTATTGTGTTTGCTCTTGATACTTACACAATTGTCACTATTGCCTCATGTAACGTAACGTTTGCTTTTGTAACATGCTCACTTGTAATTTTTGCTTCATGTATCACTACTGTTCCTATTGTGAAGCGCCCTGACACCTTCGGGTTAAGTCCGCGCTATATAAAAAAGCCTCCCTCGCTCTTCTGCCGCCGCCATTGCCTTGGGCTCTTGCGCTCCTTTCTCCCTCACTCCCGCGCGCTCGACACCGCTCTGAGCGAACCAAAGAGCGGGTACAGCAGCTCGTGCACCAACTACATACCGTTTGCTACCTCTTGTATTTTGTTTGCTCTTGATACTTGCACAATTGTCACTATTGCCTCATGTAACGTAACGTTTGCTTTTGTAACATGCTCACTTGTAATTTTTGCTTCATGTATCACTACTGTTCCTATTGTGAAGCGCCCTGACACCTTCAGGTTAAGTCCACGCTACATAAAAACGCCTCCCTCGCTCTTCTGCCGCCGCCATTGCCTTGGGCTCTCGCGCTCCTTTCTCCCTCTCTCCCGCACGCTCGCCACCGCTCTGAGCCAACCAAAGAGCGGGTACAGCAGCTCGTGCACCAACTACATATCGTTTGCTACCTCTTGTATTTTGTTTGCTCTTGATTCTTGCACAATTGTCACTATTGCCTCATGTAAAGTAACGTTTGCTTTTGTAACATGCTCACTTGTAATTTTTGCTTCATGTATCACTACTGTTCCTATTGTGAAGCTCCCTGACACCTTTGGGTTAAGTCCGCGCTATACAAAAACGCATCCCTCGCTCTTCTGTCACCGCCATTGCCTTGAGCTCTCGCGCTCCTTTCTCCCTCTCTCCCACACGCTCGCCACTGCTCTGAGCCAACCAAAGAGCGGGTACAGCAGCTCGTGCACCAACTACATATCGTTTGCTACCTCTTGTATTTTCTTTGCTCTTGATACTTGCACAATTGTCACTATTGCCTCATGTAACGTAATGTTTGCTTTTGTAACATGCTCACTTGTAATTTTTGCTCCATGTATCACTACTGTTTCTATTGTGAAGCGCCCTGACACCTTCGGGTTAAGTCCGCGCTATATAAAAACGCCTCCCTCGCTCTTCTGCCGCCGCCATTGCCTTAGGCTCTCGCGCTCCTTTCTCCCTCTCTCCCGCGTGCTCGCCACCGCTCTGAGCCAACCAAAGAGCGGGTACAGCAGCTCGTGCACCATCTGAGAACAGCGCGCAAGCTCAAAAGCCAAACTGGATAACTACGCACGCGCGTGAACTCCCAAACGCAACTCGTACCTGCGCATATGTCACTACCTTAATTTTTGTGCACGCACTCTCGCTGTCATCGGAGTCGCGCGTACAGTCTCACAATGAAGCTTGCGACTTTCTTTTCTCTGATTGCAGGCTTTTTTTGTGGTCTGCGCATGTGTGCTGGTGAAGTGTTTTCCCGTTTCTTGTCCTACACGCCCTTCCAGCGCCTCTACTTCCCAAACTACGGACACCAGATTTTTGTCACAAGTAGAAGTGTTAAGGTGTCTCTAAAGTTAAATTTATTTAATATTCTGCACACGGTAGTGGCATCATGGTGTATATCAGCTACAGAAGTATAGCATTACATGCCAATCTACGTTGGTTTCATTGTTTTCGAAGGAAAATACAGATTTTGAAAATGGTCGGTGGACAAACCTAAATATGGTAAGAAGCTTCTGTGTACTTGTTCACTTTTAGCGCGATGCGCGCGCGCCTTTTGTTAATTCTGTGGTACTGGATGCTTAAGGGTCCAATGTGGCCTTGGAAAGCAAGCTGTGGAAGGTCCACTTTCTAAAGGCGTTTTAAATAGAGAGCTGTTTAATGTTAGCACCAATCCCGAGATTGCATCTCGGCACTGATTGCTGGGAGCCCCAGGGGCTCGCAAGTATTTACAACCCTGTCTAATCTGAAGGTGGAATGTCCCCCATTTAGGGGCCATCTTGTTAGGGAAGTCATGTTGACAACATTTAGCTGTGTGCTAGGCTTTTGTGATAAAACCATCACAAAGCATACATGCATAGTTAAATGTACTTCCTTTATGGGCCTTGGGTGAACCTTCAAAAACCATAGGTCGATTCCAGTATCATTAACATTTTCTTCCGCCCTCCGCTACATCCAACATGGAGCGCAAGGAAGCCCACTTAAGCCATGTGCTCTCTTGCTGAGTCAGTGTTTTTCCTAAACACATGTAAACAGCTGTGTGAAACGGTGTTCCCTTCTCTGCCAGGGCTTCTGGTTGAGTTCTTTTATTTTACATTTTCCTACAGGTTTCCTTTAATTTGCTTATTTCTCCTTATTGTTATTTATTTTTGTCTCATTCGTCAGCATCTACTACTGGGTGCACATCCCCTCCCCCCCTTTTTATTGACATTTGGGTATAAACAACGATACTGCTGCATGCTGCAGACTACCACACAACTCACACTCCTGCATGCCACACACTCCTGCACGCCACACACTCCTGCACGCCACACACTGCTGCACGCCACACACTGCTGCACGCCACACACTGCTGCATGCCACACACTGCTGCACGCTACACACTGCTGTACGCCACACACTACTGCATGCCACACACTGCTGCATGCCGCACACTGCTGAATGCCACACAACACCACCACATCACTCGAGGACACCACCACATCACTCAAGGACACCACCACATCACTCGAGGACACCACCACATCACTCAGGGACACCACCACATCACTCAGGGACAACACCACATCACTCAGGGACACCACCACATCACTCAGGGGCATCACTCAGGGGCACCACTACATCACTTAGGGACACCACCACATCACTCAGGAAACACCACCACATCACTCAGGGAAACCACCACATCACTCAGGGTCACTACCACATCACTCAACTCTACCCTCCAACTCCACCCTCCAACTCCAACTCCCCCCTCCAACTCCACCCTCCAACCCCAACTCCACCCTCAAACTCCACCCTCCAACTCCAACTCCACCCTCCAATTCCAACTCCACCCTCCAAATCCAACTCCACCCTCCAAATCCAACTCCACCCTCCAACACCAACTGTACCCTCCAACTCCACCCTCCAACTCCACCTTCCAACTCCACCTGCCAACTCCACCATCCAAACCCACCCTCCAACTCCAACTCCACCCTCCAACTCCACCCTCCAACTCCACCCTCCAAACCCAACTCCACCCTCCAACTCCACCCTCCAACTCCACACTTCAACTCCACCCTTCAACTCCACCCTCCAACTCCACCCACCAACTCCACCCTCCAACTCCAACCTCCAACTCCACCCTCCAGCTCAACCCTCCAACTCCAATTCCACCCTCCAACTCCAACTCCACCCTCCAACTCGACCCTCCAACCCCAACTCCAACCTCCAACTCCAGCTCCACCCTCCAACTCCACCCTTCAACCCCAACACCACCCTCCAACCCCACCCTCCAACTCCAACCCCCCCTCCAACTCCACCCTCCAAATCCAACTCCACCCTCCAAATCCAACTCCACCCTCCAACTCCACCCTCACTCTATCTATCGCCCTTACTCTATCTATCACCCTCACTCACTCTATCGCCCTCCCTCTCTCTATCGCCCTCACTCTATCGCCCTCACTCTATCGCCCTCTATCTATCTATCTATCTATCTATCTATCTATCTATCTATCTATCTATCTATCTATCTATCTATCTATCTATCTATCTATCGCCCTCTATCTATCTATCTATCTATCTATCTATCTATCTATCTATCTATCTATCTATCTATCTATCTATCTATCTATCTATCTATCTATCTATCTATCTATCTATCTATCTATCTATCTATCTATCTATCTATCTATCTATCTATCTACCTATCTATCGCACTCTATCTACCTATCTATCGCACTCTATCTATCTATCTATCGCCCTCTATCTATCTATCTATCTATTGCCATCTATCTCTCTATCTATCTATCTATCTATCTATCTATCTATCTATCTATCTATCTATCTATCTACTATCTATCTACTATCTATCTATTGCCCTCTATCGATCTATCTATCTATCGCCCTCTATCTATCTATCGATCGCCCTCTATCTATCTATCGTCCTCTATCTATCTATCGCCCTCACTCTATCTATTTATCACCCTCACTCTAGCTATCGCCCTCACTCTATCTATCTATCTATCTATCTATCTATCTATCTATCTATCTATCTATCTATCTATCTATCTATCTATCTATCTATCTATCTATCTATCTATCTATCTATCTATCTATCTATCTATCTATCTATCTATCTATCTATCTATCTATCGCCCTCTATCTATCTATCGCCCTCTATCTATCTATCTATCTATCTATCTATCTATCTATCTATCTATCTATCTATCTATCTATCTATCTATCTATCTATCGCCCTCTATCTATCTATCTATCTATCTATCTATCTATCTATCTATCTATCTATCTATCTATCTATCTATCTATCTATTGCCCTCTATCTATCTATCTATCGCCCTTTATCTATCTATCGCCCTCTATCTATCTATCTATCGCCCTCACTCTATCTATTTATCGCCCTCACTCTAGCTATCGCCCTCACTCTAGCTATCGCCCTCACTCTATCTATCTATCGCCCTCACTCTATCGCCATCACTCTATCTATTGCCCTCACTCTATCTATCGCCCTCACTCTATCTATCTATCTATCTATCTATCTATCTATCTATCTATCTATCTATCTATCTATCTATCTATCTATCTATCTATCTATCTGTCTGTCTGTCTGTCTGTCTGTCTGTCTGTCTGTCTGTCTGTCTGTCTGTCTGTCTATCTATCTATCTATCTATCTTTCTATCTATCACCCTCACTCTTTCTATCGACCTCACTCTGTCTATCGGCCTCACTCTATCTATCGGCCTCACTCTATCTATCTATCAGCCTCACTCTATCTATCTATCTATCGGCCTCACTCTATCTATCTATATATCTATCTATCTATCGGCCTCACTCTATCTATCTATCTATCTATCTATCTATCTATCTATCTATCTATCTATCTATCTATCTATCTATCTATCTATCTATCTATCTATCGGCCTCACTCGATCTATCTATCGCCCTCACTCTATCTATCTTTCGCCCTCACTCTATCTATCTATGTATCGCCCTCACTCTATCTATCTATGTATCGCCCTCACACTATCAATCTATGTATCACCCTCCTTCTATCTATCTATGTAACGCCCTCACTCTATCTATCTATGTAACGCCCTCACTCTATCTATCTATCTATGTATCGCCCTTACTCTATGTATCTATGTAACACCCTCACTCACTCTATCTATCTATCTATTTATCTATCTATCTATCTATCTATCTATCTATCTATCTATCTATCTATCTATCTATCTATCTATCTATCTATCTATGTATCACCCTCACTCTATCTATCTATGTATCGCCCTCACTCCATCTATCGCCCTCCCTCTATCTATCTATCGCACTCACTCTATCTATCTATCGCATCACCACAGCATCACTCAGCACCATCACAGCATCACTCAGGGGCACCACAACATCACTCATGGGCACCACAACATCACTATGCGCTACCACAGCATCACTAAACACCACAGCATCACTCGTCGCCACCACAATATCACTCAGCGCCACCACCGCATCAATCTGTGCAATCATTCAACAACAACTGGTTCAAATATCTTCGCTCAATGTTTCAAGCTTTATTACAAATGTCACAAAAAGATGTTAATATTTCACTTCTGTTCTGGGATTTTCTTCATAATGAAATACAATAAACATAATCTTCACAAAAGTTATTTACAAAAGTTTAAGCTATTGCCATTATAAATTGCAAGAACTTTTTTAAAAGTATTAATTTTTAAAAAAACTACAAGCCCTTGTTATTTGTAATATCAATACATCTAAGTCATGTAAATACAACACATATTGCGTTACAAATGCTATAGGTGTCACATTTGCGAAAGTTAAAACTATTGGCATTGTAAATGACAAAGCTATTAATTTCGCTATTTTCAAAACCAACACATAAATAAAAAATGTGTCATTTACAATACCAATAGATCAAACGTTCCTAATGCGAGACCTATTGCATTGCAAATGCTTGTTTACACCACTCAGCCACTTTGCAGTTTAGACCAAATTCAGACGTTGCACACTAGAGAAGAGGAGAGTCAAGTAAGAGGGAAAGTGAGAAATGATGAAACACACACCAAGCACTCCCAGCAGTAGTTCTTCCTCAGTGCAGAAATGATAAAATACCAGAATTAGAGGGACTATCTGGCCAGGCCGAGTGAACCTGCTCCAGCAGCGGGTTGAGCAAGCAAAAGATGGGGAAAACCAGCAGGGTGTAGAGGTGGGGAGTAGGACTCAGGAACCAACAAGGCAAAGAAGAGGTGTTGCTACTGCTTGACCTTGATCACAGTTGTGGGAAGAGGTTGCACATCTAGGTACAAATGATGCATTCGCTCACGCTATCATAATGAACATATGCATTATCTAACTGTATGTGCTTTCCCCCCAAAAAACTAAAATTAAGGTTCTACAAATGATGGACGGGGTATTTCTTGAATGTCAACATGGTACGCCACTGTTTATTTCTGATTGTCACAGGATTATCAATGATATGCACAATATGTCAATGTCTCTGGTTTGTTATGCATAAATTTAATAAAAACTTTTTTATACTAAAATTAAATGCACAGTGAATCACAACTCCTCGATTATATGTCTATAAAAAAGTCAGTAGTGACCACGTTATCCTCACAAAAGTGATATTACAGCCTGTGCGATTTTTACAAGTCCTATGTGTCACATTCATGTTATTCTAAGAACATTTCTACTGTAGGAGCAGTTATATTTTCTTGATTTTTCACAGAAAAGAATCTGCAGAGCGAGATTTAGCTTTTTACCCAGCTCTGTCCATGTGGAGAAAAGGTCTTTAGAATTGAAAATCCTTAAAGAAAATCTTTCTGATTTAGCAAGATTTCAGGGCTTAAGCCTATCGAGGGACTCCTAGCTAAGTGTAGAATAAAAAAAATTAAAAAATCGCCTGAAAAGTTTTGAAATCAAAGTCTGATGCACTTTGTGCCGATGAATATGGTCTTGAGGCAGCTAGTTCTGTAAAAGTGTGCAATAGGAATACAATCACTCACTCATTTACTCACTTACTGAATCATTCCCTTGTCTCTCCTGATGGGCCCTCTCCATATTATTCAGCCACTTTGAAGTCATGTTTTATTAAAACATTGGAAACGTCGGGGCAGATTTACAAGCCCGTGCGCCACTTTTACACTGCCCTTGCATCACTTTTGTGACGCAGCGGCGGCATTAGCGCCATGCTACGGGGGATTTACAATGTGATGCATCTAGGGAGATGGGTCACATTGTAAAGCCCTGCCCTACATGAAAACTGCTTCAGGTTTCATGTGGGCGTTCCGGCGCAGGGGGGGTGGCGTTCCGGTGCAGGAACGCCTTGGAAAAGTGCTTGAGGGAAATCTACAAGATTTCACTCAGTCACTTTTCCGACCCCGCTGAGTCAAAACCTTGCGCCTGCTTAAAGCAGGCGTAAGGTGTGATGCACCATGTGCAAGATAGTCCGGGTTGGCACAGTGCTAGAGTTGCTTCGCGCCCATGACACAACTCCAGCACTGCGCCAGCGTTACGACGGCAGATGCTACATGCATCTGCATTTCCTTGCGCCACGAAGCGCTGCATTGCAAATGTGGTGCATTCGTGGTGGCGCAAGGATTGTGATGCGTGTCGCAAGTTTTCTGCCACATCCCTGCTGATTTTCAGAGATGCGCCAGGAATTGTAAATCTGCCCTGTAGTGTTCAGCTTCATTGAAGACAGAGGAGTAGGACAAGGCCAGTAGTGGTTGTCAACATTTTAAAGTTTATAATTCTGTTTCTCCCGTTTTTAATTTAGAACATTTTACCCTCCGTGGATGAAATGCTCTATTAGCATTTTAGCCCTTCCGCCATGGACTACATTGATTGTTAAAGCCCCCCCCCCCCCTTGTTACTTTCTCCTCCCTGAGGCTTCGGATTTAGGGTATCTAACAACTGGTACAACCCTTAGCAGTGGGCTATCATGCTATCATTTGATTCTATTCACTGCATCTCTTTGGTGATATATATAATTTCCCCTGCCGCCTTGTATTGCTCCTCTAGAGTCGCTGAGCAAAAATATAATTGAACCTATTGATGTTGTATATTGCTTTTAAATTCAAACACTAGTGCCTTATTGGATTGTTTAAAACTGCTGTGGGCAAAGTTTAATTTGCCCTATCCATCACCAGTGCTAATTTCTTTCCTCAGTAGTTATGGTGGCAGGACATCGGCCCACATGCATCAAGCATTTTTGTAGTCGCAAACGGTGCGATTACTTAAAATCGGCCGTTTGCGAATGCAAAAGTGCTTTTTGGGATGCATGAAGCAATTTTAGAATTCGTAACATTGTTGCGAGTTCTAAAATTGCGGGTGCTTTTAAGAAGTCGCAGATGTGCGATTTCTTAAAAGCAATGCATCATTATTTTAAAAAGTGAAAATTCGCAAATAGGGTGCCAAATTTACCGAGTGGTTGAACCACTCGGTAAATTTGGAAAAAGTGTTTAAAATGTTGAAAATGCTTTTTTTTCAACATTCATGTTACGGACACACATGTCCTTAGGACATGTGTGTGCAACATGATGCGAAAAATACATTTCAGGGGTGCATGGGGGGGTCCTTTGGACCCCCCCCTGCACCCATGAAATTTTCTAAGTGCCACTCGCAATTTGCATTGACTCCTATGGGCCTTTTGGCCCATAGGAATCAATGGGAATTGCGAAAATTAACTTAAGAATTCGGTATTTCTTTGGGATTCGGTAAAAATTGCGATTTTTACCGAATCACAAAGAAATACCGAAAAAAATGATGCATAGCATTTTGCACTTCTTAATTTGCGATTCCTTATTTTTCGCAAATTAAGAAATGCAAAATGACACAATGATGCATGTGGGCCATCATGTAGCAAGGTTGTCAGGAAAAGGTGCAGCAGAGTAAGCAGTGGATGGAGCAGAAAGGGGGACTCCCGGAAGGGAATGGCTGTATAAGGCAGAATGCAGCCAGAGTTCGGGGAGGTGGTGTTTGCGCAGTTTGGGTCGTGGATAGACGGGCAAGTGGATAACACTGAGCGTACTGTTTAACAATGGACTCTCACGAGACATTTGAACCCACTGTGATCTCTGAATGGAGCACTTTACTTTGTAGCAACAGTTATTAGGTGCTTGACAGCATTTGTAATCTAGCACTGGTCACAAATACTGCACACAATAGAATGTGCTTGTTTTTTTTTTACTACTCTGTTGTTAAATGTTCAAATGACCACCCATAGTGGGAATGGATTTTATAATGCTGTATAGAGCACAATATCTGATCACATCAAAGAATATGAATTAGACTCATTATATGTGCATCAACAAGTTGATAAGTGTCCATCAACAAGTTGATAAGTGTCCTGAGAAAAATGACAGAACTCATGAAGTTCACAATGCCTATGAAATTGTACATCACTGATGTGTGTACTCATTCATGCATAAAGGCTCTACAGAAAATCAAGAGACGGGTTGATAGTGGGTAATAATTCAAGCCTAAATCTTTGCATGGTAATATTTTCTTTGGGTCCAGTCATAAGGGTGCATGTCAGTCCTTCTTTGTCAGGCATAGTAGCACAGCAGGAACTTGGCAGCAGCTTGCAGCTGCCAGAAGGCGGCAATGGAGTGCAAGTGGCAGCATGTCAGGCTTGGGGTGTGGTGGCTTCAGGGACCTGGCAGCAGTTTGTGACCTGTCAAGGTCCTGCCTATGATGTACCTGTTTTTGTGATAGATAGAAACTTGCATTGGTTCTGCTGGTGACACAGCACCTGTTCTGCAGTGCCTCTGTGTATGCTGTGCCTCTGTTTGTTCTGAGCATGCCATATACAAGGCCCATGCTGTAACCTTTCTTTGTATGAATGATGTTTGTATTGCTATGGCATGTGGTCTTCCTTTTCCATTTGGGTGAGGGAAGCTTGCACTGCTGTATTCCAGACGCCATTTGATATATGTGTGAAGGAAATCTCTGAATGCCATCTCTAAAATCACACAAATTCAAAGCCCTTGTTGTCTTTTTCAAAGCCTTTCATGGAAAAGGAGCAGGCTACCTTAGCAAACGTGTTAACCACTATATTCCAGCACGGTCTCTAAGATCCTCCTCTTCTCTCCTTGCCCGTACTCCCAAGGTTCACTTGGCCCAGATGGGCAGCAGGTCTTTCAGTTTCCTGGGGGCACAGGCATGTTACAGAGTCCCTGCCACTCTGCGTGCCATCTCAGAAATCTCAGTTTTTAGAAACACCTGAAAACGTGACTTTTTAAAACTTAGCTGCGTATTCTAGCTCCCTGCCACTGGTCTCTGTCTGCGCCAGGACACTCTTTTGAGTAGCTGTTTTGCGCTATAACAAATACGTTTCATTCATTCATTCATTCATTTGAGGCAATGCCCCGACCACCTCCAATTTAGAAAGCACCTTAAGACCATTCTTTTTTGTTTCAAATTCTGTTCTTGCATCTTAGCTTCTCTTGTTGCCTGTCTGAAGCGCAGAGATACCCCTTCGGGGGGTCGATTCAGGCACTATATAGATAAATAAATAAATAAATAAATAAATACATTCATTTCCTCCATACACCCCAGCTGTGACTGACTGTGAGTGAATATGCCATTTTTTCGGAGCACATGTGCACATTCACCAAGCGAGTACAGTGCCAGGGTTGATTAGCCAATTACTATTTCATCTCTTTTTTTTAAGTTAATTTAAACTATAAATTCTATAGCATATGATAGAAGTAAAACAATTGCACAGTTGCCAAGGCCAGGCCTACTGGCTTTGTCAGTGCTGGTTCTAACTGAGAGCCCTCCTTGATGTGACAGTGTGCTCTGGTGCTGGGTTGTATGCACTCTCCAATCAGAGTAATTGAAACAGATCAGAGCTCCAGTCATGTTGACCTGAATGAAGACTCGAACAATGCAAGAGGACGGATCTTCAAGTGATTGCTCTCCTTCCGTCGAGCACATGGGACTATTTCGGGCACGTCAGCATCATTTATTTGACAACACTTTGATTTGCAGGAGAAAAGAATCAGTCTGTGACTGCAATTTCACATTTTGAAGCACAATCCTTCATTATAAATAATGTAGCCGAACCAATTTTCGCAAGCAGCACCAAATTGCTTCTAGTTATACAACGATCCATTCACGCACATATGTATACACGCGCATTGTTTTGGAAAGGTTGTTCTTTCTGTAAATTAGTTTTTCATGATGTTCCTTATACACATTTTCCAAATTACTGTTCCCGCTGCTTTCGGCCCCACAGTACCGTAGAGTGACAGATGAGCATAATATGTGCCAATATTGATTGCGCACCGAGAGCCCATCCTTGCAAATGGCCGCGGAATACTAAAACCTTTAAAATGTTGATTTTCCCTGTAGAGTTTCGTTTCCCGGGCTTTAACCGCCAGGCGGATTTGCGAGCCTTATCAGCCCCTCTTTCATCTGCCGTTTTCGATGGGGCTGAGAAGAGCCGGGCTGTCTGGACAGAGGAGAACAATTAAGCCATTCAGCCTTTCCCATTCATTAAACCACATCTGTTTACATGCCCTGTGTCCACTGCCGAACGCCTGGGCCCTCCCACCTCCATTTCATCTCACTTCACTCAAGGCTGAGGGTTTGGGAAGCTTAGGTTTTCAAGGTCTGCTTTTCCAATTTACTTTAGAAGACTCAAAGGTGAAAGGCTGCTGGAAAAAAACACTGGCGCACTTTTTACTCGGTGTTGTGTGGGCTGAATGAAAGCGAGATTAACTGGAATCTGTCCAAACCCAGCCATTAGTGGAAAAAGTTCCAAAGCCTGGACCATTTTCTACATATAAGGGGATCTCACTGATTATCCAGTTTTTAAGTCCTTCTTTTTTTCTATTTGCCTGCATTAATCTATTACGCTATATGTAACTGAATGGTAAATATATTTGACTCAGTTGTATGTTTTTAGCATGAGATTATGTAGGAGTTGTCAGGAAATAATGCACTATAAATGCATCTTTTCTGCAACATGAAAATTATTTGGCTTGAATCAATATATGTCAGACTTATTTGAACAGTATGCCTTTTGCCATTAGTATGGTCTCGCAGCCCTAAGAAAATTCTGGTAGTTTTCAAGTATTCTAACACACACTGGAGCCTGATGTGGATTGTTAAGATTCATCAGCAATGGGTTTATGGTTCCTATAAGCACGTTAAGCATGAACAGGTCTGGGGATGGCAGATAGACATGTGAAGATGATGAGCCTATGCTTCTCGGGTGCTCTGCATTGAGGGCAGCTCTCATATTCTTTCACGCAACGCAGCAAAGGAACTTGCTGAGCTGCGTTGCGTGAAAGGGAGATACCAGAAATGTGCCATATTTACTGAGATATGGTGCACTTCTACTTTCTCGTTGCTCTGTCACACTCCAGGAAGCTTAGCGCCATTGCAGGCACCCTCGCACTATAGTGCAATGTGTCTGCGTCACGGGCAAGATTGTTTTTGTGCACACAGGCATGAATTCCTGCACAAAAGCAATCCTTAGAGGCATATTCCTCTTTCTATGTATGCTGCAGAATGATGCACATGTGGAAAGCAGTAGCAATGAGGAGAAATGAAGATATTTTCCCTTCTTAGGCCTCTCTCAGGTGGGTACACCATTTTAACACAGACCTAGGTTTTCTGACTTGAGTAAACCTGGGTTTGCATCAAAATACGTGAATGGACGCATGAGAACAGTCATGCTCCGCCGATATAATGCCTATGAGATGCAGGTTAATACAAGGGAGCCCTAGGTGCTGCGTTCCATTACCCTGCAGCTGAAAAGAGACACAAAGTCATGCAAATCTCAAAATGTGTGGCTTTTTTTTGTTGCAGATTTATATAGCGCAAACTCGACCCGAAGGTATTGGAGCGCTTTACATGAGCACCAGTTGCGCTACACAAGGACACATTCATTTTTGGTAGGCACGGGGAGATTAAGTGATTTGCCCAGAATCACAGGATGTGGAGTCATTCCCAAGGCTCGAACCTTGGTTTCCCAGCTCCAAAGTCACCAGTCTAGCCGTGAGACCACATCCTCTTTTTGTAAAGCTGGCCCACGATGTGGCTTAGAAAAGCTAGCCCATAATATGCAAACATCAGACTGGGCATGGCATGACACATGGGAAGTTCTTGCCTATAAGTAATTTTTTAAATGACCAGGCCTGATTGCGCACCATTGCAAAGGTACAGAGCTATGGGCCATATGTATGAACACATTTTCCCATAGACACAGAATGGTTAAAACCCTTTGATACATGTGGCCCTATGTCCCTAAGTCCAGTCTTAAAATAAACCCTAGCCAGTACTTCCAAGGAAGACTCCGGGGAACCTTCCAGTATTTGTTACTTCTAGTTTTTTTTTTACTTCATAAAGGTGCAAGGGAACTTTGCGGAAATTGAAAATAGATGTATGGCTCCCTAAACAGTGAAACTGGAGAAGCAGTGGAGCCGTGACCAGCAAAGAATGAGGGCCACTGTGAACATGGAACATGGAAACAGAGGCATACAGTGAATGGACAGACATTCAAAGTCCCACCCTGGGGTGATCGAGACTTCCTGTCAAATCTGCTGGTGAGCAGGGAGAAGGGACTGGCGGTAGACCAAAAGATAACATGGTGGGTTGAGAGCCAGCACCTGTCACAGAAATATGTAGCATTACCCAGGGATAGGCATTTGCAGAGGACACTGGTTGTGCCATGCAATGCTATGGTAGAAGGGAGGCCGAGCAGATGGGCACTGAAACCCAGATCTATGAAAGGTCTCAGGGTTAGCACACTAGACAAAAGGGATACATCTACAAAACAATTGTACATGCACAAGGAAAAAGAGGAGATACATAAAGTTAAGCTTCTGAAGTGATGAGTCATGCTCTGCGTGGTTCATTAATTATAAGAGTTAACTATAGGCTGCACACTGACAATTAACTATGTTGGCATCAAATACTTTGGCACTAACTTTAGTTGTACTAACTATACATTGAGCAATATTTCAAAGGTGCCGTAATTTAAAATAGCAAACCACTTTGAGGAAATCATGCACTAGGACAATATAACACCCAGGCCTGAGGCACTGCACTGCATGATGAATGACGTGTTAGAAAGACAAAGATTAACTGAATCATGCACAATACTGAAAATGGAAACACAAAAGCAAGTAAAGTATTGCATGACCTGGTTATCATTTTCAAATGAAGAATGGCTGCTGAACATGATAGGAAGTATTAATTTCTCTTGTCAGTACACAATAGTTGTCATGCATATATGTATATATGTGTGTGTGTGTGTGTGTATATATATATATATATATGAAAAAGGATTTGCTGTGTTTGCCCTTCAGTCCATACCGTCAGACAGCCCGAGAAGATCACAGACAAGGCAGCACTTTTCCTCAGCAAAGAGTTTCAGGCAAGTTTAAGTTATTTTGGCACTCATCATTTTTATTTTTTCAGATATTTTTTCTTCATTAATTTTAAAAGTGCAAAGTGCAAGATATCAGGTGCATCAGGAAACAAACAGAACGACCTACGCGTTTCAGCCAAAGGCCTTCGTACAGTCCGGTCCCGCAACATAGTGGTATCGATCGCTACGGGACCGACTGGACAAAGTTTCGATCGGCGGGCTCGCCGAAGACTAGGGGCATATCACAGCCCTCTGCACTCTATCTTTACATATTAAAAGGGCTTATCATAGCCCTCGAATTTTCTTCGTTTACACAGCACAAGTTTTTTAGATATCGTCCTCAAAATTCTTTTTTCTGAACGAGGACACTGCGGTTCCGCAATAGGTTTGACAACTTCTTTACAGCAGTGGTGTGTTATAGAGCTGGGATCTGGATATACTCTTCTAGGACCCTTCCAGAGAACTATTGAATTCTTAGTGGATCGTTTACATGACTTTTTGAATTCTTGATGCCTTTAATTTAAGGACTGGAACCTGTTTTTTTGGATTTACTCATCTAGGAACCTCCCAGAGAACTACTGAATTCTCATGTGGATCAGGTATATGACTTCCTGAAACCTTGATGCCTTTCATATAAGGATATTTCGGAATCTCTAAACATTTTAGATTTCATGCTGTTCCTCATCTAGAATAGCAGGAGAATTAAAAATCAAAGCCTTCAAGAAGTTACAGTGAGTAACGAAACACGTGTCGGCTGCCATCATCTCTTTTACACAAAGGAAAACATTAGGAACACAAATTCAATCTGTTCAAATATTGTTTGTGTTTCCACACTGGACTGATATGTTGTTATTGTGAAGTGGAGCATTGTTATCAGACAATTAAAACTCTTCAGCATAGATCCAAGAAATTTCTTACATGATTCATCAAGATTGATTTGTGGTCGTGAGCAGATTTGAGAAATAGTTTTGAGTATTGATCTTTTTTTTTCCTACTTGCCAGTACTAAAAAAAGTACTTTTGGAATGCTGAGGCACAGTGTATTCATATATATTATATATTCGCAAACTGAAGTTGCGCAAGTTCTTTAGTATCAAAGAGGGTCTCAAGGAAATGGAATCTAACACAGATAATCAATCTAATCTTGAGCTAACAGCGGCCGACACCAAAACGTTCCTAACAATGCATCAGCTAGGGCGGAGCAATACAGCTGCGGAGGGAGAATTAACATCAAATCAGCAGGAACTAACAAATGCAGCCATTGCTCAGATTGGAGCCAATACAAGCCCTTTTAAGCCCAAGTAAAATGTCATGCCCAATATGCCCAGGGACGCTATGGATACCTTCCACAATGTAATTGTGGAGGATTTGAAAAATTGCACTATAAAATCAAACATCGTAAAAGATATAAAAGTGAACAGGAGAAGGAATATGCATCCCTAATCAAAAAACTAAATAATGATCACCAAATCATTGTCAGGACTTCAGACAAAGGTGGCAACATTGTCATTTGGCCGCAAAAAGAATATATCGCAGAAGCTTAAAAACAACTAAGCGATCCTTTGTGCTATGCCAAATCAACTCTGAAACAATACAACGTTGCCAGAGACCAACTCAAATAAATCCTTTTTGAATGGAAAACAGAGGGAATAATTTCAATGCAAGAATTTCAATCCCTACATATGGATAATCCTGTTTTGCCAAGGTTATATCTAATACCCAAGGTGCACAAAGAGATTTTTCCAGTTCCTGGGCGTCCTATTATATCAGCCATACAAAGTGTTGCAGAACACATCACTGAATACATTGACTATTTTTTACAGGACCTAGTAACAAGCTTGCCAACTTACATTAAAGACACCGGTGATTTCTTAAGAAAGATCAGAAATATTCCTTGGACTGAAGATTTGATATTACTCACTTTGGATATCGAATCCCTTTACACAAGTATAAAACATCATACTGGACTGAAGGCATTGGAATATTTCTTAGGCACTAGACCAATACATTGTTATAGTCATAACAAAATGATAGTGGAACTAGTTACCTGGTGTCTAAATAACAATTATTTTATGTTTGGCAATGATTTATATCTTCAAAAGAGAGGTGTGGCGATGGGCGCCTGTTTCTCTCTCAGCTACGCGTGTTTACACGTCGGCTGGTGGGAGGAGCAGGTCCTCAGGCGCACACACAATGTGGCTTTCACTGGTCATATTGTAAAATTGATGCGTTACATTGATGACGTTTTTGTCTTATGGAAGGGGGATGAGAGTAGCCCTACGGAATTCATCAAAGAGAATAACAATAATCACGAACATTTCAAATTTACATCAACTATTAGCAAACAAGAAGTTGATTTCTTAGAGGTAAAAGTTTTTATTCAGGCGGGGCAAATTGCAACTAAACTCCATAGGAAAAGCACAGCTGGAAATACCACACTACATGCCAGCAGCGCTCACCCCAAACATGTCATCAATAATATTCCGTATGGGGAATTATTAAGACTTAAACGTATATGTAGCACAGTAGAAGATCTAGCCAGTTGTACCTCACAAGCACTAGAAAGATTCAGACAAAGAGGATACAAAGATGTTATTTTAAATCAAGCACTTAAAAAAGTGCAGGCTAGGCCTAGGGAATCACTACTGAGATGTGATGAAATTACCAACACTAAAACAGTGGTGAATGACCCAGACTCTGCTCCCACATTTGTAACTACCTACAATCGCCAGGAAAGAAAGATCAGGTCCATTTTAACACATGGCTGGCCCATACTTTTAACAGATGCAGTTTTAGCTCCCAAACTTCCAAATACTCTGACATTTACATACAGGAAGGGACCTTCCATGAAAGCTCAAATCAGTAAAAGCTTTCCGGATTTAAGTAAAAATCAGATGTGGTTACAGTCCTGGCCGGGATTTGTCAAATGTTCCAGCTGCAGGGCCTGCAGGTTTGGAACAAACACTACACAATATGCCACCCCATTCAGTCCAGAAATGGTAAACATCAAGGGGTCCTACAATTGTAAAACGGAATATGCTGTCTATGTCCTGGCATGCACCTGCGGACTAAGATATGTGGGCAGCACTAAGCTTCAGGGACATGTCAGGATCCTCCAGCATCTCCGGGCAATCGTCAATACCCAGTGGCTAGACACTTCTAGTCTGTGCACAACAAGGACTTGCAGTGCCTCAAATATTTTGTAATAACAGCAATTCCCAAACCACGAAGGGGAGGAGATAGAGACAAAATGCTAAGAAGGATGGAATCAAAAATAATTTTAGAATTAGACAGCAAATTCCCTAATGGACTGAATACCACAGAGGACTTGTATCATTTTTTATAACAGACGGTATCAGTAAAGCAATTACAAATAGATCTGCAAACATTGTAAAGAGGCAGCTTCCGTACCGCACCGTTGATTCTTTTTTTCTATTTATAATTATTTTTATACACAAAATTAAGTTTAATCTTTTCGGGATGTTCCTAATTTTTGCGTTGATTGCACATCTTACTGTTGCACTTTACAAGTTGATCCATAAAAACAGGGCCCAATTCTTTCTTGTTTATGAAGGAGATGTAACATCACTTTCCAAACTAATCAAAAAACAGCATGGCCAGGTCACAGCCAATCATTCAGCATTTAGGCTGTATACAAACGTTTTATATTTAGCCACCATGAATATTTAGACAACATTTGCTTCACTTATAAAAAAAACGCAATTTGCATAAATTGTAATAGGACTGTTTACAAATTTAGCGTATTTTTGCACATATATATACAAAAAAATGATAATTATTTGTATGAAAATATATTTATTGCGTATTTTGCACATACCGTGAGGAGAGAAAAAGTTGGCGCGAATTTTGCACATATTTATTGCGATATTTGCACAAATAACTCTGATATATTTATATTTTTATTGCGATAAAGGCCATTATCATGTATATGAGGTGGTTTTGTTTTGTTTTTCTCATAATATTGTGAGCAAATGAGTATCATGGTAGCACTAAGATATTGCTGTGACCTGGGTCTAAAATGATATGTGGTTAGATGAAGGAAATAACTTTGCATTTATGCAGTTGAAATATTAAGTTTATTTAATTTTTTAAATAACAAAATGACAATCTCTTTTTGGAAACGTCGGATGATATTTGATTAGACAGAAGAAAGACTTACCTGTTGGGGAAAGCAGAGGAACAACAATTTGTGCACAGTATGTTGTCCATGTTTACTATTACACGTGGTGTTTGTAAAGCATATTTAAAAAAGAGGTGGGCCATGAACTGTATATCTGTGAGCAAGGGCAACCTCCCGAAACGCATCAGATTTTGCAGCTCTAAAAAATCAAATATCAGTGCCTGAATTTGGGATTCGTGTTGTCCTTGGTTCGCCGAAAGGAAGTGCTGATTCAGCGTATTTTCTTCATATATATATATATATATATATATATATATATACTAGCAGCCCGTCCCGACGTTGTCCGGGTATGAATTGCTGCCGGCCAGTAGTATATTGTTTTGTAGGATTTCGTTTTGATAGCATTTCTTATCTGTGACAGGCCTGTGAAACGCTCCGATTCACAGTGCACTGCTGATGCACTTAAGAGTGTGCGTTCAGTAGTGTGTGAACTCGAGTTTCCCTACTTTATTTTTCCTTGCAATATTATATAGCGCGAACTCGACAACATGGCATGAGCACAATTTACATTACAGAAGAACACATTCATTTGTGGTAGGCACGGGGAGACAAAGTGATTTGCCTGGAATCACAGGATGTTGAGCTGATGCCGAGATTCGAACGTAGCTCCCCAGCTCTAAAGTTCGCAATTCTAGAACTTGTGGCGGGAGGTGTGTCTAAAGTGTATGTCGGTGCTGACCATCAATGAGAGAGACCTGTGCATTTTTCATATGGGTGGTGAAAAAATATGAGTATGTTGCTGGAGATGTGGGCCGCCGTACCACCAATGTACTTACGGGGGGAGGGTAAACACCCATTATTCCGCAACTTTCTTTCCGCATACCATCACTCCGCATACTTTCATTACGAAAGTACCATGACACCGCAATTCCATTATAACGCATGGCATTACATTTTATATGCTTTTACCATGCATACATTTACAATGAAATTCGTTGTAAATGCATGAATGTTAAAAGCATGTTTTTTAAATGATTGGATAAGGTAAGTATGGGTATAGGGGTATATGTTTTGGGGTACTGAGGTATATGTTTTGGGGTGTTTGGGTATTTTAAGGGCACAGATATAGTTTTGGGTTATGGGGTATAGGGGTAGTTTTAGGGTTTAGGGATAGGTATGGGTTTTGGGGTACAGGGGTATTTTTAGGGTTCAGGGTTAGGTTTGGGTTTTGGGGTATAGGGGTATTTTTAGGGTTCAGGGGTAGGTTTGGGTTTTGGAGTACAGGGGTATTTTAAGGGTTCAGGGCTAGGTTTGGGTTTTGGGGTACAGGGGTATTTTTAGGGTTCAGGGCTAGGTTTGGGTTTTGGGGTACAGGGGTATTTTTAGGGTTCAGGGGTAGGTTTGGGTTTGGGGTACAGGGGTATTTTAAGGGTTCAGGGCTAGGTTTGGGTTTTGGGGTGCAGGGGTATTTTAGGGTTCAGGGGTAGGTTTGGCTTTTGGGGTACAGTGGTATTTTTAGGGTTCAGGGCCAGGTTTGCGTTTTGGGGTACAGGGGTATTATTAGGGTTCAGAGGTAGGTTTGGGTTTTGAGGTACAGGGGTATTTATAGGGTTCAGGGCTAGGTTTGGGTTTTGGGGTACAGGGGTATTTTTAGGGTTTAGCGATAGGTTTGGGTTTTGGGGTACAGGGTATATTTATAGGGTTAAGATGGGTTAGTGTTTAAGGGTGTTGGGGTATTTTAAGGGAGCAGGGTGGGATTAGCACACAATATGAGAAATGGCATGAAGGGCGGAACGTACCACACGCCCCCAGCGTTTGTCACGCCCCCAGCACACGCCCACAGCACAACGCAGACACACCCACAAGGGACCACTTTGCTGGCACGGTTCTTTTACCTTTTAAATGTATATGGTGGGCGTCTGCATAGCCTATGTCCTTCTGCTGCAACTGCCCTTTCCAACGCTGTATTGGGTGTTGTGATTGGTGCTGGGGTTCCTGAGATTACCCGCCTCAAAGGTTTGGGCTCTCTCTTTATTATATTAGTATGGATATATATATATATATATATATATATATATATATATATATATATATATATATATATATATATATATTCACTGAAAAAAACATGGGTTATAGACCATGTATAGTTAGGAATTAGCATTTACAAAACCTTATTTTACTCACACAAAACCATTGAAATTCCATATATAGTTAGTTGCACTAACTATATATCGCGCACCCGCAACCACTGCTGATGATGTCACATATTACATCATTCATGACATGGTCAGTGACATCACTGATGACATCACTGATGACATCTCAAATGACATCACTGATGACATCACTGATGACATCTCAAATGACATCACTGATGACATCACTGATGACATCTCAAATGACATCACTGATAACATCTCAAATGACATCACTGATGACATCTCAAATGACATCACTGATGACATCACTGATGACATCTCATTTGACATCAATGGTCACATCACTGATGATATCATTCATGTGACAATACAATGCATCTCCTCACACTTTAATATAACCTCTGTTACATCCAGTGTTAAATACAGAATATAATTTTTTAAACCATTGACACACCAATACTAGTTACTACATACGCACTCACTGATTCCTATGTCTACACACACATTCACTCATTCACCCATACAATCATTCATACATACAATCACTCATCTTTACAACACTATCATATGCACTCATACACCTATACAGACACTCACACTCTGCCACTCATCCATGGAGTTACTCACACACCTAGTCAGTCCTGTAAAGAATCAATCACACTTCCATTTTCTAATCTATACAGTTAAACATAGAGTACCTTACATTTTCAAACATATACTAACACATACTTACTCTCTTATACAATCATTGATACAAGAACACATTGATCTGCACAGAGTCACACATCTCCCAGCCAGCCACACACACACTCAGTCTCCCATACAAATACTTGGACAATCAATCAATAACCCATATAGTTACTCATATAGCTACTGATCAACACATGCAGCAGTTTACAGAACAACAGACATAATGATGCACAAATTAGGACAGGTTAGTCACTAACCCATGCACTCAGTGAAACACATTTAATCACTCACTCATACAGTCAGTCACGCACCTACTAAATCCTTCATCCAGACACTTCTACATCTACTCATTCTTCAATATGTAAAACATATTTAAACTTTACAGAAACACACAGTCACTGGATGATGTCATCAGTGATGTCATCAGTGATGTCATTTGAGATGTCATCAGTGATGTCATCAGTGATGTCATTTGAGATGTCATCAGTGATGTCATCAGTGATGTCATTTGAGATTAAGAAGAGATTCCTTCAGTATCAGGAGCTTAAGGCCTTGGTTTTAGCAAGAGATTGCCCCAACCTTTTTATATTGGACAGTCATAGTCCTTATAGAAGACCCCTCACTCACCAACCTAGTTGGTGACATGCTTCATCATCGGGGTCCCACCCCATAGGCCGAGTGCCTACAGGGTGTGCTGCGACACCTGGTTACAGTGGAGCGGGTTTTTTTTTATTTTTATATGTGCGAATGGTAATTATGAAAAGTGTGTTAAGAAGGATTCGAGTCTACTCACACCAAGAATTTATTCTGGAGTGCTCGGACCCTATTAAAAATATGTGTTGCACCAGTGCCTATTTAGGAAGGGTTAGGTGCTACGAGACGTGTGAAAAAGAATAAATAGCGTAGTGTGCTATGTGAATTATTTACAAGTTAAAATAGGTCTACATGTTTCAACCATAGGTCGTATTAGGTGGTTTTCGTCAGGACCGTGTTGTTTGGAAGGGGTGGTACACCCACGCTAAGGAGTGTCCAGTCCTCATCCAAATACAGACCATAAATAGTGGTCTGGTGTTAAAAAAGTGCTTTTTCCTGGATTCAGGAGAAAAACCTGTGGGAATAAAAACATATAAAAAACATATAAAAGGTTGGGTAAACGTACTGGGGATCACAATACAAGGGTACTACTTTATGTAATTATAGTGCTAGGTGAGTACTCAAGTGATAGTCAAACACCTCGCTTTTCAAGTCGTACCCGTGGGCTGTCTGTGGTGGTTAACAGAAGTGCTCAGGCGGAGTTTACCGGAGCATATATGTGTTGAGAGTAGATCCAACAGCTAGTTGAATACACTCGTTGTATAGTACACGTGACTGGGGAAAAGGGGGAGTGTGGGAGAGCAATCGCTATCTATGGTGCGGCGTTTCAACACGCCCAAGCATTTCTGACTGGTATCTAAGTTTTTGCAACAATTCACAACATCATTCATATTAGGGTTTGTTTTGGCTTACACTTGAAGCTGCGATTTGCGCTTCATGGGCATCGAGTTGGCCAAGACTGCAGGTATCCGTTACCTAAAGAATTGCGGCAAATCGAAAAGTTTGTATCTCATGATACTGTAGTAGCAGATGGGCGTGTACTGCTACGGGACGTGATAATCGCGTCTCGGTTCTGTGAGGCAGGGCACTTACTTGCGGCTTCTGCTCGTCAGGCTTCACAACCTACTTGGTTCTGCACTCGGAAATGCCCCGTGGAGTAACCCGTAGCGGTACCGGCCGTCTAGAAGTAGACTGACCGTTACTTCCTGGGTAGGCGGTACTCCGTTCGGGGGGGTTGTTGTGAGCCAATCAGTGCGCGGCTCAGGGGTGGTGCCCGATGACGCTGTGTGTGACGTTTTCGGTCACGTTGCTTACAGCGTTGCTTCGGTTACCTTGGTGATGCAGAACGCGGACGGCGCTCAGGGGCGGGTCGCGCATTTGGAAAGGGAAGCAGGTTTTTAAAGAGACTTCATAAGCTCAAGGTTGAGCGAGAAATATGTACCAAGAGGAACAAAGGTATCAGATTGTACAAGACATGTACCCATAGTAGGTCCACATGCTTCAGTTATTGATTTGGATATTAAAATCGTAGTGTGAACTTGGGATTTTCATAATTTACAAGGCAAGTTTGGGAACATAGTCAGGTTTACTTACACATCGTGTTACTATTTTTAAATATGACATCATAGTGTGATCTTGGGATTGTCATAATTTATAAGACCAGATTGGAAACATAATAAGGATTGTTTACACGCCATATTACCGGGGGTTATGTATTACCCCATTACTGAGTTCCATGGGATGTTATCGTTGAGCCCAGTTATGTGGGTGGCAAGCCTATAAACCCACCTTTGTTCTTTCTCAAAAAGGCGTTGGTTTATATTGTTTCCTGGTCTTATTTGTTCTAGCACTGTCCAGCGAATGTCATCAGCATTATGGTTAGCCGACTGGAAATGTTCAGTAAGCCTTGTATTTGTTTTTTTGCACCTAATGGTGCTTCTATGTTCACCAATGCGTGTCTTAATTTTTCTGCCAGTCATACCCACGTATCTGAGGTCACAAGGACATGTTAGTAGATAGACTACGTTTTCGCTGTTACAGTTTGTATGTCCCCTGAGTGTCCATACTTTGTTGGGTTCCAGTTGTAATGTTTTCACATTGTTGGTGAACGGGCATACGCTGCAGTTTCCACATTTATAGTGTCCTGTCACTTTTGGCAGACCCCATATGTTCAAAACAGACTCAGTTTCTGTTGCGATTATTTTTGGTCTAGTATTCACAACTGCATCTCTGATGCTCCTCGCTCTTTTGTATGAAAAGAGGGGCTTTTCCCAATGTAAGTTTCCAGTATTGAGGATACTCCAGTGTTTTCCTATGATTTTTGTTACCTCATTGGAAATTGTATTGTATGTTGTGACACAAGTTAATGGAGGTTCCTCTTCTGTTCTGGTTGTATCCTCTAGGAGGGCCGCACGGTGTTGATTGCGGGCCCGTTTTTGGCTTTTATTCAGGATTTTGTTGGGGTAACCCCGATTTTTCAATTTGTTTGTGAGATCCTGTGCCTGGTGCTTGTAATCATCAAGTTCGCTGCAGTTTCTGCGTAAACGTAGGTACTGCCCATATGGCAAGTTTTCACGGAGGGGTCTGGGGTGAAAGCTTTCAAAGCGGAGCAGATTGTTTTTGGCTGTGGGTTTGTAATGAGTGGCAGTTGTTAGTTTACCATTAGTTTTCGTTATAGTGAGGTCCAGGAAGATCAGTGAATTTGGATCTTTTACAATAGTGAATTTTAAATGTTCATCTCTTGTATTGATCCAATTGAAGAAGCTTAATAGCGTATCTTCACTCCCTTTCCAGATTGTCAGGACATCGTCTATATATCTTCTCCAGAGTAAGATATTAGAACTGTAGGGGTTTTGCTGACTCAGGATGTACTTCTCTTCAAAGTCGTAGACGTACAAACCCGCTACACTGGGAGCAAATGTACTGCCCATAGAAGTCCCCCCTATTTGGAGAAAGATCTTGTCCTCGTATTGGAAATAGTTTTTCTTTAGGGCCAGTCTTGCACATTCTAAGATAAATTCTCTTGGGGTTCTTGAGGACCAGTCTTCTTTTTCCAGAGCCCTCTTGAGTACCTCTAACGTGGCATCTTGAGGAATGCTTGTATATAAGCTCTCAATGTCAAAGCTAACCAAGATGGTGTCATCATCTATGGTTAGCTGATCAAGGAGGCGTAATACACTTTTTGTATCCCGCAAGTATGTGCTGTTTTTTTGGACCATTGTTTTGAAGAAGACGTCGCAAAAACAAGATAGGGGTTCGAGTAATGAGCCAATGCCAGAGACAATGGGTCTCCCTGGTGGTGGAATTTTGTTTTTGTGTAATTTGGGCAGCGTATAAAAGTATGGAATCTTGCCTTCACTTTTACAGAGAAAGTCCGCCTCTTGTTTGGAGAGGTAGCCTTCTGCTTCCCCATGTTCCACTAATGATATTATCTCTCCTCTGAGGTCTTCTGTGGGGTCCATCGGTAGTCTACGATAGTTCAAGGGATCATCCAGTAATCTAAGGCATTCTGTCTGGTAGGCCGATTTATCCTGGATGACTATCCCTCCGCCCTTATCAGCTGGTTTAATGATAATGGTGTCGGAGTTTTGTAGATTTTTCAGTGCAATATTTTCATTTCTGGTGAGATTCATGAAAGGTTTTCTGGGGGATGTTTTTTCTACCTCATTGAAAACGGCCTGTTCAAAAGTAGAAATTTCCACAGGAACCGTGTGAGGTGGTGGTGTAAATGTGGACTTGTTTCGAAGTCCTGTTTCATTTATATCAGTGCTTTCCTCTGTTGGGGTTTTCTTTTCAAAAAAAGCTTTTAATCTTAGTTTCCTAAAGAAGGAAGCTAATTCACAATGAAGTTTAAATTTGTCCAGATTTGCGGTAGGTACAAAACCTAGCCCTTTGTTAAGTACTGATTCCTCATCTTTTGTGAGAGGTCTGTTAGACAGGTTAGTGATTAAGTTCTCCGGTTGCTCGGTCCTGGTTGTTGGGCCTTGTTCTTGCCCTGGTTGGTATTCGGATCTTCCGGTGCCCAATGGACTTGGTTGCCCTGATTGGCGTTTTTTCTCCTGCCTCGTCCTCTCCCGCCCCGGTTTAAAAAAGGCGGCATATAAGGATTTTGGGGAAAGAACGGTTGTTGGAAGGGTGGTTGCCATCCGTACATAGGAAAGTTAGGTTGGTTGTACACATCTTGAAAATGTGGCATTGGCATTGGATTGAATGTAGGCCAACTGTTTTTACCTCTCCCTCGTCCTCTGCCTCTCGTTTTTATACTTCCATTGCTGGAATTACCGCTGGAGTTAGAAGTGTTACTGGACGCATTGCTTGAAGCGTCAGAGTTGTCGTCCCCCTTGGATGGTGGTACATACTCTGGGTCCGAGTATGGATATGCTTTCACCATCGTGAATCTTTTTAGATCTTTTTGAAATTTTTGCACTTTTTGTTGCGTTAGGTTGTCTTTATAGTCTGTCATCTCTTTGTTCAGTTCGTCTAGCTTTTTCTTAAAGCCAGTGATAGTTGTTTTCATGTTGCCTTCCGCTGTTTGAATTTCTACTAGAATTTTTTCAGATAGTCTTAGTGCTGTTTTTAAAATTAAGACTATCCAGTCGTGGGTACAATGCCACGCTATGGCAGTTAGAGGTACTCAAGAGGGCTCTGGAAAAAGAAGACTGGTCCTCAAGAACCCCAAGAGAATTTATCTTAGAATGTGCAAGACTGGCCCTAAAGAAAAACTATTTCCAATACGAGGACAAGATCTTTCTCCAAATAGGGGGGACTTCTATGGGCAGTACATTTGCTCCCAGTGTAGCGGGTTTGTACGTCTACGACTTTGAAGAGAAGTACATCCTGAGTCAGCAAAACCCCTACAGTTCTAATATCTTACTCTGGAGAAGATATATAGACGATGTCCTGACAATCTGGAAAGGGAGTGAAGATACGCTATTAAGCTTCTTCAATTGGATCAATACAAGAGATGAACATTTAAAATTCACTATTGTAAAAGATCCAAATTCACTGATCTTCCTGGACCTCACTATAACGAAAACTAATGGTAAACTAACAACTGCCACTCATTACAAACCCACAGCCAAAAACAATCTGCTCCGCTTTGAAAGCTTTCACCCCAGACCCCTCCGTGAAAACTTGCCATATGGGCAGTACCTACGTTTACGCAGAAACTGCAGCAAACTTGATGATTACAAGCACCAGGCACAGGATCTCACAAACAAATTGAAAAATCGGGGTTACCCCAACAAAATCCTGAATAAAAGCCAAAAACGGGCCCGCAATCAACACCGTGCGGCCCTCCTAGAGGATACAACCAGAACAGAAGAGGAACCTCCATTAACTTGTGTCACAACATACAATGCAATTTCCAATGAGGTAACAAAAATCATAGGAAAACACTGGAGTATCCTCAATACTGGAAACTTACATTGGGAAAAGCCCCTCTTTTCAAACAAAAGAGCGAGGAGCATCAGAGATGCAGTTGTGATTACTAGACCAAAAATAATCGCAACAGAAACTGAGTCTGTTTTGAACATATGGGGTCTGCCAAAAGTGACAGGACACTATAAATGTGGAAACTGCAGCGTATGCCCGTTCACCAACAATGTGAAAACATTACAACTGGAACCCAACAAAGTATGGACACTCAGGGGACATACAAACTGTAACAGCGAAAACGTAGTCTATCTACTAACATGTCCTTGTGACCTCAGATACGTGGGTATGACTGGCAGAAAAATTAAGACACGCATTGGTGAACATAGAAGCACCATTAGGTGCAAAAAAACAAATACAAGGCTTACTGAACATTTCCAGTCGGCTAACCATAATGCTGATGACATTCGCTGGACAGTGCTAGAACAAATAAGACCAGGAAACAATATAAACCAACGCCTTTTTGAGAAAGAACAAAGGTGGGTTTATAGGCTTGCCACCCACATAACTGGGCTCAACGATAACATCCCATGGAACTCAGTAATGGGGTAATACATAACCCCCGGTAATATGGCGTGTAAACAATCCTTATTATGTTTCCAATCTGGTCTTATAAATTATGACAATCCCAAGATCACACTATGATGTCATATTTAAAAATAGTAACACGATGTGTAAGTAAACCTGACTATGTTCCCAAACTTGCCTTGTAAATTATGAAAATCCCAAGTTCACACTACGATTTTAATATCCAAATCAATAACTGAAGCATGTGGACCTACTATAGGTACATGTCTTGTACAATCTGATACCTTTGTTCCTCTTGGTACATATTTCTCGCTCAACCTTGAGCTTATGAAGTCTCTTTAAAAACCTGCTTCCCTTTCCGAATGCGCGACCCGCCCCTGAGCGCCGTCCGCGTTCTGCATCACCAAGGTAACCGAAGCAACGCTGTAAGCAACGTGACCGAAAACGTCACACACAGCGTCATCGGGCACCACCCCTGAGCCGCGCACTGATTGGCTCACAACAACCCCCCCGAACGGAGTACCGCCTACCCAGGAAGTAACGGTCAGTCTACTTCTAGACGGCCGGTACCGCTACGGGTTACTCCACGGGGCATTTCCGAGTGCAGAACCAAGTAGGTTGTGAAGCCTGACGAGCAGAAGCCGCAAGTAAGTGCCCTGCCTCACAGAACCGAGACGCGATTATCACGTCCCGTAGCAGTACACGCCCATCTGCTACTACAGTATCATGAGATACAAACTTTTCGATTTGCCGCAATTCTTTAGGTAACGGATACCTGCAGTCTTGGCCAACTCGATGCCCATGAAGCGCAAATCGCAGCTTCAAGTGTAAGCCAAAACAAACCCTAATATGAATGATGTTGTGAATTGTTGCAAAAACTTAGATACCGGTCAGAAATGCTTGGGCGTGTTGAAACGCCGCACCATAGATAGCGATTGCTCTCCCACACTCCCCCTTTTCCCCAGTCACGTGTACTATACAACGAGTGTATTCAACTAGCTGTTGGATCTACTCTCAACACATATATGCTCCGGTAAACTCCGCCTGAGCACTTCTGTCAACCACCACAGACAGCCCACGGGTACGACTTGAAAAGCGAGGTGTTTGACTATCACTTGAGTACTCACCTAGCACTATAATTACATAAAGTAGTACCCTTGTATTGTGATCCCCAGTACGTTTACCCAACCTTTTATATGTTTTTTATATGTTTTTATTCCCACAGGTTTTTCTCCTGAATCCAGGAAAAAGCACTTTTTTAACACCAGACCACTATTTATGGTCTGTATTTGGATGAGGACTGGACACTCCTTAGCGTGGGTGTACCACCCCTTCCAAACAACACGGTCCTGACGAAAACCACCTAATACGACCTATGGTTGAAACATGTAGACCTATTTTAACTTGTAAATAATTCACATAGCACACTACGCTATTTATTCTTTTTCACACGTCTCGTAGCACCTAACCCTTCCTAAATAGGCACTGGTGCAACACATATTTTTAATAGGGTCCGAGCACTCCAGAATAAATTCTTGGTGTGAGTAGACTCGAACCCTTCTTAACACACTTTTCATAATTACCATTCGCACATATAAAAATAAAAAAAAACCCGCTCCACTGTAACCAGGTGTCGCAGCACACCCTGTAGGCACTCGGCCTATGGGGTGGGACCCCGATGATGAAGCATGTCACCAACTAGGTTGGTGAGTGAGGGGTCTTCTATAAGGACTATGACTGTCCAATATAAAAAGGTTGGGGCAATCTCTTGCTAAAACCAAGGCCTTAAGCTCCTGATACTGAAGGAATCTCTTCTTGGTATAAATTCTTTTTGGCCCATAGGGGGTACTCCTCCATTGTTTGTCTAATTCTAGTTTAGGGGACCAGGAGTTCCCACCACACATAAGACTGTGCAAACTTCCCTTACTCTCCTTGTTGTTATACACATGTCATTTGAGATGTCATCAGTGATGTCATCAGTGATGTCACTGACCATGTCATGAATGATGTAATATGTGACATCATCAGCAGTGGATTGCGGGTGCGCGATATATAGTTAGTGCAACTAACTATATATGGAATTTCAATGGTTTTGTGTGAGTAAAATAAGGTTTTGTAAACGCTAATTCCTAACTATATATGGTCTATAACCCATGGTTTTTTCAGTGAATTTTCAAGGTTTTGTAAATGCTAATTCCTAACTATATATGGTCTGTAACCTATGGTTTTTATTGTAACTGATCCTGTTATACTTTCAATTAAAAAATCAACCTTCACTGATCCTGCAACCGTTTGTCACGTTTAGTTTTTTCAATTAAATGGCTCGCTTGTTTCATACTCCTATACCCATGGCTTTTGAAAGACACCATCTTGTAGAATAAAGGGCTGCGTCAAGGGTGGTATTGCCCAGAATGTCTTGTTTTCTAGTGCTCGTAATGACGAAGCCAGAACTGCCGAAAGGGATTCTGGTCCTGCCACTACTTATTGGAGACATTGAACTATACTCTGGACCTGCCTGGCCTCGACCAAAATGGCGCCAGTATGGGAGCGACTTACAACTCCTTATGACGTTCTAGTTACTTAGCCTTGACGTTATGGGGGATGTATGCGGTCTTTGTGCACATGGCGGGCGGGGAAGGGTACTGACTGGGAATACGGACAACCCTATTGATGTCGATTTTTCATTATTGATTATTGTATTAATAAAGCTTCGAAATAATGTTACCCATGATACTCGCCCATGGTGTGCGTATGGACGATTTTATTGTTACTGATCCTGTTATACTTTCAATTATAAAATCAACCTTCACTGATCCTGCAACCGTTTGTCACGTTTAGTTTTTTCAATTAAATGGCTCGCTTGTTACATACTCTTATACCCTTGGCTTTTTACCCTTTCCTACGCGCGGTCTGTACTACCGCCCTCGGGCGATCTATGTAATGAACAGACTACCATTGCCGAAACACAAGGGAATGCATCTCAGAGAGATAAGTCAAGTACGTGGTAGATAAAAACATTTTCGTGTTTATGCACGCTGATGTGCTTTGAACGCTGCCCCCCCCCTCCTCATCATTTAGATTACCACCGCCCATTGCACAAAAGCATACCAGTCGCTCCCCACACAAAAAAGCCTCCACATCAAACCTAGGGGGTCAGGGAGGATCTACTATGCCCCCTTATGGTCATTTCCCCCTTTGTTTTGGCCTCCTCTTGTCTCTCGATCCTACCGAGAGACAAGATGGCGGCCGCTCCGGACTGTTTGGAATGTTGACAGACACCGGAGAGCCAATCAGCTTCGCTTCGCGAAGTTCCGTTACGCGTCAAGTACGCGAACCGGAGCGCTACCCGGAGCGCTGTTACAGATATATATTTTTTTTTGAACGTTAATTTATCAAAATCCACTGGAGCACATATATTGAGACCTAGCAAAGGCACATCGGGCTAACAGTCCCTACAATTTTGCCAAGTTTCGTGCAAATCCATTCAGCCGTTCGAGCTAAAAGTGAGGCCAACCGCCCTATGGAAATTAACATGGGAAAAACGCGTTTTGGGACCCCCCTTTTTTTTCGGCCCCCCCTTGACGAAACCCCCCCAAATTTTCAGGGTTCCCATAGAGAAAAAATCCTAACTATATTACCTACTGGCGGTCGCCAGTAGGTATATATAGTTAGGATTTTTTCTCTATGGGACTTTTGAAAATTCTATGTCTAATAACTTTGGCGTTTGTGGACGGAATTAGCTGAAATTTTCAGGAAAATGGCACATTTGGTTTCTGAGCAGCCCCTGAAAATTTGGGGGGGTTTCGTCAAGGGGGGCCAAGAAAAAAGGGGGGTCCCAAAACGCGTTTTTAACATTGAGTTTTCCATAGGGCGGTTGGCCTCACTTTTAGCTCGAACGGCTGAATGGATTTGCACGAAACTTGGCAAAATTGTAGGGACTGTTAGCCCGATGTGCCTTTGCTAGGTCTCAATATATGTGCTCCAGTGGATTTTGAGAAATTAACGTTTTAAAAAACAGATATATCTGTGACAGCGTCCCGGGTAGCGCTCCGGTTCGCGCACTTTTCGCGTAACGGAACTTTGCGAAGCGAAGCTGATTGGCTCTCCGGTGTCTGTCAATATTCTAAACAGTCCGGAACGGCCGCCATCTTGTCTCTCGGTAGGATCGAGAGACAAGAGGAGGAGAAAAACGAAGGGGGAATTTAATGAAAGGGGGCAAGGTAGACCCCTCTTGACCCTCTAGGAATGATGTTGGGGTTATTAAAGGGTCCCGTGGGGCAAATAAAAAAAGAAATTGTTTAAAAGCGGTATCAGCGCTTCCCGGTTCGCGAACCGGGTCGCGAACTGGTAGTGAAACGGGAATTCACCATTTTGTGTTTTGTTTTAATTAAATTACAAGATGGAGGAAAAACAATGTGGGAAATGGGTATAAGGGGGTACGGGAGATGTATCCTGACCCCTTATGTTTTCTGAGGGTGGCTGAGGAGGCTCATATATGTTGATACATGTCTTCCAGCGGCTGCGCGTGAGCAGATTTTTTTTTTTTTGTTGCGTGACGTCTGTTCACGTTCGATTCAAAGGAAATCAGGAAGTGTTGACCGCCATTTTGTCACTGCGAGTAAATATATTGTTAAAAATAATTGTTATAAATTATTCCGTATTGATAAACATTGTCTGCGCCATCTTGCCTTTTTTCAAATGCCACACTTTTGTCGTGCACGGCAGCCATTTTAGATGCCTTGACCAGACCCACTCCTGCACGCCGCCGATCCTCAGCATGGCTCCCCACCCTCGCAAGCATCTCCCCCAAGCACTGGTCACCTACGCTCTCTCTCTCATGCATGGACCATAAACCTCCTCCCATCTGCGCTGCTCTTCCCTGAGAATCACACCCTGTGCCCGCCCAACACCTCCCTTTCACCCTATTCACTACCGCACCCTCTGACACTCCTCTTCCTCTGTGTCCGATCAGCGCTTCCCGGTTCGCGAACCGGGTCGCGAAACAGGAATTCGCCATTTTGTGTTTCGTTTTAATTAAATTACAAGATGGAGGAAAAACAATTTGGGAAATGGGTATAAGGGGGTACGGGAGACGTATCCTGACCCCTTATGTTTTCTGAGGGTGGCTGAGGAGGCTCATATATGTTGATACATGTCTTCCAGCGGCTGCGCGTGAGCAGATTTTTTTTTTTTTGTTGCGTGACGTCTGTTCACGTTCGATTCAAAGGAAATCAGGAAGTGTTGACCGCCATTTTGTCACTGCGAGTAAATATATTGTTAAAAATAATTGTTATAAATTAATCCGTATTGATAAACATTGTCTGCGCCATCTTGCCTTTTTTCAAATGCCACACTTTTGTCGTGCACGGCAGCCATTTTAGATGCCTTGACCAGACCCACTCTCTGCACGCCGCCGATCCTCAGCATGGCTCCCCACCCTCGCAAGCATCTCCCCCAAGCACTGGTCACCCACGCTCTCTCTCTCATGCATGGGCCATAAACCTCCTCCCATCTGCGCTGCTCTTCCCTGAGAATCACACCCTGTGCCCGCCCAACACCTCCCTTTCACCCTATTCACTACCGCACCCTCTGACACTCCTCTTCCTCTGTGTCCGATTGTCCAGGCCGGTGCCAGGCTATCATCTAGCCCTGCGGATGTAGTTTATGGCCCAAATTGTAAAGAATCACCCCTCTTCAAAGGAGTTACAGTAGATCAAGGCCCCGACCCCATGAGATCCGTCACACCACACGCGTTCCTACTATCTGATAACGATCCTGTATTGTGATTGGGGAGGGGATTCTCACTGTAAGGGTGTGTGGGACCGAGCCTGAAGTGGAAGATTCCAGGGATGCCTTTTTGTACATCAAAGTCTTCACAATTATGTGTCACATTAAAAATATATAGCACTCCAACATAGTAGTAGGATTATAACACTTTAATAACTTATAAATATATACAACGCTCCAACAAAGAAAACACGTTAAAAAAAACACATTATTAACAACTATTTACATGGCAGCCTGCTGCAACATCCATCTCAAAGCAACAATGGGCTGCTTTGGTCTGTCTTTTAGTCGGCAAAATCCGTTCGGCCTGTGAGGTGGCGTCAGTAGCGGACCGTTGTGCGAATAGGCCGAAGAAAGCACAACGCGCCGAGATCAGGACGGCACCGATGTGGTGTCCAGCAAGTTGCCGCACTGGTCTGGCCATCCTGCAATGCTGTGCCGAAAAACGGCATGGGGCGCCCCGGGGGGGGGTAGGCGGCGCGAACGGGCCTCCCCCGCCTCCCCAGGTGGACGCTCCTCAGCTGCAGTGGGGCGCCCCTTGGCATCCAACTGAGTTGCGCCCGCTCTTCCGGAACAGTGCCTCCCTCGGCCAGCTGAATTGCGCCTGCTCCACACCTTGTCCCACAATCCGTTTGACCTGAAGACACGTCCTGCGGTGCCCTAGTCCGACCATCACATATTCCTGCGCCAGGAGACGGCGTGGGATGCACTAGAAGGGAGAGGCGGCGCGAACGAGCCTCCCCCACCTCCCCAGGTGGAGGTTGCTGAGCTACACCCCACCGCTTCACTCGACCAGCTGACTTGCGCCCGCTCTTGCGACACAGTGCCTCGCTCGGCCAGCTGAATTGCGCCTGCTCTTGCTATTACAGCGTCTCACCCGCCATCCAACGGAATTACACCAAAACATGGGGTACAGCGACAGGCGGTTGCCACAGGACTCTCAAAATGGCGGCCGGCTCTTCGGATTTGGGCCTGGTCCACTAAAATGGCCCTGGGACACATTTGAACTCGGACGTTTGTCTGCTACGGCATGGGCCCCATTCCAGAAAGCGTCCTCTCAGCCTTGAAGATTCTACAAAAGTCATCGGGCCCCCGACTCCCGCAGGCTTCCGGTGGGGAGCGGCTGCCATGATTGCTTGCGGAATGGCCACGACGGAGCCACGAGATGGTGGTGCTCTCATGCTGACGCCAGCTTCAATCTGAAACATCCAGAAACACTGTAGACTACCAATTCGATGACTTCCGGTGGAGCCCCAACGTGACCCGGTAGGGAAGAAGTTGCCCTCCCCTCTTTTGACTGATGGTTCTTGTTGCCTGTCCCCTCTGTTGTCATCTAACGGAACCTTTTAGGACTGATGAGTGAGAAAAAAAAAGATGGGGCTTTCATCATTTGGGAAAAAAAAATGTTCTAAACCAATGAAAAGTTTTATTTTTAGGTCATATGACCAAGCCTTCCATCATTAGGAAACCAAAAGTAAAATGAACCAATGAAAAGTATTATAAACAAGTCACATGACCTGTTATGCGGCTTTGGGCTATAAAAAGCCAACAAAATCCGTTGGCCTGTGAGGTGGCGTCAGTAGCGGACCGATGTGCGAATAGGCCGAAGGCAGCACAACGCGCCGAGATCCGGATGGCACAGAGGTGGTGTCCAGCAAGTTGCCGCACTGGTGTGGCCATCCTACAATGCTGCGCCGAAACACGGCGTGGGGTGCCCCGGGGGGGGGGGAGAGGCGGCGCGAACGAGCCTCTCCCTCCTCCCCAGGTGGAGGCTCCTCAGCTGCAGTGGGGCGCCCCTTGGTGTTTCACTCGCTATCCAGCTGAGTTGCGTCCGCACTTGCGGCTACAGTAGGCCGAAGGCAGCACAACGCGCCGAGATCCGGATGGCACCGAGGTGGTGTCCAGCAAGTTTCTGTACTGGTCTGGCCATCCTACAATGCTGCGCCGAAAGACGGCGTGGGGTGCCCCGGGGGGGGGGGAGAGGCGGCGGGAACGGGCCTGGTGGAGGCTCCTCAGCTGCAGTGGGGCGCCCCTTGGCGTTTCACTCGCTATGTAGCTGAGTTGCGCCCGCACTTGCGGCTACAGTGCCTCACCCGCCATCCAGCTGAGTTCCGCCCGCTCTTGCGGCACAGTGCCTCACCCGCCATCCAGCTGAGTTTCACCCGCTCTTGCGGCACAGTGCCTCACCCGCCATCCAGCTGAGTTTCGCCCGCTCTTGCGGCACAGTGCCTCACCCGCCATCCAGCTGAGTTCCGTCAGCTCTTGCGGCACAGTGCCTCACCCACCATCCAGCTGAATTGCGCCCGCTCTTGCGGCACAGTGCCTCACCCGCCATCCAGCTGAGTTGGGCCCGCTCTTGCGGCTACAGCGTCTTGCCCACCATCCAGCTGAATTGCGCCCACTCTTGCGGTGCAGCGATAGGCGGCTGCAAAAGGACTCTCAAAATGGCGGCCGGCTCTTTGGATTTGGGCCTGGTCCACTAAAATGGCCCTGGGACACCTTGGAACTCGGACGCTTGCCTGCTAGGGCATGGGCCCCATTCCCGAAAGCGTCCCCTCTTTTGACTGATGGTTCTTGTTGCCTATCTCTTCTGTTGTCATTTAACGGAACCTTTTTTGACTGCAGAAAGGGGTTCTGGTCCGACCGCTGGTTGGTGGAGACATTTTGACTATATCCTGGACCTGCCCGGCCTCGCCCAAAATGGCGCCGGTATAAATGGGACTCGTAACTACTTGTTGTGTACTGGTTGCCCAGCCTTGATATTACGAGATACGTATGCAGTTTTGAAGCACATGGCGGGCGGGGACGAGTACTGATTGAACATTTGGACATTCCTATTGATATTAAGTTCTGATGTGTTATTGATTACTGTACTATTGAAATTTTGAATTAACGTCATCCATGGTACTTGCCCGCAAATGTATATCTAGATAATTTTATTGTAACTGGCCCTGTCGTACTTTAATTATAAAGTGTACGTCCATCGATTCCGCAACTGTTAGACACCTTAGTTCTTTCAACCTAATGGCCCGCCCGTTACGTTCTTCTACAGTGTAAATGTCCCCTCATCATATACGATTACAGTTTGCTCCGTGGCCGGCCCACGTGGTTATAGGCCCGTATTTGTATACTGACATTTTCACATTAAAGGTTTTTAAAACAAAATATGGTAGTAGTACCTAGATTGGTAAAGTTTTGAATAATAGCCACTGTTTTCGAATCAGTAAAAGGCAAGTGAAATAAAGCAGCCCGATTACATGACAGTTAAAAGGTATAATACGCAGGAAAGCAGTAAAGATAAATGGTCAAGGGCTGTTGTGTTTTCCACTCCTGCAACATAAAGTGATCGATAAGAATTCGATATTCATGCATATCAGCGACTAAGACAGCAGGTCGAGCCTCTTTTGTTCAACGGCTCCCTCATGGGACGAAGAAACGCCCTTTTACTCGAAATAGGAATATTTTACTTGCAGGACAGTTGTAAATTTCCCGGGAAAATACATTAGCCTGGAACATTGTTAGTGATAAACTGTAAATGCATCTGGGTCCTTTGCTTTACAAGTCAGAGTGAGAAAAAAAAGGTGGGGCTTTCATCATTTGGGAAAAAAAATGTTCTAAACCAATGAAAAGTGTTATTTTTAGGTCATATGACCAAGCCTTCCATCATTAGAAAAACAAGTAAAATGAACCAAAGAAAAGTTTTATTAACAAGTCACATGATCTGTTATGCTTACGTTACGCGCTGCGTGCAGCGCGCCGCGCCCCGGATCGCTTCCGGGAAGCTGCGCCTCGCGCACCGGAGCACTTCCGGGTGCGCTAACGCGGCGCATCATATGACGCATTACGCGACAACGCAGGTCCAGAATATAGTCAAAATGTCTCCACCAACCAGCGGTCGGAACAGAACCCCTTTCAGCAGTCAAAAAAGTTCTGTTAAATGACAACAGAAGGGACAGGCAACAAGAACCTTCAGTCAAAGAGGGGAGGGCAAGTTCTTCTCTACCGGGTCACGTTGGGGCTCCACCGGAACTGATCGAATTGGTAGTCTACAGTGTTTCTGGATGTTTCAGATTGAAGCTGGCATCAGCATGAGAGCACCCCGTGGCTACGTCGTGGCCATTCCGCGAGCAATCATGGCAGTCGCTCCCCACCGGAAGTCTGCGGGAGTCGGGGGTCCCGGTGACTGTTGTAGAATCTTCAAGGCTGAGGGGACGTTTTTGGGAATGGGGCCCATGCCCTAGCAATCAAGCGTCCGAGTTCCACGGTTGCCCAGAGCCATCCTTGCAGGCCAGGCCCAAGTCTGTGGAGCCGACCGCCATTTCGTGTGTTCCGTGGTAGCTGCCTGTAGCTGTACCTCAAGATTGGGTGCAATTCCGTTGGATGGCGGGTGAGACGCTGTAATAGCAAGAGCAGGCGCAATTCAGCTGGCCGAGCGAGGCACTGTGTCGCAAGAGAGGGCGCAAGTCAGTTGGTCGAGTGAAGCGGTGGGGTGTAGCTGAGAAACCTCCACCTGGGGAGGTGGGGGAGGCTGGTTCGCGCCGCCTCTCCCTTCTAGTGCATCCCACGCCGTCTCCTGGCGCAGGAATATGTGATGGTCGGACTAGGGCACCGCAGGACGTGTCTTCAGGTCAAACGGATTGTGGGACAAGGTCCAGAATGGAAGAGTCACTAAAAGGCAAAAAGTTCCGTCTGACCCCGGGAGCCGGCCGCCTATGTCGGGGGCGATCTTAGGCCACATCAGGGCAACAAGACTTGAGGAGGGGGCAGGAGAAATCCCGGGAATGGATTTGATTTTGAGCCCCAAATACAAGGCTTGTTTGGATCGATGTTGCAGTAGGCTGCCATGTAAATAGTTATTTAATAAAACGTTTTACCCTGTTACTTGTTGATTTTGAGCCCCAAATACAAAGGCTTGTTTGGATCGATGTTGCAGCAGGCTACCATGTAAATAGTTATTTAATAAAACGTTTTACCCTGTTACTTTGCTGGTGTGTTGTATATATTTATAATATTTGCATAGTGTTTGTCGTTATTTTGGGCGGGGTGGGCGGCGGAGCCGAGCTGTCTTGCAGCCATCATGGTGTCGAGCTCAGTTCATCTCACTAGTTTCGTATTTCTCATGAGGGGTTGTTCCTAATGTTTCTATTTTAGCGAGGTCAAAAAGAGATCCCATTAGTGGCCTACTGATTTTGTTTGATTCCTTTTGTTTTTTTAACGATTTTTCACTATCTGCAAAGACTAAACAGAGTATTGCGACTCTGTGCTTGTTTGTAAATAGAGAATGAACCAAAGAGAACCAATTCTAAAACAATAAATGCTTGGATAACAATCAATCAAATGGAGAGAGAAGCAGGCACGACGGATTACAACGGGGGCAAAGGCCTGCGTTACCTACCCTTCACTATCTGCAAAGAGAGAATACTCCTAAAAGAAAAGAGGGGGGGGGCAGCGTTCAAAGCACATCAGCGTGCATAAACACGAAAATGTTTTTACCTATCACGTACTTGACATTTTAAAGCTTTTGATATTTTCTATTAAAAAACCATTGAAATTCACTGAAAAAACCATAGGTCATAGACCATATATAGTTAGGAATTAGCATTTACAAAACCTTGAAAATTCACTGAAAAAACCATGGGTTATAGACCATATATAGTTAGGAATTAGCATTTACAAAACCTTATTTTACTCACACAAAACCATTGAAATTTCATATATAGTTAGTTGCACTAACTATATATCGCGCACCCGCAATCCACTGCTGATGATGTCACATATTACATCATTCATGACATGGTCAGTGACATCACTGATTACATCACTGATGACATCTCAAATGACATCACTGATGACATCATTCATGTGATAATACGATGAACCTCTTCAGACTCTAATATAACCTTAGATACACTCAGTGTAAACAGACACTTACAGACTGTCACTCATCCATGGAGTTACTCACACACCTAGTCAGTCATGCAAAGAATCAATCACACCTCCAATTCCTCAACTATACAGTTATATACACCTTACTTATTCAAACATATTCGAACACATATTTACTCTCTTATACAATCACTGATACAAGTTCACAATGATCCATACAGCCACTCACACATTCACTGGCTCTTATGCACAGTAATTTATATATGTCAACTCTCACATGTACTGTGTTTTACATATGTACTTACTTTGACATGTAGCACTGAGGTATCCATTCACTCACCAATACACTCATGCGCACAGTCAACCGCCCATACAGCTGTTTCAACATGCACTTTTGAACTCATACATCTAGTGAATCAACTGCTCACACATCTATGCACAGCCACCCCCACACACACTCAGTCTCCCATACAAATACTTGGGCAACCAATCAATAACCCATATAGTTACTCATATAGCTACTGATCAACACATGCAGCAGTTTACAGAACAACAGACATAATGATGCACAAATTAAGACGGTTTAGTCACTAACCCATGCACTCAGTGAGACACATTTAATCACTCTCTCATACAGTCAGTCGTGCACCTACTAAATCCTTCATCCAGACACTTATACATCCACTCATTCTTCAATATGTAAGACATATTTTAACTTTACAGAAACATACAGTCACTGGATGATGACAGCAGTGATGTCATCAGTGATGTCACTGACCATGTCATGAATGATGTAATATGTGACATCATCAGCAGTGGATTGCGGGTGCGCGATATATAGTTAGTGCAACTAACTATATATGAAATTTCAATGGTTTTGTGTGAGTAAAATAAGGTTTTGTAAATGCTAATTCCTAACCATATATGGTCTATAACCCATGGTTTTTTCAGTGAATATACCTACTGGCGACCGCCAGTAGGTAATATATATATATATATATATATATATATATATATATATATATATATATATATATATATATATATATATATATATATATCCCCCTCTCACTCCCTCTGTCACAAAGGATATGGGCGCACTCCTTTTCGCTTTCCACAATTTTTTATTATTTTAAATCGTTAAGGCACAAGAAAGCACTCGATCTACGCGTTTCGATGCGCCTGGCATCTTGCTCACGATCGTGAGCAAGATGCCAGGCGCATCGAAACGCGTAGATCGAGTGCTTTCTTGTGCCTTAACGATTTAAAATAATAAAAGTTTGTGGAAAACGAAAAGGAGTGCGCCCATATCCTTTGTGACAGAGGGAGTGAGAGGAGTTTGAACGGCGTGGTTCCGCCGTAGGTGAAAACGCACCCACGAAGAGTGCTCCTGAATCGGGATAAGGGAACCAGCGTGTGGAGATATATATATATATATATATATATATATATTTATATATGTGTGTGTGTATATATAGATATAATAGATGTATACATATATATAAATATATATTTTTCTTGTGTGTGTCACATGACTATGTAGGAGATTTGTTTTTGTAGAGTACTTAGTTACATTTTTGTCCGATTGCCCTTCTGGTGACCATTTGGTATCTTTTTAGATACCACATTCTTGAGCAAATTCAGGATAGAAATAACTAAGTAATTTAACCTAAATTGGGGAGCAATAATGGATGGGGAATAGCATGGGGCACATGAAACTGTCAAAAGAGAATTCACACTTGGGAAAACAATAGGAATTAGGCAAACACTAGAACTGGAGCTTGAAAGTAAAAATTGTAGATAAAAGGAGAAAGAGTGACGCAATGATTAACAAAAGAGATTCAGGAATAAGTACTACAGTTGGTTGGTAGACTAGAAAAATACCAGCTATCTTTGTCTAGGCACTGGGACTGGGAGAGGAAGACAGGCCCAGTAAACTCGTATCATGATTACTAAAATACAGTTACAAATTTTTGATACAATGGGAAGATTGGTATATGCACAAGAAGATATGTTATGATTGTCTGAAGTGATCAATGTCACACCAACAGCAGGAGGAAGTGGAAAATGTGTTGTATAATATAATCCTGACTAAATGTGAAGATGACCAAAAGTTAGCCCTTGATGATCCTATAACTAAAACAAGATATTGCTAGCCCTCGATCTCTTAAACAAAGGCAAAACACTGGAAGTGATAATCTACCTGCACAGATACGTAAAGCATATGGAGAAAACCTTGAACAGAAGTTGTTACAGGTTATAAGAAAATCAGGAGAAGTAGTGCAGTTCCCAGAGATAATGAGGGAAGAAAGAATTGTAATGATCCCTATACCAATCCGGAATATCACAGATTACAAGGCATAATGCCCCTTATTAATGCTACGCAGTCAAAAATAAATTTGGTAAAGTGTTACAAAATAATAGTAAATTACACATCGTGGAAATAGCACCTGGGGACCAATGTGGCTTTGTACCACAAAGAAACACAGAACAGAATATGTGCAGATTAGCACATAGCTGAAATGGTACGAGCAAACGACAAACACTGTGGAGTGGCAGCATTTGTTGGAAATATTAAGATTTGGACCATAGTTTCCAAAATAGGTTTAACGTTTCTATCAGTTCCCCACAGTGGAAGTGAAGACCCACACGGTGATCTGTGACCCATTGCAGACGGGCAGAGGCACCAGACAGAGATGCCCCCTATTAACATTATTCTTTGTATTGATAGTAGAAACACTCATATTACTGCTATGCAAGCATTTGTGGTCTCATGGAATTACAATAGTTGAGGAGAAAACATAGTTTCACTATACACAGGAACCTTGCTGATGTATTTAAGAAACACTGATGCTTCACTGGGCATACTGGTGGAGTGCTTTGAACAGTCTCAAGACAACAAGAACTAGGGAAAATGGGCAGAGGATGAATCTGATGGCAGCACTATTGAGGCAGCATAAGGCGCTCTTTACCTCGGAAACAAAAAAACACTCGCTAGGAGACAGGCACGCATATTGAATGTCAAAGGAATATTGAGAACTTAAGATACAATTATTAACCTATGGCTGACTTTCCATCATCACTAGAGTGCAGAGTGAGGTTGATAAGAACTATTATCCTCCCCAGTGTCCCTGTATTCTTCTAAGGTGTAAGATGACACCCTGGAAAAGACTAGAGTTCCCCAAATTAGACAGGATGATGGAGAGAGTGATTTGGGTTAGGGGGGACAAAGAGAGTAAACCCAAACACTCTAATGAGGTGCAGGGAGGACAGAGGACTGGAGATTTCATATATGAGGAATATTATATAGCATCATAACTACAATATATGGAACATGGGGGCATTATACGAAATGGCATGGCGCAGCAAGCAATTTACTGCGCAGTGCTGCGTCATTAAAAAAACTCAGGGATGCGCCGCATTTACAAGAATATGGCACACCCCAGTGTTTTTCCTTGTGCTGCGCCTAAAAAAGCTACCTAATGCCAGCGTAGGTACCCTTGCACAATGGTGCATGGTTGCCTGCGTTGCTGGGATGATTGTGTTTGTGCAGGAAGGGACACCTTCCTGCTCAAAAACAATAATTAATGGCATTTTGCTTCTTCTAAGTGTGCTGCAGAATGCAACACACACAGGGGCATATTAATGAGCCCTTATCTACACCAGAATATCACTTTTTTAAATGTTTTGGTGGCAATACGGGCTTTGTCTTAATTACAAGGCAGTGTTAAGCAACTTAACATGCCTTGTAAATAAGGCACCCTTTCACACTATACTTAGCGTGGAAGGAGTGGGCAATGGGTGCTGTGGTGGGTGTTCCGCCACAACGGCCATTGATTTCCACGCTGTCCCATATTTACAAGGGTAGCGTAGATACGGGGCAGTGCCAAAATTAGGACAAGGGAAAACCTGGTCTTAACAGGGTGCAACCAGGAGAAATGCTTTATTTCTCCTCGATTTTGCGGTTTATATGTGTGCTGCATTGTGATACAAACTGCAAAACACCATGCATGATTGATTATGTGCAGGAAGGTGTCCCTTCCTGCACATAAACAATCATTTAAAAAATGATGAGTTGCAACTTCTATGTGTGCTGCACAAAGCAGCACACATAGAAGTTACAAATCACCATTCAAGATTTTTTATGTGCAGGAAGGACACCATCCTGCACATAAACAATCATTCCCCACACCACAGGCACCTTTGCACTACGGTGCAAGGGTGCCTGTGTTGGCGCTAGGAAGCATATCTATAAATTCATATATACATATATGGGCGGGCAGCCAGAGAGGCACAACAAAAAACAATTTATATACAACACATCACATGTACATTCTATACAAATTTACAACATATATGATATCAAAAACACTTGTATGTACCCTAAGGAAAAAAATATATATGTACAAATATATATATATACACCAATTTACATATGTATCTCCTCTTACGATCTAATGGAGTATACAAAAAAGGTAGTCCCAACAGACAGGCACCAGGGGGTTAACACATATACCCAACCTATATTTGTGTAGGTGCATCAATGAATAAATCAAATCTTTGTTGTATTAAACTAAGGGACTCCGTTCAAAGCCCATCCTCTTCATTGTGGTCAGCTTCCATATAGTGCTGCACTAAGGGTGCCCCAATGTACTTGCACCTTATGCGTGATTTGTGCTGTCCAATACGCATTTTAACTGCTTGCGTAGTTTGTCCAATATAAGATAAATTACACGGACATGTCACTACATAAATAGCGTTCTTAGTGTTGCAATTTGAAAAGGTACGCATCGTATGTGTATGGCCATTGATATCAATTGCTTTCAAGTCTTTCGTGTTTGGACACACAGCGCAATTCATGCAGCGGTAGTGTCCAATCACAGGTGGTAATCCTAGTAAACTCCTAGTGTCTTTTTTGTTGACCGTCAATCGACTTGCCTTTACCAGATGTTGCTTGATATTTTTTCCTTTTCGAAAGGCAAATAGTGGTTTGGGAATATCCAAATGTTCTATAAGTCTCCAATTTTTGGATATGATCTGTATTACCTTATTAGCTTTTGGGTTAAATGTTAAGACGCAGGTCAAGGATGTGCTCTCTTTCTTTTCTTTGGGTATCAACAAACTTTCTCGGGGCGTGTACCATGCACGTTTCAGAGCTGCTCTTACCAACTTCCTAGGATATCCTCTATTACAGAATTTATCCATAAGGGTATCCGCATTGTCAAAATAGTCGTTTTTGTTAGAACAATTGCGACGGATACGCAAAAATTGTGGGGGAGATAGATTGTTCAACCTGAATTTTTGCAGCTGTAATGTAATGTGTTTCCTTGTTTTGGTAAGAAAGAAGATAAAATAATATATGTGTTTGTTGTTATTAGAGTACCCATGTCCTGATGAAGCCTATATCATCTGGCTGAAACGCGACCGCGACTGCGTCGACACCTTTGGCTTTTAACGGAGTCCCTTAGTTTAATACAACAAAGATTTGATTTATTCATTGATGCACCTACACAAATATAGGTTGGGTATACGTGTTAACCCCCTGGTGCCTGTCTGTTGGGGCTACCTTTTTTGTATACTCCATTAGATCGTAAGAGGAGATACATATGTAAATTGGTGTATATATATATATTTGTACATATATATTTTTTTCCTTAGGGTACATACAAGTGTTTTTGATATCATATATGTTGTAAATTTGTATAGAATGTACATGTGATGTGTTGTATATAAATTGTTTTTTGTTGTGCCTCTCTGGCTGCCCGCCCATATATGTATATATGAATTTATAGATATGCTTCCTTGATTTAATTTGCTATTCACAAGAAAATTAATTGTTTCTTGTTTGAGAAATAAAAGTGGATTGATCCCTTCAGTACCATTTTTTTCTACTTTTTTCATCCATGGATGTCTCCTGCTCAGGTACGGGAGGGTGAGGTGGGCAGAACCCCTAACCATTTTTTCTAGTGTGTTGGCGCTAGACAGTTGAAATTAGCACCAGCCCAGGGGGAAATGCAGGGCTGCACCATATTGTTGTAAATACAATGCAGTCCTGTGTTTCAGAAGTGGCAGAGTGTGGTGTTAAGCAAAGAAGGCTACCACCGCGCTTCTTCAATTCTTTGTACATATGCCCTACAGAAACAACAAAAAACAGGGAGAAATAAAAGTAATACTTCTCTTTGTGCCACTCTAATGCCTCTTTTTCAAAGACGTTAGTTTTTGGCGCTACCTCAGATTTACAGATCTTCGTAAATCTGGGGCAGTGTCAAAAAGCAATAGGTGTTGCAAGGGAATGCCCACAGCAACACACATTGCACACCCCTTTACCTCAGAAATCGGCATAGAGAGAGCCAAAGTTACAAGGTGGTCTTGTAACTATAGCAAAAAGCTTGACTCCAGTGGCATGGAGAGCACGGGACAAACGTATGGGCATACTCGTCCCATTCGGGGTGACAAATGCAAAAAGAACAATTGATGGACAGAATGCAAAACAATGTCATAAATTCACCCTAGTTCAGAGATATGGGCCTAAACCCATCTTGTTTTGCTCCCCATGCCATTCCAGTTTGAACCAAGCCATACCCAAATCAGTCTTGACCCTGTACCCAATGGGAACAGTCCAGCCCAAACTGCCAGGTCAGGCCCTCTCTAGACTGGAAACTAGCATCCTAGGATTGGTTTCGGGGGTTCACTCCTCATCAGCCAGGATAGCTTGACTCCAGTGGCATGGAGAGCATGGTACCCACATTGGGGGAAACCCGTCCCACGAGGCGTGACAAATGCAAAAAAGAACAATTGATGGACAGAATGCAAAACAATGTCATACATTCACACTAGTTCAGAGATATGGGCCTAATCCCATCTTTTTATGCTCCCCATGCCATTCCAGTTTGAACCAAGCCATACCCAAATCAGTCTTGACCCTGTACCCAATGGGAACAGTCCAGCCCAAACTGCCAGGTTAGGCCCTCCCTAGACTGGAAACTAGCATCCTAGGATTGGTTTCGGGGTTTCACTCCTCATCAGCCAGGATAGCTTGACTCCAGTGGCATGGAGAGCACGGGACCCACATTGGGGGAAACCCGTCCCACTCGGGGAGACAAATGCAAAGAGAACAATTGAAGGACAGAATGCAGAACAATGCATACATTCGCCCCAGGACAGAGTTCTGGGCCTCAATCCATCGTTTTTTTGCTCCCCATTCCATTCCAGTTCGAACCCAGCCATACGCAGATCAATCTTGACCCTGTGCCCAATGGGAACAGTCCAGCCCGAACTGCCAGGCCAGGTCCTCCCTGGACTCGAAACAAGCATCCTAGGACCAGTTTCAGGGTTTCACCCCTCATCAGCCAGGATAGCTTGACTCCAGTTATGTTATGTTATGTTATGTTATGTTATGTTACGGATATTTGTTAGCACGCGATTACCCAAGGGTGTCCTGGCGCTAGTTACCTAACCATCATGCAAGAGTGGCATAGGCAGAGTTACTTATCAAACAGCCATGTTTTTAGACCCTTCCTAAAGGCAAATAATCTGTTGCTTTCCTGAGGTGACTGGGAAGGTCGTTCCAGGCTTTGGCGGCAGCAAAAACAAAACCTCGGTCACCCCACGTCGCCTTTTTTGTAGCTGGGACACTAACAAACTGAGCTCCAAGCGACCGTAAAATTCTATTCGGTATGTACCATTTAAACTGTTTTTGTAGGTAATCAGGTCCTGCTCCTTGGAGTGCTTTAAAAACGGTGCACAGGGATTTAAAATGCACTCAGTTCTTCACAGGGAGCCAGTGTAGTTTTTTTAATTCCTTTGGAAATTGAGACAAACATAGGCGTTCCCGTGAGAAGCCTTGCCGCTGCATTTTGTAGCCTTTGAAGTTTGTTCATAAATCGTTCCTGGATGTTTAGATAGAGACTGTTACAATGTTTCTGTTTATGTGCTTGTATAGTGCTCGATTGCCGAGGCGTCTTGGCGCTGTGACGTGGGCAGTAAGGAACATTATAGTTAAAGTCTATGTGGCTGTAAAAAGCCAGGTTTTAAGACTCCTCCTGAAAAGCTGAAGGTTGGATTGAAGCTTCATGGGGAGTGGCAGTTTGTTCCAGAGCTTCGCCGCACAGTGTGTTATTGCTCTGCCCTCCCATCTTGCCCGCCTTATCTTTGTAGTTTTAATAAGACCTAGACTAGCCGATCTAAGATCGCGTGGAGAAACATATGGTGAGAAAGGTTTTTTAAGGTCCTCGGCACCACCACCATAGATTGCCTTATGTACAAGACTTACGCTTTTAAATTCGATGCGTTGTTTAATGGGTAACAAATGGAGTGATTTGATGCCGGCCGAGGTTGACTGTCCTCTGGAGATGCCCAGTAGAAGTCTCGCTGCAGCATTTTGCAGGGATTGCAGTTTTTGCAGCTGGTATTCATCAATTCCCAAAAACAGAGCGTTACAATAATCCAGTTTGGATAGAAAAAGAGCAACCATCACTGTCTTTTGTAGCTCTTACGGGAAGATTTTTCTCAGAGTTTTTAATAGAAAAAAACACAATGAAGTGAGGCTGTTTACCTGGGGGACGAAGTTCAATTTACCATCAAAGATGATCCCTAGGTTTCTGACCTTCTCTACTGGACGAGGACATTCTCTGGCTTCTATTGGCCACCAGGACCGATTCCACAGGGGCTGGCCCGGCCCAACTCCATCACCTCTGTCTTATCTGTGTTTATTTTCAGATAGCTCTGACTCATTCAGGCCATAATCTCGGTGAGACAAGCGTGGAACCTGGCTGCTGTGGTCTCTGGTTGGTTGGTGACAGAGATGACAAGTTGGGAGTCATCAGCGTACGAGACCAGAGCAAAGCCATGCCTCCTGACGAGATTGGCCCGAGGGGTGATGTAGAGATTGAACATAGTCGGGGAAAGGGTGGACCCCTGCTGGATGCCACATTGGAGATGGAAACTGTCCGAATTCATGTCGTCCCAGAACAGCCTCTACTCTCTTTCCTCTAGGAAGGAGGACAGGAGGGCCAGGGCGGTTCCCCCTACCCCTATGTCCCCCAGTCGCTGCACCAGAATAGTATGGTTCATGGTGTCAAACGCAGCTGAAAGATCAAGGAGCATGAGGACCGCCCTCCCCCCCTCATCCACCACCCTGCGGATCTTTTCAGCGGAAATAATCCAGCCTCGATAAGACTAGAGGCGTCACCACCGTTTGCCTCCTGTCAGCTGGTAAAAACTGTAGTATTTTCCTCACTGTTGTAAGGACTTTTACTGTTGAGGAGGAAACAGCATTTACTTGGTCCCCAAAATTCAGTCTCTCGTCCACTATTACTCCCAGGTTTTTCACTTTTTTCATGGGTTTAGGGAGAGGGCCCATAGACAACGGCCACCAGTTTGGGGTCCAGAAGTTGGCGTCGTTCCCAAATAGTATCATCTCCATCTTTCCTGCATTCAGTTTTAGGCAATTTTTCACCATCCAGCTGCCCACAGATTTCATGCAGTCCTGGAAACGCTTATCTATGCCCACCTCCTGTCCTGGAAGCAGAGACACCGTAATTTGGGTGTCATCCGCATAGGAGGTGAGACCAAAACCAAACGTACTAATGATGGGACATATACATTAAACATTGTGGGGCTCAACGATGACCCTTGAGGGACCCCACATGGTAAGACGAAGGGTTTTGATTGGAAGTTTTCCAGAGATACAATTTGAACTCTGCCTGTTAAAAAGGACTGAATGAGTTTCCAAGCTTTCCCCTGAATCCCACATGCCCCTAACCGGTCCATCAAAAGATCATGATGGACCGTGTTGTAGGCCGCAGAGAGATCCAGTAGGATCAAGGCGGCCTTGCCACCTTGATCCACTGCCTCCCTGATCTCATCCGTGGCTTTGATGAGGGCTGACTCCGTACTATGTCCCTCTCTAAAGCCATACTGAGTGGGATCTAGGGCATGGGACTCCGAAAGAAAAGCACTAAGTAGTATGTTCATAGCTTTTTCTATCATTATGGCAGGTAGCGGGAGTCTCGAAATCGGACGGAAGTTATTAGGGTCCTTGGGATCCAGACTGGGCTTTTTCATGAGGGGCAGGATTGATGCAACCTTCCATAATTTGGGAAAGTAACCTGTTTCAATCATTGCATTACAGATAGGCTGAAGTGCACAGGTGACTGGTTCCGAGGCTAGTATGGCCACTTCGGCTGGGCATGTGTTATAAGGTGACACTGAGCTTACTGCTAACAGCAGGCTGTGAGTTTTAGCTATTGATAGTGGCTCAAACTTATCATAGGTATAAGGGAACACATTAAGACATTTGTGTTCCTCTTTAGCCGTGGCCCACCCCGCTGCATTTGGATAGTCAAACACTGAAAAGATGGTTTCCACTTTATTCACAAAGAATTTAGCTAAATCCTCGCAAAGTTCCTGACTTGACTGAACCTTAGCTGGGTGTGGTGAGGCCAAGCTAGAAACAGTCCTTTTGTTGATTTTTGGTTGGTGAAGAACCTTTGTTTATCCGTAAACAGAAGTTGTTTATAGCTCAAAAGGCTGCTTTTTTAAGCCTTCTTCTCTGTTTCCCTGTATTCTTTCTCCATCTCCGTTCGAGTTGTTTCCATTTGAGTTTTTGGTGTCTCAGATCTTCAATAAACCATGGAGCGGATGGGAGTGCTCTACTTGGAAAGCAAATTTTTTCAGGAGCTAGGTTACCACAGGCTCTCTTCAGCCATTCTGTATATGCAATAGTCCCTTGCTCCTGCCCCACATACCTCTGGTATGCGGATGACTTAAGGAGAGTCTGAAGGGCGGTACCATCCACTTTGGTCCAAGCTCTAACCACTACCAGTCTCTTACTGTGTGCCCCATTTATACGCTGGTCCCCTGGAGAAATCTCAAATAGGACAGCAGCATGGTCTGTCCAAACAAGAGGCAGTACCCCAGTAAACCGGAGACCCGGGTGGTTTGAAAAAATCCCATCCAGGGTGTGTCCCGTCACATGAGTTGGGCCAGTTACATACTGCTGGAGGTCTGCGCTCTTCATCATATCCATGAGGATCACTGTATCCGGTTCCAAAGGAACCTCAAGGTAATCATTGAAATCCCCGAGGATAGTGTAAGCATCAGAGTACTGATAGTTGTGTTAAAAGTATTCCTGGCTCCTGGTGGTCTATAGAGTAAAATACATTTAACTGTGTGATGGTGTGATAGGGTAAGATTAAAAGATAGGGTTTCACAGGCTGAGTTTAAGGTGGACCGAAAGACCGTCTTCATTGAGCTAGGGTAGACTGCCAGTCCGCCCCCTTTCCTGTGAGGTCTATTCAGGGTGTGGCATAAAAACCCCGCAGGGGTGGCCTTCACCAGGTCCGGCCCTGGCGCTTCGTCAGTCAAGGTTTCCATAATGAAGGCCAGTTTTATTTCCCTATCCTCGAGTAGCCTTGCACATTCAATGCTGTGCTTAACCAGTGATCTAGCATTCAGTAGGATGCAGTTAAAAGCCGACGTTTCATGCCCCGCTAACACTCCACTGGCGTCCTTTTAAAGCTTGATGGCTTGGTATAGGACCTTTGGAAGGATCACGTTGCAATGCGGACAGGTAATTGAAAACAATGCAGGCTTAAGGTTAAAGTTAAGACACATACAATCCGAACTTTTAACCCCCATACTTAAATCTAACAATGCTGTTTTAGAATATTTAATGGGGGAGGTTTAACTTGGTGAAGAACTTGCAGGAATCCTAGCGCTGAGCGCTGGCCGAGCGCGGGCGGGCGCAGACGGGCTTGCCATTGGCATGCCGCCGGTGTGCCGGCTGCGCGCGTCCACTGCGCGCTCACGCCACCCTCGCAACTTACAGCGTGGTGAAATAGAACAACTAGACAGCTCACTTGGACATAGCCCCAAGATAGCGGTCCCCGCTCAACAATGTGGATGTGTCCCAAAATTAGAAGTTAACGATGAGAACCCACTCTGCAACCATTAAAACCACTACTGTTAAAATAAAGTTTCCTTCTAAAACAGATTCTGGGAATGTACACAAATCGCAATTTCAGTGTCAAATAAGGTGCTACAGTCTCGCTATCTCCTGGCTCAAGCCTCAGGAGAGTGGCATGGAGAGCACAGGATCCACATCTGGGCATACCAGTCCCACTTGGTTGACAAATGCAAAACGAACAATTGATAGACAGAATGCAGAACAATGTCATACATTGACCCCAGTTCAGAGTTCTGGGCCTAAATCCATCTTTTTTTGCTCCCTATGCCATTCCAGTTTGAACAAAGCCATGTGTAAATCAGTCTTGACCCTGTGCCCAATGGGAACAGTCCAGCCCGAACTGCCAGGCCAGGTCCTCCCTGGACTGGAGACAAGCATCCTAGGGCCAGTTTCGGTGTTTCACCCCTCATTAGCCCGGAAAGCTTGACTTCAGTGGCAAGGAGAACACGGGACCCACACCTGGGCATACCCTTTCCACTCGGGTTGACAAATGCAAAAAGAACAATTGGTGAACATAATGCAGAACAATGTCATACATTCACCCCAGTACAGAGATCTGGGCCAAAATCCAGTGATGTTTTTGCTCCCCATGCCATTCCAGTTTAAACCCAGCCATATGCAAACCAGTCTTGACCCTGTGCCCAATAGGAACAGTCCATCACGAACTGCAAGGCCAAGTACTCCCTGGACTGGAAACAAGAATCTTATGACTGGTTTCAGGGTTTCACCCCTGATCAGCCAGGATAGCTTGACTCCAGTGGCATAAAGAGCACAGGACGCACATCTGGGCATACCCGCCCCACTCGGGGTGACAAATGCAAAAAGAACAATTGATGGACAGAATGCAGAACAATGTAATACATTCACCCCAGTGCAGAGATCTGGTCCTAAATCTATATTTTCTTTGCTCCCCATGCCACTCCAGTTTGAACCCAGCCATATGAAAATCGGTCTTGACCCTCGTCCCAATGGGAACAGTCCGGCCCAAACTGCCAGGCCAGGTCCTCACTGGACTGGAAACAAGCATCCTAGGACCTGTTTCAGGGTTTCCCCCCTCATCAGCCAGGGTATCTTGACTCCAGTGGCATGGAGAGCACGGGACCCACGTCTGGGCATACCCGTCCCACTCGGGGTGACAAAGGAAAAAAGAAGAATTGATGGACAGAATGTGGAACAATGTCATACATTCACCCCAGTACAGCGATCTGGGCCTAAATCCATCATTGTTTTGCTCCCCATGCCATTCCAGTTTGACCCCAGCAATATGCAAATCAGTCTTGACCCTGTGCCCAATGGGACCAGTCCAGCCTGAACTGCCAGGCCAGGTCCTCCCTGGACTGAAAACAAGCATCCTAGGACCGGTTTTGGGGTTTCACCCCTCATCAGCCAGTTTAGCTTGACTCCAGTAGCATGGAGAGCTCGGGACCCTTGCTGGACATACCTGTCCCCCTCAGGGTGACACATACAAAAAGAACAATTGATGGACAGAATGCAGAGCAATGTCATACATTCACCCCAGTACAGAGATCTAGGCCTAAATCCATCATTTGTTTGCTCCCCATGCCTTTATGGTTTGAACCCAGCAATATGCAAATCAGTCTTGACCCTGTGCCCAATGGGACCAGTCCAGCCTGAACTGCGAGGCCAAGTCCTCCCTGGACTGGAAACAAGCATCCTAGGACCGGTTTCGAGGTTTCAACCCTCATCAGCCAGTATAGCTTGACTCCAGTGGCATGGAGAGCTAGGGACCCTTGCTGGACATACCCATCCCCTCAGGGTGACAAATTTAAAAAGAACAATTGATGGACAGAATGCAGAACAATGTCATGCATTCACCCCAGTACAGAGATCTGGGCCTAAATCCATTGTTTTGTTCTCCCCATGCCGTTCCAGTTTGAACCGAGCCATATGCAAATCAGTCTTGACCCTGGCAACCTGTGTGTCTTTTGATTTCTCGCCCTAAGTGCACCAGGTATGTCCAGATGTCAAAAATATCCCACACCCCTTAAGCAGTGCTTCCCAAACTTTTTAGAACCACAACCCAGTTTTCCGAACTCCAAACTTTTGTGACCCATCTAGCTTTAATGTCATGAGGTGGGGTTGTTTTTGAATGTAATAACAGCAGTTGTTTGTAAACATCCTAACATTAAACGCGCCCTTTGATATCGGACTGTGCTTATTATATTAATCTGCTCATAAAATTGGCATATGGTGAACTGTATTAGAGTTTGAAGTTGGAACACTTTTCAGAGCAGGGTGCTAACCTGTGGCATCTGTACACTAAAACCACAAGGATCTGAAAACTCCTGGTATCAATACCAGTGATTTTAGTGAATATTTAAAAACATCTTCTGCAGCAGACTATCGGGTAAGACCTCATGTAAACGTTTGTGTTAAAACGAGGTCTAATGTTGCAATTTGGACTCTCTCTCTATAGATATGAGTATTACAGTTTTTTGTAGCACACACGTGGCACAAGGACATTAGAGCACTTTACACGAACACCAGATTACACAGATTACATTATAAAGTTCCGATTTTTTTTATTTTAAGCACAGGAGATTAAGTGATTTGCCCACAATCAAAGGACGTTGAGCTAACAAACACCAGGACTAGAGCCTGGTTCCCCAGAACTAGCAGCTCTGGTCGTTAGACCTAATCCATTTTTAGATCTCGCCTACAGCATTGCTTGCAATGCTTGTTTGGCGAGATTATAGTATGGCTTTCAAAAGTCTACCCAAACTGCGGATCGGGTACAGTTCATGTGAGCCAGGCGCGTGCACATCGCCAGCCACATCCCATACCATTTGTCTGAGCCTCGGCATCAGACTTCAAAGGAAGCCGCTCCCCCGCCCCCCTCCGCGCAATGCCAGAGCTTGTTTACCAATGGCCAACAGATGTGGCAAAGAGTGATTCTCCTTTTATACGATACCCACATTAGGCTTTTCCCTCACACATCCTGTACTCGGCCCTATACCGCACCTATTCTAATTGCCATTACCAGGCTTTGTTCCCAAACTCTTTTAAGTACTTTATTTTTAGTAGGGCTAAATGTTCTGTCCCCCCCCCGTCTCCCTTGGAGCACACGTCCTCTCAGGGAGCCTCTCCTCGCTTTAGCTTTTATCTGACTCTCTTCCTTCTCATGCTCCACCTCTCTTGCTCCTCCAGCTCGCGCCCTCCTTCATGTGCTAGCCATTCTAATGCCTAGTGCACTCTCCCCCCGTTCCCTCTCCCCACTCCTCTTTCCTGTCTCTCACCTAGCTCCCCTCTCCTTTCTGTACTCTTGCTCCCTCTCGCTACCCCTTTTTTCTCTCCTCTCCCCTCTCCTTTGATTCTCTCTTGATCTCTCTCCCTCTGCACCTTTCCCTTCTCTCTTCATCCATTTTCTCAATTCTCCTCTCACTCTCTTTATCAGTCGCTCTCTCTTTTCCACTCCTGTGTTTGTCCCCTGTCTTTCCTTCCCTCCCCCTCCTCTCCTCTCCGCCCATTCCTTTTCTTTATTCATCCGACATCTCTCTAGATACACAGGTGCTGCCGCTTTCCTATGGCAACATGCTCGGTATGGTGTCTTTGAGACTGTGGGTGAAGGGCTGGCATGTGGCAGGGCGTCTCTTTTACACACCCGTCCGTCCTCTTTCATGGACGATCTGAAAAGCCTGATGCTTGGGCGCACACAGATCCTTGCCCCCACCCCCACCCCTCTCCAGCACTGTGTTCGCAAATTTTGCATCCTAAATTACATCATGCCTTACGCTATTGGCACCGGACAGTGGCAGTAATACAGAGAAGGGGTGCGACCCTTTTTTGATACAGTACCAGCAATGCCCATCAGGGGTGGTGACCTATTTAAAAGGAGCCGTTCTACTAATTCTACAGTGTCAGCCCCCTCCCATCAGTAGGCAAGTATGTGCCTTAATGAGTCAGCAACGGTACTCCACAGGAGGCTTGTTGTACTTGTGATGCGACAATGCAAGCAGTGCTCAGCAGTGGAAATGACCAGTACTGGCACTGCCCAGGAGGGCAGATATATGAATAACCTACCCAGCAGAGGTGGTACACACATCATGGGTACACTGCCAGTGCTATCCTGCAGTGCAGATATACGTTTACTAAGACAGCGCCAGTACTGCCGGGCAGTGGAAATGCATGTTTGATTATACAGTGCCAGCACTGCCCAGCAGGGATGCTACACTTGAACCGGGGCACTGCAAGCACCACCGGGCAGTGGAGATAGACATTAATGAGCAGGGCTGCTAAACATGGAATGGGACAATGCACCGCTACCAAGCATCAGTTACACAACTCTCCGCATGTCACAACCTGGTCAATTCTCATTTGTTAGCTGCATGATCCAGCCCAATGTTATTCACCCTTTCTCCCTCCACCTCCTTTAGACATGTAGCAAGAGGGCCATGGGCCTTAATTCAAGGGGTAAATACCTCCTTCACCCTGAGTTGGGTAGTAATGATTGGGGCTTAATTGGCTTCTTACACCCTTTCACCCTGCTGTACCAACGATACTCCATCCCTACCATTGGTGTCTCTATGTATTAGTGTGCCTGTCTCACGGGGTTTGTGTGTTTCTCAGCGTGTGCATGCATGTGTGCCCGTTTGTAGTGCGGTTTCTATGTATGTCTGTATGCGGGGGTCAGCAGGGGGTAAAAGACATTGTCATTTACAACGCCATTACTTGTTTCAAATGAATTTGTCCGTCTATAACGCAACTGGTGCTCATATACAGCACTCAGATACTTTCAGGTGTATTTTGCGCTACATAATACCAGTTTCTTGCTTACAAGCAGCTGCTCATTCCCTTTATAAATATCATTAATGTGCTCCGTGCGCGAGCAGTACCCATCCATCTTACCTTTGCTCCCATCCCCGTCCCCTCCCCGTCCCTCCTCTCATCCCTCGTCCCTCATCTCTCCCTTTTCTGGGCACATGAAAATTTCTTGTTTGTTTATTAAATATTTTTTTTAAACCATAGAAAATGCACCAGCATCCACGCTGATCTCCTATTTCCACAGCGTGTCTCCTATCTTTACGCTATAAGGACAGCAGCTGCCGGAGGTCTCGCGCGCGCCTCCTCTCAGCACGCTGTTGCAGCCTTATTTCCTCCAACAGGCCCACTCGACTTTTCTTCAATCGCTGCACTGGCCGGTCGTTCTTCCTTCTGGCATATTTAATGCTTCCTCCCTCTGCATTTCAGTTTCGTTCTTACTCCCCCTTTCTCTTAATTTAACTCCAAACATTTCGAATTATGAAAAATTCCTTCCTGTCCAGTGTTGTGTTAATTTTACATTTCACGTTCATGTTTTTTTTTGTTCCACCCTCTATCGCCCTCACTCTAGCGCCCTCACTCTATCTATCACCCTCACGCTATCTATCTGTCACCCTCACTCTATCTATCTATCTATCTATCTATCTATCTATCTATCTATCTATCTATCTATCTATCTATCTATCTATCTATCTATCTATCTATCTATCTATCTATCTATCTATCTATCTATCTATCTATCTATCTCCCTCACTCTATCTATCTGTCTATCGCCCTCACTATATCTATCTATCACACTCACTCTATCTATCGCCATCACTCTAACTATCTATCTATCTATTGACTGCCCTCACTCTTTCTATCTGACTATCTATCGCCCTCACTCTATCTATCGCCCTCCCTCTATCTATCGCCCTCCCTCTATCTATCTATCGCCCTCACTCTATCTATCTATCTATCTATCTATCTATCTATCTATCTATCTATCTATCTATCTATCTATCTATCTATCTATCTATCTATCTATCTATCTATCGCCCTCACTCTATCTATCTATTGCCCTCACTCTATCTATCTGTTGCCCTCACTCTATCTATTGCCCCTCACTCTATCAATGGATCTATCTATCGCCCTCACTCTATCTATCGCCCTCACTCTATCTATCACCCTCACTCTATCTATCACCCTCACTCTATCTATCTATCTATCTATCTATCTATCTATCTATCTATCTATCTATCTATCTATCTATCTATCTATCTATCTATCTATCTATCTATCTATCTATCTATCTATCTATCTATCTATCTATCTATCTATCTATTGCCCTCACTCTATCTATCTGTCTATCACCCTCACTCTGTCTATATCACACTCACTCTATCTATCGCCATCACTCTATCTATCTATCTATCTATTGACTGCCCTCACTCTTTCTATCTGACTATCTATCGCCCTCACTCTATCTATCTATCGCCCTCCCTCTATCTATCTATCGCCCTCACTCTATCTATCTATCTTTCGCACTCACTCTATCTATCTATCGCACTCACTCTATCTATCGCATCACCACAGCATCACTCAGCACCACCACAGCATTACTCAGGGGCACCACAACATCACTATGCACTACCACAGCATCACTGGACACCACAGCATCACTCGTTGCCACCAACATCACTCAGCGCCACCACAGCATCAATCTGTGCAACCATTCAACAACAACTGGTTCAAATATGTTCTCTCAATGTTTCAAGCTTCATTACATATGTCACAAAAAGATGTTAATATTTCACTTCTGTTCTTGGATTTTGGTCATAATAAAATACACTGAACATAATCTTCATGAAAGTAATTTACAAAAGTTTAAGCTATTGCCATTATAAATTAAAATAACTTTTATTTAAGTATTAATTATTAAAAAAATTAAAAGCCATTGTTATTTGTAATATCAATACATGTAAGTCACGTAAATACACCACATATTGCATTACAAATGCTATAGGAGGCACATTTGCAAAAGTTATAACTATTGGCATTGTAAATGACAAAGCTATTAATTTCGCTATTTTCAAAACCAACACATAAATAAAAAATGTGTCATTTACAATGCCAATAGCTCAAACTTTCCTAATGCGAGACCTATTGCATTGCAAATGCTTGTTCACAATGTATGTGTGAATGTCATGCACAAGTGGTATGTTTGTGTATGCTCACATTAATTCAGGGCCACTCTCAATATGCGATTGCGCAGCTGCATCGCTTTTCACATAATTATTGATTTGCCACATAATCCATCACCTGCTGCCCAAACTGCAGATTTTGACACAAAAAATTTGTTTCTAGCATAAGCAGTTCAAAACTTACTAAAAACGCCACAACGAAGTGTTGCTGCCCTGTGGAAGACGCTTTGAAAAGGTTGGCTGGTCACCTTTTTGTTGCTTATTTTATATTTGGGTGTTAAACTTGTACTAATATGGCCAACCAATGTCCAAGCAATGTGAACAAGTGTAAATATGACAAAATAATGAAGTAATACATTGATGAAATATGCTGCACTATGCAGCATAAATTTCCTTTTCTTGCAGCATAATTTACTCAACCCTGTTGCATAACTCAGCCCTCCCCTGTCACATAATTCCAGGGGCCCTGCGAATAGTAAGCATATTGTCTGTCGAGCAGCAACTAATACTGAAAGGTTCACCCGGTGTCTTGATTGGGAATAATTGCTAGGGTTTGTTTTAAACCTAGGCTGAAGGACATAGTTCAGCACCTTTGCAGTGGTGCACAATATATTACTAACATATAGACCAGGAGTTTACCTGTGCACCAAAAATAAGTTCGCGATCCTCCAGTGGGTCCCAACCCACAGTTTGGGAGACACTGGCATAGTTGGCATTTCCCTCAACTGGATTTTCTCTTAACTAAACAACAAATCATATTTGATTCACACCCTACCTTACTCTTCAAATTCGTACTGTGTAAAAACAGGTGTTCCACAAGAATCATCATTTCACCACTACTGATTAACATGGGCATGTACTAAATCCTATCAACAGTTTCCAACTCACCTACTGCATTCTGCAGACAACACCAGCTAATTATCAGACTGGCAACAACCCTAAGGACCTAGAAAAACCAAACATGTTCACAGACTCATACCCACAGAACTACTGACTGACTTGTGGCGATTGGAAACACTATGACACAATATCTTTATGAATGATATTTCAACAAGGGCACAACAGAAAGACTCTGGTCTCTAGTAACAATACTTTAGATGCAAATACCCAAATGGCAAATACCATTTGTTAAAATTGAGTTTATGAAAAACTATTTCAACCCACATAACAGCTTAGTGAATATTGGTGCAAAATAAACATGCTTGGTGCTCTCTTTGGAGGTGATACACCTAATTGATAAATTGCTATCATTAAGTGTGTCAACAAACAAATGAACGGCACAACCCGTTACAGGAAGTTCACAAAAATCATACAGGGTCTTTGTTTTTATTAGCCAATGGTGTTTTGATCACAATAAAAATGGATGGATAATCATCAGGAGTCAGCGGATACAATGAGGCAGAGAGAGCGAGATTTTGAAAGTGAATGCAGTCGCTCAAGGAGGGTGTCCCTGGTGGTCAGCCTCAGGAACAGGGTGGGTGAGAATGGCCAGAGCTCGAAATATGCTTAATAACCATAGGGGCTCCAATAAGCCTGCAGTGGCAGGCATGCGTTTGGTCAGGTTCTCAAAGTGGAGTGCCAAATTCATTCAATAGGCTCGATTCGGCCCAAAAATGGAGATACGCTGGTAGCGCTGACTGGAAACATGGAGTCATTTCAGGACAATGATTTCTCAAGGATTTTATCATACAAATATACTATGGACCTCTCACAGATTTCCTATAGGATGTTTGTTCTCCTGTAGAAGATTTTTAAGATGATTGCATAAAGTTGGATTTTGGAGAATATCTACCCTTTGAATGTGTACCAGGAATTGATTTGCTTTAGTCTTACCCATAAATAGATTCAGTTGCTTTACACTACGCTCAATCTCGTATTCATAAACCAGATGGCAAACTCAGAAGATAGCCATTAATTAACAAAAGGCTGTGCTACATCAAAGTCTAATGACTCCTAGTATTAGTAAATTAACACATCAATCAATTGGACCCCAGATAAAATTCTTCTACTGTGTTTCTAACCATGAAGCATTTTACAACCCAGGGCCATATATGTACCAATTGCAAAAACAACAGTCGATGGACAGAATGCAGAACAATATCATACATTCACCCCAGTACAGAGATATGGGCCTAAATCTATCGTTTTTTGCTCACCATGCTATTCTAGTTTGAACCAGCCATATGCAAATAAGTCTCGACCCTGCTCCCCATGGGAACAGTCCAGTCCGAACTGCCAAGCAAGGTCCTCCCTGTACTGGAAACAAGCCTCCTAGGACCGGTTTCGGGCTTTCAGCCCTCATCAGCCAGGATAGCTTGATTCCAGTGGCAGGGAGAGCACAGTACTCACGTCTGAGCCTACCCGTCCCACTCGGGGTGACAAATGCAAAAACAACAGTTGATGGACAGAATGCAGAACAATGTCATACATTCACCCCAGGTCAGAGATCTGGCCTAAATCTATCTTTTTTTTGCTCACCATGCCATTCCAGTTTAAACCCAGCCATATGCAAATCAGTCTTGACCCTGTGCCCCATGGGAACAGTCCAGCCCGAACTGCCAAGCCAGGTCCTCCCTGGACTGGAAAGAAGCATCCTAGGACCGGTTTTGGTCTTCCAGCCCTCATCAGCCAGGATAGCTTGATTCCAGTGGCATGAAGAGCGCGGGACTCACGTCTGAGCATACGAGTCCAAATCGTTGTGACAAATGCAAAAACAACAGTTGATGGACAGAATGCAGAACAATGTCGTACATTCACCCCAGTACGGAGATCTGGGCCTAAATCCATCTTTTTTTGCTCACCATGCCATTCCAGTTTGAACCCCGCCATATGCAAATCAGTCTTGACCCTGTGCCCCATGGGAGCAGTCCAGCCCGAACTGCCAAGCCAGGTCCTCCCTGGACTGGAAACAAGCATCCTAGGACCGGTTTCGGGCTTTCAGCTCTCATCAGCCAGGATAGCTTGATTCCAGTGGCATGAAGAGCACGGGACTCACGTCTGAGCGTACCAGTCCCACTCGGGGTGACAAATGCAAAAACAACAGTTGATGGACAGAATGCAGAACAATGTAATACATTCAGCCCAGTACAGAGAACAGGTCAGTGCCACACAGTGCAGCAGATTTTCCACCTCCGTCCCCTTGATGTGTCACCACCACCCACATGTGAAGACCCTGACACATCAGAGGACGAAGATGATGATGAATCTGACTTTGTGGCTAGAATGAAGTGGGAACATTCATCTCTGCCATATGGCTGGGTTCAGCTTGAGTCTGCCCTCTGTATCAGTCCCTAGAATAAGACCACCCACTGTCCCCCTATACACTGAGCGACACTCACCTTGGACCTCAACATGGACTGCCAATATTTGGTTTGGTTACCAATGGCACAGCAATCGCACTGCGGACTGTAGTCTTCCACTGCCTGTGAACTTGTCAATCCCGAAAGGACTCTGGCTGGCCCTCCACGGGCCAAGAATGTAAAATGGGTTTGCACTGCCCTGTACTGGTCCAGCTTCAACACTCCACTGAATGTGAATAAAACATTCCAATTCACACATATGTGTCATGGCCATGATCAGTCAAGAATAAAAGTATGGACGAATGTAGGGGCATTGATTCCACAAAATGTTACTCCCTGGATAGTGCTATCAATGCCCATGTATGGCCATGACCCAGACAGGCATTGAGAAACACATTGTCATTCAAATCAACACTCATAACTGTTGAATACAACTGAAAGTCTGTAGACTTTATTAGCAGATGCGTGTTAGTACGGGCAAGATAAGTCCTACAACATGCAGACCAATGCAGCAGTATGTCAGAATGAGGAACGTTGCCAAGTGCTGCTGTCCACTCCATGGGAGTGCCTCACCTTTCCAGGTGTCTGTTAAGCCACATTGTTGTTCGCTCATGTATTCGGAGTCCAGGCAAATGCAGCCATGTCCACTGTTGGTGTGGGGTATGTGATCAGATCTCCAAGATGCAAAAAGGTGTTGGGACATGTGCCATGTGTTCCAATCTGTTGTGGCTGCAGGTACGTAGTTACTCGTCCGTGAAAGCGATTGCAGCTTCGTTGCAGGTCGTTGTCGACTTCAATAAACAGGACAGCGAGTCCATCCATTAGCAGGTCAGGACAGATGTGCTGCGTTCTCCCCCTTTCACTAATTTGCACTACAGCCCAATAGGGGAGCAGTTCAATGTGTTGTCACTGCACACAAGGACTTGTGCACTTTCCCAGGTCCAGCTGCCAGCATGTACGCCAAGTATCAAGGCAACCCATAAGCGGTTATCACGGTGACACTCCTGGTCATGGGCCAACAGGGGGCGCACACACATGTCAAAATCCAGTTTAGCTGCTGTCCTGTTGGATAGACAGACATCCATGGACCCCTCGAATATGCACAATCGACAATGCAACACAGGCTGAACGCAGGTGACGTTGGCAAGGCGGAAGCTTAGCCGGTAACTGATCAACAGCACTGCCAATGGCAGTGCCCCCAGTAAATGCAGCATTCATGCACGGTACATTTCCACATGACATGGGTTGTGCATGTGTCCAGGATGTTCAACCATTGAGTTAGTGGCTCTTGTTGAAGCGGCACTATTTTGACCTGCGCCAGTTCTGTGGATGAAATACCACATCTCGGATCAATGAGTTGTTTTAGTGTGTACCGGTTGTACTCCATGGATGTTGTGGGAGTAAGTGTGAAGGCGATTCCATGCAAGATAACTTTGAGCAAGAACTCCTGTGTGTGGGGTGTGTATATGTTGGTCTCTCATCGGGCTGTGCAAAGTGTGGAAGTCGGCATCAGCTGCAATAGTATCTGTCAGGGTTTGCCTGGCACATGCAATTCCGTGGTCGGAGGTGCAGATGTGCTTCCGCCTGATAGTTCAGTCAAAGGAGCTTTCATCCCTAGTGTACATTTGTAATCTGCTTGCATTCATGAAACGTGAAGTGGCTTGTTGGGGGTGGGGTGGGATGAGTGCAACCTTGGGATTCATGTTTGACATGTCTTGCATGTGGCATATGAGCATCATCACTGTGTGTTACGTTGCCTCACAGCTGCTCCTCCCTCCCCGAACCCATTTACTTATGTGCGCGATTGCATCACTTGCACTCCTACGGCACAGCATTGTCATGCCTGTCTGCTCATGTCCACGAGCCTAACAACGACACTGTGATGTTGGCCGTTGGAGGTGGTGGGCCACGTGAGTGTACGCCTATTGTAAGGATAGTGCAGACACAGATGTAGAGTACATGCCTGGCTGAATTGGCGCTGCTAATGTGGCTAGGCATTTGGCTCATGCTGCGGCAATTCAGATATGCACATCACTTGCCATGTATGATCTTGGACCCCGAGCTTGGGTCTTGCACTCCTTCATTACTCTGTTCCTGCGAGCCCGCCCTCCGGGTGCATGCTACATTGCAACATTGTTGCTTACAGGGGGGGACTTAGCTACATGTCCAAGCTCTTACCCACTCCCTGAGGTGACATGGTTGCGTACACTGTCCACAGCACAATGTAATGTGGTAGGGACCAGGGCCATCATTCATACATAATGACCACACAGACACATTTGGATAGGTATTTGAACTGGCTACGGACACATGCACCTGGTCCCTTTTTATTACCAGGATCACTTATCCAGTGACGCCTGTGCTGGATGGGTGTAGGGTGAGTGTGAGCCAGCCCTCAGGGAGTGTTTTATGCTGGCAACAACTTGAACAGTGATCACTATTAAAGCGGAAACAGAAAACTCCAACATAACTAAAAAAACTGCGAAGCATCATGGAGGTAGCCGTAGCAAGTACAGAGGTCACCTAATATTCAATCAAAAGGGACCATGACTTGTGGTGCACTGAGGTAGGGCCACCACAGCTGAGCATGCTCATGTGAAGAAATTGTCAATGATTGTGTCCCTTTGGGATATTACTGCTGCAGCTGCAGTGGGGTGTGTTACACCTGCCTCATCTTCATCGTCCTAGGTCTTCCACACTGCCTGAGGTGAGATTTTTGCATCCGCAGTCCACAGCATGTAACTCAATCATAAAGGGTCCATGAGTTGTGGTGCACAGAGTTAGTGGCATCTGTGGCGCTCAGCGGGTGCGCAGCCTGCAGTGATGCATTGTCTGTGAAGGTCAGGAATGGATTTGATGTGTGTGAGCCCTGCTGACCGCAGTGTAGGCCAGAGGCAGAGGTCAGCAGGGGCGCACAGCCACGTGGCATTGACTTGTGGTGCACAGAGTTAGTGGCACCTGTGGCGCACAGCATGTGCGCAGCCTGCAATGATGCCAGCTCCGGGTGGGCCACACTGTTAGCAATGTCTGTTGCCTAGTGGACTGTGTCATCTGCAATCGCGACTCGATCGTAATTGTGAGCTCTGCTGACTGCAGTGTTGGTCGAAGGCAGCAGTCAGCACAGACATAACTCCGCAGTGCTGTGCCGCTGGGTTCGCTGGGGGCCTGTGTACCAGATGCCAGCAATAGGCTGAGGAGGCTGACGGTCACGGTGGCAGATTCATGGCAGGGTGAGGGGCGCTGCCCTGGCAGACGCGTTGGCCATCCTGGAAGTGAACCACGCCCAGAGCCCCGACCTATTTATTAACACTCCTACGCTGAACTGGCGTATTCCGGACCAGCCCACTCGGCTTACGCTTACAGGGAGGGACGGCACAGCTACATGACCGAGGTCGTCCCCACTGCCTGAGGTAACATGGTTGCGTCCACTGTCCACAACACTACAAACACCAGCAGTATATGTCCACATGGACAGGTCAGTGCTCTGCATACTGAGATCTGTCCAGCACATCACTGCCACGCTAGGCATTGTGTGCATTCTTATTCATGGGTGACTTGCCTCCTTCACACATATTTGGATCCCACCTCTCCCCACATTCTGCTATTGTATGGCTGAGGGACCATGCCGTTTTCGGAATGTCCGCTGTCTTATTCTGCGCTGCCTCTGTGGTAGTCCGGGGGGTTGTGATGGGGGGCATGGGGGTGGTGGAAGTGGGTGTTGTGGACCTCTTGGGTCTCCAAAAAGCATGATCAGAGTCCCCATGACATGTGTTGGTCTTCAAATGTGACTCTGGGCTGGGCTCCCTTTCAAACTGCAGGTAGTCGTCCTGCTTAACACCAGCAAAACCAGGTGTTAAATCCCTGCTGCTAACGCGCCTTATAGCTTGTTTTTTGATTGCTTCGCAGATCTGGCTGGTCATTGAGAATATCGCGAAGTGGTGTTTTCGTATGAGTTTGCATGGGAATGTCTACTCTGCATATCATTAGCGTTAGTTGTCGCTCTCATCCATGGCGATGTTTTTTGCGGAAGCAATAGCTGGAAAACTGGCGATATCGGAATTTTGCACCAGCTTGGAAATGGGGCAATAATTCTTTCACCACTTTTGCTATGCTAAAGTGCTGATAACTCAGTGATAAGTCCTTGAGAATATGCCCCTGAGTCCCCTACAAAAGATCTTAAAGTCAATGCCGACAGGCACAAATTTTATACTGATCCATGTTGAAGGTGGCTGCATTATTGTAAGAGTTGAGTTATTTCTAGAATCACAGTGATGATGACTTGCACAAAAATGAGAAGTCCCATGAGATTTACATTTTTGGGTACTCAAAGTCCCACCCAACACCATTGGTCACTGTGCTGTCTTCAAAGCAGGGAAAAATCTGTTGGAGTGGTTCAGAGAATGAAGCGTGAAAGGGACCAACACCAGAGGCCTTGATAGGTGCATGCAAGTTGTGCTTTGGATTTGTTCTGGAAAATGATTAGCTTGGCTTTTGTTTTGTTTATTTTCTGCCACCAGATGTTGCTGAAGTTTGCAGTTTGTTGAGACATTGTTACAAGCTGACATGAGGAGCAGATCATCTGTGTAGAACAGGCAGCTACTCTTCGCATATGAAAGGAGCAATCAAAGGGTTGTGAATTCTATGAAAGTGATTGATAAATCATTCATGTACATACTAATTTAAAGGGCACATTGTGTGGGAGCACCCCATAAAATTATTAATAATGACAGACAGAAAACCTTAATGAGTTAAGTAGTTTGTTCTCTCTCTCTAATCTTGTTTGGCATTAAGAACCATGAAGAAATATATAAAATGGTTCAAGAGACAATGCCTTTGTATTATGTGCTGTTATTGGAGTTCTTCAGAGAAATGTAGCATAACTGGCTGATAGCAGGTTAAATAGTACAGCTCCTCGGTACCTGTTTAGTACCAGAACTCACTTCAATGATCCCCCACCAAAACTTTCATCTATGAAGCCAAGTGTGGTTTTTCATGAAAACTACTAGCATTTTTAGCTGTTCATGCTTTACTCTTGTGTTTCCTCAGGAATTGTGCTAAACATTATGGAGGAAAATGTTGTGTGGGTTCTGTCCATTTAATGAAGGGCTTCTTTGTAGAAGTTCAACCAACGATTAACCTGCCCACTTTAGTGTTCATGGAAAGTCTAGAGTCAAAGAAAATTCAGGGGTGATTTCTCAGGGCTGGTTTTTTTTTGACAGTGGTCCCAGTTCATCTAGCTGTAAAGATGTAGTTATAACTAAAAACACACTGGTCCCTAGTAAAATTACTTTAGATGCAAAGAACCAAATGACAAATAAAATGTATTCAAAGCAGTTTATGAAAAACAATTTTAAGTCACGTACCGTCAAAGTGAATATTGGTGTTAAATAAATGAGCTTGGTGCTCTCTTTAGAAGTGATACATTCAAGTGATAAATCATGATCAACAAGTGGATCAACAAATACATAAACAGCATGGCCCATAATAGCAAGTTCTCATCAATCATATAGGGTCTGTGTTTTTAAAGTCGACAGCGTTTGTATCTCAATAAAAATGGCGGGATCATCATCGGGACTCGGGATACAATGATCCAGAGAGAGAGAGATTATGAAAGTTAATGTAGTTGATAAAGCAGTGGTCCCTGGTGACAAGGCTCAGGCACAGGGTAGGTGGGATTGACCTGAGCTGGAAACATGCTACATACCACAGGGGCTCCAATCAGTCCACAGTGGGAGGCACACGTGTGGTCTGGGTCTCAAGGTTGAGTGCCATTCACTAGGCTCGAATCAGCTCAAAATGCAGATGCACTGGTAGAGCTGACTGGCAGTTTTGGACAATGAGTCCCCCCACTTGGAGAACTCATACTAACTCAAGTTTCAAGTCGTTTCTATCCTCACAACTATATTAGTAAAAACTTTCTAGATGAACTCAATATAATGTAATATAGTGTTTTAACTCAAATCTCTGAATTCAGAAGACTGTGAAGTAAAAAATTGACCATGTGATAATTAATGGACATTCCACAAACGCATTTCTGCTCATTGTCAAATATCCTTGTTTTCAGACCAACTACATGTCCTAACTCCTAATAGCTCAGATTAAATTACAAAATTGGTAATCTCCTATAACTCATACTACTCCATTTTCATGATGGTTCCACTTATATTTGTATGAGAAATAGCACTTTCTGCAGGGTCACCCCCAAAATGTTTGCCTTTATCCTCTCCTTTATCTGAATTCCTTTTATTGGCTTAAAGACACTAGGCATGTTACCACTGCTAACCATTGTTAAAGTGAATGTGCTATCTGCTTAAACCATGGTAACATTGGCTTAGCTACAATTGGCATATATAATGTACTGATATGTGCCTAGTAATGTGCTCTACTTGAGCCAGGCCTGTAAATTAAATGCTGCTAGTGAGCCTGAGCACTGATTTTGCCTCCCACTTAAGTAGTCCTTTAAACATGTCTCATGCCTGTCATGGCAGATCCTGTATGTGCAGTTTTAAACTGCCATGTTAACCTGGCAAGTTACCCCTTTTGCTAGGTCCAAACCTTTCTTTTTAATACGTATAGGTCAACCCTAAGGTAGGCTCTTGGCAGCCAAAGGGTGGGGTGCAGTAGCTTTATAAAGTGGAAAATGTACTTTCAAGTTTTACATGTCTTAGTAGTGCAATACTTTTACATTTGTTTTTCACTAGTGCAAGGGTCTATCTAGCCAAAAGGATAACATTGAGATTACCTTATTACCTTTTCTAAGAGTAATTTCCAATTGTCACAAGATTGGACCCCCAGATTTGGTGGAATCACAGTTTAAATTCATAACTTATAATGAGGTCGGATTTTAAATTGTAATTCTGAAAATGCCACTTTTAGAAAGTTGGCATGTTTTTTACTTTATACATTTGGTGCCTGCTGTCTGTATCTGAATTAACATCTGGGGTGGCTGACAGTTGGGCTTTGTGCATTTGCTCTATACTCCCATATAAAGGGAGCTTAGGTGTGACTTGATAGGCCATCCACATCCTGATGAGTCTTCCTTGGCCAGATGGGAGGAGGAGCAGTTCACAGCCTCACACTTACGCCTGAATAGGCTATGTCATGTCCCCACAGAAAGGGCTGCGTACCCTCATGTACCGAGTCTGGAGCCAGAGCAGGAAGGGCAGGGACTCTGTGCACTTCAAAGGAATCTCTTTGAAGTCTCTTCCACTTCAAAGGCACAGCTGGGTATAAGTATTGGACCACAGACACCACCACTTTAGTATACTTCTGGACTTGTGAAGACAGGAAGAAGGACTACTACACAGCTGAACAACTGCCACTCTGCTAAATTGCTGCTTTGTTGACACATCTGCTGCTGTTTTTGCCTGGGTGAAAAGGACTTGACCTGCATCATTTGAACCCAGACTGACTCCAAGGGCTAGCTGGCTTGCCTCCTATTCTGAAGTCTCTGGGACATCAAAACTACCAACCACCCTGCTACAGCACCTGGATTCTGCCATCTATGAGTCTCCACCTGCCAAGTGGTGTCAACCCAGTCCTGGTCCCTTGTAAGTGGGTATAAAGTGCTGCTCCAGCAAAAATCCATGCATCAATGCCATTGTGTGATTCGGAATGGGCACATCTCCCCCAACGGCGTCGCATCACCACTGGTGCAAGGAGAAACCGTGATGCATTGCTGCCGCTGCAAAGATCTTCTACACCGCATCGCTGACTATGCGGCGCATCAACTCTATTTCTGGCACATCTTTGACTTTCTCCGGCTAGGAACTAATGCGCCGCCTGAATCCTGTAGATCATCAATGACGCATCACCTCCTTAGCTCAGTGCATCTTGTCTTCAACGTCGATGCAGGCAAGGAACTTTGTATCGGTCCTAGTTTGGTTCCTGTATCCAACCTGCACTCCATCCCGGTTGGCCTAAACGTTTGGATTTTACCCTATTTAGTGCGACCAGACAGCTCCGGTTGGCCCTATTGCTTTTAAGAGCTACATTTGAATGTATTCTTTAAAAGTCCATAACACCGGTTCTACCTTTTGGATATTTGTTATTTTGGTCTTGTTTTGTTCATTAAATTAAGATCTATTGTTCTTTTGTGTTGTGTTTGAACTGTTTTACTGTTTGAAGAGTTGCACAAATACTTTACACATTGCATCTTACATTAAACCTGACTACTTTGTGTCAAGCTACCAGGGGGTAATCACAGGTTAATTTAGGGGCTGTTCGTGACTTATCCTGACTAAGACTCCGGTTCCTGCTCCGACATGGTGAATACTTCTGCCAATCAGAAACCCAATTTTTAACATTGGTGAGCAGAGGAGAGGTAGGACTTGTGTTTGTGCAGTGCCATTCAGTAATTGGTGTACACTACTATTCCATACCACAGACCAATTCAAACTCTTTTCAATTCCCCCTAAATAGCATTTTTCATCTTTTCCTAAAATCGTGTCTCTAGCTGGAGGATCTACATCTGCATCTGCAAAAATGGAATTTGAGGTACTTGGGATTCCTGCAAAAATCCCCGCCAGGAAGCTGGAGCTGCATAAGGCGCTCAGGGCCTGGGCATAAGCTTGTGCTGCTTTGAATTTAAGGTCAGGAGAGTCCGAGGAGTTACATGACCCTGAGGGGGACTCTTCTGAGGACACACCTGTAGAGGAAGGAGAAGAAAAGACCCCTGAACTGGAGCTTCCTAACAAGGCAGTCTCTGGTGGCAGCAATTCTTCAGTGCCCTCTGGAGACAAGAAGGTCCACATTTGTAAGGGACTGGTGCCTAACTTTGTTTTGTGAGATGATATTGATAGGTGGTTTGAGGCTTATGAGATTGCCTTACAGATGCACAAGATCCCTGAGGAGGATGGGGGGACCTAGTCAGTGGAGGCATATTCCCTAGCAAGGGGAGGGACAACCTACTGGCCCTAGAGAGGGAGGACAGAATGAGTTATTTCCCCATGAAGGAGGACCTTATCAGGAAATATGGTCTGACCCCAGAAAGGTATAGGCAGAAGTTTAAGGACAGTCAAATCGGGCCCAACAGACCTGGGTGGATTGTGTTGATTTCTTTTGCAGGGCACAAGATTGTTGGGGGAAGGGCAGTGAAGTGAAGGATTATCAGGGGTTGTACAATTTGGTTTCAAGCAAGCGCATGTTCATACTTTGTTTTACAGACCTGCATCAATACCTGATTGATGGTAAGCTCACTGAACCCAGAGAGCTTGCAAAGGAGGTGGTCCTCTGGATCAGCACCAGGGCCCCAAAGAAGGTACCTGGGACTGACCACAAGAAGGATGGCTCAGGCTCCTCCCAGCTTAATGAGGGGGAAGTCAAGTGATACACAGAGAGGTCCCAGATTAATAGGGGAGGAACATTTTCCCAGGCCCCTTCTGAGAAAAATGGATGAAGTTCTGTTGGGCAGTGACCCAGGCACCCCATTTCCAACCAGCTGCTCTGATTGTTCTCAGCCTGGACACATGCAGAGGGACTCTGTCTGTCCTAAGAAACCACCCACTGGTAGTACCTCTACAGGGGTGGTCAATGTTGCTTTCATGGTAAGTAGTCCCCAGGGGCAGGTAATAGACCATGCCATGATCTCCATTAGCTGAAAGGTTGACTCAGGAGGTGAGCTGGTGATCTCTGAGGGTGAAAGTCATCGCTTCCACCAGGTGGAAGGGAATGGGGTCCCGGTGACTGCTCAGAGGGACACCGGGACGAGCCAGACCATGGTTGTAGAAAAGCAGGTTTCTCCAGAGCAGTACACCAGTCAGGTGTGTATTGTGATACAGGTCCAGAGGCAGAACTTCTTCCACCCTATGGTCCTTGTATCCCTGGAGTGGTGTTGGTAGGCGACCAGAGGAGAGTCATAGTTAGTCTGCAGATACCCATAAACTGCATTCTGGGGAACAGGTGCCCTCAGTTTAGGAGGGGCAATCACCCAGGGCTCCCACCACCCAGGGTGCCCTGATATTTCATGTTTCTGGGGGTACCACTCCCAAGTGGAGGGTGGAGGACTGCAGATGGAGGAGCAGGGTGAGGGAGAACTCACCCTCTCACCTGTTTGGCCTCAGGGTACAGGTCCTGGGCTAAGCTACCATTCTCAGGATACCACCCCTGAGTGGGGAGGTGGAGTGGAAAAAAGGAGCAGGGCACCTGGGGCTACTGCCCATTATTCTGAGGAACCACAGAATTCAGAGAAGTCTGGATGGCCGGGGGCATGGCTCTGAACACTGACAGCTGTCAGTGGCCTCTGTTGGTTGTTGTCCTTGTACAAAAAGCTTCCCCTGGGTTGGGGTGAAAAGCTAGTCTCAACGCGGTTGAATCGGCTGTATCACTGTGTGTAAGCAGTCATGGTACTGTCTACCTACTGAGATGCCTCCATGATCAAAGTAAAGTTAGGTGCTGCACAGACGGAGTCCACAGATAAGAAGAGGGGTTCTCCATGGGTCAATTCAGTGGCTCAAGAGAGTATAAACAGAGGAATCCAACTGAGTTTGGTGAGGCTTAGAACTGATAAGTGCCCTTGCAGTAGTAAGCCATTGTCAATGTTCTGCCCCCTAAGCAGGGAAGTCCATCAAGGTATTGATTAGTTGACCCTGTTTTTCAGCTGGAGAGGGGTTGTGTTAGAAATTGCCCTTTCTGCAGGGTCACCCCGAACCATTTTGCCTTCCTTCTTCTCTTTATGCTGAATTAGTTTGTCTTGGCTTTAGGACCCTGGACACTTTACCACTGCTAACCAGTGCTAAAGTGCATGTGCTCTCTGCGTAAAACATGGTAACACTGGATTATCCACAAATGAATGATTTAATTTACTTATAACTCCCTAGTACTACGCACTACATGTGCCCAAGGACTGTAAATGTAATGCTACTAGTGGGCCTGCAGCACTGATTGTGACACCCACTTAGCCCTTTAAACATGTGTCAGACTTGCTATGATGGACCCTGTGTGTGCAGTTTTAAACTGCCATATCTACCTGGCAAGGTAAACCCCTTGCCAGGCCCAAACTTCCTTTTTTATACATATGAGTCATCCCTAAGGTAGGCCTTGGGCAGCCGGAGGGCAGGGTACAGTGTATTTAAAAAGTAATGCATGAACTTTTAAGTTGTACATGTCCTAGTAGTGAAAAACTCTTAAATTCGTTTTTCACTACTGCAAGGCAGATCTCCCCCTTAGGAAAACATAGGGATTACCTTATTACCTTTAATAAGTGTAATTCCAAATTGGGAAGAGATTGGACTCCCAAGTTTCATATCTCTGGAATCACTATTTAAAATCACAACTTTTGGCAAAGTCCGATTTTTAAATTGTAACTCTAAAACATCCAGTTTTTGAAAGTTGGCATTTTCTTACTTTAGCCATTTGGTGCCTACTGCTTCTCTCTGAATACATATCTGGGGTAGGTGACAGCTGGGATTAGTGTATTCCCTCTAGACAGCCACACAAAAGGAACTTAGTTGTGGCTTGAGGGGGCATCCACATCCTGATATGCCATCCTGAGCAGGATGGGAGGGAGGAGTTAGCCACATCCTAACACTAGCACCTGAATAGGTTGTGTTCTGTCCACACACACAGGGCTGCACACCTCTGTGCTCTGTGTAGAGAGCAGGAAGGGCAGAGACTCTGTGCATTTCAAAGGCATCACTTTGAAGTCTCCCCCACTTCAAAGGCACAACTGGGTATAAGTACTGGACCTCAGGCACCTCCACTTCTGTATATGTCTGGACCTGTGAAGACTTTGCCAGGATGAAGAAATGCAGTGCTACTGAAGGACTGCCACTCTGCTGCTTTGCTAGACTCCAAGTGGTGCCAACCCAAGTCCTGGGCCTATAAAAGTGGGTATAAGTGCTGCTCCAGAAAAAAACCTCAGGCACCACCACTTCTGTATATGTCTGGACCTGTGAAGACTTTGCCAGGATGAAGAAATGCAGTGCTACTGAAGGACTGCCACTCTGCTGCTTTGCTAGACTCCAAGTGGTGCCAACCCAAGTCCTGGGCCTATAAAAGTGGGTATAAGTGCTGCTCCAGAAAAAAACTTGCAAATTGACACCATTGCACTGTTTGGAACTGGCACATCTCCATCAAAAGCGATGTATTACCATTACTGCAAGGAACAACTGTGACGCATGGCCGCATCTGCAAGAATCATCTGCATAGAATCACTGACTGCGCGGCACATTGACTCTATTTTCAACGCATCTTTGACTTTGTGTAGCTTGGAACCAACATATTGCCTGTATCCTGTGGATCGTCAATGATGCATCGTGTCTTCTGCTCCACGTACTTCATTCTGGACGTTGATGCAGACAAGGTACTTTGCAGCAGTCAAAGGCTGGTCCCTGTATTTGACCTGCGCTCCATCGAGGTTGGCCTGAACTTTGGGATTTGACGCGGCCTAATACGACCACACAGCCTAAGTTGGCACTTGATGCTTTTAAGCACTACATTTCAATGTATTCTTTAAAAATTCCTAAATCCAGTTCTACCTGCCTTTCATCTTAGGTTTCTGTTTTGGAGAGCTACCCTAACAATTGTAATGGATTGTATAATTTTTTAAAGATAATGTGATGTGAGAAATAGAGTCGATTTGGTTTAACATGGGCTTAAGAATTAAAAAAAAGTCAATAGTTTCCCATTGAAAGACTGCCAAGCTGGTTTCACGAGTAAACTGCAGGACTGAAGAGTGGTTGAAAGAGGTGTTCTACCTCTCCACCCAAGTATCATCAATATTGCAGAACCTATGGATGTCTTAAGCTGTAATGAATTAAATCTTCCCATTTTTCCTAAGATAAAATCATTTTTATGTGAACTCTGCTTTTTTGACACCCATTTGAAAGCCTGTCCTTGCTCTTTCAGCACATTTATGAATGTCTCAAACAGACATGAGTTTAGAAGTGCATGAAACTTTTCAAAGGTGTTTCAAACTTATTGTGAAGACCACACAGTTATGATTTTGTGAGGAACCACAGCATTTCCAATACTCATTTCACCACCCTTAGGTTTAACGTGTAGCTATTGGGAAAATTCCAATCTTGCAGATGGTCTGCTGAAATAGGTGGCATCTCTGCAAATAAAAAACAGGAGATGATGTCTGTGACACTTTTCCACTCATATGTTACAATAATATCTTATGTTATGTGTTAGAAATGGGGTTTCTGGTTGGCAGAGGTATGCACCCTGTCCAAGCAGGAGCCACAATCCTAGTCAGGGTAAATGTAGTGCACAATAAGTCTAACTGTTATCACCCTCTGTTAGCTTGGCACAGAGCACGCGGGCTAAACTAAAGAGCTAATGTGTAAAGTATCTGTGCATGCACACACAGTAGCACAGTGAAACCACCTTAGAGAAATAGACAATATTTATTTGAGTAAAACAAGACCAAAACAATAAAAGTACAACATACACAATTCGAGATATGAATTTTGCAAGATTAAATCAAAATTCAGTGCTTAGGAAGCAATAGCTCCAACTGGGGCAATCTAGTCACGCTTGATCCAGGAACATACAAACATTCAGTTTGACTGCTTTGGAGGGGAGGCCGGATAGAGGGGTCACGCAGACCCACTGACAGTACATTGGATGCATCGAAGCTTGGGGACGATGCATTGAAAAATGGAAGGGATGCATCACTGTTGAAGGCTACGGGCTGGTTCTGAAGTTGGACGACATCCTTGATGCATCGATGTTAAGAGTGCTGTGCATCGGTCCAAAGTGTTGATGTTGAGCCACTGAGCTGTAGGCGATGTTCTGGTGTGACGCCACGCAGAGCCAGGAATGCATCGGAGTTGGGGACGGGGTGTAGCAGACGTTGGTGATGCGGTGTCTGAGACACATGCAGCTGCATAGATTTGGAGGCACTGCGTTAGCCAAGTGGGGCTGCATTGTAAGCCGAGGTTGTTGCGTAGCACAGTCGGCAAGCGGTGTCCGCAGCTTCAGTGCAGGCAGCAACGGTTCCGAACGATGCGTCAGTGTCGATGCATAGATTTATTGGGTTGCAGCACCAACCACTCACTTACAAGGACCCAGGACTGGATTTGGTACCACTTGGGAGAGCAGGACTCACAGCAGAAGAGCCCAGGTTCTGGTAGCAAGATGCATGTAAAGTCTTTGATATCCCTACGACTTCAGCAACAAAGGCAAGCCCAACAAGGCCTTGGAGAACCTTTAGAGATGCAGGATGTAGAGAGTCGACTGAAGTCCTCTCCTTTCCAGTCAAGAAGCAGCAGGCCAACACAGCAAAGCAATCAGCAAAGTGGCAGTCCCTCCTGGCAGTACAACAGCTCTTTTTCCTGGTAGAATGCCCTCAGTTCCAGAAATGTTCTGAGTATATGGTGTCATAGGTCCAGTACTTATGCCCATTTTAGCCTTTGAAGTATGGAGACATCAAAGAAAGGTTTTTGCAGTGCATAAGACCCTGCTTCTGGCTTTAGACACTCTACCGAGGAGTCTGCAACTCTTTGTGTAGGGACAGGCAAAGCCCTATTTAGGTGCAAGTGTCATCTCCTCCCTCTCACTCTAGCTCAGGAAGACCCATCAGCCTGGTGATAGGTCATCAGGATATGCAGGGCACAACTCAACTCCCTTGGTTTGTGACTGTCTAGAGGGAATGTACAAAGCCCAGCTGTCACCCAACCAAATGGGTAATCCAGAGACAAGCAGAGGCATGAAATGCTTAAAGTAAGAAAATGGCAACTTTCTAAAACAGGCATTTTCAGACCTTGCACATTGAAAAACAACTATACTAAAAGATGTGTGTTTTTTAATTGTGAGTCCGGAGACACTAAATTTACTTTTCCTATCGTTTCCCAATTGGATGTTACACTTGTGAATTGTCACAAGGCAGCTCCAATGCTTGCCTTAGCTCCAATGTCTGCCTTAGTGAAAAACAAATTAAACAGATTTTCACTACCAGGACATGTAAAACTCAAAAGTGCATGTCCTACCTTTTACAAACACTGCACCCTGCACGTGGAGCTACCTAGGGCCCACCTTAAAGGCAGACTTATAAGTAATAAAAGGGAAGGATTGGGCCTGGCAAGTAAGTGATATTGCCAGGTTGACATGGCAGTTCAAATCTGCTCACAAAGGCTCTGCAGTGGCAGGTCTGAGACATGTTAGAAGGGCTACTCGTGTGGGTGGCACAATCAGTGATGCAGGACCACTAGTAGCATTTGATTTACAGGCCCTCTGCACATTTAGTGCACTGTACTAGGGACGTACTAGAAACATGAATGTACCAATCATGGAGAAACCAAAAAGGCATTACATTTTTAGACAAGAGCACATCAACTTTAGCATTGGTCAGCAGTGAAAAAGTGAACAGAGTCCTATAGCCCGCAAAAACGAAGTTCGGCACACAGTCAAAAAAGGGGGCCAGAAGGCAAAAAGTCAGGGGAAACCACTGCAAAAGATGCCAGATCTAACATTATGTTATACACTTTTTGTGCATATGTTCAACAATTATCTAGCTTTTTCAAATATAGTTGTACAGCTGTTCTGCATTACTTTGTTTGCTCAAGTGGTGCAGGCATTGAGTGGAAGTTGGAGCTAAAAGCCAACAAGTTTCATGTCATTGTTGCAGGCTTGTATACTTTTTTGCTTGTTGTTATTGGCAGATAGCAGGAATTCTGTCTTAGTGGAGGTTGAGCTTCAGGTAGGTGCTGTACATCCTGGTAAGGTGCAGGCAGTGTTCGAAAGGTTAGATGTCTGGAGCAGAAGAGACTTTCAAGCAGAGCTTTTATTGTTCCTCATAGGTGAAATGTGGGGCTGTTAGTGATGAGAAGAGGCCCTAGTGGTACCATGTAATTTTTGAGCATGACAAGGACTATATGGAACCCTGTGGCACTCCATGTGTAATGTTGATCTTCTGAGACCTGACGCTGCCCATGTTAACAACCTGGTGATGGTTGGAATGTTGGAAGGAAAACCATTGAGCTGCCTTGCCAGTGAATCCCCTTTGAGACCTCAGGTTGTGGATGACAGTAGAGTAGTAAATAGGGTTGAAGACATCTGAGAGTACCAACAATATCAGAATGCAGTAGGGCATCTTCGTTGTCTATGACGTCTAAGGTAGATTTACCCCAGCTACAGTGTAATCTGAAGTCAGATTGGCAGTTGTTCAGGAGATGGGTGTCATTGTTATGATTTTGCAGTTGAGAGTAGACTACTTTTTCAATAGGTTTGATGATGAAGGGCATGTGATTGATGTCCCAATAGCTGTCGAGGTCAGTAGGTTTCTTTAGAAGTGGAAGGATCTGGCCAGACTTGAGCACTTCTGAGAAGTATCTTTGGGCAGAAAGGCACTGGTAAATGTAAGTAGTGTGAGAAAGCTTCTCTGGAGAGAGCTTCGATGAAAGACCAAGGTAAGACTTAATTGTCTTGGAGGTGGATTTGAGGAAAGAGTATGACAACAAGATTTGACAAAGATAGTGCTTTGAACAATGACCATTGTGAAATGCTACAAAAAAGGGGTGTCTGTAAAAGGCAAAGCTGGCTTTGCATTGATGTGCTGTGGAATATTTTGCTTTTTTGTGACTGAAAAAGAAGAGGTTGATGGCTTTGCATTTGTTTTATGACGTTTACGAGATGAAGGTCAGGAAGATGTTTGATGTAGTGCTCGATTCTCCCAAAGAGCATTATGCTTGATGGTGTTGCATAGTTCTTTGTTTCCACTGATGTGATACGTTCTCTGTACGCTGCATAGAGGGACTTAAGTTGCATGAGATTATCAGGAATCATGCTCTGCTTAATTTTTTACATTTTCTTTCCAGTCTTTGGATGGAGCATTTGTCAGCAGGTGAGGAGTACCAGAGTGTTGAAGGTTTTGGATTATACTTAAATATTTTATTTGGAGCAGGGCTGTTCACACGGCTTTCTAGAAAAGTGTTGAAGTCATCTAGAAGGGTGTTGCCAATTGACATGGCCTTTGTAGTGTGTTTGTTGGTTAACATACTGCACCATGTTTAGTTTTTGGAAGGTGTTTTTTTTTAGTTTGCAGGGCTTGTGAGATTGATGTCATGCAGGAGAGTGACTTGGGTTTGTCAGGTGAAGTGATGTGGGGATTTGGGAATTCGAGAATGAAGTCCATGTTTTGCTGGGAAGGCCTAGAGATGACATAGAAGGTGGCAGGCTGAGTTGCAGAGAGTGGGAAGTGAGATGCATTAGCTACATAGTGTTAACTCTCACTTGCTTGCCTAGGGTGTAGGACCATGAGTACCTATTGATGGCATTGAGGCCTCCTCCTGTCTTCTTAAGTGTGGAGTCACACAATGGATCCTGTAGGAAAAGGATGTCTAGGATTTCCTGAAGAAAGCCATCAGGCCCATATGGGCGACACATGCTGAAACATGTCAACCGAACATTCACCAGGTGCATTGGTTCTATAATCATACAATTAAGCACCACTTGCTTTTTTAACCTTATTCCTCCCCTGTGAAAATAAAAGCAAACTACATAGGAGAGAACATATTGCACACCAGCTATTCTCCCACCTGGTGGAGGATGGTGAACACCAGGACACTCAGGTGTCAAGCCCCTATAATGATTCACCCCACTTAATCAAATAAGCAGAGAACCAAGATATACCACTGTCGTGACAGTGTGGCTGAGGGTCTTCATCAAAAGTTTCCAAGAGACTCTGGAAAATGACCTGATTCATTCATCTGCATTATTTAAAAGAAAAATTGCACCAGAAAGGATTATAATGAACAATTTCCAGAAGTTAAGTGAACCGGAGTGCCGCGCCCTTAACCTATGTGCTGAGTGGCAACAACAGGTGTTACCTGGGGTACATGAGGCATCTTTAGCATGAGGTAATGTCACGTTTTCAGACTCTGGTGATGGCCCTGACCACTACTGCAGTAGCGTCCATGCTGAGCATCACCCAGGTCCCTGAGGCCGACGGCCCCAAAGTAATCCCAGCGGGGTGTACTCCAAGGCACTCCTTGGTGCTGCTGGGCCCAGCTATGCCACCCACACACAGCATGCCACATGTGTGTAGCACCCCTGGACTTTGACTGGAAACATCCCGGGTGCAGTCAGATGACAGAGGTCACCAGGGAAGAGAGCTGGTGTGCGGCCAACAAGTCTTTATTGATAGATGTATAGCATTTACAACCAAAGTAGTATTAAACCTGTTTTCAAACTCCCTCAGTTATGGCCGATGAAGCAACTTTGTCATAGAGCGTCAGGGGTAGCGAAAGTTACATTACACATCGTTTGACTTCTGACATCACACAGTTGAGCCTATTTGCCCCATCCTTACCCAGTGAACAGCCTCCTATTGGGGGCCAAGGCTTTACCGCAAGGACAATAAGCAGAGCAAAGCAACACATGCCCCTCTTTTCTACACCACCACAATAACTGCACAACTTGTGTCCAAGAAGCATATAGGTAAATCTTACATTTTAATATAGCAGTCGTGTCTTTGTTTATAATTACATTCTTAACGCACAGTGTGGCCATCAAGGTTTTGAACAGTGCTATAAAAAATCATACTATTACCTTTACAAAGCTTAAGTTTCTAGACGTGACATGTAAGTATGCATATGCAAATGAACAGTACCTGAACAGCGTGTGCGCAAACAATTTAAAATTAAATGCTCTTTTCATCTTTGGAGATAATCAAATACAAAATGTGAAAAATCTAAATAAAATGGTAACTCCTTTGCAATTTCCATGTGCACCATGCCTGCAGGTATATCAAATACGATCATATTTAGAGACTCTGCAGAACTCTTTTAGCAGACTGCATTGGCCCCACCACAATCGTATGAGCAACTTTACTTGCAGCAAAACGGTGTTTTAAATAACCAGGAGATGGACTTACCAAGCAATAAAAAAGACGCATACAATCACGCACTGTAATCAAACCCCCTTTTTAATGCAACAACAATACTGACTTTTCTTATTTAGGATGCTTTACAAGTATTTGATCTAGCGCAGATCTGGCTTCAAGGAGCAGCTGTGCACTTAAGACATAGCATTTATTTTTTATCAGGAACATCTCAACATAGAACAGAATGGTGCACAGGGTCTGGCTGAGAGCCAAATACAAACCAGACAGTCTGGGCTTTATAGCCTGCATTTTTTCTAAGGCTTGGCTTTTGCAGTCTACACATAATAAAAAATGGAACTTTCCAGTATGTGACTTGGTTCTTTCTTATCCGAATCCAGGAAAAGGTGTCCCAGGGCACGAGCGACTTAGCACTTATGCTACCGTTTAAAGTGAACGTGTGCAGCATTGCGAATGGCCAAAAGGGCAGAGTACTCCGGAAAGGGTACCTTGTACATGGTGCATGCTTTGTTGAAAGTTTTCCCGTATGGTCTATGTTGTTAATCGCTTTAAAAAGACAGCAGTCACAAGGGCACTAATACCCTCACTGATCTCTTTTGAGTGGTTTTAAAGTAGAATTTTTTTTTTTGATAATCAATTTTATTTAGCATTTAAAACAACATACAGAGTTCATTGGGTGCATCACGGTCAAATCACACAGCAAATTATTACAGATAAATCGTGTAAGTCGGGTCTTCCAATGCCAGTCCATACCTGGGTTCATAGGGGCAAAGAGAAAGAGGCTTAGGTCATATACTATAGCTTCGATCATGGTGGCATCAGATTGAACCATTTCCCCCAAACCCTATGAAACATGTCCTTTGCTCCCCTGGCCTCAAATAGGACCTCCTCCTGGGTCCCGCACCAGTCAACCCCCCTCCTCCATCTCCCCACTGCAGGCGGCACAGGTCGCAACCAATGGCTAGCTATGTCTCTTTTGGCTACTGCCAGCGCAGTCCCAAGGAGGCGCTTATCCGCCCCGGAACCATCCAGGCCATCAAAGATCCCCAAGAGCAGCCGTAGAGGCTCGTGAGGAACCTCCCACCCCAAGGCTCGCGTGAGCTCCCGTTCCACTCCCCTCCAAAACCGTGCCATCCTAGGACAGAGCCACACCACATGATAAAAATCTGCTGGTGCGAAACTGCACCTTGCGCATTCCGGGGTGGGTCGCAGGCGTGGAAGTAGAAATTTAAAATATACGAATAACAACATAGACGATACTGGAAAACTTTCAACAATGCGCTCAGCGTTAGAAGAAGTTCATTTGCTTTAAAACATGCAAAAGTTATATATGCTTCAATGAAGTTGAGTCACCACCCCTAAAACACATCTTTCCAAAACCCTGTGGCCAGCCAAACTAACAAAAGAGTCAGTTGAAAACAACATAAATGCACACAGGAGAAACAAAACACAGGTACAACGAAGAATTGCCTTTAAGGCTCTGTGTATATCCCACCAAGCCTTCTGGGACACAGGACCGGCTATCGTCCGTGATCTAATAACAGAGTATCATCCCAGTAGAAATCTTCGCTCTAGCCAGGCGTTTATGGCCATAGTACCTAGAATAAAAAAGACAAGAGCTGGCGGCAGGATGTTCACCCATAATGCCGCCAAGCTATGGAATTCACTTCCCCTTCAACTCAGGTCCAATCCTAATCTGTCCTCCTTTCGGAAACAGCTGAAAACTTTCCTCTTTAATGCCCTTCATTAATTCCTCAGCTACTTCTTTCTGTTAAGCAAATCATACTTGCCGCTAGCGCTTGGACGCCTCAGGGCAGCAATCACGCTCTACAAATTTACATTTCATTTCATTTCATTTCATATGAAAGGGCCAGTCGCAATGGGCACAAACAAAAACAACAAAGGCGGGACAATTGAGACAGTTTAACCACCCAAAAGAAAACGAGTTTAAAAGACACAAAAAAGCATGATTTAAAACTGAGGGGCGTGATGAAACCCAACAGAGTAGATACAGCATGTCTCAGTTCGAGACAACGCACGTGTGCAGTCTAGAGCTGAGAACTAAAAACTGAGAGAGGGGGAACAGAAGGAGGGATTAAGGAGGTTGGCATTTGGATGAAAGAAGTGGGAGATGCTGTAGCAGGTAAAAGAAAAGAAAGTGAAATGAGTGGAAGGAGAAAAATGGCAGCGTTAATGGAGGGGAAACCAAGCAAAGAAGTGGTGGTAGGAGAGAAAAAGAAAGAGAAAGAATGAGAGAGGGGAAAACACAGAGGGGGTAGAGTAAAGGATCGAAAGAATGGAAGACACTGGAACAGGGTGAGTGATGTGAATATGGAGGATGGTGTGTGGGCTCGCAACTGACAGAAGTAAGGGACTGTAAATAATCTGGGGGCATATTATCAAGCCTGGGCGATAAAATTATCGCTGCTTTATCGTCAGGAAACTGCCGATAAAGTGGCGATAAAGGGCTTGATAATATGCTCTATGGAATTCCAATTGAAGCCCATGTTAGATGTCCTTCGCATTTAACATGAGTTTCGATTGGAATTCCATAGAGCATATTATCAAGCCCATTATCGCCACTTTATCAGCAGTTTCCTGCCGATAAAGCGGCGATAATTTTATCGCCCAGGCTTGATAATATGCCCCCTGGTCCTTAGATAAGTTGCATTTTGTAAACTGTCCCCAACGAGGTCAGTCATAACTAACTTTGCTTGTAGAATTTGAAGAGAAGCATTTGATGTTTCCGGGTAATTTTTGTCTGTCCCCTTTTTTTCTGGGATCAAATTCCTTAAAACGAACTGCAGCTGGACAACGCGTTGTCTTGATTTTGTCTGGAAAAATATATTTACCCGTGGTATTGTAATAACTAGGCATGCCTCTTTTAACCATATCATTAGGTGAATATTATGTGACGCTTTCTTGCTTCATTTCTTTTAAAACATGTAATGTACATAATGCTTACGAGCCCCAAACATGTTGAAATGCTTGCCACTGGCTGACAATGACACTTTTAAATGACACCCCATTAAATTGCACATTATTGTATTTTTTCACTAATTTCTCTTGCAAATTTAAGGCACATCTTATTACAAAGATGCCTTTCATATAAAAGGAGTGTGTAAGCACTGCGATTCAGCCATTTGGAAAAAAATCTGTAGGAGATATAACAAATGCTGAAAAGAACCACATATGAAAAAGAGCTATAATCTATTTTTTTGCATTTTAGATTTATTTGTATATTCTGACCGTGAAACAAGCTCGACTCTCTACATAGAAAGATGGCTGTGGCTCAGTTGACAGTGAAATTGCGCCAAAGGGCTATGCAAATGCAGAATCGGATATACTGGATCATTGTGAAAAAAACATCCTTTTTTAGCAACAGCTGCATGGTTGTGTGTCTTTTCGTAAATATTGTTTGAGGGCATTTGAAAAGTCTGCTTCACGGTGTGAATTCAAAATTGATGAACTAACGCTGATCAATTAATTTTGATGACATTCTAGCAGAAAACAGGAGAAAGTGGATCAAGCAATTCAGAAAAGGATTAGTTCTAAATGGCAAACGACATAAACATGAGAATCTGCTGTGAAATATATTAATGAGGCCTGCGAGCAGGTGCGGTTTATATAGGTTAGGTTCATTCTTTTAGGCAGATGAAAGGCACAATCCTGATGTAATTAAAAAGAGGCATTACTGTGAAAAATTTGATATTTTACTGACTACATGTGACCCAGAAAGAAGGAAGGAAGGATTGGAGAATAGTTTTATTGGTGTGTAAACTAATAACACCCATTCTTTGCTGACCTGCAATTGTCATTTGCTAACACAGTGACTTGTAAGCACAGATTTCTGTCCCTGTGCAATGGCGGTTACAGACTATCAAGATACCTCAATTAGGTTACACAAAGGTTACTGATGTTCTGCTCCGACAGTTAAAAAGGCATCAAGATACTGAAGTTGAGGTTACAGGTATGTAACAGGTCATCTTATATGAAGCGTTAAAAGTAGGCAAAGCTTTAGTGCAGGTGGTCTATATAGTCATGTTTGCGCCCACAATCTTCACCTGAGTCTTACCCAGCCTCGCCATGTCCAGGAAGCTGCACATTTGCTTCATCAATAATGGTAATATGAGCAGTGGTGGCGGGGCAGGGGTGATCGCGGGGGGGTGGGGGGAATGGGGGTAAGGGTAGCCTTTTGCAGGGAGAGGGGGAATGCAAAGGCTTAGGAAAAAAAATATCACAAACTTACCTTGCCACTGGCGCCGTGTTTCGCATCTCTGCTTCTTGCTCCTGCTCTCTCCTCGTGGGACAGGAAGCCAGGAACAGTGAGACTCCTCTGACCAATCACAATGCTGCAATGCAGTGTTGTGATTGCTAAGCTACAGCGCCCTGGTTCGACGCTCAACCAGGGAATGGGGGTCTGGGCTTGTTCTCCACGCAGTCTGTAATGCAGCCTTCATGGAGAACGGGGAAAGTGTGCTTGACTGGTTTGGTCGGCCAAAGAGGGCCGACCAACAGTCATTGAGCACTTAGGAGTGGGCAAACCACTTCTGCCCTGCTCAGTGAGCAGAGCAGAGCAGCCCCGCCCACCCGCCCGCCTGCAAAGGAAACATATAATGATAATAACTTAAAGTTATTATCATTTTATATTTCCTTTCCTTCAAACTGCTCGAAAGCAGTGGGTCAACACTCCTCCACCATAGCGGAGGAACCGCCACTGATTATGAGTTGCTATAGGGTTCAGCATCTATAAAAAGAAACCTGTGAGTGATAGACCGATCCGTCACCATATCTCCTGCCACATAATTTCCGGTGTTTTTAACCTACAATATAGTTATCACTGTGACAAGAGTTGAGCATGGATTTTTAAAGCACTGAAAGTGATCTGCTTAAAACGCGCATAAATTACATTAGTTACTCACACACAGATACACTACCTTACATTAAACATGATCTGTCCAAAGACATCTGATATAAATACACATATTTACTTCCAACATAAGATATCTGCCTCACTCACACTCAACCAGAGAAAGGCACTAAGCACGCAACATTACTTAAAACTACTATAAATGTCACCACCACAACTAACAGTACCTGATTACCACCTTTATGATACATACTTTGTAATGCATACCAAAATCAAGCACATTCTATAGAAGTCATTTATCTCATCACTATACGCTTGTTAGACTTACTACTTACCATTAAGACATGATTGTCTTGTTCATTTACTTCTTCTTTTTTTAGGTACTTACCCCAAGGGATGCTACCTGCAAAGAAAAAGAAGCCCAAACAAAGCTTAAGTTTGGCTCGGTTTAATATGCAAACTGAAATAAGCATTGGTAAATTCAATAGGGTTTGTCTACGTAAAAGCTGTTGGCTTTGCCAATGTGTTTTAGCCAAGTTGTACACCAGCGTGGCTGCTGTTCATCATGGCTAAACATTATTGGCATAGAGGTGCGTGGCTTGGAGTGTTATAGAGTGGAATGAAGAAGAGTGGAGAGGAGTTGAGTGTCGTAGGGTGGAGTGACATTGAGTGTCCTGTATTGGAGTGGCTTACAGTGGAATACAGTGGAGTGGCATATAATACTGTGGACTTGTGTAAAGTGCATTGGTGTAGAGTGTTACACAATACAGTGGCATAGAGTGCAGTGGTGTAGAGTGCAGCAGCATAGAATTCAGCTGCGTACAATGCAGCATTATAGAATGCAGTGGTGTAGATTAGAGTGGTGCATAGTCGAGTGCAGTGGTGTAGAATACAATGGTGTAAAGTGGAGTGGTACAGAGTAGAGTGACAGAATGAAGTACATAGAGTACAGTGGCATAGAATGCAGTGGTGCAGAGTAAAACAGAGTGGTGTATAGTAGGGTGGCATAGAGTGCAGTGGCATAGAATGGTGCAGAGTAGACAGGCATAGAGTGCAGTGGCGTACAGTACTGCATAGTAGAGTATAGTGGCATAGAGTGGAGTGGCATTGAGTGCAATTGCATAGAGTGGGGTGCTGCATAGTGCAGTGGAATTGAGGGAGTGTTATAGAGTGTAGTGGTGTAGAGTGCAGTGATGCAGAGTAGAGTGGAGTAGAGTGCATTCCATAGAGTGCAGTAGTGTAGAGTTTAGTGGCAGAGAGTGCAGTCTTGCAGAGTAGAGTGTTGTGCAATGCAGTGGCATAAAGTGCATTGGCATAAAGTGCATTGGAATAGAGTAGAGTGGCATAGAAAGCAGTGCTGTAGAGTAAAGTTGTGCAGATTAGAGTGCAGTGGCATAGAGAACAGTGGCATAGAGTGCAGTTGTGTAAAGTGTAGTGGCATCAAGTGCAGTTGTTTAAAGTAGCGTAAGGCATAGAGTGCAGTGGCATAGTGTGGAGTGGCACAGAGTGGAGAAGAATGGCATAGATAAAGTGACATAGAGTGGATTGTTTCAGAGTAGAGTGAATCGGCATAGAGTAGAATGGTTTAGAGTAGAGTGCAGTGGTATAGAGTGGCAAAAAGTGTAATTTCGTAGAGTGGTATAGAGTGCAGTGGCATATAATGCAGTGGGGCAAAGTAGATTAGAGTGGCGTTCAGTGGATTGGTGTAGAGTGCAGTGGCAAAAATTGGAGTTGTACAGAGTAGAGTGCATTAGTGTAGATTATATTGCCATAGAGTGCAGTGACGTAGAATACAGTGTTGCAGAGTGGCCTAGAATGGAGTGGTGTAGAGTAGAGTTGTGCAGAGTAGAATGGAGTGGCCTAGACTGAGTGCAGTGGCATGGAGTATTAAAAGTGGAGTATTGCAGAGTAGAGTACAGTGGCGTGCAGTGGCACAGAGTAGTATGTAGTGGCTTAGAATGGAGTGTGCATGGTGTTTTAGCGCACTGCCATTGCAGACAACACATTTTCAATTGAACTAACCATTGTATTTGCACAGTGCTACACAAACAAATGATGGACGGAATGCTGAATAAATCATACATTCACCCCAGTCAAGAGATCTGGGTTAAATTCATCATTCTTTTGCTCACCATTATACCCCAGTTTAGACCTAGCCATATGCAAAACAGTCCTGATCTTGTGCCTCATGGGAACAGTCCTGACCGAACTGCTATGTCAGGTCCTCCCTGGATTGAAAACAAGCATCCTGGGACCGTTTTCTGGGTATTACCCTTCAGCAGCCAGGCTAGCTTGAATCCAGTGGCAAAGTGAGCAAGGGACCCACATCTGGGCATACCCATCCCACTTAGGGTAAAAGGTGCTATGCAAACAAATGATGGACAGAGTGCTGAATAAATCATACATTCACCCCCAGTCAAGAGATCTGGGTTAAATCCATTGTTCTTTTGCTCACCATGCCACCCCAGTTCAGACCCAGCCACATGCAAATCAGTCTTGACCCTGTGCCTCATGGGAACATTCCAGACCAAACTGCCAAGCCAGGTCCACCCTGGACCAGAAACAAGCCTCCTGGGACTGTTTCCAGTCCAGGGAGGTTCTGGCCTGGCAGTTTGGGCTGGACTGTACCCACAGGGCACAGGGTCAAGACTGATTTGCATATGGTTGGGTCCATACTGGAATGACATGGGAAGCAAAACAACGTTGAATTTAGGCCCAGATCTCTCTACTGGGATAAATGTATTACATTGTTCTGCATTCTGTCCATCAATTGTTTTTTTTTTCATTTGCCATCCCGAGTAGGACGGGTATGCCCAGACGTGGGTCCCGTGCTCTCCATGGCACTGAAGTCAAGCTATCCTGGCTGATGATGGCTGAAATCCGGAAACCAGTCCTAGGATGCTTGTTTCCAGTCCAGGGAGGACCTGGCCTGGCAGTTCGGGCTAAGCTGTTCCCATTGGACGCAGGGCCAAGACTGATTTGCATATGGCTGGGTCCAAACTGGAATGGCGAGCTAAAAAACAATGGATTTAGGCCCAGATCTCTGTCCTGGGGTGAATGTATGACATTGTTCTGCATTCTGTCCATTAATTGCTCTTTTTGCATTTATCACCCCGAGTGGGACTGGTATACCCAGACATGGGTCCTGTGCTCTTCATGCCACTGGAGTTAAGCTATCCTGGCTGATGAGGGCTGAAAGCCCGAAACCGGTCCTAGGATTCTTGTTCCCAGTCCAGGGAGAACCTGGCCTGTCAGTTCGGTCTGGACTGTTCCCATTGGGAGCAGGGTCAAGACTGATTTGCATATGGCTGGGTCCAAACTGGAATGGCGAGCTAAAAACGATGGATTTAGGCCCAGATCTCTGTCCTGGGGTGAATGTATGACATTGTTCTGCATTCTGTCCATTAATTGCTCTTTTTGCATTTGTCACCCCGAGTGGGACTGGTATACCCAGACATGGGTCCTATGCTTTTCATGCCACTGGAGTTAAGCTATCCTGGCTGATGAGGGCTGAAAGCCCGAAACCCATCCTAGGATTCTTGTTCCCAGTCCAGGGAGGACCTGGCCTGTCAGTTCGGGCTGGACTGTTCCCATTGGGAGCAGGGTCAAGACTGATTTGCACATGGCTTGGTCCAAATTGGAATGGCATTGTGAGCAAAAAAACGATGGATTTAGGCCCAGATCTCTGTACTGGGGTGAATGTATGACATTGTTCTGCATTCTGTCCATCAATTGTTCTTATTTCATTTGCAAAGACATACAGTTTGACTAATAAAACTATAAAATGTACACATGAAAATGTGTAGAAATTGCATCACCTAGTATATTCATTTTTTTAAAAAACCTTATTTGTAATTTTAAACATATTTTCCATTACAGTAGCCAGTATACTAATATAGGTATGTATCAATTCAGAAAAAACCTAAGTACATGTGGGGATGACAATTAACAAATCTTTTCCTGTGCTACCAACCCAAGTATTAATACCAAGCAACAGTAGGTCTGGCATACATATCGCATATACAATGCACAATAGATTAGACCATTTAGATGTACATCATTTAACTTTATCATATTATATCCTCAATATTTCACGTTTTAATTCTCTACTCCTCCCTGCAGGGGAGAGGAGCATGTGTGGCTACCGGTGCGCACATTACACAGCCCTCCTCTTAATTTTTGAGTCACAGCCTTATGTCTAAGTTACAACTGGTATGATTCTCAAATATCACGCGATCCATAGCTTATTTGTCTAAGAGCATTGTAATTTCCAGATTGAATATTACAATAGGATAAGGCAGTAAGCCACTGTGCAAGGGTAGTCAATGGGCCCTTTATCCAATGCATAGCCACCCCGCGTTTTGCAAGTAACATACCTAAAGCAGAAGGCCCGAGGCACCCCCTTGTCATAACCCAACAGGGCCACAAAGGGCATGATATTTAAGGGGATCTCTACTATATCCTGTAATGCCCTGACAACTTTTGCCCAAAACCTCCCAATACCTGGGCAGTCCCATGCCAAATGGATAAAGTTAGCACCAGCCATCCCGCTCTTCAAACAATTATCATCTTCCCTGAGGCCGCATTTACGCATTCACTCTGGGGTACAATAAACTTTGTGGATGTATTTAAAATGTATTAAACAGTGTCTGCCATTTTGCGAAACAGTCTTTGTGACTGCATAGCAGTATGACCATTGTATTTTTATTTATTTTATTTATTAGTGTTTTATAGAGTGCAAACATGACCCTTTAGGGTATCAGAGTGCTTTACATGGATAACAAATTGTATACAAATTAGACGTAGGTGGGGGGGTGAAACTTTTGGGATTAAAAACAAGTGCAAACAATTTTCAAGTTGAAATGTAGGGAAAGTCCAAGATTTACAAGTGTGGGAGTACCAGGAGGAGCAAGGTGGATAGCAGCCGGACAGTTCAAAGTGTGGTAGCAACAAAATAAAACAAGGTGCTGATCGGTGTGTGCAGTGCAAGCGTTATGCGAGGAAGTTGCCCATTAAGAAGGTTTTGGATTCCTTTTTAAAAAGAGCCAGAGATGGAATTCTTCTGATCACGGGCGGGAGTGAGTTCCAGATTCTTGGTGCGGCCCCAGAAAAAGCATGATTCTAGGTTTTTTCTTTCGAAAGCGGGGAGGCTGGAGCAAAAGGTCTCTGGAGGACCGGGAGGTTCTGGCTCCTCCGGACACCAAGAGTTTCTGGGCGAGAAGTGCAGGGATTTTGTATGTAGCACCTTGTGAGTGATACATGCCAGTTTGATTTGGATTCTGGCTTCAAGAGTTAGCCACTTCAGAGCTTTCAGATGCGGTTGACTTTTTTTGAACCTGTTACGAACCTGTTAGGAGTCTGGCGGTGGCATTGAGGCAAGCTTTTAGGTGGATGGTGGAGATCTTCACCACCCCTGAACTTTATCTCTACTGATGAGGGATATAAATCCCGAAACCCGGGCCATGTCTCGGGTCTAGAGATTATCGAACTTTCTAGAACTGATTTGCACCAACCAAGGTGATACACTTTGACCTTTCCGGTTTCTTATGCTACTCGCACTACTAATTCCAGAATGCTGAGGGGCGATCCGGTGGAGAGGCCAGCAGTGTCGCGCCCATCTTTGCTTTCTACTTAAGGGCTTTTGCGAGCCTCCAAAGCCGACGGGCTTTTTGGGAACGCACCTGCGTGCCGAGCAGGCAACGAAGCCCTTGACGGATCTATGGCGGCTTTCTTCACCACCTCTAAACTTTATCTCTACTGATGAGGGATATATATCCCGAAACCCGGGCCATGCCTCGGGTCTAGAGATTATCGAACTTTCTAGAACTGATTTACACCAACCAAGGTGATACACTTTGAACTTTCCGGTTTCTTATGCTATTCGCACTACTAATTCCAGAATGCTGAGGGGCGATCCGGTGGAGAGGCCAGCAGTGTCGCGCCCATCTTTGCTTTCTACTTAAGGGCTTTTGCGAGCCTCCAAAGCTGACGGGCTTTTTGGGAAACGCACCTGCGGTCCGAGCAGGCAACGAAGCCCTTGACGGATCTACGGCGGCTTTCTTCACCACCCTTGAACTTTATCTCTACTGATGAGGGATATATATCCCGAAACCCGGGCCATGTCTCAGGTCTAGAGATTATCGAATGGCTTTAGTTTTCTCAGTTAGTTCAGTTAAACCTGGCGGTTTTAGACATGGAGTTGATGTGGTTATGCATATTCAAGCTGCTGTATAGGGTTATTCCGAGGGATTTGGCACTATGGGCGGTGGGTAGTTTAGAGCTGTGAGCGACTTAGTCCATTCCTGAATGTCAGGGTTGGTTTTGAGTGGGGAGATTAGGAGGAATTCTGTTTTTTGTGCATTTAGTTTGAGACGGTGTGAAGGTAGCCATTGAACAGATGACTTTAGGGCCTCATTCAGGGAATAGCTCTCCAGAGAAGAGATTTTGATGTAGATCTGGGTATCATTGGTATACATGTGGTAGGAGATATTGGTGGTACGTAGGACTTCTTCTAGCCGTTCGAGGTAGTGATTGAAGAGGGTAGGGGAAAGAGTTGATCCTTGGGGAACTCTAACATTAATCGAAGAAGTAGCGGATAAGTTACCATTGACTAAGAATCTCTGGGAGCCGTTCCAGTGGAAGGATCTAAAACATTTAAGCATGAAACCCCCAGTCCCATCCTGAGTTTGAGGCATTCAAGAAGTTTCTCATGGTTGACTGTATCGAAAGCCGAGGATAGTTCTCAAAGGATTAGGAGACAGGTTTTACCTTGGAGAGCATCATCCACAATATGGAGAATGGTGGTTTCTGTACTATGCCCTGGCCTGAACCCCGATTAGAAACCATCTAGTAGATTGAAGTTGGTGATGTGTTGTCTCAGTTGAAGTTGTACACATTGCTCCAGAACTTTTGCTAAGAGTGGGATATTGGATATAGGTCTAAAATTGTCTGGAGAGGCAGGATTCAGCGTAAAAAAATGTTTAAGATGGGGATGGCTTGACTGCCATTTTGAGAGTCAGGTGCCGACCATTGAAGAAGGGAGGCATTGATAATTGCAGTCCAAATAGGAATGATAGATTGGCAGGTAGCGGCCAAACAGTTGGAAGGGAGCGGGTAATTTAAAGTGGTTGTTTGGATTTAAGGAGGATAGGATTTCCAAGATGAAATGGTCATCATATAACTGAAGTTGGACCAGTGCGCTTGGTTTTTGGGTGAGTCTGGGAGGGCAGCGAGGAGGGATGGGGCCCGTCCGGAGGGGTTTGGGAGTAGGTAGCGGAACTAAGTTTGTTCCTTAGGGAAGTTATTTTAGCAGAGAAGAAGGAGGAGAATTCCTCACGTGTTAATGGAGATTTTGGGGTTGCTTTGGAGGTTTTAGCCAGTTTATTAGACTGGTGTTTGACCATTTCAAAGAGATTACAGGGTCTGTTCTTGGCGTTCTCCAGTTCTGATCTGAAGATATTTTTTTTCATTTGAGCATGTTCCATTTCTGGTCTGACAGAGATATTTTAGATAGGAGTCTGAGGGGTGCTATCTCCAGTTTATTTCTGTCAGCCGGAGGGTTCTACTTTCATTGTTGAGGTATCAGTTGAACCAGGGGTTTCTGTCTTTGATTTGGGTACTTTTTAGCTTTATCGGGGCAAGATGATCAAGTATATCGTACATTGTCGAGGTATAGTGTTCTGTGAGATCGTTGACGACTGAGATATTTGGGGGTAGTAGGAGGTTATTCCCACAGCGTGCATCCAGTTTCACGAGATCTAGGCTCTTTGTATCTATAAGCCAGCGTTTTGGTTTCCTAGTATTTGCTGGCCCTGTCTTGTGGTGCCAGGTAAGAGGTAGGTAAGAGCATGGTGATCAGACCAATGGCATGGGTCTATAGTGATAAGCCTGACTGCTGCTTCCTTAGCAATGATCCAATCAAGTGTGGCGCCTTTCATGTGTGTTGGGAGTCTGCAAGCTTGGGTAAGTACTTGGTCAGCCAGGAAGTCTTTGATGGCGTTGACCTGAGGGTCCTTAAGGTCGTTCCAGTGCAGATTGTAGTCAGCAAGGAAAATGTCATTAGAATTGGGTGAAACCTTGGCTGTAATAATTTCCATGCGGCGGTCGGTGAATGTGTCAGTCTTACCTGGGGAGTGGTAGAAGATGTGCAGTCTGCACAATTGTGTGGTTTTGTTGCATATGGAGAGCGCAAGGTATTCGCAGATGTCTATGGGGCCCGCGTGAAGTTCAGTTATGTGGAGGTCAGAGCGGTAGATGCAAGCAATGCCTCCCTCTTTATTTGATTGCATGTCCAGCCTTGTGATATTATAATTCGGAGGGACCAATAGGTCTAGGCAAGGAGATGAGGATTCGTTAAGCCATGATTCGGTCAAGATTGCTAAGTCGGATTTTTGACTCAGGATGAGATTGGCGACGTCAGAGGCATGCTTTACTGCTGAGCGGCAAGTAATTAAGAGGCCGGCGAGAAGGGGGTCGGGAGTATGTTGTGAGTTAGGGCGGAAATGGGTACTTGCGCTAGATTGTTGATGATAACTCCTCTGTTGCGGAGAGTTGATGATCTATTGAAATTGATTGTAACTGTATGTATTACGTATTTGTCTTTCTTGTCTGGTGGACTGGGGGCTTCAGGAGCAGTCCTGTATGTTAGGAGGAGTGCTAGAATTTCCTCCTCCGAGAGGTAGCTGGGCAGCTTGCTAGGGTGAAGATGTCTCTAGGATATCAGCAAGGGGTGAAGGAAGGGCTTGGTGAGAGGGGGGAGTAGAGTTCTGTGGGAGCTTGAAGTTCGAGAAAGAGACTTTAGTGAGATGAAGAAGGTTTTTCAATTCGAGAAATGAGTTATGGATGCTTTGAGCTATGCTGGCTGCTCTGAGGTGTAGAGTTTCAAGATCCATAAGTGAGGTAAGTGCTTGCGCAAAGGAGGTCAGTGGGTCGGGATCGGTTCTGTTGGCATGGACGGGTAGTACACAGAAAAGAGTAGCAGTGGGTCATCAAGTGAATAAGTTAACTCCGATTATATGTCTGAAAACCAAAGGACGCCCAACCACGGAAAGTGAATTAAGTGACATTATCTCAAAGTGAGTATCTTTCCTGTGTTGAAAAATACCCATCAGTTGTCGATCATGAACGCCCTGTTCATCATTTGGGTTCCTTCACACCGGGAAGGTAAGTGTTTTAGAAAAGTTCACTGTAGACAACAGAAGTTTATGTCTAAACAGTGGAACCCAACGGGTGTTAACACATACTAGGATGTGAGGAGGCAACTGTAGAGCAGTGCAAGTGAAGAGGTGAAAAAAGGGTGAAAAGTGATATGTACACTAAAATTGGGTAGTAGAAAGGATAACAAACTTTATTAAACACCTTAAGACTCCCAAATCAATAAAATGCGTGCAACAATAGTGGCTTGAACTTATAACCACTAATCATTAAATACGGTCAACATGTTTCTGCAGACTTAAAGTGGAGCCTAATAGGTATCCTGCTGCATTCTTCAGGACCATAATCGCGACTGCTCATTAAAAAGGTGAAAAAGGAAGAATATCACCTGGATATTTTAGTGAATCTTCATTCTCCTTGCTTTTCTGATCACAAGAAGGAGAGACATCCAAACAGACATATATAGGAAGACAAACAACCAAAAAACATAACGTAAATTGGGTTACACATCCATTAGTCATGTGCATCAATGATTGTTAAATACGAATCTCATGCCATGAATTGACAAGCACACTATCGATATCGTACAGTGGCCACTCTCACTTACCCAAATGAAAGGAGAGAAACGCTCCACCCCACCTGGCCACAGCTCAGGTAAATGTAGCCCCGCACTAGTGGGCAAAAAAGGACATTACAAAAGGTTACTGGACATGTCAGCAAAACTGACTTCATTACACCACCTTAGTCATAGCACACACATCATTTATAATTAATCTTTGTTAAATGGAAGGCATCTTTTACTCTTTCGGACGATCATTTATGGATATCGTAGAGGGTCTCATATAGGCAATGCTCAAACCTCTCTCTTCACACTAAATCTAGGCATCACCCCTTTCTATCATATATCGTAAGGTCATGTCATCATTAAGCTTGGTGCGCCCCATTCGTAGCGTTTGAAACTGTGACATCTCTGGTAATAGATACAAATATGTTCGTATTTCATACCACCCACTCTTGCAGTATTGCGAACAGAGTGCTAATAGTCCGACAGGACGCCCAAAATGTAGCGTGCAAAATTGTGTCATTCACCAAAAAACGGCACACGCACTACTCTGCTCCTCACGCCCCGCCTGCTGTTCTTACCTTCCGGTCGGTACTCCGGACGTCCCTCTGGGCTGTCTCGGGGAGGTACCGACCGGTCCGGTGGACTGAGCTAAGAAGCCTCTCTCTCTTCCTGCCGGTCACATGGGGCGCGTCACTACGGTGCGCTCGGTCACGTGGGGCGCATCATACCGGTGCGCTCTCCTTAAGTCTCTTGGGTAATGTAGTTCGCTCCATGTGCGTTTGCATATCAAACGTATAACTCAATGTTACACAACTTTACAGATTATTTATTTAATGACAGCGCATTTAAACCTTCTTAATGCCTCAATATTATAATGACGGTCTTTTCTTTAAGAAGGGAAATACAAATATTTCCTTTATATCAAGGGCCAACTGAACAGCGTATTATATAAATTCTGACTGAAACATTAGCAAGTCAGTTAGCTTCTCATAAAAACGTTTCACTCAGCGATCTATCTGTTATTCCAATAGCTTATCTATGTTCTATATATTGTTTTGCTCCCCCGCATGTTGGTATCACATAGTGATATGTTCTAATAGTATGGTTTATAATCCACACCTGAGTATGTAGTTAGTAAAATGTTCACAGACAAACATACTAATGTTAGGGTGTTGGATTTATACAACCATACATCCCAGATGTACAGCAAAGCCAGATTTAGTAAATCATATGGATTATATCACAAGAGATCTGGACCGATGGAAACAGATCTTGATTTCATATCTAGATAGTATACATGATATTTTTACATCCATGGTTTCATATGGATAAAAGCCTATCTCAATTCAGTGTAGTACATTGTTCACAATGACATCCATGGGATGTCCTCATTTAATCCTGTTTTATCTGAGTTAAGTCTGTACACCCATTTCTGCTCAAGCCTGAACAGAAACTTTTTTACATCCGATACATGGTTCGGGATCATAGGTTGCTCAATTACTGTCCATTGTATGTCAGTTGGACCGTGACCTATTTCTAAAAAGTGATTAGTCATCTTGGTTGCTTGTCGCTGGCACCTGATGGAGCTTTTATGCTCCGAGATCCGGACCTTCATTCGTCTGGTGGTCATCCCTAGGTACCTCATATTGCAGGGGCACGTAATGAGGTATATCAAGTTGGTACTATTACAGTTCGTGAACCGTCGTTGTAGCCACGGACGGTCAGTGCCTATATCAATGCTCATTGTCTTTGCGGTCTGAGGACAAGCAGCACAATTGCCACAGGGATGGTGACGCCTTACTGCTGGCATGTCCCATAAGGTTCCCACTTCACGGGGCAAGGATGTTTTAAGTCTTGTGTGGTATGTAGAGAAACAAGGACCCCCTGATAAGAATCAACTTCCAGGGTCAGGTTAAACAATATGTGTGAATAAAACACCCAGGCAAATTCCCAATACCTACTAGCACATGAAAGGTGGCGAACACCACACAAATAATAATCGACTACTGTTTTTACACATAGAATACAATTTAATTCCTCATAAAAAAAATATATTGTTTGATAAAATCAATACATGATTATTGGCATTTGATAAAACATTTTGGCATTATAGCATATGCATTCTTTCATACACAAAACACTTTTTAAATATAAAAACTATTGGATGGTTTATCAAATTTTTCTCAGCCAGATTTGTCTCTAGACTTTTTTTTTTTTTTTTTTTTTTAAATATTTTTTATTTTCTTCCATTTTTTCCGTAAGTTACATTGCAATAAATACAGTACAGAATTTTCTCACAATTATACAGTCATATATATTATCATACAGTCAGAGCCAAAAGAAGAAAAAATTTTAAAAAAAACCAAACAGAGTAAATCATAGCCTAACGTAATCCTGGAAAAAGAATAATTTTTATGCCTTACTACTCTTCCACTCTTCTATCGGGCGCCATATCTTCACCCCCAATCTTCTTGCCCTTCTGCCTTTCTTATCATAAATGGCTTTCTCCATATTATATATATGTAGTAACCTTGCCATCCAAATTTGAAATGTTGGTGCAGATTTATCTTTCCAGGCTTTCGCAATAATTAGTCTGAAAACTGCTGTGGCCACAAATAAAAATTCGGGATAGTTATTATTATCGCCTATACTAATGCCTAATATTAACAGCTCATTTGTTAGTTTCACCTTTAGTTTTAGAGATTTCTCAAGAAACTCCTCTATTGCCACTTTTAAGGTGCATAACTGTGGGCACTGCGAGAACATATGCGTAAGATTAGCATTTGATGAATCGCAGCGTGGACAAGTTATACCAGTGCTACCCCCCCCCATTGTGCTATTCTAGCTGGTGTATGGTATAGCGAGAAGATAGTCTTATAATGTTGTGTTTGCAATGTAGCAGAACAAAGTATGGTTCTTCCTAAGTCTAATGAGGCTTGCAGAGATTCCGGGTGGGCCCCAACTTGCTCAACCCATTTATTACTAAATTTCTCCCTATCATCGATTTTATACTCCTGTAATTCTATATACAATTGTCTAATTGAACCCCTTAAGCCACTCCCTAAATATTCCATAATCCTACAACTTGACATGCCTACTGGCCCCCCCTGTTTTAGGTGAAAGTAACTTCTTATTTGCAAATATTTGAAGAAGTTGTTTCCGGGTATTTTAAATCTATGTTGGATATCTTGGAATAATAAAAACCCCCCTTCCCCATCCATCAAATCTCCTAATTTCTTAACTCCTTTATCATTCCAAACTTTCATTGTAGTATCCCAAAAAAATTCTGTTGGCAAATCGACATTTAGGTATAGCCTCAGGTATCTATTAAATCTTCCTAACCCTACTTTCTTCATAATAACCCTCCAAATTTTGTGTACTGCCTCCAAGGTCTTAAATCTAGTATGTTTGAAGTAGGTAAACTCTACTGTATTAACCAGGGCGTTCTCAGCCCTTTCCCCCAGTAGTGCTTTATAAACATTCTCTATACCTGTCCCTTCCTCATGATAAGAACTGCCACCTAATAGCGCTTTAGAGTACTGCAGTACTGCTGCCCAATAATAAAATCTGAAGTCTGGTGCCCCCCAACCTCCCTTTTCCCGTGGTAGTGTCAAAAATCTGTATGCTCTGCGTGTCTTCCCTTGTGCCCATATTAACCCATTCAGTGTTGCTTCTATTTTATTAAACCATGTCACATCAAACAGTAAAGGGATTGCCCTAAAAAAGTATAAAAATTTGGGGAAAGTGACCATTTTAATAAAATTAATACGCCCCATTAAAGTCAAATGTAAATTATTGACCCTCTCCAAATTTCTCCTAACCTTCCCTAATAATGGTCCCATATTTATCTCAACCAATTTCCCTAAGTCAGCCGTCACCTTAACACCCAAGTATGTTGCTTCCTGAACTACTCTTGTATCTCTAAAGGTGGAGTAATTATTCTGCACTATCTGTGTTTTCCCTCTATTTATTGAATATCCTGAGAAGATACCGAATTTCCTTGCCTCGTGTTCAATTTCAGTCAGTGCTTGCGCTGGCTCTGGAGTGACAATCGCTACATCATCTGCATAGGCAAATAATTTATAATCTTTCTCATGCAATGTGACAGGTCTGATCTTACAGTTCGCTGTTAACCTTCTCAGATAAGGGTCCAAATAGATGGCAAACAACAACGGGGAAGCTGGGCACCCCTGTCTTGTCCCCCTCCCGATCTGTACCGTTTTTGAATAGGATTTGTTTATTCTTATCCTAGCTGTAGGTTGTCTGTATAATGCCTGAATTGCAGCCATAAATCCTTTACCAATTCCTGCCCATTCCATCGCTTTCCATAAGTAAGCCCAGGAAACCCTGTCGAAAGCCTTCTCGGCGTCTAAAAAGATTGCTGCGACAGGGTCTCCCAAGGCCTCTGCTGCATCTAGGACAGTGATCATTTGCCTGGTGTGTTGGGTAGTCCCTTTTCCAGGTATGAACCCATGTTGTTCCGGGGACACCATTTTCTCAATGACCTTGCTCAACCTATTAGCGAGGGCCTTGGCATAGATCTTCACATCGGCATTAAGTAAAGTAATTGGTCTATATGACCCCGGTTCTGTTGATGGTTTATCCTTTTTTAAGATCACAATGATGTCTGCACCAGACCATGACTTTGGGACAATCCTACCTCCCTGTGCCAAACAACATATTGCCCACAAATCTTTGCCTATGACGTCCCAGAAAGTTTTATAAAACTCTACAGGTATCTGATCCTGTCCTGCTGCTTTGCCCGCTGGGAGATCAGAAACTGCATCCCCTATCTCCTGGAAGGTTAACACCTCATCTAATTTGTCCCTCTCTTCTATACTGAATTCTGTCTGTGGTCTTGGTGTTAAATAGCCCATACTTTCTTCCTCAATCTCCCTCGTAGTTACATCTTTCTCGTATAAAACCTCATAATACCTCCTGAATACCTCCTGAACCTCCTCTACCTTATTCACAATTGACCCAGTGCTATCCCTAACCTCTTTTATCTCCCCTGCTGCCAGCGTTTGTCTTGTTCTAAATGCCAGGAGATGTCCGACCCTTTCATTGAATTCGTAGCACTGCTCTTTTTTTGCTAGGTAATTCCTAGCTAGCTTCTGCGCTAACGTGACACCTGTTTCTGCTTTTTGAGTTTCCAACTCGAGTAAAATTGATTCAAATGGTTCCCTCTTGCTTATTGCTTCCACCAAAGCCTCTTCTATTGTCCCTAGGATTCTAATCTCTTCTTCCGTTTTCTCCTTCTCCCTTCTGTTTCTTGCAATTGTATAGCTTAGTGTCTCCCCCCTTATACCTGCCTTGAAGCTATCCCATACCACATCTGCCGAAGTAGAGTATCTATTAATGTCCCAGAATTGCATTATCCATGCTTTCATACTTATAATGTAATCCTCATCCTTTAGCAGCCCTCTTTCAAACGTCCAGGTAGAATTTATTCTCTCTTTAACTTGAGCGGTTTGAATACTTAAAACCAGGGGGTTATGATCTGACACTATCCTGGGGAATCGCTCTATACTGGAGATACCTACAAGAGAGCTAGATATGAGAAAATAGTCCAGTCTTGCTATTGACTTATGTGGTGCAGAGTAAAAGGTGCTGCCTGAGCCCATTGGATTTTTTTCAGCCCACATATCGCTTAATGCATTATGACTAGCAAGATTTTGTACTGATCTGCATACCTTTTTCTTCCTTCCCATATATCTCCCCCCATACTCCTCGAATAAACCATTTAAGCCGTTAATGTTAAAATCTCCGCAGCATATCACAGGTTCTGGCCATAATGCTAGTTCTCTGTCCACAAATTCAAAAACATCCGGATCATCATCGTTTGAGCCATACACTGAAACAATTGTGAATCGAACTGCATTTGTTTCCAACTCAATCATCACCCATCTCCCCTCGCTATCCTCCTTTTTCTTTTTGACTTTTGTACAACCTTTCCTTGCCAACACTGCAACACCCCTACACCTTTCTACCTGACCTGTATAGGCGAGAACGTCAAACCCCATTTGCTCCAACAAATACATCTCATTAACGGCTACGTGCGTTTCTTGTAAACAAACTACATCAATTTTCCAATATCGCAGTAGTGCCCCCAGTTTTTGTCTTTTTTCTCTATTATTTAGACCACATATATTCAACATAATTAGCCTAGTTTCCATCTAACATTTTTTCCCTTTTTCCAGCTTTCCAAGTGCTCATGCCCACGCCCATTGCTTCCAACCTTTCCTCTCGAGATAGTGATCAAAGTGACTTTTACCAATCTGTACTGTATTTTTACACCAACAACTAACCGTGCCCCCCCACCACCCTCCCCTTCTGTACCCCCCCTCCCCAGCTGCTGCCCCCCCCCCTATGACAGGCAAATAGGTCAGAGCTGACCTATGCGTGTCCACTGTGCGTTGTAGCGTTGCCCCCCTCTCCTCCCCTACCCAAACGAAAAGGGAAAATCCTACTCCTGAGAGCTCCTATTCCCCCTAGTCTTTATATGGCTTTTCCATATTTCCCTTTTTACTGCTCCTTACTATTCTTTACAATTTTATCTCCTCTTTTTTTTTTTTTTTTTTTTTCCCCCTTGACTTTTTACCCCTCTGCCCCGCCCTATTCTAATATTTCTACTTGATACTATCTTCTAGCTCCACCTTTTTCCTTTAGCTCTTTTAACTCTTCTAGATATTCTCCAGCTTTAATCTCTGAGAAGAACATTCTGACTCTACCCCCAACGATAACTTTTAGTTTTGCCGGGAACATCAAGTAAGCTTCAGCGCCTTGACTCTGAAATGTCGCAATCATTTGCCTGAGTCTCCACCTCCTTTCCACTGTAACGTGGCAAAAGTCAGGCCTTGCAAAAAATGTTGTTCCGTCCACCGTCTTTTTAGAGTCAGGTCTGGCTTTGTCCATCAACTCTTGTCTCGCCAGAAAACTTCCAAAGAATACTAGCATCGCTCTTGGAAGTGTACCATCACCTCTTTTTTTCCCCTTTGTCGTGAGCGGAAACCTGTGTGCTCTTTGCACCTCTTGTTCCCATTGCCACGGGGTCTCCGGAAAGGCACCTTTTAACAGCTTAATGACGAAGCCTCTGGGGTCTTGCCCCTCTGCCCCTTCCTCTATTCCAAGTAGTCGCGCATTATTTCGCCTCTGGCGATTCTCCAAATCCTCCACCTTCCATTGTAGATCCTCCATCAGCTTCGAGTGCTCTTCTCTGCTTGCCTGCCAGTCCGTCACTTCCTCCTCAATCCTGCCAGTCCTTTCTTCCACTTCGGTAACTCTTTCACCCACTTCCTCACATTTTTTGTTTATTCTCCTGATAGAGGCTTGAATTTTTTTGGTATCATGCCTGGCTCTTCTACTCTCTGCTCTAGCTTCCAATTGAATTTGTTTTAGAGTTGCAAATATTAAGTCTAGTTTCCCATCCTCATTCTGGGGGTCTTGCCCATCTTCCTTGTAGAGGTTCGAGGTAGCGGAGTAGTCCCAAATCAGTTTTTTATGAGAGCTCTTATGTAAGCTTGTAGGGGAGCCTGTTCTCCTGCCAGTCAGCCTACGTTTTTTTTGTGTGCCTTTCCCTTTGGAGCCCCCTGTATCTTCCGAACTAGAACACGAGTCTCCTGATTCTCTCTCGTCTTCGCTGCTGGTTATAGTAGAATCTGACTCTTCAGGGACTGAGAAGAATTCCCTGTCCCCCTCGGTTCCCTCTGCACTCTCTGCGCCCTCTGTGTAACCAGTGACAAGCTGATCCTTTTGCCCTTGCTGTGTACTGTTACTGGTCTCAGAGTTCCTTTGTACATTATTCCAGCTTTTCACTTGATTTATTAATATTCCTGCCTCCACCTCCTGTATCGCTTCTAGCAGAGGGTCTATGCTTAAGGGTTCAGTTGCTTTATCCCCATTTACCACTCTCACCTCCTTCTCCGCAATCATGTGCTCAGCCTTCCCTCCGGCGGTAACTGACTCACTTGCTGCTTGCTCCGCGGAAAGCGTGAGCTCTGCACGTTCCGTTTGTGCTGGTTGCCTGGTAACGCCTTTGTTTGCGTCCACGAGGACGCTGCCTCCAGAGCTGATTGCCGAAGAGTTTTCTGTGCCCAGGACTGCCGCGGTGTCTTCTGTTGGAGCCGCCGGGGGTGCCTTGCTATTAAATATCTCAATTACTGAGGGCTGACGAAAGGTGAGATCGCCCTTCTTTTTCTCCGTGGTGGTTTTTCCCGCTTGCTGGCTGGATTGACTTGCTTGATTGCTGTGACCGCCGCTGCGATTGTCATCACTCGGGTTAAGCGGCTTGTCTCTATCTTTCTCGGCGGCTCTTTCACTTTTCTCGATTTTGCGTTGTTGAGCCTTGGAAGCCGTCGAGATCGTGGGTGTAGAGCGTTTGTTGGGTGGGGGCACCTTAGTTTTCGGAATTGTTCCAGTCCTTCCTGAATCCTTTTGGCATAACTCTTTAGCTGTGCCGACGCTTGAGACTGCTGTCTGCTTGTCCTTTGCACGGTTTGCCATCTCGGGAAGAATAGCCTTTCGAAGCACCCAAAGCAACGATCTCAGCTGCAGTAGACCTTTTTTTAGGCTGTGATGAACGCCGCTTTTTCCCTCAAGCTTCAGCCAGCATAACCTCCGTTGCATGCTGCCTTAGTTTAGCCGATCAGGTTCCTGGATCCTCCATAGGTTGGAGAGGGGTCTGGATGCGACTTGCACCTACAATGCTACAGCGGCCATCTTGCCCCGTAAAGTGTCGGGGTCTCTAGACTTTTTGCATGCTTCTCATATGATGTTTTAGTTGAACAGTTGCGTTGTAACCTAGCACAATGGACGGAGCATCTGAACCAATCAAACACTCACACCCAGTCAAAAGATCTGGGTTTAATCCATCACCGTTCTTTAGCCCACTCGCCCACCCCAGTTCAGACATGGCTATATGCAAATCAGTCTGACCCTGTGCCTCATGGGAACAGTCCAGCCCGAACTGCCAAGCCATGCCTTCCCTGGACCGGAAACAAGCTTCCGAGGACCGGTTTCTGGCATTCCAGCGGTCTTCAGCCCGGCTTGCTTGAATCCAGTGGCAAAGTGAGCAAGGGACTCACGTCTGAGCATACCCTGCCACACTTATGGCGACCAAAAGCAGTACAAAAGGGGTGGTAATGGACGGATCATCTGAACCAATCAAACACTCACACCCAGTCAAAAGATCTGGGTTTAAAACATCACCGTTCTTTAGCCCACTCTGCCACCCCAGTTCAGACATGGCTATATGCAAATCAGTCTGACCCTGTGCCTCATGGGAACAGTCCAGCCCGAACTGCCAAGCCATGCCTTCCCTGGACCGGAAACAAGCTTCCGAGGACCGGTTTCTGGCATTCCAGTCGTCTTCAGCCCGGCTTGCTTGAATCCAGTGGCAAAGTGAGCAAGGGACTCACGTCTGAGCATACCCTGCCACACTTATGGCGACCAAAAGCGGTACAAAAGGGGGTGGTAATGGACGGAGCATCTGAACCAATCAAACACTCACACCCAGTCAAAAGATCTGGGTTTAATCCATCACCGTTCTTTAGCCCACTCTGCCACCCCGGTTCTGGCATGGCTATATGCAAATCAGTCTGACCCTGAGCCTCATGGGAACAGTCCAGCCCGAACTGCCAAGCCATGCTTTCCCTGGACCGGAAACAAGCTTCCGAGGACCGGTTTCTGGCATTCCAGCCGTCTTCAGCCCGGCTTGCTTGAATCCAGTGGCAAAGTGAGCAAGGGACTCACGTCTGAGCATACCCTGCCACACTTATGGCGACCAATAGCGGTACAAAAGGGGGTGGTAATGGACGGAGCATCTGAACCAATCAAACAGTCACACCCAGTCAAAGATCTGGGTTTAATACATCACCGTTCTTTAGCCCACTCTACCACCCCAGTTCAGACATGGCTATATGCAAATCAGTCTGACCCTGTGCCTCATGGGAACAGTCCAGCCCGAACTGCCAAGCTATGCCTTCCCTGGACGGGAAACAAGCTTCCGAGGACCGGTTTCTGGCATTCCAGCCGTCTTCAGCCCGGCTTGCTTGAATCCAGTGGCAAAGTGAGCAAGGGACTCACGTCTGAGCATACCCTGCCACACTTATGGCGACCAATAGTGGTACAAAAGGGGGTGGTAATGGACGGAGCATCTGAACCAATCAAACAGTCACACCCAGTCAAAAGATCTGGGTTTAATCCATCACCGTTCTGTAGCCCACTCTGCCACCCCAGTTCAGACATGGCTATATGCAAATCAGTCTGACCCTGTGCCTCATGGGAACAGTCGAGCCCGAACTGCAAAGCCATGCCTTCCCTGGACCGGAAACAAGCTTCCGAGGACCGGTTTCTGACATTCCAGTCGTCTTCGGCTCGGCTTGCTTGAATCCAGTGGCAAGGTGAGCAAGGGACTCACATCTGAGCATACCCTGCCACACTTATGGCGACTAAAAGCGGTACAAAAGGGGGTGGTAATGGACAGAGCATCTGAACCAATGAAACACTCACACCCAGTCAAAAGATCTGGGTTTAATCCATCACCGTTCTTTAGCCCACTCTGCCACCCCAGTTCAGACATGGCTATATGCAAATCAGTCTGATCCTGTGCCTCATGGGAACAGTCCAGCCCGAACGCCAAGCCATGCCTTCCATGGACCAGAAACAAGCTTCTGAGGACCGGTTTCTGGCATTCCAGCCGTCTTCAGCCCGGCTTGCTTGAATCCAGTGGCAAAGTGAGCAAGGGACTCACGTCTGAGCATTCCCTGCCACACTTATGGCGACCAAAAGCGGTACAAAAGGGGGTGGTAATGGACGGAGCATCTGAACCAATCAAACACTCACACCCAGTCAAAAGATCTGGGTTCAATCCATCACCGTTCTTTAGCCCACTCTGCCACCACAGTTCAGACATGGCTATATGCAAATCAGACTGACCCTGTGCCTCATGGGAACAGTTCAGCCGGAACTGCCAAGCCATGCCTTCCCTGGACCGGAAACAAGCTTCCGAGGACCGGTTTCTGGCATTCCAGCCATCTCCAGCCCGGCTTGCTTGAATCCAGTGGGAAAGTGAGCAAGGGACTCACGTCTGAGCATACCCTGCCACACTTATGGCAACCGAAAGCGGTACAAAAGGGGGTGGTGATGGACGGAGCATCTGAATTAACCAAACACTCACACCCAGTCAAAAGATCTAGGTTTAATCCATCACCGTTCTTTAGCCCACTCTGCCACCCCAGGTCAGACATGGCTATAGGCAAATCAGTCTGACCCTGTGCCTCATGGGAACAGTCCAGCCCGAACTGTCAAGCCATGCCTTCCCTGGACCGGAAACAAGCTTCCGAGGACCGGTTTCTGGCATTCCGGCCCTCTTCAGCCCGGCTTGCTTGAATCCAGTGGCAAAGTGAGCAAGGGACTCACGTCTGAGCATACCCTGCCACACTTATGGGGGCTAAAAGCGGCACAAAAGGGGGTGGTGATGGACGGAGCATCTGAATCAATCAAACACTCACACCCAGTCAAAAGATCTGGGTTTAATCCATCACCGTTCTTTAGCCCACTCTGCCACCCCAGTTCAGACATGGCTATATGCAAATCAGTCTGACCCTGTGCCTCATGGGAACAGTCCAGCCCGAACTGCCAAGCCATGCCTTCCCTGGACCGGAAACAAGCTGCCGAGGACAGGTTTCTGGCATTCCAGCCGTCTTCAGCCCGGCTTGCTTGAATCCAGTGGCAAAGTGAGCAAGGGACTCACGTCTGAGCATACCCTGCCACACTTATGGCGACCAAAAGCGGTACAAAAGGGGGTGGTAATGGACGGAGCATCTGAACCAATCAAACACTCACACCCAGTCAAAAGATCTGGGTTTAATCCATCACCGTTCTTTAGCCCACTCTGCCACCCCAGTTCAGACATGGCTATATGCAAATCAGTCTGACCCTGTGCCTCATTGGAACAGTCCAGCCCGAACTGCCAAGCCATGCCTTCCCTGGACCGGAAACAAGCTTTCGAGGACCGGTTTCTGGCATTCCAGCCGTCTTCAGCCCAGCTTGCTTGAATCCAGTGGCAAGGTGAGCAAGGGACTCACGTCTGAGCATACCCTGCCACACTTATTGCGACCAAAAGCGGTACAAAAGGGGGTGGTAATGGACGCAGCATCTGAACCAATGAAACACTCACGCCCAGTCAAAAGATCTGAGTTTAATCCATCACCGTTCTTTAGCCCACTCTGCCACCCCAGTTCAGACATGGCTATATGCAAATCAGTCTGCCCCTGTGCCTCATGGGAACAGTCCAGCCCGAACTGCCAAGCCATGCCTTCCCTGGACCGGAAAAAAGCTTCCGAGGACCGGTTTCTGGCATTCCAGCCGTCTTCAGCCCGGCTTGCTTGAATCCAGTGGCAAAGTGAGCAAGGGACTCATGTCTGAGCATACCCTGCCACACTTATGGCGACCAAAAGCGGTAAAAAATGGGGTGGTAATGGACGGAGCATCTAAACCAATCAAACACTCACACCCAGTCAAACGATCTGGGTTTAATCCATCACCGTTCTTTAGCCCACTCTGCCACCCCAGTTCAGACATGGCTATATGCAAATCAGTCTGACCCTGTGCCTCATGGGAACAGTCCAGCCGTAACTGCCAATCCACGCCTTCCCTGGACCAGAAACAAGCTTCCGAGGACCGGTTTCTGCCATTCCAGCCGTCTCCAGCCCGGCTTGCTTGAATCCAGTGGCAAAGTGAGCAAGGGACTCACGTCTGAGCATACCCTGCCACACTTATGGCGACCGAAAGCGGTACAAAAGGGGGTGGTGATGGACAGAGCATCTGAATCAATCAAACACTCACACCCAGTCAAAAGACCTAGGTTTAATTTATCACCATTCTTTAGCCCACTCTGCCACCCCAGTTCAGACATGGCTATATGCAAATCAGTCTGACCCTGTGCCTCATGGGAACAGTCCAGCCCGAACTGCCAAGCCATGCCTTCCCTGGACCGGAAACAAGGTTCCAAGGACCGGTTTCTGGCATTCCAGCCCTCTTCAGCCCGGCTTGTTCGAATCCAGTGGCAAAGTGAGCAAGGGACTCACTTTGCCACTAAATTCAAGCAAGCCGGGCTGAAGACGGCTGGAATGCCAGAAACCATTCCTCGGAAGCTTGTTTCCGGTCCAGGAAAGACATGGCTTGGCAGTTCGGGCTGGACTGTTCCCATGAGGCACAGGGTCAGACTGATTTGCATATAGCCATGTCTGAACTGGGGTGGCAGAGTGGGCCAAAGAACAGTGATGGATTAAACCCAGATCTTTTGACTGGGTGTGAGTGTTTGATTGATTCAGATGCTCCGTCCATCACCACCCCCTTTTGTACCACAAATAGGTCAAAGCAATGATCTTGGGAGTAAAATTGGTATGTTAAGAATAAAGAATAGGAATCGCAATAGCACTATTATCTTCATAATGGCTATGTGTCCCAACAGTAACAGCGGTTATTTAATCCACTTCTCCACAATATCTGTAAGGCGTTGCATTGCCTTGCCATCATTTTCGAGAATTACTATATCTGGGTCAGTGTGGACATGGATTCCAAGATATCTCACTGGTTCTGATGTCCATGTTAAGGGATAATCCATTTTTACCTAAGGAGTGGAGGCCGTTAAGAGAAATATCAGTGATTTAGTCCAGTTAATACGCAGTCCAGAGTGACTGCCAAATCTCTCAACTTCTTGCAGCATTGGAGTTAAGTTCAAGGTTTCTAAATTACAATAGCTTGTTGTCAGCATATGCAGATATAGTAAAATTAAACTGCGTGGCTCGTATGCTGCGATGGTAATGATATTCCCAAATTGCACATATTAAGGGTTTGGCCATGAGCGCATATAATAACAGGGAAAGGGTACAGCCCTGTCTTGTGCCCCTTGTTATTTTGATTGGAGCGGAAAGCATACCAGACTATCCTGACATGCCTTGTAAAAGGCCACTTTCAGGCCATCAGACCCTAGTGCTCTGATCTTTTTTCATTGTTTTTAATGTTTCAATGATTTCAGTGGGATGCATGGGAGCCATTAATCGCTCCCTTTGGAGTCAGATAGCCATTTCATAGCAATATATTGTAAGTATTTCTCAGTGGACTCATCTGTACAAGTATCATGTGAGGTGTAAAGCTCTGTATAAGATCAGAAACATTCAGTAATCTGTGGGGCACTCTAGACCTGCGTGTCGTCCTTGTCTTGTAGTGTTAGCACCTCACTGTCACCTCTCAGGGCAGAGTTAGTGCCGCCAGAGTGGCACTGGGCCTCTCCCCTTCCCCATACACTTTGACAACAGCATATTTTCCTAAGTGGACTTGATCCATTTGTGCCAGTTCATTAAATTCTTCTGTCTGTTTTCTAGTCTGTGCTAACGTTTCGGGCTCCGATGTTCGGCTCGTGTCACGCTCCAACACTGCTAGCTCCCTCTCAAGTTTATATATGTAGTCTTTTATAGACTGAAGCACCCCAGTATGTTTAGCAATTGTTACCCCGCAGAAGTAGACCTTAAATGGTGGCCATATTTATTACTCCCCCGATGTTATGAAGAAAATATTTGTCTATTGCTTGAGCTAGCTCTGCACGAAATGCTGTGTCCAGCAAAGAATAGTGCGGAAACCACCATGCAAGAACCTAGACTGAGTTCCCTCAGTGGCAAGTATTAGCTTAACGGGTGAATGAACGGACAGTGTACCCGGTAAATGAACACAGTCTTGTATGTAATGGAGTAGGTTCTTTGAGACGAGCCAATATTCAATACGTGTGTTGATTAATAATGGGTGTATTCCCTATTATTATACAAAATTTATAACGCGCTCAGTTACCCAGGAGCATCCCGGCGCGAGACAGACCAAGGAGGAAAGCTGAACTCACACGCTACACTGGAAACAAATGAGTCTTCAAAAGTTTCTTAAAGAGTAAGATCTTGGGCTCTGAGCGGATCTTAAGAGGCAGGGAATTCCATAAAGTCGCCACTTGCACTGAGAAACGCCTGCACCGTCTGGACAACAATGCACACAACTGCAAGGAACTCTTCAACATCGTGAAAGAGCTCTCCAACCCCAATGCCGGAAACAACGACATCACCCCATCGCAAGACCTCTGCAACTCCCTCGCCTCCTACTTCCACAACAAGATCGCGGACATACACAACAGCTTCAGCACTCAACCGATGCACGCCACGACCGCAGCAACGCCACCCACCACCACCCTCCGCGCCTGGACCCCGGTCAACACCGAAGACACCGTCCACGTGATGAACTCCGTCCACTCCGGATCTCCGACCGACCCCTGCCCTCACCACGTCTTCAACAAAGCCGACGCTGTCATCGCACCCCACCTGCGGGACATCATCAACACCTCATTCGACACCGCCACCTTCCCCGAGAGCTGGAAGCACGCCGAACTCAGCGCTCTACTCAAGAAACCTACAGCAGACCCCACCGAACTCAAGAATTACCGCCCCATCTCTCTACTCCCGTTTCCAGCCAAAGTCATCGAAAAGACCGTCAACAAACAGCTGGCCGCCTTCCTCGAGACGAATGGATCCCTCGACCCATCGCAGTCCGGATTCCGTGCCAACCACAGCACCGAGACCGCCCTCATCGCCGCCACTGACGACATCCGAGCCCTGATGGACAACGGAGAAACAGCGGCCCTCATCCTCCTAGACCTCTCCGCGGCTTTCGACACAGTCTGCCACCGCACCCTAGTGCAGCGCCTCAGCAACGTCGGGATCCAGGAGAAGGCACTGGAATGGATCGCCTCCTTCCTCGACGGAAGAACACAAAGAGTCCGCCTACCACCGTACAAGTCAGAGGCCACCGAAGTCATCTGCGGCGACCCTCAAGGATCCTCGCTGAGCCCTACTCTCTTCAACGTCTACATGAGCCCCCTCGCGGCCATCGCACGCCAACACAACCTCAACATAATCTCCTACGCCGACGACACCCAGCTGATCCTCTCCCTGACCAACGACCCCGCCGCCGCCAGGGCCAACCTGCACGAAGGGATGAAAGAGGTAGCCGAGTGGATGACGACGAGCCGCCTGAAACTGAACTCAGATAAGACGGAGGTCCTCATCCTGGGCTCCTCGCCCTCCGCCTGGGACGACTCCTGGTGGCCCCCCGCCCTGGGCACCGCACCCAAACCGACGGACCACGCACGCAACCTGGGTTTCATCCTGGACTCCTCCCTCTCCATGACCAGGCAAGTCAACGCCGTCTCCTCGTCATGCTTCAACATCCTGCGCATGCTTCGGAAGATCTTCTGGTGGATCCCCACGGAGACCAGGAAGACTGTCACCCAGGCCCTCGTCACCAGCCGACTGGACTACGGCAACGCACTCTACGCCGGAACCACCGCCAAGATCCAGAAGAGACTCCAGCGCATCCAGAACGCCTCAGCCAGACTCATCCTCGACATCCCACGGCACAGCCACATCTCCGGACACCTAAGAGACCTGCACTGGCTCCCGGTCAACAAGAGAATCACCTTCCGCCTCCTTACCCACGCACACAAAGCTCTCCACGATCAAGGCCCGAGCTACCTCAACAACCGCATCAACTTCTACGCTCCCAAACGCCACCTCCGATCTGCCAGCCACGCCCTCGCCGCCGTCCCACGCATCCGCAGAGCCACTACAGGAGGAAGGTCCTTCTCCTACCTGGCCGCCAAGACCTGGAACTCCCTCCCGGCCGACCTGCGCCTGACCCAAGACCACTTCTCCTTCAGGAAGAAGCTCAAGACCTGGCTGTTCGAGCAGTAGCGGCACCCCCCCCCCCCCCAAGCGCCTTGAATGTCTTGATTGATTGATTGATTGCCCCCAGAGCGAGCCTTCCTTACTCTGGTTGACTGCAGACGATGTCCTTGATCCGAGCGCAAAGGACGTGTGGGCTTATAAGGACGTGCCATAGTGGAGAGAATGGGAATTCCCTTACCATGCAGAATTTTGTGGGCAGTGCATAACGCTTTAAATTTCACCCGCTCCTTAACGGGGAGCCAGTGCAGCGTTTTCAGGGCCTGGGCAGCTGAATGCCTTCTAGGAACATCCAACAACAGTCTGGCAGCTGCATTTTGTACTTGTTGGAGAGTTTTAAAAGTCGCTTCGGGAGCAACGAGAAACATCGCGTTCCCATAGTCGAGCCTCGACAAGATTAAACCGCGAATCAGCAGCTTCCTTGCTGGATCAGGGAGCAGTGGCAGCACCTTGCGGGCTGACCGCAGCAGACCAAAACAGACCCCTGCGGTCTTCCTGGCGTGGGTCCTAAAGGACAGGTCTTCCTCCAACCAAACTCCCAAGGTCTTGATCTCCTTCTTGGGAGATGGTGGATCACCCAGGGACCGGGGCCAACAGCTAGCCATAATGGAGGGACTGGATTTGCCCAGGAGCATCAGCTCAGTTTTTTCCCCGTTGAGCTTTAGGGCAGAGTGAGACATCCAACGATGGACATTTGCAAGGCAGTCATGCAAAACTTCAGGTTGTTCCACCAGCTGGGTGAGGCCTACCACCAGCTGAGTATCATCAGCATAGCTGATAATCTTCACTCCTGAAGGGGCGACCACTCTTTCAAGCGGAGTCATGTATATATTAAATAAGGTAGGGCTCAAGGATGAGCCCTGCGGGACTCCACATTGAAGAGGGAACGGGGTCGACTGCTCTGCCGCTTCCCAGATTTGGTAGAACCGATTGGAGAGAAAGGATTCCAGCCATTTTAGGGCCGTCCCTGACACACCCACCTCTGACAGGCGGTGGAGGAGCACCTGATGACTTACGGTGTCAAAGGCAGCACTCAAGTCCAGGAGGATCACTGCCACTGACCCTCCTGTATCAAGAATGCTCCTAGCTTCCTCCACTACTGCCAGCAGGGCTGTGTCCGTCCCCTGACCGGGACGGAAGCCAGTCTGGGAGTCTCCCAACAGATGATGTGACTCTAGATGACAAAAGAGCTGACGGTTGACCAACTTCTCTGCGACTTTTGAGAAGCCGGGCAGTAGTGAAATCGGCCTAAAGTTGGCCAGGTTAGAAGAATCTAATCCTGGTTTTTTCAAAAGTGCTTTCACCACTGCCTTTTTCCATCTCTGGGGCACTATGCCCTGAGAGAGTGAAAGGTTGATAAGGTCAGTGAGCGGGGTGGACAGAGTGTCTGCAACTAGTTTAAGGTATTTCATGGGGACTGGGTCACTAGGAGATCCACTCTTCATCTCTTTCAGAACTTTTGTGACCTCCTCCTCAGAAAAAGGGCCGAAGGAGGAGAGCTCCACAGGGCAAATTACTGGGCTAACATCTAATTCCGGGATCTGAGGGGTCGCAGGCAGTGAGGACAGAATCTTCTCTATTTTAGAATGAAAGAAGTGAGCCAGTTCTTCACATTTTTCTTTAGGATTGTCATATACAACTGGCGGGACCGGGGCCTTTAGAAGTTCCTTAAAAATTTTAAAGGATTCCCCTGGTGAATTACTAGCACTCTCGATCCTATCGTTGAAGAAGTTCCTTTTGGCATCCTTCAGCGCGTTTTTATACTTCCTCATCTCTCTCTTGTAATCTTCTTGACTATCTTTTGTCGGCTCTCTCCTCCATGCGCGTTCTAATCTTTTGCATGAGGTTCTGAGGCCCCTAAGTTCGGGGGTATACCAGGGAGCGGAGCCAACTCTTCTTTCCCTGACGGGCCTTCTTTTTTTTGGAATCAACGAGTCCAAAGCATTAGTCAGCCAAATTCCCATATGTTGGTCAGCAATAATGGGATCAGCGACCGGGGGAGGACAGGTTTTTGCTAACTCTGCCGCCCAACTGTCCACTGGCAGCTTCGACCAGAGTCGCTCTACTGTGTACTGTCTGGGTACAGGATCTCTCCACTTCACCAGCAGCCATCTAAGCGGGACTAAGTAGTGGTCCGTCCAGGGGAGAGCCAACGGCTGGAGCGCTTGCAGGTTCTTTGAATTGGCAAAAGCAACATCGAGCTGATGACCCCTATTATGGGTGACACCAACGTTAGCAAGATGTAACTCAAGTGCACCCAGCGTGGCTAGTAGATCTCTCGCTACTATATCGTCGGGGTCGTCAAAATGTAAGTTGAGGTCCCCGAGGATTACAAAGTTGGAGGATGCGGCAGCCAGTGGAATCACTGCCTCGATGAAGGAGTCTACAAAATTGCCCAGCGTTGCCGGAGGCCGATACACAAGAAGGCCAGAGATGGAGACAGTAGAAGATATGCATAGGGAAAATTGACAGCCTTCAGCGTTGTTAATGCTGCAGTCTACCGCTTTGCATACGTATTTGTCTCTGTATACAATAGCCACTCCTCCCCCCCTCCCATCCGGCCTATCTAGTGGTGATCGATAGCACTAAACATCTAAAAACCCGATTTCTTCAGCTATTGCAGTTAGTGTCTTGGTTGCAGCAGATAGTCTTCTGGTCGGTCCCATGGACCTGTCAAGATCAGGTGATAGAACACAATTAAAATCTCCCCCCCCCCCTAACTGGGGAATATTTGCATATGCAGCTCGTTTCCAATTTAATGAGCGATAAAATTGAGGGCTCTCATAGTTCGGACCATAGATACCCACCAACAGCACATCAAGATTATCTTTGCGTCAATGTGCAACCACGTACCTACCCCCTCCATTCACACTCACCTGTTGAAGTTGTACCCCAGATCCACGACACGTCCATGCATGGGATGTAAATCTGAACACCACATAGGTGCCCGTCATTCTACTCTGCGTTAGCAGTCCAGACCCAGGTGCCAGGTGTGTCTCCTGTAAAATGGCGACATCTATATTATGTTTCTGTAGGTAGAGGACCGTTTTGTGAACTTTACGTTGGTCATTCGGCCCTCTTGTGTTCCATGTCATATCAAAACTCAGTGTACGTCTCTATAAGCAAACTCATTTTATAAGTTGTTCTTAACTCGGTTGTCTTCGCTGGACTACTTGAGTCAAATAACGTCAAACATGTGGTCCCCCCACCCCCTCCCACTACATGCATACCCCCAATTTACATGGCAGCTTGAGCCCCCCCCCCACAATTCCCCCATGTATGAACCCAAAACTATGTGTAAAAAATGCAGGGGCGGTTAATGCCCCAGAGCTGATCTTCAGCTCTTCTTTCAATTGACCGATTGGTACCATTAATACAACCCCACTACGTTATCAACATAATATAGCAAATATTACGATAAAAGCATTAATCCTTCAGTACCACATTACGCAAGATGCAATATATATGCTGCTGATACACAATTGAAGAGTGCATTAAGGAGTTAAGACAAAGTTGTGTCTACCTCTTTCTACTACCACAGCCGGCTATTGCCATTCTGACATACATAAACAAAGAATACATCAGAACAAACAGCAAAGCATTAATCATTTTGGTCTAGGTCACAATGGATTTCAGAATTATTCGGAGATAAGTCTTGCCCTTTGTTCGTTGAGTTGTCTCTAAAGCGTGACTTCCGTACATGGGATAAACTATTCGGATCAGTATAGATTTTGGATTTGCCATACAAAGTCACTCTAAGGAGCACAGGGTAAAGCATAACATATGATATATTGACCTCTCTCAGTTTGCTTTTTACTGGTGCGATTTGCTGCCGTGCCTCTTGCACCTGTAATGTGAAATCCGGATAAATGGATAGTGATTGGAGTTCCCTAGCCCTTTTCAGCGCTGCGTCCCTGTCCCTATAATTAAGGAGCCTTGCAATTATTGGGTGGGGGAGCTCCGGGAGTCGGCCTAGGAGCTTGCAAGCGGTGCACTTGTTCAGCTATGAATACAGATGAGAAAGTGTCCTGATTACGCAAGGTTATAAGTAATTGCTGAATGAATTGTTCCATATTCCCTGGGGTTGTGGACTCAGGCAGGCCCACTAGTCACATATTATTGCGCCTCGGCCGCATTTCTAAATCCTCTGGCTTGTTTTGCACAGCTACCATTGATGCATCAATCAGTTTCTGCGTTTTTAGGACTCTGCATGTAGTTCTTCACTGTCAGAGGTTCGCTTTTCCACCTTGCTGAGCCGCTCAGCATGTTTATCCAATCTTTCGGACATGCGGTCCATGCAATATGTCAGGGAATCAATTTTACTGTCTATAGTGGTGAGACTATGCTGCATTGTGGTAGGTTTTGCTGGCAAGTCACCTCCTAATTCAGTGCCCATTGCCCCCTGTTCCATTGCTGGTCCTTCTCGTTCTTCCTCTCTGGACCTGGTGTATTTGCACTGTTCGAATAAGAGTTTTGGCTGCAACTTGTCCGGTTTCCCCGTTATGCGTTAAGCAATATGCACCACCCTCCTCAAAGAGATCAGGCAGTTTCTATGCCGCTTATTCAGTAGGCTCGAGCTATATATGGTGTCTTATAGGAATCCTAAAACTCCCCAGCGTGATCAGGCAGCAGACGCGGTCTTCAGCCCCACTCACAGCCCTCAGCCATGTGCGTCTCACCTCCGGGCAGGTGTACAGGGCCTGCAGAATTCGTCATCCTTCCAGTGGGGGGGAGGGCACCCCCCAGGATCCACCAGGGCACCAGAAATCACAGCCCAGTCCTCAGCAGTTGCACAGGGCAGTGGGGACCACCGCGCCCCTACAAGTCCAACTGCCCACGCTATGCCACGGGCGAAGGGGCCCAAGGCCCCACATGCACAAGGAGGCCCCGTAAAGCCCCGCAGCACAGGCAGCGGCTGATCTCCAGCGGCGAGGGCAGAGCAACCCCCTCGGCTCAGCACAGCAAAGATCACAGGCTCTCCTCCGGCCTAAGCAGTCCCCCACAGCTGTGGCCCGGCCTTTGCAAACATCAGGGGCATTCTTGGCGGCCACGTCGACAGGACGCTACTTCTATGTATGCAGCAGGCCGCGCCCTCTCCAATCCAGAACTTTGGTGTAACTCGATCAAATCTGGGGAAATTAACTCGGCAATGACGTAACATGGCACCGGATCATTAGCTCTCTCGATGGGAGGTAAATCACCCCTTAAATTATGCAAGGTTACGCATATTTCTGCAACATTGTTAACTCGGTCTCAGGAGCTTACTCAGGCTGCTGCCATTTTGAAGTCAGGCAAACTCCGCCCCCAAGAACATTGATTTGTTTTGATCATATTAAATTGCTTCCAACACACTTCCGAATTAAGAAAAATGTGCTTCATTTGTGCTTTCCTGCTTCTGATATATTCTGAAATACTTACACAGTTTATTTCAATGTTGCTGTGTGCTAGAACCATTCCTACTCCGAGTATCCAGCAAGATTGCCAAAAAAATCCTCTCACTTTGAAGACAGAAAATGAACAATAAGATCCAAGCTCCCTTGGAAGACAGAGCCTGACATTTGACATCCCTCTTTGAATGCACAGCAAATGTGACAAGATAAGAAAAAGATGTACAAGTCTGTTTACAAAATGGAGCACTCGTGGAAGAATACAAGGAGAAGTAGTGTGAAAAGGCTTTGCTCCTTGGGAGGGACAGACTCAACCTGTGCAGCCTAAAACAAATAAAGCCAGCAAATAAAAATCCAGAAAATATGAGTTACAAACTACAAAGCCAATGGTAAGCAACGGGTGGAATGAATTTCCAAGGAAACTTTCTTAATGTCTCCAAGATGTCTTTAGCAAACCAGATATCTCATGGTAAGCTTCGACCTGAAAATGACTCATCCTACAATCTTCCCCTCATTTCAGATTTTATCAGTTACACTAGGCATCAATCCTACAGCCAAGATCAGATTCCACATTATACCTAGCTTCTAGATACAATGCAAGTGTTGAAGATCATTTTAGTGATATTTTAACATCTATATAGAGCTCCTAAATAAGTTGGGGTTTGGAATCACAGGTTGTGTAATGTTAATCACACAGTAATTGGTTTCCTGTGACATATTTCATCAGTAAAACCATGGCAAAATATATCATGCTAAAATGCAGATAAATATAATATACTAGCTTACCCGTCTCGCGTTGCTGCGATCTCAGAAGAAGGGAAATTTATGGAAACGTGTTATGATAACATTCAATTTACATTGTGTCATTTTTATTGAAACTTATTTTTTTTTAATATGGAAAACATTTTAAAGTGTTGTTTTAATTCTGTTTATCTATTCGAGTGCTTGTGGATACACGATATTTTTTGTTTTTCCGTCTGGTGCGTATACGAATAAATCAGAAGGTTTTCCGACGTGTGAGCTGGCCACATACAGTTGTCCATGTGAGAAGCACGCATTCTCCAAATGCAGTCCACAAACTTGCAGCGATTGTCCTTGTGCTTTGTTGATGGTCATTGCAAAAGCGAGTCGCACCGTAAACTGTAAACGTTCAGTATTGGAAGGATTATGAGGGCCCTGGACGGGCCGGGGGGCCGATATTTAACAAATGTTTGTTTTTGTTGTTGTCAAAAACCTTCGCGGGAGTGTACTCAACAACTTCCCAAAGTTTCATGCTGATCGGATGAATGATGTAGTAATTCATAAAGGACAAACAGACAGACATACATTCATTTTTATATATATATAGATAGATAGACTATAATATAATATAATATAATATAATATAATATAATATAATATAATATAATATAATATAATATATTATAATATTTTAATAATAAATATTGTATGCACATGTTTGGCATCATTCGTAGAGCAGAAACGTCTAATAGGAGGAATTTACTACATCCAATTAGTACTTCATCCTGGGATAGGTTATTGATCAGGTGGTGTAAATACTCCTTGAGTTTTTATACCCTCCCGCACTTTGTTTTGGCATGAACGAACGTGGTACGCTTCCACATATGAGCCCATAGCTTGCTCAGCCCACACACTGAACACCCTCCTCTTCCCAGCTCTCACCACATATAGCCCATTCTCTATAAATTTTCCACCTGCAGGTGGTAAATAGGAACATTAAACTGGAGAACCTTGGAATTCTATCCATGATTTGATTAGGTCTCATAGTTTTTTCCCCATCATATGTAGGTTAAGTGGTAATGGCAATTTTTCCTACATAATGCAGTTTCATGTTATATAGAGATTGACGCAGAGTATGAGCATACTAATGCTTTACTTGGTTACACTAAATGGGGTCATTGAATACAGATTTTTCTGCCCAGAACAAATCCATTCTTTTCAAAGTGAATCTCTGTGTATTGCTATTAGGCGGTTAGCCATCAATGTACTCAACACCTCATTGTCTAAGTTGAGTAATGACAGAGGGCAATAAGATCTTAAGCTCAAAGGGTCCCTGCCCTGTTTGGATAGAACCACGATCAGAGCTTCCTTTACTAAAGATGGCAACTAACCATTCTCTCTAGCTGATAAGTAAACCTGGAGCAAACGAGGTGCTAATTGTGAAGTATATGGTGCTTAAAATCAATGGGTACCTCACCTGTGTCAGAGGTCCTACTGCTGGCAATATGTTTTATTGTCACTCTTACCTCTTCTAACCTTATTGGCTCTACCAGGGCAAGATGTAATTCATTAATGGGAAATATGGGCACCTAGTCTGGGATTTCCCCAAGAGAGGTTACATCAAGTCCCGCAGGAGGAGCACATAGCTTTGTATACCAGTCTCCAAATGCACTATTAATCTCATCTTTTGTGTTGACAATCATACCTCTTTGCTTAGGTACTGTTCCTATTGGGATCCTAGGGCCATCAGATTTCAAAGGCCATGCAAGGATCCTACCTGAACTATCACCCTTGCATTGTTGCCAAGCAAAGTACTCTCTATAATCTAAATTGCTCAGTTTTTTAAGCAGAGCTCCATGTTCCAGTCCAGCCCTTTGTAAGTCCTTGACTTGTGAGTAAGCTACATGTCAAAAGACAAATATAGTTCCAATCCACACAGTGATATGTGGCATGTAATTATGCTTGGAAAAGTTCTTAACTTGAACATCTGCTGGTAAGCTAACCTCCTGGTCCCTAACATGATCTTCTATGGTTGCATACCCGAACAGTGTCCATTTTACCCTATATGAAAGTTTATGCAATGTCACCTTAATACATTTCTAAAAGCATTTCACTCAATTGTGATGTTGACCCCTCATTTTCACTAAAATACTGGTCTATTTTTCCCAAATACTGGCTTGAAATACTGGGTCCTGGAGGGCTTCCCTAGAAAGTTTCCATGTTGATGTTCGAGGGCGAGTACTGCTGCAAAGGATGGTCCTTCTGAGAGGCCTATGATCAGATTACATGCAACCCAAATATTCAGTTTCATTTCCTCTCATTCCAGCTTCAACATTAGAATAGAAATGTTCTGGTAAGCATAGTTTGCAACCCAGAGAAAAATTTGTATTCCGGGGACTCTGGATGCATCAATTTCCACACATCAGTGACTTGATTATTAACCACTTACTGTCTAAGATATCAGGAGGCTGTTATGACTGAGCTCCTGGAACTGGAGCTTTAGATCCATCTTTCTCTGAGTCAGGGAAATAGTTATGGTCACTCCCCCCACCCCATGTGCAGGCCATTGGGTATTATAGATGATGTAAGACAATTTAAAAACGATTAATCATTCATGTTCGGGGTATACACAGCAACAAGTGAAAGCAATTCACCATCCAACACTCACTCAGTATCCACATTCCTGCACTCTTGGTCAATTCTAGTAAACTGTGTTATGAAGGAAACCACTGGTGCCAACTAAATGAGTACTGCACTGGCGAAAGACGAGTAAGTGGTTCCCACCTACACATCACACCATTGTCTGTGCAATTTTGCCAGCTCTCCCTCTGTGAGAAGGGTCTCCTGCAGACAAGCAAATTGTGTTTTTTGACATTTGAAATGGGTATGTATTCTATATATTTTGGTGGGGGTGGCAATTTTAGGTGTGATTGGGTGTCCAATCATTCCCTGCCAAATAACTTGCAAAGAAGGAACTCCAGCGAACAATGCCACCTATACCTGCCATTTCCTAGCTACCAGCCAGTTTGTGATTGTACTGTTATCACAGACTGAATCTGTTCTATAACATTAAAACTCTTAACTCCCACTCTCAGGTCAGGATGACTACAATTGCCTAACTAGTAAAAGAGCACTATGAACTCCTGCAACAAGACTTTTCAACTTGGAAGTAGGGAAGAGCCAATTAACATTAATAACATACACATTGTCCCATGTATCAATCAGCCCTCATACTCAGCTCCTTGGAATCTGCCACCACATCACAAAATGTTAAAGCACTCATTTACCCTCCTTCAGTAACCTCATGCATGCAATTGTTTCTCTTAGCAAAGAAGTGATATAAGATCTCAACATCAAATAATAAGTTCTGCTCTCATCGGAGTATGATCTTGGTCTCTTCTCCGTTCAAACTCTACCTATTCCTGTGCGGCATCTTCCCCCCTATCTGGCAACATCAAGTCAGACCTCAGCAGTACTATATCTGGGCTACTATGATGTTTCACCTCTGCAATAGTCATGGGTCATTCTGTAGCTGCCTGTCCTCTCCTGGCTTTACCTCTCAACCTTCTGATGAGATGACTCCTGTTTCTCTGTGACATCCATCCACCAATGGAGTCTTGCCTATCTACAGAAGCGGTCTCCCCATCTCAGTCCCAGCCAGGAACCGGGCCTCTGTAGGTGTTACAAAGAAGCCATCTAAAACGCCGAGTTTGGCCTGGTAACATGAGAGAGTTGCGTAAATTCAATGGTAGAAGCCTTGTTTCAACATTCATGAATGATTCACGTTGTTTCTGGACTTCCATTGTGTAATCCGTAAAGAAGCATGATTTACGAATGTCTATGCTTCATGGACCCTTATTTCTCTAGATCTGTAAGAAATGATCTATGTTGCGATAATTAAACAATCTTGCGACAAATAGTCTTGAAGGTGCACCATGAAGTAGCGTTCTGTGAACATTTTTTTTCCTTCCAACACAGATTTTTATAACCGATCTTTTAGGACTAGTTCCATGTTTGGTCCTTCCAGCCTCTCCGGCATACGTCTTGTATGCAAGTTGTTGTCTCATGATCATTCTTTGGTGAGAGGATACATACTTCAATTTGTAAATCCTTGAGCTGTGTTTGTATGTCTTTCACAGACAGTCACAACGTCACCAAGTTAGATTCTTCGATTTCCATTCTTTTCATAAGTTTCATACAACTGGTTTGAGAAGACCCGCTTCAGTTGCTGGTGCATCAAATTTGGACTTTAGGACAGCTTTAACATCCAGTATTGCTTGTAAAATCATGTCAAACTTCCCTGTAATTTCATGGAAGGCCTGTTCCATGTTCATAACAGAGGATACTGCTCATCACTCTTGGCGAGTGGCAATGTCCGTGTCTCCAGTTAGCTTCCACTTTTAGGATTTCTTGTTTCATTGTAGTACAGGTCCAATGTGAAAGCCCTATCACTCCACTGCTCTATCACCAGAGCTGCTCATCCCTGTACAACATCAGGTGCCATGGTGACATACTAAGAATCTATAGGCTCACCCACCGAATGACGGCAGACTACTACAGTGTTTACACATCCTAGGATCAGGTTTACGCCGGGCAACAATTCATTCTTTCTTTTTTGCCAGAATGCAGTATTGCAATGTTTCTGCCATTGGTGGAAAAACAATTAGCAAAATCTGTCTAACATTTTTATTTGCATCTGACAAAGGTTATAGTGCATTCACATGTCCCCCTCTTTCAGAAGGAATCAGGTCTTTAGAGGTCAGTGATTCTCCATTCTCCCCATTCAGGCTTCTATTTTCTGTGGTACATTCATATCAGCCACCAGGTTTCCTTAGAGGACTGACAAGTCACACATTCCAATTAAATTTAATTTATCCACTCTCAATTGGGATCAAAGACAGGGGCACCACTCCTGGCCCAGCAGCACAGAGCACCCACACTGCGACCCGTGAGTACACCTGCTATCTGGATCACTGGACTGCCCCATGCAGGTCACACAGCAGACAATAGTCCTTGACTGGAGTGTGTGGTTGATACACTTTTCGAATCCAAGACTCCACCTCATCAATCAAAGAAGGGGCTGCTTCTCACTTCAGCCCACAATGCGTCCTTGCACCATAGGCTAAACCTGCAAACCACTGGCTGAATAAACACTCTGGAATCGCAGGTCGAGTAATGAGGCGCGGCATCTCCATGCAGGGGCTAGCACTTAAAACGCACTTGATTGGGGTACATTTTGTCTGCAGGATAATAAAGCCAGGAAATCAAGCCGAAGCTTGCCAATGTGCAACTCACTCATCCACCATCTTGGCCCTGCCCCACCGGCCTCCTTTTTGGTATGTGTATTGAAAATAGAATCTGATACTCGCTTTTTGGGTTTACTTCTCACATCTCCTAATCATATTTTCAAATACATACAAATGCCTCTTAATAAGAACCACTAAGCCCAACCAGAATTAAAAGAAATATGTCTGAACAAATTTAACTCTAAAATGGTAGTGGAAGCACAGACCAACCACTGAAATAACAGTTCATTATGCTCAAATATAAAGGAGTTGACTGACTTATAAACTGTCAAATTCTTAAAGACCATGGGCCTTATTTATGTAGGCCTTGCGTCAGTTCTGCGCCGCCGGTGCGTCACTTTTTGTGACGCACCAGCGGTGTAAAAAATGCACCCTGTTGCGCCATATTTAAAAAGTGACGCATCTAGGTAGATGCGTCACTTTTTAAACCCCTGCGCCACATTATACCTGCGTCAGGTATAATGTATGCAGAGGGGGCGTTCCCCCACAAAAAGACTCGTAATAGTGACGCAGTGAAATCTATGAGATTTCACTGCGTCACTTTTAGGACGCTGTTGCGTCAAAATCTTGCGCCTGCCTCACAGCAGGCGTAAGACTGACGCAAGCCCTTTCACATGGGGCTTTCCCCATGTGAAAGGACGCATTGCTGGAGTTGCGTCACTTTTGTGACACACTCCAGCAATGCGTCACTTTTGCGCTTACAGATACGTCAGAAATACTGACGTATCTGTAACTCCTTGCGACATGATGCGTCATACATTATATATGACGCATCAGGAATGTCGCAAGGAGTGCGCAGTGAAAAGTGACGCATCGCTGTTTTCACGCAGCGATGCGTCACTTTTCATAAATGAGGCCCCATGAACCTAAATCCAAATTAGAAGCTAAAACCACTAAAATAGAAAAGCATCTACATTGTAAATGAGCAACCTAAATAAAAGAAAACTCCTTTGGCCTCATTCGTGTAAAAAAAGCATCATTAATGTAAAAAGTGAAGAAATACAGATGGAGTACTATGACTGCCTTTTACACTTTTTTATCATTCACAAAACATATTAATATGGTGGCCTATCTTCACCAAAGTGTTGTAGCTATAAGGCATAGACTACGATGATAAATGTGGGCTACGGGTGGTAGCTCTAATTTTTAGCAGCAACTATTTTCTTTACCTATGCCTGATCATTCTTGGTTCATGATATATCTCATATATTAGAGCTGTCAAGTGTAAAGGCAACAATGCTATTTAAAATTGTTATACTCCTTATCAAATATATTCATTTTGTTCTTTTATTAAGAATTTCATTTGCAGAAAAGTTTTAAAAAAATGTTTTCCATTTGCATGGGTTTTCAGGTGCCCATGTTTGTAGTCCTAACGTGCAATTCACCTAAAAGATGTGGTAGCACTCACCACTTTACCCTCGAATGCTCATTTTCACCTGTCTACCAGATATCACCCATAATCAGCCGACCATTAGCGTGAGGCAACCAAATAATACAGTAATGTTATGTTATTACACCACCACTCATATTTCACTTGGTAGCCAACTTTCTGATGTACCTAAGGCCACAAAATGCATGCAGTTTTCTCTGTTGGGTCCTGTGCTAACCAAATTACCAACAGAGCATGATTGTTCCCTTATAATATTCTCCTTTCAATAATAATGCAGCTAAATTTAACTATCAAAAATGTACTCATCGAAAGGGGAGACAAGCTTGTGTCATGAAAACCCATCAAGCATGTTGCCTTCAGAGAATTTGTCAAAATTGAAATCAAGTTTTAGAGATCAATAGGATGATTGACCGAGTGGCTGCTATGCTGCATTTGCCACATGTTTTCAAACGGCACGCTTTAGGTCATCTTGCCTAAACAACGTTCCACCTTAGTGCACTGTTTCCTCCCAACTTTGTTGAAGAGGAAGTCCTATGGATGGTAAATCAAATTCCCGACTTCGAAATCTGCAGGTATTTTTAAGAAACATCATTATTTGAAAAAGATATGATTCAGAGAGGAGGTCCTGTTATCCAGGCTTTTTGGACCACGCACTACAGCTAGATACCATGGGCCTTATTTATGAAGGCTTTGCGCCACCGGTGCGTCACTTTTTCCCATTTTAAAAGTCACGCACCGGCGGCGCAAGGCCTTCATAAATAAGGCCCCATGATTCACAGACTTCATCCAAACAAATTGGGTGGCTGTTCCCCAGAAGAGAGTGCACCACTATTCCTCCTAGAACTTTATCACTCCACTCCTGCACATACATTCAACCTCTAATTCATAGCAGGGTTGGTGGCAGACGACCTCTGTGTTGTCAAAAGTAAGAAATGATTGGTTTGCCTGTGGCTTCATCTGGAATTTGTACCTGAAACTAAAGGAACATGTTCATTAAGATTCTGTTCTGTGTTATCTGATACCTTTCTCTAAAGTTGTTGAATCTCTTTTGTGCATTACATTTCTCAGTTGCTTTTCCTGTTGCTCTTCTGAAGGAATGAGTATTTCTCACTCTGCTGCCTCTAGTTTGATCTGGTGTTTGCCAAATAGGTTTCTTTGACTTGTGAAGTTCTACCCTTGGCTCTTGAAACTGAATGTTTGACCCCAAATGCAAATGCGGGTCCATTTTGTAGTGACTGGTTGGCTATTCTAAACTGCCACCATCTACGAATATTAGAAGGCCCTGTGTCGTGTCCTGAGAGACAGACTTTTCAACCTTAAAAACCAGGTGTGCCTTCTATGAGGATTACCACCAAAATAGGGCACTGCTGCCTTGAACCGAGGGCCATCCACTGCCAAGCCTGACTGGAGACAAAATAACTGAGAGAAGGCATTCTCACTCTCAGCCTCTGTCTGAAGATGGAGGGAGCAGCTCGAGAAACTGTCTAGGTGAACATCTGTACAGAGTGGCTTACCGCAGGTGCATTTACTATGCCCAATCCCCTTGATGTTAACTTTTGTGTGCATCAGTCTTCGTGGTAGCCTTCTTCTCAGCCCCTGCATAGTTGTCCATAACCCCTTTGTAACTACGAGGTGATATTTCAGCCCTCAGGCCTACAGTGCCCTGTTTTGTTGGTCGTCCAAGTTCCACAGCATCTATTTGCTGTGTGCTATGCTTGAAGGAGTGAGGTGACAAGAATGCCGGAGCAGCCTGTGAACCATCAACACCCTTCCGGTTGCCATTCACATCATGAACTTCTTTGTATAGAACAGAACAGCATGCAGCTGTACTGGGAACTTGGCAGCGTGCATCAGATGCACATGTGGCTGCACAGAGAGCTTGACAGTTTACAGGAAAGGAAACACAGCTGATCTGAGATGTTATGGCTGCATACATAAGAAGAACATAAATAAACATATAATTTATTGACATGTTTTCTATTATTCCAAAATGCAGCTTGTTGGCTGCTTCTGAGCGCTTCTAAATCTTCTACACATACTCCGAGGAGAGAAAAGACATAAATGATTTCCTGCTTATGACAAAGTGAGACTAAATAAAATATCATCTTTCATGTTTTATTTACCACCTCTTCTCCATCTTGAAAAGTCCCGAATTCCTGCACTGAGTGAGTATTTTTAATTAAAGGAACTATTAAACGAATGTCAACAATTTAGGAATTACATTTGATTACAGTAAACATGAATGACTTATGGCAGAGACGTTTTAAGGCATGGGCAAAGTGGGCTGTGGCCCAGGACCCTAGTCTTTCTGGTGACCCCCTGATAGAGCCAGTTCTGTTCTGCAAAGAGTCTAGGCCTGATGAGCTCGAATCATTCTTACACAGATTGTTTTAAAAAACGTTATTCCCTTAATTTATATTTAATGTTGGTGATGTGTGAGAGTCTAGTACAGGCAGTTTGCAGAGCAATGTTGTGTTTATGTTTCATGCAACAGCCATTAAAAAAAAGTTACTTTTAGATCAAAGCAGGACCTCGCGTATGAGAAAAGTGAGGGTGTCACAGAGGTTATTTATATACAGTAATGTTAGTGAACTGCTGCTGTGTTACAATATTGAAAACACAAATCACTAGCCTTAGAATTTGGACAGGTCAGTGACCTGGCCAAAGAGGGCATGAAAGAGCTGAAACTGGATCATAAATTCATAAGTGTTCCGAACAGGGGCCTCAAAATACGTTTGGCCCAGGGCCCCCGAAAATCCTCAAGATGTCCCTGCGTTTGGGTCCTGGATTTTGCAATTATAGAATTTGTTAGCAGTCGAATTGAAAACGTTTTCCTGGGCACAATCTCCAAAGTACATGGCACACAGAAGAGAAAGTATGGGTGCACGCTGAGCTGGCTGTTTGAGGGAGGAGTACGAGAAAAAAATCGCTATGCTCAGTACCTGGGTCATCACCTTTTCTCCTTCCCCAAGTGACAGGACAGCTGATTGGATTCCTGTAACGTTCCATTTGAAGCAGAGACGAATGCTGCCGCGCCGTGCAGTGCTGCCTTTCAGAGGTGCGTGGTAAGGCCTTGTTCTTTCACAGAATCCTCATTGGAATCCCTCATGACAGAATCCATTTGGACCCAACGCCCAGATGCTAAAAATGCCATTTTGTCTCTAAATTAGGCTCAAACAGCCATACGGCACCTCATATGTATGAGGCAAGAGAGAAACCCCATTTGAGATTAATAACTCATTCAAAATAGCAAATGGTAACAAATGCTTGTCGGTGCAATGTCCGTGGATTTCATTTATCTTAACTGGTTTAGCAGTAGGGTTGATTTTATCATCTTTAATGGATTACACAGGTGAGGCAGTTAACTGCTATAATCTCAGGTCCAAACATCCTTTAATAAAATGTCCTCAACTGAAATTGCCACTTAACCAGTGCACCATACCTGCTTCCCAGACTTCAGTCCTGCACATTTCTCTCCACTTTTAAAGGACTGAATGAAGGAAATGCTCTGTGAGGAATTAAACATGTTCACTAAATTGGAAATGTAAATCCACCGCCCAGACATTCCCGTGTTTTAAACGGGCCTTGTTCCAACAGCCTTAAGCCATATTGGACCACGACGTATTGTGATTTGCACAGTGTCGGCGACCGTAACCTTTCACGTGAGCTGCTTGGTGGCCAGCGTCGTTGTTTCCATTCTTTGTTTACCATCTGGTTATTAATACGTCTTGTTGCCTAATGGCGCGGCACTCACCAGACAAAGCCGTGGTTCTGGCGGTCAGACGACTTGGATTCGGTGCCAGTCTTGTGGGCGACACTAACAAAGCCGGCATTCACCCGCCTTCCAAGCACGATATACATTTAAAAAACACACCAAAGGGGACACTTTTTAAGTGCGCGAGGGCGAGGCGAACAAATCCTGTTACTTATTAATGGCCTCTTACTGTGTAAACCCTCGTGCACCGGGCAATTTACATTTAGGTGCCTCACTCCCTAAGCTGCCAGAAAAGTGGCCTAAAAAGCGAACGAAAAACATGTGGGAGTGGGAATTACGTTCGAATCAGTGGATCTCATCTCCCTGATTAGCCTAATTAAACCATGTCACATCACATGAGTGTGACAGACCTCACTCGATCCCCTCGCAGATGAAAACTTCCATTCTCCCCTCTTTCAAACATCTGAAGACTTTTTTCTTGTGTCTTAAATAAAAAAAAAACCTGGAGTCTTTTTTCCTGTGAACGTTTATTTTTTCAGCTACCCACACACAAGGCCATTATGAGTGAACTCTACTTTTCCTGGAATGCTAAATTGTAAAATGATGGTTATTTTTTTTATTGGAGCACCTGGACTGCATAATTGCGGTATATACGTGTAATATATACGTTCTTTTGTGGAGATCCCCTGAGGCTTTCCTGAGTTAAATACTTCAGGCTCCATATTGCATTTTTTTTCTTTCAAACCCAAGTGATAGAATTAAACGGTGATTATTAAATCCAGAAATGTAAACAAAAATAATCAGTCAAAAGCATTTATGAAACTGCATAAAACAAATTCCAAACTAATAATCATATTAGTGGGGTGTAAGGCCTATCAGACTGAAGCTGATGTAACGCACCAACATTAATAAATTCCCGGGCTCATCCAATTAATAACGCAATGTTCTTCTATGACTACGAAGTGTAAGTATGGTATGCTATGGTATGGTTATATATATAGCACCTCGTACGACTAAAGTAGAGATGGCGTGCATGACCAATGAGTAACATGCTACACCCCAAGAGCCAAATGTTAGTGTTTAGTCGAGTATAAGGGTTGTAGTTACTCATGCATTACCCTTGCAATGGTCTTGGAGGCACTGTAACCTTAACAATGGAGATCATGGGCAGAGGGTTCCTTTCCCTTGTTCTGAAGGCACTTTGATAACTGCCATGTTAAGAGGTGGACACAACAGCTTCAAAAACACTGGCGAATGATGGAGCAGAACGAAGTGGTGGAATATCTCCATGGTATGATTTAAGCGTTCCAGAAACCAGTCTGGAGTAGCAAAAGAAGTGAAGATTTCAGAACTGCGTCATTCGAAGTGGTTGAAGGATCAGAATTTGCAATAATTGCCCCAGATAATGAAAAACAGAACCCCAGTGTGCGTTGAGAACAATGTAAGGATGCACAGCAAATATACAAGTTGAAGTGGTTTGTCACAGTAGAGGATTTGTCAGAAGCCTTGCACAAATGACAAATACACTTCTGGAACTGTGGCTTGTCAGCCCCCAGGGCTGCCACTACACTGGTGGAGATTGAAGAGTCCTCAAGCGTCAGGTCACGGCCTCAGAGATTGGAACAAAAAAAACGCCAGCACCTGGTGAGGACAATGGGACCTGGACTCTTAAGGAAGACCAATGAGACACCACTGCAAAGATCAACTTTCATGTGACACAAGACAGTCAGGACAATGGTCCAGGAAAATGGGGAAATCCAGAATCCGCAGAAGAATGACTGAAAACAGGAACACCAACGTATGTGTGTGGTTTGTACACTCGTCGTATGTTCCGCTGAGGTGTATACTCAGAATCTGTGTGTATGCAGTCATGCCTAGTTATTTGCACTGTATGTGCTTGCTCAGATGTGTAGAGCACAAATCACTGAATGCATATAGGCAGCTGCATGAGATGGTGATACATTCCACACCCTTTCTTGATATGTGCACTGTGGGTACTCTGTGCTGTGTCTTGCATGCACTTTGCACTGATATGAGTAGTAGTCACACCTGCGCATTTGTGCACGCACTGTATTTGCTATGTATTTGCACTGTACTCACTACATTTGTATATTCAATGGACACAATGAAGATATGTGTTCATTGGACAGACTGACTTTGTGTTTAATGCAGTGCCTGTAGCATGAACTATACACACAGTCTAGTGTATATTCAAAACCCTCTGTCTTTGTGTGCACTGTACACATTACATTTGTATGCACTGTATACCTTGCCTGTGTGTATAATACTTACTGCTTAGTGTGTGTAAATTGTACCCATTATCAGCGCTTGTCTTCACACACTATATGTTTTTGCATTGTTTTCATGGGCTAGTGTAGGCAATGGACTCACTGAGTGGAAGCAGAAATGTCCTGACACTACTCTTGGCAGGCCTGAAAATTCACAATGTGCATTTACAGCAGCCCCTCTGAACTGCTTGGGGGTCAATATTCTGCATTATTTGTATGTGTGTATGAAGCAGAGGGCTGGGCCCAGAGGAAGAGGCTGATGTAATAGTTCTGCTAAGAAAGGTTGAGCTCCATCCTTTGGGGGACAGTTAGTGATGCAGCCTCTCCAAACAAAGAACTCAGAGCAGTGGGCCCTGAGAGGGCCACACATGTAGTCTCATGAGACTATGTGGACTAGGACCCTTGTGGTTCTGTGCAGACTCAACAGAGGAATTACTTAACTTGCTGGGAGGTGTTATGGTGTGGATTTCAAGGGTTATGATGCAATGAGAGGGCAGTGTGTGATCATATGCTGAGGAATAAAGACATCTGCTACAGAGCTCCGTTTGTGGTATATTCACTTCCATGCTCCCGGGCTGGGGAGAATGCCACATCTGGCAACAAGAGTTGTATATGTACACCAAAGAAACAAGACTGCTCTACCTGAGAGTTTGCAATGGTACAGCAAACTGCTTGTGCATGCTACTTGCGCCCCAAGTCACTGCAACGCAGTCTGAAGCTGGCGTATGTGGAGTCGAAGCCCTGCTCCAGCCCAGACATGGCCGTTGAAGAAATTGAAGGGACTACAGAGGAGCACATTTGAACAGTCCGCCCCAATCTACTGGAATGGCCGAAAGAAGAGATACTGAGCCACATCATAACACAGAGCACCTATTCATGCAAAGCAAAAGTTAATGTCAGCGATACACAGGTACGAAAGTACAAACATACTTACCAACTTGAGTGAGGAAAGTTCCACACGACCTCCAATCAGGGGCGATGACCTAGGCCCAGCTAAGAGGTTAATGCATGCACAGTGGCCAGTGGCATCCAGGGCAATGAAAGCCACCTAAATAGTGAAAGTTTTCAAGGGCTGCAGAAGGGAGCAAAAAGCACAATTCAGATACCTTCCTGAAACCACCACTGCCATTCAACACCGCCAAGAAGCAGAATATTGGCACCAGATGGACTGCATGGATCGAGACATTCGATGATTTCATAAATGCCCTAGCAGAAGCAAATGATAAGAAAATCACGAATTACTTAAAGAACCTTGCCGTTGACAGAGTAAAAGAAATGCAGAAGAAAATCTTGCAGACCAATCCAATATCCTACCGGCAGATCAAAGAAGCATTGGGAACCAAGTTCAGGCCGATGCTAAATGTACATTTTAATCAAGGGAGACAGCAAAATCATAAATGATGGATGAGTTTGTAAAGAGACTTGACGTGCTTATTAAACACTGCAAGTTTACCAAGTTTAATGATGAAGAAGCCATACACCTTCAAGTCATATGTGACTGTCTTCCAGACTCATTCAGGAGACTTATGTTGAGAGAGACGCTCAGTTAGGAGAAAATATGAATGGCTGCAAGGGACAATGAAAGAGCGGATTGACAAGCTGCTGATATGGAAGCTGGAACAGCGAAAAGTGAATCAGCATTGGAAATGAAATGCAAGCACAAGTGCAAGGTAGACTCATACAAGTCGACGTATCCAAAGAAGAAAAAGTTGTGTTTCGGATGTGGGCTTTCATTTCCCCATGAAGGTAAATGTCCAGCCATAGGACAGACAAGCAAAGTGGGAAAGAAAACCACTTCATAACAGTTTGCAAGGCAAAAGACAAACCAACTGTATCACAGCGAGAAGTGAAAATGGATGCCAGAAGTTTCCCGAAGCATTCTAGCCATGCCCACAATGCCAAAAAGCGACATCAATTACAAGTAGAAACCAGACAAGTTGATCGTCATCAAGTTTATCTCTTAAAGGCTCATAAACGTCATTATCAAGCGCCAACAAAGAAGATGGATGTATAATGATGATATCTACCAAAGAGCAACATGCACATGTAGGTTTGGCTGCTTGCAGAGAAAAACAAGGGAAAGAGAAACCTACATATGAAACCACAGAATTCATTTAGAAACTGCCACACGATTACAATAAAGGTCATTGGCTGTCCCGTGCCTTTTATCATAGAAAGTGAGTGGTGCATCAATTGAAAATCATGCCAGTTGAAAGGTTTAACTGCCTGACTCCTTGGCCACGCTTCAACCCGTTAAACACAGATGTGTGTAGGTAGGTTGCTGGCAAACCGTTGCAGAGTCTAGGGTTGTTCATAGCAACCATGCAACATAAAACAACATCAGTGCAAACACCAATCCACAGTCTTCAAGGAACTTTATCCAGTGCATATTTACTCAGTTCTGCCACTGTTGCTGACATGGGACTGATATCTCTCGGTTATAACCTCCAAATTGAGAGTCAGTTCCTTTCATTCTTTCATGGCCTAGGAATGTTCAGAAAATGAAAGGAGGACATTGCCCATCGCACCACAGAGTTGCTTTTCACTTGCAAGAAGCCATTGAGAAAGAACTGGAAACCCTGTTGAAGCATGACATCATTGAGTGCCCCAATGTTCCTACACCCTGGGTCTTGCTATAGTGGTGGGGCCAAAAAGCACAGTGGATGTGCAGTGCACATCTTTGTTGACATGTGCCAGGTCAATAAAGTAAATTAGAGAGAAAGACATCCTTGTCCACACATAGCGGGCATGTTCATGCAGCTGATTGGAGCCAAGGTCTTCTCCCGTCTTGACCTGAACAAAGCATACCATTAACTAGAGCTGGAAGACTGTAGGTACATTACTTCTTTTTCAACTCATGTTGGTTTGTTCAGATTCAAAAGGTTGAGTTTTGTAGTGTCGCACGCTGCAGGAAAATTTCAGGATGGTACATATCGAATAATTCAACCTGTTACATATGCTTTAAACTACAGTGATTGCATACTGGTATGTGGCACGACGCTATAGGAGCATGACACAAAGCTTTCACAAGTGTGCCAGCTACTTGCGGATGCAGTTCTCACTAAGTATGGGCGCAAAATCCGTTCCGTTCGCGGAATTTGCAAATTGTTGGCAATTTTGCGATCCGCGAATCTCGCGAAATTGCCGAAAAATTTGCAAATTCGCTCTTGGGTGGATTTTTTTGCACATGCCCGAGTTGAAGCTCAAATAATTAGCCAAACAACTAATGAGCATGGTCTAGACTAGGCAGGTGTGCTTCCTCTCTATATCTACCGCCTACATTTAGATGTAATCCTTGATGGAGGTCTTTGCATCCACAAGTTTCTCGAGCGCAATCCCCGTGTACTTCCTGTGACCAGGAGCCTGATTTCTTCTAATCTTCTGCTCTGATCGGTCTCTGACCCTTAATAAATAAGAGGCATGTTGTGAACTCGCATAGAAGTCCCGCCCGTTTGGCCCCGCCACACAAACACTAGGGTATGCAACGTCTTGCCGCCCTTTCCTCACTATGATGGACAGCTCACTCGAGGGAACTCGGTGGCTTTCGGCGCGGTGGCAAAGTTACAGACATACATGGTCACTGGAGACAACACTTCTGGCCCTTTACGCAGCTGTAGTGTAGCAAAGCACTATACATTTACCCAACGAGGTAGCATTTACTGATTAGCCAGTAGAAAGTACTCTAGTTGAGTAGAGGTTTGGCACAACACGGTGGCATCTTCGTGGATATATATGCAGGCAGGATTCATTCTGGCAAGTTGCTCCTGTCACAAAAATTAAACCTCAACAGGAAGCACTTACAGATATAAGCAGGTGCCGAGTTGAAGCTCAAATTCAGTTGCGCATTATAACCATCACATTATTTGTGCAAATGGCAAAAAAATCTGCGAGTTTGCGGGAAAATCCGCGAACTCGCTGATTATTTTGAATTTGCGGACCGTGAATCTGCAAAATTCGCCCATATTTAGTTCTCACTCTTAATGCAGAAAAGTGTGAGTTTCACAAGACCAAACGTACGTTGTTTGGGCACATATTCTCTGATAGGGGAATGAGTCCTGACCCAGATAAAGTGCTTGCACTGTCATCTACTTGCCCCCCACAAGATGTCTCTATGCTGTGATCCTTCTCAGGTATAGCCAGTTATTGCTCAAGGTACATTTGTGACTTTTCTAGTGGAAGGGCCGCAATGAGACACTTGACAAAACAATATGCCCTTTCCAGTGTTCTCCTGAATGTGATCGAATGTTTTAAAAGAATAAAACATGCTATGGGAATGCAACAGATATAGTCTATTTTGACCCCAAGTAACATACTGAGATCACAGTAGAGGGGAGCCCGGTGGGGGTAGAAGTAATCCTTTCTCAACATAATGGTCATCCACATACTCAGAGACACATTGTGGCCTATGCCAGTCAAAGCCTGCTTGACACACAACATGCTTATTCTCAGTCAGAGAGTCTGGATGCAGTGCGGGCCTGCAAACAATTTCATGTGCTTCTATACAGAAAGCATTTCATTATTGTTACAGACAACCAAGCATTGCTCACTATTTTTGGAAACCTGAAAGCCAAGATGCCCATTCGGATTGAGAGGTAGTAGTTGCGCCTGTAAGAGTACGACTATGCATTGTACACAAGTCAGGTAGAGATTAAAACCCTGATAATTACTTTTCATGAGTACCACTACATCATCACAGTTCGACATCCAAAACGACTGAGGAGTACATCAAATTCTTTGTGAGGTCCAGCACACCAGAAACCCCATCCGTTAAAGAGATTATTACTGCTACTAATGCTGACACCAGCATCCTTATCCTCAAAGACATTATTTCAACTCAGTTGTGGAAAGAGAGAACTATATCTTTTGCTGATAATGTTGAATTTTAAAAGTTCACAAATATACATTATGAACGGCCCATTACCAGGGAAGGTGTTGCATTGAGAGGCTAGACAATCGTTTATACCTGAGAGCCTAAGACAGCAAGTCATTGAATGAGCTCATGAAGGGCATTGTGGCATCGTAGCCACCCAAAAAGACCAAGTGTGGTTCCTGCGTCTAGATGAGCATGTTGAGAGGGAATTAAAAGTGTGGCATCTTCTGACCGGGGGTTGCTAAGACACGATCACCGTCAACTGTCTGAGAGGATCACGACTACAGAATGCTCATGGCCAAAATCCCCTGAAGTATCCTCCATGCGGAAACAGCAAATCCTCATGGAGAATAGAGTTAAAATTCTTGAATCAAGGGCTGAGGATGCTAAGAACAGGGCCAGAAAGAACAATATTTGCATCATAGGATTACCAGAAAGTATAGAAGGTACCAATATTAACATGACTGCATTTGTGGAATCGTGGATTTAGGATGCAGTGGCTCCGGAGGGACATTAAAAGCACTATACCCTCAAAAAGGCCCCTTGGGTGCCGAGGCGGCCTCCCCTGCCTGGAACACCACCAAGATCAATGGTTTCTTTGTTACTGTATTTCAAGGATCGCAACCATATCCTTGCTCAGGCCCAAATTAAAGGAGATATAATATTTCAGAACAACAGAGTCATGATATTACTGGATTTCAACAGAGAGGTTAAAAAACAGAGGGCTTCCTTTACAGAGGCCAAGAAGCAACTCCATGAGCTGGGGACTCCTACGCTATTTCGGGGCAGGCTCCAAGTTCCACATGGTTGGGAGGCCCTGATATTTATCTCCCCACAACAGCTTTTGGCCTGGATCAGTCACCTTTCCCTCGGAGAGGGGGGCCCTTCCAGGAACAAGAAACCATCTACTAAACAACCCCCTAAAAAGAGGGTAAAGTGGGGTGAAAGTTACCTCCTCCCCATCACAGGCTCGACAAGAGCAGAAAACAGTGGTGGTGGAAGTGGTGGTGTTCAATGGAGTGGGCTCACTCCTCCTTTCCCGAAATAGAGATGATGAAGGAAGAGGCACAGAAATGGATAAGTCCTCTGCTCCTACTCTTGACTCTGAAGTGGTTCTCCCACATGTCACACCTGACACATCCAGTGATTTCTTTTGATGTATTATTGCAAACTGTGATATTTAGTGGAGAAAAGGTGTGGTTTATGTATTGCGGGAGTGGCTGGTTCATGTTGCTATCTTGTAGTTTGTGGGCTCTTATTTTCTGATCTGGGCAAGGGTGGTGTGAAATACGGCAGCGAGGCAACTAGGCAGGCACAACCCATCTGGCCTAGTTGTATGGATGATATTTAATACCTGGTTTGGATGGGAAGTATGTCTCTTCTTGTCCTGTGGTTGGAGAGTTGGGAAGTCATTTTTCTTTTTAGGTTTAGATGTCCAAAGGCCCCTGCCTTCATGTCCATGTGTTTGTTGTAGCCAAGGGGGTCCTCCTCTGTAGATGGGGTTCAGCCCTCCCACTCCTGCTGGTTTGTAACTGCTTTGACATGATATGGCAACCTCCTTGACATACAACTTCATAACCTGGAATGTGCAGAGATTTAGCAGTATGACTAAACCCTATAAATACCATTCATATCTAAAAAGATGGGGAACACATGTCACAATTTTACAGGAGACAAACCTTGCTTCCTCTGAAAGACAGGTCTTGTATAATAGATGGCTGGGCCAGTTATATAAAACCTCATACTCTGCCTTCATGAGAGGGGCTCTGATATGGGTCCACCCAGGGGTACCCTTTCAAAAAATATATGAATGGATTGATCCAGGTGGAAGATATGTGATTATGTTGGCTGCCTGGCTGGCCAGGATCTGACTATAGTGGGGTCTATGCTCATAATGCAGACCAGGGTGAGTTCTTCACGGATTTGCCTAGAATATTGGCTTTGTACATGACTCCAAATAATCCTTCTGGGAGGCAATTTTAACTGTATTGCAGACCCAGGCCTTGAATGATTACATCCTCCCTTGATGGATTCTTTGATTGGACTTCCTCCTCCATTTCTAAATTTGCAACAGAGGTTGGGACTTGTGGATTCGTGGACACGCTCACAACCTGAATCAAGAGACTATTCATATTTTGGGGGATTCCTGATCTACATGTGTGTCTAGACACTTTTCTGTGTTCCCCAAGTGTGCACAGTGAGGTTCGGCATATGGAGTATCTATGCCGGACAGTTTTGGCTTATAATTCGGTCCTGCTCTCATTAGGTTGTAATAGAGAGCGCCCCTGGATACCCGACTGGCGATTTCATGGGGAGACCATAGAAGATCATGCTTTCCTATACACCATTGGGGAAGTTGTGTGGGCAACTTTCTAGATAATGAGTCTTCGATTGCATTCCCTCTGATGAAATGGGATGCAATTATCATTGTCATCCGAGGGCGCTGCATAGCGGAAACAGTGCGACTGAGGCGTTCCATGGTGAGAGATATAGGGACGTACAAGAGGGTGCTTCGGGAACTAGAACTTGCAAGGTCATGGAACCCGGGCCTGAAAAAGCAGGTTTTGGATGCTAGGGAACAAGCCATACTGAAAAAATATGCTGCTTTGACTACCAAGAGTGTTTGGTCCGTGCACATGCAGAACGCGACACAACAGGTACCCTGCTGGCCTGGCTCACAACCCCCAAAGCTAGTGGCTCCCAAATCCTAGAGGTGAACTTGGAAGTAGGAGAATAACTATATGCAAGACGACATCAACAGTAGATTCAGGGACTACAATAGGACTCTGTAAGCAGCACCCCTCAGTTTATTTCTGATTTTCTATATCTGGTGGCACTGGTGTAGGTCACCCATGAGGAGGCAGGGGAGCTGGGAGGAGATATTACCAACCAGAAAGTGCAGGCTGCAATTAAATGTATGGCAAGAGGAAAGGCCCTTGGGATGGGTTGTTTGCCTGTGGAATTTTATGCAGCTCATGTTGAGGAGTTGGCGCCGAGATTGGTTGCCCTCTACAATGGCTGAGGCCCTAGTGATACCGTTGTTAAAGTCACCATCTTCAACGTGTACATGAGCCCGCTCGCAGCCATGTCACGCCAACACAACCTCAACATCATCTCCTACGCCGACGACACCCAGCTGATCCTCTCCCTCACCAACGACCCCGCCACCGCCAGAACCAACCTGCACGAAGGGATGAAAGAAGTAGTCGATTGGATGAAGAACAGCCGTTTGAAACTGAACTCAGACAAGACGGAAGTCCTCATCCTTGGACCATCACCATCTGCCTGGGACAACTCCTGGTGGCCCCCAGCTCTAGGCAGCGCACCCAAACCAACGGACCACGCACGCAACCTAGGCTTCATCCTGGACTCCTCCCTGTCGATGACCAGACAAGTCAACGCCGTCTCGCTTCATGTTTCAACATCCTACGCATGCTCCGTAAGATCTTCCGTTGGATCCCCACCGAAACCAGGAAGACGGACACCCAGGCACTTGTCACCAGCCGACTGGACTACGGAAACACCCTCTACACCGGAACCACAGCCAAACTGCAGAAAAGACTCCAACGCATACAGAACGCCTCCGCACGACTCTTCCTGGACATCCCCCGCCACAGCCACATCTCCGGACACCTGAAAGACCTGCACTGGCTCCCCGTCAGCAAAAGAATCACGTTCCGCCTCCTCACCCACGCACGCAAAGCCCTCCATGACCTAGGCCCCAGGTACCTCAACAACTGCCTGACCTTCTAAACTCCCACCCGCCAACTTCGATCGACCAGCCACGCCCTCGCCGCCGTTCCACGCATCCGAAGAGCCACCATGGGAGGAAGCTCCTTCTCCGCCTTGGCAGCCAAGACCTGGAACTCCCTCCCCATCCACCTCCGCCTTACCCAAGACCACTTCTCCTTCAGGAAGCAACTCAAGACCTGGCTGTTCGAACAGTAGCAGACCCCCCCCCCCCCCCCCAATCGCCTTGAGACCCTCTGGGTGAGTAGCGCGCTATACAAATTTCTTGATTGATTGATTGATTGATTGAAGACCTCCTGGAGATGTACGGGCATATCGCCCACTGTCCATGTTCAGTTTGAACTGCAAAATTCTTAATAGGATTCTGGCAACTCCCCTGCTTCCATTGCTGCCCAAGTTAATTCACACAGATCAATCTGGATCCATCCCTGGGCATAACATGGTGCATAACATCCTGAGGGTCCTTGCGATTCTGGAGGCAAAGCTTGAAGGTAAAGATAAAGCGGTTATCACGGTGATTGACATCGAAAAAGTTTTCGATAACCTTCTCTGGGATATTCTTTGCGAGGTTCTTAATAAAAAGGGGATGTGCCCTGCGTTTCTCCAATGGTCTAAACTCCGGTATCCTGCACCCACTGCCCGACTTCGGGCTGAAAGACGTATTACACAGACCTATGCGGTGGGGAGAGGTGCACAACAGATATGTCCCCTCTCCCCATTGTTATTTGCCACTGCCATTAAGCCACTGGCTGGTGACATGGGGGCTGGAGGTACCTACAGGGGATTGGCTCTACAAAACATCTCACAATATTCAACACACTATGCCAACGACATATTGCTAGTCCTGAGAGATGCAAATGGGAATTTACCTCATGCAATTAGCCTTCTTGAACGCTTTGGCCAGGCATCTGGCTCTGCACTAATTGGAGTAGGTCTCATCTGTTCGAGCTGCTTAAAAATGTGCCCCAACCTCAGGATCTTAGGGGGCTAGCCTGGGAGGAGACATACTTAAAGTATCTTGGGGCTAGAATCTACCATGAGAGGGTAACATTGGTATGGCCACTAGGAGTAATCATAAATGCATGGACTTCAGGAAGACCCTGCCACTAAAAGGTTCGGCACGTATAGCATTAGCAAAGATGGTGTAAACCCCAAGATTTCTGTACTTCTTCTCTGTGCTGCCTATAGTGATACCCAGAAGCATCTTCCACGAATTTGACTCATTATAAATTAGTCTCATATGGGGAATGTGTAGGTCCAGAGTGACGATATGTAAATTACAACGCTCTACTGCTGAGGGGGGATTATCGTTACGGGAAAAGGGTATACCCATTAGAGTCACTGGGACCTGGGTGAAATACGGTACATAGAGAGAGGAGTCTCAGTACACAGTATAATTAAAAAAACAGGAATAATGGAAAATATATATAAGGAAAATTTAAAATTTAGATGGTATACTGTTATTTAATCACAATGTGCCAGTACGTACAATAAATCGCACAAGCATTACATCATATATTGAAAAAACACATTAGTGCCCCAAAGAGTGATGGAGAAACAAGGGAGTGCTTGAGAAAAATATGTGCAAAGATTTAGAAAGGGTTGAAGGGTTAAAGTGCTAGTCACCAGATCAAATCTTTGTGACTAGTCAACACTGGCTTCGTCGTAGAGCCAGATGAGCAAAAAACAATTAATTTTCATTAAGTATCGGGCAAAACCATGCTCCATGTGCCTATGTAGATGTCCTCAGATAGTGGCGCAAGCTGGTAGGAGGGCAGGTTGTCGATGTTTCGACCCCAAATGCAGAGCTAGGTGTCCATATAACTTTAGAGGGGGGCCTTCATCAGGACTGGGATGGTGTGGTGGGGCAGGATTACCTAAAATAATGAGGTGCAATGAGTGATAAAGTAAAAAGATGCAAAACAGCGAGTTTAAAATTGCGGAAGTTGCCAAGAGAGCATTTACCGTGAATAGTATACGGGTGGTTGGGCCAGCCGGCTCCAATCCAGGGAGAACTAAACAATCTGCAAGACATTGCAAAAAAAGAGGGGGGGGGGCATAAGCTCCAGAGATAGATATGTGGGCCTCAAGGGTACATGGATCAAGAGCAGACATGGTTAATTATCGCCGTTAAAACTCACATGGGCCAGGACAGAATCATGGTCCAAAGGGTTCACTCTGGGATTGCTGGAATGAGAAGAGACATGGAGGGGGCAGCTTCAGTGAAAGACTTGCATTGAGACATAACAAGTCTTAGTCAAAGGCAGACACGGTTAATTATCGCCATTAAAACTCACATGGGCCAGGACAAAATCACGGTCCAAAATGTTCACTCGGGGAAATAGAGCCGCCACCAAGGTCGGTGATTACTGGAATGAGAAAAGACACGGTAGATGCAGAGTTAGTGAAGGACTCGCATGGAGACATAACAAGTCTTATTGCCAAAAGCAGTAAAATTGCAGGGCGGTAAATACCTGAAGGCACGGTCAATGCCAGCTTGAGATGGGGGTTCTGTTCTCCCAAACGGAATGATCGGCCGCAGGATGTGCGGGCCGTGTTTATGTGAGGACGCACGCTGCGCTCGTGCACGTTATCTCAGGCAGGATGCGTAGAAAGCCACAGTGAAAATACTCGCAGGTCAATGTTTACGGACAGTGATGTATAAGAAAGAAAGTTGTTCAGAAATAGTGAAAGACTTCCCCAAGGGTGCAACCACCCACATTCAATTGCAAACGCTTGTTAAAGCAGACAAACACCAAAGTGCTTGCCACTCAAGACACGCACCTCTCATGCATGAGGGTGAAAGCGTCCCGTATGCAATGATTTCTTTAAACATGAAAAAACGGGGGTGTTCCGGCCAAAACGCAACCCACAGATAGGAGGGTGAACACATACCCAGTACAACAGATGTTATTTATGCCATATAGAACTCAGGAAAATGCGCCACAATAACCATGTAGTGGGCCTGACACATACCTCTCTTGCAAGAGGGTATAGGCGTCTGACACACAGTCAACAGAACTGGAGAATACTGCCTCAGAACGAAGGATATATATCATGTTGGATTAACATATTTGGGCAACTGAAGGGCTCAAAGTAGGCAAAGAGGGACCATACTGTGGAGAATCTACTCTGCTAGCATAGTGTTGCTAATTGGGCGTGGCTGCTGTCAAGTTCATTCAGTCCATTATTAACAGAGTCAAGAATTAACTTCCACTTGGATTCACGGATGTTCAAAATCATGCTCATGTCGCCACCCCTCGGTCCAAGTGACACTTTCTCCAGAACGATCCATTCAAAACTATCAGGGGCATGCCCAAGTCTCTTGAAGTGTTCCACCAGAGGTGCCCCTGGTACATCACAGCGTATCCGGCTGCAATGTTGCATTATCCTCACTTTGACTTTTTGTTGAGTCTGACCCACATATACAAGGTTGCAGGGGCATCTGATCACATAAATAACGTTCAAGGGGTTACAATTCGTATAGGATTTGAGGGCAATCTTGCGTTGATTATGTGTGAATTCTTTGGAATGAATTGTGGTTGTGCAGGCTTTACATGATCAACATCTTTGGTGACCCAGAAAAGGTGGGAGGTTCCATAAGGATGGCACAGTAACTGGTTCTGGAGGTTCGAAAAAAGAGCGAACGACAGGGTCCTTGATGTTTTGGCTCTTTTGTATGAATGAAGCTGAAGGGTAGTCTGCTGTATGTCATCTGATAAGAGGAGGACAGAGGTCTGCCAGGTCTGCCACGGCTGCTACCGCATGAGTCCGGGCTCTCTCTCGCACACAACACATATATGTACAAACACACAGACAATCTAGCAAAGATGGACACACACCAGTTTTCACTGTCATTACAGCTGTTCACAAGTACTCAGAGCTATCATATGTGTACACACGGATACTCCCAGCCAACAAAAATGCACAGAAAAATATACACAATCAACTACAACAACCTCAGATGCATGTATAAATGATCCTCTGATGGGTGGGGAACTTATTTTTAAACAGCACACAGTGCCAAAAGCTCACACTAATATGAAAGTGACAGATCAGGCAGCATATAAACACCAGTTATGTTGTGCTATGTTTCTACCTTACAATTAGGTTGTACTATTCCTGATCCAGGAGGAACTGTCCAGCCTCAAATGCCAGGGGTATACAACCTTTAGCACGCATCTTTTAGCATGCACTACCATTACCACGCATCTGTTACAACGCATACCATTACAACGCATAGCGCTTTGAGGCGATCTGACTTAGGGAATGGCTAGTTAATAGGTTAATTTACTATCCAATAACCTTCCCTAGTGTCCACGGGGACTGGTGTAAATTAAACTATTCACTATCCAGCACCCAAAGCACTATGCGTTGTAAAGGTATCGCGTTGTAAAAAATGCGTGGTAATGGTATGCGTGGTAAAAGTGTGCGTGCTAACATCATACATCCATGCCAGGCCATGTCCACTCCGAACGGGAACACAAGCAAACAGAGACCAGTATCAGCCTATTAGTTTGGACTGGATATTGGTCCAAGTAATAACAAGTGACCGAGAATAATTCAAGCAATCCACCCATGGCTTTTTTTTGTTTTCCTCAGTGTAAAACCCTAAGTGTAACGGACAAGACCAGATGTGACCTGATTTTCACTGAGCTGTAGCTCTTAAGCTGCACCCTACTGAAGAGCCCAAATAGTTTGAGGTTAGTCTGGTGTTGCTTCTTTACGTGTCCTCTAATATTTATTGGCAGAAGTACTTGGAAGAGGGATACCCCTTGTATCTGGAAGTTGTGAATAGATTCAAGCATGTTTTAATATGATGAGAGCAAGGAGGTCCACCAGGAAAACATATCCAGTCCTGTATGTTGTACAAAGAGATTCTTTATTTCAAATTAATTTACAATAAATGCAATCCAGCCAACGCGTTTTGTTCCAAACAAACACTCATGGAACTTCGTCATGGCTTTGTATGGGAGAAGGCTAATAAGCCTTAAATATCCTTAATAATCCAGCAACAACCGTTGGTATGAATGGGCAATCCAAGGCCCGATTGCTGACACCATGATAAGTGTCCTTTCCCATGTGGCTGCGGTTCAGTATGTCCTGAATGATTTGGTCACAGGTCTTGATCATTACAATTGGAAATTAAATAAGGTGCAGCCTGGGTAGTCCGTCGCCTTTTTAAGGTATTCTGTTTTAATATGAAGTTAATCTTGCCTAAATCACAATTATTGAATTTGGTATATTTTTCACAATTGATATTTTTTTTTTTAGATGTATGCCTTTTTGTATAATTGATACATGCTGGAGGTAAATTTCAGTAGAAAAAATCACACAAATCATCCCTCAATCTATTGAACCAATATGATAGGTGGCTTTGTGCTGCTTGGTACAGTGGTCAGGAGACTTGCATGCCATTTGTGGCCGAGAACATACAGAAAGCATAGTGTCATGCAGAAAACTGCCTTATCCCTTGAGTAGGTAACTTACACGACTTTTGTACAGGAGGACTTTTGTACACCTCGCATACAGTTTTCACACACACTCCCACTCTTGCTTAATTTGCACAGTATATCTATTTTTTTTTATTATGCGTAGAACTCATTGAAAAATATGCACAGTTTTGCTCAGCTTTACCTTTGAACAGAACTCAATGTGGAGTTCAGAAGGAGAAACAACAGGGAATCTAAGCCTTATGTGCGTTGCAGTATTCCAGGTAAATCTATCTTCTGACTTCTCATTGAGTGTAAAATGGCAAAATATTAGCAGTTAGTTCTAGTCTCTTATTTCTTACCAACTCTTCCTCTGTTACTCTTATGTTTTTTAATGCGAAAACTCTGAAATGTAAAAGAAAGGCAAAGTTACTCACAAAAGTTAGAAGTAGTGGACAAACAGTTATTTTTAAAATGAGGGTCATAGTTTGCCTGGTTGGACATCACAATGTGCTGTCACTTTTGATTTTGAGCTGAGATGGAAGGTAAATAACTCACATTTTTTGGGAAAAAAGACTTAGGGCCATATGTATCAACAAACCCTTTTGCGATTCCTAAATAGAGATTTTTAAGGAATCGCTATTTAGGAATCGCAAAATGGTATGTATGAAGAAAATCGCTATTTTTTAGCGATTCCTTAATCTTCCTTATTTGCGAATTCGCATTTTGCGCATTCGCAATTAAGGAATAATTCTCAATGCATTCCTATGGGCCAGGAGGCCCATAGGAATGATTGCGAAATAATTTTCAAATTGCGAATTCTCAATTTGCTAATCGCAATTTGAGAATTATTTCAAGGGTGCAGGGGTGTCTCAAAGACACCCTGCTGCACCCCTTAAATGTACATGTGTGTGCATATGGTGCACATACATGCCCTATGAGCATGTGTGTGCATCACATGCCACCTTCAAAAATGCCAAATTGTGCATTTTTTGAAGAATTCGCAAGTTACCATCATCTATTTGCGAATTCTTAACCATAATTCGCAACACAAAAATGCTACATACATAGCATATAAGGAATCGCAAAATTGCGATTCCATAAATGCTATGGCAAAATAAGGAATCGCAAAATTTTGCTATTCCTTATTTTGCGAAAGTTTCATACATCCTAAAACATGCAAAAAGGCCGTTTGCGATTCGCAAAGGCCGAAATTCTGCGAATTTTGGCATTTGCGATTCACAAAAGGCTTGATACATATGGCCCTTAATGTAATGCAGATCCACTGGCAGAATTTCATCTGCCACAAAGGGATAATGAGGTAGAAGAAAGTTAGCTAGTTGTTTTATTTTTTAATTCAGAGGCAGTTCTTTCAACCTAAACTGGAGAAATTCCAATTGCTCGCAAGTCGAAGCCAGGCTTCAAATATTTTCTTATCCTCTTTTCATTATTACAAACGTAGCCAACATGCTAGAGACCTGAAGTAAGTAAAGTTAGGTCCCCAAAGAGGCAGTGATTTATAGACGCAACCATGTTTTTTGCAGACTTTTGAGTATTACCATATAAGGTTTACATGTGAAACAAAAAAATGTTGTTCGGTCACTTACCCCATCCTCACTATTTCTCAACCACCAACTCGTTTGTGTAGTTTTGAATAGTCTGCAGAATGTCACTGAATGTCATGAATTTCTCTCCATGCTACATATTACATATTTTAGTTTTAATCCATTACCTGCGTGTCTCGATGGCTTTCTGAGATAGAGCCGGGGTCCCCAGAGCTACACATGTGCCATCTGCAAATGATCAACCTGTGGCAGTAAGCCAAAAGCCGAACAAAATCGTCAGTGGAAACTATTATCCCCTCTTTTTCTGCCTAAACAATTTCTGCTCTGGAAGTGTAAATCTGTTTCGCATGCATTCCTCTCCCCCGTCTGCACTTCCTGTTGTAAACAAAGCCAAATATCTCACAGAAATGCTGAGAGAATTCTCAAAGTGTTTCTCAAAGCAATCAAACACAGGATATGGAGGTTAATTATTTTATACAGAAGACGCCACAGGCACATATCTCTCAGAGAAATTCACATGGCATTTCTGTTCTAAATTGGGAAAGAAACGCAGCAGACCACGCTCGGGTCAATTGTTCAGCCTTGCTTTTTATGCTGTAAAGGGATGCATGCGGAAAGTATAACAATCCCAAAGGGCTGCTTTATTTAAACAATCACTACTGCTTTTCACAGTGAATAAGAAACGATAAAGTAATCACTGTAATAGGAAAGATAGGCCTGCCACTAGCTCATAACCTGCAGTTTGTGCTGATGTTTTGAGGCTGATTGGTAGGTTTAAAAAAATCATATTAATCTTGGGAAGCAGAATTGTGAAGGAAAATATTACAACAGCAAGAAGAGTAGTGTCCATTTAGATCATATGCTCAAGAGGCATTCCCTAATGCAGTTTGACGTCCATGGCAGTCAGTGCTTTTAAAATAAGCTGATTTGCGTTGTGTGGGTGACTATGGACTGGACTTTCTCTTGGGCATTCAATCATGTGTGGCCAAAACTCAATAACTGGCATAGAATTAAGTGCTTTCAAATTAATCCGTCTGCAGTATAATTTTCCCTATCCTCCCCTTTCTTTTATATTCCCCATCCTATTTTACTTATGTGTCTATAAGAACATATGGTTTAGGCTATGTGACAACCAATAGATTCCCATTTCATTTTTGCATACTGTAGTCTAGCTATGTGATAAAATTCTAAAATATACATATCTTCTCTAATTTCTATTCAATTCCGATGATTATCATCTGTTGCCAAGCAAGCAGTCACACCATAATGGCCATTTCCCAGGTATTTAACACTATTAAAAAACTAGTAGCCCGAATGATTTGAGGGAGGTCTCACATCCTGCTAAACTCTAAGGCCCTCATTTATGGGATTTTGGCATAGGGCAGCGAAGCAAGTCAACTCGCTGCACTTTTCTACGCCAAAGTGAAATGGAAGGAATTCCCCTTATTTCTGCAATACGATGCATTCCTGTTCTTTCTTCCTGTGCTGGCGACGTTTCGGCAGCTTAGCGCCAATGAAGGCACCATTGACAATGGTGCAAGGGTGCCTCCGTTGAATGCAGGATTGTTTATGTGCAGGAAGGGGCATCTTTCTGCACAGAAACAATTCTAAGAGACGTTTTCCTCTTTCTGTGTGTGCTGCTGAATGCAGCACACTTGGAAAGAGGAAAAACGAGGAGAAGTAAACATATTTCTCCTTGTTACGCCTCATCTCAAGAGACGGAAGGATGTTGGCGCTTCCCCAGGTTTACATGATTTAGCTAATCTGTCAAAATCCATGGGTGTTGCGTAGAAACACCCACCGAAATGCCCATGGAATGCCTCCCGAACACAGAGTAAGGCGACAACGCGAATTGCACTGCGTCGCCTAACTCGAGATTTATGAGGTCACTCAAAGTCATGCAGGGTGGCTTTGCGTGGCTTCATAAATCTGATTCAGAGCCCTCTACCACTTTACGTGGTGCAGAAGTGACACAAGGCTCTCAGAAATAACCCCCTAAATGACCTTTAAGGATATTTGCCCTCCCTTCTCTCTGCGCCACTTCTCTCAGAGAAGATAAGTCATCCACTCTGGTTATCAGCCACAACACAGTTACTGTACGTACAGGCAGCAGAACAAACCTACATCCTTCCAATCAAAAGCAACCTTTGGTGTTGTGCACTACCCGTCCACGCATACACATAGAAGTGCAACTAAAAAACAATCCGATGCAATAACAAACTGGGCTTTTTGTCACACTGGCATTACCTGGCATAATTGATGCATTTTATGTTATCTGAAATGTACAAGCTATTCATCACTGCCTATAATGCACATTTTCATGTGATCCTTACCCGTAGCAGAGTGATTCAAGTATAAAAATCCTTGTGTAGATACATTGGGCCAGATGTAGGTAAGTAACATTTACCGAATCTTAATTACCGAAAATTACCGAATTTTACCGATTCGGTAATCAAGATTCGGTAAATGTGAGGGGTTGGTATGTAGGGAATCCAGATGTTCCCTTTTACCGAATCGGTAAAATTCGGTATTTACCGATTCGGTAAATACCGATTCGGTAAAGCCTATTGATTCCTATGGGCTTCAAAGCCCATAGGAATCAATAGGCTTTACCGATTCGGTATTTACCGAATCGGTAAATACCGAATTTCACAAGGGTGCAGGGGGTGTCACTTTGACACCCCCTGGCACCCCCTAAACAGGCGTGGGTGCCATGTGGCAGGCATACATGCCCTAAGGGCAGGTCTGCCTGTCACATGGCATAGGTGTGCATGCACACATGTGCATGCACACCGGAATCGGTATTTTACCATGAGGTTTTATTTCATGGTAAAATACCGATTCTGTAAGGCCTCTGGGACTCAGAAGGGGTCCCACCTACATATGTAAAATACCGAATCGGTATGAATACCGATTCGGTATTTTACAGATTTGGTAACTTTACCGATTCGGTAAATATACCGAATCGGTAAACAAGGTCCCCCTACATCTCATTGACCCATTTACCGGTCGGTAACGGCCGAAATCGGCCGTTACCGACCGGTAAAGGCCACCTACATCGGGCCCATTGTCTCTTCAAACTAGATATTTTGTCCTTAGACGAATCCCCTGCCAGTATCTCCCTTTTATTTTCTGGGTGAACCTTACCCTTGCAAAAAATTTATGAGATATCAAGGACATTTATTTTGAGTAATATGTGTAATTTAATTAAACAAATTAGTTTTTTGTAAAAAAAAAACCTGCATATTTTGTAAAACTAAAATTGCACATTTTGGATGGCCGTAAACATAACAGTTCATACCCATAACAATACATCCTTATAACATCACAGTTATAAAGATGAGACCCTTGCACCCCAAATAACATATCAGTCTCCCCAATTATCAAGCACAGTCCCCAAACTAAGAATCAAAGTAATATTTCTGTACGTGGTAGCGTTCTGCTCTAGGCAATCAGAAATAGAAGTTGGCTACACTTAGGAATAGAACTATTGTAAAGAATATGGTTTTTAAATGTATATCTGACTTTTATTAGGTAGCTTAGCTGGAGCTCTGTCTTTGTCTCGACGCACACTCTATATTCTTGTTTTCTTCAGAAAGATGAACACTGCATTAAAACGATTTTCACCTCCTACCAGCCAACTCCAGAACAGGCACTGTGAAGAAAAGTAAACGCAACAGAAACCGTGAACATTAAATTAAAAAGTTCCAGAACAGGCTGGCCAGACGTTTTCTAAACTGTGTGTTGCTACAGATACCAGCACGGAGATGTTAGCCCCGGAATCTGCCCACTGCAGTCAGAACAGGATAGCATGGTGTGAACACTGACAATTTTAATGTTTAGCCCTGAAGCGAAATGGAAAAAATATATTTTCTTTCTTGGTTATATACCACATAGAGCTCCCTACGCAATTTTGATGTGTGTCTGGTTCCTGCAGTAAAAAAATGCTTTGTGTGCTGCTTGGAATACGCTAGCTGTAAGTTAAGTCCCAACAAAGTGTATATGAAACTAAATAAACATCATTGCAGGCAAAGTCATTAATGCCCTAAGAGAGATAGGCTGGTGTACCTGTGTTTCCTCTTGAATAAAATAGAGTTTTCTATAGAGGAAACATGCCACCACCCACACGCAATATAACATAGAATCCCATTTCAAATATTTCAGTTTGCCTGTGTACAATTCTGACATAGCTTTTTTGCCTTTTGGTGTAACTCGCCTTTGCAAGAAATAGGAATCTGAACATGGTTTAGTAAGTATTGGGCTGTGCTCAAGCTATAATATTGCTGCTACACAATGTTATTATTAGCTTTTGGTTACAGGAACAGCAACCTTCTCTATATGTATAGTGATAATATGTATGGATAGCTGTCTGCTTTTGCTGTTCCATTTGTACGACTCGCAGTATGAGAGTGTATAGTGAGGGTACAGTCTTCTATTTTATTAATTGTTGGGGTAGGGTTATCACATTGTTTGACAGGTTGTCCTCAGTACAGGAGCAATGCTCCACGAGGCCAGTTTAAAGAAGCAGCCTAGGGGCAACACCTCTCGCAAGTGCCCTACTACAACAAGAAGATGTTGAAAGATTGATTGACATGCTGTTATAAGACCAGATTTGCTGCAAATGTAAAAAGCATTGGACGAGTCAATGGGTCTTGCCTTAGCTACCAACCTTCTAGTTTTGCCAATGATTTTTCGTTTTTTAACTTCATCACAAAAACACACAATGGTCCAGTGGTCCCTGGCATTAAAGGAGGATACTTTTACTATGTAAGTGCACATTGTGAAAGAGCAGAAATCCATTACTCACAGTGAAGTCAGCCAATAGCTGAAGGTGGCTCACCCATTGCCCCATGATGTATACTGTAGTGTTGGAAGGAAAGTGTAAATCATACAGCTACAGAGCAATTGATGAAAAGGCTTGGTTGAAAGCCTTTATAAGTATTCTATGTATATGATTTTACTAAAATCAAAAGGTCTTGTTTAACTCCTGACCTAAAAATGTATGAAAATCCTTGCTTTTTACTTCTCTCAGGGTATTATGGGTTTCCCCTTCGGGCTGGTTACTAATAAATTGGAATCTAATTATGAGCTCCACATCTTACAAATGGAGGGCTGTGCTTATAAATCTGGTTGTGAGCACCTAAATCATAGGAGAGGTCACCATGGCTTTAAATTGCAATCCCATGCCAATGAGCGGAGCAAGGTAAAGAATGCAATGATTGGCTCAAAGTTGTTCATTTCCACCATCTTTATTTTGAAAATTTTTCTTGGAATTAAGAGTCCATTTGCAGCAAGACCAGGGAAATGGCCTCCATTATATTGTTTTATTAGAACTGTTCAAATGTTGTAATATGTGTGAGAATAAATATGTGAGCAATCAATGGGTACTTACTGTCAACCTTGACTTGCTGATGACAACTCCAATCAATGTACAGTGTGTTCTTTCTTTGATTGAAATATATACCACATGCTAAAATTACTACATCATGCACAGACGTTTGTGCTGCTCAGCTCAATTTTGTGCTGCACATGCAGGCTTTTATATTGGATGGGAAATTGCTGCTACGTTTTGTGTTATGTTGCACTATGGGAGAACTATTTGCACATATTTCATGGAGTTTCAACTCATACCAAAGGATTAAGTGCAAAGCACACCTGAGCTTAGCAAGCATGATATAAAGTGTTCGAATTAACTTGGAACGTTCCAGTCAAGAACTCTCAGGTGCTTTCTGATTTGTACGCGCTCGAGGCACGTGCTTGTTCAGCAAGGAGTCCACTGCGCCATGACAGGATAGCATGGTCTGGTCACCAGCAATTTAGAAGCTTAGCATTTGAAGTTAATGGAAAAAATACGTTTCTATTTCATGATGTAGCATGTAGAGATTCTGCTGGATTTTAAGCCCTGTCGTGCTTATAAATCCAAATAGCAGTACGTGTTGCTCAGAAGGTGACTGCTTTCAGTTAAGTCTCAACAAAGATAAAATAAAGAGCCGTGTTATCTGAGCCTTTTCCGGCTTTCCACATCTGTCTTCAATGAGGCAGTTCTCAGATCACTGCTGTTTCTCAGCTTGAAGAAATAGCTCAGATTTTGCTGTGTGGACTGTGTGTCAACAGCTATGAAATGACCGTGGACTTCACAACCAAAAATATCCCCTGGGAAAGGCCTGGGCAGCTAAATGTCTTGCTGCATCCTGTATGCCTTCTCTGCTGAGTGTGCGGTTCTCGTCTGCTAAATCTGCCTCATCAAAGCACCGGCACCGGAAGTCGAGGGAAGCTTTGCAACAAACTATGCACAGCAGGAAGTGTCCTAACATTTCGAGTAAAATAGAGCACACGGGTAATGCAAAGTCAGGAGATTCTGTAGACTGATTGAATGTCCTGGAAAATGAGGAAAAATAATGAGGTGATAGAGCTCATGATTGCAATGTATCTTTAGGTCGTGATGTATTTCTTTTTGGGCAATAGACTACTTTCTGAATGAATGCTTGGCAGAGGCACAGACATGTGTAACTCACCTTGCCTTTCTGCACTTCTTACATTCATACATGTCAACTAACAAAAAAGCTTCACTGTGTGAGGAGGGGGCAGGGTCTAGGAGGGGGCGGGCCTGGTGCCAAGAGCTTGCTAAAAGTCACTCTGTCCCTCACCAAGCACCCCCACCCCTCCTAAAAAAAAAAAGTTATTTGAGGCTGTCGCCGATGTCCTGGGGTGTTTTCACACCTTTTCATGGACATCGGCTGCTTGCAGCGTCCGAAAACGAGCAGTTTTCAGCTCGTTTTCCCTTCCACCGTGTGATTTCGGCTCCTCTCCGGATGACCGGGTGAAGGGAGCTGAAATCGTGTGGCACACGATGGCAACGTGTGAGTTGGCATATATGAACATTTCTTCAATGACAAGCCACGCTCTCTTTCTTTTATTCACATAACAGACATTACCTCCTCGCCCGTCTTCCTCGCCACAGTATTAACACGTGAGCCTCCGGCTCCCACAAAAACTCCAAGCAAACTTTAGCGTTCTAGTCTCCCTCTCCCTCCTCCAAGATGGCCCCCGGTGGCTACAGCCAATCCCATAAAGGGATACAGAAAACAGCCTAACAATTTGTTTTTTAGTTTCTGCACTACTCCGAGTGCTGTCTGTCTGATGTACAGGTGAGTGGGGCCTGGGGTCTTGCTGGAGCAGCCCCTTATGGCCTTCGGTATCTGGAAGGGGGAAATTAGTGTTGTTGTGTGTTTTTCCTTTACTGTTTTTTAAAAGTTGTGTTTTCCCCCCTTCTTCTGCCTGCACGCTCAGTGTCCTGCTCTAGCGGACTTTGAGAGTGTTTGTGAGTGCTGGGTCTCTTTGGGCCTCACTCCGTGTGGGCGCGCCTGGGGTCCTGCTGAGCCAGATCGTTTGCTGGGTAAGCTCTTTTTTCCCGACCGCGCATCCTGCTTAGTGGACGTGGCGCGGCCGGGTGCGATTTACTGTGGGAGCCGGAGGCTCCCAGTGACACGCGCTTACCTTTCTGCCACCTCTGTTGTTTGGGGGCTACGGGAGGCGTGACTTGGCTTCTCATGCTGTTCTCTGTACACGGTGGGTCCGGGCATTCTTTACTGTGTGTGCGCGGGACTTCCTACGCTTTTATGCTCTATTGTGGGCGTGCAGTGGGAGGTTTATGTTGGTTGCCTAGAAACCTCCGGCCTTTTTTTACCGGGTGTGTTTTCAGTGTATTGCCTGTGTTTTTCACTCTTGTGTGGCTGTCATGGAGGGTGGTTCATCTGATATGGCTGCTCCTGGTTCCTTGGATTTGGTTTCTGGTTCTGGGGTGACGATTCCTTCTATGGAATTATTACAAAAGATGATTAATTCTGCTGTGGCTGCTGCTTTGCAGGATAAGGTGGCTGTTCCTCCTGCATAAAAAGGCGAGGGTTGATGACGCTCCTGATCTTGACTCTGAGACGGAGGAGGATGTTAACGTCAAGGGACGTTTTGTGCAGGGTGCCGACCTTAAGGTGGTGCTTGGTCACATTCGCAAGAATTTGGTTTTTCCTGATTCTGTTGTGCCTCTGGAGGATGATTTGTTCTCTCAATATCAGCGTCCTGAGCCTGATTCTTTGCCCCTTCATTCTTCTGTGTTGAAAGTTTTGGAAACGGAGTGGAAGGATGTGGACAAGGGCTCTTTTCCGCGTTTTTTTAATAAACGCTATCCTCTGCAGGACTTTTCGGTGAAGTTTCCTTCCTCCGTTAAGGTTGATTCCTTGATGGCCAGTATGTCATCTCATGGGACTGTTGTTTCTGAGGATTCTTCTCCTGCTGACCCTGTGGATCGTAAGGTGGATGGTGCGGTGAAGCGCACTTTTGCGGCTGCTAATTTTTCCATCCGGGCTGCGGCCTATTCTTCTTATGCAATCTAGTCTTTGCTTAAGGATTTTAAGTCGTTGGCTGAATTGTTGGACCAGGGGGAGGATGTATCTTCTACTCTGGCGATGATGGAACAACAGGTTCGGCTGCTTTCTGATGTTTCTTTTGATTCATTGGGGGCGGCTGCTTCTGTGGCTGGGTCTTCTGTCGCTGCGAGACGGCAGTTATGGCTCTGCTCCTGGAAGGCTGATGCTACACAGAAGGGTCTGCTGATGAAGATCCCTTTTTCTGGTATTAAGCTATTTGGTTCCCCGTTGGAGGATATGATGAAGAAGACGGCGGAGGACCGTAAGCTGCTTGCTCCTGAACGTGCTGGTCACTTCCGTGCTTTTGGTTCCCAGAAGGCTTTTGGTCCTTCGAGGAGGGGCTGTGCTTGTCAGCCCTTTCGTGGGAGGGGGCGTGGCCGGGGTGTTCCTTCCTTTGACAAGTCCCGGTGCTCCGGTGCTTCGGCCTCCGCCTCTCCGGCTTCAAAATCATGACTGGATTGCTCCTGGTGTGGGTCCGGTTGGGGGTCGCCTCAGTTCCTTCCTGGACTCTCAGCACAAGACTGTGTCGGATCAGTGGGTGCTTTGGGTGATTTCCGAGGGTTTACATCTTGGATTTACCCAGACTCCCCCAGACTGTTTCAGATCCACTCCTTGTCCCAGGGACGCTCTGAAGAAGGTGGCGCTTTTGGAAGGCATCGAATCCCTTATTGTGAAAAAGGCGGTGATTCACGTGCCCGGCGATCAGTTGGGGTTGGGCGTTTATTCCATTCTCTTCCTGGTGTCCAAACGCACAGGGTATCTCAGACCTGTGATGGATTTGAAGTGGGTGAATACTTTTGTTCCTCATCAAATGTTCAAAATGGTTTCGCTTCAGGTGATCCTTCCTCTGGTGTCTCAGGGGGATTTGCTAGCCTCGATAGACTTGAGGGATGCTTATCTACATGTGCCTGTTCACCCCGACTCTCAGAAGTTTCTGCGGTTCTGTGTCCTGGGTCGCCACTATCAGTTCCAGGTATTGACTTTTGGGCTCTGCTCTTCGCCCAGGGTTTTTACTAAGGTTCTGGCTCCTCTTATTGGCCATCTACATGGGGAGGGCATTAGTGTTTTTCCTTATCTGGACGATATTTTGATTTCTGCTTCTTCTCTTTCTAAGGCGGAGTTGCATGTCTGGAGGGTGTGCCATGTCCTGGAGCATCACGGATTCCTGGTGAATGTTCCGAAGTCCTCCCTGGTTCCTGCACAGGAATTGACTTACATTCGGGCTCTTTTCAGGACTCAGTTAGGGATGGATTCTGTCCCGGATGTCTGCTGTTCGTTCCTTGTTATTGGGGCCTTCTCATCCTGTGAGCCTGTGGTTGAGAGTTCAGGGTTTGATGTCGGCGTCTTTGTTGACGGTACCGTGGGCTCGCCTTCACATGTATCCGGTGGTGTCCCACATTTTGTTGCATTGGGACCCCTGTTCCCTGGATATGGATGTTTTGATCCCTGTGTCCTCCGAGGTTCGGGTGGTCCTGGGTTGGTGGTTGGACGAGGTTCATCTGTCTCGGGGTCACCCATTTCTGGCTATTCCAACTCGGATTCTCACTACCGATGCCAGCCTGCTGGGTTGGGGTGCTACTCTGGGGGATTCGACGAACCAAGGGGTTTGGTCTCACTCGGCGATGTCATGTTCTTCCAACTACAAAGAGCTGAAGGCGGTTCTGTTGGGTCTGTTGGCCTTCTCGGATTTTCTTCCAGGTCACCATGTGCAGGTCTGGACGGACAGTCAAGTGGTGATGTCTTATGTCAACCGTCACGGGGTTTGCAGGGTTCTTTCCCTCTGTTGCCTCAGTCGTCGGATTTGTTCTCGGGCAGAGTTGCACCTGGCGTCCCTGTCTGCGATTTACCTGCCTGGTCGGGAGAACACAGTGGCGGACTGTCTGAGCCGGGTGTTTCCATCCATGGGGTCTTTGTCCCTGATGCCCTTGATGTTCGGGAGATTGAGGCGGATGTTTGGGTCTCCAATTGTAGACCTCTTTGCTTCCCAGTCCAATGCCAAGGTCCGCTGCTTTTGCACAATTATGCCTTGCCAGGATGCTTGGAGAGTGGATGCTCTGTTGTTCCTTTGGCCGAGGGGCCTCTTGTATGCCTTTCCTCCTGTTCCCCTGATTCCGGCTGTCTTGCAGAAGATCAAGAGGGAGGGGTCCTTTGTCCTTCTGATTGTTCCGGGTTGGTGTTGTCGCCCTTGATATCCCCTGTTGTTGGAATTGGCTGTAACACCGGGGTGGACTTTGCCATTCGTACCTTACCCTCTGTTGGGCCCTCTACTTCCTCTGCCTGTGTTCCGGTCCCTGGGTCTGCGGGCCTGGCTCTTGAGAGACATTCGCTGATCTGTGGAGGTTGTTGGTTGGCTGTTGCTGGTGTTATTCAGCGGCCTTCTACGCTGAAATCCTATGCTCAGCATTGGGATAACTTTGCTTCCTAGTGTGCTCGTCGCGATCTGGCGGTGGCTTCTTTGGACCCGGCTCGCATTCTTGATTTTCTGAATGATGGTTTTGAGTTGGGTTTGGCCATTTCTACACATTGTGCGCAGTGGGCCGCCATTCGGGCCTTTCATGTCCTTCCTTTGGTTTCGGTGGCTCCTTTGGTGGCGAGGCTTTTTAAGTCTCTGTCTTTCCAGCGTCCCCGTCCTATCCTGTGTCCTCCTCCTTGGGACCTTATTTTGGTTTTACGTTCCTTGCAATCGGCTCCTTTCAAGCCTTTGGAATCGGTTGACTTGAAGTTTTTGACGCTTAAGGTCGTCTTTCTTGGGGCTATTGCTTCTGCCAGGCGTATTGGGGAGTTGGGGGCTTTCCTGCGGTCTGCTCTGTTTTTGGTTATTTTGTTGGATCGTGTGGTCTTGCGACCTCATCCTACGTTTGTGCCGAAGGTTGATTCCTTCTTTCATTGGTCTGCGGAGGTGGTCCTTCCTGTTCTGTGCCCCCCTGATCCTTCCTCGGCTGAGGAGTGTCTTTAGCACCTGTTGGATGTTCAGTGTGCCCTGTTGGTATATTTGTCATGCACGTCTTCCTTCTGTAAGGTGGACAATTTATTTGTCAATTTTGGTTTGTCCCGTCAGGGCTTAAAACCTTCCCTTCCACGGTCAGTCGTTGGATTAAGGAGACTATTTTGTTGGCAAATGGTTCGGTTTCCGAGGTTCCTTCCCTTCCACCAGGTCTTTGGCTGTCTCTTGGGCGGCATTTAAGGGGGTCATCATGGAGGATGATTGCCGGGCTGCCACTTGGTCGTCCCCTTATACCTTCATGTCCCATTACCGCCTTCAGGTTGAGGGTGGGGGCTCTGTTTCTTTTGCCTCTTCTGTGCTGACTGCTGGTGTTCCTCGAGGGGATTTCTTTTGTTTACCTGCCTCTTGTTTAATAAACATATGGTTTTGCTGCCTTCATCTTGTGAGCTGTTTTCCTTGCATTAAGCTGCTATGCTTTGGTATCGGCTCACATGTTAATACTTAGGCGAGGAAGACGGACGAGGAGGTAATGCCCCGGTTACTTACCGGTAATCTTCATTACTCCGAGTCCTTGTCTTCCTCGCCAGAGTATAGTTTCCCTTCCCTCGCAGCCCTCTTGGTGGCTTCATGTCTGCGGCTTCGTTTTCAGGTCGTTAGGCTGTTTTCTGTATCCCTTTATGGGATTGGCTGTAGCCACTGGGGGCCATCTTGGAGGAGGGAGAAGGAGACTAGAACGCTAAAGTTTGCTTGGAGTTTCTGTGGGAGCCGGAGGCTCATGTGTTAATACTGTGGCGAGGAAGACAAGGACTCGGAGTAATGAAGATTACCGGTAAGTAACCGGGGCATTACTAGCCACGTTTCATCACTCAGCATTTCTTATCAAGTCAGATCACCCCCTTGTATGAGTAATTGTAATTCCATTCCATAAAAATTGCATCACCCGCTCCCATTGCTAAAGCACATTATGAAATGGGTACCTGCTTCACCTCTGGGAGAGCGTAATTCATGCAAGTGGTTCTATCTGCTGGGAAGAATTTTGGTGTTGTGCATAGGCGACCAGAGGGATGCTCTTATTGGGTCTTGTGTCACTGTGCTTAGCAGTGTTATGGAGGAAGAATGAGTTCAAGGTGGGTATGCTTAAATATATCAGTTAACTAATATTATTTTCTCAAAAGGTCTTATGTTGAGTTTGTGGTGGCCACTGAAGAATTACCATCACCTCCTGAGCAAGGACTTTTACCCCATAAATCTTGTGTGAGGAAAGAGAGAACAGAGATTTGCCAGAATTGACTGCGTTAAAGTGATCCCTTATGTCAGGCGTTTAAGTTTTCTTTTAATTTGTAATGATTTAGAGTACTCAATTTTGAAGATGGACTGCATTACAGGGGTTCCTTATTGGCCTTTCTAGTCCACAAAAAACGTGTAATGTTTTAGGGTCTTCAGTTTTGAATCTGTCATGTTTGACACCTACTAGGGTCCAAACCTTAACACAAGTGTGCTTTATAAACCTAGCATTGCACTTCTAGGACTCAGGCCCACTGTCCCTAATTGATCATATATATCAATTAGCTACAAGGTGGTGCACAGACATAATATCGAGTCCAAAATATCGTTTGGACATAATATCGAGTTTTTAATATAGACTGGACAAAATATCGACAGGACAGAATATAGACAACAAAAATATAGTTTTTTAAGGTAAGTGAAGTAATATCGACTGTAAAAAATATAGATAGTGAAAATATCGAAATATATAATATAGATAGTAAAAAATATCGATTTTTTAATAATATATAATATTTTATAGTGTATTTTTATGTTATGATATGTGTGAAAAGTGTGTATTTATGTTATAAATAATTGTATTAAATGAATTTTGTTTTTATAATTATTGCGTAATGTAATTCTGTAGCGGGTTGTGGGTTTATAGGGGAATAGGGTGGGAAGTAATTTAATTATAATTAATTAAATATGTAAATTTATTTATTGATAGTAATTTGTAATTAATTGTTAATTAATTTATATGTTATTTAATTTAATAGTAATAGGAAAATAAATATTAATAATTGATTAATTGGTAATCATGTAAATTTTACTAATTTAATTCTGTAGCGGGTTGTGGGTTTATAGGGGAATAGGGTGGGAAGTAATTTAATAAAAAATAATTAAATATGTAAATTTATTTATTGAGTGTAATTAGAAATTAATTGTTAATTCATTTATATTAGTTCATTAATTTAATTATAATTGTTAATTCATTTATATTAATTGATTAATTGGTAATTATGTAAATTTTACTAATTTAATTTCTGTAGCGGGTTGTGGGTTTATAGGGGCATAGGGTGGAAAGTAATTTATTAATTATTAATTAAATAATACAATTAATTAAACGTTATTTATTTTGAAATAATTGTGAAATAATTTTTAATTATTAAATAATTAATTGTTAATGTTTAATAATTTTTTATTAATAGGTGATTAATAAAAAAAATTATTGTTAATTAGTAATTTAAAAATATTAATTATTCTATTAGATAACATTTTTAATTACTTTTTATTAATTATAAATAGATATTCATTGTTAGATTTTTGAATAATATACGAAAGATTTACTTTCCCTAATGTTGTATTCTCAGGAGTGGGAATAGCAATTTTAACCCCTACGCTATCCAACACTTTCCCTACTGTTGCACCCACTGGAGTGGGAATAGTAATTTTAACCCCTACGCTATCCAACGCTTTCCCTACTGTTGCACCCACTGGAGTGGGAATAGTAATTTTAACCCCTACGCTATCCAACACTTTCCCTACTGTTGCACTCTTTGGAGTGGGAGTAGTAATTTTAACCCCTAAGCTATCCAACGCTTTCCCTACTGTTGCACTCTTTGGAGTGGGAATAGTAATTTTAACCCCTACGCTATCCAACGCTTTCCCTACTGTTGCACTCTTTGGAGTGGGAATAGTAATTTTAACTACTACGCTATCCAACGCTTTCCCTACTGTTGCACCCACTGGAGTGGGAATAGTAATTTTTACCCCTACGCTATCCAATGCTTTCTCTACTGTTGCACTCTTTGGAGTGGGAATAGTAATTTTTACCCTTACGCTATCCAACGCTTTCCCTACTGTTGCACTCTTTGGAGTGGGAATAGTAATTTTTACCCTTACGCTATCCAAGGCTTTCCCTACTGTTGCACCCACTGGAGTGGGAATAGTAATTTTAACCCCTACGCTATCCAACGCTTTCCCTACTGTTGCACCTACTGGAGTGGGAATAGTAATTTAAACCCTTACGCTATCCAACCCTTTCCCTACTGTTGCACTCACTGGAGTGGGAATAGTAATTTAACACCTACGCTATCCAACGCTTTCCCTACTATTGCACCCACTGGAGTGGGAATAGTAATTTTAACCCCTACGCTATCCAACGCTTACCCTATGCTTGCACTCTTTGGAGTGGGAATAGTAATTTTTACACTTTTGTTATTGTACGTTAATAATATTGGCTATTATTTAATTATATTTAGTTACTATATATATGTGTTAAGAAATATTATTTAATTTTTTTTTTAACTTTCATTAATTATTTAATTATTATAAGTTAATTTAAGTATTTTTAAGTATATTTTAGTAATAAATTTTTAATATTAATTTAATTTAACATTGTTTTTAGTAAAGTCGATATTTTTTAAAACTATATTTTTGTAAACGATATTTTAAACTTGATATTTTTGTAATTACCTGTTAGTACATAGAAACTCGATATTTTGACAGTCTATATTTTGTCAACAATATTATTGCAACTCAATATTTTGTCAATCGATATTATTTCAGTGATCCCTACAAAGTTACTTAGAAAACATATGATCTAAAATGTCAACATCAACGCAAATGTTTGTGACTTGAAGGCACATCAAGATAGCACTTATGGATAACTCAAGCATCCACATATACAACAAAACAAACAATCCAGTCTGCAACAGTGCACAAAACGATATATTTGTATGTATTAGAAAATCGTGATAACACTTACCCTGTAAAAGCGCCCTACAGAGCCATGGGAAACCATATACTACACACTATGACGTGAAAACTATGCCTTACTTGACCGTATTGATTTTTCTATTTACTAAGTTGTCTTTTCCCATTACATTGCTAACCTCAGAAGGGTTATAGAGCGCTGTACAGCATTCTTCACTACACATAAAATCATTGTACAGTTTAAAAATTGAAAAGTGTTTACACAAAAGTAGGCATCAGTCATATACCAATTAGCATGTGCATTGAAAATGCATTTGTTGTGAGGAACACATTGTGAAAATATTATGGAGACATAGGGCCTAATATATGTGTTAGGGGAGGGTGACGGTGACGGTGTTACCTCCCTGACAAGAAAGTTGTCAACCCGCCTGATTTAAATGCAGGTGGACCATAATTTGGCCACATCGATGACTTCTCCATTACCGCTGTGGCTAACCTTCTCCGATGGCCCAACAGAGTAAGAGGTGCTAGAGAATTGGCTATATGTTTGTCTGCCCAATTTGGATAAGAGGAAATAAGCACTACATGGCCCCCTCGCCATTAGAGATGGCTCCCACGGTGAGGGGTACACTATTGTTTTTATTTTCAAAAAGAAAATCCTGCTTCAGGAGTTTCTTTTTGAGAACAGAAAAGAAAACAGATTGGTGCAAGGATCCACCCTGTTAACAGAGCCCTGCAGCAAACTGCAAAAAGCATTGACAGAAGGCGCCCTGGTGACGGCTCCTGTTAATGCTTTGGAAATGACTGCATGCTTGTTGGTCATTTCTAAATTTGGCAGGTGACATTTCTGTCAGGGCGATGGAGTAATTTACCCCATCATTCTGGCAGAGAAATTGGCTTCCTGCCAGCAATTAAATCAAGAATATAGACTTAAAAAAACATATGCTCAGGTGCAGATTTAACACTCTATATGCTACAAGACAGGAGCTTGAATAAGTGCAGATATTGACTATGTCGTTAAATCAGCTGCATACAGTTGTATGGAATTTAGGAATTCTGTACAACTTCAACTAGGAAGACTTCTAAATAATTTAGGGTGTGGTGTGATTCAACTGAGTTTAATAGAAGATCCTCACACCTGGAATTGAAGATATGAAGTGAGGAAGCAAGTCTTTAATCAGTGAAAAGGGTTTCGCATATTCTGGGGGCACTCCGTTAGAAGGCCTGATTGAGGTAAAAGATCTTTTTGAAATATTGTGTTTTGTGAAGAAGTGCATTCCTGATTCTTATGTTCCTATTTTTACCAGACAACTTTAGTTTTTGAGTCATGTGAGGGATCATTTTAGGTGTATAGCCATATATGTGAGACATGTAGAATTGAGAGTAGAGAGAGCTTCAGGTGTAATGAGCTACAATGATGCAGATGCAGTATGTCATCATTAGATTTAAAATTTCTCAAGTTGAGTGGAAATATGTTTTCCATGATTTAGGCTTGGTGATTTACAAGTTTATTACACTATCTTGCCAAGGCATGGATTCATAATTTCTAAACTAAAGAGCAAAGGGGTGTTAGAAATGGAGGTCTCTAGTTGGAAATGGTTTTCACCATTGTCCAAATAGGGACCCTTCCTTCTAGTAAGCATAAAGGGAATACACTACTGAAAATAACCCCTGTTCACCCCCTTGGTAGCTTGGCATGAGCAGTCAGGCTTATATCCGAGGCAGTGTGTGAAGCATTTGCACATATCCAACACGAATACAGTGTAAACACTATAAAAGGTCACCACACCAGTTTTTGAAAAAGAAACAATATTTAGTTGTGCAAACCGGAACAAAATAATAAAAGACCAACATACAGTAATCAAAAATAGGTACTTTGCAAGTATGACTTAAAAATGCAGTTTCTTGAAGCTGGTAGCTCCGTCTGGGGCTACTGCGGTGCTGAAAACAACAGAATTCAAGGTTCCGGCCAACTGTGACTGCGGATCATTGTTAGTGTCAGCAGACTCGTAAACAGTACCTTTGGTTCCAGCCGACCACGTCGGTGGAGGACGGTCATGGCAACCGGTGTAGTTGCGTTGTGAAGTGTAGCGGTGCGGCAGGAGGTTCCCTCAAGTCATGGTACAGGCAGCAGCTCGGTGACGGTTGTCCAGAGGTGTTGGTGTGACCAGGGCTGCGGGGTAGAGTGAGACTGTGCTCATGGTGGTGCTCACATGTCATGGTGCAAGCTACAGTGCCTACTGATGGGAGCTGACATCAGTCGGACCAGACTGCGGTGTGGGGCAGGATGGTGCGTCGTGTTACTTACGAGTGGTGCCTCCAAACCATGGTGTGGCCATGGGTGTCGAGGACAGCGGGCAACAACATTGTCGATGTGGCCAAGGTGGCAGAGTGAAGTGAGGCCGCACAGAGTGCAGTGGTTGCAGTGCATGCAGCGGCTCCGTGGCAGCAGTGGTCGTCATCGTCAGTGAGACCAGGGTTGTGGTGCGAAGTGCGGCGGTGCCCTCTACGGTGCCTTCAAGACACTGAGCCCACAGTGGTGGTGGTGACGGTGTCAGCTGCTTTCCCCCTCTGTGGCAACTGAGATCCACGTTTCCGGAGGCATTACACAGAGGTAAGTGAAGTCTTTGCTGTCCCTGAGACTTCGTGAACAGGAGGCAAGCTCTATGTCACACCCTTGGAGATACTCAGCAACAAGTGAAGACAGTTCAGTCCAGTTCTTTCACTGCCCAAGGCAAAAGCTGAAATTGCAGGTCAACTCAACAAAGCAACAAAACAGCAACAGGGCAGTATTCCTCCTGGCAGTTCTTCCAGCTCTTCTTCTTGGAGGGTTCCTTGATCCAAGAGAGTTTTCTGAAGTCTTTTATCTCCCTGAGATGTCCAACGTGAGGCTAGCAGTACTTCGAGCCCTTGGAGAAAACTCTAACAGCAGGATGAAGGAAGTAAATACAGTTCTTTCCCTGCGCAAGACAGAAGCAGCAAGCAGCAGGCCAACACAGCAGATCCCTCAGCAAAGTGACAGTTCGTACCGGACAGCTTTTCCAGCTCTTCTTCCTGGCAGGTTCCTTAGTTCAGCAGTAATCTAAAGTTCTGTGGACTGGGCCCCAATATATATACTCAGTTTCTCTTTGTTCTTTTAGGCAGAGAGTGTCTGTGCTCACCCCAAACTAGTTCTGTCCTTTCTGGTCCAGCTTCCCGGCAGGAGGTGGAGACAGCATTGTCCAAGGCAGACCTGGCCCATTCAGGTGCCAGGTAAATCTCCTGCCACCACTCTAAATTCCGACCAGGCTTATTCAGGTGCTATTGGAACTCCTCCCACTACTCTGAATGCACCCCAGGTCTATTCAGCCTAGCCCTGACTCATCCCGGAAAGGCAGGACACACCTTGACCCCTGCAAAGGCTTTCTACAGTGACTGCACATCCCCAGCCCCTGCCACTCCAAAGCCAGACAGTCAATCCACAAACCAGCATAGGCACACAGGATGGCTAAGTAAGAAAATACCCACATTTTAAAAACGGTATTTTCAAACACACAACATAAAAATCATCTTTACTAAAAGATGCATTTTTACAATCTGAGTTTAGGCATACTAAACAACATTTCTCTATCTTGTTTCAATGGAAGTTATACCTATAAGGTGTTACAAAGTATTGCCTATTCTATCCTATGGGACAGATAACTTCTCAATAGCGAAACACGAAATACACTGTATTTCACTATCAGGACATGTCACACACACCAGTACATGTCCTACCTTTTGTATACACTGCACCCTGCCCACAGGGGTACCTTGGCCTACCTGAGGGGTGGCTCAAATGTAATAAAAAGGAAGGCTAGGGCTGGCAAGTGCGTGCACTTGCCAGGCTGACATGGCAGTAAATACTGCATGCAGACACTGCAGTGGCAGGTCTGACAACCTTTTGAAAGTTTGCCATGTGGGTGCCACAATCAGTGCTGCAGGCCACTAGTAGCATTTGATTTACAGGCCCTGGCACGCACAGTGTACTGTACTAGGGACTAGGGCCAATTATTTAAACACCAATCCATAGTAACACATTACACATAGAGCATATGTACTTTAGTACTGAATAGTAGTGGTAAAGTACCCAGAATTCCAAGAACAAAGCAAAATAGGATCAAAAACAAGAGGACAAAAAGTCTGGGGGTAAAGCCTCTGAAAAAGCCTAGTCTAAGAGAGGGCAGTTGCATGTTCCTTAGCAAGAGATGAAGCCATGGGTGCTGTATAATAGGGTGATATTTTGGTATAAAAAATACATTATTTTAAGTGATTATATGCAAAGGATTGGCATTTGGAACTATATGTGAGGGAGTCCTTTTGTCATGGGATTAGTGCTGAGAAATCATTTAAAAAACTGTCTTGAACAGTTTATTACATTCGCAAGTTGTAGCTGAAGAAAGGGAGGTACTTTTAGAGAGAAATTGGGATTTTCTCCATCATATTCTAGTGCAAGTAAGGTCCTTCTCTGATTGTTAATTTATTTATTGAAACCAATTGCAATTGTTTTGTTTTTGTTTTGGTCTTTGCTGAAGCAATAACGGTAAGTCACTGTAAGTCACTGTAATGGTTCATTAGTTCAGAGAGACCAGATGTATGTTTCTGTCCTCTGAGACAGTGTTGAGTCTAGTTGTTTAAAGACAATGCTCTCTAAATTACAAATGGCTAGTACATTCTTATTGGAGTCCCAGCTGAGTAGAGGTGTGCCAAGAATATTGTTGAAGGTTTCAAATAAATATAATAAAAACATTTAAAAAAAGAAAAGAACATTGTTAAAGAATGAGGAAGTTGTCTGAGTAGTTATCAGGGTTGGGACTGAACCAATGAATCAGGTACATTTAGGAACTAACCATGTCAAGCCTGGCACCTCTGGTGTGCATGGGACAGCTGCAATGCTGCAATAAATGTTTGACAGGCGAGAGAAGCTAGGTAGTCTATGTTCTGTGAGTTTCTTCAGAAACAAACTGCTACCATCAGAGGGTAACAGAATTTGTAGGCTAGTTTTAGAGGAGGGTTGTTTGTCAACGTATACTATAAGAGCTTATAGTTTTGGTAGAGAGAGTATTAAACAGTGACCAAGTTCTGTCTATGTGAAATATCCAGTGTTATTCTGCTCCTGGGAAGGAGTAGATGAGGATGAGAACCATGTTTCAGTCAACGCAAGCAGGAATGGGTATTCCACACTGTAAAACCTGAAAAAACATGAATAAGTCTGGTTCAGATTCACCATGTCCAATTCCAAGCCACAAAGGTATGGGCCATTTTAACATCATGCAACTAGCAAAGCTCTTGGGGTACATAACACATTCAGTGCACACTGTAGATGCAATACAGATTCTGTGCTACAAGTCACATATATTGTATCAAGCTTTCCACATATGCACATAACAGAACAATCTAAAAACATGGATATTAGCAATTGTGGAAAACATGCAAACATGTTTTGACACAGGAACACAAACTATTTAGGAAGGCACATAGGTAAAACAAGAGATATTTAATTAGTTTACACATCAGCATCACATTTTGAAAACACCACACAAATTTCAATTTAAGTACAACTGCCATTCATTTAAGAAAAACTAATCAAATTCAATATTTATTTTATCTCTATCTCAAGATCACATTTAATGTACCCAAGAGTTTTCAGATCATGCTCAGCGTACAATATCATCAGGTAAGCAATTTATTATAATGCACTAAGATGACCTATGGTATCACTATTAATGCACTTAAAAGTTTTCATTCATTGCTCGATATTCAGTAGAACCTGGAAAGCAGTTTAGTATAATGATCTAACACTGCCTATAAAAGCCCCAACTGAACTGTCTAGGATCCATCGCATACTTTTAGACTGAACATGAAACAAGACTTCAACATAGCACAGATTTGTTGTTGTTAGATAGTTGAGCAACACCATGATAAAAAGAGCATTACCCACTAGAAACAGAACACACAAAAATGCTACAAAGATGGGTATCACTGTGGCACAACCTAACTAATCACTATATAACAATACACACAAAACATCATAAACAACACTGTAGACATAACACTGCATAAACATTTAACAAAGCATAGATGTGCCATATTGTTGCCATGGCAATCACCATGTTACTAAAATCCCATACCACCAAGAGAAATCACACACAGCATTCAGCAGAGCACCTTACACAGAACACCACACATCCAGCAGAGCAGAGTTGTGTCACATACTCAGAAAAACTGTAACTCTTGATCATTAGCCTGATTGGTTAAGTTGTCCTGTAGGAGCAAGGTGCAGACCTAGAAGATGATTCTCAATGCCTCCAAAATACTACTGATGGAGCAAGGACTCATGTAAAAAGAGACTTGCTTGGATGCAATCTTCTTATGTAACCTCTAACCTCGTGCCAAACTTTTATTGTGGAAATAATATGCATTACACAACATTTATAGTAGGAACGAAGCTTGTCTATGTGTTTTATTAACCAGTAACTCAAGAGTGATTCTAAGATGGCCGCTAACTGAAATTCTTTAGTGCGCATGCATGTACTGCATCTACGTAGTATGACATATCTATCACTTGGAGGGAACTTTCTGCACTTGCGCAGTAGGTAACAAAATGGTCGCTTGAAACTCACATGCTTGCCACGGATCACTGAAATAATATCGACGGACATAATATCAAGTTGCCAAAATATCGTGGACAAAATATCGACAGTCAAAATATCGAGTTTGTATCTACAAACAGGTAAGTACAAAAATATCGAGTACAAAATATCGTTAACAAAAATATAGATGTAAAAAATATCGACTTTATTAAAAACAGTGTTAAATTAAATTAATATTAAATTTTTATTACTAAAATATACTTAAAACGACTTAAATTAAATTATAATAATTAAATAATAAATGAAAATAATAAAAATAATTTTTTAAAATCTTATTTGTTGACCCTGAACCCTAAAAATACCCCTTTACCCAAAAACCCAAAACTGACCCTGAACCCTAAAAATACCCCTTTACCCAAAAACCCAAAACTGACCCTGAACCCTAAAAATACCCCTTTACCCATGAACTGAAAACTGACCCTGAACCCTAAAAATACCCCTTTACCCAAAAACTGAAAACTGACCCTGAACCCTAAAAATGCCCCTTTACCCAAAAACTGAAAACTGACCCTGAACCCTAAAAATGCCCCTTTACCCATGAACTGAAAACTGACCCTGAACCCTAAAAATACCCCTTTACCCATGAACTGAAAACTGACCCTGAACCCTAAAAATACCCCTTTACCCATGAACTGAAAACTGACCCTGAACCCTAAAAATACCCCTTTACCCATGAACTGAAAACTGACCCTGAACCCTAAAAATACCCCTTTACCCATGAACTGAAAACTGACCCTGAACCCTAAAAATACCCCTTTACCCATGAACTGAAAACTGACCCTGAACCCTAAAAATGCTCCTTTACCCTAAATTTATCAATATTATTTAATTAGCTATTAATTATTAATTAACAATAACAATAAAGTAAATATATTAGAACATTAGCTGTAATTATTTTAATAATTAATATTATTTTTTCAAAATTAATTACTTAAAAATTACACAAAATTATATATATTAAAAATGTACTCTAATTAATGTAATTAACTAATTACAATTAATTAATTAACAATTATTTACTAATACAAAATATGTTCAAAATTATATTAATTAATTAACTAATTAATATTAATTAATTATCAATTAATTATTAATTAAAAATATTAACAAACATATATTAATTAATTAATTATTATTAAATTACTTCCCACCCTATTCCCCTATAAACCCACAACCCGCTACAGAATTACATTACGCAATTATTATAAAAACAAAATTCATGTAATAAAATATTTTATAACATTAATACACACTATTCACACATATTATTACATAAAAATACACTATAAAATATTATATATTATTAAAAAATCGATATTTTTGCTATCTATATTTTATACAGTCGATATTACTTCACTTACCTGAAAAACGATATTTTTGTAGTCGATATTATGTCCAGTCGATATTTTGTCCAGTCTATATTAAAAACTCGATATTATGTCCAGTCGATATTTTGGAGTCGATATTTTGTCTCTATACCGCTTGCCACCTGCTTGCCGGAATACTAAACTCAGCTATTTTAGTAATGCTAATGCAGGGAGAATAATAATAAGTAAATGAGATTAGAGTAGAGATAGGTGGTATACAGTGAAACCATTTATTTTTGATTTTGACATTTGACTTTTTGACTCTTTCAATAGTGCTTATTATGGGCCTGAAGTTGTGAGCAACAGTCTATTCCCTCTCGTTTTACCGCACATGCGTAGTCCATGTAAATACCCTTTAAACATGTCTCAGACCTGCCATTGCAGCCTGTATGCACAGTTTTAAACCGCCGTTTTAACCTTGCAAAATAAACTTTTTGCCATGCCTAAACGTTCCATTTTAATGCATATAGGTAAAAGAAAGTCAACCCTAGGGTAGGCCATACAAAGCCCAGAGGGCTTGGTGCAGCGTATTAAAAATGTGGGCATGCCCTGGTAGTAATAAATATTTTAATTCATTTTTCACTACTACCTAAACCTTCCATTTTAATGCATATAGGTAAAAGAAAGTCAACCCTAGGGTAGGCTATATAAAGCCCAGAGGGCTTGGTGCAGCGTATAAAAAATGTGGGCATGCCCTGGTAGTAATACATGTTTTTATTGCTTTTTCACTACTGCAAGGTCTACCTTTCCTTCAGAATACCATTGGGTTACCTTATTACATTTAATCAGTATTAAATTTCAATTGGGAGCAAGTGGGAAGTTTGAGTTTGTTGTCTAAAGAATTGTAATATGAAACCCTCTCTAATAGTAAAGTTGGATTTTAGGTCATAATTCTGAAAATGCCACTTTAGGAAGTGAGACAGTGAGACAAAGTAGGAATAGGTATTGGTAGTATGGGCCATCTCTGGCTTGATAGATGGGCAGAGCCATCACCTACCACACTTGGATATCACAAAAACTCAGCTTCAGCACACTCGCAAAGGGTTCCACACTAGATTTTTGTGCTTCCAGACAATAAGTAATTTCCCGACACCCCTGTAGGTGAGGACCGTCGAAGCTTCTCCCACTTCAAAGTGGCCACCAGATTTAAATAGTTGACCCTCAGACCCAACTCTTCACTAACCTCCAGGACTGTGTAAGTCTCAGAAGAAGGATTACCTGCCTGCTCTGCTGCAAGAAGGACTTCTACTCTGCTGCCCTGCTGCCCGAGTGAAAAAGGACTGGACCTGTGTCTTGAACCCAGGACACCAGAGTGACTCAAAGGGCAAGTTGGATGGCTTCCTGGTCAGAGCCTCAAGGACAGATAAGGCTTCAAGTACCTGGCATCCTGCATCTGTACTGTCTGCTGAAAGTCCTGCCCCCCAAGTAGTTCAACCCAGTCCCGGGCCCTTGGGATTGGGCCTGAAGGTGCACTGCCAGCCCAGCTGTGGTCCTAGCAGAACCGACGTAGCACAACACATCCACTCACAGCTTGGCATTTTGGTATCAAATAGTTTCTTAAAATGTATTCTATTTACCAAAATATGGTATTCCATTGTGTTTTCACTGTATTAGTGTTTGAAGTGTTGCATAAATACTTTACAAATTGCTTCTGAGTTAAGCTTGACTTCTTCGTGACAAGCTATCAGCAGGTTAAGCACAGGTTCATTTAGTTATTTTTTGTGGTTCACCCTGACAAGGATTATTGCTGTTGCCTGAGTGGGCCTTCCAACCCCGTCACCAATAACCTGATTTCTTACAGCGGCCTGCTGGGGGTAACCAGGGTGGATTTAAAAAAAATAACCCAAACCTTTTTTAGGAGTAGGAAGTGCTTTCAGGGACTGCCTACTCCTAAAAAACTGTTTTGTCAACATTTACAAAGGATCAAGGGTCCCTTGGGTTACCACCTCCCTTGAGTTGGTGGTGAAATATTTGTTTTGTGAGCGGATTTCTGTCACAAAATATTAACACTTACCATTAGGAAACTATATTTGGATAGGACACCCTAAAGGCATAACTTCAAAATATTGATACCTTACTGTTTGTTAAACTCTTTTAATGATTCCGAAAATCTTTTCTGAATCGTTGTTTGGTTTTAGAATATTTTAAAAAGTGGTTTGACAGTTTAAAACCTTCAGAGATACAAAATCTGAGGGTTTGCAAATGTGGGAACACTTTGGGCCTCATTTATGAAAAGTGTGGCATCGTTACGGGAAAACAGTGATGCAACACTTTTCGGTGTACCATCCTTGCAAAACCACGGATGTGCCGTATTTAGTGTACGGCGCCCCAAGACGCAAGGATTTACAGAAACGTCAGCATTCTTGTTGTATCTGTAGGTGCAAAATTGGCACATTGCTGGAGTGTGTCTGAAAATAGACACAAGTCCAGCAATGTGTCTTTTCACATAAGAAAAGCCCCATGTGAAAGCCCTGCATCACTCCTTACGCCTGCTTCAAGCAGACGTAAGGATTGGACATAGTGACGCTCTTGTAGTGGACCAGTGAAATCTCATAGATTTCACAGCATCATTTCTACTTGTCTTTCCTGCGTTGGAACACCCACCCTGCATACAGTATGCCTGACACAGGTATAATGTAGCGCAGGGGTATACAAAGTGATGCATTTGTCCTGATGAGTCACTTTGTAAATTTGGAGCAGTGTGGCACATTTTTTACGCCACCGCATCATCATAAAAAGTGACAACAGCGGTGTAAGGGCCTCATAAATAAGGCCCTTTGTACATGAGGCCTACGATTCTTAATATACACAAGATTAATCTCTCAAATGCTCCTTTGTTTATGCCTCATGTTTTGCCTTTTTGGTCTTCGGAAGTCCAGAGGGGGAGCCACGAGTGAAGGTTTGCAACAGGACTCAGTCATCTTCTGACGCCTAGTGATCATGAGACTGAACTTATGATGAGAGTGTAAACACTCCATAAATAGTTATCTTCGCATCTTAACAGCCACATCTTTGATCTTTAAAAAGTGCTGGAAAAATAGGTTGTGTTAGTTGTCATCACATTGAGACAGAAATCAAATAGTAGAAGTGAAATCCATTACAAAATGAATAGTTTCTCACCATACATTGCAAATGCACACATTACGATGAACTCGTTTCTTGCTTTAATATAAAGAAGCCAATAATTATAATTCTCATGATTCCTTGGGAAGAAAAGACCCAAAAATAACAGGACTATAACAACCATCCCACAAGCAACCATGCCCATGAAAAGCTCTTCTGCAACAAGAAAGCTATGATTCCTGATGCAGTTGACAAGGCCACGGCCCTGGAAAGAAACACAATATTCAAAGCACATAAAAAAGGCAATAAGTGCAATAGCTCAGAACTGAACCTTATGGTCAGAGAGATGCTGCTGTCCAAATGTCGATATATGAGATGGTTCAAAAGCAATATGATAACATATTCAACAGAGAGGCAATGTTCACCTCTCTATCACACAGTATGAGCAAATAATGCACGTTTAAGTTCAGAAGGAAAAAAATAGAAAATAATTTTGTAAGGATATCATTTTTGCTTTGTGTAAATAGTAAACGAATCCAGTGATTGTTGCAGTAATCTACCTATAATATAGGGAAGCGTCACATATGAAACTTTGGTCAAAAGGAATATGACAGTACAATACAATAGCATTAGCTGAAATTGCTTGAGAACCTGAGTATTATCGTTTTCTTGTCAATGTATGAAGAAATCAAGCTCTAGGCTAGTACCGGAAAGGATTACATATATCTTATTGGAGGAGGAGGGACATACATCCACAGAGTGGTTTTTTATTTAACAAATATTCTCCAATGTTTAAGCTACCTCATTTGATCGTGTCCTACTGATGTGGCTGATAGATCATGTTAACTAAAACTGCTGTGGTCAGTAGAGGGATGAGGACGTTTACTACTTTAAGAACATAACTCAAAAAGGGACCGGAGACTGCTTCCCATATGTTGGCTAAGACGCGGCCACGTTATAATTTGTTCCTGATACCCATTTTTCTGCCTTTCTCAAAAAACTGTTTCTCCTTGGGATCCCTAAAATTTTCTTTCACGATACGAAAGTGCAGGAAAGTGGAGAAACGTTTTGACATAGTCACCCCCCACTTTTTGCCTGGCATATGATGTGACTTTGACTGGATGTGCATTGGGTCACTACTAACCAGGTCCCCAGTGGCAGTTCACTTTCCCAAAACTGGGCAATTGTTTCCCCAATTGGCGATACCTTTAGTGCACTCAACAAGTCCCTAGTAAATGGTACGCCCGGTACCTAGGGCCTGAGGCTCTAAAGAGGGTCCCCAAGGGCAGTAGCATGAATTGTACCACCCTAAGGAACGCCTCACCAAGCTCTTGCCAACGGCCACTGTGGGCTGCGTGTCTTGCTGCAGATAAAAGTGAAAACATGACATGGCACACAGCCTATGTGCCCTGCCTACTGACACTCCATGCATATTAAGTAAGTCACCCCTAAAGCAGGCCTTACCACTTTAAAGCAGGTTGCACTATACTACAAGTGAGGGCATAACTGCATGAGCAGATATGCCCCTTAGTGGTCTGGTTCATTACTACTAGTACAAGTGATCAGGGAAGCCATTTTAAAAGCATGTGCTGGACACTGGTGAAGACGAATTCCCCAGCTACATGATGGCTTCACTGAAGATAGGGATGTTTGGTATCAAACATCTTGTATTAATAAACCCACACTGATGCCAGTGTCGGGTTTAGTGATACATGCACCCATGGGGCACTTTAGAGGTGCCCCCTGCAGCCATACCAACCACTGGTACGCTAACAGTTTGTTTTCACCAGCCTGCCACTAGAGATGAGTTTATGACCCCCAAGGGTAAGGACCTTTGCTCTCCGGGGGCCATAAACCAAGCCTGGTCAGGCAGAGAGTACTTTGCTACCCGGTCCACAAGATGACCTGCGGATCAGCATTCCAGGGATGGGGAGCTCCAGAGGACCACCACCTTTGGTATGCATATTTGGCTTCTCTCACAGGAGAAGAAACCAACTCCCATTATCCAGAGCCCTGTGTCACCTGGACCAGTGGGAAAATTAGCTAGGCAAGACAGGCATGTCCACCCTCAGGTGAGCACCACCCTGAACTGGGCTACTTGAAGTGGATGCGACATTTCAGAAGTGACCATCTGGGTGATGGCAAATTTAGGATCTCTGGGGCAGGGTTATGCCCACTTCTCCAAGAAGTGGTCATATAAGGTGTATAGTGAGCCCAGGGGTAAGTAACCCATTGGCTGCTAGCCTATACTCCGCTAACTCCCTTAAACTCAGTATTTAGAGGGAGCCCTGACACCAGGAAATCAGATTCTGCTGACGAAAAGAAGTGCTGAAGGCCTGCGAAAATAAGAACTTCAGAAGAAGCAAGTGACTTGGTACCAGCCCTGCTGGCCTGTTTGCCTATTCTCCACAATTGCACCAAAGTCATCTTGTCCTGCAAGCCTCTGAGACATGCCTTGGAGGACTGCCAGAACTTCGTAAAAGACTCAGGGACTCACATGGAGCAGCAGACCTGATTCTTTGCATCCTGCAGGCATCCCAAAGAAGAGTGTGAGAACCCGGAAATGCAAAGACTCAATGCTGCAAGGCACCACTGCACCCACACTTGCCAGCCTGAGCTTAAGTGGGCCAAAGGTGCCAGCATTTTACCCTGGCCTTTCAGAGACAAAGCCCACATTTGACTTGCCCACTGTGGACTTCCTGATGCCGCCTGCAGCCTCTTTTTTATAGGCTCCCTCTACCGCAAATGCTCCTGGTGACGAAAATTCAACACCTAAGGACGCCTCTGCACCCGTTGCCACTGCACCATGGAGAAGAGGACCGAACATGTCCCCAAGCATTGTAATTCCTGAGCCCCCTTGTTGATTTTTCAGACTGGTCCCCCAGTCCAAGCCAGCAGCCTTTTTTCTGACAGACCGATCTCCGTAGACTTGAATGAGACGCCCAAAGCTGTAAGACACCTCTGCACCCAGCCGCCCGAGTGCTGCCTCAAGTGAAGTGAACTTAAAGTGAATATGGGGACCTTGCCCCATGTTCACGTTAAGTTCAGAAGATTGGCCCCATAAGTCACTGTTGAGCGCCCTAATGCAATACATATTTTTCTCAGAAGCCCACCACCAGTGTTGCTGAATGTCAGAATTGCTAAATAGCAAGGCTCTCTAGTCTGGATTCCACCTCACGTCTCCTCTATCGGCACCATGCTCTCCCTGACTCCTTACCCTCACTCTTGCAGGATCTTTTTTATTCCTGCTTTCTTCTTTTTATTCCATTCTGCTGTCTTTCTGCTTTTTTTCTCCTTTTCTTCCTTTCTCGTTCTTGTTGTGTACTAAAGTTTGATGATGAAAAATAAATTCCACTTCCCAAAAATGAGTGCTCGTCTTCTCCACCTACAACCACCAACTCAAATTAAGCACAGTGATTAATCCCTTACTCACAGGGATAAGTTAAATGAAAATTATTCTTGACCTCGTCCCATACGAGAACCTGTACACTGAAGGGCCAGACCAAGTCTCCTTGATCAGGATCAAAAGCAACTCCAGATTGGTTTTTGTCTAGTTGAGCTTTTTCAGTCAGGAGCAGGTTAATTCGCATTTCACAGCAAAATTGGTACCCACAACTGGGCGGAATCTGTCTACACAAGGAGTCTCAATTAGATCCCACAAGTTAAGAGTGGAATGCTTGTTGAATAACTCTGAAATGTATTCCAATCTATCATTTTTAGTTCACCTTTTCCTTTACAGATAGGGGCCAGGAATAGGCAACCCAAATATTGCTGCCGCCCCACAAAAGGCAATCAATAATTAAATGCGTGGCCAGGTCCCCTATCAAAAGGAACACAAGCAATCCCAGACACATTTCAGCCTCGTTTAGCTTCATCAGTGAGCTGCAGCTTTGACAGAAGAATTCAAATGTGGAGTTTGGAGTACTGCTAGTGGGAAAATCACATGGAGTTTTGATGTAAGCCAAAAACATTATGGATGAAAAGTGTTTTTGGAAAAATAAAGAGACAGTCATATTGTATATACTTTGATGCCAGAAATGCAGACAAATATTATGCCAGCAAAGTACATCTTTGTATGTGGATTTTGCTTGACTTAATAAAAACATTGGAGGGAACAGGATATCTAATTCAAAAAAGATCTTGGAAATATAGCTCAGATCTACGCAGTCTAGAGAGAAATATCAGTCTGTACATCTGACTTAAAAATAACGCTGAATGCATCAGATTTCTTATTTTGTTCAAACTGACCGAATCTAGGGGCATATTACCAAGCAATAGCGATAATTATCGCCATTGCTTGGTTAGAGACAAAAATTTACCGCAGAGCTGCGGCGATTTTTATCGCAAATAAACCTTGGTATTACCAAGGTTTATCGCAAATGCGATAAAAATCGGCCGCGATGCATGAATATCGCTGAAAAGTCAGCGATATTCATGCATTACAGAGCTAATGCTCTTAGCCATGTTATCCACCTCCCATTGGATAACATGGCTAAGAACTGCGGGGCATATTATCAAGGGGGTTTATCTCCGCTTTTTTGGCTTTAAAAGCCAAGAAAGCGGAGATAAAATTATCTCCCTATTACCTAGCTGCCGCTAACACCAGTTAGCGACAGCTAGTAGGAGATAGCGACCATCTTGGGCCCCACTTTGCATGTCAGTGATATTTATCACTAATGAGATGCAAAGTGGGCGTGCCAAGATGTTAGTGACTGAAAACAGTCGCTAACATTGCTATCTCCTATTACCAACTTTTGGAGATATTCGCGCTAAGTGGGAATATCTCCAAAAGCTAACACCTGCCCTGAGCAGTTATTAGCCATGTTATCCAATGGGAGGTGGATAACATGGCTAAGAGCATCAGCTCGCTAATGCATGAATATCGCTGACTTTTCAGCGATATTCATGCTTTGCGGCGATTTTTACCGCATTTGCGTTAAACCTTGGTAATACCAAGGTTTATTTGCGGTATAAATCGCCGCAGCGATGCGGTAAATTTTTGTCTCTAACCAAGCAATAGCGATAATTATCGCTATTGCTTGGTAATATGCCCCTTCAGGTGTTAGCTTTTGGAGATATTTGCGCTTAGCGCAAATATCTCCAAAAGTTGGTAATAGGAGATAGCGATGTTAGCGACTGTTTCCAGTCGCTAACATCTTGACACGCCCACTTTGCATGTCATTAGTGATAAATATCACTGACATGCAAAGTGGGGCCCAAGATGGTCGCTATCTCCTACTAGCTGTCGCTAACTGGTGTTAGCGACAGCTAGGTAATAGGGAGATAATTTTATCTCCGCTTTCTTGGCTTTTAAAGCCAAAAAAGCGGAGATAAACCTCCTTGATAATATGCCCCCAGGTAGTTTTTCCTAAACAGTATCTTTTAAGGGTAGGTCATAATCCATTTCGAAGGGGCTACATCAGTGTATTCAATATCAAAAAATTGAAAAATCCTCCCAATATGGAGTTGTAAATATTTAGGGCATCATCGCAATTCCGGTGGACAGCCACTGACAGGAGGTCCCACTGACAGACAGCCCTTCGGGCTGACTGCCACATTACGATGCAGGCAGTCAGACCCTTGAATCTCAGGGAATGAACCACCGCCTCCAACAGGATATACTGATCCTGTCGGGGTGGCTGTCGTAATCATGATCCTGAATGGAGGCGGTGCCTGCTCGGGCAACGTCATCAGGATCACGATGTCCCTTTCTGAATGCCTTCTAATGGTGGCCTGACTGTTATGAATAGGCAGATGGAAGACTGACTTTGGGGGACCAGAGCATGGCCCCCGTCCCAGTGGCCCACTGCTAAATGGCCCACACATTCATGCACTGTGTGACAGGCCCCACATGGTGACTGGGACATGGTGCCGGATGTTTGTAAATTGACCTTTTCTACTGCGGCTTGGGCCACAGCCCAAGCCGCAGTCGAAAAATGCAGTTTCCGACTGCCTACACAGCGGTTTTATCAAAATATGGCAGGTGGCATGCCAACACCTTGTCCGCCGATCTGAATCCCACAGCGATGGCGGCCCGACGCTTGTCCAACTGCTATCATAATGAGCCCCTAAATGAGGCACAACATTATATATTAAATAGTGGAATTTAATTAGGAAAGGACACTCCTCACAACATTACTTGGCAGTAAAAGAACCCCACTTATCTGTTAATAAATAAAGGTAAACATGACATGATCCCTTATTAACAACTGTATAAATATATACAAGTATAATTTGAGTTTTAAACATAGAACCCACAATAAATTATATCTTCTATATGGTCTAAACTAGCCTTTAATGCATCCTGCAGCATCAACAATACGGCCTGGGGCATAGATTCCGTTGGTGCAGCAAGTGCAGTGGCACCCTGGACCCAGAACCCTGAGGAACCCATTGAACTTTGAAACTTGTTATATTTTACTATGCTAGCAGATGTCAATGGGGTCATTTTCCTTGCTTACAGCAGGGCCCAGGGCATCCTTGCTACGGTACAGGCCATGGCTGCTGTTGGAGAGCAGCATAAAAACAGTTTGCACATTACATGCTTGCTTGCTTCTCCGCCGGATTCTTCGCCTGCAAAAGGACTTTAGCTATTAGAATCAGGAGGCCTCCGTCAACAGTCGCAGCCTGAGCTATTCTAAAATGCTGATGTACATGTTTATTTTCATGAAATGGAGAGGCTGACTCTGTGATGAATGGCTACAGAAAAGGGATTGGATGGTGCAACTATAGTTGTTGAAATTACTTGGCACGAGAAATGAGTCGATTTTGCCGTTTTCAAAGCTCGAAGAATTCATTTCCAAAGAAGGCCCCTTTGCCATTGTGCTGTGCAGAAAATGTTTTAATGGCTCGCTCAATGATTTACATATCACCTGCCTAGTTTACTGGTAACTTTTAAGAATAAATGTAAATGTCCAGTATTTGTAAAGCGCGAACAATTACCCGAAGGTGTCATGGCGCTGTGGGCCGTTGGGAAGATTAAGCAAGCTGTTGCCAAGAGTCATGTGGTGCTGGGCGGAATTGCCTCTGGGTATTGAACCATGACTCTAGAACTGTCTAGTTCTAAAGGGGTTTGCTCCAATTCCTCCTCAAGGTGTCCTTAATCTGTAATTTTCCAACCCCAACTTTCCCCATAGAAGTTAATGGTGATTTGCGGCTGTGTTTAGACACTGCACGCATCCCCCTTGGGTCCCCTGTGTCACTACCTTTGGTGGTTCCTGGTGGCCCCAGCGGTTCTAAAGGCTCTAGGCCTTGTATCTATGTCAGTCCTGGTTCTTATACCATTTCCTTAATATATGGTTTGGTGCGCCCCTAGGGCTCAACGTATATTGTGCTAATTCACTGTGTGCTAAATAAGTTTACTGTATGTACTTTTGCATCTAGCCTCATAAAGAGACTATGTATATACCTGGTGTGGTTCTCCTTTCATTTGGTCATTCATGAGATTATAGACTGGTAAAACAAGCTGCTTTACATTCCTTCAAGACTTAGCCGGAAGGATGCTCTACACAGCTACCACTAGGATAGCTTTCTATATAGTTTGTCTTTAAACCTACCATCAATTACGGTAGTTTGTAATGATGCAAGGTGCCCACTAGAATAGTGGACAGCATATACCAGGCCTAACTTCTCACACTGTCTTCTCAGGGTTGAGCTAACGGCAGCATATTGGGTCATTCAGACTGCGACGTCTTGCATTCCTTTCTGTAAGATGAGTTTGTCAGTGGTGGGGTCTTTGGTGAGGGAGAGTATGAGCTGGGTGTCGTCGGCATAGGATAAGATGTTGAGGCAGTGTTATCGGACGATGGCTGCGAAGGGGGCCACGTAGGTGTTGAAGAGGGTGGGGCTCAGAGGTGAGACTCCGCAGGTGATTTTCATGGGGGCTGAGGGGAAGGGTGGGAGTCTGATCCTTTGGCTTCCTCCGGTGGGGATGGATGGGAGATAACGGAGGTGAAACGGAGCTAAAGTAGAGATATAATGGAGATATATTGGAGATATAATGGAGGTATAATGGAAATTTAATGGCGATAAAGTGAAGATAAAGCAGAGATATAATAGAGATATAATGGTGATAATATGGAGATAAAACGGAGATAAAACAGAGATAATATGGAGATAGAGTGGAGATAATATGGAGATAAAATGGAGATATAATGTCGCTAATAGGGAGATAAAAGGAAGATAATAAGGAGATAATCGGGGGAGATGGGGAGACAAATGAGGAGAGGGTGGAGAGGGAGATGGAGAAGACACATGGGGAGAGGGTGGAGAGGGAGATGGTGAGAGGGTGGGGATGGGGGAGACAGATGGGGGAGACAGATGGGGAGACAGATGGGGATACAGATGGGGATACAGATGGGGAGACAGATGGGGAGACAGATTGTGAGAAGTTGGCCTGATATATGATGTTTCCAATTCTGGAAACACCTTGTATCAGTCCAAACAATCCCTTATGGTGTCTGGTTGTAAATCAACCTTGTTAGACAAGCTATCCTAGGGGTAGCATGGACTAAGCAGCCTTAACTCCATGCGCGCTAGCGGAATTCCGCTCCTGTGCTGTAATTTTTAAAATCGCATGTTACGTAACGAGCTGGGCTCGTCATCAGCGTGCGAGGAGGCTACGCCATGACGAGCCCAGCTCGTCATCAGCGTTGAAGGGGTTAAAGGCTTAACTTAAGAGGTCGTGTTAAGCGAGCTGTTTTACCACATACAATCCTGTAATATCAAATGAAAGGACACCACACAAGTATATATTATAAAAATATATGTGTTTATTTCTAAAATAATCCCCAGTACTCTTTATGAGCAAAGGGGCACAAGCGTTAAATCAAAAGCACAGTATAACATACAAAGTTGCACAATTATGGATGAGGGCGGGTGGCCACTCAGACGATATACGAAAAAAAGTGGTATAAGAGATACCAATCGAACAGTGGTTAGGCCTAGGACCTAGAGAATCGCTGGAAGCAGTCGGGACTTGCAATGCTGAAGTCGGGAAAAGCCCGCGGGATTCGGGTGCAGCACTTAAAGTGCGGCTTGCACCAATGCAATGTCAATGATGCGTAAAAGTTACACAAATAGAGTTTAAGGACACTTCCGCTGAACCTAGAAGAACCAAACTTTAGACACAGACCCTAGAGGTGTGTACCAGTGTGGGAACACCGGCGTTGCAATGTTACCTTGCCCACAGGAAGCGGGTGCATAGGGTCGAAGTGGCGTAGGGTTTTGACACGCAGGCTCTTGGTGCTTGAAGCTGAAGATGCTGCAGGCGATGTGAAGGAGAAGTGTCCGGTGGATCCAAGGGTGGATCTGAAGTGGTGAAGACCTGAAAGCAGAGGGGACAATGTTCAAAATCACTGACCAGTGACCACCGTGGAACCAGATTGGAACCAGGCAAAGTCGGGTGCAAACAGGTGATGAGGTGTTGCTTCTCTCTGCAGCCACGTGGACACGAAGAGGTCAAGGACATCCAGGAGTTGATCACGAGCTGTCCCATGAAAGCTCTAGCTGATGGCGCTGTTGGCAACTTGATTAAAGCAAACAGACCTTGGCTAATGCAAGCCACGCAGAAAGTGAAAAAGGCTTATTACTTGAACCAGCAAGGTCAGAGCAGAAGCTCCTTTCTACAGGAGTGAGGGCAAGTCTGGAGCAACCAGACCCGCAGTGTAAATTGTAGGTTTCATTGCCAAGATGGCCGCTGACCATGTGGCAAGTGGCCGGGATGGCGCGGCAAGTGGCACAAAGCAAAAGGGCCCCACTAAGATCGTGGAGATGCTGGAGGGCTGATCTTTGGAGCAAATGCTGCTCGGTGGTTGGGCTTCTCAAACCCCAAAGCACAGAGTCGAGGGTGCCTCGGGTGCTGCGCAGTCAGCGTCTCGGGGGTCTTCCAAGATGTCCGGTCCCACGTCTCTTGGTGCCTCCACGGGTCCCTTCTTTGCAGGGACTGTGGATCGGGCTGTGAGAAGTTGAAGGGCCTGGGTCTTGTCAGGATCTGCACTCGGGCTCCGGCGGGAGGTGGCGGCAAAGCAGTTGTCGAGTTGCTGGATGGTGCCTGTTTTCACAGGGTGGCCCCTCCTAGGCCACAAGGGAGATGCTCTTCAGTCTTCTGTTCATCAGAATGTCGAAGTCCAGTTGTCTTCTTAGTTTAAAGGTGATTGCAGGATGATCTGCTGTGCTACGGCACTGCTCCCACTGTTATTCCAATCTGAGGGGTGGATCTCCTGCTAGGTCCCTCCCTATGGGTGGGACCAAGAAGGGGGGCGGTTACACCCCCTTTTCTTTATCCAGGTCGCCCTGGAGCTGGGGCTGGTGTGCCCCAGAACCGGTTTGACCGGATTATGCAAGGGGAAGCCTTGTGCTCCCCAGGCACTGTCTGCTTTCTTTGAAACCTCCCTGCTACAATCCACTATCTCCTGTCTGGGGTGGTGTGACACCTCCCTGCAACAGGAAAGCCTTTGTCCAGGCCTCCTCTGCTGAGTTTCGGTCAGCAGCAGGAGGTAAAACATGTGTCTGTGGCAGAAGCATCCATTTTGTGGATCTGGGGCTCTTTTAAAAATCAACCGCGTTTTAGCAAAAGTAACATGTCGTCCCCTCTAGAGGGGTGGAATGCTATCCCCGTCGACAGGACTGTCGAGGGGATAGTATTCCAAATCGTATGACACCTTACACGACATGTTTTGATAAAGCCAAACCAAAGTTAACATATAACCGCAAGGATTATAATGCACTTAAGAGTATATGGTTTGGCATTATCCCGGAACAGCTAAGGGAATTGGTCCCGACAGCTGCAGACAAGCTCAGCTCATGCTAGAGCACCATCTCACATTAAACCACGCACTCTGCCTTCAGGATTGTCAAGGCCTGCCATAGGAGTGACTCACAGGTTTATATGTGTCTAGATAGGTTTAGATATAGGCATACTATATCTAAGCAAGGGGTGATTACACCACCTTGCCCCAGCTGAGTGATCAGCCAGTTGTGTCAATTTTAGATAGCCAGCCAGGGGTGGCAAAAGATATGCTGCAGCCCCTGGTAGGCCTTGGATGCACCTATGCCCTGGGCACCTATAGTGCTCTGTACAGGGGCTAATAGGGTGACCCAAGCCAATCTAGTTATGCACCTAGGGTACATGGTATCCATTTTACAGAGAGAGCAGATAGCCTGGGGCCCTGATTAGCAGGGAACCAGGCCAACTAAGTCGAAAACCAGCTAAACACAAGGCAAAAAATCTGGGGTAACCATAGTCAGGTAGCCACCTTCCTACACAGATGGTTGAGACTGAGAGATGGGATGGGGAGACAGATAGGGGAGATGGAGATGGAAATGGGATTGAGATGTGGAGATGGGATGGAGATGGGATTGAGATGTGGAGATGGGATGGAGATGGGGAGATGGGATGGACATGGGATGAAGAGATGGAGATGGGAGTGAGATGTGGAGATGGAGAAGGGATGGAGAGATGGAGAAGGGATGGAGGTGGAGAGATGACATGGAGAGAGGGAGAGATGGGATGGAGAGATGGAGATGGGATGGAGAGATGGAGAAGGGATGGAGAGATGGAGATGGGATGGAGATAAATTGGAGAAATAATGGAGGTATAAAGGAGGTATATTGGAGGTATAATGGAGATAAAGTGGCGATATAATGGAGCTATAATGGAGATACAATTGCGGTATAATGGAGGTATAATGGAGCTAATAGGGAGATAAAAGGGAGATAGTAAGGAGATCATGGGGGAAATGGGGATACAGATGGGGAGACAGATTGGGAGACAGATGGACAGATGGGGAGAGGGTGGAGAGGGAGATGGGGGAGAGAGTGGAGATGGGGGAGACATATGGGGAGACATATGGGGAGACAGATGGGGATACAGATGGGGAGACAGATGGGGAGACAGATGGGGAGAAGGAGAGATGGGATGGGGAAACAGATGGGGAGATGGAGATGGGGAGATGGAAATGGGATTGAGATGTGGAGATGGAGATGGAATGGAGAGATGGAGATGGGATGGAGAAGGGGAGATGGGATGGCGAAATGGAGATGGAGATGGGATAGAGAGATGGAGATGGGATGGGGATGGAGGGATGGAGATGGGATGGGAATAGAGAGATATATTGGAGGTATAATGGAGATAAAGTGGAGATATAATGGAGATACAATGGAGGTATAATGGAGGTACAATGGAGCTAATAGGGGGATAAAAGGGAGATAGTAAGGAGATCATGGGGGAAATGGGGATACAGATGGGGAGACAGATTGGGAGACAGATGGACAGATGGGGAGACCGATGGGGAGAGGGTGGAGATGGGGAGACATATGGGAGACATATGGGGAGACAGATGGGGATACAGATAGGGAGACAGATGGGGAGAAGTATAGATGGGATGGGGAACAGATGGGGAGATGGAAATGGGATTGAGATGTGGAGATGGAGATGGAATGGAGAGATGGAGATGGGATGGAGAAGGGGAGATGGGATGGAGAAATGGAGATGGAGATGGGATGGAGAGATGGAGATGGGATGGGGATGGAGAGATGGAGATGGGATGGGAATAGAGAGATGGAGATGGAGAGATGGAGATGGGGAGATGGAGATGGGATGAAGAGATGGAGATGGGCTTGAGATGTGGAGATTGAGATGGGATTGCAATGTGGAGATGGAGATGGGATGAAGAGATGTAGGGGCATATTAACAAGGGCTTTATCTCCACTTCTCCAAAGAAGCGGAGATAAAAATATCGCCCTATCAACAACAGGGTGCTAACATGCAAAATCGCATGTTAGCACCCTTTTTCACTACGCTTCCCTTTGTATCTCTAATGAGATGCAAAGTGGGCGTTCCAGAGCAAAATAATAGGAGAAATGTCGCTAAGCGACATTTCTCCTATTATCAAGCTTCACGCTAACCCTGTTAGAGACAAAGAAAGCAGCGCTAACCACGGTTACGGTTAAACCTGCTTTTTTACGTCTGCTAATTTTCTGATTTAGCCATGCAATCCAATGGTGGGTGGATTACATGGCTAAATACACCATGGGCTATAAACAAGGGTATCCCTATCATTGTAGTTTTATCGCTGCATTACCAGCGATAACCTCCCAAAATGCCACTATTGCTGGATTTTTTATTGCCTAGGCGGTTAGCGTTGTTAATAATGCAATAACCAGGCGATATAATCCAGCGATAGAGGGCGTTAATTTTCCCTGTTCCTTGTTAATATGCCCAGTAGATGGGATTGAGATGTGGAGATGGCGATGGGATGGAGAGATGGCGATGGGATGGAGATGGGATGGAGAGATGGAGAAGGGGGATGGAGATGGGAAGATGGAGATGGGTTGGAGAGATGGAGATGGGATGGAGAGATGGAGATGGGATGGAGATGGGATGGAGATGGGAAGGAGAGATGGGATTGAGAGGGGATGAGATGGGATGGAGAGATGGGATGGAGGGATGGGGATAGGATGGAGATGGGGTAGAGAGATGGAGATAGGTGGAGACGGAATGGAGAGATGAAGATGGGATGGAGATAAAATGGAGATATAATGGAAGTATAAAGGAGGTATAATGGAGGTATAATGGAGGTACAGTGGAGGTACAATGGAGATACAATGGAGATATAATGGAGCTAATAGGGAGCTAAAAGGTGATACGAGGGAGATAACAGGGGGAGACAGATGGGGAGACAGATGGGGAGAAGGACATGGGATGAGGGAGATGGGGAGATGAGGGAGAGGGAGATGAGGGAGATACAGATGGGGAGAGGGTGGAGAGGGAGATGGGGAGTGTTTGGATATGAGGGAGATAGATGGGGAGACATATGGGGACAAAGATGGGGAGACAGATGGGGATACAGATGGGGAGAGAGATGGGGAGACAGATGGGGAGAAGGACATGGGATGAGGGAGATGAGGGAGAGGGAGATGAGGGAGATACAGATGGGGAGACGGTAGAGAGGGAGATGGAGGAGAGGGTGGAGATGGGGGAGACGGAGAGATGGGATGGGGAGACAGATGGGGAGATGGAAATGGGATTGAGATGTGGAGATGGAGAGTTGGAGAGATGTACAGATGGAGTTGGGGGAGATGGAGATGGAGAGACGGAGATGGGGGAGACGGAAATGGGGGAGACCGAGATGAGGGAGACAAAGAGGGGAGAAGACAGAGATAGGGAGATGCAGAGATGGGATCAATCAATCAGGGAAATGTAAGCGAGCTACTCACCTGTGGGGGCCTCAAGGCGCTGGGGGAGGGTCTGCACATCTGTTTAGCTGAAGGCCTAGGTCTTGAGGATCTTAGTGAAGGTGTTCAGGGAAGGGGCACATCTGATGTCTGTCGGTAGCTCGTTAAAAGTATTGGCTGCAATGTGAGAGAAGGATCTTCCGCCTGCTCTGGCTCTGTTGATGCGCGTAGTTTCAGCCAGTGCAAGGTTGGAAGATCAGAGGTTTCTTTTGGGTACATGGAAGTTGATTCTGTTGTTGAGGTTTTTGGGTCCATTGTTGTGTAGGCATTTGTAGGCATGAGTGAGGATTTTGAAAGTGACTCTTTTCTCCACTGGGAGCCAGTGCAGACTTCGTAGGTGTTGAATGATGTGTTTGTGTCGGGGGATGCAGAGGAAGAGTCTTGCGGCAGTGTTCTGTATTGTCTGTGGAGTAGGGACTTGTTGATGCCGGCGTGGAGTGTGTTTCGATAGTCCAGTCTGCTGGTGATGAGTGCGTAGGTGGCTGTCTTCCTTGACTCAGGGGGGTATCCACTTGAAGGTCTTTGCAGAGGATGTGAGGGTGTTGAAGCAGCTGGAGATGATGGCATTGACCTGTAGGTTCATGGTGAGTGATGAGTCAAGTGAGATGCTGGGGTCCTTGGTGTGGTGTAAGGGGGTCGTGGGGCTTCCGAGGGCAGTCGTCCACCAGGTGCTGTCCCATGAAGAAGGGGTGGTACAAAGGATAAGGCCTTCTGTCTTCTCTGTGTTGAGCTTCAGGTAGCTGTTGGATCATCCAGACTGCGACGTCTTGCATTCCTTTCTGGAAGTTGAGTATGGCAGTGGTGGGGTCTTTTGTGAGGGAGAGGATGTGCTGGGTGTTGTCGGAGTAGGATACGATGTTCAGGCCGTGTTGTCAGACAATGGCTGCGAGGGGGGCCACGTAGATGTTGAAGAGGATGGGGCTCAGGGGTGAACCCTGTGGGACTCCAGGTGATTTCCATGCGGTCTGAGGAGAAGGCTGGAAGTCTGATCCTTTGGCTACTTCCGGTGGGGATGGATGGGAAATAACAGAGATAAAAAGGAGATAAAGTAGAGATATAATGGAGATATAATAGAGATAAAGTGGAGATAAAGTAGAGATATAATGGATATGGAGATAAAATGGTGATATAATGGAGATATAATGGAGATAAAGCAGAGGTAAAATGGAGATAAAATGGAGATTAAGCGGGGATAAAGCGGAGATATAATGGAGATGAAATGGAGATAAAACTGAGATATAATGGAGATAAAACAGAGATAAAATGGAGATACAATGGAGAGAAAATGGAGATAAAGTGGAGATCAGATATAATAGAGATAAAGCAGAGGTCAAACAGAGATAAAGCGGAGATAACGCGGAGATATAATGGAGATAAAATGAAGATATATTCGAGGTGTAATGGAGCTAATAGGGAAATAAAAGGTGAGATAATAAGGAGATAATCGGGGGAGATGGGGAGACAAATGGGGGAGATGGAGATGGGGAGATGAAAATGGGATTGAGATGTGGAGATGGAGATGGGATGGAGAGATGGAGATGGAGATTGGATGGAGATGGGGAGAGGGAGGGATGGAGATGGGATGGAAATGGGGAGATGGAGATGGGATGGAGAGATGGAGATGGGATGGAGAGATGGAGATGGGATGGACATAGGATGGAGAAATGGAGATGGGACGGAGATTGGATGGGATGGAGAGATGGAGATGGGATGGAGATGCGATGAAGAGATGGAGATGAGATGAACGGATGGAGGGGCATATCAGCAATGCCCGCAAAGCGTGCTTAGCGCTCCTTTCACTAACGCCCGCTATCGCAGTTTTCTATTGCGGAGATATCGCGTTATTAGCAACACGTATTTCCAAGGCGATAAAAATTCCTGCAATAGTGAGGAAATTGCTGTTTTGCAGGGAACATCGCTGGTTTTCCAGCGATGTTCCCTGCAAATGGCGATAACCTTGCTGCTACGACCCTGTGGTCGTTATCAGCAGAATCCATCCCCTATGTTAGGGGTTGCTCAGTGAAGAATTTAGCAGATCTAAGGGGCATATCAGCAAGAACCTCGTTAAAATTATCGCCGCTTTAGCAGCAAGAAACTGCTGCTAAAGCTGTGGTAATGGGCTTGCTAATATGCGTTATAGAATTCCAATAGAAGCCCAGGTTAGATGTCCTGCACATATAACCTGGGCTTCTATTGGAATTCTATAACGCATATTAGTAATAATAAATAAAGGGGCTTATAAAGCGCACTGGTGACGCCATCCCGGCGTGTCCCCGCGCTGTGGACAGAGTGATCGGAGCGGCAGAGAGCAAGGCTACTGAATGAACAAGTGAGTTTTTAGCAGCTTCCTAAAAACAGTTTCAGACTTGGCCTGCCTGATTTCATAGGGCAGAGTGTTCCATTGGTTGGCCGCCAGCACTCGGAAGGAGCGACCACCCATTCTGGCCTTTTTAATGCGGGGAACTTTTAGAAGGCCCATGCCCATGGAGCGAAGTGCTCTGTTGGGTTGATAGGGGATAGCTAAATCCTTCAAATATTCAGGGGCTTTAGAAGCGGTAATCCTGTAGCAGATTAGGAGTGCCTTAAATAGGATCCTCTTTTTTATAGGAAGCCAGTGAAGGGCAGACAGAGTGGGTTTAGATGGCGTTCTTTTGGGTAGTCTGAGGACTAGCCGGGCTGCAGTATTTTGTAGCACCTGGAGCCGCCTCAGGTTTTTCTCAGTGGTCCCCAGTAGCAGTACATTCGCATAATCTATGCGGGAGGTGACTAAAGCTTGGGTCATGGTCTTTCTAGCCTCCAAGGGCAGAAGGTCCAAGGTGCGGTTTAGGGTCTTCATTATTCCAAAGCACTTCCCTGTTACCTTGTTGACATGGCTGTCAAAAGACAGTTTCGGGTCCACCCATACTCCAAGATTTTTTGCCTCCCTGCCAGGGATAGGTGTTGGGCCGAGGCAAGGAGGCCACCAATCCTGAGTCCAGCTGGTATCCTTTCCTCCAATCACTAGGACCTCAGTTTTGGAGCCGTTAAGCTTCAGGCAGTGTTGGTCCATCCAGACAGCAAGCGCCTGCATGCAGGTTTTGAAGTTGGCCGCTGCTAGCGTGGGTGCCTGAGAGAGGGAAATGAGCAGTTGAGTATCATCGGCATAGGATACCAGTTCTTAGCAAGCCCATTACCACAGTTTTAGCAGCAGTTTCTTGCTGCTAAAACGGCGATAATTTTAACGACGTTCTTGCTAATATTCCCCTTCATTTTTTTGAGAAAACAGCCGTTTTCTCCTAAAACGAAGGGGCATATTATCAAGGGGGTTTATCTCTGCTTTTTTGGCTTTAAAAGCCAAGAAAGCGGAGATAAAATTATTTCGTTATTACCTAGCTGTCGCTAACACCAGTTAGCGACAGCTAGTAGGAGATAGCGACCATCTTGGGCCCCGCTTTGCATGTCAGTGATATTTATCACTAATGACATGCAAAGTGGGCGAGCCAAGATGTTAGCGACTGGAAACAGTCGCTAACATCGCTATCTCCTATTACCAACTTTTGGAGATATTCGCGCTAAGCGCGAATATCTCCAAAAGCTAACACCTGCCCTGAGCAGTTCTTAGCCATGTTATCCAATGGGAGGTGGATAACATGGCTAAGAACATTAGCTCAGTAATGCCTGAATATCGCTGACTTTTCAGCGATATTCATGCATTGCAGCCGATTTTTATCGCATTTGCGATAAACCTTGGTAATACCAAAGTTTATCTGCGATAAAAATCGCAGCAGCTCAGCCCTAAATTTGTGTCTCTAACCAAGCAATAGCAATAATTATCGCTATTGCTTGGTAATATGCCCCTAAAGTCTGCTAAAATTCCAGGGCATCCTTGCTGATAGCGCGAAGCCGCGCTATTGATGTCCTGAAAAGTAGTGTATGTCAGGAACGCCCACTTTGCATCTCATTAGAGATGCAAAGGTAGGCGTAGTGCAAAAGGGTGCTAACATGCGAATGTGCATAGGGCGATGGTTTTATCTCCGCTTTTCTGGCTTTTAAAGCCAAAAAAGCCCTTGCTGATATGCCCCCGAGATGGGATGAAGAGTTGGAGATGGGATTGAGATGTGGAGATGGAGATGGGGAGAAGGGATGAAGAGATGGAGATGGGATTGAGATGTGGACATGGAGATTAGGAGATGGGATAGAGAGATGGAGATGTGATGGAGAGATGGGGATGGAGATGGGGAGATGAGATGGAGAGATGGAGATGGGATGGCGAGATGGAGATGGGATGGAGAGATGGAGATGGGATGGAGATGGGATGGAGAGATGGAGATGGGATGGAGAGATGGAGATAGGATGGAGATGGGATGGAGATGGGAAGGAGAGCTGGAGATTGGATTGAGGTATAATGGAGATATAAAGGGGGTATAAAGGAGGTATAATGGAGGTATAATGGAGATATAATGGAGATAAAACGGAGATAAAATGGAGATATAATGAAGATATAATGGAGATAAATTGGAGATAAAGTGGAGATATAATGGCGATAAACTGGAGATAAAACAAAGATATAATGGAGATAAAGTGGGGATAAAGTGGAGATATAATTGAGATAAAATGGAGATAACATGGAGATATAATGGAGATAACATGGAGATATAATGGAGATAAAATGGAGATAGAATGGAGCTAATTAGGGAGATAAAAGGGAGACAATTAGTAGATAATGGGGGAGATGGGGCGATGGGGGAGATAAATGGGGGAGATGGAGATGGGGGTATAGAAATGGGATTGAGATGTGGAGATGGAGAGATGGCGATGGGATGGAGATGAGGAGATGGGATGGAGAGATGGAGATGTGATGGAGAGATGGAGATGGGATGGACATGGGATGAAGAGATGGAGATGGGATGAATAGATAGAGATGGGATGAAGAGATGGAAATGGTATTGAGATGTGGAGATGGAGATGGGGAGATGAGATGGAGAGATGGAGATGGGATGGGGAAATGGAGATGGGATGGAGAGATGGAGATGGGATGGAGAGATGGAGATGAGATGGTGATGGGATGGAGAGATGGAGATGGAGATGGGATGGAGATGGGATAAAGATGGGATTCGAGATGGGATGGAGCGATTTGGGGGCATATTACCAATGCTTTGCAATAACTATCGCAAAACGTGCTTAGCTCTCCTTTCCCTAGCCCGCTATCGCAGGTTTTTATCGCAGAGATATCGCGTTATTAGCAACGCGTATCTCCAAGGCGATAAAAATTGCTGCAATAGCGGGGAAATCGCTGTTTTGCAGGAACCATTGCTGGTTTTCCAGCGATGTTCCCTGCAAAACGGTGATAACCTTGCTGATACGACCCTGTGGTCGAATCAGCAGAATCCCACCCCTATGTTAGGGGTGGCTAAGTCAAGAATTTAGCAGACGTTAGTTTTTGGGGAAAACAGCAGTTTTCTCCAAAAACTAAGGTCTGCTAAAATGCTAGGGCATCCTTGCTGATAGCGTGAAGCCGCGCTATAGATGTCATGTAGTGCATGTCAGGAACATTAGAGATGTAAAGGTAGGCGTAGTGCGAAAGGGTGCTAACATGCGAATATGCATATTAGCACCCTCTTGCTGATAGAGCGATGGTTTTATCTCCGCTTTTCTGGCTTTTAAAACCAAAAAAGCAGAGATAAAGCCCTTGCTGATATGCCCCGGAGATGGGATGGAGGTATAATGGAGATATAAAGGCAGTATAAAGGAGTATAAAGGAGGTATAATGGAGATATAATGGAGCTAATAGGGAGCTAAAAGGGAGATAATAGGGAGGGAGATAATAGGGAGACAGATAGGGCGACAGATGCAGAAGGCAGATGGGGAGACAGATGGGGAGGCAGAAGGGGAAACAGATGGAGAGACAGATGGGAGAAGGACATGGAATGAGGGAGATGGGGAGATGAGGGAGAGGGAGATGAGGGAGAGACAGATGGAGGAGAAGGACATGGGATGAGGGAGATGGGTAGATGAGGGAGAGGGAGATGAGGAGAGACAGATGGTGAGAAGGTAGAGAGGGAGATGGGGAGACAGATGGGGGAGACAGATGGGGAGAAGGAGACGGGGAGATGAGGGAGATGAGGGAGAGACGACAGATGGGGAGAGGGAGATGGGATATAGGGTGGAGAGGGAGATGGGATAGTGGGTGGAGAGGGAGATTGGATAGAGGGTTGAGATGGGAGAGACAGATGGGGACATGGAGAGATGGGATGGGGAAGACAGATTGGATTGAGATATGGAGATGGAGATGGGACGGAGAGATGTAGAGATGGAGTTGGGGAAGATGGAGATGGGGGAGACAGAGATGGGGAGACAGCGATAAGGGGGACAGAGATGGGGAGACAGAGATGGGGCGAGAGATGGAGAGACAGATGGGGAGACGGAGATGGGGAGACAGATGTGGGAGACAGATGTGGGAGACGGAGAAGGGAGACGGGGAGATGGTGGAGATGAAGATGGGAAGTTGGAGATGAAGGAAATTCGAGATATGTAGATGGAGAGATGGATCAATCAGTCAGAGAAATGTAAGTGAGCTACTCACCCGTGGGGGACTCAAGGCACTGGGGGGGGGTTCGCAGATCTGTTTAGCCGTAGGACCAGGTCTTGACGATCTTAGTGAAGGTGTTCAGGGAGGGGGCACATCTGATGTCAGTAGCTCATTAAGGGGCATATTATCAAGAAACAGCGTTAACATTATCGCTGCTTTAGCGGCAGAAAACTGCCGCTACAACGACGATAATGGGCTTGATAATATGCCCTTGTGAATTCCCATAGAAGCCCATGTTCTGGTGTTAACATGGGCTTCTATGGGAATTCTCTACGGCGTATTATCAAGCCCATGTTCGCTGCTTTATCTGCAGTTTTCTGCCACTAAAGCGGCGATAATGTTAACGCTGTTTCTTGATAATATCCCCCTTTAGGTCTTGGCTGCAATGTGAGAGAAGGATCTTCCGCCTGCTCTGGCTGTGTGGATGCATGAGGTTTCAGCCAGTGCGAGGCTGCAAGATCGGAGCTTTCTTTTGGGTACGTGGAAGTTGATTCTGTTGTTGAGGTATTTGGGTCCATTGTTGTGTAGGCATTTGTAGGCGTGAGTAAGGATTTTAAAAAGGGACTCTTTTCTCCACGGGGAGCCAGTGGAGACTTCGTAGGTGTTATGTTATGTTATTTACTTTTATAAGGCACTCACCTACCCAAGGGCTTCCCGGCGCTGCCTGATGGAAGTCAAAATAATCAAAAGAGAGATGTAAGACCTATTGATTAAAAAGCCAGGTTTTCAACATCTTACGAAAGTGCACAAAACTGGACTTGTTCCTCAAAGACAGAGGAAGAGAATTCCACAAAGTAGGTCCCAAATAGGTAAAAGATCGTCCGCCTACCCTGGATAATCTATATCTCAGAACCAAGAATTTTATTTGGTTGGCTGAGCGGAGAGGGCGAGAGGAGACATACAGTTGAGCAATGGAACTCAGATATTGGGGGGCCTTGCCTGTTTTAATCCTGTGCATATAAGTTAAGGTCTTAAATTTAATGTGATTTTCCACTTTCAACCAGTGGAGATTGCGCAAGGAACTGGAGACAGATATAGTTTTTGGAATCCGGCTGAACAGGCAAGCAGCAGCATTTTGAATTTACAAATGACCTACTTATTGTCTCCAAGAAAAAAGGATGTTGCCTTAGTCCAGGTGAGAGGTGACCAAAGCCTGGACTACCGTTCTTTTTGTGGAGTCCGGCAACATCCATAAACATATCTTGAGCCATCTAAGTATGGAAAAGCATGTTGCAGCCACCTTTATTGCTTGAGGACTCATCGAGAGGTGGTGATCCATGATGAATCCCAGATTATGGGCTTGTTTAGTAGGCTGAGGGGAGGGACCAAATTCAGGGGGCTAATGTCGGGGGCCCCAAAGCTCTTTGTTATTCCCCAGGATGTGCACCTCTGTCTTCTCCCCATTGAGCTTGAGTGAATTAACTTGCATCCACTGCATGATTTTACTAAGCCCATCTTGAAGAGAAGAGGGCTTAAAAGCTCCTTTAGCAGAGAGGGAGAAGACTATCTGGGTGTCATCAGCGTATAAAAAAATTGACAGTCCTACCTCCTCAACAATGTCAGCCAAAGGTTTAACATAAATGTTAAACTATAAGGGGCTAAGAATTGAGCCCTGTGGCACCCCATAAGGGGAGGCATGGATTTTGGAAGCTGCTTTTGAGGAAGAAACCTGAAATGTACGGTCCAACAAAATAATTGTCAGCCATTTCAAGGCAGATCCAGTCACGCCGATGGATTGGAGAGTTAGCAAAAGCATGGTATGAGATACCATGTCAAAGGCGCTCAGGTCTAGCAGTATGAGCGCCACAGTATCACCATCATCCAAACGACTACGCATCATTTCACTGACTCCTAGAAGTGTGGTTTCTGTAGAATACCCTTCCCTAAACCCTGATTGGGATGGTTGTAAGAACTTGTGAGTTTCCCCTTAGTGAGTTATTTGCAAATTCACCTGTTTCTCCAATAGCTTGGAGAAAACTGGGAGCAGGGAATTGGGTCGAAAGTTGGATAATTGGGCTGGGCCAGCGTTAAGTTTCTTTAACAGCGGGAGGACCATTGCATGCTTCCACTCAGGAGGAATCAGGGCTTCACATAAGGAGGCGTTGAGTAGCTCCTTGATCAACTGTAAAGCAGGTAAGTCCATTTTTTGCAATATGGTACCAGGAAGCGGGTCCCGAGGGGTACCTGATTTAATGCTTTTTAAGATACGACTGAAAGAGATATTATCAAACAGAGTCCATTGTTTGAGTTTGTTTATGCTGGCCATCTCCTGGGCCTCTGACTGAATTCTAGGATTAGGTCAGCCAAGGGTAGTCATGCATTGGAAATCTTAGAAGTATTTAATCTAGAATAGATCTGCTCCACTTTATCAAGAAAGAACATCGCAAGTTCCTCACATTGCGATTCCAAAAGAATTGGTTGTGGGGCTTGACTGGCTGTACCGGAAAGTTCCTTAACCAGTTTAAATAGAACTTTAGGGCAGTTTTGGGCATTAGAAATAGTAGCACTTACATAATCGCCCGAGCAGTATTACAGAGGGAATGATAATCTCTGATTGACTGTTTAAAATTTGCTTTAGATTCTGGTGCATAATCCTTCCTCCGGCATAATCCTTCCTCCAGCATCTCTCTAACGCTTTACACTTACTATTCACTTTTTGTAAAGTGGGTGAAAACCAGGAAGCCGGAGGAAGATGATTTTTTACTTTCTGCGAGGAAGGAGGGAGGCAGATATCAACAGAATTAGAAATCCAATTCATGATAGTACCCAAGTCGGTCATGGAGGTCTGATTAATGGGAGACATGGTTTCCATTAAGTGATGGTTAAAAAGATCCATGTCAAGGTTACTCCAGTTTCTAGAATCAGGTTTATTCCCTAAATTGGCCACAGTTTGATTAGTAAGTTCTGTCTTAACCCTGAAGTCCACTACGAAATGATCAGACCAGATGACAGGGAGGGCCGGAGCGCAGTATAAGCTGAGGATATTAGAAAATATTGCGTCTAATAAATGTCCCACTGCATGAGTCGGTCCTGAATTAGCCAGCACAAAATTCATGGCCGCCAAATCAGAAATTATGGAGGTGCTAACAGGGCAAGTTGGATCATCAAAATGAATATTTAGGTCACCTAAAATTGTAAAATTAGCTGCGCTAAGCAGATGGAGAGCGACCAAATCGGGAAATGTAGAAGCCCACAGGCCAGCAGGGCTACATGGACAATAAAGTAGCAATCCTGAGTAGAAAAACTGAGGGGTTAGGGCAAGTTTAAACGCCTTATCCTCACTATCCTTCCAGGTTAGCTTATCAAATTTACACTTGTATCAATTGTTAAAAATAATATCCAGCCCACCACCCATCTTACCTTCACGGTCTCTTCTAACTATAGAATAACCATTTGGGAGTACAGCCGCTACATCAGGGCTTGAGCTTTCATGGAACTATGTTTCCGTTAAAAATATGGCATCTGGGCGTTCATTAGTTAAGAGGTCAAATATATCCGCTCTATGTGTTGGGAGTGAGCGACAATTTAAACTAAAAAAAAGTAAACTCTACATCCTTGGGGGGGAAAATTCCAAGCAGTACTGCTAGTCTCTATCCTGTTGATACAAGTGGGGTTGTTAAAGCCAGTCTGTTTTTTATGAGACGGGGGGTCAAAATAAACCCACATCGATTACAATTCCCAAATGCATCATCATTAGAAGGGGGGTGCAATTGAGTGCAATCAATCTGAGGGTTAATACGCAGATCTAACAATTGTTTGAAGGACTAATTGTAGAGGGCTGGTGGAATTTGAGAAGGGGTTATGGCCTCTAGACCAGTACTGGCGCAGACGGGCACGGACGGGCGCAGACGGTCGTGCCATTGGCGCGCCTTCGGCGCGCCCGCTGCGCACGTCCGCTGTACGTCCTCATGAGTCCATTAAATAGATTAATGCTTGGGTGGCATGCAAAAAGGCGTCAAAAACTAGAGCGATAACCGCCGAGACGCGTGGCTCCCCTCAAATGTCATCAGGAAGTGTAGGAGCAAAGGAATTTAACACACTCCAAGAACAAGTAAAAAATCAATTCCCCAGGTTACATTAAAAAGACACCATTCAACATTAAAATTCAGTCGTTAGAACACACTCGTAATTGACAAAAGTAAACCTGTCAGGCACTGGCTGTCCGTCCCGAGTCCATTAAATAGATTAATGGGCGTGCGGCGTGTAAAAAGGCATTTAAAAACTAGAGCGCTAATTGCCCGAGACATGTGGCTCCCTACAAATGTCGTCAGGAAGTGTAGGAGCAGTGAAGTTTAACACACTCCAAGAACAAGTAAAAAAATCAATTCCCCAGGTTACATAAAAAAGACACCATTCAACATTAAAATTCAGCCGTTAGAACACACTCGTAATTGGCAAAAGCAAACCTGTCAGGTGTTGACTGATGTGTTCATGTCGGGGGATGCCGAGGAAGAGTCTGGCGACGGTGTTTTGTATTGTCTGCGGAGTAGGGGCTTGTTGATGATGGCGTAGAGTGCATTTCCAGAGTCCAGTCTGCCGGTGATAAGTGAGCGGGTGGCTGTCTCATGGACTTAGGGGGGATCCACTTGAAGGTCTTGCAGAGGATGCGAGGGTGTTGAAGCAGCTGAAGGTGACGGCGCTGACCTGTCGGTTCATGGTGAGTGATGGCTCAAGTATGATGCTGAGGTTTTTGGCGTAGTCTGAGGAGGTAGGGGGGCTTCTGAGGGCAGTCGGCCAACAGGTGCTCTCCCATGAAGAAGGGGCGGTACAGAGGACGAGGACTTCTGTCTTCTCGGCGTCGAGCTTCAGGCAGCTGTTGGGTCATCCAGATTGCGACGTCTTACATTCCTTTCTGCAAGAAGAGTTTGGCAGTGGTGGGGTTTTTGGTGAGGGAGAGGATGAGCTGGGTGTCGTCGGTGTGTAGGGTACAATCTTGAGGCCGTGTTGTCGGGCGATGGCTGCAAGGGGGGGCCACGTAGATGTTGAAGAGGGTGGGGCTCAGGGGTGAACCCTGTGGGACTCCACAGGTGATTTTCATGGGGTCTGAGAGGAAGGGTGGGAGTCTGATCGTTTGGCTTCCTCCGGTTGGGATGGATTAGAGATAACGGAGATAAAGTAGAGATATAATGGAGATATATTGGCGATATAATAGAGATATAGTGGAAATTTAATGGAGATGAAGTGGAGATAGAGTGGAAATAAAGCGGAGATATAATGGTGATAATATAGAGATATATTGGAGATATAATGAGATAAAGTGGATATAAAGTGGAGATATAATGGAGCTATACTGGAGCTAAAACTGAGATAAAATGGAGATATAATGAAGGTATAATCCACCAGTTCCGCCAGCCTCGCCCTCGCTGCCGTACCCCACATCCAACGAACGACCTACGGTGGCAGATCCTTCTTCTTCCTTTCGCCAAGACCTGGAACACCCTACCGACCCAGCTACGGCAGACCCAAGACCTACACACCTTTAGAAGACTCCTCAAGACCTGGCTCTTCGAGCAGTAGCAGCACCCCCCTCCCCCCCACCCCTTCAGCGCCTTGAGACCCTCATGGGTAAGTAGTGAGCTTTACAAGTATCCTGATTGATTGATTGATAATGGAGATAAAAGGGAGATAATAATGAGATAATAGGGTGAAATGGGGAGACAGATGTGGGAGACAGATGTGGAGACAGATGGGGGAGAGGGTGTAGAGGGATATGGGGAGACTGTGGCGATGGGGGAGACAGATGGCGGAGACAGATGGCGGAGACAGGTGGGGGAGACAGATGGGGAGACAGATGTGGAGATTGTGATGGGGAGATGGAAATGGGATTGAGATGTGGAGATGGAGATGGGATGGAGAGATGGAGATGGGATTGAGATGTCGAGATGGAGATAGGATGGGGAGATGAAGAGATAGAGATGGGATGGAATGGGAGATGGAGATGGGATGAAGATGGGATGGGGATGGGGAAATGGAGATGGGATGAAGAGATGGAGATGGGATGGAAAGATGGAGATGGGATGGAGAGATGGAGATGGGGAGATGGGATGGAGAGATGGAGATGGGGATGGAGATGGGATGGAGATGGGGATATGGGATGGAGAGATGGAGATGGGATGGAAAGATGGAGATGGGATGGAGAGATGGAGATGGGGAGATGGGATGGAGAGATGGAGATGGGGATGGAGATGGGATGGAGAGATGGAGATGGGATGGAGATGGAGATGGGATGGAGAGATGGGATGGAGAGATGGAGATGGTGAGATGGGATGGAGAGATGGAGATGGGGATGGAGATGGGATGGAGAGATGGAGATGGGATGGAGATGGAGATGGGATGGAGAGATGGGATGGAGACGGGATGGAGATGGGGAGATGAGATGGAGAGATGGGATGGAGAGATGGAGATGGGGAGATGGGATGGAGAGATGGAGATGGGGATGGAGATGGGATGGAGAGATGGGATGGAGACGGGATGGAGATGGGGAGATGGGATGGAGAGATGGAGATGGGATGGAGAGATGGAGATGGGATGGAGAAATGGAGATGGGATTGAAATGTGGAGATGGGGAGATGGGATGGAGAGATGGAGATGGGGATGGAGATGGGATGGAGAGATGGAGATGGGATGGAGATGGGATTGAGATGGAGATGGGATGGAGAGATAGGATGGAGACGAGATGGAGATGGGGAGATGGAATGGAGAGATGGAGATGGGATGGAGATTGGGAAATGGAGATGCGATGAAGAGATGGAGATGGGATTGAAATGTGGAGATGGGGAGATGGGATGGAGAGATGGAGATGGGATGGAGAGATGGAGATGAGATGGAGATGAGGAAATGGGATGGAGATGGGGAAATGGGATGGAGAGATGGCAATGGGATGAAGAGATGGAGATGGGATGGAGAGAAGGAGATTGATATGGAGATGGGGAGATGGGATGGAGAGATGGGGATGGAGATGGGGAGATGGAGATGGGATGGAGAGATGGAGATGGGATTGAGATGGGATTGAGATGGAGATGAGATGGGGAGATGGAGATGGAATCGAGACATTGAGATGGGATGGAGATGAGGAGATGGGATGGAGAGAAGGAGATGGGGTGGAGGGATGAAGATGGGATGGAGATGGGATGAAATGGGATGAGATGGGATGGAGAGATGGAGATGGGATGGAGAGATGGATATGGGATGGAGATGGGGCAGAGAGATGGAGATGGGATGGAGAGATGGAGATGGAGAGTAGGAAATGAGATGGAGGGGTGGAGATGGGATAAGGTGGGATGGAGAGATGGAGATGGAATGGAGAGATGGAGATGGGATGGAGAGATGGAGATGGGATGGAGAGATGGAGATCGGATGGAGAGATGGAGATGGAGAGAAAAAGATAAAATGGATATAATGGAGGTATAATGGAGATAAAATGTAGGTATAATGGAGATAAAATGTAGATATAATGGAGCTAATAGGGATCTAAAAGGGAGATAATGGGGGAGACAGATGGGGAGACAGATGAGAGAGAGATGAGGAGGCAGATGGGGAGACAGATGGAGGAGACAGATGGAGAGATAGATGGGGAGACAGATGGGGAGAAGGACATGGGATGAAGGCGATGGGGAGATGAGGGAGATTGAAAAATGAGGGAGGACAGATGGGGAGAGGGTGGAGATGAAGGATATGGGGAGACAGATGGGGAGACAGATGGGGAGACATATGGGGAGACAGATGTGGGAGACAGATGGGGAGAAGGACATGGGATGAGGACGATGGGGAGATGAGGAAGAGGGAGATGAGGGAGAGACAGATGGGGAGAGGGTAGAGAGGGAAATGGGGTTTAGGGTGGAGATAGGGGAGACAATGGGGAGATGGAGAGATGGAATGGATGAGACAGATGGGGAAATGGAGATGGGGAGATGGAAATGGGATTGAGATGTGGAGATGGAGATGAAGAGATGTAGAGATGGAGTTGGGGGAGATGTAGATGAGAGACGGAGGTGGGGGAGATGGGGGAGATGGTGGAGATGGAGATGAGGGAGATAGAGATATGGAGATGGAGAGATGGAGCAATCAATCAGGGAAATGTAAGTGAGCTACTCACCCGTGGGGGCCTCAAGGTGCTGGGGGGGTTGGCAGATCTGTTTAGCTGAAGGCCCAGGTATTGAGGATCTTAGTGAAGGTGTTCGTGAGGGGGCACATCTGATGTCTGTCGGTAGCTTGTTAAAGATCTTGGCTGCAATGCGAGAGAAGGATTGTCCCTCCTGCTCTGGCTCTGTGGATGCGCAAGGTTTCAATACAAGTATTCTTAAGAGTGCTCCGCCGATTATAGGATTTGAAGGCATATTTGCCAGGTTGTATAAGCTAAAGAAATTGAGAGACCAGACAGCTAGTAGTTAATGATAGAAAATGACTTGTTGCAATCACAATTGAGCCTTCCTTACATCTTTGGTTGGTCTCTCGATGCTGGAGTACACACAAGGAAATTATGGCACTGCATGGTGCAGTGACTCCCAGATGGAATTATGCACCAATATGAGTTTGCCTGATGAGCAAGAAGACTGACAGCCCAATTCACAAAGGGCCTCTGCTCTCATGGCGGATGCCCCACCATCATGGCAGGATCTCCCCAATGAGAAACTGCAATGAGGATGTCTCGTCACGAGTACGGGTCCCATGCGACAACTGCGGGACATCCGCCATGAATGTGGGGGCCCTTTGTTAATCGGGCCGTAACTGTGCAACATTTTATTCAGGTATCTTTAACCCCATATTCTGGGATTTTTTCCCCCACCCACATTTTACTAGGTTCTTGGAGACAAAATGTCTGCAAGGGCATACAAAAACCAGGAAGTGCATTGTTTCTTCTAAATTTGTTATCTTGAGGTAAAGATAATTTCTACATCTATCTATTTATATGTGACCCTATCCTGCACCCCCCTCCCCCAGCGCTGGTGCACAATTAGGCTACCGAGGGCCTCGCACACACCTTTGCACTGTAGTGCAGGGTTGTGTGTAAGTCAAGCATAGGCTTTTTACTGCAAGGTTAGCCTTCCAATGCAAAATACTATCCTAAAACTAACTTTAAAACTTTTCACACTGCGAATGCATGCTGTAGTGCACAGCACACTTCCAAAGTGGGAAAGGTTTCGGAGAATAAAAGCACATCTTTTTTTTAATACTGCATTCAGTGGCATTAAATTCTGTTGAAAAACCCGGTCTAGTGGCTAAGCTGCGAAAAAGTATGGCCGCTTGCTGAGGCTTTTCCGGAGACCCCTTTCCAACCTTGTCAATCCGCCTTACAAATCCGATCCCCTGGTGTTGAATCTAGACACCGGAGGAGTAGCTGTGCCCACTGCAGCGATCCCGACCGGGAATGGACATCTGGGGCCGAAAACACTCACATCTGCATTTGAGGCCTCCTGGGTGGATGAGCTGCGGCCTTGCGTGTGGGCGTCTGCCATCACAGACACTGAGAGAGTCGGAGGGCCCCCTCCCCATTCTGGGGGGTGGAAAAACTCAGACGTGGAGCAAGCTTGCACCGGGTGGTGCCCCGAGCTCTGTGCCGCCGCAAATCCGTTTCTTCTGCCTGCTGTCTGTGGCCTGCGCGCTGACTTTGCTGCGACATGGCCGGGTCCTGGCGATCAGTCCGGGAGCTTCGTGCGACTGGCTGTGGGGGAGCGGCCTTTCGTGCTGGGCTGAGGCTGTGCTGCTTCTCGCGGGTCTGCACCCGCGACCTCGCCTGGGACCAGGATTGTGTTGGGCGTCGCCTGGAGCCTCCCGGGGTGTGGGTGAGGTCCCGGAGCGGCCATGCCCACTATAACAAGATCTAATAGTGCCTGTGAGCCTCCCCCTCTTCAGTGGGGGTAAAGAGGGAGTAATTTTGCACCGGGTTTTGTGCCTATTTTCTAGGAGAAAGAAAACTAACGAACTAATGACTAGAGACACACGTTAATTGTGTTGATCTATTCTGATATTTTATTTTTATAACATCTTTTTTTGTGGAAGGTATTTTTTGTTAGCTATAGTTATAAATTACTGCAGACGGGAGCATCACCTGTAGACGGTCGCTCGTGCTACGGACTGATTTTTCATATTAACGATGGAGTCTTTATTGGATACACCCCCACTGTTGCTTCCTTGCCAGGGTTTATCCTATAAGGTAGGGGCCCCCTTTTTTCCAAAAAAAGCCTCCCCCTCTTCAGACATCCGGGGGGGGGGCGTGAAATTAATCCAGGACTAAACCCTCAACCTGCGGCGGCCCCGGGCCCTGGAACACAGGCTGCTTACACCTCTGCATATGGGACGGACCTCAATGCTGGATCACATTTGGGGGGCTGTTTGTGCATAAAGTGAGGAGATTCAGTGTGACCTAGCTTTGTGAGTGTGGACCAGGCATTTCACAAACTCCATACTTTGTCGGTGCCAGCAGTTGGGGGCCCCTAGTGCCCTCCCCCCCTCCTTTCCATACACCCTCCTGGCTCTTTCATATGAGCCTCTGCTGCTGGCCCATATCGAAGGGAGCAACAATAATTTTTGTGGACCTGCATCCTGAGACATGAGAAGCAGACGCCCATCGCGCTGAGTTGGCCGTCCAGGGGTGAAGATGCCCTTGCGGCTCATATAGTGCTCACAGGTCACAGCAAGGGCCAGTAAGGGGGTCTACATTGCGTACTGCACCCTGGGTGCCCTCCTTCACTCAGATTTGGTTCATCATCTGGCGCTGAATCTCTGGCGTGCCGGACTTGACCCGGCGAAATTGTCAATTGAGCCCACAATGAAGAATTTAAAGGCAGCTATCACAGGGGTCCGCACATCCATTGACACCCTTTCTTCGGAAGTGACACTGATAAGGGCCGACCTTACAATATACAGAGAAAAGGTCAAGCAGCTGGAGCTCACCAATGCCAGTCTTCCTCTTAGTCCTCTTAGGCATACATACAACCAGTACACGTAGTAACCACTGCATACCCCCTAGTGACAATGGGCCACTACTGCTCTGCCGCTATAGTAAGACACTGGCCAAGAGAGTGCTACACGTCCCCAGTTGGCTGATTTTCATTGCCAAAAGGAGGGGAGGGACTGTTAAAAACCACAAGAAGCCCCAAGATGCTGAAAGCTGTCCAGCCAAGAAAGCCGCTAATGGTCCAGCGAAAGTCAAGGCCATGAAGCCATAAGTAGCTAAGAAATGTCCAGCCAATATAATCAAACCAAAGGCAATCAAGCCCAAAGGAGCACATTCAAAAAGGCAGCACCCAAGTAAAAGTAAGGATTTCCATCGAGATACTTGCATAAACACACCTGCCACCACCGCACTTGAGAAGATAGCACCACACACCCCTGGTGGTAAACGACCTCCAGACCAGGAAAGAAGACTAGACATGCAAGGCACCCGCAAAGGGCACCAGCAAGCCAGAGAGTACCCTATCAAAGACAAGGCACAGAGACAATGTAAGACTGCAGCAGAGAGTCACACCTGAGATTCTAACAGCAAGGGCAGGAGCCCTGGAAACAGAGAGCCAGCACAGACTGGCCACCAATGGGCCACCAGTGAAAATCTCACACAGAGTGACCTACCCTGTCAAGCACTTACACTCCTAGGCTGGACCAAGCGCTGTGATGATGCAACCTCGAGGTGCAGGCACTGTGCCCTCGAGCGAAGGCTGAAGGAAGGTGACCCTCCATCTCTGAAGCAGAGCACCAAGATGATCCTTGAGGAAGGGACAAGCAGAGTGTGGGTGGTTGCCATATTCACAACAGGAGATGTGCCATCCTATGAACAGCATAGGACCAGCAAGAGGTCTATAGTGGAAGAAGATACACAGTCCTATGAACAATATGCAACCAGTTTGAGGTCCATGTGAAGTAAATATGCAACACGTGGCCAAACTCCACATCACAGTGAGAGAATGGGAAAAGTAGAAGAGAGGAGTGTGCGTGAGAGAATGGTGTGTGACAGACCTGTCACACAGAAGATCCTGACCACCACAGGTGCGCAGGAGAAATGAGGAAAGGTGATAATATCAAGGACTTGTGCCACTAGCACAGAGTGCACCTACAGACACAAGCCAGCCACCAAGTGGAGGGACATCCCTGGCGACAGAACTGTATGAGGACCAAATGCAAGCCACCAGCAAGCTCGAACCGTGTCTCTGCCCCACGTTTCCCAGCGCGATTGTCCATTCACAGGCACAACTTATTGAGGCAGAAAACATTCCTGCTAGCAACCACACATGGCAAAGATGAAGAGCAACTGCACCAACGATGCAACAAGTTATGTGGCTACAAAATCCCTTGAATCATCTTCACTCGAAGCAAGTCATCACCACCTGTCGTACAGGTTGTCAAATGGTAACAACATCATCATTGTCATGTTCATCACCCTAAACACCTAAGAAGCATTTCACCTTCAGAGTGGAGTCTTATGCCTACGACCAACCAGGAGACAAACATGGCACTCCTGGCTCCGTGGGGGAGCAATCATCCAGAGACTATTTGTTAGACCTCATGGGCACCTGAGTCCTGCTGATGAGAGCACATTCCACCATTATGTTGTCAACCCTTTTGGTTGCACGAGTGACTCTGCGTGGCCCAGTTGGCGGTCCTGCAGTGGCCCCCATGCACCCTGCATGTCCACACGGTGCCTTGGAAACCCAGCTAAAAGGGCCGTAAGGGAGTCCCCACACAAAGGAATCCCGGTATGAGAGATGAGTCCGAAGCTGCTCCACCAGCAGGTACCAGGAAGCACCGGGCCTGAGAGGAAGACATCCAAACACCATCAATGTTGTCCCAGCCTTTGCAGGTTTGCCTTTCACATACTAGCCAGGGTACCTCAAAAGAAACATTTGCAGCGGGCTCCACCAATGCTCCTGATGCGGCCCCCAGTTTGACCTGTTTACATCAACTCAAGCACCATGAGAGCAGGCAGGACCGAACTATAATGCTTAGGTGGAGCGTAACACCACAGACATGTTGCTGAAATATCCAGCCCCATCCACACATTGGCCAGAGTCATCTGATAAAAATTATGCATGCCTGCTTTGATGTCTGGGTGCACCTAGCTGCGCTTGCCCACGTATCCTGTTCTGTCCTGCATTCTTCCTGAAGAGACTGAGAGACTTGATGGTGTTTTGTTTTGTTCTTTATTCATTTCCAAATGTTGGACTTGTTATTTTTTTAATAAAGGTTAGGAGGGATGTAGGGCCCTGCTGGAAACATCACTCTATTCTGCCACTCTCCAAGGGCTGGTCCCCCACTCACCCACAGCCATCCAGCACAAGTGCCACTACTGACATGGCGTCAGCAAATAAAAGGGGCAGGGTGCATGTGCCATGGGCATGTTGTATGCACAGCATGCATGTATTGTTGCTGTCCTTTGCACAGCATGTGGGCCTAGGGCCCAGAACACTACACCAGGATCAAGTCTTGGAACTGTGAAACCCAGTTGACGTCTCTGCATTAGCTCAACACCCTATGATTCTGGGCAAATCACTTGGGGCCTTATTTAGAAGAAATTATGCATTGGTGCGCCAAGGCAGTAATGCAGCAAAATTACTTGCACCACTGTCAAAAATCCTGATGACGCCATGGATGTGCAGTAGTAACAATATGGGGCTCCACGCACACAGCCCCAAGGATGCGTCAGAAATCTTTACTCATCCGTGGGTAGGATTCTGCAAGGCATCCGGCACAAACGTGGTGCATTGCTGGAGTTGGTCGAGGTGTAAGTTTTGACTGACGTAAGTAACCTTATGTGTGGGGACCAATGTAATACAGCAGGGATCTCCAAACCGGTCCTGGAGGGCCGGATCCATGCCAGATTTTTAAAATAACTACGTGTATCTCAATGGGGATATCCAAAAAATCTGGCATGGATCCGGCCCTCCAGGACCGGTTTGGAGACCCCTGTAATAGAGCATGAAAAGGTGTAAAACTCATCTTGCACTCTATTACATTGGTCCTGGATGTTACACATGCAAGTGGGCATAGTGTACTTGTAAGTACCACTATCCCTACGTATGTGTGATTTATTATGTGAAAGTACAATGTGAGTGCATACAAGTCTGTGATGGTGTGTGATGTGATATTTCCTGTGTTACCTACCTTATGTTCACACTTACCTGTTGAAGGGATGTGACTTGATTGCACATTACACTGGTTCATGTCACATCAGCTGGTCAGATACCTATGCAACAGCCAATGCGTCTTTTTTTGGTCTCGCCTGTCGATGCGCATGCGCATCGAGCAAGCGAGACTATGGGGGCTTATCCACTCTTTATCCAACTTGCAAGGAATCGTGGCGATTCCTTGCAGTGCCCGTGACTTTTAAGCTCAATGCGCATGCGCATTGAGCTTAAAAGCGCGTGCACATCAGTTCGCTCAGCCGCACTCCAGGCCCCCGCTCCGCCCCCTCCCCTGCCTGCCGTGTCGCATTTCTCCTCCCCCCTCCCCTTATCTGCCTTCTCTCCGTCTGTTCCCTCTCCCTGCTCCGCCCCCTCCCCTGCCCGCCGTGTCGCATTTCTCCTCCCCCCTCCCCTTCTCTCTCTTCCCTCCAGCGCCCTGCAATGCATTTTTTTATTTATCAGAGCCGTCCAAGCCGATGCCCTCTAACACCCTGTTCCCACCTTAAATCCACTGCTACTCTCCCTAGATCCCTCCGTCGCCTGACTATTCCCCTTCTGCTACTACTTTCCTCTTCCTACATATCTCTTGCCTACTTAGTCCATGTTCTCGACTTCGGCGCCCACCTCTGCCTATCGTTGGCTCTTCTTGCACCTCCTCTTCCTCTCTCTGCACGGCACCTCCTCTTCCCCCTCCCACTCAGACCGACTGTGCTGTTTTGAGTAATCAAAGGTATGTACTTTTTACTTACATAGGATTTAAAAAACCTCGTTTAGAGAATTCAAGTCGGTGTAAAGTGTTGTCCATGTTTATACCCCCTGGTTGTTGGGTTCTCGTCGACTAGTTTTAAAAGTGGCAAACTTTTGAATACCTTTCCATTCACTTTCAGTATTGGCTTTAGTTTAACGGCTTTCAGGAGGTTCTGAAGAGCACGTTAGTTAGGCTGCTGAAACTTTATTTGACCATAGGAAATCCTCCCGTTTTGTTTTTTTCAGTCGCATGCACTATGCGAGTGACTTTAACGTAGCACATTTTGTACGATGTTTTTTTTTATTGCGGCAGAGCTCCTGACGGATTTAATTGCGCTTACAGTTTTGACGAAAATCATATGCGGCATCTCAGGAACATCATACTAAACTGATGGGGACTCTGTGATTTAGTTATTCACGTACATCATGGTACAGAAATCCGCGCACTGTTTGCCTGGGGGTGGGTGGGTGAGCCTTTCAGCAGTGACGGGTCCTGGTGTAAGTTTCACAGCGTTCTTTCCTTTCCGGGTGTCCGACAACACACAGTATAGGGCTCGACTGCCTATTTATTACTGAGCCGGGCACTCTGGTAACAACCCCCCCTCCCCAATCATCCGTCTAGGACAGGGTCTTCAGAGCGCATTAAACTCTCTCGCCCCTCTTTCATATTTACATGTCTGCCCGCTCCCCTCACAGTGAGACCAGTAGCAGAAAAGGGCAGGAGGGGGGCAGTATATATTTTTTAAGATTGTGTGTGTATTTCCACATAACTCTTCTCTTTACACAGTTGAGTAGCAGTGAGCTTTACAGATGATTTGTGAAATGGTAATTGTGTGGCTCTGGTAGTTGTGAACAGAGGTTTTTACCAGCTCCAGAGCCGAAAGTGGGTTTGCACCGTGTGAATGTTCTGCTGGACTCCTCTGAGAGCATGACACAAGAGCTCTGCGAGGTGGTGCGTGGTCATACATTTGTGAACGTCCGTTTATTAGTATACTAATAGTACATGTTTTAATTGGGGACATGTTTGCACACCGGCATGACATCAATGTGTTTATGCCTCACTGGTGCAATGTATGAAGCACACGGAAAGATGATAATAGGAGCGAGCTTACTAGTAAACTCCGATTCATGCATTTATTACCAGTGTTTTACCACTTCCTGTGCTCTAACTCTCCTTTAACACCTTTCGCAACTATCGGCATGAATCCATTATCGGCACGGCGTAAAGCATGTGTGCAGGTCCGCAGAGAGGGATATTATTTATTACCATGGGGGGGGGGTCGTGATCAACTCGTGCCCTCTTCCGAATCAACGTTAAGCTGCACTAGTTTATATAGCGGACATTTTTCCACTGTCCTACATCCACCACCCCCTCACACCCCCTAACCCTCACCCTCACCACCTCACACACCCTCACTCACCCTCACACACCCTCAAACACCCTCACTCACCCTCACACACCCACACCCTCACCCTCACACACCCTCACACACCCACTCACCCTCTCACACCTGCTGCACTCTCCTGCTCTCTAGAGATGTGGCCTAACGACCAGAGCTGCCATCTATGTCACATAAATACAAAACATGTTGCATTCAAAATGCTATAGGTGTCACATTCGCGAAAGTTATAACTATTGGCGTTGTAAATTACAAAGTTATCAATTTATCTATTTGGAAAACCAACAAATAAATAAAATATTTGTCATTTACAAGACCAATAGCTCCAACTTTTCTAATGCGAGACCTATTGCATTTCCAATGCTTGTTATGCCTGGTTTTTAGAAGCATAGGAATTTTGACACATCTCAGGCTCATCGGCCTGCTTTCCAAAGATGCACCACTTTTGCACACATGTCATAAAGACCACTGCATCCGTTTTATGTTGGATTGTAGGTGGGAATGTCTACCTTACGTATATTAAAACCAACACAACATAGCCAATTCCAACAAAGGTAAAAAACGGTGTAGGCCAATGAAAAGTGACGCATCTTCCTAGATGTATCACCTCATGAACATGGAGCATAGAAACCACTGCTGTTGTGTCAAAAAAAAATGACAGAGATGCGGCACAAGTTACTTGTAAATATGCCCCTTAGTCTCCCCATGCCTAATAGAAACTGAATGTGACCTGGTGTAATGTATCTGGTCCTCATGCAAAGAGCTCCAGTATGTTTGGGTCGAGTTTGCACTGTAAAAAAATGTAAAATTCTTGTAAATCTACACATACCTAGCTACAGGCGGTTACAAAACAGATGGAACTCTTTTATACCAGAGAGACAGGGTTGAACTATGGACAGGGACCTGCTGCTAGTATGTAATCTTTATAGGGCCTACAAGCAATGATCACTCACTATGATGCAAATCACCATAGAAGATGGTGTGCCAGTGCTGCATTGGCACACCATTGTTGCGGGCTGTGAGCAATAATGTGGGAATAATCGGTGCTACCCATGCATCAACATGGGGAGGAAATAGGGGCATGTACAAGTCTTACTGCTACATCAGACAACAAAGGGGTTAAGACACATACAAATGTCATTTACAGAACCAAAAGCTTCTCTGATCCTGGGATCACATACAGCAAGAGATTTAGCAGTGCAAGCTTCTTTTACATACAGAACGTTTGATGCTTGGGATGCATACAATCTTCTTTCACTCAGATATCTCTTTCCCATCTCTTTAACCGTTAATATCTCCCACAGAACAGTGCATGTTCCAAACAAAGTCCGCAACCCAGCCACAGTGAGCACAATGCTGAGCTGGAATCTGAGATCATTGGAAGGAGGGTGTGGCGCAGCGGTGAGAGCGGCTGATTCAGGAGGGGAGCTCACGGCTCGATCGCCAGCACCAGCTCAGCTCAGCATCATGTGACTCTGGGCAATAGCTCACTTAATTTCCCCGTCTCCCCCGCGCCCAGATATCCTTAAGGTTGATAGGTTTGCACTTTGCAAATGTGGAAATATTGTCTATGGGGCCGTACTAGTCCTCCAACTCTCATTGCTAAAACTAGGGTCCTTCCTCACAGACTTTATAACCCAGAAACCCCATTCAAAGCCTATTACTTGCCTATCTTTGTTCTGTCTAATAGATCAAACCATAAACCTTACTTGTTATTACTAGGTTGAGGAAAATCTTGTACAATCAAGCTTGAGCTATCTTGATTCATGTTTTTGGTTGCAGGCGTATTTCACGTAATTCTTTTTACTCAAGTGCTTTTTTCATGTAATTTGTCACCTACTATAGACTAATTTGAAGGCACTATGTTTCATAGGAACCATAAAACTAATCTGTGACATATTCAATTTTCTCCTGGCATCTATGTGACATTTGTATGTGAGGAAAACTCTCACTATTCTCACATAGACAATCGGCGTTATAAATGTTGCTTAATGCACATGATGTTAACAAAAATTACAACACAAAAAGATGATGGATGGAATGTTGAACATCGTCAAACATTCGCTCCCAGTCACAGATCTGGGTTTAACCCATCGTTATTTTGTTTGCCAAGCTGTTCGATCTGGACTGTTCCCTTGAGGAACAGGGTCAAGACTGATTTTCATATGGCCAGATCCACACTGGTGTGGCATGGTGAGCAAAAGAACAGTGGATTACACCCAGATCTGCGATTGGGGTTGAGTGTTTGAAAAGTTTATGTACACCGCCCATCATCTTGTTGTGTTGCTATGTTCGTCATAAGTGGCCAGGGTATGCCCAAACGTGTGTTAAAATCTAGTTTGCGACAGCAACATTATCGGCGCCATCTTGTCCCTTTTTAGGCTCATTTGTGCGCATAAGTGGCAGCCATTTTGAATGCCATGGCCTCTCTGCCCACTGCCGATAGCCAGCGCGTCTCTCTCTCTCCCTCTTAACCTCGCAAGCATCCCCCGCACGCTGACAGCCCCCGCTCTCACGTGCTTAGGCCATAAACCCCTCTTCAGCGCAACCTTGCCTCGGAACCACATCCTGTTCCCAGCCAAACACCTCCCTCCATCCCTTTCATGCTCCTTGTATCTTTTGATAAACCCCCTTTTCTCTGTGCCCGATTGTCCTGCTCGTTCTCAGGCTGCCACCTGGCCCTGCGGATGCAGTTTATTGCCCCCATACAGTAGGAAGCTTCCCCCATCAAGGGATCCACGACTGATCAAAGCCCCCACCCCATGAGATCCGATCAAGCCGCATGCATTCCGGGGATCGGCGGAATGCCCAGCTGCGTGACAATCATCACCTGTTGAGACCGGGGTGGGGACTTCTACTGTAAATATGTGTGGGTTGAAGCGGGGATTCTGAGGATGTCTTTCCGTACATCAAAGTGTTGACAAAGATGTGTTTCTTGCAATAAAGCCATAAAACTGTGTATAAGAGGCCAGGCCTCAGAGATGCAGGGAGAGCACCTCGAGAAGATACCCTGTTGTCTGATTTGATGTGTTCTGCTCCGTCGGAATAAACTCCTGTTTCCTGCCTTCCAGTCTCCAGCGCCTGCCTCTTTGTTTGATAGATTCGAGTGGTATGAGAGGCGGTTAGCGCCGGGCAATACTTAAAAGGTTCTTGGTGGACATCGGCCCTACCCTTTTTCTACAATTGGCGTCCCAAACGTGGAGCCCATCAGTGACACGTGGATCCAGTGGGAGAGGTCCTGACGACAGAGTGAACGACTGCAACGATCGGGAGAGCTCCTGTCCGACAGACCCTCGTCTGACAGCCGATCATCCGAACTTCACCGGTTCCAAACAGACCTCTCTCGAGTGATCTACGGTCCTGACTGGGAACCATCAGGAGTGCCGCGACAGTTACGGAGAATAGAGGACGATCGGGCGCTGGATTCGGAAGACGAGAAACTGTCCATGCGGTCCGGGTAAGGTCGTGTAACACGACAAATTGCTAAATGATTGTTTGATTGTTTGGAAAATACTAGTATTACTCTTCGATTGTTGGTTCTTTTTGGAGATATTCTCTGTCTGCAAACGGGGAAGAATAGAAAGATTCTCTCTTCCTTTGCAGATAGTGAAGGGTAGGTAAAGCGGACTTTTGTCCCCCGTTGTAACCCGTCGTACCTATTTCTCTCCCCCACTGATTGATTGATTGCCCGAACATTGTTTGTTCAAGGTTTTGTTCTTTTGAGATTCTCTCTGTCTACAAACGAGGAAGAATAGAAATATTCTCTCTTCCTTTGCAGATAGTGAGGGGTAGGTAACGCGGACTTTTGTCCCCCGTTGTAACCCGTGGTGCCTATTCTTTCTCCCCACTGATTGATTGATTGTCCGAACATTGACTGTTCGAAGTTGGTTCTTTGAGATATTCTCTCTTTGCAAATAACGTAGAATAGAAATATTCTGTCTAGTCTTTGCAAGTAGTGAAGGATAGGTAGTGCGGACCTTTGTCCCCCGTTGTAATCTGTCATGCCTATCTTCTCCCCACTGATTGGTAGTTGGTTCAGCCCGGACCGCTTATTAGAGATGAACCATCCAGCTCCACTGAAAGGCACCCCTAATAAGGACATTTTCATGAAGCATGGATTAATCGCCATAGCCTATAACAAACTATGGCGTATATATACAAGACAGGATCAGGAAAGTCAGTGGCCACTGATAGGATCCTTCGATGAGGATAAAATAAGCGCGCTGGAAACAGCCCTTCGTAACAATAAGACAACGCCCACTATGCTTGATAGTCTCGGCATGTGGCGCAAAGAAACAGAACAACGTAAAAAGAGAAACGAAATCAGATCAGAGAAAGAGCTACGAAAAGCAGCTCACATAGCTGCCAGAAAGATAGAGGAAGAGATAAAAGCAGAGAGGAAGCCAAACGGAAGCAAGAGTCCGAAACATCGAGTCAGTGTCCTGTTAGAACACCCTCTACGCTCTACCCTGAGTTACCCACGAAACAGCGAGCAAACAATGATCTTTTACTAGGTCCTCCGATCATCTACATGCCCCGTCCATATGCCCCTTCCCGACCCCTAGTACAACACCTGCCACTCCCAAGCACAGATGAGAATAGTACCAGGGCCTCGGTCCTCGTGGCCTCCGCGCCGGCCGAACCCCTTGTACTCGATACAGCACAAGCAGCAGTATTAGACGACCCTGAGGCCCGAAGGAAAGATTCCACTAGAATGAACAGGTTGAGCAAGGATGAGCGAGCAGGGATCGACAAGATAGTAAAGACACTAGTGGAACGAAAGGAGAGTGAGGAGTACATAATGGATATGTTCAACTCATATGCTGGGAGCCATAGATGGCACTTTGTTGTACGATTATGCTACCATGCTCTAAATGCTTATGAGGACCGATACCGAGACAAAGATCCCGAGAGCCTAATGACTCTATATAGGAGGGTTGACATCGGGGATGAGGGCGAGTGTGACGTGACAGACTTCCTCACGCGCACGCTTGAAGTTTTCCGCCACCTCACTGAACAGGGGTTGGAAGCTAAACCTACGACTCCTGTAGTGATCGAACCTCGAATAGAACAAACTAGCGCCATGATGCCTATAAGGGAGGCTGCTCCCTACTGGGTTCCCCCACGAGGTCAGGGAACACACGATGACGTTAACCATCAAGATGCGAAAGGGAGGGTAGTGTATAACTGGGTCTACCAACCATGGGATCGGCAAGATATTCTGACGTTCTGAAAATCTCTGCCCGATCTAGGGAAAAACCCCACTGCCTTTTATACTGAACTAGGTACAGCCTTAGGTTCAACGATTATGACCCTAGCTGACATTGATTTGTTTTTCGGGTTATGTCTGCCAGCTGATGTGTGGAAGCAAATCCGGAAAGTCGACCACCTTGAGCTGTTCGGACATACCTGGTCACAACTTGATGGCATAGATAGACAACGAGAGCCTGGACAGAAACCTTTGAAATCTATTTTAGAACTCCCAGACAAAATTGTGCAGAAACTGAAAACCCTGATCCCAGAAAAGAAGGTGGACTGGTCGATAGTGACGGCCTGCCGCCAGAAACCCCAGGAAGACGTGTCAGAATACTTCTCCCGGTTCGAAACGGTGTTTTCCGATTACAGCGGCCAGGACATGACCACTGCAACCGGACATCATCTGTTTGTCCAGAACTATGTTAAAGGTCTGTCACAGGAGGTCTCTCAGAAACTACAGGCTAGCGAAAGTAGTTGGGCAGCCTCCAAGCCTGTGGCTATCCTTTAGATGGCCCAGTATTACGAGCATCAGACGAATGAAAACGATAGAGCGACCGAGAAAAAGAAAAAGGACTTAAATTAGAGGGTGATTATTGCACAGTTGCAAGGGGGGACTATAGGACGAGAGCAGTACAAGGGAAATTACCAGTTCAATGCTCCTAGAAACCCGCCCCGAACGTACACCCGCACCCTATGTTGGACAAAAAGATATCGGTGAGGACCAATGTGCATTTTGCAAGGGATTCGGCCATTGGAAATCCCAGTGTCCGGTCCTGTTAGAGATGAATAAGAATAGGGACACCAGAGATGTAGCGGGTGGACCAAGAAATAGAGGACAAGGACGAGGGTCCACGAATGACACAAATAACGACAGACCAGGCAGACTGAACACATTTGACCGTCCCCGACAGAATCAGTACCAACAGTCTGACTGCGACGACGCCCACGACTTTGCATAGGACTGCCAAGGGCAAGGGAGGGATCCAGTCGAGCTCTATGTTGACCAGCAAGGTCTTATGTCACCGCTAAGGTCCTGGGCACGAAGTCTCCATTTTTGGTAGACACTGGCGTAACAAGTAGTGCGTTATCTAAACGACTGATTCCAAGGGCACCCTTGTCTGGCTCACTTGTAACCTCAATAGGTTTCGATGGAACGCCCTCCACTAACCCCTTGTCCACACCGATCTCCTTTGACTTAGAAAATAACATCACTGACACGACGTTTTTGCTTTCATCCAACACCCCTGATGCCATTATGGGACTTGACTTACTGAAACATTTCCGAGCTATCATTAGGTGTTCGCAAGATGGAGTTCGGGTCTTTCTGTACGATAACCCGGCTCTCATCAGACTTTGTCCTTCCCGACGCATGTTCTCCATCTCTGACGCTGACTCGTCCCTTCTTGACACTCTACCTCCATATCTGTGGGCCAAGACTGACTCGGATGTAGGACGCATGATGATCGACCCAGTGCACATAACTGTTCGACAGGACGCAATACTCCCAAAACTTCCACAATATCGGATATCGCCCGAGGGCGAGAAGGCATTGGTAAAGATTATCCATTCCCTGATAGATGCAGGAGTGGTAGAGGAAGTAGTTAGCAATGTCTGCAACAGCCCTATCCTACCCATTATAAAGAAGCAAGGCGAAGGAGATGAGAAAGCGTATCGCTTCATCATCGACCTACGAGAGGTTAACAAAGTAGTTGTACCTCAGTACCCCATGGTATCTGACATCACCACTATTCTGACTCTGATTCCTTCCACTGCCACCACCTTCACTGTCATTGATCTAAAGAACGCCTTCTTCTCTATCCCCATCCACTCAGATAGCCGATACCTCTTCGGCTTCACCCTAAAAGCCCGCTCGTATAGATTCTGTCGAGCACCCCAAGGCTACACCGAAAGTCCCAGCATCTACAGCCAGGCCCTCAAGAGACAACTGGACGCAGTCCAGTTACCCGATGGAGTGGTGTTGATACAGTACGTTGATGATATTCTCTTGGCGGCCGACACCACTCCACTTGCAGTCACAGCCACCATCCAACTCCTACACTTCCTTGCGGAAAATGGCCACAAGGTCTCCAAGAAGAAGTTGCAATTCTGCCAACCCCAGGTCACTTACCTAGGCCACCTCTTGTCCAAAGACGGGAGGAAGCTTACCCCCCGATCGAATTCAGACCATCCTAGAGACCCCTGTCCCCAAAACCCAGAAACAAGTCCGCCTCACTTCCTTCTGCCGACAGTAGTTGCCAAACTGCAGCCTCATTGTGAAACCACTGCTTTCTCTGCTGGCTAAAGACGTCCCCTTCCCACTCCCTTGGACCCCTGAGTGCCAATCCTCCTTCATAGAACTACGAGATGCCCTCTGCTCAGCCCCCGTCCTAGGAACCCCCGATTACACAAAACCCTTCTCCCTCTACACTCACGAAAGGGAGGGATGTGCCTTGTCTGTCTTGACCCAGTCCATTGGCCCAAAGCAACGCCCTTGCGCTTACTTCTCTGCCACTCTTGACCCTGTAGCCAGGGCTTTGCCTGCCTGCCTTCGAGCTGTAGCTGCCGCTGCTATCTCTATCCGACAAAGTGAGGGGATCGTGCTCTCGAACTCCCTCACAGTGTTAGTGCCCCATGCGGTTGACACCCTCCTGAACCAGACCAAGACGCAACACCTGACTAGTGCACGACTGACTGGGTACGAACTGACTCTGCTTGCACCCCACATCACCCTGAAAAGATGCACCACACTGAACCCAGCGACTTTATTACCCCTATCAGAGAACGATCCCAATGTGTCCCCTGTACATGACTGTGTGACCCTCACGGACGAACAGACTAGGAGTAGGGTTGACCTCAGAGACACAGCCTTCCCAGACCCTGACGTAGAGCTGTGGGTAGACGGCTCTTGCATCAAACTTCCCGATGGCACCACCTCAGCTGCTTATGCAGTTACCACAGCCCGAACCGTAGTAGAGACAGCCTGCATCCCACAACGATCTGCACAGGCAGCAGAACTGATTGCCCTCACACAAGCATGTATCCTGGCAGCGGGAACCACGGCGAACATTTACACCGACAGCCAGTATGCCTTCGGGGTGGTTCATCATTTTGGGCTCCTATGGAAGGAGAGGGGATTCCTGACCTCACACAGCACCCCCATCTTACACGGAGATCTAGTCTCCGCCCTAACTGAAGCAGTCCTTCTTCCCAAACAACTTGCAGTAATAAAATACCAAGCACACAAAAAGGTGACAGACATCATTGGGCAGGGGAATGCACTGGCCGACAGCACTGCCCGAACCACAGCTGAGAATAGGACAACGACACGCATGTACGTGACCAGGTCACAAGCAGAGAAATGGACAGACGCTAGGGAAACTATTAGGGACATCCAGATGGCCAGATCACAACACGAATTGACTGAATGGGCACGGGTGGGACTGAAAGACGATGAAGGCTGCTGGCGGACAAAAGACACGAACAAATGGTTGCTAACCGATTCTTACCTGATCCCCATACTGACCATGGATCACTCCCCCGCACACATAGGATCTGCCCCTATGACCGAGCTTGTCTCCAAAGTTTGGCACAATGACAAGATCGCAGACTCCGCCAAACGTCTGGTCCAACAATGTCTGATATGCCTGCAACACAACCCTGGGAAAGGAACTGTAGTACCCCGGGGAGGGTTTTGGGTTCCAAATCATCCATTTGAGGTCCTGCAGATGGACTACATCCAGCTAGAAAGATGCCAAGGTCTGAAGTATGTACTTGTTGTCGTGTGCGCATTTAGCAAGTGGGTGGAAGCCTATCCAACCCGCGACAACACTACCATTGCCACTGCAAAAGTAATACTGAAAGAATTCTTCCCTCGTTATGGCCTTTGTCGAATTTTGTGGAGCGACAATGGTCCCCACTTCGTAGCCGAAGTTATCCAACTCATCTTGAAGGGGTTAGGTGTAAACAAAAGTTCCACGCAGTCTTCCACCCCCAATCTGCTGGACTAGTTGAGCGACATAATGCCACACTGAAGCTCAAACTAGCTAAGATAGTGGCTATCACAGGACTGAAATGGCCAGACGCTCTCCCACTGGCGTTGCTATCAATGCGTTCCACCCCCACCAAACACCACTTGACACCGTACGAGGTCGTTTTTGGCCGGCCCATGAGCGTCTGGTCTGCACCGAAACCGACTCCCATTCACGACGTCCCGGACGTCCTAATGTCTGATTACTTGTACAACCTGACTAAGACACTGTCTGTTATTCATCAACAGGTGCTGCATGCCATTCCTGATGTTTCCAGGGGCCCCGGGCACGACATCCAACAAGGCGACTTATCCTAATACGCAATTTCCAGCGAGCAAAGAGCCTGGAACCTCGATGGACGGGCCCCTGGCAAGTCTTGATCACCACCGAACAGCTCTTTGAGTGGAGCGGAAGCGCAACTGGGTGCATGCACACCACTGTAAGAAGATCTCCTCGACCCTGACGACGACCGAAGACGTGGCCACCCAAGAAGAGCTCCTGAACAAAGATCGACCATCCCTGAACTGTTACCCTGATAAAGAGACACTTGAACTGACAGAATTTCCCGATCCCACTGTGCCATCCAGAGAAGGGTATAACCTGCAACGAAAGGAGGGAGCTTCGGCTAAGCAGACCACTGACTAAGTTATAATTCTCAGAGCGGTGGCCTAACACTACTAAGGCTGCCAGGAGAGAAGCCAGACGAACTTTGTGGTCCTGCCCGCTACCGAGCCCCTTGAAGATGATGGAAGCGCCCGACAAGAAGATGATGGAAGCCCCCGGCACGAAGATGATGGAAGCAACCGGACATCCGAAGATTCGCTACAGAAACCCAAAGACTGCCAAAATCCACAGTTCAAAGACTATTGCACTTTTTATCGCCCTTCTCTTTTGCCTCCTCCTCCTCATGACCACCCTCTGGACTATGGAAGAGAGCGCACCAGCTCATGAGACATTCCTGACCACTGCACAGCCTACCACAATGAAAGAACACTATCTGATCTCTCTTTAACCCCAACTCCGAGAAAGGCGTAAGGAGTTTTGGAACAACTCCTCCGTGCAATTGCTGCACCAACACAATCTTGCCACCAATGCCACCAACTGCTGGATCTGTGGGTTGCTACCCCACGCCACTGGACATTCTATACCCTTCATCCCTTCACCCTTCTCAGTTCACGGCTCCTGCCTTGCCTGGCTGATCCTCTTGCAAGAAAGCTACAGGGATAATGCCACCTCCAGCAGAACTATGACACATTTCTTTCATGGGGTCTGGCAGAACAAAACAAGGAAAACTGCTGCACACTTTTGCCCCCTGACATCCAACGACTCTATCCACATGGACATCCCCGTCAAAGAGCGGATTGAAATGCAGGTGTTCAACATCCCGACCAGACCCACCTTCTCCTACCTCCGGAAACGAACAGCTGCCACCCTGACTGTGGCCCTATCCGTCGTCAATGTCACAGGCCTTATGTGTATCGAAGGGCTTGGGACGCAGCTGGTAGGCCACAGCGCTTTCCGCATCACCAGAATTCTAGACTCAACTGATCCACCCTCTTTTGTCACTTCTCCGAATATGTACTTTGTTTGTGGTACAAAGGCTTATACCTGGCTCCCCAAAGGCTGGGGGGGCACCTGTTACATTGCCTTCATCCTTCCTCCGACCTATGTAGCTCCAGCGAATCATCACAGACAAAAACGAGCTAAAGACATTGAGCAAGCCGACTCCACCGGAGCACAGTTCCTCGACGCAATGAAGGGACTTGTTCCACTCTGGGGTCCGATGGCGAACAGCCGTGCCATCCGACATTTGACTCAGGCAGTTGAAACGACAATGAACAGTACAGCTGGCATCCTTGCGAACAATACAGCCGAGCTTCAAGCGGTCCGCCTGGTGGCTCTCCAGAACCGCCTTGTTCTAGATGTGGTTCTAGCGGATCGTGGAGGAGCATGCCGTATCATTGGGTCCAGCTGTTGCACCTATATACCGGACAATTCACCCTCAGTGTACAAAGCCATTAAACACCTCCACAGACTTTCCTCAGAAGTTCACCAGGAACAAGAAGAATGGTCGCTTGGTGGTTGGTTCTGGAGTACTGTGAAGAACTGGGGGTGGAGGTTATTTATGATCATACTGATACTGATTGTCATAATATGTGGCTTCTGTCTGGGCATTCAATGCTTGCCGCCTCTGTGTTCACTATGTGCAAACTGTATCTGCCCTAAGACTTTGGACTTCGAAAAAAAGAACGTATGAAAGCATTGTACGATGTCGAGGTTAGGAACATGATGAGGATAGACATTGATTAAACAAGCTGGCTAGATATGTTGAAAAGGGAGGACTGTTAAAATCTAGTTTGCGACATCAACATTATTGGCGCCATCTTCTCCCTTTTTAGGCTCATTTGTGCGCATAAGTGGCAGCCATTTTGAATGCCATGGCCTCTCTGCCCACTGCCGATAGCCAGCGCGTCTCTCTCTCTCTCTCCCTCTTAACCTCGCAAGCATCCCCCGCATGCTGACAGCCCCCGCTCTCACGTGCTTGGGCCATAAACCCCTCTTCAGCGCAACCTTGCCTCGGAACCATATCCTGTTCCCAGCCAAACACCTCCCTCCATCCCTTTCATGATCCCGTATCTTTTGATAAACCCCCTTTTCTCTGGGCCCGATTGTCCTGCTCGTTCTCAGGCTGCCACCTGGCCCTGCGGATGCAGTTTATTGCCCACATACAGTAGGAAGCTTCCCCCATCAAAGGATCCACGACTGATCAAAGCCCCCACCCCATGAGATCCGATCAAGCCGCATGCATTCCAGGAATCGGCGGAATGCCCAGCTGCGCGACAATCATCACCTGTTGAGACCGGGGTGGGGACTTCTACTGTAAATGTGTGTGGGAACGGGCTTGAAGCGGGGATTCTGAGGATGTCTTTCCGTACATCAAAGTGTTGACAAAGATGTGTTTCTTGCAATAAAGCCATAAAACTGTGTATAAGAGGCCAGGCCTCAGAGATGCGGGTGGAGCACCTCGAGAAGATACCCTGTTGTCTGATTTGATGTGTTCTGCGCCGTCGGAATATACTCCTGTTTCCTGCCTTCCAGTCTCCAGCGCCTGCCTCTTTGTTTGATAGATTCGAGTGGTATGAGAGGCGGTTAGCGCCGGGCAATACGTAAAAGGTTCTTGGTCGACATCGGCCCTCCCCTTTTTCTACACGTGGGTCCCTTGCTTGCTGTGCCACTGGATTCAAGCTAGCCTGGCTGACGAGGGGTGCCCCAAAACTGGTGCCAGGGTGCTTTTTTCCAGTCCAGGGAGGACCTGGCTTGGCAGATCAGGCTGAACTGTTCCTATGGAGAACATGGTCAAGACTGATTTGCATAGGACTGGGTCCAAACTGGGGTGGCGTGGTGAGCAAAAGAATAACACATCCAAGTTGTTGTAAATACAGTGGAATCATACCAGCTTAATGAAGGCGTTGTAGTACTACCCAACAGCCCGAATCACTCACTGAGCCAACACGTTGGACCCTAGAGTCAACAAATGCTCATTCAAGAGGAAACATTTTGGAGGCATCTATTTGTATGTTCTTACAGAAAATATTTTAAATAATGTCCAACACCACATTTGAGAAATAAAAGAGCACCTACTAGGCAATCAACATCCTGCCAACCAACATAGCAACTCATCACACAACTCCACTATGCAGATTATACTATTTTTTGGTCCACAGGCAAATACAATTATTGAACAAGTTGTGTACCACTGTAGCTTACTACATATCACTGCACCACACAACACAACAATGCTTTATGCCAATAAGAACAGTACCAAAATATACAATTCAACACATCTCTTCATCTTACACCTCACCATAAATGACTACACTGCAAATACCCAAACACATTCTGTTCAGTACTGTACGCATACTATGACACTCAACATACCACTTATCACTATGCCCCCATATCACACCAAACCTAACCATACCACATTAAACCACATTTATCAAAAAAGATCACATTATAAAATATTAAATGACACAACAAAACACCTGTCCATACCCAATGAAATTGTTAAGCACCATATACCAGTAGCCACACCATAACACAGAGTGTCAGAGTACACTGAAACCATACTAATCAGGAAATATGAAACTACAGCAATATGTTCAACAAATAATACAGTGGTCCAAAATAATTATATCTAGGCTTTCGGACTCAGACACTATAACTAAAGTAATGGTATCAAAACAAAGAACAATGTATGAGGCCGATGGTCACAGTATCTAACCTTTTTAGAAGCACAGTCTTGTTTTGGAAAATAAATCAGCAATTTACTACACTGTACCCAGTTCCCAGGGGGAGTTGACAATAATGACCATTGTGCTACATATAAAAAAGAAGAACATAACCTATCTTTTATTGATACTTTATTTCAGCCTCTCTGAGTCAGTTTGAATGTGTGAGCACAGGGTCATGCAACCAAACATGATGAAGCTTCTAGGTATCAGCATTCTGATTCTGAGGGTTAATTGCTCTGTTAGGAGATTAACGGATGCATGGAATACAAAGACCAGGCAAAGGTCTGGGGTTGCCTTGACTTGCAAACTGTGGTAGTGTTATGGCTCAGCTGTCCTTTCACACATACACAGTTTCAACAGGTTGCTGTCATCAATTTGAGGGAATGTCTATGTGGGATACTACCCACCGCACTTTACAGGATCTAGCTCAATATATCATCAGTCGACCTGTGTGAAATTTGAATTATTCTGATGGTTCTCCACCCTTCATGCTCATTAGGATAGGCCTCCCCTAATGAACAATCAATAATGCAAGCAGTGACTCTTAGAGAAAGTGTGAGGACAAGGGACATATTTTATACATTGGCAGTTATTGCTGTGCAGTTATAGTTAAGTCAGAGGTCCGGATTCACAAAAGTAATCTGAGACAGAATCCTAACTTTATGGCTTTCGTTACTCACAGAAGGCATTTAGGAGTACTAAAGTTAGGATTTTGACTCAGTCAATCTTAAATTTTGATCTTAAGTTAGACTTAAGACAACCTTAAGTTTAACTGAGACGAAATCCTAACTTTACGACTAGGATTTTCTTTCAGTTAAACTTAAGTTCGTTTTAAGATTAACTTAAGACCAAAACTTAAGTTTAACTGAGAAAAAATCCTAACTTTAGTATTCCTAAATGCCTTCGGTGAATACCGAAAGTCGTAAAGTTAGGATTTTGTCTCATATTACTTTTGTGAAGCGGGCCCAGAGATTCCACAGAAAGACTGATTTTTGTTTACTTAATAACTTTAGTTAGTTTGATGTCTGTTTCCAAGAAAGAAGTTAATCTTCCTCGGCTCCATTAGGAAAGTTTCATGCCTATCTGTTAAGTACGGGGTAAAGAACAAGGGGCAGGTGGGTACCAAAAGTATGGTTTCCAATGTTAATTTCAATAGGACACTTTTGTCTCTGATAAACAATACCTCAAAATCTGGTAAAAAGTTAGACAAGTTCTCAGAAAGCATGCTTTCTCTCATTTAGTGTAAATCTGTTCTGTTTTATTTGTAAAATTTGCATTTAATGAGGAGTTTGGGTGGGGAATAAAGGGGTTAACCCTTAGAAAAAGGTAGGCCCATCTGGACAGTTGGTCCCATGATTTTGACAAAGTATGGTACCATGGGAGTATAGTGGGGCCAAAAAATACTCAGACTTGATGGGTTGAGGGAAATTTTTTCCCTGTCAGCCATTTTGGTATTGCAGAGTATGGAAATGCCTGTTTTTGCATGTTCACTTCCAAATTATTGTGCTGATGCTGCAGGTTTTTCAACTCTGAGAGTTCACTAAGGCCTGCTAACCAGACCTCAGTTTCTGGGAGCTAACCTATTAAAAAGTATGCGTTGAATTGGCTTTACAATTGAATTTTCTATTGCAGTAGCTGGTCTTCTACTGGCTCAAAGAGGATCTGATGGACCCTTACCTCTGTGGCCAAAGTTGCCCCATCTGACCTGTGGACTGAGGAGTAACTCCAAGGACGTCCCCGTTGACTGCCCAGCACCCACATCAGTCTTGAGCATCCTCCATTTCCTGCATCCACAGAATCAGGACCACTCCATTGAAGTCTATAACGATTGTGCTGTAAAGTTCAGGTAACTGTCCAAAATAATTCCCCCCAACCTTCTCCATGTTGGATTCTGTCACCCCTGTTGGGCTGGAGTGGCCAAACACAACTCTTTCAAACTTTTCAAAAGTTTACAAACTTTACTCTTACCAGTGCTTGTTTGCAGTTAAACTAAGATTTAAATTTCCTTTCAAAAACTATATCTCTGGAAACCTCTGGTGGACTTTGTTAATCTTGGACTGTAAAAATCCATAAAAATATAATCTATTTTCATAAATTGGTGTTGGATTTCTTTTGTGTGATGTGACTTTCTTATTTTGTTGTTGTAAATGTTTTACACTAGTTCCTTTGTTTAAGCCTTGCTGCTCGAAGCCACAGCTACCCAGGGTTGGACTAGAGGTTTTGCAAACAAGCCTGACTAGAACCAAGACAGTTTTAGTGATCACACAACCATACCATATAATTCACCCAAATCCTCAAACGTGGTGCAAGGCCCTGCACAGTGAGGGTTGACTGCCTGCATTGGGTAGGGCACAAGATCTGCGGGGAGATGGGCAAAGGGCCTGGCTAGGAGATCATGTGCAGAAGGGGTTGGACATCTAGCGGGATTGGGTAATGACAGTGATATGAACAGTGAGGACAATTTGAGGGAGGAGCAAGAGACACTTGGTGAGATGTTTAACGTTATTGAAAGGCAAGGACGAGCAAGGGAGAACAAACAAGTATAGGTTTTAATGATCGAGGGGAAAAAAGAGGGTGAGCTGGAGGAAGAGGAGGAGCCGAGCTAAGAGGTGAATTGAAAAGAGTTAATGGAGTGCAAGATATAAAAGAGGGAGCTATATATAGAGAAGGTGAGGAAGCGGGTGAGATGAGGAGAGTTAATGGAGTGCAAGAAGAGAAAAGGAAAGCTATGTAGAAAGGTGGATCAAGATAGTAAAATAGAGATTAGAAATGGAGGAAAACAAGGTAGAGAGAAGACAATTAAGCAGATAAAAATGAGAGAGGGCCGTAGAAACAGAGCCAACAATGAAATCAGTGAGGCAGATAAGGACACAGAGAGCTGCAGAGATTACTAATAGATACACCATGATAGTTAGACAGATGGACTAAGATTTTCATCTATGTGCTGGATGCCAGCACGCCAGCACTTAATCTACTTTTAAATTCTTCTGTGTTCTGCAACACACATAGAAAGAGGAAAAAAACACAGGGGATTGTTTTTGTGCAGCAAGATTCCCTTACAAAAACAAAAGCAATCCTCCTATCAATGCAGGCACCCTTGCACCATGATGCAAGGGCGTCTGCTTTGGCGCTAGGCAGCCAAAAGGGCACTATTACAGGGGAAAATGCAGGAATGTGTCATATTGGCTTAAATTCCTCACCTTTCCCTGCCACACAGTGCAAGGCAGCATAGAAAGGTGGCTTACTGCACTGCGTGACTTGCCCACGAATATGGCCCATAGTCTGCACCTAGCTATGCAGGAAAATAGGTCTCAGAGCGCATTAAGGCTGCAGGATCAGTGTTAGCAAGCTGTAGCTCATCTTGTAGGCCATAGTAGGACGCCAAGGCTTCTTGCAGCTGGTACGCCATTCTTGCTGACATCCCAAACAAATTTTGTGGACTTGGATGTCCATGGGTGTGCTATTATCATTCGTATAGAACCACTGTAAGACGTGCAGCGTTACATCATCTATCATCCAAGGCGGTGCTTAATTTGTAAAAGAATAAGAGAAGGGGCCCAAAGATTTTCTCAGAAGCTTGTAGCCAGCATGACTGAATGTTGAGGTTGGCAAATACCAAGAATAAATGCCAGGGCCCAAAGATTTTCTCAGAAGCCTGTGACAAGCATGCCCAATGTTGAGATTGGCTGTGTTGTCTTGATTCCACCTCATGCCTCTTCCAGCCACCTCTCTATACTCCTTGACCCTTTATTTCACTGTTGCTGTATTTTTTCAACCCTGTTTTTTCCCTTTGTCATGCTTTTCTGTTATTCTCTGCCTCATCCTTTCCCCTTGTGCAAGTTCTCTCTTTTGTTCCGGGTCACAGTTTGATGAAAGAAATAGGAGTTGGTCCCCAAAAATGAGTGCTGGTAGGCCCCACCTTGACCTGTAACAACTGGCTCAAATTACGTTGAATACATTTTCATTGACATTTATGTCAGTGAAGAAGGAGAATCAATCCCGAAAACAACATTCCCCCATTCAGCAAAAACCCTTTCCCCCAGGCCCGCCCAGGTTTAATATCACTATAACAATAAAAGAAGATAAAAAGAAGAACAACACAAGCCCTAGAAGATGCATTAGGTAGTCTACATCTAAGAGGCAAAAGGACAGATGGAGGATTAACAGACCTCCATCTTGGAGTCCTTCAGAACTTTCAGGACCTGATTCACTTCAGGCATGTTAACACATAGTCCAAAGCAAAAGAAGTCCAACAATGGCCGCCATTGTTTTGAAAATTCCTTGATAGTGTACATAGTTTCACTGGTGAGTTTTTCCATGCCTAGGACCCACCATAGTCTCTCGATCCAACTGAGTTCAGCCAAAGGTACTGGCTGACCCCTGAGTTACAGGACAGATTGCTTGGCAGGAAGATGCAAGTGGGAGATTAGATTCCCTTTCCGTCCCCATAGGGGATACATCTCATTGTCAGGTCGACCCAAAATAATAACGTCTGGGCATCTGGTGATATCAGCCCCTGTGTTCTACTTGACAATGGTGAAAACAGATTCTTGAATGGGGCTAATGGACGAGCAAGACCATAACAGGTGCAGCAATGTTCTCCCCTCCCTGCATTCTTGCCAGCAATGTGGGTCCCTTCCTGCCTTAATTTTGGCTAAGCAGCTAGGAGTATTGTGCCTCCTAGAAGTATCTTGGCTAATTATTCCCTCCCCCGTGTGTTGTGTGATGTGATGTGTGTGGATGAGTATTTTGTCACATTGGACCTCGACCAAGGTTATGCCTATAGCCTTTTCCCAGGCTCACTGAAAAATAAATTTATGGGTGTGTCCCTTGATGTTTAGAATAGCATAAATCTTAGATGTTGTGTGAGTGTCATCAGTGCAGTGGAGTAGGTATTTCGCGACGGTTGTAAGCGCTCGTGTAGCACCCTCCTGAATCGCTGGGGAGAGGACCCAGTGCTGTAGTTGTAGGTAACCAACGGCCATATTATCAAGAAAGGGCGATACATTATCGCTGCTTTTATCGGCAGGAAACTGCCTCTAAAGCGGCGATAATGGGCTTGATAATATGCCCTTGTCAATTCCCATAGAAGCCCAGGTTGACACCAAAACCTGGGCTTCTATGGGAATTCACAAGGGCATATTATCAAGCCCATTAACGCCACTTTAGCGGCAGTTTCCTGCTGATAAAAGCGGCGATAATGTATCGCCCTTTCTTGATAATATGGCCCTAAATTGCTTTAGCTCTGATAAGCCATACTCAAGCTTGAGCTGGTCGAAGGACTTGATGAAACCCCCTCAAAGATATTGCATAATGTTTTGCAGCTCCCCTGTAGCCAAGCCCTAGAGTGTCCCCTTTCCAGGCCCAGAGTAAATGAACTGTTTTCCAAAGAGGTGTAAAGGGCAAAGGAAAGGGTGGAAGCACTTTTTAGTTGCACTTTTGTCCCATACATCCAGAGAAGGCAATAGTGCCAGGAGATGTATAGAGAGTGCCGATTCTCTGAGGGCTGCATCTCCATAGGACTTCCCACAGGGGTACCGCTTCCATAGTATGATTGTCCATGGACCAGCCTTTGTCGGTTGCTCACCTGATCCAGTGGATAAGAAAGTATGGTTGGGCCGCAGTGTATAAATAGGCTAGGTTGTGCATATCTAAACCCCCTTATCCACAGTTTAAGAATGCATTAGTGAACAGTGAGGCGTTCAGCTTTCCCACCCCAGAGGTATGTGTAGCAAAAGGATTGGAGCTTCGCAATTAAGTCTTTTGGGAATGAGAGAGCCATGGTCTGGAAAATGTAAAGAATCTTAGGTTGAATAGCCATCTTGATGGGCACCACTTGCCCTAAAAGGGAAAACATTTTATGTTTCAACTACCTAGTTTGGCTTTCATTACCCTTTTCAAAAGCTGCAGGTTAATGGTACATGCTCAGTACAGAGTGGGGCCAGAGCCAGTACCAGTTAGTCGATGTTGGGATAGTGTCCATTGGAGGTGAGCTGGTTCAGTTGTGGTGGTGAGAGATTATGGATCTCCGATTTTGCTAAGTTGATCTTAAAGCCTTTCTGGTAGGTCTCTCTGTCGTTAAGTGGGGTAAAGACAAGCCAAGGTCAGTTAGGAAGACTATTATATGGTCAGCAAACATAATGATCTTCATGTCTTGCATGCCAAACCAGATGCCCTTGAGGAGGTGATTCGCTTTTATGTGTTGTGCTAGGGGCCCCAGGATAAGGGCAAATAGGAGAGGTGAGAGGTGGCATCCCAGCCAAGCGCCCCTGGATAAAGAGACCCAGTTAGATAGCACTCCATTTAACCGGATTCAAGCTCTTGGGGAATGATAGCCTGATCGAAGCCAATCCACAAAGTAGACCCCAAATCCCTGCTGCCGCAGAACATCCAACAGGAACTCCAAGTCTACCCAGTCAAGTGCTTTTTCCGCATTCAGGGAGACCAGGAGTTAATAAGCATTTCTTGTGGGCCCTATATTAATGAGGTATAGTGCCATTTTAGTGTTGTTGGCTGCCTGTCATGGAGGTAATAAACCCAATTGGTTCCAGTGAACAAGATCTCCCATCAAGTCTTCAAGGTGGTTATCATAGTGAAACTTTTAAAAACAATATTTTGCAAAGATATTGGACGATATGAGCTGCACTTTTTGTGATTATTCCACAGCTTTGGAGGAGAGAGCTATAAAGCACTTATTAAAAGCAGCTGTAAAGCCTTCATCCATGATGCTTTGGAGGGGAATAGTTTTGCTTAGGGCAGCAGTATTTCTTGCTTCTCTATAGGTTGCTCGAGGCCCATCCCCACTAAATAAGAGACCTGTTGATGTGAGTCTGTGTCCTCCTTTGAGTAGAGGGTTGAGTAGAGGGCCCGAAAGCATTCTGCCTTATCGTGGTACTATTGGAAGATCTGTCAGACCTGCTCTTGGACTTCCAAGATGTTAGAGCAGGCTTGTTTAGCTCTGAGCAGAGTGGCTAGTAGTTTCCCTGACTTGTTCCTTAGGTCATAGTACTTATTGTCAAGTTTGGCAAGGGAGAAGGCCGCCGGAGCCTTATCTAGTTGGAGGAGTTTAAGTTGAGCCTAGGCCTTGAGAATTTTTCTGCACGTCTTCTGGGAGTGGGTGCGTTTTTGCTTTTGTTCGAAAGCCATAAGGTCATCCCTTAGCTCCTGGAAGAAGGCACTATGCAATCGCTTTAGGTTAGCGGCCTCTGCTATTAAGTTCTCCCTAAGAACCGCCTTTGGTGCATCTCAAAGGGTGGCGACTGATGTGTCCCTCCATGCCATTGTGTGATGTATTCTGTGATACTCCTGGTGATGTCGATGATTGTCAATGGGTCTTTGAGGAGATGGTACTGAAGCCACCAGAGGGAGAGTGTGCACGTTTCTAGACTGTGGCCTTATAGGATCAATGGTTATTGCATGCTCTCTAAGATGTCTGGGAGGAGATGCTTATCGAGTAGGAGATAGTCGAGGCGACCATACATTTTGTGTGGACAAGAATATAAAGAGAAGTCAATACTTAATGGGTGGTGATGTCGCCAGGCATCCACTAGGCCCACCTCTTCCAGACCATCACACACCTGCTGAGAGCCTCCCTGTACTGCCATGACTAAGCTTCTTTAACACCTTGGCTGCTTTGAGTTTTCCCCTCCTATGCTGAGCTTTGAGTTTCCCCATTGTTCATGACGAGCTCAGCTCGTCATAAGCACAGCTCAACCGTGCCTCATGATGAGCTGGGATCATCATGAGCAGGGAAGGGGTTAAGTCTCCCCCAGATAAGAGGGGCTGTGGACCATTCAGTCAGGTTGCAGATGGTTTCGATAAGAAAGGAGTCATGGCCGTGGTTGGGACAGTAAATGGAGGCTATGATCAGCGGTGAACCTCTCAGCGTGCCTTGGATGGCAGCCCACCTCCCACTTCTGTTCCACACTATGCAAGCAGCCTGGAGGCAGCAGTTCTTTGCTAACAGGCTCCCCACTCCCTGCAACTTTTTGCCGGCTGAAGAGAAGTACTGACCGGGTACATGAGGAATTTAAGATGAGATAGGTCATCCTGAAATAGTCGGTCTCTTGGATCAAATCTAGATCGGTAGAAAGGGAAGACATCTTGTTCAAGATGGAGCATCTTTTGAGTGGATTGTTGAGCCTCCTTACATTGTAAGTGATTATTTTAAACATTGGCTTAACTAAGTGTGGACTAAAGAGTAAGTTGTGGAGGAGCAGGATCTCAAGTACAGGCTTTAGTGACACAGAATGAGTGGTCAGGCATTCCTCTCTTCCCAGAGCAGCCATGCCAATCTCACAAACATCTAACGGAGACAACAAAGAACTTCCAAACCATTGACGATACTTCGTCCCCTGGCTAGGGCACAGGTGGCGCCACACTGGGTGAATGTCCTTGCACATGTGTCATGCACATCATCATAGGAAAGTTTTGAGGTTATATAGCTTCTTTTGCAGGTGTGTGTTTAAAGGCCCATCCCGGCCACAGGCTTACCAGAGACCAGATGGGTGCTGTAGGGATAAGCAATTGTCTCCCTCATCAAGGGCAGTTTCAATGAATTCAGAGCCTGGGGCTAGCTGCATCAGGCCCCAAGTTTACTTAGCGGAAGCATTTGTAATTTGTCGGGCTGGGTAGGAGATAAGTGCCTGCCAACTTTCTGGGCTTTTCCAATGCCGCCCTCCATCCCGCTAGGATCTCCTCTTTCCTGGGAGTTCCGCATTGGCTTGGGTGGCATATTGTCATCCACTCTGGGCTGGCTAGTTGAGGAAAGTCTGGCTAAGGCACTTTCCTGAGTCTGGGTGAAGTAAGCCTAAGATGCTGCAAGCCTGTTGCTGGGATTTAGTGACCCATTTGCAGCCCTGCACTCCAAGTGGGGAAAAAAGGGGAGTCCCCACCAGTAGGCCAGGCCATGTTTTTGCAGGGATGTAGTCTCAGGGCGGAGGGCCCATCACTTGCCCAAAGTAATGGGGGAAACATCTTGAAATATCTGGAGCTCAGATCTATTGTAGCGAAAAGGGCCCCTTACCTAGCCACCACCAGCATGGCCTCCTTGTCTGAGTAGTTATGGAAGCAAACCAGAATGTCCAGAGAGAAGCTGGTCTCCTGCTTGTTGGCCCTGCCCTGTGCCCTTGGTTGATTCGAAGTTGCTCTGATCCGGAGTCGTCTAGTAGGGACTCCACAAGACCCCGCATGAAGCCCCAATTGTCTTAGCCCTCCTTGCTGTTGGGGATTCCCCTGATACAGAGGTTGGACCACCTGGAGAGAGTCTAAAGGTATTCCTGTTTCTCTTGTGGAACAATGACTTGCTCACTCAGGTCCGCCAGCCGCGCCCTGTATTCTTACAGGTCCACGCAGAGTTCAAACCGGGTTTTCTCAAGGTAGTCCACCAGGTGACACAGATCTCGCACCTCCTTGTGTAAGATTTGCTTGGACCGTTCCAATATCGTTTTTGATTTCAGAGAAGAGTTGCGTCATAAAGGTCTTGGTCAATCGGTCATCGTCTACAATGGGGATGGTAGGCAAAGTCCCCCCCAACCCCTGATCAGGGCAGAGGGGCCTGAAGTTCCTTCATCTAACATCCCGGGGGCCGCCTGGAGCATATCCTAGTTCATGCTCTCCTTTTTTGCCTTACACCCCACCATGGTGGGGAAGCCCAAGAGCTGGGGACACCCAAGATGGAACAGGGAAGTGTCCATCCTAGAGTTCAAAGGGCTTCCTGCTAACTCCAGCCCTTTGAAAGAGTCGGCCAGGCTAAAAGACTGTAGTTATAGCAGGGTGTCGCAACAGTTCTCTCTGAAGAGCAGGGGTCAGCAGGTCTTCCCTCGGCGTGACAGTGGCAGGGGACCTCCTTCTAGGGTTGTATCTAAGGGATTGCACCTGAGAGGGCCAGTATCCTGGGACTGGCAGGTCACCGGCCGCTGCAAGGTGCCAGTTCTGAGAAGGATCAAGAATGCAGCTCAGAGTAGGGCGAAGGTGCTAGCAGTCCTCCACACTTACAGCCAGGTTGATGGAGGAGGCTCCCAGAAGTTAGGTCCCCAGGATATCCATCTTCAGGTAAGACTTTTAGAAACTTTCTGGTGCTCACCTCTCTGTGGTCACCACAGTAGTCCCACCTCCGGTGGACAATCAGCATGTGTGGCTAACACCTAGCCTGGCCCTCCAGTGTGAGCTCCTCATGCAGCAACCCCCCTCTACTCTGGGCCCATCACAACTCCCAGGTCAATCTCATAAGCAATGCCCCTCGGCAGTAGGAGGAAGCTTTGTAAGTTGTTGCAGAGCCACCAGCTTGAGACTCCCTATACCTTTATCAACTATGGTTCATCTGGCTTTCAATAAGGCTGATGTCTTAGAGGAGCGGGTGGTGCCATTTTGGGTAGGCATTCAGAACCAGAAGAGAGGTGCGTGGCACCTCCATAGAGACCCAGGGTGCCACCTCACTGCATTAACTGTCCCCGGGATCTCGCTGCATTGGGGTGAAGTAGGCCGAGGCACCTGCAGCGCCAACACAGAGCCGCCAGGTCTGTGACTCACGAGGGTGCAGCACAGCAGTTTTCATCGCAACCGCTTTTGAAGATGTCCATGGTGGGTGTGATCTACACCGTCCCCCGGGGTGCCATAGTGCTCCTGGGGCCTCAAGGGATTTAGTGCACCCTTGGGAGATCTTACCTGGGCAGGGAGGGATGCTAGAAATGCTTTAAAGGTGCGACCGGGATGGTAACATATGGATTAAGCGGTGGCGGACATCTTGGGCTTGGCCATGACCCTCACCGCCTCAAATTAAACACTGATTCACACTGATTCAAGGTGATGTATGCAGATGAAGCAGAGTGCTTCACTAATGCACTACTGTCAGGGAGTTGCTGAAGTCACCTTCTTCATGGGGCATGGAAGGATTATGGGGCAGGGGTGAAGTGCCTTTCCTTACTCCCCAACACAGTTCCCAGAGCCATATCTGCCCAGGACCTCAACTGTTCGATGAGTTCACAGAACTATCTTCAGTATGTCATTGAGACCACCATCCACTTCCTCTTCCAAAGGTACTTAATTCTGTAACTACAACATCCGCCCACTCTTTGAAACCTCACGCCTCACAATAGAAGACATTAGGATTTTCTCTTCCTCTACTTTTTCATTTCAAACGATTTCAATATGTGAACAACTAATCGACTTCTGTAACTGAAGTCAGAGAGAGGCAATATAATAACAGATAGTTTGCTGCCAAGAAAAGAAAATACATATTACTTAGTTACTAAGACTTCAGTGACTGTCCATGACTCATGTCAGTTTCTCTACCTCTTTATCTATATTCCCTGTCTGTCTCCTATATGTTACTCCTTGTTGATTTAATAATCCTGGACAAGGCTTTCCATTCGTTATGAATCTTCATACAAACCGTACACTGCAAAATTGGTTGCACTAAAGAAGCGCTCCATGAAAGGATGACAAAAATGAAGTGCCTAGGATTCACATTTGGGTATGGGAGTATTCAAATGAACTCATCCCTCTATCATATCACGTGAAGGGGTCCTGTGGAGGGTGGAGGCAATATGGTTGTTTGCATTGATGCATTACTGAGTGAAGGAAGGAAAAATGTACAGAAACAAAATGGTGTTGGAATTTGTGTTGTTCTGCTCATAACCTACAAGAAAAATTCTGTCTCTTGAAAAGTACTATGGCATTCCTGGGTGAGGCATTCTTTAGTACAGTTTTGTACTATGTGCAAATTATTTTTCAGACATCGGAGTGTAGACCAAGATGTGGGTGAGCACCCGCCTGCCTCGAGAAACACACTTCACTTGTGCAGAGACAGGCTGGCCTCTAGGGAAATTTCCCAACCTCCTGACAGGCCTATGCCTTAGAGTGGCTGGTGTGGCTGTGACTGAATCAGTCCCTTTCCAGATATAGCCAAGCTCCACTGGCCTCGCATTGACATCCGTTTGTAGGTCAAGAACTGGTAGATTTCAGTCACGTGTCAGACTGTACATACCATGTGATAGGGGTTGCCCCAGCTCTACCATCCTTACAAAGATACTATCTTATCAAGGAATTGAGAGATTTCATCAAGGCACTCTGTCCTGGCCTCCCAGAAGCATCAACTGGTTGTGCCATTTCCCAATATACAAATGCATCTTTGCTTGAGTGCATGTTGCCATGGTAGCCAGCACTCTGTTTTCATAGGCCGAGTCCTTAAGACCTAACAAGAACACAAGTCTGCATTATTGGGGTCTGCCTGCTGGGGGAACCTAATTCCTTATTGTATACGCATTAATTATTTACAGTCTTTTATACGTAGTTTGGAAACTAAAAATTCAATAATTGTGCACCTTGTCGTCTCTACTGTGTTTCTCTAGGAGGTTTTATTTTTATTATTGGGAAACAGTGATGTTACTAGCGTTAGTTGAGTAGGTGTAAGGTGACCAGGACTCATTTAGTAGGTGTGACTTTGCGGTGAATCCCACCCTGTTACTCTCCTTTTGCAAACATAATCCATGGTAGATGATTCGTGACACAAGGATGTTCTTGCTTCCCTCAATTTTCAGCGCAAAGATATATTTTGTCTGTACATGGTTTTATTCTTTCAGACATGGCTGAAACATGTGAGCACTGCCACCACCAGTCAAGACTTATACTTTGGTTTCTTCATCAAAATTGAGGAGAAGGTACATTTTTGAGCCATAGATGAGGGAGATAACAATCAACCATCAGTGGCAGGAGTGAATCATTTGTTTTTGTGCCTGTGAAAGGCCATCTTCCAAACATTCACAGTTTTTGATTTCTTGTATTTACATAGCCTGCAGAGCAGGTCTACCAATCACTGCCCAATAGAAGATCTTGCCCTAGGAGCATTTTTAAAAATGTATTTCTTTGGGGTCAGTTGCTGTTTCTGTTCCTGGATTGAACATAACATTTAGCACCCTCATTGGTAACTTCACCAATGAAAGTTGCTTTTCGCACATCACTCATCTCGTCTAACGAAAAAATGCCTCTATTTCGCTTCGAAGTACCAACCTTGAATAACAGCAAAGACATCCTGGAAATCTTTGACAGGAGACACTGAAGAAGAGACTGGGTACATGTCAGGCCATGTTGCCAGAGTAAAAACATATACATTTCATGTAGAACACCTCTACCATCAGATAGATAGACCTCCCCTTTGACTACAGATAATTGTCTCATAAATCAACATAGGGCCTAAATTCATGAATTGAATATGATCCAGTTTACCTTTTGCCAGTGGGTATTGCTTAGCCAGGATTCTAAGTAAAGGCAAGTGCTCATGATCGTACCTTTCGTTCACTAGTAGGGTATATCTTTATCTCCCAGTTTTCTGGTAAGCCGGAAGGTGAATTGGTAGAACATTACTTCAATGGTACTGGCCTGCTGCAGTTTATGAGCTAAATACTGAAATACAGGTGCAATTATGAATGCTGGAAACTTCAATGTAGATGCTGGAGCTGGTTTGACTCCTTCGCGTCTTTATATTCTAGAAACGGCAGTGAAGAAGAGATGATACAGTGTTCCCTATAAGAAGATGGGTGTTATGCATACCAGACTAGTCCTGGTCACACTTTGCAGATTTCCCTTAGCCTCCAAGCAGTGAAGGCCTAGCAACAAGTCATCGATACGGCGAGCACATGGTAAGTGGTTTTATTTATTTCATATTATCCTGTCGTCTGTTAACTTCCACCACCCGCTACCCCGCCCCAACCCACCGCTTTTACCTGCTTGCGCCGCTACTGGTGAAATTAATGCCGTCAGCAATTTGTAAGCCATAACATGCTTGGCACAGTCACAAGGACTATGTACGGTGATCGAGTAGTACAACAAATAATTTCCTAAATGATTTGTTCATGAAAATGTGTTAATAAGGACATTGATTAAACAATGCAATAGGAAAGGAAGGTCCCATCGACATAGTAGGTAGGTGTTGTGTATAGGCTTAAACGATTGCATGCAGGTGAGTTGAAAAAACCTACAATAATGAAAAGTGGTGATAGGAACGTAGATTTTTCCACGTACTAACCACATTTTTTGGGATCATCAGCTGGAGAAGAGAGCATGTCTTCTATTTTCTGGATGGAAAGTAAATTATACATTGTCTTCTTTCTGTGAAGTGGAGATTATTAGTAGGGGTGGTTATAACTTGCCCAGTTGGCTATTGTTCAATCCCAGCGAATTAATGTGAAATTACAGGTTTAAATGGTATCCAAAATTGACATGAGGTGGCATTTTGCACCAAGAAATAGCTCTAAATGCAACAAAACATTAATAGTGGTGCAATTCCCCCCCCCCCCCAATTTACTCCCGACATTTAGTGTTATATTCTTAGCGGAAACCGCACCCTCACATCGAAAATGGAGGCAAGAATGAATTTTATGCTAAGAACATAGCACTAAATGCAAACCAACATAAACAGGGATATATGTCGTTACTACGCATGCTTTTACAACGCATGCCTTTACCACGCAAGTTTTACAACGCAAGTCGTTACAACGACTTGCTTTGAGGGCGCTGGATAGTGAATAGTTTAAATTACTATTCCAACTCCAGTCCCAGTGGATAGCAGGGAAGGTTTTGGATAGTAAATTAAACTTTTCCGTATCCTACAGCGCCCCCCAGCGCAAGTCGTTGTAACGACTTGCGTTGTAAAAGTTGCGTGGTAAAGGTACTGCGTGGAAAAAGTTGCGTTGTAAACGCTGTTCCCCCATAAACAGCAGTGTGTTTTCTGCTTATTTCCCCTAAAATTACTCTTAATTATGCAATAATCATGTAAATAGTGGTAATTCCGCATCAAAGCGTAATGCAGAATTACCGAAATTATTCTGATTTCTCCAGTAGAATTAAATTACTCACTCATTATGATTCACTTGGCCCGGCTGTTGTATATTTAGCTTGAAGCAGGCATATATACTCCCTCTCTTGAAGAAAACCCTTGGCTGATCCTAACACACTAGCTAACTATAGACCTATGTATCCATTATCTGTATTATTTAAAATTCTAGAGAAATCTGTAAATCAGCAGCTCTGTTTTCATTTGGAGTCCAACAATCTCAGTTTCGGCCTACTTTGAGTATTGGGGCTCACTTCTAGGGGAGATAGAACACATCAAGTGCACTCTGGATAAAGGTGGAAAACTGTGCTGATATTGTTAGATCTTTCAGCAACGTTTAATATGGTCCTACATGCTTTGCTCCTCCACCAATTACATGTGATTGGGTTAAATGCTTAACATTGAGATGGATGGAATCCTTTCTGGCGAACAGAGATCAAGAATTTTGGACCCTCCTTATTCATATGATACTAAGGCTTTAGCAGTGGAGGTGCCACAAGCTCTGCTTTGACTACTACTCTTTTCAATATCTATTTAACCCCTTAGGCACACCTTGTAGTATCCTTTGGAGGAAAGATAGGGACAGATTTAATATGAAGTGCCGCAGCGAGCAACGCAAGCCTTTTGGCTGGCCCATGCTGCGGCACTTCCAAAGCACAGGAATGCAACATATTTACAGTAATATATCGTAATCCTTTGCTCTCCCCTGCACTGCCGCACAAACAGTTCCATGCGCAGGCACCCTTGCACCATAGTGCAAGGATGCCTGCATCATGGGGAGATTGTTTTTGTGCAGGAAGGGGCACCTTCCTGCACAAAAACAATCACCACAGGCATTGTCCTCTTTCAATGCATGCTGTAGAATGCAGCACACATTGAAAGAGGAAAAAACGAGGAGAAATGAAAACATTTCTCCTCGTTGTGCCTTACTATGCCACCCCTGGAAAGGCGTAGCATTCAGACACATTCCCAGATTTACGATTCCTCGTGAATCTAGAAATGTGTCTTATTCCATGGATGTTACATGGGAACACCCACAGCAACACCCATGGAACGTCCCTTTCACGCAAAGTGCTGCATGTAAAGGGGCCATATTTACAATGACAGGAAAAGCCACACAGGGTGGCTTTCCTGTCCTTGTAAATATGGAGCAGTAAAATAAGTTACCAGTACGTCACAAAAAATGACATACTATGGTGCAGGGGTCTTATCTGCCCCTACATTTCTTAGCTGATGACATGCAGCTGCTCTTTTCCTTTAGTAAAGGCTAGGGAATTGACCCAAATCTCATTAAACCATGTCTCGCTGTAGTTTTCACCTGAATGCATCAGAACCAGCTGATGTGTGATGCAAATAAGACGGAGCTCCTTCTCTTTGGTCTTAACTCTCCTTTCTAGTGGTTGGTATATTGGCCTGAGTATGCTCCCCCTCAGCTCCCTCAATTGGAAGTGGAGGTTTGCATCATGCTTGCACCATGCAACGTAGCACATGCATGATACAAACCTCTAAGACAGATTTATAAAGCCACGCAAAGCACTTTGCTTGACTTTAAATGGCTTCATAAATCTGGAGTAATGTAACGCAGCACAAATTGCTGAACTGCATTACTCTGTACAAGGGAGGCGTTCCATGGGTATTGTGTGGGTGCTCCTACACAAATCCCATAGTTTTCAACACATTTCCAGAATGACCAAACCTGGTAGATCTGGAAATGTGCCAAAAAGATAATCCTCCCCAGAAGAGGCATGAAAAGGAGAAATATGTTTATTTCTCATAGCAACTTCCTCTTTCTATCATGTTGCTGCATTCTGCAGCACACACAGCAAGAGGAAACTGCTTCTACGGATTGTTGCTGTGCAGGAAGGTGTTCCTTCCTGCACAAAATCAATCCTGCATGCAATGCTGGCACACTTGCACCATGGTGTTATGGGGCCAAGTGTGTTCCAGTGCATAGGGAAAGGACAGGAATGTGCCATATTCCTTAAATACTGTGCATTCCTGCCCTTTCCCTGTGAATCAGGCCAGCGCAGCAAGGTGACTTGCTCAGTAGTGGCCCGTGGTGGGAGTGCTGCTAGGCGCTGACGTGGGGCGGGGGAGGGGCAGGGTGGGGGGTAGTAAACAATGGATTACGGACAATTAGAGGTAAGTAAACATATAAATAAATAAAATGAAGGGGCATATTATCAAGGGGGTTTATCTCCGCTTTTTGGGCTTTAATAGCCAAAAAAGCAGAGATAAAATTATCTTCCTATTACCTAGCTGTCGCTAACACCAGTTAGCGACAGCTAGTAGGAGATAGCGACCATCTTGGGCCCCGCTTTGCATGTCAGTGATATTTATCACTAATGACATGCAAAGTGGGCGTGCCAAGATGTTAGCGACTGGAAACAGTCGCTAACATCGCTATCTCCTATTACCAACTTTTGGAGATATTTGCGCTAAGCGCGAATATCTCCAAAAGCTAACACCTGCCCCTGAGCAGTTCTTAGCCATGTTATCCAATGGTAGGTGGATAACATGGCTAAGAGCATTAGCTCTGTAATGCATGAATATCGCTGGCTTTTCAGCGATATTCATGCATTTCGGACGATTTTTATCGCTTAGGAGATATACCTTGATAATAGCAAGAATCCTAAGCGATAAAAATCACTGCAGCTCGGCGATAAAAATATCGCCGCTAAACCAACATAGCTATAATTATCGCTAGTTGTTGGTAATATGCCCCGAATTTCCTTGCACATCAGAGTATTTCTAATGAGAAATAAATTGATTTGTCAAATTAAACAGTGTCTTCTCAAATTTTCCCCAAATACAAATACATAGAAATGACTCTGTAAAGGAACATTGCGTTGAAAAGAAGTGAATACATGTTTCCAAAGTCTCATTTATTGCACTGCGGCCACGCCCATATTGTCCTGGAGTGCTGTGTCATGGCCACGCGATACCTAGTGTGGGCTGGAGTAGTATTTAGATGTATATATGCACATTTATGACCAGAAATGTGCAGCTGGAGGAATGTTACAATTAGACCCTCAGATATAACTGCTGGCACCACAACATCCTACAGGTGCGTGACCCGAAGAGAATACCCATCAGCCAGAAGCCTATAGAATGGAGAAAGAAAAAAATAAAACGAGGAAAGAGCTGTGCACCCTTTTGTAAATATAGAAGGAAAAATCATCACATGGAACGAATAAAAACATTCCTGGTCTCTTAGTGAAGATCTTTTCTTTTATGTGGTAGCAAAGGAGTTGTCTACAATTGAGATGGTTTACACATGCTGACAAACCACATGAGCATTGGTTCCAAAAGGAATTCGTTCGTCCTCAGGTGAGGGTTCTGGACAGACATCGCTCCTTCAAGACAAATTGCCTTCCCTAAAGAGACATGTCAGCTTTAATTCATCAGCTGCAAGGCAACCATCCCCAATGAGGAACTGGTCCCGGTTATCTCAAAGAATCTCCCATCTTGTTGTATCATAGATTTTTATCCCCAAAACACCAAACAGAGAGGCATATTATCAAGGGGGTTTTCTCTCCGCTTTTTTGGCTTTAAAAACCAAGAAAGCGGAGATAAAATTATCTCCCTATTACCTAGCTGTCGCTAGCACCAGTTAGCGACAGCTAATAGGAGATAGCGACCATCTTGGGCCCCACTTTGCATGTCAGTGATATTTATCACTAATGACATGCAAAGTGGGCGTGCCAAGATGTTAGCGACTGGAAACAGTCGCTAACATCGCTATCTCCTATTATCAACTTTTGGAGATATTCGCGCTAAGAGCGTATATCTCCAAAAGCTAACACCTGCCCTGAGCAGTTCTTAGCCATGTTATCCAATGGGAGGTGGATAACATGGCTAAGAGCATTAGCTCAGTAATGCATGAATATCGCTGACTTTTCAGCTATATTCATGCATTGCGGCCGATTTTTATCGCATTTGCGATAAACCTTGGTAATACCAAGGTTTATCTGCGATACAAATTGCCGCAGCTCAGCTGTAAATTTTGTCTCTAACCAAGCAATAGCGATAATTATCCCCAAGTCGCTATTGCTTGGTAATATGCCCCAGAGATTGTAGGTAAATGAAGGGACAATGGCGGTAAAATGTGGTACAAGAATATCTTTGCCAGACTTTAGTCTGAGGTAAACAGATGATAGCAAATAAAGTCTACACATAAATCCAGGTTTTCTCGTGTTAATAATAGAAAACAAATTCTCAATGAGATATTTTTATAAACGATATGTAGGACAGAATATTTAGGTTAGGCAATAATTCTGTATAGAATATCCTGTCATACTAGCCAAACAGGCAAGTAGGACGACACAGGTCAACTCAAAGCTTTGATGTATATGTGCCTGCGCATGATTACATTAATGAAACAGTTGAACACATCCAAAGCTGGGTTATATGCTCACTGGAATGTGGCAAACCATTGGTTCCTGTCTTTATTCATATTTTTACATTAAGGGAAAGTAAGTCTAGTTATTGTTGCAAAAACTCTGAACTTTAAGAAAAAAAATATGTTAGTGGCAACCTATTTTTCACTTCACTTCACTGGATATGTTTCCATTTTATTTGAAATGAGAAAGACATGCTTTGCTGAAGACAGGGAATTGGGGAAGCATTCTCCTTCCAGACTGATTATTGTCATGTCAAGGATATTTTTATCTTTCTTAACCTCTTAGCATTTCCACACAGAAAAGCAAACACGTCTCCTTTTGGTGTGTGCATGCTATACAGCGGACACGCGCCTTCAGGACAGAATTAAAGCACTCTCCGTGCACTAATTCCAGATTCCGATGCACCCACGTTAAGCGCATCAGTGCCATTAGCCGATGTCACTAAAGGCATTTTGTTTACACGTGCATTGTGATTGATTTTTTTTTTATATTTATTTTAAGATTCGAATTAGTGCAGTTCAGAGAGTATATAGCTGTTCCATCTGGTGTCGAAAAAACCCACTAGTTTTACATCAGGTAAATAACTAGTAGTTATCGAACAAGGCTACCTCTTTTCTTCTAAAAGACGCGCAGTGTTTTGGTTCCATGCAAACCATGATTGATAATGATTTGATGTTATTTTTAAAATGTTTCCTCGCGCTTGTGGTGCACAAGGACTCGGTCGAACTGTCACTTTAATGCCAGTTTGAGGAATGCAGACACTCTGCGTGTCTCTAGGTGACGATATTCAAAATGTCACTCAGCAGAGCAGTAAAGGTGAGCGCACGTTTTGGGACTGGGATTTTGCAGGAATCTACAAGCGACATTTACTGTTTGAATGCACCGCGCACATGGGACTTCAAAGAATGGCAGTATGTAAACGCAGCCACATCGATGAACAAATGGATAGGTATGACAGCAGGTTTTTTTCTGCAGTTTTATTTAGCGCGAGCTCAAACGGAAGGTATTGGAGCGCTGTACATAAGCACCAGTTACGTTACACAAGGACACATTCATTTTTGGTAGAGACGGGGATATTACATTATTTGCTAATAAACCGACGCCCAGACTCGAACTCGGATCCCCCCCGCCAAAGTCGGCAGCTCTGGCCCTTAGGCCACATCCAATCATATGTTGCCTTTAATTTATCCTCTGAGCACAGTGTGTGAGCATCCTTCATCTGTTTACAATATAAATTGCTTAAACTATATGTGTGCATATGTACTGCCAAAGGACTCTGAGGCATATTATCAAGGGGGTTTATCTCTGCTTTTTTGGCTTTAAAAGCCAAGAAAGCGGAGATAAAATTATCTCCCTATTACCTAGCTGTCGCTAACACCAGTTAGCGACAGCTAGTAGGAGATAGCGACCATCTTGGCCCCCGCTTTGCATGTCAGTTATATTTATCACTAATGACATGCAGGGCCGGACTGGGAACTTAAAACAGCCCTGGCAAAATTATAAATTCAGCCCCCTTGTGAGACATGCTAGAACCAGAGCAACTCTCGAAATTTGCTGCCGGGATCACGTAACGTGCACCACCACTTTGGGAGGCCGAAACCCAAGTGTCAAACTCGGTCCCCTGAGACTGCAGCCTCCCTAGGGATTGCCCACTTGCCCGGCTGACCAGGCCTGCCATGACCCTCACTACATGCAGTATTTAGGTTGTGGACTGTACAAGTTGTCAATCAGCGCCGAGACACCATTCGTGGTATTTGTTGCGCTTTATAAGTTTAAAAAATAAATAAATAAATAAATCTGGTTTAGAATCCCACTTCACCTCGCCCAACAAGGCTCAAATTAACTCTTATTTTGCTCTGCTGTTCACGTGATGCAAAGCACTCCACATCAGCATGAATCAGCTTCCTCGCACAAAGGGTTTACTGTGCAATGAAGCTGCTGTGAGCACACCACAAAACGGATTGGAGTTATGTAGCACAACTCCACCTTATTATGTATGCAAGTGGAGGGTGCATACCTAGACGAGAAAGGCGCCAACACTCTTAACCTAGCACCAAACGGCAGCTGGTGCAAACAATGGGCAAGAGGAAAAGTGTGTGCATTTTTAAGTCTAATATGTGTAAGTAAATGTGGAAAGCAATGGTGGCTGCAGCGGAGGAGGTCCCTTGAGTACAAATAGAGTGTAAGAGACGTATGGCTTTTATACAAAGACTCTTTCAGACAGTATCAGTGCATGACTCTCTAAATCCGAAATTGCACTTTTGTGGTTACCTTCACAAACGCAGCGCTGCTGATTTTCAAACAGAACAGTTTGAATTGAGTTGTACTTGTATCTAGTAACTGTTGGTCATTGTCAGATTTGACAATCAATGTACCTCCCCACGTAGAAGCTCACGGTCACACCTGGAATTCGCTATGAAAGCACTTTTGTGTTTTTTCAGATAACATCGCAGGAGCACGTGCGGAGTTATAATAATAATAGTAACGGGGGGCACATTTTTTTACCACATCTCGACCATTTCAAGTGTGAAAATTGTCAGGGGTCATCATTCTGAGGTGATGCAATGACGTCGGGAGCATAAAAGGCTGAGTTGTCTTTACTGAGCTTTGAACTAGTGACTGCAGATCACCAACAAGAACTCACTACACTGAGCCATCCTGCTAGCTGGAAGGACATTTTCAGACATATCTGTGTAAACCCATTTCAGATGGCAGGAGTCGACAGTTCTGCCACTGACTCTGCACCAGCCCTAGCTTCTTTCATATACATTGTTCTCGGTCCAGAATAATCTGGACTTCGCCACAGGCCTGTTGGCCACTTAGCTCCACCTGTATTCTCGTGACTAGCACAGCTGGGAGCACTTAGAAATAAACTTAACCCATTTACAATAGCTACAGCATGCATGCATGCCAACATTTGGCAACACATACAAGGAAAATTGTGTGGCAGAAAGTGGGAACATGGCATCTTGGTTTGGAAAAAAGTGATATTTTATGAAGTAGAAATCCGAAAAGTCAACAGAAGTCAGCATGTTGAAATGGAGTCGTCCTCTTTCTGTAATGTGAGCGTGTGGCTTGCGTGCCGGATTTTATGTATTTAAAGCACAGAACGGCAGAAAAGCTGCTCACCATGGGCCGCCAGTGCAGCACGCAGCTGCCCTAACCTCTGAGCCGAGGCCTCCGAGGGGGGTGCCGCCGAGCTGTTTAAAACGGCCGATTTTGTTATGGGGGCCTATATTGCCGGCCCCCAGTAACAATAACGGACCCCAGGGCCTAAAACCGGCCCCTACCCTGGTGGCCTACCGGGGAAACGCCCGGTGCCCGCTATGGCCAGTCCGGCCCTAATGACATGCAAAGTGGGCGTGCCAAGATGTTAGCGACTGGAAACAGTCGCTAACATCGCTATCTCCTATTACCAACTTTTGGAGATATTTGCGCTAAGCGCGAATATCTCCAAAAGCTAACACCTGCCCCTGAGCAGTTCTTAGCCATGTTATCCAATGGTAGGTGGATAACATGGTTAAGAGAATTAGCTCGGTAATGCATGAATATCGCGGACTTTTCAGCGATATTGTTGCATTTCGGCCGAGTTTTTATCGCTTAGGAGATAAACCTTGATAATAGCAAGGTTCCTAAGCGATAAAAATCGGCGCAGCTCGGCGATAAAAATATCGCCGCTAAACCAACATAGCGATAATTATCGCTAGTTGTTGGTAATATGCCCCTCTAAGTCTATTCACTGCACTGTATTACCTGCTGCTCTTCGTTCATATTCGTCCTTCTTTTTATTTTTGTTGTTTTGCTCTAGCTTAGCACCATGCTCTCTTGATCAAGATGTATGTATAACTTACCGACTTTGTGTGAACCTTTATCGTAATATATTGTATATTTACTGCACTTGCCCTGTAAAGAGCTCTGTTACTCGCAAGAGTCTGGTTCGTGCTATATAAAACTTTCAAATAAGCTGTGATTGCACCATGGATACATTAAGTTGCTGCAGGTAATATATTGGAATACAAAAGGAAGGGCTGTGCCATGACACACTTGAGAAATATGAAGTAAATTATTGTGTAATGCCTCACACACATTATTTTACCTGAAAAAGAGAAATCAACATCCATCACGTTCAAAAGAACTTTCACTCACAGGCTCTCCTTCATCCCTTTTAGGTGCTCCCTTCATCCAAAGCTCTCTTGGCACATTACAAAACCCACAATATACAAGTACTAGCAAAGCAAAGGTGTTTGTCTTGCATATAGAAGTGAAAGTACTTCTTTATTGATTGAAGAGTGTGTGTGTCTATTTGGATAGGAGAGACTGTATTTGCGTGACTAAAAGAAAGGCTAGATAAAGGAACGAATGAGTGAATTCATAGGTAGGTGAATGAGTGAGTGCATGCATGCATGCATGGCTTCAATGATGAGTGAGGCATGGAGAATGTACAGATAGATGGATAAATCAGCAAATATTGCACGAATAGATGAATGGGTGAGGGAGCACATGGGTGGATGACTGAGTGAATAGGTGATAACCAATTAAGATAGAGAGAAGTGCATAGATGTAAAGGTGGGTTATTGGCAGGCGAGTGAGTGTGTTGACGAATGTGTGAGTCAGTGCATAGATGTGTGAGTCGGCATATGTTAGTATATGCATTTACTTAACTTACACTTTAGAGGGTGTCTACCTCGACAACCTCAAAAGAGATCATGTTCCGCTCTTCTAGCAGCAGGTTACAAGGTACTTTTTAAATGGGGGTTCAATCACATTTTGTCAAGTATCGTATCAAGGTGAAGAAGACCTATTACATTCAGCGCTTGTGATAATGAGTCACATCTGTTTTCGTCTAATGACACTGTCATGTGAAATGATTAAAGCAATCATTTAAATTATATTGTGGTTAAATATAACTAATATAATGTATTAAATCATTTAATATTATGCTATACAAAAGGGATTTTTGATTACATTTCAGAGTTATGCATGTGTCACCTTTTTTGACTGTTGAATTGAAATCGATTTCTATGTAATATTACTCTTGTACCATGCAGTAATCACTCATTTCCGAATTCACATGACTGCTGTCCTTTAGTGTGCTTAGGAGGACATACCTTTTCACCTTCTATAATATCTTAGAAGAAGATACGCTACTGCCAAAATGACAGGGGTAATGGAAGTAACATCATGCAACATCTGACCATGAATCTTCAAAGGAAGTGCTGGCACTTGACCTTAAGACTGATGACATCACAATAATTGACATCACTGAAGTTTCCTATTAAGTGCATGATTAATATAACAAGACAACACTGACAAAATACTATTTTATGTACCACCCATATTATGATGTGGACATGATTTTTGAAAGTGTGTCCGGAGTAATTCATGCCCTGCATTGTAGCGAGTAAATTTCACAATTTCAAAAACAATCAGAATTTTTGACATATGCAGGATCTCTTTAAAAGAGAGACCTCTAACCAATGTACATTCAAAATGGAGACTAGGTGTATGTTCAAAATCAAAAAGAAATATACAAGCTTGTCAATAATAAAATAAGTATAATATAACCTAAAATAGGGAAATCTAACACCTTGATCTGTTTTAGCACATTTGATCCTTGACAGGAAAATGCAAGAAGTTTTAATATTCCAGACTTTGAACAAATACAATCTAATTGTTTAAATGCAAAATTTGGAATTTTGAAATATAGCATAGAGATAACAAACAGAATATGTGGGACAATCATCATCTTAATAGTATAAAGTCTCCCAGCAAGATAGAAATAAAGGAGACCAACTATCAACTAAAAGATGAATTTTAGATTTCAAAGCTGAAACATTATAGCTTTTAAAGTCGATGACATTTTTGATATTACCTAAGTATTTAATATTACTAAAGTATTTCACTTTTTATGGGACACCATCTAATATTTGAATGCTCGAAGATAAATTGAAAGTCCCAGGTAGGAGAAATGATTTGACATATATGTTAAAATTTCATCGGCCAGGCAGATAATGCAACTTCCTCCTTTTCATACTGAAAACCTGTAATTGAGGGATCGAATCAAATACTTTAAAAAAAGATTTTAAATAAAGGACAAATAATGAAAGTGAAAGGTGGTATTTTTGCCATGTACCATGACCCAAATTAAAATATGATGAAAAATTATTATTAACAAATCACTGCTCTACGGTTATAATATAGTAACTTTATGAAAGAAAGAAATTTAGGGCCAAAGTCAAACCATTCAATACTTTTCAATATGCGCTTTCAACTAATGTGATCAAAAACTTTTTTGTTTTCATGGGATTATGCAGAAACTAGAAATTTTGTTTTGGTCGCATTGCATATCATTGCATATCATGTTCGACAAAACTCTTGCACTATAAGAGGCCAATGAATGCTCAATAAAACCTAACTGGTATAGTTCACAATATTTCACAATTGCAATTAATAAGAGATGTTTTCCCTAAACATTTTTTGCAATATATTGGGTTTTATCTGTCTTTAAAATGACAGTAATGAGTACTTCCCAAAAAACCACCACTAAAACAAGCATTTCAAAAAAATATTTTATGCTTCTTATAACTTTGGTGCACAAAAAGGAAATACAAGAAATAAGCTTCAGAGAAAAACAAGCACTGCCTGAAGCTTTAGCTTTTTAAAAAGATTTAATTACTTCCAAAACTTCCTGAACTGGAATATGCTTTTCCAAGATGCCTAAACGTCCTTTGTGGGAAAATTTTGGAATATTATTGAAAAAGTAGTCAAATAGTCTGAATAGGATGGAAGAGTTGTTATCAGTATAGTAGGGTTCATATTTTGTTAAAGGAATTAGCAATGATGCTTTCAGCAGAAGCGGCCGCTCCACTCACTGCTCCTTGCCTTCTGGAGACCCGGTCTCACTCCCTGCCTGAGCCTACATTCTTGAAAAGAAGCGCCTAGTCTGGGATTAGCGCTAGACCGCCGAGCATTCATTTAGATAAGTAACATTAATAGCGCTAGACCGCCGAGCATTTACTTAGACAAGTAGCATTAGTAGCGCTAGACCGCCGAGCATTTACTTAGACAAATAGCATTTTTAAGAGAAGCGACTAGTCAGTAACGTGCTGCCTGAAAATACATTATTGCCTGCATTTGTGCTGTGATTTTGCATCGCGCTCGCCTCCATTGTGCCCCTGTGTTGTTTTGAGATTGCCTGCTTGCTGCTGCCATTTTGTTTGTTGTTGACTCCTTCCCCTGATCTCACCCCGCCTCCCTGCAGACCCTCCCTCCCACTGATACTGACCTCGCTGCCCCACCTCTATCGCGCTGTGACCGTCCTGCTTTCAGCAGAAGCGGCCGCTCCACTCACTGCTCCTTGCCTCCTGGAGACCCGGTCTCACTCCCTGCCTGAGCCTACATTCTTGAAAAGAAGCGCCTAGTCTGGGATTAGCGCTAGACCGCAGAGCATTCATTTAGATAAGTAACATTAATAGCGCTAGACCGCCGAGCATTTACTTAGACAAATAGCATTTTTAAGAGATGCGACTAGTCAGTAACGTGCTGCCTGAAAATACATTATTGCCTGCATTTGTGCTGTGATTTTGCATCGCGCTCGCCTCCATTGTGCCCCTGTGTTGTTTTGAGATTGCCTGGTTGCTGCTGCCATGTTGTTTGTTGTTGACTCCTTCCCCTGATCTCCACCCCGCCTCCCTGCAGACCCTCCCTCACCCCTCCCCTTCCACCATCCACATATGTCAGATGCATTTGCGCGCAGCGTTCACGCGCAGCGACCGCGCCCAATCCGCGCCGAAGGTGCGCCAAAGGTAAGCCCGTCTACGCCCGTCCGCGCCTGGACCGCGCCCAGCGCCAGACCCCCTGGCCCTCGTAATGCCCACCCCTCCCGCATTTCTTACGGTGCCACCACCCTCCTAGCCCTTAACCCCGGCCGCTCCCCCTACTGCGCCCAAGCCGCTCCTGGACACACCCATGGACCCTTCTCCTGCAATTCCTGCAAGTTCGACGGCACCAAGAACAACTCCTCATCTACGAACACACAACAGATATCCGACCCCAACCACCTACAATGCATCCTGCTCAACACCCGCTCTGTCTACAGGAACGCCATCGACCTCTGGAATCTACTAGACACCATCTCTCCTGACGTCGCCTTCCTAACAGAAACTTGGATGAACGCCACGTCAGCCCCAGACATCACCATTGCCATCCCGGAAAGCTATAAGATCATTCGCAAGGACCGTACCGGACATACAGGAGGAGGCATCGCTATCGTCCATAAGAAATCCATCCGCATCTCAACCAGCTCAGACGTCAATCTCGCCAACACTGAACACCTTCACTTCCAGACCCACATCGACCCCAAGACCACACTCAGAGGCACCCTCCTTTACAGGCCTCCAGGACCCCGCGCACAATTCAGTGAAGACATCACCGACTTCATCACTCCACATGCGCTCCCCTCCGAAGATTACATCCTTTTGGGAGACCTCAACTTTCACCTTGAAAAGAACAACGACCGCAACACCACCACCCTTTTGGACAACCTCGCCAACCTCGGACTTAAACAACTTGTCACTACCCCCACCCACATCGCAGGTCACACACTCGACCCTATCTTCACCTCCAGCAAACATATCTCCTTCAACCACACCACAGCTCTCCTTTGGACTGACCACAGCTGCGTTCACTTTACCTACACCAAGTCCACATCCAACAACCACCCCCAACCCACTCTGCAAAGAAACTGGAACAAAATCACCATCGACCAGATCTCCTCATCGCTTCTTCTAAACCCCCCAGCCCACTCCTCAAACCCCGACCAAGCCGCCACCAATCTCACCCAATGGATATCCAACAGCGCCGACATCCTAGCACCACTGAAAAAACGACAAATCAAACTAGGCAGCAAGAAGGCCTCCTGGTTCAACGATGATCTTAAGAAATCCAAGAAACTCTGTCGCTCCCTTGAGAAGGCCTGGAAAAAAGACCCAACCACCAGCACCAAGGACGCCTTCAAAAACGCCACCCGCATACACCACCAACTGATCCGGAATGCCAAGAAAGACGCTTTCAAGGACCGACTAGATAACAACGCCCACAACAGCAAGGAATTATTCAACATCGTCAAGGAATTTACCAACCCCCTCAGCCAACTCCAACGACATCACCCCCTCTCAAGCCCTCTGTGACTCCCTAGCCTCCTTCTTCCACAACAAAATTGCAGACATCCACAACAGCTTCGATAACCGACCCGAAGACCAACCCACCCAACCCCCTGCAGGACCCCCACCCCCCTTGAACACCCTCAATGACTGGAAGCCAATCTCCACTGAGGACACCATCCGTCTGATGAACTCTATCCACTCAGGATCCCCCACAGACCCATGCCCTCACCACATCTTTAACAAAGCAAACTCCATTATAGCACCGCATCTCCGAGACGTCATCAACTGCTCCCTCAACTCCGCAACCTTCCCGGAAAGCTGGAAACATGCCGAACTCAGCGCCCTCCTGAAGAAACCCACAGCTGACCCCACCGAACTCAAAAACTACCGCCCCATCTCACTCCTTCCATTCCCGGCCAAAGTCATCGAGAAAGCGGTCAACAACCAGCTCTCCGCCTTCCTCGAAACCAACAAATCACTCGACTCCTCACAATCCGGCTTCCGAGCCAAGCACAGCACTGAAACCGCCCTCATCGCAGCAACAGACGACATTCGAACTCTACTGGACAATGGAGACACAGTCACCCTCATCCTCCTCGACCTCTCCGCTGCCTTCGACACAGTCTGCCATAGCACCCTTCTACAGCGCCTCAGAAACGTAGGAATCCAAGGAAAAGCACTGGAATGGATCACCTCGTTCCTCACCGGAAGAACCCAGAGAGTCCGCCTTCCACCATTCAAGTCAGAGGCCACTGAAGTCATTTGCGGCGTACCACAAGGATCTTCACTCAGCCCCACCCTCTTCAACGTATACATGAGCCCCCTCGCGGTCATCGCACGCCAACACAACCTCAACATCATCTCCTATGCCGACGACACTCAACTGATCCTATCTCTCACCAGAGACCCGAACACTGCCAAAACCAACCTACATGAAGGAATGAAAGAAGTAGCCGACTGGATGAAACACAGCCGCCTGAAACTGAACTCAGACAAAACAGAAGTCCTCATCCTAGGCACCTCCCCCACCGCCTGGGATGACTCTTGGTGGCCAGAGGCCCTTGGAAAAGCACCCATCCCGACGGACCACGCACGGAACCTGGGCATCATCCTGGATTCCTCACTCTCGATGAACAGACAAGTCAACGCCGTTTCTTCATCTTGCTTCAACATTCTTCGCATGCTCAAAAAAACATTTCGCTGGATCCCCACCGAAACTAGGAAAACGGTCACCCACGCTCTGGTTACGAGCCGACTGGACTACGGAAACACCCTCTACGCCGGTACCACCGCAAAACTCCAGAAAAAACTCCAACGCATCCAGAACGCTTCAGCCAGGCTCATATTAAACATCCCGCGTAAAGAACACATCTCTGGTCACCTGAAAAACCTCCACTGGCTTCCCGTCAATAAGAGGATTACTTTCCGGCTCCTAACCCACGCACACAAAGCACTCTACGAAATCGGACCCGAATGCCTCAACACACGACTGTCCTTCTACACCCCCTCCCGCCAGCTACGATCCTCCAACCAAGCCCTTGCCACTGTACCTCGCATCAACAAAACCACCATGGGAGGCAGATCCTTCTCCTACCTGGCAGCGAAAACCTGGAACTCACTTCCCACTCACCTTCGCCTTACTCAGAACCACCTAGCATTCAGAAAGCAACTTAAAACGTGGATATTTGACAAGTAATTCCCCACCCTTCTTCAAGCGCCTTGAGACCCTCTGGGTATGTAGCGCGCTATATAAATTTATTGACTTGACTTGAATGTCTGCGACTGAAATGTAAATAGTGTTATACATTTCTCTGATAATAGATTCAACAGCTTTATATTCAGATTTCACTTTCAAATCATTGGCAAGCATGTTGCCTGTTTTATTCTGACCATCTTAAAATTTACATTTAATGTGTAGTAAAACATTATAACCATTCATAGTTGCAATCATGTTTGGTTAGTTTGGGATCTAATAAGGTCCTTTAGCATATGTGAAGACCTTGGGACTGATTACAATCATAAAGGATGGGATTCTCCATCACAAACATGACGGATATCCCATCTGCTGTATTGCAATTCCATCCTATGGAACTTTTAATATGGCGGATGGGATATCCGTCACATTTGTGACAGAGTATCCCATCCGTCAAGATCGTAATCAGGCCTTAAGATTTGAAATAATAAAGTAGAAGAGTTGTAATTGCATTTATCTGAGAATTATAATGGGTATTAACATTTTTAACAAGCAACTAAAGATCTTGTGAAAACTCTAAAAGACACTTTAATCACATCCCAGTTCTTAACAACAGATGTGTTAGAGGATTTATTAAATTAGAAATATGCTATGGTTAATGTATTTCATTCTGAAATGAAATCCCTGTCAGATAAAAGGTAATTATTAAAACTCCACCTACCAGAGTTTAACCCAATATCAGAAATATCCAAAGAAATTAAAACTGGGGCATGATCAAAGAGAAAGGTGGCTCCATCGTTTACACTGGATTGACTCCATGCCTTCAGCTTACATCCTAACGGTAAGCCCTCTCGCCACCAACACTAACCCATCTTCTGGTTTTTCACTGGACTCCCAGCCCCTGACTCTTTTCCGATTTTCCCATTGTTAGGACACACTTAACGGTCGGCTTCCCTCTCATGCTGATAACTCCTGTGAATACCTCGCACTCTCCATAGGTAACGACAAACCAATAATGCTAGCATCACACCTTCTACCTCCCCCAGGCAAAAATGACCCATTCATTGAACACCTCATGGAAATCATTGTAACAAATGCCTCCCCACACTCCAATGATATATTTCTAGGTGACTTTAAGCTCCATTGGAATGACCTCAATGGCGCTCAGGTCAACAAGCTCCTTCAATTGATAAAACAACAATCCAATACAATGGCTAAGACCTCTGAAGGAACAACCAAATCCCTAATAAGCTCTGGTAAGTTCTCCTCCTTCTTCTCGGCTAAAATCAACTCCCTGGGCAATGAGTTGTTCTCTGCCACTACCGCCCTCCCACAGCCCGCGGGGACTCTTCAAAATGGCACTACACACTCCCCAAGGACGTTACCCAAAAACTAAGCACACTGGATCACCTTCAACCTTTATGATGAGCATAACATAGCAAAAATTCAATCATCCATTAAACCGAACAACCACTTAATTGACCCGCTTCAATCCACCTGTTCATTTGAAGGCAATCATTTCATCATGCCAATCTGGACTGTAATAATCAATGCTTCCCTAATACAAGGGTCTATACCAGACTCTAAAAACGGGACAAGTCATCCCTATTCTAAAAAAAACCCTTGCTAAACCCTGTTGAACCAGACAATTTCAGACCAATATCTAACATTCCTCTACTTGTGAAACTACTTAAGAAATGAGTGCATTGCCACTTTCAACTTGCTAGATGAGTGCCAATCTACTGTCAGACCAGCCCCCAGCAGTGAAACTACTACTCTCCAAATAGTATATTATGCTCTCCAAGCCCTACACGATGAAAAAACATGTCTCCTAATTCTGTTGGATCTTCCCTCGGCGTTCGACACAGTCAACCATGAAAAGCTTCTTGAACATCTGGAACTCAGGATGGGCCTAGGGGGAACCGTTTTCCAGTGGCTCAAATCCTTCTTACAGAATTGCTCCAAGAGATTCTTAATTAATCACATTCTCTCCTCCCCTTCCCCTTCCCCGATTATGATTGGCGTTCCCCAAGGGTCAACTCTCTCCTCAACTCTCTTTAACCTCTATCTCAAACCACTAGTTGAAATCCTTCGCAAAGCCAACATCTCTTTCCACATGCACTGACGACACCCAGGTCTACATCAACATCTCTTCTCTAGAAGAGGTCCAAATAATGAATGATGCTCTGAAACAGACTGTTCGCTGGCTTGCCAGCAACAAGCTCAAACTCAGTGTGCAGAAAACAGAGTTCTTGCTAATCTCCCCTCCAAAAAGGTCCCCTGACATACTTGAATGGACCAACTCGATCACCACGCTGAACCTCACTGTGACCATAGTGGACTAAGGCAAACCACTAGGAATCACACTGGCCAAAAAACGGAACAAGCAAGCCCACATTAACACTCTGGCCAGAAATGCCTGGTTTCAACTCGGATATCTGAGAAATCTCAAACCTTTCCTAGACATTTCGGACCTAAAAATGGCAGTTCAGACCCTAGTTAACTCTAGGATCAAATAAGGATGCTCAACCTTATTTGGCCTACCAAAGATCTCTACAGCTCCCTTAAAAGCCTGTCTCAACGCAGCTGCAAGACTCCTAACTGGCTTAAAAAAATTCGAGCATATCTCGCCTCACTTAAAGGCGCTGAACTCGCTACCGTACGAATCTAGAATCCAACTCAAATTGGCCTGTATCACTCATAAAGCTGTACACTCCAAGTCTCCTGCGTACCTTGCTCAGAAAATCGTGGTCTCTGGAGGAGACAGGCACTCTCAGTGTGCCAAGGATTTTGTGTTGAAACCACCCCTCTTCCGGAAGAAGAAAACATACAACAGAGCTTTCTCTCGGGCTGCCCCCGGGATCTGGAACTCACTGCCGCCTTACATCAGAAGAATACTTGCCCTATCAAGTTTCAAAAATGAAATGAAGACTTCCTAATGGGCAAATTCCTACCCTAATCTTTCTCAGTGCCTCTGCAGTTTCAGCAGCCCAGCATCTTGCCTCATCTCGTATTTGAACTCTAAAGGGATTGTCGACACTTATCTCATGGTTGCATGATCCTTTTTGTATCTAACTTGTTTTTGTTGATTCTTTTAATTAATGTAATTACTTACTACTGCTGTAAATCGCTCTGATACCCTCAAGGTTCATGTTCGCACTATACAAAACACCAAATAAATAAGTGGTTTCATTTTGACCTTAATGCTACTGTATTTAACAGTTTAAATTCAGGGATCACAACTCATTGAAACCATTTAAGTGCTGCAATTCAAACACTGCTTACAATGGTCCTGTTCAATTATCTAGCCAATAACTGAATAGATAAAACAGAACGCCTGGCAAGCATGCAACATGAAAAACCCCACATAAATTCTTGAACAAAACACAATAACAAAAACATGGCATATTCGTGCAAAACAGTATAGATATGAAACATACTTGGGCATTGCCATGCTCACACAGCAGCACTGAAAATTAAGAAACATTATAAACAATGGACAGCAGAACAAACTGGAGAAAGCATCACATGCACGTCATGCTCAAAACAGCACTTGCATTCATGATAAGCCACTCCAACTCAGATTAAATGGAATTTATAATAATCATCCAATACATTCCAGATAGGCCACAATGTGGCTATCAAGGCCCCACACAACTTAAAGTACATTATATATTATTCTATTGGTATTTATATAGCACTTTTCCTACCTCTTATAAGGGTTATTGTGCTTTCCTGTATAGTGTGGTTGAATTATTTATATAGAGTTTTATTAAACAGGCAAGGGTGTCAGGAGGTCCAACTTGCATTAGGTTCTATGGGTCATTTTGAGTGCTTGATTGACAGGATATTATTTAGGGTTTGGCCTATACGCCGAGCTACTGGAATTATCCAACTCTGCTTTGTATTGCACGTAATTATGGATTTGCCACACTGGCCGCATAATCCACAATCTGCTATACAATTTTCAGATTTCAACGAAAAATGTGCTTCTAGCTCAAATGGCTAAACAGGTCCTAAAAGCATAACAAGATGTGTTGCCTTGCAGCGGGATGCCCCTTGCAAAATATTACTTATCATCTTTTCTTTGACGAATGCTATATTTAGGTGTTAAATCAATACCAATGAGTGGAAACCTTTGCCCTGACTGTCTTCAGGACTTCACATTTGTAAAAATTGCAAAACAATGAAGTAATACTTCAGCAAAATATGTCAACTCTGCTGTATAATGTATTCTTCTCCTTCCACATAATTCCAATGGCCCTGTCTATAGGTGAATTGTTGATGAGATGGTTCAGGTTTGGTAAGACACTCAGTGCGCTGAGTGTCTATAGATGTATTGTGTAGGCTATAACTGTACATTTTGGTAGCACACTAATGAGTGCCACTAATGTTTTTTTACTTTACTTGCATTTTTGTAGCTGAGTGGTGATGCAATGTTGGTTCAGGAAGGCCGCATCCATGCCGAATTTTTTAGGATACCCATCAAGGTACATTTACCTGCAAGAAATCCATATGGAACTTAATAACAAGCACAGAGCTGGATTCACTAAGGCATCTTACACTTTTTAGTAATTTACACTTTTGTATAAATTTACTATTGTTTGACTGTTCATCTCTGCAGAAAATTGAAGAGCCTATGGACTATTCACACATTGCAAGGGCTGTTCACAAAGGTAACTTACAATTTTGAGTACGTTTACACTTTTGAGTAAGTTTGCTAATTTTTCCGGTCAGAAAATCCAAGTGTTGATTACCTCAAAAGTGTAAGAGCAAACTACGGGGCACATTTACAATTACTGGCGCATCCCTGCAAATTAGCAGGGATGCGCCAGTAATTGTGCGCCATGCCTCCGACACCCATGGGGCAAAAATGGCATAGATGCGTCACGCATCTGTGCCGTAAACGTGTCACATTGCTGGAGTTGCGTCGCATGCGCGATGCAGCTCCAGCAATGCTCTGAGGGGCCAATTCTACTAATGCTGCCTCAAGCCTTACGCCTGTTTGGGGGGGCGCTAGAGGGCGCACTGCGGAATGGCTGGCTAACTAGACAGCTCCGCCGGATGGCTCCTTTTCTTTGCCAAAACAACGTATATAAAGTCACGGATTCGGATGCCGAAATAGACATTAAGGTAGCGGAAGGTATCCAGCACACGATGGAGGAATTATTATCGCCGTAAAAGCTACTGAACGGAAGAATTTTGACTCGTGAGGACTGCCGATGATCGCGATCGGAGCAGGCAAGATGGCGGCTGCCCGGGAACTGTCGGAGTAGTAGGTGACTCGTACTCCTGGACAACTCACTGCAGAGACGCGCCGATACCCAGACGCAAACCTGTGAGTAAATACGGCAAAATAATGTGATGACAGACGCCACGTTAGACAGAACAGGTTATGATACGCCGAGAACATTGCTCGACCTTCTGCTATGATTCGTTGCTAGCTTTGAGGCGATTTGTTGGCGCATGTATCGTCTCTGCACGGGCGTACCGGCACTCATAAAAACTTGCACAGCAAAGTAACGTGTGAAACCACAACGATTGATGGGCACTGTTGTGTTGGCGACAAGGCAGGCTCAGGATAATCCTGGTTCAATGCGGCAATGTACGTATAAAGGCGCGAAGAAGGAGCGCTAAGATGGCGGCGCCCAGACCGGTGCAGTACTTTGCTGGCGCCATATCAATTCTTGTGGGATCTAGCTGTGAGTAAGACATGCAAACACATGTAAGCACGCCACAGAAGTCTATACTAGCCATGCATGTAGTGCTATGAGAACTGTGGACACTGATTTGTATCGAAGATCAATCGCTTGCCGTGTATAAATGATGACTGAGCACTGGGTGGTGTTGGAATGTCGGACCGCGCACTAGCCGTGTCACTGTTGGTTCAGGATATGTCTTGAGGAACCGGAGGTGGTGTTGGCTCCACAACCCTTTCCACCATTGGTGTCGGTACCAGATTATAGCCACGCAGCACAACGCACATCTTGCAAATGCAGAGGAACACAGTGATATCCACCGTTTAACGCCGCAAACGCAAGAAACGCTCTGCCGCATACGGTGCACATACTATGCCTAAAACAATGCTGCAATGTGAAATAACGAACTAATCAATGTTGTCAGATGCTGCCACTGTACCACATAGCGCTATTGTGACTCGCACTTTGCATGACTCGCAAGTGGTGGCGGCCATTTCGGAGAGTGCGGACCATGCATGTGGCGAAATGAATGACACTGCATAAGCAGCTGACACCGTCTAACGAAAACACACCTGTTTCAATATAGCACAGTACGTGGCAGTGTCAACCAGTGCGTCAAATACCAAATCACCATCGCAACATATACCAACTCTATGCGGCGCTAACTATCGGACACATTTGCCCAGTACCTTCCAGAAATAGGCCGCATAGATCAATCACAGCTACAGACACCAAAAACGATACAGAGATCGCAGCACCAACCACTGCTCTGCGCTACAGTGCAGCGCCATAGGGCAAGACGACTACGCCGGATCTGCAAGCAGGGAGCAATAGTGACTACCACCGCCGCAGCACTGCAAGAGGTGAAGGCCCCACAACATGGGGAAACCAGACAAGCAACAACCAAAACTCAACTTTGAACAACGACGACCTGCTAGAGGATTGCACCCACATTCAGATACGGAGGCTGAATCAGAGCGCACACCACCCAAAGGCATGGAGGCTATGCTGAAGGCAATACAAGACAGTCTGCAGGATATGCATGGCAAAATGGACCATTTAACGACATGAATGGACACCATGGCTGCCAAAGTAGATCGACATGGCGAGCGACTGGATGAGGCAGAGACCAGGATATCTGCAGTAGAAGATTAATCGCGTGCAAGCACCTCTAAATGCACGGGTTTCAAGAAGATTCTAGAAGTTATTATGTCTAAGTCCGAAGATTTGGAAGCGAGGTCACGCCGAAACAACATACGCATAGCGGGCGTACCGGAATCGACGAACATAGGTAACATGGAAACATATGTGGAGGAAATGTGCCTTTCCATGTTTGGCAAAGACAAACTATCCCATGTTTTCATTGTGGAAAGAGCACATAGAACGCTGGTGCCACGACCACCTCCGGGAACACCACCGAGACCGATAGTGGCCCGCATACTAAACTACTGTGACAGAGATGCAATCCTAGGCATGGTGCGGGAGCAGAAGGATCTTCAATACCAGTCCAACAAGCTTGAATTCTACCCCGACTACACACAAGCAGTCCAACAAGCTCGTAGGGAATTCAACGGATGAAAAGACAAAATCAAGAGATCTTCAAGTGGAATATGCCATGCTCTACCCAGCAAGACTAAAAGTGACCTGGGAAGGTAAATCAACACTTCTCACTTCTCCTAAGGCGGCGAACGACTTCAATCACAAACCACCGCAAAAATGGTCAGCGTCAGCAACAAGCTCAAGATGAAGACTGACAATAGATGGTATGTTCCATTCTACCTATTGCATCTACTGGGATAAGAAAGACATGTCTTGGTAGAGTCAACATCTCTTCCCAATATCAACGAGAAGACACAGACACACCACAGGTGGGTAAGGCTTAACTGTATCTATGCGCTCAGGCCCAATTTGCCACACACTGGTACCGCACAACACCATATCTAACCCACGTAGCGGTAGAGGAAGGTGATGCAGCCCCGATCCCATTAGATGCAATAATCACACATACCAGACCTCCACTTCATAATAACAACATAAACACAATCGACACTGCAAACTCAGCTTGGAGAACTCTAGGCCAAATGATGCGTAAGCTACCGCTCTATGCTCCAGCACTACCTCTGCATCACCACCCAAATCTGTCTGTCACTGGTGAAGAAGTGGGCATGAACCTATTAAAACAAGTGGGTCTATGTACAATGGGCGACATCTATAAAGACGGTGCCGTTATTACAGAACAAGACTTAGCCTTTATTCAGAACCCGACAATGCTCTTTCGTTTCACATTCCACAGACTTAACGGGGCGTTGAAACAGCACTTTCCGACCTTCCCGAACGAACCGCCAACAATGGACACCCTGCAGCTGTTGATTACCTCCACGAACACATCACATTTGGTCTCACGGCTTTATACTCAAGCGCAGGCGGAATTAGACCGCAGGGCGACCAAGGCACAAGACAAGTGGAATAAAATTCTAGACACACCTCTTACAGACAAAGAATGGGAAACAACATGCACACTCACGAAAATGCTCACGCCAAATGGCAACCTACGAATAATCCACTTCAAATACCTGCACCAGGTATATTATATAGATAGATACGGATTACGTGAGGAAGCAAGGTGTAAAAGATGTGGGCATGACCAAGCAGATTTTATACACCTGACCTGGAACTGTGTGAAGATACAGGCCTATTGGGCGGAAGTAGTGAAAAGGCTATCCGAAATGGTAGGAGTACCGATCGCATGCACGTTACATGCTGTCTCTTGGGTCTACTATATATCGTAAAAGCGACAAAACGTAAATTTTGCGTCATAGCATTATTATTAGCCAAACGCAGAATTTCTATATGCTGGGACAGCCCAAACACACCCCTGATAAAACAATGGATGAAGGACATGTCATATTGTCAGGATACTCTTCGGACATACGAGGAGTCCCTTCCCCCGAGATCTAGACCCAGAGACTACTGGTCATACTTCACGACATACTTAAACGCACAAGTAGAGGATTAAGGGGCACACGGTACAGATAACCAAAACTGATAACTAGCATAAGAATTACTGGACAGAGGTTTCACCTACACCGAGACATTGATTTGTGGGGCTGGGGTTGGAATGCGGTAGTGGGCTGATCTGGTTATGTTATAAGTATGTTATTTAAATAAAACTGTAAAAACTGAGACCAACTGATATTGTAAACGGGGCCGGCCCACAGTGGTTGTAGGCGACTTGCTATGTACTTCACTAACTGTTGTTTATAATACTTGCTCACTTTTCTTCGATTCAACAGCACGCTGCTGGCCTATTCAGGGTTGTGGGCACTAAGCTGTGTATACTATGTGCATACCAACAATAAAGGTCTTGGAAAAAAAAAAAAAAACGCCTTACGCCTTTTTCAAGCAGGCGCAAGATTTTGACGTAGCATTGGCCTAAAAGTGACTGAGTGAAATCTTGTAGATTTCACTCAGCCACTTTTAGGAGGCAATCCTGCGCCGGAACGTCCCCCCCCTGCACCGGAACCCCTCCTTAAGGCGCAGGGCTTTACAACGTGACGCATCTCCCAGATGCGTCACATTGTAAATAGCCCGCACCATGGCGCATATTTTGCGCCGCCGCTGCGTCACAAAAGTGATGCAACAGGGGCGCAAAAGAGGCGCAAGGGGCTTGTAAATCTGCCCCTTCATTTTCAAGTTACTCAAAAGTGTGAGTTACCTTTTTTTTTAATATCCCCTACAATGCTTACAATCAAAATGTGGCATGGGCCAAGTCCTCCTTGACATTATGCTGTATAGCCATGATGTAGCTTATTTCTAACATTTCTAGTACCCATAAGATTTCTAGGTGCTGCACTCAGTAACGTGAACATTATGGCGCCGTAGCCACAAAACGTAATGAACAAATTCAGAAAAAGAAGTACGAAAATATATGAAAAGTGAAGGGTGAACTATACACGCAATTCGTTTTTTGTATGTTAAACTTTGAAGAAAAAGTCGTTGGTCTAAATGTTTCTTTTATTTAAGAACTGGCCCACTCTGGAGAACAGAGCGTGCAGTGCGTCCCTAACATGGGCGATCTCATCTCCGACAACATCTGGGCCAAATCCACTGTGTTGTCTTTAAATACCACATAAATGTTTTTATGTGCAACGAAATATGCTGGCGTGAGCTTTGATGACACTGGCAAGCGAGCAGCATGTATAATCTTCTGCACTGACACAGTGAGAACCTTCATGTGACAGTGAACGTCCAAGGATGCGTTTCCCACGCTCGAGCCCCCTCTCTTCCCATAGGATGAACAGAGCAAAGATCCGCGTTTATGTTTATGCTTCAGATATTTATAGAATGCGTGAACTATAGGAGCAGCGAAATACTCTAATGATATGTAGGGCAGTCGTTCAACCGTAGATTTCCTCAATCAGGTAATTCCTGGAAGTTTTGTGAAAGCGGCCAGGTTTTGCTCCCATATGAGCCCTACCATTAAATACTCGGACAGCTTCACGCAGGGCCAGACTGGCTTTTTTTTTTATTTCAACAAGTTTATATATTTGAAAAAGAGTATTAGGATATGCACCATAAATATATCATTGGCAGACATCCCCTCCAAACCCACCGGAGAAGATTAAGATTGTTTGCTACACTCCTTCACACCATCCACTGTGGGTCTGATTTGAACAGTGTTGCCAGATCTGGCTACTAGGCCTGCCCTGAATTCACCCAACAAAATCTCAGAGAATGTCACCCTGCCTGGGACATCTTGACCCAGTGAGATGTGAACCCATGAAAAGCCACTCCTGACTGTGCCTACACAAAGTCCAGAAGTAGAGTAGGCCTTTATCCATAACTTCCTAGTGGGCCATTGAAAGAATCATTAACTGAATTCAAGCTCGCAAAAGAACAGGACTTCACTGTATGTCTTTCTGGATCATACATTAATATACACTTGGATTAAAATATACTTGTTGGCCCTTTGTAGTAGAGGAGTGAGCTGAAAGCAATGGAATACAATAATATTACAGACCTAGAAATCATATCTGAAAAAAACATTTCTCATTAAGGAGAAAATGTTAGTAACTAGTTTAGTCTTGCTGATGAAAAGAACTATGATACAATAACACGTTTTATGTGGAACAAGAACATAAATAAAGGCAGCTTCACACATTTTTCAACAGAGTGCAACATTCAAATTCCGATTTATTATCACAGTGCAACTTAAATGGCTTGATTATTATCTCATAGATTCCATTTCTAAATCAATTTACACTAGAAATCTGGGGCCATATTCAAAAGATCTGGTTACTGTAAATGTATGACTCACAGATTTAACCAAATCTGCTCTGGTTTAAATAGATTTTACATATCTATAATGCCTGAAAAACAAACACCCTAGCATAAACAACCAAAGTTTAACATAATATTTATTATCATTGTTGAGTATGGAAAGAGGTCACGACTCACTAGAGGTGACACCTTAAGTGAATCATAATGACTCTCAGCAAATATACTATTTAAGCCACCCCTTTAAACCTCTAATTGGAATTTGCAAGGATGCTAATGAACCTTTTATACATTTAAGTACATATGGTACTGCTAGTTTTCTTAGGAGGCCTTTAAGGTATGTGTACACAACAATATAAACATATACATTCAACCCGGTATATCATCTATATATTTTATTTTTCAAAATATATACAAGAGATTCAGAGGTTGTATTTTGGCAGTAAAATTCTACTGTAATTTAGATTCTCCGATTTACAGCAAGCGGAGCTGGGTTATAATTAAAAATGTCTCTTCAGTCAGTCACTGATGAGCTTAGTTACTCAGTAAGTGACAGACATGCACTCTGTCACTTATCCTTGCACTAATATATCGATTCATCCACCCACTGTCTCATTGATGCATTCACCCACCTACCCATCTGCAATATAACAGACACACAAACTGAAGTTAGCAAACTCATTTTATTTATTTGTGGATTTGTAATGCGCATAGCTGCCTCAGCGACGAGGCGTTCCAGCGCAACCAGAAATGAGAGACAAGAGCAAGAGACAACAACCTAGGGATTAAACATCAGACGTAGGGAAAAGCCAGGTCTTTATGGCCTTACGAAACACCAGAAAGTTCGGGATGACTCTAATGTGAGCAGGGAGCGAATTCCAATGTTTTGCCGCCAAAAAGCAGAAAGAGCGTCCCCTGGCCCTCGCTCTCCAGACTCGAGGTACGCAGACGAGTGCGAGGTAGGCAGATCTCAGCGAACGCCCAGGCAAATAGGGCATCAACAGACGGGATAGCCCTGATGGGGTCTGATGTGTAAAGATCTTATGTGAAACACACAGCGCCTTAAACTGAATGCGCTTTTCGACAGCAGCCAGTGAAGTTTGGGGAGCACATGCAACACCAAGCATGTTCTAGGTAGTGCCACCAAAAGCTGCGCTGCTGCATTCTGAACCCTCTGCAGGCACTTATTGCTGGCCTTATTAGCGCCCAGGTAGAGAGAATTGCCGTAATCTAACCTGGACAGAATGGACGCCTGAACAATGGTCTGGCGAACTTTAGAAGGGAAAAAGCCAAGCAGGGGTCTCAGCAGCAACGACTTTTATTTGTCTCTCGAACGTCAACATGGTATCAAACCACATGCCCAAGTTCTTCACAGCCTCCTTAGGGAGAGGGGCGGGTTTGAGGCGGACCGGCCAGCATTGCTTGGACCATAGCTCCCGTTCCTTGCCGAACAGCAAGATCTCCGATTTACTGGTATTTAACTGTAAACAGTTTGCCGCCATCCATTCAGAGATGGCCAGGAGATCCTCCTTGAACTTTTCCAAATTGGCACTGCAGTTTTTTGAAAAGGCAATTACTAATTGGGTGTCGTTGGCATATGACACCAGGGACAGCCCCCTGCCTTTTGCCACCTCCGCTAGGGGTCTCACATATAGATTGAACAAAAGTGGGCTTAAGATGGAGCCCTGTGGTACCCCCTGGTGTAGGGCAAACTCCTGAGAGTGGAAAGGCGGTACTGAGACCTGGAAGGACCGTTCCTCTAAAAAAGACAGGATCCAATCCATGGCCCCATCCCTGATCCCAAGTTCCCGAAGGCGTTCAAGAAGAATCTCATGCAATACCATATCGAATGCGGCTCTTAGGTCCAACAGGACCAAGGCTGCCGAGTCTCCCACATCCAGCCTACTCCGGATGGATTCCGACACTGCCAGTATCGCCGACTCTGTACTATGCCGCGGTCGAAAACCGTGCTGTGACAGATCAAAAATGTTTACTGCTCAATTAATTTAGATAGAATAGATTTCACATGCGCTTCCACCAGCTTAGCCAAAAACGGCAGCTGGGAAATAGGGCGATAAGTACCGGGTTCTTCCAGATCTAGAGAGGGCTTTTTTATCAGAGGGATGACTTTAGCATGCTTCCACGTCTGAGGTACAGATGCTGAATTCAGAGACAGATTGGCCAACTCTAAACTCACAGGGGAGATCAATGAGTGAAACTGGGGAAAGTGGGCAGGTGACACAGGGTCAGCCGGGGAACCTGATTTGATTTTTTGGCATAAGGCCTCAAATTCCAGGGGCGTCAAGAGTGGGAGTGATGATAGATAATTGCCCTCCATGATATCCCCCCTTCCAGGTGCCGCCCCCTCCATAGGGGAGTCCCCTTGGAAAGACCCCAGTAGATCTGCTCAACTTTAATCATGAAGTGCTGCGCTAGTACGTCACACTGACGATTAGAAGCAATGGGAGAGACTCTAGGAGCACCCGCACTCTTCATGCCATTGAGCAGGGAGAAGATGGTCTTTGCAGGGTTTGTGCTGGACAGAATCTTATTGTCTACAAAGTCCCCTCGAGCTCTCTGAATGAGCTTATGATACTGCTTAACAGCCGCCCGGTATTCTAGTTTTGCAGACGCATCGTAAGAGCATCCCCAGATGCACTCTAGCTGCTTGCAGCCCTTCTTTGCTAGAGTTAGTTAGCGAGTCATTGAGCAATGAATTAGATGGCCCACGTCCCTTTCCTCCCCATTTAGCAGGGATACAGCAGTCCAGGCTGCCGTCAGCCATTCTTGGAAGCACAAATTTGCCCGATCTACATCTGGAGGTAATTGAGGCCTGTGCTCAGCTAGCCAGGTTGCGAAGAGATCGAAGTCTAACTTATGCCAAGGGCGTTTAGGCGCTTGGGCTGGGCGGATCACAACCACTTTGCCCTGCAACTGCAGAGAGAATGTAACCAAGGAGTGATCAGTCTATGCCTGCGGGACTGGCGAAAAGATTTTTATAAAGTTGAGGTTAGAGAAAATGGGGCATAACAGATGGCGGCCACGTGCGTACCCTCAAGAACATGCTCCGTCAGCTGGAAGGCCTCTAAGTCCGCCAGAAAACTGGCGATCTCAGCTTTCCCCTGTTCTCAAGGGTGGAGATTAAGATCCAAAAGATGGTAACATTTGCAGCCTTACTGGCCAGTTGAACCACTTTACTCAGTAGGTCTTCTCTAAACAGACTAAAGGGTCCGGGGGGCCAATAAATTAGGCCAGACATTGTAAAATTATGATTGAGATTTTAAATGAGGCACATTCACAGCCCACTATATTCTCCTTACACAGGCTAAAAGTATAAGCTTCTTTAACAGCCGCTGCGCAATACCACCCCCTCTCCTCCTCTCTGTTACTGGTCTTTAACACATAACCTTGAGGGAGGGCTAGCCAAGGCTCCGCCACTAAGTCTTGGGTAAGCCACGTTTCCGTTAGGAATAGAGCATCTGGGGGCTCATCGGCTAAAAGGTCAAGCACCTCAGCATGGTGTTTCGCCAACGAGCAGCAATTCAGACTGAGGAACCTATATTCCGTGAATCCTGGTGGGCATAGGGGCCGTTCCACTGGGGCCAACTCAAAGGTGCAGAGTTCACATTGGTAGGGTTGCTCCTGGAACGCCCAGGGTAGAGAAGGGCAGTTAAATGCCAAACCCAGGAGCTCATCCCGTGAGTACCTCATCGGGTCTGTAGAAGAAGAGGCAGGGGTCCTGGCGACTAGCGACAGCCCGACGTGGACGAGCACAGATGGCCTTGCCGTTGGCATGCCTTCTGCGAGCCAGCGGCGTGCCCGCCTCGCTCGTCCACGGCACGGGCGCCGTTGTGTCCACATTTACCCAAAGCAACAGCAACCAAAAAGTTTACAAGGCAACACAAATACGGTAAGTGAAGCTAAAATGCTAAAAACATACAATGCCTGTAAATCACTTAATATACTCCCGGCTCACGCCTCAGGAGTCTGGTGGTTGCGCGGGCGCCATTGTGCCCGCATTTATGCGATTCAGGCAAGCGAGGCCCCAACAACTGACCTACTAACCCTGCAACTCCTCCCACGATGGCGGAAACACTTCAGCCACCCCGGTTGAACAGTAGCCTTGTGCCTAGCCCCCCACCTGATGCAGTGCACACCTCCTGCAGTTCCCACCAAAGCAGCTGCAACCAAAAAGTTTACAAGGCAACGCAAATAAGGTGAGTGAAGCTAAAATGCTAAAAAGATACAATGCTTGTAAATCACTAAATATACTACCGGCTCACGCCTCAGGAGTCTGATTTTAGAGTGCTCTTCAACGCATACATCATCCCTCTGGCCTATGTCATCTGTGCACATGACAGCAACATATTCTCCTAGGCTGAAAACATGCAATTCATAATCTCCCTCTCAAACAAGGCCCTCAACACAAGAAACAAGTTTACCGCCTGCATGATTGAAGTCCCTAACTGGAAAAAAGGCAACTGTCTCAAGCTCTACACAAACAAGACAAAAGTAGTGATCTTCTGCAAGAATACCTCACTATGAGACCCCGATTCGTGTACTGCTAAATTTAGACCCAGTCCCACACCCTGCACCCACCAGGAACCTTAAAATTATTATTAACAGCAATTTGGATATGACTGCACAAGTCAATACCATCGTTGTATCCTACTGGCACACCCTGAATATGCTGATGAATATCTTAAAATTGCTCCCAAGCAACACCAGATAAACCATCACTTATGTCCTAGTCAGAAGCACATTGGACTATAGATACACTCTCTATGCTGGAATCACCAAGCAACTCACCAGAAGAGTACAAACTATCTAGAACTCTGGAGCTATACTCATCTTCATACTCCCAAAAGAACTCAAATCACACCAGACTTCATGGAGTTCCATTTGCTCCCAATACACAAACACACATTTCAAACTCCTCACACACACATTCATGGCCTTACATAACTTAGGCCTCACTACCTAAATACAATAAACTTATAAAGCATACAACTTCCAAATAGGTGTCCCAACACTAGAAGCAAGAAAGAAACTCCAAAAGAACCCTCAATTGCTAAACAACCTGGTCTTTATTTGTTTGCTAAACTGACACTCATTGGAAATCTGATGAAGTAAGAAAGGGGACTCATTCAAGGCCATAGTGGCCAGGTAGGATAAAGAGCATCCACCCTTGGGCTTACAGCAGAACCTGAGAGAGGTAATCAGAAGGTGATATATTTCTCAATCGGAATCCAGTGTAATTCTTTGAGATGCGCCGTTAGTGAGTGGTGTCTTGAAACATTCAGTATCAATAATTTTGTACAATTTGCAGATGGTTTATCAAATACACAGGAAGACCCAGAAACAGAACTTTTGCATAATCGAGATATGAAGTGATTGCCGCATGTACTATAGTGAGCCAAGATTGAAGTGCGACAAACCCTGACATCGTCTTCAATAAACGTAGCAATGAGAAACCCATCCCTGGAAGTGATGTAATATGGGGACGGAAGGAGAGCTTATTATCAAATTTGACCCCAAGTATTTTTCATCATGGAGGGGAAGGAGCCAGACCCAATCCAGTCAGCCACCAACTATTAGACCAACAGAGCTCCTTGGGGTAAAAAAAAAAACCCTCTTAGTTTTAGTAGAATTACAGAGCAAGCAGTTCTTTTCCATTGAGTCAATCACCTCAAGGACGCATCACTTAAACACTAACTGTGTTCCTCCACATAGCCATTTAGTACCTTGTCACACCCAGCAAAAAGATAAGCTGTTTAGCATCTGCATAGGAGATTGAACTGCCACATCTCGTTCTACCAACCACCCAGATACCTTCACTCCATAGGCCTCCTTCTTGCACACACCCCACTCATAGATAGAACCAGTTCAACAGGATGGGTATTCTCTTACGTCGCTCCTAAATTGTGAAGCAACCTCCCACTCCACATCAGAGCCTCCTTCTCCTCTCTTGTTGAATTCCTCAAGAAGCTGAAGAACTTGCTTTCAATTAACCAACCGACCATAGACAGAGCTAGGCACACACATGCTCAGCATCAGGATACCCTCGTGGGTGATAGTGTGCCTCACAAATACAAATGATTATATCGTATGGCTATGTAGCCTTACCATGGAATACAGTGGTAAAAACTATCTTGGGTCCAGTGAGGCTCATTTGCACAACCTTAAGTTCAACCCTGGGTAGCTATGGCTTTGAGCAGAAAGGCTTGAACAAAGGAACTAATGTAAAGCATTTAACAGAACCAAACAATGAAATAAGAAAGCCACGCAGCATGAAAGTAATGCAACATCAATTCATAAACATGGTTTATATTTTATGAATTTCTAGAGTCCAAGATCAGCAGATTTTCAAAGGAATCTTAATATAGAATCCAACCACAAACAAGCATTGGCAACAGTTAAGTTTTTTTGAAAAGTTTGGAAAAGTTGGGTCTACTATTCAGACTTAGCTTGGGCAACCAAATCTGACAGGCAGACGGTCTTGGTTGGCAATGGGGTAGGTTTGGACAGTTTTCTGGCCAACAGAACATTTTTCAGTCCAGTTCCACGTGTTAAAACATGACCATCATAAACATCAATGGAGTGGTCCTGATACTAAGTATACAGGAGATGAGGATGTTCAAGAATACTTCGGGTGTTGTAGGTCGACATGGGTGCCTTTGCAGTTATTCCTTGGTCCAAAGGTCAGGGTCCCTCGAAGTTCTCTAGAGTCTGTAGAAGGCCATCTGGGCTACTGGTCTCTGTATACAGCGGTCCCAGCTAAATCCTTCGGTAAGGGCTGGTATCCCTCTTGGGCGACCAATCTGGACTGAGATGGCACTCAAGTATCCAGCTGACTCAGAAGAAACTTTTGGCCATTGAGGATTGGTCTCAAGGGATGCACAGTGGCAGCTAGCAGCAGTCCTTCTGGTGTGGCTACCAACTTTCTGATGTGGGCTATTTTAGCAATGTTGTCCCTGCTGAGGCCATAGAGGTCAGGGGCCCTTGAAGTTCTCTAGAGTCTGTAGAAGGCCAGCTGGGTTACTGGTCTCTGTGTACAGCAGTCCCAACTAAATCATTTGGTAAGGGCTGGTATCCCTCTTGGGCGACCAATCTGGACTGAGATGGCACTCTAGTATCCAGCTGACTCAGGAGAAACATTTGGCCTTTGAGGAATGGCTCAAGGGATGCTCAGCTGCAGCCAGCAGCAGATATTTTAGTGTGGCAACCAACTTGCTGGTGTGGGCTATTTTAGCTATGTTGTCCCTGCTGAGGTTTCCAGGTGATCAGCCCACTGTTACTTTGGGTCACTCCTTTAGTCTAGGGCCAGACTTTTTCCTGAGCCAGGAGAAACAGGTACAGTCCTCTCTTCGCTAGCAGGTTCAGTCCAGAAGATGGGTCAGCCTCACTTTGTGCAGTTCAGGGGGCAGCAGGCATGTCCTTCTTCAGTTCTTCTTCGAGTTTTGATGTGAATTGAGGTGGAGGGTTTCAGGGGTGCCATATTTATTTCCAGAAATTGCTCTGGAGGATGATGCGGTCACTAGTCAATGGTCTACCAGGTCAAATCCTTCTTTGGAATTACTTTCTGGCTATGTAGGGCATCTATAAATCCCAGAGGGCACTATGTTGTACCCTCTCAAAATATAGGGAAGCTTCCATGGATGTCAGGAGCTTGGTAGCCCACCCTGTTGGTGTGGCTTCCGGAGGGCTACATGCCAACTGCAAAACCAGTTTGGGCACTGGGTTTCCCTCTCTTTCCCTGTCTACAGCCTGCCTACCTGAACAAAGTACAGCCCTTCAGGAGTGTGAATGCCATCAGCCCACCATAGGTGACTATGCCTTTTAAGCTTGCCATTTGGGCTAACAGCCTAAGTGGCTTCCTGCAAAGGGGAGGTAACACCTCACCCAGTAGCAGACTGTTTTTGTTCTTAAGCCTGGGAGTCGTTCACATCACTCCCCAGGTGGACAGAATGCTGTCCGTTGGCCAGGGACCTTGTGAGGCTACTGGACAACTGGGTCACATATTTGCATATTTCTAAAAGTTGCATTTCTTTCATAGTAGTGAAATTAATTTCAACGTGGGTATCAGGTCGGGTCAAACACCATTATTCATTTGATATCTTACAGTACCTAGCTTTGTAGTTCCATAAGTTAGCCAGGCTGAGGGGTCAGTCAGTAACCCAGTGCTAGCCAGAGGGGGTTTTAGCCTCTCCACAGCAAAATGACAATTTTAAAGTGTTAATAATAAAACATTCATAAACTACTTGTCCTACTTAATAATATATAGCTCCCTGCCTTGCGGCTCTATAGTCCTTCCTTCAGAGCCCTAAGGGAAGACTTACATATATTAATATGGGAAGTGGGGACTTTGCTGCTAGTTTAAATGTTGAACTAGCAATGTTACTATTGCCCTTTTAGTCTACAGTGATAATCTAGGAGCAATTTTGTACCTTGTCACACACAGGATGGCATAAACAGTGCTGAAGCGCTGGGTGGGCACTCTGCCGTACATGCCCTAGGTACCCTGGGTACCATATACTAGAGACTTATAAGTAAGTGAATCCTTGCCAATTGGGGATAGCAAATTCGACATGCTCTTTGTAATTGGTTAGAACACTGGCGTTGATGTCTGTTTGGCAGGCCTCATTGCACTTTCAGAGTTGATAAACCAGCAGCATCATTCCAAAAATGTGGGGTGAACATGAAAAAAAGAGGTGTTTCCTTATAATAACATCTGACACATATTTCCTAATCAACAAACAACCCTCCTACCTTTATAAGTGTGTCATCGCCATATCCATCCCAGAACTACTATCTCAAGAATACATTTTCTCACAATTGCAGCCATGGCAGAATGAACATTCTTGAAAAGCATCCTAACACCTCCATATTGGAATATTTAAACAAAAATGAGATCAATATCAATATCAAGTTTTATTCTGACCGAGGTGACTAACACCACAACCCTTCCTTACTAAGTTGATCAATGATAATTCTTTTAACAACATACCAGTCTACAGCCTTTAACATAATGTAATAACAATCTACCCATAAAGGCCTATAAGTTTTAATAAATGTATTTTTCAATACGTACATCAGCTTACTACCTTTGTTGCAACTTTTCATAATAAACAGATCAGACTAAAGGCAAAGGACACAACATCCTAAATGAATCATTTAAGCCTATAGCCTTCATCATTGGTTTGTCTCTATTGCATATAAGGTTACGGCCATGAGGCATACCTTCCTATAATTCCAGTTAGCAAAAAAAAAAACATAATTCCTCTGAAATGGTGTAGCAAGAATTATAACACTGCAAATCTTCAACCCCAATTGTTTGTCAGAGGAAGTAACCATCCACAAATCCCGTCCCATGCCCACTATGGTAATCTATGAGATTCCATGTAACAAAATATCATTCTACAGCCTCAGCAAAGCGTAATGAAAGTACACTGTTAAAAGCCTGTTGACTTAACAAACACTAACACTATAAAATGGTCAGGCCTACTGCCTTTGTCATAATGTTTCGTAAGAAGGTGGTCACACTTATGGCATCTGACATAAATGTTTCAAATTAGCCGATCAGGCCTATCGACTTTATATATGGCGAGTCGCAATCATCAACTCAGGCCTACTAAAAAACACGTGATCCCACAAGGCTACCGCCACGTGGTTTAGCAGCAACATTTACCTGTCAGCAGAGGTGCCAGTGTCCGGTCGCCATGAGTCCTGATGGCTTCTCTACATGGCAGACCCAGAGGAAGGTAACAAAAGTAGTTAAACAAGCATTTGCAATGCAATAGGTCTCGCATTAGCAACGTTTGAAGTTGTTGGTATTGTAAATGGCATTGTTTTTTATCTATTTGTTTTTAAAAGCATCCGTGGTGCATTATTTATTCTAGTTTTATGTAGCACTATGTTCCAACGTTTTAGATGTTGCAGCGCTAAAAGTAACAGCTGTTACAGAAAACGGCACATTGTTTTAGTAACTGGGTTTTAATAATGTAATGAATAAACGTCCGTATTTTAGAAAAAAAGGCCGCCATTGGAAATAGCAATGCCTTTTTTTTTTTCTTTTTTTTTTAAACATAAATAAAAGGCATTGTGATTTCTAATTCCAATAGCTTAAACTCTAGTTACTGCAAGACCTATTGCCTTGCAAATGCTTGTTTTGGTATGGCGCACAATGTAAACTGACTGGTTTATACAACGACCAAATCATAACTATAGACACAGATGGGCATATTATTAACAAATAGCGATATTTATCGGTAAGTAGGCTTAGCGGCAATTTATTTATCGCCGCGCATCACCGGATTTTATCGCTGAGATAACGTGCTATTAGCAACGTTTATCTCAAAAGCGATAAAATTCCCGGCGATAGCTGCAAAATCCGTGAATATCGCTGAGAATACAGTGATATTCACGCATTATCGCTAACAGGGTCTTAGCCATTATATCCACCTCCCAATGGATATAATGGCTAAGAACTGGTCTGTGCAGGCGTTAGTTTTTGGAGATATTCGTGCTTAGCGCAAATATTTCTATTGCTACGCCTGTGTTGGTACTAGGCGATAGCGATTTAGCGACTGTTTCAGTCGCTAATAGGTTGGGTACGCCCACTTTGCATGTCATTAGCGATAAATATCGCTGACAAGCAGAGCGGGCCCCAAACCGCTCGCTATCGCCTACAAGCTGTTGCTAACTGCTGTTAGCGACAGCTTGCTAATAGGGCGAGTGAATTATTGCCGCTTAGCGGCCGAAAACGCCTGCTAAAGCGGCGATAATTTCCTATCGCCCCCCTTGATAATATGCCCCCAAGTTCTCAAGAATCTCTGCACCTAAAATGTTTGAAATATGCTTCTAGTGAAGAGAGATTATGCTGTTCCACAACAAACCAGTCTAGCTATTAACATAACCATTTCTGCCCACACTAAAAAACATCTGTGTATCTTTGAATGTGTAAAAATACACAGACGCGTCAGGCAATCTACACACAAAAATTACTCTATATCCTAAAGGCTGTTCATACACAAGCCAGAGATTAGAATTGAATCAATGATCTCACTTTACAAAACAAACAAAAAGTTATGGAATTTAAAGAAATACACAGATTCCTAAGGCCGCAGAAGAGACGTTTTTAAGCCAGAAATGGTGATGAAAAGTGTGGTGTATTGTTATTGTTTGGAATGACGCGCGTGTATGCACGCGCGTCATCCACAAACAATGTGCGTGCTGTTATGTTTCAAAGGTGTGTATGTCGCGTTTTGTGGTTCGCGTGCGGTGTTTATGTAGATCTGTGCCTCGTGTGTGTGTTGTGCTTTGAATGAGTGTGGAATGTATAAATGGTTAGGCAGACAGTTTACCGGCATTCAAGTTTGTACGTTGCTGGAGTTTACATGCTAAATAAAGCTCTGTTTACCTTTACTACGGATTCTGCTTTTCCTTTCCTCTGGATACCTTCATACCATTATATTTCACTGGCGACGATCGGGAACACGTTCCTATGCGTGTTTAAAGAGGAATTTCGAAGGATTTACTGAATTTTACATACAGTCCGTTTTCACTGGTCGTTCACCTCAGTGATTTTTTCCCTTGGCTTTTCCGATTGGATGTAACTTTACCCTCCTCATTGGATAATAGCAAGAACAGATTCAAACGGATCTTTTTATTGGATGTTGATCAGCAGCATTGTATTCCTGAGGAAATAATTTCAGTTGACCTGATCAAGGATTGTAGATATTCGAACATATTTACAGTGAGAGTACTTACATGGAGAAAAACAAATAATCTTCAGTGCCATGTGCTTCAGATCCATGATAGAATGAACAGTAAGTGACTTCTGTGATTCGCACACAAAATTGCGAGTCACATTTGTTTTTCCTGTATTTTAAAAGGAAAAGAGAACTGTAAAAAATATTTATTTACATTTATTTATTTATTTATTGCTTAATTTGACTTGTTTATTAATTTTATTTACATAACTATGACGGGGATTCAACCTCCTCCATCTTTTTTAACCATTAAAGGTGATCCCCCAGTTGAATGGGACATTTGGGAACCGATGTTTCTGGCATATGTTGACGTTCTAGAAGAGGAAGATTGTGGAGCAGAAAGAAAGTTAGCTTTATTAAAACATTGTCTTGGAGGGATTGCGCTTAAAGAATTCAAAAGTTTACCTCCTTTAAATGATACTTCTAATTTGAATGTATATCAGATTGCAGCTAAAGAACTCTCTATTAGATATGGAAAAAAAATTAACATGGTCATGGAGAGATTTAAATTCTATTCAAGAAAGCAACAAACAGATGAGTCTATTGACAACTATGTTTCTGCATTGAGAGCATTAGCGATTACATGTGACTTTGAACATATTAACTATGATCAAGTACTAAGGGATCAAATTCTCATGTGTACCAACAACAAAAAGATACAACAAAGATTATGGACAACGTCTGACATGACTTTGAATGCTGCAATTGAAATTGCCAAGTCAATAGAGCATTCTGAAAAATTTGTTGATGAAATTCGATCACAAAACAACAATAAACCAGATGTGTTAATTCTTAATAAAGAAAATGACAAACTTAAGGATTCAGAAAAATATAGGAAAACTATTAATCCAAGAAATGATAACCAGTACAGGAGTGAAAATAAAAATAGATGGCAAAAACCTGATCAGAGAATGAATACTTGGCAAAGATCGGATCAAAGGATAAATACGTGGCAAAGACCAGATTCAAGAGTATATAATATGTATTGTTTTAGATGTGGTAGTGGTTATCATTTAGGGAACTCAAAGTCATGCCCAGCTTTAGATAAAACATGTTCAAGATGCGAAAAAAAGGGGCATTTTTCAAAAGTCTGCAGATCTGCACCAAGGAAAGTTAGTTTAGTGCAAGATCAAGAGCATGAAGGTTCAAGTGATTGTGAATTTGATGTTAGTACTATAATGTGCATAACTAAAGAACCTAAAGTAAAAAAAATTCCCTCGTGCGATATCTTCATTGATGGAATATCTACTAAAGTATTTGTAGACTCTTGCTCATGGTACACTATTCTACCTGATATCTTATTCAAATCTAATTGGCCTAATATTAATCTCATGCAACCAGATATTACACCAAGTGGATATACAGGCCATAGACTGCAACTTATTGGTTATTTCATAGCTGAACTTAAATTTAAGAGTCGATCTACACATGGAAAAGTGTATATTACAAAATCTGGTGATTCATTATTAGGTTGCCACAACAAGAACAACTTGGAATGAAGCTTGATCCAAATGCCGATCCTCCTGTTTACTCCATTGATTCTGAGCCAAGCAATTCTGTACCATGTAAAGGTAAAGAAGATATTTTGATTTCTGAAATTAAAGGGAAATTCCCTAAATTATTCTGCAATGATTTAGGAAGATATAAAGGATTTGAACATCGGATAAAAGTACATGCAAATGCCTTGCCTGTCCGTCATAAAGTCAGGAATGTGCCTCTTTCTTATAGAGAAAAATTAAAAGAAATTCTCAATGATATGTGTGAGAAGAAAATAATAGAACCTATCGAATCATCTCCTTGGGTTTCACCCATTGTGATTTCGATCAAATCGGGGGGAGATCTTCGTGTATGCATAGACTTACGCAGTTTGAACAATGCTATTTGTGTGTATTCACATCCTTTACCTAATCTGCATGAAATGGTTTCCACTTTAGATAATGCAAAAATATTTTCTTGTTTAGACTTGGCAAGTGTGTATCATCAAGTGGTTCTACATGAAGACTCAAGAGACTTAACTGCTTTTATTAAACCTGAGGGCTTATACAGATTTTGCAGGATGCCCTTTGGGTTAGCGAGTGCAGCTGCAGTATTTCAAAGGTTAATGAAAGAGACTTTGGTTGGTTTAACTGGGGCAATTGCATTTCAAGATGACATTTTAGTTTTTGGGAAAGATGGGGTTGAACATGACAAAAATTTATTTAAAGTGTTAAATGCTCTATCAGATAAAGGTCTAACACTTCGTGCTTCCAAGTGTAAATTCAGGAGAGAGGAAGTGGAATATCTTGGGCATTGCATTAGTGGAAATGGTATTAGACCTAAAGCTTCACATTTAGAAAATATTAGCAAAGCACCTATTCCTCAAAATAAAGAACAGTTGGTTGCTTTTTTGGGACTTGTGGAATTTTTTTCTAAATTTATTCAAAACTATGCAAGTGTAATTGAACTTTTTAGGATGCTTTTAAAGAAAAATGCCAAATTTGAGTGGACAGATTCTATGACAACAACTTTCAATGCTGTAAAGTCAATGATTGTTAGCGCACCTTGTCTCAAACCGTTTGCCATTGGGAAGAAATGTATTGTAACGGTTGATGCAAGTAATTGTGGATTAGGTGCTGTGTTGATTTAAGAGGAATGGTGTAAAGAATGGATTGTAGCATATGCTTCAAGGACACTGAGGGAGTCGGAGCGACATTATTCTGTAATTGAAAGAGAACTTTTGGCATGTGTTTGGGGAGCAGAACATTTTCGACCTTTTTTGTGGGGGACAAAATTTGTCATTAAATCAGACCACAAACCTTTAGTGCACATATTGTCACCGGGTGGAGGACGTACACTTTCGTCTAGATTGGCAAGACTCTCTTCTAGGTTACAAAATTTTTAATATTCTTTAGAATATATTCCTGTGAAATCCAATGTTCATGCTGATTGCATGTCAAGACTTCCATTGGCGTGCAGAGATTCTGATGTAGTTGATAAAGATGAGTGTGAAGTTGCACATGTTTTCTGTGATGTCAATTTAGTGTTTGGAGAAAATTCAGTAGTACAAGAAGAGACATGGAATGAAGAAATGAACAAGGACTTAGAACTTAAAGAGGTGAAAGATTATGTATTGAAGGGTTGGCCTGAAGGAGGGAATTTTACCGGAGGTTTGATGAGCTATCATAAGATTAAAGATGAATTGGCCATAGAAAATGGCATTTTATTAAGAGGTGATACATTTATTCCACCTTTCGGTCTTAGGAAAAAGTTTCTGGATTTAACTCATGTAGGGCATTTTGGTATATCAATTACTAGAAGGCGATTAAAAAACCATTTTTGGTGGCCTGGTATTGATTATTTTGTAGAACAACAGGTGAAATTATGTGAATTGTGTGCTAAGAGTGATAAAACAGCTAAGGTCTTACCCAGTGTACCACAACCTGTTGAATTACCTGCATCACCTAGGAACAAACTTGGTATTGACATTATCGGACCATTTGGTGTCTTGCCACACAGCATTCTTTTGGTATAGTGCTGATAAATTACTTTTCAAAATGGCCAGAGATAAAGATGGTCAGGGAGGTTTCCAGTGATGCTATTATACAGTTTATGGATGAAATTTTCTGTAGAGAGGGTATTCCTCAAGAGGTGGTAACGGACAACGGTCCACAGTTTGTTAGTAAGCAAATGGAGAGTTATTTTAATATGTGCAGTATTTTTCATAGAAGAATAGCGGTATTCCATCCAGAGGCCAACGGTCAGATAGAGAGATTCAATAGAGTAGTCAAGGAAGCCATTCAATTAGCTGTCAAAGGTGGTTTATGTTGGAATAAGGCGTTACAGTCCATGTTATTGTCGTATAGAACTGCTCCCAATGCTGTTACTTTGTTATCTCCTTTTGAGTTGCTGAGAGGGCGTAAACCCAGTACTAACCTTGTTCCTTGGTGGGTAAAGAACAAGGATAGTGGTCGCATTGATTTTGCAGAGGTTGATTTTGGAGAAATTCACAAGAAAGTTGAGGCTTATAAGGAAAAAATGAAGAATGATTTGTCAAAAGTGGACACAAGAGGTTGTGTTCCCATTCAAGTAGGGGATTTTGTGAGACTAAAAAAAGGAAGTTATGTACATAAGGGATTAGCAAAGTGGTCTGATCCTATTGAGGTAATTGTGGTATTTAAGAATGCGGTAAAAGTACTTGATGGAAGTGTTTGGCATTTTAGCAGAGTTTCAAAGTTTAATAATAGCAAGCACTTTTCAAAAGATGTTTCACCTAATGTGTTTTTGGATGAAGATGATTCATCCAATGTGTTTTTAGATGTTACTGCAGATAGTCCAGGGTTATCTGAATCAGCTGCTGTTTCTGTTAGTTGTGATTCTAATACACAAGAGTTGTTGAGGGGTTCAAGAAGTCGCAGGGCTCCAGTATGGTTCAGAGACTTTTTTCTTACCTAAAAAAAAAAAAAAAGAAAAGGAAGGAGGTGTGTGGTGTATTGTTATTGTTTGGAATGACGCGCGCGTATGCACGCGCGTCATCCACAAACAATGTGAGTGCTGTTATGTTTCAAAGGTGTGTATGTCGCGTGTTGTGGTTCGCGTGCGGTGTTTATGTAGATCTGTGCCTCGTGTGTGTGTTGTGCTTTGAATGAGTGTGGAATGTATAAATGGTTAGGCAGACAGTTTACCGGCATTCAAGTTTGTACGTTGCTGGAGTTTACATGCTATCTTCTGGATACCTTCATACCATTTTATAACAAAAAGGCACACCTGGGAAAACAAAAGTTACATATTTCGAACAAAAGTACATGTTTTGCCTCCCCACGTCCCCAAGCACCATTATTTTGTGGTGGTGTAAGCTCATGGAAAAAAAGGACAGTTTGAATTTTCTCGTAAGATGTACAACAACATTTTATAGAAAACTGCCATCTAAAGCTAACGCATAATAAGAGCCCCGGACCCTCTTTAATGTCAAATTAAGCCCTTGGAAAGCGGATGTAACCAGCACGGTGAAAGCGGCTGAAGCTAAGCCACAAAAAACAAGGAACTGCAGCTGTCTAGGTACACTTGCATTGTGATGGAAGTTGCCTTTAAAAGTAAAATAAACGCAAGTGCTGATTGTTGCTGCGTTTTTCCTTTAAACAACATGTCCTCCACAAAAATAACGTTTGTGTTCTCTTTTTTGGGCAGGTTAACACAAAAACATTTTATAGAAAACTGATGCCTAAAGCTAACGCCTAATAAGAGCTCCAGCACCTCTTTCATGTCAAATTAAGCCCTTGGAAAGCAGATGTAACCAGCACCGTGAAAGCGGCGGTAGCTGCACAGACTCCAAAGGCCGCACAAGAGATGCTTTTAAGCCAGAAATGGTGATGAAAAGGCACACCTGGGAAAATAAAAGTTACATATTGCAAACAAAAGTACGGGGCATATTATCAAGGGGGTTTAAAAGCCAAGAAATCGGAGATAAAATTACCTCCCTATTACCTAGCTGTCGCTAGCACAGTTAGCGACAGCTAGTAGGAGATAGCGACCATCTTGGGCCCCTCTTTGCATGTCAGTGATATTTATCACTAATGACATGCAAAGTGGGCGTGCCAAGATGTTAGCGACTGGAAACAGTTGCTAACATCGCTATCTCCTATTACCAACTTTTGGAGATTTTCGCGCTAAGTGTGAATATCTCCAAAAGCTAACACCTGCCCCTGAGCAGTTCTTAGCCATGTTATCCAATGGTAGGTGGGTAACATGGCTAAGAGCATTTGCTCAGTAATGCATGAATATCGCTGACTTTTCAGCGATATTCATGCATTTCGGCCGATTTTTATCGCTTAGGAGATAAACCTTGATAATAGCAAGGTTCCAAAGCAATAAAAATTGCCGCAGCTCGGCGATAAAAATATCGCCGCTAAACCAACATAGCGATAATTATCGCTAGTTGTTGGTAATATGCCCCTACATGTTTTGCCTCCCATGTCCCAAAGCCCCATTATTTTGTGGTGGTCTAAGCTTGTGGAAAACTTAGCATCTCTAGAGGAGAGTTTGTGGTTTGAAGGCCCATGTGTGTCCAGTGAGAGCTCCTTACTTCCCAGCTCCCTGTTCATTTCTCCCCCGCAAAACTACATGACATGCTTCCAATGTTCCTCTGTCAGCCGCGCTGCCCCTTCCTGCAGTATGCCTCCTCCTCTCTAGCATTCGCCTACCTGTAAGAAGCCCCTCTTGCTCTCATGTAGATCCCTATGGTGTGCAGCGCTTCATTGCTTTGTAGCCAGGATACCACTTCATAAGCCCCGTGAGTAAGTGGGAGGACGGAGGAGGCTTTGAGGACCGCACCTGGAGGTGGAGGGCGCTTGATGGGTGGATCTTGTTCTGGGACCCATGGGTGTTAGGGGTTTGAATTTCTCTGGAGTGTTTGGGGGTCCTTTGGGAACTCTCTGGATATAGTGAACAGGGCATTCTCTCAAGTTTATAATCTCGAGGTTGGGACAGATAGGGTTGTTTGAGTTACAGGCCGGTCTGACGTGGTGAGAGAGGTACTGAGACAAGTTCTGTTTAAGCGAAGGGAAGGTCGTGCATCTCCTTGGGACGCATCTGTCTTCCTGGGTAGAGAGGCCTTTGTTAGAATGGGCAGTTCAAACCTCATCAGTGAAATCCACTATTTCTTCTGCATTTATGTGTATGAACTTAGCCAGTCAGTGAATTCGGAGTTTATTGAATTGTTTGTAATCAATTGACCTGCCGCTTTTAGTTCACTCTCTCCAGCTGGCGGGGGGGGGGGGGTCATTGTTATTTTGGCTGCACTCTGACTGTCCTTGCCCCCTCCTTGCTCTGCCAGTTCTCCTTTCTCGGAATACAGAACCAGCCTGATGCCCAACCTCTCCCGGGTGGGAGTGGCACTGAATCACCAGCCATCTTGGGGTGTCACTCGCCCTGTGCTGTTGGAGCGTTGTATTGTAATAAATCAGTCTCGGAGAAACCCTCTGCTAGGGTAAAAGTTTGCCCAAACTAGGCAGCTGCCTGAAATCAGGTGGTTCCCCAGAGGGCCATTAAATCATGCAACCCTGGCTCAAAAATATTCCAGCAGGGCGAAGGCTCGCTTCAATCACAGTAACTACTTACCCATGTACGCTGTCGAACTCTCTCATGCTTCAGTCGACATGGATTGAATGATATGTGTCCTCTATGAGTGAGTGCCTCTCTTTACTACAGCACTATGGCGCTCAATATTATCCTGGAAAAGATGACTTTAACAACTGCAGAGTTAAACTCTCAGTCGCAAGCATTTTTTACATTGTTTCAAAAAGCGCAGGCCCTTTTACTCCATCTGAGTTTCTGACAGACCTCTCAACTTCTGCTAGAATCCACTTACCGAAGTATCAATGCAGGGAAGGGTAGCAGTAGAAATAAAGTGAGTGCGGTGTCCCCAGCGGGCGCCGAGCTCATTGAAGTAATAATATCAAGCACGTGCATGATGTGTACCGCGATAATTAACAGGCATCTTAGCAAGTAGAATGAGTGTTGTCAGTCGGCATGCCACACCCACAAAAATGCATAGACATGCCCATCCGAAATGTAAACAAAACCACAGCAGAAAGCATCGGCATCCAACGCCTATAGGAAACAAGCCGCGAGTGGTGCGAGAGAGCGCACACACTTGTGTGAGGGAGCAGGCCATCTGTTTTGCATTATGGCGCCCAAGTCTGGGCACGATAATGCAAAACAGATGTTGGCCGTGCGGGTAACAGACACCAATAGGCAGTGGGCGGGGCAAATGCGGGACATGCGCCTGCATGTGCCCAATTGCATGCTGTCTTTGTTAGAAAGACGCAGGCAACGCCCATTAGCCTGCAACGATAACAAAACCACACACACGAGCGTGTGGTCAGCTTTCAGAAGCCCCTACATGAAGTCTTGCTGCGCGACCATTGCTATGCACTGCAACGCTAGGCGCAAGACCTAAAAAGAAGACCACCCAGAGCAAAGATAAAGCAAAATATAAAGCGGAAAAAGAAGTATAAAAATGACAACCTACAAGGGTGGGGTTTAAGTGGTATAAAGGTAAGGCACGAGCAACAACTATTGTCCTCCCAGGATGTGAGAGGAGTCAGGACCTAGATGCAGGCTGCCAGTGCCAACAGAGAAGAGGAAGAGAGAGACAAACCAGGGACCAAAAAGAAATTGAAGTAGGAGAAAGGGCAGAAAGAAAGGCCACTCTTAGCAGCAGATGGGCTCAACAAGTGATACAGGAGAAGCCCTCTCTGAGGAGGAAAGGTAGTGGAGTGAAGACTTGTGGTTTCCTGAACCCCCTCCAGAGACAGCCTCACCTACCCCCTGTGCTGAAAGACAAGCCTTGGGCAAGGGGAGTAAATGGGGAGGACAAGGAAGAGGTGGTGGTTGGAACCCCAAGAGTGCTTTAACACTGGTGCGGTGGGACGGGTCAGAAGTGTTTAAGGTTTAAGAGGAGATATTTCGTGTAATTGCATAAGCAACAATCACCTGTCAGACGTCTGGAGAAGAGATGGGAGGAGCGGGATAAAGGAGTTTTAAATGAGAAATATGAGAAAAAACTGCAACACTCGATATAGTACATTAAGAGAGTCAAATGAAGAAGGAAAAGGGATTGTAACCTTATACTAGATGCATCAGCTTTCACACAAGCTTCCCCACATGGCAACTATTGTATTGGTATACAGTCATAAAATTGAAATATTCAAAATTATAGTTGGAAAAATAATATACGGTGCTTCCTAAAATGGCATAAAAAGGATTCCCAAATGTGCAAATGGTTTGTCACAGGGGATAACTAGCACCAAAACATAGTCTACTTCAAGAATCTGGAATATTCCCTGGAACTTAATACCGGTCTACCAACTTTAATTCATTGTAATGATAATTCACTCTTAAAGAACCATTGCCTTTAACATATGCTTTTCAAAATAAACAAGTCAGAAATAATGACAATAGTGATACTTTTCATAAGAAACAAAGCAGCTGTATGGCAGTGGGCATTAGCTTTTTATCATAATCAAGTCAGACATGCTATTTTGAGCATAAACGTTCCCACACGGAAAAAGTACAAAGCAAGCACTCATTGTCAGTGAAAGCACACCATATCTTCCCAAGAAATATTTATAGTAAAAAGTTCAACATGTGATCAAATACCTTGTCTCAAAAAATGTTTTTATTGGATGCCAGCAACCCAATTATATGCAGTAAATTGTTAGAAATTGAGTTTCTGGTTGGCCGGGTATGCACCTAAGCCAAGCAGAACCCACCACTCTAGTCAGGGTAAGGGAGTTACACACACAAGATAACCCCTGCTCACCCCTTTGGTAGCTTGGCAGAGCAGAGGAAATGTGCAAAGTGTTTGCGTAACACAGACACATACACACCAGTGACACACTAGGCACACCACAAAAAGAGACTCCACACCAGGTTATATAAAAATATCCTTTGTTTTGTACATAACACACATTAGACCGCAATCACATAATTCATAAATCCATTTGCCAAAGGCAATTGTCCTAACAATACATATCCTAAATCAATTTGCCACCTAGGCAGTAGTTCTAACACATTTAGGGCCAGATGTAGGTGAAATAGATTTACCGATTTTAAATTACCGAATTTTACCGATTCGGTAATTAAAAATCGGTAAATCTATGGGGTCGACATGTAGGTATTCCAGATGTGCTGGAATACTGAATCGGATGAATTCGGTATTTACCGATTCGGTAAATGCCGAATCGGTAATGCCCATTCATTTCTATGGGCTTTGAAGCCCATAGGAATGAATGGGCATTACCGATTCGGTATTTACCGAATCGGTAAATACCGATTTTCACAAGGGTGCAGGGGGTGTCACTTTGACACCCTCTGGCACCCCCAGAACAGGCTCGGTGCTATGTGGCAGGCATACATGCCCTAAGGGCAGGTCTGCCTGTCACATGGCATAGGTGTGCATGCACACATGTGCATGCACACCGGAATCGGTATTTTACCATTCAATTGGATTTGATGGTAAAATACCGATTCGGTAAGGCTCCTGGGACTCTGAAGAGTCCCACCTACATATGGGTGGCTCAGATTCGTTAAATTTACCGATTTTTTATTTTACCGAATCGGTAAAATTACCGAATCGGTAATTTTACCGATTCAGTAAAATAATGCCCCCTACATGCCAATCACCTATTTACCGATCGGTAACGGCCAAAAATACCAATTTTCGGCCGTTACCGACCGACCTACATCGGGCCCTTAGTGGACTGAAGCAATACTTATAAGTTACACCTGTTATAGAAGCATAGGCATCACATCATCACAGTTAGCGAACTGAAGTAAATACTCATAAATTGCACATATCATAAAACCAGAATTAGTGTACATAATCTGTAGGTCCCGACAGAGTAATCCTTTTTTTGTCAATACACTGTGTTGAGCACACTTCTAAAATTAACCAGGGCAAAACATATAGGTTTTACTACCCATAAATCATACCTGCTGGGCGTACCATGACAGCTTTTGGGCACATGAGTAACCACAACATGTACCCCAACATTGGCACATGAACCATCCATCGGTCAGGGAGAGCCCAAAGTATGGCCAGTGACTCCCAGTGAACCTTGGAGCCCGGCCCACCAGGACTCTTGGGAGGCTGCTTGCACTGAGCTCACGGGGGGTTTTCCCTTCCCTTGGCCACTCCTCCTAGGGTGCCTCAGTTGAGGACTTACCCAGAATGGCACTTGCCGAAGTTTACCGCCTGCTTACATATTCGGTCCAACGCACCAACCTCTGTTCTCCTTAGTCACCCCAGGGGACTTGCCCATCCCGGGAAACGCAGCTTGGCAACGCCTTCTCGGCCACTCCCTCCTGCTGTGGGATGCTTGGATGTGGGGCCGGGAAGACGTGCTGTGAGAATCCGGGCTGCTCCTGTGACCTTGGCTACGTAGGGCATTGTGAAGGGTTGCCAGGTGATTCTTGGCAATCCTGCTGCACTCTTTGTTTTCGGATTCTTTGAGGTCTGAGACCTCACTGCACTGCATGGCAGCGCCTCGGTCACTGCTTGCCTGAGGTTAAGGAGTGAGGGAAGCATGAGGGGTCCTGAGATAAGGAGGCCGAGAGAGGCTTTACCACCACTTATAGGTGAAAATGGAGGCCAAGACACCAGGACAATCCCAAATGAAGGCCAAGGCACCAGAACTTGATAGGATGACTAGAAAAGCCCCTGAAGGAAGCGCCTCCCGAAATAAGCTCCAGGATTTTGGGAAAGCAGACAGACTTTGTAAAACAAAGTGGAAGTACGAGGGCTCTTGCAACGAAGAGCGCACACACCAGAACTTTCCAAAAGCAAAGGGAAATCGCACAGAATGAAAACTTTGATGTTTCTGAGTGTTCCAAAAACAGAAGGCCAGCACACACAAGAACTTGGAGATTCTCCACAAGCAGGATACAGCAGCAGGGCAAAAAGAGTCAGTCCTTTTCCTCCACCATAGACAGCCGCAGCAATTGTAGGCTAACCCACCCATCACACAGAAAAGGCAGCGCTCCTCAAACAGTTCTCCTGCTCTTCTTCTTGTCAGGGTCCTCTTCTTTCTTGAAGCAATCTAAAGTCCTGGGGTTTTAGGTCTAATACTTCTACCCAATTTTGTCATTGTTCTCTTTGTGGCAAGGGTCTCTGAAACCAGTCAAAGCCAGTCCTATCCTCCCTGCCGCAGCATGACAACAGGAGGTGGACACAGCATTGTGAAAAGGAGACACAGCCTATTCAGGTGCAAGCACAACTTCTCTGCCACTTAAAATGCAAACCAGGTCTATATAGCCCATCCATAAGTCATTCATTCCAGGCAGCACACACCTCAACCCCCCTTGTAACTGTCTAGAGTAAAAGCACATCCCCAACTCCTGTCATTCCAACACCAGAAGCTCAATACACATACAGTCAGAGAAACACAGGATGATAAAGCAAGAAAATGCCCACTTTTTAAAAGTTTTACAAAAAGGGGGTGGTGATGAACAGAGTGTCTGAGTTAAACAGACCACTCTTACCCAGTCCAAAGATCAGGGCTTGATCCATCACCGTTATTTATCTCACTGCCCCATCCCAGCTCAGAACATGGCTATATGCAAATCAGTCTGTCCCTGGCCCAGTGCATCATGGGAACAGGGCAGACTAAACTACCAAGCCAATTCTTCACCAGAAAGGAGACAAGCTACCGGGGACCGGTTTCTGGCATTTCAGCCTTCTTCGGCCCGGCTTGCTTGAATTCTGATGGAGCAGTGAGAAAGGGGCTCATGTCTGAGTATACCCTGCCACACCTATAGTGGCCAAAAACGATTTACAAAAAGGGGGTGGTGATGAACAGAGTGTCTGAGTTAAACAGACCACTCTTACCCAGTCCAAAGATCAGGGCTTGATCCATCACCGTTATTTATCTCACTGCCCCATCCCAGCTCAGAACATGGCTATATGCAAATCAGTCTGTCCCTGGCCCAGTGCATCATGGGAACAGGGCAGACTAAACTACCAAGCCAATTCTTCACCAGAAAGGAGACAAGCTACCGGGGACCGGTTTCTGGCATTTCAGCCTTCTTCGGCCCGGCTTGCTTGAATCCTGATGGAGCAGTGAGAAAGGAACTCATGTCTGAGTATACCCTGCCACAACTATAGTGGCCAAAAACGATTTACAAAAAGGGGGTGGTGATGAACAGAGTGTCTGAGTTAAACAGACCACTCTTACCCAGTCCAAAGATCAGGGCTTGATCCATCACCGTTATTTATCTCACTGCCCCATCCCAGCTCAGAACATGACCCTTGCTCATTGCACCATCAGGATTCAAGCAAACCGGGCCGAAGACGGCTGTAATGCCAGAAACCGGTCCCTGGGAGCTTGTTTCCTTCCCAGTGTAAGAATTGGCTTTTGTAGTTTGGTTTGCCCTGTTCCCATCATGCACTGGGACAGGTTCAGACTAATTTGCATACAGCCAGGTTCTGAAACTGGGATGGTGCAGTGAGCTAAAAAACAGTGTTGGATCTAGCCCTGATCTCTTGACTGGGTGAGAGCTTTCTGCTTAATTCAGAGACTCTGTCCCTCACCACCCCTTGTTGTAAATATTTTTGTCCACCCTAAGCGTGGAAGGGTATTCTCAGATGTGAGACCCTTGCTCATTGCACCATCAGGATTCAAGCAAACCGGGCCGAAGATGGCTGTAATGCCAGAAACCGGTCCCCGGGAGCTTGTTTCCTTCCCAGTGTAAGAATTGGCTTTTGTAGTTTGGTTTTTTCCCCGTTCCCATCATGCACTGGGACAGGAACAGACTAATTTGCATACAGCCAGGTTCTGAAACTGGGATGGTGCAGTGAGCTAAAAAACGGTGTTGGATCTAGCCCTGATCTCTTGACTGGGTGAGAGCTTTCTGCTTAATTCAGAGACTCTGTCCCTCACCACCCCTTGTTGTAAATATGTTTGTCCACCCTAAGTGTGGAAGGGTATTCTCAGATGTGAGACCCTTGCTCATTGCACCATCAGGATTCAAGCAAACCGGGCCGAAGACGGCTGTAATGCCAGAAACCAGCCCCCGGGAGCTTGTTTCCTTCCCAGTGTAAGAATTGGCTTTTGTAGTTTGGTTTGCCCTGTTCCCATCATGCACTGGGACAGGAACAGACTAATTTGCATGCAGCCAGGTTCTGAAACTGGGATGGTGCAGTGAGCTAAAAAATGGTGTTGGATCTAGCCCTGATCTCTTGACTGGGTGAGAGCTTTCTGCTTAATTCAGAGACTCTGTCCCTCACCACCCCTTGTTGTAAATATTTTTGTCCACCCTAAGCGTGGAAGGGTATTCTCAGATGTGAGACCCTTGCTCATTGCACCATCAGGATTCAAGCAAACCGGGCCGAAGACGGCTGTAATGCCAGAAACCGGTCCCCGGGAGCTTGTTTCCTTCCCAGTGTAAGAATTGGCTTTTGTAGTTTGGTGTGCCCTGTTCCCATCATGCACTGGGACAGGAACATACTAATTTGCATACAGCCAGGTTCTGAAACTGGGATGGTGCAGTGAGCTAAAAAACGGTGTTGGATCTAGCCCTGATCTCTTGACTGGGTGAGAGCTTTCTGCCTAATTCAGAGACTCTGTCCCTCACCACCCCTTGTTGTAAATATTTTTGTCCACCCTAAGCGTGGAAGGGTATTCTCAGATGTGAGACCCTTGCTCATTGCACCATCAGGATTCAAGCAAACCGGGCCGAAGACGGCTGTAATGCCAGAAACCGGTCCCCGGGAGCTTGTTTCCTTCCCAGTGTAAGAATTGGCTTTTGTAGTTTGGTTTGCCCTGTTCCCATCATGCACTGGGACAGGAACAGACTAATTTGCATACAGCCAGGTTCTGAAACTGGGATGGTGCAGTGAGCTAAAAAACGGTGTTGGATCTAGCCCTGATCTCTTGACTGGGTGAGAGCTTTCTGCTTAATTCAGAGACTCTGTCCCTCACCACCCCTTGTTGTAAATATTTTTGTCCACCCTAAGCGTGGAAGGGTATTCTCAGATGTGAGACCCTTGCTCATTGCACCATCAGGATTCAAGCAAACCGGACCGAAGACGGCTGTAATGCCAGAAACGGGTCCCCGGGAGCTTGTTTCCTTCCCAGTGTAAGAATTGGCTTTTGTAGTTTGGTTTGCCCTGTTCCCATCATGCACTGGGACAGGAACAGACTAATTTGCATACAGCCAGGTTCTGAAACTGGGATGGTGCAGTGAGCTAAAAAACGGTGTTGGATCTAGCCCTGATCTCTTGACTGGGTGAGAGCTTTCTGCTTAATTCAGAGACTCTGTCCCTCACCACCCCTTGTTGTAAATATTTTTGTCCACCCTAAGCGTGGAAGGGTATTCTCAGATGTGAGACCCTTGCTCATTGCACCATCAGGATTCAAGCAAACCGGGCCGAAGACGGCTGTAATGCCAGAAACCGGTCCCCGGGAGCTTGTTTCCTTCCCAGTGTAAGAATTGGCTTTTGTAGTTTGGTTTGCCCTGTTCCCATCATGCACTGGGACAGGAACAGACTAATTTGCATACAGCCAGGTTCTGAAACTGGGATGGTGCAGTGAGCTAAAAAACGGTGTTGGATCTAGCCCTGATCTCTTGACTGGGTGAGAGCTTTCTGCTTAATTCAGAGACTCTGTCCCTCACCACCCCTTGTTGTAAATATTTTTGTCCACCCTAAGCGTGGAAGGGTATTCTCAGATGTGAGACCCTTGCTCATTGCACCATCAGGATTCAAGCAAACTGGGCCGAAGACGGCTGTAATGCCAGAAACCGGTCCCCGGGAGCTTGTTTCCTTCCCAGTGTAAGAATTGGCTTTTGTAGTTTGGTTTGCCCTGTTCCCATCATGCACTGGGACAGGAACAGACTAATTTGCATACAGCCAGGTTCTGAAACTGGGATGGTGCAGTGAGCTAAAAAACGGTGTTGGATCTAGCCCTGATCTCTTGACTGGGTGAGAGCTTTCTGCTTAATTCAGAGACTCTGTCCCTCACCACCCCTTGTTGTAAATATTTTTGTCCACCCTAAGCGTGGAAGGGTATTCTCAGATGTGAGACCCTTGCTCATTGCACCATCAGGATTCAAGCAAACCGGGCCGAAGACGGCTGTAATGCCAGAAACCGGTCCCCGGGAGCTTGTTTCCTTCCCAGTGTAAGAATTGGCTTTTGTAGTTTGGTTTGCCCTGTTCCCATCATGCACTGGGACAGGAACAGACTAATTTGCATACAGCCAGGTTCTGAAACTGGGATGGTGCAGTGAGCTAAAAAACGGTGTTGGATCTAGCCCTGATCTCTTGACTGGGTGAGAGCTTTCTGCTTAATTCAGAGACTCTGTCCCTCACCACCCCTTGTTGTAAATATTTTTGTCCACCCTAAGCGTGGAAGGGTATTCTCAGATGTGTGACCCTTGCTCATTGCACCATCAGGATTCAAGCAAACCGGGCCGAAGACGGCTGTAATGCCAGAAACCGGTCCCCGGGAGCTTGTTTCCTTCCCAGTGTAAGAATTGGCTTTTGTAGTTTGGTTTGCCCTGTTCCCATCATGCACTGGGACAGGAACAGACTAATTTGCATACAGCCAGGTTCTGAAACTGGGATGGTGCAGTGAGCTAAAAAACGGTGTTGGATCTAGCCCTGATCTCTTGACTGGGTGAGAGCTTTCTGCTTAATTCAGAGACTCTGTCCCTCACCACCCCTTGTTGTAAACACTTTTTAAAAGTGGCATTTTCAAACACAGAATTAAAAAAAAACCTTTACCAAAAGGTGTGTTAAAAAATTCTGAGTTGAGAGAGCCTAAACTCTATCTTTCTATCTTATCCCATTTGAAAGTTACTCATGTAAAAAATTGTTACAGTGCAGCTACAAAGATAAGCCTATGGAGCAGACAGCCAAAAATACACATTATTTCTGTATCAGGACATGTTACACACACACCAGTCCATTTCCTATCTTTTATATACACTGAACCGTGCCCACGGGGTACCTTGGGCCCACCTTACAGGTGTCTTACATGTAAGGAAAGGGAAGGTTAGGGCCTAGCAGGTGGGTGCACCTACCAGGTCTAATGGCAGATAATTACTGCTCATGCTGAAACTACAGTGGTAGGTCTGAGACACATTTACAGGTCTACTCATGTGGGTGGCACAACCAAGTGCTGCAAGCCCACTCGTAGCATTTGATTCACTGACCCTGGCACACACCGTGCACTTTACTAGGGACTTATCGGTAAAGCAAATATGCCAATCATAGATAACCAACCGTATCATAATTTGCCCAGAGTGCATATGAACTTTAGCACTGCTCTGTAGTGGTAAAGTGCCCACAATCCTATAGCTAACAAAAACAGTGTCAGAAAAATAGGAGGTGAAAGGCAAAAAGTTTGGGGATAACCTGAGAAATGGGACAATTCCAACATATATTGACTGCCTGTCGTGGGGGGCAAATTAGCTCTATATTTTTAGGTTAACAGTGCACTTTTCCACCTTGTCCATCCATTTAACTGCCCCAGGGAATTTAAGTGATTAACAATTCTCCCCTTTTCAATGTAAAAAAGAGATGCCAACTCCTCTGACACCACCAATGATGGAGCTTTAACACTCCACTGATCATACTCCTGAGTACACCGATTGCCCCACTCCTTCAATCGTCCAGCTTTGGCTATCTACTAACTCTTCTCAAAACAACCATTTTGATGGAGTCTGCACCTCACGCCGAATATGTCCTTTTGTGATGTCCATGCTCTACCCTGAGTTATGAAACTAGTGATCATCTCCTTCCTCGACGGAAGAACACAGCGAGTCCGCCTACCACCGTACAAGTCAGAGGCCTCCGAAGTCATCTGCGGCGTCCCCCAAGGATCATCCCTGAGCCCCACCCTCTTCAACGTCTACATGAGCCCCCTCGCGGCCATCGTACGCAAACACCACCTCAGCATAATCTCCTACGCCGACGACACCCAGCTGATCCTCTCCCTGACCAACGACCCCGCCGCCGCCAGAGCCAACCTGCACGAAGGGATGAAAGAGGTAGCCGAGTGGATGACGACCAGCCGCCTGAAACTGAACTCGGACAAGACGGAGGTCCTCATCCTGGGCTCCTCACCCTCCGCCTGGGACGACTCCTGGTGGCCTCCCGCCCTGGGCACCGCACCCAAACCGACAGACCATGCACGAAACCTGGGCTTCATCCTGGACTCCTCCCTCTCCATGACCAGGCAAGTCAACAGCGTCTCCTCGGCGTGCTTCAACATCCTACGCATGCTACGGAAGATCTTCTGGTGGATCCCCACAGAGACCAGGAAGACCGTCACCCAGGCCCTCGTCACCAGCCGACTGGACTACGGCAACGCCCTCTACGCCGGGACCACCGCCAAGCTCCAGAAGAGACTCCAGCGGATCCAAAACGCCTCAGCCAGACTCATCCTCGACATCCCACGATCCAGCCACATCTCCGGACATCTGAGAGACCTTCACTGGCTCCCCGTCAACAAGAGAATCACCTTCCGCCTCCTCACCCACGCACACAAAGCCCTACACGACCAAGGCCCGAGCTACCTCAACAGCCGAGTCAACTTCTACGCTCCCAAACGCCACCTCCGATCAGCCAACCACGCCCTCGCCGCCGTCCCCCGCATCCGAAGAGCGACTACAGGAGGAAGGTCCTTCTCCTACCTGGCCGCCAAGACCTGGAACTCCCTCCCGTCCGACCTGCGCCTGACCCAAGACCACCTCTCCTTCAGGAAGAAGCTGAAGACCTGGCTGTTCGAGCAGTAGCGGCACCCCCCCCCCCAGCGCCTTGAGACCCTACGGGTACGTAGCGCGCTTTATAAGTGTCACTGATTGATTGATTGATTGAGTGAGACAAAAGAATGTCATAACTGCCACACGAGAAACACAATGACTAATCATCATGGTACTGGTAGTAGAGTGTCAACAATCTACTCAACGGTTTTATGATTGTTTTTTAAATTATAATTTAAAAAGTTCTCATACTCATAAATTATACGGTAGGTAATATATCACCATTTACCTTAACCACATGGTTCGAATCCTTATGTTGACTCTTGATTTCCACTCCACCCATGGCCTAGGACTCGACTCCATGACAAGTAACAGCGGCAGTCACAACATGTAATCCAGCACACAACTGCAGATGCCTGCACCAATCAGGTGGTGTATTGCCCTTCGCAAATGAAAAGGTGTGCAACATCTATAATAGGAGATATGTGCCCGTGCCCACGGAAGATGACAATTTAGATGAAGGCCCAGAAGATAATGATGAAGAGTCACAACAATATGTAGGAGAAGAAAACATCTGCATTATGGTAATGGTGTTGGATTAAAAAAACTACCTCAGAAATAATTAGTTTTAAAGCAGTGGTCAAAAGAATTAACTTCGTCATATATAGCAAATCAAGCAATCAATGTACTATGTGTTTTACTGCAATAAAGGTGTAGCACCAAGAAAGTAATACCTCATCCCTCAAACTCATGAAAGAGCCAACACAACAGTGTTGCACTATAACTAATAATTAGTCACTATGGACAGACCTCTTATGAGACCACAAAAATCATTTTGTTGGGAAGTTGCCTTAAATGTTGAAAGGGGAGGTGAATGACTGCTGGAAGTGTTGGCTGGGTCACAATTGGTAGCTTCCAGAAAAGGCCCCGTTATAGTGCACATATTTGTGCATCTAGTGATAGCATGATGGACAACTGTCACTCTCCAAATATGTTTGCAAAACAATGCAATGGATAGACCATCTATTTGCCTTTTGCTCTGCAAGATCAATTTGACATTGCTTTCATGCAGACCTCATGTTGTGAGACATTTGAATGCGATTGCGTGTTCCAGATATGTGCATTCTCACCCGTTGCCCAATTAAATCACATAGTGACAGCATGTGATTGCCCACTGTCACAAAAGCATCAGTACATTGATGTGACTGTGCCTGCAGTGCCACAAGACTGAACTTCATGACAGCAAATCTTCAAGAAATTTGGTCCAATGTTTGTCCCACAGTGTTAGTGACAGTGGGCACAGATACATTTATACTGAGTTTCCAAGGTCCACGGAGAATAAACTGAATTGAATGTCTGTAGGTCATTACCCAGCCTGGGTACCCATCAATTACTATGAGACACATGGAGCCCATCACGTCAATCCCTCAAGATGACATCGATACACAGACACTAAAATTACTTTATTTTTCACAATTTGCCATGACGCATTTCGACCAAGCCAGGCCTTGATCACATTGCTACCCTTCTAAATATGAAAAATAGACTACAATAACATCTGTTTAAAAATCATCCAAATTCAGTTGAATGGTTGCAATTATTTTTAACATAGATTTCTCTCAAGAAAAATTCTATAGTGTTCGTACTGTAAAGGAGAAAACCTTATTGCCATTAAAAAATTGCATTGCATAAATGCTTTTGGTAAATTAGCCACTACTGATACATCGTGCTTGAAACAAATGGCAACTCTACTTGGGTATCATCATGTACGGACCCATGTGCAAAACAGCACATGTGTGAAAAATACGCACTATTAACATTTAGCAGCAGATGATTTAACCGAATAAATTCGGATCTTAGTGCAAAATACTCTGATTGTGCAAATTTCACCTAAAAAGTGCATAGTGCATACATTCTTGAAGTGTGTTTGCTACTTGTTGTTTTATCATTGCAATTCTTGCCTCTGGGAGCTTGTTTTAAATAACTGTGTCCACGTTTAGATCATAATTATTTTTAAGATTCTCACAACTTAATTTGTAATGCTTTATTAAGTTTAGTATTAACTCCTTTTAGCGGACCTGTCGCCAGAGTGCGGGTCAATGGCAGGGTCTCGTCCCTATTCTCTATAGAAAAGGGCACTCGACAGGGCTGCCCCCTGTCTCCTATTCTCTTCTCCTTGATAATAGAGCCCCTGGCGTGCAAGCTCTGCCAAAAGCATTCGGACGCGGCTTTACGATTCCAAAAATGCCCATTAATAGTCTCCCTTTATGCGGATGATATGCTACTTTATGTCCAGGAGCCATCAAACTATCTTTCGCCGCTTCTGAGGGAGTATGTCCAATTTGAGAGGTTTTCTGGTTTGGGCATTAATTGGTCCAAGTCCGTGGTCTTTCCATTAACAGAACGCACGAAGGAGGTTGAACTGGACTTCCCAATGTCCTGGACTTCTGATCCAGTAAAGTATCTAGGGGTGATGATCTATAGAGAACCACCTGTGGTGGTCACAGAGAATTATGGGCGTGCCATTACGCGCATAACGGAGCAGACGGAGAGGTAGGCACGTCTCCCCCTGTCGCTGGCGGATAGGATTGCTGTCGTGAAAATGGTGTTCCTGCCCAAGATGATGTACTCCTTTATTAATATTCCAATTATATTAAACCTGGACTTTTTCCAAACGTTGCAGTCAGCTCTACTTACGTTTGTTTGGGGTGGGTAAGCAATCGCGATGTTGGTGAGATATTCTAGTGCAGCCCTTTGACCGGGGTGGCTTTGAGGCTCCGGATCTTTGCTTATATTACCTCTACACAAGCGCATTTTGCTCATTATTGGCATTTTCTACAGTGCTTTCAGCCGCACGAAGCTATTGGGGCAGACGCTGTTCTTTCCATTCCTGTGCAGGCTATGGCTTTATCGGGTGGCACCTGTGGGCCTCGGCAGGAAATCAACCCCTCATTGTGCACGTCCTGGGCGTGGAGGGCTCTGGCGGCTAAAGTTCAGCTTCCGTATTTGTATGCCCCCCTCCTGTCCATAGCTTCTCATCCGGGAATTTCAGCTGCAAGGGAGCCCCCTGCATTGAAGGTGCTTTCAGCTACCAGTATGGATATATGATGTTACAACGCGGACTGTAACAACGCATACCGTTACAACGCATCTTTTACAACGCGGATACTGTTACAACTCATGTATTTACAACGCATTTTTTTACAACGCAGGTACCTTTACAACGCATACCATTACAACGTAAGTATTGGTAAGTATATATTAATATTAATATTATAATCGTAAATTAATTTACTAAAATATAATTTAATGTAATTTAATTTAATTTAATTTCAATTAAATAAATTAATTTAAAATTAATTTTACTTTATTTTTACCCTGTACCCCTGTACCCCAAAAACTCAAAACTGACCACCAACCCCAAAAATAAATTAAAGTAATTTAATTTAATGTAATTCCAATTAATTAATTTAATTACATATTTTAATAAATTAAAATTAATTTTACTTTATTTTTAACCTGTACCCCTGTACCCCAAAAACTCAAAACTGACCCTCAACCCCAAAAATAATTTAATGTAATTTAATTCAATTTAATTACAATTAATTAATTTAATTTAAAATTAATTTTAAATTATTTTTACCCTGTACCCAAAAACTGAAAACTGACCCTGAACCCTAAAAATACCCCTTTACCCAAAAACTAAAAACTGACCGTGAACCCTAAAAATACCCCTTTACCCAAAAACTAAAAACTGACCCTGAACCCTAAAAATACCCCTTTACCCATAAACTGAAAACTGACCCTGAACCCTAAAAATACCCCTTTACCCAAAAACTAAAAACTGACCCTGAACCCTAAAAATACCCCTTTACCCATAAACTGAAAACTGACCCTGAACCCTAAAAATACCCCTTTACCCAAAAACTAAAAACTGACCCTGAACCCTAAAAATACCCCTTTACCCATAAACTGAAAACTGACCCTGAACCCTAAAAATACCCCTTTACCCAAAAACTAAAAACTGACCCTGAACCCTAAAAATACCCCTTTACCCAAAAACTGAAAACTGACCCTAAACCCTAAAAATACCCCTTTACCCAAAAACTAAAAAATGACCCTGAACCCTAAAAATACCCCTTTACCCATTAACTGAAAACTGACCCTGAACCCTAAAAATACCCCTTTACCCAAAAACTGAAAACTGACCCTAAACCCTAAAAATACCCCTTTACCCAAAAACTAAAAAATGACCCTGAACCCTAAAAATACCCCTTTACCCAAAAACTAAAAACTGACCCTGAACCCTAAAAATACCCCTTTACCCTAAAACCCAAAACTGACCCTAAACCCTAAAAATACCCCTTTACCCTAAATCCCAAAACTGACCCTAAACCCTAAAAATACCCCTTTACCCCAAACATATAACATTTAAAATATAATTATATACTTACCAATACTTACGTTGTAATGGTATGCGTTGTAAAGGTACCTGCGTTGTAAAAAAATGCGTTGTAAAAACATGAGTTGTAACAGTATCTGCGTTGTAATAGATGCGTTGTAACAGTATCGCGTTGTAAAAAATGCGTTGTAACAGGTGCATACCACCAGTATAGTTCGAATGGGCGACCTGTATGAAGGGGGTCATTTCAAAACTCTTGGAGCAGCCCAAAAGGCCGTTAATCGATCCTTTATGTTTAGATTCATGTATGTCCGCGTTCGACAGGCCGTACTAGATGTATACCCGAACTTTCCGGAGGAGCCTACGACTCTTAGGGCATTACAGGTAATGTTGGCGAGGTGAGCCGTAAGTGACTTATTACTAGACTCTATTATGCCTCCCAGAGGGAACACGAGTTTGAGGATCATCAGTCGCGTCAACGCTGGCAAACCGCGAAGGTAGTCCGATCCCGATGGAGGTATGGTCGGCGTGCTGTCAACTCACAGGCCGACTAACGGCCAATTGCAATCTCAGGATCATTCATTTTAAGTTCCTGCACAAATATATTATTCGCCTCTACAACTTCATAGGTATGGTCTGACAGAATCAGCAAAGTGTGTGCGATGTGGAGTTAATGATGCAGATTTCTTTCACGTGGCCTGGAAGCGTGGGAACGTCTTGGCAGTCTGGGCAGAGGTGGCTCGCATATTGTCAGAAGTGGTACTAGAACTTGTTGCTTGTTCACCTGAGATATGTCTTCTGGGATATGTAAACTGCTTGAAGCCTGCCAGCCGACGCCTCGTGGCGATCTCCACACTGATGGAAAAGCGGGTGGTGGCGAAGAGATGGGGTTCACGGTCTGCTCTTACTATAAAATTGTGGCTTACTGACCTGACCTATTCTAGGGCCAGTTGCAGGCTTATGAAGATGAGCTGCCTGAGGCTTACCGCCCTAAAGACTTCTGGAGCCCTATGACAGCATACATGGTAGCGCATCCTGATGTATTTGGGGAGGCATGGCTTCATACATAGTGCCGCTGCAGACCTTATCTTTGATCTGTCATTGTTTGGAAAAATTCTGCACTGTTGGTCCCGAATGCTGTTTTGTAGAATTGCTATGTCGATACTCACTGTAAGAACTAGCTGTCATGTAGCACATGTTACAACAGAGTCGTCTTGGTGAGAGGGCTCTGAAATACTCGTATTGCCTGGTAGATGGGTTAGGGGAGGTGGGAGGGTTGAGGGGAGTTGGGATGTTTCTCATTTATTGTAATGGCTTGAACATACATGGAGATACGTTGCTGGATCGCTTGCATTCTACTGGCTTATATATATGTATACTGGTTGTGATATGCATATAACCCAAGGATATATGCTGTATGTTGTCTTTTTCAGAAATGCTGATTAATAAATAAATAAATAAAAGTATTAACTCTTTGCATTCAATTAATTCACTTGATGTATACACTTAGCAAACAAAACATTTTATCAATCAATCTCTTTGGTGCTTTAATTATTCAACCTGCTCTTGTCATTGGAAACTGAGACCTGCCACCATCAATGTCCAGAACTTGCAGTGTGGCAGCAGCAGTAACTGGTGCTTCAGAACTAGCTCTTCATCAACAGGTTAATTTGATGAATGATGAGTTAAATGCTGAAAGTGGGAAGAGTCCCTGGTAATATACTTCTCAGTGTGCTGGGCAGTCACCATATGACTTTTGGCAGACAACACTTGAATAGGTTCTGCATCAAAGGGGGCATCAGATTTTCTTTTCCGCATCTGACCTGCAAACACTTGATCTCCTCTCATAAATATGATATCCTTTGCATGTCCTCTTTTCTCCGTACACGCTTCAGCTCTTGTTATTCTGAACCATGTACTTCTCACTAATTCTGTTCTTTTCTTTCTCTCTCTGATTGGTCCACTGAAGTACCTTGTTTGTCATTGCTCTCTTGAACATCTAATGTCGCAGGACTTTCACCAGTGGTAGAGTGAGGTGTTCAATGATAAACTCTCAAGGTAGAATTTAACAAAGTTTTTAAGTGTAGCATGCTGCACTACTCCCTTTAGCGTACTCATAAAGTGCTCAACAAGTCAGTTGGCCTGCGGCCACAGAGGTGTCCTCTTCTGATGCTTTATATTTAGATGCTCTAAGAAATCTTTGAACTATCAACAGTTAAACGGAGGGCCAATGACAGATTTTATTATGGCTGAAACACCCCATGTCACAAAGATACCATGTAGTCTATGAATGAGGTGTAGATGAGAGATACTCATCTAAGGGAAATCTTGAGTATTGGTCCCCAATGACCATCAGGTGATGTTCATTCTAAAGTGGACCAAAAAGTTCAATGGCTACTCTCATGCGTAGAGAGTTCTGACATGTTGAAGGTGTGTTGAGTGACTTTTGTAGAAAGGCAGTTGCATAGATGACAGGCCTTTTATTACTTTTCAACCCACTCATTGAGATACGGAAACCAGACTCAGTCTTGGAGAGTTTATTTTGTGGCAATAATTCCAAGCTATCCTTCGTGGGCCACTTCAATCATTTTCTCACACAGAGCCTCCAAATTCAAGATTCACGACCCTCACAGTATAACTCTCTCCTGAGTTATGGATAGTTCATCTTTGACATTCTTGTATTTTTCACATTCACCATCACAGGTGAGAGGTCGCGAGTGCTGATTCCATAACTGCTGTGTGATAATGTCTTTCAGCCTGAGTACATCACAATCATGGGTCGTGTCAGTGATAATCTGTGCTGACGAAATGGCAGCTGAAGTGTTTGATTTTACAATGAAATTGATATAGGTTTCAACCGTCTTGGATGGAGTACCATGACCTTGTATGGGCACTCTGGAAAAGTAGTCAGCAGGGTTCTGATTCTTCCCTGGATCAATCAATCAATCAATCAGAACATTTATAGAGCGTGCTACTCACCTGTGAGGGTTTCAAGCCGCTGACTGGGGGGGGGGGGGGGGGGAGGGGTGCTGTTACTGCTCGAATAGGTCTTGAGGTGCTTCCTGAAGGTGAGATGGTCCTGGGTCAGTCATAGGTGTATGGGGAGGGAGTTCCATGTCTTGGCGGCCAGGCAGGAGAAGGATCTTCATCCAGTTGTGGATCTGCGGATCCGTGGGACGATGGCGAGGGCGAGGCTGGCGGAGCGGAGCTGGCAGGTGGGAGTGTAGAATGAAAGGCGGTTGTTGAAGCATACGGGGTCCATGTCGTGGAGCGCTTTGTGTGCGTGGGTGAGGAGCCTGAACGTGATCCTCTTGCTGACGGGGAGCCAGTGTTGGTTTCTCAGGTGGGGAGTTATGTGGCTGTGGCAAGGGATGTCAAGGATGAGTCGTGCGGAGGAGTTCTGTATGCGCTGAAGTTGTTTCCCAATGTTATAATTGTACTCTTCTAATCTTAGACCCCATCATTTAATGCAAGGAGGCATCTTGGCCTTTGGATTGCCTAATGTTTTTAATAAAGTAGTCAGTTACCAGCGTAAAATGCTTTCCACACAGTAATACATGAAAATGTTCACAAGCCCATACCAGGGCCAAAACTTCCTTTTCAGGTTGTAAGTAAGCATGCTCTGTTTGGGACAAACTCCTACTTACATATGCCACAATATACCTTTGAGTATTCGGGTGTCTGCTGTGATGTGCAAGGATAGCACCTAACCTGATTGGTCTAGTATCAACACCAACCTCCGTTTGAAGCTGCGGATTGAAATAAGCCATTTCAGTTGCATTCTCAATGGCTTGTTCGATTTGCTTACAACTTTCTCAACTTCATATGACCAATGAAATTAAACATTCTTTTTGTCAGATCTCTCAATGGAGCACTTACAGCGGCAAAGTCTCATAAAGATCTAGAACAGTAGCTGGCCATGCCAAAAAATGAACACACCATTCAAACATCTTGTGGGGATCAGTATTTGACACCGTTTGTACTTTACCAGGATCAGGTGTCATACCCCCATTAGAAAAGATATAGCCAAAGAATGTTTGCTTTGTTGTGGAACTCATATTTACCTTAGTTCAAAGTTAAACCTTCATCAGTCAGTAAATGACATACTTGTGTGAGAGTTTATCGTGCTCTTTTTGTGTAGCTCCTAAAAACAATATGTCATCACCATAATTGAATGCATTTGTGTCAGGCTGTATAATACGCCAAATGACGTCTTGAAAAAGATCTGTAGCTGAGTACACACCAAAACTACGTCTTTTGTATCGAAACAGACCAACATGTGTAGGAAAGATTGTAATGTACCTGCAATTTTCTTCAAGTTACAAATGATGATAACCTTTATTCAAATTTATTTATTTATTTATTTATTCAAAGTTTTATATAGCGCGAACAAGATCCTTACAGATATCAGAGCGCTTCACAATGGCAGGGTAGGGGCAGTAGGAAAGAACAGAGGTAATGGGTGCAATGTAGTAGTCACTAACATGAAAGGATAATAATAAAACAAAATACATAAAACATATCAATATACAGTCAGGTGAACAGGTAATAAAACGGCACAAGTCATGGGTCCCATTACATAGGTGTTCAGGTAGACCTTGGGTGTGTGGCAGGCTTATAACAGTGTTCTAGTATAGAGAACGCACTGAGTGAAGGCATCGGGAGGGTGAATCAGTGACCCAATGTGTCTCATATATTGGTCGGTAGGACGAAAGAAGCGTAGTATTGTCACCATCAGGTAGAGGTATAATGCCAAAGGACAAGGTGAGCATTGAAACAAGGCAATGTAGAGTCTCTGAACCACTACCTATAAAGTTCAGGAGATCTTGGCCAGAAGGATGGTTTTCACCTCTTTCTTGAAGAGTGCAGCGGAGGAGATACGCCTAGTTTCAGGCGGGAGCGCATTCCAGATCCTGGGTGCCATTCCTGAGAAGGAGCGCTTGTAGGTTTTCTCTTTCTTGAATCTACGGGGTTTCAGGAGTAGATTTTTTGAGCTTCTATTGGACCTCGAACCTCCTGATATGGACAATTTTTGAGCGAGGTAGTTGGGTGCATTGTGGTGCACGGCCGCGTGTGTCATAACCGCAATTTTTAGTTGTATTCTGGCTTCAAACGGCAGCCATTTTAGGGACTTTAAATCTGGGGAAATATGCGAATGTTTTCTTGAGCCAGTAATGAGTCTTGCGGCAGCGTTCAGGGAGGCGCTTAAGGGTGCTGTTGTGGATAGCGGGAGTCCACTGAGGGTCACAATTCCATAGTCGATTCGAGGGATGACTAACGCTTGTACAGCAGTTCGGAAGTCTTCAGTCGGAAGGAAGGGTTTGATTTTCCTCAGTGTGTTTATTTGGAAATTAGCTGCTTTTGTGGCTTTGCTGATGTGTTGCTGCATGTTGAGCTTGGCGTCCAGTGTGATGCCTAGTGATTTCGCTGAGTCCACGATGGTGGGTTGGACATTGAGTGCTGTTAGGTTGTTGAGCCATGTTTGGGTGGTGGAAATTTTCGCCGGGGGTGAGATGAGAAGGAACTCAGTTTTCAGAGCATTTAGTTTGAGGTGATTATCGGCTAGCCAAGATTGAGTGTTAATAAGTGTGGAGTTCAGATGTTTGATATCTTCCGGAGATTGAAGCTTTAGGTACAGTTGTGTGTCGTCAGCGTACATATGGAATTGGACATTAGAAGCTTGGAGCAAGGTGGCGAGCGGTTCCATGACGAGGTTGAACAAAGTGGGGGAGAGGGAGGATCCTTGTGGAACACCTAGATCCGCAGGCACAGGTGAAGATAGCACATTATCGATCTTGAACTTCTGAGATCGGTTGTGTAGGAAGGACGAAAACCATTTGAGAACCGTTCCCGATAGACCCATTCTAGTGCTTAGCAGTTCCAGCAGGTTCTCATGTTTGACCGTGTCAAATGCTGACGAGAGGTCAAGAAGGATGAGGAGACAGGACTCATTGCGATCAAGAATTTGGAGTTCGTCATCAATTATGTGTGTCATAGCTGTTTCCGTGCTATGTTTCGCTCGGAATCCTGATTGATGAGAATTGAGGAGGTCAAATTGGTCAATGTGTCTTGTTAGTTGGAGTTGGACACATTTCTCCAGCAGTTTGGCCAGGGTGGGGATATTGGTGATGGGTCGGTAATTGTTTAGGTCAGTCGGATCAGCTGTAGGTTTCTTGAGTATAGGAGTGACTTGCCCCACCTTGAGGGAGTCCAGAATGAGGCCTTGTTGCAGGGAGCAGTTGATGATTTTGGTCCAGAGAGGGAGGAGCAAGGGGATGAAGTCTTTTACAGCATTAGCAGGTAGAGGGTCTGTGTGGTGGTTAGAGGGCTTCAAGGTACAGAGCAGTTTGTGTATTGTTTCTTCCGAGTAGGTATCGAAGTGCTGCCAGGAAGCCATGTTTTTAGGTTGAGTGTTAGCCATTCTTGTGTGGTTGGGGAATCGGCTTACATCCATGATGAGGTCATTTCTTATGTTGTCAGTCTTTAGCTTAAAGAAAGCAGAGAAGTCTTCACAGTGTGGGGTGTCGCTTATTGTGCTACTTGATTGTAGGGGTTGTGCCTTTGTTTGGGTTTTGATTAGTTCGAAGAGTTTTCTTGGCCTGTTTTTTGCTTGGTCCAGTTGGCGGCTGAAGAAGTCCAATTTTGTGCGCTTTATTTTCCTGAAGTAGGCATTTCTCTTGTTTTTGAGCCTTTTGAGGTGCAGTGCTGAGGGGTCCGCTCTCCAAGTGCGCTCTGCCATTCGCATCGAACGCCTGTCGTCATTGAGTCTGTCGTCATACCAGGGGTTAGAAGTTTTGGTGGAGACTCTCTTCAGTTGCAGTGGGGCGACTTCATTGACTAATGTATTCATAGATTCAAGGTAGTGGTCGGTCAGTGATTGAACATCCGTGGCACCTGAAGGGGGAAGGAGCAGATTGCCGATGTGGGGAGGCAGAGTAGAGGCGTTGAGATTCTTCATGTCCCTTTTCCATGTTTTGGATTTGATTGGTTGAGTCGGGTTAGGTTTAACTTTTTCATTGATAAAGAAGGTGATAATGTGGTGATCTGACCAGTCGCAAGGTAGAATCGTCTCCAGTTGTGTAGAATTCACTTTGGCAATGATGAGATCAAGTATCGCGCCTTTGTCGTGTGTTGGTCTATCGCATATTTGGGTGAGGTCAAGTGCATTAAGGAAAGTTTTGAGACTGTTTACCACTGTGTCTTTCTGGTCGTTCCAGTGGAGATTGAAGTCACCCAGGTAGATTTGGGTGGTCTGCCTACCGGCATTGGAAGTGATCATGTCCATGAGTTGTTGGGTGAATATGAGATTGTCACCAGGCGGGTGATAGATGAGATGTAGAGCACAAACTTGTTTGGCCTCGCTGGTAATGTCGAGGCAGAGGAGTTCACAGGAGGAGAGGGAGGGGGAGGTGACTTTAGTAACGGAGAGGTTGCTTTTAAAAATGCATGCAATTCCCCCGCCCGTCTTGTCTGAAGACCTATCTAACCTAATGATGTGATAGTTGGGGGGGACTAGTATGTCCATAATCGGAGTAGAGGCTTCAGTGAGCCAAGTTTCTGTTAGAATGGCTAGGTCCAGATCCCTATCTGAGACGAGATCTGCGATGTCGGAGGAGTGTCTCTGGGCCGATCTGCAGTTGAGTAGGATGCATTTGAGTTTGGGAGAGAGAGGGGTGGTCGAGCTTTCTAGAGTGAGGGGAACTTTTCTGAGGTTGTTAGGGACGGAACCTCTGTTGTTGAGTGTTGGGAGCCTCAGAGGGTTTGTAAGAATAGTAGGTATGGGGATGTGTGTGCTGGGTATGTGTTTTACCGGACCCGAGCCATAAGAGCGTAGTAGTGAGCATAGTTCGCGGTCCGACAGTGGGTTGGGGACACGGCGGGGGCGGTGGGAGTTGTTGCGAACGGGGATAGTCGGCCAGCGCGGGTGTCGTTGGAGGCGAGGGTATGTAGGGCGGGTGCGTCCTTTGTAGGGTAGAGGGATGATGGGAGGAGGACTGGGCTGTGATGAGAGCAGGTCTTTGATTGCGCGGACATCTTTTTTGATTTGTAGAATATCCTCTTTGACTTGTTGGAGGGTGGGTAAAGTCTGGTCAGGGGGAGCATTGGGGATGGCGAAGGTGGTGTGTAGTGAACTAGAAAGCGGGCAGGGAATCGAAGGGGGGGATATAATGGCGTTGTTGGCGGGGGCTGTGAGTGAAGCAGGCGGTGATGGCGGTGGGTGGGAGGCATAGGTAGTGCTGCCAGTGGGAGAGGGAGCCGGTGAGTGGAAGAGTGAGTGAAGGCCGAAGACAGTGGGGGAGACCGGAGGGTAGTGAGGGCTGAGAGTAGGCGGTGGGAGAGAGGGGGATGCTAAGGTAGGAGAGGTGGTATGTTCTGTGTGTGTTGTTGGGAGGGTGTGAGTGTCGTGAGAGGTGGTATGTTCTGTGTGTGTTGTTGGGAGGGTGTGAGTGTCGTGGGTGGGAGTAGGGAGGGGGCTGGGGGGCGAAAGGTGTTCGCCGTAGGGGGTATGGGAGGGGGGGTGGATAGACTTCGAGTGGTGATGTTATCAGATGGTGGCGTGTTATGGGTGAGAGTTATTTTGTCAAGTGTGGGATTGTCGCGGGTGAGAGTGGGGAGGGTGCTGGGGAAGGGGGGGCGTCTGTCGTGGGGGGGATGGGAGGGGAGGGTGGATAAACTCCGAGCGGTGGTGTGTCTGTCGTGGGGGGATGGGAGGGGAGGGTGGATAAACTCCGAGCGGTGGTGTGTACAGGTGGCGTATTGCAGGTGTGGGTTGTTATGTCAGGGAGGAGAGGGATAGAGGGGATGTGAGTGGGGGTAAAAGGGATCACGTTAGAGGGGCGGTTAGTATAAGAGGCGTGACATATCAAGGCGTGAAAAGACCTTTGCACCATTTAAATGCATTATCATATCAGCGATGTGTGGACCTGGATGGTGTTCTTGTATGATTGTTTTTTTTGCCTTATGCATATCAACGCATATGAGTACTGCTCCTTCACTGTCCTTTTTGGGCTGTACCATGATGATGGGGGGCCTGGGACCAGTAGAATCCTCAATGATATCATGCTTCAGTAATGATTCAAGTTCCTTTTCAACAACATCTTGTAAATGAAAAGCAATTTGTCTATGTCTTTGAGCAACAGGATAGACAATCTCATTATTATGGAACTTTACTTTCATAGTCGTAAGTTTTCCTAAACCATGAAACAATGAAGGGCATTGACTTACTATTTCATGGTGAGCATTCTTATAGTTTACAGAAATCAGTCCCATATCAGCAGCTGTGCTGACAAGCACTTGGACCTGTACCTTGAAGCACATAGATGGGTACTGTGTCTCATCATCACTACAAATGAACCTTGACTTTTTATGAGTGTTCATACAGCTCAGGTATACACATTGGTTTTCGATTGTGTAAGTCACAATATTGGAGACAATTCATTTCATTTTTCCCTAGGCATAATATTTATTAACGCATCACTGTTGATGATGAAATGTATCGAACAAGCATTTACTTTCGGTGTCATCTTTGGACAATGTTTGAATGACATTGGTGCTCTGGCATGTCAACTGTTCTTTAACTGACATTTTTATTCACATGCAGCCAGTCCAATATGCAAATGCTTTTCTAAGATACACATCCACATAGCACAAACATCTTCTTCACTTCCACTTGAAGGACTGTTTATCGTTTTGTTATCGATTTACGGGAGGTAAATAAAATTGTGATTCCTCAGTTCCCTGTTGTGCCTGACATCACGGCGCTACTGACTCTGATTCCAGCTTCTGCATCTTGGTTTTCGGTGATCGATCTGAAGAATGCTTTCTTTAGCATTCCGATTGCCGAAGAAAGCAGAGACCTTTTCGGTTTCTCTCTTGGTGGCCGTAGCTTCCGGTTTAAACGTGCTCCTCAGGGCTACTGTGAGAGTCCATCGATATACAGTCAAGCCTTGAAGGGCCAGCTAGATGCATTCGTGTTGCCGGCTGGTGCAGCTTTAATCCAATACGTCGATGACTTATTGGTGGCCGCAGATACTCAGGACATTTGCAAAGTTGCTACGGTGTCGTTGTTGCAACATCTCTGTGACTTACATCACAAGGTGTCACCCTCTAAACTCCAATATTGTTGTCAAGAAGTAACCTATTTAGGTCACTTCTTGACAACAATATTGGAGTTTAGAGGGTGACACCTTGTGATGTAAGTCACAGAGATGTTGCAACAACGACACCGTAGCAACTTTGCAAATGTCCTGAGTATCTGCGGCCACCAATAAGTCATCGACGTATTGGATTAAAGCTGCACCAGCCGGCAACACAAATGCATCTAGCTGGCCCTTCAAGGCTTGACTGTATATCGATGGACTCTCACAGTAGCCCTGAGGAGCACGTTTAAACCGGAAGCTACGGCCACCAAGAGAGAAACCGAAAAGGTCTCTGCTTTCTTCGGCAATCGGAATGCTAAAGAAAGCATTCTTCAGATCGATCACCGAAAACCAAGATGCAGAAGCTGGAATCAGAGTCAGTAGCGCCGTGATGTCAGGCACAACAGGGAACTGAGGAATCACAATTTTATTTACCTCCCGTAAATCGATAACAAAACGATAAACAGGCGGTTTGGAGGGATCGGTACGTTTCAAAATAGGCAGTACAGGGCTGTTGCACACGTTTCCCCGAGTCTCTTCAATAACATCTTTCTCGATCAGATCATAGATGATCGCCAACAGTGCTCGTTCACCGTCAAGAGATATTCGATACTGGGGAATACGTGGCAGTCGCACATTAGATTTCAAGTGCACAACATAAGGGGAGATGTCAAGCAGGCCCACGTCATTGGGACCTGTTGCCCACAAAGATGCAGGAAGAGAACTCAATTCCGGTGGAAGTTTATCAAGAGACAAGTACATTGGAGAGACAACCCTCTCACCCAGAGTAAGCTTTACTCCCGCAGGAGAACAGTACAAAGTCGCATACAAACGTTTTAGCAAATCCAGGCCCAAAAGATTTTCACCACAGCCAGTGGTCAAAATTAATGGAGCTTTGAGCTCACGTGGCCCAATTGTAAGTGGCAAAGGGCACGAAACCGGATTGCTAACAGGGGCGCCAGAGAATCCAACGGAAACATTTGTTAAGCCAGACAAAGGTGCGCCAGGGAGTTTCGAATGCATTATGGAACTTTTCGCTGCACCAGTGTCCAACAGAAAAGGCTCAACGACGCCCGATGTGGCAACTGCGACGTAAGGCCCTCTCTGATCAACCGGAACTGATACTACTCCCTCTCCTTGTCTATGGCTGTCCTAGTAATTACTGTCGTCAGTTCCCTGATCGACGTAATAATCGTCTACATTGTACTGCGCAGATCGTCCTTGCGATGATCCGCGTTGATCAAAACAATTATTGGAATTAGATGAATTATCTGAGCGATCATTTTGAGCACCACGGCCCCTACCACGTGGTGTCTGCTGAGAACCACCACGACCTCCTCTAGATGAATTACCACTATTACGCTCATTGAGGACTGGACAGTTACATTTTAAATGACCCTCCTGTCTACAATAGGCACACTGGTTGTACCCTAACGAAGATCTCTGCGAAGAGGAGTCATTCCGTGATTGTGACTTATTAGATTGCGACTGCGATCGATTACGTAGTTGCGAATCATTCTGATTCGAACGCGGAGGATACGCCTGCTGCAACAACACTTTAGTTTTAAGCTCTTTCGTCTTTTTATCAGCACGGTCATTCTCTTCTTTCTCCCTATTCTCGTAATACTATGCCATAGCCAATATTTGAGCAGAAGTAGAGACAGCCCACGCACTCTCAGAATTTTTCAATTTATTGCTCAAGTCGGGCAATAAGTTAGAAACAAATTTATCCACGAACAACCGCTGACCGCCCTCGGTACCCATATCCTGACCACTGTGATCGATGAATGCCTCCTCAAATCTCGTAAAGAAATCAGAGACACTCTCGTCCTTCTTCTGTTTGCAAGCTGACAACTTATCCCAGTTCACCCTCATAGCTGGCATGAGCGTTTTCATCAGCGTAATGATTCTCTGAGGGAGAGCAGTAATAAGCTGTTCAGGCTTAGCCCCACCAATTTGTCGTGTATCTGCCGCAGTAAGAGCAGCCCAATCACCACCTAATTCGTTCGCATGATCTTCCTGACGAATCTTGGCCCATACCGGTTGCGGTACGACATTGCCAAACAGCATATCGATATCGGCAAGATTCATTATCGTAGCATCTACGAGCTGCGACAATTCCTTATAATACCCTGCAGGATTTTTGCGAGGGTCAGGCAAAGATTGCTTCACCTGTAAGACTTCTGATCGTTTCCATGGGAGATGTATCCATACTCTCTGGAAATGCGGTAAGATCGGCGGATTTTGAGTAGCGTCACCCGCCATCCATACTGGTGGAACTTCGCGCATGGGAAACTGACCAGGTACATCTGACGGCTTCTCAATGTCCTCAACGAACAATGCTTAAGGCATCATAGAGGGGCGAAGGGCTAATAATTGCTCAACAGCACGTCGAACATTAGTACCTACTATCATTCCGCTCGAAAACTGGAGCTGTAGGTTGGTCAAAGCAGTTAATACATCGTCCGATGCATCAGCCGATATTTGGTCACGCAAGGCCTTGCACATTTCTTCAAAAACATATCTTTGTGTCGGTATATTGAATTGACCAAACGTATTCACCACCGAATGTGGAGGATTCCTATAGGGATGCAGCATCCATGCCATTGCCATATTATACAGCGCAGCACGTTCCCTGTTACCGGGAAGTTGACTTCGTCTTTGCGGACCGTCCGATCCAGCGGACTCAGAAATAGGTCCAAGAGAATTAACAAAATTAGCAGCAACCAAAGGGATACGACGTCGGGTAGATGGAGAAGTATACAATAGAGTATTAACAAGAGAAGAATCGGGAACAGAAGAAACAACAGGAGTAAGTAAAACAGGAGCAGTAGCGGGAGCGGGAGTATGAGGAAGTACAAGCGGAGGAGCAGTAGGAACAGAAGCAGGCAAAAGAGCAGGAACAGTCGGAGGAACAGGTTGAGGAGCAGGTACAGGAGGAGGTACAAGAGCAGGTACAGGAGGAACCACAGGAGCTGCGGCACCCTGTGCGTACGGGGGTGGTGACTTCATAAGATAGGACATTAAGCGGAGGAGCAGTAGGAACAGAAGCAGGCAAAAGAGCAGGAACAGTCGGAGGAACAGGTTGAGGAGCAGGTACAGGAGGAGGTACAAGAGCAGGTACAGGAGGAACCACAGGAGCTGCGGCACCCTGTGCGTACGGGGGTGGTGACTTCATAAGATAGGACATTAAAGGATCCTCAACTAATTCCTCTTTCTTATCCGACTCCGTTGGCAAAACGGGATAACATTTATCTATAGACATACGCTGAAGCCTATCAAACACTTCCTTTTCCTTTTCCTCCTTATCACGCTGGAACTGCTCTGCTTTCTTTACAATGGTAGCAACACCATCTCTCTGATTACGTTTTGTCTGTCTGATCTCTTTCTGTCTGGCTTCTTTGCGCCATAACCGAAAGGCATCAAACATGGCCGGCCTTGACTTTTTCTTAAACAATTTAACCTCAAGATTATCTAGAATCAGGGTCTCGAAACTACCATGAGGTGGCCAACTAAGGACACCATCCTTTTTGGTGTAGCGAATCCAATATTCGTTAAAAGTAATCGGACCTAACCCGTGTTTGCTGAAAAGCTCATAAGTGGGAGTTCCAACCGGAGGTATCGGACAAGAGTCCTCCAGTCGGGAATCCGTACCACAACGTTTGAAACAACTGAACAAAGTACTGCGACCAGGCATCTTGCACACTAGCCGAGTTTCACAAACTTCAAGGGTTACGGGATTTACCAAGTCCCTGCAAAGAGCAAAAACCCTCGGTTTTTGAAGGCTGCAGTCGTCAAATATCACAACAAAGAACCAAGTACTAAGAACCACAAATGCAATGGAACCATGCAACAACTAAGCAACCACAACCAAGGACTCTGGGAGCGACCCACAAATACTTAACTCAAAGATCGATGGCGTCACCAGGAAGGCCCGTCAATCGTCTCGCTGTACCAAGGTCTACGCCAGGCGCCAAAAACAGGTCCACAGTCAGGGCAGCAGTCCGTCGCAGCCGTCAGGAGGCGGGAATCTTCGCGGGAAAAGTCGTCGAGCCACTTATTTCGACAACAGGATCGATGAAGCGGGTGCACCTTCCCTCGGAGATTTCACACGAAGTTCCTCACGATCGTCGGGCTTGGACCGGTACCACTGATGCAGCCCCACGTGGGGCGCCAACTGAAGGACTGGGTTATTTAAGACCCAGCGGTGCCAGGGGACAACACCTGAAACCTTCGTGGGTAACCTGTTCCGGCGTACAAATGACAGAGACACGGGACACTTCCTTCGGCGTCAAAGATTCGAGGTTTATTTACTGCAGGCAACACAGAAGTCACGTGAAGTACACAGCATGTAAGTTCGCGGGATCTGATTCAATTTGCTACTGTGGATCGCTCCTTTTTATACAGTTTTCTCTCATAGGTTAACATGGTACACAAAGGTTTACAACTTGGTTCCCATCGTTATCCCCAAGAGGGGTCGCTTTGATGCATTCCAGGTCCGGAACATAAGTACAGAAACATTCGGTGGTTCCCAACTGTAAAAACCCATCTTCCCATCATTAGTACATTCCAATCAGCAATAAACAGATCGAAGAAGGAACAAGGACAGGTGCAAAGGAAGGCAGAAACAGTGGGGAAATCGGAAAGGGTATAAAAGGGGTGGTATCGGGAAACACGAGCTGCAGGCATCAAAGGGACGTGCCTAATGAGATGCACGGCTAAGACAATAGACCGGCACGGCAAGATGTACCTCGAGCGGGGCCATCTGCCTTACAGTATCATCCCCCTCATCATAAAGACACTTTCAAAGGAAACGTGTCTTCCGCAAAAAGTCTTGGGAGTCCCAGGGTCGCGAAGCGGACAGCGTCCGTTCGCTGGCTACTTGAGGGCAAGAGACAAAATGGATGCCGTATCTAAGATGGAACCCGTGGGTACAGATAGATAAACCCACGAAACAAACGAACGGTTCAGGTTAGCACAGCGAAACTGCGCACACCCACTAAACTCGTCATTTGCGGTTCATAGATACCAGACTCAACCATATTCGTGCGAGTCGAAAACACCACTTACGATCGTCACGGAACCTCACACTTGATACTGATATAGAAGAACTATTGGAGGATGATTTGTTCAATGCTGATTTATTTTATTTGATGTCACCGCTTAGCATTGAATTTGAGCGTCAAACGTTGCTTCGGCGGCCATTTTGTCTTTAGGCTGTGACGCACTTGCTTTTTCCTTTGCGTTGCAAGCTGTCACAAAATGGTTCTCCTTCTCACAGATTTTCATATCTATCCAAAGACAGGACATTTGTCTCCATATGGAAACGTAATTCTACATCTAAAACCCAACTTTGTTTTACATGTAGACATCACCTTGTGTCCTTCAGTCTTTTGATTTGGTTTGCTTTTCACACCCATGACTGATTCTTTCTGTTCATCTAAGGCCACCATGTCAGCAGCTAGTCTATTGGCATGGTCTTCAGCTCTGGCAGCCACTAAGACTCACTCCAGTCCAAGAATTTATCTCACCATTCGTCGCCTGAATGAATCAGACAAGCATGCAACAATAACTCTAAGAAGTATAGCTTCTTTGCCTTCAAATTCATTGAATTTATACTGTTTGATGAGTGGGTCTAGTCTTTCCACAAATTCGTCATTGGTTTCGAAAACGTTCTGTCCTTCCTGACTGAAAATATATCTTTCGTAATCCACATTGAGCATCGGACTAAACTTGATTTTCAAACTTTCTTTATGTGACAGTATGTGATTTCTTTGTCAGTTTGCGACATCTTCCTTATGACTTCTTTTACCACATCACCAGCAAGATTTTTGAGGAATTTGGTAATGTTTTTGTTATCAGTCATTTCAAGTGCATTGATGAAATCTTAAAATGTTTCTATCTACACACTTCATCTATCCCCAATATTTAGCTTTTTAGCAGTATCGAAAGATGGTGGCGGTTTCAGGAAGGTGGCATCATTGTAGCCTTTTATGGGAGTGACTGACATTGAGGGTGGGCATCCTTCAGAGATGATTGTCTGACAACTAGGAACCGCCTCATTTGCACCATATCTTAGGCCCTAAAATGGACCCGCATCCGGATCGTCTTGCACAGTCTGTGGTACAGTGTCCTCCTTCGTAGTGTCCATCGGAGCCCTTTTCTTTCGGGAGACCTCTGGTTCTGAGCTGCGACTTGGCAGCTTTGGTGGTGTTCCGCTTCAGGTATTGGACAGCTCAGTAAGCACAACCTGCTTGCTTCTTCTTGTGTCCCCTCACCCAGTGATGAGGCCGTAGAGTGCCACTTATCGAGGCTCTGGTAAGTGCAATGACACTTTGCATTTTGTCAATTATTTTGTTACCAGCGCTTTGAGTATTTTATTCGTATTTGACAACTGCAGTCTTTAGAGCTTTTGTTCTGTATCTGTGCGTATCTTCCTTTGACAGTAACACTCCGTATGACATGTGACTTTATCTGGCTTGGCAAAGTGGTACCTTTATATATGGCCTGACTAGCAGGTTCTCTGCTAATGTTGTGCAGATTCTTTGCAATGCTTATGTTATCTGCAACTACTTTGACTCCACATGCAATAAGTGTTGGTTCTGTAGTTCGACGACTGCACACATGACATGCAAGACCAGCTTGCTCGGACCATGGCAAACTCTCTGGGACAGCACTGTTGATCTTTTGGTTAATTATTCCCTATCTCATCACCAATTGTAGAGTTTTTAATAGCCTGGGTACCCGCCAATGACTATGCCACAAATGGAGCTTATATTTACACATCTTTATTCTTCTGTGTGTAGCTACAAAAGCAACATTCTAAATCAGTCTCCATTGCATTCTGCTATAACACATACATCACAGCTCTACAGAGTATATCAGGAGCCAAAAGGGTTCAAATGCCTAAAAGCGACCTGGAAGGTGTGGACTAAAGTCAGCAGAGTATTGAAAATCCCAAAATATAATGGATATACCTCCTTTTGGGACTCTTCAGCTTTTCCAATGGCGATATATGATGGTATGGCTAGAGGGTGGGAACGGGCGGCCATAGAAACGATTGCTAGTCTGTATAATGATAAACTAGAGATTATACCCTTCCCCTGAACTAGTCCAGCAAAGAGGGATAGATACTAGGTCTCAGTTTAAGTATATTCAAATCCGGGGCTGCCAAAAAACCCTGGCCAAAGGGTCCTTTAAACTCTGGGCAATACCAGTGCTGACTATGATTTATAGGGGGATGCGAGGATTGGGGATTATTATCATAATTTGATGGAAACTCTTTCTGATGACTTGGAAAAAGTAGAGACAAAATGGGCCGAAAAACTGGGGAATGAGGAGATAGACCTGGATATGTCATTGGAATTGGGTAAAAATATCTTTCTTTCTGCAAATCTTAAGTTTCAGCATAATAAGACTCTGTTTAACCTGTTTTACACCCCTGCAAAGTTGTTCAACTGGGGGAAACTTAAAAATTATAACTGTCCAAGGTGTCAAGTCAGCCCAGCGGATATTATACATATGTTTTGCACATGCAGTAAATTGGCCCCTTTAAAAATTGGTATTGAAAAGTTTTGGTTGCCAACAATAAGAAGATTACTTTAAGCCCATCATTATTGTTGTTTGGATATGACAATCGAGCTGGGCTATTATCGTCTCAAAAAGATTTTGTATTTATTACAGTGGCAGTAGCTAGACTATTGATAGCCACAGCTTGTAATGATTCTGAATCCCCTGGGAATACAGCATGGTTTCATCGGCTTCTGAATATATGTACTCAAGAAATGGCTCTATATAAGAACAAGTGGAGGCGAGCTAAGGAGTAAGGATATAAGATCTGGGCACCTATGATCCAATGGTTTAAAAGAAGATGTGAGGTGGGATGGATTTAGATAAGTTCGCTTTATAAAACTTTTACAATATAAAGAGTGGGAAGGTGATTCCACAATTGTTATTGTTTCTGTTATATTCTCTCTCGTCCTCTGTATTATTTTTATGTTACTCCCTACAAGAAACCGGCTAGTGTTATTAGAATTTTATTTTTAAAGCTGCAGCTAACCTATAAGGATTATTGTTAGATAAGTAACTGAAGCTCTGATGGATTTGAATTTGGAATGTATATATGTAGTACCATGTGGCTAAATAAAAAAATGGAGCCAAAAGGGTTCTGTCATTGTTAACTCGCAAAACACTACAATGTCTACCCTCAGTACTTAATTTGAGCTGGTTGTTTTCGGCGCTCAGCACCAGCACTTAATCATCAACACCGGTACTTTTCATGCGCACTAGTCAAGGACACATTCATTTATGGTAGGCACTGGTAAGATTACGTGATTCGCTCAGAAACACAGCATGTTGAGCCAACGCTGAGACTCAAACCTGGTTCCCAGCACCAAAGTCGGAGCTCTGACCATTGCACCATATCCTCTCCCTACTTTCATGGTTAGTAGTTGGTTCTATTTGAGGCAGCACTAAAAAGAGAAATGAGCTGGTGCAAGATGCCTCCCGATGAGAGCCCCGGTCTTTATTTTCTTTTTTACAAATTATCCACTGTCTACCCCATGTTATGGCAGTAGTGCATCCTCTCCCTTCTCCTCTCTTTCCCTTCCTCCATTGAGAGATCACTGAGGATTATGTGGAACAGGGCAGCTACAATGTGTGTTGTGATGGCTGCAGTGATAGTCATGATTCCCAGGTGGTAGCCTTGGGAAACTCCACTATCACCGTATTGGAGATTGTGCATGTTGATACAGAGGTTACAGAAGATGCAAACTGGTTGTGTAGCATTTGGCAAGTCTGTGTTGGTGTTGCATACAGAGTGCCTGTTACTGCCTGGATCAATGCAGACAAGTGAGGCTGTTGTCACTGTTTGTGCTGTGGGTGGCTGGTAGCAATACTCTAGTTGGATATTCTGTGATTTAACTGCCTTGCCATTGGTGGTGGTAATGGTGAAACGCTGTGCTGGCTGTGTCTGGATAATGAGGGCATTTTGTTCTTTGACATCAATATCACATATCGGGAGATGCAACAACAGGAGAATGTTTTGAAGAGTTTTCACTGCACTTTTCTGTGTTTCAACCTTGCTATGTCTTGCTCATTTTTTATTATGCAAATACCCATAGGCATTACCTGCCCTATCTGTAATAGAATTGGTGTTGCAAGGAAGTATTTTGTTCCTACATGGCCCTGTTTATTATGGCATACCCTACCATGACATAAAACACTTGCCATGCAAACCTATTTCCCCCATCATCACATGGCCATGTCTAATGGAATGTTGTCTGACACTCACTTTGAACCTCTGCTTCTCCAGCTTCGTCCTCTCCTTAATTTCCTTGATACTGGTGAGGCTAATGTTGGTGGATTCTGGTTCCTCCGAGGTGGTCAACATTTGCTCTGGTGGAGGGCCTCCTTCTGTTGCAAGGATCTCATATCCATACTTGGAAAGTACAGTTTTAAGTCCTGAAATCCCCTCTTGCAGTTTCAAATGTCCTGGGATGCGCTAAGACACCATTCACCTTTTGTGTGATTTGTCTCCAAACATTTGCTGTCTTGTTTGCCCTAGTTTTTGGTAATAAAATTCCCATTAGCCAGGTCTCTCTGGTACTTCCAAAGTCTCTCAGGAGTCATGGTGTTCAGTTAGAATGGATGGCACTGTCTTCTTCTGGACTGCAGTGAACTGTACATCGAAAACATGTCTGCCAGAAGGTGTTTGTTTAGCAAAGTGGTTGTCACAAAGGATTGTTTCTTCGGATCTGACTTCCTTAGAGAATAGAATGAAGTCATTAGTCCCTCCTGTGCACTAGAACGGGATTTGCTGAAACAATTACATATTTTCTGATGGACTTTTCTGTGGTCATTTTCTGGTGAGGTAATGCTTTGAAGCATGCATGTTTTTTCCAACTGGTAATACCGGCTGTTAAAAATGAGTGTTGTAAAGTCGCATCCGGTATTTACAATTCTGCAGGATCCGGAAAATACAAGCAATTGAGCGAACCTGCGAATCCCACAGTGATATTTTTCGGCCGGTATTAGTAATTCTGGGTGCTAATTACCTCTTTACTCGAGAGTGGTGCTTTAATTATTTTTATTGTGAACATTTCATGTAACTAGAACTATACACTCAGAGGTGTCACCTTAGATTTGCACGTTTTAAGTAAGATAAAAGGTAAATATGCACTCTTCCGAAACCATAATTTGAAAAAACTGTTAAAAGCAGTTTCCATCCAAGCTTTGGGAAATGAACTGGTTAGAAAGGCTTAAAGCAACCCCAATTTCAACTACAAACTAGACACACATACCTACCAGCTCTGCTGTCACCAGACAGTTAATTAATATGCAAGCTTCACTTTTGACAAAAATATAATTTAGAAGTGACACGATGGGTAAGGTTTTTGATCGTTTTAATTAGAATTTGTATATAAAGAAATACAAACAGGATAAAGTCAAATGTGTTATCTCCTTCAGTGACCTGGAACAAGCCGGATCCTCTAGTTTTATTTTTACAATTTTTTTGACGTCATTCAAACATCAGTGACTCCATTGTCTGGCGTTGTACCCAGACAATATAGAATGGGAACGATCTTCAAATTGGTTAATTTAGCAAGTTCAATTTAAGTATACCAAATCCTCGGCAATCTTGATTCGCGGATGAGAGTTAGCTGTATTTCTCCAGCAAAAGACAAGGAGGTATTACAGCAAGTGAAAATGTAACCGTAGGGGCATATTTCTGGAGGATACTGTGTGATTCAGCCTGTAAAAGTTGCTGAACTGAAACCAAATACTTTTGTTTTTTTGTTTTCACCTACAAATGGCAGGTGCAATTCAGCCTGAATAATTAAGCAAAGGGCAGGATTAAATGTGTTTTCCACGATGAAAATGGGTACGGTTCACCTCTCTATTGAACAGGTTTGCAAGGAAAGAGGCTGCAGTAGAGAGAACGGTATTTTCCTTTTTAAGGAATAAACGTCTTCCGATAATACTTCCCCTATTGAAATGTGGCCCATAGAAGTTTGGCAGAACCATGGGCCCATATGGTGTGCATGTGTATTTTTCAAGTTGTTGTTAAATATACTTATCCTTTTGTGGACCTTTTTGGTAAATGTGCTCTAACAATGTGTTGGGATGGGGAAGTCCACTGATGGTGTACATTAGTGTTCCCCTGCCATGTGTGTCTGACTGCAAGTATCTGCTATCCTGTCTTTTTATTTTGTCTAATCCTGTCCCTACACATCAATCAATCAATCAATCAATCAATAAAGCACAACAAATCACCTATGAGGGCCTCAAGTTGCTGGCATTGCTAACAGCTTCGTGGTGACCTGTCCATTCGAACAGCCAGGTCTTGAGTTCTTTCCTGCATTGCTGGCACAATGTGGCTGTCCTGGGGTGTGGGGGAAGGTCGTTCTAAGTTGTGGCAGCCTGGTGTGAGTAGGAGCATCCATCGCTGTTGTTTTGATGGATTTAGTGGGTGTCTGCGAGGAAGAGGGAGACAGATCGTAGGTGTTTGGTTGGTTGGTAGAAGGTCTGTATTTCTTGGTGTATGCTGGTGCTTCGTTGTGCAGGACTTTGTATGCATCTGTCAAGATATTGAACTGGCATCTCTTCTGAATCTGGAGTCAGTGTGGCTTCTTGAGATGGGATGTGATATGGGTCTGTCTGTGGAAGTCGAGGATGAGTTTTTCAGCAGAGTTTTGGTATTTTCTGTAGTTTCTTCAGGAAGCGTGCAGTGATTCCTATGTAGAGTGGGTCCAGCCTGCTGGTGATGAGTGCCTGCATAAGGGTCGTATGGTGTTGCCTGGGATCCACCAGAAGATCTTGCGGAGCATGTGCAGGGTGTGGAAGCAGCGGATGAGACTGTGGGGCATATCTTCAAGAAAGTGGAGGAATTAGGCATTACCTGCCATGGCTTAACACCTCACTCCACCGCTTCAGAAACGCAAGGTTGCCCCATGTTTATAATGTTATGATGCAGCCTTGCATTTCCACCTGCGCTGGTGCTACACCTAGCAGTGTACCTCCAATGCAGGCACCCTTGCACCATAGTGCAAGGGTGTCTGTGTGCAGGAGAAAAATGTTTATATACAGGAAGGTCCTCCTTCCAGTACATGAACAATCTTTAAATGCCATTTTGACACTTCTATGTGTGCTGATTAATACAGCACACATGGAAGTCACAAATATGCCTTTTTTACAGATTGTTTATGTACAGGAAGGGGGACCTTCCTGTACATAAACAATCCAAGGCATTTTGCTTTTTCCATATGTGCTGCACAAGGCAGCACCCATGGAAAAAGCAAAAAACGAGAAGAAATAATGCATTTCTCCTCATTTCGCCAAGTTAAGACCAGGTTATCCCTGATCTTAATTTTGGTGCTGCAGCCTATTTACGCTGTCCTTGTAACTAGGGGGCAGCGTCAAAATCAATGGGTGTTGCGGTGGAACGCCCACTGCAACACTCACTGCCCACACCTTTCACACTAAGCATAGTGTGAAAGGGGACCTTATTTACAAGGCAGCTTTAAGCCACGTTAAGTGGCTTAACGCTGCCATGTAAATAAGGCAATGCGCCTATCCCCACCACAATGTCGTAAAAAGTGACGTTGTGGTGGCGATAGGGGCTTGTACATATGACCATGTGATTATCTGTTTCTTCATAGATAGCTTGCTGTCCAAGAAGATGCAGAGTTTGGGGCGTGGTCTGTCGAGGTGGGGGATGGGCCGTGTTCAGTATGCCACCATAAGATGTTCCATGGCGAGGTGTTTTTGAATATGAAGACTTCCATCTTGTCCTAGTTGAGCTTGAGACAGTTGTCCATCAAGCCATCTTGTCCTAGTTGAGCTTGAGACAGTTGTCCATCAAGTCAGTGACGTTCATCATAAAACTGTGGGAGTTGGCTCTGGTGGTGGAGAGGTCTTCTGACAGCAACAGGATGAGCTGGGTGTGTTCTGTGTAGAAGAAAAAGTTGAGTCTGTGCAATCGGGCGGTGTTGGCCAAGGGGGTCATGTACGTGTTGAAGAGTATGGGGCTGAGGATAATCCTTGAGGGACATCACAGATTATTTTCTTGGGTTCCCAGGTGAACAGTGTGAGACCTATTGTCTAGGTTCTTCCAGTGAGGTATGAGGCAATCTATTTGAGAGCGTCTCGCTGGATTCTGATGTGTATCTGTTGATCAAGATGTGATGTGAGATAGTGTCCAAGGCGGCTGACAGGTCCATAGGAATGAGGGCTGCTTTTTTGTCACGGTCCAGGAGGGCCCTGATGTTGATGGTAGCTGTGATCAGGGCTGTCTAGGTGCTGTGGTTTGCTCAAAATCCAGATTGAGAGGCGTCCTGGAGGCTGTTGTTTTCCATGTGTTTGGCGAGTTGCTGGTTGATTGCCTTCTTGAGAACCTTCTCTATAGAGGGGAGCAGGGAGATGGGCCGGAATTCTTCGGTTCTGCTGGGTTAGTCAGATGGTTTCTCTAAGAAGGGCCTCACTTCATCATGTTTCCAGTTCTCAGGTAAGGAGGCTGAGGTGAAATAGGTGTTCAGGACTTTCTTGAGCTCATCATTGCTCCTGAGGTTGAAACTTTGGTGGGAATAGCGGTTTGCAGGTGCTGCCAAGTGCAAGAAGTTCATTATGGAGATTGTGGCTTGAGTTGTGATAGGGTCCCAATGGGTGAGCATGTGTTCAAGCTTAGTGTTCATGGGTGTGAGCAGGCTGATGCTGCTGGCGGTGAGGTGTTGGGGTTTGAAGTTTGCGTAGTGAAATTCTGCACACCTGCCAAACGTGATTGAGGGCACCACATGTGTCCCTATTAGTTCAACAGTGGTCTACAGTCTGTGTCACTGGGTTAGCATGCATAATGTTGGTGGGAGATTAGTCTTCCTATGCACGGTCATTTGGTAGATAATGGTAGTAAAGTGCGGGACTGCACTGTGTTGTTCAGAGTGTCAAAGTTCATTTAGATGGGGCCAGCTTTTTATACTTTTTATATTCACTGTTCACTATGGCTGGTGCTAGCTATGCTTAGTAAACTCACACATCTGTATGCCTTGCTATGAGGAGCATCACTTTACGCACAGTTTATGTCTGCCTGAAGAGGACATATGAAAAAAATACACTCCAAACTGGTTCTTACAGTGCAGAAGGAATCCACAGCTCCTTTTTGCTTTGACTGTATGAATGTAGGAGCTGCTGACCAACTTCCAGTTCCAATTTATGTTTGACCAAAGAAGGGTATGCAGATCTGAGACCTGCCTAACAGTCAGCTTCTCAGAGGTGAGCGGACATTGCCTGGGGTTTGACATCAAAGGCGAGCAGACTCCCTTTCTTGAGGCACTTGGAAGGTAATCTGTCTACTGAGATCAGACATGCACTGCAATACTGTCCTCAGGCTGTGCCCAAATCGACTGTGCTGCTGTGCTCCTGAAGTTGTGCCCAAGCAGACTGTGCTGCTGTGCTCCTGAAGTTGTGCCCAAGCAGACTGTGCTGCTGTGCTCCTGAAGTTGTGCCCAAGCAGACTGTGCTGCTGTGGTCCTGAATTTGTGCCCAAGCGGTGTTCATCACAGCACTATCCTGACATTATGCCTGAACAGACTGTGCCTGTGAAGATGAACCTGTGTGGATCTTGAAGAGTCCAAGATTCAAGGTTATACTTTTTTGTGGACTTTGCCGCTGCAACAGCCTGAAGTGTGCCTAAGTGGACTTGGCTGCTGTGCCAACTGACTGAACCTAAGCAGACTGCAATGCTAACGAGCACCGTGACCTGAACTGGGGTTGTGCTACCTGCACAATAGTGTCTCAGGGTGCTTCCCTAGCCTCTGAGCTGTGACTCACCATTCAACTCACTGGAAGCAGGTTAGCAACCAGCCGGAGCCCTATGATGAGGCCGAAGCATGCATTACTGCAGATTCCATGTGTCTGCCTCTGCTGCTATTCCCAATAAGCTTGATTTGAGTGCTGGAACACTCGTAGCCATTGCATCACCTTCCAGAACAGGGATGGACAGACACAAATGTGCTGTGGATCATGTCATGAATGGTGCTTCAAGTCAAGTCAAGTCAAGTCAGAATATTTATATAGCGCGCTACATACCCAGAGGGTCTCAAGGCGCTTGAGGAAAGGTGGGGAATTACTTGTCGAATATCCAAGTTTTAAGTTGTTTTCTGAATGCTAGGTGATTCTGAGTGAGACGAAGGTGAGTGGGAAGTGAGTTCCAGGTCTTAGCTGCCAGGTAGGAGAAGGATCTGCCTCCCATGGTGGTTTTGTTGATGCGAGGTACGGTAGCAAGGGCTTGGTTGGTGGATCGTAGCTGGCGGGGGGGGGTGTAGAAGGAAAGTCTTGTGTTGAGGCATTCGGGTCCAAGTTCGTAGAGTGCTTTGTGTGCGTGGGTTAGGAGGCGGAAAGTAATCCTCTTGTTGACGGGGAGCCAGTGGAGGTTTTTCAGGTGGCTGGAGATGTGGTCTTTACGCGGGATGTCTAGTATGAGTCTTGCTGATGCGTTCTGGATGCGTTGGAGTTTTTTCTGGAGTTTTGCGGTGGTACCGGCGTATAGGGTGTTTCCGTAGTCCAGTCGACTTGTAACCAGTGCATGGGTGACCGTTTTTCTGGTTTCGGTGGGGATCCAGCGAAATGTTTTTTTGAGCATGCGAAGAATGTTGAAGCAGGATGAGGGGACGGCGCTGACCTGTTTGTTCATAGAGAGTGAGGAGTCCAGGATGACGCCCAGGTTCCGTGCGTGGTCCGTCGGGATGGGTGCTTTTCCAAGGGCCTCTGGCCACCAAGAGTCATCCCAGGCGGAGGGGGAGTTACCTAAGATAAGGACTTCTGTTTTGTCTGAGTTCAGTTTCAGACGGCTGTGCTTCATCCACTCGGCAACTTCTTTCATTCCTTCATGTAGGTTGGTTTTGGCGGTGGTCGGGTCTTTGGTGAGTGAGAGGATCAGTTGAGTGTCATCGGCGTAGGAGATGATGTTGAGGTTATGTTGGCGTGCGATGGCCACGAGGGGGCTCATGTATACGTTGAAGAGGGTGGGACTGAGTGAAGATCCTTGTGGTACGCCGCAGATGACTTCGGTAGCCTCTGACTTGAATGGTGGGAGGCGGACTCTCTGGGTTCTTCCGGTGAGGAACGAGGTAATCCATTCCAGTGCTTTTCCTTGGATTCCGATGTTTTTGAGGCGCTGTAGAAGGGTGCTATGGCAGACTGTGTCAAAGGCTGCGGAGAGGTCGAGGAGGATGAGGGCGACTGTGTCTCCATTGTCCAGTAGAGTTCGAATGTCGTCTGTTGCTGCGATGAGCGCGGTCTCAGTGCTGTGTTTGGCTCGGAAGCCGGACTGTGAGGAGTCGAGGGATTTGTTGGTTTCGAGGAAGGCAGCGAGCTGGTTGTTGACAGCTTTCTCGATGACTTTGGCCGGGAATGGTAGGAGCGAGATGGGTCGGTAGTTTTTGAGTTCGGTGGGGTCAGCTGTGGGTTTTTTCAGAAGGGCGCTGAGTTCTGCGTGTTTCCAGCTTTCCGGGAAGGTGGCGGAGTTGAAGGAGCAGTTAATGACGTCTCGGAGGTGTGGTGCTATGATGGAGTCTGCTTTGTTGAAGATGTGGTGAGGGCATTGGTCTGTGGGGGATCCTGAATGGATGGAGTTCATCAGGCGGATGGTGTCCTCAGTGGAGATTGGGTTCCAGTCATTAAGGAAGTTCAAGGGGGGTGAAGGTCCTGCAGAATGTTGGGTGGGTTGGTCTCCGGGTTGGTTGTCGAAGCTGTTGTGGATGTCTGCGATTTTGTTGTGGAAGAACGAAGCTAGGGAGTCGCAGAGGGCTTGAGAGGGGGTGATGTTGTTGGAGTTAGCTGAGGGGTTGGTGAATTCTTTGACGATGTTGAATAATTCCTTGCTGTTGTGGGCGTTGTTCTCTAGTCGGTCTTTGAATGCGGCCTTCTTGGCAGATCGGATTAGTTGGTGGTGTATGCGGGTGGCGTTTTTGAAGGCGTCCCTGGTGCTGGTGTTTGGGTCTTTTTTCCAGGTCTTCCCGAAGGAGCGACAGAGTTTCTTCGATTTCTTAAGATCATCGTTGAACCAGGAGGCGTTTTTGCTGCCTAGTTTGATTTGACGTTTTTTCAAAAAGCTCTGCATTGGTAAGACACAACACCTGCTTACAGGCAGACTTGAACCCAAGAAAATGAGAAAATGTGAGGGGAGGAGAAAAGGGAGTTTACCAATCCCTGGATTTAGTAGCCCTGTGCCAGTGAAATGCCTTCACCTGCATGCTAAAATGTGCAGCATTATGTTTTCTATACATATTATTATTTTTACTTTTTTAACAAAGACAAGCACTGCTTTGGACATTCAAAGTATTGTGATGCTGGGTGACTGTTGAGTGCTGAGTGCACTCCCACACTACCTCCCTGAGTGTCAGCACACCATCTCTGCCACTGAGAGTCAAGTGCAGAAAGGGTTGTACTTGTCCCAGTGTGCAGAGCCATAGTAAGATGAACCCTAGAAGATCAGAAGTAAATGACCTTTGCTCCAGTGACCGAGGCCCAGTAGCCCATGCTTGCCCCGTGGTCCCTAGATGGGTACTGATACAATTTACTGTCTGTCATGGAAACATATGTCTTTACGTCCAGACCTCTGATGGGCTATAATCTCCTAAATTTAGAGATCATAGATAGCCCAGAATTGGTCTCTGTATCTTCGTAGAAACAAAACAGGTACAAAGGTACAAAAGGTTTGGTTCGAGTTGGTAGATTTATGGCGGGAAGCATATTCATATATGCTGGAATATTCTTGTATTTCCTCAAGTTATAAATCTGCTGCTAGATTATTTACTCTTTTCCCTAATTTTCAAATTAATCAGCTATAAACATATTCTGAATGGTTTCATGCCTCAGTGAAGTGTCTGGGATTCGTGTAGAAAGAGCGAGATGCAGATGTCTTTTTTTTAACAAAGTGAATGTAGAAGATGCGGACTGGTGCAAAGATAATCAAAGTGAAATAATGAGCTATTTTCAATTGAATTCTAATACTGCTAGTGGTTCAAATTCTTGGGAGGCATCTAAAGCAACTATTCATGGCTATATAACGTCTAATGAGATTGCACAGTGGAAATGTTCAGGTCTATATAGGACTCATTAGAGATGAATCTGCTTCAGGCATCAGTACATGCTCTACGTAATAAAAATATATTCAATACATTGGAACTTAGGCAACCGAGAATGAGCATGTAAGAATATTACTAAACTAGAGAGGTTACACTGCAAATTCAGCATATCTTCAAAAGGTACATGAGGAAAGTGAATTAGCAGGTACATTGTTAGTGAGGCTAACAAGAAAATGCCAAGCACAGAACTGGATTACATCTCCTATGGATGAGGAAACAGAAGTGCATGTAACGGACCCAACACAAATCCAGGAAAGACTTTTTAAACTTTATGAAGCAACATATTACGGGTGGCAAGATTTGGATGCTTCACGACTTAGTGGTTTTCTTAACAAGCTCCCCCTTCCCAAGTTGCAATTGAGCCAAGAAAAGGCCGCTAAAATTACCCTCAAAGAACTTGAGGCTGTAGTGAATTCTTTGGCCAATGGTAAGGCTTGTGGAGAAGATGACATCGCTTCAGAAGTTTGCATCTGTATTAAATTGTTAGCTTTACTAATAGCTAATCATATTTTAAGATGTTGGAGAAGTTCTTGCATCTTCCCAATCTGCAGGAGTGGTTAGCTTTTTGAAGAAAAATAAGGATAAGGATAGTGTCAACTCATACAGACGTATTAGTCTTTTAAATGTGGATTAAAAGATTTTTATAACATTTTTAGCTAATCATATAAGTAATATACTAGGCTCAGTCATTCATCCCGATCAATGCAGCTAATTGCCAGGGCAATAAGTATCTTTAAATAAAAACCTTTTGATCAAGGCTTTGGGTTATTTTTTTCATAACAAAGTACCGGATAAGGTTATGTTATTTCATGCCTGAAAGGCTTTTGATTTAGGGTGTTGGCAAAGTTTTCTTTTTAATGTTCTCAGCAAGTTTGGATTTCCTACCGGTTTTATTCAAATATTATCTAGTTTATATAAAGGAACTAAAGCATAGATCATTATTAACTCTTCTAATATCAGCACTTGTAAGGTGAGCAGAGGTACAAGACAAGACAGGGATGTCCCCTGCCACCTATTTTTTCATAGACTCATTAGTTATTACTATTCGAAATAATGAGCATGTTGAACCACCATTAAAGGGAATGACAAATATTAAATTATATTCTGATGGCTTTGCACTATTTTTAAAATCAAACATAGAAAATCAAAAGCGGGTGCTTGAAATGTTTCAAGAATACCAATCATTGGGAGAGTATAAGTAAATGCATTTAAAAAGTGATTTTGTTATGAGACTGTGCACTAGTCACTTTACTTGCTGAAACATATTCTTTAATAAACTGTAGGCCTAAGAGGTATTTAGGGACATACATCTCATAAAATGTTATTAATTTATAATCCTTAAACTACGCCCCTCTAATTAATAAGACCAAGGCTTTGTTGGCTAAATGGACTAATTTACCTCTTTCAATAATGGGCCGGGCTGCTTTGATCAGAATACCCATTTTGCCTCTTTGTCATGTTTTGTTTGCAGCTATTTCCAAAGCCTTACAGATTAAATTTTTTAAAGAGATGCAAAGTATGTTCACTACCTATCTGTGGCCTATCAAAACACCTAAATTGTCATTAGATGCATTATGTAAGCCAGTGCAAGAAGGAAGTATGGGCCTACCTGATTTGAAAGAAAGCCACTATGCGCATTTTGTACATATTACATACAGGTTTTTGAAGCCCCCCAGGTGTTAGTTTGTTTGATAATTTCTTTTTAGAATTGATTTTTCAGGAATATGAAATTATTGATTTTTATGCTTCACCAGAAGCCCCAAAAAGTGAGATATAAGATCGTACAGTGTATAATAAGTGCAAGAAGCAAATGTTCAAACATTTTTATATCCCCGTTATTAATGGTGTGTCTTACTTGACTGATATATATCTTGGGGACCCAACCTTTTTAGATGGGAGAGTAAAGGATATCATACAATAAAGGACTTCCTAATTGGGTGGAATTGGTACGGGTGGAAAGAAATCAAACTTATCATTAGATACTTTAGAGAAATGATACAATGGTCTTTATCAAGGGTAGATATTTTTATGGAATTTAGACCCCAGTAGAATTTTGACTTCTCAGGAGATAGTGGAAGGTCTAATAGGATCCAGAACTCATAGATCTATGAGAAAGCTCGAGATTAATAGCACACAAAAGAAAATCTACAGATTCAGTAACAATGTGCAACAAGTTTACTTTATTGAAGGATGCTAACTTGAGGCGTATGCAATTTTATGCTAAATGGCCCCTGTATTGAATTGGGTTGAGATTAATGAGTAGTATTCTCAGACATTAGAATTGGAACAGTCATTAGATGCCCAGACAGTGGTTTTTTGATATTCTCCATATATAAATACCAGACCACTGCAAAGAGCGATTATATATTATCTTCTTATTAGCGAGATCATTCATTCTTCAAAATTGGCAATCAGAAGAAATGCTGAATTTCCAACAATGGCATTCTAAACTGTGGAGAATTAAGGAATCTGAAAAGAAATATACATTAAGATCTGTGTCTTATGCAAAGTTTTTGAGGTTCTGGGAGGTGTTTGGTTAATTGGTTAAAAGGGGTGATGAGTTTGGGAAAAAAATTGTAATATAACTTGATTGATTGCTCTCTTTCAAGCTGTGGCTTTTTAATGAACGCATGTTTCATTTATTATGTAAGTAAGTAAGTAATAAACTTGAGAGCGCACAAATGCAGAGGCTGCTTGGCGCTGTGTGTAGAAGGGGAGCAAGTAACGGTCGGGTGCAAACGGCTTCATTCCTGTACAGGGAAAACCAAGGTCTTAAGCATTTTCCTGAACCGGGTTCTGGAAGTCTGAAACCTAATGCTGGCTGGTAGTTCATTCCAGAGCTTCGATACTCAGTATGAGAGGCTTCTACCTCCCCACCTGGCCTTATGGATTTTGGGGACCTGAAGTAGACCTTTATTGGCAGATCTAAGCCTCCTATTTGGTAGATGCCACTGAAAATGTTTCTGTAGGTCCCCAGAACCTCGACCATACAGAGCTTTATGCACTAGGTACAGAGCCTTAAGCTCAATGTGCTGCTTGATCGGTAGCCAATGAAGTTCCCTCATGCTACTTGAGATTGATGGTATTGTGGAATATTCAGCAGCACTCGAGCTGCTGCAATTTGCAGAGATTGAAGTTTTAGCAGTTGGTGTTTATCAGCACTCAGAAAGAGTGCATTACAGTAGACAATACGGGGGAGGACTTGTGTAACTATCACCAATTTTCTGAGGTCTAAAGAGATAAAAGGTAGGACTTTATGCAGGATTTTCAACAGAAAGAAGCAGTATGATGTCACCTGATTGATCTGTCTGGCAAAGTTTAGCTGGACATCAAACAGAAATCCTAGGTTCCTACCCTTTACCGAATGTTTGGGCAGTGACATGCTTCTGCCGATCACCAAGAATGATCACAAAGTGGCAGCCCTGTCCCGAACTCCATGACCTCCATTGTGTCTGTATTTAGTTTGAGATATCTCTGATGCATCCACCCCATGATTTGCTTCAGCCAACTGTGAAATCTCCCTGTCACGTTTCGGCATTTGAGGCAATGGATATGACTATCTGTGTGTCATCGGCATCTGTTGCCAACAGGAACCCAGGAGCCCTTGTTAACTTGGCCAAAGGAGTAACATATATGCTAAATAGTGTTGGTGACAAGGCTGAGCCCTGCAGAACCCCATAGGGGAGGGAAAATCTCTTCAATGTAAAATTGTCTCAACACATCCTCTGTTCCCTTGCCATAAGGAATGAGGTGAGGAGGGTTAGAGCTGCTTATTTAATTCCTATTGCCTGTATTAAATGCAGATGATAGGTCGAGTAGTATCAGGATGGCTGTTCCTCCTCCGTCCAGCTGTTTGCGTATTTCCTCAGTTACCATGATTAGAGCTGACTCTGTGGATTGCCTCGTCTAAAACCATGTTGTGTTGAATCCAGAATGTCTTGATTAATTGATTTTTTTAGTATTTTGGCTACCAGTGGTAGGCAGTATATAGGTCAGGAGTGTTTCACATCTGATGGATTGAGAGAGGGTTTCTTTAGAATTGGTCTGATACAGGCTTTCTACCAAGAAGCTGGATAGGTTCCTGAACTTATAACATTATTGAGAAGCGGAGTTAGTTTGGCACTGATCTTATCAGAGGCCAACTGTATTATAGCTGGCGGACAGGGATCAGTTGGGGACCTGATTTAGTAGCTAATAACCACTCATGAACTTTGACCACAGTCAAAGAAGAGAAACTGATCAACTGACAAGGCGCAGTGTCCGGGATGAGATCCTCCGGTGGTGGTAAGGGGGATCCGATAGTAGCCAGGACCTTACCAACAACTTTGTCGTACACCTTTCTTACCTTATCCTGAAAGAAATTTGCCATTTTATCACAAAGGGCTTGATTTAGTGCAAATCGATTCACCTTAAAAAGCACTCTTGAGTTTTTTTTGGCACCTTCAATTTTACTTGTAAAGTATTTAATTTTTGAGTTTTTAGTAGCTGCCTTATACTCAGCTAATGCTAGATTATAGGTATATTTACCTTGATTTCTATAATCTGCCCTCCATGCCCGCTCTGCTTGTCTACGCTTAGAGTTGATAAGTTTGACATCTAAGTTGTACCAGGGAGCTGAGGTTCTATTTTTCAGGATTTTGTTAGTTCTTGCTGGGGCCAGATGATCCACAGCAGATCCAATCCAGCCATCAAAGTTGTCTGCCGCCTTGTTATTATCTGCTACTAGTATGAGTGACTTTATCTAGCATTTCTATAGGATCCTCTTTTTTGATTTTTTCCACAACCTCATTTTGGCAGGGAGCAATTTATTTGACTGCAAGCTGACGTTATCCACAAAGGATAGTTTAAAATGGATGGCCATGTGGTCCGTCCAGGTACGGGGTATTACTTTGTCCACTGTGATATAGGAATTGTTCATAAACATACAATCACTGGTGTGAAGGGCCCTATATGTGGGCTCTAGGACTAGTTGTGTCAGTCCGAAACCCTCCAAATTACTTAATAGAATGTAAGTATCTACATTTTTGTCACACTCAAGTTGAAAATTAAAATCCCCCAATATCATGAAGGTAGGATTGTCCTAACAGGATTCCTCAAGGGTCTGTAAACCATGCATAAATGGGGCTTTCTGTCCATGCAGCCTGTATATAAGTAGGCCGGGGAAGGATATAGTATTAACACATTTGGGGCCAGATGTAGGAGCCCTAATACCGGTCAGAAACGGACAATTTCGGCCGTTTCCGACCGGTATTAGGGTTTTCAGATGGAGGGGGCTGAAAAATACAGAATCGGTATATTTACCGATTCGGTAAAATTACCGATTCGGTAAATTACCGACTCGGTAAATATACCGATTCTGTAATTACAAATGTAGGTGTCACAGTTTACAGTGCCACAGGCCCTTAAGAGTCCGTATTTTACCACACAATCCTATTGTGTGGTAAAATACCGAATTCAGGTGTGCATGCAAGTCTGTGCATGCACACCTGTGCAATGTGTCACACAGACATGCCCTTAGGGCATGTATGTGTGCCACATTGCACACAAGTCTGTACTTGGGGTGCTAGAGGGTGTCAAAGTGACACCCCCTGCACCCTTGCAGGATTCGGTATTTACCGATTCTCTAATTACTGAATCGGTATTTCCCATTGATTCCTATGGGCTTCAATGGGAAATACTGTCCCCTTCGTCCGGCCCATCCGAAAACCGGACGGAAGGCTCGACGTAGGTTTGATTGCGCCTTGTCAAGGTCACTGAATGTTGCCACAAAATTAGTTAGTTCTTTTAGAAAGGGGGGACCAAAGAGCAACCCTTGTGCTAAGGGACCGGATTCGGAAGAAGCAAGATCCGTTAATTTAGGGTCTAATTTCATCAAGATGGAGAGACGAAGCTCGCAGGACAGGGCACAATTAGCATTACCTAAAATGCAGATGGCTCGCTGAGACCATCCTGCTAACTCTTCGGGATCAATGAGAGTGTTCGAATTTTTTGCAGAATACGCCAAGTCCAAAATCTTGGTCAATGGACCCAAGAGATCTAGTAATTTGTCCTGGCAGGACCTCCACGATCTATCCAGACCTTTCTTCGGGTCTTTGGCATACTTGCGCAAATAAGTAATCATAGAGGGATCAACCTCGGGAGTCTCCGCTAACTTGTCTGCCAGGTCTGGTCTTGGACACTCAGAGCGCAGTCTAGCGCGAACATCTTTCTCAAAGGGACGACGAATATGTGCCTGTACATATTCAGTAACTTCAGGAGAGGGAAGCCAAGCTGAAGAATTTGGATGAATAATTTCATCCGGATCAAAGGTTAATACCTGTGGGACAGAAGGGGCATCGACGAAGTGTTCTTTGCGAGCCTTTTTCTTGGGAGGCGGAATCACAGGATCTGAAGAGTCAGTAGAAGAAGAGTCATCAGTGATGGTTGATAATGGATGCGTCTGAAAAGACGAGGCAGACCTTTTAGAAGTCTTGGAGGTGGATAGATTTTTAGCCAATTTTACAAAGTCCGCCTTATGAGGATTTTTAGGAGACTTCTTTGACCGACCTGAAGAAGGTATCCTACCTTGCTGAGTGGCATATTCAGCCAAATTTCTTTTTAGAGGGGCTATAGCCTGATACAAGGCTTGGTCCATGAACTCAGCACCCTCAGAGCCTGCGGGCTTTTCCTCAATGTAATAGTATGATTCTTCATCCTCATAATATTCCGACATTCTGCCTTAAGGTAGATAATACGCTCAAGAGGAGAAGAGAAATATCGACACCCAAAGGGCACTTCAGAGGGAGTGTAACCCCAAAGCAAGCCAAGAACAGGCGACAACCTGTCCAACAATTATAAAAAGTGGAGGGAGGGCTTGCTTGACACACTCTAGGCAGAGCCTCTCAATAATTTTACAACCCTAGGCCTTTTTTATAACTCTAGGGCGTGAGGGGCCTAACGACAGGAAATTAGGGCAAAGGCAGAAGCCAAAATCACTTATCTCCGAAGAGACACTCGAGCGCTCAGCTGTCCTGTGAGAAACTCTTCACAGGACCAAGTGCGCAGTACCACCGCCGACCGCTAAAACAGAACAGCCGGTGTACTGCGCATGCGCCGAGTAGTCCTGTCGAAAATGGGAGACGCGCGAGAAGGACGCGCTTCTCTCAGCCCCACTCCCGCTCCACAAACCGAAGAAACAGGCGCAATAAGCAAGCCTGCAACCGGGGGGTGAGCCCACGCCCCCGAAGCGACGCCGAGAAGCGGCGAAGACACTAAGTAGAAAGCAGAAAGCAGTGCACATAAGGTGACAGCGTGAATACGCGAACCGGAGGTTCGAATTAGCATATAGTGGTAGCGCAATAGTGCAAAATACAAAGCGCTTGCAATATAAACACCAAATAATGCATAATAGTAAAAATAAAGGAAAAAACACTTAACTGGCTGCGGAGCAGCAAAGAAAGAGGAAGTTGGAACCTCTATGACTACATTTATACCTTTTATGTACTCTATGGTTACTATGTGCTCATGGGAAGTGTAGTTTTTTGTTTTCTTTACTGTGTTTTCATTGGCTGCTGTCTCCAGTAAAGAAATTGAGAAAAGCATAATCGGAGCCTCCGTCCTGACATAGAATTGACTGTGCTTCAGTCAATAGATAGGTCTGGTAAATTGGTGTTCCTCCATGAACAACTATAGGCAAGGGTACTCGAGGGACGGTTCAAACCCATAAGTGAAAGGTTACATGCAGTACTGTGAATAGGAAGATAGTCCCTTCTCTCATCCCAAATGGTAGCATTATGGCACTTACCTTCCTTTAGTGTCATTAGCTGCGCCCTAGCTTAAATCTGGCGGGAAAAACAGGCTGGTGTCATGGCGAAGGTGCATTCCGGGCACTGATGGGCGCAGATGAGCTTGCCTTTGGCACACCTTCACCGAGCGAGCACACAACCGCTGAGCTCGTCCGCTGTGGAGTCGCGTCAGCATACTGGTTTTATTCCCTTCGAGCTAGATCAACTAGCACGCCAACATTGCTGTGGGCGGGCGCGCTGTTACATACGGGTGCCGCAGGTCATCAGGGAGACACCACAGAGGCAGTCCGGAAGACTGAACCATCTTCAGTTAAGTGCAAATTGCAGTATCACAGGTAGAATAGTTTAAATGTTAAAAATGCCTTCATTTCAACAGATTAGTAAGTGCTTTCCCTGGTCCCTCGTTAAAAATGCTTTTTCGAGCAACAAATAAACAGCAGTGTTAAATTCAGACTCCCAAGCTGTGCGGTCGCACCAGTATAGTAGTTTTATCCCCGTCGAGCGAGAACAACTAGCACGCCAACCTTGCTGTGGGCGGGCCTGCTCTTACATACGGGCACCACAGTTCGTCGGGGAGACACCGCAGAGGCAGTCTGGAAGACTAAACCACCTTCAGAAAAGTGCAGTATCACAGGTAGAAAAGATTAAAACGTTAAAAATGTCTTAATTTCAACAGATTAGTAGGTGCTTTCACCTGTACCTCGTTAAAAATGCTTTCCCGAACGACAAATAAACAGCAGTGTTAAAATCAAGCTCCCAAGCTACCTATAATATTTCTATTTATAATATTCCTGTTTTTTATTAATCAAAATGCACCATTTTATCTTTTAAAGCTTGTAATATTTTGATTTACTTTCTGTATTGTGATTATTAAACTCTCCCCCCCCCAAAAAAAAAAGAGAATTGCCAATGGAAATCTGATGGTGCACTAAATGACAATCTAAAATGCAGGTGGACTAAGGGTTTGGTGGACAGGGCAGTCTTTCATGCTCTGACAACGTCCACTGTCTGACAAGCTCTATATCTGGCCCACAGTGTCATAAACATTATTTACAAAAAATACCGCCCAATTGGAGGTAATAGTACAACATACACACCCAATGGAGTGATATTTTGCTAAATGATATTTAGGCCACAATATTTTTGTCGGATGACATTTTGGGTATTGATACTCATACAAATGGACACTTGAAATCATAGATCACAACAGGTACTAATGGCTGAGAAAGACAAGGGGAAGTCCACGGAACGAATGGTAGTAAGAGTTCTTGGGTTACGTAAGACATAATAAGAAAATCTTCTGAAAATGCAATGATACATAAACTCTTAACTGAACAGATAAGCCAGATTGGTTGTTATTGATGACATGTACAGTGGCAATTGTTTAAAAGATGACAAAGACCAAACAAATGACAGAGAATATAGAAAGAGAAGCTATCTCAGGGTAAGGGACAGCAGTCTGTAATGAGGTCACAGGCGGTGCTTGCTGACTGAACCTGTGCGTACGTATGAGCCTGTGTATATATATATGCTTTCGTTTATGAGTCTGTATGTATACCCAAATTATTAGGGTGGTAAATTAATGAGATGCAATTACTAATTTGTAGATATCAAGAAACAGAAGATTAATTAATGTGTGAATTTATAGTGTGGCCATTTCTGAGTTTGGGTTATGTCTGTATAAAGGTGTGTAAGGGGCATTTTGTCAATGGGATCGGGATTCTGGATTATTTGTTACACCTTGTAGGATTCTGTGCTTGTGATCTTGCATGCGACTCTTCCATGTGTGAATTTGAAATATGTTAACAAGTTATCTCACAATACAGAGACAAATGCACATATTTTGAGGGCTGGAAATGTGCCTGAAAAGTATTTCAGGCTGGTTGTAAGTATGTGTCTGTGACTATAAAGACTGGAAGTATTGGTGCACTTGACACGCTCTCTCTCATTCTATTCCTATCACTGTCTCTGGCATGCACACAGACACCCATGCATTTTAACTAGCCGCGGCCCATGCAGGTAAGAGCGACAGGGCGGTAGGGGAAATTAATTATGTATTTAATTTTCCCCCGTGGTCATCTGTCGAATCCCCCCCAACTCTTACCTGCACAGGCCGTGGATGATTTCAACACATACAGTAGTAGAAGCTTCAATTTGGTCCTATTATAATTCAGAGACAGTAAGGGCCATATGTATGAATCAGTTTTGTGATCACAAACACTGCGAATCGCAAATAAACGGTGTTTGTGATCGCTAAACACAGCTTCGCTATGTAAGAGACACATTCCGTTCGCAATATTGCTAATCGCAAAATTAGCCGTTAGCAAATTTGCGAATCATACTTTATTGCGATTTATTTGCAAAATTGCAAAATGTGACACAACAATAGCGACACTCGCAATTGTCGAGCTCGAAATTTGCGATTTCGCTAAATGGAATGCATGAAAAAATCGCAGTTTTGAGAAATTTCGAAATTCGCACATTAGAGAATAGCAATTACCACCAAGACTGAGCAGATGGTAACCAGGTGCAAACTATTCAAAGAGGCCCACAATGCAACAGATCTTCTCCCTAATGGCTGGGCTGTATGTGATAGCCAGGAGGCTGTGACTCAGAGCTGCTGCACAGAGAAGGAGACGCCAGGAAAGGATCTTTCGAGCTCGCATAGCCCTGTTCCAGCGGACTGAGGAGGAGATCCATACAAACTACAGGCTAGATGAAGAGAGCATCCTGGAATTAATAGCGGAGCTCAAACTTATACTTCAACACACCACACACAGGACACACACCATCCCCACCCATATCCAGGTCCTGTGCTCACTGCACCTCTTGGCATCAGGTAGCTTCCAGGGGGTGATAGCCACAGCAGGAGGGGTCTCACAGAGTGCATTGTTGCGCTTTTTCCACGCGTTCCTTGATGCTATAGTACAGAGGCTGCATCCCTTCCGCTTCCCCAGCACACTACAGGCACTGGACCAGACCAAGCAGGAGTTCGATCAAATTGCACAATTTCCCCACGTCATTGGAGGCATAGATGGGACCCATGTCGCCATATGCCCCCCTCCCAGATTGAGTATGTGTTCACGAATCGCAAATCCTACTGGTCCCTGAACATTAGGGCTGGGACTAGTTTGCGAAGTAGTGCTATGCGAAGCTACGCAAAGTGCACTTCGCACTACGTGAGCGACGCATAGCACTATGCTAACTGCATAATACCCTGTTCGCACTGTGCAAGATGCCGGTTTCAATGATTGCACAATGTGGACAAGCATCCGGCACTGTGCAATCATTGAAAATGGCATCTTGCACAGTGCGAGCTGTAGTTTTCTGCCGCTCGAGTAGATTTGTACTCGAGCAGCAGCTATCTCAACGTGGACTGGTAGTTTCTCATTTCGTGCGGTCGCAAGCATATGCGACCACTCACAATGAGAAACCTGACCTCCCCGCGTTGAGAATCTCGTTGGGAGGTTTATTTTCCACGCTCGCGATCAGCAACTTGATGTTGCTGATTGCGAACGAGGAAAAAGTCTCGCCGGGATGTCATTTTGCTTGTTCGCGGTCGCCAACTTGACGTTGAGGACCGCGAGCAAGCAAAAAATGACCGCTGCACTACGCTACGCTAGTTTGCACTGTGCTACGTGCAGTTCGCGTAGTGCGAAGTAACGCAAATTACGCAAGCATAGCGTAGTGCTTTGCCCAGGGTTACTGAACATACAGGTGGTGTGTAATGCCAAACACATTATCACCAACATCGTCACAAAATACCCAGGCAGCACACACGCTTTAATCTTCCGCCACAGTGGGATACACCGTCAACTCACAAGTGGGGAGTTTGGTGAGGGAGACCTACTAGGTAAATCCATTTGTTAGAAGGACACACTAGTAAAGGACAGCATTGGCAGGACAGTGCTTAACCCTATTCCTCCCACCCCACAGGTGACAGTGCGTATGTGGTCCGTGAATACATACTGACTCCTTACCTGAATCCTGCCAACCCTGGGGAGCGGAGGTACAACAGTGCCCACATAGCAACCAGATGTAACATTGAGCGGACCTTCGGAATACTCAAGAGCCGTTTCCGATGCCTACATAAGAGTGGAGGGGCACTACAATACAGCCCCCAGACCTGTTGCAAGATAGTGGTAGTGTGTTCCATGCCGCACAACATCTCCACCAGGAAAGGCACACCAGTGGAGCTCACTGATTCAGAATCATCAGATGAGGAGGGGCCAGCTCCAGGATGCATGCCAGGCGGTGTAATTGGTGCAGCTGCTGGGCGCCAGAGGTGAAATGAGCTCACACAGAACTATTTCTAGGTACAAAAAGATGACACAATGCTAAATATCTATTATGAGACTGTGTTTAATTTCCTTTAGTACAGGATATATATCGGCACACAGCCTGTGTAGCATGCAAGGTATTGTTCAATGCCCAGCACATGTTAGATTCACAGTGCAAATGAACAATCGTGACCAAGTGTCTGTGTATACTGGTTATATGCACCCCTTTCCAAGTCTGAGCACCTCATCTGTGGCGCTGTCGGCCCGTAGCCCCTCGCTGTGGGTGCACAGTACCCTCTTCACCTGTCTCAGAAGCCCTTCTGTGACGCACACTACGATGTAGGGGGGCGGGGTTAATGCTGCTCCTGCAGGAGAGACTGTTTCTCTCCTGTGACAGCTGCACTGGTTGATGCACGCGTCCTGCGCCTGGATGGTATTGGCGCTATTGGATATGCACGTGCTCGAGCACGGTGTTGTGGCTCTGACTGTCCCTGGACTGGTTGCACATCGACATTGGTGTCCTGGGTTTCCTCCTCCAGTGGGGGCAATGATGGCACTGCAATCCGCCTGTTGCATTTTGAGGGATAACTGGGCTGCCCTCCTACTCCATTTCCTCCTCCTCTTGCCCTGTCGCCTCTGGGTTGGGGGATTCATCCTCGCCTCCACTGATTGTTCCCTGTGTTTCTTCTGGTGCTGTGGACGTAAATGCACACATTAATTTTCTGTCCTGCCTTGTATTTGTCATGCATTAAATTTCACTGTTTGGAGTTACTTGGGTCCTGTCGTTAGGTATTTTGCCTTTCATGATGCGCACATACTGGTTGAGACTGGCTGGGTGTCAATGCTCCACTGTTAGGTGCATGTGACTACATCTCCCATAATGCATTGCTGCGTGTGCTTGTGTTCCTGCACTGGACTTATAGTTGTGTTGTTTCCCTGGGTCTCTCCTTATTGTGTTGGGGAAGTAGGGAGGTATCAAGGGTGTGATAGCATGCTTCTTACCGTGTCTTGGTTCCGGGGGGTCGGAGCTGTCCAGGTCTGCCACGCCAATAACACTCTCTGGAAGCAGGATTCCCTCAACCATTTCCTCGAGTGGCAGTAGAGGTCGCACCACTGGTCTTTTTAGCCTGCTCCAACATGGCAGCAACCTTCTCCTTTGAGCGCTGGCGCATGTCATAACAGCGCTTTCTGAGGTCTTCGACGTTTCGGTGGGTGACGACAATTGCGTTGACTTTACGCTGGATGCCTGCCCACATCCTTCTCTTGCATGTCTCAGGCATACACAGGGACTTCTTGTCAAAGAGGAGCTCATAGTTAACGACCAACTCCTGAATCAGGACCTCCATCTTTCTGAGAACTTATCTTTCCTTTTTCTGGGTGTGTCCCCCTGCTGCTTGTCCTTGCTGACCATATCTCCAATCTCTGCTATTGAGTGTAGCACTGCAGTGATGCCTCAACTCAACTCCTAGTCTCTCACTGTGCTTCTGAAACTCATGTGCAGCATGGGTAGTCACACTTCCTGGTTGTGATTTCATCAAGCTGCACCTGAGTTTCTAATTCTCAGATTCGAGAATACGCTATTTTGCGTTTTTTTAATTATGGAATCGTTATTTGGCAAATCGCAATGGAAATAGCAATTTTTATGGAATAGCTATTTTTTGCGAGTTTTTATTTACATACCGTTTTGCGATTCTCAATTTGCGATTCACTATAAATCGCCAATTGGAAATCGCAAAAAGGGAGTTTGATACATATGGCCCAAAGTCTCCTTAGTGATTTAAAAAAAAAATAATTTAATCTTCATATCACCAAAAAGCGTCTGCAATACTTTGTAAAGCCGTCCACCTGATCTTTGCACTCCACGGCCACTACTTTCGCTTTGGTCTGTAAACCATTCCAGACCCGCACCTTTGTTGGTACCTTGGTGTAATCATTGGACCGTGTGGGGATGATCCAGTCCCAAATATCTACAACATGATGTAAAGTCCAACCAAATATCAAGGCGATTTTCCTTCCCTGCTCCATGATCCAATCGGGCCATTTTAGTGGCTGCTTTTACCCAGTCTTCCAACCTTGGGGATACATATTTCCCTCCAGGCTATCAGGATAAGATAAAGCAATAAGCCTCTACGTAAATGCTTTAGCATCTTGCTGATCCTGCCTTCTTCACCAAATACAAACAAGTGCCACATTCAGAGTAATTTTCCTGCCAAAGATCCTGAAAAAGAACCTTCTCAATTCCCCTCCAGTAACCTCTCATCTTTGGGCATTCAAAAAAGATGTGGAGATCATTGGCTTCTATAAAATCGCAGCTTGGACACTTGAGAGGAGGAGATGGAGAAAACTTTGCTATCTTAGCCGGAGTCCAATACAAACGATTAATAATGAAAAAGTGGTTTTATTTCAGGTTGGCTGGTTTTATAAATTCATATAGAAGCTTCAGAGAGTATTCACAAACTACTGCAGTATCACACTCAAGGGAGTCCCCATACCTCACTGAGTGTAGCAGCAAACACACCTTATCGTCTGCCTCCAAGAGCTTCTCATGCCATTTAGAAATTTCTTTACTCTTAAGGTATAAATCTTGAAAAGATTGTTCCGGCTCCCAATCACCTAAGATTTCTTTCATTACAGATGTAAACCTAGAAGCTAATTGTATATATTTAAACCTGGAGAGGCTCTTCCAATCTTTGCTCTTAAAGCTTCCCAAGGATTGACCCCCCTGGTGTTATCAATTCCGACCATTATGTGATGCCCGCCTTTCTGATTGGTATACTTAGACTGTCTTTAAGGCATACAGGGGTCCCAGGGTATTCCCAAATTGGGGCAAAGTCAGAATAATAACCTAGCCCCCATTAGTACTTTTAAACATACTTTTTTGAAGTACCCAGGTGCAACAAATTTATATAGAAAACCATCCCCACCTTCCTACCTAGTCATTTCACCCAACGGTCTTCCCCAAGTTGAATCATCGGGCTTTCCAAGCAACATCCGAATGTTCTTAAATTGAAAAGCCACTCAATACCAATTAATATCCGGAAGAGCCAATCCTCCTTTAACAATCCTTCATCTAAGTTTCTTCCAAGCCAGCCTTGCACCCTTATATGCCCAGATGAAACTTACAATCTTCCCCTGGATTTACTAATGCCCAGCCTAGGAAAGCCAATGGGGATGGCATTAAATAGGTAAGATAATTTAGAGAGTATAACCATTTTGTCTAGGTTAACCCTTCCACAGATAGTTAATGGAAGGTTTTTCCACCTTGCAAAAAGCCGGTCAATTTCTTTTTCAACCCTATTTAGATTATTCTGTGGAATCTTCGCAATGTCTCTAACCACATCGCTGCTGTGCATTTTCCCCTCCTGTGCTGGAAAGTGTGATTTTGGTTCTTTCATGACGAGCTCAGCTCGTCATCAGCACAGCTCCACTGTGCCTCATGACGAGCTGAGCTTGTCATGAGCATGAAAGGGGTTAATGATTATAATGCCCAAATATTTTAAATTTTGACTTGTTCTCAACTCCCAGTCTCGAATGTTCCAACACATCACCTTAGTTTTAGAGGTGCTGGCTTAGTAGCCCGACATGGAACTAAACTCTTCTAACAGAGTTACCTCCCTCTGCATTGCCACGACTGGATTGGAAGTGAATAGCAGCAAATTATCTGCATACAAGGCGACCTTGCTGCAGCATTGGTGAGATTTGAAGGGGGGTATTTAAACAACTTATTACCTGTGCTAATGGTTCTTTATATTTATATTGAACAGCAAAGGCGAGAGGGGGCAACCCTGCCACATTCCTCTCAGTATGTTGAAACTAGATGTTAAAAATCCATTTAACAGTATCTTATCAGAAGACCCCTAATAGCATGTTTCTACGGTCTGAATAAAAATGGGGCCAAAACCCATTGTTCTTAACACTTCCAATAAATACACTCAGCACACTTTATCGAACGCCTTGGCTGCATCGAGTGCCATAACGGCCAAGGGTTCAGATCGAGCTGTTGCCAGATTTATATTGGCAATGTATTGCTGCATCTGTTCTTGGATGTATCTTTCGGGAATAAACCCTTTCTGGTATGAATTGATCAATTGTGGTGCGATCTTGGCCAGTCTCCCCACCAGAATGCTCATGAAGATCTTATAATCAGCATTCAGCAGGGAGATTGACCTATAAGAATCACTTCTCAACGGGTCCTTAGCGGCCTTCAAAATAAGCACAATCTTTGCCTCCTTCCAGGACCTTGGTAGTTGACCCACTGATTGATAGATCAAATTAAACAGAGTGCCCATTATCGGGACCAACTCCTCTAGTAGGAGTTTATACACCTCATTGGGGAAGGGCATCTGCACCTGCCACTTTATTATTTTTACTTTTCCCAAGATGCTATCTGATCTCGTCCTCAGTTATTGAGGCGTCGAGTTTTACACAACTGTATGTTGTTAAGGTAAGCAAAGATTTTTCCGTTAACCAAATTTTAAGGTGTCCTAAAGTTAGGAGTCCTAACTTAACTACACCTAAAATGCGAAAAATCCTAACTTTAAGACTTTCAGTATTCACAGAAGGTATTTAGGAGTCTTAAAGTTAGGAGTCCTAACTTTACTACTCCTAAAATTAGAAAAATCCTAACTTTAAGGCTTTCGGTATTCACATAAGGCATTTAGGAGTCCAAAAGTTAGGAGTCCTAACTTTACTACTCCTAAACTGAGAAAAATCCTAACTTTAAGACTTTTGGTATTCACAGAAGGCATTTAGGAGTCCTAAAGTTAGGGCTCCTAACTTCTGTGAATACCAAAATGAGTAAGTGCCTTCTGTGAATACCAAAATGAGTAAGTGCCTTCTGTGAATACCAAAATGGTAATAAGTTTAGGATTTTGTCTTAAATTTGTTTTGCGAATCGGGTCCACAGACTTTAAGCCTAATGTCCACAGAACCAGACACTATGGTTTGAGCAAAATACTTAGACTAGGGCACAATGACATCACTGTCATGTGCATCGGTGAGAGTCTTTGGGAATATATGAACATGCGTGCGTATGAATAGGATAAATGCGTCTGGGTGACTAAGAGCCTATGTTGTATGCACTTGTGCCACTGGAATATCTTTCATCATATGTGGCACAGTAACATTTATAATACAAACATAGAACCATTTTTTTAAGGGGGAGAAATTAAAAGTCTCGCAAACATTCTGGAAATTTTTTCATGATATGGAACTTTTTTACACTTTAAATTTCTCCCACATAAAATAATGGCTTTATTTTATTATAAATTTGGCATATGTCAAAGTGTCTTCCAGACACTAGGAGCAAGATAATTACTGTGTCTAAAGGTGACAATTTAGAATGTGAGAAAATTAAACTGACAAGTTAACTTTATTATTATGGATTCCATAAAACTCATCATTTAAATTGTATCTCACTTGCAAGTGTCACTTTTACAAACACCAGGCATCTTGCTCCCAGGGTCCTGTAGACAAGGTGCCATATTTAAAACAAAAAATACAGCCATTTGTTTCAATGGGAGGAATTTAAAGTGAAGAAACATGTTTCATATAACATTAAGATGTAATTTTCTTAATTGAAAGTGAAGAAAAACATTTAGACGTAATGTTTCATAGAAATATTTTTCTTCACCTTAAACTTCTCCCATTTAAAAAAGACTACTTTCTTTTTCAGTTATAAATATGGAAAATAGTCTACTGGCTACTGGGAGAGGCCTGATATTTCTAAATACACACAAAAAGAAATAGCAGACAGAAAGGTATTGAAATAACATGAGCCATTTTAATTTGTGACCTAAATTTACTAAGGTCAGCTTAACGTGAAAATCACACTCTATATACTTTCACATGGTATAGATTAATGTAAATGTTTATGCAATTCATTGAATAATGAAAAACATCACCAAAAGGACTAACCATAATTTCTAATATAAAACAAACCCCTCATTCTCATTTATAAATTAAATGGCTTACGTTTTAGAGCTTTGACTCCATCAAGATGACTTCAGCTATGCCACAGTTTTGTCATAAATACATATTATTAGTTTTCGATTTTTCCATTAGAAAACAGTGGAAGTTGTAGTAGTACACTGGGAAACCAACTGGTAGGCTGTAGGTACTGTTGGAACTACATGTTGTACTCTGCATATCATACTTTATTCTCACATAGCTGACAAAGACAGTGAGAACTTATAGAAAAGAGTTTTCCATCAAACATGATTAGGGCTTTCGGTTTTATGGTATTTATGTTTTTTGTCATTTCTGTCTGTATTTATCCATATTTATTTTTTGTCAGCTTTATCTGTATTTATCCATATTTATTATGGGTTTTGTAAAAAAGTAAACAGGAAACTGGTATATTTCCACATGTATTTAACTAATAAATATGCAGTCATAATTGAATCCATGCTGGCTTTCAATGATATGAAACACCCTGCCGAAGATAAATCAATTAACTTATATGAAAAAATGCACATTTCAGTATTGGCATTGTGCATAGCTACTGCTGTTTAAGCATCTTTACTAAAATTCCTTTCTTTTATAACCCCTTACCTATCAGTCCACAGCTATTGGTCTGGCAGTCTTGGCAAAGTGCATTTAGATTCACTCAAAAAACACCCAATTTCCGTTTTCATCCACATTTAAAAATAAATACAGACAAGAAAATAAATAGTTTAATGTCTGTATTTATCTATAAAAATATGTAAAAACGAAGAACAGGGAGCCTTAAACATGATTCATCAAAGCCTAGCATAGTATCATCATTTTATTCTTAAGTTAAAATGATCTTAGAACACACCACAATCCCCAAAATTCTTATGATGCCAACAGTTGATTTATATTGTGACAAAAGTCTGTCATCACAAAACATGCTTTTACTACATGCATTTCAACGGGGACCATGTTGATGAGTCATGTAATGGCTGCCACAACATTTTGTCCATGTTGTGGCCAATCAATCAAGAGGGAGCCTGCTTGGAATCCCCCCACGTGCCCCTTGGGATCAGGAGGCGCACACCCTGACTACTTATGTTTATTTTTAATTTGTTTTCAGGATGCAGGGACCATTTCCTAATTTTTCAGATTGACGCTACCCAATCTAGTCCCCTTTAAAGTGGCCAATCAGAGTATATCTCGTCACCCACATTCCAAATATAACTAGCTTTTAAACTTCTTCATGACCACCCCGAGTACCTCTTTAAATGAAAATTTCTTGAAAAAGTTGAACGGTTTGACATCAAATAAGAAAAAAAGCATGCTTTCAGATTAAAGTTATAATTTTCTACTGAATTTAATGTAATTCTGTGAAATCACTTTTTTCTGTATTGTTTTCCCAAAATGTCCTATGGGAATTAACAAAATCAATGTTTTGAGAATTCCACCGCCTCCTTTTTCTTGGCCCCAACTTGATAGATTGGCGCAAAACTTTCCAGAAAGGAACTGAAATAGATGAACATCTTGGCTAGTTTCAGGATGAGTTGCCAAAAACCACCAAAGTTATTAGTGGAGCAAACTACTCTATTCCTATGGAACTTCCTATGTTGCCTATCACTAGACCGCTCTATACATAGGAAGAGTCACATGTCATGTTCCCTTACAAAATTCCAAATATGCTTTATTGTTATTCCAGGCAATCCTAAATTGCTTACATTGAGGGAAAGAAGAACATTTACATCCTCGGTTTATTAACCAGCCCCCACGATTCTGATTGTTTACCTTTTTTGTTGTATTCTATTTTTTCGCAAACTGTAGTTGTTATTTAGCAAAAAGAATGGAATATGCAGAGAAAAAATAATTACAGTTATAACTCCTTGTCAAAACATCCCAGTGGACCAGTAACATTTTTTATGTTTCAGATAGATACTTCCTCCAAAGGGTAATCAATAGGGATTGATTTTTGAGGTCGCAGTGTTCTCTCTTTATTTCAGTGTTTCTAACATATGGCCGGTTACATTCTGCAGCGCTGATGAGCCTCTTTTTAATGCCAACTTACATTCAATTTCAATTGTTCAGTATGCTGCAAACAGATGCCTCGGTTGTCGAACGGACAGGCCTTTTCTAAAGAATTAGAACCCTTCCGATCAATTGGGGGAAAAAACCAATACTTCAAGAAAAGAAGCTTTGATGGTTTGCAAAAATCAACCCGAACCAATGTGTCTATTTTCTGTGCATGTAAAACGCGAGGAAATATAACTATGGTATTTATTTAAAAAATATGTTAGCCATGGTCCTGGGCTTTGACTTTATGTTATGTTTGTTAAGATATTGCGGGAAACGTGCATTTAAAAAAAAAAAGTGTATGCCATTTTGAGGAGGAATTAGAGCACTAAAACTCAGGGGCATAATATCAAGGGGGTTTATCTCCGCTTTTTGGCTTTGAAAGCGGAGATAAAATTATCTCCCTATTACCTAGCTGTCTCTAACACCAGTAGCGACAGCTAGTGGGAGATAGCGACCATCTTGTGCCCCGCTTTGCATATCAGTGATATTTATCACTAATGACATGCAAAGTAGGCGTGCCAAGATGTTAGCGACTTAACATCGCTATCTCCTATTACCAACTTTTGGAGATATTCGTGCTAAGTGCGAATATCTCCAAAAGCTAACACCTGCCCTGAGCAGTTCTTAGCCATGTTATCCAATGGTAGGTGGATAACATGGCTAAGAGCATTAGCTCGGTAATGCATGAATATTGCTGACTTTTCAGCGATATTCATGCATTTCGGACGATTTTTATCGCTTAGGAGATAAACCTTGATAATGGCAAGGTTCCTAAGCGATAAAAATCGCCGCAGCTCGGCGATAAAAATATTGCCGCTAAGCCAACATAGCGATAATTATCGCTAGTTGTTGGTGATATGCCCCTCAGTTTGTTAAAGACATGGGTATGTTCATGTAAACTAGTGATTACGCAATATTCATACTTCGTGGCAGATCCATAGGGAATGCATGTTTCTTTTGCAGTCTGGGAGATGGGCAGGTTGGTATGGAAACCCTGTTTGTTGAAACAGCGTATAGTGGGCAGCTATAGCGAATAGTATTTAAAACGACGGGGTTTATTAAAAAACCCATTGCGCCACCGATGTATCACTTTTTTTGAAGCACCAGCGGTGCAATGGGCTTGCCCATATTTACAAGGACAAGTAAAGTCACCCTACATTCCTTTTCATGGCCTTGTAAATATGGGCCCCTGTCACTCTGGGTGTTCCCATGAAAGATCCATGGAACTTGATGCATTCCCAGATTTACAACATTTTGTAAAACTGGTTATGCGTCAGAATCCTACACCCCAATGGCGCACACAGAGGAGAAATACTTTTATTTCTTCTCATTATTTCCTCTTTCTATGAGTGCTGCATTCATGATTGGTTTTGTGCTGGAAGGAACAATCACCTCTGCAGTGCGGGCCCCCATGCATCTTCTTGCAAGGGTGCCTGCGCTGGCGCGTGGAAGCCAATTGTGCGCCAGCGCAGGCAAAAGCACAGGGATGCGTCGTATTGTTCTTAATACGACACATCCCTGTGCTTTGAAAATGCTGCTGCATGGCACAGATAAATGACTTGTGGTGCCCCACTGCATCATTTTCTTGTGGATGAGGCCCTACCTGTTTTGCCAAGCTAGCCAACACAATTAAAGTTCTGTCTTGGCACAGCCCAGGCAGCATATTTTCACGATTGGCTGTGCCAAAAATGCTCTTGCTGTTCTTGATATTATTCTGAAGCAAGTCCTCCTCGTTTGTGGAAAAGTGCCTCCTACTCTGTTCCAGCAACAGAGGTTATTTTTCCCTTTGCTCTGGAGCCTGCATTTGCTGACTTGAAATGCAGCAAATTGGTGTCTGGCACACAATCACACTTTTTGCTTGTGAATGGAGAAGGTGAAAAGTAATATCCTATCCTAGTATCAAGAACAAACATAGAACCAGGAATTATGATTTTTGGTGCAAGACCAATACACCACTCTGGTACTTAGCTATACGCACACTCCTCTTTTGCATCTTAGATATTGTTTGATTAAAGTATGACCTGAGTGAGTGTGCTTCTGTCCTGCTGTGGATGATGTGTGGAAGTGCCTTCTATGTTTCAGAGACTTCGCCTGTGTATAGTTGGAGAGTTTCAGTGTAAGTTCTGAGTTGAAAAGGTCCGGAGCGACTGGTGCGATTTTGTGCTGGTCATTTGAGTGCATTGTGTTCAAAGAATGTACTTATTCACTTAACTGAACATGAAGAATTTACTACATTAAACATATGAGAAATCTTGGACACATCATTGTAACAACCTTACTTTGTGTTTAAAACAGTTGTCTCGCTATGGAAGCCTCGATAATACACGCAGTGCTTGGAGAACCCATGATGATGGGACACATACAATAATAATCACTGTTGATGTGATTTCTTCTCTAAGAGGCTCCAAACAGTCATAGACTGTTGCTGGGCTGCCACTGTCCTGCTCGAGCTCCACACAGTATTATGAGTTTTGACGTAGCACACATATTCTTTGTCTCAAGTGTGAGTATATTTGGACTTTTTTGTATAAAATGCCATCTTGAAGGATGCTACAGCCGACCTGCTTCGAAATGTTTATGCCTGTTGAACAACCAGAGGTCACATCTCTGCCGCATAGTAGCTTTCTGGTTCAAACCCAGGACTCACAACACTAAGACACACTGGTATTTGCAGGATGGAGGATTGGCCGGCCATGTGGAGAGGGAGAGAACAGGTATTCTCAAAGACGGAATTGCTCCTACAGAAAGCCATCTTGGGACTACAGACAATGGGGACCGAGAGCAGGGGTAACATTAGCAAAGCCAATAGGTATTGGCACGGCTGAAAGTGGGAAAAAAGCCCTATTACACAGCAAGCATTGGCTGCAACATAGTGCTTTCTTATTGCTGGTGGACCGGTGTGAGGAAAAACAGAGGGGAGCAACACAAACAAGAGATGTGGGAAAAAGAGTCATGAGGCGGCCAGCGCTGGCCGCAATGTCCTGCTGTTTATGTGTTTATTGCGAGGTGGGATGCAATATGGAGGGAGTGTGAGGCGGGAGGACACTCAAAGGGAGGAAGGGTGCGTCGGGGCAGCACAGAAAATAGAGTGTGGAAAGTAGTTACTGGGGCAGGCTGAAGACACCAGAAGGAGGGGCTGAGAGCATGCAGATGAACAGAGGGGGGTTGGCGTGTGGGATGGAAAGTACATGAGCGCTGGGATGCCTCTGGGTAGTTATGCGCTTCAGAAATGCTAACTAATAATGATAATAATAATGTCTTAAAAAGATGTACTGTTGTAGAGTGATTAAATAAAAGAAAATATTAGCGCTTAAAAAAGTAGCAGTGGAAGGTCACAATTAATGAGTCCCTGCTACATGGGAGAAACAAACACACAAGGAGGAAGGAAGCCTACGACAACTCACCACTATGATTCAAGGAAATGAGAGTAGGAAGGAAGCCATGAATAGGGTGACCAGACCTTGAGTACCAAAAACCGAGACATTTTGCTTAAATAGAAGGACTACAATGTTACGTCAACTGTGCTGTGCAGATTGACAGAATAGGAACACAGAAGAAAAGCACTAAGAAAACAAATAAAATTTAATTTCTAAAACCAGCATCATACCTGTTAATTAAATTGCTTACTTATATACGAGGAGCCAAGCTCCGGACCAAGATGGCCGCTTGAACTCCTGGCTCCACCGGTACCGTCCCCAGGACCCTTTATCCTGCTAGTTATCCTGCCCTGAACAGTCTGCAACCGCAAGAGCAAATCAAGCAGAGCCGTCAGCCGAAAACCTGACCTCTGTGTCTTGCTTGGATTCGGAGATACAGGCCCTGCTCGCTTGGGCCTGATCACGATTTTCACGCCGGGGACTACAGTACTTGTGACGCAGCTGAAGAGTGGAGCGAGGTCGGCGACCCGGCCCGGAAGTCGCCGGTCGGAGCGCCATCCTTATCAGCGGGGCCGCACAGAAGATAATCATTAGGGTGAGAGGTGTCCCCCTCTGCCCCCCTGCGCCACTGCTCCTTCTGGTACCGTGCACTGCAGAGCCTGTGGCAGTGCCGCGGCGGGGGTGAAAGTTGCAGCAATTGAGTGACGTTGAGTCCCCAGAGATTGGCTGCCAAATGGGTGCGAGTGACTCCGGCTCCCCTTCATCCCCCGATTGCTGAAGCTGAGAAGTGAGGCTGGGACCTGGACGCCTCGGTTTTCTGAGTTGTTCCGCCAGATAAATACCGGAAGTGGTACCAGTCGGTGAGGGTAGAGGGCCGGAGAACACAAGGGAGGGCAGCTGAGACATTTGAGAATACAACCACAGGTAGCGAGCACGGCAGGAACCCCAGTTTTCACTGGCCCCTTACCTCCTGACAGGAAAGCACTGATCCAAGCACCGCCTGAGAGCCCAGAGGCCAGGTGAATAAATGGCGAGCAAGGTGGAGAACAATAAAAACCAGCCTAGGATTGCAAAAGGGAACTGGCAGATCCAGACCAATAAATTAGAGCACTAAACGCTGCCCAAAGACTCGCCGACGGACCTGCGCAACACCCTGAAATCGGGGGAAGACTCCATGAGCCCTACTCCGTAGCTGACCCTACAAGATGTTATGGCCGCCATAGACGGAGTCAAGTCTTCTTTGGAACTCAAAATGGAGTCCCTGGAACACAAACTGGACACTGTCTCCATAGAAGTGAACCTAATATGGACAGATCTCACCAAGGTAAACGAAAAAGTCAAGTCCTTAGATGTTAAGACGGCCAGCCTGACAGATGATGTGTCACAGCTCCAGCAGGAAGTTCGTGATCTTAAGACTTTCTGCGGGAATGCCGAACGAAAGTTGGACGATTATGAAAGGAGATCCAGATGCAATAACATCTGCATCCTGGGAGTGCCTGAAAAATCCGCAGGACCTATGCCAGACCAGTTTGTGGAAGACCTTATTTTGAAACACCTCAAGCCTAAGGGCCTAGGAAAATTCTTCACCATAGAACGTGCGCACAGGGTTCCAGTTGGGTGACTCAAGCCCGGAGCGCCCCCACGCCCGCTGATTGCACGAGTCCTAAACTTCAGACACAGGGACGCTATCCTGCAATCTGCCTGAACGGAGGCCCCCCTGCACTACGAGAACACCACCCTATCTTTCTTTCCTGACTTCACACAGTTTGTGCAGAGACAACGTACGACCTTCCACGCCGTCAAGAAGAAACTCAGGGACAAGGGAATCAGGTACGCCATGATGTTCCCAGCACATCTGCGTCTGGAGGTCCAGTGGAGAGCGTATTTTTTTATAATCCTGAAGTGGGGTCCAACTGGCTGGATTGTGGACTCGTCCACTGATCTGGGGGGCACGACCGAGGTGAAGAACAAGCACTACAGGAACAAGACTGAGGACCGGCGAATAGACTCATGGACTACGTGAACTTGGTCAGGTACAGGGGTCATGGACCCCGGGATGGGACATAAACTATTGACATACTGCCTCGAATCAGTGGAACACTATAATACACTCAGGGGACAATTTGCTGTTGGAGCGGGGGGTCTTCGGGGAGGTGGGATGGAGGGTTGGCTTCCTCCTCGTTACTACCTTTAGTTATTTTTTTGGATTAGGGTATAATGCGACAGGCACTCTGCCAGTTTGTGATGGGCGGGCCCAGTGAGCCAGGGTGCAGGGAGGGGGGGGAGTTTGATGGGGATGTGTAAGTTACTTAAGTTTGAGATGAATATTGAATTGAATTTTTCGACACCATCAAAAAGAAGAGCAGTGCCAGAGTGACTTCCGCAGGGAAGCAACAATGAGCGGTAAACAGTGGTCAGGGGCTAGAGTTCTCAGTTGGAACGTAAATGGACTGCGCAGGATGGTCAGCCAATTTATTAGGAGACACACCCCAGATGTCATCCTCTTACAGGAAACTCACCTAGTCGGAAACAAATGCATGGCTATCCATAGAGGAGGGTACAGGCTAATGACACACGTGGGATTCACCTCTGGGTCACGAGGAATGGGCATACTAATCAAGAACTCATTCCCTTTCACAATACAGGCCCCGTGGACAGAGATACGAGGTAGATATGTAGGGGTTTCGGGTCACTGGGAAGGAAAGATAGGTACATTCATCCCTATCTATGTCCCGCCTGGCCTACAAACAGACACGTTCAAGGACCTGGGCTCGATTTTCTTGACATTCCCGCTGGGAATCCTGGTAATGGGAGGAGACTTTAATCTGGTAATTGCCGGAGAGCTGGACAGACACCCGCCACGTGACATTAGACCCACTCAGAGGTGGCTGCCAGAATTTTTAGAAACTGTGGGTATGGTGGATGGGTGGCGGACGCACAACCCAGACAGGGCACAATTCACACACGTATAGGGCGCACACTGCAGTCTGTCACGCATAGACTACATCCTTGTCCCGACGGCGCAGGCTCATACCATCCGTGCGATTTGCCATCTGGGACGGGTCATTTCTGCTCACTTCCCTGTGTGGCCGAGAATGGAATTAGATCACATGAGCGTAGGCAGGGTAGCCCCTGTCAATCCATGGTACTTGAAAGATCCGACCACCCGTAAGAATATTGTCAAAGCTACTGACGACTACTTCCAAGAAAATGAGGGCATAGTCGATTCCGCACAGACCCTATGGGAGGCGTACAAAACAGTAATCCGGGGAGAAGCACTCTCCCTGATTGCGGGGAAGAAGAGGGACAGACAGGCGGAGCTTGCAAGGGCAGTGGAAGATGTGTTGAAGTCAGAAGAAGAGATAGCCCAAGCAGTAACCCATGAAAGCCTCCACCTCCTGAAGTTGAGGCAAGACGAGTTTAATAGCATTACCAGAGATAGAGCCACGGCGCAGAGTAGAGAGGTCCAGGGCAGAGTATATGAACTTGGGGATAAGGCAGGAAAACTGATAGCATGGCTAGACAGGAGGGAGTGGGCGTCATGACTGGTGCCTGAAGTGCAGTGAGATGACTCCAATCCAATAACCGATCCTCAGGCCATTGCTGACACGTTTGCAGACTATTACCGCACGGTATATAGTACAACCCGCAGGTACACAGAAGAAGAAAATAGTGAGATGCTAGGAGACATAAGACTTCCCACACTCTCAGATGAGAATAGAGCCTACCTGGACTCCCTGCTGACGAATGATGATGTGGCGCAAGCTATCAGAGGAGTGAGTTCGGGGAAAGCTACGGGGCCTAACGGTACTCCCGTTGAACTGTATAAATTGAGACCTAATAAACTCGCCCCCCACATGCGTTCTATGCTGACAGAGAGTAGAGAAACACCACCAGCTGGATAATACCAAATTTGGGTTCCGTAAATTCCACGGCACTGAAACGGCCCTGATCAAAGCCGCCGAGGACATTAGAGTCATCCGTGATCAGGAAGGAACAGCGGTGCTTGTGCTGCTGGACTTATCTGCGGCCTTCGACACGGTCGATCACTCTATTCTGATCGACCGTGTCGAAAAAATGGGTATTCAACAGGAAGCAAAGAACCTACTTGCATCCTTTCTATCTGGAAGAACCCAGGCTGTCACTCTAGGACCTTTCCAGTCGACTAATTTGACTCTGCCTTGTGGGGTCCCTCAAGGCTCATCCCTGAGTCTGACACTATTTAACATTTATGTGTCGGATCTAGCTAAAGTCATGAAATCACACGGGATGAGCCTTACCTCATACGCAGACGACACTCAGTTAGTGCTTGCCATTATTAATGATGGAGAAAAAGTGGCAGAAGGCTTCCAAAAAGGCATGCTTGCAATTTGAGACTGGATGGCCTCCAATTGCCTTAAGCTTAACTCCGAGAAAATGGAGGTTGTCATTTTTGGAAAACTCTCTCCAGGCTGGTCCCCCGCCTTGTGGCCCTCATCCTTGGAGTTCCTCCTAACCCGGTCCCCAAGGTTAGGAACCAGGGAGTTGTCTTCGACGAAAAACTCAACTTTGTTGCTCACGCCAATCAAATAGCAACCACAGCGTTTTAAAAGCTGAGACTCATAAGAAAAATAATCCAGTTCCTACCAGACAGTGCCGGTAAAACCTTAGTAAGCACTCTGGTGTTATCCGCACTGGATTATTGCAATGGCTTATTTGTCAATGCACAATCTCGGGTGGTCAACAAAATGCAAACAATACAAAACGCCGCAGCAAGACTGCTGTCCAGGACCCCCAAATTCAAGCCGATCGCTGAAACAATCCGGAAGTACCACTGGCTCACGATCAAAAATCGGATAAAATTTAAGACACTCTGCAAAGCATTCAAAGCTTTACACAAGCAGGGTCCACAGTTTTTCAAAGACCGTTTGACACTTTACTGTCCCCCCCAGACAACTCAGATCCACAACAATGTACCAATTAGTGGTCCCTCGCACCAAGACAGTCTCCTGGGGAGACCGACGTGTCATGGTCACAGCAGCCAGACTTTGGAATACTCTCCCATCCTCGATCAGGTCAAGCCATTCCCTCTTGCTATTCCACAAAAGGCTAAAAACCTGGCTGTTCAACCAGTAATCCATCCAAAGAATCAGCATCGGAGATTCACGTTCTGAGTCTTAGCGCCGAGACGCCCACGGGCATTTGTTCGCGCTTAACAAATATCAAAAATAAATAAATAAATAAAAAGGGATTGCTCCCATATGACCAACGTGTGGCCAATATAGTTGTCATATATAAAGAAGGCAAACCCAGAACCAGTTGCTCATCCTAAAGGCCAATATCGCTTCTAAATGTGGAGCCCCTGGTCCAGCCCGACCAGTCAGGCTTTATGCCTCATCGCAATACGGCCTCAAGCTGCGCCGACTACATGGAGTACTGAGTAGAACACCCACCATATTGGAGCCGGCTGCTCTGGTTTTACCAGACGCCACCATGGCGTTTGACATGGTTGAGTGGCCCTATCTATTTGCGGTTTTAAGCAAGTTAGGATTTGGTCCAGAATTCGTGGGCTGGATCCATCTCTTATTCTCCGGCCCGATGGCCTGAGTGGTGGTAAATAACTGCAAATCCTCTGACTTCCGGCTGAACAGTGGCACTCGCTAGGGCTGCCCCGTCTCCTCTCCTCTTCGCGTTAGCACTGGAGCGACTGGCGACCTGGATCAGGCAAGACCGATCTATCCGTGGAAGGAGGTGGACCCAGGACTGGGAGGACAAAATATCCCTATATGCAGACGACATCCTTCTTTATATTACTGCTCCAAGGGCATCCTTGATCTGCCTCTTAGATGTGCTGGCGATATTCGGAAGGTATTCTGGCTTTACCGTAAACTGGTCCAAGTCAGTAGTCTAAGTTCTTAAGGGTGACCCGTTTGTGCTACCGCCGAATTGCCCAATCCAGATTGCACCGGAAGGTTTTCGATATCTCTGAATCATTGTGACGCTGGACTCGAGACTCCGCTTTGCCCGTAATCTGGTCCCGCGCATGCAGAGGCTTAAGAACGATGTCACACACTGGAGATCCCGTCCTCTTTCCATGTTGGGGAGGGCAGTCCTTTTTAAGATGATGGCCCTGCCTCATTTTTTGTATGCACTCCAAAATACGATGGATTTGGTCCCAACGTCCTACTTCAAGGAAATAGAGAGTTTCTAAAGTAAACATTTCTGGGAAAGCAGACCCCGCATAGCATTCTCAAAGCTGACTCTCAACTGGTATGATGGGGGTATCAGTCTTCCCGACCTAAAAAAGTATTATTGGGCGTCCCAGCTAGCGGCTATCAACCACGTGATATTTGGAAGCCCAGATGATCCCCGATATGCCATGGATAGGTGGTTGCTCCCAGGGGGAGACTATACTAGAGCTTTGCACGCCAAACCCCCGTAGATTCCCACTGACTGGACCTACAGCGCACACCATTTAGACATGACATACAGTCAATAAGCACCTGCAATGGGATGGCAAGCTCACGCTGGGCACACTGTCAAGTCAAGTCAAGTCAGAACATTTATATAGCGCACTACATACCCAGAGGGTTTCAAGGCGCTTAGGAAGGGGAGGTGGATTATTTGTCAAATAACCACGTTTTAAGCTGCTTTCTGAACGCTAGGTGATTCTGGGTGAGGCGAAGGTAAGCGGGGAGTGAGTTCCATGTTTTGGCAGCCAGGTATGAGAAGGATCTGCCTCCCATGGTGGTCTTGTTGATGCGAGGTATATTGGCGAAGGCTTGGCTGGAAGAGCGGAGTTGGCGGGAGGGGGTGTAGAAGGACAGTCGAGAGTTGAGGCAATCTGGTCCGATGTCGTAGAGTGATTTGTGTGCGTGGGTAAGCAGTCGGAAAGTGATCCTCTTATTGACGGGTAGCCAGTGGAGGTCTTTAAGGTGACCGGAGATGTGTTCGTTGCGTGGGATGTCTAATATGAGCCTGGCTGAGGCGTTTTGGATTCGTTGTAGTTTCTTCTGGAGTTTCGCGGTGGTACCTGCGTAGAGGGTGTTTCCGTAGTCCAGTCGGCTCGTGACTAGAGCGTGGGTGACTGTTTTCCTTGTTTCGGGGGGGATCCAGCGAAATGTTTTTCTGAGCATGCGAAGAATGTTAAAGCAGGAAGAGGATACGGCGCTGACTTGTCTGTTCATTGAGAGTGAAGAATCCAGGATGACGCCAAGGTTCCGTGCGTGGTCTGTCGGGATGGGTGCATTTCCGAGGGCTTCCGGCCACCAGGAGTTGTCCCATGCAGAGGGGGATTTACCTAAGATGAGGACTTCTGTTTTGTCTGAGTTCAGTTTCAGACGGCTTTGTTTCATCCATTCGGCGACTTCTTTCATTCCTTCGTGTAGGTTAGTTTTAGCGGTGCTGGGGTCCTTGGTGAGAGATAGGATCAGTTGAGTGTCATCCGCGTAAGAGATGATGTTGAGGTTGTGTTGGCGGGCGATGGCCGCGAGGGGGCTCATGTATACGTTGAAGAGGGTGGGACTGAGTGAGGATCCTTGTGGTACGCCGCAGATGATTTCGGAGGCCTCGGACTTGAATGGTGGGAGGCGGACTCTCTGGGTTCTTCCGGTGAGGAACGAGGTGATCCATTCCAGTGCCTTACCTTGGATTCCGATGTTTCTGAGGCGTTGTAAAAGGGTGCTGTGGCAGACTGTGTCGAAGGCTGCAGAGAGGTCGAGGAGGATGAGGGCGACTGTGTCTCCATTGTCCAGTAGAGTTCGAATGTCGTCTGTTGCTGCGATAAGGGCGGTCTCAGTGCTGTGTTTGGCTCGGAAGCCAGATTGTGAGGGGTCGAGTGATTTGTTGTCTTCGAGGAAGGCGGCGAGCTGGTTGTTGACAGCTTTCTCGATGACTTTGGCCGGGAATGGAAGAAGCGAGATGGGGCGGTAGTTTTTGAGTTCGGTGGGGTCTGCTGTTGGTTTTTTCAGAAGGGCGGTGAGTTCAGCGTGTTTCCAATCTTCTGGGAAGGTAGCGGAGTTGAAGGAGCAGTTGATGACGTCTCGGAGGTGCGGAGCTATGACGGAGTCTACTTTGTTGAAGATGTGGTGGGGGCATGGGTCTGTGGGGGATCCAGAGTGGATGGAATTCATCAGGCGGATGGTGTCCTCAGTGGAGATTGGGTTCCAGGCGTTAAGGGTGTTAACGGGGGGAAGATGGTCAGTTGATGGTGGGGTGGGTTGGCTTCCGGGTTGGTTGTCAAAGCTGTTGTGGATGTCAGCAATCTTGTTGTGGAAAAAAGAGGCTAGGGAATCGCAGAGGGTTTGAGAGGGGGTGATGTCGTTGGAGTTGGCCGAGGGGTTGGAAAATTCCTTGACGATGTTGAAAAGTTCCTTGCTGTTGTGGGCGTTGTTGTCAAGTCGATCTTTGAATGCTGTTTTCTTGGCTTTTCGGATCAGTTGGTGGTGAGTACGGATGGCGCTTTTGAAGGCGTCCTTGTTGCTGGTGGATGGGTCTTTTTTCCAGGCCTTTTCAAGGGAGCGGCACAGTTTCTTGGATTTCTTGAGGTCGTCGTTGAACCATGAAGCCTTCTTGATGCCAAGTTTGTGTTGACGTTTTTTCAGTGGTGCTAATGTGTCGGCGGTGTTGGATAACCAAAGGGTGAGGTTGGAGGCGGCTTCGTTGGCATTAGAAGAGAGGGCTGGGGAGGTTTGAAGGAGTGATGTGGAGATCTGCTCTGTGGTGATTTTGTTCCAGTTTCTTTGTAGAGTTGGTTGGAGGTGGATGATGGGTTTCGGCTTGTTGTAGGTGAAGTGAACGCAGCTGTGGTCAGTCCAGAGGAGATCTGTAGTGTGGCTGAAGGAGATATGGTTGCTGGAGGTGAAGATGGGGTCGAGAGTGTGACCTGCGATGTGTGTGGGGGAAGTGACCAGTTGTTTAAGTCCGAGGTTGGAGAGGTTGTCCACGAGGGTGGCGGTGTTGCGGTCGTTGCTCTTTTCAAGGTGGAAGTTGAGGTCTCCCAGAAGGATGTAGTCTTTGGAGGGGAGCGCGTGTGGGGTGATGAAGTCTGTGATGTCTTCACTGAATTTTGCGCGTGGTCCTGGTGGTCTGTAGAGGAGGGTGCCTCTGAGTGTGGTCGTGGGGTCGATGTGGATCTGGAAGTGAAGGTGTTCGGAGTTAGCGAGGTTGGCGTCAGAGCTGGTTGAGATGCGGATTGATTTTTTATGGACGATGGCGATTCCTCCTCCTGTATGGTCGGTGCGGTCCTTGCGAGTGATCTTATAGTCTTCAGGGATAGCGATGGCGATGTCAGGGGCGGAGGAAGCGTTCATCCATGTTTCCGTTAGAAAGGCGACGTCAGGAGAGATGGTGTCTAGTAGGTTCCAAAGGTCAATGGCGTGCCTGTGGACCGAGCGGGTGTTGAGAAGGATGCATTCTAGGTGGTTGGGGTCGGGAATCTGTGTTGTGGTCGCAGCGGAGATGTTGTCGGTGCCGCTAAATTTGCAGGAGAGGCAGGAGAACGGTCCATGGGTGCGTCCAGGAGCGGCTTGGACGCAGTTGGGGGAGCGGCCGGGGTTAAGGGCTAGGAGGGTGGCGGCATCATAGGTAACGCGGGGGGCTGGGCAGCGCGAGGGCCAGGGGGTCTGGCGCTAGGCGCGGTCCAGGCGCTGACGGGCGTAGACGGGCTTACCTTTGGCGCACCTTCGGCGCGGCCGTAGCGCGTGGACGCTGCGCGTTGGGACATCTGTCTAAAATGGATAGTGGAGGGGGCGGAGCGTGGGAGGGTCGGCTGGGAGGCGGGAGCGAGGTGCAGGGAGGGTCTGGGACGGGCCGAAAGTAAACACGAAATGGCGCTTAGGAAAACAAATGCTGCGAGGGTTCCCAACAATAGTTCAGGCCAGCAGAGGATAGCGCTATACCAGTTAGAGCGACGAAGCGCTGTACAGGGAAAATAGCGAGGCACCCCACAAGAACAATATAATTAAATAGATAGCAAGGCACAGCAGTTTTGCAGAGCGCAGTGTAGCTAAGTATTTCTATATAATTAATATCAAGGCAGTAATCCCAATCAGGTACAGCAGCTTGGCAGAGCGCAGCGTAGCTAAGTAATTCAATAAAATTGATAGCAAGGCAGTAATCCCCAATCAGGTACGATACCACGAGAGGAGGTGGGGGAGCGATTCGCTTCTGGAGGCAGCAGGGCAGTTCCACATCAGTTCCACTGATGTGGAACTCAGAGAAACTGGGGAGTATCTGGAAATTCAAGGGTTTTGATAAATGGTACCTTATAGGGATCTCGCGAATCAAAGACATCTGGGGGGAAGGTACCATTCTGCCATTTACATCACTTAATGTACAATACAGCTTGGCGACACTGAATATTACCGTTATCTCCAAATCTGCCATGTATTACTCACTCAGATCCCTAGCAACACAACGCACACAGAAGCCTCCCCCTGGAGGATAGAGTGCTGGACAGGCAGATCCCAGAGAAGACCATTTCCCTCATTTATAGGAAATTAATCAATAACATGGAAGACCCACTACAGACCCTTAAGGGAAAGTGGAACAGTGATGGCTTAGAACTAGATGACGAGGACTGGCAAGAAGCGGTCTCTTCCCCATGAGTGGTGGCAATCCAGGCCAGGCTGAGATTAGTGCAGTTTAAAATACTACATAGGACTTATGAAACGGGACCCTGCTTGGTTCGTATGTGCGGGCAGAGAGTGGAGAGTGCAGAAGGGGGTGTGGAGAATTAGGATCATTCATACACATACTGTGGAACTGTCAGCGGATACAAACGAATTGGAGGGACATCCACCACACAATGCCGTCAGCACTGGGAGTTGACACGCAGCCAGAGGCACGGAGGTGCTTACTAAATGTTTGGGAGTCTACAGATCTCAACAGATACACTAAGCAGTGGGCAACATTAGCGTTTATGATTGCAAAAAGAAACATCACACAGCTGTGGGGCGCTGGTCAGCCACCCTTATTGGGGAGGTGGAAGGAGGATATAGACTGGTGTATGTATAGGGAAAGGTCAGTTTTCATAGCCAGAGGATGCCCTCTGAAGTGGTGCAAGGTATGGGGAGCCTGGAACTGCTACAGAGGTGACGTTTGTCCCCCGCCTTGTCGGCAGATTGATGATGATATTCTTGAAACCCCTTAATCTAATAGATATGAAAATTGTAATGTATTTTGAAATGTATATGATATTACCGAGGAATGATGAAGTCGTCTGCTTGTAATCAATCGATGTGATTTAGTCGAAACTGTTTAATAAAAAGAAACATAAAAAATAAAATTGCTTACTTATAGCAGCTGCTAACTAGCACATCTTTGGAAAACCCAATAAGTGCCTATCACTGGTTTCAGTCGACCCCCTCTAAAAACCGGGACATGAGCCAAAATTGCCGAAATCTGCCGGGACAGCTGGTGAAAATGTGGGACTGAGCCCACTGTCAGAAAACAAAGGTCTTGAAGAGACCGTACTTGCACTGTCTAGGGGAAACTTACAAATGAACAATTAACCCACTAACCATGCCGCAATCAAACAAGGAGTGCCTCAAGGCTTCATTCTCTCTCCCACCCTCTTCAGACTTTATATGGGGAGTCTTGTCTCCACCCTCAGCCACACTAAGGGGCCTATTAACGAACTGAATTTTGTAGTAACGTTTTGTAGTACTAAAATAGTCTCCACACATGTAGGTATACATTTTAGCAGCAAATGAGGGAGGGTCAGGAAAATGGGAAATACTTACAACTAAAGTGTAGGGGATTAGGGAAGATTAAGGAGAGATTTAGTGATGGCCATGGAGGGCTACGGGAGGGGTTAATGATGGTCCCCGGGACACTCTGCTTGAGTAGCTGAGCGCTCAATAAAACTCTCGATAATATAACATGACGTCCACCCATCCACAAAAGAGTTAGCCCGTTGCTATTCACAAAGTGCACTTCTAAAGTTACTACAGCCAAAAGGGACCCACAATGTTAGCAATTTACTCCAGTTTAGAACTAAAGTAATCCAGCACCACACATGACCAGCCACTGGTACTGCAACACCCTCTCAATGAAAATAATGGAATGGAATTAGGTCCTTAAATCTAAACCCATAAGAAATAATGTTACATTCAATTAAATTATTTAAGATAGAAATATAAATAACTATAATTAAACATTTAAAACAGGCTATAAAAATAGTACATAGTTATTATATAATTATACAATATTGTAATAATCGTTTTTGAATAAAAAAAATAATGAAACACTACATTTATTAAAAATATAATTAGATTACTTGTAATTAATTTAATACATGTATGATGAATTGTCCGACCCTAAATTGTCAGAGACAGGATGTTCTAGGAATCACTGTTCTTGAAAGTAGGGTGTTGTTCTGCTTTCTATTTGGAAAAAGAGACATCTGATACAAAATGCGTGAGTAAAATGACCCAATCTTTCTCAACTTACTGATAGTCAGGTAGGATGCAATCACACATTGCAGATTTATTTAAATGTCTGCAGCCCCAAAGGCTTTGAATTATCAGCTGACCTGCACATGTTAGCTAGAGAAAATTGTAACATTATAGGGTAAATAAACATACAGTTACTCAAAAAAGTGTATCTGTATAGAGGACAGCTGACTTCCATTTTGGCAAGTCCCTATCTTAGCAAACCTGGCCTTATTAGGAGTCAACAAAACACTAAGCTCAGCTGTCTAGTCACACAAAGATGCCCCGAACAGTCCACATAACAACCAGAAAACCAAGAATAGGGCCATGCAGCCACGGCCCGTGGAGGGAGTTTCTGTGGGGCGGAGATGCGGGGTGGGGGAGGGGCAGGGTGGGGGGTGCTAAAAACCAGAGTATGGATAATTGAAGGTAGGTGAACAATTTAATTAATAAAACGAATTTCGTAGCGTGCCCTGCATCGCAAAATGTGATGCAGGGCGCGCTACGAAATTAGTTTTATTTATTAAATTGTTTACTTACCTTCAATTATCCATACTCTGGTTTTTAGCAACCCCCACCCTGCCCCTCCCCCTCCCCGCCTCTCCGCCTCACCGAAACTCCCTCCACGGGCCGTGGCTGGGGCCTTGGCTCTTTAATAAAAATAAAAATCAAGACTAACTTGTGGGTGGATCATGAACGTGGGAAAACAAGAGAAAGAATTAACATTGTGGCAGGGTCTTAATGAATGAATGGGATCGTTCAGACAGTTAATCTGAGGAGGTGGCCATGTGGTCCTTAAAGCTAACAACCAAATCTGTGTTTTTTTTACATATTTACACAATAAAATCAAATGAAAGACAAAAATATCAGCAAATGATGTTCTTTCCTGCAATATGATTCTCGCTTTAGTGAAAACAATGACTCAAATGTGGATTACGGGATGGAACTCAATACATCCTTGTCAAGTGTTGCTTACCACACATTATTTTGATCCATATTTTGCATTTTCAGATTTCCTGTTTCGTGCTCAAGGAAGATTGCTATCTATTTATTGAAATCCAAGACTTCAAAGTAATGGCATACTATTTAATATTTCAACATTCTTCCTACAAAAAATAGAATTCCACTTGTGTTGCTTATTGAAGAATATTGGACTCAAGGTTTGTTGTGCTTCTTTGTCTCTCTATTTATCAACACAATGTAAAGAGAGATAGGTGATAACGCATAATACTTATGCAAAAGACGGTTCAGAAATCAAAAAAATTATCGTTTCCAAATAGAAACCCAAATTCAATCTCTAGCATGCAGCAATAGAGCAAAGAACCAGAGTCCATAGGAAGTACATTCAAAGATCAGGAAAACAAAACAAGTTACCAATGATAACAATGCTTAATAACCTGCACAGCAACATATGGGGAACTGCAGCAAAGCAAAACCACTGCCTTGAGTCATGTGTGCCAGTGAAAATAAAGAGACTACATGGAAACAACTGCAGACTGGTTAGATAAAATGTCTCTTCCTTTGCTTTCGACCTCTACCGTGCCACCCAATCAATGTCTTCTTGAGAGATGCTTGCTTTGGCTCCCAAAATCTGTAGTCTTAGTTAGCAGGAAATGGGTGACAGTGTTATATATCGTATACTTATCTATGCATCTTGCTTGGTGCTGTGGCCCTTGCTGTTCAGCCAATGGGAATGTGCTGTGTGGAATGTTGGAGTGGTGGTGATGCAATGGAATATTTGGATGCCTGAAGGTGAGGAGTTGCATTTGGAGTATGGGCTGAGCCGCAGGGAGGCTGCTCCTGATGGGGCTATCCCCATGGCTAGCCTCTCGGAGGATAGCTATGGATGTACTTATCTGCAACTCAGACTAAATAAATTATCTTCAACAAATTACACCTCGGCTACCAGACCTTCATTACAACAGATAGCTTGTTACTGGTGGCCCTCCTGCTCAAGAATAAAGATGTCAGTCTTCATTCAAAAACAGAGTGATCTTCTATGAATGCCTAATGTACATGCAGAAGAGCCAATGCAAGCAAAATCCTGAACTAAGTAATGAACATAGTAAAACATAAGCATTGGATGCTGCCCACATGTAGTGGTGCATTGGTTATAGTCTCAAGGAGACTTCAGAGGCTTCTCACTACCACCTCTGCTTCTATAAGGTGTGTTATGGACATGTATACTCCTCAACAGATAATGCATCTCCCAGCCTATTGCCTCTCACTCTGCTGGGAAGCTATCCTAAGGTTCTGAGAATAGAGAATTTGCCTCATGCCTCAGGCAAGGGTAGATGACTGTCCTGGTATGAGATGTTGTTGGTTTTCCATGTTTAAAAATTTCTTTTCTTAGAAGACAATCACAGGGTTGACATTCAGAAGGTCACCGGCTGCCAGTGTTGGGAATTAGCTCTGAAATGTTCTGTGAGGCAGACTGTTTTAGCACCTTTAAGGCATACTTGATGGTGCTTCATATCGGGATGCGTGCCCTGTTATATGACCTGATTTCTTTGGTAACTGGTTTGGTGAAAAGTGTTGCGAACAATGTGTCTTCAAAGGGTAGCAGCTGTCAACCGTGGGAGTGGTTGGACCAGCTTGTAGGGCTGTAGTGTCCTGTGTGGCCATGCTTCAGTCTCACCTAGTAGATAACACTTCTTCTACCTGTGCTTTGCATTTGTACACAAATGGGACTTACAGCGAAAATGGCAGTGCATTGTCAGTATCATAGGACCCATTTGCAGTTTGCAGTGAAGCTTACTTTTGGATAACACACCATCTATATCTAGAGGGTGCGGTATCCTTTTCAATTGTAGTTGCCAAAAGGACTCCTGTGAGGCGATTTGATTGAGAGGTGTATGAAGTTGATATGATATCTTAGAAGAGTGGCTCTTAACCTTTCAACTTTGTGACTCCCCACTTTACCATTACTGGAACCTTGTGACCCTCCACCTGTATGAATAATTATTTGACTGCGGGGACCACCACTGAGTTATTACTGGGACCCAGGCCTAAGCAATTTCAGTGATTTGAACCACAAAACAATACACCAATGATGATATATCCTATTTAATTCAGGAACACATTTTTTTAAAAATCACAAAATCACAATGTTAATGGGAAGGTTGGAGCTTTACTAATTCAATAAAGGCAACCCATTGTCTATAATATATTCAGCTTGATGCACTTGCACTATTCCACAAATCAATCTGAGGATGCCAAATTAATGTTTAGCTTCTAATTTCAAATTCCTTTACATTTACAGAAATTTTTCAAATTTACATTTTGCTTTTTTATATATATACACTGTTAATATCATTTAATTTTCTAAGCAGTTGCGGACCCCATTAGGAGGCTTTGTGGACTCCCAGGCATCCCTGGACCACAGGTTAAGGACCACTACAATAGAATATTACTCTGTGGCCATTATATCGACATCTGCTTCCACTTGGACATGACATGGTGTACCCTGGTATGCTGTTCAAGAGGATCTGTGACTGTCAAATGGGTGGGAAATACCAAAAGTGTCTTTGAGTGCATTTTTAAGGGAATACTTGGCATGTGCCATCTCACACACGTCATTTTTCTCTCAGCTGAGATATCATGCAGCAAGTCTATCATCAGGGCATGTTGCCTATTACCAAGTATAACAGGTTCTTGACGATTATCTTGTTCAGTCTCCATCTCTGTAGACATTCCTGCTCAATGCAGCCATTTAACCTTCTTTTCCTGTTATGTCGGACGTGAGTGTTCTAGTTCGAGTTGCATGTGTGAGAGACTGTGCTCTTTTTGTAGGTTCTAATCAACAGTGTATTCCAAGGTGCTCCCTACTGTGCAAGTAAATGGGTGGGTTTGGTGTTGTTAGAATCTATGCATTCTTCCTGTAGCTGTACAGGTGATGGAAACGGGACACAGCAAAAACATTTGGGGGTGCTTTGCTATTTAATTTCAGCTATGGGTGATCCAGCCCTGTTGAGTTTCCCAGGTCCATGTGTGACGTGCTGCTCCAGTCCAAGCTTTTTCTTTGAATTCTGGGATTTATAGTCTAGTTTATTCCTTTAGAAAACAGGGCTACAGTGTTACATGGATTCTGCTCAGACAGAGAACTGTACACAGAGACTCAGGACCTCACTGAATTAGGGCATGCCAAAATCTCACATTAGTACCCAAAATCCCCTGCCAGACTAGCAATCAGTGTCACATTAGCTCTTCGTCCTATAGCAAAGTAACCAATGATTAGACAACCCAGAACATGCGACTTAGGACCATCTCAGGAATGGTGGGAAGTGGGAACACTCTTTTGTTATACGCTCAAACCAGTCCACAACAGGAGTACGGTAAGGTTAAAATATTTATTTTAACGACATGATAATAAGCGCAGTGTTTTAGTCAACATAAGCATACATATGATTAGAAATAATATGGTCAGCATGGTTACAATTCCATAAAATACAAAAGGAGTAATCATATGACAATGATAGACACCCTCCCTATATAGGAACTATGTATTATAAAACTATAAAAGGTCTCTTGAGCTTTGTTAGGGGGACCCCATTTACCTGTCCACTCAGTAAGTGTAAATTTCATCAGGACCGGTTAGTCTCTCTGCATGCCTGGAATCTTCCAAGTGTGTTCAATTCTGGCAAGTGTGCTATGATAAAGGCGCCAGAATCCTACTCGACTTGCAGCTGCCAAAATGTTGTGTCTAGAATGTGTTACACAGACATGCGATAAACAGGCTCCCACGTTATGATAATCTTGGCGGCTCAGCACTCACTGTACAGACAGGGGGCACGATGTATGTCTAGAGATGTCGAAAAACAAACCTTTTCTCATCTATAGACCTTCGTGAAATTAATCTGCAAAACAGCTAAGCAATGTCGTGTGCAAAAGGCAGCAAAAAGGAAAAATGGCGTTTGAACTTCTAATAAGCCTGCTAACGTAACATTCACGAAAAAAGAGGACCATAAACCACACTACAACAGTTCCCAAAATTCAGAGAAAAAACGTGGGGACATATTACCAACAACTTGCGATAATTATCGCTATGTTGGCTTAGCGGCGATATTTTTATCGCCAAGCTGCGGTGATTTTTATCGCTTAAGAACCTTGCTATTATCAAGATTTATCTCCTAAGCGATAAAAATCGGCCAAAATGCATGAATATCGCTGAATAGTCAGCGATATTCATGCATTACCGTGCTAATGCTCTTAGCCATGTTATCCACCTACCATTGGATAACATGGCTAAGAACTGCTCAGGGGCAGGTGTTAGCTTAGCGCGAATATCTCCAAAAGTTGGTAATAGGTAAGTTGGTAATAGGAGATAGCGATGTTAGCAACTGTTTCCAGTCACTAACATCTTGGCACACCCACTTTGCATGTCATTAGTGATAAATTTCACTGACATGCAAAGCGGGGCCCAAGATGGTCGCTATCTCCTACTAGCTGTTGCTAACTGGTGTTAGCGACAGCTAGGTAATAGGGAGATAATTTTATCTCCGCTTTCTTGGCTTTTAAAGCCAAAAAAGCGGAGATAAACCCCCTTGATGAAATGCCCCGTGGTCCTTTTGTTGCATCATAGTTTTGCTAAATCAGGCCAAAAACGTTCTTGCAATCGAAATCTACCACCTTAAGTTCGAGGAGAAATGAAGCTTCAGAAAACTACAAGAGTGGCTATTTTCAAACATATGCACTAATGATAGTCCAGTGAAGCCTTCATGTGAATAACAACCTCTAAATATGCAGCCAGTTAAAGTTCAGTGTAGAACTCACAATACGTACTGTATCTTCAACAATGGAATGATAATGTTTGTTCAATACAGTCATTACATTCATTCAAAATGTTTTATGGAGATCTGGGGGGTCATTTCATGCTGTCAATTAATTTGGATCGGTTTGATGAGTGCTGCAATTTTCCGAACCACAAAGAACATATGTAACAGCTGAAGCAACTTTTATAGATCTACATTAAGTATGTGGGTTTATTTCTGAAAAAAACAAATTCTTCAATTCAACCATTAATGTGTTGCTTGTAATATTTATAGAGCACAAAGTAAAACCAAGGTCTTCAGAGGATTGGAGCAAACAGGAAAGAATCCTGCCATAAAACCAAGGACATTACTGAGAACTGGCACAATAAAGGCACAGCTGGATTGGAGTGGAAAATACTATTTCTGGCTTCGATGAGGCAAGGCTGTTCTCATTATAGATTCATTAGCCACGATCATTTTCTGGGGAACGACCTAAGCCAGGAAAAGGAACATATTTAGTACTTATTTCAACAACACTGTATCATATACATGAGATTCCATTCTATAGCGTTTTCTCTTTGCCAGTGTGTCCTGTACAGGATACGTGAATGCGTTAAGGAAAGAAAAACACTTTATGCGTCAAAGCCAACAATCATGATGCAAAGTACCTTTCTAGTGCCTAGAAATGCGAAGAGATACAATACAAATGAATAATTGGCGGCCATCTAAGAACAGTGATTTTCAATTAATTTAATGAAGACTCTATTCAAAGATGGCTGCCACTTATCTTTATAACTTCATTGTTATGATATTGTTAGTATGAGCAGCGATTTGCGACCTTGCACTGATGCACTTGTGCTACTCTGGTATCTTGCTCAGGATGCCTGGAACGCTCACAGACAGCGCAACATGTATGCTTATTTGTCTGTGTGTTCCCAGGCTTCTTCCAAGGGATGAAGAGTACCATCTCTAGAGCATGGGCACTCACAAAGTTTCTGTCAGGGGGCAGAAATACAGTATGGTTTGTGGCTGAGGGCCACACTAATAGGGGTGGGATCAGTTGGGAGCAGGTCCCTGGGGAGGCTAGAGTACTGCCATCACACACCCTGGGTAAACTACCCATAGACACTATCAGTGTAGCGGACTGTTCTGATCATTTTTGTGGGCCCGCTATGGACTCCTTCAGACGTCTTTCACAGCTTTGCATATAATATTTCATAGAGAGGGCTTTGGTTCAGCCCCCTGCGCATGATTGCAAGGCTTTTGCCCATCCCATTGCCAGATCCTGATTTTAATTATTTTCTCTCTATTCTTGTGCTGGTCCCACTCCTAGAGGAATTTGGCTTTGCCCTGATTGAATGAGTTGTTTCCTTGAAATGCTGATATCAGCAAACAACTTTTCTTTTATTTCTTTTCCATTTTTGTGTATCACTCCAGGAAAGTGCATGTCCTGGTCTTTCCCCTATATTTCTCTCTTTATTTAGCTTTGCCCTTTTCTAGCTCATGCTCTTTCCTTTCTTCTCCCCTACAGTAATCTTGTGTTCTTCCTCCCTCTGGCACAAAGTACTGAGGTCTCTCCCTCTCTCTCTCTCTCTCTCTCTCTCTTCTCTCTCTCTCTCTCTCTCTCTCTCTCTCTCTCTCTCTCTCTCTCTCAGTCAGTCTCTCTCTCTCTGTCAGGCAGTCAGTATCTCTCTCCCTCTCTCTCTGTCAGTCTCTCTCTCTCGCTCACTCTCTCTCTGTCAGTCAGCCACTCAGTCTCTCTCTCTGTCAGTGTCTCTCTCTCTCAGTCAATAAGTCTCTCTCTCAGTCAGTTTCTTTCTCTCTCAGCCAGTCTCTCTCTAAGTCAGTCAATCTCTCTCTCAGTCAGTCTCTCTGTCTCTCAGTCTCTCCCTCTCTCAGTCAGTCTCTCTCTCTCTAAGTCAGTCTATCTCTCTCTCTCTCAGTCAGCCAGTCAGTCTCTCTCTCTCAGTCAGTCTGTCTCTCTCAGTCAATAAGTCTCTCTCTCTTTTAGTCAGTCTCTTTCTCTCTCAGCCAGTCTCTATCCCTTAGTCAGTCAGTCTCTTTCTGAGGCAGTCTCTTTGTGTCTCAGTCTCTCCCTCTCACAGTCAGCCTCTTTCTCTCTAAGCCAGTCTCTCTCTCTCTCTCTCTCTCTCTCCTCTCTCTCTCTCTCTCTCTCTCTCTCTGTCTCTCTCAGTCTTTCTCCCTCAGTCAGTCAGTCTCTCTCTCTTTCAGTCTCTATGTCTGTGAGTCTCTCTCTCTGTCAGTCTCTCTCTCTCTCTCCCTCTATCTCTCAGTCATTCAGTCTATCTCTCTCTCAGTCAGTCTCTCTCTCTCTCTAAGTCAGTCAGTCTCTCTCTCTGTCAGTCAGTCTCTCTCTCTCTCTTTTTGTCAGCCAGTCTTTTTCTCTCAATCAGCCAGTTAGTCAATCTCTCTCTCTGTCAGTCAGTCAGTCTCTCTTAGTCAAGAAGTCTCTCTCTCTCTCTCTCTCTCTCTCTCTCTCTCTCAGTCAGTCCGTCTCTTTCTCTTTCAGTCTCTCTTTCTGTTAGTCTCTCTCTCTGTCAGTCTCTCTCTTTCTTAGTCATTCAGTCACTCTCTCTCTCTGAGTCAGTCAGTCAGTCTCTCAGTCGGGCAGTCAGTCTCTCTCTCAGTCAGTCTCTCTCTCCCTCAGACAGGTAGTATCTCTCTCTCTGTGTCAGCCAGTCTCTCTCTCAGTCAGTCAGTCAGTCTGTGTCTCTCTCAGTCAGTCTCTGTCAGTCAGTTTGTCTCTCTCTCTGTCAGTCTCTGTCGTAGTCAGTCTCTCTCTCTGTCAGTCTCTCTCCCTATCTCTCTCTCACTCAGTCTATCTCTCGCTCAGTCAGCCAGCCTTTCTCTCTCTTAATCAGTCTCTCTCTCAGTCAGTCAGTCTCTCTCTTAGTCGGTCAGTCAGCCTCTCTCTCTCTCTCTCTCACTCTCTCTCACTCTCTCTCTCTCTCTCTCTCTCTCTCTCTCTCTCTCTCTCTCTCTCTCTCTCTCTCTCTCTCTCTCTCTCTCTCTCTGTCTCTCTCTCTCTCTCTCTCAGTCAGTCTCTCTCACTGTCAGGCAGTCAGTCTCTCTCTCCCTCTATCTCTGTCAGTCAGTTAGTCTCTCTCTCTCTCTCTCTCTCTCTCTCTCTCTGTCAGTCAGCCAGTCAGTCTCTCTCTCTCTGTCAGTCAGTCAGTCTCTCTCTCTCAGTCAGTCGTTCTCTCTCAGTCAATAAGTCTCTCTTTCAGTCAGTTTCTTTCTCTCTAAGCCAGTCTCTCTCTAAGTCAGTCAGTCTCTCTCAGTCAATCAGTCTCCCTGTCTCTCAGTCTCTCCCTCTCTCAGTCAGTCTCTCTCTCTCTCTAAGTCAGTCTATCTCTCTCTCTCAGTCAGCCAGTCAGTCTCTCTCTCTCAGTCAGTCTGTCTCTCTCAGTCAATAAGTCTCTCTCACTTTTAGTCAATCTCTTTCTCTCTCAGCCAGTCTCTCTCTCCCAGTCAGTCAGTCTCTTTCTCAGTCAGTCTCTCTGTGTCTCAGTCTCTCCCTCTCAGAGTCAGCCTCTCTCTCTCTAAGCCAGTCTCTATATCTCCCTCTCTCTCTCTCTCTCTCTCTCTCTCTCTCTCTCTCTCTCTCTCTCTCTCTCTCTCTCTCTCTCTCTCTCTCTCTCTCCTTGTCTCTCTCAGTCTTTCTCCCTCAGTCAGTCAGTCTCTCTCTCTTTCAGTCTCTCTGTCTGTGAGTCTCTCTCTCTGTCAGTCTCTCTCTCTCTCTATCTCTCAGTCATTCAGTCTATCTCTCTCTCAGTCAGTCTCTCTCTCTCTAAGTCATTCAGTCTCTCTCTCTGTCAGTCAGTCTCTCTCTCTCTCTCTGTCAGCCAGTCTTTCGCTCTCAATCAGCCACTTAGTCAATCTCTCTCTGTGTCATTCAGTCAGTCTCTCTTAGTCAAGCAGTCTCTCTCTCTCTCCTTTCTCTCTCTCTCTCTCTCTCTCTCTCTCTCTCTCTCTCTCTCTCTCTCTCTCTCTCTCCCAGTGAGTCTCTTTCTCAGTTAGTCTCTCAGTCACTCCCTCTCTCGGTCAGTCTTTCTCTCTCTAAGTAAGTTTATCCCTCTCTCAGTCTCTCTCTCTCTCTCAGTCAGTCTGTCTCTTTCTCTTTCAGTCTCTATTTCTGTCAGTCTCTCTCTCTGTCAGTCTCTCTCTCTGTCAGTCTCTCTCTCTCTCTCTCTCTCTCTCTCTCTCTCTTGGTCATTCAGTCACTCTCTCCCTCTGAGTCAATCAGTCTCTCTCTCAGTCGGGCAGTCAGTCTCTCTCGCCCTCAGACAGGTAGTCTCTCTAACTCTATGTCAGCCAGTCTCTCTCTCAGTCAGTCAGTCTGTGTCTCTCTCAGTCAGTCTCTGTCAGTCAGTCTGTCTCTCTCTCTGTCAGTCTTAGTCAGTCTCTCTCTGTCAGTCTCTCTCCCTATCTCTCTCTCACTCAGTCTATCTCTCACCCAGTCAGCCAGTCTCTCTTTCTCTTAATCAGTCTCTCTCTGAGTCAGTCAGTCTCTCTCTTAGTCAGTCAGTCAGCCTCTCTCTCTATCAGTCTCTCTCTCCCTCAGTCAGTCAGTCTCTCTTTCTCTCTCTGACAGTTAATCGCTCTCTCAGTCAGTCAGTCTGTGTCTCTTTCAATCAGTCTCTGTCAGTAAGTCTGTCCTTCTCCCAGTCAGTCAGTCTCTCTTTCAGTCTCTCTCTCTCTCTGTCTGTCAGCCTCTCTCTCTCTCTCTCTCTCTGCCAGTCTCTCTTTCTCTATCTCTCTCACACTCAGTTTATCTCTCGCTCAGTCAGCCAGTCTCTCTCTCTCTTAATCATTTTCTCTCTCAGCCAGTCTCTCTCTCAGTCAGTCAGTCTCTCAGTCAGTCAGTCTCTCTCTCTTTGTCAGTCAGTCTCTCACTCAGTAAGCCACTCTCTCCCTGTCTGTCTCTCTCTCTGTCAGTCTCTCTCTGTCAGTCTCTCTCCCTGAGTCTCTCTCTCTTTCTCATAGTCAGTATCTCTCTCTCTGTCATACCTACCTGCATTAATTTTTATCTGCTTTAATTTGTTATCCCACTTGTAGATTGGTCCTTTGACGGTGTGCACCTCCTGTACATTCTGCTTTAATTTTATCCCACATGTAGCTTAGACTTAAGACTGCGTGCTCCCCCCTTACAATGTATGCTTGGCTCTCCCAATGTGATCCCTCCCATCCTCACGACTTGCATTCCTCCCCCTGAAGCCTGTAAAGCGCTCTGATACCCTCACGGGTCTGGTTCATGCTCTATAAAACTATAAATAAATAAATGAAGTCTCTCACTGTCAGTCAGTCTCTCTGTCAGTCAGTCTCTCTTTCAGTCAGTCAGTCAAACTCTCTCTCTCATTCAGTCTCTCTCGGTCAGTCAGTCTCTCTCTCAGTCAGTCTCTCTTTCAGTCAGTCAGTCTCTCTGTCAGTCAGTCAGTCAGTCTACGAGTCAGTCAGTCAGTGACTCAGTCAGTCAGACTCTCTCTCTACTTTCTCTCTTTCTCGCCACTCTGTCTCTCTCTCTCTCTCCCCTCTCTCTCCTGTCATTGGTAATATTGGGTTTACATTACCTGCAGGGTACGCGGGTCGTACTATGAGTACCACAGATCTAGAGCATGGGTACTCACAAACATTTTCTCAGGGGCGAAAATTTACACTTGGAGTGTGCCTTAGAAGCGTATTGATGCCATGACATTCCCAAGGAGACAGGATAGGTTGGGAGATTATCGGGACAGAAAAGAAAGACAAACCTTTTCAAAATATAACTGGGATATGTTTATTTTAAAAACATTTTGAACATTTTGCAGCAGTACATCTTATTCGGCTGGAGCCTGTACTTTTGTACTTTTTCTAAATTGTGAAAGCTAGGTTATACTGTGTTTAATACATTTTTAAACAAATTACATGCTAATTCACATTGTGGTCTTAGGAAGGTAACTCGTAGCATTATATATGCATATCACTTTTCCCCAGTGAACCAACAAGGATGTAACTTAATTGCCCACCCTCTAGCTACAAACACAGATGCAAATTCTGTAGGGATCGCATTAACTGACTGCTTTTGTGCAAAAAAAATCAATTTCCATAGATCAGTTTTACTTACACAAATTTTTAGGGCGCAGCCTACCTGAAATCTCAGCTGTCTGGTTTGGTAAAGCAAATTTGGGGACGTTCAGAAAGTTGACCTAGGAATACGTTTGCCCAGTGCTTACCAATGACTTTGTGATTTGTAGCTTACATTTTCTGGCTTTCCATTTTCTGGCTTTATTTGCTTTAGGCTGTCCAGCTCGAGTTTGTTCCTTCCGTTGCACAAATCTTGTTTACTGTATTCCGTTACAAACTCACTTTCTGTAAATAGGCTCTTAAATCTTGAGTTATCTTGTCACATTTGCTGTGCATTCAGAGACAGGTCAATTATCAGGCTGTGTCTTCGAGGGTGCGTTGTGTTTATTTTTCTTTCTCTGACTTCAAATTTAAGTGACAATCCTTCAGGCTACTGGGGTTCTGCTTGAGGAAGACTGTAAAATGTTATTTTTTTTTCTAGCACACAACAAATTCAAATGGCTATAAATGAACTGTGCTAATGATCAAAGTGATCAGTGATGACATTTCCACACATTATCATTTGTGCATGTATACTTTTATCAACAAAACTGTATGTGAGTGCAAATGTAATGGTAATTTTAATTGAAGATGTGTGTTCTATAATGGCAGAACTCTATCAAATCATGCAAACTCCACGTTACCCCACTCCAGTCTACTTTGCATCACTCCACACCTCTGTGGTCTACTCTACAGTACTTCACACTGCGGCACTTCACTCCACACTGTGTTAGTGCACTCTTCTCTGCACACTTTCACACCTTCACTCCATGCCCTCTACTCTACACCACTCCACTCTGCTCTATGTTAATGCACTTCACCCCACACTACTCTACTATGTACCACTGCACTCTTCGCCACTGCAGTTTTCACCACTCCACCCTGCACCACACCACTCTATGCCACCCTTCTCCGCAACACTGCACTCTATGCCAGAGCACTCTATGCCAATGCACTCTATTCTGTACCACTTCACTGTACATCAAGGCATTCTATGCCAATCCTCTCTATGCCACTCTAATCTACTTTACACCACTGCACTCTACTCTGAAGCAATCTACTCTATGACACTGCACTTTGCGCCACTGCACTCAACGCCACTCCATTCTACTTTGCACCACTCTACGCCACTGCACTCTATGCCAATGCACTCGTCATCACTTTACTCAAAACCGATGCACTCTATGCCAATATACCCTGCATCACTGCACTCTATGCCATTGTACTCTGTCACTGCATTCTATGCCACTCTATTCTACTCTGCACCACTGTACTATACACAACTGCTCTCCATGCCAGTCTACTATGTGCCACTACACTCTACACCACTCTACTCTGCGCCGCTGCACTCTACGCCAATATTGCCCTCTCTGTTACTCTGTTTTATGCCACTGAACTCTGCATCGCTCCACTTTATGCCACTGCACTTTACGCCACTCCACACTAAGCCACTCTAATCTACTCTGCACCACTGCAATCTACTCTGCACCACTGCAATCTACTCTACACCACTGCAATCCACTCTATACCACTGCTCTCTATGCCACTTCACTTTACTCAATGCCACTGCAGTCTACACCACTACACTCTGCACCCCTTTACTCAAACCTAATAAACTCTATGCTGCAGCACTCTTAGCCAATCTACTCTGCACCACTGCACTGTACTCCACTATCCTCTACTCCACTGCATTCTACCCCACCCTACAGCATTGCTCTCTGTCCTTTACTCTGCACCACTTAACGCCACTGTACTCTACACCAGTGAGCCCTACGCCACTCTAATCTACTATGCATCACTGCACTGTATGACACTGCACTCTACACCACTTCACTCCACACTTCTCTACTCTACTCTGCACCACTTTACTCTATGGCAGTGTACTTTGCACCACTCTACTCTATACCATTGCACTCTACCCCACTCTGCTGTGCACCACTGCACTCTTCACCACTACACTCTACACCACTAGTCTAGGCCATTCCAATCTGCACCACTCCACTCTATGCCAACCCACTCTGCAACACTGCACTCTGCACAACTGCTCTACACCACTCCACTGAACCGTGCACCACTCCATTTTACACCACTTCACTCTATTCTGAAATAATTTACCCTGCAACACTGCCCTCTACGCCACTATACTCCACTCCCCTCTATACCACTGTAATCAATGCCAGTGTTCTCCCCTGCACTGTACTCTACCCTGAACGACTCCACTCTACTTTGAAACAATCTACTCTATGCCACTGCACCATATGCCATTGCCCTCTACACCACTCTACTCCACTCTGTGTCACTGCACTCTATGCCTCTTCAGTCTACGCTATGCCACAGTACTCTAAACCACTGCACTCTATGCTAATCCATTCTACATGACTTTACTCAAAACCAATGCATCCTACGCCACTGCACCTACAGTAACTTCTTTCCACCACTGCCCTTTATGCTACTATGAGCTACAACATTCTACTCTATGCTACTGCACTTTATGCTACTTTACGCTATATCAACCTGCACCACTGCACTCTACGACACTGCACTCTACACCACCCTATTCTACACTGAACTCTATGTCACTGCTTTGTGCACCACTCTACTCCGAACCACTCTACGACCCTGCACCACTCTATGACCCTGCACCACTCTATGGCCCTCTACAACCCTGCACCACTCTGCGACCCTGCACCACTGTATGAGCCTGAACCACTGTACGATCCTGCGCTCTAACCCTGCAGCCTGACACTTTACTCTGCATAACTGTGCTCTGATACACTACTCTGCATGATTGCACTCTATGCCACTGTACCACTCTACTCTACACCACTGCACTCAATGCTACTGCACTCTACGCCTCTGCACTCTATCCTACACTACTCCACTCCAGTAGCAACTTCTGGTGGGAGTGCTGCGGGTGGTGGGGCGGGGTGGAGCAAGGCGGGGGTAGTAAACAAATAAAGAATTTTTTTTAAAAATGTTGCACGCCCTGCATCACATTTGGCAATGCAGCTAGTGCAATGAAATTAGTTTTATTTATTTATTTGTTTACTTACCTCTGTTCTGCCGTATGCAGTAGTTTTCTTTTCCCCACCCTGCTCCTCCCCCGCCCCACCGCCCCATCGACCCTCAGTACTCCCACCATGAGCCACTACTGCTCCACTCTACCCTGCACCACTGAATTATGTTCCACTTCACTTTATGCCACTCTACTCTATACCTCTGCTCCACTCCACTACAGGATACTCCACTGTATGATGATCTACTCCATTGAATTCTGGTCACTGACACTCTACTCCGCTCTATGCCACTCCACTCTACAGCACTCTGCTCCACTCTATGTCATTCTACTACACTACTACACTCTACACAACTCCCTCTATGCCACGCCATGCCGCTTTACTACACTTTATTACATGACACACCACTCCACTCCACTCTATGCCACTCCACTCTATTATAATCTGCTCTGCTCTACGCCACTCTACTCTACGACACTCTTCTGCACTCTACGCAACACCCTCTATGCCACTCCACTCTGCTCTGCACCACTCCACAACATTCTATGCCACACAACTCTATGACACTCTACTCAACTCTGGCACAGTACTCAACTCTATGCCTCTCAAGTCTACACCATTCCCCTTCACAACACTCCACAACACTGTACACTACTCCATGACACTCCACTTCACTCCTGCTGGCACCACTTAACTTTACTGTACACCATAACACGCCACTCTACACCACTCCATAACACTCCACTCTACTCCACTTTTACAACACTCCATTCCATGCCACTTCCTTTTACCCCAGTAACTTTTAGCCATGCTGAATAGCATCCACTCTAGTATACAACATTGTTAAAACATATTGGCAAAGCCAATGGCTCTTCCATAGGCGAGACCTATTGGCTTTGCCAATGCTTGTTCATTTAAGGTGTTTGCATTACATTTTATATTCTGGCACCTGTAGGTTTTAAAGACATCAAAATAGTTATACAATATTTTTATCTATTTAATTACCTGTCTACCACCCCTCCCCACATCCATAGGCGAGACCTATTGGCTTTGCCAATGCTTGTTCATTTAAGGTGTTTGCATTACATTTTATATTCTGGCACCTGTAGGTTTTAAAGACATCAAAATAGTTATACAATATTTTTAACTATTTAATTACCTCTCTACCACCCCTCCCCACACTCACCAGTCCTCCCCATTATACTCACAACAATATTTCCCATATTTATTTATGCACTTTCTCAGTCCTCTCATCTAACCGTTCACCAATGAGCAAGTCTGCCTTGTTGAAAGTAGAAGGTAAAATGGCTGTATAAAAAAATCCCACAACCAAAAGATCAAGAAAAAGTGCTTTTTCAACATAATTTTTTCCCTTTCTGATTCTAGACTTTATTTAGACAGTCATTCCTGCTTGCTCCATGAGCAGCACAACGCTGCTCATAAAACAGGCTGAACAAACTAAAGAAACAAAGTCCAGAATCACATAACGATGTACATGGGTTAGCAGAATTAGCGAGTAATGGAACTGGACACTTACGAGGGGTCCCAGAAGACGATCAGCGGGTCAAAAGGAAACGTCTGCCGGGCTGCTGGCGGCTTTCAGGCTGCACTTCGAGTACCAATGATTAAAAGGATTGAACAACTCCGAATGGACATGGTGCTGATCAGGCTAAGATACATGGCAATATTTTAGAAAAGGAAAGTGGGAGATTATGAAAAAAATATAGGTAAATGTATTTTCCCTCTTGACTTCTATTGAAACGGGACACAGCTAAAAGAAAGTCTTTTTTACTCCGAAAATCAGGAGTCTCCCTCCTAAATCAGGCCTATTGGCGTCTATGTTTGTCACTTGTCAAAGCTTTGTTTTATGTAGGTGTGCTATTCCAATGACGATGGATGAATGTCTTAAGTCTACAGGTCTTGACGATAACACTGTTGAGAGCCACATCAGAGCCATGTATATCCTTCCTAACACTCCTTACTTTTAAGCAAACAGCATGTTGCAGCTGGGATTTTTTGCTTTCACATTACACATGTTGAGGATGGTTAAAAATCCAGAGCATGGAAAGGCATTCTGGATAGAAAAGGCTGGGACTGAGTGAAGTAGCCTTTATATATCACGTTTTGCCATTAGGCAGTTATGCACCAGTTCCCCAAAAATTCACCACGGTTGTTGTGGACGTCAGGTGATCTGCTCTCTGTCCACATTGTTGTGTACTGACATAAATTTAAATGAACAAGAATATTAATGTCTTACTAATCAGACACGCAATTCCCATTGCTAGTGCTCCTCCCTAAGCACTGTAGGACTGCAGTTAGCATGTAAGTCTAAATTTTAGAGCAGGTAAGTGGGAGATAAAAAAAAATAGTTGGGAGAATATATTTCGCCCACTCACTATTATTGAAGCAAAGACAATCTGCCTGAATCAGGTCAATTGGTATGTTTGGTGACAGACAACATAGATTTTTCAGAGCCTGGTGGGCAGAAAATCTGGATTTTATTAAAGACATGGAGGCTAAGATTAAGAAAAACTCCTTTAAATGCTTGCTCTCAGCAGCAACAATAGAGGGAACTTAGAACTTTAAAACATTCCAATAGAGTATAGAGCCCAGCAACGTGCAGCCATCTTCCTTCTTCATATGCGGCGAACAAGATAAATCTTAATACTGAGAAAATCTGAACAACATGTATTTATTCCATCAGGGTGGGATATTACTGCAGTGGGATGATCTTAGCATCCATGTCTTCAATAAAATCCATATTTCTGCCCACCAAGCTGTGAAAAATCTACATTTTATGACAGTGCACAGAGGTTAACATTATGCAAGTTTAAAATGCAGTTAAAACATTATCAGTTGCTTTCACAACAGGACTAACGCAGTACTTTGAAACAAGCTTTCATTAGACCAATCTGCAGTTCTTAAAATATCTTACAGGCCATCACCCGGGACAGATGCTTTTGATGCAGATGCACCCCTTAGGAGATGTGCTTCAAAGCTACTGACATCCACACCAACCTGTTCCATGACTTCTTTTACCTATCTTGCCAGAGTTGGGGGTGAAACCACTCTGTGAGACCACCTATAGGAAAGCAGTAATTATGCAACATTGTTTCTCAAACTCTCATTTCCTCTTTCCTTCTCCTTTAAAGATTTAGCCATGCAAAGTGTAAAGAGCGGAGGAGGCAAAGTATAAGTTAATTTCTTATTTATTTAAAAGTAAGATATGACCCACAGGTACTCAAGCTAAGGCGTCTTGCCAGATCAGCTCCAACCGCTTCTCTGGTCTTCGAACCTCAGCTCTACATAAAATACATTCTACATTACATATTGACATTCTAAATGATGTACAATAATTCTAACACTAGTGAAATACCTGTGACTTACGTTATACTAAAACTACAATAGACAGAATAGAAAGACATTACCACATGTATCTTTTCACAACAAAACAAAATAAACTAAATTTACAACAATGGAAAATTAGTATAAAATATAGGGGCATATTACCAACAACTAGCGATAATTTTTGTCTCTAACTTGTTTAGAGACAAAAATTATCGCCGCACATCGGCGATTTTTATCGCAGATAAACCTTGCTATTAGCAAGTGTAGTATTGGGTTCCCAAGGCCTACATGTTCCGAAGATAACCCACTTACATTCAAGAACTGTTGGCACGGAAACTGTAAAATTCAAAGAACAAGTTTATTAAGACCCCATGGGGTGGTGGTACATTCCTACAGCACCCTTCGGTAATGCAAGAAGTATCACCCCGAACATCGGTGTGACTCGTTCTTTTATACAGTTTACAGGTAATAAAAAGATAGGCGGCACAAAGTTACAAAGCGTTATGTACATATAAGGTCATCTTTTGGAACACAGCCAGCTCATTGGAGGGTTTCAACCCCGCTGGTCAGTTTGGCGGCACATTCCTGAGGGACGGCTGGTCAGTGGGGACTGCGCATGTACGGGTTGACCAATACTAAAAATAGCCTGTTGCTGGGCAAACTTGAGTGGTCAGTGGTACGGACAACGGACTAAAGGGCATGCTAGCCACGAGGCCGCTTATGGTCTAAGATGGCTGCCGTAACATACAAAATGGCGGTTTCATGTATAGTCAATTTAAGCGGGAAAACGTGTAGCATAGCTAAGCGCTAACTCGGCCATTGTCAAATTACAACAGACGACCCTTTTAGCGTTTAGCTGATGCTACCTCATAGTCAACATAGTCAGGGTGTTCATCTTCAATATCTATCAACATTATCTGAGTTACTTCTTTATGAAGCATCATTTTGTCATGGGCAAGAGCCCGTCTTGATGGTACACAAGCTGATAAACACATAGAGCATAAAGCTGGGCCACATTGGATACATAAGCATACAAAGAACAGTATTCCAACAATGATGCATAGAATCGTTAGCAGTTTCCAACCCCAAGTGGTGAGCATTGACCAGAACCATCCTAAAAGTGTCCAAGTTCCAATTTCCGGGTGTATTTCAGCAGCTATCTTATGCAGCTTTGAAATGGCATCATAAACAGATGGGGAATTGTCAGGTACGTATACACAACAGCTGCTTCCGATAATTCTGCATGCCCCCCCACGGTCAGCTAGGACAACATCTAAGACCATCCTATTTTGGAGCATAACAATTCTAGAAATCTGAAGTTCTTCAGTGATATTCCCAAGTGCAATGGCAGTGTCATTTGCTACAGCCTCAACAACACGTGTCAATCGTCTTATTTTCCGACTGTTTAATGCAGCCCCCACAAATGAAAACAGCCCCAAATTGAAGTCCACATATTGCTGCAAAGCAGTATCAGTCTGGTCGATGTCGTCCAGAACAACAGTCCGTTTGACCCGATTTAAAACAAAATCATGGTATAAGACATAGTCATTATGATACATTGGTGGGGCAATGAATACAGGGGGTAGTATAAAAGATACATAGCACGTGCCTAACCATCCCAACGGAAGCTGATGATAACCCTTCGTTCCACAGATAAAGTAAGTATTATGAGATGCTACAAATGATATACCAATTGGACTGTCAAATGTGAGTGTGGTATTGCATTCACTTTTCCCAACTGAAATTGTACCTTTATTGCGTATACACAAATCAGCTTTTGTAGCAATGACATTAATGACATGCGAACTGGATACGTTGATATTCCGCTGATTACTGTAAACACGTGGGGCAGACACATTATCGGGGCGGTACTCCTCCCATTCAAATCGAGTACCCTCAGCTCGTGGATACCCATCCCGATCATGGTAGCAGATTTTATTCAAACGGAAAAGTACCCCCCCTTTCGTTGGCCATCTCAAAGTGAATAAAAGGGTGTACCAGGCATTGCAGGATCCATTATGTGAAAACGGGAGTGGAATGAGTGGTGTACCCCCTTTTTCAGATGCCCAGGCAAAATCCCACAAACCCAACAGTTGGACGTATTTGTCATGTTATGCGTATGATGTAGGATCTGAATAAAGCTATTGTTCAAATAAGTCTGTCGGTGCCGTTCTTCATGGTAGGGCAAAGTGAAATGAAAATGTTCAGATGGAGCCGGGGTAGTTGGCAGCAAATGTTCACGTGCAGGTACCACAAGTTCAACTACCCAAGCTATCACCGCTATTACCACAATTGTCAAGACAAAAAGGATGGCACCAAGTATTCTTTTATCTCGTGCTGCGGAAGACGCCATAGTTCAAGAAGTTCTCAAATAGTTCACAAAGTTCACAAAGTCTCAGTGCACATATGCATATGCCTAAAAAAAGAAAAATACGGTGCTGAGCTCCGAGGTAGCCGTTGTTTTCTTCTCCGGGCCAAGACGGGTGTCGCTACACTGGGCAGAACTGATCCCCCCCCCCTTGGAATTCCCGGTTTCCGTGTCACAAACCCCAGAGCGGTAACCAACCAGTCTTGAAAAAAAACAAAAAAAAAATCTTCTTTATCGTGGCCGCAGATTGTAGCGCTCTCGTCCAGAAACAGTATGGTCCGGGAAGGTTCCCTCAACTTCGGCCGATGTCACAGCTGGGCTCTTTTCTTTCTCCAAAATTTCCTTGTAGTCTGTTAACATAGCAGGATTCACCAGATCAGGAGAGACACGCCGGCAGTGAGTTGAATGCACCCACCGCTTCCTATTGGTCACTCGTACTGCTGTCCGGGTCGCCAGAAGGACCTGCTCAGGGCCTCGCCACCTCGGTTCCAAGCTGCTCACCCTCTCAAACGATCTGATCATAACATGATCACCAGGGCGAAGATCATGGCCCTCTCCAGTAGAGTTGTCAGGGAGCGCTTCTCGAACCTGTTGATGAATAGAAAGCAAATCATTTGTTAATCGTGCCAAATAGTCATTCATCATTATACAGGGCACATCATGTATCAATCGCGGCTTAGGCACTCCCCAAATGTTCATCGGCCTTCCGAACACCACTTCATATGGTGTGAGGCCTGTTCGGGAGTGAGGTACTGATCTAAGAGAGAGTAATGCTAGCGGTAAGGCATCCGGCCACTTCAATGACGTGGATGCCACAATCTTAGCCAGTTTCAGTTTCAACGTGGCATTGTACCGCTCGACAAGACCTGCTGACTGAGGGTGGAACACAGCATGAAACTTCTACTGAATCCCTAACCCCTTCAGTACATACTCCACAATTTTTCCAACAAAATGAGGCCCATTATCGCTCCACAGAAATTTGCAAACTCCAAAGCGAGGAAAAAACTCCTTGAGCAACACCTTCGCTGTTGTCAGAGCTGTATTGTCTTTCGTGGGGAAAGCCTCTACCCATTTGCTAAAGGCACATACCACCACTAAGATGTACTTCAGATTGTTGCAACGCTCAAGCTGGATGTAATCCATTTGGAGTACCTCGAATGGTGCGGAAGGTGGAACGAACCCTCCTTTCGGAGTATGGGTCCCCTTTCCAGGATTGTGTTGCAAACACACCAGGCAGGTCTGCACTACTCTCTTGGCAGTATTAGCAATCTCGGGATGTTCCCAAACTCGTGTTAGCAGTCGAGTGATTGCGAGAGCTCCCACATGTGCCAACCCATGTGTCATCTGAACCATCGCCTGCAAGTAAGCTGCAGGCAATTTCCATTTCTCCATGTCCTTGCTTCTCCAGCAACCTTCATCATCTAGTACCCCATCTGTTGCCCATGCCGCGAGTTCTGATTCAGTAGCTGATTTCTGAATATCTAAGATTTCTGCTCTAGCATCGCTCCATCGCTCAGCCTGTGATTGTGCCACGTACATGGGGGAGTCAGTTCGAGACATAGCCGTTTGTCTCGCTATGCTGTCCGCAAAGGCATTTCCTTGACCCACTTCATCAGTGATCTTTTTATGGGCACTACATTTTATTATCGCCACTTTCTTTGGGCAAAGCAACGCATTTAGGAGATCACGCACTAGTTCTCCGTGCATAATGTGAACTCCATGAGAAGTCAAAAACCCACGTTCTTTCCAGAGTAGCCCGAAGTCATGCGCTACTCCGAAGGCGTACCGGCTGTCTGTGTAGATGTTCACACATAGGCCAGCACTCAATTCGCAGGCTCGTGTTAACGCTATCAGCTCTGCTGCCTGAGCCGATTTCTGTGGTATTCTAGCTGTTTCTACCACTGTCTTAAGTGTCGTGATCGCGTATGCTGCGGAAGTCGTACCATCTGGCAGCCTCAAACACGATCCATCAACCCACAGTTCCCCATCCACATCTGGAAGTGGCATATCCTGTAAGTCGACACGACCCTGTGTCTGTTCCTCAGTCAGGAAAACACAATCATGATGTTTTTCTTCCTGACCCTCCTCGACCGGATAGGGCAATAAAGTGGCAGGGTTCAGGGTAGCGCATCTTTTCAGTGTAATGTGTGGCGCCAAAAGTGTAAGCTCATATCCTGTCAAACGTGCACTTGTGAGATATTGGGTCTTTGTTTGATTTAACAGGGCATCTACTGCATGGGGGACTAACACCAACAATTTATGCGATAACACTATTCCCTCACTCTGCCGTATAGCTACTGCTGTTGCTGCCACTGCTCGAAAACACCCAGGTAACCCTCGTGCTACAGGATCAAGAAGGGCAGAAAAATACGCACATGGCCTCTGCTTATCCCCGTGTGTCTGCACTAACACTGACAACGCGCACCCATCTTTCTCGTGCACGTACAATGTGAAAATGTTCGTGTAATCTGGTGTACCTAACACGGGTGCAGAGCAAAGGGCCTGTCTCAATTGCTCAAAAGCATTCTGACATTCATCTGTCCATTCAAGGGGCATTGGAGTAGATTTGGACAGTAATGCTAACAAAGGTTTTATAATGTGTGAAAACCCCATGATCCACTGTCTACAAAAGGACGTTAAACCTATGAAAGCACGTACATCTCTCTGCATGCGGGGGACTGGTGTATCTAAAATCGCCTGAATTCGATCTGATGTTAATGCACGCCCCTCCTTAGACAAAAGATGACCGAGGTAGGTCACCTTGGGTCTACAGTATTGAAGCTTTTTCTTAGAAACCTTGTGATTATTCTGAGCCAGAAAGGAAAGCAAAGCAAGCGTACTCTCCTCACATTGTGCATAAGTGTCTGCAGCAAGCAGAAGGTCATCCACATACTGGATAAGGACAACCCCAGACTGTAACTCAAAAGAATCAAGCTGTCTTTTCAGAGCCTGGCTGTAGATACTAGGGCTCTCAGTGTAACCTTGGGGAACACGACAAAATCTATACGATTTATTATTTAACGTGAAGCCAAACAAATATCTGCTATCAGGATGGACTGGGACGGAAAAGAATGCATTTTTTAAGTCAATTACACTAAAGGTCGTTGCCGTTGGTGGCACCAATGTAAGCAAGGCCGTAATGTCGGACACCACCGGATATTGAGGAATGACAATTTTGTTGATCTCTCTCAAGTCAATAATAAACCGATAGACTTTGTCGTCAGTATCTCTTTTAAGAATCGGGAGAATAGGGCTGTTACAAACATTATAAGGAACCTCCTCCACCACCCCCGCAGTCATCAAATCTTGAACAATATGCATCAGGGCAATTTCACCTTCCTTCGAAATCTTATACTGTGGCACCCGTGGCAGAGAGGCTCCCTCCTTAACAGTAATATGAATAGGTGGAATACGCATCTCTCCTACATCCGTGTCTGAGGTCGCCCATAACGTGTGCGGGAGAGAGGCCAATACTTCAGCATTCTTAATCGTAAAAAATCTGTTCGGATCTGGATAATTGTCATTTAGAATAACCCACACCCCTTCAGGAGCACAGCGTATTGTTGCTCGAAAATATTTAAGCAAATCAATGCCCAGAATATTATCTGGGGTATAAGGTGATAACAAAAATTGGCCAAAGCTGAAAAATGTATCAAGACAAAGTGCAAGAGGCTTCGATAATGGGCTAGGAGTGGGTGTGCCATCAAACCCTACACATGTTATCATATCGCCAGACAGGGGAGCCCTCGGAACCAAGTTTTTAGACAAAGCGCTACGAGTAGCTCCTGTGTCGACTAGAAATTGATCAGTAGAACCCAGAATACCCGCTGATACATATGGACCACTCTGATCTACTGGCACTTCAACTGATTCCGTACCCCATCCTACGCAATCCTTTGCATGTACATAATCCTGATGTTCCACATTCTCGCCTTCTGATATCTGATACTGATTCCGTCTATCAAACGTATTACGTTCATCCTGGCCACGGCCCCTCTCTTCAAACCTGCTACGATCCCCTCCACTACCCCTCGCTCCCGAATAACCTCCTCTCGACCTTCCACCTCCTCGACCACGCTGACTACGCTGTTCACGCAGTACCGGACAATCATCAGCCCAATGCCCAAACTCCTTACAGTAAGCACATTGATCCTCCGCTATATCCGTACGACCATACGACGTAGTGCCTCCACCCCGTCTACCTCTATCATACCCTCTACCCTGTGTTCCACGAACCTGTGCTAACATCACCTTCGTTTTCAATTCTTTCGCTTTTTTATCAATACTTTCTTTAGCCTCCAACTCCTGCCGCTCATAATACTGAGCCATAGTTAACAAAGACGCAGGGGTCGCCGTGGCCCAGGAACTTTCACTCGATTTCAATCGCTTTGCAATCTCCGGTAGGAGATTAGCTACATACTTATCGACAAACAAATGCCTACCCGTATCCTCTGTTAAAGATTGGCCACTGTAATCATGAAACGCCTCTTCGAAGCGTGTAAAGAAATCTGAAACCGTTTCATCTGGCTTTTGTTTGCACGAAGCTAACATAGTCCAATCGATCTTTTTAGAAGGCACGAGCGTTTTTAATTTAATCAAAATAGCCGCCGGGAGTTCTAAAATCAATTGACAGGGCTTACATGCCGGTTCCCTATCTAAATCGGCTGCCGTTATTTCTTTCCAAGTCCCCCCAAGTATCGTTTCATCATTATTTTTACGAATCTGTCTCCACATATCAGGTGGAAGAATTAACCCAAAAAACAGATCTATATCGACAAGAGTCATCACACAAGATGAAATAGCCCCTTCCACCCCTTCATAGAATGCCGCTGGATTTTTACGAAGGTCAGGTAAAGAATTTTTCAATGCCATAACATCTGCTCTGTTCCAAGGCGTATACACCCAGTTATATATAAAATATCCCTTCGCATCCTTTGACAATTTATCATCATCTGTACCTGCTCCTTTTGGTGGAACATACAAAGGTGCGACTTCACGCATAGGCATGACATGCAGCGCAGAACTCTTATCTGAACCCCGGAGAGAACACTCCTTAGACTGGACATTAGACTCCGGCTCGGACTCCTTATTCTTTTTCCGCTCGTTCCGCAATCTGGTAGTCTCATCTCGCAGCCGGATTAGTTGCTTGTAAAAGGTATCAACATCTGCAAGATCAAACAAACCTTTATCCAGATTCTCACGGTGAACTGACACATCTTTAGATTCTAACGTATCTGAAAGTTGACGATATGCGGTAACAACTTCATCTGCCAAACTAGCTAGAAAATACAATAATTCATGATCCGTCCAACTACCCCTTTCCGTAACAATTTCAGACTGTGAAACATAGTTCGTATTCACTTTACGAGCCCAACTACGTAAATGTGCGGATCTCTCCGCAGAAAACCTGAGAGCAGATACACCCTTCTTTTCCGGCTTATCCTGTCCATCATCCTCTGAATCTGCAGCTGGAGCCGTAGGCGAAACGTACGGAGGCGGTGACCGATCTAGCAATGAAAAATCATCAATTTCATTATTAAGGACAGGATAAAGCGGTCGGCGAATAGGGTATTGACCAGTCGTTTGCAATTTACGTTCCCGTTCCTCCCTCTCTTTCTTCTCCTGAGCCTCTTTTTCCTCAAGCTGTAAAGCCTCATCCCGAGCAGCCTTGCGCTGCTCTTTGTCCGCCAAGGCAACTTCACGTTTCATTCGTTCACGCACCGCTTTCTCCCACATTCGCACACAATCAAACATATTTTGTCTAGACCTGCGTTGAAACAAACATTGCTCCACAAACTGTACTTTTCGTAAATCGAACGACCCATGTAGAGGCCATTGCAATTCAGGATCGGATTTCGTATACTTATGCCATAATTTACTGTACATTATAGGGGGAAGGCCAAATTTAATGTACATATCACGGTTTGGTGTTCCTTCTGGGGGAGCCGGATGTGCTTCCGCTAACCTAATTGTGGTACCATTTACAAGACAGCACATCCCTCGGAGTGTGCTAAAAACAGGCATGTTCAAAAGGTATCACGAAAGCGTGACACCGTATTAAATGGCACCTACAGTACTTCACACAAATTTGCCGCTCAAAGGAAAGAAACAAAGTTAGAGAAACATCTCTACATGCCTGCCTATGTGAAGTGCACTACACATATAGATTCAAAGATCACAAATTCACAAACGTTAGCTAACTCAAATCAAATCATAGATCATAGAACTCCGGCAAGCGTCCGAAGACTACCTTACCGATCACAAATCATAGAACTTCAGTAAGCGTCCGCAGACTACCTTACCGATCACAAATCTTACCCAAACTCTCAAATGTCCAGATTCCAACTGCCAAGGTCTTGTAAGCGAATCAGCCAAATGGCACTTTCCCAGCAACGCAGATGATCGAAAACTCAGTCGGAGACCGGCACCACCTGGAAGGTCAGATCGGAAGGAAAGGAAGAAACACCGCGGGTGCCAAGACTCGGGTCACTCGGTGGCAGCGTACGCGTCCATGGCGAGTTTCCAATCCTTCGTCACGACCTCTCCTTCGGGCCCGAGTCGCCGATGAGTCCCTTCGTGGTCGCCAATTTGTAGTATTGGGTTTCCAAGGCCTACATGTTCCGAAGATAACCCACTTACATTCAAGAACTGTTGGCACGGAAACTGTAAAATTCAAAGAACAAGTTTATTAAGACCCCATGGGGTGGTGGTACATTCCTACAGCACCCTTCGGTAATGCAAGAAGTATCACCCTGAACATCGGTGTGACTCGTTCTTTTATACAGTTTACAGGTAATAAAAAGATAGGCGGCACAAAGTTACAAAGCGTTATGTACATATAAGGTCATCTTTTGGAACACAGCCAGCTCATTGGAGGGTTTCAACCCCGCTGGTCAGTTTGGCGGCACATTCCTGAGGGACGGCTGGTCAGTGGGGACTGCGCATGTACGGGTTGACCAATACTAAAAATAGCCTGTTGCTGGGCAAACTTGAGTGGTCAGTGGTACGGACAACGGACTAAAGGGCACGCTAGCCACGAGGCCGCTTATGGTCTAAGATGGCCGCTGTAACATACAAAATGGCGGTTTCATGTATAGTCAATTTAAGCGGGAAAACGTGTAGCATAGCTAAGCGCTAACTCGGCCATTGTCAAATTACAACACAAGGTTTATCGCAAATGCGATAAAAAACGGCCGCAATGCATGAATATCGCTGAAAAGTCAACGATATTCATGCATTATCGAGCAAATGCTCTTAGCCATGTTATCCACCTCCCATTGGATAACATGGCTAAGAACTGCTCAGGGCAGGTGTTAGCTTTTGGAGATATTCGCGCTTAGCGCGAATATCTCCAAAAGTTGGTAATAGGAGATAGCGATGTTAGGGACTGTTTCCAGTCGCTAACATCTTGGCACGCCCACTTTGCATGTCATTAGTGATAAATATCACTGACATGCAAAGCGGGGCCCAAGATGGTCGCTATCTCCTATTAGCTGTCACTAACTGGTGTTAGCGACAGCTTGGTAATAGGGAGATCATTTTATCTCCGCTTTCTTGGCTTTTAAAGCCAAAAAAGCGGAAATAAACCCCCTTGATAATATGCCCCAAAGTCATTTAATTATTTAGGCAACTTTACATTTCTTTTATGCAAAACAGGTGGTGACTCTTGTACAGATGAACTTGTACACACATCGTCTGCATGAGAATTCTCCCCAGAATCATTACTTGAATGGGAAGACTCCCCGACAGCAAAGATTCACCAGAAACATCGTCAAACCAAATGTCATCACCATCGTCCCTTTTTCCAAAAACACGTTCTTGACCTGGTTTGAGAATAACAACTGAACTTTTACTCCACCAACCTTTGCCTTTTAATAAAACAGTAGAATCTGTGACCTGCTCAACTTCAAAAGGTAGAGTAAATTTAGATAAACCTTTGGGTGTTAAAGTAGGCTTAATGATTCCTACCCAATCTCCAACCTTTATGGTTTTGTTCTTACAATGGTGAAAAATATCATGGTATTTTATCCCATACATGCGAGCAGCCACTATGTCATTCCTGGCTTTAATAATACAATCTTCTAAAGTATCTCTCTGAAGTTTTTCTTTACTCATGAAAGGCATTAATAAGGATTTTGCTTGTCTGCCTCTCATTAAAAAATAGGGAGAAACACCTGTTCATGTATTAGGAGTTAAATGGTAGCTCAAAACTTTCTCTTTAAGAAATTCAAACACATCAAGGTTGCTTTCTAAAGTAGTCTGAATACCCTTTTTAAAAAATCTGTTTGCTCTCTCAATAGAACGAGGACTTGAAATAAATTGAACTCCATTATCAGACATAATTGACATGGGTGCCCCTTCCATCCTGAAAATGTCATCCAAGAAGAGTATAGCTTTGTCTGTAGACGAATGTTCAACAAAAGAGTAATATAACCATTTTGAAAAATCATCAATGAGAACAATTAAAAAACTTTTCTCTCTGCCCAAACATTCATATGGTCCAGAAAAATGAATAGAAAGTTTTTCCCAAGGACCCACAGGAGCATCTCCAATAGATAAAGGTTCAGTGGAAATTTCCTAGTGTTATCTGACTTAATACACACAGAACAATTATCAATAAATCTTTCAACAGATGCTTCCATGCCAGGCCACCAATAATGATTCTTTAGCAGTTCTTTGGTTCCTGGCATACCAGGATGTCCTGAATGGGCTAGACTGATGAGTTTGTTTCTGAGACTAGTTGGTGGTATAAATAAATCTTGCCTCAACAAAATACAATTTTCAACACTCTAGTTCCTCAGCAATTTGTGCAAAACTCCTGAGAGGTAATTCTAAATTCTTAATTGAAGGCCACCCATTGATTACAAATTGTTTAACTTTCGTCAAAACATTATCATTGGTAGCGTGATGATTCGATTCACTCTCAGAAATGTTAAAATTGCAAGAATCAACTGCATCAATTGAAACTACAACACATTCATGTAGATCTAAAACTTCATCATTAGATTCATTAACTGGTGGTAGTCTAGACATACAGTCTGCTGTAAAATTCTACCCACCAGGAATGTGTTGGATCTCAAAATGAAATTCCTGCAGTCTAGCAATCATTCTGACCAAATCTAGATGAGGCTTTTCTGCTTCTAACCCCATCCATCATATAAACCAGAGGCTTGTGATCTGTAACTAAAAGAAAAGGTCTTCCCCACAAAACATTCTTTAACTTTTCTACAGCCCACACACAAGCCAGAGCTTACCTTTCAATAGTACTGTAGTGTACTTCTGCACCTCTGATGCTTCTAGAAATGAAAGAAATTACTCTTTCCTTTCCCTCAACCATTTACGTGAAAACTGCACCTAGACCTACGGTACTAGCAGTCCAGGTGCTTTAGCAACAAGTTTAATCACATTGCTAAAAGCTTCATTGTGAACCCTAGTCCAAACACATTTTGAGCCTTTTTTGAGTAATTGTCTAAGTGGCTCAACAACAAGGTCATGACCCTTCACAAACTTGGCAGCATAATACTCATTTAAACCAAAAGATGAGCATAAAGAATCTTTCTCCTGTGGCTTGCTAGCCCTTTCTAAGGTATTAACAATATCTTTTTTAGGAAATATGCCATCAGGAGTAATTTTGTGACCTAAATAATTGATTTCACTAACCAAAAATTGACACTTGTCTTTACTGACAGTCATGCCTTTGTCATTCAAAGTTTTTAAAACTCTCTCCAAAATGTAATTATGCTCTTCACTAGTTTTAGCAAAAATCTAAATATCATCTTGGAAAGACTGCACCCCTTTTAAATCATGGAATAAACTTTCAATTAATTTCTGAAATACACTGGCCGCTGATGCCAGTCCGAATGGCATCCTCAAAAACCTGTACAAACCAAACAGAGTAATAAACGCCTTGAGATCTTTTGATGATTCATCAAGGGTTACCTGATGATAGGCAGATTTTAAATCAATAATTGAGAAATATTTGCCCCATTAACAGCAGCCAGCATCTCTTGAATTCGTGGTAAGGGATATCAACTACAATATTCTTGTTAAGCGACCTGAGATCCACACATAATCTGATATCTTGATTTTTTTTCAGAGCAATAACAACTGCAGAAACCCATTCAGAACTATCAGTAGGCTTTATGATGCCTTTAAAACAAATATTATTAAGATGTACTTTAAGTTTATCTCTTACCCCTAAAGGCACCATACGCACTTTTTGTTGAACAGGTATTGCGCCTTTCTTCAGTTTTATTTTGTGTGAATAACCTTTAACTTCCCCCACCACATTTTCAAAAACTTACTTGTACTTATGGAGAATGGAAGTTAAAGAAGATTTCTCCAAAGTAATATTATCAATAGAAATGCTTCTGAATTAAATAGGATGATCTGACCCTGGACCTACATTTACTCCTAATTTGCCTAAATCATACCATCCAACAATATTTTTCCCATCAATAACCACATACATTTTAGTAAAAATCATGCGATCTTCAAATGTCAAAGAGTCTTCAAAGAAACCTAAAATGTTGATGTCAAAATTACCAAAAAGCTTTGGGATTAATGTCTGAAACAGTAAGATTGACTCCTTTCCAATTTTCTTTAAAGAAAACATCAGATAAAATAATCACTGGAGATCCAGAGTCAGCCATAGCCTCAAAAGCAACATCACCAACTAAAACAGTTCCTAAAGGAGCTTTAAAAGGAAGTGGGATATTATTACTAGAACTGTCAAATAAATCATCATAAATATGTATAATTAATTTTTGCATATTATGTTCAATTTGTGAAATACTATGAACCGTGGAATTAGAATTAGAACTTCTTCCTAAAGTTCTGCAACAAGAAGAGAAATGATCAACCTTCCCACATTTGGTACACTTATTTTTAAGAGCAGGACAATCAGGACAATTTGCCAAATGTGTTTTAGAACCACACCTAAAGCAACTTAAATTGAAGTCTCTGCCAGTTTTAACACTACTCTTATTATGAGTTTGAACAGCACAGACAGAAGAATTATTATTACTTTTAACATCTTCTGCAGCTATAATTTTAGAAGACTCAATGGACCTTTCAATACCTTTAGCTAGGTCTATGACTTCAGCCAAAGTAGGGTTACAACATGCAAGAAGTCTTTCCTGTACTTTCTTTGACCATCAATTAAACACAAACTGATCTCTGATTGAAAGATCAACATACGCGCCAAATTCACAATTGGCCGCCAAAACTCTTAGTGCTGCCACATAATCTTCAACAGTTTCGTCAGATAACTGTTTCCTTTTATGAAAAGCATGTCTTTAAATCATCATATTTGGCTCATCTTCAAACTGCTTTTCAAGTCTTGCTACTGCTTCTTTAAACACATTTCATCCATCATCTTCTCCACGGGCTGGCGCTATAGGCACAAGGTTCTTAAAAATTTCGATTGCAGCTGTACCCAGGTAACTGAAAAGAATTGCTTTTTTCCTTTCCGCTGAAAGCTTTGTACCATCGATGGCAACAATAAAATTCTCAAAAGTTTCCAACCCTTTTTTCCAGCGTAACTTGGGTTTTCCTGGAATTTCTAAAAATATAGCAGGTTGATTACAAATTTGAGAAGAAGCCATAGTACTCAAATTTTACTATACAACCTAAAAATGAGTAAACACATTTAAATGCTTATAAACTGTGTGTGTGCAAATCACAGCTGTAGCAAAATTGTGACATGCACTTAAAGTTCAGCAAGTGTGCTTATCATTGTATTACAGGCTAAAATTAACTTAACTCAAGCAATAAAAGTTGAATTGTGATATGCACTTAAAGTTCAGCAAGTGTGCACATCACTGTTTTAAAGGCTTAAAAAAACTTTATTCCAGCTTAAAAGTTGAATAAATACGTAGAACAATAAAGAGTGAAGTGACATACACTTTATTATGCACTTCAATATGTGTGCACATCACTGTTGTAGTTTTAACATCCAATTTAATCAGCAAAATATTAGTGTGCAAATCACTAAATTCGCGAAGGTCAACAAGTAGAAAAAGCTTGTAAATCAGCTTTTAAAAGTAAGCGCTCGAAATGCTGTATTTGCGTTTGAAATGCAGTCTCCATCTCACTCCGTGCATAAACAGCTGACAAACTCCTAGCGTGACTTAAAATGGCCACGACGTTGCGTGAAACCTCAGACGTAAGGAAAACAACAATGTGTTCTAGACTCTGCCTTGCGCTTCAAGAGTCTTAGCAAGAGTTGCTAACCTCACATCACATCACAGTTCCTTCAGTGGAACTGCAGGGAGCGCGCAATGAATAGAGGCGCGAGCAGCTTCACCAATGACCTCGTATCCTCAATTTTTAGAAAATATCGACAGTACCTTAATTTCCAGCAACAAACGCCGCAAGGATATCTTCAAAATACAAAGGTGCAAAGTAGCCAACCACGCAGTAAGTCCTGAAGAATTTTTTTCCTCGATATCCAAAATTAAACTTGCTTGAGAAACACAGTGGGTCTGTAAATTAATTAAATAAACCTCGTCGCCATTTAAAGAGCGGAGGAGGCAAAGTTTAAGTTAATTTCTTATTTATTTTAAAGTAAGATATGACCCACAGGTCCTCAAGCTAAGGCGTCTTGCCAGATCAGCTCCAACGGGTTCTCTGGTCTTCGAACCTCAGCTCTACACAAAATACATTCTACATTGCATATTGACATTCTAAATGATGTACAATAATTCTAACACTAGTAAAATACGTGTGACGTACGTTATACTAAAACTACAATAGACAGAAAAGAAAGACATTACCACACAAAGTCTTTCATTCAACTCAAAATATGGGTACAAACTAGTCTTAGATAAGGTTTTGATTCTCCTTTTAATATACATGCAAACCTCCTCTGGCTGGTAGGCTATACTAGCAATATCCAGAGCACTCACATCTGACGTCCATCTATAAGACACCAAACAAAGCAAAAGATTCAGTTTGTTTAGAGATCTGTTTCAGAGTCAGGGTAGCATTCTCATCCCAACTCACACAGACCTGTAAGACCTGTCTAACATCCCACTGCAGGTGTATTTTGATGTAGGTGGATTCAATACTCTCATACTACACATCATTTTCTTAGTGAGTAAACTCTGACTGACAGACACACCATCTACTAAGAAATGACCAGCCACGTTAGCCGACCTATAGACATTCACTGTTCTGTAGGATAGCCCAGACCGAGATTAAATAATTCCATCATACACACCAACAAATCCATTTCTTCCAAGCCAATCTTTATGCTTTTTTGGTTCCTGATTCCCAGGATTCTGGTATGAGTCTGAAAGTCACTTCCAAAAGATCCGCCACTCATCACTGTCTCCTGAAATCTTCGAAGCCATTGAGTTGTGAAGTCCTTACTCTACCAAAATGTGATACTCTCCTTCATGTCCCAGTATCACTGCTCTTACTGTCAGTATCAAGACAGGATAATCTATTTCCATTTCCATCATGATTGGGAACCAAGCTTGCGAACTCAAAACTGAGATTACCATCACTACAGTTTCCCTGCATCTGCAAATTTGAAGGAGAACTCTAAGTAGCATAGCAAATGGAGGGAAAGCATAAGATGTTAATCTTCTCCAGTCCTGCAAAAAAGTATCTGTTCCCCAAGGCTCTGGTCTCCAACTGAAAATCTTTGTCAGTTGTGCGTTCAGTCTGTCTGCAAAGATATCAACACTCAAAGGCCACATCTTTCCTGAATGCTCAGAAATCCATTTGTGTTTAGTCTCCAGTTGCTTGTATCTCTGAGACCAGTTACTATACCATTGTTTAGATCAGGAATATGTTCTGTCACAACTGAAATTCCCTTGCTCAAAAAGTATTCCCTTTGCCAAATCCGCTTAACCCTTTGAACGTGATCCCACCATCTTTTTGATGTACCACACAGTCGGCACGTTGTCCATGTGAAGCATCACACAACATTTCATTTTCCCTTGGGCAAAGCTTTGATATGCAAATTAAACTGCCAACAATTCTAGACAACTGATGTATAATATAACCTTGTCTCTTGAACTGTCTAACTTTCACCCCATTGATGAGTTCCCATATCTCGCTCTCCATCCTTCTAAACTCACATCTGACTATCACTACCTCCAGCTGCTCCATGAAAATAGCTCTGCTGGTCAATGCCTCTGCCTTCCTGAGCCACCACTCTTATTTTTCGATTCCTGATCTAGTAATAGTATCTGGGAGTATGACCAATTTATTCATGAACATTCAGTTTTCAATCTCTGTAGGACCCAATACAATCGTGGTCCAGGCAACATTGACAGAATCTTTGAGAATGAGAGGCCTGGAATCCTTCCCAAATTCCTCAAAGGTGTTGCCTTCATCCCTAAAAAATTCCTCAACTCCTATCATAACTTCGTTAGCTTTTCCCTTGGTATTTCAACTCTGCCTCGACCGTGTCCACAACAAAACCCAGAAATTGAGTTTCCTGACTTTGGATCAAAGATTTAATTTTGTATATCACAAAGCCCGGACATTCTAGTAACTCCATAGACATTCCTGTGTGCATCAAAACTACTTCTTTGGTCTGACCCATAATTAGAATGTCGTCCAGGTAAATGATTAGCCTTACTCCTCTCATCCGTAGCCATGCTGCTGATGGAGCAAGGATTCAAGAAAACAAAACTTGCTCAGAAGCAATCTCTCATTAACAGTACTAATCAGTAAAATAGTATAGAAAACAAAATTAACATACACACAACATTTATATATGAGGAAAAGAGCTTTACCTACGCTTAAATAATAAAGAATAAATTGCAGTGCGACCGAACCGCGCTTTAAACCGAAAAACATTTTTGCGCATGTGCAAACCAGAGCTACGTAGATAACCACGTGACTAGCCCGTTTGACCGAGAAAACTCTCACGCATGCACATAAGTTACTAACATTAGGTCTTGAGGCACTGCATGCCTGGCATATGCTTGCCTGAATTTAAGGAGAGCTGTTGCTGCTAATGCTTTTGCTTAAAGAAAGAGACATTAACATGGGATAGAGTAGAAGTAGGTGGTGAACACTGACAATCACATATTTGGGAAATTAACATCTGTTTATGATTCCTTTATTAATAGTGTACGTTTGGGTCTAATGTGATACGCAAAGGTTAAAGATGGTGGCGAAGATGGAAGCAAGTTAAAACATGTGCAGTGTGATAATGATGTGACCCACTGACCGTGTCACTGACACGCTGCCAAGAGCCAAGGACAAATTACTGTGTGAACGCTTTTCTCAACTGTGGAACACTATTGAAATATGTTTATTTTGAAACATTAAATACATGTGAAAAGAAATAAGGCAGAATAATAAATGAGCTAAAGGGGAAAGGTTTGTTAGACAAAATATTTCATTAAGAAATTAAACATGACGACATTAGGTGATGACAACTTCCCTGCCCCAGCCCTATCACAGTCCATGAACCACCGATATTTGCAACTTTTGAGGGTGGGACATGCAGAAATAAAGAGTACAACTAGAGTAAATAATTAAGTTAGGAAGTTGGATCATCGTTTTCCTGCATCGATGCTGAGAGAGAAAGAGAGAGAGAAAGGCGAGAGCTGCTGCTGATGAGGAAAAGAGAGAACATACTGGGAAGATTCACACCTGAATAACAACCTGATTAGATTGAAGATTCTGAAAGAATATCGAGGAGGGAGAGAGTGTAAGAGAGGGATGTGCCCTGGTGCATCAGGTCTGTAGGGAAGTTTTAGTAAGTATTGCCCTATCCTGATCCTGTCCTATAGTATTTGTCTTCTGACTCTTAATCGGGGGACCTCCATCAGTCCTGTGGCTAGAGGGCTGGTTTTCCCATTTTCACCCTTGGGTAAATATTATTCTGTCTTTAAATTTGCATATCTTTTGCAAATTAATGATTTATTATGTCCTTTGTCTCTTCATCTATCCACTCTTAATGAATTGAATTGTTGAATGATTCTGTGAATTGAATGTATCATTAAATGAATTTTATCTCCCATGAAAGTTGATGGAGTTTGCACTGTGAATTTGTACTAATGACCATTCATTTATGACTAAGATTTAGATAAAATTCATTGAATCTTACCCAGAGTCTGTGGTAATTTCACTAAGATCGGTAAGTTAGTTAGTTAATTGGTAATATTACTACCAACTACACAATTAATGGTCCATTGACCAAAGGAAGAGTGTTGATCTGTGAAGATTAGTTAGACGTTGCCTAATCAAGATCAAAGTGAATTACAAAACTTGACACCCAGCGAAACAGCCAGGAAACTTAAATGTGTATCTAGGTCCATTTTCAATTTTTGTTGACTTTGAAGTGTTTATCCCCGGCCTATCACTGCCACTGGGTAAAGCCATTTCGTAAAGTGCCAAGGTGCTAAGGAGAGGCTGAATGGGAGACAGCAAAATTGCCATAATCCCCCTATCCATCTGACTGGAGATATCGCTGATGAGTTGGCCAAATTGGTATGATCAAACACGCATCCTTGAGATCTAAACTTGTTAGCCAATCTCCTTTCCTTACCACATCTCTTAACAGGTAAATTCCCTCCATCTTGAAGTGGTGATACACCACCCACTTGTTCAATTTTGTTAATTTACCACTAGTAATATACCTTTGTCTTTCTATTCGACCAGGAAAATATTGCTGTTGAAACCATCTGTGAATTCCTGTATGACCTCTTTTGCCAGTAAATCCTTTATCTGCTGTGTCATCAACTTCGAATCTGCCTCTGAGAATCTTATCTCCCCCAGGTTTCTTTGTCTTTTCCCGAGGTACCTATAAACTCCAAAATAAACACCAGACAAGGGGTATGGGATAATTGCCAATGTACCTTTCTTAATATCCAAAGGTTAATATTTTTACAATATTCACGGGTGCAGAGAATCAGAGGCTCAATACCCGTTAAACCTTCTAGGAAATAAATCGTATAAACGTGCAACTAAAACAGCGATTCAGGACACCAACAAGTCAAAAGATTAAAATAATTTGCAAATATAAGCAACATAAGAAGAGGCACATGAATTCAGTAGGCTCTTATTTCTTGGCTTTCTTTGTTAAAGAAATATTAAAAACAACCATAGCCAACGCGTTTCGATCCAGAAGGTCATCTTCAGGGCAATGACAGTAATAGTAGTATTAAGTATTATTTCTGAGGACTGCTCCCTCCGCGTAGCGAAAATCGGAATGTTACTATTTTCTCTACTTGGAGAAAACGGTCCTTAGAAATATCAAATAGACATGGGCTAAAAAGCCATGTTCGCACTGGAATTAAATATTTGAAATAGTCCATTTAGAATTTATTGAACACGCTATACTCACTTTGTTGATGTACTTGAAGATTATGAGGTCCAACTGACACTCCCATTTAGAGTGAGGGACCAAGTAGAATTTCAGAAAAAGTAAAGAAATGCATTAAGAAATAATACTATTACTGTCATTGCCCTGAAGAAGATCTTCTGGATCGAAACGCGTTGGCTACGGTCATTTTTAAGAAGTTTTTTTAAATAAAAAAAACCAAGAAATAAGAACCTACTGAATTCATGTGCCTCTTCTTACGTTGCTTATATTCAAATCATAATAATCTTTTGACTTTTTGGAGTGCCGAATCACTGTTTTTGCACCTATTAACTCCAGTTTGTATCTTTTATCAGTCTTTAAAACCCAGAAATCCTGCGTCACCAACATCCAGTTCATAAAAAACTGGTCCACCTGCCCCTACCTTTATAGGGGTATCTGAAAGGTCTTGCAATCTCTTAGCTGCTGACATTCATCTTTGCATCTCATCTCCACTGGAAGACCTGCCTCAGAACTTCAGTTTCTGGGAGCAGAATACCTGGTAGGATCCAAACTATCGCTGGGTGAACCTTGTGCCACGTCAAAGTAGGGTCTTGATATAGATTGTCCTTAGCTGAGGACCAGATCTCTGGATCTCCCGGCCCTACCAAAAAGTCTGTCTGCAAAAACTTTTTTAATATCATTTTGGGACTTTTGTATCGAGCTAAGGACCCCAACGTATTAAGCCATGTCTTTAATAAAATAATCACCCCAAGGTGACCCTGAGAGGAAGGACCCCTTTCTTATTTGCCAATCCAAATAATTTCAGGTCAATTTTTAAGAGTATACTCTTCCTTCTCTCATTAGAAAGTGCAGTGTTAGCATTGCCCAAAAGGCAAATGGCTCTTTGAGCCCACTTGCGTAATTCTTTAGCATCAACTGCAATCTCATTAAGAAAGGCATCCTCAGCCATTTAAAAAATGTTAGTCAGGGAACGAATCATGTTCAAGAGATGATCCTGGCAGGATTTCAAGCCTCTGTCTAGGCCCTTTTTGGGTCCTTTCCACTAAATAATGAATGCCACTTCCTTGGCATCCAAATCTGGGGCCATGGCAACCTTATCAGGAAGAGAACGATGTGGGCATTCGGATCTCTCCTTCTTAGGTATCTCCCTTCTTAACAAGGAGATATAATCAGCCATTTGCTATGATGGTGTCCATTCAGGGATAGAGGGTGTTTAATTAATAGGCGGTTAAAGATTACATCTCCCAAAGGGTCAACTATACCCATCTTTGAACCTGAGGAGTTAGTTGTCTCCTCTGATGTTACTTTTGTGCTGACTTTGAAACCCTCATGGTTGGAGTCAAACTCAGAGGAGTAAGACATATCAATTTCTGGCTTAGAAGCCTCATCACTATCAATTGCTACCGGAAAAACTGAGACTTTATCTTGCCAATGTATAGGGCCAGACACACTAAATCTATCATCAACACCATCAAGTGTAAAATCTTCCCCTGCTACTTTTGCCTTCTTGATTCTTGATCTCTATAATGTCATCCCCGGAAGCTATTTTCCTTTGAATTTTACCTACCCAATCTGAGCATTCTCTTTGTTCGGCACTTCCTCCTTAAAAGCTAGGTGTTTTTGAAACCTAATGTTTCTTGGTAAGTGCTTGACATTTCTTGTTAATGGTGTCGGTTAGCAACTCCACCAACCTTCCCAGAGCTCTATTTACAATACTCTCTTATTTCACCTCCAGTCTTCCCTCTAACTGATCCTCTGACATCTGGGCCACAATATTAAATAATTTAGTGTATTTAAATAAGCTAAAACCTTAAGCTGAACTGACCAAAATCACTCCTCAAAAAATCAGTCCAAATACCTCACAATTGGACTACAACTGCCAAGATCTCTTTTAACTGTCATGCAATTGTGCCCCAAACAGACTAATGGCTGCTCAATAATAAGGGATTTAACTATCCTAATATTACAAAATGGCAGCCGGTGTGCATGCCCAAAGAAGGACTGGCTGCTCATAAGTGCTTTTCTTCTAATGAGAGGAAGTTTTGATCTCGGGCTAATCGAGCAGTTTCTTGTGTTGAGACTCACCAGACCAAACGGGAATACTGATGATAAGGGCTTTTCTTCTAGTGAGCCAAGGTTTGTTTAAGGGCTAATCGTTGGGGTCACTTATGCTGAGAAATGCCACACTGAACAGGTATACTGAAGAAGCGTGGTTGTTCAGAAGAGTGCCGAGTGAATCTCAGCGTTGCCACTGTCACTGCTTGAGAGAGCAGGAGGTAGATCAGATGCGCGGATGCTCAGGAGAGCACGAGTGTGCCATTCAACCCTGCCGTATTATTTAAATTGGGACTCATAAACCACCCAAGGGGATCAAAGGCACACTAATTATCTAGAAGGGCGATGAAGATCCCCCTGAAATATTCAAGGCACAAATCTTTCAAACTTAGCCCGCAGCCAAAGTGAGTATGATTTAGCGTTAAAAAACATACAGTGACAAGTATAGCTGTAATAAATAAAATACAGGTAGCAGGTCTCAGTAGTGGAGAGCAACTACATATGCTAACACATGGCCATTTAGTAGCAAACACCATTCACACACGTCCATCTAGACAAATCGCAAGAAATGTTCAATAGAAACAGTGGAGACTACTTATCTTGTGAGCAGCAGCAACAAAGGGAGTAAGATGTCTCTGTGTAGCTGGACTTTTTTACTCTATTGGAATGTTTTTAAGTTCTAGGGGCCAGATGGAGGTGGCCAAATACCGGTGGGTAACGGCCGATTTCGGCCGTTACCCACCGGTATTTGGAGTTTTAGATGTAGGGGGCTTAAAAATTACTGATTCAGTAAATTTACTACATCAGTAAATTTACCGATTCTGTAAATTACCGAATCTGCAAATTTACCGAATCGGTAATTTGAGATGTAGGTGGCACTGAAAACAGTGCCACAGGGCCTTAAGGATTCGTTATTTCCCACCAACTATTAGTTGGTGGTAAATAACGAATACCTGTGTACATGCAAATCTGTGCATGTACACCTGTGCCATGTGGCACACATACATACCCTAAAGGCATGTATGTGTATCACATGGCACACAAGCCTGAATCAGGGGTGTAACAGGGTGTCAAAGTGACACCCTGCCACCCTTGACTAATCAGTAATTTTACCAAATCGGTATTTACCGATTCGGTAATTGCAATTGATTCCTATGGGCCTCAAGGCCCATAGGAATCAATGGCAAATACTGAATCTGTAAATACCGATTCGGTAATTACCGAATCTTAACGATTCGGTAATTGCTACTGAATATTTACCTACATGGCATTTACCGATTTGTAAATACCGAATCGGTAAAATTCGGTATTTACGAATCGGTAAATGCCATTTACCTACATCTGGCCCTATGTTCTCTCTATTGTTGCTGCTATGAGTAGGCAATACAAGATTTGCATAATGGTAACCTCCATGTCCTGATATAAAATCAGCATTTCATTGGCAGTATAATAACATAATGCACACAAATACAGAATTATGAACTCTATTTCTGTATGCACTATGCAAAACTGCCCCAAAAATTATAGAGGCCTGTCATATGCTCTAATTTCCCACTCCACAAATTAAGGAGAAAACATTAACCTTTGATGTCAGATTGATTATTGGAGGGGGAGATTGGAGCATGTGTGACAGGCATCACCACTTTATTTTTAGCAGTTTTACAAAACTCAGAATCAGATTTCTGCATGCAGGAATCCAGAGGCAGGAGACTAGCCTTGAAATCGGTAGTCTCCCACCAGAATTAGGAGGGTTGGCATGGGTGGGCTAAGGAGACAGCAAAGTGCTTAAGAGAGAGTTTCCCATGGTAAGCTGTGCACTTCTCAGTGACAGGGTGACCTGAAACAGCCTAATGAAAGAAATACAGCTAGGTGCAGTATCACTGTGTGAGCACAGACAAGAGGTTGGCAGAACTGTATTATCCAGTGGTTCAGAGTTGTTTCCCAGCACTACTCGATGGTGTACTGAATAACACTTTGTGTCACTGTGAAGCACAACTGAGTGCATATATCTGCACAACATTGCGTATATAAACCAACTAGAACATTATTGGTTTTTACCTGCTGAGTGCTCCCACACTCCTTTAGCTAGCCCTGAAATGTGTAACATACAGAACTCTGCAAATTGAAATATTTAAACTCATAATTATAATGGTGAACAGGAAACTATAGGCCCTTTTTACGAAGGTGAATTTGCACATTTAGATTTATTAACATATAGGTGCAAGTCTAAACTTTTTCAATACTCAGCATTGCTGTGCGTAGATTTACATCTGAGTACAGACTTACATGTCTTCACCCCCTAAGTGTGAAGGTGAAGACATTTAAGTCTGCGATTCCAAGTTTTAAGTTAGTACTTGCAACTTTTCACATGTAGGGGAAGATCTTTGCTATAGGGGTGTAGACCTTCTTATGGCAATGTGTAGAGAAAGACAATACCGTTTATTAATTCGTAAAAAAAAATATATATATATAGTTAATGTAAAAAAAACTCTAAATGAATTGTAGTTAATATTTTAAATGTTACATTTATTTATTAAAAAAATAAGTTACTTGATAATTTTTAGAATTATAAAGAATATAATATTAATTTAATCTAACATTGTAACACAATAAAAAGTGTATATATATTTTTTAAAGCCACAATGAATACAATTATTTTCTGTGGGGTGTTAAATTCAGTTACTGTCTCAATTTAATTTTTTATAGGAATGAGATGCAGCACCTGTGAGTGCCCTTGTGTAGTGCTAGACTTACTCCAAGGCTGAGCTGGAGTACATTTGCTACTGGTTCATGACCTTTTTGGCACTGGTAACGTTAGAAGTTAAGGGGCATATTTATCATAGGGTTGCATCGCTTTTGCACGATGCAAAGGGGTGCAAAAGTGACGCAATCCTTGAGTGCGATATATCAATCCATGCAAGGCCACCTTCTGTGGCTCTGAGTGATTAGATAAAATCAGAGTAATGCAATGCAGCACAAATTGGTGGATTGATTTGCTCTGCCCCAGGGAGGTGTTCCATGGATGGTGCGTGGGTGTTCCCAGGCAACACCCATGGATGTTGGTGCATTCCCAGATTTACCATAAGTGGTAGACCTGGGAATGCGTCAAATTGCTATGCCTTTCCAGGGGAGGTGTAATGAGGAGAACTATCTTCATATCTCCTCATCATTTCCTCTTTCTATGTTTGCTGCATTCTGCAGCGCAAGTAGAAAGAGCAAAATGCTTCTTGGGATTGTTCTTGCACAGGAAGGTGCCCCGTACTGCACAAAAGCAATCCTGCTTACTAAGCAGGCACCCTTGCCCCATGGTAAAAGGGTGCCTGCATTGGCTCTAGGCAGCACATTGTGTGCAGCGTATTCTTGCCCTTTCCCTATCACGCAGCGCAGTAAGGTGACTTGCTGCGATGCAATGCGTGACTTAATGATAATAATGCCCCTAAGTGTGTCAATAGCAATGGGTTTTAAGTTTGTGGACGGGTGTTTATATCTGCATGTCTCCGCCTAGATCCCTTCCTACCAGTCCTTAAACCTCTTCCATTTAGGAGTAAGTCTTCCCCTTTTTTGAGACACTCCCCTGATCTTAACTACCAAAACATACGCCTTCATGTGCAGAGTTCTCCACACATCTGGAAGTCACAGACGTTTTAACCACATGCGCGCTGCGTTGATTCTCCTTCTATGCTGACTTTTTAAAAAACCCATTGTTCATGACGAGCTGGGCTCGTCATCAGTGTTTGAGAAGGCTACACCATGACGAGCCCAGCTCGTCATCAGCCTCGAAGGGGTTAAGACATGGGCAAAGGGGGCTCTGGCCCAGGGGCCCAGCCTTTCATGGGGCCCCCTGATACAGCCAGCTCTGTTCTGCAACAAATCTTGCCCTAATTACCTTGAATAATTCTTAAAAGGATTGTTTTAAATATCTTTTCCTATAATGTATTATTAATGTGAGTGATGAGCGAGAGTCTATTACAGACATTTTTCAGAGATATGTTGTGTCTATGTTTCATGCAGCACCAAAAAAACAAAGGGGCATATTATCAAGCCTGTGCGCTAAAATGATAAAGCGGCGATAATGGGCTTGATAATATGCTCTATGGAATTCCAATCGAAGCACATGTTAGATGTGAAGACATCTAACATGGGCTTCGATTGGAATTCCTCAGAGCATATTATCAAGCCCATTATCGCCGCTTTATCGGCCGTTTTCGGCCGTTAAAGCAGCGATAATTTTAGCGCACAGGCTTGATAATATGCCCCAAAGTTACTTTTAGATCAACACCTCACATATGAGAAATGTGAGGGTGTCATACAGAATACTTCTAGTTATATTAGTGAGTTGCCTTTGTTTTGGAATATTGAAAACAAATGTCACTATCCATGAATATTAGAAGTAGGTACATTTAGAATTTGGAGAGATTTGTTTCGTTTGTTTGTTTGCACTGGACCCCTCCTGAGGCGACTAGCCGGGAGGTAGACTGCTTCTGCATTGTTCCCCTATGTTTGTTTTAATTGCTGAAATACGAGCATTTTAAAACGGCGAAATTTTAAATACTTTATTTCTTTTCTGCACTTACCAAAATACTGTCACCACTAGATTTAGACCCAGCATATTGACGGTTCTACCGATTTGCGGGCTGAACACCAAATTTATTGGCTTTAGATTCGAAAACGGCGGACATGTTAGGTGGGAGGCGTGAGCTTTAACAGCGCTCTAGCCATCCCTACTTAAGGAGCCCTCTGCAGTTCATCGCGAGATTTGTTTCGTTTGTTTGTTTGCACTGGACCCCTCCTGAGGCGACTAGCCGGGAGGTAGACTGCTTCTGTATTGTTCCCCTATGTTTGTTTTAATTGCTGAAATACGAGCATTTTAAAACGGCGAAATTTTAAATACTTTATTTCTTTTCTGCACTTACCAAAATACTGTCACCACTAGATTTAGACCCAGCATATTGACGGTTCTGCCGATTTGCGGGCTGAACACCGAATTTATTGGCTTTAGATTCGAAAACGGCCGACATGTTAGGTGGGAGGCGTGAGCTTTAACAGCGCTCTAGCCATCCCTACTTAAGGATACGGTGACATTCCGCGATAGCGGACGCGAATTGTGGACGCGCCTGCATCAGCGCCGGAGTCACGCCTGAGTCAGCTTGTCAGCGCCCGTCCGCGCTAAGGCTGCGCTAGGGCAGGACCCTCCGGTCATTATTTATTATGCTTTCAGTGAGTTATCTACATGGCCTAAGGAATAGGACAGGTATGTGTGCTCACAGTGAGCTCGATCCTTTGTGCGGCCCTTATCAGTGCCCTGACTGCCTGTTTGTGCTTCCAGCACCCTCTCTGGTCAATGCCCTCAGAACTATGGGTAGAACTCCTGGGAAAGCGACCCATTTGGCTGCTACTTTAGGTCTGAATACTTTAAAAATCTTTCACCTTAATGTTAGATCATTAGTATGCCACTATCTGGATGTTTTCTCCATACTTACGGATGAAAAGCCGGATGTATTTTTTCTAACTGAAACGTGGCTGCATGCCGATGCTACGGCAGCAGTCAATCTTGCGCTACCTATGGAATACACTATGTATACTCTTCATCGTGATTCGAGGGGTGGCGGGATTGCGGCCGTGGTTAAGGCATGCTACCCATGCTCCTGGAAGGCTATGGATATAGTGGGTTGTGAAAGCGCTCATTTTGCAATCTCTATAAACTCTCAGTTTACCATCTCGGGTCTTCTTATCTATAGACCTCCCGGCCCTGACGCTGCTTTCCGCACCGCCCTACCGGAAGCAGCTTCTTCCTTGGCCCTTAAATCGGCGAATTTCTGCATAGTGGGGGATCTTAATCTTCATCTGGACTCCCCTCTATCTGCTGTGTCGAGTAGCTTTCTCGCAGACTTTGAGGCTTTACAACTGTACCAGCATGTCACTCACCCGACTCATGTAGGCGGCCACTTATTGGATCCTTTCCTGACTAATCTCCCCGGGGTTGTCTCCTGTCCACCTAAACCCATGGCCTGGACCGACCACTATTTGATTGAAATACAGATTTCTTCGATTAGGGCCCCTTTCAAAAGTACGATCCCTACAGTCTTTAAACGTCCTTGGAGGAAACTGAGGCTGGCTGACTTTCATCAGCTTCTGGCGCAACATCCACCTGATCCTCCTACTGACGTTTCTTCGGGGTATGATTACTTCTGTGACTGGTTGACTCAGGCATTGGATACTCTGATTCCAGCTGGATGGAGTAAAATCTGCCCTGACCCACCTAGTCCGTGGTATGACGACTCTCTGAGGCTTCTCAAAACGGCATGTAAGAGGGCTGAAAGAGCCTGGCGCAGGACATATGACTCTGTCCTCAAGCAGAGTTACCAGGCCAGTATCAAGCGCTACCATCATGCAATCTGTAAGGCCCGGGCCTCCGTCTATGCCTCAGAATTCAAAAATAATCCCAATCCTACTAAACTTATCTTTAAAGTCATTAAAGATCTGACTAGTAGGAAACAAGTAGGCATGGAACAATGCTCTCAATCTCACTGTGAAGAACTAGCAGCCTTCTTTGTGGAGAAAGTGGCGGCCATTTACCGGTCCTTTCCTTCCTCAACCAGCCCAAATAGTGACTCATGCCCCACACACCTGACTATTAAGCCGCTCGCATCAATACCTGAGCCATCTCAAGAAGAGTTTAAATCTTTAGTTCTGAAAGTTAAGTCAGGGTCACCTGCGGACCCTTTGAGACCTGCACAATTTAATGAATTTGCTGAAGTCTGCCTTCCTCCTTTGCTTGACCTTATTAGGCTATCTTTTTCCTCTGGGACTGTACCTGTCAAATGGAAGCAGGCCACGGTTATCCCGATCTTAAAGAAGCCTACTCTAGACCCAACTAAACCAGAACATTATAGGCCTATCTCTCTTCTCCCCTGGGTCTCTAAGCTGGCCGAGGCTCATGCTAATAAAATTCTATCATGTCATCTACAAAATCTGGGTGTCTTAGATCCTTCTCAGAATGGCTTCCGCGCCGGCCATAGTACAGAGACAGCTCTGTTAGCTATGGTAGAACATCTGCGGAAGCTGTTAGACTTAGGGCAGACAGCGGCACTGATCCTTTTGGATCTCAGTGCCGCTTTCGACACTGTTTCCCACACTATCCTTGTCCAACGTTTAAAAGAGGCTGGTGTGGAGAGCACAGCTCTCGAATGGTTTCACTCTTTTTTGACTGAGCGTACCTTTAAGGTTTCTACCCCCCCATTTGAATCCGCTTCCTGCTATATCCCTCAAGGGGTTCCGCAGGGTTCGGCATTGAGCCAGACCCTATTTAATTTATATGTGCAGCCGCTGGCTGCGGTCGCAAAAAAATGGGGTCTAACCATAGTGTCTCACGCTGATGACACTCAGCTTGCGGTGGCACTAAATGGGGACACCATGATTGAAGCCTCTAAGTTCCAGGCGGCCCTTAAGGACGTGGCTAGTTGGATGACAGATAACTGTCTCCAACTCAATGCTTCTAAAACCGAAGTCTTAATCCTGGGCAAACAGGCTCAATTATGGGGCGACTGTTGGTGGCCAGAGGAATTGGGCCGAGCACCCACTCCGGTGACAGAGGTAAAGAATTTGGGTATCTGGCTGGACTCAAATTTATCATTTACCCCCCACACGAAAAGAGTTGCGGGGACCTGTTTTGGGGCTCTTCGGAGCCTTAGACCTATTTTTAATTTTTTCGATGCCTCTACTAGTCAACTTATTCTCCAAGCTGTGAGTTTGTCCAGATTGGACTATGCCAGCTCCCTTCTTCTAGGTGTCAACCAAGCTGAACTAACTCGGTTACAACGTGTGCAGAACGCGGCAGCCAGAATGTTGATCGGTTTGCCTAAATTTTGCTCTGCCAGGCGTACCATCTCCGATCTACACTGGCTGCCCGTTGGGCAGAGGATCAAGTTTAAAGCCTTATGCCTGGTGTTTAAGATCCTAAAGGCTGCCTCGCCCCCCATTCTTGCTCAAGCTATCGTCTACTACACCCCGGCCAGAACATTACGCTCTACTGGACAATTTCTGGCTAAGATTCCTCGCTTTAAAAAAGCCAGAATTGGCGGCCGTTCTTTTGGTGTTCCGGCAGCAGAACTATGGAACTCACTTCCTGTTAACATTCGTTCCATTCCTGACCTGCTGCCTTTTAGGAAAGCCATGAAGACATTTCTTTTCACCTCGGTTAAATAGTTTTTGTTTCTGGTTAGGTCCTTCATTGTGTTGTGTTGTACTGTCCATCATAGCGCTGGGACGCCACTTGGCTGTAGCAGCTACGCGCTTTATAAATAAAATAACATAACATGACTTGACCAGGCCAAAGAGGCCATGAAAGAGCTGAAAAATGGATCATGAAGATAAAGCTGTTCCAAAGAGGGGCCCCCAAAATACGTTTGGGCCAGTTTGCCCAAAATCCCTAAGATGTCCCTGCTGGAAGTGATTGACACACACTATTCAAAAGGAAGGAAGTTTGGGAAGCAGCGCTATGTCTCACAGAATGCAAAATGTTATTGTTTAAAAAGTCAAGACTGGCTGTGACACATGACAGCTAGCACTTAGCAGATTTTATATTCATGAACAGAGCTGAAGCACAGCATGAGAAACGTACACCTCATACTTTGTTGTCAAGTTGCCCAAAGATAGAATGGGGATTTTCAGCCAAACATGATTTTTTCAACAATAGTACAAAGATTGCTGGGATATTCAGGTAAAAATGTTAACATCATTGCTGGACTGCATAGCTTAGTATGTTTAATGCTGTAGTCTGAAAAAACAGACTGATTGAAAGTTACTCACTTGATATCTGGTAGGCTGGCAAATATGTGTTCACTGGCAGATTTGCACAACACCATCACTGTCCATTGCCCCTCACAGCATTGGATTCTCTGTCCAGTATAGTCACTTTGAAATACTCAGGACCTTATTGCTTGGCACTGCGTAGTTCCATAAATGTTAAAGTGACTCCTTGCCCAGCACCTCTCAAAACCAATGGAAACATTTCTGCAAAGACATAATGATAGAATAAATATGTCACAGAATATAACATAAATCTTATAAGATCTTCAATAATTAACTCAGACAGTCAGGACCCGTATCAGAGAATGAACTTAAGACTCAATCCTAAACTTACTACTGTTTTGGTATTCACAGATTGCACTTATTACTTTTGGTATTCACAGAATGAACTTACTACTTTTGGCATTAACAGAATGCACTTACTACTTTTGGTATTCACAGAATGAACTTACTCATTTCGGTATTCACAGAAGTTAGGACTCCTAACTTTAGGACTCCTAAATGCCTTCTGTGAATACCGAAAGTCTTAAAATTAGGATTTTTCTCAATTTAGTAGTAGTAAAGTTAGGACAGGAGCGATACAGTACTACGATGTGAAGGGTGTGGTCAACATGTTTCTCGATTCAAGCTCTTTTTCTGCGATTCTTCAGGACCTAATAAAACCTACTATCTACAGAAACACGACCTACAAAAGTATCAGTTTGCAAACAGCACACATGTTGTACTACCTGTTCAACACCTGCTCTTGCCTAATAGTTAGAGTAAAAAGGTGTCAACAGTACCCGGTAGGTCTGATATCAGGGAAGAAGCCATAAAGATTGAGGTTTCTGCTGCCTAAGCCAGCGACTATCACGCTTACCCATCTCTAGAGGACCACCAGAATAAAATTGTTTTCCGGTACCTTGTGCCTCATTTTATCTTCACCCACACCATCTACTCTGTTCTGGCCCCTCACCCACACTTCACCCATAAGCAGTTGGATAAAAGATCTCCAATAAAGAGCGTGACTTAGTGACCTTCCCTTTCTTTCTGTAGGAACAGCCCAGTTTCCTTTTTGTTGTCCTCATAGAGCTCAGTGTCATAGAGTGCAGTGTCATAGAATGCAATAGCATAGAGAACAGGGGTGTATGGTGCTGTAAAGAGTTGTGGTGTACAGTATAATGGTGCAGAGTAGAAAAGAGTGGAGTAGACTGTAGTGACATACAGTGCAATTGTATAGAGTGGCATACTGTGCAGTTGCATAGTGTAGAGTGTTGTAGATTATAGTGGCGTAGAGTGCAGTGTTGTAGAGTAGTTGGCATAGAGCGCAGTGGTTATGAGAAAAGTGGTGAAGAGTACATTGGCATTGAGTGCAGTGGCATAGAGTGGAGTGGTGTAGACTAGAGTGGTGAAGCATGGTGTGGAGTGCAGTATAGTGTAGTGGTGTAGAGTAGACTGTTTCAGAGTAGAGTGAAGTGAAGTGGTGTAGAGTGCAGTGGCATCGAGTGTAGTGGCATATAGTGCATTGGAACAGAGTGGTGTAGTGGCATATATTGTGCAGTGGCATTGAGTGTACTGGCATATAGTGCATTGGTGCAGAGTAGAAAGGCGTTGAGTTCAGTAGTGGAGAGTACAGTGGACACCGGATCAGCGTTTCTATACTGGTGACTCCTCTCCCAGCCTGCACAGGGCCTGAGAATTTGGCCCTGCAACTCTTTGCACCTATGCCTGGTTACAGTGTTATAAATGGCCTGCACGCCTTCTGCCATGTGGGACATGAACAAGGAAGAATCTGGGCGAAGCCAGGGCCAAGGGCAGGCTTGTCTGCAACCTTCCATGGTGGGATGTAGCTGGCATGGGACACCCCCTCTGTCATCCTGGGTAGTGCAGGATTTCTGGAGGTTTCTTAGTGAGTAGATTATACACCCTACTTTAATGTGTGAGAAGAATTCTTTTTGTTAGCTCTTCCCCCACTTGGGCTGATAGTGAACTTAGGTAAACATAAAACTCAATGCTCAGTGGCTGCCAAGCTCTCATCAATGGCTGTTCCCAAAACTTTTCCAATCACTAATTATCTGACAACAGTAATGGGTGCCTTCACTAGTGAGACAGGCAAGTTAGAGGAAAGAATATATTCTGTAAGGTGAAGTTCATTGTCCCTCTTAAACACACAAGACTTAATGGCCCAGCCTTCTGGCACAGACAACTCGTTCTCATGCACAGGGTAGGAAAAATCATGCCGGCAGCACTGGGTGAACCTTTGGCTTTGAACATGGTAAATAATAAAAATGCCCCTGGAGTGAGACTTGATATGGACCCTGATGTGGGGGCCTTCATTTACCCGATCATCTTGGTGGCTCGTCCTCCTCCAATGCATATTGGTTCACCCCTGTCAAGAAGGAGTAAGCATAATAAGCAGCTCGTGAGCAAACCACAAGTGAAGAGGCAATCCCGTCAACAGCCTGTGAACCACGTGGTGGCCTCCGATTCACAATCGTCAAATGGCCCACCAGGTGGGCTAGGCGACCAATGGGATGCCTTATTTAGAAAATGTAATAAGGAAACTCTTCATAGACTGGAGACTTTAGTATATGGCCTAAAAGCAGAATTGATGGCAAAGCTGGAAGAGGGATTGGAAAAGCTGGGGTCTTCACACAATAATGTATAAGTTAGTCCACCAGGTGTAACACGGCCAGGAATTGATTCCTTACCCCAAGCTTCTTTGCCATCTGAAGCACCCTGTCCTTCATCTACCCACTCAATTCATACTTCACTACAGCTCAGGGAAATGGGTGAGAAGTGCCCTATCTCTGGCAGAACTGAAAATGGCCAGTTACCTTCTCATTTGGTTCTAGTCTTATGGTTAATGGGTATGAGCATCTTATCCAACAATCTCAATTACATCTCCCTCTCCAAGCCATTCCATATGTAATCATCTTGAATCACGTCCCTGCACTGAAAAAGGGTACAAAAAACAGAGGTAGACTTGAGGCATAAGTTGTTGCACTGGATTGGTGCAAATGCAGGGTATGCCGCAGACCTCCCACAATTTATTATAACAGCTAGAAGAGTATCACTTGTGGTTTTTGTAAAATCTCACCTGGTAGCAACAAAGTGGTGGTCAACTTTAGATCCCCGGGGATGGTAAGATATCTATTGTCAGCACTTCAACACCTAGATGACTCACTGCACCAATTTAGAGCATTTCCTTTGGGTTTCTTCTATACTCCTTCTTTAATTAGGCAGGGTGCTACATCTGTACTTACAAAGAACCCAGTGGCACCGATTGCCCCCGTTTTTCCCACAAGGCTTCTTTTTTTATTTTTATTTTTATTGATAAAGGCATTGCAATATGAATCAACAGAATACATGTAAACAAGAAGCCTTTTGATATAATCCTTTCCAGAAAGTAAAAAAACAGAAGAAATACATAAATAAAGAATTAATGGAGGATTTTTGCTTTTTTTCTACCTAGCGGATTTAAACAGTATGCATTATCATTCAAAGATATTTGACCATATTGCCATACATTTGGTCATTGACCGCATCCCTCTAGCCCCGGCCAGGGAAAATTCCATATCATAAATCTGCCTCACTAAGAGCCACCAATCCGTCACAGCTACTAATAAAATAGTGACCAAGATTTTACGGTTGATATTTCTATAGCTATATCCTAACCTAACCTCAGACATCTGTAAAGGTACTCCTATCCCTAATTTTTGGAGTAAAACCTCATCTACTTTCTGCCAAAATATTGTCAATTCTGGACACAGCAGAAACATATGCTTAATATCTGCCGCATGTAGCCCACATTTCGAACATTTTGTACGCTCATTATTGGCGTTCTTACCCGGTGACCATTTTACAATTCTATCCGGAGTGTAATATAACAAACAGATCATGCGATGTTGCTGCAATCTCAAGTTAGTCGCATGTACAGCCTTGTCTATAGTATTAAACGCCTGAGAGATTGTACCTGTCGTCACTGATGTCTCCAAAATCCCACTCCACTTTTCCGCTAATCTATCACAGTCATCCGGTCTCCCAATACTAAGCCATTTGTATGCTCAACTTATCATAGATTTTGATCCCCCAGTATAAGAGGCCCCATATCTCTGAGTCCTTTGTATTCTCCAATTTAAGTTGTTTCACAAAAAAATCTCTAATCTGGTAATACTTGAAAAGCATAGATACCCCGGTAACTTATATTTTTCCTGCAGCCTTTCAAATGAAATAAAAAGCCATTATACTCATAAATGTCCCATACTAGTGACCCCACTATTATCCAATTTCTTTCCTGCCAGATCATGAAATATCTTAGGTAGCCCTGGGTTTTGCCAAAGAGGTAGCTCCTTGTGGTAACATGAGATATTTTTATTTAACACAATTGAGCGCCGTGTAAAAACCTCATCTCATTGAGTCTTAAATTTGACCCTTTTAAACTAGTAAGGATCGTTAAGTCTGTACAAGAACATGTGACTTTCTGTCCCCAAAATAAGCTTATGACTAAACATTGTGTTGGCTGGATTAATAAGACTGCGTAGTAGTGTGAAGCAAGCTGACCAAAAATATAATTTTAAATCTGGGAACTCTAGACCACCCTGGCAATAGGGAAGTTTTAGCCGATCTAGCGCTTGCCTTGCCTTCCTATAACCCCAAATAAAACTGCTTAATTAGCCTTCTAATTTTTTGAAAAATATGTTTGGGACATGGAGAGGTATGGCTCGAAAGAGATAAAGAAATTTGGGCAAAATTTTCATTTTAATAATATTAACTCTACCAATTATCCCAATCAGTAGTGAATGCCATTTTTTTAAAGACCTGCTTGTCTCTTTTAGTAATTCATCATAGTTTAATGATATTATTTGATCAATCTTTGCTGTTATTTTAACCCCTAAATATGTACCAATCGGGCAAGCACCTGGTATAGGTCTCTCTGGTTTATAGTTAAGAAGAACTTGTGTCTTATTGACATTTAATTTATAGCCAGACACTGATCCAAACTGTTCTGCTGCTTCAGTTATTATATTTAATGCTTGCCCCGGTTCTGTTGAAAAGACCGCAATGTCGTCTGCATAGACGACTACCCTCAGTGAGTTTGCCCCTGATTTAAAATCCCTTATTCGCAAATCATTTTGTAACTTAACAATAAACGGCTCTATATATAAAGCAAATAATAAGGGTGCTAAGGGGCATCCCTGACGGGTGCTACATAACACCGGGAAGTTAGATGATTGGAGATCTAAATAAGCCAATTTAGCACAAGAGTTCCCATAAAGTGCTTGTATATGTAGCAGAAATTGTCCCTTAATTTCAGACTCTGTCAACATAGTCCATAAAAATTCCCATCCCACTCGGTCAAATGATTTTTCTGCGTCTAAAAAGGTCATACCGAGTGGGGTGGGATTGATATTAGCAATATCAAATGCACTTATTACAGTAATTGTATGCGAGGTAGTATCTCTCCCTTGAATAAACCCATGTTGATGGGGGGAGACTAATTTGGGCATTATAGGGGCTAAGCGATTAGCCAGAATTTTAGCATAGATTTTTTCATCTGCGTTTATCAATGAAATTGGCCTAAATGACCCACATTCCTCTGCTGGCTTACCTTTTTTTTAAAAAAATATTATTTTGGTCATATGCCACGAATCAGGTGTTTTTCCTTTAGTTCCAGTTTCCTTTATAACCTGGCTAAACGGCTCCAACATAATATCCTTAAGTACTTTATAGAATTCTAGTGGCATGGCGTCTTTTCCCGAAGCCTTACCTGAAAGTAGCCCACCCATCGCTATTTCTATCTCGTTATCTAAAATACTTTCTTCTATACGGTTAGATTCCGCTCCCCCCCATCTTTTTTACAGGGTTATCTTGGATATAGCTAAAAATGTCCTCTTGTTTAGGTTGTATCGTAGGAGTGTAAAGTATACTATATTAGAGAGCAAATTGTTCTAAAATCTGCAGAGGTTGCTCATACATTTTGCCATCTATACCCCTTATTTCTTTAATATGAGCCTTAGCCCGAAAATCTGCGACCTTATATGCAAGTATTTTACATATGCTTTCCCCAAACTCAAATTGAGTTGCCATATCCTTGTTGTATCTAGCAACACTTTTTTCTCTCCATATCTTCTTCAAAGCTGATCATAATTCTATTAACTTAAAATCTAGCTGTTCAATATCCCCTGATCCCATCGTGAGAGCTTCAGTGTGCTGAGCCTCCAGCTTACAAATTTCAAGTGTCGTTGTGCTAAGTGTATTTGCTCTTTTTTTATTTTATTCCCATACATATTGCTGGGTAAATCCTCTAATAACTGCCTACAAGTATCCCACACTATTCTAGGGGCAGCAGTTTCTACATATTCCCTGAAAAAATTCTCCAGTTGGCCCCTGGCCGCAACCACGTACTCCTGATCTGTAAGCAGATATCTAGGAAATGGAAATGACCTCATGACCCTATTCATATCTGTCATTTTAATAATAAGAAGTATGGGGTTGTGATCAGAGGTTACTTTTGAGCAGATTCCCATATCACTGGACCATACAATAGAGTCAGAAGCCCAGGCCATATCAATAAGGGAATATATCCTATGTGGGGTTGAATAATAAGTGTGCCCTGGCGTGGCAGGGTATAGCGTTCTCTAAACATTCCTGAGGCCCTGCAACCGCCCTAATTCTTTTATTGCCGTTCTCGTTTTTCTCATTCACTGAAAAACCAGTCGTCGTGTTGTATCAATGTTATAGTCCATAATACAATTAAAATTTCCCATCACAACTCTCTCCCCCACCCAGTTTAACATCTCAGTATTTATTGTTTCAAAAATAGCAGGTTCGTCAATATTTGGGCCATATAGTAGGCAAAATATGTAGCTCTTTCCTTTTATCTTCATCTGAGCCATTGCCCACCTACCACCCTTATCTGCCTTCATATTACCTATTACCCCCTCCGTCCTCTTGTGTTTCAAAATAGCAACCCCTCTTATAGTGGCGCTTTGCGTAGTGCATACTGCCACCCCATACCCTAGCTGCTTCAGTAATCCCCGATCTTTATATGAGAGGTGGGTCTCGGTTAACATAACTACTTAAGGTTTGTACATCTTTAATTCCTCTGCCACTAATTGCTGCTTAATCTTACTGTTCAATCTGGCCACATTCCATGCTAAGCATTTAAGCTTAAATTGCTCCATAAGAGTAAAAAGAAAAAACAAATCCTAGCATTGCTAATCCACAAGCGCTCAGTTACAATTGTTTCATTGTATACCTCCAAAATATTAGCAATTTGACTTCCTATTGTTCTGCCTTTATTTTTTCTCCCATATTTTTGCCCCCTTCCCCCACCACCCCTCAATACCACCCCATGCTCACCCCTTCTGCAAAGAGGAGAATTCCTCTGTCTAACCAGCTGCCGTTGGTTTGGGCAGCCATTAGAGATGCAGCAGTTGCAGCCCTTCCCCTCCTTTTAGTTCTCATTATATTAGTACATTAGATAGCGCTATATACATTTTTAAATAAAGATATGCATAGTCTACTTCATAGCAAAGCGGAGGTAAAAAAAGTAAAAGAGAAGGGTAGGTGAAGGAAAAAAAGCCAAAAACAAGAAAAAGAGAGATTAAGACCGTTCAGCTTATTTGATACAGTACTATGTGATAAAGTACTATATGTCCTTATGCAGCTTATCCCCTAGTAATTTCGAAATAGTACTCTATTCTGCTGCTTCCTCTGTAGTTCCTAACCTCCATCTGGCTAGCATATTTTCAACTTCTTGATAGTCCGTAAAAAAGTATCCACAACCATTCTTAAGAACTTTCAGACGTGCCGGTTCCTGGAGAAAAGCCTGTCCTCCAAAAGCCTTCATTGGGTCAATGTACTGTTGTAGTTGCCAGTGCTTCTCCATGGTGATCTTGCTTAGATCCGATCTGACAAAGAAAGTTACTGATTCTGTTGTGACTGGATTGTTAGGGCGTGCCTTCAATGATACAGCCTGTCTTAGCAGGAAATTTCCTATAAAGATCAAAAATGGCCGGGGGTCTTGGCTACCCTTATTCCGTTGTGCTAATGGTAATCTATGAACCCTTTGTAGTTGTGAGTCCCAGTCCCAGTCAGATAGATCTGGAAGCACCTTTTGGATGAGCTGGATCATGTATGCTCTTGGGTCTCCCCCCTCTGCCCCTTCTGGAATACCAAAGAGTCTGAGGTTTTGTCTTCTTTGCCGGTTTTCCATATCCTCGACTTTAGCTTGAAAACTTGCGATCTGGGCTTCATGTTTATTTACACCAGCCTTTATACTGGAGGTCAATTCTTCAGTGTCCACCACCCTTTGTTGGAGCTCTGACATCTCCTGCGTCAGACCTCCCAGCTTACCGGCCAGCTCACTTAGTGAGCGCTGCATCTTATTGTCTATCCGCACATGTGAGCAAGAAGCTGAACTATCAACCCAAGTGATATATCCTCTCGGCTAGCCCCGTTCTCGATCCCTGATCGTGCAGGCAACTGACCCAAATCCTCGGTTTGGATATCTGTGTCCCACTTGCCAGTCATGTAGTAATATCAGTATTATCAATATTACCATTCAAAGGACCACCATCCGTGATAACCGGAGTGCCGTTGACTTTGCACCACCTTTTGCCCGCACCCTCTTCCGCAGGGGGCTATTATCAGGTAAAGCTTTGATTTTCGCAATAGATTGCACACACCCCATTTTCTTGGTTTTATTCTTAGACTTTCCTCTGCCTTTCTTCCCTGCCGAGCCTTTACCCATTTGAGATGGGGTTCTAGCTGTAATGTCTTCCAATTCCTCAAATTCCTCATCAGGGCCTGAGTCCACAGTTGAGGCTACATTTTCGATCACGCTGTCAATAGCAGCACACATCTTTGCTCCCAACTCTGAGACCACAGTTGAATCCTTAGCTACATTAAAGGCTGCATTAAAAGAGTGTATCTGAAGATTTAGTGTGTCTAATGTGTTTTCCGCTGCATCTAGCAGGTCTGGTTGGTTAGTTACATCAGACGTTCCAGAGCAGTTAGAAGGCAGTGTGTGTTTTTGTCCTATAAGTTCAGCAGCCAGTGTCAGCTTATCCACTATTGCACTAGATTCTGTACTTTGTATTTTATTTATCTCTTCTGTCCAATTTCCAATTTCCGCATCTAGGTTTGAGATTAAGACTGAAGCTGGAGCTGGAACTAGAGCTTAAGCAGAAGTTAAAGCAGAGGCTAAGGCTAAGGCAGGAGCAGGTGCAAAAACGAGCACAGAGGCTAGTTCTGGAGCCAATATTAAGCTTTGCTTTAATTCCTTATTACCCTGCAAAGAGTTTGTGCTCATTAAGCCTTGGGGTATAATAGCGTTACTCTGAATAGCCGACTTCTGTTCTTTCTCCTTTCCATTTTAAGTACTAGAGCTCTCAGACCCCCCCCATTAAAAGGCTGCATACCACGTATAGTAGAGCTACTTGAAGTCTGACCTGTTTTTCCTGTCACAGCATCTTCAGCCCCATTCGCTCCGTCTGCTCCATTTATGTTCACTTCTTCGAGAAAAGTGGTCTTGCCAGCTCGTGTAGCTCTGGCTTGATTCTTCCGAACCATCTGTAGTTCCAGGGAAACTCGGGTCGCAGCCTTCCTCGAGGCCCGCAGTGCAGTAGGAGCAGTAGGAGCAACAGAGATCAGCAGACGCGGCCAATGAAACGCCAATCGGCCCGAGACCCACACCGTCAGAAGCCGTGCAACTTGCAGCAACTTCCAAGCGCGAGGCCCCAAGGCTTCTATTGAGTTACCAGTTTGATGTCTTGAATTCTTTGGAAGATAATAACTAACTTTCAGTATCCCCTAGCCACCCATCCCATTGACTCTGCTATCCAGTAGTGAACACTGACGTGGGCACTGGGAAAGTGTTACATTTGGCTACAGCAAATCCAACTACTCCAGACTCTATTGAGGAAAACGTCTTGATGTCCCAAAACCTTGATTCCTACTTTGCAGTGTGGTCTTGGTACATTTCAGGGATTCATTCTAAGCTAGGAAGTGAGGATTGAGTGGGCTTCATTTCCAGCTTTGATTTAATTTGCTTACAGGAGACCTGGTCTTTAAATGATTTTCATCTAAATCGGTATCGTTCCTTTTGTACCCCAGCAGCCCCTGCCCCATGAGGGAGTGTGACGGGTGGCTTATTAGTGCTTACCTCTGTCAAATATGGTATGATGAAAGTTAAACTTATATGTTTTGTCCCTGGTATCAATTACTTGTATTTCTAGGACTAGGTACTGTGGATTTCTTAATTGTAAACTTTTATCACAACATCTTTGACCAGTGCAGGACACAAGTTGTCTACAAGTTACAGGAGGCAATTAGTAAGGTAACTTTATCTAGACAGATGTTATGCATCTTATGGTTTGGGGATTTTAACTGTTTCATTTGATTTGTAGCCTCACTCGGGATTTTACATTTTCGCCAAATTGTGCCAGTAACCATAACCCCACAGTAGCGCACTTCAACCTATATATTAGGTCAGGGACTGAGAAATCTCTTGATCTCTCTATTTGGTATAATCTGAATAAAGTCCTTAGGTTGAAATGGGACCGGGTAAATCAGCAGGACTTTGAGTCCAAAATTATGAGCGAGAAACCTGAACTCATTAATAGCTGCCTGACTCCAGAGGGTGTTCCTGCTGTTAATGTCCACGATTCTGTGTCACATTTCACAGCCATTGCATCTGCCCTTTTGGTTAGATGTTTCTCTAACACTGTGCCACCTGTGCAATGGATCAACAGCGCTTGCACAAAAGCCCACAAAGAGTTAAAAAGATCCCTGTGTACAATCCCCATACAAAGACCGAGTTAAGGTCTCCAGGAGGAATTACAAAGTTGTGATTGACCAGAGGAAAGCTGAGTTTAGGAGAGAGACTTGGTCGGACCTATTGGCCGCTGGGACTCTGAAGGACATGAAAACATTTTGGGACGTTATTAACTGTGTGCTGTTTTCGGAAGTTCCCTCACAAAAAATGGATTTCCTTAATTCAGGGGTTCGCATGGGCTGCACACTTCAAACTAATTTTTAATTCCTCAGATAGGGTGATAACTACTAAGGAAAGGGATGCTGATATGATCCAAAACTTTGACCAAACTATACAGCTTAGCCTGTCAATTTCAGTATAGGATGTGAAGGTAGCTATAACCCAGGGCATTTGCCTCAAAGCTCATGGACCTCATGTGGTTCCACTTTACCTTTTTAAGGACAACCCTACGTAATGTAATGAACAAAGAGCTGTTTTTATCAATTATCCTCTGGGAGAAGGAAATGGCTCCCTGACAGATAACATGGGAGTGGAGAGGATGTGGTGTAGCAGCCAGAGCTGCTGATTTGAGACCTGGGGATCCCAGTTCGAGTTTCAGTGGCGCCGCACAACATCCTGATTCTATGAAAATCACGTAATCTCTCCGGGTGATAAATTATTATATAAATATGCTGTAATATTCAAAGGCAAAACTTTATGAAAATTGAGGTCCAACAAATCAGATGCTAACAGTATTTCGGCGGTGGACAGTAATAAGAGAAGCAGAAGATGAATAAACATTGGTAAGTGCAGGAGAATATGCTACAGCCAAAAGAAATGGAAGAAAGGTAAGTGGCACACACAGGAACCAATGAGAAGCCAGGAAAGATAGGAGGTGGGATGTAAATCCCTTTTAAGTTTATATTAACAACAATAGAGTTCTCAAGCACAGTGCAAGCGCTGGGCAGGCGATCCCTGAAAAGGGAACGCCCGGCCTGTCATAGGCCAATATTATTAATTGATGCCACAGCAAATGTTTTGAAAAGGGTACTATTGGCACGGTTAGAAGACTGGGCCTCTACCAATAAGGTGCTCTCAAAAATACAATATGGATTTAGGTGAGGAATGGGTACAACAGAACAATTCCTCGATCTGTCGCTGATTGTCAGCAAGTACACTAAGTCCATGAAGAGCTCTATACACCTGACCTTATCGTGACAGACTGTGGAGCATGATAGGAGAAATGGGGGTGGAGGAATCCCTAGTTGTTCTTTAACGAAGTTTACATTGTACCACTATGGTCAAAATACATCAGAGCACTGATGGCGAAAAACACACTCAATATTTTTGACCGGGGGAGCTTGTCAGGGCTGCATATTACTGTTTCTATTCCTTGTTCACACAAATGGCTTAAAGGCGCATTTACTGCAAAACAAATTGGATTACGCAAAGATTGGCAAAAACTTTGTTCCAACATTCCATTAGGCAGATGAAGCTGCCCTTTCAAGGACAGATATGAGCCTGCAGAAATCCCTGGATGCTTTTGTAGATTTTATGCCATTTCTTGATCTAAAAGTGAAATACAAAAAATCGTATGCTATGGTGTGCTGCCCTAAGCCAACAAAGTCAAAATTGTCATTGACAAAGTTCAAAGTTTCTCCTACCTGGAGATCCCTTTTAACACACAGTTATCTTGGGATCTTTTACTGACCCTAAGAGCATAGCAGACAATTAGAGCAGTGGAGACACTCTTTCATTTTGCAGCCAAATTGGTCCAGAAGCCTGTTAAAGAGATGATTATACTTTAAAAAGCAAAATGTCTTTCGATTGCCACCTATGGGGCCAGAGTGTGGGGCCATAGTAATTGCACTATGCTTCAAATTGTCCAGAACAACTTTATTAGAAGGATCCTGATGGTCCCTAATTGACTCGATTCTGTCACTCTGAATTCGGCTTTGAGTATATTGAGGACCGCATTGGACTTGTCCCTCTATTATTATGGAATAAGATCTGGCTCTGACCGGAGTTAGACTTTTCATGATACATCATTACAGACTGCCTTTTTATGCCCAATGTTGGAAGATATATTGGTTTGGATACCTGAAATGTGCCTTCAGTAAAATGGTTTATTTGAGTTTTTTGATAACCTCATTAAAATGCCCCCTCAAGCAAAACCTATAATTAGGTCAGCATTTATATCAAGGGCAAGCTCAACAACCATGAGACAAAAACAGATATATACGATTACAAGCATCAACAGAGTGAATACAAGTTAGAATTCTACCATGGTGCTAAAACAGTGAATATATGCAGGCATATAGATATTTAGCAGTAATCATTTGTACTCCTGACATGCGAACCCTACTTAAGTATATCCGAGTGTACCTAGCACATATGTAAGTATGAAGCCAAGAATCCCCCTAGGAAAGAGCCAACCCCATTACCTGATGGGAGAGAATGAAGGACCCCATCTTGGTCTTGAGATGGACACCCAGCAAGGGATGTCAGACCACTGTGTGCTGGAGTTTCTGAGTGTAGGGACTTCAGCGTCTTGTGTCTGCATGGAAGTTTCTCCTCTGCATTTGCCATCGAAGATGGGGTATTTCTATACCCGAAAGTGACCCTCAGGGGTTCTCCCTGGATGTGTCATGGTACTGTGGGCATGTTGGCCATGGATGATGATAGCTGTGCCTTTTGTACAGAGTTATTATGCAGAAGTTGGTAATCCTGCTGTAATACTAAGAATCCTCATGCATAATAAATGAGGCTAGCCTACGAAGAAAACCCCACAACATTAATTTGGCACCTAACTAGGTAAAAGGACAGTGCCAGAGCCATTAAGTAGCGGTACAAAAGGGGGTGGTGATGGACGGAGCATCTGAATCAATCAAACACTCACACCCAGTCAAAAGATCTGGGTTTAATCCATCACCCATTAAGTAGGGCATGGTAGGACAAATGGAGGTAAAAGGTCATGCATCTACCCATGCCTATATTGGGGTACATTGGAGCTCATAACAAGAGTGCACTGACATAGAGTGCATAGTTACAGGGAAAAGTGGTATAGAGTGGAGTGGCGTAGAGTGTAGTCGCAAATAATGTAGTAGAGAGGGGTAGAGTGCATTGGCATAGAGTAGAGTGATGCAGAGTAAAGTAGAGAGGCATAGAGTGAAGTGGTCTAAGGTGGAATGGTGCAGAGTAGATTGCAGTGACATAGGGCATAGGGCCAGATGTAGCTAAATCTCATTTACCGATTCTTAAATACCGAATTTTACTGATTCGGTATTCATGAATCGGTAAATGAGATGTAGGTAAAAATTCGGTATTTTTTACCGATTCGGTAAAATTCGGAATCGGACGTTCGGAATTTACCGAATCGGTATTTACCGAATCGGTATTTCCCATTCATTCCTATGGGCCTTTTGGCCCATACCGATTCGGTAAATTCCGAATCGGAAAGCAAGCAAAAGTGAAACTTAAGAAAACAGCCAATCAGGTGCTACCACCCTCCCCCTCCCTACCAGGAAGTGGCTACACAGGCAGCTGCAACTAATTAGAAGCTTCTGGAGAGGCAGTTGAAGCAGAGAGACTGGGAGCAGCAGCAGAAAGAGTTTGTGCTGTTTAAAACCTGTAAAATGGCAACCAGCAAAGACAAAGAGCAGCCAGAGAGGAAGAGAAAGCTGAAATTGAGCAGCATGGAGCTACAGGTTCTTGTGGAGGAGGTGGTGAAGGTGTTTGGCAGGCAGTCCCTCACTGTGGCTGAATCTGCCAAAAGGAAGATTTGGCTGGATATCCTGGACAAAGGTAATGCTGTAGGAGTGACCACCAGAGACACAGAGGACTTGAAAAAGAGGTTCTATGACCTGAGGAGCCTCACAAAAAAGAAATTGGCGGACCACCACAAGCAGGCATCGAAAACTGGTGGAGGAAAGAAAACAGCACCACCCCTCACTGACCTGGAGGAGATGGTGGCCACAACCTTAGAGCCAGAAAACGTCTGCGGACTGGGAGAAGTGGGCAGCTCAGCCAAAGCTGCAAGCAGAAAAGGTAATATGCATGCACAGCAATCCCCCTCACACCCTCATCCTTCCCTCACCCCTTGAAGGTAAGTGACCCCAGTCCCGGTGCTGCAGCACTATACAGTAGCAATGCATCATGGTACATGTAGTCAGTTAATGAAAGACCATGTCATACAGCACAGCAACCACCAAGTTAGGCAAATGATTGCAGACATAATGAAGGGCAGGCAAAATGTACATTGTGCAATGTGAAAAGATTTAATTGTAGTGGCTGTGAGACATTTGCGCTTAGCTGATATACGCTCATATGTCCACAGGTCACACATCCAGAAGGCAGTCACAGGAGACTGAAGGCATGGCACCCGAGAGGGATGAAAGTCAGGAGCCAGGTCCCAGTGCACCACAGGACACAGGTGTACCGAGTAGCCAGCCACCTTCCCAAGAACCTGAAATCACTCAAGATTTGCATGCATCCCCACAACGTTCACAGTCCCCTATGTTAATGTCTTCACCAGACATTCCAGCATCCCTGAATGTTGAAACACCTGCAGCACAACCAAGCAGGAGGCATGTTGTTGCCCCACTCATAGAAATGGAGACACCTGCTGGTAAAATGAAGGTGGAAGACACACACACCTTGCCTGGAGATGATATCTCTGCCACACTGCAGTCCAGTGATGGTTGTCCATAGTAGCACAAGACGCCGCAGAGTCCAAGAAAGGAGTGTAGGTGCACGTGGGGAGGGGTCCAGTGTGTTCCAAGGCCTGGAGGGGAGCATGGTGAAGATCCAGAGGATGCAGGGAAAGGCCATCATGTCTTGTCAGCGCCAAATGCGCAACCTGAATAGCAATATGGAAGAAATTGGAAAGGGCATCAGTGAACTGGTGGAAGTGAACAAGAACATGGCTACTGGAATACATGAAATGACACAATCGGTGCAGCTACTGTGCACCAAACTGGACACAGAAATAGCATCAAGGCTCAGGGAGAAGCAGCGTGCACAACAACACAACAAAGCAATTCACCACCTGGCCACAGCCACATCCCTGCTATGCAGGCGAAGCATAAACAGTCAGGAGTGTTTGACGCAAAACAGCAATGAGGTGACAAGGGGCATAGCCAGGATGACCGGTGCTCTTGAGGCACTAATAAATGCTCAAACAGCACAAACTGCTGCTATTGAAGTGCCAGAGAGTGAAGGGAGCCCAAGTAGGAGCAGCATGGATAGCCCCCTTGGTGTAGAGACAAGGAGGAGCAGCAGGCAACAAGGTGAGGCTACAGCCCAAACGCCCAGCGAACACAGTGAGCCACATACATTTGGCAGTACTAAGCGTGGACGTAAATGAACAGTTAATATTATGGGGAAGTGACCCTGGACATACAATTTTGAAAGTTCAAAGTTTGTGTTGCTCATTTGTGCCTTAGATACCTGCGTAGAGACAAAATTAAACTACGTTGGGTGCATACTCCACCTGTCTGTGTCTCTTTACTTACTTAAAAAACAGTTGTGTGCGATCTCTTCCCGTCTGTGTCTGCCATCTGTTGGTGTTGCATGTCCAGCTGTGTGTGGGTCAGGCAGAGCTTGGTCATCATCATGGTCCTCGAAATCTGATAATTCCACTTTAGTGCCCTTCTTAACTGCAAGATTGTGCAACATTGCACAGGCTGCAATCATTTTGCAGCAGGTCACTGGTGTGTACTGGTGTGCCCCTCCACTCTTGTGCAGGCACCAAAACCTGCTCTTCCACAGTCCAAAGGTGCGCTCCACAATGTTCCTGGTGGATTTGTGTGCCCTGTTGTACCGCCTCTGGCTAAGTGTTGAAGGGTTGAGGTAGGGTGTCAGGATGAAGGACCGAAGTGCATATGCACTGTCTCCTATTTGTAAGAATAGAAATACATTACTCACATGCACATATCCACATACAGCTGCAATATGTATCAAGGGAGATTCACACAGTGTATTACCTAGCAAGTAGCCTTCGCCAAATTCCCCCGCTGTCAGCCGTGAGTAGATGCCACTGTTCTGAAAGATGTAGGAGTCGTGGGTACTCCCGGGAAACTTGGCAACTATGTCCGTGATGATAAATTTGGAATTACCTGTACATTTATCATGTGTGTGGATTTCCTGTTTCTATAAATGTACTCTGTGGCAGCAGGTGGGCATATTGGGATGTGGGTCCCATCTATGCAGCCAATGAAATTGGGAAATTGCGCCATCTGATAAAAGTCAGTCTTGGTCCTGACCAGTACAGCGTGCGTTGCAGGGAAGCGGATGTACAAATGCATTCTCTGCAACATGGCATCCAGAATTTTTCTGAAAAACCGGGACAGGCAGCTCTGGGACACCCCACCTATTGATGCAATGACACTCTGGTAGCTCCCAGAGGCAAGCAGGTGTAGGCTACAGAGCACCTGCACATGGGGTGGGATGGCATGTGCCCTTGGGGTTGGGTGCTCCAACAGTGGGTGGAGGTCCCTGATTAGGTCCAGGATGTTTTGGGGGTCTAGCCTGTACCTTTGTAGGATCTCTGCCTCAGTCTGTTGGAATATGGTGATCCTCTGCCTGTACACCTGCTCCTCTCTTCTCCATTCCCTCTCTCCTTCTGCCTGGATCCGTAGCCGCCTCGCAATCACATAGAATGCCGCCATTCTGGTAAAACTGTTGCATTTTGGGCCCTTTTTTATGGCCTGCTCCTGGGTACCACCTGATATCAATCCATGGTAAATACCGACTCTTAAATTACCGAATTTCATGCAAATTCGGTATTTAAAAGGTTACCTATATCTCAAACTTCATTTTTACCATTTCTTATTTACCGAATCGGTAAATTTACCGATTCGGTAAAATTACCGATTCAGAAACTTTTCCGATTCGGTATATTTACCGATTCGGTACATTTTCCGATTCAAAAACTTTACCGATTCAGTAAATTTACTGAATCTGTAAATTTACCGATTCGGACGATTTTCTGTCCCCTACATCTCAAATACCAAATACTGGTCGGTAACGGCCGAAATTCGGTATTTTCGTCCGTTACGGACCGGTATTTGGTTACCTACATCTGGCCCATAGTGTGAAGTAACGTAGAATAGAGTGGCTTAGTGTTGAGTAGTGCAGAGTAGAGTGCAGTGGTGTGGAGTGGTGCACAGTAGAATGGAGTGAAGTAATGTGGAGTATGCATGGTGTGGAAGCGCATTGCCATTACCAACAACACATCCTCAATTGAAATGACCATTACATTTGCACAGACCAGCAGTTCTACTGATAAAAGTATGCAACTCACAACTAATAATGCATGGAAATGGCATCACCTAGTGTAGTAATGTGTTTTGATCATATTCAATTATTGGTTTCCACCACACTTGAGAATTACGAAAAAATAAACAGATATGTTTTCTTTCAAATTCTGATATATCCTGAAATATGAGCACAGTTCATTTTTGCTGTATGCTAGAAAAAAGTATTCGTTTCCCAGCAAGATTGTCACATAAATTCCCTCACTTGGAATTAAAAAAAGAAAAGTAAACATTAAGCTTCCTTGGAAGACAGAGCCTGCCATTTGACCTCTGTCTTTGATTGCACACCAAATGTGACAAGAAAAGAACAAGATTTCCGTTGCATCAATTTTGTGATGCAGCAGCGGCATAAACAATACGCCACGTTGCGAACCATTTACAATGCGATGCATCTAGGGAGATGCGTCACGTTGTAAAGCCCTGCGCCACTTTATGCCTGCATCAGGTATAATGTATGCAGGGTGGGTGTTCCGACGCTTGAAATCCTTGTAAAGGTGAGTCACTGAAATCAACAAGATTTCACTGTGACACTTTTATGATGCCGTTGCGTCAAAACCTTACGCCTGCTTGAAGCAGGCGTAAGGAGTGACGCAGCCCAATAGGTATAGGCCTTCCTGAACATTACTGGAGTTGTGTAGTGCTTGCGATAAGACTCCAGCAATGCGTGACCTTTACGCCAACAGATGTGTGACACATCTGTCAATTCTTGCGCCATGGCCCACCGCATTGTAAGTGAGACGGATCCATGGTGGCGCAGGGTTTTTTGCATGACACAAGTAAACTGACGCATCTCTGCTATAATGCAGAGATGCTTCAGTTTCTTGTAAATCCGCCCCACAGTATATAAGGTATGTTCCCAAGACTTTTTTTTTGCAAACCAGACAGCTCTGTGCTGTCTGGTACGCTTCAACCTATAAACCACCCTCCTACTACAGCTCCAACTACAGCCTCCAGGGAAATGTTGATGTACATTTCTTACACAAAATGGCATATAATCGTGAATGCAAATAATATCAGGAATGACAAATGTCGTGATGGTTTATTGTGGCTTATACCCAAAATAATCTGCAGCTGATGATGCCCCCTACTGTACTAATATCCTTCTGACGTTACAGCCTTTCTATTCTCCAGAATGGAATGAATGGAATGAATGCATTTAAGTGGGAGGATGTTACCATTGCACGCTGAACACAATTGCATTCAATAAAGAAAAACATTAGGTGGTAGATAAACACGTGGGTGGAACATTGCAATAATATTGCAATAATAATTAAAATTGACTTTGAATATTGTTATCGATTTTTTAAAAATAAATAAGGATTTTCACATTAGCATATGCGTCCACTTTTTAGAATTTTTGAATAATTAATGCGCCTTCGTTGCTGTTTTGAATTAAAAATAAGGGGGCATATTAGCAAGGTAGTGTGATAAATATCGCGAATTGCGGGAACTTATCGGGGAGATAGCACGTTATTACCAACTTTTTTCTCCAATGAGATAAAAGATCCAGCGATAGCGGCGAAATCCACCAAAAACAGCGATACAAATGTTATAGCTAGCGTAAACCTTGCTAATAGGCCGAGGTGGATTCAGCCTTAGAATCCACCTCCCATTTAGTATAATGGCTAAGTCAGGTTTATAGCAGGTGTTCAAATTCCTGTGATAATCCCGGTTAGCGCAACTTTTTATGTCGCTAACCGGGACGGGGCCTCAATGCTAATAGGCGTTAGGTCTGTTAGCGGCTGTTTTCGTGGTCTTTTAAGAGGGTACGCCTACTTTGCATGTCATAAACCATAAATATCGCTGACATGCAAAGCGCCCCCCAAAACGGTCGCTTTTGCCAGAAAGCTGTCGCTAACAGCTGTCAGTGACAGCTTGCTGATAGGGCGATAAAAATATTGCTGCTTTAGCAGCAAAAAGTTCAGCTAAAGCGGCAATATGGCCCTTGCTAATATGCCCCAAGGTATTTTATTGGTTACCGATTTCTCTTTAGCAGTACTGAGTGCCTGATTTTGACCTTGGGGGATGGATTAACTATAGTCGCCATGGAAGAGTACTTTACTCCCGCCATGGCGAGGTACTCTGTATGCTAAATTTAGATACGCCTCACTGCCCAACGGACATCTCTTGCATTTACAGGAACCACCCTCATGGCAGTTCTTGTTCATGCTTGAAACATTAACAGGCATGTTTTTTTATTTACAAAAACAAAATCCCAAAGCTGGATTTTTTTTTTTCGAAAACAAAAAAAACAATGACTTACTCGACATGGGAGCTCTCTCTGATGGAGTGGGAATCATTTTGCTAGAGTAAAACAAAAGGATATATGATGATACAACGCATGTTATTACAACGCATGCTTTTACATCGCATTTTTTACAACGCAAAAACTTTTACAACGCATGTATTTACAACGAATGTTTTTACAACGCAGGTACCTTTACAACGCATACCATTACAACGTAAGTATTGGTAAATATATATTAATTTTATAATCGTAAATTAATTTAAAAAAATATAATTTAATGTAATTTAATTTAAATTTAATTTTAATTTATTTTTACCCTGTACCCCTGTACCCCAAAAACCCAAAACTGACCCTCAACCCCAAAAATACCCCTTTACCCAAAAACCCAAAACTGACCCTGAACCCCAAAAATACCCCTTTACCCAAAAACTAAAAACTGACCCTGAACCCAAAAAATACCCTTTACCCAAAAACCCAAAACTGACCCTGAACCCCAAAAATACCCCTTTACCCAAAAACTAAAAACTGACCCTGAACCCCAAAAATACCCCTTTACCCAAAAACTAAAAACTGACCCTGAACCCCAAAAATACCCCTTTACCCAAAAACTAAAAACTGACCCTGAACCCCAAAAATACCCCTTTACCCAAAAACTAAAAACTGACCCTGAACCCCAAAAATACCCCTTTACCCAAAAACCCAAAACTGACCCTGAACCCTAAAAATACCCCTTTACCCCAAACATATAACATTTAAAATAAAATTATATACTTACCAATACTTACGTTGTAATGGTATGCGTTGTAAAGGTACCTGCGTTGTAAATACATGCATTGTAAATACATGCGTTGTAAAAGTTTTTGCGTTGTAAAAGTTCCGTTGTAATGGTATGTCGTTGTAAAAGTTGCGTTGTAAGTGATGTTTTTCAAACAAAACCTTTACTTTCTTTGCCTCTATAAAATGAATTGTCAGGCGGTTGCAGTATGATTTCAGTCCTCATCTGTAATATATTAACATCAGCGAGATTCCATAAGGATGGGCATGGATTGTTATATAGTTGAGTGAAGAGTATGTTTGTTAATTCGCCTTATGAAAAAGAAAATGCTATCAGTATTGGGAAATAATAAGATGACTTATTTAAAGGCAGGAGCAGCTTGGGCATTTGAATGGTGTGTCTCTGTAAAATGAACTAAACATCAAACATCTCATAGGTTAACAGGTATTCTTCAGACTACCTCCAATTCAGGAAAGTCCTTACATCTGAACTGTTCAGCATGAGTTGCCTAAAATATTTTCCCATGGTCTCTGAACAAAAAATGTCAGACGGGTTTGTTCGCTCCTAAGCCTGCATGGACTGGAATGGCATTAACTTATTACTCTCATTTCCTTGCTTCTAATTTGACAATTTTTCTTCCTTTACTTGTGTTTCCCTCACCTGGAGCTTCATTACCATCTTCTTGATTGGCTGACTTGTTTTCCTCTACTGCTCACATTTATGAAACTACCCTTTTCTTTTTCTTTTAGAACTCAATGAGAGTGGATGTGTGTTTTTTGTTCTCACGTGTGTGCTGTTACCCCCAACCACCCACACCAGGCATTATGTGTTGCTCCCTCCTACCCCGCTTACATCTTATCTGCCCCTACAAGCTTTGGTTTTCTCCCTCCTCCTCCACCCTAGCTTTTTTATTTTTTGCAATTAATTCTCACTGTACATTCTTTTGGAGGCACTGCTAACTGCCATTTGCAACATTCCATTTAGCTCTTTTATGCAAGTAAAATTTAGGGGCATATTATCAAGCCTGTGCGCTAAAATTATCGCCGCTTTATCGGCCGAAAACGGCCGATAAAGCGGCGATAATGGGCTTGATAATATGCTCTATGGAATTCCAATCGAAGCACATGTTAGATGTGAAGACATCTAACATGGGCTTCGATTGGAATTCCACAGAGCATATTATCAAGCCCATTATCGCCGCTTTATCGGCCGTTTTCGGCCGATAAAGCGGCGATAATTTTAGCGCACAGGCTTGATAATATGCCCCTTAATTTTTTATTTATCGCTCCAATGACATCTTCCGTATTTTGTTTGTTTTCTTTGGGGATGTTGCACAGCATAGACTAACAGCATTGGCGAAGACAATAGCTCAAAAGGTGACAAAAGGTGACAACTTTTAGCTTTGCCATTGCTGTTTTTACCACTCCGGTCTATATATCTCAGTGCTCCAAAATGGTCATTGGATGTCAGCCAGTACTTTTCCAAACACCTAAAAATAAATGATACATTTTCACAATCAAGTGCAAGTAAATTCTCCACAGGAAGGAATTACAGGGCCACATGTATGACTGTTTTTAGCAGTCGCAAACAGCTAATTGGGCCTTTCGCAACAGCTAAATAGGTCTGTGGCACGTACAACCCGATTTTGCGAGTCGTTAGCCTATTACCAATTAGCAAACTAGGGTTTGCAACTTGCTATTAGGAAAGGACGTAGCAACGGTGTTTCCTTTCCGAATAGCAACTCACAACATCATGTAAGAATGTTTTGTGACCAAAATGCAGTCTCAAAACTTTCGCATTTTACCGTCAATGGAAAGTTGGTGATAGACCAGTCGCAAATGGGAAGGGGCACCGAAGGGATCCCTTCCCCATTGCGAATGTGGGCACAAATATTTTTTACGAGTAAGCCTGCTCTTAAATACGGAAAATAAAAATGTTTTCAGACCCCAGCAGGCCACTATCCCAGTGAGTGAGGACCATTCCAATGGGTTGCAAATTGCAACCAGCCTCATGAATATTAATGAGGCAGGTCTCTTGTGACCCATTTTGGAATTGCAAACAGTGTCTCAGGCACTATTGTACATTCCATTTTCCGAGTCGCAAACAAATCTCAATTTGCGACTTGCACAATGTAATGGTCGTACATCTAGCACACAGTGCTTTTCAATTGGGTGCAGAGTAGGGACTTTTTTAGGGCAAAATAATTCCCCTGTGAATATATCTATATATATCTATCTATATATCTATATATCTATATATTACCTACTGGCAGTGGCCAGTAGGTAGTTATAGTTAGGACCTAGTTTCCATAGGAAAAGCATTTTTTCTTTTCCCAATAACTTTGGCATCGGTTGACGAATTTTCGCAAATTTTCAAAACTAGTGGGGAGCTTTGGTCCACTCCTATGTTGAAAATTCCAGGGTTATTCGGCAAGCGGGGGCCAAGAAAAAAGGAGGGTCCCTAAACATGTTTTCTCCATGTTACTTCCCATAGGAAACTTTAGACAAGGAAACAACCCAAACTGCTAAACAGAATTACACCAAATTTGGCAAAAAGGTAGCCCTTGGTTCAGAAAGAGCCCTTTTTGTTAAATGGTGTAAATCCATTCAGTAGTTCCTGAGAAATAAAATAAAAAAGGTCAAATAATGCATTTCCCATAGCAAACTTTTGACATGGCTACAGCTCGAACTGCTGAACGGAATTACAACAAATTTACTCAAAAATAACTCTTTTTCTTAAATAGTGTAAATCTATTCATTAGTTGTCGAGAAAATCAAAAATAAAAATATCGATATATAGAGGCACGTTGGATCCTCGCACCCTGCCGAGCACAAGCTCCATACTAATTGGCTGTCAACACTTCAAACCAGGAAGGGTTGGCAGCCATCTTGTGCCTCGGTAAGAAAAAGAAACGTGCAAAACAAGAAAAGGGGGCAGGGTAAAAACACCCTGACCTCCAGGCTTGCTCAGGGGGTCCCACAAGGACCCGCAGGTCTATAAAAGGCATTTTTTTTTTAATCAACAAAATCCCCCCCACACTGCCCCGACGCTTGATTAGATAGTTGGGGGCACACAGCCCCCTCAGCCCGGGGACCGCCCCAGGGGCTAATTTTAAAATGTGTGGGGGGGACATAAAAGGCCCCCCAAGCCCCAGGAACCACCACCCGCCCTGTCATAACAAACTTGGTTTGGGTTTTGGAAGAGAGAACAGGAAATCTGCCCACATCTTCCAAAATCCAAACCAGATTGCTTTTCCACACGGGGAGCTGCATGTCAGCAGCTCCCCATGTGGAAAAGCAATGCCGGCTCCTGCAGGACGTCGGGAGCCCCAATTCCCCCACTGTCCCCAACAAGGTGGCCAGGCCCAGGGGATGGGGTCTCCGGTGCTAGAAGTGGCTGGAGAGGGGGGTCACATGGCCCCCCTCCTCAATAATAATTTAGAAAAATAAATTTAAAAAACGCAAAGGCTGGCCCTGCGGTATGGGGTCCCAGGGGCCATAAATGGCCTGGGGGGGACACGCAGCCCCCCTCTAAAATAATAAAAAACAAATTTAGCCATGTCCCGGGAGAAGGGTCCTTGGGGCCTGGAATTGGACACAGGAGGGGGCCCACACAGCCCCTTTCCCGTTACCAAGTATATATACTTTTTTTAAATGGGGGTCAAAAAGTAAAAAGAAGGGGGGGCACACAGCCCCCCTTCCAAAAAAAGATCATTTTAAAAATGTCGGGATTGTGCCGGAGGCCCGCCCCCTCCCAGTAGCACTGTGCAAAACCGCCCCCTAGCATGCTTTAAGATGGGGAATTAATTCCCCTTAAATACTGGTGGTCTTCACATGTCCTATCTCTGTGGGCATAGTTAGAAATTAACATTTAAAAAACCTTTGAAATTCACTGAAAATACCATAGGTGTCAGGCACGTTATAGTTAGGAATTAGCATTTTAAAAACCTTAAAAATTCACAGAAAAAAACATAGATTTCAGGGGCGTTATAGTTAGCTGGACATTTCACTCATACAAAACCATTGAAATTCCCTCGTTATAGTTAGTTCAGCTAACTATAACTCGCGAGACCGCAATGCACTGCTGATGACGTCACATATTACATCACTCATGATATGGTCAGTGCCATCACTCATGACATCACTGATGACATCTCAAATGACATCACTGATGACATCATCCTTGAGATGGAGTGGCAGATCTCCTCTCACCTTAACATAACCTTTGATACACACACTCAAAAATAGAAAGTAACATTTTCAAAACAATGGACATAACAATACCACTTACAACACACATATTTAGTAATTCCAAGATCTACACACACATCCACTCATTCACCAACAGTCCTATACAGTCAATCATACATGTACACACTCATCATATGTACTCTTACATATACAAATCCTGTTACACACTGACACTCATCCATAGAGTTACTCACACACATTTTCACTCATTCTAATAAAGAATCAATCATCCATTTACTTCCATATACAGTTATAAACACACCACCACACTTACTTCTACAGAAACTTACACATACTTACTCTTTTGAACAATCACTTATAGAAACACATACTTATTTATACAGGAACTCTTCCAATATCTCACTCTCACATATACTCACTTATATACACCAATACTCACATATACTAGTTTAAAACATATGTAGTTACTCATAAAGACACTATTGAGAAGGTCATTCACTCACTAACACACCCATACACACACTCATCCATACAGTCCTGCACACATGCTGACTTCAACACATACAATCAATGAGTCACTCATTCATGCATCTATGCACTGCGTAATACCCCCCACTGAACCAAACAACCACTCAGACACTCATACTGATTCTCAAAATAACAACTAATAACCTAAATAGACAGTCATGTAGCTATTTACCAACCCATGCAGCCAATTATACACAAAGTGAGAGACTGATACAGAAATGTATATATTTAAACATTACACACTAACCCATGTATTCACTAAGATACACTTAATCAGTTAGTTATACAATCAATTTTTCTAAAACAAAATCATCCATTTAGACACTTGTATACCCATTTATTCTTCAGTCGACTTTGAGATATACATGTATAAAACATATTTAATTTTCAGAAAAAAACACATTCACTGGTTGATGTCATCAGTGACGTCATTTGAGATGTCATGAGTGAAGTCACTGACCATGTCATGAGTGATGTAATATGTGATGTCATCAGCAGTGCATTTTTGGGCGGGTGAGTTATAGTTAGCTGAACTAACTATAACAAGGAAATTTCAATGGTTTTGTATGAGTGAAATGTCCAGCTAACCATAACGCCCCTGAAACCTATGGTTTTTTCAGTATTTACATATAAATAATACATGGCTAAATGCACATTTAGTTTCCATATAACATAGTGGACATCTGAACTTTATTTTAATCATTGGAGTGGATCTATGAAAGAAGATTTCAAACTATTTCACAAAGGGCTTTCAAGAGAGCCTTTAATGTTGGGTCTCATATTGGGAAGATGGTAACCACTGACCACGTGGAAAAAAAATGGATGTCGGTTGTAGTCAAGTTGTGGAAGGAGCAATGAAAGAGTTGTCACTTCTGAAATCAGATTAGCTTAAGTATTTACAGCGTGACTACTACACAAGATTCGCTTTATTAAGGAGTTCTTTGAGGAACTGCCAGGACTTGGCAACATTTATCAAGCAAGGGTTTCATAGATGTGGTACAGAAGAAAACTGATAGTAAGTATAGATAACTTTGATGTTTATGCGTTTAACATACGCAACAAATTGTCCACTTTATGTTCATAAAAGTTCTTCTAAGTAAGTACAGCCCTGTAGGCACTGTGCAGGACACAGGATTCACTAACAGTCAGGACATGCTGTACTCGGGTGTTTCCTTTTATTCTCATCCATGGAGTGGGACATGTTTTTCAAGTCTTCAGTTCAAGCATCCACTCCGCTAGTTGAACTTTCCTTTTCTTTGGCGAACCTTCCCCATCTGTCTTTTGTTACATTCCTTTAGGATGAGAAAAATCAAGAAACACATTAGCTGCTGTATTTGTCCATGTAACATTCCACAATAACTGCACCAGAAGAAAAGGATGTGTGCATTTGGATGGATTTATGAAATATGACACTAGGGTGCAATAAAGCACTATGGCATCTCAGAATCGTATTTCTCAATCTCTCACAGAACACTATAGCATAACAATCGGGAATCCTTCAAGAACTGGCCCCTTCAAATCCTGTAAAGCTTATAATTGAAGAGTAACCGTCCACCTCTTTCTACAGAGCCTAATGGGCACACCCTTTCTTCTTGCTTATTTAAAATGCCAAGCACTAAGTGGCGGATCAATTCTGATCCTACTTCTATGTCTACTACCAAGTATACATGGCCCCCTGATGCTGTGAGATTTTCCCTGCTGTGAGGAATACATACAGAATTTGCCTCCAATGGTGCTGTGAAATTATAAATATATGTAGAGTGTGCTAAAGAGAATAGTATTAGCCGCTTGCATGCGGTCGCGAATCTGCACCTGTGCGGCAAAATCACGAGTGGGCAGGTTTATGATGGCCGCCAGCCGTCATCAGCACACGAGCGCCGTAGTGCATGATGGACGAGGGCCGTCATCAGAATGCAAGGGGTTAGTGGCAATCATTCACAACCTTTTTAAAATGTCTTAATTTGCAAATAGTGAATCCGTGAGGGTTCCAGTGGCATAGCAAGTGGTGAGGGGCACATGTTTTTTGGGGCTGCTGCCTCTTCCCACTCTTACCTGCTGTCTCGGGCGGCAATTACCAGAACCCCGCTCTACAATGCGGCTGACATCATGTGGCATGTTTAGGTAAGTAGACGTAGAGATAAGAAGTAAATACGCAATGTAGGCCTGATATGGAGATTAGCAGACAGGTTTGTCTGTCACAAATGTGGCAGATATCCAATACACCTCACTGCAAGTGCATTATGACCTTAGGCACTTGTAATAAGGTAGACACAATAAAAGTCACAAATAATGAGATAATTGGGGGTGCGCAGCTCAAGAAGTCCAATAGGCCAAAATACTCCAGTGGGGGTTGCTTTCCTGTTATATACAGTTTTACAATGGAGTACATTGCTCCTTGTGAAGAGACCATTTTCCGCACATTAACAATTCACTTCTTTGTCATTTTTATCCTTTTTGAAGTATACGCTACACGTAACACATTGTGTGCCCTGAGGAAGTTCCCATCTTGGGAACAAAACGCGTTGGCTGGATTGTCTCAATTCAGTAAATTTTTAAATAATTTTTTTAAATGAAGAAGTTATTTTTCTACCTATATTTTGGCCTATTGGACTTCTTGAGCTGCGCACCTCCAATTATCTCATTATTCATTGCTCTGGAGCACAGTGACGTCACTCAACGACAGGCGCAGGGGTAGTTTGCACAGCAACCGTACATATAGGAACTGGCACGAGGTGCGGCATAGGAGGGCTGTCTTTGTTGCTCTGTGACAATAAAAGTCACATTTGTGATATGGAGAACTCGTCCACCGAGCTCTAAATCAAGCCTTAAGTCTGCAAGGCAGTGATCAATGATGTAGTTGATACAATATTTTTGTATGCAATATTGTCAACCTCAGTGTAGCAGCATACAAGCATTGTGAAGTGCTTATGGCTGGTATTCGCACTAAGGGCCAATGTACGGACATATATTCCCATAGATGCAGAATGGGTAAATCCCCTTTGATACATCTGGCTCTAAGAACAGAAAAAAGCAATGGTAGCAAAATATGGAAATTGCCCACATGCAAAGCCAGCAGATGCACAGCCTTCAGGGAGGTTTTCTGAGGGACGTTAAAGCCTCCATAAAACACTTGTAAACGGCCAGTGAATTAAGATCAGAGACCTCTCAACAAAACAACAGCCAGAAAACACAGCTGGTTCAGTAAGTACTCTTAAGATGTACATCCCCATTTACTTCTTCAGAGATATAATCCCCTAAATAGGATCCTTCAGGATGAGAAGTAAATGCAACTCTACCCCCACAGTCTGTGTCTCACTTCTGGGTTTTTCCTTTCCAGTCAGCCTCCAAATTTAGACAGGATAGGCACGCTGCATCTGGGGTGTAAAAATCCATGGTTGCACAATGACTTCACGACACACAAACACCTTGCCTCGCTGTCACAGGGGGCTTTAAAGCAGGTGCAGCTGTCATTCTTCATTGCCCCTTTTACTGCCTGTTGGCCCCTTCTGCAATGTCACCCCAACCAATTTTTGCCTTCCTCCTCTTCTTTTTGCTGACTTCATTTTCACTGGCTTTACGATACTGAGAACTTTACCACGGCTGACCACTGATAAAGTGCATATGCTCTGTACTATAAACATGGTAACTTTGGCTTATCCACACATTGCATATTTAATTTACTTATGAGTCCCTAGTAAGTGCACTACATGTGCCCAGGGCCTGTAATTTCAATACTACCAGTGGGGCTGCAGCACTGATTGTGCCACCCACTTCAGTAGCCCTTTAAGCATGTCTCAGGCCTGCCACTGCCGAACCTCTGTGGGCAGTTTAAACTGCCATTTCAACCTGGCAAGTTAACCTACTTGCTTGGCCAAAACCTTCCTTTTTATTACATACAAGTGGCCCCTAAGGTAGGCCCTAGGCAGCTCTAAGGGCAGGGTGTAGTGTATTAAAAAAGTAGGACATGTACTTTTAAGATTTACATGTCCTGATAGTGAACTACTCTTAAATGTGTTTTTCACTATCTCTCCTATAGGTTAACATTGGGACTGCCTCATAACATTTTATAAGTGTTGTTTCCTATTGAGACATGATAGGAAAATCAAATTTAGTGTCTCTGGGCTCACAATCTGTTTTTAAAAACTTATGGTGAAGTTGGTTTTTAAATTGCTGTTCTGAAAATGCCCCTTTTTCAAAGTTTGCATTTTCTTACTTAAAACATTTGGTGCCTCATGCCTGTCCCTGGAATACACGTCTGAAGTGGGTGACAGCTGGCTTCCTGCATTACTTCTAGAAAGCCACACACAAAGGGAACGTAGGTGTGACTGAGCAGGCATCCGCCTGCTAATGAGTTGTCCGATGTCAGGATGAGATGGAGGAGCTGACACTTGTACCTGAATAGGGCTGTGCCTGTCCCCAGGACCGGATTGGTAAGGCGTGTACTCACGCAATGGTGGAGGAGCCAATATCAGAGTTCCAGCTGTGGGCTGCTTTTTCAGGCAGCCTGGGGGCGATTTGGGTGGAGTCAGTGTTGTTCGGATGCTGCCAGTGGCCCAGTGGGTGCCTGAGTGGCCTTACTGGAGGCAGAAGGGCCTCTGACACCTCCCTTTTACCAATGATACAGAGGTGTCACTCACTTTCTCTTGCTGGGCCGGCCCATTAATGTATGCATATTGAGCATATGCAGGGGGCCTGAGCAAATGTGGCCTCACTTGTTTTCAGGTGTGTTTCACCAGAGTGAACTAATCTGTGTATTTTTAAAATCTAAATAACATTAAATAAAAACACACCTCTGTCAGAGACCCTCCCCCTTCTATCTATAAAACTTTGCTGAAGCAGTTTTTTGCAAAAGGCAATATGCAAATGCGGGTCACTTTTTTTATCGTGTCCCAGCCGATTTTTAATCCCAACCAAACCATGCCTGACCCCACACAAACAATTGCACACCCCCTTGTAGTGAGTCTGGGGCCAGGGCAGGAAAGGCAGGGCCATGTGCACTTCAAAGCATCTCATTGCAGTCTCCCTAGTTCAAAGGGCAAATTGGGTTTAAGCACAGGACCTCTGACACCATGATTTCAGAATGTTGCTGGAACTAAGGACATTCTGCCAGGAAAACAGCTGCTGTATTAAGGAGGGACTGCCACTTTTTTATGTGCTTTGCTGTTCTGGCCTGCTGCGTGCTGATTGCTGTGCTGTAAGAGGGAATGGCACTTTGCTACCTGCTTTTTTGTGTTTGCCTGCTGCCTGCTGATTCTTGCCTGGGAGTGAGAAAGGCTGGACCTGCTCTCTACATCTTTGAACCCAAATATCTCCAAGGGCTTGCTGTCCTGCCTCCTGTTTTGATGTCTCAGTGCCAAAGACTTCCTTCAAATCTGCTTCAACTAATCGACTCTGCCAACTGTGAGTCCTGCCCTGCCAAGAGGTGCCAATCCAGTCCTGGACCTTCAAAGTGGGTTCTGCAGCAGTTTTCTGCATAATTTGACGCAGTGCCTACTTTGTGCTGATCACAACTGACGCAGTGCCCTTTGATGTTGATGCAGTGCCAATTTGAAGACATCCCTGTGTGGTTCAATGACGAGACAGGATCTGTCTGCTAGGCTCAACTATGACGCAGAACCTGCATCGTAAGAGGATCGACACCAACGTGCATCGAAAGGAGTTAGAAAATGATGCAGTACCCCTCTGTGGGGTTCAGCGAGGATGCATCTACCCCTCTGCGTGGATCAGAACCAACGCATTGAGTCTCCTATGCCGACTCTTGCTCCATCCAAGTTACTTTTTTGTCCTGTTGCCAGACTGCCCTCTATTATGATTGGCCTGAACTTTGGATTTCCAAAGTTCAGCATGACTTCAAGTAACCCCTATTTGCTATTGGCTTTTTTAGCAGTATATTGCAGTTTGTTCTTTAAAAATTCATAGCTCAATTTCTACTTATTGGATCTTTGTAGTTTTGGTCTTGTTTTACTCATATAAATATTATTGAATTTTCTGATCTATGTGGATTCTTTTTGTGGTCTTTTCACTGTGTAATTCGTAGTGTAATTTAAGTGTTGCACAAATACTTTAAACATTGCTGCTTAAGTTAAGCCTGACTGCTCTGTGACATGCTAGCAGAGGGTGAGCACAGGTTAAATTTGGTTGTGTATCTGACTTACCTTGACTAGAATTGTTGTCCATATCTGGGGCACATTTACAAGCCCCTATTGCCACAGGAATGTCACAACTAAAGAAGTTCCTGTGGCGATAGGGGCTTTGCCTTATTTACAAGGCGGTGTTAAGCCACTTAACATGACTTCACGCCGACTTGTAAATAAGGCACCCTTTCACGCTATACTTATCTGAAAGTGGTGGTCAATGGGTGTTGTGGTGGGCTTTCTGCTGCAAAACCCATTCATTTTAACACTCCCCCATATTTACAAGGGTGGCATAAATATGGGGCATCACCAACATTAACATGGTCTTAACATGGCGAAACGACGAGAAATGTTTAGTTTCTCCTTGTTTTTGCTGCTTCTATGTGTGCTGCACTCTGCAGCACACATAGAAACAGCAGAACACCATGAATGATTGTTTAGGTGCAGGAAGGTGTCCCGTCCTGCACATACACAATCATTTTACAAGCATTTGCAATGCAATAGGTCCCGTATTGGCTTTGTTAATTATAATGCCTTTTACCCATTTTCTTAGGAGTGGGGTGGATGTATGTGGTGTGGAGTGGAATTATGTGGTTTGTATTGGAATTGTGTGGTGTGTAGTGTATTTGTACAGTGTAATTATGTGGTATGGTGAATACTTAGGCGTATGAGCTGCATAGAATAGTTAGAAAGGAAGACAGAGAGGGATAGGTAGTTTTTGCACGAAGTGGTGAATGAAATCCTGGCAGAAGAGAGGAAAGAGTGAGTGAGAAAGAAGGCCACAGACTCATTAAGCATTAGAAACCAGCTCAGCAAGTTTTTGCAATGCTGTGCGGCTTTAGATGCGGAAAAAGAGTGTGCAGGAAGGAATATATGTTAAACAAGCCTAAGTGAGGTACTTTACTGGTGTTCCTCAACCTCTAAAGGAAGTGACATATTGGCTGTAGGACGACACAGGAGGCAGCAAAGAAGAGCAATGCTGGACTGCACCAATGGTAAGTAGAAGGTAGGAATATTGTAATGTTATTGATAACAGCAGGTCTTGCAGACAGTGCATGGGCACTGTAGCTCGACCTAAAAATGATGATTTGTAACTTCTAAGTGTAATGCACAATGCAGTACACATAGAAGTTTCAAATGGCATGTTCATGTGCAGGAAGAGAAAACTCCCTGCCCATAAACAAACATTCCCTCAATGCAGGCACCCTTGCATGGTGGTGTAAGGGTGCCTGCCTTGGCGCTAGGCAGCTGCATTTAGTGCCACCACAGGCAGAAACACAGGGGTGTACTGTATTATTGTAAATACAGTGCATCCCTATATTTTTAAAGTGAGGGAGCGCGCCCTTAGCTATTTTGGAGCTAAGCAGCGCTCCACAACTTTTGTTGCAAACATGCCCCAGAATCTTTAACACTGGCCGTATAAAACTCCTTGGGCTCAATGCCTGCAATCCAGGGTGCACTGCAATTGAAGATTTAACTGCATGATAGCCTGCTGAAAAGTTGTTTCGATGTTTGAAAGGACACTTAGGGGAAGCTACCTAAGATCCTATGCACAACATGAGTTACAGGTGGAGTTTCTAGACAATTTACTAACCTTAATTCACAAGAAAGGCCCTTGGTGTCAACCTTCCTATGCCAGGCTATTCAGGTTTTCCATGGGATTATTTACTCATGTATTTAGTCCCATTTTATATTTCCCCTACTTGACAGTTCTAGCTGAGATACAGATTGGTGGAGTCGGAGTCCAGTGGTGAAGAGAGGGTCATTGTCCAATGCTGTTCAGTCACTATTTCCAGGTGGGAGGGGTTTAGTCAAATGCACAGTGGAATACGTTAGTATTACGTACAGGTTAAAACATAAACTCAGCAATTTAACATTGACTCGTTTTTCAGGGAGACACCAACAACTTGCTTATAGGCATGCAATGTTATTCCTGGATTGCAAGGAGACCACAATGTCTTTCCTGGACATCCTGTCAAAAACTAGTCTGCAAACCCATTATCTAAAGTCACAATGTATTTCTGGCCTTGCCTATGGTCATATTGGACATTCCTGTTCCATCTATTTCAGAGATTCCTCTCGTATACATGGTCCTTAAGAATTGCCATCCAAAAACAAAAAAATACCAATTCTGTTTGCAATGTAGAGGCCGGGAGCGTCTGAGATGTGGGGTGTGCCTCTGCTGGTCATTTACCTAGGCCACCCTGGTTTCAGAAGCATGGGAGCTGGGGAGTCTGAGCAAGAAGACTGGTTGCTTCATGGAGAGGTGCATTCTAGGCTTGCTAAAGGACAGACTGAATGTCTGATACCCACAACCTCACAGTTCAGAACTTGTAACCATTACCTGAAAATGACGGAAAAAAATACCCTTCTTAACTGTAACATGATCCTTGAACTTTGTCGGCAATATAACAAAACACTTTTTGTTTTTATTGAAATTATAATTTTTTTGCAGGTTTTTTATAGTGTAATCTTGATCCGAAGGCATTGGAAAACTTTACATGAGAGTCCGTTAGTAGCTCTGACACCCCGGAGGACTAGTTTGCCCAAAATTGAACTCCAAATGAATCCATAAATAATAAAAAAAAATGTACATGCCTCCACAAATTACTCATAGTCTCACAAATATCTGCACCCACCAAACTTTTAGCTGCATTTTGTTCCAACTAACCAGTGCCATATCTCTGCTCACTGGGTGCACAGTATACAAGTGTGAGTAAATTATGTGGCTCTACAACGATCTGAAGTGATGATAAGTATTTGTTTTCCTTTCAATATTTGTCAGGGCTTGGCAGCAATGTTTTTTAAAAACTATTGCCAAACTAAAGCATTGACAGAGCCAGGATTCTTGCTGGTAACACCAGACTTGTTTGCTTTGCCAGGGCTTGTTTCTTTTAGTCAAGCACTTCATGAGAGTGGTTGTGTTTTCTTACTCTTTCTCATGCACTGCTTAACTTCTTCAGATACTTGCTCCCACCCCCTCCCCCCCGTTTCTTCCCCCTCACCAATCTGCCATTGCTCCCCTAGCCCTCGAGGTACTTCAGATATATTAATTTAAATTATTTGCCCATTCCCCTTTGCTTCCCCTGCTGCCCACCCCGCATCCGCTCTTCGTTTGCCCCCACCACTCAGGGTCATATTCTTTTTAACTTTACATCTTTTTGGAGTCCTGCTCAGCTGATATCTGCTGCTGAGTGTTCTGCTGGACAAAGAGTGTTTGTGTGCACTTTGGTAAATTAAAAAAGAAAATGGTGCCTGTGTCATACATCATTACACAGGTATGCACTTAAGGAAAGATAGTTATCATGCTTTTTTTCCCTTTCTTGGTGATGTTGTACGGAAATGTGCACTGTCACAGCCAAAAATTCTACAGAGTGAGGCCTATTGGTTTTGCCAATGATGTTATTTTTGTATTGTTATGCAGCGCCATTGGGCTTGTCAATATTTGCTGGTCAGAGGAGTAGCAGTCAATGCTAGGGCTCTTTCTCATACGGATTGTGATTTGGCGACCAGAGCCTGTAACAGGACCATAGAACCATGGTCATAATTTGCATATAGTAGGCATCCGGTGGGATAATTGTTGTAATCCTTTGCATGTTTTTGGCATTTTTGGCAAGATGGCGCCTATCCCTGGCATCGGGCTGGCTGTCCCATAAAAGTGGTAATACTTGGGATATTGTGTGTCTTTGGCATTATGCTGTTCAGCCCTTGCATTATGGTTATCCTTGCCACCCTGAAGATGTGGCGTGTATTTGTGACAAATTGTGGCCTTGAATCGCATGAAAGTGGGAACTCTTGACATTGGCTGGAATCCCTTTAAAACTATGATGATATACGGATACCTATAACAGAACCTGTCCATGTGTATCAGCAGTGCATGTTAGCATTCATGGAAACGACAACCTGATGTTTGGGAACCAAGTGTGTATTTGCTAAAAAAAAAAAAAAAGGAAAAGCTGTTTCTTTGGATCAAATTTTTGCTATTTTATGGAAATAATATACTTTTGTTTGAAAACTGAGAGGATTTTTTGTATCCAGAATTAACATTTCGCATTTATTCACATTCAGGCTCCTCCCATCCAGCATGAAACAGCAATTCTGAACACCTTTCTGGCTATATACAATAACTGGGTTTTATTACTGTGTCTTTACTGGTTATTCACTCCTCCTCCTGTAAAGCACTCTGATACCCTCACGGGTCATGTTTGTGCTATATAAAACTTTATAAATAAAAGATACGTGCAAGTAATGGAGGCCAGTAATAGATGCTTTGACTTAATGGAATGGTACAAAAGGGGGTGGTAATGGACGGAGCATCTGAACCAATCAAACACTCACACCCAGTCAAAAGATCTGGGTTTAATCCATCACCGTTCTTTAGCCCACTCTACCACCCCAGTTCAGACATGGCTATATGCAAATCAGTCTGACCCTGTGCCTCATGGGAACAGTCCAGCCCGAACTGCCAAGCCATGCCTTCCTTGAAACAAGCTTCCGAAGACCAGTTTCTGGCATTCCAGCCGTCTTCAGCCCGGCTTGCTTGAATCCAGTGGCAAAGTGAGCAAGGGACTCACGTCTGAGCATACCCTGCCACACTTATTGCCGCCAAAAGCGGTACATCCCACATCCCGGTTATTGATGATGACTAACAATTGACTCTTAATCAAGGAATAACCCTACCAAATCCATGTTTCTGACCAGGTTCTGAGGCTCTGGGAGGCCATGCATGCACAAGTGCCTTCTGGCAGTGCATTAGTGTGGCTAGACAGTATTGCTTGCAGAAGGATCCATCACCAGGCATTTCAGTTGGGTTGCCATTTGTAATGGCTGATTCATGGTTTAATGTGTTCATTATAAAGGCACATTAAGCGTGTTGTATGGGCTGTTGGGTGTGGTCTTTTCCTACGTTTGGTTTAACTGGGCCATTGTCATATCCAGGATCATATACAGGGATTTTTGTGGTCTTGCAAGTCAGCATGGCTGCCTTTTTTCATTCATGTGGAGGCCTCTAGAGGGTTGTTCTATTTTGATAAGAGCACTTCATGTTTCAGTTTTGGCAAGGTCACCTTTGGCACTCTTTAGGTTGCAATCTACCAGACGTTATGGAAACAGAGGTTCCTAGCTTATTTTGAATCAACACAATGAAGTATAGACCACAATAGGCTACTATACGTGAGAAATTCCTTGCCCAGCCGGACAAGGATTTTATTTCTGGAACAATGTCAGAGATTAACACATATTTTTAGACAAATAGACTGGCACAAGCCTGTGCTGTACTCAAGGAAAAGGAAGAAAATATAGAACAGAGTGAAAGGGGTGTTTTCAGGCAAGGAAAAGGAGCAAAACAGGGCACTGTAAGTCAATTAAAGAATAGTGACAGTGTCGCCTGGAATGGAACATACATAATTACAATTACAATCTGCTGTATGTATGCCCACTCATTGGTGTCGACGGACGTTTCGATCCCTATTGCTCAATTACATTACTGGGATCATCATCAGGACTTAAAATTAGATTTGCCTGAATGTAACAAAGCCACTGAATGAGAGGTTTTGGAGTTTTCACAAGGGAACAACCCGTTCGGAAGTTCTCGGGGTATTTCAGCATGCGCTCCGATAGCGCTGGAATGATTCTCATCTGAATTGTTGGGCCATTAAATGCTGTGATTTGCATTTCTGTCGGAATCCATTAGGGATATGGAGGAAAGGTATCCTGTTTCTTTCTTTCAATGACGCCTGGTCTGGCGGGCTTAATGATTCGAGGGAGATTATATAACAAGATGCTAGAGCAGGGCTCAATGGCCTTCCACTCGCTTCACGATCGATGTCGGAATTTGGACGCAAGTCGGATTGGAGCTTGCGTGTAGACAGGATACTCGGTAGACCGGGGGATCGAGTATCCTGTCTACACGCAAGCTCCAATCCGACTTGCGTCCAAATTCCGACATCGATCGTGAAGCGAGTGGAAGGCCATTGAGCCCTGCTCTAGCATCTTGTTATATATTCTCCCTCGAATCATTAAGCCCGCCAGACCAGGCATCATTGAAAGAAAGAAACAGGATACCTTTCCTCCATATCCCTAATGGATTCCGACAGAAATGCAAATCACAGCATTTAATGGCCCAACAATTCAGATGAGAATCATTCCAGCGCTATCGGCGCGCATGCTGAAATACCCCGAGAACTTCCGAACGGGTTGTTCCCTTGTGAAAACTCCAAAACCTCTCATTCAGTGGCTTTGTTACATTCAGGCAAATCTAATTTTAAGTCCTGATGATGATCCCAGTAATGTAATTGAGCAATAGGGATCGAAACGTCCGTCGACACCAATGAGTGGGCATACATACAGCAGATTGTAATTGTAATTATGTATGTTCCATTCCAGGCGACACTGTCACTATTCTTTAATTGACTTACAGTGCCCTGTTTTGCTCCTTTTCCTTGCCTGAAAACACCCCTTTCACTCTGTTCTATATTTTCTTCCTTTTCCTTGAGTACAGCACAGGCTTGTGCCAGTCTATTTGTCTAAAAATATATGTTAATCTCTGACATTGTTCCAGAAATAAAATCCTTGTCCGGCTGGGCAAGGAATTTCCCACGTATAGTAGCCTATTGTGGTCTATACTTCATTGTGTTGATTCAAAATAAGCTAGGAACCTCTGTTTCCATAACGTAGATGTACCCATGGTTCTTAGCTACCCTCTGGGTCCCCTTGTTTTTCTAAAATGCAATCTACCAGACAGCACAACTGTCAGTTTTGCTAAAGACAACTTGGGGGCATTCAGAAAGTTGACCCAGGAATGCATTCTACCAAATGCTTGCCTTTGTTTTTGTGGTTTGTTACATATTCTTGCTGTCCATTTGTTGGCTTTATTTTGTTTCAGTCTGTTCAGCTTGAGTTTGTACTTTTCCTTGCTCAAACCTTTATTACAGTATCCTTCCGAGTACTCCCTTTCTGTAAGCAGGCCTGTAAATCGTGCTCTTATCTCATCACATTTGCTGTGCATTCAAAGACCAGGTAAAATGTCAGGCACTGTCTTCCGAGGGTGCTTGTTTACTTTTCCTTCTCTGACTTCGAAGGTGGAGGATTTATGTGACAATCTTGATGGATACTGAGGGTAGGAAAGAGTTTTTTTCCAGCACACAACATTTAAATGAACTACTGCGTAAATATGTCAGAATTAGGAACACAATATTAGCAATTTTGTTTTCTTTGTATCATCAAAATGTAGGTTTAGGTCGTCTAGAACTAGCAGGTTACTATAGTGTACTATAGTGTAGTGCTGGGTGGATTAAGCCCTCCATAAGACTTTCTCTAAAACCTGAGGCTGATCCCCGGGGTCTCTAAATCAAAAAACCCTTTATTATCTGCCTGGCATTGGCTTTAATTGTGAAGGAGGCAGCTTCGCAGTGGTCTATCTCTGCCTCTTGCATCAAGCAGTCTATAGATAGTTTACAATCATAGCAATGCCCCCTCCCTTTTTTATTGGGTAATCCACTCTACAGATCCCATCTGATGGTGGAAGCGCTTATAGGGAGCTGAGGATTCATCCAGCCAGGTTTCTGTTAAGAATAGGATGTTTAGATTCCTTTCTGTAGTGCAATCATGAATCTCTATTTTGTGTTTGCTTAATGATCTGCAGTTAATGAGTAAGCACTTCAACCCCATGTCTTCCTGATTTGAAGGATTGGTTAATGTTGTGCTAACCTGAATGAGCAATATTCACATCTCTTCCATCCTTGCTCTACTAATAGGGAGTGCCTGCATTGGGCCTGTTCTTTGGGCTCCAGATGTCTAAGTTCACTGCTTGAGTATTTTAAGCTGTGTTTTTTAGAAAATTGGCCAGCATTCAGGCCGCGGACAGGCGCAGACGGGCTTGCCTTTGGTGCACCTTTGACGCCTGCGGTGCGCCCGCTGGGCGTTCTTGTTGGCATTTGTTTAAGTATTCACCACCCCGCAGCACTAGACCGCTGCTTAGCAGAAGTGTTCCGCAGAAAGTGACTCAAAGTGGCCTTCCCCAGCCCTCCGCTCAATCGGCACTTGCTGTGATGGACCAGGGCGAGTTGGGCAGGACCACAGGTGAGGTGTTTCAAGTAAAATCAAATGCGTGCAATTTTTTAAATCCTATGTCATTGGTACTTGCTCTCAGTACTTTAATTCAGTTAAAAACTACAAACTCATATCACTCGAAATCCGTGCAATTTTATAATCCTGCGTCGTTGGTACTTGCTCTCAGTACCGTCATTCAGTTAAAAACTACAAACTTATACCACTTCAAGGCTTGATACAAATTCTAGCCAGATGCCTAGCATTAGCGCAGCCCACTCTCTTGCTGCTGTCAGTGCGCTTCCCTGCCGGTCTCTGTTTAAGTATTCGCCACTAAACCGCTGCTTAGCTGAAGTGTACCGCCGGAAGTGAGTCAAAGTGGCCTGCCCTTTGGCTCTACTCTGTGCTACTCTACACTGCTGCACTCTGCACCGCTCCACTCTATGCCTCTACACTCTATGCCACTGCACACTACACCTCTCTACTCGACCCTGTAATACTCTACTCTATGCCAATGCACTCTTCGACACTCTGCTCTACACCTCTGCACTCTTCACCACTGCAATCTAAGCCACTCAAGGCTAGGCCACACCAATTTACTCTGCACAACTCTGTCCTATGCCACTGTACTCTACGCCGCTGCACTCTCTGTCAATACACTCTACACCAATGCACTTTACTCTGTAACACTCTACTCTCTGCCTCTGCACTGTACGACAATCCAGTGTACACAACTCTAATCTACGCTGCACTGCTGCACTCTACACCACTTTACTCTACGCCATTACATTTAATGACTCTCTACGCAATTGCACTCTACCCTGTACCACTTCACTCTATGTCACTTCACTCTACTCTGAAACAATCTACTCTATGCCACTGCACTCTACGCCAATCTACTTTACTTTACACCACTCCACTCTATGCCAGTGCACTTTATACCACCCTACTCTTAACCACTCCACTCTACGCCAATGCACTCCACACAACTGACTCTGTCACTCTACTCTATGCCACAGCATTCTACTCTGCAACATTGTACTCTATGCCACTGCTCTCTTCGCCACTCTTTTCCACTCTACACCACTGCACTCTGACACTCTACTCTGCAACACTGCACTCTTTGCCACTGAACTCTGAGCCACTTTACTCTGCACTACTCCACTCTATGCTACTCCACTCTACAGCACTCCACTCTATGCCATTGCACTCTATAACAGTATACTCTATACTGCACCACTCTACACAACTGCACTCTATGCCACTCAACCCTACTCCTCATTCTACACCACTGCACTCTATGCCACTCGACACTATTCTGTGCCACTGCTCTCTGCACCACTCAATTCTATGCCACTCAGCTCTGCACCACTCTACACCACTCTACTCTACTCCACTGTGCTGTACGGCACTGCACTGTATGCCACTGCACTCTTTGCCACTCTACGCCACTGCACTCTGCACCACTGCACTCTACTATGCACCACTCAAATCTACAGCCCTGTAATGTATGCCGTTGAATTTGATACCACTGCACTCAATGCCATTGCACTCTACACCACTATACTCTGCAACACTCTAAGCCAATGCACTCTATAATAGTCCACTATACTCTATGCCACTCTACTTGACTCCACACTGTGCCACTCCAATACACAACACTCTCTGTCACTCCACTTTACAAGACTCTAGTCCAATCTTCGCAATTCTACTCTACGACATTCCACACCACTCTCCTCTGCACCACTATCTTTTAGCCATGCTGAACAGCAGCCATGCTGGTGCACAACATGCCTAAAACACATTGGCACATAGCTCTTTCATAGGCGAGACCAATTGGCTTTGCTAGTGATACTTTTCCTTTTGGTGATGCTGCATGTGGGCCTTTCAGGATATGTGGTATCCATGAGATTGATTGTGGATCAGTTCTTTTTTGTTGTGAGGGTATTTGTGGGCCTGCATGTTTTCTGGAAATGCTGCATATATACCAGATTCTTTTGTGGCAAAATTGAAAGTGGGATTTTATCTTTATTGGTGATGATAGGTGTTGGCTCTCTGGGCTTGCCAAAGTACAGTTTACTTTAATCCATCTATGAGGGGGTCGTACTCTATTCTTACTTTGCATAAGAGCTATTGTCTTTCTTTCGCTTTGGGGGTCGTTTCTTTCGCTGCTGGATATTACATTTTCCTTTTAATTCATGTGACTGTAAAAACTTTTTTGGGTGGATTCGATGTTAATTTCCAAATTGATCCTATTGTTCCTGCTACCATTAGCTTATGGCCTGTAGCACAGTGAGCACCATTCCCACCACTGAGCATATTTGTAAGACTTAGGGATCGGTACTGAAGAAAGCAACACAATGATGGATGGAAATAAATGTCAGTCATTTGAAATTAGTCTGGGGCGCATACAAGTTCATCATATTTTTTCCCACTATGTCACCTCAGACAGGAACCAGCAATATGTAAATCTGTCTTAGCCCTGCTCCTTTAGGAACAGTCCAGTTGAAACAGTCAGTTCCATGTCGCTTCTGAACAGAAATAAAAGCTACCCCAGACTGTTTGGACCTTTACTGTTTGGTCCTGATAATGCAACAGAAAAGTGACATCACACAGCCTTTGACCTAAATAGTATTACTGGGGGTGACATGCAATTGATACTATAAACTCACAGGAAATGCCATCCCTTATGCACATAACACACCTCATATGCAATGAACACAATATAGCTATGTATCAAGTTCCAGAATCAGCAGCAAAAGATAGGGACATATTTTAAAACTCATTGACCTATTACATCTTGCCCATATAAGTCTTCAAGCGCTATGGCCATTTTGGTCCCCTCTTGCTTACAGTGACAATCAGCCTCTTCCCTGCCAAACATCAAAGCCTCGTGTACATGCACATCCAGAATTATCTTACTTGACTTCACTCAGACATGTTCTAGGCGTACATTTCCAGTACCTAAAGGGTGGAAATAGTGAAGGCGTAATGAGAATGAGTGAAAAGGTGATAAACATAGCCAGTCACACTGTGCTCCACCGTTATCGAAAGCACCCAGAGGATAGGGGAATAACATTATAGCCAAACACTGTTCGTGCAGTGAAAAAGACGAAACATCCATCGAGCCAGACACACTTTCCGCCTTTATAGATCAGTAGAAATACAAAATCAGGAAATTGAATATAACCTTCAGAGCAGAAAATAATTCATGCTCTCTTTGGCAGGCATGCTGGTGGGCAGCAACAGAAAACAATTTGCTTATGGGTGAACTGGTGAAAAGATGTAAGTGATGGGTGACGCCTGCCAAATGCAGGTGAGTTGAGAAGCAAAATGAGCCACTTGGGTGTGATGTGAATGTCCAGTTACCAGGGTATTTCTTTCATTTTTATAGGTTCTGTAAAAGTATTGGCTTAAGTGTGTATAGTGCCATTACTGGGAAATGTTGCCCATGGACAGGATTACCTTGTTTCCATATATTCATGAAGTGGTTTATTGATATCTGTGCTTTTACACAACCTAGTTTTGATGTTCATATAATAGGGTTCTATTCACAAAGGTATTTTCAAATTCAAACATACCTGTCAGGTATTGAGAAAGTGATTCCTGGAAGGTATAAATGGATTTAGTTCCACAGACTTCTGCACCGCGACTGCTGAGAAAACATCATTGATAAATTCCAGGCATGGGGTGGGAAATTAGTGTTCCAAGGCATAGTTTGCAATAGAAGTTTGGAAACATCCTCAAATATATCAGTTTGTTTACATTCTCAAACTCTGTTCTGGCCCTTCCCTCCTGGAAATGGTCAAAGATTTCCCTCAGTCAATGGATGAAGTTACTCCCTTCCACGATTGGAATGGCAATGGATCACCCAAAGTTTGTAGGGGAAGGCCTTTCTTCATGGAAAAAATTGTTTTCCCTGAGAAGAAGAAAATGTGCATTTGCACGGGAGGTTCCGCCTCCCCTGTGTAGGGTTTCAAGCTATGTAGAAATAGTACAGTGTGGGAGATGTCACATGACATTCATTTTAGTGCAATTGTGTTGGACTTAGACATTTTTGCAGGGTTGTCCCAAAACCTTTTGTCTTCCTCCTTTATTTTGTTTGACCTGTTTTTGTTGGTTTTATGACTCTGAGAACTTTACCACTGCTGATCAGTGCAAAAGAGCATGTGCTCTCTTCTGTAAACTTGGTCTACACCTGTTTGGCATGTATAATTACTTGTAAGTCCCTTGTACAGTGGTATCCTATATACCTAGGGCCCGTAAATTAAATACTACTAGTGGGCCTGCAGTGATGCTTGTGCCACCCACAGAAGTAGCCTTTTAAACTTGTCTCAGGCCTCTGCCACCGAAGGGCCTTTGTGCAGTTTACCACCTCAGTGACATTGCATTTAAAGTGTTTGCCAAGTCTGAAACTCCCCTTTTACTACATATAGGTCACCCCTCAGTTAGGCCCTAGATAGACTTATGGGTGGGGTGCTGTGTAGGTAAAAGGTAGGACAGGCAACGTTGTTGTGTGGCATGTCCTAGTAGTGACAAACAACATATTTGGTTTCCCACTGCTGTGAGGATGCCCCTATCGTTGTTTTGCATTGTGAATTCCCTGATATGTTTTTCAGTGGTAATTTTTTATATGAAGGGGTAGCGAGTCCTTGTTTGGTGTGTTTGAAATAGTGATAATAAATCCTGCTTAGTGGTGAAAGCAGATTTTTTATTACTATTTTAGAAATGACACTTTTAAAAGTGGGCATTTCTGTGTTCTTTTGACTCTTTGTGCCCTACCTGGTTGTGTATTCAACATCTTATTTAGACTGACAGTAGCAGGGGGTGTGCTTTCGCACTAGACAGTCACAAGGGTGTGTGGTGGTGTGTTCTGTCTTTTCTGGGTGACTCAGAGCCAGGCTGAATAGACGTGGTCTGCATTTAAAGGGGTGGGAGGAGTTGTCACCTGCACCTGAATAGGGCTGTGCCTGCCTTTCACATTGCTGTGTCCGCCCCCTTGTAGTGTGTCTGGAGCCAGGGCTGGGGACTGATTGCGGGGTGTTGTGCACTACTAAATTTGTTTGAAGTGCTCCAGAACAAATACTTTGTGGGTATACGTACAGGGGCTGTGACCCCATGATATTGGACACTGTGTGGACTTGTAACCAGACACTGCTGGCTCTACAGACTGCACCAGAGGATTGCTGCCACTTCTTGGACTTTCCTTAATTGTGCTGACCTGCTGGAAGGCCTGCCTCTTTTCCTGCAAAGGATCCTGTGCTCTGGCCAGTTGCCTGCTTCCCTGCTTGTGTGCTCCCCAGTGGCCTCCAGGGAGTGCTGTGCAGGCCTCTTGTCCTGCCCTGTCTAGCGCGTGGTGAGCACTGTGAACTGCTTTTATTGTACCCCACATCAGTGCGTGGTGAGAGCTATATTCTTCCTTCATTTTTGCGAAAGCATGTGAGGAGCGATTTTGCCTACCCTGCAGCGCGTGCAGTGCTGCACTGTCCGAGTGGTTCCTAAGGGACCAGGGGAGGCTTTCCTCAAAGACTCCTGCTGAGTCTGTGCTGCTTTTCCCTACCTACGAGGGGCTCAGAAGCTCGGCAGCGAGGAGTACCGGCAGGTACGGGAAGCCTGCCATAATTGACCAGTGCAAAAAGAACTATTGATGAACAGAATGCAGAACCGGTCCTAGGACGCTTGATTCCGGTCCAGGGAAGACATGGCTTGGCAGTTCGGGCTGGACTGTTCCCAAGAGGCACAGGGTCAAGACTGATTTGTTTATGGCCATGTCCGAACTGGGGTGGTGTGGTGAGCAAAATTACAATGGATTAAACTCAGATCTGTGACTGTGGGTGAATGTTTTGCCATTGTGCAACATTCCGTCCATCAATTGTTGTTTTTGCATTTGTCACCCCGAGTGGGACCGGTATGCTCAGATGTGAGTCCCGTGCTCTCCATGCCACTGGAATCAAGCTATCCTGGCTGATGATGGCTGATAGCCAGAAACCGGTCCTAGGATGCTTGATTCCGGTCCAGGGAAGACATGGGTTGGCAGTTCGGGCTGGACTGTTCCCATGAGGCACAGGGTCAAGACTGATTTGCATATGGCCATGTCTGAACTGGGGGGGGGGGTGGTGAGCAAAATAATGATGGATTAAACCTAGACCTGTGACTGTGGGTGAATGTTTTGCCATTGTGCAATATTCCGTCCATCAATGGTTGTTTTTGTCATTGACCAGTAGCGCTGCTGGGTGACCGGATTGGTAACCGAGGTGCTGAAATTAGTTGCCAGTGTTACCACATTTGTGGGCCACTGTCATGGATTGCCTACATCCGTGAGAGCCTTAGAGGCCTGCTCCACTATGGATTGCAGTACGTGCACTGCCTGAGAGACAAGGAAACCCGGACCGGCAAGAGAGCCCCGGGCGGCAGTCTGCCACTGCCAAAAGAGGTATCGTCCTGTGCAGACTGCCTCACGTGATGGTTGTAGAACATTGTGCTGTTGGTGTGTATCCCAGTGAGGGACAGAGTGAGGGCTTGTAGCAAGGGAACCCCTGAAGGACTGGGTTATTTAGGACCCAGCGGTGCCAGGGGACAACACCTGAAACCTTCGTGGGTAACCTGCTCCGGCGTACGAATCACAGAGACACGGGACACTTCCTTCGGCGTCAAAGATTCAAGGTTTATTTGCTGCAGGGAAACACAGAAGTCACAGGAAGTACAACGAGTGTAGTTCGGGGAGACTGCTTCAAATTGGTTCTGTGGATTGCTCCTTTTATATAACATTCTCCTATAGGTTTACATGGTACACATAGGTTTACGACTCGGTTCCCATGATTATCCCCCAGAGGGGTCGCTTTGGTCACTTTGATACATTCAAGGTCCGGAACATAAGTGCGGAAACATTTGGCGGTTCCCAACTGTAAAAACCCATCTTCCCACCATTAGTACATTCCAATCAGCAGTAAAACAGATCGAAGAAGGAACAAGGACAGGTGCAGAGGAAGATGGAAACAGTGGGGAGATTGGAAAGGGTGTAAAAGGGGAGGTATCGGGAAACACGAGCTACAGGCATCAAAGGGACGTGCCTAATGAGATGCACGACTGAGACAATAAACCGGCACGGCGAGATGAGCCTCGAGCGGGGCCATCTGCCTTACAGTATCATCCCCCTCGTCATAAAGACACTTTCGAAGGACATGTGTCTTCCGCAAATATCTTGGGAGTCCCAGGGTCGCGAAGCGGACAACGTCCGTTCGCTGGCTACTTGAGGGCAAGGGACAAAATGGATGCCGTATCTAAGATGGAACCCGTGGGTACAGATAGAAAAACCCACGTAACAGACGAACGGTTTAGGTTAGCACAGCGAAACTGCGTACACCCACTAAACTCGTCATTTGCGGTTCATAGATGCCAGACCCGACCATATTCGTGCGAGTCGAAAACACCACTTACAATCGTCACGGAACCTCAGACGCTCCTTTTGCCCTCATGTAGGCAAGCACTAGTCGGAATCATACTCAATATTCATCAGACCATCTAGATGTTGCTGTAGCATAGATCTGTCCAACCGAGCTCTCTTGGTAACAGGCTGTCTTATACACGTTGTAGCACAGAGGCCACATAAGGCAGGACCGCACTGCACGCAAAGGCAGCACTTGAACAGGAACACCACAACAACTCCGATAATCATCAGAATCTTCCAACCCCAAGTCGACATCAGGCCCCAAAACCACCCAAGTAGCGTCCAATCCCCTACATCCACGTGTATGGATTCAGAGATCTTATGCAACTTTGAGATGGCTTGATAGACAGTCGGAGCGTTATCTGGAATGAAAATACAGCAGCTCGAATGGATCACCTTACATACCCCACCTCGATCTGCTAAGATCACGTCTAAAACCATACGGTTTTGTAACGTCATAAGTCTATCCGCCTGAAGTTCTGTGGTGATATTACCAAGGGCACTGGCAGTAATATTAGCTGTCGATTCTACCACTCGAGTCAACTGTCTCAGGTTCCTACTATTAACCATAGGTCCCCAAAACGGGAGGAAACCCTTGAAAAAGTCTCCTGCCTCTTGACCGGCAGTGTCCTCTTCGCTAATTACGCCTCTCACAACTCTAGTCTTGTGATAGTCTGCATCTACGGTGAACGTCGGAGGCAACAAATTTGCGATAAAACATGAGCCCACAAAGTCGGAGGGCAACCATGCATACGCACGATCATGGCAGACAAAGTATGTACCCTTGGCAGCCAGGAACACAGGGGACGAGACCATCGGCAGCATGTAATTTTCAGTGCAAGCACTCTCTCCAAGTCGGGCTTTCGACTTTCGGCCACGACCCATTAGACAAAAATTACCAATGTGGGGTACGACCCATATCGGAGGCGAGCTTTTAAGCTGCTTATCACTCGTGAGCGCACTATACTCAACCTTACTCAGGACCCTATAGGCTTGTACCTCTTCCTCTGGGATGAGCGACGGCTCATAGATATCTCTATCTAAGTCTTCTATCGCTATAGACAAAGGCTTGTGATACGAGCCAAGGCCAAAGTAGGGAGAACGTGGCTCTCGATTGGGGTAAGAATCTAGTGCGCTTCGAAACATTGTTTGAAATGCTCGAGCGGACCCCTGGGAGCTATACGGTAACACCAGATATGGAATTCCCTTATCCGTGGTGTGTGGCATCAACCCACACACCCAACAATTAGTAGTGTTAACCACTAACTGGTGCTGGTGAAGGAGCTGAATAAAGGAATTATTGCGGAATTCTGCACGTCTAGCCTGCTCGTGCTCAGGTAAGATATGGAAGGAATGAGGAGATGCAGTGGAGGTAAGTTTAGGGTCAGGAGTAGGAGTAGGTATGGCAGAAGATAAGAAGTAAGACATCGTGTAATACACCCCACCCGCCAATAATGCAGAAACAGTCAGAAGCAATACAAATAATTGAAACATAAAACATTTGGTGCGACTAAGTTGTTGTAGCTTGAACCTTTGCGCCTGAGCTTCTTCCAAGTCCATCAGCTTTGAAAACGCCATCCCCTACGACCGTCCGCAACGTTTCTTGACGCACTTCGTTCTGTGTAGCAGTAGTCAATCCCTAGGAGTTCCCAGGAACCGACGGTCTTTAACCTAGTGTCAAGACCTACTAACCAGAAGGAAGTACACGCGCGGCCCTACGGCCTTTATTCACAATGATGTGTATGCAAAATGTCTCTCAGCTGTGGAAACAAAAATATGACGAACCAAACTCAATATATATATGTACAAAATAATTACAATGATACAGGTGTTCAAATTGATCGTGGAAAACGGGATAATGCAGTTGTCAAGGGACAGAACAGGATCTTTTATTAGTCTTTAGTGCTGGATCGCAAAAAGTATCGAGTTTTCCCAGGACGTGTCTGTTCGTCAAACAAAGGATCCGTTGAAGAGACAGCGTTCTGTTGATCAGTCGAATGTTCTGGTCTTGAGTCTTTTGATGACAAATGTTCAACAGTGTCTTTCTGCTGCACTGAGGATTCTCCAACAGGTCGTGCGTCGCTGAAAGGGACAAACGCCGGCAATCCTTCGGATTCAGTTGAAGCAATGCCTCTCCTCACCCACGAGTCTGCCGGCAACGGAATAGGGACTTTCTTCGTATGGGTGGCATGCACCCAGTTTTTCCGACCCTCTAGACGAACAGCAGTTCTCGTGGCAAGGAGGACCTGGTAGGGTCCAGTGAATCTGGGCTCCAAATTCTTCTTGCGCGCAAAATTGCGCGTCACCACCCAGTCTCCGGGCTGGAGCTGGTGACCTGGACCCTCCGTCTGCGTCGGCAATGCTTCGTAAACCTGTTGGTGAATTAACCTCAGTTTAGCAGTCAGATCATGAAGATAATCAATCAACATTGGATACTCAAGATCACAGAACACACCCGGTCTAGGGACCCCCCAAACATTCCCAGGACGACCGAACACTATTTCATAGGGACTGAGCCCTACTCGGGAGTGTACGGTTGCCCTTGTTGACAGTAATGCTAAGGGTAAAGCGTCAGGCCACGAGAGACCAGTCGTAGCCTGAATCTTCGCTAGCTTCAGTTTAAGGGTGCCGTTATACCCTTCAACCAAACCAGCTGACTGGGGATGATTGGCGCTATGGAATTTTTGATTAATTCCAAGGCCCTTACACACACTCTTCATCACACTCCCCACAAACTCACTTCCGTTATCCGACCATACAACCCGAGGCATTCCGTACCGAGGAAAGTATTCCTTCAGTAGGATTTTCGCAGTTGACAAAGCAGTGTTGTCTTTAAGAGGATAGGCTTCGATCCATCGGGAGAATGCGCAAACCACAACTAAAACGTATTTCAGGTTATTGCATCGCTCCATATGGATGAAGTCTAGCTGGATCACCTCAAAGGGACATGAAGGGGGAGCAAAACTACCAGGAGGAGTTGGGGTTCCCTTACCAGGATTGTACAACATACATACCATACAATTCTTAACCAATCGTTCAGCACATTTCGTGATACCATCATTCTTCCACACAGGAGACAACAGCTTACAGATACCTTTCACGCTAATATGTGCTAACCCATGTGCCATTGTCACAACAGCCAGCACATACGCATCCGGCAACATCCATCTCTTCTGTTCTGACAAATCAATCCAACAACCATTCGCATCCAACTTTCCCGTACTTTCTTTCCACTTCGTCTTTTCAGTCTCGGTGGCCTCATTCTGAATTGCTTTCACACTCTCAATAGTGTCTTCACACACACTCGACTCTGTAGGCCACCTAACCGAACTCGTCACGTACATTCGAGTGCTAAGGTTCCGGGCAGTCTCCTTAGCAGTCTCATCCGCAAACGCATTACCACGTCCAACATCATCCGTCACCTTACGATGCGCACTACATTTAACAATCGCTACCTGCTTAGGCAACGTAAGTGCATCCAAAAGATCATTCACAAGCTGACCATGCTGAATCTGCGTACCATGCGATGTCAGAAAACCTCTCTCTCTCCACAACCGTCCAAAGCTATGGGCGACGCCAAACGCATATTGGCTGTCGGTAAACACATTCACACGTTTCCCTTTCGCTAACACACACGCTCTAGTGAGAGCGATCAGTTCTGCGGCTTGGGCAGAATTCTGATTTAATCTTGCAGCCTCAACAATGGTATTCAACGTTACAACAGCATACGCAGTAGTCACATCACCATTCGGCAATTTAAAACATGAACCATCCACATACAGCGTTCCATCTGGATCTTCCAAAGGAGTGTTTTTAAGGTCCACTCGACCTTTTGTTTCCTCTTCTGTTCGCAAATAACAGTCGTGTTCTGCTATTTCATCTGACTCTGAACTAATTGGTAACAAAGTCGCTGGATTCAGAACATTGCAACGTTTTATCTGAATATGACTTGCCAGTAACGTCAACTCGTACCCAGACAATCTCGCACTCGTCAAGTGCTGAGTTTTCGTACGATTCAAAAGAGTATCGACTGCATGCGGAACCATCACCGTAAGCATATTATCCATGACCAGTCCTGCTGATTGTCGGATAGACACCGCGGCTGCCGTTGTTGCTCTCAAACAACTCGGCAATGCCCTAGCTACCGGGTCCAAGGTCGAGGAAAAATATGCACATGGACGTTGCTTACCACCAAAAGGTTGCGTTAAGACACTCAAAGCACAACCTTCCCTCTCGTGAACATACAATGTGAACGGCTTACTGTAATCAGGAGTACCTAACACAGGGGCCGAACACAATGAATCACGCAATTCAGAAAAACTTTTCTGACATTCTTCCGTCCATGGTAAAGGAGTTGAAACATCCTTGCACGTAAGAGCCACCAATGGTTTCGCTAGCAATGAAAAATTTGGAATCCATTGCCTGCAGTACGACGTGATACCTAGAAAGGCACGCACATCTCTTTGGGTTGTTGGCACAGCCATTCGCGCAATTGCTGCAATTCTCTCTGGGGTCAACCGTCTTCCCTCCTTTGACAATAAGTGACCTAGATAGGTTACTTCTTGACAACAATATTGGAGTTTAGAAGGTGACACCTTGTGATGTAAATCGCAGAGATGTTGTAGCAATGACACCGTAGCAATTTTGCAAATGTCCTGAGTATCCGCAGCTACCAATAAGTCATCGACGTATTGGATTAAGGCCGCACCAGCCGGCAACATAAACGCATCCAGTTGACCCTTCAAGGCTTGACTGTAAATCGATGGACTCTCACAGTAGCCCTGAGGAGCGCGTTTAAACCGGAAGCTGCGTCCACCAAGAGAGAAACCGAAAAGGTCTCTGCTCTCTTCTGCGTTCGGGATGCTGAAGAACGCATTCTTCAAATCAATCACCGAAAACCAGGATGCAGAAGCTGGAATCAGAGTCAGTAGTGCCGTGATGTCAGGCACAACGGGGAACTGAGGAATCACAATTTTATTTACCTCCCGTAAATCGATAACAAAACGATAAACAGGTGGTTTCGAAGGATCAGTACGTTTAAGAATGGGCAGTACAGGGCTGTTGCACACGTTTCCCCGCGTTTCTTCAATAACGTCTTTCTCGATCAGGTCATAGATGATCGCTAACAGTGCTCCTTCACCATCAAGAGAGATACGATACTGGGGAATACGTGGCAACCGCACATTATATTTCAGCTGAACAACATGGGGGGAGATGTCAAGCAGGCCCACATCATTGGGACCTGTTGCCCACAAAGACGTAGGAAGAGAACTCAATTCCGGTGGAAGCTTATCGAGAGACAAGTACATAGGAGAGACAACCCTCTCTCCCAACGTAAGCTTAACACCCGCAGGAGAACAATACAAAGTTGCATACAAACGTTTAAGCAAATCCAGGCCCAAAAGATTTTCACCACAGCCCGTAGTCAAAATCAACGGAGCTTGAAGCTCACGAGGCCCAATTGTAAGGGGCAAAGGGCGCGAAACTGGATTGCTAACGGGGGCGCCAGAGAATCCAACGGAAACATTTGTTAAGCCAGACAAAGGTGCGCCAGGGAGTTTCGAATGCATAATAGAACTTTTCGCTGCACCAGTGTCCAACAGAAAAGGCTCAACGACGCCCGATGTAGCAACTGCGACGTAAGGCCCTCTCTGATCAACCGGAACTGATACCACTCCCTCTCCTTGTCTATGGCTGTCCTAGTAATTACTGTCGTCAGTTCCCTGATCGACGTAATAATCGTCGACATTGTACTGCGCAGATCGTCCTTGCGATGATCCACGTTGATCGAAACAGTTATTAGAATTTGATGAGTTATCTGAACGGTCATTTTGAGCACCACGACCCCTACCGCGTGATGTCTGCTGAGAACCACCACAACCCCCTCTCGAGGAGTGACCACCATTACGATCATTTAGAACAGGACAATTGAATTTTAAATGACCCTCCTGTCTACAATAGGCACATTGATTGTACCCTAACGAAGATCTTTGGGAAGAGGAGTCATTTCGAGATTGTGATCGATTAGATTGCGTTTGCGATCTATTTTGTTGCGAAGCATTCTGATTCGAACGTGGAGGATACGCTTGCTGTAACAACACTTTAGTTTTAAGCTCTTTCGTCTTTTTATCAGCGCGGTCGTTCTCTTCTTTCTCTCTGTTCTCATAATATTGTGCTGTGGCCAATATTTGAGCCGAAGTAGAAACAGCCCACGCACTTTCAGAGTTTTTCAATTTATTGCTCAAATCGGGCAATAAGTTAGAGACAAATTTGTCCACGAATAACCGTTGACCACCCTCAGTGCCCATATCCTGACCACTATGATCGATGAATGCCTCCTCAAATCTCGTAAAGAAGTCGGAGACACTCTCGTCCTTCTTCTGTCTACAGGCTGACAATTTGTCCCAATTCACCCTCATAGCTGGCATAAGAGTTTTCATTAGCGTGATTATCCTTTGCGGGAGAGCAGCAATCATCTGCTCGGGTTTAGCACCACCAGTTTGTAAACCATCCGCCGCTATAATGGCAGCCCAATCACCACCTAATTCATTTGGATGATTTTCCTGACGAATCTTAGCCCATACCGGTTGCGGTAAAACATTGCCGAACAGCATGTCAATATCGGCAAGATTCATTATCGTAGCGTCTACGAGCTGCGACAATTCCTTGTAATACCCTGCAGGATTTTTGCGAGGGTCAGGCAAAGATTGCTTCACCTGTAACACTTCTGAGCGTTTCCATGGGAGATGAATCCATACTCTCGGGAAATGCGCCAGTACCGGAGGTTGAGCCTGAGGATTAGCTGGCATCCATACTGGTGGAACCTCACGCATGGGAAACTGACCAGACTCATCTGACTGCCTTTCAACATCCTCAACAAACAGGGCTTGAGGTATAGGAGTGGGACGAAAAGATAGCAACCGCTCAACAGCACGTCGAACGTTGGTGTCCACTATCAGTCCGTTCGAGAACTGAAGCTGTAGATCAGACAAAGCGGTCAGCACCTCGTCAGGTGCATCGGCCGATATCTGATCACGCAGAACCTTACACATTTCTTCGAACACGTACCTTTGTGTCGGTACATTGAATTGACAGAACGTATCAAGTACAATACGTGGTGGATTTCTAAGAGGATGCGTCATCCAACCCATCGCCATATTATATAGCGAAGCACGTTCCCTGTTACCGGGAAGCTGACTACGTCTCTGAGGACCGTCCGAACCAGCGGACCCAAAAACAGGTCCGAGAGAATGAAAGAAGCTAGCCGCAAGAGGAGAAGTACGACTGCGAGTAGAGGGAGAAGTATAGCACAAAGGACTGACAAGTGAAGGAGTAGAAACAGAAGCAACAGCAGGAGTTAACAGAGCAGGAGCAGTAGCGGGAGCAAGAGTATGTGGAAGTGGAGGAGCAGTAGGAATAGCAACAGGCAAAGGGGCAGGAACAGTCGGAAGAACGGGTGCAGGTTGAAGAACAGGTTGAGGAACAGGTTGAGGAACAGGCGGAGGAGCAGGTACAGGGGGAACCACAGGAGCTGCGGCACCCTGTACATACGGAGGTGGCGACTTCATAAGATAGAACATTAAAGGATCCTCAACTAAATCTTCCTTCTTATCCGACTCCGTAGGCAAAACAGGATAGCATTTATCTATAGTCATACGCTGTAGCCTATCAAACACTTCCTTTTCCTTAACCTCCTTGTCACGCTGAAATTGCTCTGCTTTCTTTACAATGGCAGCAACACCATCTCTCTGATTTCGTTTAGTCTGTCTGATCTCTTTCTGTCGGGCTTCTTTACGCCACAACCGAAAGGCATCAAACATGGCCGGCCTTGACTTTTTCTCAAACAATTTAGCCTCTAGATTATCTAAGATCGGGGTCTCAAAGCTACCATGAGGTGGCCAACTAAGGACACCGTCCTTCTTAGTATAGCGAATCCAATAGTCATTAAAGGTAATCGGGCCTAGCCCGTGTTTGCTGTACAGCTCATAAGTTGGAGTTCCAACCGGAGGTATCGGACACGAGTCCTCCAGTCGGGAATCCGCACCACAACGTCTGAAACAACTAAACAGAGTACTACGACCGGGCATCTTGCACACTAGCCGAGTTTCACAAACGTCAAGGGTTACGGGATTTACCAAGTCCCTGCAAAGGGCGAAAACCCTCGGTTTTTGGCGGCTGCAGTCGTCAAATAACACAACAAAGTACCAAGAACCACAAATGCAATGGAACCATTCAACAACTAAGCAACCACAACCAAGAACTCTGGGAGCGACCCACAAATACTTAACTCAAAGATCGATGGCGTCACCAGGAAGGCCTGTCAATCGTCTCGCTCTACCAAGGTCTACGCCAGGCGCCAAAACAGGTCTACAGTCAGGGCAGCAGTCCGTCGCAGCCGTCAGGAGGCGGGAATCTTCGCGGGAAAAGTCTTCGGGCCACTTATTTCGACAACAGGATCGATGAAGCGGAGTGCACCTTCCCTCGGAGATTTCACACGAAGTTCCTCACGATCGTCGGGCTTGGACCGGTACCACTGATGCAGCCCAACGTTGGGCGCCAACTGAAGGACTGGGTTATTTAGGACCCAGCGGTGCCAGGGGACAACACCTGAAACCTTCGTGGGTAACCTGCTCCGGCGTACGAATCACAGAGACACGGGACACTTCCTTCGGCGTCAAAGATTCAAGGTTTATTTGCTGCAGGGAAACACAGAAGTCACAGGAAGTACAACGAGTGTAGTTCGGGGAGACTGCTTCAAATTGGTTCTGTGGATCGCTCCTTTTATATAACATTCTCCCATAGGTTTACATGGTACACATAGGTTTACGACTCGGTTCCCATGATTATCCCCCAGAGGGGTCGCTTTGGTCACTTTGATACATTCAAGGTCCGGAACATAAGTGCGGAAACATTTGGCGGTTCCCAACTGTAAAAACCCATCTTCCCACCATTAGTACATTCCAATCAGCAGTAAAACAGATCGAAGAAGGAACAAGGACAGGTGCAGAGGAAGATGGAAACAGTGGGGAGATTGGAAAGGGTGTAAAAGGGGAGGTATCGGGAAACACGAGCTACAGGCATCAAAGGGACGTGCCTAATGAGATGCACGACTGAGACAATAAACCGGCACGGCGAGATGAGCCTCGAGCGGGGCCATCTGCCTTACAGTATCATCCCCCTCGTCATAAAGACACTTTCGAAGGACATGTGTCTTCCGCAGATATCTTGGGAGTCCCAGGGTCGCGAAGCGGACAACATCCGTTCGCTGGCTACTTGAGGGCAAGGGACAAAATGGATGCCGTATCTAAGATGGAACCCGTGGGTACAGATAGAAAAACCCACGTAACAGACGAACGGTTTAGGTTAGCACAGCGAAACTGCGTACACCCACTAAACTCGTCATTTGCGGTTCATAGATGCCAGACCCGACCATATTCGTGCGAGTCGAAAACACCACTTACAATCGTCACGGAACCTCACCCCCCCCCCTTCCCCTGCAGCACGGACCACGTGGCCTGAGACTTTCGGCAGCTGAGCCGCAGGCTTGTGGCAGTAGTAAGGGTCAGCTCAGTGGATGGTGGAGACCGGTCAAGTTCTGCTGTGTGAAAAGCCCGAATGGGCCACACACATACCATTGGGGACATTGCTTTATTTTTTGAGTGGCAAGCCCGGATGGGGCCCCCGATTAGGAAATTGCCACCACCTTTGAAGAAACATCACTGGGAGTACCGTAATCCCAGTTAGAGGTGAACAGATGCTGCTGTTCCTGGTATTCCTATGTGGAGTACCGTACGACATTTAAGGCGAGGGCTGGAGCACTGTCATAGGTTTCTGCTGCATTTCATGCCCTGTTGTTGGCATATGTATTGTTTTATTCCCTAAACTGCTTCATCTGTGGAGATGTCGGTTGTGGTTATGCCTTGAACTGACAGGGTAAGAGTACAATTTCAGGATCTGCATATTATGTACAGTGATGAGGTTTTTGGGACATGTGCAACCATTGAACATTTACTATATTGCACTACCTATGCTGTTATGAGCATTAGCTAGTGACAAAGTGATTTATGATCTATGTGATGTCATGACAATTGCCTAGTTGGCATAGTGATATATGTGATTGAAGTCTAAGGTGTTTTTATATATAATACAAACTATATTTTTATATCACCTTGTGTGGCATCTCTTTTTTGTGGTGTGCCTAGTGTGTCACTGGTGTGTGTGTGTGTTGCGCAAATGCTTTGCACATTGCCTCTGGGATAAGCGTAACTGCACTGCCAAGCTACCAAGGGGGTGAGCAGGGGTTATCTTGTGTTTTTAACTCCCTTATCCTGACTAGAGTGGTGGGTACTGCACGGCTTAGAGCACGGCCTAGTCAACCAGAATCCCCATTTCTAACATTCAATTGGAAACCTGCACCTTGCACAGCTTAACAAGTGTACTACTGAGAATGTTGGTGAATCGGAAAAAGTATCATAAATCTATAAGAAATGTGGTTGTTAATTGATTGAGGTGTGAGCCTTGGTCAAGCAGCAACCAAAATCCTTCTCGAAGTGAGGCACAAGCCAACCCTAAATTGACCTGTGCTGAACACTCTTGTAGCTTTGCACAGAGCAGTCAGGCTTATTAAGTTAGAGGCAATGTGTAAACTGATGTATCCCCTCTGTTGATAACATTTATGTTGGACACTTGTTTTTTTTATAGGGATAGATTTGAATTATGTGCATATATAATGTATATGTTTTATCATTAAGTCATTTGTGCGATTGTGGGGTAATTTGTTTCACTGTGTTGAATATTAATGTGAACACACCACAACGACTAGACAATAAAATACGTCTTCTATGGACAAACAATATGTTAACATGAAAGAACACTCCTTGTTTACAATGTGTGTATTTTTTGCTTATGTCCAATTTGTCATATTTTGAATTAAATGTACCGCTCATCTTCGGATAAATGGTCAGGTATCAGATCCTATTCTGACTGAACGTGGCACTCGGCAAGGATGCCCGCTCTCTCCTGTGCTCTTTGCCATTGCGATGGAGCCCCTCGCGGCTAGACTCCGGCAACACCATACTCAGAAGGGTATTGGCTGTTCGGCCCGCACCTTACTGGTCTCCCTGTATGCTAATGATATTACATTGTATGTCCGCCACACCCAAGTCAACCTCAGCCCTCTTGTACGAGAGATAATAAGATTTGGTGGATTGTCCAGAATACAGGTGAACTGGAGTAAATCGTTGTTGTTCCCTCTTACCAATGCCACCCAGCTATTCACACCAGATTTTCCGTTTGTCTGGGCCTCTGGCCCCACCCATTACCTAGGTATCTGGTTGAGCAGGGATTTGGATGACCTCTGGAGGGCCAACTTTGGGCATGTGGTGGACTGGCTAGAGTCTAGAATACCCCATTGGAACTGACTACCATTGTCCCTGGCTGGTTGCATAGCCATAGCCAAGATAATGGTCCTTCCGAAATTCCTTTATTTTTTTTTATTATCTCCATTCCCCTTACTGCCCATTTCTTTCGTAGACTTTGTTCCTTGATTATTTCTCTGGTCTTGACTGGCAAAAACAGCCCAGGATTGCATATGACATCCTCACTCTCACCATGTCGGTAGGCGGTATGGGAGCTCATAATTTCCAGCTCTATGCTTTAAGTGCCCAGGCCAGTTTTTTACATTTCTGGATTCACCCCTCTCCTTATCAGCCTCATGTTGCAGTCAAAGCCGACCTCGCAACTCCTTAGCCGTTGACCACCGCCCTTTTTGCCACGGCGTGTTGTCCATGTGCTGAATTGGACACGGCTAACACTATACCGATTGTACATCATCCTGCTTTCCCTCCTCTCCAACCAACTGGCATGTCTAAACATGCCACCCGCATGGGACGACCCTGGCAGATCTTTACCCAGGAAGCACGTTTTATTCCCTTCCTGCTTCTTCTGGTCCGCTGGATACATTGCTTTTCTATCACCTGCAAGCTATTTGTAGGAAGCTGCACCCAACGTTTCCCCAGCCCCCACCTTCGATGCCGCTCTCGACTTTATATATATATATATATATATATATATACATTCCCCACTCCCCACAAGTTGGGTACCAAACTATACGCCCTTATGCTCTCGACCACCTCCATCTCCACTAATCGTGCACGCGTGTCGTGGGGCGAGGAGCTAAGTATACAGCACCCCAGATCAGCTACATAAACTGAAACTCATATCTAACGTTAGTTGTATGCATTGCGCTGCCCCTGCCGCAGATTTTATTCATCTTGCTTGGTTGTGCCCGAAGGTGTTGGAGTTCTGGCTGGCGGTCTGTGCCGCCATCTCTGAGATTGCCTCCGCGCAGGTTCAGCCCGACCCGCCTCTGTGCCTGCTGGGCTTTGTCAAATATTGCCCCTTCTCGCCGCCTGATCGCTATGCTGCTCATTCTTCCTTGGCGTAGGGTGGCCATGTGTTGGGGTCGCAGACCAGCTCCCAAATTTGCTCATTGGCTTGAAGATGCTTTGAGATGCCAGACCTTGCTATCTGAATCTGGGACCTTCTGCATGTGAGATCCCGCCCTCCTGACATATGGGGTCCCTTAGTGACATATCTCCACTTCTGCCCCCATTTGAGCCATGCTGCCTCTCCTGCGCTCCCCGCCGGCACCTCACCAACGGCGGTCACCGGCACTGGTCAGTAACTACCACCCTCCATGTTCCTAAAGTGCTATCTCCACCTCCTTTAGCTATGTGTTGTTCATGGTGCCAATGCAGTGTTGTACAGAATAATGCTATTATTTGTTTGTACTTCATAATGTCCGTGATATTCTGCAAACAGCTTGCTAAGCATAATGCTCTGATATGATGCAAAAGTGTATTTTGCTTATGCTGAATTTATCAATAAAGGTTTTGGAAAAATAGAAAAATTCAAATATTTTGAATTAAATGTACTCAGTATATGTTTTACCAAACATTTTGCTTGTAGGAGCAGGCACAGAACATTAACGCATCCTATGTAACTCTTGAACAATTCTTGGTATGGTGTTCTCTCTTTATTTATTGTACTTTCTGAAAGTGTCATTTTCAAAATTGCAATTTAAAATTTGACTTCACCATAAGTTAGGATTTTTCATTACATGTCCAAAGACACCAAACATTAAAGAGATACCTGTTCCCATTTGGAAGTTACAACCAATAAAATGTAATAATGTAACTCCAGTGTTTTCCTATGGTAAGGTGGGCCACGCAGTGAAAAACAAACATAAGAGGTTTTCACTACCAAGACATGTAAAACCGGAGGGTACATTCCCTACATTTAACCCTGCCATCTGGGCAGTCCAAGGCCTATCCTACATGTCACTTAAATTAATTAAACAGGAAGGTTTGGGCTGCACACACAGGCTGCAATGGTGGCCTGAGAAATCCTAAAAGTACTACTTGGGTGGTTGGCACAATCAATGCTGCAAGCCTACTAGTAGCATTTAATATACAGGCGTTTGGCACAGGTACTGCCCATTTACTAGGGACTTACAAGTAAAAAGAAAGTAAAATAAAATATGACAATTGGATATAAGCCAATTCTACCATTTTTGAATGAGAGAGTACAGGCACTTTAGCACTGGTTAGCAATGGTAAAATGTGCAGAATCCTGAAGCCAGCAAAAACAAAGTCAGCAAACAGGAGGGTTGAAGGCCAAAAGTTAGGGGGAAAAGCATGCCAAGGATGCCAGGATTAACCATCTGCAATCGTATGGAGGCTTTGTTCTACAGGTACATAATTATTGATTTATTTGAGAAGAGGGCCCAATTTATTTTAAGTAAGGAAGGCTGCCTTGCCTGGTCTCTATTTTTCAGACTGGCATACAGTCTTCCAGCCTTGTAGAATCAAAAACAGTCATATATAAAATATACTTATACATGTATTTAAAGAGGAGTTTTGGGTCAGCTATCATTATCTATTTCTGTTCAACTGTCATTCATATTTTTGTTGCGCTCACCACAGCAGATAGCATGGGGTAATAGGTCAGCTCGCTTTATCTATTGCTCCTCGTGTCCATCCACCTAAAAAAAGTGTAGTATATAATTTGGTGGGTGGCCCAATACTTTAGTTTTCCAATATTTGTTTTTTCATTCTTTATAGCTTTTTATGTTGTTTTAATTAAAACATTAAAGGGTTTCAATGTCTGTTCTAAGATCACCAGCCTGCCACGAAGCACATACACTATTCTGTTAACATTATTTGCAATAGTTGTTTTTATTTAATTTAAAATGTGCATTGCAACCTTAATGTCTGCTACCTTTGGGTGGCAGACTGCTTAAATGTGTCATTTTCTACCTTGTACGTACAATAAAAATAATTGTAAAAATATCAATTACAACAGTTTACCAAGTTCAGACCTATTGGATTTGCCAATGCTTTTTCAATATTTTCTAAAAAACAATGATGCTGTTTCTGAAAATGCTAAATTCTATTTACTACATGTCCAAGAATGTTAAAAGTATGTGCCAGATGTGAGATCATTGTCTCTACCTATGCTTTGGTCACACCTCATTTGGAATTGACCCTTTTATCTGTCGGAGAAATGGCCTAGCTTGACATTTCTCTTCAATTTTATTAATTTACTTCCCTCCTGGTTAATTTAGACACAAGAGCAATGTTGAAATACATCTCAGTCAAGTGTAATGCTTGTAAAAGTACCGGTTAATGAAGTAAAATAGGAGGAGGAATGCTAATGGCACCAGATGGCTCCCTTGAATTGCCCGAATTAGAAGCTTCTGGGGCATGTGGACATTGTTTCAGCTTCAAAAAGTATTGCTACAGCTAAGGATGTAGCAAGTAAGTTCATCTGCCGCAATAAGTTTTGATATGTCTCATTGGGATAGTAACAAAAGCTTTCTCTTGCCATTACAATCTGTTCAGCCACTGTTGTCATTGTGAGTTTGGTATGTGTGTGTTCCTAAAAGGTCCTGTGCAATGGCCCGTGTATGCACTCCAATTTACCAAAATGCCAGGGGTAGTGGAAGTGACATCACACGCCATTTGACCTTTACTTTCACTCATACATGCTTACACACACACATCCACACATCCACTCATACACACTCGCTGTTGCATAAGCACACTCTCACCTGCAAGCACACACACAACATCCATTTGAAAGCCTGTTTACTGACCCCAGCTGTCAGACAGGGTCATATTCCATTTAATTGTACTCCAGTTTGTTATTATTCACTATTAGTTTAAGAAAAAACCGATTGAAAACAAGGAACATTGAGCCACAACGATGTCCATAAGGACGAGCTGCCCCTGTTTTCCTGGCACTGACTTTGCCACCTCCGATGTCAGTGATCGCTAAAGCAGTGCCAGGGGTCGCAAGAGGCAAGTCAGGGGTCACAGCTGCGACCTCTAGCAATCCCTAAATGAAATCCATTCCCCTGTGTGATGAAACTAGAAAGCTTTCTGAATATAATTTGTCACTATCTTGATAAAAGTAAGCCAGATGTTGTGACATTCTTTTGCCTGTGGCTCTGACCATGTAGGGATTATCCAAGACCATGAAAAGATGTTTCTGATGTTTGTATGATTACTGAATTCTCCTGTTTGCTGCTCTCTGGGTATTTGGATTGAATCATGTTTTCTGTAGTGAGTCAAGTATGCTATTTTCAGATCTGGTACAAAAAAGAGAACATTAACTCTACGGTGACCAGATACTTTAATCAACCTATCTTCAAAGCGTGAATGCAACGCCTGCATTCAGCCACATCTCTACTTAAACAGCCTGTCCCAATCCTTTACGTTTTTTCTGTGGATTCGTTTTACATGGTTCACATTCAACCCTCTTTACTGGGTGCAACAACATGAAAACATGCTCATCCTATAGTTTGTTTAACTCAAAGCAGTGCTCTTTGTAACCATGCAGTGGCTTTCCTACATCGTAGTACTCATTTTGCTCACAGAAAACTGCTTACATTTTCTTTTTTTTTTAACAAGGTTAAATAGCGAACTATACTGCTTACGTCTTAATGGTACAAAGAACAGAAAATCTTTAATTGCATTTTTTGCAGTAGGTGGGATTTTAGAGATGAAATGCTTTCCTGAGTTAGGCAGCAAGCACATCCTTTCTTTAGACTTTATAGGGATTTGAAGCTTCTGTCTGCAGTGAGTACCTTGATTGTAATTACAATGTTCAGGTTTTTATTTTTTTACCTTTTCTGAAGAGGATGGCGAATATTAAAAGTGTAATGTTGATGTTCAACAGAACGGCTTGACTGCTGGAAAGTAAATGCACTACCCTTTGAGACTAATTCTCTGCAGAGAAGGAAATCCTGTTGAAACTATGCAGTTTATTTGGTAACATCCATAATTCATGAAAATTATGTCATGTTCGTATATTATAACTCAGAGACATGACATCACCTATGTAAAATATGGGTTTAGAAAGCCTATTTTCTTATACAACAGATGTGCTGATTGTAATACACTAGCTATCAATATTGTTGAGTATGGGGAGGGGACGTAAGTAACAAGAGGTTCGGCCTTAAGTGGCTGATGGCCATTCTACCCCCTCAGCAATGATGATAAATAGGATACAGTTCTCAGCAGATCTGCGTTCATTTGGTTTATGCAATATTTTTTCACATTTAAAAAGTCTGTAACTGTAGCCTAGTGTCTAAATCTGCCCAGTTTGATAAATTCTAGCTAAAGAGGCACTGGGTGTATGGAGTAAGTTGTTGATCTCTGTAAATTCAGAGAAAAAGTGGGAAGCAACTATAGGAACAAGATTCCCATACTTTTTATTTGGTATACAGTCAAAATATCGAGTCAAAAATATAGAATTGCAGTAATATTGAATTCAAAATATAGAATGGACAAAATATCGAATGGATAGAATACAGTCAACAAAAATATCGAATTTGAGGTAAGTTAATATCGATTTACATGAATTTAGAAAGCAAAATATCAAAGTATATAATATAGGTATTAAACATATCGATTTTTTAATAATATCACATTTTTTTAAAGTGTTTTTTATATTAGTATATGTGTGAAAAGTGTATATTTATTTTATAATTTATTTTAACCCCTTCCATGCTCATGACGAGCTGAGCTTGTCATGATGCACAGTGGAGCTGTGCTTATCATGAGCTGAGCTCGTCATGAACAATTGGTTCGATTAGGATCAGCACAGGAGGGGAAAACCATTAGCAGCGAAGGTGTTAAGTAAAGAATTTTATGGTATTTAATTTTTGCGTAATTTAATTCTGTAGCGGGTTGTGGGTTTATAGGGGAATAGGGTGGGAAGTAATTTAATTATAATTAATTAAATATTTTAATTTATTTATTGGTATTTATTTTGACGTAATTTTTAATTAATTTCTAATTGGTGAGTAATTAAATTATAATTGGGAATTCATTTTACTTAATTTATTAATTGATAATTATGTTAATTTTATAAATTTATTTTCTGTAGCGGGTTGTGGGTTTATAGGGGAATAGGGTGGGAAGTAATTTAATTATAATTAATTAAATGTTTTAATTTATTTATTGGTATTTATCTTGAATTAATTGTTAAATATTTTGTAATTGGTAATTAATTAATTGTTAATTGGTAATTAATTTGTATTAATAGGTAATGATTTTTAATAATTAATTTGTATTTGTATTTTTAATTGATTAATTATTATATTATATTAAATTGGTAATCACTTTTAATTAATTTGTAATTGGTATTAATATTTAATTTATTTTTAATAATATATGAAGTATTTACTTTCCCTACTGTTGCACTCACTGGAGTGGGAATAGTAATGATTACCCCTACGCTATCCAACGATTTCCCTACTGTTGCACTCTCTGGAGTGGGAGTAGTAATTTGTATCCGTACGCTATCCAATGCTTTCCCTACTGTTTCACTCACTGGAGTGGAAATAATAATTTTTGCCCCTATGCTATTTAACGCTTTCTCTACTGTTGCACTCACTGGGGTGGGAATAGTAATTTTTACCCCTACGCTATCCAACGCTTTCTCTACTGTTGCACTCTCTGGAGTGGGAATAGTAATTTTTACCCCTATGCTATCCAATGCTTTCCCTACTGTTGCACTCACTGGAGTGGTAAAAGTAATTTTTGCCCCTACGCTATCCAACGCTTTCCCTACTGTTGCACTCTCTGGAGTGGGAATAGTAATTTTTACTCCTACTCTATCCAATGCTTTCCCTACTGTTGCACTCTCTAGAGTGGAAATAGTAATTTTTGCCCCTACGCTATCCAACGCTTTCCCTACTGTTGCACTCACTGGAGTGGAAATAGTAATGTTTGCCCCTATGCTATCCAACGCTTTCCCTACTGTTTTAAAAAATAAAAAATAAATGTTTTTATAACTTAAATTAATTATTTAATAATTTTAAGGTTATTTAAGTATTTTAAAATATATTTTAGTTAATTATTTGTTATATTTTATTAATTTTAAATTATTTTAAAGATATTTTAAAAAAATCGATATTTTGACAAACTATATTTTTTTAAACGATATTTTTGATTCAATATTTTTGTACTTACCTGTTTGTAGATAGGAATTCAATATTTTTGTATTTAATATTTTAATTTCGATATTTGTGTAATTCTATATTATTGTTATCGATATTATGTCAGTGATCCTTTTTATTTTAAAAAGTAGCAATCCCTTCATTTCCATGCATTACAAAATCGTTCTAGGGAACACTTTAATCTCTTTTTAAAGCTAGTTCAACATGGGATCTGCAAGAATCTAAGGCCTCGATTACAGGTAGTGAGGAGTGGAATTACTGGGTGATATCCTATTCCACACAATTATGTTGGCTGGCATTCCCATACCTAGATTTAGTTGTTAAGTACTGGATTCGGTTTTATGGACTGGAAATTCCCGGCAATAAAATTGGCCAGGGAAAGGGTTGTATTATAACCAGTCCTTGTCCAACCTTCTATGAAGGCCCCAGGATCTGTGCAGAAATACTAGCTGGAACAGCGCACAGTTATTCCCCATTCTGTGGGCTTTAACTCATAAATGCAGGAATTCCACACAGTGATAATGGACGGTTTCTGTTATTCTGACACTACAGAATCGTTGCATGGATTCCTCATTTCAATTAATTGATTCTCAGTTATTCTTTTCGAAATTATTGATGCTCTATCGTGGTAATAACAGGATTGTTGACGTTTGCATTCTAGCATTAAAATGGAAAATTATTGTTTTCCTCAAATAAAATGAGCAAAGTTAATTTTACTTTCATAATCTATATTTAACAACTTGGTTCGATATTGTTATTTATTGTATACAAATGTCATCTGTAAGCACTGTAAATACTACAGAGTGTAATTTAACAACCTCAAAATGATGGAAAGCAGAATTGGTGTTGCTAGAATTCAAGCTAGTGATCATAGATGTGAGTGCTTACCTCACTGTGTCCAATTCATAATACACCTTCCAATCTCAATGCCATTATGTCATACATATCATAATTGTCACTCATGTTCTAATTTTAACTGAATATTACCCAGATACCTCTTATAATGAATGTATGCACTAAGTACAGTCTGATTGCATATTAGAAAAAAACAAAGGGCCCAATTCACAAAAGTAATCTGAGACAAAATCCTAACTTTATGACTTTCGGTATCCACAAAAGGCATTTAGCAGTAGTAAAGTTAGGATTCCTAACCTTACTACTCCTAAAGTGAGACAAAATCCTAACGTTATGACTTTCGTTATTCACAAAGGTCATTTAGGAGCAGTAAACTTAGGAATTTATTTAATTAAGAAGTTTTATATAGCGCTAGCCTGACCGTAGGGTATCGGAGCGCTTAACATGAGTTACAGAGCAGATCAAAAGATAGCAGAACATAGTACAACAACTTTACTACTCCTAAATGCCTTTTGTGAATACCAAAAGTCATAAAGTTAGGATTTTGTCTCACATTACTTTTGTGAATCGGGTGCAAAATCTTTTTGCGCAATTTTAAAATAGTGACTTGTATTTTCAAAGTGCTTTCCGTCACAGAGGTGGACCTCATAGCACTAAAATCACACAAGTCACTGTTTCCCAGTGCACCACAGAGGAATACATTCTGTTGCTCCCTGGTTACACACAGACACATGCTGTGATCCCATTAACCAATGCAGGTTTTGTAACATAAAATAGTGCATTCCTAATGATTAGTTAAACTTGCATTTATTTTTCATTTAAGGTGTATCCTTTATTTTATATGCAAATACCGGAAAATTAATGACCAACAAAATAGTTACAGAATATTTTGTTCTTTTAAACTATCCCTATGACCACACCTCCCTGCTCACTGACTCCGCCCCACTGCATTTAGGATCACAGTTCCCATATATATATATATATATATATATTTTTAATTTTTTGAAAACCTTTATTGTGCAGATGGTAGCATACAAATATGGGCCTACAACCAATTAGGCCGGCCACGAAGCAATCTGAGAAGCACATAAATCAACGAAGAAGTCTCACGGCAGTCACCCAGTATATTGCTGACTAGTAGTCCAATCGTAGAGGAGCTAAGTGTGACCGCCGGACGCAGGATCAAAGAAGGTTAATTTTATAATAGAAATAATAGCAGGATCAGTTGCAGTTTAATCATCTGAGTGCCATAGCGGCCACGAATAAAATAGCAAAGCATTAAGGCATCAATAAAAACGGTTATCAGCAATGGTCTACAGCAATCAGAGTATGGATGCCATATTTCCAATCAGTACCCATCGTAGCCCGCTACGTGCACTCAGACCACGGAATTATCGTACTCATACCTAACTGAGTAACCAGAGCGGCACAAGGAGATCCAGTCATTCTTTATACTGACCCAGAAGATAAGAAAAAAGGGGGGAACGCTAAAAAGAAGGAAAAGAAGGAACGCCGCGCTGCTGTACGCGGCCCCACAGCGATAAAGGCGAGCAAAGTGACTGGAGACCACGTTATTGGGGGTGGGGCATTCAAGTCAGGATATCTATGCAAGCAATATCGTATAAAATAAGAAAACCTCAGCCCTCCCCCACAAGCAAACCCACCGTGGGAAACACGCACAGGCACGGCGTCCTAAGAAAAGGACACAAAAGAGCCATAGAAACTAAAAAACAGTCAGAAAAAGAGCCCAACCCACCCACCCCATCCTGCACCCCTGCAGAAGGCTACGGCCCACCCCCCCCCAGCAGCGTGCCTGTCGCCCTAAATAGGAGACCCGAAATATAGGAAAAGTTAGAGAGAGGGAAAGGAAACAAAAGAGACAAAAAAAAGGGAAAAAGAACCAGGGGGAGAGAAGAGCCATCAATCGAACCATTTGGCCCCTACTCCCCGCCATAACACACATTAATGCAACATCAAAACAAAATCGACATAGTCTCGGGTATCATAAACCATCGAAGGAATCGTCCATAGTATCAAGGTTGAGGGCAATCCTCATCTCAATCCGCCAACCATCAGTCCTACGGGTCCAGAACCGGCTCACCCCTGTCCTTTCTTAGCCATCACTACCGCGCTTGGCAGGGTAGTGGGTAGCAAACAAATCAACATGGTGAGGCCGTATGGTCGAAACAGGACAGACCATGGGAGCAAACCAGAGGACTCCAGCAACCAGCGGCCAAGCAAGAACTGCGGCAGTCTAGGCGTTTCAGCAACGACAACGGGAACAACAAACAGTATGGGTAAAGTCTCACCGCCCAGGAAAGTAGAGTCGTCCCCGCAGGATAACACTGGGGTCTCACCGGGGCAGTTCGAATCGGCAATCTACGTTGTTCCCCGATCAGTCGAGCAGGAACGGGCCCCGACACAGTGCCCACGTCCACGCCCGCCACGATCAAGGCGACCCCGGGATCTTGCCGATGCACAGTAACAACACTCCTCACGGCGACAGAGGGGGACGAAACAGCACACACTCGGAGCCGAGCCGCATCCATGAGGGACGGCCCGACAGCAATGGCGGTCGTCCTTCTATTCAGCACAAGGGCGTCGAGGGCCAGGGTCGGGCGTAAAGTCTGTAAGGCGTCAAGAACATCGCCAAGCGTGGGCTCCCGCTCACATAACCAGGCCTCCGTACACTTCAGTGACTCAGGTTCGCCGCTCCGGTTCAGTCTGTGATTCAGGGCGCCGGCCGCCATCTTGCAGATCCAGCCGCGTCCCCGTGCGCCTCAACTTCTGGAGCGGGCTCTCAAGCAAGGCCACCACGGGAGCCCCTTCAAGCCCCAGGAATGGCAATCTGGGTGCAGAAAGGAGAGCCACCAAAAGGGGGACCGCCAGCGCCACCGCCCCGCGGGCGCCACATGCCGACTCCGGGCGCAGGCTTCAAGATGGCCGGTCTAGGCAACAAAGAGGGGAGCCTCCTACACGGTCTTCCCCCGTCAACGGCGTGCTGCGCCTCACCACGGGGCCCTCCGGCCGCTGGACCGGGCCCGATCCGTTGCCATCGGCATAACCGCACCACGGCCTCTCCCAGGCAACCTCTCCTCTCCACCAGGGGCCGCCATCGACACCATCTCGCCGGCCCACCTCAACAGGCAAGTCCCCGGTCTCCACGCCACGGAGGCCCCAGACCAAGCAGGGGTGCAACTACGGATCTGCTGCTCGCAGGAGTCCCCGGGACAGATGGTGAGTACAAGCTTTCCTTCGTCTTTCCAAGTCTTCCCGAGTATGTCGTCTCGGGGCAGGATACGTGTCAGGATTTGTGCGTTTGGCAGGAAGGCTAGCGGAGCCGAGCTACAGTGCGGCCATCATGGTCGCGACCATATATTTTTAATGCACTTTGACCACTGCATATAAGTCCAGTTTTTACAGCCATTATCTAAACCCACTTAGCTGGCATCTTAGGAAGAAGGAGTTTTTTGCAGTGTCCGTTTCCCATAGGACCATACATTTCTTCCATGAGGTTCTACAGAGGACCAAATGGCTGATTCATGTGCAGCGTAAATTAGGCCTTGGCAAATGTTTCCATGTATATTCTGACACTTTTTTCTTTTTAAATTATGTTGAGTTTGATGAGAGGTATTTGAAAAACAAACTATGCTATTTATAAAGACTGAAAACAATGAATTCAATGAACAGTTTTGAGAAACCACAAGATATGTGTTTGCTTTTCTTCCAGTATTTTGAAATGTGTTTCTTTTACTTTTAAACAATATTTTATAGGTAAACATTGATAAACACAACAGCATGACACTTGCATAATAGTGCGTGCTATGGCAAGTAAATCGAAAAAAATTATTGGCAAAACTTTTTGTCACGCAACCATCCACACAAACTTTAATAGCCTTATGCAAAGTAAATCTCCCATTACAACACCAAATCAAACAGTACTTGCATAGTGTGACTTATCACCCACCAGGGTATCTGGGAACTGGGTTGTGGATCTCAGTGTAAAAGCCAGGTCTTGAGTCCCTTCCTGAAATCTGTCAACGATGGTGATGTTCGATGGAGGGGAAGGGAAAGGGCATTCCAGGATTAGGAGGAGAGGTGGGAAAGGAACGTCCTCCGGTGCGGCAGCGGTGGAAGCATGGTGTCTGTGCGAGGGTGAGGTGAGCAGAGTGGAGGTTTCTGGTTAGTTGGTGGAACTTCAATTGGTGGCTCATGTATGCGGTCCTTTGTCATGGTGGGCTTTGTAGGCATGGGTCAGAAGCTTGAATTACCATTTTTTCTAGATGGGGAGCCAGTGGTGGTCTCTTAGGTGCTGTGTGCTTTTGGGCAGGTTGAAGAATAGTCTGGCTGCTACGTTCTGAATGTCTGGAGTTTTCTCATGAGTTCTCTGGTGGTGTCAGCATAGAGTACATTGCTGTGGTCCAGTCGGCTGGTGATCAGGGCCTGCTTGATAGTTTTGCTGGTGTTGATGGGAAGTCATTTGAAGATTCTGCAGATCATGCGGAGAGTGTGAAGCAAACTGAGGAGATGGTGTTGACCCGTCATTTCATAGAGAGTTTGCTGTTCAGGATGATGTCTAGGTTACGGGCGTGGTCTTTCAGTGTGGGGGTAGGTCAGAGTTCCAAATGCCACCAGGAGTAGTTCCAGAGGGAGATGTGGCTGCTGAAAATCTTCACTTCCGTTTTGTCTGTGATGAGCTTCAGGCAGTAGTCTTTCAATTCAGGCTGAGATGTTCTACAAGCAGATGTGAAAATTGGTTTTCGTCCTGCTAGGGTCTGCTGAGAGCGAGAGGACAGCTGGGTATCATCCACGTAGGAAATTATGTTCATGTCATGGGTTCTGATGATGTCTGCTAGCGGCTTCCTGTAGATGTTGAAGAGGGTGGGACTGAAGGATGAGCATTGTGGGAAGCTGCAGATGATGTGCTTGGGCTATGAGATGAAGGGAGAAAGGCACATTCTCGGTGTGCGTCCCCTTAGGAAAGATGCCATTTATCTAAGGGTGCCGTCTTTGATTCCTATCTGGTGTCGGTTGATGAGAGTGTGGTTGGAGATGGTGTCGAAGGCTACGGAGAGGCCAGAAAGGATCAACGCGGCTGATTCTCCTCTGTTAAGTCAGCGATCAGTGCCACCACGGGGCTGTGGCTGTCTCTGAATCCTGATTGGGAGGGTCTAGCAGGTTGTTTGTCTCCAGGTGTTCAATACCAAAGAAGAGTCTTCTAGGCCCTCATTTATGGGATTTTTGCATAGGGCAGCGCAGAAACACTCCTTGCTACACAGCCCTACGCTAAAGTGAAAACACAGGAATGCACCGTACTTATGCAACACACGGCATTCCCGTCCTTTCTCCCTGTGCTGGTGCTGTTTCGGTAACCTAGTGCCAACACAGGCCCCCTTACACCATGGTGCAAGAGTGCCTCTGTTGCAAGCAGGATTCTTTTTGAGCCGTAAGGGGCACCTTCCTACAGAGAAACAATCCTAAGGGGCGTTTCCTCTTTCTATGTGTGCTGCAAAGAGAAAAAACAAGAAATAAAGATACTTTTCCTTGTTACGCTTCACCTCAAGAGGCGTAAGGATTTGGCGCTTCCCCAGGCTTATATGATTTTTAAAATCTGGGGCAGTGTCAAAATCCACCTCCCCGTCTATGGAATGCCTCCCTAGCGCAGAGTACGGCTACGCAACTATTTGTCCTGCGTCGCTTCACTCAAGATTTATGAGACCACTCAAAGGATGACTTTGTGCGGCTTCATAAATCTGATTCAGAGCCCTGCATCACGCATGCACCACTTTACGAGGTCCAAAAGTGACGCAAGACTCTTATAAATAACCCCATAGTCTACAAAACGTGGGCAGACGAGCATCCCTTTTCAATGTCTGAGACTTTTTTAGCCGGAAACACAAGCATCGATATTTCCCACGACAGCTTCAGTTTCCTTTGAAGTTCCTGTAGAAAAATAAAAAAACTTCAGCTTGTTTTTTTCCCAGCTAAATGCTGCCGTTTAAGCGTGGTTTAAAATAACTCCTGAATAATTGCTTAATAACTTATGAATAATTGCTAAATGGCTGGTTTATTTGAACGGTAATTAAAATTAGGAACGAAAGAGCTCAGAGTTTATTGCTGCCAGTAAAGCTCAAAGCCCTGGAGAGCGGAGTCCATTGGAATTCAGTGCAGACCTCTGGACTGTCTACTTTGCAGGCTGCAGCCCAACATATGGCGAATGGCTGTGAGCATGATCCGTCAAGCTGGCAGGAAGGGGGGAAAGCTCTGTTTGTGTCTACCTAGTGTTGCTGTTCAATCAGAAGGAGTATCCGTCACCTTTCCCGGTGTTAAAGGATGAGTGAATCCAGATGCGTTCATTTTCAGGGGCTCAGTGTCTAGCAAAAGCATTAACCCCTTCGGAAGAGCAAGAGCATACAAGGTTGAGCCAAACGCAAACACATTAAGACAGCAGAACAGAAAACTCACATCTGTCAGGTCAGGCCGGGTGCAGCATGGCTCAGGCCACAGGACCTGTATGGAAGACCAGCGCATGCCATGGCAGGGAGACGACTGTTCCTGGACTGTTCGTCTCCGAGGCGTTTAAGTTCGGATCAAGGGGTGTTTGGTTTAAATAAAGACAATAGAAAGGGGAATGAGTGGACAGACAAATGTAACATTCTCATCTGCACAAGCTAAAGTGCACGTTTTAAAAATGAAAATAGCATATTGTGCATGAAAGAAAGTAACCCCCCTTCTGCTATGTTAATCATTAACCAGCTTTAGAAAATAATAGAAAGTATTTTCCTACTGAAATCTTCTAAGACTGTCGATTCCATTTGTATGAAGTTATTATTAAATAAAGACTGAGACTTATAAATGGGACTTTTTTTGCAAATGGACTGACCTTGACTGAACGATAAAGCATCTGTCTTCTGTTTTATTTTCCATTATCTAGTTGTTTGTGTTTCTTCACATAACATAAAGGTGTTCATTTAGTATGGATGGATGGCGTATAGGGACTGAGCTATCCTAAACAGTTTGCTTTGCTCTCAGGAATTCCTTGGTGGACTCCCGCGCATATATCCTGGTTGTTTGCATAATATCAAATTCCTAAGTGCTGCTCCTCTGCCACTCCTGGGTGGATTGGTCACTCCAAGCATGCGCTATGGATGATTGTATAATGGTTTACAGCATGTAGCAGTGTGAGTTATATAATTCCCATTTCAATTGGTGTCTCATCTGTCAACACTTGCTGAGCCTTTAAGAGCATATAGTTTGGCTGGTTTAATACCTCAGAGCATAAACCAAGGCTGGTGTATAATCCCACAATTCTATGGTTTTCTCCTCTGCCACTCATGGCTGGACTTCACAGGCTTACATCATAGCTGACTATTTAAGGGTAGGTCATCTGCCACTCCTGGCTAGTGTCCTTTAAGCCTATACACCAGGATGTAGCTAAGGGGGAGGCAGCAGGTGCCTGGCCACTGTGTGATCATTTTTGGCCCCCTTAAATGTAAATGAAGACTATATTTTCGAATAACATAAGGTTTCTTGAGCACAGCCGTGTTATGCAAATTTGTAAAGTGCACTGTCACCCGGAAGGGGATCCAGGCACTGAGCAGGTATGGGTCTAGCCAAACCTAGGTCCTAGTGGGACTACTCAACAAGCCAGGTTTTCCGCATCTTGAAGAATTCAAGAAGTGAGAAGGAGGATCTTACATGTAGTAACAGGTCATTGCATGCTTTAAGAGTGATGTAGGAGAAGGCTCAACTGTGGAAGTTGGTTTTCCATAGGTGCGGGATGAGTGAAAGTAGAAGTCCCCATGAGTTGAGGTGTCTGGAAGCTTTTTGAAAGCAGATCCAATTGTTGTGTTATTTAGTGTCCTGAAAATATGGGTGAGGAGTTTGAATTATGCTCTTTTGTGTATGGGTAGCCAGTGGAGTTCCTTCAGGTGTAGTGAGATATAAGTGGGAGGCTGAGAGTGATTTTGGTTTCTTAGGTCTGTATAGTCTGCAGCCTTCTGGTGTGTTTTTCATTATCCTGGCATAAAGAGTATTCCTGTAGTCCAGCTTGCTTGTAATGAGGGTGTGTGATGGTTTTCCTGGGAGCTCTATTGGGTATGGTGTTCTATGAGTAGGAGGTTGAGGGTGATTCTGGCCAGAGAGTTCTAAATGGCCTGCAGCATTCTTGTGTGTTTTTGTTGACATAAAGGGTTTTCCTGTTGTCCTGCTTGCTTGTGACAAGGACATGTGTCACAGTTTTCAGAGCACTGATTGTGAGCCAATGGACAATCTTCCTCAGCATCTTCAGAGTATGGAAATATGAGGTGATGATGGTGTTGCCATGGGTGGCCATGTCGCATTTACTGTCGTTGAAGATACTGAGGTTCTTGGTGTTGGTGGTGGGTGTCGGTCCTAGAATTGTTGGCCACCAGATGGAATCCCACGGTGAAGTGCTCTTCCCATAGTTCATGATTTTAGTCTTGGCGGTGTTCAGCTTCAGATGGTTGGTCTTCATTCACTGGGTGATTGCGATTTCAGTCATTAAGGGATTGAACCTGATCCGGGTACTGGGAGTCTTGTCTGTGAGGATGAGGAGGAGTTGTGCAACATTAGAGAGGACATTGATGTCATGAGAGAAGATGAAGCTGGCTAAAGGAATCATACATGCATTGAAGAGAGCTTGGCTCAAGGAGGATCTTCTTGTAACACCACAGATGAGGTCAGGAAAAACCAGGAAGACTTACAGGGTCCTTCCAGTCAGGAAGGAGCAGATTGGTTAGAGAGTGTGTCCTTGGATTCTGATGTTGTGTAGGCACTGGATGAGAGTGGGAGACCTTGTCAAACGCTGCAGAGAGGTCCAGGTGGGAGAGGGTCACCGGGTCTGTTCTGTCCAGTTACTTGCAGATGTCATCCAAGGTGGTGAAGAGGTCTGTTTCCCTGCTGTGGTTGGGTCTGAAACTGGACTGTGTGCTGTCAAGGAGTTGATGGCCATTCAGATATAAGTGAGGCGTATGTTAATGATTTTCTCTAAGACCATGGCTGGGATTGGTAGCAAGGAGATCAGTCTGTAGTTGGTAAGCATTGAAGGGTCAGTGGAGGCGTTCTTCTGCAATGGGAGGACAGTTGTGTTTTTCCAAGCTTCTCGTAAGTCGCAGAAGAGGAGGCATTCCGAATGGGTGCAAGCATAGCGCTGATGGGTTGCAGTCATCGAGCATCAGGGGTCCAATGGGGGTCCTGAGTGGATGTGCTTCATGGTGGCAGTAGTTTATTCTAACGAGATGATGCAATCTGCTTAGCATTGGTTCTTTGGATAAGATTGGGGGATGTTTGCTGAGGTCTGTTGGGTATAGTTGTAGGTTAAGGTTTCGGTAAATGGCTGTTGTTATACCTAACATCATTGGTGTGGTATTCCCCAAAATCTTTTTGCCCTGACCCCACCTGTTTAATGAATTTGTTTTTGTTGTCATGAGGACACTGCTCTATAACACTGCTAACCAATGAGCTTGTTCTCTCTCTTTCAAACATGGTAAAATTGTCTTACACCAAATTGGAATATTTAATTTACTTGTAATTCCCTAGTGAATGGTACTACATAAATCCAGGGCATGTACTTTAAATGCTGCCTACAGCTCTCATTGTGCCACCCACTAAAGTAGCCTTTTAAAACATGTCTCTGGCGTGCCGCTACAGCCTGTAATGCGGTTTTAAACTGCCATTTTGACCTGCCGAAGCAAACCTTTTACCATGCTTAAAACTTCCTTTTCAATACTGTTAAGTCACAGCTAGGTAAGCCCTAAAGGTGCATTGTATTTATAAAGTAGGGCATGTTTACTTACGTTTTACATATCCAGGCAGTGAAAAAATCCTAAAGTCATTATTTACTGGCCTCTTTCTCCCATTGACTAACACTGGGTTATCTTATTGCATTTAATAAACTATTACTTTGGATTTAAAGCAAATACAAATATACTGTTTACACTCTCAAATTAATTGTAATTTCAAATCATCTTTAATGGGAAAGTAAGATTTTAATTCACAATTCTTAACATGCCACTTTTAGAAAGTTGGCATTTTCTTGCCCTAATCATGTGTGCCTTATGCCAGTGTACTGGGTGTCAGACCTGTCAGCCTTAGTGTGGTGCTCCCCCAAACATTCTTTTTTTGTTTTTTTTTGCTGGTTAAATTTGCCCTCCCAGCCTTGACGTCCACCTTGTGATGCCGACCACTTCTTGACCACCTGCCCCCTGACAACATGCCACACACGACCTTGAAGCACGGACCTGCACGCCGGCCCTATTGTTTTTAGGATACGGTAAGTTCTCCCTGGCTTCTGCGCACGGCCTCCTTGGCTTGTGTCCCGCATCCACAAGTTAGCCTACATTTTTCCCTCAACTCCTTGGCAGGCCATTGATTATGATTCACAGTGAATGTTATCACTGTGGAACTTGACTTAATATTGATTAAGCTTCTTCTCCTTGTTTACTTTTCTGACCAAATCCCAACATGGTCCTTTTTAATTATAGACCTGTCTTTTTGACTAATGTTACCTTGCAGTACCGTACTTCCTGCTTTTTGTACCTCAGATCAGTGCCTCTACAACCTCGTTGTTTAATGTTTGATCTCCATTAATTCATCGAATACAGTCCCACTGAGGCCATTAGAAGCCCAGAACTCATTACCAGTCTCCAGACCCACTCACCCTCACTCTTATTTCCCTTATTTTCCAGGATTCCCTTTACACACTAGAGAAGTAGTGCTTTCTCTCTGTCCATCTGTCTGGATTTCCTGCACACCATACATACGGTGCACAATTTATGGTACCAATCCTTGGATTTCCGTCCCGCTTCTTAAACAGGTACCATGTCCTTTCTCCCATCTATCTAATTTGACCTCACAGGTGATTTAATCTATTCTTATTCTATCCCCTTTTTCTATTCTCTCCCTTGTACAGCACTAACAAATTCCTTTGTAACCCAGTCATAAAGATGACCTGAACTGATCACAGGTTGAAGCACTGATGACAACCCCGCGCAACTCTAGGCCCGTTTTTGAATCTCTAACTTGATGACTCTACGTTTTCATAATAATCTTTGAAGCTTTGCAACCATTTAAATAATTGTATATTTTCTTTGCACCACTGTCTCACTGTTTCTCTTGTCTCATTTGTCACTTACTCCGTTTGCCTTACTGGACAAGCACTGTTATGCACAAGATTCTATGGGCTACACCCACATATAATGTAAATAGTGCTGATACTTAATTTGTATTGATTCTTCCACAATAGAGACCGTTGTAACATTCTTCTTAAAACCATTGATATCTCCTTGTTCTTTTCTTTCTGCAATTACTGTGCATGTTTTATGTAATTGCTTATGAATATCACGTTGTTATGTGCTATAACACAACTTACTCAGGTCTCAACTTGGTCTATGGTTAACCTGTGTTTTTTTACTGTTACGACTCTGGGCACTTTAGCACTACTAACCAATGCTAAAGTGCATGTGCTCACTCTTTAAAACATGTTAATATTGGCTTACACCCAATTGGCATATTTAATTTACTTACAAGTCCCTAGTAAAGTGACCCTACCTGTGCCCAAGTCCTGGAAATTAAATGTTGCTTTTGGGCCTGCAGGACTGATTGTGCCACCCACTTAAGTAGCATTTCAAACATTTTCAGGCCTGCCATTGCAGCCTGTGTATGATGTTTTAAACTTCCATTTTGCCCTGGCAAAATAACCCTTTTAGCAGGCCCAAACTTTCCTTTTTTATACATGGCCATACTAATGGCCTCGACACTCTCATCCCAGCTAAACTGACTAAAGGACGCAATACGCCCTCTAATCCATGGTATGATGATACCCTTAAAGCGCTACGTAAGGAATGTAAAAAAGCCGAGCGCCAATGGAGGAAAAACTTTGACAACCAGGATAAGGCAAACTATTTATCCAAACTTAAAATCTACCATAAAGCCATCAGATCCTCCCGCGCTTCTTTTTATGCTAACAAAATTAGCTCCAACCCGAACCCATCTAAAGTGATTTTTAAGCTAGCCAAAGAACTACAAAACCCTAGGGCGCCATCTCCAAAAATCTCATCCAACGAACAATGTGAGCAGCTTGCCACATACTTCGTTGAAAAAGTCCAAAAAATGTATGCAACCTTTCTGCAGAACCCTCCTCACTCCGGAGAGCCTACAACCCCAGTCCCCACCCGTATCCCTCTTACCCAAATCCCTGCCATCACTGCCGCCGAACTGACCAAACTATGCAGGAAGGTGAAGTCTGGTTCCCCAGCTGATCCTATGAGCCCCTCTCACTTCCTGGACTCATTGGATCTTTTTCTACCTCCCATGATGGATATCCTCAATCTCTCCTTTACCTCTGGATCTGTACCTACCGCTTGGAAACACGCGTGGGTATCACCAATAATCAAAAAACCCACCCTCGACCCTTCCAAACCGGAAAACTACCGACCAATATCCCTTCTACCCTGGATATCCAAGATAGCAGAGGCCCATGTCAACGGCATTCTCTCGAAACATGTGGACCGTCACGGAATTCTGGATCCATCCCAAAATGGCTTTCGAGCGGGCCATAGTACTGAGTCTGCCTTACTGGCCACCACCGAACATCTCCAGACGATCCTAGACTCCGGGCAAAGTGCTGCGCTGATTCTCTTAGATCTCAGCGCAGCCTTTGACACGGTATCCATGACATCCTTCTGGAACGTCTGGAGATGGCCGGTGTGACTGGCCTCGCTCTTTCATGGTTCCAATCCTTTCTTAAGGACAGATCCTTCAAGGTGTCAGCCCCCCCATTTCTCTCTAAATCTCATCCCATAGCCCAAGGAGTCCCCCAGGGTTCAGCGTTGAGTCCCTCCCTCTTTAACTTATATGTCCAGCCGCTTGCGGATGTGGCCAAAGAGTGGGGACTCACGCTGGTCTCATACGCCGACGACACCCAGCTGGTCGTCACCCTCTCGGAAAGCCCGTCCACCGCGGCATCCAAGTTTAGAGAGGACATGGCATCAGTGGCACAATGGATGACGGACAACTACCTCCAACTTAATGCCGGGAAATCCGAGGTGCTCCTCCTTGGCCGTAACACCTGCCTATGGAACGAGCACTGGTGGCCGTCATCCCTTGGCACCACTCCATCCCCTAAAAACTGTGTTAAAAATCTGGGAGTCTGGATGGATGCCAACCTCAGCTTCCAGTCACATACTAAAAAGGTGGCAGCCACCTGCATAGGGCTCCTAAGGAACCTCCAGCCTATACTTGGACTCTTTGACTCTAAAGCTCGCCAGCTAATTATCCAGGCAACCATCTTGTCCCGCCTGGACTATGCCAACGTCCTTCTACTGGGAGCAAACAAAGCGGAAACGGCTAGGTTCCAACGTATCCAGAATACGGCGGCCAGAACACTGGTCGGTCTCCCACGCAGATGCTCAGCCAGAGCTACCATCCGCAAATTACACTGGCTGCCCGTGGAGCACAGAGTGAAATTCAAAGTTCTTATCACGATCTTTAAGATCGTCAAACAGGGAAATCCCCCTCTGTTGCGAAATCTGGCCCGACCCTATGTCCCTGGCCGCGACCTTCGCTCCTCTAATCAACTTCTCCTGACAGTCCCCAGAATCAGACTTAGTCGCACTGGTGGTCGCTCCTTTAGCGTCCTGGGGCCCAAACTATGGAACGATCTCCCCCTCAGCATCCGCTCCATAGACTGTCTCCCGACCTTTCGCAAAGCTATCAAGACCCACCTCTTTCCCGCTCTCTAGGGTCCTTATCCTCCCCTCCCCGTTCTGTAGAAGTCAGCTTGTCTCCTAGCGCCGGGACACCCCATTGCCGGGGTAGCTGTTGCGCTTTACCAAACCTAGAAATTAGAAATTAGAAATTAGAAATGTAAGTCACCCCTATGGTCGGCCCTGGACAGCCCAGAGGTCAGGGTGCAGCCTATTTACAAACTAGGGCATGTAATGTTACGTTTTACATGTTCTACTAATGAAAAACTCTTAAATCAATTTTTCACTATTGCAAGGCCTACCTTTCCCATAGAACAACATTGGAGTTACCTTTCCAGATTTAATACGCTGTAATTTCCAAATGGCAGCAGGTAACCAATTCATATTTGGTGTCTTTGGAATTGTAATAAAAAGTCCTAACTTATGGTGAAGTTGGATTTTAAATTACAATTTTTGAAAATACCACTTGCCATTTTTCCTCCCTTAGTGATCTTGTGCCTGCAGCTTGTCCTTTTGTAACAAGATTAAGTGTTTTGTCAGTTGGGCTTTGTGTATTCTTCCTTCACAGCACACACGTTAGAGAGCTTAGGTGTGCCTGGATGGGCGATCACTGGCAAGATGGGAGGGAAGATCCAGGCACAGCCTTACTTACGCTTGAACAGGCTGTGGAATGCCTCCACAAATGGCTGCATACCCCTGTAGTTCGTCTGGATTCAGGAAAAGGGGGCAGGGCACCTGTGCACATTAAAGGGAAGCTTCTAGAAGCTTTACCCTCTCTTCAAAGGCAGAACTGGGTACAAATGGGACCTCAGACACCAACTCTGTCCAAAAGAAGGAATGCTGTGCTGCTGAAAGGACTCAGTAGTGTGGCTCACTGGTTAGAGGCGGCAGACCCGAGAGCAGAGGACTGCCCGGGACCAGGGTTCGATTCCCGGCGCGGCAGGTTTCTGGACCAGGGTCAGCGGACTCGATAATTCTCTCGCCTCGGTGCCCACTCTGATCAGCGTTCACACTCGGCAACTCTGGGCATTAGCTTGCCTCATCTTCACTAACGGCCCCACCAGACCGCCGGGGATGCCTGGTCTCACCCTGGAGATACCCATTAAGGGACCATCTCTCAGGGAAGCCAGGAAGGGATTCGCAGCGGTCGAAGCGCCTTGGGACCCTCTGGGTAAGTAGTGCGCTATATAAATACACATACATACATACATACATACTTTGCTGAACTGCTGCTCTGAACGAACTCCTGCCCTGCTGTGTTGACCAGCTGCCTGTTGCTCTCTTGCCTGAGTGAGGAGAGCTGGACCTTCACCTCTTCAATACAGAACCCCAGGGTGACTACAAGGGCGAGTTGGCTAGCTTCCTGATCTGAAACATTAAGGACATAACATGCTTCCAATAACCTTGCGCCAGCACCTGGATTCGCCATCTGGGATCCTACCCTGCCAAGTGGTGCCACCCCAGTCCTTGACCCTTGGAAGTGGGCCTAAAGTGCTTGCCACCTTCTGGGGATCAGCAGAACTGGCGCATCGCCTCTGCTGTGTGGAACGGTACCATTGCAATGACCCACAGGGCATCACAGTCAGTCGCTGCCTCAGAACCAGTGGTGCATGATGCATCCTTGGTGAAGCCCTCCACATCCCTTGCTGACGGCAACCTCCATGACAATTACACACACGCATTGCAGCCCCACATCTCCTCAGAACTGAAGCATTATCCCGACAGGGCAACGTATCCTCGATGTCAGACTTCACACCACAAGCCCTCTTCAATGAGATCCTTGATGACAATGCAGTACCCCGCACTGCAGCCTCACCGTATCTCAGAACTGACGCACCACTTCAGTTGCATGGTGCATCTTTGGCGCAGGGCCTTGTAATGCTCTGCAAACTAAGATAGAAGGTGCCCTCTTCCGCAGGCCTTAACGGGTGCCTGTAGCCAGCTTACACCTCAATGCAGTTGACCTGAGCTTGTGACATTGTCCTAGTTCGGTGAAACCGGATATCCACAGTTACCACTTTGTACTTTTTGGTGCTATTGTCATGAAATCTTTAAATTTGAATAACTCCAATTCTACACATTGGATTTTTGTCATTTTGGTCTTGTATTATTTTGTAAAAATGACTCTATTGACCATGATATGGGTTTCGTTTTTGGTGTGTTTTCCCTGTGTTACTGTGTGAAGTGTTGCACTTACACATTGCCTCTAAATTAAGACTGTGTACTCTGTGCCAAACTACCAGGTTGTTGAGCTAGGTTAATTTGGGGTTTTGCTTGTGCCTTGCCCTGTCAAGGATTATGGTTGATGCTTGACCACTGCTGATGCTCCAGTCAAACAACAGCCCCATTTCTTACACTAGTTCACATGACAGTGAATGACTCTGCTTTTGGGGTTTGTGCATTGCTTACAGAGAGGAACGCAAAGGGGGCTTAGGTGTGGGCAGGATGAACCACCCTGGCAGGATGATTGGGATGAGCTGCATTCAGCTCCATTTGCACTTCAAAGGACTGTGCAAGGCACACAAAGTAATCTGACACCAGGCCTGTCCACCTTTTGTCACCTCCAGACGGGTTGGAGTTGTGGTTGGGTAAGGGAACGAACTGTCAAGCACCAACTATGGGGTAGGAGATGGAGTCCCCCTACACATAGGCTGGCACCAGGTATCAATTGTGGACCTCTAGAGCCACTCATTAGAACACATCTGGACCTGTGAAAATTGCAGAAGAAGGACTGCTCGGCTTCCGTAATATTGCACAGTTACTTGAAGACCTCCTTGCTGTATGAGAAGGAAAACTGGACCTGCTTACTTTTAACCCACATGAACCTGAGTGAGTCCAAAGGTCAGTTAGCAAACCTACTGTTTGAGCTACAGGACTATTACAAGCTCCAGTGGGCTCTCTGCAACTGCACAGCCACCTTGCTGCTGTTGGACCTGAAACTGGACCTACCTGAGACCTGCTGCCTCTGCTTGAGTGAGTTCCTGATCCACAAGAGATTTCCCCCATGTCCTGTACCCTTGTCTGGCATCCATCTGAGTTCCTCCAAAGACGAAACAGTGAATCCTGAAGTTTGGGCTCTTTGTGACCATGAGTAGTCTCCTTAAAGCCGAGAATCTTCCGCCCGCGATGACCGCCAACACAAAGCTCCGGTGAAAGCTCCGGCTCTTTGCACTACGACGACTGTTAGCAGTGACTGGAAACATGAGATCTCCACTTTGTGCTGCAGCTATGACAGCCCACAGTGACTGGCAACTCAAACTCCAGCAAAAACCATCCACGACAATAGACCAGCTCTTTGTGGGACTATGATGACTCCACCCAGCCTGCTGTTTGCACTAAAGTAACAACCACTTGCGAAACTTTCTCTGCTCCTAGCAGCCATCTGTACTGCAAAAGAAAAACTCTTCGCTCTGGGATTTGAGAAGGTATCATTCTCAGCAAGACTAGCCTGGTTTCTGTATCAGACCTGCTCTCCATTGCAGTTAGCATGGATTTGTGACTTTCCCTCAGTCTGGCATAACCAGATGATCATGAGTGGTGCTTTCATGTTATATATACCAAAACTTTGAAACTGCATATCTCCGGTTTTCCTAATTGGATTTTTTTTCTTCTGATATACTTTTCTTTATTGCAATTTGCCCTATGTTTCTATCCTGATTTAGGTTTTTTCTTGTGTTGTGTTTTCACTTTATTACTAATTGCGTGCTGAATAAATACTTAACACTTTTCCTCTAAGTTAAGCCTGACTACTTTTTGTCAACCTACCCAGGTTGAGTACAGGTTAATTTAGTGACCTTTTGGGGGTCACCCTGAGAAGGATTGTGGTTGTTGCACGAGTGGAGCTTCCACCTCACTCAACCAAAAATCACATTTTATACAGCATTCTTATTTCTGAAGAATTTAGAGAGATTGATGCAAAGTTCCTTTGAGGGTGGGATCGGGTAGGAGGTGCCCGCTGGTCAGGTGAAATCCTTCACAATGGCAGAGATTTCTTTGCTTATGTTGGTGCTGGCATCCATACGGTCTGCCAGAGTGCCCTGTTTGGTGTCCGGATCATTTGGTGGTCATGTCTCAGAGCAGATTTAACGTACTTGTTAGAAATTATGTTACTGTTTGACTTGGGTATGAACCCTGGTCAAGCAGTAACCACAATCCTAGTCAGGGTTAGGCACCTACAAAAACCTGTGTTCACCCCCTGGTATCTTGGCACAGAGCAGTTAGGCTTAACTTGCAGGTAATGTGTAAAGTGTTTGTTCAACATTTCAAACAGTAAAAGAGTGAAACATAAAATAAAGAGATCCCACACGTGGTTTAGAAAAATGATTTTTTAATAAATAAAAAAAGACCAAACCTACAAACATCCAATCAGTAAATCTGGAGATATCGAATTTTAAAGTTTTAAGGGAAAAGAGTTCAAAAAAGCATAAAGCTCCCACAAGGGATATCTGGTCATGCCGGACCGGGATAAAGTCAAAAGTTCAGGTCAACTGTGATAGAGCTACAGGGACCCAGTTGGGCCTACTGAACAAAGTACCTTAAATCTGTTTTGCGGAGCGTTGTGTGAATCCAAAGGGAAGAAACATCATGCAGCCGGAGCGATGCGTCAGATCTGAGATGCAGCGAGGCTGCGGTGCAAGGTCCCGTTGCGTCAGCATCGAGGATCCCCATTTATGGGGCATGCTATGTGAAGTCTGAGCATTAAGGATGCAAGGCGCAACTGCCCACGTGTCGGGGATGACGAAGAGCTGTGAGGCTGCAAGGCAGAGGTTGGTGAATTTGAATAGCTGCAGTCGACAAGAGTTGTGAGGACCTGGATCAGAGATATACTGTGCCTTGGGTGATGCGTCAGTTCTGAGGACAGCAAGGGTGATTCAGACATTCTGCGCTGTCTTGACCCTGCTCCTCATGGTAGCAGTCCAGCCCGAACTGCCAAGCCGGGTCCTCCCTGGACCAGAAACAAGCATCCTTGGACCAGTTTCAAGGGTCAAAACTCATTTGAATATGTCTGGGCCCAAAATGGTGTGGCATAGTGTGCTAAAGAACAATGGATTTAACCCAGATCTCTTGACTGGTGGAGAATATTTGACTTATTAATTATTCCGCCCATCATTTGTTGCAGGAGCTCTTTTCGCCCTAAGTGGCAGGGTATACCCAGACATGGTTCCCTTGCTCGCTGTGCCACAGGATTCAAACTAGCCTCACTGATGAGGGGTAATATGTCCCGAAACTGATCCCAGGATGCTTGGTTCTGGTCCAGGGAGGACCCGGATTGGAAGTTTGGGCTAGACATTTCCCACGAGGGTCAAGACTGATTTGCTGGGGTGGCGAAGTAAGTAAATAACAATGATTTTCCCAATATCTTGACTGGAGGAGAATGTTTGATTTATTCAGCATTCTGTCCATCATTTGTTGCTGAAGCAACTTCATAACAGTGATGTTTACAGAATTGCTATTTAAAATTAGACACACCATGATTTAGGAGTTTTATTTGGAATTCCAGAGACACCAAACATGATCTCAATTGTAAATGACACTTATAAAGTGTAATAAGCTAATCCCAATGTTATCCTATGGAAAATATATTCCTTGCCTTAGTGAAAAAGGAATTTAAGAGTTTGTCACTACCAGGACATGTGGAAGCTAAAAGTACATGTCCTGCTTTTTAAACACATTGCAGCCTGCCCTATGAGCTAACCAGCGTCTACCCTTAGAGTGACATATATGTATTAAAAAGAAAGGCTTGGGTCTGGCAAATTGCTTAACTTGCCAGTTTGACATATAAGTTTAAAACTGTACTCACAAGCCCTGCAATGGCAGGCCTGACACATGTTTAAAAGGATACATAAATGGGTGGCACAATCAGTGCTGCAGGCGCACTCGCAGAATTTCATTTACAGGCCCTGGGCACCTGTACTGCACTTTACTAGGGACTTATGAGTAAAGTTCCAGTTGGGGGATAAGCCAACGTTCTTACGTTTTAGGGAAAGGGCACAAGCACTTTCACACTGGTTAGCAGCAGTAAGGTGTGCAGAATCCAAAGGCCAGCAAAAATGAAGTCAGCAAAAAACAGAAGGCCTGAAGGCAAGAAGTTAGGGTAAACAACTCAACGGATGCCAGGTCTACCAATGCTCCTGTCTACATTGTGCTGGCTTATTTTTTATTTGCTCTCCCGTTGTTTTCAGTGGCATTTCATCAGTCTTAAGAAATAATTTATTGATAATTAATTATGACTTTATTATTAATTATTTAATGAATAATTATGTTAATTGTGAATTTTTCATATTTGTTAAGTTATATGTTGTTTAGTTTGTAGTCTGACACAGTGCCTGCAGCATGGTGCAGGGATATCAAGGAGGGCACCATAAGTGCCCTCCAGGGCTACAATTGGAGGGTCAGGAGGCAAGGGGGCCCTACCAGGGCCCCCCAAATGCACTTTCCGACAACTGTTTCTTGTCAGATAGGTCAACATGCAACTGCGGTTGGAAAGTGTCATCATAATCCCGACTATGGAAACGCCATATGTTAAGAACAAGAGGCCCTTTCAGCTGGGCAACGGGCTCCAGTCATATTAAGCGGCTGGTTTAAACTTTGACCTCCGCTTTGTAATACAGTAATCAGAGTTTAAACCTAAGTTGTCATTCGGAAAGCCTCCGGCCTTTAATTTGTATATTTATACATTTATATTTTGGGGTATTTAATAGAGTTGCTAAAATAGTACTAGTGAAGTACTCTCTCTGTACTTTACCAGTCAATGGAGTGGGAACAGTAAATTTTACCCATCCTAAGTCAAACACTTACCCTACTGTTGCATTGACTGGTGTCGGAATAGAAAATGTATCCCTTACTGATTCCTACATTTTCCCTAATGTTGCACTGAATTGAGTGGTAATAGCAAATTTTACCCTTCCTGATTCCAACACTTCCACTACAGTTGCACATACTGGATTTTGAATAGTAAATTGAATCCCTCCCGAGTCCAACTCTTTCCATAGAGTTGGATCTACGGGAGTAGGAATGGTAAATTTGACCACCCCTGAGTCGAACGCTTTCCCTTCTGTTACACACACTGGAGTGGGAGTAGTACATTTTACTCCACCTGAGTTCAATGCTTTCTCTACTGTTGCACACAGTGGAGAGGGAATAGTAAATTGCACCCCTCCTGAGCACTATGCTTTCCCTACTGTTGCACACACTGGACAAGAAATAGTAAATTGGACCCTTCCAGAGTCCAAGCTTTCCCCATTGTTGCAAACACTAAAGTGGAAATAGTCAAATTTACCCATTCAATGACCAACACATTCCCTACTGTTGCACCCACTGGAGTTTGAATAGTACGCGTAACCCATCCTGAGTCCAATGCTTTCCCTACTGTTGCATACACTGTAGTAGGAATAGTAATGTTTACTCCTCCTGAGTCCAACTCCTTCCCTACTATTGCACACACTGGAATGGGAATAATGAATGTTACCCCTCCGGAGTCCACCGCTTTCCCTACTGTTGCACAAACTGGAATTGGAATAGTATATTTATTATTTTTGGAGTTCAATAGTTTTAGTATTGTTTACATATTTATCATTATTATTATGTGTTTATGTATTTAATTTTATATATATAAATGTATGTAATTGTTTACGTATTTTAGTAAAACATATATTTATGTATTGTTTACTGTTTTAGGTATAATAAAATTTGAAATATTTTAGTTTTTTTGCAATCGATACGTTACATTTATTAATTATTTTTAAATGTGTATGTAAAAAATATACATATAATTGTTAGAATGGTGTTTTTAACAAACATTAAAAAAATTAATATAGATTATAATTTCTTTTTTTTTTAAAAAGAACATTTTAATTTATACATGCGTATATAAATATACATTCTTCAACAAAGAGGAGCCAGAAGTTTATACAGGTCCAGCACACTTACTCCTAAGTGAATTACAATTAGGTGTGTGCAGTTCCTATCAGACAATGGAAATTTGTGAGTTACAGGTTACAGGAAAGAGCTCCAATAGGAGCATGTGCCCTCACACACCCCGAAAGGTATCATGCTTCATCATTTGGGCATGCTTCACATCGGGCCGGTGCTGCACTGCCTGACGGGCAACCTCTAGGGGCCTCTTTGCCAGAGATCTTTTCAATGCCATCAGGTTAAGTGTCGGTGTGTGGGTTGTGCAGTGTAGTCATTGGAGGTGGGCTCAAATAGGTGCAGTAATGCTGAATGGCAGATCATTTAATGAAATAGGCACACTATCTTAAATAAAAACATAAAGGCTGATTCACAAAAGTAATCTGTGCCAAAAGTCTAAATGTACTACTTTTGGTATTTACATAAGTCCCTTATGACTTTTGGCATTCACAAAAGTCACTTAGGACTCGTATCTTTACCTCAGCACTTGGGCCGGAATTTCCGCACATGGGGCAGAATTTCCACACCTGGGCCAGAAAATCCCGTATTCCGGAAGGAATTTCCGCAGTCGGGGAAGAATTAACCTCAGGTGGAGACCTCCGCTCTGCCTATGTAGTGTGAGTAGATTTGCCTTCTCTGCGCTCTGTGGAGAAGGCAAATCTCTGCACACTCCGCAGCGGAGCGAGTTGGCCAGCCACCTCCTCCACCCCCACTATTAACAAGTAAGTAAACATTAATTAAAAATATATTTAAAACCACTTACCTCTGTACTGCGGCCTTCCCGGGCTGCAGTTGTCCTCTTCCTAGCCCTATCGGTAATCCTGGTGAAAACTGTGCATGCGTGAGGACCCTCTCATGCGCATTTTGGGCTATTGGGGTTGTTTGCGCTTGGGCCCCTGTAACTTTTTGGCCACATGAGGTATCCATGCCATATTTGCGTCCTATTTTCCAACATCATGGGGATTCCAAAGGTACCCAGGGTTTGCTAATTACCCTGAGGGGGCCCAGAAATTAGCCAAAATACAACTATTTTTTTTTAATTGTTTTTGAAAAATGGAAACAAATGGCTGCATATGAAAGCGTCTGTTTTTTTCCCAGCAAATGGTATCAACAAAGGGTGTGTGGTGCTGAAATCACCATCTTCACAGCTTTCAGGGACTGACAGACTTTTGTCAGAAAACCAACATTTTTTACACAGTTTTGGCATTTAAGTGGGACATAACCTATTTTTGCTATTTTTTGTGCTTTCAACCTATTTCCAGTTAATGGTAAAAATGGGGATAAAATCAATGATGGATCCTGGAAAGCTATACATTTATGAAAAATAGACAAGATTCTAAATTCAGCAATTCTAAATTCAGCAAGGGGTCATTTTTGTAGATCCTTCAAGGTTTTCTGATAGAAACTAACAGTTGAATATAGGAATAATTGAAAATGAGTTGAACAAAACAGCTATTTGTGGCAACATGTAACACCTGTAACTTCTTCTAGGTATTTTTAAAAGCAAAAAATCTGCTGGATTCCTCTTGTTATGGGTATATATAGGATTTGTAGATTCCCCAAGAACCCGAGGAACCCAGTGCCAATAACTGAGCAGTGTTTTGCAATGTTTTTTTATTGTGTACTGGGTATATAGCAATTCATTTGGGAAAATATAAATAGTGAAAAATCGGTTTGAAACACACCTATGTATTTCTGAAATTGTAACAAAGTATAGAGTTTAGAAACAGTATCTATTTGTACATCTTTGAAATTGTGGGAACTCATACTAGCATTTGAATTTTAGGACATTTTTCAAAGTGACTTCTTTTTTAGACATTGTCTTACATTTGGAAGGCAGAAATGCATCGAAAGTGAATAGGTAATAACAGTTGCTCTACAATTCTGTGTTCTCCTAAGTCTTCAGATAAAAATGGTACCTCACTTGTGTGAGTAGGCCTAGTGCCTGCAACAGGAAATGGCTCAAAACACAATGTAGACACACCACATGTTTACAGTGAAAACTGACTCTTTTTTTGCAAAGTGCCTAACTGTAGATTTTAAAACCTAGTTCTGCTGGCACCTGGGGAAACCTAGCCAACCTATAAATTTTTTTAAACTAGACACCCAGGGGAATCCATAATGGGGTGACTTGTCTGGCTCTCACCAGGTTCTGTTACCCACAATCCCTTGTAAACCTCAAACTTTTTAAAAAAAAAAAAAAAAACATTTTCCTCAAATTTCTGTGGTGGAAAGTTCTGGAATCTGTATGAATCCACAAAATTCCAGCCACCCTGCATTCTCCATAGTCTTCCGATAAAGATGGTATCTCACTTGTGTGAGTAGGCCTAGTGCCTGCAACAGGAAATGGCTCAAAACACAATGTAGACACACCACATTTTTACAGTGAAAACTGACTCTTTTTTTGCAAAGTGCCTAGCTGTAGATTTCAAACCCTAGCTCTGCCGGCACCTAGGGAAACCTAGCAAAGTTATACTTTTTTAAAAATCTAGACACCCAGGGGAATCCAGGATGTGGTGACTAGTCTGGCTCTCACCAGGTTCTGTTACCCAGAATCTCTTGTAAACCTCAAACTTTGCAAACAAAAAAACAAATGTCCCCACATTTCTGTGGTAGAAAGATCTGGAATCTGCGTGAGTCCACATAATTACCCCCACCCTTAATTCCTCAAAGTCTTCCGAGAAAAATGGTACCTTACTAGTGTGGGTAGGCCTAGGGCCTGCAACAGGCAAGGTCCCAAAACGTATTGTGGAGACACCAAAATCACCTATCACAAAACAACCTGGTTTTGCAAGGAGGGGCACATGGGTTTGCGGCCCCGGCCTCAGCAGCATTCTAGGGAAGCCTACCAAACCAACATATTTCTGAAAAGTAGACAACTTGGGGAGTCCCGAGAGGTATAGCTTCCCGGAATACCCAGCAAACCTCAAATTTAGCTGAAAAAATAAATTTTCTTCACTTTTCTGTGTGGGAATGTTGTGGGATCACCGGGCTGACACACATTTCCTACCACCCAGCGTTCCCCCAGGTCTCCCAATAAAAATGGTACCTCACTCTTGAGGGTGGGTCAAGTACCCATTTCAGGCAAGTATTGTGGAGACATAAAAATTGCTTATCACAAAACAATCTGGTTTTGCAAGGGGGTCACATGAGTTTTTGGTCCTGGGCTTGGTGGCCATCTAGGGGAACCTACCAAACCCACACATTTCTGAAAACTAGAGACCCAGGGTAGTCCAGGGAGGTCTGGCTTGCATTGATCCACCAAAGTTTCCCTACCCAGAATCCCCTGCAAACCTCACATTTTTATGAAAAAATCTAAATTTTCTCAAATTTCTTTGCGGGATCACTGTGTCCTACCACCTAGCATTCCCCTTGGTCTCCAATTAAAATTATACCTCACTTGTGTGGCTGTTCCATAAAGAATCCGCTAAAAACTTATTTTTCATGCCTGTATTTCTTGGGGATTAATTCCTGGAACGTCTTTACTATACAACCCTAAAAAGGTGTATAGAGAATTATTTTAAAATAGAAACAGGAAGAGGGCTAGTAAACAGTCCTGCCTATCCATTCTAACAACCATTTTTCGGTGTGTACAATCCCCATACAGTGTGTTGCACACATTAGTTGTTGTGTCCCAGTGCAAGTGCATTACAAGGTCCTACAAAAGGGGATCAACGCCCCCCTGCCCCATCAGTTGCTACTAAGTCAAAAACACAGGAGAGGTCCATAAAAGCCATATGCCAGGCACTTCTCCTGGCTTTGACATATTTCCCCAGAATTTGGGATAGATTTAGAGTTTGCTCCACAGCCCAAAATCCGTATCATAAACCACTGTTGAAGAAAAAGAATTGGCTTCTGTCCAGTCCTCCAATTTACCCAAGATGACCTGCCCTAGAATTTTTGATGTGGAATCTTTTAATAGGATTGGGCGATAACAGGCGGGTAGATTCCTATCACCTTTTTTGTAAATGGGTACTATGATCGCTTCTCTCCAAGAATTGATGAGATCACCCCCAACTACTGCTCTCAAGACATTTGTGACTAATGACACCCAAAAATGTATATTGAACTTAAACAGATCTATTGAAACACCGTCAGGGCCTTGTGCCTTCCCACTAGCTGTGTTCAGAATTGCTTTGGTGACAGATGCTAGATTTGTGAGATCAGCTAACCAGCATTCATTAATAAGATGGGGTTCCATCCTAATACCCTTATCACACTACCCCGCCATTAAATGGATTAAAAATAAGAGAGAAATGATCAAACCAGTCCTGTTCAGAGATATGGAACTCTATACCATCGACTAAACTTTCAGAGAAGAAAGGGCATTTTACTATTTCCGAGAAAATTCTATTGTCTTTCAAACAAGCCACTTTTTCCAGGTGCTCTCATTCCTTGGATCTAATTTCTGGCTTCCTTTTCACAATTGCTCGCTTATAATTGTTTTGTGCTTCCCTAACGCCAGCAATATTGCGATGGGTCTTGTTAGTGGCTATATTTAAGGCTTTAGACGCTGCAGTGCAATTCAGTCTGAATCATGAATGAGCAGGGCGCTCTTTTGATGTATTTTTTATATAAATCTTGCGTAAAATAGATCCACAGATTTCTTTTTAAGCTGTCCCAGATTTTATTAGTGTTGGTATCCAATTACAGACAACAGGAAATATGATTAAAGGCCATAGTAATCAGATCATTAAAAAACGTATTTGTGGCAACATTGCCCCAGTTTAATCAAACCCCTTTATTCGCCACATATCTGACAGAGGGCTTAGTCTTGCCTAATGTACCAGAATGGAGAGAAAATAAAAACCGTATGGGATTATGATCACTATGAGGAAGAGGGAACAGTCTGAAGAAAAGAGAGCAAATCTATTATACTACCGTTACCTCTTTCTGTAAAAGTAGGAGGGTTTGCGCTGCCCTAGCCATGAACATCTGAGAAAAAGGTGAAATTGTGTGTAAAGACTATGGGGAATATTATCAAGAACGGTGTTACAATTATCGCCAGTTTAGCGGCAGAAAACTGCTGCTAAAGCAGCGATAATGGGCTTGATAATATGCCCTGGAGAATTCCAATAGAAGCCCATATTCACACTAGAACATGGACTTCTAATGGAATTCTCAAGAGCATAATATCAAACCCATTATCGCCGCTTTACAACATGACATAATGGTATAAGTGGGGCATTTATAAAAGCAAACAAGTGCAATCAAAATGTTGCCTGGGTCTAGTCTATTCTTGGTGCTGGTGCACTCCCCATTTTAGTCAGCTTTTTCTGGGTGTTCCACAAACTGGGTACACTAATAGGATTTTCCTCCAAGACCGTCTCTTGTCCTGCAAGATAGGGCACTCTTGTCTTCTTCCCTCTCTGAGCAGGCATTCATCTTTTAAGTTTTAGGAAAACCTACAGCTTCTCCAGCAAGTCGTGCAGAATTCAGATGATCTGCCCTAACCTGTGGGAGACTGACTGTCAGGTAAATACCAGCCAAGGTCTCACAACAGCTCTTCGAGTACTCTGTGGAGCACTCTTTTCCCTAGTCAGTAAAGCAGCATGTGGAAATTGAAGAAAGCGGGATGGTTTGGATCCCATTTTTAAACTCATTTTCCAGACAAGGGATGTGGATCCACTTCAACTCTCTAATGTCCTGGAATCGGTTTGTGGTGGTTCCCTTTCAGATGTCAATTTATGGCAGTAGTGCAGACATAGCCTATGTACAAGGTGGTGGTTCTCACAGTAGGCAGTGATCATGCGTGCTCGAAGCAGGAGTATTCAAAACATGGCACAATTAGGTGTGAGGATGCAGCACCTGGCTGTCACCAGCCTTCCTGAAATCAGGGATAGCAACAAATGCCGGAGGCCCTGCCTAGAAACTTCCCCAACCATAACAATAGAATCTCCGGATTCACCCCCTATCCCGTACCACCCACCAACATTGCAGTACTGTGCAACAACTAACCAGGAATCCCCTGATACAAAGTCCTCCTAGAATTTCTAATAGCAACCCTTCCTTCATCCTTCCTCACTTCAGTATCTGAACCTCCATCCTATAGCTTCAGGAATGCATGCAATGAACTTCCACTGTCCCGGGAGTCTGTATCCTTTTGTCAATCTTATGCCATGCTTAACCAGGAGCCATCTAAAATGGATCCCACTGGACCCACACTCTCACCCCAAAAATTGTCTTGTCGTCACACATGTGCCACACATCTGCCAGGCATATAAGCACTTGTCATGCAAACAGAATATCTGTGCAATGGTCTGGGTGCCACATTTCAGTGGAACTTTGCATGAGTGGGGTCCATACATCGAGCTCTTTATTTAACATTAAAAACATCTGCTCAAGACAATTAATACACATAAATCTGTACCCTGCCACTACCACTTTATGTCAGCAACTCAGGACATGGAGAGTTGCCAAATACCATTTAAAGAGGGCATGCTTGGTGCGACCTTCCCAGGTTACAGGACAGGTTCTGAACCATGTATGTTACATGGACAGGAGCAGGCCTCTGCGCACAAACTAAATTACCATGTTAAATAGTACAACAAGCATAAGCCTTCCTCTCTACCAGCCAAACTATCACTGGAGAAGAGTACAGCAAGGACTCCCAATAGGGAAAGGAAATTATACAACCAACTATGGTATATTCTCTGAGGAGTCTCACCCAGGATTGACAGGGAGTAACCCTTATAAATGGAAATTATGCAACTAGCCATGCTATGTGATCTGAAAGGTGCACATGGAAGTGTGAGAGGAACGACACCTAGAATGCGAATTATACAACCTATGTTGGTATAGGCAGGCCTATAGCCAGGAGTATATGCTGTGGGGGCATGGCCCTCAGGAAGCAAATAGCAACATGATAGCCGAGTATTGAGATTTTAAAGCACACTTTGCATTTTTGGTCTGTTTTGAATGTGGCATTGTTTTATTCTGTTAATAGTTCCAATTATTGGATAAACAGTGATACAGCTTGCTATCAATCTTAATATGAAGCATAGATCCTTTGTGATAATAAACACATTGAGGTTGCAGGAATAATGAAGATCCTGCAGAGATCTCTATGTAACTTGCAGATCTCAAGATGATGCACAGCATTTACCGATATACTACAGAGATCTGATTATTACCTATAGGCCACCAATTCCATCAGAGTGAGGCCTATGGGTTAATGTATTTTTGCACATATCTACATGTATACTATATCTTACAATTAACAATCCCAGAATTAAAGATCAGTAGATTTATTAAATTCCTGCATATATATGTTTCACAGGCCCAGCCTTCATCAGATATATCTATCGGGTTGCACACTCTTACAGTCCCAGGCCAGAACTTTCTCATCAGGATACACAGATAGTATAGCATCTGTAATGAAATGCCTCATTTTGTGTGGTCACTCCCAATGATTTGGACTGATGCTGCTGTTTCTTCGACTCTGAGAGTGAACTGAGGCTAGCAACCCAGACCTCAATGCCAGTGCCCTGACCTTAAAATGAGTATATTTGATTGCCTCATTTCTAATTGGCATTGGCTAACTTGCGTGTAAGTTCCTAGTATATGGTACCCAGTGCACCAAGAGCCTGCCGGTTAGATTGCCATTCGAGGGGCTGCAGCATTAGATGTGCCACCCTAGATGTGACAAGGGTAAAACATGGCTACTAGTCTGCTACTGCAGACTGAAAGGGCAGTTTTAAACTGCTAACTCGACTTTGCCATTTAAAGCAATAGCAAAGCCCAATCTTCCCTTTTTAATATATGTAAGCCACATTTAAGGTAGGCCTAACAAGCCCTAAGGCATGGTGCTGTAAATTAGAAAGGGAAACATACTTTGACATGTTCCAACTGTAAAATCCTTTCATTGTTGATTAACTGTGGGAAAGGCTAGTAGCCCCATTGGCAAGCACAGAGTTGCAAACTGACACCTTAGACTTGTTAACCTTTGACGTGGACTACTAAAGTTGATATTGTAAGGTACCAAACAACTCGTTCCTATAGGCCCGACTTGATGCCCAAGTCGAAAATAATGTACATTGCTGCTGTGTGCGAGTTTTGGAAATTTGCCAGTTTGTTGCACCAAGTCTCCTGTGGCTGTTTATGGTTGCACACAGAGTCTGCCACTGTGACAGCCTTCTGCCCTCCATATGCAAACAACAAAAGACACAATAGAAGCCTGAATTGGGGAGAGGTGTTACTTCTCCCTGGTAGAAAGCCACATAGGTGTTGGCCCTCATAATGCAAGCTTCAAAATGAATGCCGCAGTTCAAGGGCAAATGACAAACATTTGAGAGAGGGACTACTCTATTGTTTAGGTAGAAAGGCTGGAAACTATTTTCAATGGCGTATAGCCTCCTTGGTAGCCACACCTCTGGGTTGGACTAGATAGCTCTACAAGCAGAGAGGGAATCTGCCATATTCAAAGTGTGCAGAATAGAGCACCCTGGGATAGCCAGACGACACACTTTGCAGGAAGAGAGGGAACCTAGTAACTCATTGGCTAGTGACTGCGGCCTCTCCTGAGGGCATTTTTCTCAACATAAAAAGTGCACCTTTGGCATCCAAGTCAGATTTCATTGAACTGGAAAAGAGGACTGAAGAAGGACTGTCCTGTTGCACCAAGGACCTACTGAAGAGAGGCTGCACTGACATGAACTAAACCTGCTCTACCACAGGACAAGGACCCAATAATCAAATGTTGCCCCTGAGTCTTCCGAACCTGTAAGAGTTGTCAGAGTGCAGCTAGGTCACTCAGATGGTAAGTTGCAGCCAAAAGAAGAAAATTGCTGAAACCGCGGTATCGGTCGACTGGTAGCCCAGTGGCAACTAGACTTTTGCCAAACTTGAGAAGTCTTTACGGGACATCAACCCCTGTGGCCAGGACTACCTCACCAAGCCCATGGACTGAGGAGTAGCCCCAGGTAGACCCACATTAACCGCACAGCAACTTCAAAATCTTTAAGCTTCTTTGGCATACTGTATCCCTTGCACTAAGACCACTCCATTGAAGTCAATAGCAAGGAGATGAAACAGAACTGAAGACTGCTTTTCTTGAAGAGGTAATTGTTTCTCTGGAGTTTGCTGGTCCCCCTGACTAGCTCCCTGCCAGAGTTTTCCTTGAAAAAGTTTGTCAAACATGTTGAATTTGCCAGTGCTTCTTTGCGGGTAAGTTAAAGGGTTGAGTTACTATACTTTGCAAATTTCTGTATCTCTGGAACCCTCCAGTGGCCCTTTTTAGAGCTCGCTGCAAAAAGCGCGCAAAGCGCGCTCTCGCTGAGTGAACTATAGCTGTCGGCTCAGCCGACAACGAGGGGAAACAAAAGCTGGCCACGCGCACAGCATTTTCAATGGCAGAGTTGGATTGCAACGCACGCTTTGGGATTGGGTAGCGCGCGTTGGAATCCGACTCTGCCATGCGCCGTAGGTTTCAGTTTCGTTAGTTTCGTTTTGAAGGCTGGCGGCAGCAGGGCTCTGGAGAGGGGCAGGAGGCGGGCTTACGGACTGGCCGAATAGTACTTGTTAAAAGCTGGAGGAGTCTCTGGAGAGAACAAGGACACCATTCAGTGCGTGGTAGGCAGGGACCCGAGCGAGCAAGCGAGGGAGGAGACCTGAGGGCGGAGCGTCGCCGGAGCTGAGCTGAGGGAGGGAGCGCAGCCACAGAGCAGCCATACCTTGTTATTGCAGCTAAGGACGAAGCTTCCTCACTAAGGTAGGAAGTGAACGGAGTGCTTTTGACAGGATAAAATTAAGATTTTCATTAAATCGGCTGAAGGTTCCTTTACTCGTGTATAGTAAACTAAAAACACACAAACCTCGTTGACCGCGTTCCTCTCGCCGCGCATTACGTGCTTTATCTCAGAGTGCAGGAATCCGACGGGAATGTAATATGGAAACTTATCTGGGCATAGAAAGCAGCCTGCAGGAATGGCTATTGAAGGGGGAAAGCGCGAGCGGGGGAGAGCAGCGAGGAAACCTGTCTTACACTCCTCAACACTCGCCAGGCACGAGGAGGCACGGCCGGGGGGAACAACGTCACCCATTATTAAAGAATACAGACCTTCAAAACTAAGTAGTGGGGGGGTGGAGAGAAAGGATACATAGCTGCGGTCTCCAAATGCACTGTAATTTGCCACGTACATTAACTTGATCTGCCTATTAGCACTTCTTGTTCATTAACTGCGTTGTGCGCATTTTAAACAAAGACAAAGCAACAGGATGTTGCTGGGCTGTGGCCGAGACGCTGAAAAATGGCGCCTAAAGGAAGTGACGCAGCAGCTCCATGGCTCTGGTGAAAGGCCATGGTGCTGGTGTATATAGTATTTCCATTTTTAGAACAAACTGTAGCTCTGTTCATCATTTTAACCTCTGCGGCACGACCGAAAGGTATAGCTGCTACAGTTTCAGATTGCAATGTGGGACACTTTCATAATTTCAGTGTAATTATGACTGACATTTCAACAACTAGGAGGGACACAGGTCACTCATAGTCGGGCAAGTGGGACAAAAAGAGAGTGGCTGCTACCCGCCCAACCCCAGCCACAGCAGCACCAGTGATCACACCAGCTAACTTTGGGACTATTAACAAGCACACAGTTGTTGAGGTCTCATTTAATAACAATAAAAACAATACTGTTTCGGACCACAAGGTCTCCAGTAAAAACCCTGCTACTAACAAGGAAGATATTGTCTAGTAATTGCAGCCCAAATGCAGAGCCACCTGGATCAATTTTCAGTTTCAACATTGGCACCCCCACTTGAAGCATGGTAAAGTCAAAGGCATAAGAAAAAGCCTTCGCTTAGTAATAGAGAAGAGCCATCTTCGACAAGCAAACTTACAGACTTTTCTTAAAAAATATAATTCCAATGTGATTAATTTCACAACTGAAAATCTGGGCTCAGATAAGCCCTGGATGACTCTGGTCTCTCTAAATCACCTGGCCCATTCCACTCAACATTCAGGGGCTTTGCATGGCTTAATAAATCTTATTTAGTATTTGTGTCACACTTGCACTCCGTTGTGTGGTGCACATGCGACTCAACTACTTGATAAATATGTCTAAGAGTGCTTTGAATGCAAACCAAGCTCTGTGGCCCATGCAGGGATGCCTGCCTAAGCACACAGTACTTTGAGATTTGCATCATTGTTGCATTTATGGACGCTTGTATATGTTTAATTAAAAATATTACCTGATATCATTGAAAGTCATGTAGTCATTATTCACATAATTCTAATTGCGCATATAAACGTGTCTTTTTGTTCATAAATCGATGGAACTAGAATGCATTCCTTTTTTCATTAATTAACCCATTTGATTAAGGGTTTGATCTTAAATTACTTGGAACTTATCTCTTGTGTTATACTATTTAAATTACCCGGGTTCCTAGAAATGCAGGATGCCTCTTGCAGGTTTTTCAAGATACTCACTCCCTGAACTGAAAAATTATTCTCCTTATTAATAATCCACAAAAATCCCATTTTACAATAAATCACACTGCCCCAGCCAACAAACCATTCCCATGCAGTTCTACATTATATCAAATTGTAAAACACAAACCTGTGCCAGAAATGCATAGTCTCCAGCATATACATCACCCCAAAGCAATCATCCACATAGGACCAGCATGTAAAGCATTGTCCTCATACCATGGCAATTTCCATGAATCCAGATAATTATTTTTCAAGTTTTGGGTGAGTGTCAGGATGTGTAGGGAATTTATGTTTGTACTAATTTTATGTATAATACACAAACACTGCATGAACAAGTCAATCTCCAAGGCAACTATAAACAAAATAATACAAAAGCAATATAATTTAATAGAAAACTAGATTCAAACAACGTCAATCACTAGAAATCCCTATCTAGCTCTCCACCAGGCAATCACACAAGCAATAAAAGTTTCAATGTCATTTTGTATCTAAAATGATTTTAAATGGTTATTTCGCGAATTTGAACTGGCAAACGGTTCCAAAGCGTGACAACAGCGACACCAAGACGTTTCTCCCACTAACAAGATGCACAACTACAAGTAGATGATTAATTGGTGGTCCATAGCAGATATTTTACTCTTTAAAAACTAAAATGATATGGCCAGACATCCTGGGGTTTGACCTTGAACAGATAATTAGTTTTCCAGATCAAAGAGTTAATCTTAGATTTGAGCTCGCCCTTTTAACCAGAAGCCAGTCAAGATCACAATGGTTGTTCAAAATGTGGCCATATTTCATAATGCCAAATATTGTACAGATATTTTTGCTTTTAACAACTTGATGCACCTCTATTAAGAGCTTAGTAAAGATTTTAAAACACAACAAAAAAAAACAGGGCCATTGTTTCTGAAGAGAAAGGGATGTCATGCTTCATAATAGGGCAGTTGCTCCTCATTGGTCCAGTGCTGCAAAGCCCAACAGGTCCCTTGAATGGTCACTTTGAAAAGGCAGTTCTTAAGGACATGGGAGGACTACAACAAATTAAACCCTACAACAATCTTTCTACTGAACTAGGAACAGCCGTTACCAGTTTGATGCAAGATGAGGATATCATCATAAAACCAGCTGACAAGGGTGGAGCCACTGTGATCATGAAGACTGATGACTACGACCATGGACGGCAGAGACAACTGGCAAACACGAGATACTATGAGAAATTGGACATGAACCTACTAGTAGCCTCCTCAGACGAGTCAAGATTATGGTCAACTTGTGAGAAGGTGGCTCTATATGTACTGGACCAAAGTAAGTATAGAAAGTGTGTATAGAGTCCACAATCCCCAGAGGTATAACAGAGGTTAAAGTCAGGGCTGACCTTACTCTCTAAAGTGGTAGCCTGGTCGAGCAGTTAGGCAGTAACAGAGGACAGTGTAAAGCATTTGTTGTACACACTCAGTCAGCAAAAGGTTTCACACACTCAAGAACTGAACTCTAGGCCAATTGTTTTTATATCCAAAGATATAGTTGTTTTATTTTTAGAACCAACAGGTATCAAAATATACTTTTCTCGATATGAGTACTATCATGTAATTACTTTGCAAAGAGGCAATAAACTTTGTAAACACAATAGGTTGCAGTAGGTAACAAAATTCTAACCATAATTTAACATTGAGCTCAATGGAGTTTTCTACATAAATGCAGCTGATTACATTACAGATTACTTTTGTAACTTCAGGACTGGATCCTGTATTCAGTCCTGGGGTCTAAGCTGAATACAGTTTAGTAAAAACATTTGAGTTATTGCAATGATTTTTAAAGAATATAAAGGTATTTTAAAAGTTGACACTTAGAAACTTTTCGGTGAAAAACCAGCAATGTTATCCAACGGAAGGAAATTCAAAGTACAGGTAAAGTAGGTTCTCGTTACTTTTGTAATCCAGTACTGGACTCCTAGGTTCAGCACTGGGGTCTCTACCTAAGACAGGTAAGTAATTATGTTTTGGTAGTTGGTACTTTTTTTAGGGAATATTTGTAATTTTCAAAAGTAGACAGAAGAAATTTCACAGAAAAATAGTAAATGGTTTCCTATAGACGAAATTTAGATTACTAGTAACCACGGTTGTGATTACTTTTGCGGTTCAGTACTGGGCTAAAAGATACAGCACTGGCGTCTCTCCTGATTACAGGAGAGTAATTTCAAATTCGTTATTCAGCTGATTTTAGATGAATATTTTAAAGTTTAAAAACTTCACACTTAGAAGAAATTTCGAGTCAAACCAGTCAATGTTATCCTATGGCAGGAAAGTGAGTCATCGGTTTTCAGGTGAGTACTTGACTGGTGAAGTTAAGGTTCCGGGCATGGACTAAGGGCTCCCCCAGGGTCAGGTAGGTACAGTTGGTACACCCTAAGAGGCACAGGGGCGGCCGGGTGCAGAGGTAGTTAGGCCCAATGTTATCCAATGAGAGGCAGGGGCCCTACAGTTGGTGGCTGCTGGCTAGCAGGCCACGCGGCTGTGGGAGCTGGGCTCCTGGTCATTTGCTCAGGGCAAATGGGGAAGTAGCATAGGACAAAGGTTGCACTTCCAGGGGCACTCGGGCGGCTGGGTGCAGAGTGCTTTTGAGCCGTTGGGCACTCAATGTTATTCAATGAGGATCTTGTAAAGGGAACAAAGGCTGCAGGCTCGGGAACGGTGGATCTTTTGGAGCGACAACCACTTCGAGGGGTAAGTGGGGATCTTGGAGGATAGGTAGACACCCAGGACTTGGGCACAGGGGGCCGTGGGGTGCTGGGTGCAGGGGTGTCTTTTGAGGTCAGGAAATCTTACCCCCTGCTGGTCGCGGTCGGAGGGGTCCTTTGTCCTGAGGCTGCAGGCGTCGTCTGAGTCTTCGAGGAGGGTCCTTAGGCACCGGATTCCAGGTCAGAATCACCGGGGAGATGTCCTCAGGGTCTTGATTCACTCCGGCACAGGCGAGCTTGGCAGGTGCAGACAGGGTGTGCAGGGTTCGCGGTTACGGGCTGATGCCAGGGCTTGTTACTTGCTTTGAGCAGTACCACTGCTCGTGGGAGACCCAGGTAGTCAGAGTCACAAGGCAGTCAGGTCCTCTGGGGTTTTTGAGGTTGCTGACCACTGGAGGTGCCGGGGTTTAGCAGGAGCAGGTTCGAGGGTCGACAGGCCGGTAGGGCTGGGGCCAAGTCAGTTGGTGTCTTCCTCTTTTTAGCAGCCGCACAGCAGTTCTTCATGTTCCTTGCTCTTCTTTCTTGTTTCGGAATCTGGATCTGTGGAAGAAGGTTCAGGGTACCCCTAAATACTAAATTTAGGGACTTGAGGTTCTTTAATTTCGACTCCATCTTACATTCGCCGCATTTTGTGTTGCCTTTACACAGGCTGCTCGATGAACGAGGTGTCTCTGCCCTTTTGGACTGCAACGTGTCAAAAAAAACCTCAGTCCTTGTTTTGAAACCAATCTCAGATACCAGCCGGCCTAACTAATCCTTGTCTGGACTACCTAATCCCTGTATCAACTATCTGTTAGCCTTTAGAATTCTTCTCTTGCCCTATCTTATCTTTTGGCCTTCGCTATTCTCTCCCTGTGTTTTCCCATTTCACAACCTTTCTTTTGAAGCATACAGACATGTCCTGCCATTGCAACACTGAACTATGGGTACCAGTATTGATTAACTCTGGGGAGCTGGATAACACAACATGTAAGCAGAGAGCATTCTGGTTGCACAACAACTTGTTTTCAAACACTTATGATTGGCTAAAACTTTGTGCATTGGGTGTATGTTTGTACAGATGTATTTTGGCTATAAAAGCTTGTGAGCCGCGAAGTAAAGTGGCAGTCTCCTGAGAACCTACTTGATGTACTTCTTGGACAACTTTGCTTAGCTGCAGCTGATAAGACTTGGTTTTCTACGCCAACAGAGTATTCCGTGTCTCTGTGCAACAAGGCAGGTGAACTTGAAGATTTCAGGCGTGCCTTGCGCCGCCAGGCCCAAAGGCCCGGTTCTTCAGACTTTACAGGTAGGGCAAGAGCAAGGACTAATGGGTCCCTGTCCTGGGGTGGGTACACCTCCTAGCCTGCTCCTCTCCTGTGGGAGGGGGGCAGGAGCCTAGCTGTGATTGAGCAGGGCTCCCCATCTTCAAGATGGCCGGAGTCTGGGGTCGTGCATCACCTCGCTTAGCTGCAGCTAATAAAACTTGGTTTTCTACGCCAACAGAGTATTCCGTGTCTCTGTGCAACAAGGCAGGTGAACTCGAAGATTTCAGGCGTGCCCTGCGGCACCAGGCCCAAAGGCCCGGTTCTTCAATTGGCGCCCATGTGGGGCAGCTTCAGAGGTAGCGGTTGAGCCCAAGGATCGTGAGGAGCAATGCAGGAAAATTCCAGAGGAGGCGCCCCCACACCAGCGACCCCTGTATGTCGAAAAGTCGACCGATGGTCTTTTGAAGTTTGGCTTCTCCTTTCCAACGGCTGCTGGTGACTGCTGCCCTGACTGCCATCCTGCCTTGGTCCCTTTTGGTGATGAATGGCATTGCGAGACGTTAGACGGACCTCTGTTGGCGTAAGAAGACATTTTGTTAAGTATTCGTGGGTAGCGCCCACTTCTTTGTTTTTGGGTTCTTTGATTCGATTATTGCAATAACCGAAGCCAAGGGGTGAGTACGTTTGTGCTGTTTCGATTAGCCCCTTGTTGTTTGTACAGGAGCCAGTGAAATAACGATGCCTGGTTTCAGTAAGTTTAGGAAATTGTGTTGTTTTGGTTGTGATAGGGACTCCCGACTGGAGGACTCTTGTCCAATCCCTCCGGTTGGAACTCCTACTTATGAGCTCTATTCTAAGCATGGTGTGGACCCCATCACCTTTAATGAAGTGTGGGTCCGCTATACAAAGAAAGATGAAGTTTTACAGTGGCCACATAATGGTAGTTTTGAGCCTGACATTCTAGATAATTTAGAAGCTACTTTGTTTAAAAGAAAATCCCAGCCGGCTATGTTTGACTCTTTTCGCCTTTGGTGCAAGGAAGCCAAACAGAAAGAAATTAAACAATCAAAAAGAGATAGGAAAGAAAGAGGCATGAATGCTATACAGGCTGCCCAGCAGTTTAAGGATGATGAAATAGATTATGCAATTGAGGTTTCAGATAGACAACATCACATGGCAATAGATAAATGTTACCCGGTGCTGCCAACTTCTCCCCCAAATACTGATGCTAATCTTGAGAAGGATCCTTTAATGTCCCACTTGTTAAGATCTCCCCCGCCCTATGTACAAGGTGCTAATGCACCCCCGCTTTTGTTACCAGTCCAGCAACCTGTTATTCTCCCACCACCTCCAGCTCCTGCAACTCCACTACAGCCCTTTGTGGCACTACCACTACGGCCAGCTTCTCTGCCTCCAGCTCCTTTGCCTTCGGCTCCCTTGCCTCCGACTTCTTTGCCTCAGCTTTCTCTGCCCTCGACCTCCGTTCTACCTGTTGCCTCTTCTCCTGCTCCGTCTCATACCTTATCTCCAGTTTTTCTGCCAACTTCCCCTTCTGTCCGTCAGCGGATGGTTGAGACCGTTTCTGGCATTTTATCTCCTTTCTTTGGGTCAGTAAGTTTGACTCCTGTTCTTCCCCGTAGGCAGACACAAAGCTCACTCCCAGATTCCCAAGAACGAGATGCGTTAATGGGTCTTGCTCACAAGTGGATCCTGAGTGATCTCGAATATACTGTTCCAGATATCATGAATACTTTTGAACAGTGGGATGCCCCTGTACAAAGATTTGTTTTCAATGCCATGTGTGACATTCTGGATCAGGAATGGGAGGCTACAGGATTGGGTTTAGCTCCCAAGAGTTTGCTGGATATTAGGACTGATTTTGATAAGGGAATTATTGTGGGTCCTGAGGTTGAGAATGCTGTACGGACACTTATCACTTTTAGATCAATGTTCTTTTCCCGGTCCTTGTCTGAACCTGATCCTTCTGTTATACGTAGACTGAAGAATTATCCTATTAGACAGGTTCCTCCAGTGTGGAGAGAAGCGGTTCCAGCCCAGGATGGTAATCAGCCTATACCAGCTCACTTCCAGCGTATATGGGTACATGTACCTTGGAAGAGATCTGAGGTGCTGGCCCTTAAACAGTCTTTACCTGACCCCCGTAAAAACCCTGCTGGTTACTACAAAGAATTATCTCAGACTGTTGATGCTTGCATTATGAATTTGGCTGACATAGATATCTTGATGGGAAATGTTGTCCCACAACCATTGTGGGCCAGGATTCGGAAAGAGGACCACGTCCAAGAATTAGGAGGTGATTGGAATGCTATACCGGCTGCTGATAGACTCCAGGTGGGCGGTGCTAAACCTGATGATTTAATTGCACAAATTCCTGGTAGGATTATTACCTTAATGAAAACTATGATGCCCGCACTGCGAGTTAATTGGGATAAGTTAGCTGCCTGTAAGGAGAAGAACGATGAGAGTGTCTCTGACTTCTTCACTCGTTTTGAGGAAACGTTCCTTGATCACAGTGGTCAGGATATGAGCACAGAGGGGAGACAGCGATTGCTCGTATATAAATTTGTATTTAATTTGCTTCCCGAACTCTCTAATAAATTAAAAGATTCTGAAACTTCATGGGCTCTTTCTTCTTCTGCCCAGATATTGGCTACTGCTCAGTATTATGAAAATAGGGATAAGGAGGAGAAGGATAAACTTGATAAAAAGACCAAAGAATTAAAGACGAAAGTTCTTTTGCAACAAGCTTATCCCCCTCGCCCTGCTCAGCATCAGTTTCAGCCGACTCCCCAATTTCAGAAGTTGTTTCAGAAACCTGAGCCCTTTGTTCCACGGCCTCCACTGGGTCCTAATCAATGTGCCTATTGCAAGGAAGATGGTCACTTCAAGAATAATTGCCCGATTTTATTGCAGCGTGCTGGTGGTACGCCTGGGCCGCGAGGCCGAGGTGGCTTCCAGTCAACACCTAGGGGGAGTGGGCGAAGTACAATGTCCCAGGATCAACGTTCCTTTCTGCCTAAAAATTCCATGAATTATTTTGATCAGCAAAATACTCAGTCTGCTGTTTATTATAATGGCGATTATTATATGGAAGATGAGAATCAGGGTTTCTCTAGGAAGAACAGCCGTAGACAAAGTGAGGGAGTCATTTCAGTTCCAGTGGACCAAAATGGGCCTTATGTTGAAGTCGTTGCGTTAGGTGTGTCAGAGCCATTCCTCTTGGATACTGGTAAAACGAAGAGTTCTATCATCCACTCTAAACTCCCTGGAGCTTTTGGCCTTCGCTATTCTCTCCCTGTGTTTTCCCATTTCACAACCTTTCTTTTGAAGCATACAGACATGTCCTGCCATTGCAACACTGAACTATGGGTACCAGTATTGATTAACTCTGTGGGGCTGGATAACACAACACAACATGTAAGCAGAGAGCATTCTGGTTGCACAACACCTTGTTTTCAAACTCTTCTGTTTGGCTAAAACTTTGTGCATTGGGTGTATGTTTGTACAGATGTATTTTGGCTATAAAAGCTTGTGAGCCACGAAGTAAAGTGGCAGTCTCCTGAGAGCCTACTTGATGTACTTCTTGGACAACTTTGCTTAGCTGCAGCTGATAAAACTTGGTTTTCTACGCCAACAGAGTATTCCGTGTCTCTGTGCAACAAGGCAGGTGAACTTGAAGATTTCAGACGTGCCTTGCGCCCCCAGGCCCAAAGGCCCGGTTCTTCAGACTTTATAGGTAGGGCAAGAGCAAGGACTAATGGGTCCCTGTCCTGGGGTGGGTACACCTCCTAGCCTGCTCCTCTCCTGTGGGAGGGGGGCAGGAGCCTAGCTGTGATTGAGCAGGGCTCCCCATCTTCAAGATGGCCGGAGTCTGGGGTCGTGCATCACCTCGCCTCTCCCACCTGAGAGGTGGAGTTGGCACAGGCTGGCACACCCCCTTTCTGACATAGAGTTTCCCGCCAGTCTTCCCACCAGAGTGGGGGTCAGGACTGGTGGTGGCCAGTTGCTGAGTACATCAAGTGGTCTGGAGAAGCTCACAATGGCAGAATGCCTTTGAAGCATCCCCTGCCCATCCTGGGGGTAGAGGCTTGGCACCTCGTCCCAGGATGTGCATTGTTGCAGGCCCAGGAGAGCGCCAGCTCTCCACCCAGGGGTCCAGCAACATGTCTGCTGTGTTGCAGCCTAGGCAGCCTCTCAGACAAGACGTGGAATGTAGTTTAGGTTTCAGGGGGGATCTCTAAGATGCCCTCTGTAGTGCATTTTCCATTAAATCTCACACTGGCGTTAGTGTGGGTTTAATGTGCTGATGAGTTTGATATCAAATTTGTCAGCCTTCAGTGTAGCCATTATGGTGCTGTGGGGCTCGTTATGACAACCTCCCAGCACCATATACTCCTAATGGCATCACTGCACTTACAGTGCCCAAGAATGGCCCTGGGTACTGTATGGTCACAGGGCTCATGCACCTGTGCCCACACCACTGGTGTAGGGCACCCAGCTAGAGGGGTGGCTGATGTATGCCAGGGCAGTGGGTTTGTGGGCATGGCACACAGGGATGTGTGCCATGTCGACTCTTTGTTTAGTTCTGCACTAGGACACTCAGCCTGCAAAGGCAGTGTGTGTGTGTGTGTCAGGGTACAGGGCCCCTAAGGGTGGCAAAATAAGTGCTGCAGTCCTTAGGGGTCTTCTCTGGTCACAATGCCCTGGGTACCTAGGGTACCATTTACTAGGGACTGAACTGTGGCCAGAGATGCCAATTGGGTTTAGGCTTTTTACAGTTTTTAGGGATGGGACACAGGCCCTGGGTACTTGTTTGGCAGGGACCCAGGGCACACCAAGGAAAAGTGCATCCGGTATCAGGCAAAAAGTGTGGGGGTACTGCAACAGAAACTCACATTCTCACACAACTCAGTGGAGAACCAAGGTTGGAGCTTGAAGAGGGAAGCTACCATCTTGGTAAATGAAACACCTGTCACACCCTACTGCAACGTGTTACCAACATTTCATAAGGAAACAGGTCCACCTCCCGGTAGACCAATTGTCACTTGTATTGAGTCAGTATTGGAACCACTGAGCCATTTCTGTGACCACTTCCTCCAACCTTTGGTCCAAACTACCATGACCTTCCTCAAGGACACTGAGGATATGCTGAACCTTATTACCAATATAGAGAATCCTGAGGAGATCTCTATTCTGATGACACATCGATGTAGAGGCCCTCTACATCAACATCTCCCAAGTTACAACAATTGAGGGAATTGACATACTCCTGAGAATAATCATTCCTCCGACCACCACCCCAGCATACTTCATAATAGAATGTGCCCCCTTAGCATTAAAGAACAACTTCTTTATCTATAAGACAGAAGTTTACCACAAAATACAAGAGACATCTATGGGAAGCACTTTTGCCCCCAGTCTCGCATGTTTTTAAATGGCCGACTTCGAGTCCAGACATATCCTCTGTGCCTCTAATCAGTTCCAAACCAACATGTTCCCTGGAAGCGCTACATAGACAACATCCTTGTCTTGTGGAAAGGCGACTGAGAAAGTTTGTGAGGCTTTTGCCGACTGGATCAATTCACTCAACTCTTTTTTACACTTCACCAGTTCAATCTCAGACTGCGAGATTGCATTTTTGGATCTCTTGATCAGCCTCAATCAAGGCCAGTTAACCACCAAATCTACCATGTGGCCAATACCTACGTCTTTGGCGGAATTACAATAATCTAAATGACTATGATAATCAAGCAAAGGACTTAAACAAAAATCTACTTGAGCAAAAATATCCTCCAAGAGTGATTAAACTCATTGAAAAAAGAGCCCATAATAACAACAGGGAGGCTCTATTAGAATATAATACATGACTCAAAGAATACACAATGACATGCGTCACGACCATCACACCTCTATCCAACAAAGTAAAGTCCATCATATTGAAACATTGGAATATCTTGAGCACAGGTAATCTGAAACATGAACGCCCACACTTTGCTTTCAGAAGGTCTTCAAATCTAAAAGAACAACTGGTACACACAAGACCTCGAATAAAGGTACCCAGTTCACAAACAACACTTTGGAACCTGCCTCCAGTTAGCGGACACTACACCTGAGAGAACTGTACTGCTTGTAGTTCTACTGAACACTCTCAAACACACCAGCAAGGATCATTCACATGGACACAAAAACAGCTCACCAACTGTAACACCTGTCACAGCATTTATATAATCAAATGCCCCTGCCAAAAGTACTATGTAGGGATGACAACTAGACCTATAAAAATAAGGATTAGAGAACATAGGAGCACCATAAGATGTGGACGCAACGTGACAAAGATTAATAACCACTTCCCTGACCGTAAACATTCCTCTTATGATCTCAAATGGACAATCCTTTAATCCAATACATCATGAACACCAGCTGCATTATTTATGTGAGAACAGCCTTGGGTGTTCTGCCTTCACACCAACCAGGATGGAATGAATGATGACCTCCCATGGATCAAGATCTAGGCCTACATCTCTCAGCTACTTGATATGGAAACTATATAGGCCTACTCCTCAGTTTATATGCCGCCACTGATCACCACCTCACCCTAATTGATTGTTTAATCATCAAAACAATCTACAACAATCATTACACCACCTGAAATGATTAACCATAGATACAGGACGGCTGCCAGACTTACAAGACTAGATCACACCACTCCACTTAATGAGTTACCCATTAATAAACATTGTTCTGGTGCACTTTTTCATGATGATGGTCCTTTTAATAAGCTACCCTGACATTAGTGTTGTGACCAGCACCATGCACACTCTAGTGCTGTCATCCATCACCGCATTTACTGACAATACAATCTTCCCCTTTTACTTTCATGAGGGCTGCCACATATTTGTGATGAGTTTCTCTATAGATGTTTACTGTCACTCATCAGTACGTTATGTCATGATGGCCGCCAAAAATGAGCGGTGAACTTCCTTACACATTTCCAATTTTTTTTACATCATCACTTTAAAATGGCTGCCAGACATGCACAGACTCCCAATGCCTTTACCACACCACTACTCCAAGATGGCCACTACATATGTGTGCCAATGCACTTGCAGGTTCATACAGATTCTGATTCCAGCTTGCCAGACATACTCTTTCCTAAATTCAGGGCCAGCAGAGGACGAGGGTAGGTGTGACAATCTGATCGCACTCAGAAACAGCGAGTACCGAATACCGGCCTCTGTACCAGTGTACACTGATATGGCATATGTGATCCTCTGATTAGAATCTCCCTTACTTACGTGCCTTACTTATTTCCAGTCTAGCATGACTGAGCACAGCACCTCTGCCAGACCCTAGGGAGTACTTAGATCTCCAGTTAGAGGTAAGATTATGTGCTTGACAATGTGTAAGAAAGGGAAGCACCACCACGCTCCCCTTTTTAGGTCTTGCGACCTGCGTTGCATTGCGCAGCAGTGTCCGCGCAGGTGAGAGCCCTTTTGTCCAGGGTTCAGAAATGAACCGTGGAATTGCACAAGCTTGTGCATGTGTTTTTACTTTTGTGGCCTGCTATTCTCCTTTTTCTAATTTTCTGCGTGTTCTTTTTTAAAATAGCACACAATAGGCCAGAGGCAGGCGCATAGCTCCACCCCTGGCCTATTGGTGTCTATTGCGCGCATTTACTTCCATATGGTTTTAATTGTCGTGCCCAGACACGGGAGCGATAATTGAAAGCATATGGCGCGCACGCGCACCACTCACACCACTCGCGGCTTTGTTTTTTCCAAAAGCGATCGCTTTCCGTTTCGTGATCGCTTTTCTCCTCCTCCCCACTCCCCTTTGGTCCCCTCTGCCCCCTCCTCTCTGCCGGTGTGCCGTAGGACTCCCCCTCTCGCCCCCTCCGCAGCGCTGGACCGGCCTCCACAGGACTCGGGAGATGCTGGGATTCCGCTCACAACCCTGCTCCCAGGTAGGAACCTCTGCAGCCGGGCCATGTGGCTGGTGTCTGCTCTCTGCATCTAGGGGTCGTGCCTGGGGGTGGGGGGGCACAGGTGCAGTGTGTGCATGCTGCTGGGTGATCCCATCATTTCCTGCCCTCCTGCTAGCTCAGAGGGCGCTGGGAGGTTTGTGGGCGCCGGGCAGTGCTGCAGGCTCCCCGTGAAAGGGGGCTGGACTCCAGGTTCCCAGCTGAGCCGCTCGGTGCCTCCTCCCTTCCCAATGCCCGCTGATGCTGGGGCATCCCTCGCCCAGTTGTGCCGCTGTGGGTGGATGGCAGTAGGTGCGGTGTGTCTGCTGGGAGCTCAGGCTTGTTTCGATAGTTTTGAGCAACTTTGCCTTGCTGCGTCATAGTTACTGCCGATACAGAAGGTGTTTTTCCTACATAAAGTGAGGACTAACCATGACTAAAACACAGTTATTTCTGCCTCTGTAAAATGTATAAATAAAATGTATTAGTTCACGTGGTCAAGCTTAGCATGAGATATTATGATGCGAACATTCATCGGGCTTATAGGATTATTGTTGGCAGGAAGTGCTGGCCTCGCGGCAGCCATTTTGGGTTTTGACATGGATGTTCATATGATCATTCCTACCGGTCAGTCAGTTAGGGCTGGGCCTCAGCTGGCCCGTAAATCTGGGCCTGTGTTTTTTTTCTGAGACGGTAACTCACCGCTCTGATCTGCAGGATGTGAGTGCTTTCTATGCACCAGCTGTACCCCAGATTAATCCGGGCTCGTGCTCGGGGACCTCCAGTCCTCGCAGGGGTGGAGGGGCATGGAAACATTATGATCTCTAATCCAGCTGATGACATCTGCCGGCCCGCGCGACCGTGTCAAGACCTGGCTAGGAGAAGTGGGCGGCGTGGGAGCCAGGGCAACAATAATCGGCGAGTGGCAGCATGCCAGGGCTTGGCCAGCGGGCAGCGCGGACAGCTGGGCTGACGATCGGATCCATTGATTGTGTAGGGAGGAGGATCAAAGGGGGACTGGACTGTCCGTCTCCCCGAACCCCTTCTCCCAGCCACGTATTACGCTTCCTGGCTGGGCCGGCCAGCTGTGGACCATGCTATGCCTGTTAGCTGAGGCATGTGTGCATATCCTGGTCATGGAATGATGTGCATGTGTGCCTCTGTGGATGGGCACCAGGCGTTCTGGATAGGATTCCTAGGTAACCTGTGGTGGTGACCTGGTATGTTAATTTACTAGATAGACATTTTGTCCATCGGTTTTAGCCTCAAATCTGGCACCTGTTGAGCCGCGCTCTATAAATCCAGCTAATATAGCATAACTTCCATACCCATGGTTGCCTTCATGTAGTTTTGCACTAGACCCCACTCCCATCCCTCCACACCGTACTGGTGTGTGGCACTGAGCACCCCAAGGCCATAGCTAGATAAAGGTGCTCATTCCCTGGTCATCTCCCCCTGTCTTACCATGTGCATACTCATGCCTATGACTGGCATTATGCACTCCTCCACTGGCACCCTCTTCTCCAACTCTCTCTGAAGTGTTCCACTGAGCACTCAAGGCAATGGGTAGGTTCCTGCATCGCCGTGTCGGCGCGTTTGCCTGAGACGGCCATCCTCTGTTATGCTCTGTTGCGTTATAAAGGCTGTGCTTTTTCAAAACATTCCTACACCTATCCCTGTACAGCTGGTACTCCTGTGGCATGCTTCAAGGTGAGTTGAAGTATTCCTGTGCCATCCGCGGCCCTCTGGCTTGCTGCATTGGGTATCCATATTAATATCTCTATTAAGTTATGGTGGGTGCTTAGTGAAGTGGTTAAGATGAGGTTTTACTGTGCCCCATGCTCCTTGCTCAAGATTGGCTCTTGCAGTCTTTGTATATCAGCTACCGGTTTCATCCATTCTCCAAGGACACCATTGGATGTACATGACCGTGGTGGTTGGGTTGATGTGTCACCTTTCGATCCCTGAACATCCTCTCTTGTACCTCATGCTCTATATGGTGCACATGACATTAGGTGGGATAAAGTATTCCCCTCTTGGTTACCCCATTCCAATGTGCCTCCTACAATGTGTTCTCTTGAGTTCTTCTGGACGCCTATTGGGGTTGAGTAGTTATCTACAGTTTCCCTGATATTCCCCCCTCCTATGTAAGGTACTTTGGCCACTCATGATGACCACGTTTGGATTGTGATACATTTTACTGTTGTTGACAGGTCACCTTGCCTTTCATAGCATATTCTGTCATTTTCTCGCTGCAGTGGTTGCAGTGGCATAGCAAGGGGAGTGGGGGTTGGTCCGCCCCGGGTGGCATACGTTTTGGGGGTGGCGGTAGCCCCCCCACTCTTAGCTTCGGCCGTCGCAGGTGGCTGCCACAGGATTCGCCAGCAATACTCTGGACTCCCGATCCGGCACGACTAGATAACCCCATTTGCGCTTTTTGGCACTTCTTTTAACTGAGACTTTGAAATTGCATATCTCCGATTTTACTTATTGGATTTTCGTTGTTTTGATGACAAATAATGTATTACATGTTTCTCTATTTTTCTAAATTAGTGTGCGATATTTCCTTGAGTTGTGTTTTCACTTTGCTACTGTTTAAGCACTACATAAATACTTAACACATTGCATTTAAGTTAACCTGACTGCTTTTGTGCCAAGCTACAGGTTAATTTAGTGACTTTTGTGGTTCACCCTGACAAGAATTCAAGGGCATATTACCAAGCAGGGCGATAGGCAATTATCGCCGCTTTAGCGGCTGTTTTCGGCCGCTAAGCGGCGATAATTCTATCGCTCTATTAGCAAGCTGTCGCTAACAGCAGTTAGCGACAGCTTTAGGCGATAGCAAGCGGTTTGGGTCCCGCTTTGCATGTCAGCGATATTTATCGCTAATGACATGCAAAGTGGGCGTACCCACCCTGTTAGCGACTGAAAGCAGTCGCTAACGTCGCTATCGCCTATTAGCAAGGCAGGCGTAGAGATGTAAATATTCCCGCTATCACCAAAAACTAACGCCTGCTCTGACCAGTTCTTAGCCATGTTATCCAAAGGGAGGTGGATAACATGGCTAAGAGCATTTTGTCGCTAATGCGTGAATATCGCTGTATTCTCAGCGATATTCACGCTATCGCCGGAAAATTTACCGCTTTGGAGATAAACGTTGCTAATAGCACGTTATCTCAGTGATAATTTCCGGCGATGCTTAATGATAAAATATTCGTTGCTAAGCCTAGTTAGCGATAAATATCGCTAATCGTTGGTAATATGCCCCTGAGTTTTCTGCTTGAGAAGGGTTAACACCTTCGCTTCCCCCCAATCAACAACCAAATTTCTCGCAAAAAGCCTTTTCGGTTCTTCATTTCCTGTCTGTGATTGGCCATTAGAAGTGAAGTTTAGCGTCTGGGTCTGCGGCAGTGGTTTGGTGTCCACACTGATTACCCTACACAAATAAATCCATGAATGTCCTTTTGTGATGGTCTATGGAACCTGGTGTGCACACTGTTTCACGAGCCATGAAGATCGTGAAGAAAGCTTACATTTGTATTTATTTTCAAAATGTTCTTTCAATAAATGTTCATTTTTCATAAAAAACCGTTAAAAAAATTCCAAAACCCTCTTGAAACACAATGCGTATTACATTGAAGCGTTTTCATACGTTTAAAGAAAAGAACGTCTTTAGTAAAAGCAGAATTTAAATCTCCGAATACCTATTCCTCCTCGCTCTCTATGAAAACCTGAATATCAGTTTCACTGCTTAATACTAATGTACTTCGACATATCACCCACAAAAATCTGTTAAAGACAACCATGCCTAAGTCACAAATTAATTACATGCACAGAAAATGGTGCATCTGGCATGAACTTTTTAAAGTTGTGTATAGGAAACATAACACCACCTCCTCCCACTCCGATTTGAGATTAAAACAGTTCGCGTTCTAAACTGAATCAAGTGCACAAATTGAAACTGTAATTTGTTGCCTTGGATTCACTTTTAAACATTTATAAAGTAAGACGTTATCTAGAATCTTTGCTATCTAACTTGATCGGAGTATGTTCTCTTGAACAAACAATCAGTTGTTTTTCGTTCTATTTCCTATAAAAAATGATCCCGATATGGTTACAGACTGCAGAAATCCGAAAGCCACGAGGCGAAGCGGTGACTTGGCCCATATTAGAAAAAGATTTTCTAAAAGCTGACCTTGGCGTGTCAGAGCAGGCGTAGGCCTCCCCCTCCCCTGTCCGCTTGCAGCTTTGGCTTGGCATTGCCTTACATTCTTTCACAAACTGATCTCGTGAATAACAGCTGGCCCCAATTACACTAAGTACAGTGTGACTGAATGCACAAAGCGGCTGCAGTGCTTTTCCAGGCTGGGACCTTGAGAAACGAACCTTTCTTTTGATAAAAGGTTAGCACCAGTTGTCTTAGACTGGGCATTTAGGCATATTTGTGTAGCTTTGATCACGTGATCTCTGTGATTTTCACACCCGAGCACAGCAGAAATGTTTCCAGTGCCAGAATCTGGACTTCAAATAGATAATATGCTAGTCCATCAGTGAGGGAAGATATTACAGGGACAAGCTACAAAATTAAAGATGCTGAAAGTATTTTCCTTTCCTGGCGACCTACTGTGTAGGAAGGTAGGATCCTTTTGCATGGTTATCCCCACTTTTTGCCTGGTGCTAAACTGTTTTTGACTAGTCTGACTGGGATCCTGCTAATTAGGACCCCAGTCTATCTGCTTTCTCCCTACATTGTTGTGTTCAGTACTTAGGTACATCCCAGATTAGATACTGGGACACCCTTATAAGTGCCGAGTATATGGTACTAAGGTACCTAGGGCATAGGTACCCCAGAGGCCTCCCATGGGCTGAAGCATGTATTATGTCACCCATGAGAGACCATTCAAAATGGAACTACAGGCCTGCCATTGCAGCCTCTGTAAATTGGTGCTAGCACCACTTACTAAAGATATAGGTTTCCTATGTCTAAAGTCAATGCACTTAAAACCAATAAGTCACCCCCATAGCAGGCCTTTGCAATACTGAAGGCAGGGTGCTCGGTTCTAAGTGTGAGGGTGCCGCTGCATGAACTGGACACCCCAACAGCCTAAGGAGTCCATTCTCCCAGGTTGTCAAAGAAGCAGACATATACCACATAGAGTATAGAGGGGCATGGCGTAATTATGTGATGACCATCTCGAAAATGGCTGCAATGAGTCCTATCATGTTTGGTATCAAACATGTTGGAATCATATGATTCCAAGCACTGGAAGAGCCCTTCGTTAGGCTCTGTGTTCCCGGTACCAGCCTTCTTGACCGGGACAGCACAAAATGGTTGCTGCCGACCAGAGACACGATTCTGACCTCCTGCTGCTGAGCCAATCTCGAGCATGGGAAGGCGGAACAATAGGCATCCTGTCACAGGAAGGTGTGACTACATCCCAGATAGGATGTAGTGTACTGGGATGGGGTGGCTGCGCTTGACAGCGCCACTTAGTCTTCATGGAGGGCACATTTGGTGCCCCTGTGTATAGTCCAGTTCAGACTAGTCCTGGGAGCTGTTGGCTCCCGCTCTGGTGCAAAACTGGATAAAGGACATGGGAGTAACCTCCTCCATGTCCAGACCCTCCCCTGGGAGGTTACTCTGAACCTTTCCCTAGGGTACTTCAGAGCTTACCTGGGTGTAGGTCCCTAGATTTATTGCGGCAGAAGATTCAGATCAGACACCACTACTCTTCTACCGTTTGGGCACTCTGGACTTTGCTGGACTTCATTTGGGCCAGACTTCTCCTCCCTTCCAGTCTGCTGCATTGTATGTGCCTGTGCATCATACAGGACCTTCCAAGGCAAGTGAAGCATCAAAGACACTTTAAAGAAATCTCCCTTGGAGTGAAAGAGTCACTCACTCCCCTGCATTTGCAGGCACCGCAACTAAGTTGACAGGTCTGCTGATCATGAGCTCCTCCGGACTCCGAAAAGTTCTGCAACACAGGTGGTGGTTTTCCACAGCTCCCGAGGCCTGCCCTGCCCTTTCAAGTTTGAGGCCTGTATCATTTGTTGGGGTTGCAATAACCGAACCCCTGTGCACATTTTACTTGGCACATTTTACTTTTCCAGTTGGAAAGCTTTTAAAAAACAAAATTCAAACTTGCTGCACTTACCAGCACTAGTCTTCTAGAACTTTAGTGGGCATTGCAGCAGTACCTTTGGGAGCTCCGATCCTAGCTCTGTTCTGCTGCGGCTTGTGCCGATTGCGCGGAGGGCGTTTTCAGACCGGAAACACTCTGATTTCCGCTTCCGGGTGATTAGGGGCATCCGGTGCCTGCGCGCTAGTTCCTGATGCATCCAGTATTTAATCAGGATGCTGAAGCGGACGTGCCCACTGTGTATTTGTGCACGTAAATCCTTTCATTTTCCTATATTGATTAAATTTAGTGCTCGGCTGGACACTTTTTTGCTTGTAGCACACATTGTTGTCTATAATTAATTTGTTTCTGAGTACCTGATACGTTAAGGACCAATGTTGCCTTACTAAAATTGTTACCCCGGGGTCCTTAACTACCTAGAGGGTTCCCTTGTTGTCGTATAACCGGACGTGCTCTGTGTGGGGCATCAAAGGCTGGACCGGGCCCAGGGTCACAACTCCTGTCCGTTCCTTTCAAAGTAAGGGGCACATTGTTACATACTCAAGGAGCGTACTAATGAGCCTTACCAGGTCAGACAAGCCCCACGACTGCCCTCTGTTGGACATACCTTGCGAGCCCAAAGCATGCAATCAATGCTTATTAAATTTACAGTTTACAAAAACAAGAGACTGCACTAGTGCCAATCTGGAAAGTTCCCGACAGACATACACACTCAAGACTTACTTGGGTAGGCTCCTCAACGCAACGTTTTAGCAATTCCTACAGGTTTTACGATCATCAGAGGTGATCAACAAGACAAACGGGCGGGGGTAGCTATCATCCTAAAAGATACTTTGACAATAAAGGGTTCCCCCATAGGAAGTAGCCCGGATTGTAAACTGCTATCTTTAAGAATCACCCTAAACAAAAATTATACCTTCAAAGGACTGTTGGCCCAAAAAACAGTTTCTCTTCGGAAGTCATTAGCCCATTCATCGAATCCAGTATTGATACAGAGGAGTTTTTCATCCTGGGAGATTTTAACTACCACTTAGAAAAATTAGAGGATCATAACTAAGGCTCCCGGTTTTATGGTATTTATTTTTTTGCCATTTCCGTCTGTATTTAACCATATTTATTTTTTGGGCATTTTATCTGTATTTATCCACATTTATTTTCCAACAAGAAAAAGACGACACTGCAGCTCGTATTTTTCCACATTTATTTAAATTGACAAGAAGTGTATTTGTAAGGGGGTGGGGCAAATTTTACTATTTTCGTTGGTGCATTGAAAACGACTATTCTTGAGAAGCTATCGCCAACAGGTGTGTGTGTGTGGGGGGCAGTTCATGGAACTTTAATTCTTGTTTACTTATTTAAAAATGTATCTTTTTAAAAATGATATAGACCGTCTATTTGTAACTTTAAGTTTGTTTTGCCATGTCAGCATAATATCCAACTTAATTAACTAAACTGAAACTGCACGCTCAATAAAACATTCATAAATCCTGCTGTAGTATGGAAAAAACTAGGGAAAACATATTGGCTTTTCTAGACAAAGTATATATGAGATAAATAATTGTATGCAATGGTTCAGTGCACATTTGAGATGTAATACAGTCCTGCAATGCAATGCAAGTGATCTATAGGAGGTGGAATGATACAAAATAGCCTATGGCCAGATGTGAGAAATAAATGGTCTTCTGTGAGCAGTCAGACCCCACCCTGTCTAGATTTAAATATTTGATAACAGTAGGTGTATAATTGGGGCACTGTTAAGCCGGGCCTAAAAAGAGCATATCTGGGTTTACTAACTGCATAATGTCTTCTGTACATAGGTAAGGGCGTCATAGCATAAGCACCTACACCTACAGGGATCAGCGTTTATACTTGGGACCAGGGCCGGCTTTAGCGCTGGTGGCGCCCTGTGCGACAATGTTTGTTGGCGCCCCCAATGACCACCTTCACCACGGATTCTCTCACTAGCACCCTTTAACAGTGACCAAGTCTCCATAACCAGTCTCTCAGATGCATTGAATTTGTTATATAGCGCTACTCATACCAGTAAAGTATGTCAGAGCACTTTGCAACACACACACATTACACAGACAATCAATCATACTTGTGTAAATCAGTGTATAGGAAATGTTACATAAGCCAAAGTATTAAAAGTGTAGGCGTCACATGTCATCCATACTGGTAGGCAGTATAGTTTAGGAGTGCTTGGTGTGGAGAAGCACAAACTAAGAGTTGGAAAAGAAACCGCATAGTTGGGAATTTTCTTTAATAAGAAGAATCAATTTCTACCAAAGCAACCCTTTTTGCAACATGAATCAATGTTCTATACTCTGCAGAGTGTATGCAGTTCTATGATGTAAGGTAATACCTCACTTTTCTATGTTAGGATTCTAAGTTACAAATTGCAAGTAACAAAAGGATGGCTCTTTTAAAAGTAGTAACCTGCTGGTCTATTTACATTAAATGCACTCTGTAATCTACTTGGTACAAGTTCTTTGCAGTAGGCATATTAACCCTCTGTGCAACCTTCACACAAGTCAAAAACTTCAACAACACAAAACTCTGATCTCTGGCCCAGAAGGACATTAATCACAGGAGTTATCTTGACATTCTTGTTAGACCCCGTAATTTCAAGCGGTAAGGAGCGCGGCAGCAGATTATTTAAAAGCATAATAAAGTTGCAAACTTGGCACGGCGCCCCCAGGAAGCCGCACCGGTCGCACCGCCCTAGAGCCAGCCCTGCTTGGGACAAGTACTGAGAACAGAATTATAATGATAGTAAGGGATGTCTTTCCCTCAGAACACCTCATCACAGTGGAAACAAGAGACTTTTGTGCTAATCCCGGCTTCCCAACTAGGCCGTATTTCTGTGCTCCTGGGCAAGTCACTTCGGCTCCATACCACCCCTGACAAAACTCAGTTAATCTATTGTAAAGGGCACTTGAAAAAATCTTTTCCTTTTGGATATGGGAACTGGAGTATGGAGGAAAAGAACGCTATGTCTGTCATGATGTCACCGGGCCTGTAACTAACTTAACATCTGTTTTTTCAAAACTCCCTATGAGGTTGAATGCATGCTTCCCAGCCCGTTTTAGGCGACCTCTCTCTTTCACAATACCTCCCCCTCACGTGGTGTGTGGCAGCTGGGGCTGAAATACCCACGCACACACACAGTTTTTGTGCTGCCAGCCGCACCCGAGTACTTCACAGGTCTTTAAAAGACCATTCACATGTTAACGAGTCTTAAATACTGATAACACCAGAGCATACCATCCTGTTTTTCAACTCTCTGCTGAGCGCGACAGCGCCGCAAAATGTGCTAGTGTTTTTCCGCTTTTACATATAAATACAGACAAAGGAAAACTTGTTTTCCGTCTGTATTTATATGTAAAAATCCATTCAAACAGAAAACCGGGAGCCCTAATCATAACACAGCCTCTTTATTGGACATGAAGGGTAGTGCCTCCTTAAGGCAGGTTGTCAAGCACTCCACACATGATGCTGGACATACATTAGATGGAATTTTTAGGTCCAATCCCGGTTTGAAAATTCGAGAGGTTCTGCCAATCACCTGGTCAGACCATAAAGCCATATTGTTTACAGTAACAACAACACATCATTTACCTCATCCCCATAATCCGCACAGAGCACTAAAAGGGCGCATTTGGAGGAACATCGACCCACAGTTACTGCAATCAGCTTTGTCGAACTCAAAGTCTGATTTAACAGCAGAGGCGAATCTGGTAGCTGGTAGATTTACCGGCTGGATCGTGCTCTCCATGCCCTGGAGTCAAGCTATCCTGGCTGATGAGACTGAAAACACAAAATTGGTCTTAGGATGCTTGTTTCCAGTCCAGGGAGGACCTGGCCTGGCAGTTCGGGCTGGACTGTTCCCATTGGGTGCAGGGTCAAGACTGATTTGCATATGGCCGGATCCAAACTGGAATGGCATGGTGAATAAAAAAACGATGGATTTAGGCCCAGATCTCTGTACTGGGGTGAATGTATGACATTGTTCTGCATTCTGTCCATCGACTGTTCTTTTTGCATGGATCAAAGCAGTTGCAGACACAGTAGCCCACGAAAAACCTTCTCCATCAGGTGAACAAACACTTCTGAACCATGGTTCTGTGAAGCATTGAGAGTACAGAAACAACTATGTAGAAAGTCAGAGAGATGGTGGAGAAAGAACAGTGCATCAGAAAAAAACTTTATATGCTCAGACACTGGCTGTCTACAAGAAAAATGATAATTGCAAAAAAAAGCTATTACTCAGAAACAATTCTGCAGGCTAGTAACTCTAGCAACATACTCTTTGAAACATTAAAAGTCTAGTTAAAATACCAGAAACAACCAACGTGGTCAGAAGCAAGGAATTTTGTAACTCACTAGCACGGTTCTTCAAGGATAAGGTGGAGACTGTGTACAGATCCTTTACTGACAAGGTCACCGATAATATCTGCAATTCATCAGCCGTTTTACTTCTTACATCTGATAATTTATTGCTGTCCTTTAATCCACCGGCATAGAACAGATATCCCAGGTGGTCAGAACATCAAAGTCTTGGGCACCTTCAGAGCCTTGCCACCCAAAAATACTTCAGCTGGCACCTGACCTCATCAGCGTTCATCTCAGTATAATTTTCAAAGAGATCACCAGCTCTGATATCTTTCCCGATGTTTGAAAGATAGTCTCAATCCTACCTCTCTTAAAGAAACCTAATTTGGATCCCAATGACACCAGTAGCTACAGACCAATTTCCAGGATACTGTTACCTGCTAAGGTTCTGGAAAAAATTCTAAACATCCAACTAACAGCCTTCATATCCTTGGCGGATCCGCTAGATCCTCCGCAATAAGGTTTCCGGAAAAGACATAGCATGGAAACAGCCTTAGTCATGGCAGCAGAAAAGCTCAGAGCAATCCTTGACTCTGGTGCCAAGGCCACTCTGATCCTATTGGAATTATCATAGGCTTTTGACACCATAAATCATGATAAACTGATCAGAAGGCTTTCAGAGGCAGGGGTTAAGGAATCTGCCCTCAAACTGATAAAATTCGATTTGAACAATAGGTTTCGGTATGTTCAGCTCCTTATCAGAGGATTTCATGCTTCCATGTCGGGTACCTCAGGGCTCTTCACTGAGCTCCACATTATTTAACATGTAAGTGACCGCCTTGGCTGTAGGCATGGGCGGAAAATCCGTTCCGCTCGCGGATTTTGCGGATTTTCGGGAAATCCGCAATCCGCGAGATTCGCGAATCTCCCGCAAAATCCGCAAATCCGCGAGCAGCGGATTTTGCTCGCACTGCTCGCACTGTTCGCGTGAGTTCGCGTGAGTTCGCGCCCCGCGAATAAGTGCAAAATTGCAGAAATACGATCTTAGCAAAACTGAAAGTAACTACTTACCAGGTTCAAAAGTTCAGGCTCATCATTAGTAGCCATTTCCTGTAGTGCTTCCTGAGGGGCCCCTCCAGAGTTCAGTTGCCAGTTGAAACTATTATGTGACCCTGCTCTGAACCTCAGAATAGTTACACATATGCCACAAAGGTCCTGAATTACAGCTAAGGGAGACAAGCAGGAGCCAGGCTGGAAGTTAAAATCCATTAATCAGCCCCTAATTCATTATTGTCAGTTGGGGCAGGGCAGGTGTTGTAACTAATTTTGCAACAATGAAAGCACTTAGCAAGTGCAAAAGATCACTAATCAGGGCGCACTAAGGAAGCAGGTGCCAGCTAAAAAAATATTCTGTGACACATTAATCAGCCCCAAATTAATTCAGGTCACTTGAGGCAGGGAAGGTGTGCTTTGCTTTGCCGAAAATAATGTACACTGGACAACCAGAGGGTGTGGTGATGAAACAAAGGGTGGCATGGGTGGGCCAGAGGGTGGCATGAGTAGTCAGAGAGTGGCAGTGGTGACAGAGAGTGGCAGTGATGAAGAAGAGTGTCCCAAACAGGCTGGACACGTAGAAACAACAAGTTCGCAAAACTTGCGACCCGACAGGTAAGTTCGCAAATTGCGAAATTGTAAAAACCCTCGCGAACTGGCAGAAACACGGGCGAACACAAAAAAAAAAATCCGCAAATTCGCGGGAATTCGCGGATTTTGCGGATTGCGAATCCGCAAATCCGCAAAATTCGCGAACGCGAGATCCGCAAAATTCGCTCATGCTTACTTGGCTGATATATTTAGGCAGTTTGGCTTCTCCTTGATTTCCTACGTGGATGATACTCAGTTAGTGGTGTCCATCTATAGTAATGTGGAGGAAACAGCTGACTGCTTTAATTATTATTATTATTATTATTAAGTGGGTTTTATTGAGCGCAGACTACCCGGAGGCCTCGTAGCGCTGAGTGTGACTGGGGGCAAGTGAGGGTGGTATGATTTACGTGAAAAGGAGGGTTTTTAGTTCCTTACGGAATTTTAGGAGATTAGGCTCACCGCGCAGGGAGACTGGCAGAGAATTCCAGGCCTTGGCCGCATTCCAGGAAAAGGAGCGGCCTCCCCATCTGGCACGTTTGACTTTGTTCTCAGTGGCCAGAAAGGCTGTGCTAGAGCGCAGCGACCTGCGGGGGAGATATGGAGTAGCCAGCGAGCAGATCATTGCTGGCGCTTCCTTCCACATAGCCCTGTGCATAAAGCACATTGATTTAAACAGTGTTCTGGCCTTGATGGGTAGCCAGTGGAGTCTTTTTAGGGCAGCAGTCCCGGAATCCCGCCTGTTAAGGCCCAGCAGGAGGCGGGCTGCTGCGTTTTGCGTGACCTGGAGCTTCTTTGTTGTAGTCGCCGGGGCCCCTAGGTACAGCGCATTCCCGTAATCTAGACGGGACAGAATGATAGCTTGCACCATGATCCTGCGGGCTTGTGGGGGGAGAAGTGGTAGTACTTTCCTAAGCATACGCATCATGCCAAAACAGGTGGCAGATACGATCGTTGCTTGGTAGTTGAAATTGAGATTGGCATCAAGCCAGATGCCCAGGCTCTTTATTTGGGGTTTGGAGTGAGGCTGGGTGCCCATGCATGGTGGCCAGTTCGGAAGCGGGCAGGGGATGTTTGGGTTTCCAAGAATCATAAGCTCCGTTTTATCACCATTAAGTTTTAGGTGGGAGCTGGCCATCCATTTATTAACTGCCACTAAACATTTCTCAAGATTGGGCGAGGAGGCGGTTTAACCATTGTTTATCCCGTGTGAATCAGCGGATGAGCTCGAACTGCCTAAAGTTGAATGAGAGAAAAACTGAGGTACACCTGCTGGGTTGTGCCACATCCTTTTGGTTGCATAGCTGGTGGCCAGCAGGCCTGGGTGATTTCCCGGTCCCAGCCAAGTCAAGAAGGTGAAAAATCTGGGCATCATCTTTGATGATAACCTTACTTTTCAACATCAGATTAATAAGCTTTCATCTTCGGTCTTCCTTACTCTAAAGACAATTCGAAAAATGTGGTCCTTCATCCCACCAAAGTCCGTAAAAACACTGGTGACAGTTCTAGCCCTGGCCAGGCTCGATTATGGTAGTAACCTTTATATCGGCTTGAAAAAACAGCATCTGCTTAAGCTGCAACATGTGCAGGATGCAGCCGCCAAATTGCTGCTGCACATTCTGAAATTCCAGTCTATCTCCAACGGACTGAGAAAGTTACACTGGCTCCCAGTGAAACAAGCATTTGCAATGCAATAGGTCTCGCATTACTTAAAGTTTGAGCTAATTACGTTGCGTTAATTAGAACGCCAATAGCTCAAAGTTTTAGTAATGCAACACTTATTGAATTGCAAATGCTTGTTTATCTCTGCTGACCTGCCGAGGGTTATTCCCTTATTTACAAGTGTCACGGCCTGGTTAATGTATTTTCAATAAGGGCTGTGGCACACATTGAGGATATCAATAATGCAGAGTATAGGCCGCTCTTGTTAAAAGTGAAGGTGCTCTGCAAATAAAAACAAGCACTGTAAAAACAAACAAGCACTGTTTGTTTAATGCTAAACTCCGGCAACAACATGGAAGGTTTGGAGGGCGGGACCGGGCGGTATGGAGAAGCCCGCTATTGTTCAAAGTGAAAGTGTGCTGCAACTAAAAACAAGTCTGTGGCGGAACAGGGTGGAGGGGAGCAGTTGTGGGATCAGACCTCCGTCCTGTGCAGCCTTCAGAAACTAGCATGGTAAAGAGAAGTCCAAGCTTTTAGCAGGCTTCAATAGCTAGTAAGAGGTGCATTTATTCAAAAATAAAGGACATGACACAAATCCGCTATTGATATAATTTCACTCACCAGTTGACGAAGTGTGAGCTGAGGAGAGCTGGGGTGCCTTGCGAAGTGCTCGGGCCTCGCATAAGATTCTTAAAGGTGCACTACAGTAGAGTTTTTACAGCACTACTATTAAAAAATATGAATGGATTGTATGTCCTGTATTGATTGCAAGCCTGCTGCTGTGTCTGCTTCTGTCAGTGCCCGGACCATGCACTGGATAGGATAATATCTATAAATCACATGATGGGAAATATGTTGAGGACCCTGAAAGCACGAGAGGGCATGTCACCGAAGAGGCTAATTAATGCAAAAGGGGAGCAGTGTGGCAGATAAAGACAAGGTGTTGGAATTCATTCCTAAATCAACAGCTCCTTTGTTTGTTCCAAGACTGTCAAGAGAGCCATTTAACCTGGGGATGTTGTACCCATTCATCCGAGGTGGCATTTGGGATGCCCGGAGAGTGAAGGGGCCTTGTGTGGGAGGGACTGGTGGCTGTGAAGTAGGCAGAGCAGCACCCCTAGATCCTCCTCCACCCTCTGCGCGAACAAACAGTTTGTGAAGTTTGGCGTCTTCCAGGCGGAGGAGCTGACGCTGCAGCCATCGCCTCAGCGGTCCCATGGGCCGAAGAGGAAGCATAGGTGGCAAGTCCCGCCTAAAAGGCGTGCCGCTGATTAGTGAAACTGAGAAGGGCAAATAAAGGCAGGTGTCTGCCATTGCCTGGTACTCCGATGAAAAGAAAGGCGCGCTGCCAAAGCAAGGAAGGCGCGTGGCCACTGAAGTTAAAGCGTGCTGCGCTGTCTAAAAGAAAAAAATGTCGGGAGTGGAGCTGCGGGTTGGGGTGACAAGAGGAATGTTCCCGAGAGGTGTGAAGATAGCATCGAAAGTGGAGTGAGGCGGGGAGTCCCGCGTTTATTTATTTATTTATTTTATGCGTTTTTATATAGCTCGGACTTTACCCGAAGGCGTCAGAGCGCTTCACCATAGGAACGGTAGCGTTTACATGAGGGGAAAAAAAGTGGGCATGTTCTAAAAGCAAACCTTACATTATATGAGGCAAAGGTGACAATTGAGTATCGGGGAGGTGTAGCAAACGAAAGTGTGGGACTGATGTTTGTCAGCACGGAGAGGTAACTTCCAGCAGTGCTGGGAGACGACAGGACAGAGGCGAGCTGAAGAAAAACAAGCTCTTGGCATTGCTGTGGGGAGGGGGGGAGGAGAAATGTGAGACACGGCCTGGCGGCCGTGAAGTGTGAAGCAGGGGGTGGGGGACTGGATGCCTTTGAAGTGAGGCTCGGGAGCAAATGGTAAAAAGCGCATGCATGTTCACATGCACTCGACGTAATCCGTGCGATGCTTTCAGACCTTGAATGAGCCTCTATACTCTCGTCTATTAACCCTTGCCGGATTAAAAGGCGAGACCTAAAAAAGGATAGAATTCAAATCCTTATGTCTAGCTTCCAAGGCATTGCATGGGAATGGTCCTCAATACCTAAAACAACACTTTATCTGGTACTCCCAGTTAGAAATCTAAGATCAGCGCAGAGCAAACTTCTACAAACCGCCATATTCAACAAGGCGCAATGGGGTGGAAGAGGCTTTGTTCTGGGGACAGTGAAATTGTGGAACTCACTCCCGACCCATATAAAGAATAGCACTTTCCTTCAGAAGGCACTAAAAACTGGGCTGTTCGCGAATTACTTTTTTCCATTTTCTTTCCGGCACCTCACCATGTAGTGCTTAGATGCCTTAAGGCACTCGTGCACTTTACAAATTTCCAAATAAAATCAAAATCGTGTCAACTTGAGTTGTAAAGGCTTGTTGACTTCTTTTCAAGAAGATCTTCAGGCTCCAAGTAGCCCCAACCTCGAGCATCTCCAGTGACCAGAATCTTGAGCCACATTGCATTGTGTGCATCATGGCCTTCAACTTTTGGTTCGCTGCTTGAGGTCCTCCTGCGACTCTAGTGCCTACGGCCTGTGGGTCCATTTGAGGGTCACCTTTGCTTCTCTTGGGCTCCCCTGATTGCTCGCGTCTTGCCCTTTCTCCCCTGCTTGTAGTGAGTCCCCTGGACCTTGCTGGTCCCGACGTGCTCCTTTTTCAGCACCTACATTGTTTGCATTTGCCAAGGCTTGTTGGTGCCCCTGCAGGACATTGACCCCTCAGCTCTCGACATCCTTCATGGGACAGCTCGTGCACAGCTCCTGGTCTTCCTTAGCGTCGCCTGGTCCTCACAGCTGAAGAGTCAGTGTCCTCATCAACTCTTCTGCAACACGCAACATCGGTGGGCATTCGTCTTCCAAGTCTCCTGGTCACCCCTGAGTGACATAGACTCTGTCCCCTCTGCTTGCAGGTACCTATTATCTAGAATACTCCTTCGGATTCCACTGGACGCTTTCTCCTCTTCCAGCAGCGGCACTTTCCTGAAGTCCTCCATTGGGCTTGACTGCGGTTTACGACACTACTTCCCAAAAATGCACCCGGCTTCCCTGGTGTAGGTAACATGAGTACTAGGGTATCCACGGCTAGGGTGGCTCCCCAACCTTCTGTATTCCATAGGGTTTCTTCAGGGTCCACTGAGAAGGTTCCTTAATTTTTAAAAATCCAACCACGACTTACCCGTACAGTTGTACGGAGCACACAGTTGTGTTCCCATACTGCACATGATCTCCGTGGGGTCCCTATCTACTCACCTTGCATGGTTCCTTGGCTCCCCAGCACTTCTAAGTCCTCTCGACATTGTCTTGATCCGAGTCATGGTTCTTATGCCACTTTCTTAGTATATGGTTTGGTCCCCCTCCCCCCGGTCCACCACTGTGTATTAAGTGCTATTTACAGTGCTTCTTTGCTAAGTATTGTGTGCATTGTGTTTATCGCCATGTAAGAGATAGTTAAACGAGTTAGAGAGTATATTATAATAAATGCATATTTTTATAAATACTTTGTGTGGTTCTTTTTCACTTGATCTTTACAATGAGATTGCATTCTGGTAAAACAAGCTGCTTTGCACTCCTGTGCTAAGCCTGAAGGCTGCTTTCCACATCTACCATTTAGAGAGTTTTCTAAGGTTGTCTGAGACCTGTTAAACCACCATAAGGGCTGTCTGGACTGGTGCAAGGTGTCAACTTACATAAGTGTACATCATATACCACGCCAGCTTCTCACATACTGTAAACTGCAGAAGCTATTATTTCCTCCCAAGCCTGATGTTCTGTTGCATCTATATAATATTAGTTATTCTTTTAGTTTTGAAGTGTAACTAAACAGTTGATCTCCAGGGGAGGGCAAAGTTGCATAAATGGGTGTGTTAAACTTTGCTTAGTTTAAAAAAAATATTCTAAAAAACAGGTCGAAAGAAAAAAGGCGTGTTGCACCACAGCGGAAATTTTCCCACAACGACTTATAAGCAGTGCGCCACCACCATTTTGGCCAAATGCACTAAACTTTACGCTTCAGTACTTTGGTTGATGTGCGAATATTGGAGTAGCGCAGTTTCAATTGTTCTGCCCTTTGTAACTCATGGCTACTTACAGATCTGAGTGGCAACTAGTATATCATTCCTGCTGGCCACTTGCACTCAGTCCCTGCAGCCAGATGTGCCACTCTCTTGGGCAGGACATTCTACATCAAGGACTTGGGAGTCAACATTTTGGCTTAGATAAGTTAGGTTAGGGCTGGGATCTTCACTCACCTTCACGACTGGAGAGCTTTTGCTGAATTAGCAGACCAAGTTATTTTTGCACACATATCTATGCATCATATGTATTCTTTGTGTTTTAATGTGGGTAAAAAACTTTGCAATTCTTTCTAAATATGTTTGGTGGATTATGACTGATTAACTTTGAAACAGATAGAGTGTGAAAGTTCACCAGAATTCCTCTGGGAAAGGAAGCGAAATTACCTAGTCAGCCTGCCCTCAAGGTGTGTTATGGGGACTCTCCTTCACGAATATAATGAATATAATGAAAATAATGGGTCCAAAAAAAATAATAAAACTCTAAAATACATTTGATTAAAAATTGCAAGCCTACATGTAATTCGAAAGGGCACAAATAAAAAAGTTACAATACTTTCCCTGTGTAGGATGCAATGCTTGTACTTCTTAGGACTGTTAGGAGGTTCAGCTCTCCAAAAATATTGAAAACGACTCCTGGGAGAATTTTAAACTAGGTGGCGTAATTCACGTAATTTTGAGATTTTCGTGTTACACTTGTGTGAAATTCACGACATTATGCCATTACACGTGCACGTTCATAAAAAAAGTATAGAGTGACACTGAAGGGAAATCTGATGTTATTCGCTGCTCTTATGGTTTTTGTGATATTTTATTAGTCCAAAATGTGTACTGGCTTTTAAAATGATAGCATGGACGCATTTTGTGCCAAAATATATCATTAAATGCTGGATTAGATTTGGCATAATTATGAGTATTTTTTTCTTCATTCGCCAAAATTTCACGTATTTATGTGAAACCAAATTACATGAAATTCACACACACTAATAAAAAGTTAGTGGGAAATGGTCAGTATAATTTCCCTAAACATTGATTAAAACAGTCATAGGTTTCACTTGCTGTTACAATAACATTTCTGTGCAATTTGGGAAGAAGGCTGATGATTTTTCAAGATGTATATTGAGCCTTTATTAACCTTTACCTTCGACTTCTTTCCAATTTTCAGCTTCTAGGTAGAATCCTGTCAGAAAAATGCTTAATTTAGGTACACCCTCCTCATTAGGCTGCACTCTGTTGGAAAGGGGAGACCTCTCGGTCACCCCGAACATATGGCTGGGTGCCCCGATCGCCCGGGAAACCTTTGCAGGCGGGGGCGTGTCCCCAGCCGGTATGCCCAAAGTGGCGTGGTCGGAGCACGCCCCCGCCGCCTAAGAGGGTTGTCCTAACACCCGCCCAGAAGTCCGTGCACTTTTGAGCGGGATGGGGATGCTGCCCCGCCTCCCCGCTGCAAGTTTAAAGACGCGGGAGTCCAGGCAGACATCCTCTTGTTCCTGCGCTCTGAAGGCTGCTCCACTCGTCGCTCGTGAGCCCTCAAGGGAACAAGCTGCAATTTTGAACGTTTTAATCGTTGTTTTTCTGTTTCAGTCGTCGAGGCGTATCTGGGATCTGAGGAGCTGCTGGAAAACAGGCAGAGGAAAACAGAACGTCGGATATGCCTGGAAAGAAGAGTGGAAAGGGCTCCGAGATGGAACGGGTGCTTCGCACACTGGTAAACCAAGTGTCGGCGATGGACAGGAAATTTGGTAAAGTGGACCTGATGGGTCACAGCTTAGCCTCGCTCCAGAAGAAAGTGGAAGCTCAGGTGGGGCCTTCAGGGAGACCGAAGAGGATTGTGGGGCCTGCTTTGCCGAACCTTACTCCAGGGGGGATAAGGGGAAAAAGAAGAAGGGAAAAGTGGGTCCTAGCGAGGCCACGGTCCCGATTGAGGCTCCGCTGGTCCCAGTAACCCCAGCGGCCAGCCCGGTACCCGCACCGGATGGGGGATTGCCAATCCCTGTGATTATCACACCGCTGGATTAGGATCAGGTACCCCCTGAATTAGCGATACATCTAGCGGCGGTGTTGCCTTGGTTGAAGAAGGGAGCGGGGGGATCCGCGACTTCGGAAGATCCAGCTGAGGAGGCCAGGCAAATTATTGACCAGCTCAGGCAGTCAAGGGGCTCTGGTCCAGCGAACGTGCCTTCTACTCCTCTACAGGTGGCGGACCCGGCCGCGGTCTAGAATCGGAATAAGTCAACGGACACGACTGGAGGTACGACAGAAAACGGTAAGAGGTCGCTCCCAATAATGGGGGAGGGCGCTGTACCCTCAAGGCGGGAAAGCCTGGCACAACATGTTCCAATGGCTACTAAAGAGATGGTGTGGGCAAATAAATACATTAATATGTTTTCATTATTGACGGACAATCGTGAGTTAGAATATGCCAAGACCCAGAAAGATTTGTGGCACCCCAGTGAATGGAGGGCAAAAATGGCAGAACTGAGCGATCACCAGAGCTGTTGGGAGCCCTTGCTTGCCTTCCAGAGCAGGATCACGGGCTTCCATGAGAAATATGGAGGGGACGCATGGAAAGGATATGACGTGTCGTTTAGAAAAGCGAAGGAGTTTAACGAATCACTGACTTGGGATTGTTTGGACACTGTATCTTGGCATGTGCAGTTCACGCCGGGGCTCGGCGGGTGGATCAGGGTCGAGTGCAAACGGTTTCAGGGCTTTTCAGCAGAAACATCCACAGCCCTTTCGACCAGCCCATGGGGGAGATACTCAGTCTAGATCGGGCGGGAATGGGAATAAGCGAGGAGTATGTTGGGGTTTTAACAAGGGAACGTGTAACAGGCCGCAGGCGACATGTAGGTTCAGGCACGCCTGCGCAGGTTGTGGTAACACCTCCCACCCCGAAACTAGCTGCCGATTCCGAGGCAATGATAATGGGGGAAAAGGGGGTACCAAGCAGGATTGACACGGTGCCCAGGATGTACAGACGATCGCCCGTGGATATTTTGGCTTTGACCCCCTGGCTGAACAAATACCCTGATCATGTGTCCGCCGGGGCCCTGCGAGATGGCTTCTCATATGGCTTCAGGATCCTGGCGGGTGATTTTCGGGGGGCCCCCTTATGCAAAAACCAACTGTCCGTTACACACAACCCGACGGTGGTCGCCACCAAAATTGCAAAAGAGGTTCGCTTGGGGCGGGTTGCAGGACCGTTCGGTGAACTACCAACGGCCTATTTTGTGTGTTTCCCATTAGGGGTAGTTCCCAAGAAGGAGCCCGGAGAATTCAGGCTCATTCATAATCTATCTGCACCAAGGGGGCTTCCGTGAATGAGGCAATCGATGCAGGCATTTGCAGTGTGAGGTATGCATCATTCGATGACGCAGTGGTAATGTTGAATTGCCTAGGCCCCAGAGCATTGTTAGCAAAATCGGATATTGAATCCGCATTCAGGTTACTACCTGTGCATCCACACGATCAGCACTTGTTGGGTTTCGTATTTCAGGGGAAGTACTACATGGATATGTGCATGCCGATGGGTTGTTCAATTTCTTGTGCTTATTTTGAAATGTTTAGCTCATTTCTGGAGTGGGCATTCACGAAGGCCTCAGGGCACCAACATGTGATGCATTATCTCGATGATTTTCTGTTTCTCGGCCCGGCGGGCTCTCGGGACTGTGCACGGGCATTGCAGGAATTCTTCATGCTCATGCGGGGTTTCAGGGTTCCGTTGGCACCAGGTAAGACAGTGGGCCCAACCACCTCCCTGGAGTTTCTGGGTATTGAACTAGACTCCATGGAGGGTTGCTTCCGTCTGCCGGCGGAGAAGATTGCCAAATTCAGGGCCTCCTTGTTGCAATGTCTTCGGAATGACAAGGTGACACTGCACCAATTACAGCAAACAGTGGGACAGCTGAATTTCGCACTGAGGGTTATACCGATGGCTCGCCCTTTCTCCCGATCCATTGCCCAGGCCATGGTGGGCCTCAAAGAAGGGCACCATCGTACGAGGCTGTCGGCAGAGGTTCGCCAGGACATGCTCATTTGGCTGGCATTCTTGGCGGATTTAAATGGCTGGGTAGTCTGGAGCAAAGCCCCGGCCTCGTCAGCAGAATTAGGTTTATGGACCGACTCTGTGGGCAGTGTGGGGTTTGGCGCGATCCTTGGTAACCGATGGTCGGCCAAGAAATGGCCAGCATGGTGGGAAACAAGTGGCCTGACCAGCAACATTAGTTTCCTAGAGTTATTCCCCATCTGGGTAGCATTGTTGGCCTGGCCAGAGGAGTTCCCAAACCGCTCGGTGATATTTTGGTCTGATAACATGACTGTGGTTGAGTGCATTAACCAGCAGGCAGCACGCTGCAAGTGGATATTGCGATTGTTGAAGGAAATTGTGTTGCAATGCTTGAAGCTGAATATACAATTCAGGGCAAAACATGTGCCGGGAGTACTAAATAATGCAGCTGATGCGCTCTCTCGTTTCAAAAGGCAGGCATTCCGGGAGTGTTTACCCACAGCGGAGCTAGTGGCAGCGCCATTTCCCGAAGCATTATGGCAAATCGGCGCCCCGGACTACAAAACCTCGTGGCAGCTAGTTTAGTGCCTAGGACAAGAAAAGCTTATGAAGGGGCGTTCCGCTCGTACTGCGCCTTTTTGGGACCTGCATGGGAGCATAGATGGAGTCAGGAGGGGGCCTTTACCCAATTTATAGTGGCCCTTCATGAGGAGGGCCGGTCGGCGGCAACCGCCAGTCGGTATAAGGCCGCCGTATCATTTATGGCTCAGCTCCAGGGGATCAGGGACCCAACGGACTCCTTTATAGTCAGAAAGGCGCTGCATGGCTGGCGGCGCCTAGAGGGGCGCAAACAGGATACCAGGCATCCGATAGGATTTGACAGGTTGACCACTTTGCTGGCAAAACTAGAGGAGACATGCTTCTCACCTAGTGAGGTTGTCCTATTCCGGGAGCATTTGCGTTGGCATTCTACGGGGCCCTGCGGGTAGGCGAACTAGTGGCTGCCAATAAAAGGGATAACGAGGGGGGTTCGCGCAGGGACCACACGCAAGTGAGGGGGGATTCCCTGCTGATCACGATTGCCAGGTCCAACACAGACCAGGAGGCCCAAGGGAGTAGTATTGTGTTGCAGCGCGCTCCGGGTAGTCCCTGTTGTCCAGTGAGTCATGTTGAGGCCTACTTGAAGCAAAGGGTGACGACGTGGGGGGGGCCTTGCTGCGGCATGCTGACGGCACCCCGTTAACGAAGTTTCAGTTCCAGAGGGTGCTGGCGATCACAATTGCAGCTGCGGACTTGAACCCGAGTGATTCTGGAACTCATTCGTTCAGGATAGGGGCAGCTACAGAAGCGACGGCCGGGGGTCTGCAGGCAGACAATGTTAAACAGTTGGGGAGCTGGTCTTCAAATTGTTTCAAACGTTGCGTGCGGTGGCACATGTTGTAATTTACTAAAGAAGTGCACTCACGCTTGTTGTCTTTTGTTTGGATTACAGTTTCACGAGCCTGTGACGCAGGGCGGAAATTGGGACCGGCCCAGTATCAGCTAACCACCACTTCAGGAACAAGGAATGGAAGACGAGTGGTCTGGGTCGTGGGCCACTCATACGTGAGGCGTGCCGCGGACATATTCAGGGCAGGTGATGCGATCCACACATCTGAGGAATATGGTTTCAGGGTGTCCTTCCATGGGAAGGGCAGCTTGTGTATTGACCGACTGCAAAGTTTTGTGGAAGAATTGTTATGGCGGCACAGGTCACCGCCATCAGTAGTCATAGTGCACATTGGGGACAATGACTTGGTGAGGTTGGGCAGGCGGGCTTTAATCGAACACATACTTACGGCAGTTAGTTGGTTGGCAAAGACACTCCCGGGGTGCACGATAGCTTGGTCAAATATGATTCCGAGGAGGGTATGGAGGGCGGGGCGGTCCACGTCAGCGTTGAACCATTCGGTAAAGAGGGTCAACAATAAAATGGAGAAATTGTTTTGATCTAACCACCTTCAAAGTATACCTTACGGGTGCATCTGGGGGGACCACTGTTATGCAGACGATGGGGTACACCTGTCCAGGGTAGGGAATGACATATTGATAGGGGACATGTTAGCTTGGCTAGTGGGATTGAGGAGACATGACCTATAGGACTTGTGGGGGGGCCAGATAGTCGGTCAACTATCTGGCCTGTGGCGGTAAGGTCGGTGAGCAGTGATTTCAAGGTCCCTAGTGGGGGCGCCACCCATTATGGATGGGAGCACCCGGGGGGAGGCGGCCATTGGCCCCTCCCACGGGGGGGCGGCACCCATTACGGATGGGATCGCCCAGGGGGAGACGGCCATGGGCCCCTCCCAGGGGGAGAAGGCTATATGCCCCTCCCACGAATTTCCCGGGGGCCGGATATCCGCGGCGGCGGAAGAGAGTGCGGGGAAAGGGGGGGAGTCCACGCTGTCCTTCTTACGGATACCCCGCACGGGAACTCGGACGACCTTAAGATGGCGCCGAGTGAAAGGGGGCCTCCATGACAAGGGAAATTACAGTTGGCTGCGAGGGTAAAGCCCTCTGTGCATGCGCCACTCTCACGAGAGGGCGGAAATTTGGTGATAGGGATCTGACACCGGTTAAGACCTTGCCGTTGGCCCCTAACGATAGGATTTACAAAATTCGTATTCGCATTATGTCATGATGTTAGACTCGGTTAGGAAAATCTTTGTATTAGAGATTATTTAAGGTTAGCCTGGATACCTGTCTTCATCAAGTGTAATGAAAGTTGAATTTTGTACATGATAAATGAAACCTTTTAATTTAAATTTTTACATTTTTGTTTCATATTTTAATAAATACGGCCGGGGGGGTCACGAGGCCCCCCCTGCCTTCCAAAAGTTCAAACTGTGTCAGTCTCCTACCATTGGGATTGGTGGTGGAACGGGTGGCGGGCCTCCTGGACCATATGCAACGTTCACGCTTTAATTTCTTTAGTTCCTTTTTGCCTCAGTGATCTAAAGTGGCACAGTAGATGTGTAGCACTTCATAAAAGTCTTAGTGCAGTATACTTGGAAGTATGTTTGGAGGGGTGATGTCGGGAAATAAAAATATATACACGCTCACAGTCCCATTGTGTAGACTGCAAAACTATCAATTAGGTTAGACACACACAGCCCACACACTGAAGGCGCTGCTCAATTTACAGCATTCTTATGATAGGTTTAGCTAGCTTACATATTTTTTGGGTTTTACCAAATATTTAGTTTCAGGTGTCATATTTAGGTAATGTTCATTATGTGACATCAAAATAGATGATACAGTGCTTACATCTACTTCATAAAATTAGAGACTATGGCAAAATCAAGTTCCCTATGACATTCACGTAGCAATTTTAAATATATTATGAAAATGTGATCATACATCTGCTTGCCTTTTTGTAAAATGCACACGTTTTGGCCCCAAATACCAGGTATGTTGTTCAACTAAATAAACACAAATTACCTCATGCATCATCTTCTCGTTTTCTAATAATTAACATATATTGGTCATAGATGTCGATGGCCATTTGGGCAAATGAACAAAATTCTCACAAACAAAGGCTTTAGATTGTTTGAAAATAATATGATATTTACCTACATACCAGCTCGCAATTTCCTCCAGGTTCTCTCATTTGCGAGTGCCCCACATGGAAAGACTCTGCCCCATGAGCATTTAATTCCATCAAGTATGAATTCTTTCCATTGAAATTGGGATTATTATATCATCATTATATTAATTAGGAGACCGCCCCAGGTCCATTCAACCTTACAGGCTTGATGATTATCCTCAGCTTGACCAGACAGCCTTTTGAAATATGTAAACTGTGTACAAGTGTATAGTTGCAGAAGGAGTGAAGGGTAGCGTAAATCGTACAGGGGGTAGTTAACAGGAGATCCACCATCTTGCCCAAATTGCACAAAATGCGCCAACTCGGCAATAGAGTCCTTGTGTACAATCTATCACAATGCAGAATTCACAAGTTAAACACATCCCTACACAAACTAACACACACACGCCCAACACACACAGTATAGTGCACACAAGTGCAAGGAAACACACATATATTACACACACATACAAGGGAACACACATTCATTATATTACCCACTTACAAGGCAGGGAGAAATAGCCAGCTATGGGAAACTGGTCAGATTTAAATGTAGCATCTTGAGAAGGGATAGAACTAAAAAATAAAGGCCTACACCCTTGAACAATAATCCACTATCACTGCTGCCAGACGCCTTGCAGCCTGGTATTAGGGGAGCAAACCCCATCTTCATTATGAAAGGAGGGTGCACTTTTTTGGGTATCCTTTTAGCTAAAGTCTATTGATACAATGAGTAGTCCTCCCAGCTCCCTCACGATTATCGAGCACTTTTTTACTCGGCAGAAAAATGACCAGAGATGTGTGGCTTAGCTTTTACAAGAATTGCAAAGGGCTTCTGTTCCAATGACCCCATCTTCTTTAAAGTATTTTCAGGAGCTTAAGTACTTCCGGTTTGATGTTAGCATTCCTTCATTTGCATGCAGTCCCACGCCAAACAAGCATCCTCTCCAAATAAATATTACAGCCTCATTTTGCCTTCTGCTTGGCACTCGCATGTTTGATGATACAGAAGGGAGGGAACCTTCCAAAATCCGAAAATGCAGCACATTTTCCACCACATGACCATGGAAACATTAGCGGCTTCCTGATTTTCCCGAAGCTGTTTTTATTTCCACTAAAATAATTCGTCTGCATTCTTAGTTAAACACTTTCCGCTGCTTCCCTGCAAATGTGACGGTGGCCAGAATTCGTGTTTAACCCTTTGTTAGCACTGACATTCACCCCCTATCTGTCCTCTCTCTTGATGAAGCACTGGTAAAAGATTGACTGATTTTGCGCTAGATTTAATGAACGACACTGAGGCTGTACAAACGGCAGAATAAATGTGCCCATAATTAAATGCACAACCTTATGTTGGCATAGTGACTCAACATCTAGATGCAAGCGGAGAGGCCCCTGTCAGCGCTGAGTACTCAATAGGGATCACATTCAGAGGTGCTTTTCCGTTGCTAGGACACAGTGATGAATGTCCACTGTACGCACTCACAATTTACTGACAATATTATTATAAAGCCACGTCTCCTACTGCCATCAAAATTGGCAGACTATTAAATTATACGCAGTGTTATGGAGTTTTTCCCAGCATTCTCTCTGCTCTCAAAGGCTGGACTAAATGTGTAGAAGGCACTGCTAGCCGATGCCAATTCTGATTTGATATAATTTGCTTGCCATGTTCCAGAGAACCATCTGCACTACAGCTAGTAATTATGTGCTGTGTGATAAGAGTCATGGGTGGGCTGGATTCCATAAAGAACCCATTATTGCTGCACAGTTTATTTTCGCTATGCGACAAATCAACAAGGGCCCATGAATGGATTCAGAGGTTGGCTGACTGGGCCATTCTTCTAACTCTGTGGGGGCATGCAGTCACCTTTGTATGTGCGTGACGCGATCCATCATTCTGAAGGGGGGGTCAAAGTCCCAACTGTGATATTACACAGCAGCCAAACAAACAAAACACGAAACGTGTCACTATTAGTCTTCAGAGTACATGCAGTAAATACCATGTCCTTCTTTGCCTGGGGTGGCCCAAAATGATGTCATCTGGAATGTGCTGCAGCTCTGATCATAAACACCATAGCTGTAATATGTGACAATTTGTGTCTTTCTTCACACAATTTGTACAGAGACCTGACAGACATTTAAACTTAACAGCCGCTCCTTCTATTTGGCAGGATAATTTTTAAACAAAACATTCCTGATTCACAAAGCACTGCTAGTAAAATTCAGAAATCTACTGCTATAGGCTTACCTCAAAGTCAGTAGTACATTTCAGACTTTCGTGGTATTCACAGAGCAACAGGATTACTCCTGGATATTTACAACAGCTAAACATTTCTACCAGTAACTCCAGTTTGCAAATATTACTTATGCAGATTTTCCACAAAGGCCAGTATTGCGAGATGGATGGAATTCCTGGGAATTATAATGAATGGGTTAATAATGCTCCGTGTTTTCCTTAGTGCATCAACTCTTCATTTTGTTGTCACTTGGTTCAAATCCTCCAGGTCATACGAGAAGGACTTAGACTGGCATTGATTACAGGTTAAATCAAAAGTGTGGATCTGCACACCTATTTAAATCTTGATAGTCTCGTGTTCTCATGAGTAAACAATCTTAGCGTGCTTCTGGATGTAAGGGAAAGTGCCCCCTCCCCTCTAAGTGCTACAATGTACGTAAGAGCCCAAGGAAAACCCTGGGCTCTACTCATTCAACTGCACCCATGTGAAGGCTATTCTGCATGTAGCTCCCCAGTCTCACTTCTCTTTTTGTAGCTGCTGTATGTATAAGAGTAGAAGTGTTTTATACATATCCTTGTTGTTGCTGTCTTCTAGGTCCCGTAGAGACTTTGTATGAGAAGCTCATCATCTCAAGATTTTTTACTGTACTATATTGTGTATCCCCTGAAGAAGGGTTCAAATTGAACCCGAAATGCATTGGTGAATTGGCACTTTCGTTTAGTTTAATCATTTCAGTTTGTTTACTTATGCAATTCTATAACTAATGAGATTTGTTGTATATGCTTATTTACGTTTTTCAAAAAGTTAGAATATCAGTGCTTGAATGTGAATAATAAGGCATTGTAATGTTTTCAAATATGTTCTGAAAAGCATTTAATAACGTTGTGCATTAAAACAATGTGATTATTCAGTTACTACATAAAATTACGTTGGAATGTAGGGAGGTAGGGAGACGGTGGAAGCATCTCCCAGACCCGCTGCTGTGCTTGAGAGTGTCCTTTAGTCCTAACAAGATCTGGCAAATATAGGGGGCTGCGAGAAGCGCTAAACGAGCGCTAGAACGAGCAGACCGGTTTTTACAGTCAGTTCCATTTTAATTTGTATTACTGTATTTTTAACCTGGACAGACTCGCGTGTTCCATAGATAAATAGTTTCTCTCCCTCTAAATCACCTGGGCTCGATCTTACCGCCTGCCCGCCTCGGTCCGACCCGGCAATAGTGCCGTTGTGCGGAGGGCGGACAGGCAAGAGCCAGGCAGACAGCACTTCCGGTTTCCCGGAGCTGAGGTCAGCGCTCTAGTGGCTGCCTCACTCCGGGCTATTTAGCCACGCCCTTCCCATAAGCGCGCAGCGGTTGCGCGCAGGGGACGCCTTCGAGCGCGCCTAAGAAGCGCCGAAGAAAAGCCCGTCTGCGCCCGTCCGCGACAGGAGGGGGCGATGGACCCTGTTCCCTCTCCACAAACCTCCACCGGTAAGGGTACCCAATCCCTCTGCTACTCATCCCTCACTTTACGCAGTCTTAGACCATCTACATGTTGTAGTACAGTCATACCTTGGCATCGCATTGAGGTTGCCTACTCCTGTCCTCAATGTCGACGCCTATCTAACAACAACGTGTCCCCCTCAGACTCTCATACTTCTGTCAAGGGTTTAAAAAGCTTTCTCCTAAATGTACGTTCCTTACCTAAACACCAACATCAGGTCTGGGACTTAATACACTCCATCCAACCGGACATATGTTTCCTTGTGGAAACCTGGCTAAAACCCCATACAATCACAGCCATTGCAATGGGGATTCCCTCTGGGTATAAGATTAAACACCTAGATAGGGATATTAAAACCGGAGGCGGATTGGCAATTATATATAGGGACCATATACAATGTACTATTATTGAACAACACTCAAACGCACAACTAGAAACTTTGCTTTTTAAAATTCACTTAACTAATCACTTCACCTGGAAAGGTGCCTTGGTTTATCGACCCCCGGGAGCATATTCTAATTTTGCACTCACTCTTCAAGAAATTTTAGCCCCACATATAAAAGCTAAAGAAGATTTTTTGCTTCTAGGTGATTTTAATATACACGTAGACCAGCCAATGTTGACCGAATCCACGGCTCTAATCACAGATCTATCGAATCTGGGCTTGGAATTAAAAAATCATGGACCTACTCATATAGGAGGACACATGCTTGACCTCATTTTCTCTAATTCTATCAAAATAAACTGTTCCCTGGCTACAAGCATATCGTGGACTGACCACTCTTTGCTGGAATTCACACTACCAACCCCTGCGAGACCCACAAAGAATGCCCCTTCCCTCCCTTCCTGGAGACGTCAATGGCACAAAGTTAATGCCAATACAGCTCAAGAAGCATGGACAGATCCAAACTTTTTGGAATCTGATACAGCAGACACTGCTTTAGCCAAGCTGAATGAATCTATCAAAAAAGCCATCGACACTATTGCTCCCCTAAAAAGACATAAACAACATCCAGTGTCAAAATTAGAAAAATGGTATACAAAAGAATTGAGAGCAGAGAAACAAAAATGCAGACGTACTGAGAAAGCCTGGAGAAAAACTAAAACCGAAAACAGCCGATTAATCTTTCTAAAGGCTCAATCAGAATACTACAAAAATATAAAGTTAGCGAGAAAACAACAATTGACACAACAAATAGCAGAAGCAGGCAATAGCCCTAAAGAACTCTTTAATATTCTGCAAAACTTTATAAAGCCTACGGCTTGTGAAAGCTCAGATGACTTCTCACAGGATTTGTGTGACAAAGTCTCGCTGTTTTTTGAGGACAAAATCAACATCATCTATGAAAAAATAGTAGCTGCCAACAATTCCAGCAAAAATAAAACTAAAATCTGCCCTACCATAATTCCCACCTTAGACAACAAACCTTCTTTGACGTCTTTTCCCTCCATCACTCACACAGAGCTTCTTACTCTCTGTAACCATATAAAAACAGGATCCCCCAATGACCTTGTTCCAGCTAAAATGGTTGGCCCTTTGATCCCTTTATTAGGTCCCCATATACTTGAAATGGTAAACATCTCCCTTAGAACAGGCCAGGTCCCAGCAGATTGGAAAAAGGCAGTGGTGAACCCGATAAGAAAGAAGGCATCATCTCCCTGGACAGACCTACCCAACCTACGTCCCATCTCTCTCCTACCTTACTTGGGCAAGATCACGGAGAAGCACGTGAACACCTATCTTTCCCAACATCTTGAAGCGACGGAAGGCCTGGACCATTCTCAATCTGGGTTCAGGCCGAACCACAGCACAGAATCAGCACTTCAAACAGTGACCAATAACATCAAAATGGCACTGGATGATGGTTGCTCTATGATTCTGGTGCTGTTGGACCTCTCCGCCGCTTTTGATACGGTGTCTCACAAGGTGCTTCTCCATCGCCTAAAGGAGGTGGGAATAGAGGGAGAGGCTTTGGCATGGTTGGAGAGTTTCCTGTCCGGGCGCTCCCAAGAGGTTAGGCTGGGCTCCCATAAATCCACCCACAGGGAGCTCAATAAGGGGGTGCCACAGGGCTCCTGTCTGAGCCCCACACTTTTCAACATATATGTGGCCCCCCTTGCCAACCTAGCAAGATCTTTCGGGTTCACCCCCGTATCGTACGCTGACGACACCCAACTCCTTTTTCCCTTTAAAAATCTTACACCTGCAATAAAAAGATCTTTTGCAGATGGCATGAGAGCAATGTCGGGAAAACCGAAGTTATGTTGTTCGGTCAAGCGATGACACACTGGTCATCAGACTGGTGGCCTCAAGAACTGGGTCCTGTCCCTACCCCCAAAAGTAAGGTCAAGAACTTGGGAGTATTATTTGACCAACAACTTACTTTCAAGGACCATGTCAATCAAGTAGCCGGCACCTGTTTCCGGGCTATAGGGATGCTAAGATGTGTTTTCCCCTATCTCCCGGATCACCACAGAAAAACTCTGGTGCAGGCTCTTGTTATCAGTAGGGTTGACTATTGCAACGGATTGCTCCACGGAGCCAATGAGGAGCAACTTAAGAAACTGCAGGTCATTCAAAACACTGCCGCAAGGATCGTCATGAATGTTCCACCCAGGACACCATCCTGCCCCCTACTGTCTCAGCTTCACTGGCTTCCAGTGAAGAAGCGAGTTCAGTTCAAGATCCTGTGTATTATACACAAGAGCCTAATGGGGATGGGCCCTAAGTATTTCATAGACATCTTCCAGCCCTACATCCCAGGACGCTCTTTGCGTTCCAGTAACCAGCAATTACTTAAGATACCCAGAATTAAGAAAACCAGACAAGGTGGCCGTGCACTGGCCCACACCGGACCTACACTATGGAACTCACTGCCGTTTGAACTGAGGTCAATCACCAACCATATGATGTTTAGAAAAAACTTAAAAACCTACCTGTTTCCCAGCTATTAATGTCATTTTATTCCTGGACACACTTTTACTCTCACTTCCATCTGCAGTTATAGCGCGGAGATACCCCTTCGGGGGTCTAGTCTGGCGCTTTATAAGCATATAAAATAAATAAAAAATAAATTTGTAAAGGCATTAAGCCCATAAGCAGTGCACCTGTTAGCCCAGGGTTTTCCTTGGGCTCTTACGTACATTGATTACAGGTTGGCATGCCGCAGCCGGTGCAGAAACACTGACTATTGCATGTTAATTCTGTGTGAGAGCTGTTTTCCTTTTTTCCACATTAAAATGAATTAGAAACCGAGCTTATGTGAGCATGATCTATGTTTACGTTGCCCTCCATCTTGAAATGATGTTGTAGTACACTACATATGACAAGTATTTTTGTTTCCTTGTTCTTTTTTTATTTCAGTACATTTTTTATTGAAAATAAAGAGCATATTTACATGGTACAGAGTGAAACACATGGGGGAAGGGAAAAGAAAACAGGGACAAAGAAAAGCGCACCCCTTGTTCTAAATACTAAAAGACCGAGGAGCATATTTATGGGAAAGTCACGCGTGACAGGGAAAGCGCAGGAAAGCAGTGTATTTAAAAGAACACGGTGCATTCCTGCCTTTGTACCTGCACTGGCACCATTTTTGCTGCCGAGCGCCAACGCAGTCTTTTTTGCACCATGGTGCAAGAGTGGCTCCGTTGCATGCAGGATTGTTTTTGTGCAAGATTGGTTTCCTGCACAATAAACAATCCTGAGAGGCATATTCCTCTTTTGATCTGTGTTGCAGAATGCAGCACACATAGAAACAGAAAGTTTAGGGGAAATAAATATATTTCTCCTTGTTATGCCTCACCTGAGAAGGTGAGTATTTTTGGCACATTCCCAGTTCTACCAGCATTAGTAAATCTGGGAATGCATCAAAATTCATGAGAGTTACATGAGAACACCCATGCCTCCCCAGGGAAGAGTAACACAATGCGGTGGTTTGCACTGCGTTGTGTTGCTCCTGATCTATGAAGCTACTCAGGGCCATGCAAGGTGGCCTTGCGTTGCTTCCTAAATTGCATTTTGGGCTTGTGTCGCGCATGCACCACGTTGCATGGTGCAAGCGTGATGTAATTCAAGTCATAAAAATGCCCCAGTGAGCGTGACCATGAGCTTCTCACCACACTGTAACTAACCAAGGAATCTCAACTGTTTTAGACTATCGCTTGTACAATGTATCAACTAAAGTGCTGGAATAACTGTGAGAATGACTGAATTCAATGCAATAGTATTATGGGAGCAAACTCAAATGTATTCTGTATTAAAATGGTTCTTCTTGCTTGCTCCTCATTGGTGCATATCCTGAGAACCATGTACTTGTGTAGTAATGCATGAGACCCTTTGTCTAAAGCCCTATAAAATAACATGCTTTTCCTCTGTTAACTGAACCCCATTTCCCATTCTTACTAGGTGAATCTATGCTGGATTTTGCATTGAACGTTACTGAGTTCTCTGTATCTGTATTCTTTTTTTGCTAACCATGCTTATAAGATACTTCATGTATTTTACTTATCAATACTTTTATGTAAAAATCCTTAGAATATTGACCTGTGTCTTTCAACTATATTGAGAATGCTACAGTTCTGATACTTGAATTGGGCTCACCTGGAATAGAGACAGGCTCAATCAGGGAGCACCAAAGTCCATATCGGAACTACACCGCTCCTTGTTTGAGCTGTTGGTGTGCAGTTGGTAAGGTTATGAGAAGACTGGTTTGTGCAGCAACAGATCTGGTGGCAAAGCTGATGGATCCATTTGGATCTGGTCAGCATTGGTTAAACTCAATTGGCTATAGAACTAACTATTGCACCTTCATGGTTCAGCTGGTTTGCCCCCTGAGATTCAAAATGACCCAATCACAACTGATTCGTGGTTCCAGAAGAAGAGGCGGCAGAAGAATGACGATGCAAGTATCAATGGTGATTTGCAAGTATTTAAAGAATGAATGAGAAGTGAGTGGCAAAGCAGTGCATGTTGCGAATTGTAGTAGGTGTACTGTGGTGGAATGCAGTGGATGGATTTCGAGAAAATATATCATGTGGCTTTAACCCTTATATTTGTGGGAATTGTAGTTATTGTATTCTTTATTATACACTTGTATTTTTGAACTTAATGGATGTGCGAGTCGTTATATGTACAGTATACGATTTAAAGAGAGGCACTGCCAGATTAATTTATTGGATTATTGAACTTGTGTGCTAGGGTGAGGTATACTGTGAGGCACTATCAGTAATTTTTCTCTTGTATGGCTATATCAATTGAACTTGGTGATGGTTCATTTCTTGTTGTACAGGAGTGAACGTGCTCACTACAGTGATTCCCACTGGTCAAGTGTCTGCTGTTGTGTGATAGAGATACTCTTGCTGCTGTTGGAGAGATTTTTTTATGACAAAGCGGACAAAGAATTGTAGTGAAAAGTGGTTCAGGCATGAAAAGTTTTGGCAATATTTGTGCATTGCGTAATTTGGGTGTTTGTGAGAAAGTGGCTCTAAATGTACTGGACCAAAGTAAGGTACAGTGTGTATAGAGTCCACAATCCCCAGAGGTATAACAGAGGTTAAAGTCAGGTCTGACCTTACTCTCCAAAGTGGTAGCTTCATCGAGCAGTAAGGCAGTACCAGAGGACAGTGTAAAGCATTTGTTGCACACACTCAGTCAGCAAAAGGTTTCACACACTCAAGAACTGAAAACTAGGCCAATTGTTTTTATATCCAAAGATATAGTTGTATTATTTTTAGAACCAACAGGTATCAAAATATACTTTTCTCGATATGAGTACTCTCATGTAATTACTTTGCAAAGGGGCAATAAACTTTGTAAACACAATAGGTACAATGGTTGCAGTAGGCAACACAATTCTAAACACAATTTAACATGGAGCGCAATGTGTTTTTCTACATAAATGCAGTTGATTACTTTATAGATTACTTTTGTAACTTCATATCTGGACCCTAAATTCAGTCCTGGGGTCTAAGCTGAAAACAGTTTAGTAAAAACGTTTTAGTTATTGCAATGATTTGTAAAGAATATAAAGGTATTTTAAAAGTTGACACTTAGAAAAATGTTAGTGCAAAACCAGCAATGTTATCCAATTGAAGGAAATTCAAAGCACAGGTAAAGTAGGTTCACTTAGGTCTCTACTTAAGAAAGGTAAGTAATTATGTTTTAGTAGTTGGTACGATTTTTAAGGAATATTTGTAACTTTCAGAAGTAGACACTTCAAAGAAATTTCACAGAAAATTTGTCAATGGTTTCCTACGGACAGAATTTAGATTACTAGTAACCACGGTTGTGATTACTTTTGCGGTTCAGTACTGGGCTAAAATATACAGCACTGGCTTCTCTCCTGATTACAGGTGAGTACTTAGGATTTCGATATTCGGCTGATTTTAAATGAATATTTTAACATTTCAAAGCTTCACACTTAGAATCTTCACAGAAAAACAGTCAACGGTTTCCTATGGCAGAAATTTAGATTACTAGCAAACACGGTTCTGATTACTTTTGCGGTTCAGTACTGAACTACAAGGTACAGTACTGGCTTCTCTCTTGATCCCAGGTGAGTAATTCGAAATTCGTTATTCGGCTGATTTTAGATGAATATTTTAAAGTTTCAAAACTTCACACTTGGAAGAAATTTCGAGTCAAACCTGTCAATGTTATCCAATGGCAGGAAAGTGAGTCATCGGTTTTCAGGTGAATACTCGACTGGTGAAGTTAAGGTTCTGGGCATAGACTCAGGGGTCCCACAGGGTCAGGTAGGTACAGTTGGTACACCCTCAGTAGTACAGGGGCGGCCGGGTAAAGAGGTAGTTAGGCCCAATGTTATCCAATGAGAGGCCGTTGGCCTTTGGTTGGTGGCTGCTGGCTACAGGCCACGCGGCTGTGGGAGCTGGGCTCCTGGTCACTTGCTCAGGGCAAATGGGGAAGTAGGATAGGACAAAGGTTGTACTCCCAGGGGCACTCGGACGGCGGGGTGCAGAGAGCTTTTGAGCCGTCGGGCTCTCAATGTTATTCAATGAGGATCTTGAAAAGGGAACAAAGGCTGCAGGCTCGGGGACGGTGGATCTTCTGGAGCGACCAACACTTTGTAGGGTAAGTTGGGATCTTGGAGGATAGGTAGGCACCCAGGAGTTGAGCACAGGGGGCGGTGGGGTGCCGGGGTGCCTTTTGAGGTCGGGAAATCTTACCCCCTGCTGGTTGCGGTCGGAGGGGTCCTTTGACTTCAGGCTGCAGGTGTCATCGGGGACGTCTAGGAGGGTCCTTGGTCACTGGATTCTAGGTCAGAATTGCAGGGGGGACGTCCGCAGGGTCTTGATTCACTCCGGCACAGGCCAGGCTTGGCGGGTACAGAGTGTGCAGGGTTCGCGGTTCCTGGCTGATGCCAGGGCTTGTTACTTGCTTTGAGCAGTTCCACTGCTCGTGGGAGACCCAGGTAGTCAGAGTCGCAAGGCAGTCAGGTCCTCCGGGGTTTTTGAGGTTGCTGACCACTGGAGATACCGGGGTTTAACAGAAGCAGATTCAAGGGTCTACAGGCCGGTAGGGCTGGGGCGAAATCAGTTGGTGTCTTCCTCTTTTTAGCAGCTGCACCGCAGGTCTTTGTGTTCCTTGATCTTCTTTCTTGTTTCGTAATCAGGTTCAGGATTTCCCTAAATACTAAATTTAGGGGCGTTACAGGTAGGGCAAGGGCAGGGACCAATGGGTCGCTGTCCTGGGGTGGGTACACCCCCTAGCCTGCTCCTCTCCTGTGCTAGGGGGGCAGAAGCCTAGCTGTGATTGGGCAGGGCTCCCCATCTTCAAGATGGTCGGAGCCCGGGGTCGGGTAACACCTCACCTCTCCCACCTAAGGGGTGTAGTTGGCACAGGCTGGCACACCCCCCTTTCTGACGTAGGTTTTCCCGCCAGTCTTCCAGCCAGAGTGGGGGTCAGAACTGGCGGGGGCCAGTTGCTGAGTACAGCAAGTGGTCTGGAGAAGCTCACAAAGGCGGAATGCCTTTGAAGCTTCCCCTGCCCATCCTGGGGGAGGAGGCTTGGCACCTCGTCCCAGGATGTACATTGTTACAGGCCCAGGAGAGAGGGGAGCTTTCCACCCAGGGGTCCAGCAACATGTCTGCTGTTTGGCAGCCTAGGCAGCCCCTCAGACAAGACGTGGATTTTAGGTTAGGTTTCAGGGGGCATCTCTAAAATGCCCTCTGTAGTGCATTTTGCAATAAATCCCACACTGGCATCAGTGTGGGTTTAATATGCTGAGAAGTTTGATATCAAACTTGTCAGTGTTCAGTGTAGCCATTATGGTGCTGTGGAGTTCGTAATGACAACCTCCCAGCACCATATACTTTTAATGGCATCACTGCACTTATAGTGCCCAGGAATGGCTCAGGCACCTGTGCCCACACCACTGGCATAGGGCACCCAGCTAAAGGGGTGGCTGATTTATGCCAGGGCAGTGGGTTTGTGGGCAGGACACACAGGGATGTGTGCCATGTCAACTCTTTGCTTAGTTCTGCACCTAGACACTCAGCCTGCACAGGCAGTGTGGGGGTGTCAAGGTACAGGGCCCCTAAGGGTGGCACAATAAGTGCTGCAGCCTTTAGGGGTCTTCTCTGGTCACAATGCCCTAGGTACCTAGAGTACCATTTGCTAGGGTCTGACTTGTGGCCAGAGATGCCAGTTGGGTTTAGGCTTTAGTATAGTTTTTAGGACAGGAACACAGTCCCTGGGTACCTGATTTGCAGGGACCCAGGGCACACCAAGGAAAAGTGCATCAGGTATCAGGCAAAAAGTGGGGGGTACTGCAACAGAAACTCACTTTCTCTCAGTGTTGCACAGGAATTGCCCAGCGAACTTCGTATCCGCACTGTGAAAGGGTGAGCTTTGACAGAGATGTGCTGGTTTTCTTAGGCAAGTTGTGAACACACTAGGATGGAGAGAGTGCAAGATTGGGACAGAAGTGATTAACAGTGTGCCAGTATAGGAAATCCATTTTCTAATAAGGAAAAGATGTGAATAAGGAAGAAATGTTTCCACCAGAAAGCACACCATCTAGGGAGATAGCGGCAAAGTAAGGGCTGCACACATGAATGTGGCTTAGCCAATGGCACAAATACACATCTTAATCTGGAAAACTATGGTTTCAAATGGGCAGGGCTGTCCATATTCCTACAATAGAAAATGTTACGCGATGGATGTATGACTTGAAATCCCAGTCTAGGTGCACAGTCTGAAGCTTTAAATCATTGGGAGCAGGTGACAAACAAAAATAAAAGGAAGATGTTTGCATTACAAATCTGCAATAGGGTTCATTCATTGAGAAGTGTGCCTAATGATGAGAGGATGAAAAAGTGAAGGGAGGAAGTAATTGAGACCATTGGAGCTTATCCTTTGTTAGAGGGTGAAGAGATAAGAAAGGAAAAGCTTGGGGAGAAGGAAAATCTAAAACAGAGACAGAAGTAGAGATTGAGGTGGAGGATGCCTTCATAGAGGAGCTCCTCAGCATAAGATCCCCCCCCCCCCATATAATACAGAGGTCGCACCGAGCGCTAAAGCTCCAGTGGCAAATGAGACTAGAAACTGACTAGGGCAGAAACTCAAGAACCCCAAGCTATACAGAGAACATTGTTTCACTTCCTGTCCAGGATTTGACCACATCACATCCTTCATCGGGTGCCTCAACTACACCCCTCGCTGAGACAATTGCTAGCACTCCACTAACTCAAACCATTCCAAGTGTTCCCCAATATCCCACACAAAGGCCAGGAATAATACCATTAAGCCCTCCCCAAGGAGGGGTTTTGACCAGTTCTTAAGTGGGAGATCAACTATTATTGCAGAGCTACAAGTTAAGCTCCCAAGCACAGGACACACTCCACAAAGACTTAATGTTGCCCAGCTGAAAGCAGAGTTTGAAGAAATTGTTATGGGTAACGTGGGAATGGATTTCTGAGGACATTTCAATGAGAGCAAATTGATCTACATGAGCAAATAAGTAGAGAGAGCAGCACAAGAGGAGCATTGAGAATGGAGAAAGTAGTGGATGAATGCGGAATCGATTTGAACCAGAAAAAGATGTTGCAGAAGAATGTTAATATGACGATGGGTGAAAAGGAACTGAAATTGCTAAAGCCAAGGGGATTGAGAACCCATGTAACACAGAAACTAAGAACATTAGGAATTGGAGCGGCACCGAGAAATTTAGAGAGCAGGGGTCCAAGAAGGAAAGGGTTAAGATGAAATGAAAGAAAGAGGCTGCCAAATAGGATGAGGAGAGGTTTTAGGAGAGGCATTAAGGGAATACCCTTTAAGGAAAGTGCAGGGAGGAGCATATGTGCATGTCCCATGGTCCCACGCCGATCTCTTCCACTTCACAAATTCTCTTCCGAAGTTGAGGGAAAATCCCTCTAAGTGATATACAGAGATGGATCAGATTGTGAGTATTTCAGTGGTCCTGTGGGTGGTTTGGATGTGCTGTATGAGATGGCGATCCCAAAGGACCTATGGGCAGAATGTAAGAGAGCAGTTGAATGGCTGACTCAGAGTACAAGGAACAAACACACCTTCACTCCTGGTTACGACCAAATATGAGGAAGCCATACAACATTTAAAGGCTAAGGTTTCACAAAGAGAAATACACTGGTCCAAGAATTTTTTAACCACTCAAGAAATTAAGGGGTCTGTGCATGCCTTCTTTAAAAGGTTGATGAAGGTGTACAGGGAGCATAGAGGACTAAACGTGCCACTTGGATATAGCATGGGAGGGTTCCTTGCTTCAATTGTGCAGGGATTACGACCCAAAATTAGCAATCAGATTGTCCAAGGCGTTCTTTGCTGGCAGAGTAGGCCCCTTGATGAGCTCCAGCAGTATGCAAAACATTTGAGTGATACGTTGAAAGCCAAGCGAAATGGGCTTAAAGAGAAATACATGATATCGCAGACCCAGTAAGCACAAAATGGAGGAATACAAAGACTTAATTTACCCCTACTGGGTCCAAAAATGACCCCAGTTATTGGGATGAAAATGAAAGGCGTCTCCATGACAGATGGAAGAAATGCCCTGTGGATGGGAAGAAGTCAATATAGTACCCCAGGAACTAGTATAAGCAGTTTAAAAAAAGTTACCCCGTGCTACATTTTTACAATGTCGGGCATTGGAAATGGGAGTCTCTCTATAAACCCGAAAGAGCCATGATTGATACCCAAGCTGGGAATCTTTCAGTGCATGGAAAGCGTTCACTGATACCTACATCACCCATGTCAATCCCAAACATCACAAATACTGGCAAACCACAGAGTTTGCACAATCCTAGGCAGAAGTGGGTAGGAAATCCACACTTCCGACTGAGTATTAGAGTTCCTCAAAACCCACTTAGGCCACAAAACGGTTTGGTTCACATGATGTACTGGAGTTCCATAGACTTTAATCAGGCCCAATGACGGTGGCTAAGGGGTGAGGAGGAGTGCGTACTTGGCGCAGCCCTAGACATGGACCTGAATGAACATTATGTAGAAGGAGAGGTGAAAGGTAATCCCATATCTTCCTTGATAGACACAGGGGTCACTCACTCGACTGTTAGAACAGTTGAAATCCTGGGCCTACCCCTCCCGGGAAAAGAAGTCCAAGTTGTAGGCATTACAAGTTAACAGCACACCAATCAGATTACAGCCCGTGTCCCATTAATGATAGGAGATATCAAAGAGAAACATTAGTTTTTGGTGTATGCGTTGAGTCCTGTAAACTTGTTAGTGAGGGATCTCCTTTGCAAACTCAATTGCGTTATTTACTACACGCAGGATGGAGTCAGGATTTATATTCAAGCAGCAGATGTTGAATTCAAGCTACAAACACTGGAGTCTGTTGTTAGGCTGTATCCGGTTTTTACAAAAGAGTACCTACACATTGATATAAGAGAGACAGTCAGAGAGGATGTTTAGGATTTGAGATCAGATTAACTAAGGGTGCAAAACCCCTAAAATGAACCCTTTGGGCAAATGCAGTTTTTCTTCATTCCCGCCCTTACAAGATAACCCCAGAAGCCATTGCAGGAATCATTCCTGTAATTGAGAGCATGATAGAACAGGGAATTCTGAAGGAAGTCATCCGGAGTACATTCTGTTCTCTGAGTATGACTCTACAAAAGGAAAACAAAATTTGGAGATAGTTCAGGACCTCTGAAGATTCAACCAAATTCTTGTTCCATGCTATCCTGTGGTACTGAATTCCAAATTTTCCCAGAAGCTTGATAGTTTACGGTCACTGATCTCTGCCAAGCTTTCTTCTTGGTTCCCCTTCATGAAGAGAGTCAATTTCTTTTTGCATTTCGTATCCATGAGAAGACTTGTGTGGTGTTGCGCTCCTCAAGGGTACACTGAACTTCCATCCTATTTCAATAAGATACTCAAAAAGAACGTACAATCTTTGTAGTTACCATGTAGCTCGACCCTAATACAGTGCATAAATGACCTTTTGATTGCATCAATAACAAAAGAAGCTGGCGGACAAGACACTATTGCATTGCTCAACTACGTAGCTGAGAATGGGCATAAAGTTTCCCCATAGATATTACAAAATTATCAAAAGGAAGTAATATATCTGGAATACAAGACCGTAAAGGGACTCAGGCATGTGTCCCATGAAGTATTTAAGCTGTTCTTAGGATGAAGTTTCCGACGACACAGAGAAAAGTGTGAATGTTCTTCGGAATGGTTGGCTATGATCGGGTAGACTAGCATTTTTTTTCAGGTGTCCTTTTGAGAACCGAGCTGGCTCTACATATTATGAATTACATATTGGCCAACTACATAGCCCTGAAGTCTTGTTTACGATCCAAAGTGACCTCTTCGCCCCGATATCCCTATACAGGGGCACCAGGCAAGGGTGCATCTTATCAACACTTATTTACAAACAAACTATGGCACCCCAGTTCATCGTCTATAATCTATTTTTATTTATTTTATTTATTTAAGGTTTTGTAAATCGCGTAGTAACCCGTAAGCATCCCAATCTAACCATGAGATCAAAGGAATAGAAGAAAATGGTGAGCATTACGTAATGGCTGTCTTTGCGGACTGCATCTTGTGCTTCCTAACATGCCCTGACACGTTCCTCCCACTGCTTTTAGATGAGCTGAAACGGTCTGAAGCATCCTCTGTTTTCTGCATTAACTACACATCGTCTACAGGCATTGGAGTGGCAGACCCCACCAGCATGCGTTGACATTTGCTTACCACTGTGAGCATGTCTTGGGAAGCCTCCTCTCTCCGCTACCTGGGTATTGCTCTCACAAATGTTATCCACACATTGTACAACAGCAATATTCCACCCTTACTACAGACACTACACAAAGATCTTTATCAACATGGAAAGTCAGAGATTTCGTGGTTCGGTCCCATTAATGTTATCAATATCAACTACCCACCCCAACTACTATACGTAACCCATACTTTGCCCTTATGGATACCTAAAAAGACTCTTCTCCACACTCAAAAACAGTTGCTACAATTTGTATGTCACAACTCCACTCCCAGTTTGTATAAGCAACTGCTTTTGGGGACCCAATTCTTTTGTGTCCTGTCACTGTGTTTCTCTGTGGCAGAGACTTTTGCAGGCAGGAGTGTAAACAATCTCCACTGGATCCCAGGTCATAGGTACCTTGATTTTTTAAACTCGGTTATTTTATTTTTTATGAGTGGTTTGTAGTCATCTGAGCTTTTTTGTTTGGGGTTGTTGTTCTGCAAATGTATAGTATAGGGTGTTGGCCAAGGTTTATGACCATTTTCTGTGGGGAGGTGACCATTGTCAAGTTCCCTTTCATCTCAGTGCCATGGTTAACCCTGCCAGTGAGAACAGTTTCTCCGATGGGCCAGATTAATACTTATCATTCTACAGCAGGGAGTTGGTGATCCAAAATATACCCGTGGAGGTAATCCTCAATGATCCCTACCTCTACTCTATGAATGAATGCAGGGATGCTTTTTCCCGTTGTAATGGAGGTGATGACCCAGGCCTTCCTATGCATCACCCTACCTTAACATTTGCGCAGAAGTCCCAACCCTAAGTGACATAGGAAATCAGGCAAATGACATGGATGAAGGTAGGCACTTGGAAGTCAAAGATAATATGAATAATCCACTAGGAGATGTTGCAGTGGAAGGTGGGGATGGGTCATAGGTAGGATCTCATAGGTGTACTCTGTGGATGGCAGAGTGATGGCAAGGAAGAACAGAGAATGAGTATCCATCATGGACTAAGGGATGGAAAGAGATCTGAGGCACATTTTTCACTCCTGGTGGCTAGGGGCCGGAGTGGATGAAGACAGGCTTATTTTCTTAAATAACTCGTAAAATTACTGAGTGTTTATAAAACTTATATTTCAAGTGAATGATTCTCTCTATCACTTAGGTATTACTAAATAAGCTGTTGGATATTTCTTTAGTTAGAAAACAAACATATATATATATATATGTATATATATATTCACTGAAAAAAACATAGGTTTCAAACCAGTTATAGTTAGCTGAACATTTTACTCATACAAAACCATTGAAATTCCCATGTTATAGTTAGTTGGACTCACTATAACTCGCGCGCCCGCAATCCACTTCTTATGATGTCACATATTACATCATTCATGACATGGTCAGTGACATTACTGATGACATCACAGATGACATCTCAAATGACATAGTAACACAAAGAGAGTACAAAGTTCCCCAGTGGGAATAATAGGACAGAGTGAATGTGGAATGTAGAATAATGGAAAAAGGGGGAAATTCCCTTTTTGGAACTAAAACCCTCACACACCCAGCAAGCTAGGTGTCATGCTTCATCATATGGGTTCTGCTCCTCGTCAGACTGGCGCTGCAATGTCTGACGGGCAACCTTAAAGGCGCTCTTTATCGGAGATCTTTTGTTCCAGCCATATGGTGCATGCGTGTGAGAGGGCAAAGGAAGTGTAGTCGTGAAGTGAAGGTGAAATAAAAAAGGTAAGTCAATCCACAATATGCTTTATTGAGGTGGTAGACTCCCTTGGTTAAAAGGGGTGGGAGGGGAGATATAAACTGGGAAGGCTCACAGTAAATTATCTACAACCCTCTGGTCAGGTCAACATGTTTCTTGCCGTCATGGCAATTCTTCAGGACCTAGGTGTAACGTACTACACAATGTGAAAAGAAAGAAAATTTAGGAAAAATTACAACCTCATCCAGTAGGTCAGTAAAGACAGGCCAAATGGTCCTACTATGATCAAGCGACCCTAAGGGTTGTCCTAGGGTGCCTCGCAGTCTGCTCCCGTGGGACCTGCACAGAGTTTGGTATGGTACTTTAATGGTGTACGGTCATTACCGTCTACACCTACCCCCACGATCAGCGCCGGTTCAATGCGTAGAGAAGCGGGTCAAATGACATCACTGATGACATCACTGATGACATCATCCAGTGAATGTGTGTTTCTGTAAAGTTAAAATATGTTTTACATATTGAAGAATGAGTGGATGTATAAGTGTCTGGATGAAGGATTTAGTAGGTGTGTGACTGACTGTATGAGTGAGTGATTAAATGTGTCTTACTGAATGCATAGGTTAGTGACTAAACTGTCTGAATGTGTGCAATATTATGTCTGTTGTTGTGTAAACTGCTACAAAGCTTCCCCAACAAGGAGGAAGTCTCCTCCAAGCACAGCGTGAAAGACTAGACAAGTCTTTTTCACTTGAGTGATTTTAATAAAGTTTTTTAGAACACAAGTAAAAGTACTTAAAGTCTTTGGGTTCGTAATCTCTGTGTCAACACATTGTTTTCATGGTTGCAAGAAGATCATAACATATTATCCAATATATTTATCATAACATTTGTTTATCCCAATGCATTTCGGGCTGTCTCTCAGCCCTTCATCAGGGGCTTACTCATGCGGCTACGGGTCTCGAAATTTGGGTGTATTCAAGCTCCGTACGGTTGTCGAAATAGATGCCCGTCTGGCGTGTGTAACCCGATCGAGTGTGGGTTACACACGCCAGACGGGCATCTATTTCGACAATCATATGAGAGACAGCCCGAAATGCATTGGGATAAACAAATTTGATGATACCGGTGAGCGCTTGGAGCGCGCCTATAGATATATATGTGTTTTTGTAGTTAATTTTCAAAAAAACCATTGGAGCATATTTCACCAAATATAGCAAAGGCACATCTGCGTACCAGTCCCTACAATTTTGCAAAGTTTGGCGTAATTCAGTTCAGCGGTTGGGTCTGTAGATGTGTCAGAACGTCCTATGGAAAATTGCATGGGGAAAACACATTTTGGGACCCCCTTTTTTCTCAGGCCCCACTTCACAAATCCCCCCGAAACTTTCAGGGAAGGAGCGGAGCTGGCCAAAATTTTGGAAAATTACACGCAAATTCCTCCACTGGTGCCAAAGTTATTCCCTATAGAATGTTACGGATTTCCTATGGTAGCTAGGTCCTAACTATAACTACCTACTGGCGACCGCCAGTAGGTGATATATATACCAGCTCGAAACAAAATACATTTTAGAGCTAGATTGTAAATGGCCCAACGGTTTAAACACGACGGAAGATATGCGCAGCTTTCTGTAATTCAAATATGGCTGCTATATTGGCAGTCCGTCTGTTTACTAGCTGAGTTACCTGTAAATAACATCATGAAACATGTCCTTGTATTATATATTGTAAATACAATAAGTGTTTACATTTGTATGAATTTGTCTTTCCCTCGTATCAATTTCTCAAAATGTATTTTTATATTTCTTACATGTATTCAAATGTTTTTAGGATCTAATTTGATCGTTTTATCTGTATAATATTAGGAATTAGTTAGTTTTCTGGTGTACAGATGATTGGACCTACAATATACATTTGATGATTTGAGAAATTTATACCGTCTACACTTGCACTTTAATCATTAAGATATGCACTCTTTGCACTTTTTGCCTCTCAATTTACGATTGTTACGTGCGCTAAGAGGAAATAATGTCAAAATATGAAGTGTATATTTTCGCACGCGTATTTCACAGGAAGTTTGGTCGGTTGTAAAAGTAATCGGATTTAACCCGTCATATGCAAATAACATAGCGGTCATCATGTTGGCAGTTTTTGGATTCATCCAATGAGACTTTTTAACACGATTTGTGTTTATTATTTTACAAATATTTTGGCACATAGCACTTTACATGTTGTTTTAATTATTTATTGAACATGTATATATATAAATTTTGTGTGTGTCAAACTGCGCTTACATGCCTTCATGCAATATTCTAAAATTATAGAAGGAGACATATTAGTATGTTTTCAGTGCCTATGCACATGTGACCTGTGATGTCAAATCTGGGAGGGGCACTAATCACTTTAAATATAGTAGATGGTGTTTTCACTTGTGACACGTGATCAAGGGCTTACGGGCTTGAAACGCGTTGTGTTGGGTCACTTACAATAAAATCACTTTGCCCACCTGAAATACCTCGGAGGTCTGTGTCTCTTTCCTCGCCTGTCTGCTGCTGCGGAGTATCAGGAAGTGGTTCGAGTTTCTCCAGGTGTCAATTACGAAGGGCGGTTACCTTCGTTTCCAGACCTCCTCTCTGAAAGTCGGCGGCTGAGCTTAACCGGTGCTGCACATGGATCCGTGGTGGATTTTCGTCAGCTGCCGCCTACCCCGTAAAGAATTGTAAAAGACGGTGCTACTGGGATCTGCCAGACGAGTACGCGTGGACGGCTGTTCTGCAGAAAGCGGCAGAGAACCGGTGAGTCTTGCATCACTAAAAACGGGAAAACGTAGAAGGGGAGAAGCGGTATTTCGTGGCAGCGCGGCAGAGGAAAAGAACCACTTTTTTCTCTGCTAGCACGCCTGGGACACAGTAATCGGCAGTGACCCAACAATGTCGATGGAAGAGATGAGGGAAAGAGAGCTCGCGGCGGAGGAAATGTTTAGCAAGCAGACTAAAACTGCTAAAGATAACGTCCCGCCTGCAAGCGTAGAAATCAACAAGGACGCTAATATTGTTACTTTGTATAAAAATTAGAGAAAAAACGCAAACTTGAAGTTACCAAGTGGTGGGAACACCGATCACTATCTAAGTACGGCGAAGTGGGAAGGGTGCCAAGGGGGTTACGTATCTTATTGGCACCCAGCTGTCTTATTGGCACCCAGCTTTGACAGACCTAACCCCAATATGCTGCGTGAATGGGGGGAGAGCAATCTTGCTGCCTCGATGAACTTGGTCAAAATCCTGATTAAATATGCCTACATTGATCGGGAGGAAATATTAAAAGAAATTGATGTCATCTTGGAAAGAATTAATAAATTGGAAACAACGGATCAAAGTACCAAACTGAAGGAAACAATGTTAAAACACCTGAAAAAACACGAAGAGAAAATTAAAATAAGGAAAGCAACCTAGTTTAATCGAGACTTGGAAGACTATGAAAATGGTCAAATATTTACATTTTCTCGTAAGTTTGATCCCATAAAGCGCCAACAATATAACGAAAAGGCTAATAACAAAGCGGCAAGCAGTACACATCAAAATAACGAAAATGAGGATGCTGACAGCCTAGACACCATTTCACTCACTAGTGCGTCCAGTACAGAGTCAATACCGGTGGTGAGAAGGAAAACTATTCTCAATGTGGGACAAGAAATGGATTTTTTAGTCGAGGCGAGACTGCAAACCCTGAGGCCTCGACGGAATCAAACAACAGCAAATGTCGGTGAACCAAAAGAAGACGTGACCAACGCAAAAGAGGCAAAGAAAAACTCCTACAAGAAAACAAAAGGGAAATGGAAAAATAACAAAAAACAGTAAAAGACAACACCGTGATTAACTTATCAAATGTCACACTATCCAAGGCGGAGGAACAACTGTTGGCCTTGGGTCTCAATTTTTGCCCTGGTAATAGTTTCAATTACGCGAGAACACGCATTGATGTTTATTGTTACATCGTGAAATTGAAACTAAAGAAGTTCTTTGCTTTAAAAACAATAAAAGATGCAGGAGGCAGCAATGAAACTGATGACAATGAATCTATGGTCAATTTAGCAGCATCGGATATCCCTAACCTACTGATGGTACATGATCTGGCGGATGAATCAGACAATACGGAGGAACAAGAACAAGAAATTGATCAGGCCACCCAAGAACGATTGCGTAGAATTAACCACAAGCAAGAAGGTGCTGGGATCAGCCCCTTCAAACCGAAGTCAAGCTTTGTACCATTCATGCCAAAGGACAGTATTGATGTATTTCATGACCTTGTTGTCAATGATCTTAAACAATTAAATCATACTGTTCACAAAAACAGAAGTGAAAGGAATCTATTCTATAGAAGAAAAGCATACTTTAATCTAATTAAAAAATTGGAAAATAATCAAGAAGTGGTGGTTAAAAAATCTGACAAGGGTGGGAACCTGGTATCGTGGCCTAGAAAAGACTATATAGCTGAAGCATTTCGCCACCTTCAAGATGTACAATGTTATGCTAAGTCTAACATTAAAGAGTATGACAAAGCAAAATTAGCTCTACATAAATTGCTAGCATTATGGAAAAGACAAGGCCTTATTTCAACAGAGGAATACAAGTTCATGGTCAATGAGTTCCCGGTTTTACCGGTGCTGTATTTAATTCCAAAAATACATAAAAATGTGGTTCCAATCCCAGGTAGGCCAATAATATCGGCCATCAACAGTCTGGGGGAACACTTAGGCCAGTATATTGATTTTTTCCTTCAGAGCTTGGTGATGTCATTACCAAGCTATGTTAAGGACACTGGTGATTGTTTTACTGAAAATAGACAAACTTCCATGGTCTGATAATTTGCTTCTCATCACTTTAGACATAGAAGCATTATACACAAGCATAGACCACACACAAGGATTGGCTTCTGTATAGTATTTTTTGGAAAAGAGGTCCAGCACCCTGTATGAACATAACAAAGTTCTGTTGGAACTCATTAAGTGGTGTCTGAACAATAATTACTTCTTGTTCGATAAAGATCTATACAAGCAGTTGAGAGGTGTGGCGATGGGGGCCTGCTTCTCCCCCAGCTACGCATGTTTACATGTGGGCCGGTGGGAGGAGCAGGTCCTTAGGACCACCTTTCAGGTTGAGTACAAGACACACATAAGATCCTATCTTAGGTACATTGACGACGTGTTCATTCTGTGGCAGGGAAGTGAGGAAGAAGCTGTTCTGTTTATAAATAAGATCAATAACAACATGTATAACTTAAAATTCACTTCCCACATTGAGAAAAAGGAAATTGAATTCCTTGATGTTAAGGTCTTTGTCCATAACAACAAATTTGAAAGCACCCTTCATAGGAAAGCTACTTCGGGTAACATTACCCTACATGCAACCAGCTCTCATCCTAAACACCTCATTGCAAGCATTCCGTATGGAGAAATCCTACGTATAAAACGAATTTGTATTAATGAGGATGAATTCAATAAATGTCAGAGAGAGCTGGTTGCTAGACTCAAAATCAGGGGGTACTCTCAACAAATCTTAGAGGAGGCAATGGAAAAGGCCAAAACCACATCTAGGATAAGCCTTTTTGCTCCCAATGAAGATAGCCCAGATACAGCCAATACTGTCGTTACCTCCAGTAAGATTAATACTCCTAGATTAATCACCACTTCTAACAGAGAGGAACGTCAGATAAGGGCTACAGTCAACAAACATTGGCCAGTGGTATTAACAGATAGCATTCTTCAGAGTAGAATTGCAGCTAAACCTGTAATTACATTCAGAAGAAGTAGTACCATGGGCACTACATTAGATCGTGTATCTCCTGAAATTAACCGCATTGCTGCTGCGGTGATTTTTGCGCTGTGCTGCAAATTGCCATTTTGCTGCTGTCATGACGAGCTCAGCTCGTCATCAGCACACGACACCCGTGGGTGATGACGAGCTGAGCTCGTCATCAGCATCGAAAGGGTTAAGAAGGTAACTACCTGGTTAGCACCGAAGAAGGGCTTTACTAAATGCACATCATGTCGAGCGTGTAAATTCAGATGCAATATGTCAACTTACTCGACACCATTCAGGACTACTCCTAGCTTTATAATGGGAAATTACAACTGCAAAACCGAGTATGCCGTATATGTGCTGGCGTGCACCTGTGGGCTTCGCTACGTGGGTAGCACGAAGCTGCAGGTGCACGTCAGGATATTGCAGCATATTAGGGCCATTCTTCACAGCGAGGTAACGTATCCTGTTGCTAGACATTTCAAGAGAGTGCATGCTAACAACATCAATTGCCTGTCTTATTATGTCATCGACGCTGTAGTCAGAAAAAGGAGAGGCGGCAACAGAGAGCGCCAACTCCGTCAGCTCGAAACAAAATACATTTTAGAGCTAGATTGTAAATGGCCCAACGGTTTAAACACGACGGAAGATATGCGCAGCTTTCTGTAATTCAAATATGGCTGCTATATTGGAAGTCCGTCTGTTTACCAGCTGAGTTACCTGTAAATAACATCATGAAACATGTCCTTGTATTATATATTGTAAATACAATAAGTGTTTAAATTTGTATGAATTTGTCTTTCCCTCGTATAAATTTCTCAAAATGAATTTTTATATTTCTTACATGTATTCAAATGTTTTTAGGATCTAATTTGATCGTTTTATCTGTATAATATTAGGAATTAGTTAGTTTTCTGGTGTACAGATGATTGGTGATTTGAGAAATTTATACCGTCTACACTTGCACTTTAATCATTAAGATATGCACTCTTTGCACTTTTTGCCTCTCCATTTACGATTGTTACGTGCGCTAAGAGGAAATAATGTCAAAATATAGACAATATGAAGTGTATATTTTCGCACGCATATTTCACAGGAAGTTTTGTCGGTTGTAAAAGTAATCGGATTTAACCGGTCATATGCAAATAACATAGCGGTCATCATGTTGGCAGTTTTTGGATTTATCCAATGAGACTTTTTAACACGATTTGTGTTTATTATTTTACAAATATTTTGGCACATAGCACTTTACATGTTGTTTTAATTATTTATTGAACATGTATATATATAAATTTTGTGTGTGTCAAACTGCGCTTACATGCCTTCATGCAATATTCTAAAATTATAGAAGGAGACATATTAGTATGTTTTCAGTGCCTATGCACATGTGACCTGTGATGTCAAATCTGGGAGGGGCACTAATCACTTTAAATATAGTAGATGGTGTTTTCACTTGTGACACGTGATCAAGGGCTTACAGGCTTGAAACGCGTTGTGTTGGGTCACTTACAATAAAATCACTTTGCCCACCTGAAATACCTCGGAGGTCTGTGTCTCTTTCCTCGCCTGTCTGCTGCTGCGGAGTATCAGGAAGTGGTTTGAGTTTCTCCAGATATATATGTATATATATATTTGCCTTGATCATGTGATCAAGGCTGCCGTGTTGCAGCCGAAACGCGTCATGCTGGGGACATAAGAACAATAAATCACCCTTGATTTGAAAACAAGCGCAGTATTTGTGGTCTGTACCTACGTCAAGGAGTCGGTACCTTTGCCGAGGAGTAGGAGTTGGAACGGATATATATATATATATATATATATATATATATATATACATATATTTTTTTTTATTTTTTTTATTTTTTATATATGCTTAGTTATATGAATTATTTACAATTAAAACGAAAAAGCTTTGTTGCATAGAACTATCTTTATAGTGTAATGTTGACCAGGCCTCTACTCCATTTTGTAAAACAGTAAAACATTGCTGCCGACTTCGCATATTAGACATTGGCCATTTATATTTCTCACTGATACACATGCAGCAAAATGTGGATTGTTTATTTTGTATGATGTGTTCTTTCAGAACTCTCTAGAGGAAACCTTTAGATAATTTCCAAGGCTCTTCCTGCAGGTAAACTGTATTACATTAATTCAAGAGATTGTTTGTTGTCAGATAACTAGTTTGCTCTGATGCTTTTGGATGACATTAGATCAGAAAGGGTAAATCAATATTCCTGTAGTGTTAGAATGGTAGGGTTATATGATGTTTTATAATGCTGAAATATGATTTGCTGACAGACGGCCTGATTTAGATCATCTGGGGATGGGTAACCCCGTCACAACGGTGATGGATATCCCATCCGCGAAAAGATTAAGGGCCATATGTAGGTAGCCAAATACTGGTCGATAACGGTAGAAATTCGGTAATTTACTGAATTTCAGCCGTTACCGACCGGTATTTAGCCCCTTCCAATTCAGGTGGCGATTCGGTATTTACTGAATCAGTAAATCCCGAATCGGTAAATGCTATGTAGAAAGCACATTAAATAGTGCTTATGTGCTGTAAGAATTCGTTAATTACCACCAACTTCAAGTTGGTGGTAATTACCGAATTCTTTTAAAAATGCACTTTTGAATTTTATTTGAAGTGCCTTGTGGCAGACATACATGCCCATAGGGCATGTATGTGTGCCACATGTGCACACATGCACGGTTCAGGGGTGCAACAGGGTGTCAATGTGACACCCTGCCACCCTTGAATATGTCCCCCCTATAACCGATTCGGTATTTACCGAATCAGTAATAAAGAATGGCTTCCCATTCATTCCTATGGGCCTCGAGGCCCATAGGAATGAATGGGAATTACCGAATTGGTAAATACCGATTCTTTAATACCGAATCGTAGCGATTTGGTAATATTTACCGATTTTTTCCCTACATACCATTTACCGATTTTTATATACCAAATCGGTAAAATTCGGTATTTTAGAATCGGTAAGTGTAGATTACCTACACATGGCCCTAAATCCCATTAATTCCCCTGAGATTTATATTTCGGCGGACCAGATATCCATCACATTTGTGAAGGAGTAACCCATCCACCGAGATCTCAACCATGCCCATACTGTTACTTTTGCTCACACCAGGCTGACTTTGCAGTTTCTATAATTTTCTATGTTGAAATTTTCTGTATATAAACCCCTATTTATTAGGAATGCTGCCTAAATCGATATTATTTTAATGCACTTTGGGCCTTAGTCTATTTTACTGATTTTGCTTCATGATGCATTTATTTTGAACTCTAAAAGGCTTTAAGGCAATTATTTAGATTTCTTTTGACAGGCTTTTTGAAATGCTGCTATTATTATTCTTTCTGTATTTCACTTTAATATGTTAATAAACCTTCATGGGTTTCTAAATTTCTTATCTCAAGCTCACATTTTTTTATCCATCCTTACCTATTAATTGTATTTTGAAATGCTTTTTTGAATTTTGTCTTTAGGGACACATTGCCTCATCTATTCTTGAGGACAACATCATCCACAGCCCTGCATCAAGTACTATAATATCATGCAGATTATGTAAGAGATAGTGCCCACAAAGATAATACCTGGGATCACTTCCTCTGTATAGAGTGACTACTTTTCCCGATGGATCTAGACTGTAACCAACTGATGAATCAATCAATCAAAGACATTTATAGAGCGCACTACTTACCCGTAGGGTCTCAAGGCGCTTAGGGGGGGGGGGGGGGGGGGCCGTTACTGCTCGAACAGCCAGGTCTTGAGCTTCTTCCTGAAGGAGAGGTGGTCTTGGGTCAGGCGCAGGTCGGTCGGGAGGGAGTTCCAGGTCTTGGCGGCCAGGTAGGAGAAGGACCTTCCTCCAGTTGTCGCTCTACGGATGCGTGGGACGGCGGCGAGGGCGTGGCTGGCTGATCGGAGGTGGCGTTTGGGGGCGTAGAAGTTGATTCGGTTGTTGAGGTAGCTCGGGCCTTGATCGTGTAGGGCTTTGTGTGCGTGGGTGAGGAGACGGAAGGTGATTCTTTTATTGACGGGGAGCCAGTGCAGGTCTCTCAGGTGTCCGGAGATGTGGCTGTTACGTGGGATGTCGAGGATGAGTCTGGCTGGAGCGTTCTGGATCCGCTGAAGTCTCTTATGGAGCTTGGCGGTGGTTCCGGCGTAGAGGGCTTTGCCGTAGTCCAGTCGGCTGGTGACGAGGGCCTGGGTGACGGTCTTCCTGGTCTCCGTGGGGATCCACCAGAAGATCTTCCGTAGCATGCGCAGGATGTTGAAGCACGCCGAGGAGACGGAGTTGACTTGCTTGGTCATGGAGAGGGAAGAGTCCAGGATGAAGCCCAGGTTGCGTGCGTGGTTAGTCGGTTTGGGTGCGGTGCCCAGGGCGGGGGGCCACCAGGAGTCGTCCCAGGCGGTGGGTGTGGAGCCCAGGATGAGGACCTCCGTCTTGTCTGAGTTCAGTTTCAGGCGGCTGGTCGTCATCCACTCGGCTACCTCCTTCATCCCTTCGTGCAGGTTGGCTCTGGCGGCGGCGGGGTCGTTGGTCAGGGAGAGGATCAGCTGGGTGTCGTCGGCGTAGGAGATTATGTTGAGGTTGTGTTGGCGTGCGATGGCCGCGAGGGGGCTCATGTAGACGTTGAAGAGGGTAGGGCTCAGCGAGGATCCTTGAGGGACGCCGCAGATGACTTCGGTGGCTTCTGACTTGTACGGTGGTAGGCGGACTCTCTGTGTTCTTCCGTCGAGGAAGGAGACGATCCATTCCAGTGCCTTCTCCTGGATTCCGACGTTGCTGAGACGTTGCACTAGGGTGCGGTGGCAGACAGTGTCGAAGGCCGCGGAGAGGTCTAGGAGGATGAGGGCCGCTGTTTCTCCGTTGTCCATCAGGGCTCGGATGTCGTCGGTGGCGGCGATGAGGGCGGTTTCGGTGCTGTGGTTGGCTCGGAAGCCGGACTGCGAGGGGTCGAGGGATCCGTTCGTCTCGAGGAAGATGGCCAGCTGTTTGTTGACGGTCTTCTCGATGACTTTGGCTGGAAACGGGAGGAGCGAGATTGGGCGGTAATTCTTGAGTTCGGTGGGGTCTGCTGTAGGTTTCTTGAGGAGAGCGCTGAGTTCTGCGTGCTTCCAGCTCTCGGGGAAGGTGGCGGTGTCGAAGGAGGTGTTGATGATGTCCCGCAGGTGGGGTGCGATGACAGCGTCGGCCTTGTTGAAGACGTGGTGAGGGCAGGGGTCGGTCGGAGATCCGGAGTGGACGGAGTTCATCATGCGGACGGTGTCTTCGGTGCTGATCGGAGTCCAGGCTCGGAGGGCGGCGGTGGGCGGCGTTGCTGTGGTCGTGGTGTGCGTCGGTTGGGTGCTGAAGCTGTTGTGTATGTCCGCAATCTTGTTGTGGAAGTAGGAGGCGAGGGAGTTGCAGAGATCTTGTGAAGGGGTGATGTCGTTGTTTCCGGCGTTGGGGTTGGAGAGCTCTTTCACGATGTTGAAGAGTTCCTTGCAGTTGTGTGCGTTGTTGTCCAGCCGGTCCTTGAATGCAGTTTTCTTGGCGGTGCGGATCAGTTGGTGGTGCTTCCGGGTGGCGAGTTTGAGGGTGGTCTTGTTGTCCGGTGTAGGTTCCTTTCTCCAGACTTTCTCGAGGGCTCGGCAGTTCTTCTTGGAGCTCTTGAGTTCGTCGGTGAACCGTGGGGCTTTCTTGCTGCCGGGTCTGCTGGGCGGGGTCCTCAGCGGGGCGAGTTCGTCCGCGCAGTTGCTGATCCACTTCGTGAGGTTGTCGGCGGCCTGGCTGGGGTTCGCTGAGCTGGCAGGAGGGTGCTGGCTCAGGGAAGCGGCGAGCTGGTCGGCTGTGATCTTGTTCCAGCTTCTACGGGCAACCTGTTGCTGGTGGTGGTGGATCGTTGTTCTCTTGAAGGTGAAGTGTACGCAGCTGTGGTCCGTCCAGTAGAGTTCTGTGGCGTGGCTGAAGGCGATGTCTTTGCTGGATGAGAAGACGGCGTCGAGTGTGTGTCCGGCGAGGTGGGTGGGGGTGCTCACCAGTTGCTTCAGTCCAAGGTTGGCGAGGTTGTCGAGCAGGGTGCTGGTGTTGCGGTCGTTGTTGTTCTCCAGGTGGAAGTTGAGGTCCCCCAGGAGGATGTAGTCAGCGGAGGGGAGGACATGTGGGCTGACGAAGTCGGCGATGTCCTCGCTGAATTGAGTGCGTGGTCCCGGGGGTCGGTAGATCAGGGTGCCTCTGAGGGTGGTCTTCGGGTCGGTGTGGATCTGGAAATGCAGGTGTTCGGCGGTGGTTAGGGTGTTGTCGGTGATAGTCGTGATTCGGATGGTGTTACAGTGGATGATGGCGATGCCTCCTCCCATCTGGTTGGCGGTGCGGTCCCTCCGGGTGATCTTGTAGCCCTCTGGGATGGCGATGGCGATGTCGGGTGCAGAAGAGGCGTTCATCCAGGTCTCCGTGATGAAGGGAACGTCAGGGGCTGTGGTGTCGAGGAGGTTCCAGAGTTCGATGGCGTGTCTGTGGACGGAGCGGGTGTTGAGCAGGATGCACTTGAGGTGGTTGCTGCTGGTGTTCGGCTTGGCAGGTGCTGGTGCCGGGCAGGTCCGGATGCAGGTGAACTTGCAGGCGTGGCAGCTGAAGGGTCCGTGGGAGCGTCGTGGGGTGGCTCGGTAGCATCCTGGGATTCGGCCGGAGTTGAGTGCGATGAGGGCGGCGGTGGTGTACGTCAGGCGGGTGGGCGGGGGTCCTCGAGGGCCAGGGGTCCTGGCACTGGGCGCGGTCCAGGCGCGGACGGGCGTAGACGGGCTTACCTTTGGCGCGCCTTCGGCGCACAAACGGCGCACCCGCTGCGCGTGACCGCTGCGCGTTTGCACGGTCGCCATTTAAGGCGAAGTGCGAGGGGGGGCGGAGCAGCTGGGAGGCGGGAGCGGGGAGGGTACAGAATGAAGAAAGGGGCGGGGTTAAGCGGCGGTGGCGGGAAGCGGGAGCGGGGAGGGAGGAGACGGGGCGAGCAAGGAACAACAGGCAAGCAGGCACAAAAGGGGAAAAAGGAAAACAATTTACAATCTACACCAATACTAATAGAAACACAATACGGCAGAAACAGTGGCGCAAGGCAGGATAGTGAGCACCGACCACGCTGCTCGAGGCAGGGGGGCGTGGTCTCGCGGCGGCAGCCGGAGCACAGAGGCAGGCAGTAGGGGGGCACACGCAGCAGCTGGTGGCCGTGCGGCGCGGGGGGTGTCCTAAACTAGGTCTCACTCACCTGCGTCGCACGGTCGCCATTTAAGGCCAAGTGCGAGGGGGGGCAGAGCAGCTGGGAGGCGGGAGCGGGGAGGGTACAGAATGAAGAAAGGGGCGGGGTTAAGCGGCGGTGGCGGGAAGCGGGAGCGGGGAGGGAGGAGACGGGGCGAGCAAGGAACAACAGGCTTCTGATCTGCTTTTTTTGAAAGGATCGTGAGAATCATTGCCTGGACCTAGAATCCATTGTGTATAGCCTCAAGACATTCTTGGACATCATCTGAATTTGATCTCATCTCGACTAAAGGAAGGACGCTACGCCCAGTCATAAGAATAATCCCTTCACAAGAAGCTGATAAAATCTTACCAACTGGTTCCTGTTGGACTGCTTCTTTGCCACTGAATTCAAGATAGCCTGGCTGATGAGGGGTGTTACCCCAAAACCGATCCCAGGATGCTTGTCTCCGGTCCAGGGAAGACTTGGCTTGGCAGTTTGGGCTGAACTATTCCCATGAGGAACATGGTCAAGACTGATTTACATATGGCTGGATTCGAACTGGGGTGGCGAAGTGAGCTAAGGAACAATGATGAATTCAACCCAGATCTCTGACTGGAGGTGAGTGCCTGAAAAATGTCAGCACTCCTTCCATCATCTCCTTGTGTTTGTTTTGTTCGCCCTGAGTTGGCATGTTATGCCCAGTCGTGGGTCCCTTACTCATTTTGCCACTGGATTCAAGCTAGCCTGGCTGATGAGGGTTGTTCCCCCGAAACCGGTCCCAGCATACTTGTTTCTGGTCCAGGGAAGACCTGGCTTGGCAGTGCGGAAGATCAAGACTGATTTGCCTGTGACTGGCTCTGAACTGGGGTGGATGGTGTGAGCGTATACTATAATGTTTTAACTTGCAGATGTGGAGCAGTGTTGTAGAGCAATTTTGCTATCTGACATTGTGTCAAATGTATCTTGGTGGTGGTATAGAAGTAAGTACCCTTAATCGTATGGCATGGACTAGTGTGTGGTTGCATGGGAGCATATCTGCTTTGATGTTAAATAGGGGGAGATCCTTAAGAGACATGGTACATAGAGTGTGCTGAATGGTTTAGGATGTGAACGTTATTATCATTTTATTTTTTCTTGTTGCAGGTGCGTCAGTTTTGCATGGTGGATGTGGCTGCCCTGCTGGAAGAGCAGGGGTCGGGAGGAGTGGTTTTCACTCCTTACGTGCGCATGAATGTTTGGCCAGCCGACTCAGGCCAGCCATACGTTCATGCGCACATAGAATGTTCTGCACTCAGGCTGCATTGCAGCGTTGTGATTGGCTCAGGGAAGCCTGGGCACTTCCTGGATGGATTTAGGCCCAGATCTCTGTACTGGGGTGAATGTATGACATTGTTCTGCATTCTATCCATCAACTGTGGTTTTTACTTCCTGGATGCTTCCTGTTCTGGCCAGAGGAAGGAGTGGAGAGATGCGACGAGGAAGACGCAGCAACACGGACAGGAGGTAAGCTTTATTTAATTTTTTATTTACCCCATCCCCCGCCACCTCCACCTCACCACCCTGATCAATGCAGGCCGCCACAGGTGTGATGTGCATTGGGCAGGTCGACTGCATTGATGTGGTATGGGTATTTGTTGAAGCAAAGTTGTCTTGTGGCAACCTCTGGGGTGTAGGGTGATACAGTATGGAAAGGTGGTGTGTGGTTGGATGTGTAAATGTATAGAACATTGTGCTATTCTATCAGTGTAGAGTGGTGTAATGTTGTTGGATGTTTTATGCTTGTTTTGTGGATTGAAGAGTGTGAAGCTTAGTGGTATGTAAATTTCATGTGTGTGAAGAGAGTGATAGATGGAGTGCAGTATAGTGTAGTAGTACTATGTCAAATGGCATTACAGGAGACATATATGTTCAAATGTGATGTTAAACAGATTTTTCTCTGGCGTGCTTGTTATCTTTATGTAGGGTTCTAGATGAGGTGATTCAATGAATTATGTTTTATGCTGTAAAGTGGGGCATAGGTTGTAGAGAGAGAGAGTTAGGGAAAGAGGATGATTGCGCTTGGTTGCAATCGATATTGTCCTAAGGAACCTTGGGGATATATTAGCAAAAACTTGCGATTAGCGCGGTTATTTTTATCGCTGCCTATCGCTGTATATTTAGTGGAGAAAACATGCTATGAGCAGCATTTATCTCCACTTTGATCAAATATCCAGCGATATAGGCGAAATGCCTGAATATCGCAGGAAATCCAGCGATATTCTAGCATTAACGCCATGGTGGACTTAGCCTGAAAATCCACCTCCCATTGAGGATACAGGTAAGTCAGGTTTTCAGCAGGTGTTAAATACTAGCGATAATTGTGCTTAGCACAACTTTTTTTATTGCTTCGCCTGCGTTGGTAATAGGGGGAAGTAGTGTTAGCGACTGTTTACAGTCGTTTTTAGTTGGGAACACCTACCTTGCATGTCATTAGCGATAATCATCGCTGGCATGCAAGGCGATAGGAGAACCGGCCGCTATCGCCAGAAAGCTGTGCTAATTCCTGTTAGCGACAGCTTGCTGATAGGGCGCTAAACAAAATTGCCGCTTTAGCAGCCAAAAGTGCTGCTAAAGCGGCGATAAAGCCCCTGCTAATATGTCCCCAGATTTTGTAAATTCCTAAGACCTACATGTTCCATGACTCAGTGGCTGAGGCTCATCTTCCCGGGCATGAACCTTGTTATGTGTGAAATAAACATAGTAATTGTGGGAGGAAAGCAGTGGGGGAAATGTGAGGAGATGGAAAGGCATTAAGAAGATCGAGAGACATGTCTGAAGGAAGATCACACAGAGCCTCTTGGGGCACGACTGGGGTCTGGAGTGGCTCGGATGGATCTACATTTGGACATAATGATAGAGAAAATGAAATAAATCTTCTTACCCTTTCATTGCCTGTGCATGACCCTCTCTGTTAAGGAAAAGAAAACCGAGAACCAACATAAATTATGGTACTTTCGGAATTGGATACTTTGCAAAATCTATCTATCTATCTATCTATCTATCTATCTATCTATCTATCTATCTATCTATCTATCTATCTATCTATCTATCTATCTATCTATCTATCTATCTATCTATCTGTCTGTCTGTCTGTCTGTCTGTCTGTCTGTCTGTCTGTCTGTCTGTCTGTCTGTCTGTCTGTCTATCTATCTATCTATCTGTCTGTCTGTCTGTCTGTCTGTCTGTCTGTCTGTCTGTCTGTCTGTCTGTCTATCTATCTATCTATCTATCTATCTATCTATCTATCTATCTATCTATCTATCTATCTATCTATCTTGCTCTTGCCCCACCCAGCAGTGAGTAGAGTCCCATTAGCTTTAAATTGAAAACATGAACCCATAGCGAGAGAGAAGAGATAGTGTGGGTTAGGCTGGATTTCATTTAATATAACCGCCATAAATTATTAGGATGTTCATTAAGTTCACAGACATTCCCTATTCCATCTGTTAGAAGAGCTATATAGAGCAAAGTAAAACTGACAAACTAATATCACATGGCACTAATACTCATGGAAGCTCAGATATGTGCAAACGGCAAAACTCTACATCAGTTTGCACATATCCGTGCTATGCTCTCCACTTAAGCACGCTGAATAGGACAGACCCGTCCTGAAACGTGCCCGTGATATTTATTTTCCTCACTGAGGGAGTCACTTTCCCTCTGTTACCATCTTACCCCGTTTACCAACCTCGCCAAGGTGGTAAGATTACTCACTACCCTTTTAGTGCACCTCACTTACGTTAATTTCCATGCCTTTTACTGCGTCAGCTTCATAGGGTAAACGCTCCACTTTCTTTTCCACAGCGCCTTTCCTTTTGACTCAAGGCCGCTTTTCATGTACAGCCCTGATGAGTCATTACCCGCACACGTTGTGACGAAACACGTGTCAGCTACTTTCTCTTGTATGTACTGATCCATTCTGAACTATTAAATAATTTTGACTCCACACGGATGGACAGTGAAATCATTCCTTGAAGGCTTACTATACTTTTGGTTCTCACCTGAGAACTATTTGAGAAATCGTGTGCACAGGTCACTCTTTACATTTCATATGGCAGAGGAAACGTCTTTCTGTCTCCACAGTGGTTGTTTTCCTCTGGTTTTGTTCCCCTGATCTGTTTGCACCGGACGTAATTATTTTATCACCACCTACACACTGAGTACCCGCTGAGCGCCAATCTTCCTGACACCCTTCAAAACCATTCTCTCATTTTCACTTCACCAGGATTGCCTTTCCATTAGCCCCTGTGCTGCTTTCCTTTTTATGAGTAACTCCTAGGTGGCACACATATTTTGTCTGCGCACTTCTTTATTCGTCTAAAACTACTATTTTCTATTCAAGTAAATCTGTTCAGTACTATTTTTTGCCGATCTGCTGCACCACAATTTCCTTCCATTAGTCTCTGTGCTGCCTTCCTTTTTGAGTAACTCCGCGGTGGCACGCATATTCTTTGGAAAGTGCTAGGAATATTCCCTCACCTTACGTGTGCCTTGTGCGTTGTCCACAGTGATACGCACACCTTCCCTACTACCCTTATTAACCCTTTTTTTTTACAAGACCATCCAGCACGTGTACATTGTTTCACACCTGTGTGTCACTACGTTCTTCACGGTGATACACACACCAATTAATTTCATTTCTCATATACAGAATACTCTCCTGCGTATTTTTCTGTTCCCTACGGTAACACGCACACCACTCATCTTCAGGACACTTTATCTGGCGTTGTGTCTTTAATTTGGTCCCACATTAAATCAGGTTTAAAGTTGACTTCATATACTCTCAGGAGTCACTGATTGAATTTTGTACTCTAGCTAGATCCTTGGTACTCCCAGTACACCCTGTACTTTGTCAATTAGTTGCGCTTATACGCTATTACAGTGAATTGTTACATAGTATGCATTTTCCCTTGTTATTCTGTGTACCTATGTTCATCCATTTTGGACAGAGTTTTTACCTATGCTATTTATGTAACAGTAATTTTCTGCTTTTGTGGGTATCTATTTTACATAAGGGTGCAATTTTATAGTTTGTGAGAATTTCTTTCCAGTGAGAATCACAAGTGTATCTTCTCCTTATCATCCATCACATTAGGGAGAAGCACCGGTCCTGTGTTTCATCCTCCATGGCTGTGTCATCCATGAACCAACCGCCCTCCTTTTTAAATGAAATTGGAGATCCAGAAATCCATTGGAAGAATTGGATTAATTTGTTTGATTCTTACCTTATTGCCATGGGGGGGGGGAGTTTTCTGCTGTCCGCAAACAACTTGTCCTGCTACACAACCTAGGTGTTCAGGGTAGGAAAATTTACGATGCCCTACCCGATCCTGAGTTAGAGGATGATGAGGTTGATATGGATGTATTTAAAATCACTCTTTTGAAATTAGAAACTCACTTCGGTGACAAGGTGAACGTAGTCCTAGAGCGGCACAAGTTTTTTACTCGAGTTCAGGGCAAACAAGAGTCTGTCACTAATTATATAGCTGCACTCAGGGGCCTAACTCGATTATGTGAGTTTGGCGAGCTAAATGACTCCCTCATCAGGGATCAGTTGGTAAGGTGTACTCACAACCCCCGTATTAAAGAAAAACTTCTTTCCAAAACCCTTCTTTAAAATAAGCTATTAGTATGGCACAATCTATTGAACACACTGCTAAGTGTATTTTCAAAATGAACCCACCCAAAGAACCAGTCTATAGTGTAATCAATACAAAGAGTACTTTTGATGACAACAATATTTATGAAATTCTTAAGATCAGGCCCAGAGAAGTTAAGGCTGAAAAACCTGTTAGCGTAACTGAAGGGTTAAAAGGATTCAGGTGCGGCAGCAGCAACCATCTTGCGAACAATGTTCATTGCACTGCCCGCAATTCTACATGCATGAAGTGCAAGAAGAAGGGCCATTTCGCAAGAGCATGCAGAGAGGGGGAGAATAATCTGGTAAAAATGGTTTGCAGCGGAGAAGAGCACTCTCCTAAGTACATATTTCAAGTGAAAAATGCTGGGGAAAGTACAGCAATGATTGATCCCATACAACATAAGTATCCTGAATGTACCATTTTCTTGAACAAAAAACCCTTGTTTGTTTATGCTGACTCATGTTATCCATTTACTTTGATTAATCAAAATGATATGAATGACCTATTTGGCATTCCTAATCTTAATGTGTTAGAACCTGACATATCTCCCATAAGTTATGCAAATGAACCAGTACACCTGGTGGGCATGGTAGAGATGTCCATTGATTTCAGGGAAAGATCTACTATTGGTAATGTCTATATTGTAAAAGAATTGTCAAACCTGTTAGGTTGGCACAATCAAAGAGAGTTAGGGATCATGCTTGACCCTAATAATAAAGATCTAGTCTGCCTGAGAAAAAATACTCAAGATCAAGTTTCTGCCTTAACAGAGAAGGAACGGAGAAATTGTTCTTCTGAGGGAGAAAATGTAAGCTAGTCCAGAAACCCAGACATAGTACCAAGTATCCTGTGGACTAAACTTGCTTTAGAAGTAATTGGTCCTTTAGGTCGGTTAGAAACAAGAAAGACATTCATGTTCTTGCTCATCGACTACATGTCCAAGTGGATCAAGCACGAGTTTGTATCTGATGCACCAACTAGTGCCCTCATTGAATTTTTAAAAGATTAATTCACTAGTGAAGGTGTACCTGAAACCTAAGTCACAGGAAAAAATGTAATGTTCTCTTCTTTTGAAATGGAAAAGTTCATAGAAAATTTTGGAATCAAAAACAAAGGAACCGATAATTGCGCTTCTATAACCAATGAGCTCATTGCCAACTCTGTTCAGATAATTATCAAACACATGCTATTTGCTCTTGACAACAATCTGGATGTGGACAAAACTATAAGGGATGGTATTTGGACCTATCACACATCTCCCATTGAAGGAATGAAAATCTCACCTTTTTCCTCCATAAGAGGTTTACAACAATCCGCATAGTACCACTCCATGTTAGTTTCCGGTCAATATCTGTGGCAGATGTTGTTGCTAATGTTTTCTGTTGGCTATAGGAAATGTTATACTGTGTTGCATGATGTTCCTCACCCTTTGCATGTATTACTTCTAGGGGGGATGTCTCCTCTTTCTTCCTTCCTTCTGTCCCTTTGGCATACTTCACCGCTCGTTAAATTGTTATTTCTGCAGGTTGGCTGTTTTATGCTCACACACTTCTAATATTTCTTTTATGTTGGCCGAAGGGAGATGTGTTGTAATCTTGCCTTTCTTTTCCCTCTTTCTTTTGGTACGTTCCGTCATCTTTTTCCCCCTCCCCTTTTGGTATGTTCTGCCAGAGCTTGCCTTAGAATGTTGGCATCCCTCTGGCTGTCTTGGAGAGTGGGTGACAGAATAAAGTATTCTCTTACTTACATCTGCCTCAGAGTTGCTTCTTTTCAACACATCGCTTGCCTCCTTTCCAAGTCTCCATCAGCTGTGTGGCTTCTGTGTCTCTCTGGTGAGGAAAATTACCATTCATGTTCAAACATTTGTTCATAAACATACACGTTAGTCAATGCTAATTCTTGTGTTTAGGGGGCATGCAGTTGCAGATAAGACATGGCATGGACGGCCCAGCTGCAGAGGAGCTCAGAGGTTTGTATCCTTAAATAATGCAGTTAACATATGTGGCTTTCTCAGATCCATACAGAGACGAGAACAACTCACTTTGCTTGATGCTCTTCCTCAATGACTGGAATCCATACATGTGGTTGCTAAGATAGCTCTTATGCATTGTAACCTAGCGCGTTAATATAGGGCATTATTTAGAGTTTACAGATGGAGGTCATTTGCCAGAAAGAGGTGAATGTCTTGTCTGCCCTATTCATGGCGCATGGAGGGCCCACACACTCTCATTATCATGTATAGTACAACTGCCATGTTGGTGAGTGGCTTAGCCGCTTTACTGTAATAACTTATTATATTTGAGTTATGCTGTCACAATGTCTGCTGCACGAGACAGCATGAAACAGAGGTTAGGAGCAAACTTCCAACTACGATTTAGTAAGTATCCTCCTGTCTGTACAATGGTAGCTGCATATGGCGTTTTCATCAGATTTGTGACAAGGAGGTGTGGGAGAGATATTTTTAAAATATTGTTTTCGAAACAAAATTCTAACAAATAACATTATATAAGGTATTGCTATGGCGTTTTCCCAATAACTAGTGAATTATGTTGCACTGTCATGCAGTGAGTTCCTAAATGTATCAAAGGCAAAAGTAGAAAGTAGCAGTTAGCACAGTAGCTTGAAACATTAACTCCTACAAAAGCAGTCTGAAAAATAGATAGGCCTGGGCTGAGGCAGAGGCCAGGCAGATATGAACATTTGAATTACAGTGACCTGCCCTATCTGTTTTTCGGTTAGCACCAGACTGACACTGAATTCTGTAAACTTGGTGAAAGGACGTTTCCCAGAATTGTGTGGAAGTGAAAGTGTGCAAAACATACCTCACTGGTCCTCTGAAACAATTGTCCCATAAGGGCAATTCACAGTTAAGTATATAAAGGCTAAAAGAAAAAGGAAGAGTAAAAAAGAAAGACCATTTCAATCAAAAAAGGAGAGAGCGATTGTAAGTCTTGATTGAGTTCTTTTGGGCACGCATTAATTTGAACTGTTTGTGTGGATAGATTTCGAATATTAATTCCCAGGCACAGGACAGGCAGATTCATGTTTTAATAACATGTGTAAATGACAGTTTTATACGGGTATGTTCGAATTTCTGCATTAACGAATGTAGTGTTGTGGGTTTGTGAACATTGCCAAGTGGACCTGCCAACGAACGTAGGAGAATAACTACAAACCTATATGCTAATAAGTATTTCAGGTAGATCTCCATTCTGAAAACAGCGTATATGTGTTTTGTCAGCAATGGGCCAGTACTAGTCATGTGATACTAAGGGCCAGATGTAGGAGCCCAAATACAAAGTCGGTAACGGACGAATTCGGCCGTTACCGACCGGTATTTGATGATTGGGATGTAGGGGCATCATTTTACAGATTCAGTAAATTTACCAAATCGGTAAACTTACTGATTCTGTAAAATACCGAATCAGTAATTTTACCGATTCGGTAAAACCCAGATATAGGTGGGACTCTTCTGAGTCCCAAAGGACTTTCAGATTCGGTATTTTACCACCCAATCCAATTGGGTGGTAAAATACCGAATCCTGGTGTGCATGCACATGTGTGCATGTACATCTGTGCAATGTGACACACAGACATGCCCTTAGGGCATGTCTGTGTACCACATGCACACAAGTCCGGAATTGGGGTGCTAGAGGGTGTCAAAGTGACATCCCCTGCACCCTTGCAGGATTCGGTATTTACCGATTCGGTAAATACTGAATCGGTATTGCCCATTGATTCCTATGGGCTTCATGGCCCATAGGAATCAATGGGCAATACCGATTCTGTATTTACCGAATCGGTAAATACCGAATCCTACCGATTCGGTAATTCTGAATTTGGAATTACCCACATCTCCCCCCTTCATATTTACCGACTCTTAAATACCGAATCGGTAAAATTCGGTATTTAAGAGTCAGTAAATATGAATTACCTACATCTGGCCCTAGGTCACTTATCCACCATATCACTGGGCCTCTGCTAGATTTTATTACAGGCCTTTCTGATTTTTAGGTTTTGACTGTGACAGCGCATGAGCTCTGGCATGCAAACGATATTGTTTACTGCAAGAGGCTTGGAGCCTGACCATTGCTTACCATTTTTGGCTTTACTGTCACTCTTATTTGCAGCCTCCTATTTAAGCAGTGCATGCCAGTTTCAATTCTTCTTTCGTTGGGAGCAAGGACCAAGTACTGTCTGCTTCAGCTTGATTAGTGTCCTTACCCTGTTCGAGCAGTGATTGAGGTACTTTTTTACTTCTTCCCCTCTCATACCTGACCTGTAAGTACTTCCACTCTCACCAGAATTGTCTTCCCTTCCAACGCCACTGCCCCTTGTCTGCTTTCCTACTTCCCTCACACCCCAACTCCAAACACCAGTTGTTCGTGTTGCTTCTTCCCTCCCAACACCCACCATTCTGTTGTCACAATTGCCTCTTCTCTCCCACCACACCAAAACTCTGGGGGTAGGAGGGAAAAAGCAACAAAGACTAGAATGACAGGGCAAGAAGAAAGAAAGTACCTCAATCATAGGGCGAACAGCGGAAGGACACTAATCAATATGAACCTGGATGCATCATATCACTTTTTCTCCAACTTAAATACAATGATTTTCTCTCTCTGGCCTTCCCTTCTGTTAGGCTCAGCTTCCTATTTAGTGGAGACTGCTAGCTTTCCCCTTTCTGTCCATACCTGTCACCTGTCAGAAAAGATGACGCTGCCTGATCCTCTCCATTGGAGCAGTAAGATCGCATGACCCTAGGTGAGTTGAGTTTTATTTTACGCATGAGTCCTTAGCATACAAACCCTGTGTACATTTCCTTACAATTGTGGGGGGAATGGAATTAGCTTTTTACATGGATCTCATATTCTAGTGACATTGGGGAACTCGAAGTTGCAGTGGCAGGCAGGCTGTGAAGGACTGAGTGAAATATCTCAGTAATTACAGGTTTAACTATTAGTAATAGGCCACCGGGTGAAATTTATGAAAGGGCAAAAGCTAGGTCAAGCTGGAATCTACTTTTGTGGGACAAAGCCAACGTCAGACAAACCACTAGATCATTGGTCTAAAAAAAACTATACAATTATGTGTATAGTAGAATATTGAGGAGAGAGAGAATATTCATGGCATGCTCACCCAGCAGCAAAGTTGATCTACCCTCATTAATCCTATTATTCCTTTCATTAACTGCACATCGGTTCTGGAATGCTTTTAATACATTGGCATTATGTTGTTTAAACACATGTACCTCATGTGGTCTGTTTGTGCACATATACAAACTACGGGGCAGATTTACGTTACCTGGCGCATCCCTGTAAATCAGCAGGGATGCGCCAAGAAACGTGCACCACGCAATGCCATTGTTGCACCACCACGGATGTGCCGCATTTATAATGCGGCGCGCCATGGTGCAAGGATAGGCAGATGCGTGTTGCATCTGCTGGTGTAAGGTTGGCGCAGTGATGGAGTTATGTTGCGGGTGCGACGCAACTCCAGCACTGTGCCAACCCCGCCTATCTTCCATATGGTGCGACGCAGCTGTGCCGGAAAAGTGACTAAGTGAAATCTTAAAGATTTCACTCAGGCACTTTTCCGAGGTGTTAATGCGCCGGAACGCCCACCCTGCGCTGGTACGCCCACATAAAACCTGACGCAGGTTTCCTGTGGCACAGGGCTTTACAACATGACGCATCTCCCTACATGCGTCACGTTGTAAATCCCCCGCAGCAAGGCGCTAGCTTTACTCCGCTGCTGCGTCACAGAAGTGGCACAACAGCAGCGCAAAAGTGGTGCACGGGGCTTGTAAATCTGCCCCGACATGTTTCTCGGCACTTTTAGGGTTTTGAAGTGGTGAAAACCCTGCATCTATACTTCATTGTGAATAAAGTTTTTTCAAAACGTTATACCAGGACAATTTTTAACACCACCCTTTTTTTGCACTAATCACTCACAAAACCAGCTCCACTGTAGTTCAGGTGTCGCAGCACACCCTGATGGCACTCGGCCATCAGGGTGGACCCCAATGATGAAGCATGTCACCAACCAGGTTGGTGAGTGAGGGGATTTTTAACAAAAGGTTAATATCCCTTTTGTTCTTAACACATCCCATTCAGAATCTTTCTTAGATTCCTATGGTGATGCTCCTTTTTTGTTACCTTTAGAGTGTTGAGTTGCGTCAGCACAGATGAACCTGTCTTGTCCCTGTAGCTCAGAGCAGGAGACCAGCCAACTAGCTCTTGGAGTCACTCTGATGGTCCTGGGTTCAAGGTGTAGTTTCAGTTTTTCCTCATCAGGCAGCAGGGCAGTACAGCAGTCCTTCTTGCAGGCAGAACAGCAGGGAAGCAGAGCAGCAGTGCAGCAGGGCATTCATTCTTGCAGCAGGGCGGCAGAGCACTCTGCCCTCTGAGTCTCCCAAAAGTCCACAAGTAATCTTATGAGTGGGTCTGAGGGTCCCTTCTTTATACCTGGTGTCCACTTTGAAGTGAGAGAAGCTTCCGGAGTTTCCTGCTAAAATGGTGTATAGATTTTCCTACATCCTTGCCCTAGTCCCAGTCTATCTGGGAACACAATAGGCTAATGAGAAGATCTTTGTGTGTAAGCTGAGCCACTGCCTTTGAAGTGTTAGTGTGGTAAGTGACACCTCCACCACCCCATTCTGCTAGAGATGGCCCATCAAGCCAACAAACAAAACCTCTCTTATGATACTCTCTAGGAGGAATACACAAATGCCAACTGCCAACTACACTTAGTCATGTCACTCAAGAAATAAGCTGCAGGCACCAAATGATTAGGACAAGAAAATGCTAACGTTCTAAAAGTGATATTTTCAGAAATGTGACTAAAAATCCAACTTTTCCATTAAAGAGGGATTTAAATTACAATTTCTAAGACACTAAACATGACCTTGTACTTGCACCTAATCAAAAGTCATCACTTAGTGATTCATTTTTAAAATGTCTTTCATGGGGGTGCAAGAGTTCATGTTTTATCTCCTTCAGTAGAAATCAGGTACCCATGTCACATAAACACACAAACAGAATAAATGTGTTAGGCAGTAAATATAATGGTAACCTGGTTTTCTGTGTGGAATGTATTGATTTGCATGAATGTAATGAAGGAAAATTATAAATGATGTGGTAGATTTGTGAGTTCAAGACTGTGCCCTAAAGCTCATTAGGCATACACACACACACATGACCGACATACGGACGTTAGGTCAAAGTCTCATTTCAATGTGTTGGGCAGCTGTTCGTGGGAAATCAATTCCAGTTGTTTTTCAAGCTGATTTCCCAATATGCTGTTGCTTCGACAGGTTTTTAAAAAAATATATGCAGATGAAATCTTTCTTTCTTGGTATAATAAAGGATACTCAGATAACACAGATGTTGTAGGGTATCCCTTGTGCGGCCCTTTTTTTTTATAGTACTCAACACAAGGGGATGATTTGCAAATTTTACAAATTGTTAACTTCAGATCAACCGGATAACTTAGCTGCAACTAAATGAAATTGTAATTTGTCCACTCATATCAATATTAATATCTATTTGTCTTAACAATTTATGTGTGAATGTCTCTAGGATGAAGGTTTATCACTTTAAAGTACTACAAGTCATCTATTACACACCAAATCGACTGTGTAAATGGGACTGTCGGTCGAGCTCCAATGCTTCTGAAGTGGAGAGTCAATGGCTGTTGGAGGTCATATTTTTTCTACATATAGTGAGACAGCTATTTACTAGAAATTAGTGTTTTAGGACATTTCTAGGGTAATAGGAGGCTCATATACCCTAGATTGTAATTCATTATCTTCGGTACATAGACAGTAGCTACTGTAAAGTTTTCTGGTATTTATTTATTTTTTAGGATAATTACTGGCAGGAATATGTGTGGCACAGCTCTGGATTGAACCTAACATTCAATCGGCCGCCAGCTATTTGAACCAATTTGTAGAACTTTGCGGGATTGAGTTATCTCACAATCCACAAAAGAAGCACTGGTGACAAATATGGGCTCCAATATTGCAGGGTAGGGCCCAAGGTACATAAGTGAGTGTTGGATCTGGATGTGTGGGCTGATAAAAAATACTGGGCTTCTTTGAGCTAGAGGGAATTTGGTGCTTGCCTTTTTACCCCTTTGTGTTACAGGGTCTTCAACTATATTGACTGATTACTATTTCTTATAGTAATTTTGAAGTACCATCCATGTTTTGAGAATAAGAATAAAAACAATTAAAAACAAAAAGAATACACACAGACGGCCATTCAGGGCATAGCACAGGCAGCTCTAGCCCCTGCATGTAGTGCTTACATTGAGCCGGTGGTTCCCGGTGCTCGGCACTGGCACTTAATTGTCAGTACTGGTGCTTGTGGCAGTCTGCCACAAGGTGGCTCCGTCTGTCTAGTTTTGAGATGAACACAACAACAGTTATATTATTAATTCAATATACATGAAAAATTACTATTACCATCCAACCAAGCCATTCTTAAGGGCCTGGAATAGTCTGAATTGTCACACTTGTAGAAGTGTGGAGTTTGGTAGTTGTGTTATTGCTATCATTGACAGTGCTGGCAGGGGCAATGTGTAGTGCAAGCTGTAGTGACCTCCTGGCGAGATCCCTGGCACTTATTTTTATTTCTGTTACAAATTAAGCACTGCCTGCGTCAGACGGTTCCCCAATTCAGACTCAGGAATATGAATATCTGTGAGACAGGGGAGTGTCAGGCACCGCCACATCTGTAGGAGAGACCCATCATTTTGCTTTACTCCACTGACCCCATTAACACATGAATTTCTATGTCTATGTAAAAAAATTTAATTTAAGGTTTTTGTAGAGCGCGTAGTAACCCGTGAGCATCCCAGCGCTGGAACCTTGAAAGTCAGGAAGGGTTGGAAGCAAGGAAGACGGACAGATCATGGGAAAAGGAGAGTTTTCAGTGATTTTTTTAAATGGAGGAGATTAGATTCCATTCTCAATTTCCGGGGGAGAGTATTCCAGTGGTTCGCCGTGTTCACAGAAAAGCGACGTCCGCCAGAACGGGCTTTTATCACTTTGTGTACTGTGATGAAATTCTCGTGGTCCGACCGGAGTGATCTGGTGGCTTTGTGGGGAGTGATAAAGTTTTTGAGGATGGGGGGGGCCTTTGTTATGAAGGAGTTTATGTGCCAGGCAGAGAGCCTTGAACACAACTCTTTCTCTGACTGGCAGCCAGTGAATTTGCTTCAAGGCCAGCTTTGCCGATGTTCTGGCCGGGGTGTTGGTGAGAAGTCGGGCAGCGGCATTCTGAATTCTCTGTAGGATGTTAAAGATGGCTTCAGGGGCTCGCAGATAGATGGCATTGCTGTAGTCCAGCCTAGACAGAATAAGGCCTTGGATCAGCAGTTTCCGGGAAATGGGAGAGAGCAGGGGAAGGACTTTCCTACATGACCTAGGAAGTCCAAAGCAGATACCCGCCGTTTTTTTTGCCTGGGTTCTGAAAGACAAGTCTTTCTCAAGCCATATTCCCAGGCTCTTGACCTCAGTTTTGGGGACAGGGGGTTCACCTAGACAGGCGGGCCAGATGTTGGGCGGCAGGGAGAGCTTTTTTTGTCCAAGAAGCAAAATTTCGGTCTTGGAACCGTTAAGTTTCAACGCTGAGTTGTTCATCCATCCCTGGATTTCAGAAAGGCAGCTGTGGAGGTTGGATGGTTCTTGGTTGGGGTGGGAGAGGGTTACCACCAGCTGGGTGTCATCAGCGTAGTTTATGATTGTCACACCAAATGGGGTAACCACCTCCTACAGCGGGGACATGTAAACATTGAATAACGTCGGGCTTAGTGACGAGCCCTGCGGCACTCCGCACCGGAGGGGAACTGCTGGGGAGTGGTTGTCATTCTCCCAGACTTGGAAGGAGCGGTGATTGAGGAATGACGCGAGCCACTTCAGGGCAATACCCTTCACTCCGATATCTCCCAGACGGTGGATTAGAACCTGGTGGTTGACAGTGTCGAAGGCCGCACTGAGGTCCAGGAGGATCACTGCCAGTGATCCTCCTGTATCTAAAATGCATCTGGCCTTCTCCACTGCCGCTAGGAGGGCGGTGTCAGTGCCCTGACCTGGGCGGAATCCCGTCTGAGAGCTCCTGAGTAAGTTGTTAGATTCTAAAAATAGTGAAAGCTTTTTATTCACTAATTTCTCAGTGATTTTGCTATTCCCTGGGAGGAGGGAAATTGGCCTGTAATTGGCTAAGTCCTGAGGGTCCAGTGACGGTTTTTTGAGGAGACCTTTAACAACAGCCGCTTTCCAGCTGGAAGGGACCTTTCCTTGAAGTAAAGAGGCGTTAATGAGGGCAGTTAGCGGAGGGACAATGGTGGGGGCCACTTTCTTCAGGAAGCGCATGGGGACCGGGTCGCTGGGAGAGCCACTCTTGATTGTGGCAAACATCGCGGCTACCTCTTCTGTGGTTACCGGGCCGAAGGTGTCAAGGTGGGGAGCAGGGGTGTCAGGAAGCGGGCTAATGGAGGGGGGAGGATTACAACTGTCGCCACCTGTGACACCGATTTCGATTGAGGGTAGGGAGGCTAGGATTTTTAGAATTTTCTCATCGAAAAATGTGGCCAATTTGTTACATTTGTTTTCCACGGTGTTAGAGTCAAGGGATCTCGCGGGGGGATCTGGGACATGGAGAAGTTCTTTTAAAATAGTAAAAGTTTCCCTAGCGGAACAGGAGGAGTTTTTTATTCTTTCCTCATAGAATAAACTTTTGGTGTTACGAAGCGCAAGTTTGTAAGTTCTTATGGATGCCCGGAACGCGTCTTTCTTGTCTGCAAGTTTGTCCTTCCTCCATGCGCGTTCATTCCTTTTACATTCTTATGCAAACATATTTATTTCCCTAAATATTGTTTGGTCTTGGTGAGAACCCTTCAAAGCTTTTTTTGAAGCCATGAAATATCAATTTCAATATTAATAGAAAGTCTATATAGTGGAGGGCACATCCATCCATGAGATTCATTTGCGTTTTGGCTGCCTTTCAGAGGACTATTCTTCAACCTTATCACAATAATTGTCTTGGCATGCGGTGGGACATTCCTGACTGCTTATAGTAATGCAAGGCTTAAGCAGTTTTAAGTTTCAAGACAAGGCCCTACAGTACATCCGAGGAATTCACTGTTCTTTTATTGTTGACCATAACTAATGCACCAAGAAATGCGAAGAGGTGATGCATAAAAGAATTCTCAGAATAATATACCCAGCTATGAAGTACCGTTTATAACATGCTGCTTTATGGTAGGGGGAAAAGTGTAACGCAGATGTTAGTCAGACAAAAAATGTTCAACAGTCAATCTGTGCTCAGTTTATATTATTCTAAACTATTTGCTTTGTAGTTATTTCAGCGCCTGCCTGTTCTCTATATGAGTAGGACATGACAGTTTCCGCATTTTAAGTCATTAACAGCTCCTGGAAGTATAATCACTTACACAAAGAGCTATGCATTTAGGACCCTATGAGATTTTGCATGGTTGCTGCCAGATAGGATGGAAAATGGGAGTAAGTTCCTGAACTCAGGTTGGTACCAGATAACAGAAGGCTCCAACAGTCTGGTCTGTGAATCCGGAGGGTTGTCCGATAGACCTGCACCTGGGGATTTTGGAGAGCAACTTGGAGCATAGAATATACCTTACTTATTGCTGGATTTGCATGTTTCCTTCATTTGGTTGTAGACGGAATAGTCTCATCTAGAGTGTCATTAGTTCAATAGGGCCCTAAGCTCAAAAAATTCTGGCATTTACTCGAATAGGTTTATGCCTAACTTTTTAGTACGTGCTGACTTTTGTGAACACTCAAATAATTCCAGAAGCACTCAATGCGACTCTCATAGGTTCCGAGGATTACTCGCAAGCAGTACAGAATGTGTTTACATTTCTCTATGTACACATTTCAAACTGAAGTATATTTGTATTTTAAATAGTTTTGCCTATCCGCAGCGAAAACATACTTAAGAGCAGGATATCTCCTTCGATTCCTCCCCCAGCAATCCTGGGGGTTCTCCCTTCTGCGTAACACCTTGAAACCCGATTTACTCCTACAGTAGCTATAAATGAATCTCTGTCTCTCTTCAGGATAAGCAAGTACCTGCCAAATGTTTGAGAATGCCTAAAAAGGTGTCAGATTGTGGGGTTTCAACAAACTTGACAGATAGTCATACCCTAAAATTATCACCACTGTGCCCTTGTGAGCAAATTTCATTACACCATTCACCATGCTGCATTAATTTATCCATAAGAGGAAATTCAATGACAAATGCAAATAGATATTCTGTAGATCAGCAAACTAAATTTAAACCCTTAAATTAAGGTACTTTAGCACCTAAGTGGTATGGACAGAGGGCCTAGGGCCAGATGTAGGTGGCCATTTACCGACCGGTAACGGCCTAATTTGGCCGTTACCGACCGGTAAATGGTCATTCCTGATGTAGTTGGCCTATTTTACTGATTCAGTAAATTTACCGAATCGGTAAAATACTGAATCGGTATTTTTACCGATTCGGTAACTTCCATATGTAGGTGGGACTCTTCTGAGTCCCAAAGGCCAGTCAGATTCGGTATTTTACCACCCAATCCTATTGGGTGGTAAAATACCGAATACAGGTGTGCATGCACATCTGTGCATGCACACCTGTGCAATGTAACACACAGACATGCCCTTAGGGCATGTCTGTGTGCCACATGGCACACAAGTCCAGAATTGGGGTGCCAGAGGGTGTCAAAGTGACACCCCCTGCACCCTTGCAAAAATTGGAATTTACCGAATCGGTAAATACCGATTCGGTATTCCACATTGATTCCTATGGGCTTCAAGGCCCATAGGAATCAATGGGGATACCAATTCGGTATTTACAGAATCGGTAAATACCGAATCTTACCCATTCGGTATTTACAGATTCTGATTTACCTACATTTCCCCCCCCTCTAATTTACCACTTCTTAAATACCGAATCGGTATGATTCGGTATTTAAGAAGTGGTAAATTAGAATTACCTACATCGGGCCCTAAGTTTGTAAAGGTAACCTACACTAGTGCGTAAGTTCACACCTTTGAGGAAGTTTACTACTTTTCAGTGATCACAAACTCCGACTGGAAGTTACTGCTAAACACAAACTCCTAGTGTAGGTTACTACAGATTGCCAACCTCTCACACAAAATAATGAAGGTAGGGACTTAAAATGAAACCCCCAAAAAATGTATATTATATATCCACTTGACAATGAACATCATCTATTTGTAATTATGGATGAATACTCACGATACCCACTAATTGAAAAACTAAGTGGCATATGTATCATTCAAAATTGCTATCGCAAACACCCAAATTCGCAGAATTACGATCGCAATTTAGCTAAGTGGGATGTATGAATGGAAAACAGCCTCGCAAAATAAGGAATCGCAAATTTGCGATTCTCTATTTTGCGATTGCATTTAAGGAATCGCAAATTGCGATTCCTTAAATGGAATGTAAGAGGCCCAGAAAAAGTGCAAATTGGCCATAAGGAATCGCAAATTACCACCAACTTCAAGTTGGTGGTAATTTGCGATTTCTTTGAAAAATTCACTCTTTTGCATTTTTCATAGTGCCATTCAGCGCACATACATGCCCTTAGGACATGTATGTGTGCCACATGTGCACACATGCACATTTCAGTGATGCAACATGGTGTCCTTTTGATACCCTGGCACCCTTAAAATTGCATTCTATATTTGCGAATCTCTAATTGAGAATCGCAAATTGAGAATGTCTTCCAATCCATAGCTATGGGCATCTAGGCCCATAGGAATGAATGGGGAGTTATTTCTTAATTGCAAATCGCAATTTGCAATTCGCAATTCGCAATTAAGGAATATGTAGAATTCGCAAAATTGTTTGCAAATCCTACATACATAGCGCTTGCGATTCTGAAATAGAGATTCGCAAAAGATCGCTGTTTGAGAATCGCAAAACCAAAGTTTCATATATATGGCCCTAAATGGCATCTTTGCGACTTGGGGTGTTCCAGCCATAGTGAAGTCTAACAATGGCCCCCTTTCACTAGTCGAGAGATCAGAGATTTTTGGTGCATTTAAAAAAGCATCAAAAGAGCACACCTCTATAAGCCAATGGACGTTTTAAGCTTTTTATGAGTATGCTAAAGAAAGCAGAGCAGCGTGCTACTCTTGAAAAGCTCAATTTGAAAACTGTATTGAAGTCTACCTTGAGAGCTTATTGTTCAACACCCCACTCAACCACAGGTGAAAGTCATGTGACCTTGAGTTCCTGAGAGCAATAAATGCCAAGTTACCTCAAAGGACCAATCAGAGAAACAAAGATGAGATGACAACTCATGAGAAGGACTTGGTTAACAAACAAAAGATGAAAGTCTATGCTGACGAAAGACAAAATGCAAAGATCATTGTCTTCAATAGAGATCATCCAGTGCTCGTATGACAAATGCATAAAAGAAAATCTGATATTCCTTTTGATGCAGAACCTTTCCAAGTGGTGTCTACTAAGGGACACATGGTGACTGCCCAGCACCTTGGGAAGTCTCTTACTCAAGACTCTTCTCAATTTAGGCACTTGACCAATCGTTCATCAGATCTAATAGTTGAAAGAGAGACTGGGTCTGAAACATCAGCAACTGCTGTTAATTCTACACCATTGACACAGATCTTGGATATCGGTGATAACACCCCCTAGTTTACCAAAACAAGATCAGGTCAAACACAGCCACGGCCCGTATTTACCGAATCTGAAATACCTACATCTCCCCCCCTCTAATTTACCACTTCATAAATACTGATTCGGTATGATTCGGTATTTATGAAGTGGTAAATGTAGATTTACCTACATCGGGCCCGTAGTGTCTTGCAAATTCAAATGATGGAACTCTTCTCGCTCCAGATGGACTCCATAGAACTGTGACATAAATGTTAGATTGAAATGCACTGATTGCTAGTTTAGAATGTTGAGTTCACGGTTACAAGCAGGAGAATAAAGCTGTGTATTACTAAGCTCCATGTGTGGCCTAGTCTTTTGCAGGTACCCAGGCAAGGGAAGACGCTACAGCAGGGTTATCTCTAAACTGTTTACCTTCACCCTCCTATTTTCTGAACACATTGTTGTTGGCTTTTAGGACTTTGTAAACTTTACCACTGCTAACAAGGGGATATTATTAAAGTGTGATGTCCCTCTACCCACTAATATTCAGAGATGGGTGAGGAGTAGAGCGATTATGGGGGAATCAAATGTTATTGATGTCATCATTTTGGATATACTTAGTTTTTTTACCACCATTGAGCTTTCTAACGACATTTCAATATTGAGGGAGGCATTTAAATGTGCCATGTGGGTTTATGGATTTCCTTATGAGAATGCAAGGGGAAGAAATGGAGGGGGGAAGTGGATGCCCTTCAAGAGAAAGTAGATAGGGTTTATCAAGCATTAGGATCAGACAGCTTGGAAATCATATATGAGAGGAAGTGCAATGCCAAGGTGAATATTAGGGATTACTATCTCCAAATAGAAATAGAATATGAGGAAAGGGAATCTATAGGACACTTTTTAGCCTGGCGGGCAAAAGAGAAGACTGAACAAAATTTGATCTCTAAAATATGAGATCCCCAGTCTTGTCCATGTACTAAAGAGCCGGAGGACATTTAACACGTCTTCCTTGACTATTACTCAAGATTGTATGAGGATGAACAAACGGGGAACCAGTCACTGGAGCAACGGGTGGTAGAGTTCCTTGAGAAGATATAACTGCCTACTTTGATGGAGGAGGCAGTCTCTATTTTTTTGAGATCTGTTGGAAATTGCCCTTTCTGCAGGGTCACCTCCAAAGCTTTTGCCTTCCTTCTCCCCTTGTGCTGAATTTGCTTTTGTTGGCTTTAGGACTCTGTGCACGTTATGACTGCTACCTGTGCTAAAGTGATTGTGCTCTTTCCCAAAAACAAGATAGCATTAGCTTATCCATAATTGGCATATTTAATTTTCATATAAGTCCCTAGTAATGTCCACTACCTGTGCCCAGGGCCTGCAAGGTAAATGCTACTAGTGGACGTGCTTTAAACTATAGGGGTTACGTCCGTTTTGGGGGCCCGATAGGACGTGCAATATTTTTTCAAAAAGAGTTACCTAGCCACTAGTTTTGGGACTGCTAGTTACTCATGCAGATTTGAAAATACAACGCAACACGTCATTGCATTTTACTTTCACAGTTGTATTAATTCAACTTAATTTCAAACATCCTTTCCCAGAGAAAGTTGTCCCTGCAGCATACCTGTTTGAAGCGCTTAACAAACTGAACAATACTCAATGTCATAGCGCCTACAGGCATTGTTTGAATCACCGACTGGTGTAATTGTTTGAATTAATCGTTAGATTTGAATTTATGTTTAAGTTTTTGAATTGTCCATTTTTTACTGTGTTTACCAACAATTATTCATGAGGAATGTATACATGAATGAAATGTGTATTCTTTTCATGCTTCAAAAAATTAAAGGATGTTTGAAATTAAGTTGAATTAATACAACTGTGAAAGTAAAATGCAATGACGTGATGCATTGTATTTTCAAATCTGCATGAGTAACCAGCAGTTCCAAAACTGGTGGCCAGGTAATTCTTTTTGGAAAAAAAATAACTAGTGGACCTGCCGCACTGGTTGTACCACCCACTAAAGTAGCCCTGTAAACATGCCCCAGGCCTGCCATTGCAGAGCCTGTGTGTGCAGTTTTAAACAGCCATGTCCAACAGGCAAGTTAAACCTCTTGCCAGGCACCATACCTTCCTTTTAATATATATAAGCCACCCCTAGAGTATGCCCTGGACAGCGTAGAGGGCAGGGTGCAATGTGTTTAAAATGTGACATATGTACTTTTAAGTTTGATAGGTCTTGGTAATGAAAAACTCCTAAATTCGTTTTCACTACAGCAAGGCCAAGATTTCCTACAGGATAACATTAGGATTATTGTATTACATTTTATAAGTTTAATATCCAAATGAGAAGATATGCCTGGATCAAGTTTGGTGTCCCTGGAATCCTAATGGAAATCCTAACTTATGCTGAAGTCAGATTTTGAGAATGTGAGCATTGTATTGCCTTTGCCATTTGGTGGCTGCAGCCTGTCTCTGATCACATGTCTGGGTGTAGTTGGAAGTTGGGCTTTGTGTATTCCACCTAGAGAGCAAAACTGAATGGTAGATTAGGGAATGGCTTGATAGACCATCCTGCTAGGATGGGAGGGAGTAGTTTGGTACAGGCACACTTATCTTGAATTGGCTGATTCCTGTCCACACACAATTGGCTGCATACTCCCCTTTACTGAGTCTGGAGCTAGGGCAGGAAGAGTGACCATTAATGCATTTCAAAGGCATCTCTTTAAGTCTCCTCCACTTCAAGGGCACCACTAAGTATAAGTACTGAACCTCAGATACCACCACTTAAGCACACTTCTGAATATATGGATACTCTACCAGGAAGAAGGACTGGCTGTGCTGCCAAATGATATCACCCCAGTCCTTGACTCCTGGATGTGGGCCTATGGTGCTTACCGGCAGAACTGATGCATGTTCTCTGCTGAGTGGCGCATCTTTGAGCTGAACTGAAGCCTCTCCTCGACTGAGCTGCACATTTAAGAGCGAAACTGACACCTCACTACTGTTGCATGGATTGGACCCGGTGCAGAAGGTCTTCTTTGCACTTGCATTCTTTTGAACCAACACATCGCCAAAGTCACCGCACATTCCCGACCCAGATCCTCGTCTCTCTACTACTGACGACAGCTTGATTATGATGCCAGCCTCTGCATCACAGACTCAAAGCTATCAAAAGTGACACAACAGCTGCACACCACATCCTTGACACCTGGGCTTTGCATCACAAGCCCCGTTGACAGTACCCTTGACGACGATGCACAGGACCTCACACCAGAGCCTCACCGCATCTCGGAACCGATGCATTGCTTCGACTGCATGACACTTCTTTGCCTCAGATTCAGGCAACTTTGTTCAGTGGGCCTAAGTTGGTCACTCTAGCTGGCTTGCACTCCATCGCTGTCGCCTGAACATGTGATTTTGTCCTGGTCTGACTCGATCAGATTTCCCTTTTTGACGCTCTGCGCTTTTTGGCTCTATTATACCCTAAAACTTTGAAATTCAATACCTGCGGTTCCTTGATCAGATTTTTGTTCTTTTGGTCTTGTTTTATTTATTAGAATATCTCTATTTTTCTGAACCTGGCATGGGATCTTTTTGTGTGGAGTTTTCACTGTTTTACCATTTGACGTGTTTCACAAATACCAAAACCACATTGCCTTCAATTAAAGCCTGACTGCTCTGTGCCAAGCTACCAGTGGGTGAGCACAGGTTACATTTCGGGTTTGATTGTGCCTTACCCTGACTAGGATTGTGGTTACTGCTTGACCAGGGCTCACAGCCCTATTTAACCAGAAACTCAATTTCTAACAAGATCAATAACAGAGGAGGTAGAAGACACCATAAAGCACCTCCCTAAAGGAAATGCTTCAGATGAAAGTGGGTGGGCCTCAAATGTTATAAGACTTTCGCTTCAACTCATGATCTCCTTTAGCTATGCTTTTTAACCATTTGTTAGAGCGTGGACAGGTCCTGGATTCCTTCTGTAGGGGGTCTTGGCTAATTTTTTTAAACCAGGCAAATCAACAACAGACCCGCAATGTTACAGACCCATAACCTTATTAAACTATGGGGCATATTTATTGAGATATCACACAGTGCAGCAAGTTACGTGGCTGTGCTGTGTGATAGGGAAAGGGCAGGAATGTACCATACTTATTAAAATATGATGCTTTTCTTTAATTTCCCAGCTCTGGAGCACAATGTGCTGCCTAATGCCAATGTAGGCACCCTTGCAAGGGTACCTTGTTGTAAGCAGGATTGTTTGTGCAGGAAGGAAAACCTATTTTCAAGGAAACAATTATTTGAGGCATTTCCCTCTTTCTATGTGTGATGCAGAAAGCAGCATACATAGAAAGAGGAATGAACAAGGAGAAATAAAGATATGGCACGCCTCCTTGGTGCAGAGTAACGCAATGCAGTGATGTGCATATGCATTGTGTTACTCTGGATTTATCAAGCCATTCAGGGTCACCCAAGGTGGCATTTTTGGGTTGATAAATTCTACTTCATGGGGCAAGAGCGACAAAAAATCTACATAAATATACCCCTATGACTATAAGATTTGTACCAAATCTTAGCTAAAAGAGTTGATAGGGTTGCTTTCTTTCTCATAGTCAGAGATCAGAATGTTTTTATCATGGGGCGAACTCTTTATGCGAACAAGCATTTCATGAATGAATTTATTGATATGGCAAGGATGAATGCTATTCCTGCTATGATCTTGTTGATTGATTCCAAGAAGTCTTTTGATCTTGTTGATTGGAGATGTTTATTCAAGAATTTAGATGAATTTCGAATTCTTCTTCAGTTTACAAGAGCCATTCAATTATTGTATCAAAAAGCCTCACCACAGTTAGTTCTTAATAATTCCCTTGTAGGGCAGATTAGTTTGAGACTTGGCACTCGGCAAGGGTGTCCCCTCTCCCACTTTCTGTTTGTCCTTTTGATTGAATCAGTGGAACAATATATTCACTGTAACTCAGAAATAGCCCCTCCTTTACCTTCCGTGTCGAAAATTAAGGTGTATGAAGATGATTTGGCTCTTTTTTTAGGCGCCTACTTTGGGTAATACTAAGAATGTTTTGATAAAAACTTTTACAAATGTGGGGGGCTATAAAATCAATGAGGAGAAAAGAGAGTGTCTCTTTTTTATTCCTCAATAGAGATTAGTCTTCCTGCCTTGAGGGAAATTTACAGATAAGGCCCAAAAAAGGTATCACAGGTCTATTATTTGAAGGAACTGATGGAAATGTTTAAGAATATTTTTAAACCTATAACTTAAACTACGAAGACATTTAAAGATTGGAAAGGCTTGCCCCTGTTGATTGTGTGTCTTATTGCATTAATTAAAATGTTAATCTTACTCTTATTTTTATTTCTACTTTTATCATTCCCTTGTAAATTAGAAGTTCGTTTTTTAAAAGATTAGAATAAGTAATCTCATCTTTTATGGGGTACCAGAAATGCCCTTGGGTCAAACTCTGAGTTCTGCAGTTGCCTAAGTCTGAGGGTGGCTTTGGTGTTCCAGATTGTCCAAAATATTTCATTGCTTCTCCTATCGTGCAGGCAAAGAAAGTAGCCGGGACTTGCTTCGGGCTCCTGAAATCCTTAAGGAAAGTCCTGCCCCTCCTGCCCACCAACTCCCAAAAGCTGTTAATTCAAGGCCTCGTACTCTCGAGGCTTGATTACAGCAATGTGATCTATCTGGGCGCCCCCGAAGCGACGCTGAACAAGCTCCAGAGAATCCAGAACACCGCGGCTCGGATTCTCACAAAGACCCCTGCCAGAGCCTCGGCCAAACCGGGCCTCAAACTCCTCCACTGGCTTCCCATAAGGGAGCGGGTCAAATTCAAGGCCCTGTGTCTAGCTCACAAATTACTACAAAATCAAGGCCCCCCTGTTCTTAGGAAACTCATCACTTCCTACAAACCCTCAAGATCCCTCCGATCGGACATGGAAAACTTCATCGCTATCCCCAGATTCAAGAAAGCCCGGTCCGGAGGAAGACGTTTCTCAATCCATACCGCACGACTCTGGAATTCGCTTCCCCGCGACCTGCGACTCGAACCACAATATCTCCGCTTCAGGAAACGGCTTAAAACTCACCTTTTTCCCCAGTGAATCCTACATCTTCCTTAATCCTGATCCTCACTGCCCCCCTCCCCTTCCTCTTTCTCTTCCCCTTTTTCTCCTCTGTTCCTCCTAATTCAGGAGATAGGATCTTGTTAGCGCTGGGATACCTCCGGGTGACTACGCGCTTTATAAAAATAAATAATAATAATAATAATAATAATAATAATAATAATAATAATAATAATATTATGCCTGCCTTAATCCCACTAGCACCCAAAATAATCCGATCTAAGGGGCTCATTATGATGGTGGCGGTCCTACCGCCATCATACTGAAAATTCCTACCGCCAAATTAGGATGGCAGTGGGAATTACAATGGTTCCGCGGCGGAAGGAAAGTCTGTCTGCCATGGTTCCGCAAGGCGGTCCTTTTCTGCCCCCCCCTTACAGAACCCAGAACATGGGCAACATTGCGGTGGTGCCGTGCAGGCAATGAAGTAGTGATTACGGTATGCCCTTCCACCTATCTTTTTGCACGGGATATCCCACAGCAAAAAGACAGGTGGAGACTGGCTTTGGGGGCTCGTTGCGGGCCTCCTCTGTGTGTGGGGGGTTCCACTGGCAGTTCCATGCACCAAGTGGCAGTCTCCGCATGGGGCCTGCCAAATGGTTCAGGGAAATGCTGTGCATGCTCTTTTGACATAGCGGACGGTGCTACAGTCAACAGCACTGTCCGCAATGATAAAAGGCCTGGATGCATCCGCCAGTATGACGGGCACATCCTAATTGCACTGGTGGGACCGCCGCATGTCTGGAGGGCAGTCCCAGCACTGTTATGATGGCGGCTGGACTGATGTCTGCCCGCCATCATAATATGCCCCAAAATTATTAAACCTCATGCTCCATTTGAAGGATAAACTATTTCAGAAATATGGAATTCCTAGAGTAAATGCAGAGCCCCCATTGAGATGTTGCAAGTTTCTTTCTCCCAGTTGGAGCAATGACATTATAGGTAAATCGGCTGCTCTTTCGGTCCTCAAAGCAGGGGATTTGTTTATGCAAGAAGCATAAAAATCCCCCTAGGTCTTGTTCTTGGGTATAAATCTTCATGAACGTTTGCTCTTTTATAAATACATTCAAATGAAAGCTATTTGTTTTAAGTCTGCTAGGGGCAGAGATTGACTCTTCTCTGAATTTAGTCAGGCAGATGTTTAGGGAGGAGATAGTGAATACATTTCTGAGCTATTGTTATAGAAAGTTTCATAATGACTTAGTAGAGATAATTGGCAAGTAGAGTGTGAAATGGGAATGGGAGATGGGAATTAAGATGGATAAAAAACAATGGGAAAAATACTTTGAGCTTAGTTACTCTTGTCTCTGAGGTGCTAATTTCCACCGAATGGCCATCTATAGCAGGAGGATGTTGATTTTCACCCCCCTGTATTTTAAGCAAGGTATTGCTTGCAATCTCTAATAATTGTCTGAGATGTGATGAAGAAAAGGGGTGGGTACATATATTTTGTTCATGCTATAAACTCAAGACTTCGTGGTGAAGGGTGTTCAGGAAAATTGGAGAGAAAAGCCACTTCGACACCCCTCTTTCCCAACAGATGGCAATTATAGGTTTGTTAGATAATGAGAGAACAGACTTTTGAGACACTGAACAATTTATATTTATAGCAATTACATTTTTTGATTATTTGTTATTAGAATGCACCTGCAGCACCAAGGTTTGAGGGGTGGGAAAGGAAACTGCAGATGGTTAGCCTAAGAGAAGCCTGTTATCATGTGAGAGTTCATTGCCAGGCCCAGTATAGCAGCAAATAGAGTGTGGCCTACGGTATTGGAGCATCTTAGTGGGGGGCTTACTTTGAGGATAAAGAAGCACTTCATAGCAGTTAAAGTTTCCCATTTTTTATATTGGGGTATTTTAAGTCTTTGTTTGTCTGTTAGTTACTTAAGTTAGGCGGGGTGACTGGGGTGGTTTTAATATATTTAAGAGTGTTAGCTGAGTATGTGCTATGTGAGAATGTCTGAGACACTGTTATACATCCCAATTTGCGAGTCCAAATTGGTGAGTCGTACATCTGGCCCTTGCAGTGTATTCAAAGACAGAGATCAAGCTTAAAGCTCTGTTTTCTTAGGCAGTTTGGAGTTTACTTTCCTTTCTCTGAATTCAAAGTGAGAGGATTTATTTGAAAATCATGCTGGGTACTTGGGGTGTGCTGGGGAAGGCTTGTAATGTTACTTCTTTCTAACAAACAACAACATTTTTATGCATGAAAATGAACTGTACAAATATTTTATAATATATCAGAATTAGGAAAACACTAATGAAGCCCTTTTTTGTAATTCTAAAGCGTGGCCAGAAACAAATATTCCAAAAATTATTGATACTCCAGGTGATACCGTTCCCACACATTATTGTTTGTGTGCTGTATGGTTTAACCAGTAAATGGTATGTCTTTGCAAATGTAATGGTCATTTCAATTGAAAATGTGTTGTCTGTAATAGCAGTGTGTTTGCACACCCTCTACTCTACTAGACTCTACAACACTCTACTCCCCTATGCGCTGCACCACTCTACTCCACACCAATCAAAACCACTCTAAATCGTTTCACACCACAACACTCTACAGCACTCCGCGACACTGTACTCCATTCTACTCCCCTCAACGCCACTGCATGCCACTATATTCCACTCTTTGACAATGTACTCCACTCCACTCTATGCACCTCTGTGCCACTCTACTCCACTCTATCCCACTTCACTCTAGCCAACTCTACTCCACTCTGTGCCCATCCACTCCATGCTACTCCACTCTATGACATGCCACTCCATGCTTCTCCACTCTACTTCACTCCACCAAATACCACTCCCGACACTCCACAACAATACACTACAATACTCCACAAATATTGGTGAGTCTAGCCAGGTTGGATGGGTAAAATATGACAATCTACTCAATTCCACTGTACTCTACTCTACAACACTATTCTCCACTCTAAGCCACACAGTTTTAGGGCACTCTTCTCCACTCTGTGCCACTCCATGCCACTCCACTCTACGATACTCTACACTACTCTATGCCACTTCACTCTAGACCACTACTCGACACCACTCCTTTCTATGCCGCTCCGCTCTAAAACGCTGCATGACACTCCACTCTACGACACTCAGCGACAATCTATGCCACTCCACCCTATGACACTTCACTCTCCAACATTCTACACCACTCTACAATAATCTGTGCCACTCTACATCACTCCACTCTACACCACTTTACTCCTCTCTAAGCCACTTCATGCTATGCCACTACACTCTATGACACTTTGCTTCACTCTACGCTATGCCCCTACACTCTACTCCACTCTACGGCACTCCACTTCACTCTACAGAACTCCACTCTTTGACATTTTACTCCACTCTATGACACTTTACTCCACTCAACAACACTTTATTCCACTCTAGTTTATGCCACTCTACGCCCATCTACTCTATGTCACTCCACTCTACAGCACTCTACTCCACTCTGCTACTCTAAGCCACTTCACTCCACTCTGAGGCACTCCGTTGTAAGACACTCTAAGACACTCAACTCCACTTCACTCTATTCCACTCGATGTCACAACACTCCGCGCCCCTCCACTCTACTCCAATCCATGTCACTCTATGCCACTCCACATTACGACACGCTACTCCAGTCCAATCTATGACACTCCACTCCGCTCTATGCCACTCCACTTGGCACCTCTCTACTCTACTTTACGACACTCCACTCCCCTCTATGCCACCCCATGACACAACTATATGACACTTCATGCTACGACTCTCCACTCCACTCTACGACCCTCCACAAAACTCTACGACACTCCATCACACTCTATGACACTTTACTCTACGACTCTCCACTCTACTCCATGCCACTCTAAACCACTCTACGCCACTCCACTCAAACAACACTCTACTACACTCCACTTCACTCTAGGGCACTCTAGGACCCTCCACTCTACACTACTCTACGCCAGTGTTTGCCACTCCACACCAGTGTATGCCACTCCACGACCCTCTATGAACCTCCATTCAGGGGCAACCTGCTCTATGAAACTTCACTCTACAAACCCTCACTCAATGAACCTCCACCTCTCCACTCTATGCCCCTCCATTCTACACTACTCTACATGACTCCACTCTACACCACTCCATTCTACTCTACTCCACTCTGCTCCACCATACCCAGTCTACTCCACAGCACTCCACTCTACATCACAGCACTTCACTCTATGACACTCTACAACACTCCCCGACACTCCACTTTGCTCTATGACACTCCATGACACTCCATTTGACTCTATGCCACTCCACAACACTCTACAACACTCCACTCTACACCGCTCTATTTATGGGTCCGTGACTCTTGCACAATAAAAGAGTCAATTGAAACAATGAGCTCTGTGACCCCTGTACATTTTAAAAAAAGCTATATTTGCTATGAAAACAAAAAGTTATATATTATTTAGGGGAATGGGTTACCAAAGAGAATCCCAACCGACACAGATATACAAAAGTATTTGCTTTTTTTATGAGCAATTTATTCATTGAGCCAATCCACGTATATAATCTTTTAGACAAGGTGTGCACAAACTAATCTTGAAAATGATCATGTACATAAAATGAGGGTTCCAAGACACTTAGGTAACTTGTGTAGAAACAGTTTTCCTTGATGTATCCAATGTTCAATTAACAGACACGGCCAACAAGTGTTTCCCAACTGACATGTCACATCGCCAAGGCCAGTTACAACACATATATTCTTATCTAGAAAAATAGAAATAGAAATAATTTATACATTTTACTCAAGTGCAATATCTAAATATTTAAAAACATAATGAGTTCACACCTGAATGTTTCTTTTAATGTGTGCCACACCTATATCATATAACTATGAAAGAGAGAACCTGCTGTGTTTTAATACTCATGTATAAGAACAACAGGAGAGGACCCATAAACCTCGTTGGGATGGGTGTGTCGTGTAAGCAAAAACAATTCCCAACAGGTATCATGAAAAGACAGTTCCAATAATGTATGCAATATGCATTACACAAACGAAGAAACCAAGGAGTCATTTGAGTTTTTGAAAAAAGGCAGTATTATTCACCAAGAGACAGAAGGGAGTGGTCTTTCACATGGCAATACAGTTAAAACAGCACTGTACAGAGCAGATCATGTGACAACCCAGTGGCACTTGGTGCAAGGTGCTATATACAATTAGTGATGGTGAAGGTGCAAGTGCTAAAGTGGACAGCGTGATTGACGCATGAAATGAAATATTTACATCAAACAATAGCTCCACAAAACAAGTTGTAATCACTTTAAATTAAGATTTGTCAAAATTTGAGCAGGAGCATAAAACGTGAAATGCGTCATATAATTCCAGCTGTGAAGTCGACGGCGTTTCGATCCCCATTAGTCGGGATCGTCATCAGGACAGGGTTGTCGATGGAACCAGTGAGTGGTACCCAGGTCAGAAGGCGTGGGTAGCCGGAGTCCAAGCGGTCGCTCAAAAGTCGAGAACTGATCGTTGATTGTATCTGATCAGCGGGCGGGGTTTTAATACTCATCATTTCATAATTTCACATAATTGTTTTTTTATCATATATTTCATTTCTAATCTAAACATCCAGTAACATATCATGACATTGTCACCATTTTCTATATAATGATCCCACAGCTTTGGCATTTTTAAACCCATGATACTACCTTTAAAGCTGAGATGTTGAATTGCAGGGTAGCCTTGTCTTGATTCCACCTCCTGACTCTTTCCCTCACTGCCATAGTGACTGTGCTGGCCCAAAAGGAGCTGCAGCTACTCTGCTTACTGTGTCGACCCAATTGTGGATTGCTTGTGGAAGCCCAAGCTCCGCAAGCTCCGTTTCCATGGCCAGATGAGCTTCAGCAGCCAGGTCCCACCTGTGCTAGTGCCATCACTTACCAATGAGCTGAGCCCTGGCGGACTCATGCACCATGATCTGGGCTGCACCCAACCTCCTATTTAGCCCATAATACTGCTTTTAATTGCGCTGGGTCTATGCTTATGGGAGGACATCAAGGATGCGGAAAATCAATGAATGTGTGCAAGGGACTAACTCATTTCCCAGGTCACAACCAGGATTACAACTTTTAAAACACACTGCACACAATGAGGCATGGAAACAGATAATTCTCACCCAAGACTGCCCTGCTCTGCCCTTAGCCCATTCACTGCCATTTCTGGTCTGAGCACGCCAAAGACATCAGCGATTTGTCCCCGGAATTGGGAAAAATTTACCTTTTCCTGGGTCTGTGCAGTTATTTCCTATTACATGGACAAATCTATGAATAACCAGAATTTGCTACCTGAATTCTGGCTGCTGTTGGAGATTCTGGTCCTCTGGTACCTCCCCCCCCCAACTAAATTTAAGCAAGCTTGTTTGCATTTAGAGTAAAGACAATAACACACCTTGATGAAGAGGATCAAGGTGTGATATATATAGAAGAGCATAGGCTCAGCATAGTATCTTACACCAATGATACCCAGCTCATCCTCTCTTTCATGAAGAACCCTGAAGACACCAGACTCAGCTTCCAGGAAGGAATGAAAGACGTTGCAGCCTGGATGAGCGACAGCTGCCTAAAACTGAACTCGGAGAAGACAGAGGTCCTCATCCTTGGAACTGCCCTCACAGCGTGGGACAGTTCCTGGTGGCCCCCTGCCCTCAGAAACCCACGACGGACCACGCCGGAACCTCTGCATCATTCTAGACTCCTCCCACACCATGACCCGCCAGATCAATGCTGTCGCCTCCAACTGTTTCAACAACCTTCGCATCCTCCGCAAGACCCTCAAGTGGATCCCCCTCCCCCCGAGTGCAGAAAGACTGTCACCCACACTCTCATAACCAGCAGACTGGACTATGGTAACGCCCTCTATGCCGAAATAAACAAGACACTACTACACAAGCTCCAAACCATCCAGAACACCGCAGCCAGACTCGTCCTCGGAACCCCACGACAGGAGCACATGACCAAGCACCTACGAGACCTCCACTGGCTCCCCGTCTAAAAGAGAGTAACCTTCAAGCTACTCACCCTCGCCTACAAATCCCTCCACAACATCAGACCCAAATACCTAATGGAAGATTCTCCTTCCACGTACCCAAAAGGAACCTCCGTTCCGCTGACCTCGCTATGGCAGAGACCCAACGCATCCGCAGAACCAGAGCACGTGGAAGAGCCTTCTCCCACGTTGCAGCAAAGACCTGGAACGACCTCCCACTCAACATCAGAGTTTCTCCCACTCTGCACACCTTCAGGAAGAGCCTCAAGACCTGGCTCTTTGACTGACCTGGAGCTGCACTCCTCTCTCCCCCCAGTGCCTTGAGACCCTCAAGGGTGAGAAGCACACTTTATAATCCCCTGATTGATTGATTGATGATTGATTGATTGGTTGATTGATTGATTGATTGATTGATTGATTCATTGATTGATTGATTAAGGAAAGGTTAGTGATTTTTTGAGATGCACACGTATTCTAGATGCCTAAACACTGAACTGTGTGGCTGTTCTTGGGGAGTCACTCTACCATGAAAAAATCTACTTTTCTTATATATGTTGCCTAATATATTAATAGCTTTGTTGCTGCCATATTTCAATCTATAAATAGTTATCCCTTAAACATTTACGTAGACTTGTTACAAAAGGTGACATGGTGCAGGTACTGATTAAGAAAGCTCACTGACTCTAAAATTCTATGGCTCTTGCTGTGCCTGTTGTATGCCTATGAATAGACTATGGCCTCAGTGGTTGCTTTTGGCTAGAAATGCTATTACTTCTTGATACCTCCAGTCTTAATGATCACCTGGGTGATATTCAGCCATGTATTGTAGCAGGGAAATTGCTATGACTTCCTCTGAAAAAGCATCTCCAATACGTACCACTCAGTCAGATCATTTTTAGGTGACAGTTGTAGACAGATGAACAAAAAGACAGATAGATAGATAGACAGACAGACAGACAGACAGACAGACAGACAGACAGACAGACAGATAGATAGATAGATAGATAGATAGATAGATAGATAGATAGATAGATAGATAGATAGATAGATAGATAGATAGATAGATAGATAGATAGATAGATAGATACTTAATTATTATTTGGGGAATTGCTATGATTCCCTTCGATTTAGCATCTGTAACATGTGCCACTCAGCCATTTAAAGTATTTGCTACATACAGTTGCATCTTATTGTAGATGCAATTATACTAACTGAATGGCAGAACAGATTAGGTGTGATATGGTGTGATATGATGTTTGACTCATAGTGACTATTTTTGTTTTGTTTATTTTGTGGTGAATGTTTTTCAAACACTAGATGACCATGATTTCGTGAAAAACGCTGTGAAACACGTTTTGGCCTTTTTTGTGATTAATATTTTGGACTGAATACATATTTCTCTACTGTGAAAAAAATTGATGTTGCCATAGCTTGTTTGCTTATTCAAAAGATTAAAATATTATAGCAGCTGGACAACTTTGTATTTTTTTTAAGAGGGAGCGGATGCTAGTCGAATGGTTTGAGTTTACCCAAACATGATTAACTTATAAATTTTCCACTTGTTTTAGTAAGGTGGGCAATGTCAGCTGGCCCTAGGGTTGTTTACAAGAGATTGTAATGCACTGGGTAGTACTGGGCCAAATAGTTTTGTACCTGGCAACTTTGGTTGCTGGAACACTGCTAGACTCAGAATCGGATGGAGCTGAGGATACTGCACTGGCCAATTTATAATGAAGAGTTTAATGTCTTGCCTGGCCCCGAGCTCAGACCTGTGTTCTGGCGAGGGACAGGGATAAACATTCCAACCAGAACTCCTAGAATTGAAAACATCCCTCTGTCGGTCTAAAAAGATCTACATATTCAGATCTGGTTTCAAATATTCTAATAACACATGCGTGCAATAAAACCTATTTCCCTCTGAAGTGCCACTAAACATACTGCTTCTTTACACACAGCCATCAGCGTTTAATTTCATTGACGCAGGGCCCGATTCACAGAACTAACTTAAGACAAAATCCTAAACTTACTACCATTTTGGTATTCACAGAAGGCACTTACTCATTTTGATATTCACAGAAGGCACTTACTCATTTCGGTATTCACAGAAGTTAGGAGTCCTAACTTTCGGACTCCTAAATGCCTTCTGTGAATACCGAAAGTCTTGAAATTAGTATTTTTCACAATTTAGTAGTAGTAAAGTTAGGACTCTTAACTGTAGGACTTCTAAATGCCTTCTGTGAATACCGAAAGTCTTAAAATTAGGATTTTTCTCAATTTAGTAGTAGTAAAGTTAGGACTCCTAAGTTTAGGACTCCTAAATGCCTTCTGTGAATACCGGAAGTCTTAAAATTAGGATTTTTCTCAGTTTAGTAGTAGTAAAGTTGAGAAAAATCCTAATTTTAAGACTCTTATACGCAGCAGGATTTTACTTACAGGTCGTTACGTTAACTGACAGCACTAATCCCTCGTTTCCACCACAAATAGGAAAAGCCACTATCTCTTGGAATGATCGCATGAAAACACCGGCCCGGGATTACAGGGTGCATTTCCTGAGCCTGGAGGAAGCCCCAGACAACATCACAACAAGTAAACCATTGATAACTTTATTGTGACGGCAGAAGTTAGTCACCCTTTAAGAAGGAAGGGCAGAGAGGGAGGCACAGTCACTCAGGGTCGCGTTTTGTCAACACCTCTTTAGAATTTGATTAAAAATGATCTGCCTGGCCTTCTTTTAGATAAACAAACAGCAGAGTGCAGTTGTTAATGCTGGTCTTGGCAGAAATCCCTGGACCGAGGCTGCCCCTTCATTGCTTTGAAGACAGATCGGGTTGCAGCAGGCTTTTCTGAACAGCTGGGAGGTGTAGGCCTCGGCTGCCCTCCGGAGAGCCCGCACATCTCCCCTCTGTCCCTCTAATTAATGAACCATTAGCCTCGGATTCCCTGCGCGGGGAGAGGTGTTAAATGGCCGCCGGCCACACAGTGACTGCAGCCTCTTATCACGTAATGCGTCAAGTGAGGTAAGAAAAGCCGCACTTCACAGCGCGGCGTCATTGTTCATGCCGTGAAAACAAGACCTGCTTCTCGTTTTTATTACACATTTTGTTGTTATCCAAGAACGAAAGTTGAACAATGACAACGAAACAAAGGGTAGTGTCAGCGTGGCACTGCTCTCGCGGCCCCCAGATGTTCCTTGTAGTTAATAAATAAAAGATCCATGTTTATTTGAAGGTAATGTTTCAGACAGAATATCACTTTCAGTTAAATCAAACGAGAATGTTTACATGGGCTCCAGTGACCGGAAAAGCTCATCCTGGCTTCAGAGTGCATTAGTGTCCAAGAAGTGATGGGGACGATATCACCGGTGGGTCAGGAAAGGGCTAAGTTTACACAGAAACACACATCCCGGAGAAGCAGACACACAACATGGCAGTGTGCGATAGACTCTGCCCCATAACCAAGAAACAGATCTTGTGAAAAATAATTACAAATAAAACCCGACCACAAATGTAGGGGTGCCATTTGGATTAGATAGGATTTAAACTGAGAAAGAATGTGGAGTGATGGCCAGAGTTGCTTTTTTTTGGTGCTGGGGAATAAAGTTCGAATCTCAGCGTGGACTCAACAGCCTGTGATTCTGGGCAAATCATTTAATCTCACTGTGCCTACCAAAAATGAATGTGTCCTTGTGTAACATAAGTGGTGCTCATGCAAAGTGCTCCAATACCCTCGGGTCGAGTTTGTGCTATATAAAACGACCCAAAAATTGTGTGGGTGTGTAATGGTGAGACTGGTTGGTTTGGGTTCATTAAAAAAAAAAACAAGAGCCCCAATTTCCTAACACCCCAAAAAATATTTACTCTATGGACACTTTGAAGACTTTCACAATAAGGGCCCATTCCTCGGTAGTTATTCTATCTAGGGCTGATTAAGAAAAGAACTAGGCGTGATGTCTCTAAGGGCCTGATTAAGAGTTTGGCAGACAGGTTATTCCATCACAAATGTGACGGATATCCTGTCTGCCATATTGCGAGTCCCATTATATACAATGGAACTCATCATGCGGCGGATGAGATATGCGTAACTTTTGTGATGGAGTAACTCGTCCACCAAGCTTATAATCAGGATGTAAGTGACCAACAATTTGAGTGCCTCCCAGAATCTTGTCAGGTTGTGCTATCAACTGGCTTGACCTGTCATCATGGGTATGAGGACTCTGTGCACTTTTTCCATTTTAATCAGTTGAAAAGTGCTTGTGCTTTCACCCTAAAACATGCTACAATTGGTATCCACTTGATTGGTACATTTAGTTTGGTTGTGAGTCCCTGTAAATTAAATGCTATTAATGGGCCTGCAGCACTCAACTCGCAGGCCTGCCACTGCAACCTATACTGCACTTTCAACCTGCTATTTCACGATGGCAAAATAAAACTTTTGCCTAGCCTAAACCTTCTTTTTTTTTAACTTATAAGTCACCACCAAGCTAGAACTTAAAGGCTCCTATGAGAGGGTGCCTTGTATTAAAAAGTAGGACATGTGTGTTTAAGTCTTACAAGTCCTGGCAGTGAAAAACTCCTAAACTTGTTTTTCAATGTTGTAAGTTCTATCTCTCCCATTGACTAACACTGAGTTGCCTTATTATGTTGCTATGGTGCTAACTTTATATTGAGAACAGATGGAGATATGCTGTTTACAAGTGGATGAATTGTATTTTAAAATCCTCTTTAATGGTGAAGTTGTATTTTAAGTGGGAAATAGCCATTACAATGCATCTGTTTCCCCACATATACTTAACCATGCATGCGTTACAATGCTTGCACCTTTCCCATGCATGCCTTTTCGTTGTAAAGCTATGTGTGGAAAAGGTATGTGTGTGGTAAGGGTGGTCTATCAGCATCATTAGAGGAAACAGATCCTTCCGTTTTCTTTGTACGACATGCGTCGCGCCTCAGAAGGGCTCGAGAGGTGACATCGTAGAGAGGTAAGGGGATTCTAAATGTGTTTAAATGTATTTAATGTATTTATGTTTTAATGTATTTAGGATAGGTGAGGGGTAGTTTGTAGACAGGCTGGGGGCTGAAGAGGTGGGGGGCAAGGGTCCGCTTATTGGGCACAGAGGCGAGGTAGTTTGAAGAACGGCTGGGGGTAGGTAGTCGTGAAGGGGTCGGTTGTTAGGGTTCGGGGCACGGGAGGGTTATTTGTGAAAGGTTCCACACCTATTAAATCCTCCACCCAGAACCTTATACCCCAACTCATTCTTCAATACACCTTGGCATTAACATATATAACATATATTTAAACTTTACAGAAATACACATTCACTGGATGATGTCATCAGTGATGTCATTAGAGATGTCATCAGTGATGTCATCAGTGATGTCACTGACCATGTCATGAGTGATGTAATATGTGACATCATCAGCAGTGCATTGCGGGGGCGCAAGATATAGTTAGCTCTACTAGCTATAACAATCGAATTTCTCTAGTTTTGTACGAGTGAATGTCCACCTAACTATAATGTCCCTGAAACCTATGTTTTTATCAGTGAATTTCTAAGGTTTTTTAAATGCTAATTTCTAACTATAAAGTCCCTGAAACCTATGGTTTTTTCAGTGAATTTCAATGGGTTTTTACATGCTAATTTCTAATTATAATGTTCAGTAAACCTATAGTTTTTTCAGTGATTTTAATTTTCATTCCATTCTCAACGTGATGACAACAGCCGATATTGCCAGTTTTGCAGCAATAGCTTCCACAATAAAAATCACCACAAATGAGAGCAACAACTAACGCTAATAATATCCAGAGTAGGCATTCCCGTGCAAAAATAACACAAGAAAACCACTTCCCAATATTTTCAACTAGTAGCCAAATCTGCGGTGCAATCCAAAAACAGGGGATAAACCGCGTTAGCAGTAAAAATCTAACATCTGACTTTTACTGGTGTAAAGCAGAACAACTACCTAATTTCTAATTTCTAATTTAAAATATTTCTAGAGCGCAGCGTACACCTTGCGGTTTCTTGGCGCTGGGGGGATTGGCAACTGAGGGAGAGAGACCAGAAGAAAGGATAAGAGGAGATATTAAGAGAGTTTAAGAGGGGAAGGCCTGGCTGAAGAGGAACGTTTTCAGATCTCTACGAAAGGGGAGGTACTGAGTGGCAGAGCGGAGGTGGTCAGGGAGTGGAACTACCTACAGTGTGAAAGGGAGCCCAGCCCAGAATAAGATCTGAAGACCAACATGTGTCATAGAGCTACTGATCTTGCACCTCCGACACCCAAGAAGGCCACAACAGCCACTGCCACTACCCTCAGGACCTCCCCCAGACCACGCCCCCTTACTACCAACGAGGCAGTGCACAACAGCACAGCGGAACTTCCAAAACCGGCATGGCCCCTCAGCCACGCAATAGCTGAATGTTGGGAGATGTGGTAACCAAACATGTGTGAAGGACGCAAGTCACCCACCAATAATAATGCACACAATACCAAGTGTAGCAGTGATGTGCTGGACAGACCTCACTATGCAGGAAACAAATCTCTCCATGTGGAAATGTATTGCTGGTGCTTGTAGTGTTGTGGATAGTAGACGCAACCATGTTACCTCATGCAGTGGGGAAAATCTCGGTCATGTACCTGTGTCGTCATCCGCTGTAAGTGGAAGCAAAGTGGACTGGTCCAACGTACGCCACTCGAGTGTAGAAGTGTGAATAAATAGGCCGGGCTCTGGGCGTGGTTCACTTTTGTGAATGCCAACGTGTCTGCCAGACCAGCGGCCCTCACCCTGCCACGTGGCCTCCGCCATGACCGTGGGCCTCCTCGACACAGGCCCCCTGCGAACCCAGCGGCACAGCACCGCAGAGTTATGTCTGTACATACTACTGCCTTCGATGTACACTGTAGACAGCAGGGCTCACAATTCAGATTGAGTCACGATTGCAGATGGCGCAGTCTAGTAGGCAACAGACATTGCTCCCAGTGCAGCACGCCTGGACCACACAGCATCGCAGGCTGCGCACAAGCTCAGTGCTTCAGGTGGCACTAACTCACTGCACCACAAGTCATCGCCAAGTACCCTTATTAAGGTAGAATTCATTAGGCAAAAGACATTGCTCCCATTGCGGCCCGCCCAGACCACACATCATCGCAGGCTCCGCACACCCTGGTTGCTTCAGGTGCCACTTACTGTGCAGTTCAACTCAATGCCATGTGGCTGTGGGCCCTTGCTGAATGCTGCTTATGGCCTACACTGCGGTCAGCAGGGCTCACAATTAAAATTGAGTCTTGATTCATTAATTACAGAGTCCAGTAGGCAACTAACTGAAATGTCCCTAAAACCTACATAATATCCTTTTAGTATCCTTGCTTCAAGAACTTTTTTGATATCAGTTATAGCTTTGGTACAATGACCAAATTCATCTTGCAAGTCCAAAGGAATACTGAATGGCAGTCTACACTGCAGACAGCAGAGCTCACAGTTCAAATTCAGTTTTGATTTATTTATTGCAGAGTGAACTGTACTCTATGTTGTTGGATTTTCTCAAGAGGAAGTGACAAAAAACATTCCTTGATGACTGTGCTGACTACTGCCTTCGATCTACACTGCGGACAGCAGGGCTCACAATTCAGATCGAGTTGAGATTGCAGATGACGCAGTCCAGTAGGCAAAAGTCATTGCTCTGAGTGCAGTCTGCCTGCACCACTCATCATTGCTTGCTGCGCACAGGCAGAATGCTTCTGATGCTCCTACTTCAGTGCACCACAACTCATGGACCCTTTATAATACAATCTTTTGTGTATGATGTCAGATCTGCTGCCCCTACCTCAGTGCACCACAAGTCATGGACCCTTTACGATAGAATATTTTCTGTGTTATTTCACATCTAGTGCCCTGACCTTAGTACAGCACAAGTCATGGACCCCACATGCATCCAGCACAGGCGTCACTGGATATGTGACCCTGGTAATAAAAAAAAGGAGTCGAGGGCACGTGCCGTACCCAGTTCCACTATTTATCTAATTGTGTTTGTGTGTTCATTATGTATGCATGATGCTACCCCTGGGCCCTATCACATTACATTGTGCTGTGGACAGCGTATGCAACCTCTGGCAGTGTGGAAAACATTGGTTATTTAACTTTGTCTCGGTCATTTTATAAGTACATAGGTAGAGACGGTGGGTCTGCTTCACAGAACTAACTTAAGAAAAAATCCTAAACTTACTACCATTTTGGTATTCACAGAAGGCACTTACTCATTTTAGTATTCACAGAAGGCACTTACTGATTTCGGTATTCACAGAAGTTAGGAGTCCAAACTTTAGGACTCCTAAATGCCTTCTGTGAATACCGAAAGTCTTAAAGTTAGGATTTTTCTTAGTTTAGGAGTGGTAAAGTTAGGTCCTATCTTTCACCCCCACCACTACTACCCTCCCCCTTTTCACCTTTTTTCGCGCGCAACCAGTGGTCATTTAAAACGTAGATTTTTGATTCATGCAAATAAATACTTGGTTTTTAACTATAGAATTTGACACTTTTTTTGTGTGTGGTTTATTAACTTTTGTACATGCATAAATAGGTATGAATTACATGCATATGATCTGTGTTAGGTTATTATGTTTATGTTTATGCTTACGTAATTTGTATTGTGCGACAAATGCCCTAAGGTGTCTCGGCGCATTAAAGACTTCATGGGGCAAGAGCCAACTGGTGGAATCATTGATCAAATAACCAGGTCTTCAAGGATCTGTGGAAGGAAATGAGAGTGGGACAGGTTTTGATAGCTATGGGCAGAGAATTCCAGTGTCTGAGAGCTGCCACCAGGAAATGTCTGTCTCCCCAGGAGGAGGTTCTGGTGCGAGGGACAGGTAGGAGGAAGGTGGAGGCTGATCGCAGCGATCTTTTAGGGGCATAGCTCCGAAACCAGGTCCAGTCTCGTGTATGGCCTTATAGGCGATACAGAGTGCCTTAAACTTAATCCTGCTCCTGACTCGTAGCCAGTGGAGGTGGCGTATGGCCAAGGAGGTTGAGTGATGTTTAGGGATACCGAGCAGGACCCTGGCTGCCGCATTCTGAATAGACTGCAGCTTGTTTAATATTTGTTCTTGTGAGTTGAGAAAGAGGGCGTTGCTGTAATCAATTTTGGAGAAGACCAGGGTGGTGATCAGTGTTTTACCCGCTGAGGCTGGAAGGTATGGAAGCAGCTTTTTAATTTTCCTCAGCATTTAAAAAGAGGACGAGACCACTGTGTTCACGTGATGTTTAAAAGACAACTTGTTGTCAAACATGACTCCCAGGTTTCTGACATTGGGAAAAGGGACCAGAGGGGGTCCCATTTGCTTTGGCCACCAAATGGGAGACCAGTCCGGAGAGAGGTTGCCAAAGGTCATCACCTCGGTCTTATCAGAGTTTAGTTTCAAGCAGTTCCTCTACATCCAGGAGCAGATGGCTAGCATCCCCTCCTGGAATCTCGAGGCAACTGCTGGTCCATCCCTGTGTACAGCCAGCACCAACTGAGTGTCATCTGCGTAGGTGGTTAGAGACAACCCTTGTGCCTTTATGACCCTCGCCAAGTCCGCTACATATATTTTAAATAATGTAGGGCTTAACGAGGAGCCCTGGGGCACCCCGCAGGGTAAGGTGAAGAAGGGTGAGTAAAATTCCCCCAGCCTAACCGCCTGCGTACGGTTGGCCAAGAAGGATGTGAGGAGGTTTTTGGCCAGATGGATAACCCCCAGGGATGCGACACGGTCGATCAATATGGAGTGATCGACCATGTCGAAGGCGGAAGACAGATCTAAAAGTATAACGACTGCCGCCCCACCTTGGTCTAAAATGGCCCTAATTTCATCAGAGGCCTTTATCAGGGCGGTTTCTGTGCCGTGGCCCTTCCTGAAACCAAATTGAGTGTCATCCAGGAGTTGATGCGTGGCGATGAACTCAGAAAGCTGCTGGTTCATAAGAGATTCAAAGATTTTGGCAGGGAAGGGAAGACAGGTGATGGGTCTGTAGTTGGCTGAATCTCCGGGGTCAAGAGAGGGTTTTTTTAGCAGTGGTTTAATAACTGCTTTTTTCCATATTTCTGGGTAAATCCCTGTTTGGAAAATGGAATTACAGATGTCCGGCAGAGGAGGCGTGATGACCTCCGTGATGGAGTTGGATATAGAGGGTGGACATGGGTCTAAGGGGGAGCCTGACCTGATGGCAGTGGTGAGTTTACTGATTTGTTGTGCTGAGACTGCATGGAAGATGGAAAAGGTAGGTCTCTGTGAAAGAGACGGAGAATGGGAATGGGAAATTTCAGGACCTTTGGGGGGGGAGAAGGTGGAGTATATTTTGGTAACTTTGGTTGCAAAGAAAGTGGCTACGGAATAACAGAGATCTTGAGTTGCCTCAATGGAGGGTCCTGTGGGGGGATTAGCAAGGAGATTAACAACTTGGAACAGCTTCTTGGCTGAGTTCTGAGCAGACTCAATTTGAGATGAAAAATAGGCGCTCTTGTGTGTAACGATAGATCTTTTGTATATCGCCAGGGCACTTTTGTATGTGAGTTTATCTATGGGGCTATAGTGTTTTCGCCAGTGTCTCTCGAGGTTCCTACAGTGCTGTCTGTGAAGTCTGAGGTCCTCGGTGAACCATGGTGCAGATGGTTATTAAATAACCAGGTTGTAGTGTTTTCACACAACCCAAATTGTTATTTCTTTTGAATTGTGGTCACGGACCATTGATTTCATTCCCGTATTGCGCCCAGGTCCGCATTGACTTTAAGGGCTACCCCATTATCTATAATGGGTAAATATTAAAAGAGGTATAAGATGATTCAAGGCGGGGTAGAGACGGGAAGAGTCTAGAAAGAGTTAAATTTTGAATAATCGTAATGGTATGGCGTTTGGGAGGAATGAGATTAGAGGATATATTGAGATAGGTATAGAGTGAGAAATAAGGTGGTGTATTGGAAAAAGTAGTAAAATGAGGTTTGAGATGAGTAGGGAGTTAAGGCAGAGGACATATCGAAAGCGGTTTAGGGTGGGAAATAATGTGGTGCATTGGAGAGAGTAGTCGAATGAGGTTTCAGATGAGTCATAAATGCTTGTGGAAGCTGGAGGACAGTGAGGAAGAACAAGGAATAGGCAGAGGCAGCAATTTTAGAGAGCACACAATAGCAGACAGCAGTGCTGGAGGAAGGAGTATAAGACACCATCAGATCACTACAACTCAACACAACGTACACCCAAGCTCTGACCCCCGTGCTTGGACCCGTACACATTAACAGATTAACTACAATCTGAAAAGCACAACCACTAAGGGCACCCCAGCAAACACCCCTGTGCACAACCCTAAACCATCAGGGAGCTTTCATTTAAAGCCCTATCCACCTAACTCTGCTTGGCACCCTGCAACGCTGCTGTCCTGTGTACATTGAGTTACCCCCAACACCATCACTAGTACTATTATCTATTCAACACCTGATCTCAGAAAGTCGCATAACTGCAGCAAAAAAGCTACACTTTTGTGGTTGTTTTGAAGTATTAATCCTAAACTAAAATATGACATATCAGTATAAAAGCTCCAGTATAATTAGGAGAGATACCCTGCCTATCCTTTTCTATAAACACAGGCCTCAGTGCCTCAAACCTGTTCACCATTTGAGCAACAAAAATGCATATTCAGGTTAGTGCATACCAGCCTCAAATAGTTGGCCCCAACAACCACCAGATAACATGTATGCACAAACAACTAACTGAAAGTGTGCTTGAAGGACTGTCCCCTTCTTGACCATGACCCTATACATACCGGGTAACAGATTTTCAAGATAATCCTGGATTCTCAACTATTGCCCGTCCTTTCATTAGAATCACGACCTAATGCAAAGAAAAGGACCCCTTTCAAGCTCCAGCCCCTACTCGATACTGGTGGTTTCTTGTCCCAGTGTTCCATACCCCCTCCCACACCTGTTCCCCTCACCAACCATACCTTCCTTTGAAGGCACATAGCACTATAATCAAATTAACACTGTAGTTTTGCCCAATTACATTAGCCCCATTACCTGCGAAGTCCTGGGTACGGGCTGCCCACTGCCCGCTGCTGCCGGACTGGCAGGCTTAACCCTCATCAATGGTGGCAGCAATATCAAACCGTATGATTGTACATTGTACAAAAGTTTCAAAGCGGAAAGTAAGTCGTGCCTTTGTACTTTTTGGCAATAGGACCATCTCTCCCACACAATATAACCAGGAAGGGTTTGTCTAGTTAGAAAATGAAAAACATGTAGTGATTATTTACAGTTTTGGAGTTTTTAAAGCAGAACTTCCCACCAGGCGTTTGTTTCAGCTCATTCTGACCACTGGTTGCTACTTGATCATAATGTTAGTGCTGTCAGATTTCCACTAAAGCTAAATGTTACATTGTTGGAAAATTGGTGCTTCCAGTCAAATGATTTGGTTGTAGTGGGTTGGTCAAGTTTACCATTCAGCAGAAAAGTGAAAATCATTACACATGATAGAATCCTGTCCTCTGGTGTATGCAAGACAGTCCTGCATAGTTCTTCTAGCATCTTAACTACTGTCTGAAGAACCACAGAGTCACCACTCACCAAGTTCTAACACCCGGACATTTCACCCCTAAAATCTATTTTTTCAGTTAACCAGGTAATATCTCCAAGACGAAGCTGATTATCTTGCCCTCATTATCTGAGTAAATTTCCTCGCTACAAGTGGTATCGAACACATATTAAAACCTTTTTATTTGTAGTCACTGTTGTTGATTGAGCTATTATTGTTCGATGCTCTTTTCTAGCTTTAGCAGCGCTATACAAAAGTAACTTGAATAGTAAGTGCATTTGTATTAGAGGGGGAATCGAGCTGGATAGAGCAGGACATACTATGTTTAAAATCCCCAGGACCTCAATTACAATAATGGCAGGAATGCACCGTATTTACAAGATACAGTGTTCTTGTCCTTTCAGCCAGCCCTGGCAGGCAGTATGGTGCCTCGCACATTGACACACACCCTTAAATATTGCAATGGTGTCTGCGCTGTTGGCAGGATTATTTTTGTGCAGGAAGGCATACCTTCCTGCGCAAAACAATCCATGGAGGCGTTTTCCGTGATCTATTTCTGTTACAGAATGCAGAACACATAGAAAGAGGGAACAATTGGGAGAAATAACATTTCTCCTCATTACGCCTTCCCTGTGGAGGAGTACAGTTTTGATGCATTCCCATGTCTACTGGCCCTTGTAAATATGGGAATGCGTCAAAACCCATGGGTGTTGCATGGGAACTCCCACCACGAAGCCCATGGAATGCCTCTCTGGCGCAGTGTGAGGCAACTCAGTTTATTGTTCTACGTTGCCTAACACCTTATCTATGAGGCCAAAAAGCCATGCAAAGCGGCTTTGCATGGCCTCATAGATATGGATCTGCACTCTGCGCTACCGGAGCATCTTAAAAAGTGATGCACCAGTAGCACAAGGAGCTTGTAAATAAGCCCCTCAGTTCAAAGAAGTACCAGCCTGAGAAAGGTGCTTGGGCAACTTTATGAGCCGGAGAAAAAAGCCAGCAAGAGGAGAGACAGTAAAGGGTTGAAAAATATCAAAATAGTGACAGTAAAATGGTTTGCATCTGTGTGTGTTGTGTGTGCTAGAGACATACAGTCTGCATGATTAGAGAGTCAATGAGAGAGAGAGAGAGAGAGAGAGAGAGAGAGAGAGAGATAAGATGAAAGAAAGTTAAAAAGATCAACAGAGAACAAACAAATACTCACTACGGAGTGAGAAAGAGAGAGAGAGTATCAGGGAGTGGTAACCAAGATGAGGAAGAAGGAGATCATCAGAAAGGACGGTTCATAGGAGGAAAATGAGCTGACAAAATGGAGAGGTGAGAGGACATACAAGCAGAGAAAGGGTGTTTTAAACTAGGAGAAACTCAGAGAAAAGGGTGACTAATAAAGAGCAGAGAAGAAGAGTCCAAAAGAAGGGACAGTCAAAGGAGAAAAGAGGAAAAGCAGGAAAGAGAGAGTGAAAGAGGTACATTCAGAGAGCGTGCCCATCATGTAGAGTAATGGCGAGAAGGAAGACTATGTTAGAAAGTGAATAAGAGCAACAGTGTAAAAGAGTTCAATAAAAAGAAATAAACACAAAGAGAAAGAGCAAAAGACAACAAAAGGCAAATCTTCCTTTTTGTAAAAATTGTATTCCGGTCTTTTGATTACACTTCATCCAGTCTGACCCGGAGAGTACGGCCCAGGTACGGAGAGTACAGCCCAAGCCAGAGATTCTGGCCCAACTGCAGATGTAAAGATATGATCCGTAAATTACCTCTGTGAATACCAAAAGTCACAAAGCTAGACGTTTGTCTCAGATTGCCTTTGTGAATCGGGCCCAGGAGTTTGGAGGGTAGTCCTGAAGGCACAGGATAAGGTTGGAATGACATTATTTTTTTTCTTGGGAATGAATAGAGTGTATTGCCAAGGGAGGATGGATAGCATCGCAGGAAGTAGAGATGGTTTTTTTAAGTTAGGGGAAGGGTTTTCCTGAGTGGTTGTATGTCAGAATATCGAGGTCAATGTTATTGACCTGCACATATATTGTCTATAAAATATTGTCTACCACCATATTATCAAAGTAAGAATATGAAAGGAGGTATAGGGTTACTATTCTAACTCATCATCTACTTACCCTAGCAATAAAGTAGTAGTTGATACTTTGAAGTTGTTGTCAGTGCAGATCGATATAAAACTTCAGTATTGTGAAAGTCACTGAAAGAAATTAGTTCTAAAATAAAAATTCTACTTGCCGACCATTTTAGAATTTTACTTCAGAAAAGCGGGTAAACTACTGCTGAAAAGTTTTCACACAAAAATACCAGATTACTTGCTCATTTCATAACAAGATAGAATCCGTTTTAACACTGCAATTAGAGACATGAATCCTTCATATACAGAGAAAACATACTTATAAAATGTTTATGAAATAATAGAATTAAAGTTTTTGTAGTAAGCTATCATTCTTTAATGTGAACTTTAGTTAGGCCTCAAAGCCATTTTCTTTCGACTTTTGCTCACAACTTAATAGGCATTTATACGATATATTGCCTAGCACACACAACTGTACAGATTTCAGACTTGTGCTTCATTCAGTTCATTCACCCTATGTTTGTTCATTTACCCTAATACAATGAAACGTGTTGTGGTTGTTATAATAAATAATGATTATACCTTTTATGTATGCTTAATCAGAATATTATTGCTAGTTTGCCTCTGCATCTCTGACAAGCTTTGTCTTCACATTGAAACTCATACAGCATCTTTTAGCTTAGGTAAGAAGGTTCTCATGAGAACTTTCCTCCATATTACTAAGTTTGAAAGAAAGTCTAACACTATAGCAGCATGAGAGTTTACAGTGGGAATCGAGAGAAGAGACATTGGAAGATGATGCCATTGGACGAGGGGTTAGCAATGGCTGGAAGAGCTGACGCCTAATAGAATTTTGATACAATGTTGTATGATTTTATAAAAATTAGAGTTCCTAGCTAGTGAAAGAGAAAGAGGTTGTGAGGCACTTTTCTCCCCAGCCTTGGAATCTTCATCTGGAGAGTGGATGTTTTGCTTTGTTACCAACAGCTATTGCTAAATGTGGCTATTTGTTTTATCTAATGACCTTTTTCTGATCAGTGCTACTGCAGAGACCATTCTATCATTGAGGGGTTGCTACTGCAGCTATAGGGAACTCAGCTGATTTTCCAGACCGACTCTTTATGGGAAGTACTTCTTTTATTCTCACTCTTACTCTTTTCTTCAAAAAGGACTCTTCATGGGTTCTACTTAGATTAGGTTAGGTCCCTTAGCTAGTTTAGTGATGTTTTTCTTTATGGAACACTGTGTATTGATAGATGCCAACTCCAATCAATGTTAACTTATATTTCTATAAAGCGACTAATTTGAATAAAGATGACAAAGCAATACAAAACTTTAAGATAAATAAAGGTGTTGAAACCTTCACCAACCTCTCATTATTGACTGAACATTCAAAATTCTACTGTCGATGATAAATGAATAGTTTATATTTTGTTCTAGCTCCATTCATAAATGGTGGCAGAGTTCCATTAACCTTTTCAAGTGCCATCAGGATTCCTAGAGCATGAATTCAGTAAGGTGGGTGTTTGATCTTAAAGCCATACATGGCTAACCGCTCTGGCTCTTGATTCACCCTCTGTCATCCTATCCAACCACTTTTACTCACGGGTTGGTCACACATGAACCCGAAATTCCCCTATTTCTTTCTTTCATGTTTTTGTATTTATCAGTGATATCTCTCACTGTTTATTTGGTGGAACGCTTAGACTTCATTGTTGTCTTTTGATCATTATTTTCCATTTTCATAATTTGCCCAATAAATCAAAAATAACTTTAAAAATAGATACACATTTGATATTTTAATCATTTTGTGTAACTTGAGTTAGGGTTTGCAATGCTGCTTAACTTCACCTTCACCTGCTTAAGGAAGTACTTTTTAAAATGTTGTCAATTTTGTGACTACACAAAGTTGACAATATTTTAACAGAAAGTGATAAGAACTAAAACCTGTCTCTCAGACCACCTTTTCTCCTGAATATTCCTTCCAGTCTCCTAGGTTTTTGCCTTGTGACCTCCTTTAAGTTTTTAAAACGTGATTCTTGAGAACAGGTCCGGAGCAGGATTATTTTCTTATGTTGCCTCTGTCCATGGTAATCATCCTCCTCTGGAACTTCGGCTCATCTCCAACCAATGGCCTTACAGAGACTCAAGATTTCTTTTTCCACACAACTACTGGTACTATCTTCATTGCAAGGTGTTTTCTGTGCCAAGATGCCTTAGGGCAGCTGTGGTCTATTGAAATATGTCCATCGCTTTTGTAAAGTAGACCCCATTTTAGTCATTGATAGTGCCTTGGAAAAATTATTTCTGTGGGACAATGCTCCTGTTGAAACATTTTTTCTTTTGCAAGAAGCATCGTCAGCTTGCCATGTTGTGCAAAGTCCACCAACTTTCTAACTTCACAAAGTTGTGAAATTCTCGCAACTTACTGATGCAATTTGAATTCCTTACAGCATACCTTGACATGTTTATCTCTTAGCTTACATTTTTTCAAATATTGTTTCCTTACTCCCTCATGCACTTACCTTTAAAACAAATCTTTGCAGTTTTCCAGCCTACTAAACGTACTGGCAGAGAAATTAATTGATAAAACATTGGTTTGCCACTGTGGTGTCCCCCAGATGGGGCTGTTTGAGAGCTCACCCATTGCACTCATCAAATCCATAGGCATATCGATCGTGCAGATTATTTTCACTTACTATATTCAATTTGGTTCCTTACCTTCTGACTCCATTAGGCTACACATCCTTGATCAACTAACAAGCTAAGAACTCTTGAAAAGTCCATCCAAGTATCACAACAAAATAATATAAAAAATAATATGAGCAACAAAATCAGTTCTAAATAAAATATGAAAAGCAGCCTTTACATATCTCTAGCAGCTGCTCTACTTTTAGCACAAGAACGCCTGTTCCAATAAGCGTATTTGCACTTCACATTTAATGACCTTTGTTGGCTGACTGAGGGTGTTTGCCATCATGAAAATCCCTGGCTTAAGATGATTTAGCACTTAAACTTTATCATCTACACAATGGCATACCATAGAACAGATGATTTATTGTGGACCCAAAATACCACTATTTGAGAAAGAAAGAAGGAAGGAATGAAAGAAAGAAGGAAGGAAAGAAAGAAAGAAAGAAAGAAAGAAAGAAAGAAAGAAAGAAAGAAAGAAAGAAAAGGAGGAAGGAAACAAGAAAGAAAGGATGAAGAAAAGGATGAACAAAGAAAGGAAGGAAGGAAGGGAGGAAGGAGGGAGGGAAGGAGGGAAGGAAGGAAGGAAGGAAGGAAGGAAGGAAGGTAGGTAGGTAGGTAGGTAGGTAGGTAGTTGGTAGTGGGGCAAAGAACAAGAGATGGAAAGAATAGGAAGAGGAAAAAGGATGAGAGAAAGAAAGGAAGAAAGAAAGAAAGAAAGAAAGAAAGAAAGAAAGAAAGAAAGAAAGAAAGAAAGAAAGAAAGAAAGAAAGAAAGAAAGAAAGAAAGATTGATTAGCATTTTAACATACACTATTTAAAATGTATGAACAAAGAAAGGAAGGAAGGAAGGGAGGAAGGAGGGAAGGAGGGAAGGAAGGAAGGAAGGAAGGAAGGAAGGAAGGAAGGAAGGAAGGAAGGAAGGAAGGAAGGTAGGTAGTTGGTAGTGGGGCAAAGAACAAGAGATGGAAAGAATAGGAAGAGGAAAAAGGATGAGAGAAAGAAAGAAAGAAAGAAAGAAAGAAAGAAAGAAAGAAAGAAAGAAAGAAAGAAAGAAAGAAAGAAAGAAAGATTAGCATTTTAACATACACTATTTAAAATGTATGAGACAGACTTACTTGTCAATAGGAGTAGAGAATGTTTTATAAATCCTGGGTACGTTGGCCGTTGAAAAGAAAGTTTGAATTACCAGGAGATTTAGGATTTATACAATGTCCCACAAGTATGAAGAGCTTAACTGAAGGACCTTTGAAGTGTAATATCAGGAGGAGGGGGTTGTCTGATCCTTTCCAATCCATGGAAAACAGCTGCAATTCTTTTTAAAGATAACACATGCTGAGCTTACATTTCAAAATTATTTCTGTGTTCACTAACTGCGCTAGACCTAAATCCGTTCAGTTGGCGAAAGAGGAGTCAATGGGGTGCGCAAAGGCTATATTTATTATATTAGCAACCCGAGGCACAAAAGCAAAGTCGAGCATGAAAAAATGCACCACAAGTGCCTTGAGTGTGAAATTAACATTAGCATAAAACGTGAAGAAAAAGAAGACCAAATTAGGGGGCATATTAGCAAGAAGCTACGAAAAATATTGCAGAGCACGCTTAGCGCAAATATTTCCATCGCCAGCTATTGCTGGAAGATATCACCACGCTAACGATGTATTAGCAACAATTAGCGCCATGGTGATATATATTCTAGCGGTAGCGGGAGGGAAGGGCCAACATCGCGAGAAAACCAACAATGTTGCATGAGGAAAGTGGAAAACCTTGCTGTTACGACCCTGTGGTCGTATCAGCATACTCCACCCCCCCATGTTAGGTATTGCTAACTCCTGATATTAGCAGGTATTAAAAAACCGGTGATGACCCCGGTTAGCGCAACTTTTTACGTTACTAACCGGGGCCAGGGCCTCCTTGCGAATAGGTGTTAGGCCTGTTAGCGGCTGTTCCTCAGGTCTGTTGGTCAGGAACACCTACTTTGCAAGTCATTCGCGATAAATATCGCTGACATGCAAAGCGGCACCCAAACCGGTCCCTTTCGTCAGAAAGCCTTGCTGATAGGGCGATAAAAATACCACCACTACTTTAGAGACAAAAAGTGCTGCTAAAGCGGCGTTAAGACCCTTGGTAATATGCCCCTTCCAGTGGAAGAGAACACATATATAAAACCATAGAAATAGAGAATAGAGACAGCAAATACAGAGAATATTTTCACAAGGCTTTTATACACATGCGCACATTCAGAAATTTGGCCATGGTGACCAATAGAAAGGCGTAATCTCATGCTAATGCCTATATCCTAATCATAATTCTAGCTATTGCCAACAAATCATCAAAAGTCACAGGATCTTTTGGAGGTTAAAAAGAAATGTGTAATGAGGTGCTCTACAATCGTGGATCTGGAATAGAACATCAGACTACAACCTGTTAAATAAAGATGTTTGATTGTCCAGCACATAAAATTGAAGAAATCACCATTGGCAAAGCCAATATGTCTTGCCTTTGGGTTCTATTGGCTTTGTCAATAACCGATCCTGTGCAAAATGGCTACATTAAAAAAAAAAAATCGACGGTATGTCATTTTATAGGCATGTGCGCCACAGGTGCAAATCTACAAAATTAAACAGCCACATTTTTTTCTTTTTTTTCCTCTTTTAGTTGGATCACCAACTAAGTGGAAAAAAATGTGCTAAAGGGTTTTTGAGACCTGGGAGGTGGGAGCACTACAAGGGTGTGAGGGGAGCAGTAGTGTGTAGGAGTGGGGAAGAGAAGCTACGGACATCAAATAAGGATAATTTAGGGAGATTCAACATCGTGGGCACAGGGGACTCAAGAAAGACAGAGGGTGAGATGAGATAGCAAGAGCTAGAGAGCAACATCAAGAGGACAAGGCAGAAGCACGGGTGAGAAAGCAACAATGGAAGGATATAACAGCAAGCTCGATATAGATGGAGTATGGAGTAGCACACCGGCAACAGTAAGCTACAGGAGGTTGGCAGCTGAAAACACATGCCCTCTCATGGAGTGCTTAACCACAAAGAAAAAAGTAGAGCATGAAAAGTAAGCAGTAGAAGCTTAAAGCAATTAAAAAGGGAGGTCAAGAGGCTATACTCTATCAGAGGGACAAACACAAGACTGACAAGCTGGGATGAAAGAAGAAGCTAGCAAATAAGAGTGACAGGAATGGCAACAATGATAAGCAATGTTTGGGTTCTAAGGCCCTGTATATTCTTGGGAAGCCCACAATATGTTTTTCCAAGCAGACAGCAGAGTTGTCTGGTAGGCTCGACCTAAAAATGGTACATTGACTTAAGAGTTTTGTATTCTCCTGCAGGGCTTTACAAATTTAAGAAGAAAAAGCAAGTCCCTGATGCTCCACAAATTGCCAGTTCTTATTTATTCTGGTAAGATTTTGCATGCCAATATTTGCCCTCAGTTCCTCATTAATGATTAGAAATCTCCTGAGGAAATGTCAGGTCAGATTTGAGGAGAGCTACAAACACTTCACAAAATATTTCCTTCCCATGCATGGAAATTATTTACCCTTTGATGAGTAAAAACCTGGGTTTTGCCTCTAGGTTTTGATTGGCATTCGAGTACTTTATTCATTCAGCATGTGAACATTTCGCATATGCATGATTCATCACAGAATGTTTTATTACTAGTAAAAAAAATAATTCCAGGAATATATTGTTTTGTTTCCATTCTTCAAAATGTGAAAGAACTGAGCCGGCATAATTTCTGATTGAAGGTTTCTAAATAAAAAAATGTTTGTAACTACTGCACGGCCTTCAATTCTCACTCTGATCAAATGCTCCTTTTTCTAGTGATAACCAATGGATTCCTTTCAACGTTCATGTCATATTTCTTATTTTGACATACATTATCAACAACTACAATCTGTTTAATCAAATAGCAACATTGCGTTCATTGTGCATTTGTCTACATACTGTTTTGATCTTATTCTTTGTCTCCTATTCTTGGACCTGAGACTGGGACTTGTATCGCAGGGAACATCATGAAACATGTAGAAGCCTTATTTTAGCCCCTCTCCACAACATGAGCTCAGAAGGTATTTTTGATGGAGTATGCTGACTGACAATTACAGAGAAGTTAGAACATGTCTTAAAAGTAGGCAAAGGGGGAGTCCAACATAAGCCACGAGGACTCACAGTCTGCCAAACCAGCAAGTCCATGCAATTCAGAGGGAAAGGAAAGCTCATGGTTTACATAGACAGCCTAATCATTTGACATGATAACCAGCACACCCACCAGGAAAAAATGAAGTTTTTCTCACTAGTCTATACATGAGGCCCAATAAGATTTCTCTTCTGGGCCTGCCAAGACATGAGGGTGCTTTGCAGGAAAATCAAGTAATAACGTCAGTGCACAGTACCATAGCTTCTTGAAATAAAAAAACAATTGGTGAGTGGGCAAAACCAATATGGTGCCCACTCTCCAGAGTTCAGTGGATTCATCTGAGCCACCACAGCAGTAGCTCGACTAAAGGCATAGGAATCCTTGCCTGACTAGCTGAAATCTCTAAAGTGGGTGGTGATTCTCCGCCAAGGGACCAGAGTCTCAACGCCAACCCCGCAGGGGTCAGACTGGGACAGAAGGTAGGCTGGGGAACCAAAATAAAAGTGTCCCCCATTAGTGAATTATATAGCTAAAAAAAAGCGGCCCATGTTTGCAATTTGGGGCAGTTTTGAACTTGTTAAGACACACTGTATAATTGTTTTGGAAGTTATGGAAGACTGCATGGATTTGAGCTGCTGCAGACAATATTGTTTTAATATCGGGGAAATCAGTAGTGAAAACCAGTCCAGGAGACCATAAAACAGGCCCACAAACAGCCACAAAACTGCCCCCCAGACTGAGCTGTTAGTCCAGTCCCTCGGGCACTGCCTGGTCCCCCTGTAGGCCAGTCCGACCCGGTCCACCCCTTTCCCCAATCTGGCAGGTCAGCAGAACTTCCAACAGGTTTTTAATGGGCCTCAGTATATTTCTTTGATGGCTCAATTAAGTTGTGTCCCCTGATTCATTTTTGTGGGTGTTCATTACTCTTTGAACCATTTACTTGGTTTTGGTGCCATAATGTGCAGGACTTTTTTATTGGTTAAACTCACATCTTGTTCACACCATGAGAAATCTCTGCTGTTGAATCGTATTTCATTGATTTATCAGTTGCAGGAGTTCCTGGCAGAGGGCATGTATATTTAACACAATTAACATTTCGAGCCAGTGTGGAAGTAATAAAGTCAAACCATACGAATATTTAGCCATCATGACGAGTGGGTATTTTCCAAAGGGCATTGGCATAGGGACATTTGCTGCCATGGGCATTCTTATCATGTCTGACTGCTAACATGGCATAAAGGTTCAAGTTCTTGTTGTGTTTCTTGGTTACCAGGAATGCCTTGACTATAAAGCATCCCTGGAATGTTTGTGTTGAACTGCAAGATGTTCTTTGGGGCAATTTAAGGAAGGACATTAGAGATGGGAGCTGTGTCCTTCCTATAATCCTCAGCCAATAAAATGATTTGCTTAATTGGAGGATTCAGTGTATCTTTTCAACACTGGTGACGAGTGCTCAGGAGCTGCAGGAACCTATGCAGTCTTTTGTGATGTACACGAAAGGAGAATCGTGTTGTTTTGGATTACTTCATTATTAGTTTTTAATTGTTGACCATTGTTCACAGTGCTAGGGAAGATTAAGGATTCTACGTGCTCTACCAGGTTATGGTGGTCGCTTTAGGTCAGTTTTTCCTTTTGAGATTTAATTTGTAATGTGTCGCCAGGGCGTGCATTTCTTCAATTGCACCTGCATGACGCTCACAACCGCCATCTCTCTAGGAGACGTCTGCGAGCGTTACTTCATGGAGCTTCCATCTCACGTGTGGCTTCGGAAATGCCAGTCGGGATTACAATGGGGAAACCAAAGTTCTCACAGAACGCGACGGCACCAGAAACTACACCGGAAAACCTACCAAATGCCTGCGCCTCATCAAGACACCAGTGACCCCCTCTGACCCATAGTGGTCCTTTACCACGTTGTGCTACTACTATTGGACATCGACCAGTCCTCAAGCATATCCCTTATCCGGCTCACCCATCAAGACATTGAATCTGCGAACTTGCCGCTGACCGTTGAGACCTAGCAGTTTGGCCGATGCCCGGTGGAGCTACCTTGATAGCTATAGAGGAGATGGGCTGTGGGCTTCCCCCTCGGCCGTCACCTACCCAGCCGGACTTTGGACAGACTTCCCTTTGTCTCTCCGCCGTATCTCCCTACTACCCATCTACCTTACTCCCCTACCCATCTACACTTCTTTTATCTCGTCTTCTATTCACTTTAAATGTTTTCTTGCAACAAATGCAAGTTGTAACTGATGTAACCTTGTAACATTGTGGAACCTCATGTAAAGCGCTCTGATACCTCCAGGTCTAGCCAGCGCTTTATTAAACTCTTAAAATAAAATAAATAAATGAATAAACATAAGTTGTCTTCACACGGGGTCACACTCTGTGACCTCGCTCAGCTGCCATCTTTGCTTTACTTACCGGAGCATCAGGAAAGGGCACAGTATCGGCTGCATACTTCAACCTCTCGTATTTTCGTAACGTGAAGATGGGAAAAGAGAATATAGGAAGTACTAGATTATACTTTGTTTGTAGAACAATAAAAGAATCTTGGAAAGCAGTACTCAAGGTTATAGAACTCGTAGAAAATCTAGGGGCATATCACCAACAACTAGCAATAATTATCGCTATGTTGGCTTAGTGACAATATTTTTATCGCCGAGCTGCGGCGATTTTTATCGCTTAGGAACCTTGCTATTATGAAGGTTTATCTCCTAAGCGATAAAAATCGGCCGAAATGCATGAATATCGCTCAAAAGTCAGCGATATTCATGCATTACCGAGCTAATGCTCTTAGCCATGTTATCCACCTACCATTGGATAACATGGCTAAGAACTGCTCAGGGCAGGTGTTAGCTTTTGGAGATAATCGCGCTTAGCGCAAATATTTCCAAAAGTTGGTAATAGGAGATAGCGATGTTAGTGACTGTTTCCAGTCGCTAACATCTTGGCACGCCCACTTTGCATGTCATTAGTGATACATTTCACTGACATGCAAAGCGGGGCCCAAGATGGTTGCTATCTCCTACTAGTTGTCGCTAACTGGTGTTAGCGACAGCTAGGTAATAGGGAGATAATTTTATCTCCGCTTTCTTGGCTTTTAAAGCCAAAAATGCGGAGATAAACCCCCTTGATAATATACCCCCTTGTTAGCAATATACAAAAAAAGCGATAATAAAGTAACGGTATTGTAGGACTAGTAAGAATTTTGGCAAGCAGTGCTTAAATGTAGAATAGTACTTATTGTGCAGAACTCATAGGAATTAGTAAGCAGTACTAATCCTTGTAAGGCAGTCTTGTAGAAGGATAATTATCCAATTTGAAATAAGTACAATTGAGCCAGCAAGGTACCAATTAAGGAAGTCAAAATGCAACTTACACATAACACAATCTTCCAAGACGAAGGACGAAATTGTTTCCCTAATGTTGCTATAACATTAGTTGTTGCCTCCAAGTTGATTGCGTGCTTCCGTGTTGCTCTAACAATAAAGATTAAAAGAAAATGGAGTAACGCACGTAGACTCAACGTAAGGACGTGTTAGTGACCTGAGATGAAAATGTGCCATGCCTATAATGTAAGAGTAAGGTTTGGGAAAGTGTGGAATTTGCACAGTGATGCTTTGACTTCTAAGTTATTTGGCTGTGGTGAATCATCTCATATTTCTATGCCTGGCGATTTCCATTGGTTGGATTCTGATATCGTTGGGGAAAGTGTGATTAAAGATTGAGAGAATGTTTCTAATGATGGTGATGTTGTTGTGGTTCTAAATAACGAGAAGGTGGTTGCGAGAAACAGTGATGGAATGTGAGTTCTGCTCAGAACAGTAGTGATACCAGTGATGGAATGTGTGAGTTCTGCTCAGAACAATAGTGATACCAGTCAATCATTTGAAAGCTCAGAAGAAGTAACGTCTGAGGAAGTTACTCGTTCTCACAGTTGTGATGATAGTGTTACTGGAAGAACAAGGAGATCTCCTAAATGGTTGTCAGATGATGTTCATTATGGTATTAAAGCTCGGAATTCTCACAGTTCTTAGTGAGATGTTTATTGTATTACAGTGAATAACCTCATTTTCTTTTCAGTTTGTTAGATAGGTTTAAATTACGTATTAGATAGGGTTTTTATTTAGTATAGCTAAGTTTTTGTTATTTTTACTTTATTATCAGAAGGAAGATGTGTTGTATACTTACGTGTACCTTCTTAAATCCATAGAATTCAATACAGAATACTGTGTATGTAATGTAGAATGTTGGTGGGGTATTGAGAGTTGGCTTGCAGGCTGGTCGTGCACTACGCTGCTCCTGGCAATAAATAAATAAGTACTTGCACATCGGCTCTGCATATGCTGTATTTAACATGGTTCTTCTATTTGAAGTGCATTTGATCCAGTTTTGCAGATTTTAATATACTTTTGTCATTTATTCCTTGTTGCTTTGGTCCATCTTCAATTTCAACTTGGCATTGCTTTAGTTTGCCTTAGTTTAAGTGCTCACTAGTGGTGGTGAAGAACAGGACAATGAAATATTCCTTAGGTGAAGTGCAGACACTCAACAAGTCCATTCACCATCAGCACACAAAGTTACAATATTAGCCCTCCTCAGTTATTTTGGGAGGCTAGTTCGGAGCCTTCTATTAAATAGCTGAAATGGAAGGCACACTTCATGAATTATATTCAATCAGTAGATGAAGCGGGTAAGATGGCTGCCGCACAGATGAAAAGACTACTGTTACACTCATTGGGGCCAGCTGGGTTGAAGGTTTACAATCAAATGACTAACACCCACATGCATCATTGTCACATTTTGCGATTTCTTAATTGCCAAAATTAAGGAATCACAATTAAGAAATCGCAAAATGCTATGCATTAAGCAATCGCAATTTTTTTGCGATTCCTTAATTTTCCTTAATTGCGATTCACAATTTGCGAATCGCAATTAAGGAATCCCTTCCCATTGATTCCTATGGGAAGCCATTCTCATTTTGCGATTCGCAATTAAGGAATCGCAATGCTATTTCAAGGGTGCAGGGGGGTCCCAAGGTCCCCCCCTGCACCCCTGAAATTTAACTTCAAGAACATTTTTCACACACACATGCCCCAAGGGCATGTGTGTGTGTGTAAAATGAAACTTTCAAAAATGCACTTTTGTGCATTTTTGAAAGTTTTAGAAAATTACCATGAAGTTCATCTTCATGGTAATTTATAACCCTGGGCGAAGCACTACACTCCGCTTGCGTAGTTTGCGAAGTTTGCGCAACTTCGCACTACGCGAGCTGCATGTAGCACAGTGCGAACACACGTAGTGCAGCGTAGTGTAGTGCAGCGGTCATTTTTTGCTTGTTCGCGGTCCTCAACGTCATGTTCATGACCACGAGCAAGCAAAATGACATCCCGGCGAGATTCTCAAGGCGGGGAGGTCAGGTTTCTCATTGCGACTTGTTGCGCATGCTCGCGACCGCTCCCGATGAGAAACTACCAGTTTGCCTTGAGAAAGTTGCAACTCGAGTAAAAATCTACTCGAGCAGCAGAAAACTACAGCGCGCACTGTGCAAGATGCCATTTTCAATGATTGCACAGTGTCGAATGCTTTCCGCACTGTGCAATCATTGAAAACGCATCTTGCACAGTGCGAACATGCTACTACGCAGCTCGCGTAGTGCTACGTGAAATTTGCGTAGTGCGGAGTGCACTTTGCGTAGCTTCGAGTAGCGCTACTACGCGAACTACGCCCACCCTTAGTAATTTACCTCTTCCTATTTGCGAATTCGCAAAAAAAATATTCATGCATTGCATTTAAGAAATCACAAATTGCGATTTCTTAAATGCAATAGCAATTTAAGAAATCGCAACATAATTGCGATTCCTTAAATTGCGGAAAAATAAAAAAACATGATGCATCCCAAAAAAGGAAATTGCATTCGCAAACGGCTGAATTTTGCGATTCGCACCGTTTGCGTATGCAATTTACCTTGATGCATGTGGGCATAAGAGTAGTGCCTCTCGAGATATTGATGTGTATGATTTAGCCTTGTTGTCTCTTGATAACTAATTAGCACCTAAAGCATAAATTGGTATAACAAGATTTAAATTCATTCAAAGAAAAGAGGGTAAGTCTGAGTTGGTGGTTAACTATGTTTCTGAGCTAAAAAATATTACCATTGGATTGCAAGTGCAGAACCTTGCATGACGACCTTATTAGCGACCAGATTGTCATGCATGTGTGTAATCCAGTTATACAAGAGAGACTCTGGGTTAATGATGACTCTTCCTTGGAGGAGGTCCTCGCCATGGTACTTAAAGCGGAAATTTCAAGCAGCTGTGCAGTAGCCTTGAAAGAGAATGTGCAGGATTCTGTGATGGTGGGCAAAGTAAACGTTGGTCGGGACATACAAGAGGTTTCCAGGTTTGGTTGTGATAAACCTAGAACCAAAGAAAATGTGAGGTACTACAGGTGTGATACTCTTGACCATTTGGCATACAGTAAAAATTGGCAAGCTGCTAAAAAAAAATGCAGCAATTGTGGTATTTTGCCTCGCTTTGCTAAGGTATGTAGGAGAAAAAACTCTGGAATCATACGTGTGGGACATCTTGAAGTGGACTCTAGTATGACAGGAAGTGATTGCAATGATCAGGCAGGGGATGCACCTGTAAGCAACCTTGTTATGAATGTTTGAAATAATCTTATTCTGAACATTAATGATGCCATATATAAAAACAAACCGGAATGTTGGATGGTGATTGGAGGTGTTAAACTAAAATGTTCACAGACTCTGGTTCGGGGTCATCCTTTGTGCAAAACGTGTGGGAGCGATTGTTGGAACCTGATATATACCCAGAAGGTTACAGCGGGGAAATGAAGACTTATGGAGGTCATCCTTTCTGCAGAAAGTGGGGGAACGATTGTTGGAACCTGATATACACCCAGAAGGTTCAGCGGAGAGAAAATTGATTTATTATGTTACAAGTGGTATACTTTCCAATTTAAAAATAGAGAAAATTGCAAGAAACTATGGGCTAGATGTAGGTAATTCCCATTTACAGACTCTTAAATACCGAATTTTACCGAATCGGTATTTAAGAGTTTGTAAATGGGAAGGGGGCAGATTTAGGTAATTCCGAATTTAGGAATACCGAATCTGTAAGATTTGGTATTTACCGATTCGGTAAATACCGAATCAGTATTGCCCATTGATTCCTATGGACCTTGAAGCCCATAGGAATCAATGGGAAATACCGATTCGGTATTTACCGAATCGGTAAATACCGAATCCTGCAAGGGTGCAGGGGGTGTCACTTTGACACCCTCTAGCACCCCAAGTACAGGCTTGTGTGACATGTGGCACACATACATGCCCTAAGGGCATGTCTGTGTGTCACATGGCACAGGTGTGCATGCACAGATGTGCATGCACACCTGAATTCGGTATTTTACCATACAATAGGATTGTGTGGTAAAATTCCGACTCTTAAGGGCCTGTGGCACTTTTAGGAGTGTCAGCTACATATGGATTTACCGATTCGGTAAATATACTGATTCGGTATTTTACTGAATCAGTATATTTACCAATTCGGTAAAATTACCGAATCGGTAAAATGACCGATTTGGTAGGCCCCCTACATCTGAAAAGCCTAATACCGGTCGGAAACAGCCGAAATGGGCCGTTTCTGACCGGTATTAGGACTCCTACATCTGGCCCTGTATGTTGCCAAAACTGGTCCACTGGTTTTAGGTTGGTTTGACTAGAAAATGTTACACGCCATCCTGGATAATAATAGCAAAGAACAGGTTTTGGTGGTTGACAAAAGAAGTACATTGGGGGAGAGAATGCTAAACCAATTTCCCACCATATTCAGTAGGGAGTTAGGAAATTGTTATGGAATTGAGTACTTAATTCGTATTAAGGACAATACAGTACCTAAGGTGCATAGATGTCATAATTTACCTTTATTAGTGAGAGACGAAATTGCTAGTGAGCTGGAGGGGTTAGTGACTTCCAAAGTAATTGAATCTATTGAAGCCTCGGTTTGAATTTCTCCGGTGGTATTTGCTAGACAGAGCAACGACAAGATAAGATTTTGTGTCGACTTGCGCCACTTAAATAGCAATATTGTGACTGATAGGTTTCCATTGGCAATAATTGATGAAATGGTTACTTGTTTAAAGGCTGCTAGATGGTTCTCCACTATTGTTCTTTCTTCTGCTTACCACCAGAACTTCTTTTCACCAGAATCTAAGAATCTCACATCTTTCATAAACCCTTTTGGTTGCTACCGGTTCAGGCACATGCCTTTCGACTGAGCTTCGGCGGCCGCCGTATTTCAGTGCGTTAGGTTTCCACTTTTTAATAGAGAAGAGGGGGTTACCATCTTTCAGGATGATGTTTTGGTGTTTGGTGCTAATAGAGTGGGACATGAGTCTAGGCTTCTTAGGGTTTCGAGAATTTTGGAGGAAAGGAGACTTACCGTGGGTCACTGGAAGTGCAATTTTGCAATTAGAAGTGTTACTTTTTTGGGACATGTGATAAATTAGCTAGGTATTAACCCCAAACGCACTCTGGTAACAGCTCTTCAAAATGAATCTACACCTGCTAGTACAGAGGATGTGCGATCTTTTCTGAGGATGGCAGAGTTTTGTGTGAAGTATATCCCAAATTGTGCAGACAAATCATACAATATTCATCAGTTGCTCAAGAAGGATTGTGTTTTCTGTTGGTCCCCTGACTTTGAAAATTATTCCAAAGTTATTAAGGCAGCGATTGCAAAGGCTACTGCTTTAAACAGCTCTGATCCTGCAGCAGAAAACATTATTACTACAAATGCGAGTAGTAAGGGGTTGAGGCCGTATTCTCCCACATGGATGACAGAGGTAAGGAACATATAATTGATATGGTTCTAGGTCCTTGTCTCCTTGTCAGGAAAAATACCCAATCATCTGAAAAGGATGTTCTGTCATGTGCATGGGCTTTGGTGCATTTTAAATCTTTCATTTGGGGTAAAGTTTGTACCTTGCGATGTGACCATAAACCATTGATTACAATTTTGACTATGGAAGGTTCAGCCAATGCTTCTTCGAGGTTGGCAAGAATATCCATACAAATGCAAAACTTCACATACAAAATTCTATATACTCCCAGCAAGGACAATGTAGTGGCAGAGTTTCTCTCCAGAATGCCATTCGTGTTGGATAAATGTGAAGATGACAGGTGGAACGGGTTCCAAGTGGCATTGATTCACGATGAGGGTCATTCTACCATTAGCAAGAGTGAGAGAGAATTCAGGTTACGTAAGGGCCAGGTACTGCAGGAAGTTTCACCATGTGTGATGAGTGGATGGCCAAGCAAGGAGTTACTTAGTGTGGCTGTAAGACATTTTTGGGAAGTGAGATCTGAATTGAGGGGAGAGGATCATTCCCCCTGAAGGTTTACATGCTATGATCATGGAGTTATGTCATGAGGGGCATTTGGGCATTAGCAGAGCCAGATCAGTTCTTAAGAATTTGTTCTAGTGACCTAGGATGGATATGGCTGCAGAAAGAGTGGTAGGTGAATGCAGTGCATGCATCAAGGCAGAAATGTCCTTACAACACTTGCGGCCTCCAATTTGTGATGGATTTCTTCCTAAGGAACCATGGGAGACAGCGGTGATTGATATTTTTGGGCCTGTATGTGGTCCGCTACATGGTTCCCAAAAATATTTGATTGTGCTTATTGATATATTTCTGGGTTGGCATGTGATCAAGGTAGAGGGCAGAACAGATGCGGTTTTGGAATTTTTGAACAAAACCTTCACATCTGAGGACATTCCTGTATCCATTGTGAGCGACAATAGTGTTAATTTTTTGTCTAACAAAACCAAAATATATTTTGAAAACTTGGTATTAAGCATAAGACCAAGTCATTATATAATTCAAGCGGCAATGGAATGGTGGAGAGATTTTACTGTGTTTTGAAGGGCACCATCCAGTTAGCCTTGAGTGGAAGTGAAGATTGGATTACGCAAGTGGGAAAACGTTTGGGCTTACTGTGTCACTTGGACTGAGGCAACAGGTTTGCCATCATTTGTCGTAATGTGTGGGCACAAACCAAGATCCAAAATAACCCTGGATAGTTGTGTTCTTCTGGTTTGGAATCTTGGACAAAGGAGGAAATACAGAACAGAATAGAACATGTGCATAGTAGGAACAAACAATATTATGATGTAAAATGTTGGGTGAGACCTGCTGAGATTGAAGTTTGTGACTGGGGGCATGTTAAAAAAATGGCTTTGTTGGTAATGGAGAGAGTTGTTTTTTTATGCTGAAGAAATTGTGGAATTATTGCAGTATGCTGTAATGCTCAGGCTTGGTAAGGTTTGAAATCTTAAAAGAATTGCCAAGGGGAAGAAAGTGGATGGTGGTGATGAAAATGTTAGGGAAATGGGTTTTGAATGGCTTATAGATGAAGGTATCGTGGATGAGCCAAGTCAGAGTACTGGAGAGTGTGGGCAAACCTTGTGGAAGAATGTTACTCACATTGATGTAATGGATGACTCTATGATGTACGAGGGTGTGGGAATAACTGTTATGCCAAAGTAGCCGGACAATGCAAGTACATCTGGAATTGCTAATGATGCAGTTACAGAGTTGGATGCGACAAACAACCAGGACCTTAAGCAAAGATTTGTAAGAGAAAGGAAGGCTCCTTGTTGGCTGAAAGACTATGTTGTGAACAATTCATAGATTTACTAGGCGTTTACATTCTGTTTAGGATTATCTAAGTTATCTATAATGTATATTTTTGTATTTCTTTTTTGTTTCCCCTTTATCTTCCTTTGTTTTTTTCATATATACTTATCATATTTTTTATGTTTCTCTTTGTGGTATTGTAATATTGTGATGGAAAAGGAGGAGAAGTTTTGTGTTGCTTGGTTACCAGGAACGCCTTGACTAGCAAGCATTCCCGGTATGTTTGTGTTCAACTGGAAGCTGTTCTTTGGGGCAGTTCAAAGAAGGGCGCTGGAGGTTGTAGCTGTGTCCTTCCGTGCACCTCAGCCAATAAACCTTTTTGCTTAATTGAAGGAATCCAGGTATCTTTTCAACAGTTCTATCTTGAGCTCTGTGAATAGAGAAATGATGTAAAGTAGAGCATGAACTGGTTGACTTCACTACGGCCATTTTTTTACCATATTCCAAAAGTCCTGCTAACACCGGGATGTGTGGAGATCGACTGTAATGGCGTCAATACAGATGTGGGGAGCAATGAGGGTCAGGATGTGTCAGTGTACACAGAAGGAGAAAGCAGTTATGTGGGGATTGACGGGAAAGGCTGTGGACCCACTATACCACTGAACTGTTGCCCTGGGCTTGCCCAGTACGGGTGACTGGAAAGAAGGTATGGCATGAATATCCAGTTGAGGTGGAGGGTCAGCGCAGGGCGCCCAAAGGCCAGAAAAATACCAAATGCTTAATCTGTAAGACCCCCATATCACACTACTCATAGGCATTGTGATCCTTGGCTGCAGTGCTTCAGTACTGACAAGCACCATTTTCTGAAGTGAAACCACTCTGACTTAGTCATACAGCACATCACCATCTTGCCACAATACTGAGATATGCCGTACATTAAAGGCACATGTTAGCACAAATTCTGTTACTCACCCCTTATGCATTACTCATATTTGTACTCATTTTAAGGTGCCAAGGAGGATCTACATTGCCACTGTAATTAACTCTGCCCTCTAATGCCAAGCCATAAGTACCTTGAATCAAAGTGACAAAAACTCTGTATAACTTACCTGTCTCAAAGTTCTACCCTCCATAGAAAATATGGATGATGTATATAGTATACAGATCTGCACTTTTTGTAAGGGATCAACAGAGAACTTATAATTTAAGCACATTGAGAAAATATGATTACAGCAAATAGGTGTTTTCTACAGTCAGATGACATCACAAAGGATGTCAAGGCAACTGTTCTGCTCTAAGGAACTAAGAAGAGCGAAAAAGGCTTTGAAAGAGCGGTCTTTTACCCCTATGATTGATGTAAAGCTGGACACAATCCTGAAAGAAATCTGCGCTGTCACGTGCATGGATGAAAATAGTGAAATATTGAAATAAATCAAGCCTATGAGAGTAGATTTTGTATACTTGTATACTTGCACCTAGATGATAGCAAAAAGACTGGAAGGCACTGAGAGAAGGAGATTCCATGTTGTCCCTGATTAGAGTAAGGTAGTGCAGCTTTTAAATTCTCAAACTGTGGGGATAGAAGACCGTTCTAATAGGGAAAACGCTTGGTACTATAGATTACTGAAAAAATCAGAACTCGATCAAACCTTAGGCTCTAAGACAAATAATCACCTGCTTTATGTAACACATCAGAGTAAATGTGTCAATGGTTGCTGACACAAATATTGGAAAAGCCAATAGGTCTGACCTTGGGGAAACAATCCAAGCTTTCAGAAATGTATTTCCTTTGAATAACACCTTAAATTCAGATCCATTGTTTGTAAATGCTTGGCGGTGGTAATGATGGTAGAAGATTTGTGGTATTGGTGGTGGCGTTGTTTTGGTGGTGGTGGTGGTATTGGTGGCATTGACAATATTTGTGATTGTGGTGAGGAACTGGTAGCAGCATTGGGATTGTGGTATTGATGGTATTGGTAAAGAAGATGGTGGTATCGGTGGTAGTGGCAGCTGTGATATAGTGGGTGTTGGTATTGATTTTTGTATTGCTATTTGTGGGAATGCAAGTTACTCCTTACACCATGTATTCAAAGTAAGTTTATTTGTACAGAGATATGACCCCACACAGCAGTCCAGCCAGGCACAGCTCGCAACTGACTGCCAACGTTCAATCCCACAGACCCCACAAGTCATAACAGAATGTATGTATGTCTTAATAGGGCATGCAGTATCAGCCTGGCGGAAGCGGCCTAAGCACTTTACAACACATCTCCATATCTTGGGAAAAAAGAAAACCACAACAGTAAAACAACCCCCCACCATAACAAACACCCATACAGACAAAAGACAATACAAACAAATACACAGATGCAACCTGAAGCTGTCTGAATCTGCCTAAGCACATCGTGACACAATGCCCAGCCATGTGACTAGGTGTAATAACCACCATGTGACTATGTGCTCCAGAGGAAGGCAAGGCTAAGTGCTCAATCACAAACATAATTTCCCAAATAGTCCGTAGGTCTCCTCACTCTTGCCTTCCACCTGTCCTTTGAAGCTACCATTGCCCCATCTCCTCTTCCCAACACATTTGGGTCTCCTGACACCTGTCACCTCCCAAATCACATGTTAATTTACTTTCCTTTATCATCAACCATGGAGGCCACCAACCAGATGTACCTTCACATCACCAGAGCTCTTCTGTACCACCCCTGTCTCTGGTATAAGGCTACTCTCCTAAGGTTCCAGGTTTGTCCATTGTCCAATTTGGTCCAATTGCCCCCCACCATTTTGACTTTATAGGGATCCCAAAATGTGCTTAAACCATTTGTTCCACCCTAAGACTGAAACGCTTCTCCACAGTTTCATCCAAGCACCAGGATATCGTCCTGCAATACAATAATCTTACTAAGGCCAGACACAATCCCCTTCATCAATCACTGGAACACACTCACAGCTGAGCACAGTTCAAATGGAAGTGTCACAGCTCGCAACTGACTGCCAACATTCAAACACACAGAACCTCACTGGAGATATCAGAATGTATGTATGTCATAATATGGTATGCAGCGTCAGCCTAGCTGAAGCTGCCTAAGCACATTATAACACTATTGGTGTGATATCTGTGGTGGTACGGTACTGTTGGTGGTGTGGTTGTAGTGTTGTGAATGTGATATTGTTGATGTGTGGGTTTGGCGATGATGTTTGTGGTGTATTGGTGCAATTGTTTCTGTGGCAGTCCAGCACTGAAGGTGTTGGTAGATGTAGGGTGGTACTGGTGGTGGTGTTGATGTTGGCAAGTGGTATGTTAGTGATGGGGTATTGGTGGTGGAATTGGTCTTGATGGTGATAGTGGTATTGTTGGTGGTGTAGTGGTGGAAGTTGTGTGATAATGGATTTTGGTATTGGTGGCAAAATTAAATGTTATGGCATTGATGATGGGTTATGGGGGTGGTGTGGTATGGTTGGTTGTGGTTTTAGTGATATCATATGGATTAAATAAGCTATTGAATGTTGCAGGAAATGTGATTGCTGCATGTACTTTTGAGAGGTAAAACAGGCCCTCATACAATGCAATAGAAGCAATAGAAGCACTTTAGAATATGTAGGGTGATATACCAAAAAGCCAATCACATGTTGTGTGAGAGATTTGGTCCTGTGGTGCAGCCGAAATCTATTTTAAAACATGGTTTACAAATGGTCATTCAGATAGCTAAAGTTGTTTGAAGCCAGGCCTACAAAATGTACCATATTATTTTGATGGTCACAAGATCCATGTTTCTGCTGCCTTCTCATATGAGACAAACTTAAAGAGGAAAAAACTATTTCCACATCGCCCTTGGATCACCCTTGGATTAGAAAGTGGGATGTATATTAAGGCTAACTAGATACAGCAGCCATGCTTATCACGATGGTTGATAAAACTCAAAGAGGACGGCCACCAATTTAGAAATATCTATTCTTCCTGATGCAGAAGAAGGGAAAACTATCTGAGACACTTGTTGTGATCGTAGAAGCAGTCACAAAGTTGCTCTCTCAAGAATAAAATAAATAATTTGCCACCAAATCTGACAAAGGACAGAGGCAAATCTTTCTCCCCACTAAAGAATACAACTGAATTGCCCACAATAATTAAAAAAATTCATTACCCATTTCATAAAGTATGATTCAGGAATTACTTTTTTTTTCATGCCTGTTAGAAATTGGGTTTCTTGTTGGAAGAGATATGCACCATGTCCAACCAGGCACCACAATCGTAGTCAGGGTAAGTCAGACACACGCCATAAATTAACCTGTGCTCACCCTCTGGTAGCTTGGCACAGAGCAGACAGGTGTAACTTAAGAGGCACTGTGTAAAGTATTTGTGCAGCACTTCAAACATTTACTCTGTGAAAACACCACAAAAAGAATCCAAAGCTGTTTAGAAAAATAGATTATGAATTTATAAATAAAAAAAAGTGAAAGCCAATAAAAACCAAATAAGTAGAAGTCGAGATATGATTTTCTAAAGATTAAAAGGACAAATAGTACTTAGAAGCAATAGGTGCCTATGGGGATTGGGGCAAAGTCAAGAGTTCAGGATGACCGTGATGGAGCACCGGACAGGAGCCACGCAAGGCCCGCTGAACAAAAGTACCTTGATCCAGGTCACAACAGCAAGATGCAGAGTGCAACCGAGCGATGCGTCAATGTCAATCCCGCACTCAAGGCAATGCGCCTATTTTCTCCATGCAACTATAGCGATCTACTAGTCTGAAGACTTATGCTAAAAGAACAATTGATAGATGGAATGCTGAACAATGTCAAACACTCACCAGAGTACAGAGATCTGGGCCTAACTCCATCCTTTCTATCCATCTGTGGTTCTTTCTGCATTTGTCACCCCAAGTGGAACGCGGATGCCCAGACCTGGCCAAGATTGATTAGCATATGGCTGTGCCCAAACAGGTTTGGCATGGTGAGCTCAACAATTATAGATTTAAGCCCAGGTTTCTGACTGGGGATGAGTGGTTGACCTTGTTCAACATTCGGTCCATCAGTTGTTATTTTTGCATTTATCACCCCGAGTGGGACGGGGATGCCCAGACATGGGTCCTGTGGTTGCCATGCTACTGGATTTAGGCTATTCTGGCTGATGAGAAGTGATATCTCGAAACCAGTCCTAGGATGCTTGTTTCCAGTCCAGGAAAGACTTGGCCTGGCAGTTCGGGCTGGACTGTTCCCACAGGGGTAGGGGGGCAGGGTCGAGACTGATTTGCATGTGGCTGTGTCCGTTCATCAGGTTTTCCTTTTCCATTGGTTCTGAAGATGAAGCGCTGGTTCCAAGATTTGTTGATTCTGAAGTCGATGCACTGGGGTTCTCGATGTAGTCAACAGGATGCATCGACCATCTCTCTGCAGTGGCGGCGATACAGCGGTGCCAATGCATCCATTCCTATGGCGATGCAATGGTTCCAAGTGTGATGTGCCTGTTCTGTTCCAGCAAGAGCAGTGATGCATCAGTTCTGCTCATGCTGCAGTGATGTGCCAGTTCCAATGAAGCAAGCACTTAGCTCCCCCTCCAATTTACCAGATACAGGAGCAGGGGGATAGATTTTGATATCCCTGAGTCCTAAAACAGGAGGCAAGCCAACATGCTTTCTTAGTTCACTCTGGATTGAAGTGAGTTAGTCTAGTTGTTCCTCAGCTGGACAAAGGGTCGCAGGCAGTAGGCAGCACAAAAGAAAAGCCGGTCTTCCAGAGCAGCAGTCCAGCAGACTGGCAGTCAGCAGCACAGCAATACTTCCATGGGACAGAGTTCATCACAGGTCCAGCAGTGTCTGATTTGTTGGGGTCAGAGACCCATTACTTACACCCAGCTGTGCCTTTGTAGTGGAGGTGACTTCAAAGAGGGGCTTTAAAGTGAACAGAGGTTCTCCCTCCCAGCTCTGGCTCCAGACTCCCTACATGGGGGTATGGAGCCCTTTGTGTGGGGACAGGACAATTCCTATTCAGGTGTAAGTGTCAGCTCCTCCCTCCCATTCTGCCAAGGATGACCCATCAGGATGTGGATGGCCATTCAGTCACACCTAAACTTCCTTTGTGTGTGGCTGTCTAGAGGGAATGCACCATGTCCAGCTGCCCCCCACCCCAGATGTGCATTGGAAACAGGCTGCTGGCACCACACAGAGCTAAAAGCAGAGAAAGGCCATCTTTCCCAAAGTGAGATTTCGAAAACAGTAATGACAAAATTAACTTTGCCAGGAATGAGGATTTATCATTACCATTCCAATTATATCAAACATGACAGAGTCTTCTCCATCAAGAATTACAGCTTATAGGGTTAACAAGGAATTCCCAACGTTAACTTATGAGGGGGTAGGCTTCACAGTAGTGTGGGTGTTTTTCACTACCAGGACATGCAAACCCTAACAGTACTTGTACTGCCTTTTAATTGCACAGCCCCATACCCTTTTGGCTACCTTTGGCCTACATTAGGGGTGCCTTATATGTCATTAAAGAGGAGTTTAAAGCTTGGCTAGGGGCTTTAAATGCCAAGTCAACATGGCAGTGTAAACTGCACACACGCGCTCTGCAATGGCACATCTGATACATTTATAAAGTGCTACTTTTGTGGGCGGCACACTCAGTGCTGCAGGCCCATTAGTAGCATTTAAATTACAGGCCCTAGGCATATGTAGTACACTCTACTAGGAATTTATAGATAAATTAAATATAACAATTGTGGATACGTCATTTAAACCATGTTTGGGGAGAACCCTGCAGCATTGGTTGGCAGTGAAAAATTGACCAGAGTCCTAAGGCAAACAGAAAGAATACAGCAAAAAGGTAAGGCAAACAGGCGAAATGTTGACCACCCTTGGGCTGTCAAATATAACAATGTCCCTTCCACTATACTGTGTACTTCTTTATTATTTGCGGTGTTTGCTCCACCCTTTCAGATATCCTCTGTATTTACTTTCAGTCTGAGATCCTATTGGGACAAGTCTTTTTAACCACTTGATTCAACCAAGAACCATTCAGCTGCAGACTAGATTAAATACATATGGTGAGTCTTCTTATGACTCTTTATCATTCACTTACCTGTGTTCCTGCTCCCCTCATCGGTTGGGGTCAGGCCTCTTGCTGGCTGAAGCAACTGCCTGCTGATCAAATCTAATCAGAGGGCATGTCCATTTCCCCCTCTTTTGTTTGCTTCACAATTTCATACCATACATCTTGTTATTTCCTAACATTAATGTCTGTGCCTCCTGATATTAACACTCAACCTCTGTATTCTTCTCTCCTTGGAACTCCTTCCCCCATACTGGCTGAATTATCTTGCCTATAATCTGCCATGGCCCACCAATAAAGGATTGCCCTGCAAAATGCACATGCACTGACATTCAAAAATGTGTCTCTGATTTCTTAAAATGTAAATGGACCCTTTTACTTTGTAAAATGAAAGAGGGCCTTGGTCTGACTGGACTTTAAGTCTTCCAGCATTGCTGTCATTCATGATCTAACCTTTCTGCTTCTAAGTCCATGAAACCTAAAAGGGACTGCTTTAGGAGAGTGACTTGTATCAGCAATTCCAATGGGGTAAAGTAGTGTGCGACCCCACCCCCATTTGTAACTTTAAAGCTCCCTTGAGCAGCGGGCTGACGTGCCTGGGATCCCGCACCTACGCGCCGGAGTGGTACTATACCTGGCAGATATTGGCAGCCATCGTCAACCCCAGAACACTGCCTATCCCTGCTGATGAGGGGTAATACCCCGAAACACGTGTCCAGGGATGGCGAAGACAGCGAAGATATCAGAAGATCGAAAGATGATGCATCGCGAACACTTTCCTACATTGACCAGAGTCCTTAGGGGCGACACCACCAGTGTGTGAGTAGTGTGCGACCCCACCCCCATTTGTAACTTTAAAGCTCCCTTGAGCAGCGGGCTGACGAGCCTGGGATCCCGCACCTACACGCCGGAGTGGTACTATACCTGGCAGATATTGGCAGCCATCGGCAACCCCAGAACACTGCCTATCCCTGCTGATGAGGGGTAATACCCCGAAACACGTGTCCAGGGATGGCGAAGACAGCGAAGATAGCAGAAGATCGAAAGATGATGCATCGCAAACACTTTCCTACATTGACCAGAGTCCTTAGGGGCGACACCGCCGGTGTGTGAGTAGTGTGCGACCCCAACCCCATTTGTAACTTTAAAGCTCCCTTGAGCAGCGGGCTGACGAGCCTGGGATCCCGCACCTACGCGCCGGAGTGGTACTATACCTGGCAGATATTGGCAGCCATCGGCAACCCCAGAACACTGCCTATCCCTGCTGATGAGGGGTAATACCCCGAAACACGTGTCCAGGGATGGCGAAGACAGCGAAGATAGCAGAAGATTGAAAGATGATGCATCGCGAACACTTTCCTACATTGACCAGAGTCCTTAGGGGCGACACCGCCGGTGTGTGAGTAGTGTGCGGCCCCACCCCCATTTGTAACTTTAAAGCTCCCTTGAGCAGCGGGCTGAAGAGCCTGGGATCCCGCACCTACGCGCCGGAGTGGAACTATACCTGGCAGATACTGGCAGCCATCGGCAACCCCAGAACACTGCCTATCCCTGCTGATGAGGGGTAATACCCCGAAACACGTGTCCAGGGATGGCGAAGACAGCGAAGATAGCAGAAGATCGAAAGATGATGCATCGCGAACACTTTCCTACATTGACCAGAGTCCTTAGGGGCGACACCGCCGGTGTGTGAGTAGTGTGCGACCCCACCCCCATTTGTGGCTGAATTATCTTGCCTATAATCTGCCATGGCCCACCAATAAAGGATTGCCCTGCAAAATGCACATGCACTGACATTCAAAAATGTGTCACTGATTTCTTAAAATGTAAATGGACCCTTTTACTTTGTAAAATGAAAGAGGGCCTTGGTCTGACTGGACTTTAAGTCTTCCAGCATTGCTGTCATTCATGATCTAACCTTTCTGCTTCTAAGTCCATGAAACCTAAAAGGGACTGCTTTAGGAGAGTGACTTGTATCAGCAATTCCAATAGGGTAAAGATGAATGCTCATATTTTATCCCTCTAAGAAATGTGGGGTAGCTATTCTTTGCAGAAAATCCTTTTCTGTAAGATTATCAACATGTTGACTTATATGGAAGGCAGATACGCCTTCATGAAAATACACACAATGTGATCCAAATTGATTATGAAATTGGTTTACTCTCCCACATATAAAAGGATCCTTTTTTCCCCATCAGCTTGTGGCTATTGACAGAATTTGGGAACATCTGCATAGTAATAGGTTGTAACTGGAAACTAACACTATGCCTAATCCTTAACAGAACTGGCCCACTGGACAAGTTCAATGCTACAGGCAGGGTGATTTTACATAACATCATGGATATGGATCTTCAGGTCCCTCCAATCATTACTTCCTAATATTTTTTGTGGGTGCTCATAAAATGGACCAGTTGGGGAATCAGCTACAAGCCTCTTCCCAATATTACAATAGTCACCTAATACTTGACCTTTTGCTGGTGCTAAAGAACAAAAAAGCATGATTTGAACACATCATGTACCTCCAAATCCGAGTGTGCACATTTGAAAGGGTGAGTAGATGAACAAAGGGGACAAAGCGAGGCGTCTCTTAGTTGCCCAATCAAAGAAAGAGGTACAATACATGCTACCAACTATTTTTGATGATGAGGAGTTCCTCCGTACCCACTAGATTGATATCACCACTGCCTTTGACTCATTTGTATGGACACTTTCCCAATCAGAAAGTGTAGGTGACAGTGCTGCATTTTTAGCCAACCCTTTTACGCTTAAATAGATGAACGAAGCAAGGTGATTGTTGGAAGCAACAACATATATTGACACCTGGGTAAAAGCTAAAAGATAAATAAGGCCCAATGCGCAATGTTTCTCCTTTGGGTTTATAAGGACCATTGGAACACTCCACCTGGACTTAAATAAAGCCCAATTTTGCCTCATTCCCAAAAGTGTGCCAGTTTGGGGTATCCCTGGCAGGATTGGGGGGGCAGAGCTGGCCCAATATCTGTGTGTTACTTTGAATTGCTTTGACCTGCTGTGTGCCCTGTGTAGCGCTTTGCCTTATTAGCGCTATAGTGAATCAATTTGGCAGCTTTTTAACATTGTTTGCGCATTTGCCCAGAGCGCTCCGACCTGCTCCTCCCCCCGCCTCCATTTTGCTTGTTTATCTTCCTCCTCGTGTGCCCGACCCGCCTCCCAGCTGTGACGCCCTCCCACGAGCTTATTACAGCGCTGCTCTGCTGCAAACGCTGTGACTCACTCCTCCTCACGGATAGAGTGGTCGCTCCTTGTGCCCCTGACTCCAGCTGGTATCGTAGCGCTGCTCCGCCAATATCTGTGTGTTACTTTGAATTGCTTTGACCTGCTGTGTGCCCTGTGTAGCGCTTTGCCTTATTAGCGCTATAGTGAATCAATTTGGCAGCTTTTTAACATTGTTTGCGCATTTGCCCAGAGCGCTCCGACCTGCTCCTCCCCCCGCCTCCATTTTGCTTGTTTCTCTTCCTCCTCATGTGCCCGACCCGCCTCCCAGCTGTGACGCCCTCGCCCCTCCCCCCCACCATCCATTTATGGCCAATGCCCCCACGCGCAGCGTCCCCGCGCTTCGTACACGCCGAAGGTGCGCCAAAGGTAAGCCCGTCTACGCCCGTCCGCGCCTGGACCGCGCCCAGTGCCAGACCCCCTGCCCCTCGCGCTCCCCAGCCCTCCCGCATTACCTATGATGCCGCCGCCCTCCTAGCCCTTAACCCCGGTCGCGTCCCCAACTGCGTCCAAGCCGCTCCTGGACACACTCATGGACCTTTCTCCTGCTACTCCTGCAAATTCAGCTGCACCGACAACATCTCCGCTACAACTACACCACAGATTCCCGACCCCAACCACCTACAATGCATCCTTCTCAACACCCGTTCAGTCCACAGACACGCCATCGACCTATGGAATCTACTAGACACCATCTCTCCAGACGTCGCCTTCCTAACGGAAACCTGGATGAACGCTTCCTCCGCCCCAGACATCGCCATCGCTATCCCTGATGACTATAAGATCACACGCAAGGACCGCACAGACCATACAGGAGGAGGAATCGCTATCGTCCATAAGAAATCAATCCGCATCACAACTAGCTCTGACGCCAACCTCACCAACTCCGAACACCTTCACTTCCAGATCCTCATCGACCCCAAGACCACACTCAGAGGCACCCTCCTCTACAGACCACCAGGACCCCGCGCTAAATTCAGTGAAGACATCACAGACTTCATCACCCCACACGCGCTCCCCTCCAAAGACTACATCCTTCTAGGAGACCTCAACTTCCACATTGAAAAGATCAACGACCGCAACACCGCCACCCTCGTGGACAACCTCGCCAACCTCGGACTTCACCAACTGGTCACTTCCCCCACCCACATCGCAGGTCACACACTCGACCCCATCTTCACCTCCAGCAACCATGTCTCCTTCAGCCACACTACGGATCTCCTCTGGACTGACCACAGCTGCGTTCACTTCACCTACAACAAGCCGAAACCCATCATCCACCTCCAACCAACCCTACAAAGAAACTGGAACAAAATCACCTCGGATCAGATCTCCACATCGCTCCTTCGAACCTCCCCGGCCCTCTCTTCTAACGCCAACGAAGCCGCCTCCAACCTCACCGTTTGGTTATCCAACACCGCCGACACCTTAGCACCACTGAAAAAACGTCAACACAAACTTGGCAACAAAAAGGCCTCTTGGTTCAACGATGACCTCAAGAAGTCCAAGAAACTGTGCCGCTCCCTTGAAAAGGCCTGGAAAAAAGACCCATCCACCAGCAACAAGGACACCTTCAAAAGCGCCACCCGCATCCACCACCAACTAATCCGAAAGGCCAAGAAAACAGCATTCAAGGATCGACTTGACAACAACGCCCACAACAGCAAGGAACTTTTCAACATCGTCAAGGAATTTTCCAACCCCTCGGCCAACTCCAACGACATCACCCCCTCTCAATCCCTCTGCGACTCCCTAGCCTCATTCTTCCACAACAAGATTGCTGACATCCACAACAGCTTTGACAACCAACCCGGAAGCCAACCCACCCTACCATCTGCCGACCATCTTCCCCCCGTTAACACCCTTAACGACTGGAAACCAATCTCCACTGAAGACACCATCCGCCTGATGAAGTCCATCCACTCCGGATCCCCCACAGACCCATGCCCTCACCACATCTTCAACAAAGCAGACTCCGTCATAGCTCCGCACCTCCGAGACGTCATCAACTGCTCCTTCAACTCCGCTACCTTTCCAGATGACTGGAAACACGCTGAACTCACCGCCCTTCTGAAAAAACCTACAGCGGACCCCACCGAACTCAAAAACTACCGCCCCATCTCGCTTCTTCCATTCCCGGCCAAAGTCATCGAGAAAGCCGTCAACAACCAACTCGCCGCCTTCCTCAAAGCCAACAAATCACTGGACCCCTCACAATCTGGATTCCGAGCTAAACACAGCACTGAGACCGCCCTCATCGCAGCAACAGACGACATTCGAACTCTACTGGACAATGGAGACACAGTCGCCCTCATCCTCCTCGACCTCTCCGCAGCCTTCGATACGGTCTGCCACAGCACCCTTTTACAACGCCTCAGAGACATCGGAATCCAAGGAAAAGCACTGGAATGGATCACCTCGTTCCTCACCGGAAGAACCCAGAGAGTCCGCCTCCCACCATACAAGTCCGAGGCCTTTGAAATCATCTGCGGCGTACCACAAGGATCCTCTCTTAGTCCCACCCTCTTCAACGTATATATGAGCCCCCTTGCGGCCATCGCCCGCCAACACAACCTCAACATCATCTCTTACGCGGACGACACTCAACTGATCCTCTCTCTCACCAAGGACCCCAGCACAGCCAAAACTAACCTACACGAAGGAATGAAAGAAGTCGCCGAATGGATGAAACAAAGCCGTCTGAAACTGAACTCAGACAAAACAGAAGTCCTCATCTTAGGCACATCCCCCTCTGCATGGGACGACTCCTGGTGGCCAGAAGCCCTTGGAAAAGCACCCATCCCGACAAACCACGCACGGAACCTTGGCGTGATCCTGGACTCTTCACTCTCAATGAACAGACAAGTCAACGCCGTATCCTCCTCCTGCTTTAACATTCTTCGCATGCTCAGAAAAACATTTCGCTGGATCCCCTCCGAAACAAGGAAAACAGTCACCCACGCTCTAGTCACGAGCCGACTGGACTACGGAAACACTCTCTACGCAGGCTCCACCGCTAAACTCCAGAAGAAGCTACAACGAATCCAAAACGCCTCAGCCAGGCTCATATTAGACATCCCACGCAACGAACACATCTCTGGTCACCTTAAAGACCTCCACTGGCTACCCGTCAATAAGAGGATCACGTTCAGACTGCTTACCCACGCACACAAATCACTCTACGATATCGGACCAGATTGCCTCAACTCTCGACTGTCCTTCTACACCCCCTCCCGCCAACTTCGCTCTTCCAGCCAAGCCTTCGCCACCGTACCTCGCATCAACAAGACCACCATGGGAGGCAGATCCTTTTCATACCTGGTGGCCAAAACATGGAACTCACTCCCCGCCTACCTTCGCCTCACCCAGAATCACCTAGCGTTCAGAAAACAGCTTAAAACGTGGATATTTGACAAATAATCCCCCTCCCCTTCCTAAGCGCCTTGAAACCCTCTGGGTATGTAGTGCGCTATACAAATTTTATGACTTGACTTGACTTGACTTACACCTGAATAGGCTGTTTCCTGCCTTCATACAAAGTATTGCAAAACCCATGTAGTAAGTCTGGAGCCAGAGCAGGAAACCTGAGCACTTCAAAGAGAATTTTCTGGAAGCTTCTCCCACATCAAAGAAGGCACCAAGTATAAATATTACACCTCAGACACAAACACTTCAGATCACTTCTAGACCTGAGGACTAGGTGGAATTCGGCTTCGTCAGACTCCTGCAAACTGACCAAAAAAATCTGCCACGCTACGCGGAGTTCAGCAAGTGGCAGATTGCATAAGGTCATGCCCCTGCTCTAATTTTTAGAGCTGGTGTTTGTCCCATGCGGGACAATCAGCATGAACGGCACCATGTGCAGCACAAAAGGGCGTAACTTTTTTGTGCCACTCGAATAGATGTTCTACTTGAGTGACAGCTTCATCAACACGCACAGAAGGTTTCTCAATGCAAGCTGTTGCGGCCATTCACGACCACCTGCATTGAGAAATATCACCGGGAGGTGGTCTGGAGTAAGATTCTCCTCACTCGCGCTCGCCAACTTAATGTTGTTAAGCGTGAGTGAGGAAAAAAGTCTGCTTCACGGTGCAGAGTTTTTCAAAACTACGTAGACTCCATGAGCGGAATTTCAGGCCCAGGCCAACTGTGGATACTGTCAGGAAGAAAGCCTGCCTCACTGTGAAGTCTGCCCTGCTGGCCTACTTTGCTGCCCAAGGACTGCTATTGCTGCACCAGGAATATTATACTGTAAGTGCCCCTTCTGTATCCAGTCTTCCTGTGTGTCCCAGCTCCATGATCTCCAAGGGTCAGTTAGCTGAACTCCTGTTCTCAAGCCACTGAGATAAACAAGCTTTTCTGCAATTCCTGTCTTCGACGCTAGACCATCATCACCTCAACAACTCTGCAAGCTTGATCCAGTGTAATGCTGGGCTCTGCAGCTCCACACAGCTCCGATGCAGGACTGCACATCACCTGGGCGGCTCTGCCAGCCCGGCCCAGCTTGATGCATCTCAACGCCGAAAACAGGCCCAGCTCAATGGAGTGTGGCACATCTCAAGACATGTCCTTGAAAGCCCCCACCAGGTCACTGGCATCGGCCTGGTGAGATGCACACCTACCTCAGCACTAATGCACCATTACACAAGTGTTCGCAAGCTCCAACAGCTTTCTTGACAATATTGCAGGACCTCACATCACAAGCTTTGGTTGACTGTCACTGATTTCGATGCACGATAATTCTTGGTGCAGGACCTAGCATTGCAAGCACATCAACTGTTTCTCGACACTGGCCAGTGAAACTCAAAGCAAGAACTTCACAGCGCTCCACAACCAGGATTTAAAATACTCTTGTTCAGCAAGCCTAACTGGGTTCCTGTAGCCGTCCTGCATTCCATTTTAGTCGACTTGATCTTATGACTTTGGACCGGTACCATGTGAACAGATAACTACAGTTAACGCTTTGCGCTTTCTGGTGCTACATTCACTGAAATCTTTAAAACTGCATATCTCTGATTATACTGATTGTATTTTTGTCATTCTGGTCTTGTTTTATTTATCAAACTTACTCTAAGTTTTTAATGTGGCGTAGATATTTTTTGTTTTGTGCTTCCACTTTATAACTGTTTGATGTGTTGCACAAATACTTTAAACATTGCATCTAAGTTAATACTGACTGCTCAGTGCTAAGCTACCAGATTGTCGAGCACAGGTTACTTTGGGCTTGGCTTGTGACTTCACCCTGACAAGGACTGCGGTCGCTCCTAGGATAGGGTTTCACCACCCTCAACCTCTAATCCATTTTCTTACAACCACCCGTCTCTGCTTATGCATAAAGGTTAAGATCAATCGGTTAAGAAGGTGGATGTATACAATTGGATCATCTGGATATTGGTTTGAAGACTTTTTTATTTTGCACTAACAGTACTTAATATTTAGGAAATGACAGAGTGAACTAGATAATAGATTTGTGTGAAAGCAAATCATGGACTTCTGATTTCTATCAAACAAATGTGAAGAGTGCCCACCCATGTGTTTTTTAATTACTCTGCTTTAATTTGCTTATTTGTCATATCAGCCTCAGGTTTGAACCGTAACTTGTGAGTCGTATTTAACAACAACCTGTCATTTGTACCAAATGTAAAAAAGGTTGTCAAGACTGCAAGTTCCAGCTCATCTCCTCTCTGTTGCATCCCAGCTGTCCTACTACTAGTTCACTGTGATGATTTGATTCTTGCTGCTGTTCTCACCTACCAAATATTATGAAAAGATCTATGGACAACTTCCAGTCAAAATGCTATGGGCCTCATTTATGAAAAGTGACTCATTGCTGCGTGAAAACAGCGATGCGTCACTTTTCACTGCGCCCTCCTTGCGACAGCAATGATGTGTCATATTTACAGTATGATGCATCATGGCGCAAGGAGTTACAGATACGTCAGTATTTCTGACGTATCTGTATGGCGCAAAAATTATGCATTGCTGGAGTGTGTCACAAAAGTGACGCAACTCCAGCAATGTGTTCTTTCACATGGGGCAAGCCCCATGTGAAAGGGCCTGCGTCAGTCTTACGCCTGCTGTGAGGCAGGAGTAAGAAATTGACGCATTTGCGTCCTACAAGTGGCGCAGTGAAATCTTATAGATTTCACGGCGTCACTTCTAGGACCTTTTCTTGCGTCAGAACGCCCCCCTGCATACATTATACCTGGCACAGGTATAATGTAACACAGGGGTTTACAAAGTGATGCATCTACCTAGATGCGTTACTTTGTAAATATGGTGCAACAAGGCACATTTTTTACGCTGCTGGTGCGTCACAAAAAGTGACGTACCGGCGGCGTAAAAGTGACGCACGGCCTCATACATGATGCCTTAGGTGAGCTCCAAAAGGTGCAGAGAACGGGGGCAACCGGATCCTGACTCTGAAATTGTTAAAACCACAGATAAAGCGCAGTGCTGAGCGGCCTCCATTCCACACAGGCTGTGAAGTACTGATCTGGTTCCAGATCAGCAGATAGGACAAAAGCACGTGTATTTACAGGAAAGATTCCCTGACTACTTTGCCCAACACTGCAGATGGGCATAAATGTGCCATGTAAGGGTTCAACTTGCAGCAGCTGCTCTGTGTGTATGATCCAGTACTTTGGTGTGAGAGATCGGAGAAATGAGTAAGGCGGTATAGGGGTTTAGAGATGTCTAGTGGATCAAGGTCAGGATATCAGCACTTTGATCTCTCTTCTTACTCCTGCCACTCGAGGTCTTTGCCTTTTTCTTGTGAAGGTGTGTGTAGTACGGTTGTATTCATTCCTAACCAAAATGGTTGTCTGATCAGTTTGTGTTGCCAAATCTTTGCTATCCAAGAGGATGTTTGACCTTTTTCCTTTCCCGTTCTCATATATAATGGAGCTTGAATCATAGAAGAATGCATCACCAGGCTTTCAATTCCCCTATTTATCATTGTGTTCTTTGTCCACATGGATACTTTTTGTCCATATGTTTTTCTCCTTTTTGTGCAGCTAATTTCCCTGTTGGATTCTGAAACCTGCAAGGTCATCCTAGGCTCTTTCTATACTTTGTTTCAGGATAGTTTTGGTGGTTTGCTTCCCAATTATTGTAAAGCTCATCATCTTGAATCAGTGATTTTCCATATTGCCAAGGAAAATTTAGTCTATCCTGTTTGGCTTTTCAGTCCTAACTGGGATTCTCTTAAGGAGACATGAAACAGCTGCTATTTGTATGCTAAGTGCAGGTTAACATAGGTAGGAGTTAAGAAGTCATTAAGGACACAAGAGAGGTATTCACTGTGCCCAGTCCTTAAACAAATACATGTTAAGTTATAACTCTCACACTTTTCTTGTGTATCTGGTCCGAACTGAAGTAAAAAGTCCAGTAAAGTTCTATGTGGCCTTGCAATTGACTGTCTAGCTAATCTGCCCAAAACAGATCATCTTCCCTCTGTCTTTGATACAAATGTGTTCGTTTGGTATCATTCCTCATTTAATGTCAAGCCTTTTGTAAGTATATCCCAATTCCCCTTCCAGATAAGTCTGAAAACTCAACCTTCACTGCAAAAATAATATAAAGAATGCATCTAACATTTTTAAGAATTCCCCACTAGTCTCATAGGAAATTGTCATGCTGAAATTTATGTACACCATAAATTCAAATCTCGTAAATGTTCTTGCTTAGGTCAACTTTGTGGCAGGATAGGGTCTGCTATACTAAGATGCTCAAATGGAATGCAGGCAATTGAAAAAGGCACATTAGTACATTAGGTTACATTTGGAACTGTAAGTAGTTCAATAAGAACATTAGAGGGGGAAGGTTACAATTTTACTGTCTTCTCACAGAAATATTTAGGGTCAATCATGATACTTCCACGATGAAGGCAGAGACATTTTCTAATAAATTAATCTGCCATGTTTCTTAGTTTTTTGAGGGAACACCAAGGGCCTAATTATGAGTTTGGCAGTCCATGAGACTGCCAAACTAGTGGTGGAGGTGCGTGGCGGTCAGGGACCACCACACCAGCGATCCAACTGCTCTATTACGAGTATGGTGGTCGGACCTCCAGAGAACCACCGCAACTGTCAGGGATCTGTGATGACGTAGTGGTCTTGTCGGTGCCATATGCTTGGTGGTGCCGCTGCATGCTTGGTGGTGCCGCTGCATGCTTGGTGGTGCCACTGCAGCCTTGCCAGGCATACTACAAGTTTCCTCACTGCCAGCAGTATCAGGGCAGATCTCGTGCCATGAAACTGCTGGAAGTGAGGAAACAAAGGGGGCCCTCAGGGCCCCCTCCTACTCCTTTTGGACTAGGTTGGTGGTATTATACTAGGTTTTGGTGCCACAACGGAATATCCACCTTACCTAATTCTAGCTCACTATTTTGTAGTTGTTAACGGTGCTACAAGGAGAAGAGAACCACACTTCCTCTTCTAGATTAGGCTAGAGCCACAAAATACTTGAAACTCCTTAGCACACGTTTATGTATTATACTTCAGGTTATACACATGTGTTTCCACCATACATCAGTCATGCAATCATTAATAATTGAGATCCTTGTTATTCAGGTTTGTCGATTGGTGTTGTTTTATTTCTAGAGACGTCACAGCCAACACGTGTTTCGTCGGTAGGGAATGTAACCCTCGACTTTCTCAAGGCTATTCTCCGAAATGTCTCTCTTTATTCGTTGAGGTGATAATTCCAACCCTCAAAGGGGTTCCGTTAGGGGACTTTTGCTCGTGATGTTCAGATCAACAAGTTGTAACCGGAGTATCGGTTTTCAGTTGAGCAGCTTTCGCTGCAGCCCTCGTGCTTCTAGTTCAGTCCCCGCTGCCGTTCCTTTGGTGCAGTCCCCTCCTACTCCTGTGCATGGAAATGCATGCAGGGGGACACATGTCGTTCTCACCTGTGTACATGCACCCCTGTTCCTGAACAGCATGGACTGCACAGTCCATGCCTTGTAGAAACATGCTTTGGCGGTTCTGTAGTGGTGCAATTCTAAGGCTCACATATGAGCCTTAAAACTGAACTGCTGTGGGGCTGCCACTCCAGATCACGAAATCACTCATAATCTCATGGATGGGTGGGTGGCAGTCCTGTTCGGCGGTTTGTGAGTGGGGCGATGGCCACTCCAGCTAAAATTGCATTTGGGCCCCAAGTACTCTTTATTATTTTTACACATTACATTTTTAATAGTGCCCTTGTCATTTACATAACAGTAATAGGCATTCATGTTTTCATTGGCCTATGGTGGGCAGACATTTTCCAATTCTGTCTCATCTAATCACAGTAGTGGCTCGTGGAGGGAGTGCTGCGTGGAGAGGGGCTGGGGAGGAGCAGGGTGGTGGGTAGTAAACTATGGAATACAACCGAACTGGGGTAAGTAAGCAAATAAATAAATAAAATGAGTTTCATAGCGCGCAGCATTGCCAAATGTGATGCAGCGTGCGCAACAATTCTTTATTTATTTATTTATTTGTTTGTTTGTTTACTTTCCTCTGTTTGGCCATATTCCATAGTTTACTACCCCCGCCCTTCTCCTTCCTGGCCTCCCTCGTCTACCCACCGCCCGCAGCACTCCCTCCACGAGCCTCTACTGTCTAATCGTAAATGTTATCCTATCACATGTCTCAAAATATCATCAAGCTACTTCCACATTTAAAACTTATATTAAACAGCACGTGACAGGAGACACCATGCATGATAACATCAGTGACGTACCCCACTTATTGCACATCTACTCACAACCTAGTAACAGAATAGTGAAAAAATCACTCCATTAAAAAATCCGGACACTTGCAAGAAATGTCACTTGTTTTCTCAACATTCACATACTTTCATAAGAATGCACAGGAGGGAGAGTGTTCAGGAACCAAGGCCATGTTGTATGTACAGGCAGGCCACACTGCGGCCCCCGGGGGAAAGCAGGTCGGCAGACTAGTCTTCCCCCGGGGTGTTCGCGCGAGGACACGGCAGGCGGAAGTTAGGTAAGGGGTTTAGGTCAGGGGTGGGAGGGGTTAGGTAGGAGGCTACTTATGGGGGAACAGGAGAGGAACAACTTTCTTTTCCTGTCCCCGGTGCCTCAGGGAAGAGTTAGGTTTTTGTGAGCTTAGGCGGAGTGTGAATCTAGGTAGGTGGTGTTTGAATTAGTGTGGGGTTCGTCGTTTTGGTGTCCCAGGACGACGAGTAGGCCAGTTTGTACGGCGCAATTAGGCGGAGTGTGATTTAGTGATTTATTACTTTTATCGGAGCGGGAGCTCCGGGCGGCAAGCGAAGGGTGCCAAACGTCACGCATCTCGCGGACGTTCCGTGCAAGTGCCAATCCTCACGCATCTCGCGGAGGGTAATTTGACGATTTTTGCAATGGCTGTCTCTGACGCTGAGGCGGTGAGGGCTGCATTACTTGTGCTTGGCCGGGCTGGGAGGGCAGATCTCCTCCAGCCCGGTGTCCTGGACCAGGCTTGGGTCGGCATGACCCGCCCGACCAGGCCTGCGTCAGCAGGGGTGGAAGCTGTGGTGGCTGCATGTAAGGATGAGCCTGCTGGGTCGAGGGAGGGGGGCCCAGGAAGAGGAGGGCCAGGAAGGTGCAGGAGCCCCCCAAGAAGGGAGGGAGGAGATCGAGTCTCCCTGCTAAGGTCGGGGCAGGGGGGGAGGTGGTCCCGGAGGAGGATGGGGGGGCCGTGGGTGGGGGGCCGGAGGGCCCCGAGCTGGGTTCTGAGGAGCACGTGCAGGGACAGGCCCCACTGGCGTCTCAGGCCAGACTGTCCAGGAGCTTGAGCCAGTTGGCGGGGTATGGGGAGAGTAGTGATGGCAGTGGGGGGGAGGACTCTGATGAGTGGGAGGTGGCGGCTGGGGATGATTTCGCCCTCTTGCTGTCGGGGGAGGAATCTGGGGGGGGAGGCTAGTTTCACTGCTGTTGAGCAGCCGGTCGACCTGTCTAGGGGCCGGAAGGGGGTGGTGAAGTCCCAGGGTTCCAAGGGCAAAGGCCCCGTCAAGGCACAGCAGCGGGGAGGGGCAGGGCAGGGGGCGAGTGGTGCTGCGGCACCCTTGCCCGGGAATGGGGGCCCGGGGGGGCCTGGGCAGTCATTGATGTTTGACCGGTGGGCCCAGATGACTGAGGAGGAGAGGGCGAGGGACCAGCGGCGTGTCATTGAAGAGTATGAGAGGGAGTGGCAGCGCCTATGTGCCGCCAGGGAGGAGAAGGCGGGAGGGGTGCCCATGGGTGATGGGGCCCAGGCACCAGGGCGAGGCAGGTCGTCGGCCGGTGGCCGAGGTAGGGGGGCCCCTGGGGCGCAAGGACAGTGGGTCTGGGTGGAGAATGCAGGGACTGCCTTGACGGATCAGAGACCTGGTGGCACCGGGGCCTCCCCGAGCGCATACGGCTTGGGGGGGGGGGATCAGGCCAGCAGGGTCAGCTGGCAGAGGCCGGGGTGGGCCGGCGGGGCGCAAAACGGCCTCCAAACGCCGGGACGAAGATGGAGGGGGGTCCGCCGCGGCCTGCCCTCCACCGAGGGAGCGGGCACCGACCATGTTGGAGTGTGAATTTACGCCTGGTGTGAAAGGGAAGGGTGCTAAGAGAGTCGTGACTGAGGTGGTGCCGCTGGATGTTCAGGATGAATGGTTGGATTATGAGGATGATGAGGATGAGTTGGAAGAGGGTGAGTTGCGTGAGCCTGGACGTGTGTGCAAGGGTAAGGGGGCAGCTACCAAGGTTGGTGCTTCTCAAGAGGCACGGGATGGCGCCAGTCGGGCCAGCAGAGGGATGTCGAGGCCGGCGGACGCACGGCAACAGGAGCGGGAGGCTCCTGCAACTTTGTCAGGTGAGGGCTCTTGGTGGGACGCCTGGTTGGATGGGGGGAACGGGGGAAGGAAGAAGCCCTGCCGGTCGGTGGGGGTGGGGGATGGGTCTGTGCGGGCAGGAGCCCAAGGGGGTGTGGAGCCTGTGAAGGCGGTTGGGGGCAAGCAGGTCGCGACGGCCAGCGCGCAGACGGACAAGGTGGAAGACCTGGAAGGGAAGGAGGAGGGTGCGAGTGGGGTGGAGAAACTGAGAAAGAAGTTGCCGTACATGGGGCTGTGGATGCCCCTGGGGTCTCATTTGTCGGAGAAGACTAAGGCAAGGATTTGGAGGCACGAGTATGTGGATGTGTTCAAGCTTTTGCACAGGGAGATTCAGTCGAAGGAGGGGTCTAAGGAGGAGGAATGGGAATTGACCAGGCGGCCGAGGGTGCCGGTTACTATGGAGAATTGGACATCTGCCTTTCTGATTTACACGAGTATATATTGTGAGAAGCATGGGGATCGGGCTATCGCATTGTTTAAATATATGGACGTGATAAGGAAGGCGCAGCTTCATTTTGGGGGTTTCGCCTGGTTGAGCTATGACGAGGAGTTTAGGGCTAGGGTCAGTGTTAACCCTGATAAGCCATGGGGGGATGTGGATCAAGAGCTTTGGATCCAGTGGATGTCCTCGACGCAGGCGGCGGCTTCTACTCATACGGCCAGCGGTCTTCCAGTCACGTATCGGTCCTTTCAGCCGCGTCCCGCCCAATCTGGGGCGGGTAACCAGGGTACCCCAAGTGGACATGGGAGCCAGCCTGTGTGGTCTGACTCAGTGGGACAGCAATACAAGCCGGTCGCTTCGGGGGCATGCTGGGGGTTTAACAAGGGTTTCTGCAACCGCCCCTCTTGTAAATTCAAGCATGAGTGTTCTAAGTGTGGGGGGCGCCAGCCGGTCACACAGTGCCTCACCTTGGCTACGCCGTCAGAGCAGTGGAAATTTGCCAAGGGTAGAGGGCAGCCTGGGCCGAAGGGCCCGTACTCCGGTTAAGGTGGAGGCCATGGGTCCATGGCTCTCCCGGTACCCTGATAGGGAGGCAGCGTTGCGTTTGTACTGGGGGTTTGTGGAAGGTTTTCAGATTGGCTATCAGGGGCCCAGGGAGAGGCGTTCGGCTGAGAATTTGCGGTCTGCTAAGGAGTTGCCGGGGGTAGTGGCGCGTAAATTGGAGAAAGAGGTTTCGGAGGGCAGGATTGCAGGTCCGTTCTCGGAGTGGCCATTGTCGGATCTCATCGTGTCACCGTTGGGGGTTGTGCCCAAGAAGGAGCAAGGGGAGTACCGGTTGATCCATCACTTGTCCTGGCCGGAAGGTGGGTCGGTGAATGATTTCATTGCCGAGGAGGACTCGAGGGTGTTGTACGCTTCAGTGGACGATGCCATTGGGTTGGTGCGGTCCTGTGGGAGGGGGGCGGAGATGGCCAAGTGTGACATCAAGTCGGCCTTTCGGCTTCTTCACATTCATCCGGCGGATTTTCCTCTTTTGGGTATGCAGTTTGATGGGGCCATTTTTGTGGACATGGTGCTGCCGATGAGCTGTGCGATTTCCTGTGCGCTCTTTGAGACCTTTAGCTCCTTTTTGCAGTGGGCCTTTGTGGACCACAGTGGGCACCGGCTGGTGTCCCACTATTTGGATGATTTTCTGTTTGTGGGATCTGGAAGTTCGGGCGACTGTGGTCAGGCTCTGCAGCAGTTTCAGTTGTTGGCTCGGGATTTTGGGGTGCCTTTGGCACCGGAGAAGACGGAAGGGCCCAGTTGTTGTCTGACGTTCCTCGGAATTTAATTGGATTCGGTGGCCTGGCAGGCACGCTTACCGGTGGCGAAGGTGGCTGAGATGCAGGATGCTTTGAAGGGTGTGATTGTGGTTCAGAAGTTGGAGTTGAGGTCTGTGCAGCGCTTGCTGGGTTTGTTGAACTTTGCCTGCAGAGTGGTGAGGGCGGGGAGGACTTTTTGTAGGCGGCTCGGCATGGCCATGTCGGGCGTGGCCCTCCCACATCACAGGGTCAGGATTACGCTGGGGGTCCGGTCGGACTTGCGAGTGTGGCTGGTCTTTCTTGAGGATTTCAATGGCGTGTCTTTGGATTCTGTGCGGGACAGGATGGTGTGGCAGGTTCAGCTTTACTCGGATGCAGCGGGGGTGGCTGGTTTCAGAATTTTCTGGGACGGTCGCTGGTGCGCGGAAAGGTGGCCGGATCATTGGCTGGGGGTAGGAGCATTGCTTTCCTGGAGTTCTTTCCCTTGTTGGTGGCGTTGCTGGTGTGGGGCCCGGAGTTCAAGAACAGGTCTGTGTTGTTCCACGTGGACAATATGACGGTGGTGGACTTGGTCAACAATCAGAGAGCGAGGGATCTGAGGGTGCTGCGCTTGCTGCGGAGTTTCATGCTGCTATGTCTGCGTTACAATGTGCTGTTTCGCGCGCAACATGTGCCTGGCGCAAGTAACGACATTTCGGATGCGTTATCTCGTTCGCAGTGGCTGCGCTTCAGGGAGCTGGCGCCGGGAGCGGAGGCTTGCAAGACCAAGGTGCCGGAGGGTATCTGGGCATGGGGGGAGTGAGAGTGGTGGGTCTGGTGGAAAGGTCGCTGGCGGAGTCTACCAGGCGGGCGTACAGATTGGCTTGGAGTGAGTTTGGGACGTTTGTGGGCCTGGGGACAGGGGTGCTGTGTTTGCCAAAGGAAGAGTGCGAAAGGCGGGTTGTGCATTTTGTGTTGGATTGCATGGATAAGGGGCTGCCGCAGACAACGATTGCTGGCAAATTGGCAGGTTTGTCTTTCTACTGCATGGTGTATTTGGGTTTTGATCCGGCTAGTTCGGATCTGCGGAGTCGAATGTTGAAGGGTTGGGGGAGGGTGCGGGCTGAGTTGGGGGGCGGGGAGTTGCACAGAGAGGCGGTCACGTTTGACTTATTGAAGTTGGTTTCGCGGGAATTGTTTTTTTTGTTGCTACGACGGGGGGGAGGTGGCGCTTTTTCGCCTATGCATGATCTGGATGTTTTTTGGAGCGTTTCGGGTGTCAGAGCTGCTGGGGGCATGGGGGGCGCCGGGTAGGCTGTTTGCTGATGTGCGGGTGGACGGGCTCCGTCTCGGCATTTGGTTGGGGTGGTCCAAGACTGACCAGGTGGGTCGGGGTAAAGGGGTGTGGTTGTCAGTGAGTGGGTGCGCAGGTGTGTGTCCGGTGCGAGAGTGGCTGAGCTTTGGACAGAGGGTGCAGCGGACGGAAGGGGAGATCTTTGTGCATGTGTCGCGGAAGCGTTTGACGTCGGGTCAGTTGTTTGCAGTGCTACGGATGGCTTTGAGGAGGCTGGGTAGGGACCCGGCTCAGTTTGGCATGCATTCCTTTCGGATTGGGGCGGCTACGGCGGCGGCGGGTTTGGGTTGGTCATGGGAGGAGATCAGAAGGATTGGCCCCTGAGGTCGCGGTGCTGTGAGCGCTTTGTGCGCAAGTGAGGGCGGTGGCCCAACACTTGGACGGCAACGCTGCTTGGCGTAGTTTCTTGTCATGCCTTGGTACTAATATCTTTTTCTTCGTAGGTTGTGTTCGTGGACCGGGGGCCAAGACGGTCACTTGGGTCGTGGGGCACTCTTTTGTGCATTGGGCTTCGAAGTATGCTGACAGGCAGGTGTACAGTCGTAGCCTGGGCCTGAGGAGCAGCCATCATGAAGTGCAATGGTGGGGTAAGAGCGGAATGAGATGGGGTGAACTGTTACCATGGCTGACAAAGAAAGTGTCGCAGCTGGGCTGCCCGGATATGATCATCATCCACCTGGGGGAAAATGACTTAGTGAAGCAATCGGGGGTGTCACTGTTGCACTTGATGCAGAGGGACTTGGAGGTCATGAAGAACAATCTGGCTGGCGCCTGCATTGTATGGACTGAGTTTGTACCCAGGAGGATTTGGAGGGGTGCACTTAAGCCTGCGGCTGTGGAAAGGGCCCGCAGGAAACTGAATAGGGCTATGAGACTCTTTTGCGCGGATCGGGGAATTAAAGTGCTGGCTCATGTCGGGCTCCAGCTGGAACAACCTCTTCTTTTCAGGGACGACGGCGTGCACCTTTCTCACATGGGAAATGCATTTTACCTCATGGAGCTGCGAGACTTGATTAGTTGTCTGTGGAACGAGTCAATTTGGTGTAGGCGAGTCTGAGATCGAAAGGTGCACGCTTGGTGGGGCAGGTAACCGCCCTCCGGGGGTTCCCTGGGTGGCGGGAACTGGGAGGGGTGGGGAGTCCATGACGGGCAGAATCACCCTTACAGGGAGGGGGTTACAGGCGCAGGATGGGAGAGAGTAGTAGACGGGAGTGCGATGGATGGAAATGACCGAGGAGTCGGAAAGTGGAAAGGGGAAGTGAATGGGATGCAAAGAGGTTGTGGTGTGATTTGGGAATGGATGGTGGAGCATGTGAGTGGATGACGGTTGAAAGGCAGGATGTTGGGAGGATTGTTAAAGTTGATAATGTTATGTTTTGTAAGCTGTCATGCCTGTCCTAATAAATGGCCTTTTACGCAAACTGATGCGTGGAGTGGTTATTGCGCGAAAAGTGTGCACTGTGTTGCCAACCACCTGCCATTTTGTGATGTTACCTGTATTCTTTTATGCTACTTTACAAAATGGCCAAACAGTGAGGGTAGAAAAATGACTTATTTAGTAATTAGGTAGGTTGCCAGTTGAGAGATCCGTGCAATTGGCCATGAACATAGAGGTAGGAGCCTGCAAGAAACGACATATCTCGATCCCTGAGTTTGCATTCACAAACAGAAACAAGCATTTGCAATGCAATAGGTCTCGCATTAGGAAAGTTGGAGCTATTGGTCTTGTAAATGACAATTTTTTTATTTATGTGTTGTTTTTGAAAATAGCTAAATAAGTAGCTTTGTCATTTACAATGCCAATAGTTATAACTTTCGCAAATGTGACACCTATAGCATTTGTATTGCAACATGTTTTGTATTTACGTGACTTAGATGTTTTGATGCCAGTCAGTGCGCAATTTAAAGTTCAAATTGTAAAACCCCTTACTATTGCATTTGCCAGAGTTCACAATGTAAAAGCTGTAAGAATCTCTCAGAGAATTCATAATGTTAAATCCCTTCCTATCTTAGTGGTCGCAGGGCTAGACCATGCACACATGCCAAAAGACACGATTCTGGCGAGACTCGCTATTTTGGGGCCAGAAAGTGCCTTATATTAGCTGCCCCCTTAAATTTGCCTTTGCGTCAATATTAATCAATGGGAACAATATTGGTTTTCAAAAACACCCTTTCTCCCCATAGCTGCCAAGTTTCCCAGGTCCATGACTGATAAACTGCGTTGAGTTGGACGATAGGACCTTACTCGACCAGCCCGAGGTAAAGGAAGAAGGGCTGTAGAGGAAAGAGCACAGTGGTATAAGGAGCTGGTAAAGAGGGCATTGGATGGATGCATATGGCTGCATATGAGCAGCAGATTATAGGCCCATAAACAAAAGCTTTTTTTATAGCAAAGATATATAATTTCATTATAAATCACCAGCTTTTCATTTTTAGTAAATACACATTTGTTCCTCAAGCATGCACGTTTTATTAAGTTCTCACATGCAACAATCCCACAATAGGTAGAATGTGATTAAAATCTCCATGCTTTTTAGATCACATCGTATACATGCCCGTCATATACCAAGTATTTTCGTCATTATGCCAAGGATGTTTATAACTGTACTATAAATATACACAATATGCCAAAGATTAGCTCCACAATGCCAGACATGGGCTTCACAATGTCAAGGATGCCCACAATTTGTCAAGGATGGTCAGTATTAAGCCAGGGCTGACCACCATCATAACCTAGGATTCCAAAAATGACCACTATTATGCCTGGGTTAGGATTAGCCAGTGAGCTGCTCTATATTGCCAATGAAGCCTGCAGAATGCAAAAGATAGCAAGCATAATGACAAGGGCACCATCTTTCCAAAGGGGGGCATCATAATTTGAGGACCAGCATTATGATTGAGATGTACTCACTAAGCCCAATGATGACCACAAGCTGTCAGGCATGGTTACATTATGCAAAGTGTGAAAATGACGCGGATAAGGCTGCCCAGCATTCCAAGGACAGCCACATTATACGGAAAATGCCCTATGCCAGAATAATGCCCAATATTTCCAAAGACGGCAAGCCCAGAATGTCCATCATTAAGACAGGGGTGGGCTCCATCACGCTATAGATATTGACTGTCTAGCATGCCCACTAAATAGCATGAAAAACCACCACTGAGTTATATGGTCAAGTCGGGTATACTAACATTCGGTTTCTGTCTTTCAAATACACCAAAGCTCATATACATACAGCACAGAAACACACACATGGTACAGGTACATGTACACCCCCAAACTCTGGTACGACTCAGCAATGAAGACAGTTATTTTATTTTTTACTCAGCCTCCTTTGCTCATAAAACACTTCAAGCCATGGCTGGTTCTACAATCCTATGCTCTGGCTCCTTAATTTTTCCGCAGCAGTGTTCCACTTTATCAGACCAGGGCCCTGCTACTGACTCGCTGGCATGTAGGGTGTGGAGCAACAGTGAGATAACTGAGGGTAATAGGTCCAACTTTAAAATAATACCCTAGAATTCCCTCCCATCAAAAGGCTGGAACTGTGTGTGTGTGATGGAATGCTCAGAGAATCATACAAGTGTAGAAAGTAATTTGATTTCGCAGTCATGCTTAGGATCTGGAGCTGTACAGCACTGCCTCCTCCAGTATGCATCAGAAAGAGCTGCCCATCTCCAGACGCTCGGTGCAATAGCCATAACTGCGGCATCCTGCGCAGACTTGGACAATCTCAGTGCAGCGCCCAATACAAAATCATATTTAGCCACTGGTGCAGAAAATAACTGTGGTCCTATTCGCCGTACCATCAACATTGAGCATACTATATGCATTACTATTTTATCTCCATGAATAGTCGAATATAAATTATTCTACCTTACGAACCAGTGAACATTTTTGCCTTGCATGTCACAAGAATCCTTCAAACAAAATACTTGCTTATGGTTCCCTCAAATCCTATCTTGAAGATGATTCAATCATTAATTCAGGGTTGAAACACCATTGAGATACAGACAATTGGACCTTAGAAACGCATTGTCTATATTAGGCTCCTGAATGCAAAAAAAAAAGATTTTTTCCAACATTTTCATCTGCCTTATATTGGTCTCACACATGGGCACTATGAACTTTTATTTATAAATCATTTTAATATTGTGATTCAACATTAAACTATGATTCAATAAAGCACATATTTCCATTTATTTTTAACAGTCTGAGCGGCATTATGTTTTTCAGTGAATAAAACATTTATTGATTGGTTAGAACAACAACGTATATGTATATACAAGAATATTGCAGCAAACCTGTTTATAGATACTTTTTCACAGAGCTCCGCCCCAACACCCTTAATGGTGTATGGATACCACTTAAGGTCACATTATGCCAGGGAAACCATTATAATGAGAAGTCCAGTGTTCAGCTAAGGAATGAATGTGCAGTGCATCTTCATAAACACTTCAGTAAAAACGAGGAGGACTCTCTTGTGAAGGACAGAATTCAAGTACTGAGTAAGCATATGGCAGATTGCTGCTAAGGCCCAACCCGTATGATGGAAAAATTGTAACAGCAAATCGACAACAAACATCTCCTCCCCGGCAGGTGCGCCACAGTCCCGTGTGTGCGAGTCCCTGATGAAGCTCTCACATTTGCTAATACCGGGTCTGTTTTCAAAGTTCTAGCCAATGATAGGTTCTCTTCTCACACTCTTCTCTATCACTAACCTTGGATAAAAGATTGGGACTCAAAATACAGGGAGGGAAGGAGGCGGACAGTGGTATGAACCAAGAATCATGTTTAGAACAAGTCCCGCGGCGACCCGGAAGCTCTTGGCCGGCCGACCAATCCGGTCGCGGCCGACCGGAAGTCCCGCCTCCCGAGGTCCGCGAGCTGCCGGCGCATGGAGCGCCTTGCCGGTCCGAATCAGCCCGGGTCCCCAGGAGGGGGCCAGGGAGAAGGAGGAGTGTGGCGCCTGTTGCGGGGCTCCTCGGACCTGAGGGAGCACCGATCGTGAAGAGGAGATGAGACGCGCCGCGCCGTGAGGAGCGGAGCGCGAGAGGAGCCCGCCGGAGGAGCGCAGTCGGTGAGTGGGGCCCAGGGCTGAAGTGAAGTGCGTGCGTGCCTGTGTGTATGCCTGGGAGGGGTGGGGGAGGGGGAGGGGGAGTGTGTGCGCGCGTGTGTGCGCGGGGGAATGTGTGTGCGCATGCGTGACTGTGTGATTGAGAGAGAATGCGAGGTAGGGGGTAGTGTGCCTGTATGTGTGCCTGTATGTGTGTCGTATGCCTGCGTGTGCATGCGCGCGCCTGTCTGTGTGTGTGTGCGTGCATGCAGAGGGGTGGGGGCTGCCTGTGTGTGTGTGTGCAAGGGATTTGATTCGCGCATGCGCAGCTACCAGACGCTCGCTCCCGAGGTGAAATCTGACCTCGTCAAAGCGCGCGTCTGGTAGCTGTCCACATTCCTAAATACGGGCCACAAAAGGTCTGAAGCAGACACTCTCAATGCTCACGCATTGAGAGTAAGGTCTGCTCGACCTAAAAAAAATATACACACATATATTACCATATGACCCTTAAAGGAACAGTTTCGAGTTTTACAAAAATATGTTTTCCCTTTCGGAACGCATCAGGGAGAGCATGCAGTTGTCCCCCTGATCACTATCAGCTCTAGCTGAGGCCACCCAACATTATTACAAAGGGAACGTTGTCCATTAGGGACAGCTTCTCCTTTGTGAACCAGACACCTCACCAACCCTAGGTGACTGTATAGAATCAATGTTTCACAGCTATAATCGGGGTCTCAAATCACTGTAAAATTTCACCGCCAATCACAGTTTGGAGGGGACTTCTCTTTCACACCCTTTCCTTACTGCAATTTGAATGTGTTGTAGTCCACTTTTGTACATTGGAAATACTTTTCTGACAGCGAAGGGGCTTTTGTACATCACACTTATTCATTTTGTGGTCCTAAACCCTATGATTTTGTAATGTGCTAGCTTTGCAACTGCAAAATCATTTTACACATGGTAAAAATTCATATACTACACGCGAAATTGGCTTTAACAATGATACCTACCATTGACACAAAAGCAAGGGAAATAAGAGTGTAAAGACCAGTGCTTATTACTTTAATACTGCTGCATGGGAAATGCAGTTGTATTGGGCCCTGCAGGTTTCTTCAGAAGAAAGTGATGTTTTGGTGAGGTGTTTTGAATATTATTGTCGATGATGAGTTAGACAGGTGTAGCTTCATGCCTAGGACCCTTAATGGATCAGCTAAAGTTGTGTGACATTTCATGGATTACTGTTGTTTTATGGACCACATGGACTCCACAGTGAGTTTTCCCAAGAGCTAATTGATGTACTGGCACCCCGGCTTTTGGGTCTCCAATGGGAAGGACTGGTGACTGGGGTTCACACCGATGTTAACAGAGGCTCACATTACAGTCCTATAAATGTATATTTTCTTTATTCGGTTATTACAACCATCAAAGTGTACATTCAGAAATATTAAAAACTACATCAGTTTTAAAATGGTAAAATAAAAAGCGTACATTAGAATACTTATGTAGAAAACGTTTCATGGCCCCCAGCAGATGGGTGTCTGCAAAACGAAGGGTACAATATAACATAAATGGTGACTATAGAAACCTATTTGGAGCACAGCAATCGGATACACGAATCATATCCTAAATCGATTATCTAAATGAGTGTAGGTTACATAATAAGCATGGTAATACAATCATATAGTTAAAAAGATGAAAAGAGAAAAAGGAGCATATAAAATACATTTAATTGCTCAGGGTAATACTTGATTACAACCCTCATTAATAGGGTCATACCGAGGGTTATAGTGAGCAGTGCTTCAATATCAGTGCAAAATAAGAAGAACAACAATAGACACCCACTAAACTGCAGAACAGTAATACAGTACAAATGCTAACTATGGCTATGTTAGAAGCACCAACATTAGGTGATAGAGTAGTATCCCTGACCAGTTATCTAAGGAAGTGTAAGTTATATAATGAGCATGGAGACAAAAACATATTACATACATTTGATTATTTTGGCATCCTCATGCACCCAATCAACCTCAATTGTGGGAACTTCAGGGGCTGGCTTCCCATGCCCCTTACCCCTCACCTTCTAGACAGCTGTTTGGCTCATTGTTATAGGCTTCAGATGCCCTTGACTCCCATTACTAGCAGACATGGACCTTGTGGTTATACAGACCCATTCAGGCAATGCCAACATCTCCAAGTGACCTTAGCTCTCCCTCCCTCCCTCCCTCCCAGTAGCAGCTCCTGCAGGGAGTGCTGCGGGCGGTGGGGAGAGGCAAGGTGGGGGGGGGGGTAGTAAACTCTGGGATATGGCTGATTGGAGTTAGGTATAGAAATATAAATAAAACAAATTCAACTGCGCACACTGCAATGCCAAATGCGTTGCAGCGTGCGCAATTTGATCCAATGTTTGCCAGCTCAAACTCCGCACTTGTAGAGGTGGATTCAGGCACAACAGAGAGAACATTTTGATAAATCAAAAAGACAATCATGGAGAATCTAACTTGAATTTCATTTATATTATTTATGTGGTGTGGTACTGTAACACAAAATGACTGCATGGCACTGCACAAGCAGAAGCCCAGTTCTCACCTGTGAACACTGGTATAAGAAATTGGGTTACTGGTTGCGGGGGTGAAACCCTTCCCAAGCAGCAACAACAATTTTTCACAGGGTGTAGCCACATGGAATCACTAAACTAACCTGTGCTCAAGCCTCATGTAGATTGGCACAGAGCAGTCAGGCTTAACTCCGGTTGACGAGAGATGCGAGGGCCTGTACTGAGGATACCTCACACAGTGGCACTTACAAAAGCGAGTCAGGAAGCAATGCAAGTCTTTGCAAAGGTGCAATTCACACAGCAGTGGTAATGGGTCAGTTCTTCTCAAGGTTGCGTTACAAAGCAGAGGAGATGTATCAGTTCAGCTGTTTCCACAGAGACTGGCAAAGCACCTTAAGCCCCACTTCTAAATGTCCAGGACTAGAGTGGCACGACTTGACAGGGTAGACTCACAGACGACTGAGCCCAGGTGCAGATGCACAGTTGTTGGAAGCCTGTTATGTCCCTGAGGTTTGAGATCAGGAGGCCAGCCAAATCGCCCTTGGAGTCTCTCTGGATTCTTGGTTCAAGAGATGCAGGTCCAGTCCTTCCCAGACAAGAGAGTTGCAGACAGCAGGTCAGTACAGAAACACAGGATTCCAGCAGTGTGCAGTCCTGTGGAGTGGCAGTCTTTCAGCAGCACAGCAGTCCTTCTTCACAGGTCCAGATGTGTACTGAATTGGTGGTGTCTGTGGTCCAGTTTTGATAACCAGTAGTGCCTTTGAAGTGGGGGAGAAGCTTGTAGAGATTTCCCTTTGAATCCCACAGGCATCCTGCCTCTCCTGTCCTGGCTCCAGACAAAGTACAGGAGGTAAGCAGCCCTTTAGGTTGAGGCAGGTCCCAGTCGATTCAGGAGTAAGTTGGGCTATGCCCAGCTCCTCCCTCCCATCCTGCCAGTGATGGCCCATCCAGGAACACTTAGGCTCCCTATTGAATGTGACTGTGTAAGAAGAATACACACGACCAAACAGTCAGCTACAACCGGTCATGTAACCATGTCTAAATGGCCAGAACAAGAAAATGACAACTTTTTTAAAGTGTAATTTACAGATTTGCAACTAAATCTCCAACTTCACCTAAAGTTAGGATTTTCAATTGTGATTCCAGAGACACCAAACATGTACTCTTACCCCTTCCTATCTGAAGATTACACTTAACCCCTTAAGTGCTGCTGACGGCCAATGGTCGTCAGCAGCGAAACTCCAGTATTATCCTATGGAGAGATCTGCATTGCAAAAGTCAAAAAGCAAAATTCCGCTACCATGAAGTGTAAAACTTAAAGGAACATGTCCTATTTTTTAAATACATTGCACCCTGCCCTCTTGGCTGCCCAGAGCCCACCCTAAAGGTGTTGTGTAGGTATTAAAAAGGAAGAAATAGGCCTGGTAAAAGGTTTATATGCCAAGTTGAATTGGCAGTTCAAACTGCACAAAGGACTACTTAAGTGGGTGGCACAATCAGAGCTGGAGGCTCACTAGTAGCATTTCATTTACAGGCCCTAGCCACATATAGTGCCACTTTTCAAGGGACTTACACAGGGGCGGCCGGCACGGCTTGCGGGTGGGGGCCTGCTCGCCTGGGTCTGACTCCAGGCCGGAAGAGGAAGCAGGCAGCCAGGCTCCCACCCTTAAGCCAATCACAAAGCACCAATGGAACATTGTGATTGGTCTGAGCGCTGTGACATGGCGCTCAGCCAGGGACTGTAGGGGTGGGCATGTTCTCCATGCAAGCTATAATGCAGCCTGCATGGAGAACAGGGGAGTGTGCATGACTGTTTTGGGTGGCCCAAGAGGGCCGACCAAACAGTCACTGCACACAGGAGTATCTACCACTCCTCCCCTGCAGCTCTGCCCGCCCCCTCACGCACTGCTGCAGCAGGAGGAAAAAATAAAAAGATAATAACATTCCGTTATTATCCTTTTTTTCTTTCTTTGTTGCCCTGCCAGTGGGGCGAGGCTCCTTCGCCTTAGTGGAGAAGCCGTCACCGGACTCACTTTTGGTGACGCTTCGGTGGTGCCGGAGCCTGCTCCATATTTACGGTGCAAAACTAAGCCACTTTGCGCTTAATGCAGCCTTGTAAATATTTTTCCCTTTAACGCACTTTTCTGCATTAAAGGAGCTTGCAATGGGTGTTGCTGTGGGCATTACCAGCAAAATTCATAGCTTTTTGACACTGCCCCAGATTTACAAGAAATTGTGACTCTGAGGTAGCATAAAAAATGTACGTCTCCCCAGTGGAGGCTTAATGGAGGCACAACGAGAAGAAATATCTTTATTTCTACTTGTTTTTTCTTTTTTTATATGAGTGCTGCATTCTGAGCACACATAGAACAAGGAGAAAGCCTTGTGTGATTGTTTTTGTGCAGGAAGGTTTCCCTTCCTTCACAAAAATAATCATCCCCACAATACAGGCAGCCTTGCACCATGGTGAAGTGGTGCCTGATTTGGGGCAGAAGAGCCCATTGTGCCCTAGCGCAGGGGAAAAGGACAGGAATGCGCCGTATATGATAGATACAGCACACTCTTTCCCTTTTATTTTGACGTAGGGCAGTGCAGCAGGAAGGCCTGCAGAGCTGCCCTACTGCAAAAACTCACAAATGAAGCCCACCGTGTTTAGAGGAGAGAGCACAGACACTGAAGCACTGGTTAGCAGTGGTAAAGTGTACAGAAGCCTAATGGCACCAAAAACAAGATAAGGAGAAATGGAGGAGTAAAAACCAAAAGTTTGGGGGAAGAATACCATGAGGCTGACAGGGCTAACATCTACTATGTATTTTCTGTAAGGCTTCTTAGAAAAATGTGTGCAATTAGGTGTTTTAAAAGGAAACTTTTAAGATTCTAGCACAGAAGTGCAAGGCTTGCAAGTTTTTAAAGTGTATATTCCCATGTCACACTTTCTTTGGGTGCAACCTAGAAATGGTTATTAAAGATGCGAAACAGTTGCAAATGTAAATAAATATTTCCTCTGCAGTTAGAAGACAGTTAACGATGTAAAGGTTGCTCTTGTTTTATAGTGTACTGCATCCACAAAAATGCAATGTTTTATTTAAACCATATAAAACTACTTGTGGGTTTACCTTAAAAATAATAATTTTTCTCATAAATTCATTTAGTGTAGACATAGGCTTAGTGAAAAAAATGAATACTCTGTCAAATTAAAATATTCATACTAGTGAAATGGAAAGAAAAGTGAAATTTGGATTTAAAAAACATCAACCTGGGAGTTCAAGAATTTAACACCTATAAAAGCATCTGATTTATTTTATTTTTACATGTGTTAGCAGACATGCCAGCTCATAACTGTAGAACTTTAAAAAAGCACTCCATGCAGCACTGGAATTTTCTATCCAAATATTAGGTTGTATAATTGAAGGCAGCTTGCAGCTTGCCTGAGATCATATCTTGGATGAGGTCCCAGTTCCAGTCATCTGCTGGCTGAAACAGATCATTTTCAATATATCCACTTCGTAAGGTCTACAAGGAGTTTATTGTGTAAAGAAGTGACTTTCGGGACTATTGACTGCCTAGGCAGTGACTGACGAATTGTTTGAAGCCATACATTGTGGATTGAAAGAGGTCATAAAATGTGATTCTTTTCTTAAAGTGCTCAGCATAGGGGACATACATTGTATGAAATCTAAATTAATCAGCAAAAGCAAACACTATTCTTTCTATTAAAATGTTTGATGTGCAAGTGTGGTTTGTAACTGGAATCTTTGAGAGTGGAGTACTTAAGGCAGCTGTGAAGATGCGAAAAGGTTGCATCCACCCAGTGCACATAAAAGAGCAGTAGCGCTGCGGTATTAAGCAAACCGGCAGCTATAAGTGCAAGGAGAGCAATAAACAGCTTCTCTATTGTGAGGTTATAGCATGATGTGCTGTGTTCCTTCATAGCTAACTCAAGTATAACCTAATGAAAATTCCATCTATAAGGATCATTCTGGGGAATGACGTACACCATCAATAGTAAGTTGAAAAATGCAATTGAAATATATATGGCAATCTGGAATCTTTCTTTAAGTCATGCTTACCTTGCATCACAACCTGCCCATTGCTTACCGTTGGTTTAGATTTAATGTCGCTGTCATTTGCCTGCATCTTATTCAATGACTTTTTCTGTCCGAGCTTGTCAATCTAGTGTTTGTCCCTCCCATGGAGCATGGCCACTTTACATTTGTTTGACTGTCTAATTTCTATGATTCCACTTATAGCTTTTAGGTAACCAATGGTTTTTTTTTTCACTCAATCCATGAGAGTGCATGTGTTTCACCCAGCTGTCTCCCTTGTGTGTTTCTCGCCCCCTCCATGTTGCTATGTATTGCCCACGTACTTCTTTCCCCCATACTTGCTGAGTAACTCTCTTACGCCCAAGTGTTTCTCCCTTTACCCTGGTGTTCCCTTACTCCTTCCATCCTCTGTGTTGCTTCATCCCCTGTCCAACCCACTTCTGAAGCCTGCTCATCATTTAAATTTTGCACATTTTTTAATGAACTGTCACACAACTTTTCTAAAAAAGGCATTCGATCTACTTTTTTTAAATGTACACATCAACTCAGAATAGCCCAAAAAACAAAACCACTAATGTAATTTTGTATGAGCAAGCATACGTGTTGAACACATGTGTGCACTTTCAAAATGACACGGTGCCCACCTCATCAAGCTTTATTTTTTTTAAATCATGGTGCACAGCATGGCTAAAAAACATTAGCAGAGCCAATATGTCTTATAGGCAAGACAAATTGGCTTCTCCAATGATTGTTGTTTTCCCCCAGAGATCAAGGCAGGCAAAGTAGTGATGCCAAAAGCCAAAATGCAAGGTTCCCTCCAATGACATATAGCAGAAATCTTATCTCCACTTTGCTACCCTAAGGAGCCATTTGCCTTCTAGTATGGAGACTATCATTCCCATTGCACCTAAAAAACACCATTCAATTATTGTGATGCCAAAACTTTCAAATGTCATAAAGTAGTTTTAGCACCTTCCAAGCCTGCAGTTATCAGCAAATCATCTTTTGAAAACCAACAGCTTAATCCACTCAGACTGTTGGGCCAATCCATTAATGATGAAACTGAGTTTTTGATACGGAAATGTCGGCCTTGGTAAGCCTTGCTGAGAATCTGATGGTACTTCAGATGCAAGACACCACTGAGGGTGATTATCTTCATGACACTGTCCATTTTGTTATTAAAAGTTTCAAGCAACAAAAAAACAGAATGCCTCCGAGATAAGATGGATATGGTTTTCCTGACTCTATAATCTTATTTGAAGCAGGTAACTTTTGATAACATTGATTACAGGCCCTTGATTTAAATCGAATTGAATTTAATGATCAGCAATGCAGCAATTATAGCTTGAGGGAACAAAAATACTTTTAAAATTAAATAGTACAATTAGCAAAATCTAATGAGCATGCATACACATAGACGAGGGCTTAACTGTTTAGCAAATAAAAAGATCTGAAAACTAAAATGCCGAACTCATAGCAGCAATATCTTCTAGCCATGCGCGCACACACAAATACAGCTGAATAAATGAATATGACTGGAGTAATGATAAAGCCAATAAATGACACACCAGTCCGCACTATAGAACATTTCCTACAGGTGAATTGTCAATAAATAGCCAAGGTAATGGGTTAACCTATAGGTGATAATAGGGCCTATGCTAGTCATCCACCTGATTAGCCAAAGAGCACCAGTACTATACCCTGTCAGGTTAAATATTTTAGGATTGACCCCACTTCTTGATCCCCTTGTCCAGAAATCAAAACACAACAAACAGGACCAATCCCAGTTGCTTTTGCCTGCGACTGCTATGGCACTAATGGGGCGCCATCACTTTCGTCCGGTGTTCTTTCCATAAGACTTTGAGGAGTTGGCTTTAAGTGGTATCAACAGGATCCTTCAAGAGGTTGTTTTGTGCACGAAAATTTTTGGAATTGCCCCGCAACTCTGCCAAGTCACAGAGATGGCTACCGTCAGCTCTCAGGCACCCACATTATCATAGCTCTTTTGTTTTTTTAATTCTCTCCATTAACTTTACATCAAATTATATCACCCAATGTTTTCACAACTTGTCAGCATTTCAATGCCAGGCGCCCTGGGCTGATCTCATGATATAATGCTCATATGATCCTCTTAGTGACAACTGTGTGCTCCTCTTCCTATCTTAGATCTTTAGTGTGCCTCATTACTTACAACCCTCTATTTTAATGGCCTCCTGAAAGTCCAAGAGAAACATATCACAGCCCATCTCAGATAGGAGGACCCTGTCATCTGCATATTATGTATTTCTATGCCCATTAATAAGGTTGTGTTTCATAAAACAAAAGTCTCTTTGAGCCGCAAACTTCGACATAGCACTGTTGAGCTCGATGGTGGTTTCTGACCTGATCCCAATCCAGGCTATGCGTGGTATTATCTCTCACAATGTTCTCATATGACTCTTTTAATGTACTGATGTCCACCTTGATTTTTCTCATAACCTGGACAAATGGGCTCCAACCTAAGGTGGTTAAATTATTTACTCTCAAATGCATTACTAGAACATGTGGTCAGCATAGGCTCGCTGTATAACCTATGGCAAAGCTTATTTATGAGGTTTGCTCCACTCATGTCTGGGAACCACAACCAGATTATAACAGTGCTGAATACATTTTGTTTTCCTCTGGAGTGAGCTCAGCCTTCAACGCTGAGGTTGCTGCTCAATCCTGTAGGAGAGTGTGGAAAACATACACAAAGCAGATTACTAACTGCTATGCGATCAGGGAGTGTAGAAAACCATTTGTCAGAGTACACCGAGAATCGCAGGCAGGACCCCATTAAATGGCTGAAGTGGTACAATGTCAGTGGTTGGGCATTTGGAATTAATACCCTGCTCCCGGTGTCCACAGTTCTTTGGTTAAAGTTACAGACAACTAATGGTTTGTTTGTAGTGGTCAAATGGATAGCTCTAGCTATTATGATTTGAAAAGCCTAGGTAATTCTAGTTATTGAGCCCTGACTGATCATTTAAGTTTTTTTCTCAAAGAATAACGTAACCATTGGTGGGTAACATAAGTCATCATTAACTGAACATACAGTATGTTTAGTTGAGCATCATTAGATGTTGAAATACTGTATTTACCTGATGTAGTATCTTACACCATGGATATTAAAGGATTAACTGGCAGATGCATCAATGTACAAAAATTGTGTATAGGGAGCTACCCTTTCTGGCAGGAAAAGGATTGGGTCAACAATCTTATAAAAAACAGAGTTCCTTCTCCTGAGTTCAATAAATCATTGGTGGTGTTAGAATCCCAAAGGGGGACTTTTTCATCACTGGGAGGGATTTAAATGTTGCACCGGTTACCAAATTTACAACTTAGTGTTAGAAGGGCCCAAAGGTACCATGAAAAACATGAAAAAAGTATACAAACATTTTTCATTCATTTATTTGAAAAGATTTAAAATTTGATCATAACATATTATTGCACTTAAAATCATATACACAAATGTTTTTCGTGAGGTTCAGACATTAAAAAGCATACAGTATTCTTTAAAAATTGCTATTCTGGCAATATTTCATTCAGACATTACAACATCATGTTTACTAGTCAATGGATTTTTATAGGAACGAAATTGTCGACGCGGCGTTTCGGTGCCTCTTTTTATCTTGCACCTTCTTCAAGGACTCGTTCACAGCTTTATTTTATCTACAAACACATATCATAATACGTATCATTAGGCCCATGCTCTTTTTACAACACTTGCACTTAGATTGCTATAACATTTTAAATTCTGTCCTAATATTTGGTAACCACGAACACTTTACACTCCCCGTTCCTATTCTTCCTGGTAGTATATTACTACATTCTCACATCTTGGAGGTACTGAGGGTGAGGGTATAACAGCCTTAGTAGTTCATCGCTGATATACGGTATCTTGGTTCTATTTACTAGACACGATTGGTCTTTTTAGAAAAGTTCACAAAAAAGGTGAACAACAGGTTTTAAGTCATTCTTTACTATTGTATCCCACCCATTGTTTTTTTTAAACTTACCCAGGTTGGATCTTCCCTGGTTTTGTTTTACAGGTCTCTCTGAGCACGTATACATCCACTCATATTTCTTTCATCCTTTTATTTTAAGAAAAGGGAATACACCTTGTTTTAGGTTACTCTATTGATTAAGCGTTCACTCTATTTGTAATGAGCAATCTTACATATTTTTACCTTGTATGCAGATTTTATCCAAACTTCACTCAGGTTAGGGAAGAAAATGGACCAACTTCAATCCTATTAGGAGGATATATATTTGTTGTGAGAGTGGTTTACATATTTGTTATTCACTTTGTTTTCTATTTTTTATACTTTATTTTTTCTTTTTCCTTTTATATGGTTTTTGAAGTTTCATTTTACCTCCACCCCTAATGGGTATAGGTGGACCAATTGGCATGCTAGCCGTAGTCACGTATTGATAGCAGCATTGTATTTAGAAAATTCCCTTATTAAATTATTACTAAGCTTGTTCTCCGTACTTGTCACTACTCTACATCAATAGTTATTTCAAAATAAGATTTTAAAAGGCTTACCAGTCCTATATTCTTGTTGTCTTAGATGGTTGGGGGGACGCCTCTGGGAGGTACCTTACGCTGTTCCATTCACCACTTTATCTGAGGAGCAATTTATCTTTTCAATTATATTGATTTTAATTTACTTAATAGAAACCTTAATAATATCAGGCCCCAATATAATTTATGGCAACACAACACATACACACAAAGCTCTGTTTAACTGTAGGACTCAAAATGTCATTTATATGATAAAATGTCCATGCGAAAAGGCATAGAGAGGGGAGACACAACGAGAAATCAGAGTCAGGATAAACGAACACAAGTCAGCTATCCGCATGAAAAAAACAACAGCACCCCTAGTGACACAAAGTGGAAGATCTTAGGTGGTGCATTCTAGAAGTTACAAGTCTAAATAGAAGAGGAGGAGATCTGACCAGGAAGCGCAAACCTAGGGAGCAGTACTACATGTCCATGTTTAACACTTACAAAACAGGACTGAACAATAGAGAAGAATGGGAGAGAATCCTTTAGGGTAAACACTGAGCACTAATGAGAACAAATAATAAAAGGGAAACACTGAGAATAAACGAGTGAAGAGATAACAAGATGGAATTTGAATATGAACGAGAATCAGTCCCCATTCAAAACCTAAACACCATGAAATAGATGGAAAAATAATACATTTTAATTAACTTCTAGCGAAGTGCACTAATAGCCACATATATCCTTGACACATTTTATTCCAGCAGCCAAATGGAGTAATATGCAAGACAACACAGTACCAACACAAATGAGGGTCTCAATGCATTTTTTATGTTATGGATATGACTAATGTGAGTAGTGTTTGCACAATGCCACATACCCATAGAATGAGCCAATATCGATAGCGCACCATGGAGGACATACCGAATATGACAGTATGCAATCCAACAGAATAGAATAGTATTCCGACATCAACGATATAAAACTCGAAAAAGCAAAATAAAATTAATTTGGAAGAATGGAGAGTCAGCAAGATGTAAACATAAAGATAGTACAAACTATTTTCGGCGCAAGATTAACGATTAAACAAACTAATACTCTTCTTTTCCCATTCCTAGATGGCGACAGATAAGCAACAACTGATCGGGTATAAAAAGATCGAGGGCTTATCCAAACTTAGAAACATCTAAGAAGCAAAATGATATAAAGATCACTGGAAAACGTGACACATTGAAAGAAACATATAGGATTCGGTCTCCAATTGATGATCGAGCTCAAAGCGGTTTCTCTCCCATTCTAAGATGGTGGCCGTACCGATAGCCCGGACCGGTACCGATAATTATTAAGAAAGTAATATCTTGGTCATATTCCTTAAAATAAATTTACTAGTCCAGGGCCCAGACCGTAATTTATTAAAACTGATGTTGAGATACTACAGTGGCTATTAACAACAGTATTTAACATTGGAATAACAAACTGCATAAACTACCATGATTACACAAAAGAACCCGAGTCTAAAAGAAATATCAAAATAAAATAAAATAAATAAAGAATCTGTGAGTATATAAGCCCACCAGACAGGACAAAGGTGAGTCTACCACAGAGGACTGTTAGTATAGAACACACTACAAAATGGCGATGTGGTCGACCAGACCAACCTCTGAATATACACTAATGGACAACAATACAAACACAGGTGATAGTAATTAACCAACCAATGATAGTACTTATACCAGGCAAAGGAAGGGAGTAAACCACTTCCAAACAACCTGGGGAGGAGGAGGACGCCGTGCAGTTCAGCTACCAGCTACAAGTAAGCAAGAGAGGGGGGTCTTTTTACTAAAATCTATACCTTGATAGATATGAGGTATATACAATGCTGCCAAGAGTAGTAAATACAAAACTCTATCCCTTTCTGTAGAGTGGACAGCTAATTTCAAAAAAGCTTCAAGAAAGTGACCCTTGACTGTATGAAGAAAAGTACAGAGGGATTAAATACAAAGCAATTCCTTTTTACCACAAAGGTAAGATCCCTAAGATAAAGACTCAGGTTTCTATTAAGTAAATTAAAATCAATATAATTGAAAAGATAAATTGATCCTCAGATAAAGTGGTGAATGGAACAGCGTAAGGTAGCTCCCAGAGGCGTCCCCCAACCATCTAAGACAACATGAATATAGGACTGGTAAGCCTTTTAAAATCTTATTTTGAAATAACTATGGATGTAGAGTAGTGACAAGTACGGAGAACAAGCTTAGTAATAATTTAATAAGGGAATTTTCTAAATACAATGCTGCTATCAATACGTGACTACAGCTAGCATGCCAATTGGTCCACCTATACCCATTAGGGGTGGAGGTAAAATGAAACTTCAAAAACCATATAAAAGGAAAAAGAAAAAATAAAGTATAAAAAATAGAAAACAAAGTGAACAACAAATATGTAAACCACTCTCGCAACAAATATATATCCTCCTAATAGGATTGAAGTTGGTCCATTTTCTTCCCTAACCCGAGTGAAGTTTGGATAAAATCTACATACAAGGTAAAAATATGTAAGATTGCTCATTACAAATAGAGTGAACGCATAATAAATAGAGTAACCTAAAACAAGGTGTATTCCCTTTTCTTAAAATAAAAGGATGATAGAAATATGAGCGGATGTATACGTGCTCAGAGAGACCTGTAAAACAAAACCAGGGAAGATCCAACCTGGGTAAGTTTAAAAAAACCAATGGGTGGGATACAATAGTAAAGAATGACTTAGAACCTGTTGTTCCCCATTTTTGTGAACTTTTCTAAAAAGACCAATCGTGTCTAGTAAATAGAACCAATATACCGTATATCAGCGATGAACTACTAAGGCTGTTATACCCTCACCCTCAGTACCTCCAAGATGTGAGAATTTAGTAATATACTACCAGGAAAAATCAGAACGGGGAGTGTAAAGTGTTCGTGGTTACCAAATATTAGGACAGACTTTAAAATGTTATAGCAATCTTAGTGCAAGTGTTGTAAAAAGAGCATGGGCCTAATGATATGTATTATGATATGTTTTTGTAGATAAAATAAAGCTGTGAACGAGTCCTTGAAGAAGGTGCAAGATAAAAAGAGGCACCGAAACGCCGTGTCGGCAATTTCGTTCCTATAAAAATCCATTGACTAGTAAACATGATGTTGTAATGTTTGTATGAAATATTGCCAGAATAGCAATTTTTAAAGAATACTGTATGCTTTTTAATGTCTGAACCTCACGAAAAAAAATTGTGTATATGATTTTAAGTGCAATAATATGTTATGATCGAATTTTAAATCTTTTCAAATAAATGAATGAAAAATGTTTTTATAAAAATTGTTTCATGTTTTTCATGGTATCTTTGGGCCCTACTAACACTAAGTTGTAAATTTGGTAACCGGTGCAACATTTAAATCCCTCCCAGTGATGTAAACGTCCCCCTTTGGGATTATAACACCACCAATGATTTATTGAACTCAGGAGAGAAGGAACTCTGTTTTTTATAAGATGCATCAATGTAGCCTTTTGCTATTCCTAAATAGCGATTTTTAAGGAATCGCTATTTAGGAATCGCAAAAGCCTATGCATGTAGGAATCGCTTTTAAAATAGCGAGTCCTAAATATTCCTTAATTGCTACTCGCTAATTGCTAGTCGCAATTATGGAATGCTGTCCCATTCATTCCTATGGGCCTACAGGGCCATAGGAATGAATTGTAGATTGCATGAGCAATTTGCGAGTACCAGTAGGTACTCGCAAATTGCTCATGCAATTTCAAGGGTGCAAGGGTGTCAAAATGACACCCTGTTGCACCCCTGAAATTGATCTCTGCACATATGTTGCACACACACATGCCCTAAGGGCACGTGTGTGCGCAACATGAAACTTTGAAAAATGCACAAAAGTGCTTTTTTCAAAGTTTTAGCAAATTACCATGAAGTTCAACTTCATGGTAATTTGCTACTCCTATTAGCGAATTCGCTATTTTTTTGACTTTCATGCATTGCATTTAAGGAATCTCAATTTGGGATTCCTTACATGCAATCGCAATTTAAGGAATCTCAATTTAGAGATTCCTTAAATTGCGATTTTTGCATTTGGGATGATGCATCCCAAATGCAAAAATACCGGGAGCAAAGGGGCAGATTCTGAGAATCTACCCCTTTGCTCCCGGTATTTACTTTGATGCATATGCATGTAAGTCATTGTTTGAGGAATAGAGAAACTAGAGCTAGAATTACCTCAAACTTTCTAATTATGTGGACTCCCTTTTAAAGGCTGTGGAAGCAAGACACCAAAGCCAAACTGAAAACTAAAATCATCTCTGAAATAAATGTTCAAATCAGCTCACCACTGCATGACACCATATTCAGAATGACCTTATCGGGCATGGTTGGGGCATAGCAGCCAGTTTTCCCCCAAGAGCATCCTCCTAATCTGCAACCCACTGGGAAAATGCCAGAGTGGTGGAATGGCCAGTCCTACAGAACATGGCATTTAAAAGTCATGGTCATGAAATACTCTGTAAATAGATTGGACCCTCTGAACGCCACCCCTTACTAGTACTCAAAATACTCTCTATGTCAGGTGATAGTAGGTACGAATAAGTAGGAACAAATGTTCATCCATCTTTAACATAGAATGGGCATTTAGGTGTAGGCGGTCTACTGCTTTTTATATGCAGGATATATGTGGATGGTATGATGGAAATTGAAGCTCTATAAGTATGTGCTGAATTCTTCATTGAGGTTAAGGCCAATGTCAACAGAGTAGACCTTCTTGTAAAAAGTGCTTAGTAGCAGCAATAATATATATATATATATATATATATATATATATATATATATATATATATATATATATATATATATATATATATATATATATATATATATATATATATTTATATTTATATATCAACAAAAGTTTGGTTCACAGTTTTCCTCCGTTCGGCGCTGCCTGCAGGTGCGTGGCTTTATGCGGTAGAACCATGCTGCTTCATATTTCAATATTTCAACAATGTATCCCATAGAAACACATTTTCCACAGAAGACCAATAAAAGCAGCCACTCCAGCCACTCGTTTTCTTGTGAGACCACACTTAATTTATTCTTGAATCCTTTACAGCATATTCACAGCATAAACCAACGCGTTTCGGTAGCTCCCTACTACCTTGATCACGGTTGTACCAAACACTGTTTGCTGGTTGTGATTTAAAATTGGGAGTTCCCACCCACCTAAGTCACATGACCACATCCATATGTTTTTGCACAATGGGTTTCTGGGATATGTAGTTCAGCTCCATTGTCTATTCAATCCACTCATATATACATGTCTCAAAGTTGTCCTACTGTTCTTATTTACAGTGTGTGAAAATGAGTATTATTCGCACATTTTCATTTATAATAACCTCATGCTCGAGCTATTAATTTCATATGCTTCTGCATTTCGATTAATTTTTATAACTGTAATCCCTTCTTATTTACACAACCCCATGAATTCACCCCGGGAGAGGGAATAGGTAGGAGACGAGAGAAGAGAGAGAAAGGGGGGGGGGGGGGGGGAAGAGGGAGAAAGATCAGGTTCATTTTTCCTATGACTGTCCCTCTTTCCCATTTAAAGCCCTCTAGTGGGCTGACATTAGCGATTTCAACCGTCAAATTTCATATTTTACAAATGTTCTTAACTAATAAATGGAGCTGTTTCCTTTTATGTTTTCACCCATTGGTGGGTTTGTTTTACATCCCAGATTCATTCGCCAGTTTTACCCGATGAACTAGTTGCGAGGGGGTGGGAAATAAAAGTACATTTTGGAGATTTTCGAGAAGTTCAATTTTTTCATAGTGTATTATATATGTACATAAAGTTCTTCCGACTGATTGAGTCCGAAGGAGGTCATTGTACAAAAGTTCAAAATGTGTCGTGACTCTTTTTAGCGTAGCAATTTTTCTCGGTGTCCCCCTCTATCTGAAAGTGACATCGTTTCCAATCCTAGGAATTTTAACAGTTTCCAGTTTCCGTTATGATGTGTCTCCATGTGCTTGGCCACTGCGTTTCCTCTGTCCTTATTCACAGTGGCCCGTACATGCTCCAGGATTCGCTTTTTCAGTTCACAGATTGTGCTTCCTATATAACGAAGTTGACAAGGACATTCAATCATATAGATGGTGTATTGGCTTTTACAGGTTATCAATTCTCTTATTTTCCAGACCTTTTGATTTGCCATTGTTATTTCTTTGGTGGGTTTTTCTATTTTGCATACCTTGCAGTTATAGCATTTAGTGAATCCAGTAGTTTTTAGCCATGTGGTCTTCTTCTTTTTATTGACAAAATGACTTTGTATCAATTGATCCTTTAAGTTTTTTGTTCTTCTGTATGTCACTACCGGATGATCTCCTATTTTTTGGCTTATGGTTGGATCAAGTTTCAGAATTCGCCAATTCTTTTTCAGGATTTTGATTATTTGTTTTGATTCCTTACTGTAATCCAGTATTAGTCTGATTGGTTCATCCAACGTTTTCTACTTTGTTTGAGGTTTTAAACAATCTGATCTTGATTTTTCATTAGCTCTCTCCCAGCACTTTTTTACCAATTTTTTCCATACTTTCTTTTTTGAAATCTTTTTATAGTTCCTGTGCTGTGTTTCTCCCATTCTGTGTTTTCACTACAAATTCGTTTTATTCGAAGGAATTCTCCGTAGGGTATACTTGAAATCAGGGCCGGCTGATGTCACTTTCAGATAGAGGGGGACACCGAGAAAAATTGCTACGCCAAAAAGAGTCACAACACATTTTGAACTTTCGTACAATGACCCCCTTCGGACTCAATCAGTCGGAAGAACTTTATGTACATATATAATACACTATGAAAAATTGAACTTCTCGAAAATCTCCAAAATGTACTTTTATTTCCCACCCCCTCGCAACTAGTTCATCGGGTAAAACTGGCGAATGAATCTGGGATGTAAAACAATCCCACCAATGGGTGAAAACATAAATGGAAACAGCTCCATTTATTAATTGAGAACATTTGTAAAATATGAAATTTGACGGTTGAAATCGTTAATGTCAGCCCACTAGAGGGCTTTAAATGGGAAAGAGGGACAGTAATAGGAAAAATGAACCTTATCTTTCTCCCTCTTCCCCCCACCCCCTTTCTCTCTCTTCTCTCGTCTCCTACCTATTCCCTCTCCCGGGGTGAATTCATGGGGTTGTGTAAATAAGAAGGGATTACAGTTATAAAAAATAATCGAAATGCAGAAGCATATGAAATTAATAGCTCGAGCATGAGGTTATTATAAATGAAAATGTGGGAATAATACTCATTTTCACACACTGTAAATAAGAACAGTAGGACAACTTTGAGACATGTATATATGAGTGGATTGAATAGACAATGGATATGAACTACATATCCCAGAAACCCATTGTGCAAAAACATATGGATGTGGTCATGTGACTGAGGTGGGTGGGAACTCCCAATTTTAAATCACAACCAGCAAACAGTGTTTGGTACGACCGTGATCAAGGTAGTAGGGAGCTACCGAAACACGTTGGTTCATGCTGTGAATATGCTGTAAAGGATTCAAGAGTAAATTAAGTGTGGTCTCACAAGAAAACGAGTGGCTGGAGTGGCGGCTTTTATTGGTCTTCTGTGGAAAATGTGTTTCTATGGGATACATTGTTGAAATATATATATATATATATATATATATATATATATATATATATATATATATATATATATATATATATATATATATATATATATATATATATATATATATATATAGCAATGTGTAGGAAATGGGATAAGCTATGGGGCATATTTACTGAAAGCTGACGCAACACAGGGCCACAAGCAAAGTTGCTGTGCTGCTCTGCGTGAATGGCAGGAGATGAACAGCACTGTATCGACTAAGTTATAATGCTCTTCAACAAGGGCTTAGAAAATATGTGCCTATGTTTTCTATTTTTGCAGTTGTGGGTTTTCATATACACTGAGTAGTGTCACAGCTCTGATGATAGTCTCAAGCATGGCTGGAAAAGAAAAAGACCAAAATGTCGACTGTGTTGGTGTTTCACACCAAAACTTCCAGTCAATGCCCAGGATTGGGGCAATGTGAGTCCCAGTAGATAGGGCCTCTAGAACAAACAAAGACAATCTTTGTCCAACAAATCCCAAAGTCAAAACCATAAAGGCTTATTCAAAATTAAGAACCATTACAAAAGTCAAAAAGTAATTGTCAGACAGAAATCAGCATCTCTGGTATGTAAAAATAAATCCAACTTTGAGAGGTCATAACATAGAGGGTATTAGCCAACTAAATATAGTTCAGTAATGAGCTAGCATAAATCTACTCAGTTTGTGAGTCAAGGCAGAGTCTAATATAAATCAGAGAACATTCTGACAGAAAGACTGCTTAGTAAGAAAGGCAACTAAATTCTATTTATAAAGTCAGAAGACAGTCTGACATGGAGACTGCTTGATTGCAAGACACAGGAAAGTCTCTAAGCATAAATCAAATAAGCAAAATGTTGTGGTGTCTGCGTTCAGGAAATGAGTAAAAGCCTCCAGAAAGTCTGGCGAGTGAAAGAACAGTCTGACACACATCCAAGCATGGGCAAATGTTATAGTTTCAGAGAAGTGAATAATAACCCCCAAATCATGGCGTGAAGTGGTATCATAGGGCTGTACTAACAAAGATACATGCCATTAGCCAATCAACATCACAGAAATTATGCTACCCACAATAAGTTACTTTAGAAAATGCCTAAATCATTCATAAATATGAATTTCCTTTACCCTGCAAACAAGGGTAGTTACATTGCAATATTGAAGCAATCAAACTAACCATTAAGCCATTTTATTGGTGTAACTGCCAGAGCTGCTGACTGTGGAACTGAGTAATCAGGTTCAATTCTTGTGTCAGCTCAACATCCTGTGTTTCTGGGCAAATCACTTAATCACCCTGCACCTGAAAACAAGAAAGAATGTGCCCTTGTGTAATGTAACTGGTGCTCCTTTAAAGCACTCCATACATTCGGGGCAGGTACACTCCAAATAAAACTGCAAAAAAACCAAATGAACGGAAATATAGTTGTGGCTTGGTCTGCAACAGGCTTGATTATTGCAACATAGGGGAACATCTCATTATGTCTTCCTCCTAAGGCTCACAGATATACAGAGTGCAAGAAAACAACACCATGAAATGAATCCTATTTTGACTGCTTTATGCAAAGGAAAACACAGAGAAGAAAAAAACATACTGTGCACATAGGAAGCTTGCTTGTGCAACTAATATGCAAACATATCAGTGCGAAACGGGCAAAGGCCCTGTAAATAAAATGTGTGGCCTAGTTGTGTTAACCTAAACACATACAAATAAACATTATTTTCGAATTGATAACACTTTGCCAACTGCTTGGGCTGTACGTGTGTGGTTACTAGGGGTGATGGGTGACTGATGACTCATTGAATGGCGTCATATATGTGCCTGTATCTTTTCATGAGTATGCTTAATTGAATTCTAATCCGAATAACAGTATCCTGACAATATACAGGTAAGCATTTTGAGTATGGAGTTAATCCTATTCATGCATCATGTATGATCTATAAATTGAGGCCTGTATACCTTGTGTGGTTGGTTGCAGCAGGGCGGGTCACAGACTTTTTTCTATCGAGTTACGTCTACCAATGCCATCTGGGCTGAGAGACTGGTGACAAGATGGCTCCGTTGTCCTGATTGATGTTCTGCTTGGTGAGTGGAAAGGCAATGCAGCATGAAACCTCGTGTTTCAATCGGCTTGTGTCTTTCCAGACTGCATTAGTTACAGCTGTTTTGAAGTGCTAGGAGCTTATTAAAACCATCCGACTGCATATAAGAATGTTATCAGAGATGTAGTTGTGTCTTTTTTCATGTTGTAGATGTCTCTCACAAGGACAGTGGGCTGCTTACATCCTCGATGTGATGTTTACAAAAACGTGTCAAATATGCGCCGTTTCAGCCACAAATTCTCTTTGGCGAGTTTGGTGGTTTAAAGACCTATGTACTACTGCACTTTTATACGATTACATATAAAGTGTGGCATAAAGCACTGGTGTCTGTTTGGGTAAATTCAGGCAGAATTGTATGGACAATGTAAACACAGACGAATTATTCTGAGATATTTCCAGAATTATTATGGCGCCCAATAAGGCTGTGTGCCATGCAGTGAAGTCTGTAGATTGGTTTGCATTTTGAGTAGTTTTAGCAATTTAGAATCGAATACTTAGAAGATGGAAAATGTTGAAGAGATGATTTTATTTCATGCGTCATTGCAGGTTGTTTACAACGAGGGTGCTGCAGTAGGGGGCTCCAGTCGTCGTAAAACCTTCACAGGGCCCAGATGAGGGTTTCACATCAGTGTCAGACCATTCCATAAGACTTGGAGGAGCAGATCCATGTCTCTGTATCAGTGTAACCCTTTGTTTATGCTACCTAGGGTTGTGCATTCTTGGACCACTGTCTGACAGCTTCCTGAACCTGTGATTCTTTTCTGCACTCTGTGAGTCCAAGGGGATGTCTACATAGGGTGTTCTGGTCTTGTCACAGTTCCGCCTCCTTTAGACTGTGATTGGTGTGTCTTTTCTGGGAATTATCGTGTTTAAGTCAGGCCCAAAAAGATGAAATAGAAGGCATTGTTTTGCATATAACCAATTGTCATTACTTGCCAGTTTTTATCTTATGTGCTGATAAGCTGACTTCTGCTTTTTTCTCTTTTAATGGTCTCCTTTTTTCGTATCTCTTAGTGTAGAGGCACACAGCGAAAGAAGTAATAGTGTTGAAAGCTGGGAAACGTATCCTCTTTGTGATATATTGGTGTTTTAAACTTTCGATAATATGAATAGTCATGTCTGTGTTTCAGCAAAAAGACTGAAGAGATTAGAGAAACAGAGTTAACGATGTAGAGCTGAAAGAGTGGAAGAAGTGAAGGAAGTGGGGCAGGCCGTATGGAGTGGGATAGGAGGAGGCCGAGAGGTTAAGAGAAAAGTGAAAGTTAGAGAGAGTTGAGAAGGAAGTAACAATTGATAGATTGTAAGGCAAAGGGGTACGGAATGTTATCAGAGAGTGTAGGCAAGAAAAGAGAAGATGAGAGGCTGATTGGCAAAACAAAAAGTTTTTATAAGGAAGATAGTTGATAGAGACTACAAAATAGACATGATTTTAATTTGGAGGGGGAATACGGTAACTTTAGACCATCTGCATTCTGAGCTTCCAAATTTTGGTTCTCTTACTATATAAGTATATATTTTCATATGTACATATGAGGCGTACATCTTGCAAACCTAGCTGTAAAGCAACAGAGTACTATGCAGCATATAAACGCTATATGGGCAGGCTTGTGATTGCAGAATAACAGAGAGCATGAGAAGAAGGGAACAACAATGTTCTTGGTGGAGGAAGGAAGGCTCTAGCTCTCACAGGGGGGGAGGAGGGGTAGGCATCTGTACATTAATGACATATTTGTTGAATATTAGCAGTGAAGGGGTTATCTTGCAAAGGGTTGTCACTAGAAGAGGTTGTCTTCATTTCTTTTTGGAAGTGGAAAATGGTTGATGTCTGCCAAAATTGAACTGGGATGGAGTTTCTTAAACTTGGTTCACGTCTTATAATACTACTGTTGCCAATTGCATGCGTTCCAATAGATGCCTTCACCATGATCACCTCATAACGTGTGGTGTTGTGTTGATTGCTGAGATAAAGCATCTGGCCTAGAATGTGATGTGTGAGGGCAGAGTAAGGCAGTAGGCTCTCGGAATGTCTGTTCCTTTTGACCTTGGGAGCCCCTGTCCCTGTTCCCCATATTTTTATCTTCTGTGACTCTTAAAATTGCATGGTTAATGTTACTTCTGATCTTTTTGTTGGCTGCCATTTTGGACAGGAATGGTGGACATGTTTCTAGCTAGAACCCAGGAGTTCATCTTTGGAAGCCATTGTATACAAGGTACAGTACTCTGGTTTGTGTAGGACCTGAAGGAGGGAGATTGGAAATGGGGAACCTGGATCACTACCACCTCCAATTTTTGTAATTATATATTTTGTTATTTTAGGTAGCCCCCTTCTTGAATTATATATGTTGTTTATTTAGATATAACTGTCAAGTGTAAATGCACATGTATTCATGTCATTATTCATGGTAATTTGATGATTAAGTCTGCTAAAATATACTCATGTTTCTCTCTATGGATTAAACTCTCTTTTTACAGAGGTTATTTTTAAATAATGAATAAGGGATCATAAAAGCTTCACTTTTCAGTTATTGTTTGTAAATGCTAGGCAAGGTATCATAGAATGTAAGTAAGTGAAGGAGTTCCAGGGACCTTCTGATAATTGTTTATTCTGCAATAGTTCACCAATGTTGAGATACATTATATAAACTAAGAATAAAGTTTAATAAGCTTGAGAGGAACTTCACACCAAGGACTCGAGACAAAGGCCATCCAGAGCTGTGATCTTTCTTCACTGAAGGCTATACAGAGGAACATCCAACCTTCGCTCGGTGGACTTATCTGTCTGCCTGGTAACGCAGACGAGAATAGAAGATACAGTTACCTTGCTGAACACTAGCTTTGTTGTTCAGGGAAGTAATAGGATGTGTCAACCATCTTTCAAATTTAAATTAGTCCTCCTTTTTTGGTGCTAAATCTTAGCTTAGTTAGCCCTAGTGAAGGGTGGGTGGGTTAGTGATATTAACATAAAGAAAGCATTTATGATATTTCCACAATTTTACAATACAAAAAGAAAGTTTGGGCTCCACTAAATATCGTTGTGATTGATCATGGGAATAATCGCTACCTAGACTGTATCTACTTTGTGTAGTGCTCAGCAGATTTTGGGGCCGCTGCAGCCCAACTGGCGTTCTATCACCAGTTGGCATATTAACAAAGTCCTTAGTGCCCGGAGGTCTAGAAACTCTCATATCTGGTTGTGTTCTGGAAAGAAAATCCAGAAACCGTATCACCAAGGCTCATGCGTCACTGTTAGTAGCAGTACCTAAGAGGCGAGAAGAAGTGATGGCGAAAAAGGGGCGCTAGCATACTGTGTGCTTTCGCTTACAACAAGGGTATTCAAAGTCAGTGTTAATGTGATTCACCTAGCCAATAAGTTAACAGAAGTGGTGCATTAAAAAACGTCATAAATCCTTCTATTTCTAGTTAGGATCATCTTGCAAAATTTACTAGCTGGGGGCTGAAATATAAGGAAGAAGAACATAGTAAGTGACTGCTGGTCCTGAGAATAGATTTTCCTGATGCCCAACAATAACGAAAGCTTACTCTTCCTCCTTTACTGGTAATAAGTTTTGCAGCACTGTGTTTATTTCCTTTTTAGAACATTAATTTGCATTGAAGTGCATAAATGTGGTGCTAAGACTATTTGACAGTATTTTGTTTTGGATTCTGTGTACGCTGTCATGCTGTTTGCAATTTTAGATTGGGCATGCTACAGAACTAGAGATTACCTACGTAATTTATTAAAGGGTGTTTTAGTTGCTCAGTTTAACTAAAGACCAATGAAAATTGTAAGCAATTTTTTGTTGGAAGCTGAAAGTCTTTTGAGTAGGCTGTTTACAAGCTTAACTCATAAGAGGCTTTTTTGGCAGTCATTATATGTACATTTGTTGTAGCTTCACAGGTCTCTCTGTTGGGAAACAACTAGATTACATATTATATTGTGTTTCTCTCAATAATATCCTGGTACTAGAAAGTACATAATTAAGTGAGCCCTAATTACCTGTGATGTTAACAAGTTTTCATTGGAAGACAACATAAGGCATTTATTATTTGGGCATAGGAAGCTAAAGAGCATGGGCCAGATTAATCAAAATGTCACTCAATGCAATGCAGCAAGACACCTTGCTGCACAGCATGAGAGAGTGCAGGAATGTTTCATATCTACTAAAATATGGCACATTCCTGCTCTTTCTTTGCACTGGCGCACTGAGTGCTACCTAGCGCCAATGCAGGCACTCTTGCACTCTGGTGCAAGGCTGTCTGCATTACAGGCAGGATTGGTTTTGTGCAGAAGGTGACATCTTTCTGCACAAAAACAATCCTTAGAGAGAGGCATTTTCCTCTTGCTATGAGTGCCACAGAAATCAACACTAGGAAGAAAGAGGAAATAAGGAGGAGAAATTAAGATATTTCTCCTGGTTACACCTCTGTTTTAGATGCAATCACAGGTTTACTAACCTTAGCAAATCTAGGATTGCAACAGAATCCATGGGTAGATCCATGGGAATGCCCATGCTCCACCCATGCCAAGCCTTCCCAACGTAGAGTAACCCAAGGGAACAATTAGTGCTACCTTGTGTTGCTCTAAATTTACCAAGCCACTTTTCATGGCTTAGTAAATCCCACTTTAGCCCTTGTTTTGCATAGCACAAGGAAATCTGGCCCCTCATTTCAATAAGTATGAACAGGTGTAAAATAAAGATTTATTGGAAATACATTTTGGTTAAATCAAGACCATTTAACTAACACATTTCGTTCCATGTTCAATTTTAGACTATGCACTATATAATCTTCATTTGAATGACTTATTTAAAAGGCAGCATAGGAAAGACAGCCATAAGCCTTTGACAGCCTTAGAAGGGCATATTATGAGAGCATTACAATATCATGCCACAGTTTAGTCTTCTTAGTAAAACATTATTTTCTTTCTTTTTCATTTTTTTTGCAGAGTGGCAGGAACCTTCTTTCGAGGTCAAAACTGGTCAATGTTAAAAGCATTAAGTCGAAGCTATCTCTCTCTATTTCATCCCATTCTCCTTTTCCCCCAGTCGAAAGGAAGTTACCTATTGAGAGAGTGTGTGGTAGGTGCCCAGTGTTCTAACGTAGGAAGGGGAACTCAGGATTAATGGGATGTGAGGATGGGAGTTATGGTTTATCTACGTATTTTTATAAAGATGTTTTATTCTTGACTTAACAAAGGCTATTATGGCAGAGGTCTGGGCCCCAGAGTATTCCAGGTGGTTCATTAAATGGGCCGGTACTGTCCGGTAATGAGTACTGGCAATTTTCTGTTTTTAGAGGGAGAATACCTGTACTTCTCAAGAGAGACTTAATACTTTTAATTGGAGAGTACCAGCACGTCTCAGAAACAAGTAGATGCTCTGATGCAGAGTACCTGCACTTCTATTTTTTCATGTCAAGCACTGATTCCAGGGCCAAACTGGAGCCAAGCAAGCCGTCACCCTAGGACTGCTTGTCTGTTTCTTTGGATGCCCTCGGAGGATGCCCACAGTCCCAATCACATCATTAGATGCTGCTAAAGAGGACATCTCTCATGAAGGCACTTCAACTGCTCTGTGTAACTGCTAATGCTCTGAGGAATACTCTGTCCAGTCCATCTCCGCTCCACTGCCTTCCCTATACGAGAACTAGGCAAATTAATCCGAAGGGGGAAAAGAGAATTGGGTAGAGACAAAGTCAATGTTAGGAGACAGGCTTCTAGTAAGCAGCAAGCTGATCATCTTTGCTGATTACATTTGTATCTGCCAGCTTTTCTATCTGTAGTACAGAAAAAAGGAAACAAATATATACAAGCATAGCATATCATTTAAAAAAATATAGGGCCTGATTCGCAAACTGCACTTTATAGTACATTTTGTAGTACTGTAAAATGTACTAAAAAATTAAATTCACAAACTGTGCTGAGTTTACAGCTCTGCTATTCCTATATATATGTGCACAGTTCTCTGCACCTATAGCAGAGCCGCCTCCAGGTGCTGGGAAATCCACAAACTTAAGTATAGGGTGTGTGAAGTAGTCAAACTCCAACACGTAAGCCTGTAGTATTTTCTACTTATATATGACTACCTCTAGAAGTATATATAATTGAAAGACATATAGATAGATAGACAGACAGGTGGACGTATGGTGGATGGACGGACAGACAGACAGACGGACAGACAGACAGACAGACAGACAGACAGACAGACAGACAGACAGACAGACAGATAGATAGATAGATAGATAGATAGGAAAAAAACTCTTGTATTCAACTGAACAACCACAGTTAAAGTGAAATTATTGTTATAAAACTCACAATAAGTCCACCAAAAACTCTGGTTGTTAAATCGCAACACTCAAAAGAAAATAAGATGTGAGAATGCTTTGGGCCATTCCTTCCAATTCAACTTTGGTTAATAGACCTTTGTAGTACCTTAGATGAGGAGGGGTTATCAACAGTTTAAATGTCAAAGGGCAGTGTGATCATTAGGACAACACAATAAAAGTCTGAGTCAGTAACTTGATGTTAAAAGGTTTATCACAAACTCAAAGCCAGACTAATATAAATCTATCTCAAAAACATATTGTAAAAGTATAAAACTATTAAAGGAAGACCGAAGCATCATACAATATTGGTCCGCAACAGCTAAGAGCAAATAAGGATCTCAGTATCAGCGATATAGAAAAAAAGGAAAGGACTTGGGGACATATTATCAACGGCCAGCGATAATTATCGCTGGCCGTGCTTAGCGATACATTTGTTATCGCAGCCTGTCTCTGGAATTTATCCAAAATTCCAGAGATAGCGAGGTTATTGCTGTTTTACAGGGAGCATCGCTGGTTTTACAGAGATGTTCGCTGCAAAATGGCGATAACCTTGCTGATGTGACCCTGTGGTCGTATCAGCATAATCCACCCCCTATGTTAAGCATAGGTAAGTAAGGATTTTAGCAGAAGTTAGTTTTTGGCAAAGACCGCTGTTTTCGCCAAAATATAACCTGTGCTAAAATCCTGTGGGCTGCCTTGTAAATATTGTGATGTGAACATCAGTGATATTTGCAAAGTAGTCCACCCGGGGTACAACCAGTGACGCCCACTTTGCATCAAAGGGAGGCGTTGCGAAAAAGGGTGCTAACATGCGATTATGCATGTTAGCACCCTCTTGTAAATAGGGCAATAGTTTTTTCTCTGCTTTTTTGGCTTTTTAAGCCAAAAAAAGCAGAAATTAAGTACTTGTAAATATGCCCTAACATTACTAGACCGATGGTTTTAATACTTTTTCCCATACAGGGAAAACATTTGCAACGTCTACTAAACTCTACACTACCCATAGCATAGGGGAAACCATACTGAATCAAGGTAGCATGAAAGGTATCAGCATCAGAACCTCTGTAGACGTTCTTTAAGTAAAGAATTATGTATAGCATAATGCCACCCAAAAAGAGATGGCAAGAGAGGTGTATACCTCTCCAAGTCTGAAGTGAATCTAACTAAACCCAAGGTGGGTTCACTCATTTAAATGCACAAAGAACATTTGAGAAAACGTGACTTCATACACATCATAATATGTTTACCAGGTACCCGACAAAAACTTGCTGATTCGGATACTACTCCCGTATTCCAGTCTCTGTATACAAAGCGTCCTTGATTCCTCCCTTCTTCTGATAGTACCAACAGGCTGAGGAAATATAAATTTTATGGTCAAGTTGTGTTCCCTAGTGTGTACCCCACCGACTCCATGTACCAGCTTTAAGTGCATGTAACTTCCCTCCTGTGCCAGCTATGAAGACGCAAATACATTTGCGTCCAACGTTAACATGTCCTCTTTCAGACCCACCCTGAATGGGTTGAATAGTCCGTTCCTAAGTATGCCATGCCAACGTCTTTTTGTAGTGTACTTTACACGTTTTCCAGCTCTGGCAAAGCAGGCCCTGAATTTCTGCCATCGAGCCTTTTTCTCCTGGCTTCTGACTCTGAAAGCATCAGCCCAGGCTGTCTCTGTACCCGTGAACTCTGACTTACTTCCAGCGCGGCCCACCGCGCTTAGCTCAGCCTGCTGCCTGCCAAGACTGACTACAACCTTCGAATTATCTGTTCCGCTCCTCGAAAATACATTCCTGCTTTCTAGTTTAAGTAAACATTCCCCCAGCTGCAGAGCAAAGGACCGGCCTACTGTCTCCATGCAAGTAATTCATAGCTCTGTTACCATGGAAGGCCCATGCCCCCACGCTTCTCATGTAGACACTTAGGCGCGTATACACGCACTCACAGTCAGTATAGAATAGCTTCTGCCCCAGAGACCTTTTCCGTTCAGATAATATGGTTCCCAAACATCAGATATCAGATATGAGAGAAGTACGAGTTGATCTGACATGCCAGACTTCTGTCTCTTTCCGTCAGTGAAAATGTCAAGTCCCCTGCACCCTCCAGTGTCCACGTCAATCACACGTCATGCAGCTGCGCGCGCATCCAAGCTCCAGTTTTCTGCTGACATTGCAACATTCTGCTTTGTGCCACCCCTTTGTGACACCTATCTGTGACGTTTCTAGCACACACCTCTATGTTCACGCCTAGTTCACGCCTTCTAATTACGTATCCTTACCACGTGGATGCTGTTATCTTGTCTTCTCTCAGCTGTTACGCCTACTATATTGGTTTCTATGACATGATTTAAGTATATAAGCTATGTATTGTCAATAAAATATTGCTCTATCCCTTCCTGAACCCCTTGTGGTTGCAGGAACATGATATCCAGTTCCGGAACGATTCCTTTTTGAGGAATAAAACCCCTAAGAACTCTAACACCACGGACTCTGTTTTTTTCTTTCCGATTGAGTTATTATTGATTAAGTACTTACCTGCATAGAAATTAAGACGGTAAATTAAATATTTACGACATTTTGGCACCCGAATAGGGACCCCTCCCCCACCCCACGCGCCGGTTGGTGCGTTGCAAGCTCTGTCCCCTGCCATCAGTTAGACGGAAACTACGCGTACTGGCAGGATTTCCTGTATCTCCCTCTGGCCCACGGAGGTGACGAAGACTGCAATCAGCGCCCAGACGAGGCGGTGAGGAGTGCGGAGGATCCCGACCAGAGCCTAGCCGAAAGAAGCAAGGTCCGAGGTGTCAAGAGGCCCACCAGTTTCCGAAGTATCCACGTGTCGAGTCGAGTCGAGTCCGGTCCAGTCCAGTCGAGTTTTCCGAGGCCTTCAGTTTCCGTGCTTCCCGGTGAGTACCATTGCTGGGACGTATCAAGACGGGTTTGGGTACACAAGTCCGGTCTGCACTGTTTTTAGACAGTGTATCTGTACTGTTTAGCAGTACATCAGTTATTAAAGTTTTTGCATTGTCTCTGACAGTGTATCTGTACTGTTTAGCAGTACATCAGTTATAGGGGGTAGTCAAATATGTCTCAAATGTCTTTTCATGTGATTAATGTCGTGGTATGAGTGTGACTGTTTTTTAATGTGCATTATTGTGTTCTTGTATAACTAGCTGAATTCAGTATTAAGTAGTTAGGATTGAGCATTCAGTATTAAGTAAACAAGATGCCGTTCTTCAACAAGCTAAAGCAGATAGGAACTAGGAAAGGGATACTAGAGGAAGAAATTCCTATCCCCCCTAGGGACACTCCTGGAAATTTTATGTACCACAAACATGGCTTAGATGCCATATTGTATCTAGATTTATGGGCCGATTATACTAAGCATCTAGACGAGAGACACAGATGGCCTGTTACCGGAACATGGGATGCCGAGTGCATCATGAAGGTAGAGGAAGCGCTATGGAAAAAGAAAGCCAGACAATCTCAGAAAGACGCCATAGAGTTTTGGCGTAAGGAATCACATAAGCGTGCTGAAAAAGCACTCCGTAGAGAAGACAGACTTAAAGAATCAGATAAAGCCCAAGAAAACGAATTAGTTACTGAAGGGATCCGAGTAAAAACAGAGCAAATAGACCGTGCACGAAACAATCTCGTAAATGGTATGTATCTCGTGGCCGAGGGTTCGCCTGAGGCCACTTCAGAAATACCGAAAAATCTGCCACCACCATTGGTTCCAACTAAAGTAAATCACAGGGCCACTAAAGACATATTCCTGAATTCCTATCTAGAGGATGTAGCACCCGCTTACACCAATCTGCCTGTCCGCGTCCCGCCTACTGATGGTGACGGAGGTGGCAACCCGCCACAACTGCAACCAGGTTTCCCCGTTCGACCCCCCACTATTCCTCCACCTCCACCACTTCCCGTACCTAAAGTTGATCTACCGAAACCGCTTCTACCTGACCCTACTAAAAGACAAATTCAAGTACAGATACAGACTCCACAGAGAAATAATGTCCAAGCTTCCGCCTCAGGAGGTGCGATGGGGGGTCTTCGGACCCCGCCCGCAACACACAGATTACACCTTAGGGATATGCAGAATCCTTTTATACTCCAATCACCCCGTCTCGACATACTCAAAGAACCGCTCCAAGTTTGCAGATACGATCCAGTACCCGGTAAAGATGATAGGATGTTTTTAGCATCACTACGCTTACGACATGCTGCAGATTACCTATTGTTATTATCAGGAATGAAAGAGCACCTAGATAGAATATATCACTTTGTCCAGACTGGGCAAGACCCCGAAAGTATTAAGGATGCCATGGCGCATCAGAAAGTTGACATTCAAGCATATATATTACGTTTTTTCATAAATTGCCTAATCAGAGAACGAGACAGGCCTGAAACAGAACAGGATGAATTAAATGCACTCAACAAGTGGGGTCAAAATATATCCGATGGAAAGCATGATAAGGGGACTTGCATAGCCAGTATGTACAAGAAAATAAGAAAAGCAGTGATAGAAATACACGAAAAAGAAAAAGAAAAAGCTTCCTCCGAGGAGGAAGAAGAACCCGAAGAATCAGAAAAGACTACAGATACGATAGCGTATGTAGGTAAGGGAACTTACCTTAGGAAAGGCATTCGTCCAGAAAGCAAGAGAGTTTTTCTCTCTGCCTTAACAAAACCGAATTCTCTTGAACATCAGTTCCAAGAGACTGATAAAAGGCTTCGAGACCGAATAGGGTACCATGTACTCAATTCTATGGATGAACAAGAACTAGCCCGGTCAGCAATATTATGGGCTGACAATCCAGACATGTACAATGATGACACCGTAGCGCAGACATTCCTGAACCTTTCCCCAGACGAGCAGAAATTAGCAGGTGTATACATGATGCAGCACCTTCTCACGTTATACAGAAACAAACATTCTGATCCAGGTCCCTTACACGATACATTAGAAGCACTACTCATGGATAGATGGAGAGGTCTAAGTACCAAGTTAATACAAATAATTCTAGAACAGCGACATAGATATAACACTTTCGTAAGCTCCGAATATGTTCCCGCTCCGCCCCCAGAAAGGAAAATGTATCATATAGAACGTCTGCATGGTCTTGAAAGCCAGAACCCCTTACGAGAAGTACATCCAGTAATGGGTGACGATCATACCTTGAAACGTGTGTATGTACACACGCCTCTGACTGTTAGAAATGAAGAAACTAGTACCCTGTCATGATAAAGACCCTGCAGGTTTCCACAGAGAACTTAAAGACATGTTACTGATGGGGGATTACACATATGAAGATATCATGAAAATGTTGAAGGTACTGCTGCCCACGGGCATCTACGAGAAACTGAAGGAAAAGGAATGGGAGGTGGGAGAGAAAAAGATTGTATGGGCAGAAATAGAAGACGAAGAGAACAAACGTGTCCCAGGGGTAGGCCTTGGGGAGAAAACTAAAGCATTACCAGGTTTGATAGTACAGGTTCTGCCAAGATTACTGACAACTAGAAAGGAAGATTGGGACGCAATTTCGGCCTGTAAACAGAAACCAGATGAAGATACTAGTGACTTCTATTCAAGATTCGAGAAATGTTTCATTATTAATAGTGGTCTTAAACCAAGTAGCGAGTCGTACCCGCATCTTTTTGTATCAAAGTTAGTCGAGAATTCCCTGTTAGCAGTTAAAAACCGTGTATACAAGGTTGAGAGTACATGGCAAGCAAATACGCCATCACAGATGTTACAAATGTTACAATACCATCAGAACAGAATTAGAGAAGAACAAGATCATGAACAAAAACGTATGAAAGACACGAAGATGAAAATGTTAGTAGCCCAATCAGTTCCAGCCGACAGTCAGAGAAAGGGTACGACCCAGACAGGTCACGCCGCAGCTCCCGTTAAAGGGACATGCAACTACTGCAAGCAGCCAGGTCACTACGTACATGAATGTTCAGTTCTGAAACATAACATAGCAACAGGTAAAACTAAGGAAAGACCACATCCACCAAGACAAGATCAGGCCCAGCAACAGACCTCACAGAACGTACAGCCCATGCAGAATGCACAGCCTATGCATGCTTCATCTCATACAGCACAGACAGTAGCGGTATCACAGCCACAGCCCATTGCCGCGACTCAACAAGTTTCCCAACAGATGTACCAGTATGCCCAATCCGCTTACCCCGATTACCAACGATACGCATGAAACAGCCTAGAGAGGGAATTGGGCTTGCCTCTTATTGAAATTCCTGTAGATCAAGAGGGTCCTTATGTACACAGTCAAGTATTGGGAAAAGACAGAAAGTTTTTAATTGACACAGGGGCAAGCCGCACCACAATAAGCCATGACGAAGTCCCAGGGGCACCCCTCTCAGGCTCACAGAATGTTTCCCTTGGTTTTTCAGGACAGCCCATTGTAAATGAGGTATCAGAACCTGTCCCCCTGGCTGTGGGTCCGTTATCACGTGTTACAGACTTGTTACTTACGAAATCATGTCCAGAAAATCTGTTAGGTATCAAAACATTGAAGGCTCTAGGAGCAGTGATATGTTGTTCCCCGGAGGGAGTTAGACTCTTTCTACGGGATTTCAAGGGTCATTATGTATTACGAGAGTTTGATGTCAGATTGAAAAATGTACCAGATCACTTGTGGGCAAAAGGCCCAACTGATGTAGGTTGTATGCATATCACACCATACCGTGTTACACTGAAATCAGGTGTTGTGTTACCACGAATCAGACAATACAAGTTACCACCCAATGCTGTAGTGGCTTTACTGGGAATAATTGAAGAGCTCATCGCCCAAGGAGTAGTCGTAGAGACCGACTCCAATATCTGTAATTCACCCATCATTCCGATTCTTAAACGTACTGATCCCAATGCACCGCCAGTATATCGGCTGGTGATTGATTTAAGAGAATTGAATAAATGCATCATACCACAGTACCCTGTGGTTCCCGATATCTCTTCCCTATTGACTGCTATTGATTCTGAAGCAACGTTCTTCACTGTAATAGATCTCAAAAACGCCTTCTTTAGTGTACCGATTGATCCAGAGAGCCAATACCTCTTCGGATTCAGTTTAAATGGACGAAGTTTCAAATTTTCACGCGCACCTCAAGGATTCACAGAAAGCCCCAGCATCTATAGTCAAGCACTGAAAAGACAACTAGATTGTATTCAAATGCCAGTTAACACCGCTTTACTGCAATACGTCGATGATCTGCTGATCACCGCACGAAGTGAGCCCGAATGTGAACAAGCATCACTGACAGTTTTACATTTTCTGGCCGACAAGGGACACAAGGTGTCTCCTTCGAAGCTACAATTCTGTGTTCAGCAAGTTGTGTACTTGGGTCACTTGCTGTCCAAAGTGGGGAGACAGCTCACTCCCGATCGCATTCAGTTAATTGTAAATATGCCACGACCCCAGACACAAAAGGAAGTGCGGGTCTTTATAGGCCTCACCTCGTACTGCAGACAATGGATTCCTCAATATGCATTTCTAGCTAAACCACTCATTCAGTTGACAACACAGGAGGCAGCAACTTCGACTGTCCTCCCTTGGACTCAGGAACACACACAAGCCTTTGAAGAATTAAAGAAAGCTTTATGCCAAGCACCAGTTTTAGCGACACCATGTTACAGCAAACCTTTTACACTTTTTGTTACAGAACGTGATGGTACAGCATTGTCTGTCCTCACCCAAGATCAAGCAGGTTCACATAAGCCTTGCGCTTATTTTTCAAGTACATTGGATTCAGTAGCCCAGGCACTCCCTGCGTGCTTGAAGTCCGTAGCAGCGACAGCTTTAGCAATCAGACAGAGCGACTCAATTGTTTTAGGACATCAATTAACAGTACAAGTTCCACATTCTGTAGAGGTTCTTTTAAACAGAACCCAGACTCAGCACCTGACTATAGCACGACTGACAGGTTACGAATTAACGCTATTCCAACCACACATAGAAATCAGACGCTGCAGCATTCTGAACCCCGCAACATTGTTACCTTCCATTATGACAGATCCAGCTCCACATGATTGTATAGAGATCATTAATGCAGTAACAAAGCCTCGACGAGACTTAACAGATGTTCCACTGACAAATCCAGACCTGACACTTTATGTGGATGGTTCATGTATGAGAACAAGTACAGGAGAATTAGTGGCCGCGTATGCAGTGACCACTGAAACTGAAGTTAAAGAAACATATCGTATTGACACACTGTCCGCTCAAGCGGCAGAGCTTATTGCTCTGACCCGAGCCTGTATACTAGCCAAGAACAGAAATGTTAACATATACACTGACTCCCGTTATGCGTTCGGAGTTGTACACGACTTCGGAATGTTATGGCAAGAACGAGGTTTCTTGACCTCTCATGGTGCCAAGATCCAACATGGTCCCCTCATTCAAGCACTGTTAGAAGCAATACATCTGCCTTCAGGCATATCCGTCATGAAGTGTAAAGCACATACTAAAGTTACAGATTCTGTTTCCCAGGGTAATGACCTGGCAGACCAGACAGCAAAACATACAGCACTGACTCACACCCAGACAACTGATGTGACAAAGACAATAGTACCGACACATTGTATGACAGTCAGGGATCCCGCACTAGATGTAATTGATATTCAGACACATGCTACCTCAGATGAAATAAAGAAATGGACTGAACTAGGAGGGATCCAGACAGATCAAGGTTGGAGGACGAAGGGAAAATCTACATGGTTTCTCCCCGACTCTATGGTTCAAGTCATAATAAATACAGCACATAGTCCAGCACATCTAGGAGAGAAAGCGATGTTAGACAGTTTACAAAATCTCTGGCACAATAAACACTTACGAGCAGCAGCAAAACAGAAAGTGCGTACTTGCATGATCTGTTGTCAGTTCAATCCAGGTAAAAGTGTCCCCGTAGAGCAAGGTGGATTTCATCCTCCCGATCACCCTTTTGAAGTCCTCCAGATGGATTATATCCAGATGGACCGTTGTCGAGGATTCAAATATGTCCTCGTAATTGTTTGTGCACTTTCCCATTGGACCGAAGCATATCCAGTCCCAGATTACACTGCTCCGACCACTGCCAGGCAGCTGGTTCGAGAATTCTTCCCACGGTACGGCTTGCCTCGTGTCGTGTACTCAGATAACGGACAGCCATTCTCATCCGAATTAATGAAACAAGTTTCCTTGCTGCTAGGATATCAGTGGAAATTCCATTGTGTCCGACATCCCGAAGCCGCAGGCCTTGTAGAAAGGCATAATCAGACACTAAAGACCCGCCTTGCTAAAATATGTCAAGAGAAAGGGGTCGACTGGATAGTCGCCCTGCCAGTTGCATTGTTCTATATGAGGATGGTCGCCCACTCGAGATCAGGACTATCCCCGTATGAAGTGGTTTTTGGCAGACCACCGAATATGTGGGGGACGCCCATTCCTAAGAAAATTACTGATGTTGATTGTAACATGTTGACAGATTACCTTGCCTCCTTGATGTCTGCACTCCAATCATGTCGTTCACAGGTTGCCGCAGCTTTCCCTGACAACACTGATGTAAAGCCGCATGATGTCCGTCCTGGGGACCTGGTCTTAATTAGGAACTTTGACAGGAAAAGTCCGCTGGAGCCCCGCTGGAAAGCACCGAAGACCGTCCTTCTTACTACGAGGACCGCAGTGAAAGTGGAGGGCAGAAAGGGGTGGATACACACGAGCCATATTAAACAATGCAACGAACTGAAACCAGACCCAGACTCGTCCACCCCTCCCAAAGACTGTATGGAGCCTAGTGACTTTAAAGTTTCCGAACGAGAGAAAACTCCCCAAGAGGAGTATAAACTCAAACTCCGATCTAGCAAGTCAGACAGTTTAATTGTTTAAGTCCTCCCCTAGGTGAATCGGTTAAATAGTTTCTGACATGTATCCCCTAGATCGAGATAGAGAGAGAGAGAGACAACTCAAGAAACGTACATATTGTAAATCACTACGCAGTCACTGTATAGTGACATTATTAATTATGTTTTTCCTAAGTCTTCTGATTATTGTTGCAAGTATACTGCTTCCTATCTATTACCCTATTTTCAAGCGTGAACGATCTGCTTACAATGTTTCTGCTGAACATTCTTTTAGCGAGTTACCTCCACATGAACTTTCTTACAGACTTGCGCTGCGCAACAACACATTCATTAGTATGTTACATCACTCCCATCAGACTAATAATGCTACAAACTGCTGGATATGTGGCCGACTCCCTCCCTACCAGAAATACAAGGGAGCTCTGCCCCTCTTTCCGTACCCATTCACTCACAATGGCTCCTGTGGAGCATGGTTTAGAATAATTAATTCCTTAGATCCTGATATTGCTGTTTACAAAGGGAGCTGGGTTTGGGGAAACTTGAACTTAGTTCTGCTTAACGTCTGTTACCCTGACAAGAAGGGACTTCCCATTAGAATAGGAACTGATCTAGAAAATGAAGTATATGGATTAGGTAATTATACAATTAACCTTATGATTCTTACTGTAGAATCCGAAGCTGCACCAATTCTCCCTGCTATGTCAGTATTACCAGTCACTGGTGAAATATGTGTCAGTAAGAAAGGTTCAGTACACTTAGGTCATAGTAAATGTACTACTGTGGTCGAATTCAGTGATCAAGGCAAGTCTTCTTTTAGAGCTACCCGTCATTCCTACTTTGTTTGTGGTCATACCGCATACATACGCTTACCTCCAGATTGGGATGGTACCTGTTACATTGCATTCCTTCTGCCACCTGTTTTTCTAGCCCCTCCTGATTATCACAGAAATACAAATCTAGTAAAGAATAGACTCCGAAGAGATCTCCCGATTGTCGACTACACTGAAACGGCATGGGAGCAATACACAGATTTCAATAAAGGGCTCTTTTTCTTCTTAGGCCCCGTCCAAAACAGTAAACTCATACGCAGATTAACTAGAACACTTGAAGCAGTAGTAAATGAAACTGCCTCCGCCTTAGGTAACTTAACAGAAGAGCAGTCCGCCATGCGGGTTGTTGTCCTTCAGAATCGTCTTGTTATTGACGTCATCTTGGCAGATAGAGGTGGAGCTTGTAAGGTCATCGGGTCAAGTTGCTGTGTTTTCATTCCAGAAAACGCGCCATCTGTATACAAAGCCATTACACGTCTTCATAAAATTGCAAATCTGATACATCAGAATCCAGGCACCTGGACTTGGTCCGGTTGGTTCTGGACAACGTTAACCGCTTGGGGATGGAAGATCCTATCCTTCCTAGGCATTGGCCTAGTCCTAGTATTCAGTTGCTGCCTGTGCCTACAGTGTGGGCCAGCGATTTGTGGACTGTGCGCCACATCATGCATTGAGCATTCCAGTTTTTTCTCAAAACGCCAAAGGAAGAAAGACGAGCAAATGATGTTACAAGAACAAACTGATCGATTCATGAGGATCGATATATCATGAAGGGTCCGTAGGGAACAAGGAGGGAATGAGGAAATATAAATTTTATGGTCAAGTTGTGTTCCCTAGCGTGTACCCCACCGACTCCATGTACCAGCTTTAAGTGCATGTAACTTCCCTCCTGTGCCAGCTATGAAGACGCAAATACATTTGCGTCCAACGTTAACATGTCCTCTTTCAGACCCACCCTGAATGGGTTGAATAGTCCGTTCCTAAGTATGCCATGCCAACGTCTTTTTGTAGTGTACTTTACACGTTTTCCAGCTCTGGCAAAGCAGGCCCTGAATTTCTGCCATCGAGCCTTTTTCTCCTGGCTTCTGACTCTGAAAGCATCAGCCCAGGCTGTCTCTGTACCCGTGAACTCTGACTTACTTCCAGCGCGGCCCACCGCGCTTAGCTCAGCCTGCTGCCTGCCAAGACTGACTACAACCTTCGAATTATCTGTTCCGCTCCTCGAAAATACATTCCTGCTTTCTAGTTTAAGTAAACATTCCCCCAGCTGCAGAGCAAAGGACCGGCCTACTGTCTCCATGCAAGTAATTCATAGCTCTGTTACCATGGAAGGCCCATGCCCCCACGCTTCTCATGTAGACACTTAGGCGCGTATACACGCACTCACAGTCAGTATAGAATAGCTTCTGCCCCAGAGACCTTTTCCGTTCAGATAATATGGTTCCCAAACATCAGATATCAGATATGATAGAAGTACGAGTTGATCTGACATGCCAGACTTCTGTCTCTTTCCGTCAGTGAAAATGTCAAGTCCCCTGCACCCTCCAGTGTCCACGTCAATCACACGTCATGCAGCTGCGCGCGCATCCAAGCTCCAGTTTTCTGCTGACATTGCAACATTCTGCTTTGTGCCACCCCTTTGTGACACCTATCTGTGACGTTTCTAGCACACACCTCTATGTTCATGCCTAGTTCACGCCTTCTAATTACGTATCCTTACCACGTGGATGCTGTTATCTTGTCTTCTCTCAGCTGTTACGCCTACTATATTGGTTTCTATGACATGATTTAAGTATATAAGCTATGTATTGTCAATAAAATATTGCTCTATCCCTTCCTGAACCCCTTGTGGTTGCAGGAACATGATATCCAGTTCCGGAACGATTCCTTTTTGAGGAATAAAACCCCTAAGAACTCTAACACCACGGACTCTGTTTTTTTCTTTCCGATTGAGTTATTATTGATTAAGTACTTACCTGCATAGAAATTAAGACGGTAAATTAAATATTTACGACAAGGCAACACTCCCTTTGTTCTTCATTTAAATATTTTGACCTTGCCAGCTCTTCCTCGCCTCTCTAAAATACAATGTGTTTTTCCCTAACTAACAAATTCCTTTGGTCTACACCAGCAGAGGAGAAAAACATGCAGATGAACAACTTTCACGTTAAGGATGATTGTCTTGACTGCAAGCTCAATGCCCACAATCACGCTCACTTAACATTTCTCCATAAAAACATATTAGCTATACAACATACATTTAGCACAATAAATGAAATCTTTAATAATTAATTGTTAGACCTGGCATCTTTTGGCGTGTTTCCCCATAGTTTTTTTTTCTGGCCTCCTGTTTTTCACTGTGTGCTGAACTTCGTTTTTGATGATTTTAGGACTTTTGCCACTTTACCACTGCTGAGCAGTGCTAAAGTGCATATGTTCTTTGTCTAAAATGTAAAGGCATTTGGTTTCACCATGATTGGCATATTTGATTTACTAATAAGTACCTAGTACCTTGCATTGTGTGTGCCCTTGACCTGTAAATCAAATGCTAGCTACTAGTGTGCCTGCAGCACTGATTGTGCCACCCACATGTGCAACCCTTTGAAAATGTCTCAGGCCTGCCACTGCAGTGCTTTTGGGAGCAGTTATAAACTGCCATTTTGACCTGGCAAATTCACCTACTTGTAAGGCCCACATCTTCCCTTCTATTACATGTAAGGAAGCCTTAAGTTAGGCCCTAGGCAGCCCCATGGGCAAGGTGCAGTGTGTGTAAAAGGTAGACATGTGCTTTTAAGTTTTACATGTCCTGGCAGTGAAAAACTGCTACATTTGTTTTTTCACCACAGTAAAGCATTGGAGTTTGCTTTTAACCCTTTACTAGTGTAACTTCCAATTGGTAGCAGATAGAAAATTAGAGTTTGGTGTCTCTGAACTCACAAATTAAAAACCCATCTTTAAGTGAAGTTGTTTTCTAAATTGCAGGTCTGTAAATGCCACTTTTAGAAATAATTTTCTTACATTAACCCTTCTGTACCTCTGCCTGTCCCTAGGAAACCCGTCTGGATTAGTTGACAGTTGGGCTTTGCAAATTCACTACAGACAGTCACACACAAAGGGAGCTGAGATTTGCCCTGCATATCCTGATGGACCATCACCAGGCTGATGAGCCTTCTTGAGCTAGAGTGGTGGGAAGAGCAGACACTTGCACCTGAATCAGGCTGTGCCTGTGCCCACACAAAGAGCTGTATACCTTCTATAGTGTGCCTGGTCCAAGAAGGGCAGGGTCCTGTGCATTACAAAGACTTTTCTGTGAAGTCTCCCTACTTCAAAGGCCAAAATGGGTATACATACTGGACCTCTTATACCCTATGCTCAGAAGTCTTCTGGAGTGAGGACATTCTGCCAGGAAGAAGAGCTGTTGTGCCACCATGAAGGACTGCCACTTTGCTGCTTGCTTTCCTGTGTTGATTTGCAGCCTGCTGCTTTTTGCCATGGAGTGAGATGACTAGGCTTTTCTTCCTGCATCCTGCTTTCTAAAGCTTCACAAAGGGCTTGACTGAGCTTGCCTCCTGTTGCTGAAGTCTCAGGAACATCAAAGCCTTCACCTGCCTCTTGCAAGTAGTATCTGGGTTCCTCTGCTGACATGCTAAGTGGTGCAAAACCCAGTCCTGTGTCCTTGGAGGTGGAATTGGTGCTGCAACCAAGAAACTGATGCATCGACCCAAAGTATTAGTCTGGGACCGGTGCATCCCAGCAAAATCGATACATGGCTGCTGCTAGTACCAAAGCTGTGGATGCCGATCGTTGAGTGCTTGATGCAATGACCTCGACTTTAATGGAGCCCGACTTTGCAGTGGCATCTCCAAAGAACCGCCACAGCGTGAGTCTCAACAACACACCACTGATGTCTGTGGTGCACCGCCTCAACTCCAACGCATCCCTGGCACTGCATGAATCTCGATCGATGCATCTCCTCTGGTCCAGCAGTTCAAGTTCGACGTTGAGGATTCGATGCTCCATGCCCTCGGCATCGATGTATCATCGACACCAAGTCACCTTCAGAAAACAAGGTCTTGCACCAGCAACTGATGCATCACCTCCTCAGTGCAAAGCATCATCCCAGAGAGGCAAAGCTTCAACGACCCTGCACTACATTCAGGAAAAAAAGCTTCACTTGCATCCATGATGTCTCACCTCCTATGTGTGGCATATTGTCTTTGATTTTTGACTCATCCAAGGTACTATATGGGGGGCTGCTTGTCTCCTGTATCTGGTTCGTAATCAATCATGGTCGGATTGAACTTTTGGAATTATCCCGGTCAAGTAGGCCAGATAGCCCCAGTTGGAGATATAGACTTTAAAGTACTGCATTTTGATCTAATCGTTCAAAATTCAAAATTCATAACTTGTGTATGTTGGATTTTTGTCGGCTTCGTCTTGTTTTACTCAGATAAATATTGGCTATACTTCTAAACTGGTTAGGTGTGGAGTATGTTTGTGATGTTTTCACTGTTTTACTGTGTGTGTGTGTGTGTGTGGGCTACGAATTTCCTCTTTAGTTTATTGTGACTGCTCTGTGACAAGCTGCCACAGGGTGACATCCGGTAAACTTAGTGTGTACTACACTCACCCTTATTAGAGTGTGGGTCCCTACTTGGACAGTGTGCAAACCACTTCCAGCTGGAGACCCCATTGAATCAAGCTATATTGTGTGGTATTCTTATATATTGATTCGAATGGGATGAATGCACTGCCTTGTTTATACTTATTTTTTCTCTCTCTTGGTTCCTTAATTTAGTTGGTGCACTAGAAGGTAACGCCGAGGGTCCAACGGCGTTCAAAATACTGCTCAAGTAGTGGGTCTAAAGGTACTCTAGAACCATCCCTTCGTAGGCACTCAGAAAATTGTCTCCATGTCATAAGAAGACTTCCACTCTGTAGTTCAATTCATTCATTGATAATTTTATTTTGTAATCATTAGATGTGGTTCATATCATTTTCTTTTGTCGTTTACATGATTATTGACATTTTTATCATATCAGACATTGTCATCCTGGTGTATTCAATGCATTTCGGGCATGCAGTAATATGCCCTTCGTCAGGGACAACGACACTGTCAAAAATAATAACGTTTTATCAGAAATAAGGTCAATGCTATGATGTGCATAAACAGTAACATTGTGGTAAAACGTGGTTTAAAGGGAAAGAAGGTAAGGTGAGGTAAATGAACTCAAGAGAAAACGTGATAGCCTCAACTGCATGCAATGTGCCTAGACGGTAAAATCAGGGTATGGGTAATAAGTGTTTGGACAGACTCACATGTCTGGGGTTTCCAATGGTGAGGAAAACCTGTGAAAAGAACAAATGAAAGAACGAGGTTCTAGCATCTGCAAAACGTGTCCGCATTTAGTCTTAGGTTCGCGCAAGCGGAGACGCTCGTCTCTGTTACTAACCTTGAATTTGGTGGGAATGCCGATTCCACACGGGTCCTCTCGTGGATACGAGCTGGTACATGGATCAGCCGTGTTAGTGTTATTTTAAAAGAAAGTTCCGGTCATGTGACGAATGACGTGTCACACACATAGAAAAAAGACTACCAAACGAGAGCTTCGTATATGATCGCGTGCAAACTGAATGTGCACGATATTATAATGTTCTGGCCAGAACAAAGGATAAAACTAAGTTAACGGTGATATTATATAAAATAACATGGACATTCAATTAATAAAAATAATAGGTTACCTCAAAAAATATTTCGGGGAAAAGTCGGGATTCGAACCATGAGGGTTCACATTAATACTGCGAGGTTTAGTGTTATCAGCCATAAGTGACGGCAATAGGAAATGAAGATTATATGTGAATGTAAGTGTCTATTGCATATGTGAACAACACACAGTATCCACAAGATACAGTCTATTACGAGCAATTAATATAGATTTATAGATAGCATGCGAATTCTATTCTTTCATTAAGCCCCATTGGTTTCTGGGTAGACAATTTTTGTATCCAATAGTTCTCTCTCATCAGTAAGTGTTTGTTGTTGTTTCTCCCTTCAATTTTTTGGACTGTTTCCAGGATTATGAATTTGATTTGCGACACATTGTGACTTTCTTCTGTGAAATGCAGCGATAATGCTGATTTGGTGTTCTTTAGACGTATGTTAGATCTGTGCTCAGTTAACCGCACTTTGATGCGTCTCTCGGTTTTACCCACGTAAATCTTGCCACATGGGCATCTGATTCCATAGATCAAATTGCTTGATTCACAGGTGGCATTCACTCTCAGTTTTATTGGGTAACCTTTGGAGGGATGGCTGATTGTGTTGCCTCGAATCACACTATTACAATTCCCGCAGTTTAAACAGGGTTTAGTTCCTGTAAATGATGTGTTATCCAGAGATTTCTGTTGTAGAATTTCTCCTAGATTCTTAGATCTAGTAAATGCAAAAATCGGAGGTTCTCTAAAAGATTGTTTAAAATCCGGCTCCATATTGAGAATTGTCCAATGTTTCATTATTGCCTGTTTGTACTTCTTGCTCGCAGTGGAGTATTTGGATACTACAACTGTTCTTGTCTGTTCGGGTTTGGTTTTGCTGGTTAGTAAATGTCTTCTTCCAATTTGATCAATCCTCTTTTTAGATTCATCTACTAGAGCTTGTGGGTAACCTCTGGATGTAAATTTATTAGCCATTTCATCAAGTCTGATGTTAAGTGTATTTTCATCTGAAGTAATTCGTTTGACTCTGGCCATCTGTGAGAATGGTAAGTTTTTGATTAGGTTAGGTTGGTGAAAACTTGAATATAGTAACATATTGTTTCGGTCTGTTGGTTTGACATATAGATCGGTCACAAATCCCTCAGTTGTTATGGTTACTTTTACATCTAGAAAATTAACAGACGTATCTGACATAACCCATGTTAATTGTATTCTTTGGTCATGCTCATTGAATTTAGTTAGTTCCATCTGTAGTTTCTCTTGTGTGTTTGTCCATACGATGAAATAGTCATCAATGTATCTGATCAATAGTTTCAAGTTTTTTGTCCATTCGTTATTGGAGAATATGTGTCGATTTTCATACCACTGCATGAAAATGTTAGCATACACAGGGGCTGCTGAATTGCCCATAGCCATGCCTGACAGTTGTTGGTACCATGATTCTTCAACTTTGAAATAGCTATGGTATAAAATGAAATACATCAGTTCCATCAAGAAGGTTTGAAAATCATGATCTAATTCTGAGTTCAAAAGGGCTGCTTCCATCGCTTCGATGCCCATATCATGGGGGATGCTAGTATATAAGCTGCAAACATCAGCTGTACATAGTATTACTTTTTCTGTTGGATCCAACTGAAGTTGTTCAAGAATTTGTAAGAATTGAGATGTGTCTTTGACATAAGTACGCATTGACTGTACTATAGGTTGAAGATATCGGTCAATAAGTTGACCAACTGGTTCATGCAGGCTCCCTCTCGTGGATACAATTGGTCGCATTGGTGGGTCATTGATGTTTTTGTGTATCTTGGGTTGCATTCGTAGTGTAGGACTTTTTGGATCAGAAATCAGTAAGAAGTTTTTTGTTCTTTCTAGAATAATACCTTGTTGTACTGAGCCTTCAATGATATTTTTTAATGTTTTGGCGTATTCCAATGTAGGATTTCTATCCAATTTGCAATATGTCTTATCGTCTAAGATATGCTCTTTAACCTTTTGATTGTACATTTCTGTATTCATGATGACGATGGCGCCACCTTTGTCGGCTTTAGTATATGTTACTTTGTCATTAGTGGCCAATTTATGCAAGGTATCAAGATCCTTCTGTGTGATGTTTCTGTTTTTCGGTTTTACATGTTTGATTTTCTTTATATCCTGTTTTACTAGATTTTCAAACAGATCCAGCGTCTTGTGACTAGTTGGAGCTTGGAAGGTACTATGTGGTCTTAACCCTGCTAGTTGATCTTTTTCTTGTGGTGGTCTCTCCGGTAATGTATTATCAAAGAAATGTCGCAACTTGAGTTTTCGCATTAGTTTAAAAAAACTAACTTCAAGTTCCAAATTATCAGTTGTAGTGGTCGGTATGAACGATGTTCCTTTTTGTAATAGTCCCAATTCATAAGGGCTAAAGTGATGGTCACTGATGTTGATGACTAAGTGTTTTGTGGTTGATTCTTTTTGGTTTTCTTCTCCTTCTCTTTGGAGGTCATGGTTGTACTTCTTGTGTTCGGTGGTTCCCTTTCTTTGTCCTTTACCTGACCCTCTCCTGGGTCTCCTTTTTGTGCTTGGCCCTGGACTAAAAAAGGACTAGTTTCAGTAACTTTGCTGGTAGTCGGTTCTTCAGCAGTCGGTTTATCTTGGGTGGTAGCTGTGGGTTGTGTCTTACGTGATCTTTGACTAGTGTCACTGTCTGATGAGGACGTTTCGGTGTTAGAATTGTATGGACGATTTCTGCGTTTTTGCGCATATACTTCTGCCCACGTATATACTTCACCAAGACGATAATCTAGAGTATCTCTTCTAAATTTGCGAATTTTTCGCTCATTTATTTCTTTATGATGTCGATCTATTTGGCTCTTAATATCATTTAGGGTAGTTGTTAGTTCATCCTCTGACATCATCTTGGATAGCTCAGTTTTGGTTTCCTCAATTTCTACAGTCAGTTCCTCTAAGATGGTAGATAATTCTTGTATTATTAAAAGAATTAGGTCCAAAGAACATTTGTTAAGAATTTCGTACCAGCGCTCCTGAAACTTTTTGGAATGTTTACATAGGGACGATTTGAGTGCAATTCTGAGTCCACGTGGTATGCGTAAGTTCCGATGATATCTGATGAGGGTGCTAGCATGTAATTGCTGGTTGGTTCTCCTTTTGGATAAGTATAGTAATTGTCTAATATTTTGCTCTTTCGACCGTCCTGTGGTTTCCTGGGTGAGTTCTTCCCTGATTAAAGAGTAAATTTGATCTGCATCTTTAGTTTCAAATGCAAAGGTTGAGGCTCTGGCCTCTGTGCTCTTTGAAATCTCTTCATAGTTGCTCATCATGAAAGTTGAAATTGATTTTATTAATTGCGTGCTATTCATCCACAGGACACTGTAGACACATAAATTGATTCGAATGGGATGAATGCACTGCCTTGTTTATACTTATTTTTTCTCTCTCTTGGTTCCTTAATTTAGTTGGTGCACTAGAAGGTAACGCCGAGGGTCCAACGGCGTTCAAAATACTGCTCAAGTAGTGGGTCTAAAGGTACTCTAGAACCATCCCTTCGTAGGCACTCAGAAAATTGTCTCCATGTCATAAGAAGACTTCCACTCTGTAGTTCAATTCATTCATTGATGATTTTATTTTGTAATCATTATATGTGGTTCATATCATTTTCTTTTGTCGTTTACATGATTATTGACATTTTTATCATATCAGACATTGTCATCTTGGTGTATCCAATGCATTTCGGGCATGCAGTAATATGCCCTTCGTCAGGGACAACGACACTGTCAAAAATAATAACGTTTTATCAGAAATAAGGTCAATGCTATGATGTGCATAAACAGTAACATTGTGGTAAAACGTGGTTTAAAGGGAAAGAAGGTAAGGTGAGGTAAGTGAACTCAAGAGAAAACGTGATAGCCTCAACTGCATGCAATGTGCCTAGACGGTAAAATCAGGGTATGGGTAATAAGTGTTTGGACAGACTCACATGTCTGGGGTTTCCAATGGTGAGGAAAACCTGTGAAAAGAACAAATGAAAGAACGAGGTTCTAGCATCTGCAAAACGTGTCTGCATTTAGTCTTAGGTTCGCGCAAGCGGAGACGCTCGTCTCTGTTACTAACCTTGAATTTGGTGGGAATGCCGATTCCACACGGGTCCTCTCGTGGATACGAGCTGGTACATGGATCAGCCGTGTTAGTGTTATTTTAAAAGAAAGTTCCGGTCATGTGACGAATGACGTGTCACACACATAGAAAAAAGACTACCAAACGAGAGCTTCGTATATGATCGCGTGCAAACTGAATGTGCACGATATTATAATGTTCTGGCCAGAACAAAGGATAAAACTAAGTTACCGGTGATATTATATAAAATAACATGGACATTCAATTAATAAAAATAATAGGTTACCTCAAAAAATATTTCGGGGAAAAGTCGGGATTCGAACCATGAGGGTTCACATTAATACTGCGAGGTTTAGTGTTATCAGCCATAAGTGACGGCAATAGGAAATTAAGATTATATGTGAATGTAAGTGTCTATTGCATATGTGAACAACACACAGTATCCACAAGATACAGTCTATTACGAGCAATTAATATAGATTTATAGATAGCATGCGAATTCTATTCTTTCATTAAGCCCCATTGGTTTCTGGGTAGACAATTTTTGTATCCAATGGTTCTCTCTCATCAGTAAGTGTTTGTTGTTGTTTCTCCCTTCAATTTTTTGGACTGTTTCCAGGATTATGAATTTGATTTGCGACACATTGTGACTTTCTTCTGTGAAATGCAGCGATAATGCTGATTTGGTGTTCTTTAGACGTATGTTAGATCTGTGCTCAGTTAACCGCACTTGCGGTTAACTGTGTGTTGTTCACATATGCAAATATTTTTTGAGGTAACCTATTATTTTTATTAATTGAATGTCCATGTTATTTTATATAATATCACCGTTAACTTAGTTTTATCCTTTGTTCTGGCCAGAACATTATAATATCGTGCACATTCAGTTTGCACGCGATCATATACGAAGCTCTCGTTTGGTAGTCTTTTTTCTATGTGTGTGACACGTCATTCGTCACATGACCGGAACTTTCTTTTAAAATAACACTAACACGGCTGATCCATGTACCAGCTCGTATCCACGAGAGGACCCGTGTGGAATCGGCATTCCCACCAAATTCAAGGTTAGTAACAGAGACGAGCGTCTCCGCTTGCGCGAACCTAAGACTAAATGCGGACACGTTTTGCAGATGCTAGAACCTCGTTCTTTCATTTGTTCTTTTCACAGGTTTTCCTCACCATTGGAAACCCCAGACATGTGAGTCTGTCCAAACACTTATTACCCATACCCTGATTTTACCGTCTAGGCACATTGCATGCAGTTGAGGCTATCACGTTTTCTCTTGAGTTCACTTACCTCACCTTACCTTCTTTCCCTTTAAACCACGTTTTACCACAATGTTACTGTTTATGCACATCATAGCATTGACCTTATTTCTGATAAAACGTTATTATTTTTGACAGTGTCGTTGTCCCTGACGAAGGGCATATTACTGCATGCCTGAAATGCATTGGATACACCAAGATGACAATGTCTGATATGATAAAAATGTCAATAATCATGTAAACGACAAAAGAAAATGATATGAACCACATCTAATGATTACAAAATAAAATCATCAATGAATGAATTGAACTACAGAGTGGAAGTCTTCTTATGACATGGAGACAATTTTCTGAGTGCCTACGAAGGGATGGTTCTAGAGTACCTTTAGACCCACTACTTGAGCAGTATTTTGAACGCTGTTGGACCCTCGGCGTTACCTTCTAGTGCACCAACTAAATTAAGGAACCAAGAGAGAGAAAAAATAAGTATAAACAAGGCAGTGCATTCATCCCATTCGAATCAATTTATGTGTCTACAGTGTCCTGTGGATGAATAGCACGCAATTAATAAAATCAATTTCAACTTTCATGATGAGCAACTATGAAGAGATTTCAAAGAGCACAGAGGCCAGAGCCTCAACCTTTGCATTTGAAACTAAAGATGCAGATCAAATTTACTCTTTAATCAGGGAAGAACTCACCCAGGAAACCACAGGACGGTCGAAAGAGCAAAATATTAGACAATTACTATACTTATCCAAAAGGAGAACCAACCAGCAATTACATGCTAGCACCCTCATCAGATATCATCGGAACTTACGCATACCACGTGGACTCAGAATTGCACTCAAACCGTCCCTATGTAAACATTCCAAAAAGTTTCAGGAGCGCTGGTACGAAATTCTTAACAAATGTTCTTTGGACCTAATTCTTTTAATAATACAAGAATTATCTACCATCTTAGAGGAACTGACTGTAGAAATTGAGGAAACCAAAACTGAGCTATCCAAGATGATGTCAGAGGATGAACTAACAACTACCCTAAATGATATTAAGAGCCAAATAGATCGACATCATAAAGAAATAAATGAGCGAAAAATTCGCAAATTTAGAAGAGATACTCTAGATTATCGTCTTGGTGAAGTATATACGTGGGCAGAAGTATATGCGCAAAAACGCAGAAATCGTCCATACAATTCTAACACCGAAACGTCCTCATCAGACAGTGACACTAGTCAAAGATCACGTAAGACACAACCCACAGCTACCACCCAAGATAAACCGACTGCTGAAGAACCGACTACCAGCAAAGTTACTGAAACTAGTCCTTTTTTAGACCAGGGCCAAGCACAAAAAGGAGACCCAGGAGAGGGTCAGGTAAAGGACAAAGAAAGGGAACCACCGAACACAAGAAGTACAACCATGACCTCCAAAGAGAAGGAGAAGGAGAAGAAAACCAAAAAGAATCAACCACAAAACACTTAGTCATCAACATCAGTGACCATCACTTTAGCCCTTATGAATTGGGACTATTACAAAAAGGAACATCGTTCATACCGACCACTACAACTGATAATTTGGAACTTGAAGTTAGTTTTTTTAAACTAATGCGAAAACTCAAGTTGCGACATTTCTTTGATAATACATTACCGGAGAGACCACCACAAGAAAAAGATCAACTAGCAGGGTTAAGACCACATAGTACCTTCCAAGCTCCAACTAGTCACAAGACGCTGGATCTGTTTGAAAATCTAGTAAAACAGGATATAAAGAAAATCAAACATGTAAAACCGAAAAACAGAAACATCACACAGAAGGATCTTGATACCTTGCATAAATTGGCCACTAATGACAAAGTAACATATACTAAAGCCGACAAAGGTGGCGCCATCGTCATCATGAATACAGAAATGTACAATCAAAAGGTTAAAGAGCATATCTTAGACGATAAGACATATTGCAAATTGGATAGAAATCCTACATTGGAATACGCCAAAACATTAAAAAATATCATTGAAGGCTCAGTACAACAAGGTATTATTCTAGAAAGAACAAAAAACTTCTTACTGATTTCTGATCCAAAAAGTCCTACACTACGAATGCAACCCAAGATACACAAAAACATCAATGACCCACCAATGCGACCAATTGTATCCACGAGAGGGAGCCTGCATGAACCAGTTGGTCAACTTATTGACCGATATCTTCAACCTATAGTACAGTCAATGCGTACTTATGTCAAAGACACATCTCAATTCTTACAAATTCTTGAACAACTTCAGTTGGATCCAACAGAAAAAGTAATACTATGTACAGCTGATGTTTGCAGCTTATATACTAGCATCCCCCATGATATGGGCATCGAAGCGATGGAAGCAGCCCTTTTGAACTCAGAATTAGATCATGATTTTCAAACCTTCTTGATGGAACTGATGTATTTCATTTTATACCATAGCTATTTCAAAGTTGAAGAATCATGGTACCAACAACTGTCAGGCATGGCTATGGGCAATTCAGCAGCCCCTGTGTATGCTAACATTTTCATGCAGTGGTATGAAAATCGACACATATTCTCCAATAACGAATGGACGAAAAACTTGAAACTATTGATCAGATACATTGATGACTATTTCATCGTATGGACAAACACACAAGAGAAACTACAGATGGAACTAACTAAATTCAATGAGCATGACCAAAGAATACAATTAACATGGGTTATGTCAGATACGTCTGTTAATTTTCTAGATGTAAAAGTAACCATAACAACTGAGGGATTTGTGACCGATCTATATGTCAAACCAACAGACCGAAACAATATGTTACTATATTCAAGTTTTCACCAACCTAACCTAATCAAAAACGTACCATTCTCACAGATGGCCAGAGTCAAACGAATTACTTCAGATGAAAATACACTTAACATCAGACTTGATGAAATGGCTAATAAATTTACATCCAGAGGTTACCCACAAGCTCTAGTAGATGAATCTAAAAAGAGGATTGATCAAATTGGAAGAAGACATTTACTAACCAGCAAAACTAAACCCGAACAGACAAGAACAGTTGTAGTATCCAAATACTCCACTGCGAGCAAGAAGTACAAACAGGCAATAATGAAACATTGGACAATTCTCAATATGGAGCCGGATTTTAAACAATCTTTTAGAGAACCTCCGATTTTTGCATTTACTAGATCTAAGAATCTAGGAGAAATTCTACAACAGAAATCTCTGGATAACACATCATTTACAGGAACTAAACCCTGTTTAAACTGCGGGAATTGTAATAGTGTGATTCGAGGCAACACAATCAGCCATCCCTCCAAAGGTTACCCAATAAAACTGAGAGTGAATGCCACCTGTGAATCAAGCAATTTGATCTATGGAATCAGATGCCCATGTGGCAAGATTTACGTGGGTAAAACCGAGAGACGCATCAAAGTGCGGTTAACTGAGCACAGATCTAACATACGTCTAAAGAACACCAAATCAGCATTATCGCTGCATTTCACAGAAGAAAGTCACAATGTGTCGCAAATAAAATTCATAATCCTGGAAACAGTCCAAAAAATTGAAGGGAGAAACAACAACAAACACTTACTGATGGGAGAGAACTATTGGATACAAAAATTGTCTACCCAGAAACCAATGGGGCTTAATGAAAGAATAGAATTTGCATGCTATCTATAAATCTATATTAATTGCTCGTAATAGACTGTATCTTGTGGATACTGTGTGTTGTTCACATATGCAATAGACACTTACATTCACATATAATCTTCATTTCCTATTGCCGTCACTTATGGCTGATAACACTAAACCTCGCAGTATTAATGTGAACCCTCATGGTTCGAATCCCGACTTTTCCCCGAAATATTTTTTGAGGTAACCTATTATTTTTATTAATTGAATGTCCATGTTATTTTATATAATATCACCGTTAACTTAGTTTTATCCTTTGTTCTGGCCAGAACATTATAATATCGTGCACATTCAGTTTGCACGCGATCATATACGAAGCTCTCGTTTGGTAGTCTTTTTTCTATGTGTGTGACACGTCATTCGTCACATGACCGGAACTTTCTTTTAAAATAACACTAACACGGCTGATCCATGTACCAGCTCGTATCCATGAGAGGACCCGTGTGGAATCGGCATTCCCACCAAATTCAAGGTTAGTAACAGAGACGAGCGTCTCCGCTTGCGCGAACCTAAGACTAAATGCGGACACGTTTTGCAGATGCTAGAACCTCGTTCTTTCATTTGTTCTTTTCACAGGTTTTCCTCACCATTGGAAACCCCAGACATGTGAGTCTGTCCAAACACTTATTACCCATACCCTGATTTTACCGTCTAGGCACATTGCATGCAGTTGAGGCTATCACGTTTTCTCTTGAGTTCACTTACCTCACCTTACCTTCTTTCCCTTTAAACCACGTTTTACCACAATGTTACTGTTTATGCACATCATAGCATTGACCTTATTTCTGATAAAACGTTATTATTTTTGACAGTGTCGTTGTCCCTGACGAAGGGCATATTACTGCATGCCCGAAATGCATTGGATACACCAAGATGACAATGTCTGATATGATAAAAAAGTCAATAATCATGTAAACGACAAAAGAAAATGATATGAACCACATCTAATGATTACAAAATAAAATTATCAATGAATGAATTGAACTACAGAGTGGAAGTCTTCTTATGACATGGAGACAATTTTCTGAGTGCCTACGAAGGGATGGTTCTAGAGTACCTTTAGACCCACTACTTGAGCAGTATTCTTATATATGGCACAATAACTGATAGATGTAATTTGAAGCAAAAACAACAACTGGTCACAATTGATAAAGAAAACATTTAACACACATGTGAATCATTCTCACTACCCTTGGTAAATGCACTGCATTAAATACATTTTAGCGCACCACATTGCAATCTAAACCTATAAAAGATTAATATAAGCAGTTCAGATTTTTCTGAAAAGAAAAACGTTAATTTGCACACACACATGTATGTCTAAGCATGTACACTTCTAAACCTTGAGTGCACCAACTCACTTCAGTATATTGCATCACATAAGCACATAAGGCCAAGTGTAAATATATAAATGGCCTAGCAAAACATAAAAGGATGGAGACAAACCTCGCTACAGTTGTTAACACCACACCGGTTCTTTCAGCTTTCAAAGCAGTTCTAATCCAACAGCAAGTAAAGAGAGAGTACTCCTACCAGAAATGTTGAAATTGATAAAGAAAATCAAAAGAACTGACATCCAAAACCCCAGAAGTAACTGAAATTCTAGAAAGGTAGAAGGTGTTCCTGCAGGTCTCCATCATCTCATATCTGTACATGTTTGGGAAGGAGTATTCTTCAAGTAAATTGTGTCTGTACAGCAGTGATGTGTTTCGCAAGAGTTTGGGCATTTCTGATTCAAGTGGCTTCATAGTTTAGTGTCAAGCATCACACTTGATGGCTTCGATATACCTAGATAAAAAAAAAGCAACAGAGTAAGCACAATTTATTTTGTAATGCATAAAAAAGATCTCTTTATTAACTGGATTATTACTGGACATTTGTCTCCCCATTTAGTTTTGTTATTTTAGGACCCATTTTGGCTATTTCTAACCCTGGGCGGAGACCTCCGCTCTGCCCCCGGAGTGTGTGGAGATTGGCCTCCTCCACGTTCCACGGAGAACGCGTAGAAGGCAAATCTCCGCACAATCGCAGCGGAGTGGAGTTGGCCAGCCCCCGACTCCACCCCCCCATATTAATAATTAATTGTACATGTTTTAAAATGAAATACATCCCATGCCATTACAACGTGGTCGATACAACCACCGCGTTGCTAAAATGCTTACCATCACATCGCAAGTCATTGCTAGGACTTGCTATAGGGGGCGCGCTGGACTTAGGAATAGTATTGTTTACTATTCCTACTCCAGTTTGTGCAACAGCAGGGAAGGTGTTGGATTCTAAATCCAACACCAGTGCGCCCCCTACACAAGACGTATTAATGACTTGCGATGTAACTGTATGCTTGGTAACAAAGCAGTTGTTGTAACAACCTCGTTGTAATGGTACCACTTTGTGGAGACAGCATTGCAAGCGCTGTTTCCCATTTCATTGTAAATATGCCCCTGCATTTCCATCTTTTCTGTTTATGATTTCTTTAGTGTTTAAAGCTTGAAGGTGGATCTTCTGGCAACTGATAATCAATATAGGGCCTACAAGGTAGGTGTGTGGGCTTGTGGCTTCACCCATAGGAGCAGCCTGGCAGCAGATTTCTGCATTCATTGCAGTTTTTTCATAGTTGATAAAGATGATCCGTGGTAGAGTCCATTCAAGTAATCAAGTTTAGACAGTACAAGAGAGATAGTAGCTTGTATCTTGTGTGGTACCCCTAGGTGGGGAAAGATGTGTTGCAGAGTTTTCATAGATATGAAGCTTGATCTTGAAAACGTATCCACCATCAGGCTATTCACACCCCTAAGGTGGGTGGTCTGATGTGCTTCATGAAAGAATGGTTTCATCATTTTGATTTTGGATGAATTGGGAATTCTGGAACAGAGTTATGCCCACTCCCACAGGAAGTGGTTACATAGGGGATGTAGTCACCCCAAGGGTAAGTAGACCAATGGCAACGACCATTCACTCCCCTTAATGCCCCTAAATTCAGTATTTAGGTGGCCCCTGACATCAGGAACTCAGATTTGCCTGACTAAAGAAGAAGAAGGAAAAAATAGAGCAGAAGAAGCAAGACCTATGGACTACTGGTGGTTTTATGGTGCCAATCTCTGCCTGCCTCCTCTAACACACGCTCAGCTGTGCATCCTCCAAAAGCCTTGGAGGGCTGCCAGTACTTCACCAACCAGCCAGCATAGCCCTTGAAATGGAGGATCCACTTCTCTGCAACCTGCAGACACCAACCACAACATCTGGTTCACCAAATGCTGACCACCAGGCCCACTAACACCGCAGCCATCCTGGGAAGGCCACTATGCTCCCAGAGGTCAGATCCATCTCTCCACCAAGTTTGGAGATGCCAAGGTCATGAGGAGCTACCCTGCACCAATACCACTGGTACCTAACACCTTGCAGCAACCAAAGCTCTTTTGAAGTCCAGTCTGGACTTCAGCACTTCCGAGACCGACCAACCGATGAGGGGCATCAGCATCAGGAGAGTCCAGCACTGAGAGATGCTCAGTTGTCTTGTTTTGTCCTGCTCTGCACGACTGACCAAGAACCATGAGTGCCTTTGATACTCGGGCCCAGCCGACCAAAACCCTCAGCACCCAAGCTCCCTGGCCTGGGTCCACCGGACACCAACTGTGCCCCCTGCTCCAAGGACCCTCACAAACTGACCCCCTTTCGGCAGTTCTCCGATTTGTTGCCAAGTCTCCCTCTGCAGCCTGTTTCTAGGTAGACCCTCTTGTTTGCCTATCGTGTAGCGTGCAAGGCTACCACCTGCCCAGCATCTCTGACCCAAACACCACAAGGCAGGTAAACTCTAATTGCTGGTGTATCCTATGACCCTGCGACCTTGAGTCCATAGCACCTTAAGTCCTAAAGGGGATTCCCAGAATATGACTGCAGCTACTTGTAGGCAGTATATGTTTAGTTCTCCATATGAAAGCATTACGCATAAAAATGAATTTGTGTGATATTTTTGCTTTACTGTAAAAATTGATCACATGAAAAACCCCTACCCAATTACAATGTTCTTAGTGTTAAAAAACATATAAAATTACCTGTTATTGTTCTAAATTGAGTTCCTTCTTGAGTATCTGTCTCATTTATTGACTGTGTGTTCAACAAATGTTTCAAGCTACCCTCTGATAAGCCTAAGCTGCCTGCTCACACGATCACAAAAAATAGCATTTGTGAATATTAATTTAAGCCTTCTAAGCCAATAGGGTCATCTAGACTTTCTACATAGTATACCTCATTTTGGTGCACCACATAATAAGACCACTTCTTACATGGATGACATTTGTTCTGTTATGAAGGTAGGATGTGATCATGTCAAGAGCAGCCCCCTCTATTCTGGCTTCTTAGAGTCTTTTGATTAAAGTGTCATGATCAACTGTGTCAAAAGGTCAGTTGAAAGATTAAAGAGAAGTATGAAGAAACTCTATTCCAATTTACTGTGTTTTAAGGTCATCCCAGATGGTGATGAGAGCAGATTTTGTGCCTCTTCCTGGACAGAATCCTGTTTGAATTTTGGAAGGTATGGCGTTGTTTTCAATGAATTATGACATCTAGGTGAATGCCACTCTTTCTTTCAGTTTGCCGTTGAAAGGCCCATTTGTACTTGGTCTGTAGTTGTATGGGTCATGTGGGTCTAAATTTGTTTTTAGGCGTATGTATGCCTTTTTTAAGTCTTCTGGAAAGATTCCTGTAGTTTAAAGAATTATTGCTGATTGTCCTGACTGTTGTGGCAGAAGAGATAGTTAAAAGACTGTTATTGAAGATTTGCAATGGCCAAGAGTGAGATGGGCAGCCAGGGAAGACAAGTTAAGAACTTTGTCAGGTCTGAGTTGTTCATCAGTACAAAATATTGTCTATGTTGTTGGTGAAATTAGGCTCATTACAGTTTTGAAAGCGGGACAACCAGATTTAGGTTAACATGTTGAAATGCATAATGTAATGCACACAAACTGGATTAATAAATGCTAGAAGAGCTTCTCATAGTTGAGCTCTATAAACCAACCAGCTGTCTCATTTATTACTTATCTGTGGTAATTTAACTGTATAATTCCATAATGTTTAAATCTGAATCATTATGTACAAGATAGGTGAAAGTTGTGAAGGCCCGCTTTCTACACCTTCTAGGCTGTTCTGTTATTTGTAAAGTCAGGTGTGCCAAAAAGTGTCACATGTTATGGCTAAGCATAAATAAAAAACACCCTTCCCTGAAGAAAGGGATACTTTTAGTTTAGGCTAGAGTCAGAAGTTATTAAATTTGTTTATGTAGTACTAGTAAAAAAAAATTATTCCTAGACAAAATAGGGAGTGGTGTATATGGCATCGAAAAATAATAAATGTATTTTCTAGGCATAACACCATCAGCACAGCCATCCACCAGTGCCGGGGCCAGCGCGGAGGTGGGCACTCCAGGGCGGGATGCAGTGCCACAGCCAGCACGAACTGCTGTGGGGGATGCCACTGTAGTGGCGGGCAGTTGTAAGCTATTATATTCCTTACTTATTGAGATTACAGAGTGGGATCTCTGCAGGGGTGTATATGTTGTACAGTACAAGTACACTTTACTGTTAAGAAGACTTACAAATTTAGAACTAAGTTTTTGTCAACCAGGTAGAAGACAGCCATCCTTGACTTCTCATTAGCAATAGCATTAGCGGCGGGAGTTGACCAGTAACCAATGGCCTCCTCTAAAATTGACTTCAACTCAGCTGTGAAAGTTTTATCGAGAAGCCAAGTCAGATCAGAGATGAACTTGATGGATGGGATGAACGAAATGGGAAAGAAGGGTGAAAGGAAGGACGAGCGAGTTAAAATTAATGACTGGCAAAGAATGATACGTGTTTTTGAATGCTGCCTGGGGTGGCTGGGAATCTGATGCATGGCCGGTTGAAGGCTGAAGCAAGGATGGGTGGAAGGAGAAAGAAAAGAGGACTGCCTGGGTGGGTGAAACAGAAACTGTATGTGCCCAATATATCCTTTGGTTCAAATTCAAATTCAAGTCAAGCACGGATGCATGGCTGGCGGTTTACAAAATAAAATAAAAAGGTTGTTTTTCGGTGAGAAAAAGTAAGGTTTGTCCAGTTGAGATATTATGAAGAGTGATTGACATTTACTTTGAATGGATGGATGCCGGGATGGTATCTTCCTCATAGATAGCATAGGTGTATGTAGACAGAGTAGACGGTCACTGGATGAATAGTGTTACTTTGAAGAGCATGTAACACCGCACCTCCGTGCCAGAGTAGCAAAGCCGAGGAAAGAAGTTGTAATTTTTCAGAATACTACCACCATGACTAGTAACAGTAGTTTGCAAGCACAGCATATATCCGGCAATTACGGGGACCACTCACTACCTCTGTTAAAATTTGTTTTACAACTCTGTCATTGACATTGATGTGTGGCCTATCGGTGTTCAATCAATCAAAAACAAAGCACCTAAAGTCATCCCATATGTAAGCAAATATCATGTGACGAGATAGATGGTCATATTATCTTCTTCATTTTCCTTTTGTAGTAGTCAGGGGCAGGCCTGGGTGAAAGTTAAATTAATTGAGCAGTAGCCCATGTAACTCAGTATGGCCAATGCCATCCGTAATAGAAAAGTAAGAGCTTCACCACCTGAATGTACTGGACTGGTAACAGTAACGCAAGTCTGTATCATCATGGCTTGTGTCTGTTTTTCTCTGGTGCAAGTTGACTGAGCTGGTATTATGCTGGCTTCCACAAGTTTACGTACCAATTTCGCGAAACAAGAGAGAAGAAGAAGACTGGTGTACTGTCTGAGTCTAATGTAGCGAGTCCATAAAGGGCTAGTAGAATTGCTGAAACTCCCACTAATGTTATAGCAGAGGCCGACGAAGTGGGAGGTTAGATAGATACATGCCACAAATGTTATGTACTGTGCTTGCAAGTTGCTAGTGCTACTGTGACACAACTTTCTGCTGAATTATTTTGTGTTAATCTTAAAGAGCATTGGTTACAGTATGTTTTTCTTTCTTCATATAGATACTCATTCTAAACTAACTAGGAAGGAGTTGGCTATACAGGCCCAGCAACGGAAGCTGGAGGCAATTGTCGCCGAATATCGGCGGCTGGTGGCCAAGGAGGAGGAGGACACGCAGTCTCAGTCAACAACAACATCCACGACAGCTGCATCCTCCTCCGCTGCCCCTGGGTCATACGGTCAATGCAAACCTCCAGCGGTACGGATCCGCGGTCGGGCAGCCACCCGCCACCGCTGAGCAGCACAAACAACAGCTGACCCCAGAGTACCTGCAAGTGCAAGGGTCGTGTGCACCGCTTGACCCTGAGAGTTTCCCACCTTGAGCACGCGGTGGCGAGGCAGAAAGCCCTGCTCATGGACCTCCGAAGAGAGCTGCATGACCACCTGGTCAAAGGACACCGCCGGCGGAAGTAGAGAGACTGTCCCTTGCCCTTTTTTAAAGACTTTTGGGGGGGGGGGAAATTGGGTGTTTGGGTTTTTGGACTTTTGGGGACTGATTTGATTCATGGACATTGGTTGGGGTTAGGGAGGGGGGTGGGTCGAGTCTTTTTGTGGGATAATTTATTTTTGTTATGGCTCCAATGATTATTTATTTCTCTACTTAAACATAGCATACTCATTTTTTTTACTGTTTTGTGGGGGAGGTGGGGGGGTTAACTGTACGTTTGTTTTCCCGAAACTTAACTGGCTGGTTGATTCAAATTGTCTAATTGCCCAAATTTGTACAGAAGTGCCACTGACAGAGTTAGTGAATTCAATTGTCCTACTACTTTACTAGTACTACCGTCAGTCTCTCCTCTCCTCCTACTCCATTATTCTTCCACCCCCAAAATGCTTATCTTACCTGTGATTCTGTTAGAGAATAGGGATAGGCACAGGGCTGGGTGCATGGCAAATGGCGATTAAGGTAGGCTATGGAATCCTGGACAGATGAAATGTCATAGTTGTGGTGGTAGTAGTAGTGGTACACACTGGCAGTAGCAGCATATGAAATAAAAGGAAATGAAACACTGAGTGGCCTGAGCGTAGCATTAGAACAGTACGATAAATAGTACAGTACACAAGAATAGTGCCATAAATTGTAGCCTAAGCAATGCTAAAGTATTCAAAATATAAGTACTAGTTGCTTGGAGTATGGCTACTACAAGAAATAGTACTGAAGGTGAAGGACACAGCAGCGTAACCACTCGATTTGTCAAGCGTAGGAGGAGGAAGTAGTTGATGATCAATCCACTTGATGGCGCACATGAAATTCTGATTTGATTTGCAAATACTCATGGTGGGTGTGTGTCAAGCAGAATAAGAATAAGAATATATCCTCTGATTCCTTCACCAACCTTGAAATTGATTTTCTGTTGCTTTGACCTTATCCTCCCCAGCAAGTGTGTGGAATTATTGTTGTCATTTAGTCACAACTCAATGAAAACCACACAGCCCGGGGGAAAAGGGTTAGGGTTTGAAAATTGGATGGGAAGTGGGTTTTTTGGAAAGCTTTGTGGAAAGAGGAAAAAACAGCATGCACAAACAACAAATGAAGAAAAACAAATCTTTCGATACAAAGATATCCATAAATCTTTTTAGGGACATAAAGGAAGTGCACTACTGCATGCATGAAGTTGTTTGCTAAATGGATGGTTAGGTTACCGAAAAGTAGTACTTACTACAACTTACTAACTATGAAGAAACAATTTGACAGTACAGGGCTGCAGTAATTACCCAATTTCACTTGCCTATCTGCCCTCAGAGAGAATAAACACTTATTAGTACATTAAATGAGTTTTAAAAATAGCAAAGAAACTTATGAAATAGCTGGAGGGATGAATTTGAAGCAGAGAGTAAACAAACGCACAGAGCCACACTCATAGAAGTTCACAACAATAACATTATTTAAAAGATACGGAGAAGTGAAGAGGATACTGTAACTGTATGTTGTAGTTGTCCTGTTCAATTTAGGAAGTTGCATGCATCCAGCCATTCCTCTTATACGCGGTACTCCTCCATTCCATCTGACGCTCCGTCGATCAATCTTGGTGACCAGACAGACACACTGCCCACTGCCTGCTTGACGGATGCGGAATTGCAGATCGCTAATGGTAAGCCTGAGTTAATCATTTTTCCCATCGCACAGGGTAAAAGCCGGCCTGTAATTGTTGATGGAAAAACAGGAAGTGACATTAAAAAACACCACAGAGAAAAAAATATAAGGTACGATGTGTAGTGCAAAAATAACACTTTCAGTTTCAGAGGCGACGGTATTACATACAAGCATAATTTCTAAAGTGCGTACTGTGAGTCTCCTTTTCAAGGATAGTAATTAGCACACAGCAGGCCAGGGCCAAGCAGACGGTCTAAGCAGGCACCACTGAGTGAAGCAACCTGATGTAGCATACCTCTTTAAAACAGACAGACAAAGCATATCTAATTGTATGCGGCAAGCCACATAGCCGCAATTTTACTTGAACTGCTGTCTGGACTCTGGCATAACAACACTACACTGGCTCGACCACTCCATACCATGACTAGACAGACATGTAGTTCTGCTGTAGTTTTTGTTGACTGGTTTACCTGTTTGCCACTCACGAAATGGCCATAGTTCTTCCGTAAACCGACAATGATGATCCATCCATCCCAGTGAGTGACTGTAAAGGAAAAAGATATCATGTAACTTTGATTATCAAGACTCATCATCATCATGGTATATTGGCAAACTCAATGTTGTTCATGCGTCGCAGTCTACACACACAGTGAGTCCAAGGAGATTTTGCATATTAAAAAATGCAACGTGAAAACTCTGTGAATTGAGACGGGAGTAGGTCAGCTAACAGAGAAGAACTTCCATCACCTAAGTCAGTGTCCTCTTCATCCTGCGTAGATTCACGTATTTAGTAATCTGGTGGTATGAAGTGCTGATTCATCTTGATCATTGTTAACCTCTCCACATTTTTAGGCAAGAGGCGGGTCCTTTTGAAGTTACAATGGCACCAGCAGCACTGAAAACACGTTCAGAAGACATGCTTGTGAGCGGGCAAGACAAATAATTTAGAGCCAGCTTGGTAATCAGTGGCCATTGACCCCTTTTCCCATACCAATACAGCAATGGGTTGTGATCAATGTAGACCTCTATTGGGTCATCCAGATAGGCCTGCACCATCCACTCAAGGTCATCCAGGGGTGCTGAACTTTGCGTACCATCTGAAGCCTTTGCATCAACACTGGAAAGAGCAAACCCTTGATGAGTTATCCAATCCGTTTCCGAAAATATTATGGCTGGGCCTGGTGCAGGTGAGGATGATGATACGGTTGCTGGTGTCGGTAACGGCTGTGAGGGAAATTGACTGCCTTCTGCCACAGAACTGGACCTTGAGGCCGGATGGCCTGCTGATTCCGTAGCACTTCTGCTGGTTCCTTCAATTTCCTGCCGCTCTTTTTCGAACCAAGTGGCTGACAGAGCTAGCCAATGTTTGCACTTTGAAACATCTGCTTCATTAAAAGGAATGAATGCTTTGATGGCCAGTACCTTTTTGTACCGTGGATCCAGAATAGTGGCACAAATGTAATTTTTTTAAGCCTTTGATTGTCAACTAGGCGGGTTAATAAGCTCTCCACCAACTGATATGCATCTTGCTTGTCAGTATCATCTTTGAATGTTGAAGACACCGCCTTCAGTTGGTGCTCTAGCATGGGCAACAATGGGATGGCTTTGCCCAAAGTACAGTCCTCCCTGCTGACTTCACGCGTGAAGACCTCACAAGGACGAAGCATGTCTGTCAGGTTTTTAACTAGGTCCCATTCCTCCAATTCTAGCCTCATGTCTTTCATAGAAGAACTATTCCAAAAAGAAGCCAAGAGGGAAAAAGGGAAATCAAGGTTGCCCTCCACTCAAATACCATTCAAATTAAAAAAAAACCTTGTCCCTAAGACGTTGCTACTTTAGTATGTTGCTTCAATAGAACGACCAAATGTCAGTTTCTACTGCCGCACCAACAGACCAAATTTTTAATCTTCAGGTGTGCTCACCTATAACGTCCGAATTTGTTAAAAACTGGAGAAGTTCCTTGTGAAGTTTCAAAAAGACAGTCAGGACGAAAACATAGATGATGTCTGCACCCACTCTTTACACAATACATCAACAGTCAATCGTGCAAAAAATTGTGGGGAGAACAAAATGACCCCTCACGGGTGCACCACCAACGGGGTTACTGGCTGGTACTCACCCGTACAACAAAGCTTTGGAACACGTCAAAGAGAGAGAGGGGCCAGACAGTACACCAGACGTACCCCGAACAACTGGACGTTTGATAACACTCCCAGTGAGGAAGAAGACGAGGTTCCACAGGCTAACGGGGTTAGATTTAATCAGCAGGAACGCAGTAACGAAGATCTAGGGACACTGTTAAGGTCTTTTTTAGGACAGGGCCAGAGGACCAATACCATGGGGGGCGGACAGCCAGGAAGGGGCAGAGGGAGAGGCAACCAACCCCCTCAATGGCAACCATTCTCCCTCAGAGTGAGCAGCAGTCGGGGTCGGATGCAGACCTGAGAGAGAGTATTGTAGTCAAGCTCTCTGATCATGTACTTACGATCAATGAAGAGCGAGTTCTTAATAAAGGCATAGGGTTTGTCCCAACCACTAATCATGATTCTTTTAAATGCAGGACAGAATTCCATGAGACTGTTCGAAAAATCAAACTAAAGAAGTTCTTTGCCAACAAAGAACAAGACAATAACAGGTTTTATGACACTTATCTTAAAAGACCCTCATTGTTTTGTCCACCAACTGCATCAGTTGGTCCAGAAGTACTGGTGTTTGAGTCTAGAGTACTGCAGGATATTGAGAAATTTGAGGGTACTCAGGATTCTTCAAAATATAAGAACATGACGAGGGTCGACTGGGACGCTCTTAAAGGACTGCAGGACAATCATTTGCTGTCCATCAAATCGGCTGATAAGGGTGGGGCAGTGGTGGTCTTGAATACGAAAGATTATGACACAGATGTACTATGTCTATTAGGAGTACGTACAAACTACAAACCCTTGAGCCGGATTCCGGCTGAAGAGCTTCTCAAGACCATACGAGAGATGGTGAGTGGGGCCTAGGAAAGGAAGTGGATTTCAGTTAAGGAGACAGAGTTTCTGGTGAATGACACCCCCAGAACTCCGGACTTCCAAATACTGCTTAAAATACACAAACCCACCCGTCCCCCAACTGGCTGCCCGATAGTTTTGGGTATCCAGTCGGTTTTAGAGCCCCTCTTGCAGTATGCAGACTTTTTTCCTAGGGAGTCAGTAGTCAATCAGAAGTCATTCATAAAGCACACCACGAGGTCCTTAATATTCTGGAAAATATGAGTTTTGATTCAGAGACCGAATTTCTTATTACAATTGACATTGAATATTTATACACTTGTATTCCCCAGGACGCTACGCTGGTGGCAGCAGCACGCGCCCTGGGTGAACATGAATGGTTATACGACAAACCACAATCCTTTGTGATGCAGTGTGTCGAATTGGCACTTACCCAGAACTATTTCTGTTATAAAGATCAGCTTTATCTTCAGACCTCGGGGACTTCAATGGGGGCCACTATGGCCCCTAGTTTGGCCTGTATCTACGTGGGCCAATTTGAGGAGCACGTCGTCTACCCTTCCACCAATCCCTTCCAGAGGAATTTGTGCGTCTGGAAGAGGTATATTGATGACGTGCTCTGCATTTGGTCTGGCACAGAGGAAACACTTTTGAATTTCCTCCAGTCGCTCAATATACAGGATCCCAGTTTGAAATTTACATGGTCCTATAGCCGTGACACTGCTGTTTACTTGGATTTAGTTATCAAATCCAATGGTGATGTCCTTAGCACCTGTGTCCGGCAATCCATCCTCAGACATTGGTCTCTTTTATCAAATAAGGACTTCTGTATGCCCCCTCCCAGGTTCGCTTTTAAGAGATCAAGTAATCTCAAGGACAGGCTTGTACACACGCGCGAACCCACTGAAAGTAACAAAAGTACCACCACTGTTCCTAATGGGCACTATCCGTGTGGGTCCTGCTCTGTGTGCCCGCTAACTAAAAAATGTAACAGCGTTACTCTAGCCTCAGGTAAAGAATGGTTTTAGAACCAGTTTAGTAACTGCAACACCAACAATGTGATATACCGATTGTTGTGTGAATGCGGATTACAATATATTGGCCTAGCATCACGCAAAATTAAGGTCAGAGAGAAAGATTATCTGAGTACTATAAGGACAGGCAAGCTCACAGCGAGATTGGTCCAGCACTGTTCAAAAGAGAAATATAATTTCACATGGACGGTACTCGAAAAAGTGAAAGGGACTCCACCTAACATGGAGAATGTGCTTTTGTCTAAAGAGGCCCGTTGGATCTACAGACAAAAAAGTGATCAGCGTGGTTTGAATGAGATTCTGGAGTGGAATAGGGTTAAGTAAAGATTTGAGTTTCCCCTGTATGGAACATAATGTTGCTCATTGCTACCCATTGAAGATCTGTCCATGCATTAGACTGCTTGGGAAGATAAAATGAATATTAAGATCCTAGCAGTATGATGCACATTGCATTCGTATGCGGATTGTGATGATGGGAATTCTAACCGTCTATAACACATACCGCAGACATAGACCGAGATGCAGATATGCACAATCTACACACAATAAAAGACACTAGTTCAGTCTTTAATATGGCTACTGAATAAAATCAAGTGTAAAACCTTTTTATTACTTTAGGTTTGGGTAAAAGGTCTGTGCTACACTTAATATCTAGGTAAACACAGCTTGCAATCTTTAACCTGGCCACTTAGCAAAATTGAGTGCAAAACCCTTTTTAGTAATTTTAGGTTTGGGTAGAATGTTTTCGCTACATAGAATATCCAGATATATACAGCCTATGATCATAGCCACCGGTACCCATTTAAAAATGGCGCTTACGTTTGACCTTTGGAGATCATGCGCAAATGCGTGAGGAGTCGGTAACACGGCAGAGTGAGCGTTTTGTATTTTTCTAACCACTTAGTAATGGCGGACGACGTGGGCGGCGTCGGTCACATGACCGGTATCGAAAACATCACGCACATTCTCAAACACATTTATTCACGGCTGATTACCACAGACACTGCAGGAGGAGATGCGGAGCTCTGAGTAGCTCATTACGGTGAGGAGTGGGGGAGCTGGTTTTGTGGTATATAATGGGCTATAAGAGGACTCAGCGAGGACTTGCAGAAACGGTGATTACAAGACACTGTAGCAGGCGCAGTGATCCGGGCATTTTTATAAGATAGTAAAAGCAGTGGGATTAGTGTGCATGCCTTTATAAACGGAAAAATTAACAAGGAACTAGAGGACATCCTTTTTGCAAACTTTACACAACACCAACGGTTTTACATATTGAGAACAGGCATTTTTCCCGACATGGTTAATGGCACTACATGTATAGGTTCACATAAGCTATGTGTCACTTGGAACATGGTAGTCACGCTGCTAAGAGGTTGGAGATAACTATGATTACATACTGAGAGTCTTGATACATGTTGTACTCTTTTTATAGATTGATGAAACAATCACAGGGCTGAAAGACAGACTCACTTTTGGGAGCCAATAACGTTACCTCTCCAGCCGGTACGAAAAAGGAACGCTGTAAAGGGTAACTATTTCAGACTTTATTGACAAGGTATATGCAGGGATGGGGGTCTCTGAGGGTGTATTTTAACAAGTGTTTTTTTCAATTTGACAGTCAGAGAGAACAAGGTGTCCAACTCTGGTGCGGTGACAAGGAGTCAGCCCTGATGAATCTGCCATAAAGTGCGAAAGGCTGAGAAACATGTTGGCATTAGGTAATGGTATGCAAAGCTAGCTACCAGCCTTTTTAATTCAACAAATCACACCTAAAAATTTAGAATAAAGTTTTGTGTAAGGTGTGGCTGTTGATTTTAACCACTTATTTTCACACAGGAGTGAATGTTGGTTACTCCTTGCACTTGTTCAGTTGTGTTGTTTTTTGTTGGACGCATTCATTTGTGTACAAATGACTACCGATGATGATAAAAGGGGCTTTATCTGGTGAGTACCAGCCAGTAACCCCATTGGTGGTGCGCCTGTGAGGGGTCATTTTGTTCTTCACACAATTTTTTGCACGATTGACTGTTGATGTACTGCGTAAGAAGACATCATCTATGTGTTCGTCCTGACTGTCTTTTTGAAACTTCACAAGGAACTTCTCCAGTTTTTAACAAATTCGGACGTTATAGGTGAGCACACCTGAAGATTAAAAATTTGGTCTGTTGGTGCGGCAGTAGAAACTGACATTTAGTTGTTCTATTAAAACAACATACTTAAGTAGCAACGTCTTAGGGCCAAGGTTGTTTTAAATTTGAATTTCTTAGAAGAACCCCTGAGTTCCAACGTGTTACCACCTCCTGGATGGGTCCTCTGACTGGCACTCTACGGCCACGTTGAATGATCCTCAGCTGCTTCCGGGCCTTAAAAGAATGGCAGAAATGTGTGCAGATTCTTTGGCAGGTGGTCAGTAACTTGCTGGCTTTGTTTTCTTTTTTCAAGAAAGCTTGAACAACAATGTTAATACTGTGCTCCAAACACGGCACTCTGAAATAGCCACCATCAGTCATGGCCCTAACTATATTACTGTGCTTATCTGTGGAAACATAACCCATCATGCGCTTTCTTGGATGCAGCCATTCAAAGACCTTACTGTTAAACTCCTCCAAAATGTTTACTGCAGTATGAGATTTCTCCATGGCAAACATGGCAACTGTTGCATGTTTCCGACTAGCTTGAAAAATTGTGGCAGTGTCAACACCTGCAGACATCTTGTCTCTAACCCCTGCAAAAGAGACCCAGTGTGCAGTGATGCACATGTAATCAAGGGCTTGGCAGGACCGGCTAGAAACCGTCCATTTAGGGCAGACCGTTGCCACAAATTCTCGAAAACCCACCCCTTCCACGAAGAAAGAGGGAGAAGTTCCAGCGCTAACATTTTAGCCAGCATTGCAATATAAAGACGTGCCGTTGGGTGGTTGCGTTCAAATGCGCCTCTGACCAAAACATGCTTTTAATGGTGGTCTGCCAGATGAAGTGGAGGATGGGCGTGGCTGAATTTGACTCTGTTGTGCACTTACAGCACCACTACTTGAGGTAATGGAGGTCGAGCTGGATGGAAGTCCCTCCCAGCCCTTCTGACGAGAAAATATGGAAGCTGTAGGTCGTGTTGGTGTAACAGTTACCTGTGTTGGTGGTGGTACCAGTGCCGCGCCACCCGCATCCCGCTCAGCACCAATTCGGGATAGGGTCAAAATGTCTGTCTGCTGCATGCCCGCTGGGGCTGGAGTGACGACTGTGATGACTGGGTTGTCATCGTCAGACTGTTCATCAGCAGCAGAATACACCACTTCTACTTCTTGTTCGTTGTCATCACCCATAATTCCATGAGTGAAAGCCTTGCTGGAACTTTCCTTTTAGGCTTATCTACCTTTGTCGGCTAATGGCGTGCCTCCCTCTCAGACTGTATTGGTGGGTTCCAATCAAGATCTAGATCATCAGAAGGAAGGGGGTTTGAAGAAGAACTTGTACTAGCCCTCCTTGACCTTTTTCTTGCTGTGGATCTGGAAGACAATTGGTCATCAGGAGAAGTGGCTTGCTCGGATGATACCTCCGCTTGAATCTCGATTTCCTGATGTGCCCCTACTTCTGGAGGAACAAGCATTGTGGGCAGTTGTGCCTCTCCATGCGCCTCTCCATGCGCCTCTACTTGCGCCTCTTCATGCGCCTCTCCATTCGCCTCTACCTTGTGAAGGACTGGGTTATTTAAGACCCAGCGGTGCCAGGGGACAACACCTGAAACCTTCGTGGGTAACCTGTTCCGGCGTACAAATGACAGAGACACGGGACACTTCCTTCGGCGTCAAAGATTCAAGGTTTATTTACTGCAGGGAACACAGAAGACACATGAAGTACACGACATGTAAGTTCGCGGGATCTGATTCAATTTGCTACTGTGGATCGCTCCTTTTTATACAGTTTTCTCCCATACGTTAACATGATACACAAAGGTTTACAACTTAGTTCCCATCGTTATCCCCAAGAGGGGTCGCTTTGATGTATTCAAGGTCCGGAACATAAGTACAGAAACATTCGGTGGTTCCCAACTGTAAAAACCCATCTTCCCACCATTAGTACATTCCAATCGGCAGTAAACAGATCGAAGAAGGAACAAGGACAGGTGCAGAGGAAGGCAGAAACAGTGGGGAGATCGGAAAGGGTGTAAAAGGGGTGGTATCGGGAAACACGAGCTGCAAGCATCAAAGGGACGTGCCTAATGAGATGCACGGCTGGGACAATAGACCGGCACGGCAAGATGTGCCTCGAGCGGGGACATCTGCCTTACAGTATCATCCCCCTCATCATAAAGACACTTTCAAAGAAAGCGTGTCTTCCGCAAGAGTCTTGGGAATCCCAGGGTCGCGAAGCGGACAGCGTCCGTTCGCTGGCTACTTGAGGGCAAGAGACAAAATGGATGCCATATCTAAGATGGAACCCGTGGGTACAGATAGATAAACCCACGAAATAAACGAACGGTTCAGGTTAGCACAGCGAAACTGCGCACACCCACTAAACTCGTCATTTGCGGTTCATAGATACCAGACTCAACCATATTCGTGCGAGTCGAAAATACCACTTACAATCGTCACAGAACCTCAGACGCTCCTTTTGCCCTCATGTAGGCAAGCACTAGTCAGAATCGTATTCGATATTCATCAGACCATCTAGATGTTGCTGCAACATAACTCTGTCCAACTGAGCCCCTTTGGTAACAGGCGGCTGTCTTATACACGTCGTAGCACAGAGGCCACATAAGGCAGGACCACACTGCACACAAAGGCAACACGTGAACAGAAACGCTACAACAACTCCGATGATCATCAGAATCTTCCAACCCCAAGTCGACATCAGGCCCCAAAACCACCCAAGTAGCGTCCAATCCCCTACGTCCACGTGTATGGACTCAGAGATCTTATGCAACTTTGAGATGGCTTGATAGACAGTCGGAGCGTTATCTGGAATGAAAATGCAGCAGCTCGAATGGATCACCTTACATACTCCACCTCGATCTGCTAAGACCACGTCTAAAACCATACGGTTTTGTAACGTCATAAGCCTATCCGCCTGAAGTTCTGTGGTGATATTACCAAGGGCACTGGCAGTGATGTTAGCTGTCGATTCCACCACTCGAGTCAATTGTCTCAGGTTCCTACTATTGACCATAGGTCCCCAAAACGGGAGGAAACCCTTGAAAAAGTCTCCTGCCTCTTGACTGGCAGTGTCCTCTTCGCTAATCACGCCTCTCACAACTCTAGTCTTGTGATAGTCTGCATCAACAGTAAACGTCGGAGGCAACAGATTTGCGATATAACATGAGCCCACAAAGTCGGAGGGCAACCACGTATACGCACGATCATGGCAGACAAAGTATGTACCCTTGGCAGCCAGAAACACAGGGGACGAGAGCATCGGCAGGATATAAGTCTCGGAGCAAGCACTCTCTCCAAGACGAGCTCTCGATCTTCGGCCACGGCCCAATAGACAGAAGTTACCAAGGTGGGGTACGACCCATATCGGAGGCGAGCTCCTAAGCTGCTTTTCACCAGCGAGCGCACTATACTCAACCTTACTCGGGACCCTATAGGCTTGTACCTCTTCTTCTGGAATGAGCGACGGTTCATAGATATCCCTATCTAAATCATCTATCGCTATAGCCAAAGGCTTGTGGTACGAACCAGGACCAGAGTAGGAAGAACGTGGCTCTCGATTGGGGTAGGAATCTAGTGCGCTTCGAAACATTGTTTGAAATGCTCGAGCTGAACCCTGGGAACTATAAGGAAGCACCAGGTACGGAATTCCCTTATCCGTGGTATGTGGCATTAACCCGCACACCCAACAATTGGTAGTGTTAACCACTAACTGATGCTGATGAAGGAGCTGAATAAAGGAATTATTTCTGAATTCCGCACGTCTAGCCTGTTCGTGTTCGGGTAAGATATGGAAAGAATGAGGGGATGCAGTGGAGGTAGATTTAGGTTCAGGAGTAGGATTAGGTAAGACAGAGGGTAGGAAGTACGGTATCATATAATACACCCCACCCGCCAATAACGAAGAAAGAACCAGAAACAGAAGGAACACTTGAAACATAAAACATTTGGTACGAGTTATCTGCTGTAGTTTGAATCTTTGCGCCTGAGCTTCTTCCAAGTCCATCAGCTTTGAAAACGCCATCCCCTAAGACCGTCCGCAACGTTTCTTGACGCACTTCGTTCTGTGTAGCAGTAGTCAATCCCTAGGAGTTCCCAGGAACCGACGGTCTTTGACCTAGTGTCAAGATCTACTAACCAGAAGGAAGTACACGCGCGGCCCTACGGTACACCTGGATGCAAGGTATCTTTATTCACAAATATTTATAAAGTCTCTTAGCTGTGGAAGTAAAAACACATATATATATGGAACGAAACTCAATATTTACAAAAATAATCACAGTTATACGGTGTTTAGACTGATCGTGGCAAATGGGATAATGCAGATGTCGAGGGATGGGACAAGAATTTATTAGTCTTTGGTGCTAGATCGCAAAAAGTATTGAGTTTTCCCAGGACGTGTCTGTTCATCAAACAATGGATCCGATGAGGGAACAGAGTTCTGTTGATCAGTCGATTGTTCAGATCTTGAGTCTTTTGATGACAAACGTTCAACAATGTCGTTCTGCTGTACTGAGGATTCTCCAGCAGGTTCAGCGTCGCTAAAAGGTACAAAAGTCTGGAATTTCTCCGTTTCAGATGAAGCAATGCCTTTCCTCACCCACGAGTCCGCCGGTAAAGGTATAGGTACCTACTTCGTATGGGTGGCGTGCACCCAGTTTTTGCGTCCTTCCAAACGGACAGCAGTTCTCGTGGCGAGGAGGACTTGAAAAGGTCCAGTAAAACGAGGTTCAAGATTCTTCTTGCGAGCAAAATTGCGAGTAACCACCCAATCTCCTGGTTGGAGCTGGTGGCCTGGACCCTCAGTCTGCGTCTGCAGTGCTTCGTAAACCTGTTGGTGAATTAACCTCAGTTTAGCAGTCAGATCATGAAGATAGTCAATCAACATTGGGTACTCAAGATTAGAAAACACACCTGGTCTAGGGACTCCCCAAACATTCGCAGGACGGCCGAACACTATTTCATAGGGACTGAGCCCTACTCGGGAGTGTACGGTCGCCCTTGTCGACAACAAAGCTAGAGGCAAAGCGTCAGGCCACGAAAGACCAGTCGTAGCCTGAATCTTAGCCAGTTTGAGTTTAAGGGTGCCATTATATCCCTCAACCAAACCTGCTGACTGGGGATGATTGGCGCTATGGAATTTTTGATTAATTCCAAGGCCCTTACACACACTCTTCATCACACTCCCTACAAACTCACTTCCGTTATCAGACCATACAATTCGGGGCATTCCATACCGAGGAAAGTATTCCTTCAGCAGGATTTTTGCAGTAGACAGGGCAGTATTGTCTTTAAGAGGGTAGGCTTCGATCCATCGGGAGAATGCGCAAACCACAACTAAAACGTATTTCAGGTTATTGCATCGCTCCATATGGATGAAGTCTAGCTGGATCACTTCAAAGGGATATGAAGGGGGAGCAAAATTGCCGGGAGGTGTAGGGGTTCCCTTACCAGGATTGTACAACATACATATCATGCAATTCTTAACCAATCTCTCAGCACATTTCGTAATACCATCATTCTTCCACACAGGAGACAACAACTTACAAATACCTTTCGCGCTAATATGTGCTAACCCGTGTGCCATCGTCACAACAGCCAGCACATACGCATCTGGCAACATCCATCTCTTATGCTCTGACAAATCGACCCAACAACCATTCGCATCCAACTTTCCCGTACTCTCTTTCCACTTCGTCTTTTCAGTCTCAGTGGCCTCATTCTGAATCGCTTTCACACTTTGGATAGTATCCTCGCACATAGTCTCTGTAGGCCACCTAACCGAACTCGTCACATACATTCTAGTGCTAAGGTTCCGGGCAGTCTCCTTAGCAGTCTCATCCGCAAACGCATTACCACGGCCAACATCATCCGTCACCTTACGATGCGCACTACATTTAACAATCGCTACCTGCTTAGGCAACGTAAGTGCATCCAAAAGATCATTCACAAGCTGTCCATGCTGAATCTTTGTACCATGCGACGTCATAAAACCTCTCTCTCTCCACAACCGTCCAAAACTATGCGCGACGCCAAAAGCGTATTGGCTGTCGGTAAACACATTCACTCGTTTCCCTTTCGCCAACACACACGCTCTAGTTAAAGCAATCAGCTCTGCAGCCTGGGCAGAGTTCTGATTCAATCTCGCAGCTTCCACAACAGTGTTCAACGTTACCACAGCATACGCAGTAGTCACATCACCATTTGGCAATTTAAAACATGAACCATCCACATACAAAGTTCCATCGGAATCTTCCAAAGGAGTGTTTTTAAGGTCCACTCGACCTTTTGTTTCCTCCTCAGTCCTTAAGTAACAGTCATGCGCTGCTACTTCATCTGACTCTGCACTAATTGGCAATAAGGTCGCCGGGTTTAGAACATTACAACGTTTTATCTGAATATGACTTGCCAACAACGTCAACTCGTACCCAGACAACCTCGCACTCGTCAAGTGTTGGGTTTTCGTACGATTCAAGAGAGTGTCAACTGCATGTGGCACCATCACCGTAAGCATATTATCCATGACCAATCCTGCTGATTGTCGGATGGACACCGCAGCTGCCGCTGTTGCTCTCAAACAACTCGGCAATGCTCTAGCTACCGGGTCCAAGGTCGAGGAAAAATATGCACATGGACGCTGCTTATCACCGAAGGGTTGCGTTAAAACACTCAATGCACAACTTTCCCTCTCGTGAACGTATAATGTAAACGGCTTGCTGTAGTCAGGAGTACCTAACACAGGAGCCGAACACAATGCGTCACGCAGTTCAGAAAAACTTTTCTGACATTCTTCCGTCCATGGTAAAGGAGTTGGAACATCCTTGCACGTAAGAGCCACCAATGATTTCGCTAACAATGAAAAATTTGGAATCCACTGTCTGCAGTATGACGTGATACCTAGAAAGGCACGCACATCTCTCTGAGTCGTTGGCACAGTCATTCGGGCAATCGCTGCAATTCTCTCTGGGGTCAACCGTCTTCCCTCCTTTGACAATAAGTGACCTAGATAGGTTACTTCTTGACAACAATATTGAAGTTTAGAAGGTGACACGGCACCTTGTGATGTAAGTCACAAAGATGTTGCAACAATGACACCGTAGCAATTTTACAGATGTCCTGAGTATCTGCGGCCACCAATAAGTCGTTGACGTATTGGATTAAGGCTGCACCAGCCGGCAACACAAAGGCATCGAGTTGGCCCTTCAAGGCTTGACTGTATATCGATGGACTCTCACAGTAGCCCTGAGGAGCACGTTTAAACCGGAAGCTACGACCACCAAGAGAGAAACCGAAAAGGTCTCTGCTTTCTTCAGCAATCGGAATACTGAAGAACGCATTCTTCAGATCGATCACTGAAAACCATGACGCCGAGGCTGCAATCAGAGTCAGTAGCGCCGTGATGTCAGGCACAACAGGGAACTGAGGAATCACAATTTTATTTACCTCCCGTAAATCGATAACAAAACGATAAACAGGTGGTTTGGAAGGATCGGTACGTTTCAAAATAGGCAGTACAGGGCTGTTGCACACGTTTCCCCGGGTCTCCTCAATAACGTCTTTCTCGATCAAATCATAGATGATCGCCAACAGCGCCCGTTCACCGTCAAGAGAGATTCGATACTGGGGAATACGTGGCAGTCGCACATTAGATTTCAAATGAACAACATAACGGGAGATGTCAAGCAGGCCCACATCGTTGGGACCTGTTGCCCACAAAGATGCAGGAAGAGAACTCAATTCCGGTGGAAGCTTATCGAGAGATAAGTACATTGGAGAGGTCACTCTCTCACCCAAAGTAAGCTTCACTCCCGCAGGCGAACAATACAAAGTCGCATACAAACGTTTTAGCAAATCCAGGCCCAAAAGATTTTCACCACAACCAGTGGTCAAAATCAACGGAGCTTTCAGCTCACGAGGCCCAATTGTAAGTGGCAAAGGGCACGAAACCGGATTGCTAACAGGGGCGCCAGAGAATCCAACGGAAACATTTGTTAAGCCAGACAAAGGTGCGCCAGGGAGTTTCGAATGCATGATGGAACTTTTTGCTGCACCAGTGTCCAACAGAAAAGGCTCAACGACGCCCGATGTGGCAACTGCGACGTAAGGCCCTCTCTGATCAACCGGAACTGATACTACTCCCTCTCCTTGTCTATGGCTGTCCTAATAATTACCGTCGTCAGTCCCCTGATCGACGTAATAGTCATCTACATTATACTGCGCAGATCGTCCTTGCGATGATCCACGTTGATCAAAACAATTATTGGAATTTGACGAATTGTCTGAACGATCATTTTGAGCACCACGACCCCTACCACGTGATGTCTGCTGAGAACCACCACGACCTCCTCTAGATATGTTACCACTGTTACGCTCATTGAGGACTGGACAGTTGAATTTTAAATGTCCCTCCTGTCTACAATAGGCACACATATTGTATCCTAATGAAGATCTCTGCGAAGAGGAATCATTTCGCGATTGCGACCTATTAGATTGCGACTGCAATCGATTACGTTGCTGTGAATCATTCTGATTCGAACGCGGAGGATACGCCTGCTGCAACAACACTTTAGTTTTGAGCTCTTTCGTCTTTTTATCAGCGCGGTCATTCTCTTCTTTCTCCCTATTCTCATAATATTGTGCCGTAACCAATATTTGAGCAGATGTAGAGACAGCCCACACACTCTCAGAATTTTTCAATTTGTTGCTCAAGTCGGGCAGTAGGTTAGAGACAAATTTATCCACAAACAACCGCTGACCGCCCTCGGTACTCATATCCTGACCACTGTGATCGATGAATGCCTCCTCAAATCTCGTAAAGAAATCAGAGACACTCTCGTCCTTCTTCTGTCTACAAGCTGACAACTTGTCCCAGTTCACCCTCATAGCTGGCATAAGTGTTTTCATTAAGGTAATAATTCTCTGAGGGAGAGCGGCAATAATCTGTTCAGGCTTAGCCCCACCAGTTTGTCGTGCATCTGCCGCAGTAAGGGCAGCCCAATCACCACCTAATTCATTTGCATGATCTTCCTGACGAATCTTGGCCCATACCGGTTGCGGTACGACATTGCCAAACAGCATATCGATATCGGCAAGATTCATTATCGTAGCATCTACGAGCTGCGACAATTCCTTATAATACCCTGCAGGATTTTTGCGAGGGTCAGGCAAAGATTGCTTCACCTGCAAAACTTCCGATCATTTCCATGGGAGATGTATCCATACTCTCTGGAAATGTGGCAGGATCGGCGGAGCGTGATTAGCATCACCTGGCATCCACACTGGTGGAACTTCACGCATGGGAAACTGACCGGACGCATCTAACTGTCTCTCAATATCCTCAACGAACAATGCTTGAGGCATCATAGAGGGGCGAAGAGCCAATAATTGCTCGACAGCACGTCGAACATTAGTATCTACTATCATTCCGCTCGAAAACTGGAGCTGTAGATTGGTCAAAGCAGTTAATACATCGTATTCAATACCGAACGTGGTGGATTCCTATAGGGGTGCAGCATCCATGACATCGCCATATTGTACAACGCAGCACGTTCCCTATTACCAGGAAGCTGACTACGTCTTTGTGGACCGTCCGAACCAGCGGACTTAGGAATAGGTCCAAGAGAATTAGCAAAATTAGCAGCAACTAAAGGAGTACGACGTCGGGTAGATGGAGAAGTATACGATAGAGTAGAAACAAGAGAGGAATCGGGAACAGAAGAAACAACCGGAGTAAGTAGAACAGGAGCAGTAGCGGGAACAGGAGTATGAGGAAGTACAGGCGGAGGAGCAGTAGGAACAGAAGCGGGCAAAGGAATAGGAACAGTCAGAGGAACAGGTTGAGGAGCAGGTACAGGAGCAGGTACAGGTACAGGAGGAACCACGGGAACTGTGGTACCCTGTGCATACGGAGGTGGTGACTTCATAAGATAGGACATTAAAGGATCCTCAACTAATTCCTCCTTCTTATCCGACTCCGTTGGCAAAGCGGGATAACATTTATCTATAGTCATATGTTGAAGCCTATCAAAAACTTCCTTTTCCTTTTCCTCCTTATCACGCTGAAACTGCTCTGCTTTCTTTACAATGGTAGCAACACCATCTCTATGATTACGTTTTGTCTGTCTGATCTCTTTCTGTCTGGCTTCTTTGCGCCATAACCGAAAGGCATCAAACATGGCCGGCTTTGACTTTTTCTTAAACAATTTAGCCTCAAGGTTATCTAAAATCGGGGTCTCGAAACTACCATGAGGTGGCCAACTAAGGACACCATCTTTTTTGGTATAACGGATCCAATATTCATTAAAGGTAATCGGACCTAAACCATGCTTGCTGTAAAGCTCATAAGTGGGAGTTCCAACCGGAGGTATCGGACACGAATCCTCCAGTCGGGAATCCGTACCACAACGTCTGAAACAACTGAACAAAGTACTACGACCAGGCATCTTGCACACTAGCCGAGTTTCACAAACTTCAAGGGTTACGGGATTTACCAAGTCCCTGCAAAGAGCAAAAACCCTCGGTTTTTGGCGGCTGCAGTCGTCAAATATCACAACAAAGAACCAAGTACAAAGAACCACAAATGCAATGGAACCATGCAACAACTAAGCAACCACAACCAAGGACTCTGGGAGCGACCCACAAATACTTAACTCAAAGATCGATGGCGTCACCAGGAAGGCCCGTCAATCGTCTCGCTGTACCAAGGTCTACGCCAGGCGCCAAAACAGGTCTACAGTCAGGGCAGCAGTCCGTCGCAGCCGTCAGGAGGCGGGAATCTTCGCGGGAAAAGTCGTCGGGCCACTTATTTCGACAACAGGATCGATGAAGCGGGGTGCACCTTCCCTCGGAGATTTCACACAAAGTTCCTCACGATCGTCGGGCTTGGACCGGTACCACTGATGCAGCCCCACGTTGGGAGCCAACTGAAGGACTGGGTTATTTAACACCCAGCGGTGCCAGGGGACAACACCTGAAACCTTCGTGGGTAACCTGTTCTGGCGTACAAATGACAGAGACACGGGACACTTCCTTCGGCGTCAAAGATTCAAGGTTTATTTACTGCAGGGAACACAGAAGTCACGTGAAGTACACGACATGTAAGTTTGCGGGATCTGATTCAATTTGCTACTGTGGATCGCTCCTTTTTATACAGTTTTCTCCCATACGTTAACATGATACACAAAGGTTTACAACTTAGTTCCCATCGTTATCCCCAAGAGGGGTCACTTTGATGTATTCAAGGTCCGGAACATAAGTACAGAAACATTCGGTGGTTCCCAACTGTAAAAACCCATCTTCCCACCATTAGTACATTCCAATCGGCAGTAAACAGATCGAAGAAGGAACAAGGGCAGGTGCAGAGGAAGGCAGAAACAGTGGGGAGATCGGAAAGGGTGTAAAAGGGGTGGTATCGGGAAACACGAGCTGCAAGCATCAAAGGGACGTGCCTAATGAGATGCACGGCTGGGACAATAGACCAGCACGGCAAGATGTGCCTCGAGCGGGGACATCTGCCTTACAGTATCATCCCCCTCATCATAAAGACACTTTCAAAGGAAGCGTGTCTTCCGCAAGAGTCTTGGGAATCCCAGGGTCGCGAAGCGGACAGCGTCTGTTCGCTGGCTACTTGAGGGCAAGAGACAAAATGGATGCCATATCTAAGATGGAACCCGTGGGTACAGATAGATAAACCCACGAAACAAACGAACGGTTCAGGTTAGCACAGCGAAACTGCGCACACCCACTAAACTCGTCATTTGCGGTTCATAGATACCAGACTCGACCATATTCGTGCGAGTCGAAAACACCACTTACAATCGTCACGGAACCTCACTTGCGCCTCAACTTGCGCCACTCCTTGCGCCACTCCTTGTGCCACTCCTTGCGCCTCTCCTTGCGCCTCTCCTTGCGCCTCTCCTTGTTGCACCAGTGGTTGTCATTGCCGCTGTGGTTGAACACTCGTCAGATGAGTTACACCCTGCATTGATTGGATGCTACTTTCTTGCGATGAGTCAACACCAACATCACTGGTTGATGGTGATTGAGCAATTAAAGTGTCTGCCTCTGCGGCACTCATGGCCTTGGGCCTAACTTGAAGTGGTGGCACTGAGACCAAAGAAGCTGAGGTGCTGCTCCCAGCTTGGTCCCCAGTGGACACCGCTGCTGCAGGCGTAGGTTTTTTTTCCCCCAAAAAAGTGTCTGTGGGCACACCATCTCCTTGGTAAGTGGCGCCACTTGCTTCTTCTGATCCTTCTTACTGGCAGTCTCACTGGCAACTTTCTTGGTAGAGGAGCTACGGACACCTTTCTTTGGGCCCATCCTCTTCAGATGTCAGTACAGTAGGCTGCAGTTGCACAAGTTGCAGAATTCAGAACTTGCAGAACTTCCTTCCTCTCACCCCCCCAAAAATGGACTCCTTGCACAAAAAAGTGCAGCCAAATGTCAATCTGAGGAGTTATTGTGATCCAAATCATCATTTTCAGAAGGTTTATGCTGCCTGCGGTAGATTTCTTATGCAGAATTGCAATTTTTGCAAGTTCGGGAAAGCGAGGTGTTCAAATCTCATGCCGGAAGTCAGCTGCGCATCGCATCTACATGTTCGCAATTGTTTACTCCCGCGATCGCAGGCCCTTATGACGTAGTCGCGTTCTCAAACTCTTGCAGTGCAAGATGGCGGGCCGCTATGACATACTCGCGGTCGAAAAGTCTTGCGCGATCATGCAGACAGATCCAAAATGGCGCAGCGCACGCAAACCGGGAGGAAAAACAACTCTGCAAACACAGAATCACGATAGGCAGGGCACAGGAATATGCGTTTTCATCTAACAGCCAGGGATACATACTAGGTAGAAGTTCCTGTTCAGTGTATCAGGTAATTTCACAACTGGACATAGGCTGCCTCAACAGAAGGTTGGAGAAACATTCCGAGACACGAGGACTGTGATCAGTGATAGCTAGTCTTCTCACCAGGTTGAGGAAAAAAATTGAAGTTCTTTTCCACCCAGCTAGAAGTACTGTTGGGAGGAAGCCTGGAGAACAATCTTATCACTGAGGAGAAAGAGGCACTGGAAGTAACCATTTAGAGAGTAGGTTCTAGAAGAGGGACGCACAGCTCACTCGTCTGGAGAAGAAGAAGTTTTGAGCGAAGGATAAGGCTGTGAATACAAGCACTGAGTGAGACATCAGGGAAGGAGTTGTTTCCCTGGAGCGTGGTGAACTAGCTGCTGTTCCTCAACCAGTACCAGAGGTAATATGTGGATAAAAATATGTGGCCAGTTATTTCTACCAAGACCCTTTAATAGGACCAGTGACTCCAATGCGGGTACGTTTATAATTTATGACGGCCGCGTCTCAAATAGGGCAAGTATAATCTTTATAACCTCTGTACCGGCCGCAATAACGCGCATACGGGAATAACGGCATGATTACAAAATTTCCGCCAACTTTCCCATGAGAAGTGTCCTAGCAACCAACTACACTGGGTTGCCAGCAACCACGTTTACTCTGGTAGCCCTCTCTTTAATTCTAGTTTTAAAGTAGTCACGTCACGTGATACGGAAGTGACTTGAGGCTGACTCGGACGGCAATCCCTCACGCACTCCCGATTTCCGCGGCTGTTGTGCAGGATGCCAGGGACGATGTTGCCTGACCTGCTTTAGTAGGTAAGAGGATGCGCAGCCGTTCATCTGGCCCCATTACCTAGCGGAATGTTTAACCGGAGGAAACAGCCCGCTAGATCCCTAATACCGCCTCTTTTAATGTTTCAGCATACAGGGCGTCAATCAAGTAGGACCCGAGCCATGACAGGAACCCCTTGATCACTCAGGTACGAGCTGGCTCCAGTAGCATTCACCTTGAAGCTCTCATCCAAATACAAGTACTTTGTTTTAATTATACAGTATTTTTCCCTAGAACGGGGACCGAATCATATGTACTACACAACGGACCCAGAATGAATACCGATCTCTCCTTTTAGGATACACGTAACCCATAACAAGGTAATTTCACGGACATGTGCATGTGACTCCCCTAGAGCGCACCGTGCATGCAGGTAGGATACTAAATCTTCCTTTATTCATCCACGTAGGAATGCGTTGAAATGCTACTACCTCGCCTCCAATGCTAGACTTCACCTTATAAAACAAACACAAACGCTTTCGGGTGTCTCAACAAGGTACAATGACTCTTTCATTGTTTAAATTGTAATACCCACTACAACGGGGATGTCTAAACTAAATAGTTACCCCCTTTCCCTAGGAATATTTGCGCACAAGAGTAATTTTTGTCCAACTGAACAAGTCGCGGTGATATCTATGCAACAGGTAATAAGGCACCTACCCTAATAAAATAATTTTTTTAAATTTTTTGACTTACCTAGTATGAGCGTGTAAACACACAATAGTATCTAGTACGGGTACATATTAGTATCCATCACGTACTAACCATTACCCGGCCTTGGGAAGGCTCTAAGTGACGTATTACCTACTAAGTATTGATAACGAGAATGAAATTATATGATCCCTCCAAACCTTTTTAACTACTTGATGAATTGGAGGTTCCTCCCTAAATAAGTACCCAACACCCTTAACAGAAACCAACCTGACACCTTGACCTTGGACCTTTCAGGACCGAGTATAGGTCCTCATGAGATATGACGCGTATATATGTACCCCTGTGTTAATAAATAATTAAATCATCTCATTTAGTGAAAATTAAGTAATTGTTTCCCAATGTCCTTTCCCTATAGGAACTGCCCACACCTCCCCTTTGCACTGTCTTGAGGAAGACCCGCCGAGTAAGGGTTATCATCCCTACCACAAGGGTCGAAACGTCGACTACCAACTGTTGCACATAATCAGTGTGTTATTATGTACACCTGTTATTTATGATGTCTCACTGAATGGTATATTTAATCGATGATTAATTCTGGTTAGGCTCCTCCGGGAAGCCACCATCAATTGTTAAAAGTGATATACAATTGAATTGTCACTTCACCTACCCACACTACTCCTGAGCACTACACTTCCTCCCACTTTCCCTGTACAGTGGGCACTGTTAAAAATGTATATTATATGTTTGTAAATGAAAAAATACAGTTTTCTACGTACCAACACTATCTGAATAAACAATAGTGTTTTATCAAGTGAATGACTAATGAATATTTTTCTTTAAAAAATTTATGAATTTACTCATAACTGGTCAGGGACCACTTTTTGTATAGCATAGTTCCTCAACATTAGTCCTCTGCCCGGCTGATTCAGTTATGTTATGTTATTTTATAATACATTTATATCGCGCACGGATACTCAAGAGTGTCCCGGCGCGGCTGGTGAACATAACAGCAAAGAGTCAAAAATTAGATGGCTTGATTAAAAAGAAAAGTCTTCAACTGTTTCTTGAATAGCATAGTATCCTGAATATTACGCAGCTCAGGAGGGAGGGAGTACCAGGCCTCCGCTGCTTTGACAGAGAGACAGCTGCCCCCCAAACGGACCCTGCGGAAGTGGGGAACAACAGCCAGGCGCTGTGTTGCAAAACGAAGTCTTCTTCGAGGGACGTAAAAAACAAAGCACCTCCAGAGGTAGGCCGGGCCTAATCCATGCAAGGCTCTATGAGCCAGAGTAAGGGCCTTAAACTGGACTAGGTGGGCCACAGGGAGCCAGTGAAGGTCCCGTAGGTGCTGTTTCAAACTCGATCTTCCAGGGATTTGCAGCAGAACCCTAGCTGCTGCGTTCTGTATTGTTTGTAATTTTTTTATCTGATACCCTGGAAGGCCAATGTACAAGCCGTTAGCATAATCAATGTGGGACAGAATGAGAGCTCAAGTCACCATTTCCCTAGCCAGCCTAGGCAGCAAAGGGAAAAACTTTCTAAGTGATTTTTGTATGTCAAAGCACGCCCCCGCGAGCTTCTTTGTCTGCGTGGCGAACCTAAGGTCCTCCCCAAACCAGACTCCCAAGTTTTTTGCAGGGCTCCAGTTGAATTAGGCTGAGGGGACTCTGCGGGCCACAGAGTCTCCCTAAAAGAAGGAGGGAAGGATCCATAAAGAAGGGCCTCTGACTTGTCCTCGTTACACTTCAACTGCGCCCTAGCCAGCCTTTTGAAAATGGCCGAGAGACAACTCTGATCTGCAGTCGGGGACAGATCACTTTCCCTCCAAGTGAAGAAGAGCTGGGTATCATCCGCATAGGCAATGACTTTTGCTCCCAGCTCCTCTGCAAGAAAGATCAAGGGCATGATATAAATATTAAAAAGCAAGGGGCTCAGAGTCGAGCCCTGCGGAACTCAAGTAGACACCCTCCTAGGGGTCGAGGAGAAAGGTGGCACCCAAACCTGCTGGGTGCGATCTTCTTGGAAGGATTTAAACCAATCCCAAAACCGACCAAACAGGCCAATGCTAGAAAGCCGGGCAAGAAGTTGTTGATGGGGGACCGTATCGAAGGCCGCAGAGAGGTCTAATAAAATCAAGGCCACTCTGCCACCCGCGTCCAGACATTCCCTTATTGCCTCCGACATTTCCACAAGAGCGGTCTCTGTGCTGTACAATGCCCTAAATCCGGATTGGGCCGGGTGAAGAACACCAGATGACTCCACAAAGGTGGCTAGCTTTCTAAAGACTGCTTTTTCGCATAGCAGCGCAGCAGGCCTTCCTGCTGTGCTTTAAAAGAAAGGGGCAGGAATGCACCGTATCTGCACGATACAGCACATTCCTGTCCTTCTCCCCTGCCCTGGCACACAAATAGCAGTCGTGTGTCAACGCAAATACCCTTGCATCATGTTGCAAGGGTGCCTGCTTTACTGGGAGCATTGATTTATTTATTTTATTTTATTTATAAAGTTTTATATAGCGCAGACTAGATCCCAAAGGATATCAGAGCACTTTACAGTTATAGGGAAAAGTAACAATCAGATCATGAATCAAACATGAGGAGTATAATAATCATAAAATCATTCTTGGTGCCATATGCCTTCCCCATATGCCAATATTCCGAAGGGAACTATCCACTTTACACTTCCTTGTAGTGACCTGTAAGGGGGACACCCCTGTCCATGGAAAGTCACCCAAGCTGTGATGTCTCTTTTTTTTTTTTTGCTAGACAGCAGAGATACCTTAATGCCTCTGTTAATATACCATGCTGTAAGAGCGAGTATGGCATTTTGCTCTTTCTTTCAATGCATGCTGGTTTCTGACGCATTCCCAGGTTTACGATTCCTCGTAAATCTAGAAATGTGTCATAATCCATGGGTGTTGCGTGAGAAAGGGGCACATATTTACAAGGCAGTGAAAAGTCATGTAGTGTGGCTTTGCTTGGCCTTGTAAATATGCTGAGGCACATTGCGGCACTGGAGCGTAATAAAAGTAAGCTCCAGGGGCCTCATTTATGAGAAATGACGCATCGCTGCGTGAAAGAGCGATGCGTCACTTCTCAGTGCGCACTCCATGCGACATTCCTGATGCGTCATATTTAATGTATGACGCATCATGTCGCAAGGAGTTACAGATACGTCAGTATTTCTGACGTATCTGTAAGTGCTAAAGTGACGCATTGCTGGAGTGTGTCACAAAAGTGACGCAACTCCAGCAATGCGTCCTTTCACATGGGCAACCCCCATGTGAAAGGGCCTGCTTCAGCCTTACGCCTGCTGTGAGGCAGGCGCAAGATTTTGACGCAACGGCGTCCTAAAAGTGACGCAGTGAAATCTCATAGATTTCACTGCATCACTTCTATGACCCTTTTGTAATAAATAAGTGGAAAATCCAAATAAATGCAGGTAAATCCAAGGTTTATTGAACTGCAGCACAGTACTTCCACACTCCCAGTTGTCAGTCCAAGTCAATGCATTTCAGATCATAACAATTCTAAATGGAATCCAAAAGACAGTGTGCATGAGCAGCTAAGTACAGGCATTCTATTTAAAAGGGAAATATGTACAAGAATGGAAAAGTAAGTTAAAAGGGAAATACCTATAAACCAGAATACAACACATTTTCCCCCTTAAAGAAATAAAAGGACAATACTAACATTTTAACTACCAGTAAAGGAAAATGTCAAGTATAAAAAGAAAAACTAAGATACACATTTTGATACCCTTCTGACATTCCATCTCTTGCCATCTTGTGTAACTACGCTATTGTGATAAACTTTCACAACTTTCATAGGTTTACCAAATTTAGTCTCTCCTTTGGTTATATATCCTGGTTTACGAATCCTAACTACATCACCCACCATGAAAGCAGGTTGCTTAACATTCATCCTAGTATCATAATCACATTTATATTGTTCCTGTTTGAGTTCCACTTTCTCAGCCACATCTTTGACATTCACATCAATCGTTTGGTGACCAAAACTCTTTTTAAACCACCAAGGACATAAACAAGATACAGGATCTCTACCTTTTAGTAAGCGAAAAGGAGAGACCTCCGTTGTGGCATGAGGTGTTATACGGTACAACCATAATTTTTCTCTCAATTTTTCTTTCCACATTCCCCCAGACTTTCGAGCCCAAACTATATCTTGTTTGAGAACCCTGTTATATCTCTCGACTAGTCCATTTCCTTGTGGTTCATACAGAGCAGTGGTACAATATTTTATACCATAAGTACTCAAAAACTCTGACATCTCTGAGGATTTGAATTGTACCCCATTATCAGATACAATACTTTCTGGAAAACCTTCTCTTGAAAAAATCTCTCTCAAAAAGAAAATAACACTTTCAGTGTTAGGATGAGGTACCAGTTTGACCTCAGGCCACTTGGAGTGATAATCCACTGCAACTATAGCAAACCTACATTCCTGTGGTAAAAAATTAAACGGACCAGCAATATTAATCTCTAACTTTTGCCACGGATGATCTGGCCACTTCACTGGAACCAAAGGTGCTGGATCACACCTGCACGTTTTATCACTTTCAATGCACTCAGGACACTCTCTGACAAATTTATCTACCAACCTATCAACTCCTGGCCACCAGAAGTTAGATCTAATCAGTCGTTTCATGGAAGACATGCCCATGTGACATTCATGACTCATTTCCAAAATAACATTTCTTACAGCCAAAGGTGGAATACATTTCCCAGCTCTGAATAAAAGATTTCCCTCAATGGCCAATTCATCAGCAATATTGTAGAAAGGTATAATTTCAGCAGGAATGCGCTCCTTAGAAGGCCACCCCAAATTCACATAATTTCTCACCTTACACAATATATCATCCTCATTCATGCTTCTCATCCACAAATCCTCTGATATAACATTGTATTTTTCTGATAACAGTTCAGAAATACTAGTTACCACCTCCGTATCTTCATCATCTCCGGTACTTGGATATGGCAATCTTGACAAGCAATCTGCAGTCACATTTAGTTTCCCAGGTACATATTCAATGTCGAAACTATATTCTTGCAAACGTGACATCAATCTAGCGATGCGAGCTGTTGCATTTAAACCTCCACCAGGTGAAAGGATACCCACCAACGGCTTATGATCAGTACGTACCAAAAACCTTGCACCCCAAATATAATTCCAGAAATGCTCAACAGCCCAAACGCATCCCAACAATTCCTTTTCGATGACAGCATACCGTCTTTCAGTGTGATTCAAAGATCTGGACGCAAAAGCAACGTTCCAATCCTCCTTACCTGATCGTTGCGAAAGCACGCAACCCAAACCATAAAGGCTTGCATCTACAGTCAAAATACAAAGCTTATTCAAACAAAAAGGTCTCAGAGTAGGAGCTGACACCATGTCAAGTTTAACACTCTTGAAAGCATTTTGTTGTTTAGTTCCCCACAAAAATTCCACATCTTTCCTTGTTAACTCTCTTAACGGCTCCATCTTAGTTGCAAAACCTACAATAAACTTACTGTAATATTCCCAGAGTCCTAGAAACGATAACAATTTATCTTTGCAATCAGGTGCAGGAGCTTTTAGAATCGCATCAACCAATGATCTTTTCGGAGCAACTCCATCCCCAGAAATAGTGTGCCCTAAGTACTCTATTGTTTTTTGGAATAACTTGCACTTTTTACTCTTAATAGTAAGACCAAACTTATTTAACATCTTACACACATTCCTCAAATGTTCCATATGTGCCTCATCACACTTAGAAAATACCAAGATATCATCTTGAAAACACTTCACGTAGTCACTCATGTCCTTAAAAATATGATACATAGATCTCTGAAAAACAGAGGCTGCCGATGCCAAACCGAACGGCATCCGTTTGAACTGATACAACCCCTGAGGTGTAATAAATGCTGTGAGATGACGTGATTCCTCTGCTAACACCACCTGATGATACGCGGATCTCAAGTCCAAAGTGGAAAAAATAACACCACCACCTAGCATGCTCACCACTTCATTGATATTGGGCAGGGGATGACAATCTACCACTATGTTTGCATTAAGTGCTCTCAAATCTATACAAAGTCTCAAAGATTTGTCTGGTTTGCGTGCCAAAACTACTGGCGAAACCCACTCTGACGATTCTATCTCCTCTATGACACCATTTTCTAACATGTCATTGAGTGTATCACTTAACTCCTCCCTAACATTTAGTGGTACAGGTCTAAGTTTTTGTACAACTGGTTCAGCTCGTTGTTTAAGCTTGATGACATGAGTGAAACCACTTAGTCTACCTAACTTATCTGAAAAAACTCCAGGAAACTCATCCGAAAGTGTCTTCCAAACACTACTCTCTTCCACAGACTTGACTCTTTTCTCTAAAACATCACAATCATGCGACACCATGACAGGATCTTTGTTGCGTGGATTCAATGTAATGTGAAGTTTGAATTGATCGCGCCACCCCAGAACATTCACTCCCTTTACCACAACATACAGTTTGATATACGCAGACTGGTCCTTAAAATAAATTGTGGAAGCAATGTACCCAATGAAGTCAATGTTAGAACCATTAAAACCTTTTGCCATTACATCAGGAGGGCACAAATCACTCTTAGCAATTTTAGATTTATACATTTCATCAAAATACTCCTCAGTTATGATGGTCCAAGGAGACCCAGAATCAGCCATCAACTCTAGTTCAACGTCCTTAAATCTAACAACACATTTAGGAGATTCTAAGACATCCTCCTCAAGCAAACTTAAACTTATTAAAGACACAATCATTCCTCTTTCTTTACTAGATTCATCAGACACAACATGTTCACATCTAACTAAACTTGAACCAAAGTCTGTCTCATCTCTCACACAAGAAATCTCTTTTTTCTTAAAATAATTACTTTTTGTTCTTTTTGTCTTCTCTACAAGAGTTGGAAAAATGACCAACTCTACCACATTTGTTGCACTCTTTGCCCAATGCAGGACAAAACTTGAAAGAAGCCACATGATTGTAACTTCCACACCGAAAACACACAATGCGGTTACGTGATGTGTTCTTATAATTTTGAAAACCTTTTGTAACATTGTTCATCGCACATACTTCTTCAGCCAATTTATCGTTCTTACCACTTTTAGTGCTCGTTTCTTCAATGGTTTTCATCCATTTGTTAGACTGCTCAAAAGCTTTAGCAGTGGAAATACATTCTAACAAAGTAGGATTACCTACAATCCACAACTGTTCTTGTGTTTTCTTGCTCTTGACATTTACAATTATCTGATCCCTAATCATTTCGTCTGTCATTGCACCAAAATTACATGACACAACCAAAGCTCTCAAACCAGTTAAAAAATCATCAAAGATTCATTTTCTTTTTGGGCTCTGGTATAAAACTTGTAACGATTTAAAGCAATACTAGTTGTAGGCTTAAAACGCGTTTCTACACGAAGCATAGCTTCATCAAACACACCAGCGTCACCAGGAACAGGTGGTAAATTCCTAAAAATAGCTTGCCCTTCGGATCCCAAACAATGAAGAAAAATATTTTTTTTCCTTTCATTTCCCATCCTTTCCCCATCAATAGCTTTTAAATAAGTCAAAAACTCCTCCTTCCATCTGTTCCATGGAATGGGAGGATCACCTTTACTTTGTAAAAATTTTGAGGGCGGATCAAACTGCATTGTGAAGGTGTACAAATGATCACAAAAGAAATGAAAGAAAAATGAAACAAAACAAATATCCTGAAGACTGGAGATTGACTCATCTTTACGGATAAATGCATCAAGTACAATTCTACTGAAAGACTGGAACTTTATTTTACTTGGCATTATATTTACACCTGGAGATGCTTCTTTGAACGTTACATTGGGAGACTGCATGGTAAAGGACGCTGTATTTCACAGAAACTACGAGGTTTGTGGGCCTTTGTGTGAAAATTTCACGGATTTTGATTTAAAATAACCTATTGTTTACCTTTGAACGTGTTTCAACGAGTAGCACACGAACAAAGCCTTTCCGTGCAACGGAGTCTCCATGCGCCGCGTTTGGAGCGTGGTGTTACCGTGGATACAATGCGCGGCGTTGGAGCGTGCTGTCACCGTGGATACAACACTTTCTTTCGCGCTGCAGAGCATCGGATGATTAATTTAAGGTACTTTTGTTGCATTTTACAAGAAATAAGGATTTCTATACAACGAACATTACAATTCTGACAATCTTTTGGCTTGCTATCGTTGCTATATTTATAAAACGTTTCAAATTCGGGCCGAGGTTTTCAGACTCTTGTGGAAAATACCAGCGCTGATGTACACAGCTTGTGTACTCAAGAACTAATTTCAGATTTGCATTCATCTGTTTACTGAAATTAAATCCTTTTTTAAAAAGATCCACAACTCCATAAAAATTGTGTAAAACTCCAAAACTTCTTCAAAATCAGATGTACCACACCTGTGCTGCTGTAGTAGTAGTAGGTACTAGTCACCCTCGTCGCCAATTTTGTAATAAATAAGTGGAAAATCCAAATAAATCCAGGTAAATCCAAGGTTTATTGAACTGCAGCACAGTACTTCCACACTCCCAGTTGTCAGTCCAAGTCAATGCATTTCAGATCATAACAATTCTAAATGGATTCCAAAAGACAGTGTGCATGAGCAGCTAAGTACAGGCATTCTATTTAAAAGGGAAATATGTACAAGAATGGAAAAGTAAGTTAAAAGGGAAATACCTATAAACCAGAATACAACACCTTCCTTGGGTCAATACGCCCCCTTTGCATACATTATACCTGGCGCAGGTATAATGTGGCGCAGGGGTTTAGAAAGTGACGCATCTACCTAGATGCGTCACTTTGTAAATATGGCGCAACAAGGTGCATTTTTTATGCCACTGGTGCGTCACAAAAAAGTGACGCACCGGCGGCGTAAAAGTGACGCACAGCCTCATAAATGAGGCCCCAGGGGTGCAAACGTGCAGCCTGATGCGCTCAAACGGGGCTTAAATGAAATACTGCCACACCACTCCTTGGCTCAGACACACACCTTTAGGTGTGTAGCACCGTGTGCCCAGTCACCATTGCTTGTCTTTGGGCTTCTGACTGTTTCACATGAACAAAGGTCTGGAGAAACTATCTGCCTTGTTTATTGTTCAGAAAAGAAAATGATTTCATGCTATGAACACTTTTACTTGTTCCATGCCTGCCGGGCACCGTTATTGACCCGCGGTGGTAAACATTTAGATGTAATACGACCAAATGCCAGAATATTTGTTAAGCATAAATCTGCACGTTTTGTCACTTTTTCCATTGCATCCGAACAACTGCCGAAGCTTTCAAAAATGCTATCACAGCATAATTTCTGATCTATAAGTGTCCGCACTCCTCTGCCCAGTGACAGTTGGCAAACGAAGTCAATTAAATAATCCATATTGCATTTACAATAGTTACCACTGACATCATCTGCAGAGATCTGCATTGACAGGCAAATGCTTTCAGATGCCGCTGCAGTTTTCAAAGTGATCATTTTCCCGATATATATTAGAATGCCTGGGTCCCTGGAGAAAGAAAAACCTAGTTACATTTAATAATGAGGGGCAGACTTTTCACCTCATTCCAGGCTTGCCAGAACATCCCAATTTCATCATATTTACTTTCAGGTCTATCATACGTACATAGATGATCTAACTTGTATGGGTCCTCTGATCTGCAGTATGGAGCTATAATGCTGTTTTGCAGCAATTTGGGGCAGATTTACAAGCCTCTTGCGCCACCCTTACGTCACTTTTCCCTTGTTAAAAATTACGCAAAAATGGCGCAAGGGGCTTGTAAATCGGGTTTGTGGTTGTTGTGTACGTTATAGCCTGGGGGAATTATCTAAAGCTTTATTTTATATTAGTGGGTATTAGTCCGAATGAGCACTTCTTTTCTTTTTCTTTTTTTTTTACTATTGAGAACCCTCACTTTGCCACAATGTTTCTTTTGTACTGTTTTGTGACAATGCAGTTGTGGATGGTTAGACTAATTTGTTCTGTTTTGTGTGTGAAGGGGCTACTTCAGGCCTGGACAAAGTTTGCATTATAGGCTTAGCATAAATTATGCAAAATGGCCAACAAATTAGGCTAATTTACGATTTGTAACACGAAATTCCGGACTAGCATTTTGGGCTATTTTTTGTTTAGCGTGAAAAGACTCCTTTGCGGCTGTGAGGATTGATTTCGGAAAAAAAATTAACGCTAAATTACACGTGACATAAACAACAGCTGCTTGTGTTCTGAACATTCTTGTTGATTCCGTGCCCCCATCACAGGATTTTTACCTGGACGATATTTTACTTACGCAGCGTGGTATAATGGCATAATCCCGGGAGGTTCGTGTAACACAAAATGCAGAATAATACGCAAGATTACACTGCATGGAAACATTTGGCAAATTTAAGTTAAAGAACTGTGATGTTGGGAAGTTGGCCAACTCCCTATTACACAAATCTTATGGTCTTACTAAAGTGGGCAGTTTGCAACAAAAAAAAACTGGTTGCCTTTATCAGTCCTGAGCTACAGTAGGAAACTGTTCCTACCGCCACTTAGTATTCCACAGGGTGGCAGGTGGATTGGCACCACATGGAATCTACTTCCAACACAAGATCTGCGATACCACACCCCAGAAAATCCCAAACCAGATTAACCTGCCTCATATCCACATAAGCATGGGTGTACCTTAATCAGTGAGATTTAGGGGGTTGTGAATCTCAAATTTCCCAACCAAGGAAGTAGTGGACTGCAGAATGGAGGAGTGTGTTGACCAAGGTTCGGGATGTCCTGTTGCCATGAAGTACAGGGTCAGTACTGATTTGCATTGGGTGGGCCTTTGTCTGGAATCGCACAGTGGGCAAAGAACAATGGATTGGAATACCACCCCCAGCGATTACCAGTATTCATACTATTTGCAAGCATTCCTCCCATCACCTCTTGGCTGTTAGATTGCACGTAGTATGCCTTGATACTTTAGACTGGTGCAGCTTTCCAAGCCTTCAACTGCCAATGTTTGTGAATTCCAAAAATTAGTACATTTACACCCATTCAAGGAGTACTACTGTGGGTGCAGATTAACTATTTTTTTGGTTAACTGGAGACAATATATACTTAAGCACACAATCCAAAAATTAGCAAATTAAAACCTCTTAATGAAATGAAAACAACAAGAAAATCCAACACTTACATAGCAAACCCAGATCAGGGCCGCCGACCCAACTACCAAACTAAGATCAATTTGAAGGACATCCCCCCAAACATCCCTACAGAAGCTATAATATTGCCTGTCCAACCTGGGCCTGGTAGAGCTCCCTCAGTATTCATAACTACGGGCATGTACAACACAACGGTCTTAGGACCCCCGCCCTGTCACCAGTGCTTAATTTGAGCCTGTGATTTCCAGTGCTTGGCACCTTCACCTAACTGTGAACACTGCCACGTATGAGGGTCTGACAAATGGTGGCACTTTTTATTTAGTTTAGAGATGAGTACAACAACAGTTGTTTATTAATTAAATGTACATTAAAACTGACTAATGCCTGCTGCCCAAGCCATTCTTATAGATTTGGGGGCTTGGAATAGTCTGAATTGTCACTCTTGTAGAAGTGTAATGGTAAGTAATTGTGTTGGTATCGTCATTGGCAGCGTTGGCAAGTGTAACTGGTAGCGCAACCTGCAGTGGCCTCCTGGTGATGGCCCTGGCACTAAATTGCTTACAAATTAAGCACTGCCTGACACTTATTATAAATAGATTTCCACTACACACACTCTTCTCTGTCTTTTCCACAAGAAGCCCTGATGGTAGAACTGCTGCATGTGGCAGGTGTCCGTGTTTCTAGTCCTCACATTTTACAATAACTTTTTCAAGTGACCGATGGCCCCATGTACTAAGCCCAAGTCGCAAATAGTGGAAGGCACACAGACACATTAATAGAATGAGCTGATCCAGAACAGAACCATGGATCCGACTTTGCTCTTAGAGTCCGTGCACATGCATGTATATCATCCAACAAACAAAAGGCAACAATGTGCTGCAATTTCATCACAATTCAAAAGTGTTTATTTATTTGAAATGCAGAAGCATTTCACTTTAGTACATCAGATTATCTCACTGCACAGACAGACATTTATTAAAATTTATACTTTTTAGAAACTTTCATAGCTCGCCCCTCAACGACAATGCCATTTGTGAACTAAGATGCGAGTCAGTATAGTCAAGTAAACGCTAAACGTGGCCTACATTCCTATTTTAAATGAAGCAGCATTTGAGTCTCTTGAATCAAATATGAGTTGTGCTTGTACAGCGCACATCCTGAATTCAAGTATTTTATAGAGAGCGCTTTTGTGAGAATAAAGAAAAAGGAGGCTCATTGAAAATTAATTTGTGCCTAGGATCTGAGAAGTTGCACAAGGAGTGAAGTGTGCATTGATTCCAGGTTATCTGCTTTCACATTTTGATATTCAGCCACAATATCTGTCTTTCTCTCTGTCTGAGCCTCTCTCTATCTATATCTCTCTCTCCTGTTGATATCAAAGGTCACTATTCTGTTTTTCATTCTTGGCCCTTGATGCAGCGTGAAGCTGGGCAAAAACAATTTTTCATTATACTTACATAATTTTCATCATCTCACGAACTATTTCCTTTCAGGGCCCATATCAAAAACATTAAACTACCATTGATCGTTCAATGGATCTTTTATGTGAGCTAACAGGGACTTGGATATTTAGAGAATGTGTGGCAATTCCTTACAAGTACCTGGAATAAATAGATGCCAAATTCAAGCTGACAGCAAACAACTTTCTGTAGACACTAAATGATAAAATGTACGACAAGAAGGTTCACTCCAAGAATGACCCAAATACAATAAAGTTTGCTCATGTACACAATTTTTTTAAGCCTCAATTTGAATGGTCAAGAAACACAAATCAGATTTAAGATTCAATTTATAGAGATCACTTAGTACAATTAGTCACACAATGTCATACAAATTCAATAAAATAGACATATGCTGATTACATAGGGAAGAAAAGAGAGAGAACATTGGGCAAAAGTCAAGTTAAGCATTTAGGTTACACAAACCAAATATGCAGTGTTGAAATGTAAGGAGTCACATGAAGGAGTCCATACACTCTCCAGCCGAAGAGTTATACCTGCACACTTTACCAGCTGGCAAAGTACAGGTTGAGTCAGTTCAGTAAGTTCAGTTCAAATGGTTTTGGCAAGGAAAATAAATCAGAGTTCAGTACGACAGCATACCAGGCAGGGAAATTGAAAATGATAACCAACCCCGACTCCTCCTCCAAGGGGGCAATTATACTTCCAAAAGTTCTCAGTTTATGCCCACAAAGTATCCTTTCCATCCTCCATTATGGTTTCCATTGGTTGTCAACAGTGGGCTGCTCATGGTATGAGCAATAGCTCACACCTTTGTATTAATTTGTATTAATTCTTAGAGATATGTGTTTACATATAAAAATATTCAAAGATAATTTAATGTACAAAAAAAAGCTTTGAAATTTACAAAATGTCTGATATTTAAAATGAAATGCTATGAAATGTATACAGATAGCTGACATATATTGAGGGCACTGTGGCAGTATAGAACCTTTGTGGTCGTTTCTTAAACTAAATAGGTCGGCATAGAGGTTTTCTCTCTTCTTTGGCATACATTTTTCCTTCCTCCTCTAGGACCTAAAAGTATTATAGGGGGGGCCTTCTTCACATGGTTTTGTACCAAGTTGTGTCTGTGAACCTGTAGGATGGTCAGCCCACCTGCCCCAATGGTGTTGTGCGCCTTATACATTTATGCACACTGGAATTCATACTTTTTAGCTCTTTAAAGCATTACATTTGTTATATCTATTTAATGCATTACATTGACATAAATTATCAATCTTTAATATTTAAATGAGTCATTAGATTGTATTAAAATGTGTTAGGGAAGTAAAGTATGCTCCAAGTGATTCCATGTAAGTGCTTTGCATGAGGAAAGGCATGTGGATCAGCCTTGAGTGCTGGCATCCATCAGACGCCATGTCTGCAGCAGTTCTGGAATGAAATCTGGTCTTACTGCACTGTTGACTACAAAACTGCCAGAAATAGACAGAGTGTGAAACATCTCCATACAATACTGCTGGTCAATTATCTAGAAATTATAAAGACTACTCCATGGGAGGCCTCCAAGCTGGGCATAATACTACAGAAGAAAAACTTAGAATTAACCATATGCACTAGATATAACATCTATGGATGAACAGAATATGCCAGATGTGCACTTTAAATTAAGGTAGCAATAAGACAATTGCAAAATCTAGAAAGCGGTTTTAGAACAGACTTCGGTCAACTGCAAAATACTCCAGATCTACACACAATGCACAGAACAAAACACCAAATGAGTAATCCACTACAAGTCACAAAACATCTGAGGTGATGTCTACAATGAAAGACACTATTGCAAATGTGGCCTGTAAAGGAAAGATCAATACACCAGGTAAGGCATTGATAACTGGACACCTTACTTAGATTGGGATTAAAACTGTCAGTTCCACAAAGGAGATTTTTAGAATTGTTAGCTCTGCTCTTTTATTAACCCCATTTGTTTAATTCGTATTGTTTGCAATCCACAAGAAATGGGATAGTGGTATTTTCTATGAGAAAATACAGAAGTTGTGTGCCACATATAATAAAATTATTAATAGAGTGCATTTAGCGGCAGAACTAGGAGGACATCCAAAACAAATTGAGGAGGTTGTTGTTTTGGATTTTGAGCCTCTAATGTCAAATGCTGTAAAAGACCTTCTGGTGTCGGTTAAGTCAGGATCTCCCCGTGAATGATGTCCTGCGAGAATCCTACACCAGCTCAATAGCCTACTTGTGATGGTCCTGACAAAACTATGTAATGCTTTATTGTGCTCAGCCTTAGTCCCTCTTATTTGGAAACAGGCAGTAATTTCCTCCATTTTAAAGAACCTGTGGGTGACTCAACTCTTTTAGCATATTTTAGGCCAGTTTCTTTGCAGGTGGAACTAATTGAATGTTTTGACAAATCGGGTCAATAAAATAGTGTCGACTAATTGCTTTTATCTCAAAATGTTGAAGAAATGTGTCCTTTTCTACCCCATGAATGTACAAATTTGTTCTTTCAAGCCCTAATTTTGCCAAGCATCAAATACTGTAATACCTGGGAATGTTCTGCCATCTGTTTGATCTTTGGGCTCAGGAGACAAGATCATGTATGAGCCTAGAGGCAGAATCTCTGTTGGATCACTGTGAATAAGAGAATCTGGTTTAAATCTCTCTGCTTTGTCCATCAAGCAGTTCCAAAAGAGACCCTCTCTATCTGCAGTAGAAATTTCATAAATACAATCCACATCATCCACTTTGGGCAGCTTGTGATCAGAATTTGACACTCTTTAGGTTCAATAGGGCCTGGTGTGGAGAAGAGTTGGAACACTCTCCCTTGTATTTTGAATGAAACAATGGGCCACCGTCCATATAGGAAATCCCTGAAGACATTCCTTTTTGAATAATAAAAGGGGAGTGATTGGTTGTAATGTTCATTAGCTGTACTCTCTAAGCTCCTATAACAAAAAATAACAAACTACTAACATCATACCACAAATCACCCCTGCAGCACTAGAAGCAGTACGTCAGATGTGACATTTAGATTTAGAAACAGTATTCCAAGGGGCCCCTACAAATACTAGCAATATGCAGATGAGAAACCAAGAAAAAAACAGAATATTGCACATGATCTTTTTAAAGATTTTGTTCTAGAACCCTCCCTGTGGCACATAACCCAGGCCCCTGACATAAATCATATTGCTATCCATTGCCACTCATCACCTTGTTCACTTGCCACATACCTACCTTATATCCCATCATGAAGAAACACCTAAGTCCATAATACACATGAATGTGTGTACCTTGCAAAGGGATCCTCTTTGTAAAAGGGTGAGAGAGAAATGGAGAAACAGGGACAGCATGAGACTTTCTTTTCCATGGACTTGACAAGAGAGAATGAGATAAATCACAGATGGAAATACGCATGCAGGACCCAGGATGCAGCTACGATAAGAGGGCATAGATCAATGCTGTGATTCACAAAGGAAAGTTTGTTGCGAATTTTGGGTGGCAGTGAGGAGTCCCCATATGAGGGACCGTAAATGCATTGTGGTATGAGTCCCAGAGCACTCATGACTGCAGCCGTCATGTGTAGAAACGTGAGCAGCAGACTACGTGGTGTGATTGAAGAGGACGTTTGACGCAACAGGAAGTTGGGGATTAATCTTGGTAAATTAATTGAGACTGTGTTAGTTCCTCTACACCAATATATATATATATACATATATATGCAGCAGAGGATTGATTAATCAGCCTTAATAATAGAAGCAGGAAGCAGGGTGTGCAAGTCAATGAGACATTAATCAGAAGGAGGACATATTGTGACCCCTTATAATGCTAGCGAGCAGCGGTGGTCTAAAGGGAGAACCTAGCAACAACCAAAGGCAAAGGCCGGCACATTAACCTGTCAGAGATAAGCGTTATATCACAGTGTGAATAAGAGCTACGTTGTTAATCTCTGTATTTGGCCTCATCTCACAGCCACTCTGACACTCATGGAAGTCTTCCAAAGACCACTGTTTTGGATAGGGTTCTGCTTGCCCTTTGTTCCATGGTGGTCATTCCAAAATTTCAAAACATGGTGTAGCCATCGCCGAACCGCACAAGCCTTCAGGTGCAAAATCATGCTTTGAGAGCTGAACAGTTAGTTTAAGGGCTGTCAGATTATCATTTGTTCTAAGGAAACTGCTAGAGTAAAATATTACTACAACTTCCAACATCCCTTGCCTGACAGTGTTCCTATTTGTTGCCCTTTTATATAATGGAGTTCTACTTCACTGCCTTTGATCAGTATATTCCTTTGCAGCAGCAGCACATGACTCCAAAAACACTGAAGACCTCAGGTTTTCAGGCCCTAATAATAGAGCTTTAAATCATTCATAGAGGAAGGTCACTCAAGGCAATTGTGGCAAGTTTTAGGAGTTTCTTGGTTTTGGTATTCTGGCTCTGCGTATTTAGAAATCTTTCAACTCATTATTGCTTTGTGTATCTTGATCCTCTTGCACCCTTAACATAGAACATAGCTTTGTAAAATACTAATATTATACCACACCATCATGAGGGCAAGCATTTGCAAGCACTCTGGGGTGAGAATTACAAAAATAGACTATAAAAGTTTAATTATTGAGCTTTAACTTTAATAAATGGAGGGGTAGGGAGATTTATATTAAGGTTTATATTTTCTGTCTGCTTACCTTGATTAGACCAGCAGACCATAGTGCCTTCAAACGATTCTACGCCTCCCAATTCCAAGAATTGATAGAGATTTTTGTCCCCGCTGGCTCCCTATTACAACCTTTGACTACTCAAGACTTCAAGGACACCAAAAATGCTGCATTCCCAGCTAGAGAAAAAAAACAACTATCTCCCATCTGTACAACCTACCCCTCTGATCTCAAGCAGGCATACATCAGGCTGATCACCAAAATGAAGTACATTGATCCAGCAAACCTAGCCAATATCAACTATCTACAATGGCTCATTGTTAGGAAAAGTATTTGAAAGAGAATTCTTTGCTAAAATAGACAACTTCATGGAAAAGGCAATCAATGGTCAAAATAGAAAATAGTGTTTTGTCCTGGCAGACATTTTGAATTCCCTCGTATTACCATCAGGGACTCAATGACAACAGTCACCAGAAATGGTGCAGCCAATCTTCTAAAGCTAGACATGTCTGCTGCCCTTGACACAGTCCTCCAGCTGCTGACTCATCTTAATCACTTTTACTTAACTTGCTACATTTTCTCCAATGACAGCAGAATTACAGGACTTAAACACTGCCATGAGCAACAGACAAATAGATACTTAGGAAGCACCTGAGGCTAAACCCATACAAAACAAGGGGGCATATTATCAAGGGGGTTTATCTCCGCTTTTTTGGCTTTAAAAGCCAAGAAAGAGGAGATACAATTATCTCCCTATTACCTAGCTTTCACTAACACCAGTTAGCGACAGGTAGTAGGAGATAGCGACCATCTTGGGCCCCACTTTGCATGTCAGTGATATTTATCACTAATGACATGCAAAGTGGGTGTGCCAAGATGTTAGCGACTGAAAACAGTCGCTAACATCCTTATCTCCTATTACCAACTTTTGGAGATATTCGCGCTAAGCGTGAATATCTCCAAAAGCTAACACCTGCCCTGAGCAGTTCTTAGCCATGTTATCCAATGGGAGGTGGATAACATGGCTAAGAGCATTAGCTCAGTAATGCATGAATATCGCTGACTTTTCAGCAATATTCATGCATTGCGGCGATTTTTATCGCATTTGCGATAAACCTTGGTAATACCAAGGTTTATTTGCGGTAAAAATCGCCGCAGCTCAACGGTAAATTTTTCCTGCTAACCAAGCAATAGCGATAATTATTGCTATTGCTTGGTAATATGCCCCATGGTCTTTAACTGTAGGGAATGTAAGAATTACAAAACCATAACTATCTAGTTCCAGGTATTTGGACCTCCTCCGATGTCTAATTAAAAAACCCGATAGAGATGATGGATACTGTTGTACCCTGCATAGAGACACTAGTAGCCTTGTGGTGTAATTTCATGCCTTCTTTATTAGATCCACATCAGGGTATTAACAATCTTAGCCCAGCCAGCTCCAGTCAGTTACTAGACATGTACCAGCCATTCACCAGCTGCTCCTGGACTCATTACATATACATGTAATACTTAGGATATAACGGATACCATCCCTATCATATCCTTCAATTGCATCATATCCATGACTGATGCGTAATGCAAGCTCTTCACTGCATCTTCCCACATTTAGACATCTCAGAGAAGTTAAAGGGTACCTTAACCCTAGTCTAGTCCTACCAGGATTGCACAAGTGGACTTTACCTTTGAGCACTCTTCTTCTTTTAAGAAATACTTCAAAGAATACAGATGTATCAGTCATAGCAAATTCACTATAGAAATCCAGATTTAGACAGGCACGTGTGGCCCTGGTATTTTTAAATTGGCACCAGATGTTTTTACACTTTTTTCTAAGGTCTGCTTTTAGATTAAGGGCTACAAGGGGTGGTTGAAGTATACAGCACTCCTGCCTCCCATATTATGAATCATTTTAATAGGTAGCAATTTTTTTATTGATTACATGTTACAGGTTTGAACCAAGTTGTAATTTAGCCATAGGTTTTAGGTACTCAAAATATTAGATAAGTAAAACAACACACTTTGCTGATTTGGTGTGGTGTGGAGTTTTGCATGGCGTATTTTGCACAATGTCTGTACTTTATGTTCCATTTTTATATATTGCATTTTTATGGTATTTTTATATGCTGAATAAAGATTTGTAAAATAAAAAAAATACTACTACATCCATATGATCACATTATCAATTGTCATATACTAATGATTCAAGGATTTCTGTATTGTTAACACAGCCCTCTTTGGCAATAGTCCTTCCTTCATTCAAGCAAAAGTTTAAACATACTTCCCAAATAAAGTTTTCACTCTATATTGGCAGTTATGCCAATTGTCCTGTCCTAAATGCAGTCAAACTTTGGGGGGACCGTCTTATCTTTACAAACATACAAAAAAGTGAAGGATGTGATGCTTAAATTAATCTCAGGCACTGGTAATTACCCAAGGCTGCATTCCTATCCAATATTTTTTTGCCCACAATGCAACCTTGGATTTCACTCAGCCATATGAAATCAGTCTTGATCTTGCTCCAATTGCAACAGTTCAGTCCTAACTGCCAAGACTGATCCTCTCTGAAATGGAACACAAGCATCCCAAGTTCTGTTTTTTCCTAGTTGGAGATTGTCGGTTGGATGCAGCTTGTTTCAAGTGGCTAAGCGAGCACGGGACGCATGTGTGAATTTAACATTCGCATTTAGGGCATTTCACTGAAGTATACAAAAAAGTTATTGGTGGGATGTTGGAATTGTTCCAGTCACTGGTAGTTGTTGAGGGTTACATCCCAGCCCATCGTTCCACAATGATGACTTGAAGGTGACCCAGAGTGATCCCCAGAAGCTGAAATGTATTTAAGCATTCCATCCACCATTTTGTTGTTGTTTCAGTTGACACCCTAACTGTGATGGGTATGCCTACACATTGGTCCAGTGCTCAGGTTGCCATTAGACTCAAACCACACTCTAATGACAAGGTCACTGTAGGGCGAAACTGATCTGCGGTTGCTTGTGGTCCCTTCTGCAAGGAGCTTCTCCTGGAAGTTTGGGACAAACTTTTTTTACGAGGAACTGAGTCGGTACTAATTTACGTAAGAGTGGCAGGATGGCTAAAAATGAGGGGTCTAATGACCAAACAGAGACTGTTTGAAAGCGACGCACTATACACAAGCCCCCGTGGGGTGCTACATAAATCACACTTTAGATATGACACCACATTTCAATGTTCGAACTGTAAATCAAAGTTTAAACAACCATTTCTAAAATATAGTCCATCAACATAATTCAATTGGAAAACTTTGTAGTTTTAATGCCAGTTTTTTCTTTGCGTTCTGTCTTCATCAAATACATTACATCATGTACTTGTTCCTCTTAACATCATTTGCTTGTCAGTCCCAATGCATTTCGGTATTAAATACCTTCATCAGGGGAATACTAAAAATAAAACCAACACAATAACAATAATCAAAATTCAAACTGCGGGAGCCTAGATCTCCACCTCGTGCTCATGCAAAACCTAGTGCCCGTTTGTCATAACCAGTCCCATTGTTATCTTTAACATGGTGTCTGTATATATAAGTCTACTAAACCATAAGGTGACCATGTGCACATAAATCTCAAGTCAGCCTACCTGACTATTTGCAAATGTGATTGACAACTCGAAAAGATGAGCGTGTCACCTTCCTGAAAAAATAGGTGAACATTTCATGACTACCTGTTAACCAAACTCATTGGGTCCTGTCAAGGATTGCGAGGTTAAAATATCGCCTACCTAAATGAGGGGTCCCATGCTCACTGTGCCACATGACTCAAGCCACACCCTACTGATGACCCCTTAGTAGGGAACAACTGGTCTGTAGTTGCTTGTGGTCCCTTCTGGAGGGGACGTCAATTGGCAGGTTGGGGTATTCTGTTTGCATGAGGAACAGGGCCGTACTGATTTGCATAAGATGGGTCTCTGCCTGGAGTAGCATAGTGGGTGTAAATTGAGGAGAAAACTTTTCTGGGTTATGATGTAGTGTCTGGCCATACCCTTTTCCCTGCCCAAACTGTTTTTCATGACCTCCTCTACAATTTATCACACATTCCTAATGTTCCATTTAGTAAAAATTGCAATCCGATCCATTGATTACACTGTATCCAGCCCCAGCCGGAGATTCAGAGAGTACGGCCCTAGCCGGAGAATACAATTCGGGTGTGGAGAGTACGCTCCGGGTGCGGAAATTTCAGCCCAAGTGCGGACGTAAAGTTAGGAGTCTTAAGTGCATTCTGTGAATACCAAAAATCGTAAGTGCCTTCTGTGAATACCAAAAGTAGTAAGTTTAGGTTTTTGCCTCAGATTAGTTCTGTGAATCAGTCCCTGAATTCATTCAAAGCCATATTGAATTCTGAAGAGCAGTAAAGACATTATTATGATTCAAGATCATATTCACTCAAGAAGTACACTCTATTGTTCCACATGTACAGTAGGCATTGGTATGATTGCAGTTATCCCTAATTCCCCCTTCACTCCACAAATATGTTCCGATACATGATGGCAGCAATACTATAAAGCCAAGTATAGATCTTCATCCAGAACACTAAAGCACTCTCCACATAAGTCACATGTGGATGCCACAGCCATTCCATATTTGCTGAACTGTTCTCTCTCTCACTCCTCCTTACTACACTAGATCCTTAAGCTCTGCTATATTTGACAGAATACAAGCAGCACTCTAGTGTCACCACACAGGACACCAAAGCAGTCGTGATAAAGCAATACTGAGACATGAAACCCACTACATGAACAATTTACAAATTCAGTGCAGTATTTATTCTCAGATAGTGCATATTTTGTTATAGGCAGTGTGGAACACATTCCGTTTACATAGATGAACCATCCAAGGTAGTGGTGACAGGTACTTCAAAGGAAGACATTCTGAAATTGACCTTCTGGAAATCCGCAAAAAGAACTGCTGCAGGAATCCCTATCAATTGTTTCTGTTAGAGTCTTGTCATAGAATTAGCATAACATTCATACATAGGAGACCAGAAGCGAATTTATGTGGTCCTTTTCTAGGTGTGTTTGTGCACCAGTAGAGGTTTTTACCCTGAGGATGGTAGCACAATCAGTGACCAGTGGCAAAAGAGGGATGCAAGTTGTCGGTCTGACTGTGGGGTTGACAGGTATCATAATATTATGAAACTGATTTTACTGTCATATTAATCTGCATGAACCATTACCAAGCTCGATGGTTACATTATCTATTGACCATTAACTTCTATTTTAATGATATTTGAAGGATAATAAGCTCTGAGTATATGAAAAAGACCACATGATTATGAAAAAGCATCTGTGTTATACTAATAGTAGAAGTCACTAAGCAAAGGCTGATATTATAACATTACATGAAATTACATATCAGCCTGGTAGATGCCCCATCACGTGCTTTAATTAGCAGCTGACTGTGGTTGATATCTTAAGTACCACTGAACAGAGCGGGTGACCTCTTTTTTAAGAGTGTCTTTGTATGTAGACTAGAGATAAGAATTGCGATTCTCCTATTAACATGACCAGAGAATCTGGATTTCATTAAAGACACGGAGGCTAACATTATGCATTAATCTTTTTAATGCAGCTCACAGCCGCTTACATCACAAAGGTTAAGAATAGAACTAAATGACATAACAGTGTCCATAAAAGGCGTGTGCCAAGATAAATCAGCCTCTTTTAGAATGCTTGAACGAAGAACAGATCTTGAAACTTGAAGGAGTATACTTGAAACTTGAAAAATCCATGCGGGTCATCAATTCGAATTGTCTGAAAGAAAATAAGGCAAGTCAAGAAAGGCACAAGGAAACCTTCAGAAGCAAAGAAAAGCAAGGTTAAAAGTATGAAACATTCAAAACATTGTAAACCAAGTTAATCCTCAATATCCCTCAAGGGAGGGACGGGAGGGATAATGTTAGCCTCCGTGTCTTTAATGAAATCCAGATTCTCTGGTCATGTTAATAGGAGAATCGCAATTTCATTACAAGACAGGAGGCTACATTATGCATGTTGGTAGCCTTGAATCACAACATCAGAAACATGTTCAATTGGTTTACAATAATGATGAGTGAAGGTAGAAGCATTAGACCAATCAGCAGCTTTAAGGATAGTATCCAACTTACCACCTGACCAGTATGATTTGCTGGCCATTGCACTTCTTAGTGAATGAGCTTGAAATTTTGAAAGGTCAATACCAGCGAAATTCATAGCCAATTTAACCCACCTTGCGATAGAGGAGGATGAGATGGGTTTAAAGGGTTTAACGTAGGAAACGAGGAGTTGATTTGCATCAGGGGGTCGAAGATTAGACATCTTGGAATCGTATTCCTTCATGCAATCAACTACGCAAAGCTTTTTACAAAAATCAAAACGTGGATAGAAGATAAAGTCAGACATGGTCTTAGTTCTCCTAAAAATTTCAAATTTAACACCGAACATGTCATAACATCTATTGGAGATGTCCAAAGCTTTAACATCTGAAACTCTGCGACAGGAGATTAAACAAAGAAGAGAGGCGAGTTTAATTGAAAGACATTTTCTGTTAAGAAGGGAATTATCAGGCCAGGAGCAAAAAAGGTCAAGTAACAATTTAACATCCCAAACAGATTGATATTTAGGTCAGGGGGGTCTTTTAAGTCTGATACTTTTAAGGACCCTACAAACAATAGGGTTTTTACCTACCGTTTTACCGTTGACAATAGAGTGACCTGCGGAAATGGCAGACCTATAACAGTTAATGGATCTATAAGAGAGGCCACTGTCGAAAAGTTCCGCAAGGAAATTGACTATATTAACGATAGGAGCTTCCACGGTATCCAAGTCCCTTTCCAAGCACCAACTAGACCATTTTTTCCAGATGTTATTATATCTGTAGTGTGTTCCAGGTGCCCAAGATTCTCCGAGGAGTGTAAGAGCAGATGACGAAAGTCCAGACAATTGGTTAGATTGCCTGACACTTTCCAAGCAAGAAGGTTCAGGCTCCCTGAAAGAACCAGGTGGTGATCTTCTCCGTTTGCGTTTAGGAGGAGACCTTGAGAGGCCGGGATTAGGAGAGGAATGTCGTAAGAGAGTTCCAAGGCTGTGGGGAACCATGCTTGAGACGGCCAGAAAGGAGTTATCAGGACCAGGGAGCACTGTTCTTGTCTCACTTTCTGAAGAACCCTCTGAATCATGGCAAAGGGGGGAAAGGCGTAGGGTTTGAGAGGGGCCCAAGGTTGGAGAAAAGCGTTGACAGCGAGAGCACCCGGGTCTGGCATCCAACTGAAATACTGTGGAAGTTGGGAGGACAAGCGACTCGCGCAAAGGTCCACATCGAAGGGGCCCCAAAGGTCGGACAGGGAATTGAAAATGGTTGGATTGAGTTTCCAATCGCTGAAGTCTACTAGGAACCTCGAGTTCCAGTCTGCGGAGAGGTTGGATTTTCCGGGGAGGTATTCGGCCCTCAGGGAAATCTTGTGTTCCAGACAGAACATCCAGAGTTTCTTGGCTAGGTCCGAAAGGTCGGCAGATTTCGTACCGCCAAGACGGTTGATATACGAGACTGCGGAGACGTTGTCCATCTTCAAGAGGACGGATCTGCCTTGGAGAGATTGTCTGAAGCTCATCAGAGCATAGAGCCCTGCTGTCATTTCTAAGAAATTTATGTGGTGGGAAGATTCCGAAGGGGTCCATATACCACCAGTGTCCTGGTCGAGAAGACGAGCACCCCAACCGTGGAGGCTGGCGTCTGACTCTAGAACGAAGTCTGGAGAAGAACCAAATATAGCTCTTCCATTCCAGGCGTCCAAATTGTCCATCCACCAGGAAAGTTCCAGTTTGGCTTCTTCGTCTAGAGAGACTTGTTCTCCATACCAAAGTCCAGATCTGAGAGCTTTGGCTTTTACTCTCTGAAGAGCACGGTAGTTGAGGGGGCCAGGGAAGATAGCTTGTATCGAGGAAGAGAGTAGACCAAGGAGTCTGGCTAGTTCTCTCAGGGATAAGGAGTGATGTTTGAGAACAAATCTGATTTCTTTCCGAATTTTGGCAATCTTCTTCTTGGGGAGTAAGAGAAGACAGGTCGAAGTATCCACGGTGAAGCCGAGGAACTCCAGAGATTTGGAGGGTAAAAGGATTGATTTTTCCCTGTTTATAATGAACCCAAGACTTTCTATGAGGTTCATAGAGGTTTGCAAGTCTTCTAGAATTTGAGAGTGAGATTGGGACTTTATTAGTATGTCGTCTAGATAAATGATGAGACGAATACCCCTGGCTCTTAGGATGGAGACTATCGTTCTCATGATTTTGGTGAAACACCAAGGGGCGGAAGAAAGACCGAAAGGGAGGGCCTGAAATTGAAAAAGGCGATTGTCCCAGATGAATTGGAGAAAGGACTGATGTTCTATTGCCATGGGAATGGTAAAATAGGCGTCTTTTAAGTCCAATTTGACTAGCCAATCTCCATGGAGAAGAAGGTCTCTGAGCAGATGGATGCCCTCCATCTTGAAATGACGGTAGACGAGGTACTTGTTTACCTCTTGAAGGTTTATTACTGGGCGCCAACCCTTGTCTTTCTTTTTGACTAGGAAGAGGATACTCACAAAATTTTTTTGAGACCAAGGGACCTCTATTATTGCGCCCTTCTTTAACATAGAGGAAACCTCTTCTTTGACAATTTCTAGATGCTCCGGAGAAAGAGTCATAGGATTGGGAGTGGTAGATTGGAAAGGAATCTCTGTAAAGTCTATTTTGAAGCCCTGAACTGTTTCTAGAACCCATGGATCTTGGGTCAGGGATTCCCAAACATGAAGGAAATGTTTTAGTCTGCCGCCGACTTTTGGAGGGGAAGAAGAAAGGGGTGCACTTACTTGAGGTGGTGTTGTTGGAAGCACCACGAGCGGGAAAGCCTCTTCCGTGTGAGCCTCTTCCTCTTTGTGGGAAGTACTGTCTGGAGTTGGAGGGGTAGAAGCCTCTACCTCTACCGGATGAACCTCTTTCTCTTGCGTAGGTGAAAGGCCGGAAATTACCACGGCCGGAAGAACGGCCTCTTCCGCCGGCCTGGCCAAAAACACGCTTCATGTTGTTTTGGGCTTTGTCTAAGGCTGTAAAGGTCGCCACGTACTTGCCAAGGGTTTTGATCATATCTTGTCCAAAGAGGAGGCCATTAGGTTTAGTTGTTGGCTCTTTCTCTGCAAGGTCCCCGAGTTTGGGGTTGATTCTGATAAGGACAGATTTTCTCCTTTCAATATTGAGGGAGGAGTTGGCATTACCCAGTAGTACAATGGCTCTCTGGCTCCAACCTTTAATCAGGTTAATGTCTAGGGGTGTGTTGGAGATATGTGATTCCTCAGCGAGGTCTAGGATTCTGGTAAGGGGACCCAGAAGGTCAAGAAGGTAGTCTTGACATGTTTTAAGGGCTCTTTCTAGACCTTTTCTTGGGTCCTTGCCTAGTTTGAATAGGAACTTGATTAAGTCGGGGTCTAGATTGGGAGTCTGGCAGACTTTCCCTTCAATGAATGGACGGGGGCACTCAGATCTCATGGTGTTGCGAGATTCTCTTTGAAGAGAGTTTCTCAGCCATTTAGTGACGAATTTGGCTACGTGGTCGTGGGGGTACCACCTTTTGCTGTTGGGGTGGGAGATGTTTTCTGGGGAGAACATTTCGGTACCGAGAGGATCAAGGATCGCGTCCTTTGACGAGGGGGAGGAGTTCGCCTCTGAGGGAGGGTTAAAATCCCATTCATCGGTATTTTGCTCGTCAAGGTCTAGGACGAATTCGTCCTCAGGGTCCAGGAAGAATTCGTCTTCCTCTGAACTAGAGTTGGCGCTTGTTAAGTTCATGCCGCTAAGGGCAACATTACCTTTTGGGGCGCTTAGGCCTCCCATGCTTTTTGAGGTGCTTGGACCTCCCATGCCTTTTGAGGTGCTTGGACCTCCCATGCCTTTTGAGGTGCTTGGACCTCCCATGCCTTTAGAGGCGCTTGGACCTCCCATCTCAGATGAGGTAGCGTGACCTCCATCGGTATTCATACAGTGTTTAATTTTTTTGGTAGATTTGGAGTGATCAGCTTCCGGGTCTGAAGTATCATCATCAGGTAAGAGAGACCTTTTATTGGACATAAGTTCACGGAATGTATTTAACATACAGGTCCTCATCTCCTCTTGAAGGAAGGATTTGAAATTATCAGAGTTATGGTTGGGTGAGCTTGCCATGGCGTCATCTGATTCTAGGTCGGACATGACAGGTAAGTAGGATTACAGGGTTTGGAATTAGCTCCCTTAATATTTCCCTTTTTTTTATTTTTTATGCTTATATATCAAGGGTAGGAAGCTTAAGCTAAATTAAATAGATATATTGGTTTTTTTTTTTTTTTAAATGAGCCAGAAAAATGAGCCAGTAACTATAGGGAATTTAAGCCTTAGAAGGCAGCTGATGCGCTCTAATTGGAGTATTGACGCGTAGAAATGGTAAAGAAGGGCTTGCGGTGGAGGAACAGCTGATCGTAGGGCAGTCGGTAAAATAACCGAAGCGCTCGAGCAGCTGATGCATAGCGACGGAGGAATGACCCTTAGGAGGCGTATCGCGTCGCGCCGCCGTTGCTAGGGTTCATTCCTCAGAGTCGCGTTGAAGGATTTAGAGATCGCGTTTGTACGCGTTTGAGGGGCGCGAGTGCATCAACGCCGGTAAATAGACAAATAGCAACAAAGCTTGCGTTTGTTCGCGCTTAAGGGGCGCGAGTGTCGGCAATAAATAAGCAATAAATAATCCTATGGATGGTGAAGGAAAGAGAGGGGCTTGCGCAGGAAAACGCGGGGCAGGAAAAACGGTCGATTTGGGAGAACACGAGACAACCATAGATTGGAAGTCGAGGGGATGAAGGGTGGAGATCGTGGGGAGAGGCAGCGATCGAGGGGAAAGTTGGGAGCGAGTCACACAAGAAAGCAGGTAAAAAACGTGGAAATAGACATTTTCACAAGCTAATAATGACAGCAAAAAGTTCAATAATAAAGCTAGACATCATGTCAGAATAAAAGTACAGTCATAGTTGGCAAACTGGTATAAAGTTAGTAAGGATTGTAAGAGGTTACTTATCTGTTGTGAGACGCATTTAAAAGAGGCTGATTTATCTTGGCACACGCCTTTTATGGACACTGTTATGTCATTTAGTTCTATTCTTAACCTTTGTGATGTAAGCGGCTGTGAGCTGCATTAAAAAGATTAATGCATAATGTAGCCTCCTGTCTTGTAATGAAATTAAGCAGTTGTTTGAGACCGTACATGGTCCTGGGTTTTTTGTGAGGGTCAGGACAAAGTAGACTGCAATGCACTGCTGCATAGGGCCGCTTAGCTCCATTACTGTGTGATATCTGCATTCATTGTGGTATGAACTGAGCTATGTACTCAACCTTGCTGTGAAATCATTGTCTTGCAGTGTGATACACTCCTTAGCTAAGTGACACAAAATACAGATTGGAGAAGATTGTTTGGCTTGTCACTGCGAGTCCAGAACCCATGAAACATTTACTGTTTAGTCTAAAATTAGAAATGTTCGTTGTGTAATTTGAAACATGTCTTTAATCTGAAGCTATTGAATACAAATGTATAGACAACCAGTCTGAAGAGCATGACAGGCCACTAGTAATATGAACATGCCATATACCATTTACCACTAATTGCCTTAAGGTAGCCTTAAAATACTTGGAGAACAGAATAAATGACAGGGCAGATGCATGAGCCAAGCGCTGGAGGTGGAGGTCCGTGTTAATCATCTGCAATGTGAGTGTGGCAAAGAAACTCATTGTCAAATGATTCCCATAGCGATGAAAAGCGTTTAAGAGTCTTAAAGAGTCAGAATCCTGAGGATCTTCTGGAGGAGAGGAAGCTGATTTTAGGCATCTGACTGGGCAATCGGATCAGGCTATCAGTCCGGCGATGGGACCAATTAGGCTTGGCCCTGTTGGGACAGAAAAGTCCCTCACCTGATGTTAGACCTTTACCCCTGCTATCAGTGCTTCCGCTCCAGTGAATCCTGGAACCTTAGTAATGTTATTTGGTAAGTGGTGTGGCTCACTGGTTAGAGATGGCAGACCTGGAAGCAGAGGTCGGCCCGGGACCAGGGTTCGATTCCCGACGCGGCAGGGTCTTGGGCCATGGTCAGCGGACTCGATAAATCTCGCCTCAGTGCCTACTCCAACCATGGGTCCCACTCAGCAACTCTGGGCAATAGCTTGCTTAATCTCTACTAACGGCCCCATCAGCTCCGGGGAAGCTTTTCTTCACCTTGGAGATGCCCAGGAGGGACCATCTCACAGGGAACGCCAGGATGGGTTCCCCAGCGGTATACAGCGCCAGGACGCCCCTTTGCTGGGGCAGCTGTGCGCTTTACAAGTATACAACATTTAACATTTAATATGAGGACACCGATCATATGTGTGTGCTATGACCTAGATCTGTCTTATGGATTGCAGTCAGTCTGGTTAGACCAGGAGAGGGCACAAAGTGCTACCCTCATAGTGGTGAAAGGCTTCTGCTGTTCTCAAGAATTAAGTAGCATGAGCATGGTGGTTTCAGCATACCCTTTAGTAAAGAGTAATAAGTAGGACAGGCAGGCCAGTCCGCCTACATCATGAGAGTGGGGGCTACTGGCTTCCTCTATTAAAGTTCTGTGGCTGTGTGCTTAACTCACCCATGGCCTCCTTACGGATATGTGGACACTAGGAAGAGTGTGTGTATTTCTACACAATGCCATAATGTGTATTTGCCTGCAATAGCAGAACATGGAGGTCTGTGAATGTGTTTCTACACACTGCTGTTATGTGCATGTTCCCATGGTAGCAGCACATAGAGGTCTGTGCATGTGTTTCTGAAAAACGTGTTTATGTGAGGCGCCAATGTAGTAGTACATGGAGGTCTGTGCACATGTTTATGCACAATGACAAGTGCAAGTGCTCCTGGTATCAGCACATGTAGGTCTGTGTGAGTGTTTCTGCACAGCGCTGGTATGTGCTGTGACTTTGGTAGCAGTACTTGAAGGCCTGTGCGTGTGTCTACACAGGTCACGCTGGTATATCCGAGTGAACATAGGCGCAGCACAGCGGGCACTACACACGTAACAACATTTGCACGCAAAGTAAAAAATGCATGGGTTTCTGGGAGGGTATAGTGCACCAGGGCCTGTGGTCCCATATTAGGAACCCCAGGGCCAGGTGAAGGCAAAGGATCCCCCAGACAGATTTTTGGATTGCCCCATTCCTGAGAGCATGATGGGACACACTGAAGGAAGGAAGAGCCAGGCTCTTCTGCACCTGAAAAGGGGCTGTTATGATTCTGGCAGAGGTGACTAGTCAAAGGAGTCTGGGCACATTTGAGGAAAAATGTGGGACTGGAAAAGGGATCTTAAAAAGCAGGGCTGATGCCCTTTGGTAAACTTTAGATGCTTATATTGCTCAGGCTGATGTCCAGGTGTGAACCTCGAGTCACTACGATGGTCTGTGGTTGAGGCTATCAAGATTGTAGACTGTCCAGCTCTGATAGAATTCTCTGTAGAGGAAGAGCACAATAAAGAAGTGGTCCCTCCAAAATGGGCAACCCCAGAATACAAAATTCAGAGACACTAAGGGGCATATTATCAAGCCCCAGCGATAGTTATCGCTGAGCGCGATTAGAGTGCTTTTTATTATCGCCGGCTATCACTGGAATATATCGCCAAGCTAGCTCTGTATTATCAACGCTTAGCGCTATGGCAATAAATATTCCAGCGATAACGGGAAAATGCTCAAACATCGCAATGTCCCTTTTAAAACGGCGATAAGCTTGGTGATAAGGCACTAACCCCATAATCCACCTCCCATGTTAGGTATGCTGTAGTCAGGAATTTAGCAGACGTTAAATTCCTGCGCTAAGGCAGTGTTAGTGCGATTATGGCTACACCTCGTTGTTAATAAAATGCCCCCAAATTACAAGCGTGTCTGGAAATTGATTATAAAAGGGGTAGCTTGAGAGTCCCTAATTGGCAAACTGAATCTGTACACCAGCGTTGAGAAGCTCAGAAAGAGTTTTGCCTATGTGACCTGGACTGGTGATGTTGGGACATATTTATTAAACCTTCACACAATGCAGGGAAGCAAGTAATGTTGCTGCACCTAGTCATGTGAATGGGAGAGAGCAAAGATAAGATACTAAGATATGGTGCTATCAGCTGTCTCCATGTACTGCTGCAATGTGTGCTGTCTAGTTTCATTGCAGGTACTTTGCACCATAGTGCACGGTGGCATTGGCACTCGGCAATGTGTAGGATAGTGGCAGTAAAGGTAGTTGGGTGGCTGGCTAGATCACCTCTCTCATGACCCACCTCACATGTCAACGGTGGCCTTGTAAGGTAGCGCTGGTTTGTCTGTGGCCATTAACGTCAAAGCTCCAGCTATTTTAAACCAGCTACCAGCTGCCGATTCCTAGAAAGGCCCTCAGCATATATGATCATCTGCTGTGTAAGATACCATGTAAATAAGATTTTTAAAAAAGTCGAATAACAAATCTAATCAACAAGAAGTTTGGAAATAAAAAAACTAATACTAACTTAGAGACCGCATTGAACTTGATACCAGACACCAGACAGAGTCCACACCTTTTGATACTTCAGATAACACGTTTTCATCAGGAGCTCTAAATGTAATGGATCAACCTTCTCTGCCTCTTCGTCAGATTTTACGACTGACTACACCAAGGATGACAAAGCAATCCTTTAACACCTTAGCTGCTTCGCAAATATCCCTCCCCACTGCTGCGCTGTCCATTGGAACTAGTGCTGAATGGACGTCCAATGGTCGTGCGCAGCACTGGGGAGGTAGCGCTTGTGACGACCGTTGGCCGTCAGCAGCGCTTAAGAGGTTAACAGAGACTGTTTTCCAATAGGAGCCACTTTGGAGGGAAGTTAAGGAAACACTAATCTCATTCGTAATACCTGCATTGTTCAGGCTTGCTCACCTACTCATTCAAATGTGACAACATTTGATTCCTCTACTTCAAGATTTTCCCCTCTACCTCATAACTTTGCACATGATCACGGCAATGTCCACAATCAGCGATGTTCCTGACAAAGCAAACTCACTCACCAGCCACTTAGAAACTGGTTCAATATATAGAGTCGATCCTGAGACAGATGAAAAGAATGATGAAGCAGGCCCAGTACAACAAACAAACAACCATCCATCGTTAGATAATTCTCTCACTAACTCCTTGGATGATACCCACTTATGAGAGGAGTAACCCGAACTAAATGGCCTTCCACTCATGGATTTCCATTGCAGTCCTTACCCTCGCAACCCAATTGATCAAAGATATATCCAGTACTGCAAGCTATGGGTTCAGTTATAACAACTTTTTCTAAAACAATAAACACTTTTGGGGACTCACTCTCAGAACAAATATTCCTATTAAAAGAGAAAAAAAATAATACGCTTAGGGGCATTAAAATTACCGCTGTTTTAGCAACAGGAAACTGCCAGTAAAACGCCGATAATGGGCTTGCTAATATGCGTTATAGAAGTTCAAAAGAAGCCCAGGTTGGAATTCTATAACGCATATTAGCAAGCCCGTTATTGCGCACTAAAACGGCGATGATTTTAATGAGGTTCTTGCTAATAGGCCCCTTAGTTCCATCCATGAGTTTCTCCAGAAGAGTCCTCAGACCACAGTAAATATAGAATTTTACCTCTCCACCAGGCTAGAATCGACAATATAATTGATTTACTACATCTCTTACCCGGGAATTTAAATTTAGGAGAATCTCATCTTTCTTTGGCAAGGGCCACTCTTCGCAAGTATGAAGAGGTCAGCTGGACAATACACCCTTCTAATACAGTAAACCAATATAGCAAAAAATTGAGGGGGCATTCAACAAAACAGGGTAAAGAACTCCTGGTAAACCAAAGCATGAAAAAACCAACTGCTGTTATATATATGCTACATTGACTACTCCAAAGCTTTTGAGAAAGTTAATCAAAAACACTCTGGGGAAACTAACAAAATGGAACATTACTCAATCTTTACTATAGTTTATTATGTCTCTACACAACAACACATGACAAAACTTGCCGGGGGAGTCCTATTACCAAAGATGAACACTGCAAATGGCCTACAACAGAGATCTATCTTGGCCCTTGTACTTTCTTCATTATACATAGCGGATCTCTCATCCGATTTAGATCCTCCCAAAGGTCTAGCTCTAAAACTTGAAGCTAAATATATTAGGTATCTCTCTTTCGTGGATGACACAGTCATTTTCTTACTGCAGCTGGTCTGCAATTTCAGCTATTGCTCCTGCATGAATTTAATCTACTTAAATGATCTCTCAATTGGGTGTGATAAGACCAAAATCATGTAATTAGTCAAAACCAAAACTCAAAAAGATCTAAAACTTGGCAGCAATAATACAGAAGAAGTATAACTATGTTGGTCTAATATGAGACAAATATGTAACCTGGCCAGAGCACTTTTCCAACAAGAAAGTAAAGGTCCAACTTACCACTAAATTACTCAAGAAATGTTCTAAAATGTACGGCCGTCAGGCTATTTGCCAGTCCATCAATGTAATTAACAGCAAACTCATCCCATCTCTCCTCTCTGTCTTTCTTATCTTCAAGGACAAGACAGTTGAAGAGCTGAATGAACTCTTTATGAGAAAATTAGGTTTCTGGTAAATGTTCATTCCTCCACCCCACATAGCAAAATTCGACTAGAGTTATCTTTTACATCATCATTCATCAGACATAATTTAAAGTATGTGTGTGATTGCATTGCTGCAAAGGAAGATTCCTTAAAATATTTCATATATTAAGAACTATAAATGATAGAAGGATCAATGATAGCATTTAGCCCTGGAGAAGTTAAAAAGGCTAGACATGAGCACCAGGGGGCCCATTCAGGCACTTTGCATGGGCAGTGAGCCTCTGCTTGGGTTGGGTGGGGGTCCTCCTTCATATATTTTGCAGGGGTCCTCCCTCAAGTTTCATTATGCCACTGCTCACACTCATGCAGTTTCATGCTTAGACTAATGCCTAGCAGTATGCCAGTTTTACAGCTCATCAATGTTTTTTAAGTTGAGAGAGAGGATCTGGCTTTATCACTGATCACTTATAAGTGTGTGATTTGGTTTCTCCTTCTTCTACACTATTAATAAATGTGGCTCAATCTTTTACATGCTCAGACTAAGTCCCTCAGTAAAGGCTCCAGAGGAGGGGGTGATATTTATCGCACTAGATAAAATCTAACACTGTAGGGTTTAGAATTTTGCCCTAAAAAAAATGGAGCACAGCAGGCAGATTTTGGTGTTTACAGCACTACAACCCTCCTGTCATCATAATTACTTGCCATTTTTTAATCTTTAATTTCCATCAGCCTGCCAAAATTTGGGCTGGGATACAAACTTTATCACAATTGGTAATTAAGTGCAATACAATCTCAGCCGGCAATTCGTTTTTGAGTAGCTAGGTGTAGACCACATTGCAAGTATTTTGTAACTGGATTTCAGGAAAGGTGTCTAGTTCCCAATTTGATCCTGGCAAAATGCAATTAGTCTTCAGACCAGGACACATCATTCAAATACATAATAAGCACTGACAAAACAAGCGGGTGTAGTTTGCATTATATTGATGAATCCAAATGCTAAAAATGCACTAGGGCAGCTTTATGGCATTCATTTGATATGAAGAAGAAAATGTGTATGCAGTAACTAGATTTTCACATCACAATTCAATAAAGTTCAGTCAATGGCACAGTGTAACCCACCAGTGCTATGCCCTAGCCCTTTAATGATCTTGTGAGCACTCGCAACACACAGATAAAGCTATGTGTAGCCAGACATTAAAAAGCTCTCTCAGCTGCCCATGACTCCATGCAGAAAATTAGCAGTGTTGACAGAGAGAGATCAAATGAAACAAACAGGGACATATTTTTTACTCACTCTTCTATATATGTCGATCCTCTCAGACCCCTACCGGTAGAACCGCATGCCTTAATCAAGGGTGGTTACAGCCACAATCTGCATCCACTCTTCTGGGTTACCAGCATGCTTTGATATGGTCAATCACAGACTCCTGATAGATCGGCTGACCACGATTAGAGTCACTGGGGCAGCCGAGGACCTGCTAAATTGTTTCTTCAGGACAGAAAACAGTCCGTGGCACTAGGGGAGTTTAAATCCCAGCCTTTCACACTACCCTGCGGGGTCCCCCAGGGGTCCACGCTTAGCCCGACCTTGTTTAATGTTTATGTTACCCCTTTAGCTGAAGTAATTAGATCTCATGGCTTCCCTCTTACATCTTATTCTGACGACACTCAAATTGTTGTCTCTTTGGCCAGGGATGGAAATGATATAGGATCTAGATTTCGTGATTTCATAGTGGCAGTGAACTCTTGGATGAGTAGGAATTGTCGGAAATTAAACGCTAGAAAAACTGACTTTTTGTTGTTTGGTTCTCAACCTTCCTTTTGGACCCCTAATTGGTGGCCACAGGACTAAGGTGCCCCACAATCTCCTTTTAGGAAAGCCTGGAATTTAGGGGCAGTAACTGATAATAAACTCACTTTTATTGATCAAGTCTGTGCAGTTACATCCTCCTCATGTCATACTCTAAGGATCATAAAAAGATTCTACAGTTTATATGTCCATATCTTCAAAACACAGTAGTACTTACTAAGATACACTACTGTAATGGACTGTATTTAAATTTGCCTCAGTACTTACTGAATAGGCTGCAAACTCTCCAAAATGCCTCAGCACAACTGTTATTAAAGATTCCAAAATATCAGTCACTGTCAAAATTGATCAGGAAAGTTACATTGGTTGTGAGTACAATAGAGAATTCATTTCAAGGTTTATGTACCATCTACAAAGCATTGGATTGCACAATCATGGTCCAGTTTTTCTTAGAAATAGCTTCAACTGGTAAGTCCCATGAAGAACACATCGGTCAGCAACAGCTAACTGTGCAGTAGTCACTAGGTTTAAAAGATCTTCCTGGGGCGGAAGAAGTTTTGTAATGGGGGCAGTAAAGGTTTGGAATTCTCTCCCCTTGCAGGTTAGAGCGATGCCCAATCTATTGATCTTTAGGAAGGCTTTGAAAACCTGGCTGCTTAATGAAGAATGACTTTCCCTGTTCGTTCCTTCTGGATACTGTCAAAGCTAGTGCCAAGATGCCTTTGGGCAATCGAGCCTTCTTATAAATCCCATTAACATTAACATTAACCCGCAGACCCCCAAAAGAGGCGAGGTGAAGGCTGGCCCTGTGCAAATACTTCCATCACATGGCCTGGTGCACTGTCTTTGGCATTTCCGGATGAACATCTAACCTCTCTATCATAGGTTACTAGGGACTCTCCGAGTCTATAGGAGTAGATGAGTAGTGACTAGCTTTAACCACAGTACCTTGCAAAGTAACCCTCATAGGGTTCCTGATGCCCTCTCTGCACCCACTCAAACGATGCCTGATGGGCGCACAGAATGCCCCATTTCCCAGGTGTACCCCTCTTTGCTTGTCCCACTAGGGAGGTACAGCCATTGTGTCTATGACTGTAATACGGTGCAGTCACATAGGCAAAGACATTTCATAATGTGTGCGGGGCCAAATCTCATGCCTATCCATCAAAGTCTGCTTTTCATTGTATGGACTCATGGAATGAGTATCACAAAAGGACATGCACAGACATATGCTGCTACTTCTACAGTAGCAGATTGTTTTGGGGTGCAACAGCAGTCAAAGATCTCCTCTGTGGTCCCCAAAGCAACTTTTGTAATCCAGCCCTTGGTGTGCTTGGAAGATACATGCTTCATTGAGGTCATTGGACAAAATATCAGAAACACAGATATTGTGGGACAGAATATTGTGTCAAAAATATTGAGGACAAGAATATTGTGACAGTCATTTTCTATGGGTAAGTTAAGTTTTACTGTATATAACTCCACATATGTGTACCTTGACAATATATATATATATATCTTCAAGGTAGGTAGTTCTGGAGTTAAGAATAGTAAATCTATACTTACCTATTTGCACTTACCTTCTCAATATTCTTGTCCTCGATATTTTTGACACAATATTCTCTCCACACGATATTTGTGTTTCCGATATTCTGTCAATGATCCACATTAGGCAATCTTCTGCATCCATGTATGTATCTTTGTATGTATGTGTGTATGTATGTATATGTTATTTCTATAGCGTAAACTAAGCCATATGGCAGCGGAGAGCTGTACAGGATCATACATAAAAATGAAGTCAACGAGTGATAGGGTTGGTAGCTGGTTTGTGGACGGTTAATGCACAGTGATGTAGTGTTCTTTAAAGAGATCAATCTTCAATTAGCTCTTAAAATTGAGCAGCGTTGGAATAGTCTGGGGAATACAGGATGTTGCTCCAGAACCTGGATGCATAGATGGAAAATACCTGCTGCCTTCTTCTCCTCTGTTGTCTAAGACTGCAGTAACACTGGGGAACACAAAGATTATGCAAGCATAAGAATAGAAAGGAAAAGTTACAGACAATTGGGTGCAGATTTGCAAGCCCCTTGCACCACTAGTACGTCACTTTTCATGACGAACTGGTGGTGCAGGAGGATCCTCCATATTTAGAAGGACAGGAAAAGCCACAGAGCGTGACTTTTCCTATCCTTGTAAATATGGCCTCTTCACACGCAGCACTTTGCGTTGAAGGGGCGTTCCATGTGTTTTGCTGTGGGTGTTCCCATGCAACACCCATGGAACAAGACACATCTCCGGATTTACAAGGAGATGCCTCTGAATGCTACGATACACTAGAGGTGGCGTAGGGAGGAGAAATGTTTTCATTTCTCCTCGGTTTTCCTCTTTCAATGCATTCTGCATTCTACAGCAGAAAGAGGAAAATGCCTGTAGTGATTGTTTTTTTGCAGGAAGGTGCCCCTTTGTGCACAAAAACAATCTCCCCAGGACGCAGGCATCCTTGCACCATGATGGAAGGGTGCCTGCGCCAGCGCATGGCTGCAGTTTGTGCGCCAGCGCAGGGGGAAGCACAAAGATGCAACATATTCTTGTAAATACGTCACATCCTTGTGCTTCGGAAGTTCTGCAGCGTGGCGCAGCCAAAGTGGCTTGCAGAGCCACCCTGCTGCACTTCCTTGTAGATCTGCCATATTGTTCTCTAAGAAGAATTATCGCTAAAAAGCTATACAGAAGAAGACCTTTAGCTTTTTTGTGTGAATTCTTGTAGAAGATACCAAGCCTACTTCGTCCTGGTTTTCCGACATGTAGGAATGCAAAGTGTTTATAATTTAGAGATTTTAATATGAATGTGTCTCTCTGCCACCATGCCTTAAAGTATATATTATTGAGTGCTACCATTATAGATATGTATGCTGCAATCATGCTTTAATGCTAAGAGTTCTTTTCATTTTTTCACTTCACTGAATGCCTCACAGTGATTATTATTAGTCTTGTTCCCCCCTAGGTAAACGCTCAAAATGCTTTGTTTTCATGTTTTCATCAATTATTTTAAAAATGCCTGCATTGCAAACTGCACTGCAGATAGAAAGGCTGGAAACAAACACAAGGGAAGAAATGGTCGTATTCTGATTACCGCAATAATGTTGCTCTACCAAGGTGCCCTCTAGTGGCTAAAGTTGACCAGTGCATTCAGCTGTCAAGCAAGGAAGGAATAAATAACCTTACATTTCAGAAGTGTAGACAGGAACAGTGTATTCAACACCAAACTAAAGTAAAAAATAGGAGCAGGAGTACAGATATGGGATATTTATGCATCGTTTTGAAAATTAGAGCAGTATTTTCAATAATCATCCAAATCGTTTATTTCCTTTGAGAAGATTTACTAAGGAGCCTGAATGAAATTAAACTCCTTTTCCTATAATTAAATATACATTCTAACCAGGATCTTCTCCTTAAAAGTGCAACAAAATATTAATTGAAGATGTTGTCAAGTGAACCAGAAAGTAGTATTTTACTTGTTTGATGAAGGTTATGCAATCCGCCTTACATACCTTGTTGGTGGCTACTATTACAAAGTAAGCTTGTGAGAAGCATGGCCAACTAGTTATTCACTATTTGAAAGGTGTTAATATAGATATAAAAGTTGTCAATTACTTTATTAATACAATCTAATTAGTAAGCACAGCTTTATAATATGTTTAGACTACTATTGTCAGAACCACTTTCATGGCGCCATGAGGCAGGAAGGGGTCACTGTGCACAACCATTATGGTGGAGGCCTTATACTCCTTGGGCCTCATTTATGAGGCCGTGCGTCACTTTTACGCCTCTGGTGCGTCACTTTTTGTGACGCACCAGCAGCGTACAAAATGTGCCTTGTTGCACCATATTTACAAAGTGACGCATCTAGGTAGATGCGTCACTTTGTAAACCCCTGCGCCACATTATACCTACGCCAGGATCATAGAAGGGAAGACAGGATCATAGAAGTGACGCAGTGAAATCTATAAAATCTCACTGCCCCACTTCTAGGACACAAATGCGTCAATTTCTTACGCCTGCCTCACAGCAGGCGTAAGACTGACGCAGGCCCTTTCACATGGGGCTTGCCCCATGTGAAAGGAAACATTGCAGGAGTTGCGTCACTTTTGTGACACACTCCAGCAATGCGTCACTTTTGCGCTTACAGATACGTCAGAAATACTGACGTATCTGTAACTCCTTGCGCCATGAGACGTCATACTGTATATATGACACATCATTGGTCTCGCAAGGAGGGCGCAGTGAAAAGTGACGCATCGCTGTTTTCACGCAGCGATGCGTCACTTTAGATAAATGAGGCCCCTGATGTCTCAGGGCCTGGCCTCCAATAGGGAATCTGAGCAACTGGGCCAAGTACACTTGCTGCACTGGACTCCAGTGGTATCTGTGGATGAGGCAGGGCTGGACTAGCCGTAGCGGGCACCAGGCGTTTCCCCTGTGGGTTGGAAGGGTGGGGGCTGGTTTAGCACCAGTGGGGGTCATTTTGTAGCAGGGGGCCAGTTTTGCAGCACTGCTGCAAAATCAAAGCTTTGTAACAAAAGCGCAACAGCAGTGCAGCAGTACTGTTCCAGCCCTGTTAATTACGTCCGATCCCCCACTCCCGGGCCCGTCGGACAGACGTAATTGCCAGGGCTGGTTTGCGATCCCAGTCCGGCGATGAGATGAGCAGTCAAAGGCTACGTAAAGGGAAGGGTCGATACAGGTAAGTGAGCACGACTCATAAGAGTGAGATAACACAGGCACTGGTTGCTTTACGCTTGATTTCTTCAGACTCAAAATGCGCATTCATTAAAAATTAAGTATGTTCTCCTTCCACTGTGGTGTAGATGCTGCGAGGGCGAGATTGTAGATCTCTATCTTATCACTCTAGATCTAAACCCCGTTCTGGTCAACTGAACCTTTATTGCCTGTCTTTGAGGAAAGTAAGTGCATCCAATACCAGGTTAACTTTGCTAATTATGGACTCAACTCAGAAAAACCACAAACTACTTCTAGCTTTTAAAGATTTATTATAAGGTTAAGGTTAACTGCAAGTACAGGCATCTCAGAATGAGATTCAAAAGATATACGGGCACCACTACATACATGTGTTCCCGAAAAGCTCTTATGCGAGCAAAGAACACTACAAGCACAAGTTCTAAAATCAAAAGGGCTGCAAGCATAGACACGTATTGTGATCTCTCAGTCATTTACAGCAGGAAGGAAAGGTTCAGGTTAGGCTGTCCCTACCCTGCTCTGGATGGTATCCCTACTTAACAGAATCCCAACCTACCAAAGGTGTCAGCTGTGAATGATTCCCTAAGGAGATCACCCACTCTTAGTATCTAGATGAAAACCTATAATCGCCAGTCATGACCCCTCTCTGCCTACCCATCCGCTCTCTAAAGGGTCCTCAGGCATCTGCTCTAACTCCACACCGGGGTGCTGACCCTAATACAAAACACAACATCATTTGAGACGCCCCTTGTGAGACGCCCCTCACGTGGTGTCTCTCCTGGCTTTTTCCATGATGTTCTTCTTTTGGGCCTCGTGCGTTAGCGTTGACCTTGCTTCTCAGACTCTTCTCCGGCCCGCCGATACCCCCTAAAACATTCCTGAACCCTCCTCCGTGTCTGCACCGCTCTATGAACAAAACCCTATTCATCCAATTATTAATTGGATCCCCCTCACATTTGCAGACAGACATCCATAGCTGAATCTTCATTCTCATAGACTTCTAACAGAAGCTTGCAACATTTTCCCCTGACACAGTTCGGTCTGTACCAGTACGTGCAAATCAAAAATCCTTTCATCATTTCAGGCCTACAATCCTTTCGCAAGTTAACTAGAATAACATGTTAGCTTCTTTCTCTTAGCATAATAAGAAAACACATCTATGGAATATAAATCTAATGAATAAACAAATCAATGTAACATTAGTGCAATCCATGTATATGAAAAGCAATCCTCGGTTCTGAACCCTTCTGGCCTAGCCATAAGGCCCGTTCCCTTCCATGCTTTACAGCATGATTTCTCCCATTAGCAGCTACATAACATGGATCCTGATTAAACACTTCTAATAAGAATATACATTTTCACACATGTTGCATTAGTTCCACTTCTATATGAAATCTCTAAATTAACTACACATTTCAAGGTATATATGAATATATTTTCAGCACTCATAGCATTTCTCTTTATGAATTGTGCTTAATACTAGCAATTATAGTGCACTCATACATTTTGTTCAGTTTGCGCTCTCTCTCAGTTCCCCCCTTTGATGACCTCTAGGGGTCATCACCAACAGTTAAACTGAACTAATGGCTAATGCCCCTCGTTTCTGCGTTTCCAGAGCCCTCAGACTCCGGTACTGATTATCTTGCATTGCAGCCAATCTCTGTAACTGCTCTTTTCTGGATCTTTCCAATCTATTTGATCTATACCATTGGTATGACCTCACCAGTCCCCACAACAGGATCACACAGATCACTATTATGATGATAGGTTTCAGCACATACCACACAAAGCTCTTCCCTAGGTTGGCGAACCAACCTCCAACTTCGCCCATTCCATGACCCACCTTTTCCCAAACATTTACTTTGGTTAGGTCTTCGATCTCCTTGTGAATATTAGTTATATTCATAATGACCTTCTCAAGAGGTTTTGAATTGTCTGGAATGTAAGTGCAACATTCCTGGATCTTCAAAGCCTTACAGACTCCGCCCTCTTTTGCTAGCAGGACGTCTAATGCAAGACGGTTTTGAAGCACCATGGCCCTTATCGATTGCATCTCTCCTTCCACCAGCATTAAGGGTCTAGCAGTGCTGGCAGACAACCTGTCTACGACTGTTGCCAGTCGTCTAATTTTGACATCATTGAGGATCAGTCCTAAGATAGGAAATGCAGCTCCAAATATATTGTATCTCCAACTAATTCTGCATCTCCCACCTCTCTTCTCCCTCTCTTCGAGGCCTTGCCCTCGATGATCTCTAAGTCTTGAGCATGGTATATTTTGGGAAAGACAATTGCCAAGTAGCATGATCCATACCAATTATCAGGTAGTCTCACGTAGGCATTTCTTCCACATACAAAATATACATTTGGAATCACTTGCATTCCTTTCAAGAAATCCTTTGTGTAATATTCTAAATTGAAAGCATGTTCACAACTGACTTCCCCTACGAATACATTTTCGTAATACGTTTTGCATCTATGAAGACATAACTTCCCTCTCTGTGTCTTATCCAGAGCTATTGGACCACTACTACCCTTTCTCTTGTGTGCCTTCTCTTCCTTGGTCCAATCTGTTTTCCATTGTCCTGATTCCTTCAAAATCTTTTGCCTTCTATACCGATCATCCACCTGCCCTATAAACTTCTTTTCGACTTCTGACACCTTGCATGTCAGGTTATTTCTGCGGGCATGTGAATTATCTAAGGTAACCCAAGGAATGAAGAACTTGGCCAATCTGTCTTCGCTCTTCCAGTAGTCCCACTTATTCATCTGCTTATAATTTGGGACTTCTGGTAACACGGAATCATAGTTAGAGAAATAATACTCAAAACTATCTCTTCCGTAAAATATGCTAAGCAATAAGCTACATGTAATGCCATATGTCAACGGGAGGTGATGATATCTAATGCCCTCATCTACAGACGCCGGCAATTGCATGCAGACGTAACAGTCCTTGACCTCCATGGCATCCACATATTCATACAAAAGTTTAGCATAAGCATTTGACCTATAGTCACCTTGGGACTCATCCATATGTAACCTGCGGGCTTCTGCTGCTAATAACGCTTTCTCCTGTATGTTTTCCCCTTTCTTACCAGCAACAGTGGGTTTTGGTGTCACCACAGACTTCTCGTCTGATGCCCTTGCCTCACTCTCATGCCCCTTAACATATGATACAGTAACTACTAAAGCTATTAAGAGTATCACTCCTACTATTAGTGTGCCTATTATACATTTAGCCCTACGAGTTGGACTACCGGCCTCCATTTCTTCAGACAGTATGGTTCCCTCTCTTCGTTTTAATTTCGAAATTCTTTTCAACTTCTTTGTCTCTTTACAGTCTCTCTTGATCTCTCAGTCTTTAGAACCATACAATTGGAAGCTGGCAATCCCCTTTGCAAAGTCCTTTAAAGTTTGAACACAGACAACCCTAGCCCTTCTCCGTCAGCTTATAGGAGGGTCCCTAAGATTCTCTGCTTCCTGGGCGCTAGGTAATCTTCTTTTTCTTGCTTATTTACAAAAGTCTTTAAGCATCTACAATGAGTTTCGAGCCTGCGGCTTGAATAGCATAGTTCAATATTTCCAGGCGAAGAGTGTGCTCTTCATGGCTTGTTATCTTTGTTCCAAAGTCAGGGAATTGCAATTCAGTGAAAAACATGTGCTTTAACTTGCTCAGGCGGGGAGGGTTGGGGAGTGTGAAAGTTAGTGACCCTTCGGCTTCGACTCCGGGCACTAACAGCTGTACTTCCACAGTGATGATGGGCTCAGAGCTGGACACCACCACCGCTCGTATCCTCCCTGTCTCCCTCTCCAAAGACATTTGTCGCCAGATATGTCCACTCAGGAGTGGCGTATCTTCTGCTGGGCACACGTACTCTTCTTGACCTTCGTAGATCTGGTGCTTCAGCGCCCTGCGCACCTTCCTCCGGGTCTGAGTCCTCCGATATAGGAGCAAGGGTTCTCTCTGGAGTTGACCTCAGGCTAGAACTCCTTCTTTGTGGCCAACTGGCTTCTCCACGTACCCTTCTGCTCCTTCTCCTTCTGATCTGTTCACTCTCTCTTTCAGACTGGTCGGTGTCTGATTCGTACTCCCAGCTACTTCCTCCTTCAGTAGCGTCGTCTGTTTCGCTGTTGTACTGACCGTCCTCAGCTTGGTCAGACTCGTTCCCTGCTTCTTCTTGCACCTCTACAGCTTGGCTAGCCCCCTCTATGGCTTCTCGGTCCACAGCTGGACTTCCATCCGAGAGAGGAGCTGTTTCTTCCAGAGGTGCTGGAACCCTCCGCGTATGAGACGCGTGGATCCAATTGGGCAGGCCTTCCACCTTCACTGCGGTGTTCGTGATCAGGAGGATCTGATAGGGTCCACGCCACCGAACATCTAGGCAGTTTCTTCTCACGTGTTTCTTCACAAGCACCCAGTCTCCAGGGTACAGGTCATGGCACAGGTCCTGGCACGATGGAACCTCGGCAGCCTGCACCTGAAGGGACACAGAATGAATGGCGTCAGACAGCCCCTTACAATAATCCAGGATCATATCATCTGTGATGTTTAACAGTGCAGCAGTTGGTACTGATGGCAATCTCATTGCCCTCCCCATTAACACCTCGTGCGGTGACAGTCCCGTTCTTCTGTCTGGGGTACTACGGATACTCATAAGGACCAATGGCAGAGCATCAGGCCAACTCAGGGACGTTGATGAACACGTTTTGGCAATCCGATTCTTGATGGTGCTGTTTATCTGCTCCACAATTCCTGAAGCTTCGGGTCTGTAACTACAATGTAATTTCTGGTCTATGTTCAGAGCCGCACAGATCATCTTCACAAGCTCACTATTGAAATGGGTTCCCCTATCCGATTCCAAAGAGGCCGGTACCCCAAACCGTGGTATGAGCTCTCTAAGCAATAACTTGGCTACTGTGAGGGTGTCACACCTGCGTGTAGGGTATGCCTCGACCCATCTGGAAAATACGCAAACAACCACCAGGACATAACGAAGGCGGTTGCACCTTGGCATTTCAATAAAATCTATCTGCATCCTATTGAAAGGACCTCCAGACCTCCCTATGTGACTCAGTGTAACTGGTGTTCTTTTTCCTACATTCAACTGCTGACAGGTCACACAACGCTGGCACACGGCTTCTGCTGCTACTCTGAACTTAGGATTGTACCAGGTTTGTCTGAATACTCTCAACATAGCATCTCTCCCTAAATGTACTGGACCATGTATCTGCCTGGCCATTGGGCTCACCATCTCATTGGGCAATACTGCTCTTCCATCTGCTGAAACCCAGAAATGGGCTTCACCTATCACACATCCTGCTGTCCTCCAGGTTTGTTTTTCAAAATCGGGTGCATTTTCTTGCATGCATTTTAATTCATCCCAAGTGTCTACAGTTTCCAATATCATAGCTAATTCAGTCCTTACATTTATTCCGCCCACTTCCACCTCCGTGAAAGAGTACCCTTGTTCGGCACAGTATCTCGCGACTTCGTCGGCATATCTATTGCCTTGTGACACGAAGTCCATATTTCTGGTATGGGCGGTACATTTTACAACTGCAATACCTGCTGGACATTGCAAAGCTTCTAACAGTAAACGCACAAACTCTCCATTACGAATGGGAGAGCCTGAAGAAGTCATGTACCCTCTTTGAGACCACAATTGCCCGTAATCATGAACTACCCCGAAACCATATTGGCTGTCGGTGTATATGGTGACTCGAATTTGGTTGCTTGCCAGACAGGCACGCGTCAAGGCAATAATTTCAGCTACCTGAGCGGAGTGTACTCCTTCCAGGCATCCGGCTTCCACAACTCCAGTAATTGTACAAACAGCATAAGCTGCTCTCAACTGCCCAACTTCGTCTCTTACACATGAGCCATCGACAAAGAAAATTTCATCGGGGTCTGTCAGTGGCTCATCCACGATGTCGGGTCTCGGTTTGGTGCATAGTTCAGTCACATCAAGGCAATCATGGTCTGTACATACATCATCATCAATGTCACCTGGGAGTGGCATCAATGTGGCAGGGTTCAAAACAGAGCATCTCTTCAGAGTCATTTTCTCTGCAGCAAGAATGACTTGCTCATAGCGGGTGAGCCTGCTATTGGTCAGATGCTGTGTTTTGGTCCTGGTCATCAACAGTTCACCTGAATGGGGCACATACACCTCTAACGGGTGCCCCATCACAATATTTTCACAGCGCTCGATACTGACACCTGTTGCAGCAACGGATTTGAGACATCCGGGCAACGCTGCGGCTACTGGGTCTAATGTAGCCGAAAAGTAGGCAACTGGTCTACGGGCATTCCCATGGATTTGGACCAAGACAGACAAAGCACAACCCTCTCTTTCACAGCAATAGAGCAAGAATATTTTATCGTAATCAGGCATTCCCAGAGCAGGAGCACGACACAGGTCCTCTCTCAGCTGCAGGAACGCCATCAACAGTCTTTGTCCCATGGTACCGGATCACTCACCTCCTTGTGCATCAGTTTTTGCAAGGGTTTTGCTTTCAGTGAAAAGTTCGCTATCCACTGTCGGCAATACCCCACCATCCCTAGGAACATCCTGACCTCTCTCTGGGTTTTGGGCGCATTCATCTTCATGATCGCCTCTATTCTGTCTGGGGACACCTTCCGTTTCCCCTTCTCTATTCTGTGCCCCAAGTACTGCACCTCTGTCAGGCAGTACTGCAATTTTCCCGGGGACACCTTGTGCCCATTTGCAGCTAAATGATTTAGCAAAGCAATGGAGTCCTCCCTGCAAGCCTCTTCCGTTTCTGACGCCACAAGCAGGTCGTCTATGTACTGGACCAGAACTGACTTCTGGGGCAGCACTAGACTTTCAAGATTTTTCTTCAGCAGCTGGTTAAAGATCGATGGGCTTTCTGTATACCCCTGAGGAATACGACACCATGTTAGGACGCGACCTTCCAGCTTAAATGCGAAAAGAAAATGGCTCTCCTCGTCCAGAGGGATCGAAAAGAAGGCCTGGCAAAGATCTATCACAGTGAACCATTCGGCTTGGAACGGTATCTGAAACAATATCACTGATGGATTCGGTACCACTGGACAACATGAGACAACTATGTTATTAATCTTTCGAAGATCCTGCACTATCCTGAATTTCCCGTTGGGTTTCTGCAAACCCATGATCGGGGAGTTACACGGACTACCCACGATCTCTTTCAGTATTCCCTGCTTAATCATGGACTCGATCACAGGTTTAATACCTGCAATCGTTTCTGGAGTCAATTTATATTGGGATGTTCTTGGAAACTCAGCGTGTGGTTTCACTATTATCTTCACTGGGTCCACTCCTTTGACTAGTCCAATCTCCTCTCCAGTGAAATCCCATACTTCTGGTGCCACTGTCTCCCTTAGGTCCCAGGGGAGCTCATCCACTGTCAAAGTGGGATACAGCTCCACACATATTCTTGAATTTGCGACTTTGAAGTCTGCGTCATCATCATTGGTTAATACCTCCACTCCCTGCGGGGTGCAATATATGGTACAATTTAACTTACACAATAGATCTCTTCCCAATAAACATACCGGACTAGAGTCGCAAACCACAAACTGATGCTCATCGCTGTACTTCCCTATTTTCACCTGTACCGGTTCCGTCAGTGAGCTCGTTATTCTCCTGTTTGTGACCCCCACCACTTGAATGGTCTCTCCAGACATAGGCAAGCCTGGAACTGCAGCTGATCTGATCGTGGATCTGGTGGCTCCTGTGTCCACTAAGAATGTCGTGGGGCACCCTGCCACTTCTGCCTCAACATAGGGTCCCCTTTGATCCACATCTAAGGCTGCCCCGAGGGTACAGTCTTCTCTCTCTACTCTCTGTCCGGTTAAGGGGTCAACGTAATAGCACTCCTCTCCTCCTACAAACAGAGGCATCTGTCTATAGGTTTTTCCCGTTGTCCCTATTCTGGGTGGTTGAGGGAACTGAGCTCGCGGAGCTGGGGTCCCCCCTTTGACCACCTTCCCTTGGTATTGCGTTACCCCTTTTCCTGGAGTGCTTTGAATCTCTTCCTCCTCTACCTCTTGTTCTCCAATTTCAATGTTGTAGGGACACTCGCGTTTCCAATGCCCCACCTCGTTACACTGATGGCACCGGGTCGTCTTTTTCAATGCTGCAATGTCCACCCTAGGTCTGAAGGTGGAGTTCTCCTTATTGCCCTTGTTCTGACCATACTGCTTCTTACCCCCAGTCCCTGTCCCCTGCTGCTGCTGTTGTTGTCCACCCTTGCCAGCTGACTGCATCTGCACCACCATCAGTTTTTCCTTTAGTTTCTTTGCCTTTGAGTCTATCTCATCACAACAGTACCTAGCATATCTCAGAATTTCATCCAAAGGTTTATTTTTGCCAACAAATCAAGTGCTGCTGAATCCTTAAACTAATAGCCGGTCTCAAACCCAAGACAAACTTAGACACAAACTGCCCTATGTCTTTCGGGTCCATTACATCCAACCCGTTATATTGTTTGAACGCCTTCAGCAATCTCTCATAATATTCATGAACCGTCTCCTTGGGTTCCTGCCTAGTTCGATCTATTTTGACCCAATCTATGTCTTGCATGGGCACCTTGTCTTTCAGCCAAGTTATTACTCTCTCGTATTTTACCATTACTGTCTCGGACGGCCCATTGGTACGTGGATCTCTCTCTGGTTCTGCTGTGGGCCACTCGGCACTGACCTTACATGCGGTCCACAGGTCTCCTGGTACCACTATGTCAAACAGTGTATTCAGATCTATCCACAGTACCTTGGAGATTTTTACGAACCTCTCCACCTGTTTATACCACTCGACTGGGTTCTCCCTCAATTTAGGAAAGGAGTTGGTAAAAGCTGCCAAGTCTCCTCTACTCCATGGCACATGCACGTAATTCCCGTTTGCAACCTCACGCAAAGGGTATGCTTCTACTCTCTGCAGTCCTCCCTCCGGGGTCATCCCAAGCATGCTTCTCCTGACGGTCCCTTTCTTGGACCACCTTTCTTCCCATTTATCAAGCGCCCTCCATGTCCTTATTCCCGTGATCAGTTCCCTTATGTGTGTTTTTAATCCTATTGTTCTTCTCTCATCTAGGTCCTGATCGGAATAATGGAGTCTATGGTTACCCTGTAATGCTTTGGTCCTTGACAGGTCTACCATATATTTTCCTGCTAGTTCGACTAATTTCTCATGTGCCGCTCTCGCTTTCCGAGTGATGTCCTTTGCCATGAACAGTATCTCATCCTGTTCATACATCTCCATTCTCTCTAGAGGCAAGGTACCATCTACCATGTCATCCAGATCTGATTTTAGGCTGGCGACATCAAGTCTCTTGGCTTTTATCTCGGCTCGCAATATCTCTTTCTTAAGGGGTTCACTGATCTCTCTACCATCCCAACTCCGAGTACTACGCTTGGGCTCAGGGGAGTTAAGGAGTGTCCTCCCTTGTTCCCATCTCTCTAGGTCCCATGCTCGGCCATCCTGCCTTGGAAGATGGTGAAACAAGGGCCTGTTTCCCCCATTCTCATTCTCTCTGCCTTCTCTTGTTCCCTGATTGGATTCCCTGCTATTCTCCCTTCTATCGCTATTTTCCCGTTGCCTAGTGTCACTCAAGATTCGGTAGGTTCCTTCTCGGCTCCCCATCTCCCCAGGACTGCGTTCCTGTCCGTAGTCGCAGGGGTTATGGCGAGGCCTCTCGCAACTCTCGTTCTGCCCACTATTGTCAGACTCATAGTGGGTGCACTTAAAACTGTTCCTGTATTCCTGCGTTCTCCTATCTCCTTCGCTGTGAATTGGGCGAGACACCCCCCCACATTCGGGGCTCCTGTTTTCCATGTCTGGTCTCCCTCCCCTCCTGGTAGGGCAAGTGTCTCCTCTACTGTCCTGACCCTTCCCGTCCCACTCTGGACTGCTTTCGTCAGCCCCACAGTGAGTCCGGGTCCTGCTATCCTGGCTTTCCCTTCCAGATTCCGCTGCTATGATGCTCTTGTGAGCCTCCACTGCCTCATCCCATTTCTTCATGTACTCACTTAGCTCCTGGAAGGATTTCCGTCCTGATCCCCTCAGATCCTCTGGCCATCTAGGGCCCCCCGGATCCCCTATTGGATCTACTGCTGTATGAACTGGGGTGCTCCAATCTCTCGGTCTTGTCAGCTGACTTGGGGAATAGATTACATCGTTCCTCCTTGCCATCTCTACTCTCTCCCTGTCCAGTCGTACCTGTTCCTCCCCCTTTTCTCTCCCTGGGTCATAGATCGATACTATAGGACCTATGGTAACAGGTACTTGCAGGGCATCTGGCAGTGTGTAGGAGGTGGCACACTCCGTTTCTGGCACCCTTTGTACCACAAACCTTCCGACTACCTTCTGCACTGGACTAGATTGAAGCAATTCTTTGCTTGTAGTGGGATCCCAATCCGTAGTGGGAAGCGGTCCATACTCCCCTTTCCCAGGCCCCCCTTCTTTGCATGTCTCGACATTTCCTGTCTCATTGTTATACGGGGGTGGCCTATCTGTCAATAACCTATTTATCAGGCTATCTTCTGACTCACTCTCTTCATCTTCCTCGAATGGGCTCTTGTTTCCTGCCACCTCTAATACTGGGTACAGTTTATTTACTTCTAGGTTATTCACTCTCCATCTTTTAGCATCCGCATCCCATTTGGCATCCTGCACTGCTCTTACCGATCGTTTCACCCTTTCTTGTCGTCTATTCAGGTTCCTCTCGTGCGCTGCCCTATTCCATGCATTGAGAGCTTCAAACTGGGTCGGTCTAGGCATAGGTCTCATTGAGGTCATGACTGCTTTTAATTGGTGTAGCACCTCTAATCTGAACTTCCCGTACTTTGGGAACGTTAGTTCCTCATTTCCTTCCGTAATTTTACTCCACTCTGAAATCCACATTATCGTGTGCAGCCCAACATTTGCTGCCATATAATAAGCCGGTGTACCGTCCGGCGGGGCTTCTTCCCCATCATAAGATCTCCGTCTCTCTCTTTTAAACGCCACTCTTAACCATTTAAAACATTTCATGATTAGACGTACAATTTCCGACCTCGCTATACTGTTTACTTCCTGATGACAATCCACCAATCCTAGCGCGGCTTTGCTAACTGGCCTATCACAGCGCGGTCTTGCTCTGGCCGGCCAATCCCAGCGCGGCACTTCCTGACGTCACTCGCCTCCGCTTCGCAGCAGCACCCCTCCTTTCTCAGCTCGTCTCCCGGTCACACATGCGTCCCATTCATACACCGAAAAATGACTACTTCCGACCAAGCCGTCACTTTCCTTGACTGTACGTCCACAGTCTATCTGTAATTGTCACCCCAACTGACGAAATGTCATCCGTCTCTCTGATAGGTTGCTTACACACAGTAACTTCCGACCAGCGTCCGTTACTCACGCACTCACTCTTACGTTCCCCCTATCACGGTCCTGCGGGCGATCAATGGTACCTCATGACGCCCTTCATACTGGTTGACAATTACTCTGGGTGTCCGATACACCCGAACCACTTAAGCTCTCTTTGAACTTAAGATTTTCACCGGTTGCGCGCGCTCACAACCTGTTCCACAGTCACTCTACAGGCATTCAACTCCGCCAGACATTACAACATAGATACAACACAAAAACACCGCAATCTAACACGCATGACCCTTTATACTCACTCTCGACCGATACTGCTGCTTTTCTGTCTCACGTCATCCGGACCTTCCTCGGCGGGCGGTTCTTCCGATCATCGATCTCTAGTGGCCTTGGGGTAATCTAACCTGGCCTAGATCACCTTCCTCAAGAAGGCAACCATCCTCTATAGCTACCAACTGCGAGGGCGAGATTGTAGATCTCTATCTTATCACTCTAGATCTAAACCCCGTTCTGGTCAACTGAACCTTTATTGCCTGTCTTTGAGGAAAGTAAGTGCATCCAATACCAGGTTAACTTTGCTAATTATGGACTCAACTCAGAAAAACCACAAACTACTTCTAGCTTTATACCTGAAAGAGGATAAACTGCATTGGTGGTAAATGGACATGGGGATAACTAGACATTGTGTGGATACCGGTGCTAAATACAAATATGAGACAACATCACAAGTAGGGCATGACTGCACAGAATCATGCCCACATCCAAATTAAAAGTAATTCACAGAGAGTTATGGTAGACAAGACCACGTATACAGATAGTGCTCACTCTCTTTTGTTCCACTCCAGAAAAATAATGTTCTCAGCAAAACAATAAAAGCAACCACTGCCTATCGCATGAAATCACACTTCACTAATATGCCGCTGTTGCATTCCAATACCCTTCCACCCCACACAAAATACACCATTGCAGCAACTTAGTCTACCTCATAGTCCTTTCGTCTCACTCCATTTCTCTCTGCAGCAGCATATAGCAGGATAAGAGCAGAACTCTGATCTGCACCATAGAAACACTTCCTGCACAGGCCACACCACAAACCACCACCCTTTCAAACAGACATCCCTCAAGAAATTGAAACCTTTTCTACGCCACGATGACCTCAAGAAAGTAGTCCAATCCCTTGTTCTCTCTAAAATCGACCCATGGGAATGCCATCCTTACAGGGACTCCAAAAGCTCACCTAGCCCCTCTAAGGGCAGTGCTGGACATGTCCGCTCGACTCGTATCTGGAGTTAAAAGATTTGAACACATCACTCCAGTTCTCAACTGCCTCAATTGGCTTCCCATGGAAGGAAGATGTATCTATAAACTGGCCTGCATCACACATAAAACCCTTCACTCTCCTGCCCCCAACTACCTAAATAACAAACTGAAAAGAGCAGGTCAATCCAGAACGCTGAGAAGCTCCAATTCTCTCCTTCTTATTCCTCCAAAAATGAAAAAAAAAACACCCAATATCTATCATTTTCTGGCAACGCTCCCAGGATATGGAACACTCTCCCTGGAGTCCTCAGATGTAACCCCGCCTTCTCCTGTTTCAAAAGGGACCTCAAACTCCATCTCTTAAACAAATACTTTCAGGACCAACGTCAACTTACCTAGACTACTATATCAGAGTTGTCTCCTCTCTCCCTGGACATTCAAGGATAGTGGGTGACTGGACTATGTCATTCTCACCTGTTTCTTTTTATTGCTCTCTCCCCATCCGCTGCACTGCATATTTATTTCCCATGCTGTATTTTTTTTCTTTGGTTTACTTCCGTACTGCCGGCCTAGTATGTAATGTAATGTCCTTGTGCTGTTTACTGTGTGTATGTAAAGCGCTCTGATATCTACAGGTTAAGCTAGCGCTATATAAAACTTTTAAAATAAATACGTCAATGTGATCACAGTATGAACACTAAATTGATGGCCAGTCCAATACATAATTTAAAAAGAAAAAATAGAATTCTATTACTAATTCTACACTTTCAAAGGAGTAACAACATTTGTGACCAATAACACAATCCCCTTGAGGTTAGAGCTCTAGTTAGGCAAATGCCTGGCCCACCCTCTTCCTTAAAACATAGTCAGTGCTATTTCCAATTCACTGTTGGCTTCAATTCAGGGAATGCCCACTAATGGCCCACACTTAACAGTAGGTAAGTAGTATGTTTATTAGAGGGCAAGCTTGTGTCATGTTCAAGGCCACTGAGTACTACCTCGAACTGTCATATTCAATCCCCACATTCTAGAACAACTGTTATAAAACCTGGATACCACACATCCCATTTTCTAATATTATAAAAGGAACTTGACCCGAAATATATAAATACACCCAAATCTAATACTATGCTTACATTAGAAATTGAACAATAATACCATTGTAAAAATAAATAGAAAGCATAACAGTAAATTAAGTGCAAAAGCACAGAAGATTGTGGTCCTACTCCTTTGCAAAATCTGGAAAACCTTTTGGCAAGGCAATTGATCTTCCCACACGAGTGGAAATTCTAGGGATTCCAGGTTCAACAGATCCTGGAATTCTGGGGGTTCCAGGTTTAGCTCATTCCGGTTTGGATACTCCATTGAACTAGACCACTAACCTGGCCAGTGTGACTAGTCTCTCTTGCGCAGCTCCACCACTAAGTGCTGCCCCTGGAGCCCACTCTTCTTGGTTATAGGTGTTCGAGGCCCTTCACGACCCGCAGTCTTCTGCCTGCGCTACGTCCCTGGCGGTCCAGTGGGAGAGCACTCTGCTCTTCTGCTGTTCCACCTTTCTTGGCCTTTTTCTCTGTGCCCTCTTTTCTCTCATTGCTCTCTCTGCTCTCTTTTTCTCTTTTCTTTTTCTCTCTTCTCTCTCTTTTCTCTCCTGTACTCCCTTGCTTTCTCCCCACTGCTGCTGTCCCCTCGGTCCCTCCCCCTCCAGTGGGTCCTTCCCACCTCCCCATTGACCACCCTCCCCCAACCCCTACTTAATGGAGGCCGCTCCGCAGCAAGAAGAGCTAGACCACTGACCTGGTCAGTGTGACTGCTCTCCCCTGGGCAGCTCCACCAATAAATGCTGCCCCTTGAGCTCAGTTACAGGGTGTTCGAGGTCCTTCTCCACCCACAGGCTCCTGCCTGAGTCTCATCCCTGGAGGTCCAGTGGGAGAGCACTCTTCTCTTCTGCTGTTCCGTCTCTCTTGGCCTTTTTCTCTGTGCCCTCTTTTCTCTCCCTGCTCTCTTTTCTCTCTATTCGTTTTTCAGTTCTCTCTTGTCTCTCTTTTCTCTATTGAACCCCCGTAGCCCTTTTTTCTGTTTTCTCTCTTTGCACTCGCTGGTCTCTTTTCTCTCTTTTTTTTTCTCTCCTCTCGCTTCTCTCCTGCACTCCCCACATTTTCTCCCCTCTGCTGATGCCCCCACTGACCCTTCCCCCTCCAGTGTACCCTTTCCGCTCTCGCCTCCCAACTAACCACACTGCTGCCGACCCCTACCTAATGGCGGCCACTGCGTGGTAACAAGAGCTAGACCACAGACCTAGTCAGTCTGACTGCTCTCCCCTGTGCAGCTCCAGCACTAAGTGCTGCCACCTGAGCTCAGTTGCAGGGTGTCGAGGCCCTCCTCCACCTGCGGGCTCCTGCCTTTGCCTCATCCCTGGTGGTTAAGTGAGAGAGAACTCTGCTATTCTACTGGTCCACTTCTCTTGGCTTTTTTCTTAGTGCCCTCTTTTCTCCCTTTGCTCTCTCTGCTCTCTTTTCTCTCTTCTCTCTCTTTTCTCTTCCAGGCGTTGTGCATTTTCTCCCCACCGCTGTTGCCCCAAAGGCCCCTCGAGTGTGTCCTTCGCGCTCCCCCCTCCCAGCTGACCGCCCTCCTCCCAACCCCTACTTAACGGTGGCCACTGTGCGCCTGTGCCACTGGTGCACCAAAGGCAAGCCCATCTGCACCTGTCCGCGATGAGACCCTGACCAGCGTCAGGGACCCTTGTCCTCCGACCTGCCTCCACTACGACACCAGCACCCTCCACGCCCTCAACCTCGGATGCTGCAACAATTGCCAGCTTTCGACACCAAGCAACACCCAACGCCCAATCTCCTGTTGTCACTGCCACTGCACCTTTACCCACCTCCAGACCCCAGCAGCAGCTTGCAGCCTTCCGGACCTCACCGTTCACAAACCACTCAACTGCATCCTCCTCAATAGGCTCTCCCTACACAAACATACCGTAGAAATCTGGGGCCTCCTTAACACCCACGTGCCCAATGTCGCCTTCCTCACAGAAACCTGGGCCAACGCCCACTCCGCACCCCACAGCGCCACCACCATTCCTGACGGAAACAAGATCCTGTGGAAAGACTGCCCCACCCTCCCAGGAGGAGGCATCGCCATTGTCCACAAAAGCACCCTCTGCATGACAACCACCAGCCCGGATGACACCACAACCCGCATGGAGCATCTCAACTTCCAGATCCAGACCAACCCTTAAATGATTCTCTGCAAAACCCTCATCTAAATGCTGCCCTGCCCAGCGCTCCTTTCACCAACACCATCTCTGACCTCATCGTACCCCACGCCCTGGCCGCCACAGACTACATCCCACTCAGAGACCTAAACTTCCACTTGGACAACCACGATGACCCCAATATCACCGCCCTCCTAGAGAACGTCGCCAACATAGGACTGCAGAAACTCTTCACCATCCCCACGCACACAGCGGGACACACACTTGACCCCGTCTTCGCAGAAGGAAACAGCGTCTCCTACAGCCACACCATGGAACTTGTCACCACATCATCCACTTCTCCTTCAGAAAACCCACTGTACACAAGCACACCAACCGCCTCACCTGTAGTAGCTGGAACAAAGTCACTGAACAGCAGTTCACCTCTACCCTCATCAGCACCTCACCACCGACGACACCAGATACTAACACCGCGGCACACAACCTCCACCGTTGGATCACAAACTGCATCAGCACACTCGCCCTCCTCAAGAAAGCCACAGAACGACACATCAAGAAAGCAAGCTGGTTCACCCTAGCACTCCAATATTCCAAGCTCTCCTGCCCACAACTTGAAAAGACATGGAGGAGCAATAAAACCCCAGAAACATGCACCGCCTACAGAGCAGCCACCACAGCACACCACCAACTCATCAAATCCACAAAGAAGAAATTCCTCATCAATGTCCACCAACACTAAAGAACTCTTCTCCATCATCAAGGAATTTGCCAAACCATACAGTGAAACAACAGACGTCCCACTATCCCAAGACCTCTTCAACAGACTCAGCACCTTGTTTTACCTCAAGATTAAGATGATCTACGACGACTTTGACAACCAAGACCTCTGCACCGCTCAGCTCTCCCCACCAGAGATGTCACCCAACAGACCCTGCTTACTTGGACCCCACTCACAACAGAAAAAACCTTAGAGCCCATGAAGAGCATCCAATACGGAGCACCCTCAGACCCCTGCATACCCCACATCTTCCACAGAGCAACCACGGCCATCACACCCGAACTACGCCAAACGATCAATTGCTCCCTCGAAACCGCCACATTCCCCAATGACTGGAAACACGCCAAAGTCAACCCCCTCCTGAAGAAACCCTCTGCAGACCTGACGGACCTCAAGAACTTCAGGCCCATCTCCCTGCTTTCATTCGCAGCCAAGATCATTGAAAAAGCCAGCAACGCCCAACTAGAAAACTTAATTGAAGCCAGCAACGTCCTGGACATCTCCCAATCCGGTTCCACAACAACGACAGCACCAAGACCGCCCATCTTGCCGCCACCAACAACATCTGCTCCCTCCTCGACCAGGGCCAAAATGCAGCCCTCATCATCCTGGACCTCAAGGCTGCTTTCAACACTGTCTCTCACCAAACACTATAGCCACAAGACTCCATGACAACAGCAGCATCCGTGGAAGGGCCCTTGACTAGATATGCTCATTTCTCACAGGCAGAAAACAGCGAGTCAGACTCCTGCCCTACATCAAGGAACCAACAGAGACGAGATGTGGAGAACTCCAGGGTTCCTCCCTCAGCCCTATCCTCTTCAACATCTACGTGGCCCCCCTCACTAGCATTGTCAGAAAGCACAGGCTCAACATCATCTCCATCTCCGACACCCAGCTCATCCTTTTCCTCACCAAATAACCCAACATCACCAGACACAACATCTAAGAAGCGATGAAAGCCGTTGACACCTGGATGAAGAAGAGCTATCTGACACTCAACTCAGAGAAAACAAAAGTCCTCATCCTTGGCACCACCCCCTCCACATGGGACGACGCATGGTGGCCCCCTGCCCTCGGAAACCCCCTATACCGACGGACCACGCATTAAACCTTGGCATCGTACTAGACTCCTTGCTCACGATGAACCGCTAGATCAACACTGTCTTCTCGGCCTCGACCTTCTGCATACTCCCCAAAAATGGTCAACTGGATCCCATCCAAGTCCAGAAAAACAGTCACATGCGCCCTCATCAGTAGAAAACTGGACTACGGCAACGCTATCTATGCCATATTCTACAAGAAACTACTTTGCAAATTCCAGACCTTCCAGAACGTCGCAGCCAGACTGGTCCTTGACATCCCCCATCACAACCACATCACGCAATACCTTTGCGATCTCCAGTGACTCTCCGCCAAAGGAAGAATAACCTTCAAGCTCCTCACTCACATGTACAAGGCTCCCCACAATATCGGACCAGCATACCTGACCAACCTCCTCTCCTTCCCCGGACCTAAGAGACACGTCCAAGCAGCTGGCCACCATTCCACGCATCTACTAGAGCAAAGCCTGACACAACCTCCCCCTCCTCCTTCAGCAAGTCCCTACACTGCTCCAGTTCAGGAAGGACCTCAAGAACCTAACACTCAAAGGAGCAGCCGCCCTTCTGCCCCCTAACGCCTTGAGACCTCCGCGGGTGAGTAGCTGTGCTTTTAAAACCCTGATTGATCGACTGATTCATTGTCTATGCCCATTTCCTCATTTCTTAATGGTGAAGATCTTTGCTCCAAGTTATCATGTACTGTATCATTCTCCACAGTCGCTTCATTCAGGACACTTTCATTCCACAACCAGTCATTGCCTTTTGTCTCACCCCTCTAGATTTCTCCATCATGTTTCCACCTCAAAACTTTGTGGCATCTTGACATTCCACAAAAATGCCAAATCCTTAGCAGTGCCGATCCAGAAAAAACTTCCTACACTTGAAGAGGCTTAAAAAATGCTATCCCACCTTTATTAGTTTTGAGACTCAACTTGACTCACACCCAGTCACCTGGCACTATGTGCACATCTTGCACATCACGTATCATGGTATAATATTCTTTATAATCTCCTTGCGCTCTTAACAAATTGCTCTTGACTACAGAGGGTGACCATGTGCTACACAACTTCAAGTTAATCCAAACTGCGTTGTCTTTAGTAAAGAGTTCACTGCCTCTCAAAATTCTGAAGGGACTGTGACCTGTCAAGGTTGCTGTTTTTCTATAGGCCCAAACCATGCTTCCTAACTCCTTCCCCCAATCTTGACCTACATTGATGGCAGCTTACACGCTACCCTTTATCACTCTATTAAACTTTTCTATGAGAGAAAGAAAGGTGATGAATTAGAGATAAAACCAAAAAGCTAATAATAAATAGCCACATTAAATAAAGACAAGAATAAAAAAGAAAGAAAGAACCTGAAAAATAATGGACAGCAAAGGAGGGGAAGAAAGAGGTAGGGACAAAACAAAGAAAGAGGAAAGCCATAGAGAATGAGGAAAAGCAAGAGAGAGGAGATCCAAGAAATCAAGAAAGCAGGGAAATACTTGAAAGCAGGAAAAAGGAAAGGGAAGGAAGGAGAGGCAAGAAAGAAAGGAGAAAGAGATGTAAAGAAATAATTATTTAGGAGAGGGTAGGCTGAATCATCCTGCACTGTTAGCTTTGAAACCCTCACAGAACCAGGCACACCTTTGTATATAACTGCCTTATCTGGTCGGAAGATGTATATTCCCAAGCCTGCTGACAATCAATTAATCTATCAATCATATCATTTGTAAAGCGCACTACTCACCCATGAGGGTCTCAAGGCAATGGGGTGGGGAATGCTGCTACTGCTCAAAAAGCCAGGTCTTGAGGAGTTTTCTGAAGGTCAGCAGGTCTTGGGTCTGCCGTATGTGGATGGGGAGGGTGTTCCAGGTCTTTGCGGCGAGGTGGGAGAACGATCTGCGGCCTGAGGTCGCTCTTCGGAAGCGGGGGACTCTAGCGAGGGCGAGGTCGGCAGAGCGGAGCTGGCGGGTGGGGGTGTAGAAGCTGAGTCATCTGTTGAGGTATGTTGGTCCGGTGTTGTGGAGTGCCTTGTGTGCGTCGGTGAGGAGCTTGAAGGTGATCCTCTTGTTGACCAGGAGCCAGTGCAGGTCTCTCAGGTAGGGTGTGATGTGTCTGCGGCGAGGGATGTCGAGTATCAGGCGTGCAGAGGCGTTCTGGATGCGTTGGAGCCGTCTCATGAGTTTGGCCGAGGCTCCTGCGTAGAGGGCGTTTCCAAAGTCCAACCTACTGCTCACAAGGGCCTGGGTGACTGCTCTTCTCGTTTCAGTGAGGATCCACTTGTAGATTCTACGGAGCATGCGGAGAGTGTTGAAGCAGGTGGAGGAGACGGCGTTGACCGGTTTAGTCATGGAGAGGGTGGAGTTGAGTATGACGCCTAGGTTGCGTGCATGGTCAGTGGGTGTTGGAGCGATTCCCAATGCGGTCGGCCACCAGGAGTCGTCCCGGGCCGAAGGGTTGGATCCAAGGATGAGGACCTCCGTCTTGTCCGAGTTCAGCTTCAGTCGGCTGTTCCTCATCCATTCAGCAACGGCCTTCATTCCTTCGTGAAGGTTGATTTTGGCGGTGTGGGGGTCCTTGGTGAGGGAAAGTATCAGCTGGGTGTCATCGGCGTAGGAGAGGATGTTGAGGTTGTGCCGATGGGCGACATGGGCGAGCGGTGCCATGTAGATGTTAAACAGAGTTGGGCTGAGGGATGAGCCCTGGGGTACGCCGCAGATGATCTCAGTGGCTTCGGAGCGGAAGGGGGGAAGGCGGACGCTCTGTGTTCTGCCGGAGAGGAAGGAGGTGGTCCAGTCCAGGGCCTTCTCTTGGATCCCAGCGTTGTGGAGGCGTGTTCGTAGTGTGTGGTGACAGACCGTGTCGAAGGCGGCTGACTGGTCCAGGAGGATGAGGACCACCGTTCCTCTGTTGTCCAGCAGGGACTTAATGTCATCGGTGGCGGTGATGAGGGCAGTCTCGGTGCTGTGGTTGCTGCGGAACCCGGACTGGGAAGGGTCCAGGATGTTGTTCTCTTCAAGGTAGCGGGTCAGTTGTTCGTTGACGGTCTTCTCGATGACCTTTGCCGGGAACGGGAGCAGGGAGATGGGCCGGAAGTTCTTGAGGTCCTTGGGGTCCGCCTACTGCATCTTATGGTGCACCTCTGGACGACATTGACATGCAATAAAATGTTCCTAGTCAGAAGGCAAGCCTGTTCACTGAGCTGAGCCAGGGGGCTGTATCCGATCCACACTCTATCTTGATGCCCATGAATAGGGGTCTAGGATGCTGTCACCCCATTTCATGGCACTTCTTAACTTTTAAACTTTAGAAATTTAATTTATCAGATTTCTTTTTTTTGGTCCAGTATGCATATTATATTATCTTCTTTTTCATCAACTGATTTGAAAAATGTATTGAAAATGTAATGATTGGTTTCTGATATTTGGCTTTGGTAGAACTTAACATGTATTTCTCTCTAGAAAAGCTGGCTTTTTTATGTCTTTGCTATTTAAGCACAGATTTTCTTATTAAACCTATGGGGCATATTCTCAAGAACATGTGATAACCATTGCTTAAGTAACTTAACGCAACATTCAACATTGCAGTCTATCACAGCAAATTATGCCATGTTAACTAAGTATTCACAACACAGCGGTACCATGCGAAAGTCACCCGACAACGCATCAAATGAACGTGTTAAAATCAATGCGATCCTGCAAAAATACAAAACACAAACGCAATAAATCTTGCGATGAGGCCAATCGCGATACAAAAATCAGCAAAAAGCAGTGACAGGCCTGCAAATCCCACGCGTCTGGTGGGAAAATACACTATAAAAACATCAAAAAGAACACATCTAAAACAATCCAAAGTACCTAGCGACATGGATGCACCCGGACCACGTGCAGAGGCCAACGAAAACCTCACAAGCCCCACAGACCACCAGCAAGGAACAACGGGGTCGGGTAAGGCCAAGGAGAAGAGGGAGAGGAAGATGGGGTGCAGTCCGCAGGCAAACCAGATCAGCGGCAGGGAGGTGACAGAACACTACCCTCAACTGACCCACAATGTGACAACTGTGAATACAGTGTTGAGGAGGCCAATGGAGGAGGCAACGAGGCACTGGCATGATGTGAAAATCTAAACCAGGCACAAAGCCACTGCCAACAGGAAGGCAGCAATGGCGACTTGAGGTGGGAGTACCGCGCCACAGGAGAAGCTGGATGAAATGGTGGCCACAGTCATCAGTTTGGAGACGGTGCAAGGAGCTGGGAGTCCGGCAACAGCTCGAGAGGGTGGGTAACTACCAGGGACTGGGGGGACGGGGGAGATGGGCACGATGGCACACATGCACAACGATGTGTAGCACACTGCACACCCACAAAGACCCTGGATCATGTCCCTGATCTCCGTTGCACACTGCAGTACACACACATAGCAAGAACAGCACATCCACATTGACGACAATGTGGTACAATGTGCAACCTCGACACTGCAGAACAGAGGACACAACTGGCTCCGTAGATGCGCAGAAACAGGCCAGCTACATCTAACAGAGCAGGAAACTGTGAGAGGGGAATGTACGCGAACAACCACACCTCCATCATTGTAGTCCACCATCAAAATCCAGCACCTCCCAAACAGTCACAATGTACATTGCCATACAGTCTGCATGTAAACAAGAACAATGCGCCAACATATATGTCAACACAATGTCAACATGCATCTCCCCTTCACATTGCAGAGAGACAAATAACACCTCCAGCAGAGCAGACCAGACAACTCATCAGTGATGCCGGAGCAGACCACCACACCTTCGACACTGACACCCTACAACGGCTCCTGGACATTCCAGGCAACCCACCACCAGGGCAACCAAGCTACATAGAGGAGAAGCCTGCCCATGCACAGACCACACAGCAGGAAGCACCCACAAGCACGGCAGACTCACAACATTTCACCGAGCCACACATGCCATTCCAATGCCAGGTGTCAGAATGCCAAAAGGAGGTGGCCAAACAGATGCGGGTGGGGTCCGAACCCATGGAAGGCGAACTAGATCACATATGTGGGTGTCTAATACCCTTCAGGGACCACCTACATCCCACAGAGTGGACCCACATTGCCACAGAGGCACATGCACATTTCCAGTACAGAACCACGCCCAAAGGCACACAATTATCAGTCACACACCCACGTTAGCTCTGTGTACGATGGCCCAGTCTGCTCCTCTTACGTATTGAGTGGGTGGCGACAAAGCTACGTGTCCAAGCCCTAACTTGCTGCCTGCGGTGACATGTCTGCATCCGCTGTACTTAGCACAATGGAATGTCGTAGGACCCAGGGCCCTCATGCAAACAACATGACCCCAGGAACACACGCATAGAGTATGTGGAACTGGCTACAGGCACATGCATCTGGCCCCTTTATCAGCAGGTCCACATGTACAGTGACACCTGTGCTGGATTTGTGTGTGGTGAGTGTAAGCCAGCCCACACGGTTTGGTTGGTGCTGGCAACAATTTGAACAGTGAACACCATTAAAACGCAAACTGAATACACCAGCATAACAGAGTCAACTGCCTTTCAACATGGAGGGAGCCAGAGCAAGAACAGAGGTCACCCAGCATGCAAACAGAAGTGTCCGTGAGTTACAGTGCACTGCGGTTGGTGCACTAGAGCTGAGCGTGCTCATATGAAGAAAATGTCTTGTATCGTGTGCCTTCGGGATATTCCTGATGCAGATAGAGTGGGGTGTGTTACACCTGCATCACCTTCCTCATCAACGTCCCAGGTCTACCACACTGCCTGAGGTGACATTGCTGCGCAACCTCTCCACAGCACAAAACTCAATCAGTAACGGTCCATGGGTTGCTGTGCACTGAGTCAGTGGCACCTGGAGTGCTGAGCAGGGTATCAGGCAGATGATGGCATCCACGACAGGTGTGAGCAACTCCCTTAGTCTGCTAGTACCACTGTTTCGACTCTGGCAGATTGAGGTTGTCCTGGCGATGGTGGCATGTGCCTCCTTTGGTGATGCGCGTCTGGGCCGCTCAGGACTCAATTGGATGTGTGAGCCCTGCTGGACCACAGTTGAGTCCAAAGGCAGCGGACAGCAAAGGGCCACAGACACATGGTTTTGACGTCCCCAAGGCCATCGGTTCGGAGGCCATTCAATATTCAATCAGGCAGGGTCTCTGATTTGAGCTACACAGAGTTAGTGGCCCCGGATGCACAGCGGCCGGCACAGGCACACCGCCACAGGATGGTGACTTGTGGTCCACTGTGGTAGGGTCATGCAGACTGAGCGGGTCCTCGACGATGTCCAAGGGGACTGTGGAGGAGGTTCATGGAGACAGTGGAAGGTGTCCTCCAGGGCATGATGCAGAGGGCAGTAGCCGTCCGGTAGCAGCAAATGGGGGAGGGGAATACTACAGCCTCGTTCCCACCACCAATTCGGTATCAGCTACTTGAGGATGAAAACGACACCCTAGTCCATAAACTCAGAGGCCACCAAAATTCTACTAGTGTCCATGAATGTCTGGGAACAGACTTAGTGGCACCGGGGCTGAGAGGGATGCAGTCTGCGATGAGTCGGTACAATGATATGAACTCCGCTAAATCAAGAATCAGTCCCAACTATGTGACCTAACCGACCGCAGTGTAGGCCAGAGGCAGTGGTCAGCAATGGCCCACAGCCACATGTCGTTGTCTCGTGATGCATAGAGTTAGTGACACCAGGGCAGTTGTCAGTAGTGTTCGATCACCTCCTTAACGATGATCCTTTTTTCCTCCTGACTGCAATGCATCCTCATCTTACACCTCTCCTTGCGTGCAATGATACGTACTCTGTACAAAAGGGGGTGGTGATGGACGGAGCATCTGAATCAATCAAACACTCACACCCAGTCATAAGATCTGGGTTTAATCCATCACCGTTCTTTAGCCCACTCTGCCACCCCAGTTCAGACATGGCTATATGCAAATCAGTCTGACCCTGTGCCTCATGGGAACAGTCCAGCCCGAACTGCCAAGCCATGTCTTCCCTGGACCGGAAACAAGCTTCCGAGGACCGGTTTCTGGCATTCCAGCCGTCTTCAACCCGGCTTGCTAGAATCCAGTGGCAAAGTGAGCAAGGGACTCACGTCTGAGCATACCCTGCCACACTTATGGCGGCCAAAAGCAGTACAAAAGGGGGTGGTGATGGACGGAGCATCTGAATCAATCAAACACTCTCACCCAGTCAAAAGATCTGTAAGGCATAAACTAAAGTTAACAGAGATGGTGGGTGGTAGGCAACAAGAAGGTGAGAGGAGTTTTAGCTTTGGTGGATGGGGAGAAATAAAAGAAAGTTTTGCGAGTCTATCTAAATATGTTCCTAGTTCCAGTATATACGTTTATGTTGAGGGAGCATTTGTAGTGGTCTTGTCATTAGTCATATTTCTCATTGCACAACATAAAAGGGAAGAAGAGAAACGAGCACTGAAGTCCCCGAAAACAAACTACATCCAATCGTACTCAAAATAAAGTGCCATTCTATTGTGTGATTTGGTGCCTACAGATTACAGTAGTTCAGATGCAAGATCGATTCTGTCTTCTGGTGTTGGTCCACAATTTTACTGCACTAGTCAATTCAAATATATATTTCAGTTTAGTATGTACATTAGTTAAACTGAGGTTTTCGTTTTAACCAGGCACTTTCTACCAGATTCTGCCTCTTTTTACATTGTTCATCATATTTAATGTACTATAATTAGGTGTGGTCAGATTAATAAAGTGATGTCTACCATGTTTTAATGATGGCCACCACATTACAGAGACTCCCAAAATGTAGCAGAGATGGCTGTCATAACTTAGAGATAGACACCACAAGCTTTAGATGGTCACCAGATGCCAGGAATAAATATTAGAAGACAGCGATGATTATTAGTTAGCCATATTACATTGGTGGCCTACATATTCCAAGTACTTGCGCCATATTCAAGAGGTGACCACCACATGCCAGTCTTATCCAACTGATGCCAGGGAGGTCTGCCAGATTTTAAAGGTAGATATGACATAGGCTATTCCAGCAATGCCTATTTTATAATACAATGCAATCATTTGCCAACAATGGTGACTATACCCCCAGGACTGGCCACCCTATCCTAGAGATGCACATCATTGTCTGTGTTCCTCTCAAGAATACACAAACCAGAAACACATACATGCACAATCAGGAATACATATATAGAAACGCAGTCACAAGGCAGGCATATATGCATGCACACAGACACACATATACACATACATTCACATATACATATACATTCACACACACACCAAAACAAAGATGAACACGTTTCAGGTTCAGATATTTTACCAAGATGGTGTATTCAACCACCACTCTTGCCCCAGGGCTCTAATCTGTAGTTTAATTTCTGGCATTCTACGACATTGCTCATTACTGGGCTCAGAATTTGTCAGGGGATACATCAAAACTGCTTGGCCTAGCACATGGCTGGATGATGTATAGAAAGTAGATGAATGTGCCTCTTTTTGTGCGTACATCCCTACATTTTATGCTGTCTAGTATTGCTGTTTTTTAACTCAGCAGACTGGAGCACTGCTGTCCAGGCCTCAGTATATGTACTCTGACCTTTAAAACATGGTAAAATTGTCTAACCCCGAATTGTCATACATAACTCATCATTAAGGCGATAGTATAGTATATGGTGTAGGAAAATATACCAATCGAATTAACAAGTTAAACATCACCTGTGGATTGTAGTACATGCTGTGCCATCCATTAAGAAGATAAAGAAAAATCAATTTCTGGCCTACTTGCAGCTCCTAAACCTTCAGGCTAATCTACCAGAGTAATTCTTTTAAACCCTTTCGCAGCTAGCCCCCTCCCCCCGTGCTAAGCTTTTTTGGATATTTGGAGTACTTCGCGCTTAGGCCCCTGTACCTTTTTGTCCACATAGGGTATCCATGTCAAATTTGCGTCCTTTTGTTCCAACATCAAGGGGATTTTAAAGGTACACAGGAGGGGACCCGGAGATTAGCCAAAATACAGCTACATTTTGTTTCTATTTGGGAAAAAGGGTACAAGTGCTATGAAGAAGGCATCTGTTTTTTCCCTGCAAATGGTATCAACAAAGAGATTGTGTTGCTGAAATCACAATTTTCCCTGCTTTCAGGGACAGGCAGACTTTTCTCAGAAAACCAAACTTTTCTACACAGTTTTGGCATTTTTCTGGGACATAGCCTATTTTTGCTACTTTTTGTGCTTTCAACCTCTTTCTAGTTAGTGGTAGAAATGGGTATGAAAACAGTAATGGATCCCGGAAAGCTAGCAAGCCTTTAAATTTTTTAAAACTAGACTGCCAGGGGAATCCAAGATGGGGTGACTAGTGTGACTCACACCAGGTTATTTTACCCAGAATCCCTTGCAAACCTCAAATTTAGTAAAAAAACACATTTTCCTCATATTTCTGTGATGGAAAGTTATGGAATCTGCGTGCATCCACAAACTTGCACCCACCCCGCATTCCCAAAAGTCCTTGATAAAAATGGTACATCACTTTTGTGGGTTGGCCTAGTGCCCATGACAGGAAATGGCCCAAAAAGCAACATGAAAACATCACATTTTTCAACTGAAAACTGACACTTTTTCTGCAATGTGCCTAACTTTGGATTGTGAATAACCCTGGGCATAGTAGCGCTACGCATAGCTAAGCAAAGTGCACTACGCACTACGCACGCTACGCATAGCTACGGAGTGCGGTAGGAAAGTGCTGTTTGCACTGATCCGGCACTGTGCAATCATTGCAAATGGAATCTTGCACAGTGCAAGCGGTCGTTTTCTGCCACTCGAGTAGATTTGTACTCAAGCGGCAGCTTTCTTAACGCGAACTGGTAGTTTCTCATTGCGAGGGGTCACAAGCATACGCGACCGCTCGCAATGAGACACCTGTCCTCCCTGCAGTGAGAATCTCGCCGGGAGGTTTATTTTCTACGCTCGTGATCGGCAACTTGATGTTGCTGATCGCGAACAAGGAAAAAGTCTCGCCGGGATGTTGATTTTGCTCGCTACGCGTTTTTGCACTGTGCTTCGTGCAATTCGCGTAGTTCCGCACACTATGCATGCTCTATGAGCGTAGCGTAGTCCTATGCCCAGGGTTAATTGTGAACCCTGACTCAGTCGGCACCTAGGAAAACGTAGCAAACCTATGCATTTTTGAAAACTCAACACCCAGGGGAATCTAGGATGGGGTGACTTGTGGGTTTATTTTATCTTGATTGTATTGCCAAATGTAATTTTTAATTCACATTTCTTAAGAGTGTTTCAATATTAAGAATGTACAGATACGAATAACAGTATGCTGATGTACATATGGAATACTTGCTAAAAGAAATACATATATATGTGTTTTTTATTGAAAATTTTGACGTAATATGGAATTGTTTTTATAAATAATAAAAAATCTTGTCACAATACAAAATATACCGGCTGCGTAGTATATATAATTTTAGACTGTAAGTGCCTTTTTGGTGGTTCCATTTGAGTTTGAAAGAGTAGGATGTATGTATGTCATTTAAATCACAGTAAGATTTCCACAAGGGAGGTATCTCGAGATCTCTAACTCCATAATAATGTATGTATGTATAGGCATTTATATAGCGCACTACTTACCCGGAGGGTCCCAAGGCGCTTCGACCGCTGCGAAACCCTTCCTGGCTTCCCTGAGAGATGGTCCCTTAATGGGTATCTCCAGGGTGAGACCAGGCATCCCCGGCGGTCTGGTGGGGCCGTTAGTGAAGATGAGGCAAGCTAATGCCCAGAGTTGCCGAGTGTGATCGCTGATCGGAGTGGGCACCGAGGCGAGAGAATTATCGAGTCCGCTGACCCTGGTCCAGAAACCTGCCGCACCGGGAATCGAACCCTGGTCCCGGGCCGTCCTCTGCTCTCAGGTCTGCCGCCTCTAACTCTTTGCATTTGTTTGTGGCTTGTGGGGCTCTCATTAGGTTTAGTTATCCAGAATCCCTTGCAAAAAAACAAATTTTCCTCACAATTCTGTGATAGAAAGTTCTGGAATCTGCATGGATCCAAAAACGTTCACCCACCCAGAATCCCTGAAGTCCCTGGTACTTTAATTGTGTGGGTAGGCCTAGTTCCCGCAATAGGAAATGGCCCAAAACGCAATGTGGACACACCACATTTTTACAGTGAAAACTGACCCTTTTTTGCAAAGCGCTTAGCTATGGATTTTGAACCCTAGCTCAGCCGGCACCCAGGGAAACCTAGAAAACCTACACATGTCTGAAAAATAGACACCCAGGGGAATCCAGGATGAGGTAACTTGTGTGGTTCACTCCAGGTCGTACCATTGAATTTCTTGCAAACCTCAAACTTTGTAAAAAAAAACACAATTTCCTCATATTTCTGTGTTGGAAAGTTCTGGAATCTGTGTGGACCCACAAACTCCCACCCACTTTGCATTCTCCAAAGTCTCCTGATAAAAGTGGTACCTCACTTGTGTGGGTGGGTGGGCCAAGTCCCTGAGGCAAGGAAGGGCTGAAAACATATTGTGGAGAAATCAAAATTACCTATCACAAAATAGACTCGCTTTGCAAGGGGCTTCACCTGGGTTTTTGGCCCCGTCTTGAGGGCCATCTAGGGAAACCTACCAAACTCCTCTTCTATCTTTCTACATGCTCGGGGGCTTAGATAGCCCCTTGAGCACGTAGAAAGTGAAACTTAAATAACCTGTTTCGGTTTCTCTGAAATTATGTCAGCGCGACGTGTGTGCTGATCATGATTTCAGAGAACCCAGGGGAAGATCGCCGGGAGCTGGTGAAGCTCTTCTCCAGCTCCTGAGGCTGTTGAGAGGGGGAAAAGAAATCCCTCTGGTGCCCGCATCAGAGGGATTTCCAGTGCCACGTAGTCTGATGTGTAGGAGCCGCCCAACACACAGGAGCACTTTTACGTCCCGGGCGTCCGACAGATTGAAAGGTTTAAGAACCTTGCTTTTAAATATTAATTAAGTTGTACTCCCAAGCAGGGTTAGTAGTCCACATAATAATGTACCTAGCATTTGAAAGTAGTACCTGCAATAATTTAGTGTTGGGATGTACCTACAGTGACTAGCCCCCAAACACTATTTTTACTGTGAAGGGGTGCAGATGTTCTATGAGAAAAACTAAACCTCAGATAAAAGCTCTAGAAAACTAATGCTCAGAATGAAAAGCATAATTCTCATTTCTCTGGTTTGGGTTAGTTACTGTAATAATTCAAACACAATTTTTAATGTTTATTAATATTCCAATCTGGTGGACAGACTTTTAAAAAACATTTACGAAAAGGGACTTTTAAAAAGTTAGACATTGTTTTGTCTGCACCTCCAGTAGACTAATTAGTATTAGTTGGCCATACCAGTGCTTCTCCTTCATGAGGTGTGAAAACACTCTCAGAGCAGAAGCAATGACTTATGCCTTTTCACAGAAGACCTAAGTGTGAGGTATGTGACACATATCAGCTCAGTAACCGTAGCTTGGGAGGTTTCAGGAATTTCAATAATTTGAAAGGGACCATTGTGAGACTGGCCCATTTATAGTTAAGTATAAAGGGACACTTGAAGAAGAGAATCATTTTGTTCACCAGTCACTCTGTAGCACATTGGACTTCACCAGGCCAGTGGGAGAGGACCAGGGGCGGTTCCTGCAAGAGGATGTAGAGAGTAGAGCACCACCAGTCTCAGAGGAAGGGGAAGGAGATTAAAAGACTGGTCTGAGGTTGCAGCACTTTTACTGGCCAGTCTGGTAGCAGTGCAGCACAGCCGTGTACAAACACATGCTGCACATGTGAGGTGGGCGACTTCAGTTCAGCCTAAATTTGCATGAACAGTGTGCATCTGTGAGGCAGAGGTGAGGGCAAGCAGGCACTGCCTAAAGCAGCTGTTTTTCCAGGGCTTCAGTCGAATACTGGGCTTGCCCGGATCTATGATGTAGCTCAGAATATCCTTCTAGGATCTCGCCTCCTCCTCTGAATAACTGACCTTTGATACTGTCAGCGTAAGAGAAATGTTATGTGCTCAGAATAGTGCACTGTGGTATCGCCTGAAGTAAGCAAAACAGGATATGCTACAAAAGTAGAAAGTGTTGCAGCTGGGATCTTTTTTCTCATTGATTAGGAAACGTGTCCCTAGTCACCCCCACCCACAGGCTAGAGAAACCTACAAAGCTAGCACCTCACCCAAGGCAGATCAGAGCACTCTCTGGATCTGTGAAAGAACAGACCTTGATGGAGACCTGAAGAACTGGGCCTACTCCGACTTATTCAGAGGTCTAAGAAGTGGACTCCAAGGGTCAGTAGGCTGACCTCCTGTTTGGCTACAGGGACACAACAGGCTGCAAGATGCTTTTTCCTGAAGGGCCCACTTGACCAGTAGCAACTGGATCCAAAGAGGACCCTGCTGGTGGTAACTGCTGGAATAAGTCCACCCCGGTTCGTGTAGTCATGAGAGTCAGAGTCATAGAAATGACCAAGAGGAACTGCTCCAGAATGTCTGAAAAGTTGGAACGTAGAACTTTTTTGGGCCTCCATGATCTCTTGAGAATGAGCAGGACCTCTCCCCAAAAAATGTCATCATTCAAAGGACTTTATAAAATACAGCTTGAAGCTTGGCCCATTGGAGGATTTTGAGCTCTGTAAGAAAGTTTAGTCTGAATATAGAATTCTTGAAGCCCAACACAAAGACTTTGGTACTAGCTGCAACATTTTAATTTCTCTAGGTCTGAGATTTTCCTGCAAAACCAATGTCTTCAGTGTTGCCTTGTCCAGCAGCTATCTGGCTTTGAGAGGACATTCACTTGGTGTATCTGTCCCATGCTCCATCGTGGTTGGCCTGAAATCAGACCTACGTACAGGCAAAATTTTAATTATGTTGGCTCAATTTGCATAATTTTGAGAATTTCCCATTACCCTTACATGAAATTCCCCAAATTACACGATTACGCCAGAATAAAATTAACACAAATAGTGGCATTTGCTTTAATTTGTGGTCACAATTTGCAGGGAATGCACAGGAAGAACAGAATGTGAACAGCTGTTATCCATGGTGCTCTTCTTCAAAAGCATCATCAGGCTAAACATGTTTGAACTAAAATATAGTGTGAAATGACAGATTTGAATTTCACATGATTAAGCATAATTCCATGTAATTGTGTTGTAATAACGTGAAAGCAAATTACGTGAATTTCTCACACTACAACCGTGAACAGTCACTACTGATCAGTGCTTGCTTTTTCTTGGTGCTGTTTGCCCTAAATCTTTAAAAAATCATATCTTGGGTTACCATTATTGGATTTTTGTAATTTCTTTGTCATTTTACTCATTCATTTTCATCTATATTTTTGAAAATTGGTTGTGGGATTTTTATTTTATTGTGTTTTGACTATTTAGCATCAAAATACTTTAGACATTTTCTTAAGTTAAGCCTTATGCTCTGTGCTATAGCTACCAGGATGTTGAGTTAAGGCTTTAATTACAGAAAACGTGTTTTACCTTAATATGTTTTTGGCCTTATTGCCTTAAGAGGACCCTCATACACTTCATTAATAAACCGCTTTCTTACAGAAAGGAAACAGACAGTGGTTGGATGGGCTACATAGACCAAAGATAGCCGAGAACAGGTAATGACAAGGCAAATGTTATAAAGAGGGACTCACAGGAAATGATTTGCCAGGCTTAGCAACAGAGGAGTAGACACAGCGATATGAGATGTTTGTCAGACTTGCTAGTGCTCGGGTCTGCGTTTTGAATGTTCCAGTGAATAGCAAATTGGGCAGCTTTTTTAACTCCATGCCCTAACCATTGCCTCATTGCCAACATTTAGGCCAGCACGATTATAATTTATAAGTATGTACCCTCACAGAATTCCTCCCTCCTCACATAGTGGAGCACCCATTGTATGTCGTGTTGCTCATTTAAATAAAATAAACTCTAAGGACAAATGTAGGCATTCCCAAGCATGCTCCTCTCTACCATGCCCAGTAAAGTTTGAGAAAATATTTTTGAGCTTCTATTGGGCCAGTGAATGGAGTTAATGATAGTGTTGCCCACACTTCCATTTGAAAGTTCCTTCTCTTTGCTCCTCTTTTTTTTTTTTAACCATTTTTATCGATTGCAAGAGAGAATATTTACAATACTGAAGTCGCATTAATTATGCATACATATATGAAAAAAGAAACTGTACATATAGTATTCATTGTATATAAGAAAAAAACAGAAAAAGAGAAGAATATATATAAAAAAAAAAAAAATTGTAAATTACAGTAAGCACAAAAAGTAAACAAGCGTGCTGGTAGCGCAATACAATCATACATTTAGTTTATAAATGATCCCCATATTTTTTCCCTTCGTTTTAGTGCTTTTGGGCCTCTTAGTTTAGCCAGTGATAGCTCCATTGTATAGATTTCATGAATTAGATACCACCAATCCATAACTCTTTGCTCTTCATGTTTTCTTAATCTATCTATCTTTAACTCCTGCCTACACGATGCTGTATCTGTTTGCTCCTGGCCCACTCAAAGTGTCTATCTAAATCCACACATTTCATTGTATCCTCTTTAGGTCTTGTCACTGGCAGCTTTAGTAGATTGAGGAACGTATTGTCGCAAGTAAATTAACATATAATTACAGTTGGATTTCAACTGCTTTTGTTCATGATTCAATATATTTCTTACCTATCACAGCCTCCTTCTCTTGAGTTAGTGGGCCATATTATCAAGAGCAGGGATAACATTATCGCCGCTTTAGTGGCAGGAAATTGCTGCTAAAGCGGGAGAACGGGCTTGATAATATGCCCCTGTGAATTTCCATAGAAGCCCAGGTTTGATGTCCTGCACACCAGAACCTGGGTTTCTATGGGAATTCACAAGGGCATGTTATCAAGTTTCTTATCGCCGCTTTAGTGGCAGTTTCCTGCTGCTAAAACGGCGATAATGTTATCGCCGTTCTTGATAATACGGCCCAATGTCTTTCTTCACTATTCTTGTGTTTGACCTACTACTGGAATATTTTGATCTCACTTTGTTTCGATGCGATGAGTTATAAGTAGGGGTGTGCAAAATTTGCCTAATTTCCTTTCAAGTAATTACACGAAATAGCGCGAAAATGTAGCAAAATAGAAATCCATCATTTTGCGCTAGATCTTAGTGCAAAATGCATTATCACATCATGTTTTAGTGTACGGATGTATTTAAACAAGAGCACCATGAGCAACAGCCACCTGCATTTTATTGTTACTGTGTGATCGCGGTAAATTTGTATCCAAATTACTCTAAATTGCATTCATGGCAAATTTTCCAGCGAACTGTGTATAATTACGCAAAGTGGCATTATGCAGTAATTTCTGGATTTTTTCATTACAAGCGTCACACAAAATTACACAAATTGCCCAGTGAAATTAAAATTTTTGCCCAGGCCTAGTTACAACCTTCCACTGCAGATGCCTGGGAACTATACTTCGTTTTGCATGTTTCTATAACATTTGACTTCTAACACTTAATGGGAGTGCCTGATGCTTCCTTCCTCTTTTCCCTCCTGAGTCTTTTCGTAGAACTCTCGTCAGCTGTACTTGCTTCTCCTTTCCTCTTACTCTTCTCACTCTTACCAGTCAGCTTGCAAGTCCTCTTTCTTTCTCACATTGAAGTCTTTCTTCCCTCTTTCTTTCCCTGAAGCCGCGCTCTGTGATTATTCTCCCTTCATTCCTCTTTTCCCCATGATAAATTAATTCCCTCCCCACTCACTTTTGCCAAAGAAATATAGCAGTTTCCCCTTTGTTTCCTCAGAGTGAAGCTTTTCGAGAGATGTTGCATCATCCAAAGGAGGAAGGTCTCCCTTTCTCCAGACCAAGGCTCCATGATCACTTCCATCCTTCCCCTCTATCTTTCCCTAAGCGAGGTTTCGGTTTGTGTACCTTCTCACTCAACTCATCACTTATTTTCTCTTTCCTTCCAGTGTAACTTCAATCCCACCTCTCTCTTCCTTCCCCATCATTGATTAGATGCCTCCTTGTTTGGTCAGTCTCTCCTGGGGGCATATTATCAAAGAACAGCAATAAACATCGCTATGCGCACTTAGCGTGTTTCTGTTTATCGCCGTTTATCACCAGATTACATCACTGTGTTAGCGACTGTGTTGCTAACAGGCGATGCAATTCCAGCGATAGAGGATGAAAATGAGAAATAGCGTGTGAAATCCAACGAAGATTTTACAGCGCTATGGGGCTGCTTGCTGATAGGGAAGTGTGGACCTAAACATACAATCCACCTCCCATTATTAGTATAGCTAAGTCAAATAAAAAGCAGGCGTTAAATTCCAGCGATAAACTGAGTTATCTCATTTTTTATTATCGCTTTGCGGGTCTACTGCAGCGTTGCAAATAGTGCAAAGCCGCGTCAGCATGAATTGACATGGAGTTATGGACGGGAACGCCTACTTTGCATGTCATTAGCGATATTGATCGCTGACATGCAAAGTACGAAGGAAACACGCGCTAACGCTTGTTAGCATGTCCTTGTTGATAGAGTGATAATAAAATCGCTGCTTTTTCGGTGCTATGTGCCGAAAAAACAGCGATTACACCCTTGATAATATGCCCCTACCAGTCTTCCATCACTTCAAACCACAAGGACAGAATCCTGATTATCACATTCAAGAAAACAGCTAGAGAACTATCCCTCATGATTTATTGTGACAGCTATTTTGTTCATGCATCTGACTGATTGTATATATCAACATAGAAAACTAGCAAAAAAAATGTAAACTTGCTAAGCGCAGGTTTACTCATTTTTATGCTGGGTCCATACCCACTTAAAGATTTGATGTCGACAACAAAAACACAGTTGAGATTTTTTGCCATGATTATTTTTCGTTGTAGCGAAATGAGAAATAAAATTGCATCAGATCTGTTCTTAATTGTTGTGTATCCTTAGAACACTGAGAGGGCAGTGGTGGTTGCTTATGACAGACTTAAGTCTGCCTCAAGGGACTCTCTGGCTTCTTTAACAATTACAAGCTGCCCAGGGAGTCAGACCCAACTACCTGTTGTATCAGGCTTGTTGGTACAACAAGTCATTGGGTCTGACTCATCGGGTAGCTGGTAATTGTTAAGGAAGCAAATATTTGTGTCCGGTCAAGGGACCACTATTAACATCTTAAAGTACTGCAGCCTGTTAGAGGAAAGACTCATGTTTGACCATTGCACAGTGGCGTAACGAAAGTTGCCCCCTGCAAGGTACATGGATGGCCCCCTGCTCTGGATTTAATCCAGAGCTCTCAGGCCTGAGTACTATGCTGAGGGGGGGGGGGGGCTTGCAGCTCAGGGGCTCCCCACTCCGCAGGGGCTGCGGGGCCTGTGTTACACCACTGCCAGTGCACCTCTTAATAGTCGTTAAAGTAATGAAGCCTTCGTTGGACAAGTACAGTTTGCAGCTTTTCAAGGTAATGCAAATGTGAGTTTTAAAATTCATGAGACCTCTTGGGTTTGCCAATTCTAATTAAAAGTTGTATGCACCAGAAAAGCTCTTCAATTGAATTATCGATTGGCTGACATGTCTATGAATCATATAACCTGTATATCTTCTAGTGTAACTAGATTCCTTTCCTCTTCTACTTGTATTTCACCTTTCCAAAAGGAACCTTGAGTCACAACTTGGTTTAGTGGGCTACATGGCATGCAGGGGTTACAAGGCCCACTGAGAAGGTTGAGGCCTTTTACTCTTGATGCCCTGGGGCCACCCTACTATGGACCCCACACAACTGGGTTAAGCACCTCCCTCTGCACCGGATTCTCAGTTAGTAGCGTAGCACAAAATTCAAGGCTCCATCATAGGGCAGTACAAGTACAGAACAGTGAGCATGACTCATAACTCAAAGTGCACGTAGCGAACACAATAAATCACTGTCAAGTCATATAATTATTTTGTATAAAAGTATTTTAATTCTACCTCTACACATGAAAAAGTAAACAGCATTCAATAAGCAAAAGATTAGTTCACCTTGAGGTAGGCATCCTGTAGGAGGCTGGCTCAGTATATGATGCTCATTATGTAAGTGTAGCACCCGGCAATAATCCAGACAATCCTTATGGTGATTTTAGGGGTTTTAGACAACCTTAGAAAGCACTCGAAGTGGTAGCTGTGGAGATCAGCCTTCAGGCTTAGTCCAGAAGGAGTGTAAAGCAGCTTGTTTCACAAGAACGTAATCTTATTGGTACAGATTGAGTGAAAAAGAACCACACAATGTATTTATAAAAATATGCATTTATTATAAGACTTATAAGACACTCACCAACACATACAAATATCTCCTACCTGGAGACATACACAATCCACACAATACTTTGCAATAAACACAGGTAAGTAGCACGAATACACAGTAGTCACCAGGGGGAGACCAAACAATATATTAAAATAGTAGGATGTGAACCATGACCCAAGTCAAGTCTATACCCAAAATATGTAGAAGTGCGGGGGACCCAAGGAACCAGGAACCCCACGGAGGCTGTGTAGAGTGTAGGAACACAATGGGTGCTCAGTTCAAGTCAATGGGTAAGTTGCGGTTGCAATTTTAAAGAAGAAGTACCCTTCCCAGAGGACCTTGAAGAAGCCCTGTGGAAGACAGAAGGTTGAAGAGCCACCCCACCCTTGGATACCCTGGAACCAGGATACCTACACCAGGGAAGCTGGGTAGATAGGTGTGAGGTGGCAGCGGAAACAGCCGTCAAACTCAATGGAGGACATCTGGAAGATACCGCTGTTGAAGAAGGGTGAAAGTGTCCAGTGGGACCCAAAGGTGGATTCAAGTTGAGAAGTACCTGCAAGCAGAGGGGGAAGAGTCTATGTCAGTCACGAGTGACTAGGAAGCGCGGAAGACGAATGCCCTCCGATGTGGGGAGATGCAGGAGAGTTGATGATGACCATGGAGCTGCAGCTGTGTGGACCAGGTGAAGCTGTCGAAGACCGTGAGCTGATCATGAGCTGTCCAACGTAGGGTGTCGAGAGGTGAGGGGTGGTGTCCGTCAAGGATCACCAACAAGCCTTGGCAACTCCAAACAATGTGGCAAGGGAAAAAGGTGCAAACTTAGGACCAGTAAGGTCCGACGGACTCACTAAGTGCCGGTGAGTCAGAGCAGACCCCAAGCAAACAGGGGAGCCCATTGGACTCGAATAAGTTCCTCTAAAAGACCCAAAGATCTCTGTAGACAAGAGGCGTCCAGTCTTAACAATGGAAAGCCAACGTGGTGCACAGGGGCTCAGTGCCTGTGGTGCCGGCGATAGACACTGGCATCAGACCTGGTCTGAAGACAGTGCAGGCCTCGAGGGAGCTGCAGAACTACCACCTGTGTTACTGAGCCTGTTGAAGTCTGTAGTAGCCCAGGATCAGCAAACTAATAAACTACGCCACTGTGACTGCAGCTGTAAGAGAGTGACTCCTTCACTACAAGGGAGATTCCTTTGGATGTCTTTCATGTCCACAGGTCATGTGAGGAACCTGTATGGAGCACAGACACAGATCATGCAGCGGACTTGCACGACAATGAGACCTGGCGCAGACGGAGTCTTTCCGGTTGCAGTGTCTGTTCCCCAATGCGAACTTCGATGCAATTAGTCCAACTTGGTCAACACAACGCAGTCAAGGTGTCCAGACAGTTGATGATGAAGTGGAGTTGAATCTAAATTGCATGCCACGAAAAATCCAGGGACCTACCCACAGGTAAGCCCATAAGTACCCTAAGGAAAGGGTTCCGATGATTCAGGAGTTCCTCCCAGAGGAGGGGCTGGACAGTGTGGAGGATACTCCCATGTCCTTTGTCCAGTATCACACCAGAGCAGGAGCCAATCGTTCCCTGAACTGGTTTGAACGGGAGTATGCAAGGAGGGCACCAAGTGAGCCCTTCAAACAGTCTCAGTGGCACTGGCAAGCACCCCCTCCCTGCCCCAACACACTAAACCCTGTCTGGGAGGTGGTCACACCTCCCTGTGCCAAGATAACTATTGTTCTACATTACCCATGCTGGAGTCTAGCTCAGCAGCAGGAGGGCAGAATCATGTCTCTTGTCTACAGCAACCCTAGCTGGCGGTCCGGTTCTGGAAGTCTGGTACAGGGAGCACTGAAGGCCTCCCGGAGGAGATGTACAGTGCATGGATTCATACCTCCCACACCATCTATGGTGTGAGGTATAATTCCAACATGTTTGATACCAAACATGACAGGGTTCATGACAGCCAGTTTAGAGATAGTCATCACATAATGACACATGTCCACTTTATTTATTGTTATGGCTGATGTACCTACAACCTGGGGAATGGACTCCGAAGGTTGTAGGGGTGTCCAGCTCATGCAAGGGTACCCTCACCCTTAGTACCGAGCACCCTGCCTTCAGGATTGAAAGGGCCTGCTTTAAGAGTGACATAGGTTTTCAGTGCAGTGCCCTCAGAAATAGGAAAACCTATATCTGTCGTAAGTGGTGTTAGCACCAGCTTATTCAGGTTGCAATGTCAGGCCTGTAATCACAGTTTTTGTGGTCTCCCATGGGTGCTTCCGACCATTGGAAACTCCTGGTGCACCTATACCCTGATTACCTCAGTAACATGTACTAGGGACTTATATGGGTGCCAATTTGGGATGTACCTATATACTCACCATCCAATTTAGGGGAGAAAGCACAAAGACTGGGGTTCTGATTAGCAGGATCCCAGTCAGAAACAGCATTACACTAGGCAAAAAGTGGGGGTAACCATGAAAGCAGATCCTACTTTCCTACGCATCGTAGTAGTTGTCAAGCCATCCCTGGACTAGCAAGTTCCCATGTAACTGGTGTATTTTTAAGCCCCACTCACATGCTAGAACATCCAGGGAAAGTTGACTACTAGACCCTGTTCACAGGTTTCCACCTCTTGGACTCAGTCATTAAGGTGTAGTCACTTATGGACTCATTTACAATGAATTGGCATGGGGTATGCCCCAAGTCTTTTTGCTGTGCTGCCCTATGCCAATTTGAAATGGTAGGAATGCCCTATATTTCAAAGATACTGTGCATTCCTGCTCTTTCTGCCTGCACCGTCGCACATTTGGTGCCTAGCGCTAATGCAGGCACCCTTGCACCATGGTGCAAGAGTGTCCATGTTGCTGGCAAGATGGATTTTGGCCAGGAAGGGGCACCTTTCTGCACAAAAACAATCAATGGAGTCATTTCCCTCTTTCTATATGTGCTGCAGAATGTAGCATACATAGAAAGAGGAAAAAACATTTGTTAAACCTCCCCAGGGAGGCATACAGTTTTCAGCCATTCCCAGATTTATAGATCCTTGTAAATCTGGGAATATGTCAAGCCGCATGAGGCACAGATTCAGACTGATTTGCATATGGCCATGTCTGAACTGGGGTGGCAGAGTGAGCTAAAGAACGGTGATGGATTAAACCCAGATCAGTTGACTGGGGGTGAGTGTTTGATTTGCTCAAACGCTCCGTCCATCATCCCCTTTTGTATCAATATGTCAAGCCCACCACAACTCTCATGGAACATTCCCCTGACACTGTGCAAGGCAACACAGCGACTTGTAAGGTGCTGCTTACACCATATCTACGAGGCCAGGAAAAGCCACGCAGAAAGGCTTTGCTTGCCTCTTAGAAATGGGTCTGCACTCTGCATCACCGGAGCATCATAAAATGTGATGCACCGGTGGCGCAAGGGGCTTGTAAATAAGGGCCATATGTATCAAGCCTTTTGCGATTCGTTAAGGCCAAAATTTGCAGAATTTCGGCCTTAGCGAATCGCAAACGGCCTTTTTACCGATTTTGGAATGTATGAAAAATTAGTAAAATAAGGAATCGAAAAAAATTGCGATTCCTTATTTTGCTTAAGCATTTACGGAATCACAATTTTGCGATTCCTTAAATGCTATGTATGAAGCTTTTCAAAATTGCGATTTCAGGTTTAGAAATCGCAAATTACCACCAACTTGTAGTTGGTGGTAATTTGCGATTTCTTGTAAATATGCACAAGTGTGTTTTGTGAGGGTGGCATATGATGCACTGTTCCTATATTTGGCCATGATGACCTTGGGTAAATTCAATCTTAACTCCGTCTCACCACTGTTTGTGAACGCCCAAAGGACATTCTTCCATTAGAAGCCATATTATTCAGCGCCACATCGCCGCGTCGTTGCAGACTTACAGTGAACATACATATGAACAACTATCGGGTTTCAAGTACTACAATTCCCAAGCTTTACAGAGGCGCCACAAGATGACGTCATGTTGTACACGCACGGGCCAATCCCATGATACGTTATAATCACCGTTACCTGTCCGTTCGGTACCTCCCCACAGACAGCCCAGAAGGACGTCCGGGGTACCGACGGACAGGTAAGCGGGTTTTTCTAGCCTGTGCATACAAACTTGGTATAATTGTAGAAAGGCAGGGCAAATACTCCGGTTTTTAACACGCACGGTCAGACTTTGACAACTGCTTGCGTGGAGTATACAGAAGAGCTATTACCTTGTTTAGACACGAGGCTCGTACCGGGCACGAACATTCTATCTGAACAAGCCTTGGTTTCTTAACCAACACTCGGAACCGTGTCCTGGCATTAAGAGCATGTGACCGACTCCTTTTTACAAACGACAGCGGCACCAGTTATATATACGCGGCGTTACCCACACAGACATAGCGCCTCGACAAACCCTAATATTTCCATACGAGCTTGGCAATGGACGGCGTGTGAGGACGCTGAATTTACATAAACTCAATTAAGAAATGGACTCATATAAATCAATGCAGTTAACCCTACGAAAGCCGATTAGTGATACTTGTTGTGTAACATTGAAGTGCTCCCTTTGACTCTGTTCTTTTTGTTTTGCCTAAATAGAGCAGCGCTCTGTTTTACCTGCGCTGTGGCCAGGTGAGGTGGGGCTACATTCTCCTACAAAATAAGTGAGTGGCCATTCACGTATATTGATATACTCCACAGGTAGTGTTTTCATGTTACATTAGTTATAAGTACCATGATACTCTGTAGTATGCAGTCCTGACTGGTTAACACCAAGCTAGCAGGAATTTTGTGATAAGAACATGTCACTAACGATATGTATACACTTCTTTTCTCTTTTCTGTGTCTGTCTGTCTATTGCCTTGAACTCCTGAATACAAATGGGATCTTGGAAATAGGAGAATTACAGGTGATAATAATATTGTTATTTCACGTATATTATTTCACATATATTTTTCACAACATTAGCAGTAGCATATATGGTCCTGATGAAGCAGTAGGAGACCAATGGGCCCCGGTTAAACTGCAGAAACATGTCGACCACATTTCCATTCTAGTAGTTATTTGTTAATACTAGTCTTTGCACTGATTTTAGCTTTGGGAATAAGGAGGTGCTCATTAAAATATTTGTTCCTCTGTATTACTAAATTTTACATATTTCACTTCTATCACATATGATTTACATTATCAAGCACTGCTATTCAGGTACCTCCTGAAACCGAGTTTAAGATTACACCACCATTGGGACATAACGGATAGATTCGGCTGAACTTTGCCAAATCTTTCAAAGGGTTCGAACATCTACCTGCAGCCAGAAGGCTTCCCAAATGATGCAGGGCGGTACAGGTTGGTTTTCTGATGAGAATTTCTCTCTTTGCACTAAGAGAGTACTCTAAGATTAATTTTGCTGTTCATCTCTCACAGTGGAGATCATCACATGACAGACACACACAGGAGTTTCTCTTTTTCTTTATTGACCCCTTGCTACTTTATTGTTGGTAGTTGTATATGTATAAGGGTAGTAGCATTGTTGGGTCGTTAAATATTCCCTTGGACCCCAACCCCCCCCTTTGTTTTATATATGACGCACATACATGCCCATTGGGCATGTATGTGCGCCATATGCACACACATGTAATTTACAGGGGTGCAGCAGGGTGTCCTTGAGACACCCCTGCACCCTTGAAATAATTCCCATATTGCGATTAGCAAATTGCGAATTCGTAAATTGAGAATTATTTCACAGTCATTTCTGTGGGCCTCCTGGCCCATAGAAATGAATGGGAAATCATTCCTTATTTGCGAATTCGCAAATAGCGAATTAGCAAATAAGGAATAATTGGAAATCGCTAAAAAATACCGATTTTGTACATACATACATACCATTTAGCGATTTTTAAATAGCGATTCCTTAAAATTCGCTATTTAGAAATCGCAAATGGTGATGATGATACATATGGCCCTAAGCCCCAGTCAAGTAGGGTTGCAAAAATCAAAAATAGAATATCCCCCAGCAATCGATAGGCTCAGTTCTCAGGTTACCTACTCCGGAGGTACGAACTCTGACAGCAGTGGAGTCCTGTCCCGGATCGACAAAGCTGGGCTGCACGCTTCCACACGTGCATCTACTGGCAGGCGCTGGCTCTTTCTCCTGAGCCAGTCTTAGCAGCATTCTGTCAATCAGAGTTGCTCCATTTCCAGCCACACACAGTAAGTCTTGTTCTTCCTTGGTTAAGGATGGGGTGAATCTCCTTGCTCCATTGGGGCTCCAACGACGTCTCCTCTGTCCTCGGGTCTCCGTAGATACAAAGCCTCCCTCATCTTGGTTGTAGCAGCAATTTGGTTGTAGCAGCAGTTTGTGTCACGGGCAACAACCCGGACCTCTGGCCTCAGAGCTTTAAGTGGACCCTCCTTGCATGCAGGGTCACTCCAATGAAGCTCACTGTCCAGTCATGCTGGTCTTAGGTTGCTTGTTCCGCGACCCCTCCTGGCAGACTGGGTCACTGCAGCTTTCCACACACTGGAGACGACCTGATCAATGCAACACAGTTTCTTGGCACACGGTGACCCCTCTTACCATACGTATTCGCTAACTTCCACAACGCTTCACATGGACAATGGTTTGATCAATGCGGCACTCTCCTTTATTCCTTGGTGCACGGTGGCCCCTCCTGGCCTACGAGGTCGCCAATCTTCACAATTTGGCACATGGCCAATGGCCCGATTGATGTGGCACAGTCCATGATGCACGGCGGCCCCTTCTGGTATACAGGGTTATCAAACTTCAAGACGCTGCACAAGGGCAACAGCCCTATTGTTGCAGCACAGGTCCTTACAACTCGCTGTGGTGCCCTACACATCTGGGCTCCTCTAGTTTTAGCTTCCCCCAACTCGTTCATCTCCCTCACAGGCACACCGATCTTGATGAGCAGGCAGGTACTGGTGCGCCAGACTCCAGAGCAGGTGAGTTTTGTTTCCCTGGGTCATGTTCCCACACCCAGCAGAAAGACTAGCAGCCTAGGCCACTAGCCATGGTCACAAGCAGAAGTCTTGCAGAGCTTTCCCTTCTCATGCAGCCCAGTTCGGCAGATGACAAAGTATAGGGTCTCAGACTCCCCTACTTATAGTTCTTTTCCAAATACAACATGTGATTTAGGGTCTGGACCTTTGATGTTTTATGTGCGGGTTCTGCTGCTTTGAAATGGACATCTCTCCCCTTTTGTCTTCTTCCCGAAGGGTATCTGTCACAGCAGGTAGGACTCCAAAGCTGATTAATCCACAAGATTCACAGGAGTGATCAGAGTTTACACCTAGATGTCAGCCACAGTGATCTGTGCATCAAAGGTTAATCCTTGGCCCTCAGCCCTACCCTTTATGTTTCTCTTATCAGTCCCATCTCCCTCTTCCTGAGATGTGTTCAAGCCTGTTCCTTGTAATCTGTCACTGAATCAAAGAGCCCTTTGAAATGAACGGGAGAGCCTGGCTTCTTCTCATCCAGTGCTTGTCCCATCCAGCTTACAGGAATGCAGCAATATACACTTCTGCCCGGGGAAGATTCCTCTACTCCTCATTATTCCATCAAGCAGGCCTGAGCTTCTCAAAAGGAAAACCATGATCCTATTTGCAATGTACCAGCAGGCATTTTTGTATTCAGCATACATTCACAACACACTCCACTGTATTCTTATGCTCATGTACGCAACTACAGGCAGCATTTCCACATGCAGCACATTTACTCAGTCTGTGCACACTGTTCAATACTACACTGCCTCTGTGCTGCACCAGAGTGTGTCACCTTAAACACCCTCTGCCAGTGCACACACATTCACTATGTGCATACTGTTCCACACTGCACCCTCTGTGTAGAGTATGTCTGGTGCACTCACATGCCCTCAGCTCATGTTTTCACTATGAATGCACTGCTACATCAACCTAACTTATGCCAAGGGTGAGTTAAACACACAGCAGTGTAACTTCTAAAAATGTGAGTGAGTCTGTAGACCTCACTCCAATGACAACAGGGTGAAAAGAACCTGGTCACTACTACTGATAATCCCACGGTCACCACCGCACTTCTGCTGTTGAACTCCTGGTGAAGGCAGTGGTGCTTTGGGTGCCCCTCCCGGTCAAACAAGGCAGCAATCCATGAGACAGGCCTATCTCATGACACACATGCATGATACGTGTTCGCCTATGACAAAAATCAGCATTAATGTTTCCAGGCAACAATAGAGTTGGGCACTCAGGAAAGGGGTACACATCTTTACCATGCAGAATATGTTGCCACCATAACACCTTGCATGCCCTCTCAGTAGAAGTGGCCCGTGCCCCAGCTACATTTGTCATGCCCCCGTCCTACCCCCCCCCCCCTTCCCCCCCTCCCCCCACCACCACAACCATCCGGGGTCCCCACCACTGTATCGAATGAATACTGCCTCTGCCGGGCGGCAACCCAGACAAAAATATCGATCGATGCCAACACAGATATCTATCTATCTATCTATCTATCTATCTATCTATCTATCTATCTATCTATCTATCTATCTATCTATCTATCTATCTATCTATCTATCTATCTATCTATCTATCTATCTATCTATCTGTCTGTCTGTCTGTCAGAATGTCTGTCTGTCTGCCTGCCTGCTTGCCTGCCTGTTTGTCTGTCTGTTGAGATACATTTATGTAAGAATAGATATATCTATACATAAACACACATGCACATTCACAATTGGCCGTTATAGTGAGCCCCACCAGCTTTATCTACGTCTTCCCTCCCCCTTTAAAAATCCCTTTTAGTGCCTCTGTTTTGTTCTGCATATTCCAGGCGCCCATTGGTCTTCCTAGAGTAGCACTCTGCAGCCCTGTAGGGCCCAGAAATCCATGAATAATCACGTGGAAAAAGCATCTGTGACGCTGTGAGCGAAAATTACTTAATAGGCACAACACTTTGCAATAACTACCGTGTCCACTGCCTTTCCTGCATTTTAAAGCAACCTTTGCTCAGTACTCACTAAAATTGCTCAAAGCAGTGCTTCAGTATAATCAAAATGCACAGAAATAGAAAAGCGCCGATGGTAAGTCAAAATACAACGTGTATGGTGATGAAAACTGGAGAGGGGTGGGGGCGAGAGCAGAATTTCTGCACATCCCACGGGGATCTGTTCCCTGCTTAAACCATCTAGAAATGTCAAAAAGTAATACTATATTAGATTAAATCTAGCCGCACTCGTTAAACAACCGGCATTTCCATTTACATTCAGGATTGAAACAATAAACATTTCTGTGCGAGATGGCTGATTCTAGGGTTTCACACATGGGCTGTACCTTAGATTTAGCTTTCCATTTACAAAGTCAGGAGGTTTTCATGTTTTCTTTAAAACTTACACCATCCATGAAAAATTGAAAACTCACGCGGCTATGAATGCACTCTATTCAGGGCAGCCATTTTGCTTTCATAGCATAAATAGAGGCACCGTGCCCGCCACTGTTTTGATTACTCATTGAAGTGGCCCAAGCCTATTTTTTGAGACATGAAAGGGGCACGGCTAGAAAAAAACAATAAATACTGTGGTTTGCAGCAGTTCCTTTAAATGCTAGCTGCAACGTTTTTAAGTGGAAATGAAGCCTTTCCTGCGAACCGCCAAAGAAGTATAACTTAGGTTTATAGGTGCAATGAATACTTGATGAGGCAGCAAGATAAAATGTGCACTTCGAGTTAAATAAATGAAATTTAGTCACACCATATTGAGATCAAATACCTTGTAAAGTAAATTAATCACAGGAAGCTCATGAACTTGCCACATTGGTAGTCTCACTCACACAAGGCAGTATAACAAATTAGCCATCAGTATTGCTGTTGCTGCAAAGTGAAAAATAGCCATTTCTTGACCCTGGCTGTTGCCCTCTGGAGAGTATATGAGCCTATGGAATTTTTGGTTTTCTATTAATGATGAACTGCCCCGCAAGTAATAACTAGCATTTGAACTGGCATATTTAATAAAGATATAATGCCAAATCCCAGCCATTCTACAGTTAAGTGCGTGACCCCCCTTGAATCCGAAGGGGAACAAGAATTCGCTGGCCCGAATCGTCAATACAATTACCCTGACTACAGTTATCAGTCACCACAGTACCAACCTTTTTTAGGCCAGCGACCCGCACCATGGCGCCCCCCGAGAGGCAGAGGCAATTTTTCCAACAGAGGTCAACCCCGGGGACAGAATCAGAGCAACACCAACTGGGACACCGGACGTGGTCAAACATCCAAACAGGTTCATTTCCAGCAGGAGCAGCACGGGGAGAGAACAACCCGGAACAAAACTTACCGCTGGTAATACATACATCCACCATGAACCCTGTGGTGAACATTTCCAATTACATCTTGAACGAATCCGAAACACGTGCATTAAGCAAGGGACTGTCATATGTCCCAACCAACAAACCTGACTCATTTACAGTTCGTACTGAACTGTTTAAATTTTTCCGGAAAGTGAGACTGAAATATTTTTTCAGAAATGCTGGGCCTTACAAAAATCCATCCTGTACTGGCCTGAGGCCTTCCTCCACGTTTGTTCCACCGTCATGCACCATGACCAATAAAATTCTGGCGTACGAGGCAGTTGTATGGAGGGATGTGAACGCTACTCTAATGAATCAGATCTACACCAGGTATAATACAAGTAAGATTGAAAAGGATTCTCTCCAGTCACTGGCTAACAACCCGGAAGTGGTGATTAAACCGGCGGATAAAGGTGGTGCCATTGTGATCCAGGATACCCAAAAGTACGAGTCTGAGATTCAACGACAACTGATGGATGGCGTCAGCTACCAGAAACTTCGATCGGATCCCTCACAAGCAATAGCACGTGAAATCCTGGAAATCACTCAGCTTGGATTGGAACTTGGATTCCTATCAAAACATGAATTTGATTATCTCAACCAGCCGTACCCACGTTTAGCCACGATATATACTCTCCCTAAAATACATAAGGACATGGCCAACCCTCCTGGACGTCCGATTGTATCGGGTTGTGGCTCTATTCTAGAACCATTGGGAAGGTATATTGACTTTTTCTTAAAACCATTGGCGGAGGCTACCCAGACATACCTAAGAGATACTCCTCAAACCATCAACCTAATCGAAGGGTTACCCTTTGACCCGACGCAGCAATTACTAGTCACCTGCGACGTGGTATCTCTGTATACTTCCATCCCCCAAGAGGAAGCATTAACAGTCATCATGAGGTACTTGGAATCTAGACCAGCACCCAAGCAGGTGCCTTCTGAATTCATCATTTCCTTACTTCGGATCGCAATGACTAAGAACTTTTTCACCTTTAAAAATGATTTCTTTCTTCAAATACAGGGTGTGGCAATGGGGGCTCCCTTTGCCCCGGATGTAGCCATTTTGTATATGGCGGCTTTCGAAGTAAACAACATACTCGATGCCCATAATCCTTTCAACAACCATCTTAATATCTGGGTTCGTTACATAGACGACATTTTAATACTTTGGAATGGTGATTTGACCACCCTAAATGAGTTTCACCTATGGCTAAATCAGCAATCACCTTATCTTAAATTTACTATACAATCCAATAATCAAAGTATTGACTTTCTGGACATCACCATATATCACCATCAGGGCCAACTTCAAACCACATTGTACAGAAAACCGGCGGAGAGGAACTCCCTACTTCAATATAGTAGTCACCATCCACGTGCCCTCCGGGACAACCTCCCATTCGGTCAATTTTTACGGGTCCGAAGAAACTGTTCCTCCAAAGAACATTACTTCCAACAGTCGGAGGAACTAGCAGAACGTTTGAAAATCCGTGGCTACCCAAAACGACTGGTGACTAAAGCTAAGAAACGTGCGTGGTTCTACCCCCGGGAGGAACTCTTAAAGACCAAAGACCCAATGGATAATCAGCAGGATAGAATTGTCTGTGTGACGACCTTCTCTACCAAGAGCAACCTAATCAAGAAGATTGTAAATCACCATTGGCAACTGGTTGCAGACGACATACAGCATCCCGACACCCCACTACATGCCTTCAAAAAATCCAGAAGTGTGAAAGACTATGTAGTACGCTCGCTTCTTCCATCCAAGACAGATCCTACCTCAGATCTCTGTGGAATCTCCAGCCGATCATTGGCCATTTCAAATGCGGCCAGTGCAAAGCCTGTGATAACTGCATGCAAACCAAAGAATTCATACACAACCAAAAGAAAATCCAACTGAAATCTCTCAGCAATTGTAATACCTCGACAGTGATTTATGCGATTGTATGCCCCTGCAACCTCATCTATATTGGACAAACCCAACAGAAAATCAAACAAAGGGTCTTGCAACATATGAGCCGCATCAGATGTGAGGTGTCCGGTGCTCCTTTAGTAGACCACTTCAGATCAGCACAACATCCACCTGATAGTCTTAAATGGCTAGTAATTGAGAAAATTAACCTTGGCCCCAGGGGTGGGAACATATCCAACATACTTAACATAAGGGAACTGAAATGGATGTTTTTCTTTGACTCTATAAATACAGGTCTCAATGAACACGATAGCTCCTTTTCGCAACTTGCCACCTTAGCGTAATGTATGCTACTGATTTCCACATGAGACTACAGAATTACTCGAATATAACCATCCATTGTGCATTATTATTATTAACCAACTGCAACTGCCTATACCGTCATGGGACAGGTACGCAGAACATTGAGTATGGGCTATCTGCTGCCTACTGGCTGACATACTATCTTGGTTGATACTGATACGATGTGTACTCATCTAGCGAAATGTGAATATATACTGCTTTACCATCATGGCATAGGTACGCAGTTATGGGTTAAGAATGATGATACCATCTTATTTCATGGTGTATTTATGTGAACAGATACCTACATTAATCACGGACTGGTTTACCAACAGTATAGTGCATTTCCAACCTAAGAATAATGCCATAGTGCATGGTTATTAATTATGTTTGGACGTTGACACCAACATCTGGCGAAATGTGAATATATACTGCTTTACCATCATGGCATAGGTACGCAGTTATGTGTTAACAATGATGATACCATCTTACTTCATGTTGTATTTACGTGAACTGATACCCACATTAATCACGGACTGGTTTACCAACATTACACTGCATTTCCAATCCGAGAATATTGCCATAGTGATTGGCTAGTAATCATGGTTGGTCGTTGTAACCAACATCACCCATTCGACCGGCTGCGTTTTAACCTCATGATTCCAGAATTACCCTTCTTAGGTTTGCATTGCCCAAATTGTCGATCCAATTAGGTGGTCTTATCCACTCTCTTATGAAACTAGCGGAACATTTAATTACGAAACCCGATTACGCTACTATGGCAACGGGCGTCTCTCGTAGTCTTTCTTTCCTGCCCATCCCATGTGACTAGGTTACCATAACAACCTGACTATCAGGAAGCTCTCTCGCCGCGAGGAACCCGAGTCAGACGCCGAGCGTAAAGCCGACCGGTAAGCTTACAAACCCTCCGGTTGCTCGCATCACTCTGTTCCACTCTCCCGCGCTAACCTTTGAATTTAATATTCTGACACTCGATTGCGGTCCTTTTATTTTGTAGACACCGCAATTGGATCTAATCAGCAATTCTGCCTCAAGCTAAGACGAGCGGATTCTCAAGCCATTTGGTAAGCTCCGCTGCAACTCTGATCCACAATTTACCCCTTTTTTTTTAAAATCGAGGGTCCAATCCTAAGTGATGTTTCTCCTGTTGATAGATGGTTCGAGTGGTTCTCCATCCAGCAATTTCTGACCTGTCAAGGAACCCGAACTTTACTTTAGTAAGTCTATTGGCTTTTCCTTAATTGTCCTTGGTAATTCAATTATATAATTAATTCTAATAAGTTTATGTTTGATTTGTCCTAGGCCTTTGAACTAATATTAAGGACCTTCCTTTGGATCAACTCCATTACCCCACTGGACATACTCAGGTATGTCTGCATACCCTACCCACTTAGTCAAGCTTGGATTATATTCCAATTCAGAATTAACTAAATAAATCTCCATTTTTAAATATCAGGTTGGCTGCCCCTTATTTACTGCCCGTCCTGAAGAAGACCCGTGTGCAAGGAATGTGAATTAATCCTGCTTTCCAGGGTCGAAACGTCGACACCCACCCTTACCCTACAACAGCCCTAATCAACCCACCAATTTTGCATTAACTGGACATTGGGGCATGTGCTTTTTTGAAATTATAACAATGATTTATGGTTTATCTTGTGTACTACTGAACATTTGATTTTCCGCTTTTATTACCTGATCAATATCACGTTTTTATTGTCACCTATCCTTCCCCTCACTATACCTTCACCATACCACTTCCCCCCCCACCCTCAGGGGCACCAATACCGTTATAAGTGTATATGCTTTGTTGAATATACAATCATGCATTTTTTCCTATAATGTGATTAAAACATTATAGAGGCAATGAATTTTTGTTTACTAGTTTTACTATCTTGTGTGTAATTATATGTTCTCGTTCACTGGGACCCCTTACTCTTAACGCTTGCTACCCAGGTCCCAGTGACTTTTTGGGTCAACCCTGTTCTTACTTAACCCCCCTTGAATCTGGACATGCCTCAAAATACGAATATACTCCACATGAATGTGGCTGAACAACCATGACATAGATAGCTCAGAGTGCGCCAGTTGTAGCATCCTGCTACAAATAAACACATACACAATCTGGTATGATTATGGAGCTTTATTCTATCATGACTTGCCTGCCTCCTGTCCCTACTCTAACCGCCCTCATCCTGTCCTGACTCCTCAGCCCACCTAACTCCGCCCACCCCAGCTACTAGACTGTCAACTATATTACATCTCCCCCCTTCTTAACAAAATGAGCTTAATGTCTTCAGTGTTCGCAATTCTTCAATCCACCACACGGGTCGGCGGACAGCCTGTTCTTCAAGCCTCAGTAGTGTCGAATCAGTGGTGGGCTTGGGTTTCGTCAATCTTTCTGTTGCCTTAATCAGGGCATTATTGACCACGTTGCGTGTGAACTGTTCACTCCCACACTCCACAGTCATCATGTTCCCTTCCTGTGGTGTAACTGTTGGTTCAGATGCTCGGTCCATTTCATGAGTGGATAATGTTCTGGTCCTCTTCTGGGCACCTGCATCTACTTTTACTTCCTCTTGTCTTGTCCAGTCGAGGGCAACACTGTCCTCCAATTCAGGGTCATGTATACCAGACAGTACGGTACTATCTGACGAGACTGTCTTGGTTTGGTTCGGTAACTCATTCGCCGCATTTACTTTTACTTCTTTTCTTGTCTAGTCCGGGCGAGGGCAACACTGCCCTCCAATTCAGGGTCATGTACACCAGACAGTACGGTGTTATCTGACGAGACTGTCTTGGTTTGGTTCGATAACTCATTCACGGCCTCGGGTTGTCTGGCGAATTCGTGGGCTATCTGTGCATAGGCATGTCTCTCTTTCATCTGATGATCTCTCTCTACTGACATGTCCGGCTTTCCTTGCGGAGTGGCTGGCTGGTCCCTTCCCGTCCGGTGACTAAGGTCCACTGTCTCTGTTTTCCTTTTGTAGGTCCTTTGAGTCAGTCTCGCAGACCCCTTCAGGGGTGACGGTGTCTGATCTATGTCCGGATGTACTTGTGATTGACCTGACAGGTTGTCTTGTAGCGTGACTGAGTATTCAGAGACCTTAGTGTGTGACATGTTGCTCTTGACGGGAAGGATGTCCTTTGGTTCCATGGTGCGTTCGGGTGGTTGACGCCATGGCTGTTGTCGGGACCATGACTTGGTCAACTCACGGGATCGAACGGACGTGCTCTCTGGGTCAGAGAAGTCTCTTGTCGACTTCCAGGATCGGACAGACGCGCTCTCTGAACCAGAGGAGTTCCTGGCCATAGTCGTGCTTTCTGGGTCAGAGAAGTCTTTTGTCGACTTCCAGGATCGGATAGATGTGCACTCCGTGTCAGAGAGATCCTTCTCCCCATTCCTTCTCAAACGTTTCTTTGAAACTGTCTTTGGTAATAGATTTTTGAATTCCGTAGTCTTCCAGTTTTGCACAAACGATATTAATTACACTAGTACTGTTGGAATTGTGCAACAGCAACGGCACAGACCAAAAATGTGTATCATGACATGTTTGCAAAGATCAAATAATGCAAAGGTAATTGTTGCACCTCTGAGTGAAATGTACAACATTTTCAGATTTGTGACTAATGAGGTGGTGCACATGGTTATAAAAACTTGCACAAGTGTAAACTGCATACATTAAAAATGTTACTTAAAAATTGTACTGACTCCAATGTAAAGTGGGCAATCAGGTCTAGTTTTCTAGAGAAAGGCAGACTTTACGTGCCAGTTTCTGTTCTTGCTACATAGAATATTAAGCAATTAAAATGGCCACTCTCCCCCATGAATTGGTCTTCCCCCAAACTATATCATTCCTCAGATGACCAACAGATAATTTATAAGCAGCCCCTCTAATTCTAGATAACTGTTGAAAAAATTGTAAATTATGTCTTCAAAATATCCCTGTTGTATTCTATGAATTCTATGAAATACTAGTATCTTGTATGACAAGACTTTCATGTGACATTTTTATTTGGCCACACTTTTCAAGCTTTGTATGTTTGCTGATCTGACCGGGAAACATATAATGTGAGAACAGTTTTGAAGGTAGTCGCGGCATAGTATTTTGTACTCAAAGAATGCCTTCCAGCACAAAACCTATGCTAGACTCCATGCACAAACCTTTGCACTGCGTTGCAAAGATGTGTGTGTGGCTTCATGCAGCCTGTTTTAGTGCCAGCTCAAGAGATCCCAGCAGAAGACACCAATGTTCCCTCTAATTGTTTTACTCTGTGTGTACCAGTGTAAGGTCTCTATGCACTGCAGCCAGGGCTATGTGCACCAAGACCCCGACCTCTCTAGTGGGTGCAGCAACAGGGGTTCTGACAGGAAGGTTTATGCTTGATTTTGCAGATAACTAACCTAGGTACTGGAAAGCAGGAAGCCTGCTTGATGGGGCAGGCAGGGCTGGACTGGGAGCCCAAAGCAGCCCTCGCAATTTTGTTGGACCGGACCCTACCTCCCGGGGTGGGGCAAGTGTCAAGTAGTGCTGCCTAACAAAACCGGCGCCCACATGCATCAAACAGAATTGCATTCGCAAACGGTGCGAATCGCAGAATTCGGGCGTTTGCGAATGCAAATCCTGTTTTTCAGATGCATCATTCAAAATGGTATTTTTCTCAATCTGCGAATTCGCAAATGCGTTTGCGATTCCTTACATTCTCGCAATTTTAAGGAATCGCAAACAAAACTCAAAAAAGTGTATGCATCAAAATTCGCAAATTGCGTTTTTACAAAGGATTCGCATTTAGGAATCTCTAAATTTAGAAGTACTGGGAGCAGGCGGTAAATTTTTTTTTTTGGGAGGAAACATGTGAAATCAATTATTTGGGTATTTAAGGGGTTGTTAATGAGCAGCACACCTCTTTGAGGATGGCAGCAGTCATTTTTCTTGCCCGTCGCTGGAGGTTGAGAGCAGCAGGAAGGAGAAGGAGGATGCTTAGTGAAAGGATATTTAGATTGCGCATCACTTTGTTTGGACAGACACAGGCAGAAATATATGACAAGTATAGGTTGAATGGTGACTCCATAATAGATCTCATCGCAGAATTAGACCCAATATTACGCAGAGAAACACGTAGGACCCAAGCCATACCTACCCATGTGCAGGTCTTATGTTGTCTACACTTGTTAGCCTCAGGTTCCTTCCAGGGAGTAATAGCAATTGCTGGGGGGGTTTCAGAGAGTGCACTTTCAAGATTTTTCAAAGAATTCCTTAATGCAATGCTGACAAGGATACAGCATCACATCTATTTCCCTAGAAATCAACAAGAGTTGTTGGAAACCAAGTTGGACTTCTACAACATGGCTAATTTCCCACATGTCATTGGTTGCATAGATGGAACCCATATTCCCATTTGTCCTCCATCTACCAATGAGTATATTTTTCGCAACAGAAAAAACTACCACTCTTTAAACATCCAAGTAATTTGCAATTCCAAAACAATAATCACTGACCTAGTTGCAAGTTTTCCTGGGAGTGCCCATGACTCATATATATTCAAACATAGTGCAATCCATGGGCGACTGTTGTCTGGTGAATTCGGAGATGGATATTTGCTAGGTAAGTCATGCCTTACCACTCAAATTACATTCCTCTTACTGTTACATGAAGACTTAACTGCCATTCCAATATTTTCAACTCTCATAGGAGACAGTGCATATGGTGTGAGAACATATATACTGACACCATACCTGAATCCATCAACCCAGAAGCAGCAGAACTACAACCATGCCCATATTTCAACTAGAAATGTAGTGGAGCGGACCTTTGGGGTCATGAAGTCTAGGTTCAGGATACTTCACAAAACTGGGGGAGCATTGCAATATCGTCCAGATGTATGCTGCAAAATTGTAGCGACATGTGCCATCCTGCACAACATTGCCACACGTAGAGGCTTGGAACTGGATGTAGATGACATTCTACCAAATAATGACAACCAGCCTCAACAACCTCATGCAAGAATGCGTGGACCTGATGCTGCTGAAGGAAGGCGAAGACGAGCAGAAATCACAGAGCATTATTTTTAAACAAAGGTAAGAAACCAGATAATGTCCATGTGTTCAGAATGATTTTAATTGAAAAATAAAATAGCAATAATGACAAACCAATGTAACATGAATGCAAAAGAAGTTGTAAATTAAACAACAAGTAGCTTTCAATTTTCAGCTGCTTGAAACCACTATTGCCAAGTTATGATGCATTCATTATTGTTTACATTTATTTTCGTCCTCTCACACCTAAAGCCTTGCTTTTAGTACTCGTCAAAGATGTAGATGTAGATGTGTGGCCCTGCAGTGTGACATGTCTGGTACTACGTCGGCCAACCACTGTTTCAGTTTTTGATGCAGTACTTGCTTCTGCACCATCATTAGCATTGCACCCATGTGTTGATGGAAACACAGTCACGTTTTCCTGCATCACCTCCTTGGAATTACTTTTGCCAGCCATTTTTACAGACAGGGCCTTGCAGCATTTCTTTAAGTCCTTTTGCATACACATTGCTGTTGTAATAAGTGTGCTGTTTGTGTTGCATAAGCGATGGATTGCTCTGGTGTAAGTGTGTATGCTAGAGTACATTCTCAGGTGCCTATTGGCATTCGCAATGTTCTGTGCCTCTATGGCATCAGACATTCTCTCCATGGCTGTTGCCATGCGCTCAAATTTAGAACTATTGGCCAAATGTGCTTTTTCAAACACAGAAATCATTCTGACAAGGCTGTCACTCATGGTGCTAATGTTGCTTTTGATGTGGCTCAGTTGGCCCTTCATAACCCTGATGTCTTTGCCTTGCAGCCTTTGTACTTTGAGGAGCTTTTTCTCCACCACACTGGCCTGGCTCTCATCTTGTGTGGACATTGCCTGGTGATCAGGACGTGATCTTCTCCTGTAAAATTGTTTGAGTCTACTGCGTTGATTTACAATTTTCGTTACATTACTTCCAACTGCTTCTTGAAAATTGTCCTGTGTATTGATATGTTCATCACTATCAGACTCTTCCAGTTGCAGTATCCTTTTACTTTTTTTCTTTTGACATACTGTTGGTGAAGAAACATTTTGACTATGGACTGGCATGTCCTCTATGTCTGTATTGACATTGTTTTCCAAATCTGTGATTTCCATCTCTTTATGTAAATCTACAAATTAAAAATAATGTATGGTTAACATTATTATTGTTATGTCATTTACCTTCTAACTCAAATAAATTGCTTTTCTTGAATAAAAGAAGCGTGTTCTTTATGTAGCAATTCGTCTACTCTTCTGTCATCTGACTTCGTAAGTGATTTGTGAATATTAACTTCAAACAAATGTTAAGATTAGAATTCATACGAACTACATCTCCCACAATGCACTGATGCAATGCAGACTCCCATTTATTCCTATGACTCTTTTTGTGTGTGTTTCAGAGTACATGCTGTAAATTAATTCTAAAATTTGAGATTTTTTCTGGAGGCAAATGTCTGTGACATATGTTAAGTAATAAAATTTACAGTTACACACTTACCTTGCGAAGTACCAGGCATTTCAGATGTATCTATGTTGGTCACTCCAACCACTGCTTCAGTAAGCAGGGTCCCCTCAACCATCTCCTCCAGTGGGGTGTTTGGTTTATCCTTTGGGGGTCCACCACCTGTCTTGTTTGCATGTTTAATCCTGGATGCAATTTTGTCCTTAGCACGGCTGCGCAAGTCATACCAGCGTTTTTGTAAGTTTGTGATATCTCTGTGGGCAACCCCCACAGCATTCACTTTTGATTGAATGGCCAGCCACAGTTTCCTCTTCACTCCTTCTGGAACCTTCAAGGAATCCTTACCAAAAAGCTGGTCATGCCCCAGAGTGACCTCTTCAATTAATATTTCCAGTTCCAGGTCACTAAACTTTAATTTTCGTTTTCTTGCATGCACGTCTTCAACGGCACTTTCCGCAGCCATCTCTCCGTCAAGGGCACACCAAACACACTCCTCCAGTAGCTGAAAGCAGAGCTCCAACTGCCAACAGCCACTCCTACAGTTTAAATTGAACTTCAGCTGTGTCTAATCTGTGTACTGGTTTCCTGGGTGTGTCCTCATTGGTATGCATGAAAATGCGAATTCGCATTTTGCGATTTCGCAATGTGCGAAGTCGCACCGAAAAAATCGCAATTTTCTTGCGATTCGGAGAAAAATGCGAATTTTACCGAATCGCAAATAAAATGCGAAAAAAATGATGCATTCCATTATGCGATTCCTAATCTGCGTTTCGCTAATTTTCGCAAATTAGAGAACGCAAAAAATAACTTTGATGCATGTGGGCACTGGTCCCCAGCACTGCTGCTTTTGTTACTGGGGGCCAATATTGCAGAATTGCTGCAAAACTGCCCCCAGGAACAAAACAAGCCCCACTGATCAAAACCAGCTCCCACCCTTCCAGCATCCCGGTCAAATTCCCGATGCCTGCTATGGCCAGTCCGGCCCTGGGCAAGGCATTCGTGTCGGTGACTGGCATACACTGGTTGTGTCATGTTGGAAATAAACAGATGCAGTGTAGAGCTTTTCCAACCACTACAAAGCTACACTAATATATTTTAGGAAACCGGGTGCATCTCTCTTTTTCCAACTAACTACACAGCATTGGCTCATGGATATCTTAAGGATTTTGAGCACTCTAGGTCAACTATATTTTGTGGGCCCCTATGCAGATCAGCTTTGAATTTATGATCCAGTTTTAGCTCTCTTGTGTCCTCTTTGGCCAGATCACAAACAGTGCACAGACACCCTAGTTCAAATTCTATATTTGTTTATATAGTTAATATTCAGGAATAGTGATGTATTTTTCCAATATTGCAACATAGTAGAAGCTCACTAATACTACTGCAAATAATCACTGTGACCTCCTCCCATTTGTCATAGCTGAGATCCTGTTTGGATCTAAAAGAAACATTTTTTTATGGAGGTTGCATTAAACAAAAACACATTGTCATAAAATGTTAGTAATAGACTCTCACACAATACCCAGATTAAATATAAATGAAAGCAAAATGATGATTAAGAATTATTCAAGGTCGTCAGGGCAAGACTATCTGCAGAACAGAGCTGGCTCTCCTAGGGGGGGATCACTCCACTCTTCAAAAATGATAATTCTTAGTTCACTTATCAACTCTGAAGATGGTTCCCTGGACATGCAGGGGTAGGAATGTTCATGGAAGTCCACCACATCTGTTTTCAGAATCATTAATATAGCCTTATAGCCCGCTGTAGAGGGCTATACCGGCTATTAAAGGCCCTCTCCATCGTTAAAGGCCCCGAGCCAAAGGCGAGGGCCTTTAACAAGGGAGAGGGACTTTAATAGCGGTATAGCCCATCTACGAAGGGCGATAAGGCTATTAGAACATTCTGTCACTAGAGGACAGAATGTTCTAACAAAAAAAACAAATCCTTTTGGGAGCGTGAGGGGATTGGAATCCCCTCAGGCTCCCTCAAAGAGACATTGGAATGTTGGAGCGCCAGGCTTATACCAGCCATTATAAGCCCGGAGCACTCCATTGTTTTCAATGGAGCTCCCAACATTCCAATGTTCTAATATATGTTAGTGATTCTGAAAGCACACTTGGTGCTTTTAGGCTTGCTCAGGGCTTTAAGTGGGATGAAAAAATTGGAGGGGTCTTTCAAAGGGGTGTGGCTGATGTAATTAACGGCATTGCTTTAAAACACGTAAGCTAAAAACCTGTGCTTAGCATAGTGTGCCTCCTAACTGTTATTGTGCTGCCTCTGTCATTACATTCAGATATATAATACAAGTAACATTATATCTACAACAAGTCAGGACTATTGGCTTTGTCAATGGTTGTTAGTTGGATAAGATAAATAAGCACGAACTATGGCTTTGTTGAATATATTATTGACCATGCTTCAGTTCTGAAAAGAGTTTAGTTTCTTTTTTACCCTGACGGTGAGGGCAAAAATGAAGAGCCCGCCCGATAGGGACCCTTTTCCTTTAGGGCCCAGCCCACTTGAGGCCATGGGCTTGCTGCATGCCTTCTGTTACTAGAGCAAGGCTGCAGGCAGATTGTGTGCATTTTTGAAAGTATAAAGGTTAATTGCAGCGCCGTGTATATGCATGACAGGCACTGCAAATAAAAGGCTCTCAAACTGCCCCCAGCCACACTCTATTACCAAAAGGCATGCAGATGGGGCGTGGCCGAACTGGCGACCAAGATGGCCACCTGACTCCGTAGCTCGGGAGCCGTCGCCTGATTACTCTTCAACCGATTCTACTTCTGTACCCAAGACTCACCCGTCATCACCGGAGCTGATGCCTGAGGCGACAGACTGCTGAGCGATCCGTTTGCGCTCTTGAATGCTGCCCGCTGTGATGAGATTACATCAAGCGCGCTCCCGGGCCTGAGGCGGCATTCTGAGGCCCCAAGATGATAGGGGTCTCAGGTGCGCCTGAGGGCGGGGCCTGACGAGCGCAAAGCAGACAACGATCAAGTCCAGCTACGCCAGCCTGCCGCAACGGGCAGAAGGGCCCGGAAGCTGTGGACAACGTGAGGACGCCTATCGCAGTGGTCTCTGCAGATCAGAGGAGATTTCCTGATGTAAACTGTTAGACCTGACATCCTTGGCATGGTTATTCACCCATCTTTTTGCCTCTGACTCATGTATTTTTTGATGCTGTGCTGGATTTCGTTTTTGCTGATTTAGATGCTTTGGACCCTCTGCCACTGCTGTTCAGTGTCAGAGGGTAAGTGCTCCCTCTGTAAATTGTCATATTGATTGGGTATACCTGATTGGCATATCTGTATCACCATGAAGTCCCTAGTAAAGTGCACTGTGTGTGCCAGGGCTGGTGATGACAGATGCTACTAGTGGGCCTGCGGCGCAGATGGCGCCACCCACATGAGTAGCTCTAAAATGGTGTCTCAGGCCTGCCAGCGCAGGGCCTGTGTGCAGTCAGTGGACTGTCATGTCCGCCTGGCCAGTGTCCCCACTGGCTGGGCTTAACCCTCCCCTGTCTGTGCACATCAGCCACCCCTATGGAAGGCTCCAGGTACCCCCCTGGGCAGGGTGCAGTGTATGGATAGGGGAGAGCATGTACTAGTGCAGGTAACATGCACTGGTGGAGAGCAGCAGCCACTTTGTGTGCTCACTGCTGTAGGGCTGTAAGGCTCCCTAGGGTAACATGGGGAGGATGGTCCCATTGGACCCCAGCCTATCTCCCTATAGGAACAAGATGGAACATCAATGAAAGATATCCCTGAACTCAGAATTAAGTGACACATCTTTTAGTGAAGGTTGTTTTTGGATCCTGGGGTTGAGAATAGCACTTTTAGAAAGTGGCTGTTCTTTTGTATAAACCTTTCTGTGTGCTTGGGCCTGTGTGTGTGGAATGCCTGCGTGACAGGAGCTGCAGGGCCCCGGAGGGGGTTGGAGTCAGCCCAGGGGTGAAAGGCGACATCTGTTGCCCGGGGAAGGGGAGAGAGAAGCGCCTGATAGTGCTGGGCTGTGCCTGCCTGACCACCATGCTGGCTAACTCCCCTGCCGGGCCACTGTCACCCCTGGCCCTGAAGCTGTCAGGAAGAAGAACACCAGAAACATTCCAGAGCCAAGGACCCCCTTGCACAAAGAACTTCAAAGGCGTTCAGGGGTATAAGGGAAGGACCCTTACTACAGAAGATTAGATTCTAAAATTCTACAAGCAAGAAGGAACCTCTGCTGGAGGAAGGACAGCTGAAGAACTAAAGGAAGATTGCCTTGCTGTGTGCTCTAAGGGCTGACCTGTTCTGCTGTGGCCACTGAAAGCTGAAGAGGAGAAAGGGACTTTGCTGAGTGCTGTGACCCTGCCTGCTTGAACCTACCAAGACTTTGCTGTGTGCTGTGTCTTTACTGAATCTCCAAGGGCCTGAGAAGAGCTGGCCTCCTGTTGGGAACCCAGGGCTAAAGGTTCCTAAAGCTTTGCCAGAAAACAGCTGCAAGATCGTGCTGTTGTGGACCTGGAGCGTGTGGTACTCGACTGCGGAGCGTGAGGAAGGGATCGGTGTGCTCATCGGCACATTTCCTGTGAGGGTTGGAGGCTTGTGGCGCCTCCCCTCGTGAAATCCGCTCCAACGTGGTGGGGAGGTCGAGAGGGGGGTCTAATCGGGACCAGCGCCCTTGAAAACCCTTTGCCGCCAAATCACCCCCGCGGCCCGGGGCCAGGAACCCCCCCGTAACTTGCCTAGAGGTCCAGGCGCTGCCGCGGCGAAGAACGAAGCCGCCGCGCTCCCATTGGTGGAGGGAGCCGAGCCCCCTCACTAACGCCGCAACGGGATTGGCCCGTGCGGCGCAGCGTCATCAGCAGTAGTGGGCCGTGATTGGCCGGAGTCGCGGAGCGTCATTGTTTACTTTCCCGGGAGCCGCGCTGCCATTGGCTGACTCCCGGGTGCTGTGGAGGCTCGCCTGAGGAGCCGCGAAGGGATTGGCTGCCTTTGCTGAGGCAGCCGAAGAAGCCGAGGAACCAGCGCGATCACCGCCGGGCCCGGGAAGAAGTGACCTGACCTCGCCGAGGGATCTCCGCGAGTGCTCCAGCCCCTGGCCTGCCGTCTCCGCTCCCCGCTGCTCTTTGAAGGATCCAGAGCAGGCGGAGAGCGTCCGGAGACCGGCCGGGCGGGAGCAACACTGAGCCTTCCCCCGCGAGGTGCCCCTGGGGGACCCGCGTCACCGCGAGCACGGGGAAAGAAGTCCCCCCCTTCCTGAGAATACCGGGTGAGACGCGCTAGGAGCGCTTGTGGTCCCTGAAGCCAGGGGACCATTGGGGCATAGTTTGTTTACGCTGGCATTGTTTCTTTGCTCATTTGAAGAGCATTGTCAACCCAATAACACTGGCATATCTTTTAAACGCTGGCATTGTTTGGACTGCTCGTTTTGAGAGCGCATCATTCAGAAATCAGGGGCGTTATTTTTAATACCTGATTCAAGGGACTTGAGACTGTTTTGTTTTGCTGCCTATTTACAAGAACCATTAAGAATTAAGTGCAACCTTTAAGATAAAAGGCTAAGTTGTCTACAGAAGTGATTATCATGCAACTGCTTCTTTTATATGCTGAAACTAGATAAAGTTATATATTTTTATAAAATATACTTACCTGTGTGGTCTCAGTTTGTGGTGGATTGGGGATTATTGTTGTGTTAAGTGCAAATATTATCCACGTTGCCTCTGTTTAGCCTAGACTGCTCGCGCCATGCTACCTTGAGGGTGAGCGGGGGTTATCTCAGAGGGTTATTCCTTCACCCTGACTAGAAGCAAGGGTCCCTACTTGGTCTAAGGTACTTACCTGTGCCAACCAGAGACCCCCGGTTCTAACATTGGTGGACAGCGGTGCGGATTTTGAACTAATAATTGCACTTGACCTGCAGTGATTCCTTGTACATCACTAGTCTAGTTTAGCAAGCACAGGTTGCGCAAGATTTTTTCTTTTTGGTGAAACCTTTTTGGTGAAAAGGTTAGGAAGCATCATGACTGAGAATGCGGCAAGCGTGAGAGTAGAATTGGAAGTGGATTTCGCAATTCAGGAGTTGTACAACTACAGAAAGGAGCTCCTGAAGCAATTCTGCAAACAGCTTGGATGCCCAGTGAAGGGCAGCGCAAACAAGGAACAGCTACAGAAAGCTCTGAGGGCCTGGTGGGAGGCCAAACATGTTGTCTCAGAAGAAGCTACTGAAGTGGACGGCACACAGGAGAATGTTGTTTTGCTCAGTGATTTGCCAGTGCGGTCAGCGTCTAAGGCTGGCAGCGACCACTCCAGTAGGAATCTTTCTCCAGAGGAAGTGGAGGAGAATCAAAGAGCTAGGGCCCATGAGATTGAGATTTTGAAACTCCGAGCGGACGCCGATGAGAAGAAACTGCGCCTGGAAATTGAGAAAGAGGCGCAGGAGAGAGCGGCGCAGGAGAGAAGGCATGCTCTCGCTTTGGAGGAGAAGAAGCTCGAATTGGCTCATGAGAGGGGCATGAAGGAATTGGCCATCAAATATAAAGAGAGGGTGTCCAGTTCTAATGGTGGCAGCGCACAACCAGTACAGGCGGGTAAGGTATACATACCAAAGGATCTGGTACAGAATTATCAGCGGGGTGAGGATATTTATGCGTGGTTCAGAGCGTATGAACTTGCCTTAAAGATGAATGAAGTGCCTGAGAAGAATTGGGGAGCAGGATTGTGGAAGCATTTTGAGGCCTCTGGGAGGGATGTTTTGGCACCCTTAGACGCAGAGGATGCTTTATCCTACTCCGCCATGAAGGAGGCTTTGTGCCTCAGGTATGGGCTCACTGCTGAACAGTACCGCCTGAAGTTTAGGAACTTCAAGAAGCTTGATTCAAGTACTTGGGTGGAGTGTGTGAGTATGTACACGCGTGCACTGGAAGGTTGGATGAAGGGCAGCAAGGTTACTGATTATGTGGGGTTGTGTCACTTGATTAGTAGGGAGCACTTAAGTAGTTTATGTGTCCCAGAGCTGCACCAGCATCTTTTGGATAGCAAGTTAACTGATCCCAGTGAGCTTGCTAAAGAGGCGGACCGGTGGACTAGCACCAGGGTCCACAAGGGGGTGGTAAGTACCCCAGCCAAGGGTGGACAGGGTCCCCAGCAGAAGAGTGGGGGGGACACGGGTAATCAAAAGGAGTCTTCTAAAGGGCCCCAAACTGGTTCCCAGGAGAAGGTGTCTCAACCCCCCAAGTCTAAGAAGTCCTGGCCCCGTAAGGGCAAGCAGGACAACAGGCCCCCGCCTACCTGCTTTACATGTGGGGAGGTGGGGCACATTGCCCCCAAATGTCCAAAGAAACCTCCAGCACCCTCTGGTGCTCCAGCACCGGCGTTAGCCAGTGTAGCTTTGGGAGGGGATTTGATTTCTAGTGGGGAGGAGGGGTTAGCCGTGATGACCCTTGTCTCTTTAGGAGACCAAGAGATGGCCCAGGAAGCCTTGCTGCCCTCAAACACTAAGAAATATGGGCAGAAGGTGACCATCAATGGAAAAGAGATAGAAGCTCTGAGAGACACAGGGGCCAGTGTGACATCTGTCAGGTGTCAATGGGTGTCTGAAGAGCAGATCATTCCCAATGTACTCCGTCCTGTGGTGGCAGCTGACAGTTCAGTGCGCTACTGCAAGTTGGCACGTGTTCCATTTGAGTGGGGAGGAGTCTCCGGTACATTGGAAGTTGTTGTAAGTGATGCCTTGCCTGTAGATTGTCTATTAGGTAATGATCTGGAGAGCTCTCCATGGAAAGATGTAGAGCACAGGACTCACTTGGAGATGTTGGGTTTGCCTGCGTGGATCTGTGTGTCCACCCGGGCCATGACAGCCAGAGAGGGCGGTCTAGCAGAGCTGGAGCCTGGAACAAAGGCCCAGGAACCTACCAAGAGAAGAAGGGGTAGAGGGCGCGGGAAACCGGCCCCCACTGTTCCCACGGTCCAGGAGGAGGCAGACCCAGAGGGGGATGCCCTGGAACCTACAGGGGAGCAGGTGGCCGAACTAGGGGAATTGCCTGAGCTGTCCCAGTGGCAGCAGGAAGGTGGTCCCTCCAGGGAGGAATTCTGCCAGGCTCAGAAGGAGTGCCCTTCTCTCGTTGGTGTGCGGCAGCAGGCTGCCGACCAGGCCGCAGGCCTGGGGTCCAAGGAGCATTTGATCTACTGGGAGGATGACTTACTTTATAGTGAGCCTAAGTTCGCTGAGCCCGGTGCAGCCCGAGTGCTGGTAGTGCCCGAGCGCTTCAGGAACTTCCTACTGGGTCTGGCTCATGACGTGCCTCTCGCAGGACATCTGGGGCAAGACAAGACCTATCACAGGCTTGTCACCCATTTCTACTGGCCCCAGATGAAGAAGCACGTCGCTGCCTTTTGTAAGTCTTGTCAGACTTGTCAGGCCAGTGGCAAGAGTGGAGGGAAGTGCGTGGCACCCCTCCAACCCTTTCCCGTGGTGAGCACCCCTTTTGAGCGGGTGGGCATTGACATCGTGGGGCCCCTGGATCCCAAGACAGCCCTAGGCAACAGGTTTATCCTGGTCTTGGTGGACCATGCCACTCGGTACCCGGAAGCCATCCCGCTCAGGACGGTCACAGCCCCCGTGGTGGGCCGTGCCCTGATGGGGATCTTTTCCCGTGTGGGATTTCCAAGGGAGGTGGTCTCAGACAGGGGGACAAACTTCATTTCTAGGTATATGAAGTCCCTGTGGGCGGAGTGTGGGGTGACATACAAATTCACCACTCCTTACCACCCTCAAGGAAATGGTTTGGTTGAGAGATTCAACCGCACCTTGAAGGGCATGATCATGGGGCTGGAAGAGCCCATGAGGCGGAAATGGGATGTCTTGTTGCCATGCCTGTTGTTTGCCTACAGGGAGGTGCCTCAGAAATCCTTAGGGTTCAGTCCCTTTGAGTTGCTGTATGGCCACCCTGTCAGAGGGCCTCTTACTCTGGTGAAGGAGGGGTGGGAGAAATCCCGTGGGAAAACCCCTCAGGATGTGTTCAGTTATGTGCTGGCCATTCGCAACCAGACCAAGCGCTTCAGGAAGCTCGCTCAAGAGAACCTGGAGGCTAGCCAGGAGGAAATGAAGAGGTGGTATGACCAGAACACCTCTCTAGTGGAGTTCCAACCTGGACAGAAAGTGTGGGTGATGGCGCCTGTGGAGCCTTGTGCGCTCCGTGACAAGTGGTCTGGGCCATACGAGGTGGTGGAGCGCAAGAGCGAGGTTACCTATTTGGTTAACCTGAAGACTCCCAGGCAACCCCTGAGAGTGCTACATGTGAACCGCCTCAAACCTCACTTTGAGAGGACTGAAGTGACTATGCTCATGGCTACAGATGCTGGAGGGGAGGAGGATAGTGATCCTCTCCCTGACCTCCTGGCAGTCAAGGAGCAGGATGGGTCAGTGGATGGTGTGATACTCTCACCCACCCTGACCCCAGAGCAGCAGAAGGACTGTCGCCAAGTCTTGGGTCAGTTCGCCCCCCTGTTCTCCCTGACCCCAGGTGTCACCAAGTGGTGCGTCCACGATGTGGACACCGGTGACAACCTGCCTGTGAAACAGAAGTTTTACAGAGTGGCTGACAAGGTCAGGGCTAGCATCAAAGAAGAGGTTTCTAAGATGTTAGCGCTAGGGGTAATTGAGCCCTCCAGCAGCCCCTGGACTAGCCCAGTAGTCTTAGTGCCTAAGAAAGCTGCTACACCTGGTGGCCCCCCAGAACTCCGTTTCTGTGTGGACTACCGCGGGCTCAATGCGGTCACCAAGACTGACGCGCACCCCATCCCCAGAGCTGATGAGCTGGAGGATCGGTTGGGAGCTGCCCGGTACCTGAGCACTTTTGATTTGACTTCAGGTTACTGGCAGATTGCCTTAACTGAGGGGGCTAAGGAAAGATCAGCATTTTCAACACCCGAGGGGCACTTCCAGTTTCGTGTCATGCCCTTTGGGATGAAAAATGCCCCGGCCACATTCCAGAGACTGGTCAACCAGGTATTAGCCGGGCTGGAGGAATTCAGCGCAGCATACCTGGATGACATTGCTGTGTTCAGCTCCACTTGGGAGGAACACTTGCAACACCTCTGCGCAGTGTTGAAGGCTCTGCAAAAGGCAGGCCTCACTATCAAGGCCAGTAAGTGCCAGATAGGGCAGGGATCTGTGGTGTACTTGGGACACCAGGTGGGGAGCGGCCAGGTGGCGCCCCTACAGGCGAAGATTGAGACCATTCTGGCTTGGGAACCCCCCAAGACCCAGACTGAGGTGAGGGCCTTTTTGGGTCTCACCGGGTATTACAGACGGTTTGTAAAAGGTTATGGCACCATTGTGGCCCCTTTGACAGAGCTGACATCTAGAAATCAGCCCAGAAAAGTGAATTGGACTGAGGCCTGTCAAACTGCTTTTGACACCCTCAAAACTGCCATGTGCACAGCACCGGTGCTTAAGGCACCTGACTTTTCAAGTGAGTTCATTGTGCAAACTGACGCTTCAGAGCAAGGCGTGGGAGCAGTACTCTCACAGATCAATGAGGAGGGCGAAGACCAACCAGTGGCTTTCATTAGTAGGAGGCTACTCCCCAGGGAACAGAGATGGAGTGCAATCGAAAGGGAAGCTTTCGCTGTGGTCTGGGCTCTGAAGAAGCTGAGGCCCTACCTGTTTGGGACTCACTTCCGTGTTCAGACCGACCACAGGCCCCTCAGATGGTTAATGCATATGAGGGGCGAGAATCCAAAACTGTTGAGGTGGTCCATTTCCCTACAGGGGATGGACTTCACGGTGGAGCACCGCCCTGGTACAGAACACGCCAATGCTGACGGTCTGTCCAGATTCTTCCGCCTTAGTGATGAGGACTCCCAAGAGGTTGGGTAGTTCTCCCCACTTTCAGCTGGAGGGGACACGTGTTAGACCTGACATCCTTGGCGTGGTTATTCCCCCATCTTTTTGCCTCTGACTCATGTATTTTTTGATGCTGTGCTGGATTTCGTTTTTGCTGATTTAGATGCTTTGGACCCTCTGCCACTGCTGTTCAGTGTCAGAGGGTAAGTGCTCCCTCTGTAAATTGTCATATTGATTGGGTATACCTGATTGGCATATCTGTATCACCACGAAGTCCCTAGTAAAGTGCACTGTGTGTGCCAGGGCTGGTGATGACAGATGCTACTAGTGGGCCTGCGGCGCAGATGGCGCCACCCACATGAGTAGCTCTAAAATGGTGTCTCAGGCCTGCCAGCGCAGGGCCTGTGTGCAGTCAGTGGACTGTCATGTCCGCCTGGCCAGTGTCCCCACTGGCTGGGCTTAACCCTCCCCTGTCTGTGCACATCAGCCACCCCTATGGAAGGCTCCAGGTACCCCCCTGGGCAGGGTGCAGTGTATGGATAGGGGAGAGCATGTACTAGTGCAGGTAACATGCACTGGTGGAGAGCAGCAGCCACTTTGTGTGCTCACTGCTGTAGGGCTGTAAGGCTCCCTAGGGTAACATGGGGAGGATGGTCCCATTGGACCCCAGCCTATCTCCCTATAGGAACAAGATGGAACATCAATGAAAGATATCCCTGAACTCAGAATTAAGTGACACATCTTTTAGTGAAGGTTGTTTTTGGATCCTGGGGTTGAGAATAGCACTTTTAGAAAGTGGCTGCCGCGGCGAAGAACGAAGCCGCCGCGCTCCCATTGGTGGAGGGAGCCGAGCCCCCTCACTAACGCCGCGACGGGATTGGCCCGTGCGGCGCAGCGTCATCAGCAGTAGTGGGCCGTGATTGGCCGGAGTCGCGGAGCGTCATTGTTTACTTTCCCGGGAGCCGCGCTGCCATTGGCTGACTCCCGGGTGCTGTGGAGGCTCGCCTGAGGAGCCGCGAAGGGATTGGCTGCCTTTGCTGAGGCAGCCGAAGAAGCCGAGGAACCAGCGCGATCACCGCCGGGCCTGGGAAGAAGTGACCTGACCTCGCCGAGGGATCTCCGCGAGTGCTCCAGCCCCTGGCCTGCCGTCTCCGCTCCCCGCTGCTCTTTGAAGGATCCAGAGCAGGCGGAGAGCGTCCGGAGACCAGCCGGGCGGGAGCAACACTGAGCCTTCCCCCGCGAGGTGCCCCTGGGGGACCCGCGTCACCGCGAGCACGGGGAAAAGAAGTCCCCCCTTCCTGAGAATACCGGGTGAGACGCGCTAGGAGCGCTTGTGGTCCCTGAAGCCAGGGGACCATTGGGGCATAGTTTGTTTACGCTGGCATTGTTTCTTTGCTCATTTGAAGAGCATTGTCAACCCAATAACACTGGCATATCTTTTAAACGCTGGCATTGTTTGGACTGCTCGTTTTGAGAGCGCATCATTCAGAAATCAGGGGCGTTATTTTTAATACCTGATTCAAGGGACTTGAGACTGTTTTGTTTTGCTGCCTATTTACAAGAACCATTAAGAATTAAGTGCAACCTTTAAGATAAAAGGCTAAGTTGTCTACAGAAGTGATTATCATGCAACTGCTTCTTTTATATGCTGAAACTAGATAAAGTTATATATTTTTATAAAATATACTTACCTGTGTGGTCTCAGTTTGTGGTGGATTGGGGATTATTGTTGTGTTAAGTGCAAATATTATCCACGTTGCCTCTGTTTAGCCTAGACTGCTCGCGCCATGCTACCTTGAGGGTGAGCGGGGGTTATCTCAGAGGGTTATTCCTTCACCCTGACTAGAAGCAAGGGTCCCTACTTGGTCTAAGGTACTTACCTGTGCCAACCAGAGACCCCCGGTTCTAACATAAACCGACTGGAGAGGTAGGAGGTGCTATTAGAGCTGTGCAGCCTTTCCTCCCCTCCAGGAATGTCCGCGATGCCCTCGTCAGAGACGGCGGGCTTCGTATTCCTACAGTGTTAACCCTGCAAGCTCCCTCTACTACCGTAGTGCATTGGGAGGCGGCGGTGACGTGCTGAGACCTGCAAAGTAAATGTGCTGCCACAGGCTATGCTGACCCTACCTATTTCCATTTGCATTGGCCTGATACGGCGTAGAGCCGGCCGATTGCTACGCCGCATGCCTGTCGTTTCTGCAGTAAATGTCCTCATATTCTTTAACCTGGTGAATGTGGCCACATCATGACTTTCCCGCGCTGGAACCTGTGTGCTGTGGGAAACTCACAGAGCTTTGACTGATGCCTTACACATTGAACTTCATCTTAGGAACTGCGAGACCAGCTCCTGTTCGCACAAAATGGGGTGCACAAACCAATTGAATTTCGAGGCTTGGAAGACTCTGAGGAGCGAAGAAACTGAGGGCACCACCGAGATGGAGTAGCATCAGCTGGAGGGGACTGCCGCAATCATGGCTGAACTGCGGGCCGGCCTCCAGGTGATCGATAGCCGCTTGAACACCCTTACCACATGTCTGGACGACATACATGGGAACTTGGAGCCACAAGATACCCCGATTGGGGGAGCTGAGCAGTGAATCTCCAACTTAGAGGATGCGCAACCCACAGTACAGAAGCGGCTCGAGAGGGCTGAGAGCTTGCTTAAGCAACTTGCTGCCAAGGCAGAGGATTTGGAAGCACGCTTGCACAGAAATAATATCCGTATCGCGGGAATTGCTGAGCCCATGAATTCAGGCCCCATGGCTAAATTTGTGGAGACAGTCCTCGTCAGCATTTTTGGACAGCAGGCCCTTTCGGGCACCTTTGCTTCAGAAAGGGGCACACCGCACTCTGGAAGCCTGACCGGCAGCAGGCGCGGCTCCCAGAAAGATTATTGCGAGGATCCTCAGTAACCAAGATCGAGACCCTGTGCTGCGATTATCAAGGGAGAGGGGTTCGCTCAGTTTCCAGGGATCCACAGTTGCATTATTCCCAGATTTTACACCACTTGTGCAAGAAGAGTGTCGGAAGTATATGGATATTAAACTTACTTTCCAGAAAGCAAATATCAAATATGCAATGTTATATCCAGCTCGTCTTCGCATACAGATCGGGAGTAAAGCCCATATGCATAATAATAATCTTTATTTGGATGTAAAATATCCTAAGAAGAACACCACAATGATTCCGACAACAGTACACGTTATTAAAAAAAATTAACCAATAAAACAACAGTGGTTAAATGAAGATCTTCCAAATTGCGTTATACGGGCTCATATTACATATGGATGATTAAAAAGCACGGTCAGCATAGCTTTAAACAGAACATTAAAACAGAAGAGTTTTGTGATACTGACAATTAGTAATGTTGGGCTTGTAAAAGCAATCTGATGTTCAGCAAGTAACTACGGGTTATGATAAAATAAAATCAGATAAAACTCAGCAGCAACACATCAATAGCAGCGGGTTATGATAAAATGCGATCAAATAAAAACTGTTTTTAGCAGCTTAGACATAGAGTGTAATTTCAATTTAAACTATTGCTTAGAAAGGAGAAGCATGCATAAAATTACGATATGCAGAGCGTATATAGGTTGTAAGGCCTATGTTTAAAGCTATATTATCAGGGTTCAGAGCTGCAATAATTGCCCTTCTGCAGGTCCGAAAACCCAACCTGTTCCACTCCGTTTTCAATTTACGTCTGCGCTGTGACATAAGGGCAGGGCAAAGACAGACCACATGCTCCAAGGTTTCAGCAATATTGCCGCACCTTCTGCACAATAAAACTTCTGACATACGACGCCAAAAGGGCAAATCTTTTAAGAATTGCCAGTCACCCAATCTGATAGCAATGAAACTAAGTTTTAATACAGGGAGTAGGTGCAGGACAGGTAGATAGCAGGAGATAGCCGCCCATAAGAATTCATAACTGCCCATGTGTGTCTGCGTTTGGCAAGGTGGGCTTTGTCAATGATGGGGGAACTCATTCTGCCACATTTCTTAATGCTCCTTTTAAATGCTGTCATGCTAGGGTTGAGGGCCCATAGGTCGCCCGCAGACATTTTGCGGATGGAATCCTTAAAAAGGCGATCATACGAGGCCCCTTGATTTTTCTTGGTAATGTCTAGCCAAACTGGTGACTCTAGTGAGCCTATGTCTGCTTGTCTAAGTTTATGGCAAAGGTTGGCCGATGTTAGAGACTTCATAATTTAATAAGCCCAGTTCTAATCTGATCTGGGCAGCAGATGCATTTTTTGGCAAATGGAGGACTTTTTTATACATTTTGTTCACCTGTTGGTTTAAGTTGGTGTTTAGGGTACTCTTGAAAATCTCAATCCGGTATGACAAGGACGGCCCAATTTTTGCTCTTGTGACTTCCAGTAAAGGTGATAACCTTGGGCCAGAATTTTTTTTTGAGAGCTTAAAGAGGGTCATTTGTAAGATCATGGCTTTTACTGATATCTCACTGCGCTGTATGACAAAGTTACCCCTAGAGTCGAAGTTAACCCCTAAGTATTTATATGTGCCTCTTGTCGCAAGGCTCGTATTGTTTTACGACCAGCAACTGCCGACGTTACGTTTTCTTCCAAAGGTATCCACTTGGGTTTTCTTTAGGTTAACCTCTAAGTAAAGCCCATATATTTGACAACCCTGAAGACGCTGCTAAGTTCTGGAAATGACAACAGAACGAGCTCAAACTGCATAAACAAAATGGAAGCCATGGTCCTGAAAATTGACACCCAACGAGCGATTCGAAATCCAGTGTTAGATGGAGTTATTCTTATCGATCGATGGGGTGCGCGGAGGGCCTGCATTCGTAGCCTGAACTTTCCAAATAAAACCTTGTGCACGGCTTGAGGTCCACGAAACGCCCTTTGAAGGATTGCTTCACCTCGAAATATTGCTGGTAGTTGAAAAATGACATATTGGGTGGAACTAATTTAGTTTTCTCAGATACACTTTTTACATAGACAGCTCATTTGGAGTGTTGCCTAACCCCTTTAGGATGTTTTCCTATCATTTTCTTTTCTCCCCTTCCTCTCTCTCTTGTCCTTTGCTCTTCCCTGTTGAATTTCGATTGGGATCACCGGATGCTTTCTCCTGTGTATCCGATGTGGGTGGGAAGATGGGGTGGGACTGGTTATCATAGTTAATTGTTTGGTTTGGTATTGGTGCGGAGTAGCGTTTCTGTATATTGCTGAGGGTGTGATTCTTATATATCTACACAGCACAATACAGCGCACTACACAGTTGACATGATTCCCACTGGTGAGCGCAACATGGGTTTGCACCTTAAATGCCTATCTTGGAATGTCAGAGGGCTCTTTAGTCCTAAGAAGGGGCGTCTGGTCCTATCTTATCTATGTAGACATGCTATTCAACTAGCCATTCTTCAAGAGACACACACTATGCACCTCTCCCGGTGCATGGATTCCGTCGTCATGGGGTAGTCACTGTTTTTCTTTCTAGCTATAGCTCTTACTACCGGGGAAAGTGTATATTAATCCATCGCTCTCTTCCTTATCAGATCTTTGAGGTGGTGACGGACGATGAGGGCAGATATATTTTGGTGTTGGGCTCATTGGAGGGGAGAGTCACTTCTTTTACTTAATGTGTATGCTCCAAATATTGATACCACTGACTTTTTCCCTAGGATTATTGCGCATATTGAGTGTCTTGCTGCGGACAACATACTCTTGGGTGGGGACTTTAATCTCACACTAGACCCCACAGCAGATACTCCTGGACTGGGGCGAATTACGAAACCTCATGCAACTCAGGGCCTCACCACATCTTTGCAATCAGCACTTTTGACAGATCCTTGGAGCGCGAAACATCCAACAGTCCAGAACTATTAATTCTATTTGGCCCCTCATGGATTCTGGTCCTGAATAGACCATTGGTACCTTACACCGCGACTCCTACTGGAGGTCCAGACGATTGACTACCTTCCACGGACGCTGTCCGATCATGCTCCAATTTTCCTCGCATTGGTATTCCCCATGCTTTCTAAACAACGACCCATGTTGAGGTTTCCTGCCTCCGCCTTGCTTGACTCGGTTTTTCACACTGAAGTAGGGAGTGTCATTAGGGAATATTTCCTGCTGAATGATTGGACAGTGACATTCCAATCCACACTGTGGGATGTCATTAAGGCATATATACACGGGGTGTATCTCTAAGCACGCTGGGTATTGTGCTACATACTCAGAGATATAGAAGTCGTGGGGAAGAAATTGATAGACGTGGACATAGTGGCATAGACTACCGCTTCACCTCAAGCATTACACGAGCAGGCAACATTGTTGACCGAATTCAAGGATTTGGCTTCCCGAGAAGTTAAATATCTCGGTAAATAAATATGCGATGGCCCGCGCAAATGGTGAGGGCGAGAGACCAGGCAAGACACTTGCCCAACTGCTTAGGCCTCAGTACCAGTCGGCAATTATCACACACTTAGACATGGAAACGGGGACAACATTGACAAAGGGGATGGAAAATACAAAAACAAAAGGCATGCAGCAAGTCCAGAAGCACAACCTGTGCTTTCAGAATCCCTAGCTTATATGATTGATTGTGAAAGCACACGTCATGCTTTTAGGCTTACTGCATGCCTTGTGTTAATAGAGTGCGGCAGATTGCATGCATTTTTGAAAGTTTTTATGTTAATTGCAGTGCCCCACATGTTTACATACGCGGCTGCATTTAACATGAAAACTTTTAAAAAGGCATGCAACCTGCTGCGCTCTATTAACAAAAGGCATGCAGCATGCCTAAAAGCATGACGTGTGTTTTCACAATCAATATATTAGTGATTGTAAAAGCACACCTCATGCTTTTAGGCCCGCTGCTTACCCTTTCTTAATAGAGCGCAGCTGAGGGTAGATTGTCTGTTTTTTAAAAGTATTCATGTTGATTGCAGCACCTGTCATGCTTTTACAAGGCACTGCGATCAACATGAATACTGTGTGTGTGCAAGCTTCAAATGAGTATACAGCACGTTTGGAGTGACATAGGTACGCGTGTGCGTACCTTACAGAGAACAGTGGAAGACACATATCTTGGTAGCTATGGCCCTGTACTTTGGGCCTAATTTCTGAGGTTTTGCCGTAGGACAGCGCCGCAGGCCTTCCTGCAGCGCTGTCCTATAGCAAAAGAAAAGGACAGGAATGTGAAGTATCTATCAAATACAGTGCATTCCTGTCCTCTTCCCCCTGTGCCGGTGCACAATGGGCTGCCATTTGCCAACGCAGGCACCTTTGACCCATTCGGCAAGGGTGCCTGCCAGAGCCAGACTGGCCATAGCAGACACAGGGCATTCCCCTGGTGCGCCGCACGGGTGGGGCCGGTTTTCGGCCCCTGGGGGCCGTTTTTGTTACAGGGCCATAGCTGCAAAAAAGGCCCTGTACCAAAATCGTCCGAAAACCGGCCCTGGCAAAGAGCTAGGTGGCACCTCCAATACCCCCCCTCCCGAGTGGGGAGAGGGGGGAGGAGGCGGCCGAGCACTTTACCAGGGCCGGTTGTGGTTCCCAGTCTGGCCCTGGTGCCTGCCATGCGGGGATGTTTGTTTTTGTGCAGGAAGGGAAACCTTCCTGCACAAAAATAATCACAAGAGGCTTTTTCATCTTTCTATGTGTGCTTCAGAATGCAACACACATTGAAAAGGGGAGGAATAAGATTTTTTGTGCTGCTCAGAGTTACAATTTTTCGTAAATCTGGAGCAGTGTCAACCCCCCCACAGCAACTCCCATTGCATGCCCCTTGGATGCAGAAAAACTGCTTTAAATGGAACGATATTTACGAGGCAGCATTAAGCCCAAAAAAAGTGGCTTTGTTTTGTCTCGCAAATATGGAGCAAGCTCCTGCGGCACAGAACGTCACAAAAAGTGACGGCCAGAGTTTCCCCCCTTGTGCAACAAAACCCAGCAACCTTGGTTACTACAATGCGTTAACTTTTAGAAAAATCTGTCCCTTACTGTTTATTTCTTTTGCCTTCAAATTAATGACAAATAAGCGAAAATGTTTTTCAAATTGCTATTTCTCTCTTATGTATCAAATATGGTGCCAAGTAGTGACAGGCCTTTCTTACTTGTCATCACAAACAAACACTCACAAACATTTCTTTTTGAATCAACCTAAAAGTATGCAGTGCCTTTATTCGAGTAATCACAGCCTTGGACCTTTTCAATAAAAGTCCTTGAATTTTTGCAGTTCCACGAAAAATAACAAGCCATAGTGTGCTCAGTGCAGTCTGTCATTAGAAAAGCATGGGGGGAGTTGTCGTCCTCGTTCTCTTCTATTCAAGTGTACACCAGTGTAAATAACATCTAGTCTCTGTTTATAATAACACATTAGGGTGAAGTGGCAGAGAAATTAGATTGGACAGCTCTGATTCATTCCACATGACCTGTTGCAAACAAAAAGGTTATATTCAAGCCTACAGGAAAAGTAGCGCCGACTGCAGCACTCAGAGACATAGCCCCAGCAAGAACCAAATGAGAAATTCCAGCCTCGAGGACAAAGCACATCTGTACTGAAAGGAAGCATGCATCACTCCCCAGCTAGTGATTACTTAACCAGTTCATTCCTGGGTAAGGTCTACCCTACTAATCTATCATTTATGGTGAATAGCAGCTTGAAAAACTTTCCAAAAAACCCTTTTTGGTGTGTGTATTTAATTATTTTCTTGTTTATTTAGTTGGTTTACTTTTACACTGATCCATGTATAGAGACATATGATCTTAAAAAAAACAATGAATACTTTTAAGGACATCCATTGGAATGTATTCATTTTTTCCTCTCTGAGTATATTAAACAACACTATTTTAACTAGCATTAATAAATGTTAGGAAACACCTAATTAGTAGCTTTCTCCATTTTTTAGTCCTATTTTTTGTTCTTCTTATTTTGGTATCTCCCATATTAAAAGCTATCGCAACCATAGCAATATTTGATCATCACAGACCAATAAGGACTTTTCAAAGATCAATTAAATATTACAAAAATTTCAGATTTGTGAATAATGAGCACAATCACATTACATGTATTTGTTTCCTTAACCAGCATGCTGTGTCTTCTGCACAATATTTTAGAGCACGACGCATTGCAACCTTTTTCTGGTCCTGACGAAGCTAGGATAAGCTAGAACAACGTGACCAGCAAGATAAACTTGACTAAAATCTAATTTCAAAACCCAAAAGCTTAATTTCCGGGAGAATCATTTTTAAAAAGTGCATTTTAATCTGTCAATTAGAAAATTAACTGGGAAAACGATTTTTTTTTAAATATTTTTTTTACTTTGCATTTTGAACAAACAAAACATGACAAAAAGTATTGTTTCCTCCGAAGCATCACTGAACCGTAGAATATTGGTGACAAAGCTCTCATACAACCCCCAAAGAAAAAATCTGCCTTCACAACATGTCTCCACTCCACAGTCATAATGGAAGCCCCCTGGTTCTCCCCACAGAACCCACACTAAATAGTGTTATTCAATCTGATTGCATGGCTTGAGGTGAGCCTCCCTCAGCGTCTGAAGAGGTCTCAACACATATCTCTGATGCCGTCAGTGTCTTGGACATCATCAGGTGCAGTCCCCCTGTCATCTGCTGAGTTCATATGTAGGTGGTGAACGGACACCATGTTGTATCGAATTTGGCCACCCTGTCCTGGGTAATTGCTGTGAGCTTTTCCATGGCATAAATTGACCAGGCCTTCCCACCATATGATAAGAGAGAGTGCCTGTGGTTACTTCCGCATCTGAGGCACGCTCAATCTCACTGCCAATAGGAGGTGGGAAATAGCCGCCTCTGAGGAGTCATCGTGGGGAAGAGTCTCCTAAGAGCACCGTAAAGGGATCACATGCCTGTGAAACATTAGTGATGGCATGTATTGTGCAGAGGACCTCGTCCCAGAATGTTTAAATTACCGGACATGATCAACAGGTGTGTAGGAATGTGCTGTGTTCCCCACACCCAACCAGCACAGGTCTGAGCCTCCAAACAACTTGGTTAGTTGTGCGGGTGTGATACCAGCATGTTAGCATTTTGTAAGAATTCTCCTTACGTTGCAGGCAAATTGAAGATTTGGAGGCCCTTAACCAGATAGCACACCACAAGTCCTATGAGTTATCATTTGCCCATTCCCTCTCCCATTGTAGCACATAGGCACGTTTCTTGGGGGTGAGTGTAAGGTCGATATAGCCATAATATGCCTCTACGGAGAATGATTTTAAGATAGAGGGCTTCTTCTGGAGTTTCCTCCCGTTACATAGTTAGGCGGGCTGGAGGTCTACCTGCCCAGTGAAATGCCTGACTCATTCTCTATATATGCCATCTGGTCAAGGCATGTTTCTTGACAAGATCTCCCCATGCCTCAAGACCTCATCTCTGTAGAAGTCTCTCAAAATGGGAGGGCTACCTTTGTTCCAACTAAAAAAACTTGGACGAGTTACACCTGGAGGAATGTCCGGATCGTGATCCAGGGATATGAGAGGGAAGGGGTATGTCGGGAAGGTTTGTCTCCCCCGCACTTCCCGCCAATGAGTCAGGAGTGTGGATGTCAATGGTAGGGGGAGGGGGGGCACCTGCCCAGAGTCCTGCGGAGAGCCACAGAAGCCCAGATAGGGGAACCGGAGAGAAGGCTTGTTTTAACTGTAGTCAGGGTTTGCCTTTGTGGTCGCCATTCCAGTCGAGTGAGAGACAACGTTGTGCCACCAAGATGCATACAACGACACCGGGAAAGCCAAAGCCACAATCAGCTGTAGATAGAAAGAGGGACACCCTCACCACTCTGAGGGATTTCCCCCCACACACAGAAAGCTAATAATGTTGTTACATATCAGTTTTCATATCAGTTTGGGGAAGTTAAGAGGGAGAGTCTGAAGGACATATAATAGTCAGTTCATTTTAAGGCAGTTAAGCTGACCTCCAACTCACCCCTCCTTTATTGGTCCTTGAAGTGGGAGGTGAGTGGAGGAGGGATATTGCTATCACTAATGGTGCTTGTGCATGTTAGAAGTTGGATCCCCAGGTATGTTATCGCTGATGTCCTCTCATTGAAAACCTCCTCTTTGAATGGGGTCCCTTAAACTGTTTTGCAGATCTGCCACTCCATGCCCTGTGATTTAGAAACATTATTTTGGACCCCGAAGCTTGAGAGATGTGGTCTAATTCTCTAATTAGTGCTGGAATGGTGGTGTCTGAGTCAGTGATAAAGCATAGTATGTCACTGGCAAAGAGGTCCAATTTATGCTCTCTGCCATTTACCATCATGCCATGGATTGTGGGGTTGCTTAATTTAGATCCTAACAACTAAGGGTTCCATTGTTAGATTGAAAACATGAGAGGACAAAGGGCAACCCTGCTGTGTGCCCCTACTAAGAGTAGTGGCCGGAGAAAAGGAGGTGTTACTTTTGAGCTTGGGATATGGTTTCTTACAAATCGCCTAAATAAACGTTTTCATCTTGGGGCCTAGATGAGAACTGTCCAGTACCTTTCATAGGTATGCCCAGAGCACACTATCAAATACCTTCTTTACGTCGTGAGCGATCGGAGAACCATTGGCTGCTTCCACCACTCCGCAACCTCTAAGAGAGCGACTACGAGCCATGTGTTGTCGTTACTCTGTCTATTATGCAAAAAGTCTCATTGTTGGGATGCTTTAATGGTTGGCAAGATGTGAAGGAGCCAAGCTATGAGTATCGACGATTACAGTTTCACGTCAGAGTTCAATAACGCAATAGGCCTGTATGAAGATTAGTGTGTGGGAGGGTTCAGATTTCCAGTGGAGAGTAAGATAGGACTCTAGCATTGTTTCGGTGACCACTCTCAATTACGAAAAGAGTTGAACATCTTTACCAGGGACTCTACCAGCAGGGAGGCATAGGCTTTTAGAATGCGGCTGAATACCTGCCTGGGCCCAACCCTTTAGGGGAGGGAGATTACGAATTGCTGCTCGTACTTTGTACCACTTCAAGGAGGCCTAACTCTTCCTCCCTGTTTTGATGGGTTTAATCGCGAAGGAAGTCATCTTGATATTGTGCATCAGAGTATTGGGGTTGGTATAGAGTTGAGTAATAGTGATGGGAAACATAATATATGTCCTCTGTATCTTGTTGAAGTCAGCCCTCTCCATCCTCGATTTCACTGATATTATTATGCATTTAACATATGCTTAGTTTATGGGCGACAAGCCTGTCAGCTTTGTTGCCCAGTTGATAGTAAGTCTGGTTAACGTAGCTGCTTCTTCATCAATATTTGTTCAAGTTCCCTCCGTAGATGTTGTAGATCCCGCAGGGTCCTATGTGATTCCCCCTCAATGCCTTGTGTCACCCTGTTGTATTTTTGCTTTAATTCCCGTTTGCTTAGTTTTGTTGCAAGTTCAAACACTGATGTATGGGAGAGGAACTCCCCCCAAAGGCTGCTCACCGCAGCCACCTTGCTGTTATAATTTTTTGCGAAGTAGTGTTTGATTACGTCCTTAAAGCGTCACCTCACCATTACCCACGGCCTCGAAAATGGTCTCTGAGAGTCAGCTAGGCCCATCGTCAGCCACAGTGGGGTATGATGTTACAGGACCAAGGTGTCTATCTTAGTATCCACATGTTTGGGCAGTAGGGATTGAGAGACTAGGAAATAGTCAAGGCATGAATATGTCTTGTGAACATTAGAATAAGTTATGTGTTCACTTTTCTGGTGGTGTTGGTGACTCCATGCATCCACCAAGGGCGAATCCATCTTTACTTGGGTTAGGGCAGAGGGTGCTCCGGACTTGACTTGTAGGGGCTGCGACCGGTCGCGTCCCAGATCAAGCGGGCATTGAGATTGCTACATATTATGATGTCTCCCCTTGTGAAAAGGGAGATTCTCAGGAAAAAGTCAGAGTAGAACACTCTGTCCCAGTGAAGGCCATAAATACAGGCTATAGGTATTTGGGTGAAGCCAAGCATACAAAGTAGTCCCACCTGTCTGCCCGCCCGGTCTCTGTATGTGCTATCTAATTTGAAAAACAGGTCCCACCAAAGGAGAATGGCCACCTCTCGAGATTTGCAGGTATAGGACGAGTGGAACTCTGTAGGACACCATTATGGAGTGAAGGAGTTTTGTGTCAATTCTGAGGAGGTGTGTCTCCTAGAGGAGTGCTACATCCACCTCTAGCCAATTAGTCAATGCTCTGTGCTTGAGTGAGGGATTCAACCCCTGAACACTGAGAGAAAAGTCGTCATAACAGGCTGTAAGAATGGTCTCCGTCCTTGTGGAAGACGTAATGGATAAAGAGTATCTCTTTCCTACCATCCCGAAACTTACCATACATGCATTTAAAAAACAAATAGGAAGAGGCTAAATAACAATACAGACGAAAAACATGGATGTAGAAACTAACATCCAAGTGACCCGCCTGGCCTGCTGTGTTCCACAGGGCCAATAGGCCATCCCAAAAGAAGTTAACAAAGTAAGATAAGAGTCTTGAGAAATAGCAAAGAGAGTCCAATGGGGTAGGAACAGGCTTCAGAAAAAAAAAACATGAGGTTTCCCCCCCTTAATACTCACAGTTATTCCAGAAACACAGTCTGCACACTCCATCCACCAATGCAAAGTCTATCAACTTGTGAGGGGTCTCAAAGCCTGCAAGGGATTTCATTCCCATTACCTCACAAGCTTCCTGCGGCGTGCAGGCCACAACCCTCTTGTCCTGGAAAGTGAAGTGGAAGTGAAGTGGAAAGCTCCACCTGTACGAAATCTTGCTGTGTTGCAGAGTCTGAGTGACATCCTGGAATTCCTTCTGGCAGGCTAACATGTTGGCAGATATATCTTGGTACAGAGAGATGTTGTTGCCCCGAAACATGATTCAGGGTGGATTACACTATCAAGTCAGCTTTACGGCTCCGGGAGGTGGCCCCTGCTAATGACCTGCACCAGTTGGGAGGAAGCACTATATAGCACGCTCATGTGCACTGCTGCACGGGACGTGCCTGACCCAAGAGCCCGTCTATGGCCGTACAAGGCTGGGCTAGGCCTGCTCTCTTGGACCTGGGAAATTGCCCTTAGAAGTGGTCTGCCTCTGTTGGGAACGCTGTGTTTGGATTTGCCTCCCTCTAGATTGCATTTGACGTTTCCATTTATACGTTGTGGCATCAACTATTATGCGTGTATTGCAGCTTTTCCTTCAAGTGCGTATCTCCTGGTCCCAATGTGTAAAAGTAAGGTAGTGGGAGCCAAATCTGCTGTGTGTACGAACCATACTACTATTGACTCTTTTCTCACCAGAGAAGTTGGAGTCATCTCCAAAGAAATCAACCTGGTGTTGTTGTGTTTCGGTTTAGATGTCCGTATATAGGTTTTCTCAATACATGTCCATATATAGGCAAAATTTCCATTGCCCTTATATAGGCACAAGATCCCAGCCCTTATTTAGGCATTAGCCATGCTCTCCAAATGTGGCATGGTCACCTACATCCGTCCACCCCAACGTCACAGCAAGTTCCTAGAAACCAGACCCTCAATCCATTGGGACTTTCCCTAGCCTAGGACTATTGATTTCTACAAGAACTCATTTATTATGCATGAACCGCTATACCCTGAGGTTTCATTCATGACGTCTTACTCTGCCAGACATTTAGTCAATGCTAACATTCCTAAGCACCTTCCAGGTATAAATATACCTTCACTTGCCATGGTAAAGCATGACTCCGCTGCAAGACACTATACTGCTCGCTAAGGCAAGTTCGGAAGAGATCGTATCCAGGCCTGACGCACTGACCAGACGCTTTCATCCCTGCTTGCTGAGAATCCAGCTTCCAGTTTTCTGACTCACTTCGCGGGGTGTTAGAGTTTGAGACCCAGAAATAGATTCCCACCTCTCTCATTCTAAGGTATGGAGCTGACTTGAACCTAGAGGGACTCTTGGCATACCAAACTATAGCTTACCATACTATAGAATACAGCTCCTACTTCTTACCTTGAACTACACTTTGGTTAGGTACACTGGGGTAGAACAAGTTAGAAGCATCAGACGAGTATCCACATTTTAGCCTGTGTTATTTATGTATATGTATATGACTATGTGTCATAGCTAAAAGACAATGCTATTGCAGTATTATTTCTTTCTACTGCTTACGCTGTATGTAATATATCAGCTCATATCTCTTACATGAGAAACAAGACTGTTCAATAAATCCTTTCATTGAAACGCCTGTCTATCTCTTATTGTGTAACTCTGAAGAAACTAAGCATGCACGATTGACTGAGTGAAACTGTAATCTATTGTTTTCATGATTCTGAGACATTTTCCGATTCTAAAGGGAAACAAAGTTGTCGTGTTTATTCCAGAAACTACTCCCTTCTTGTTTTACAAGGTGTTTCTAGTGGCCTCTGAGTTAGCTGGCACACAAAGTAATTAAGTTTAATGTACTCGATAGGGGCATACTGACCTCAGTCCTATGCCAAAACTATAGTGTATATTATTTCAATGCGCAGAGCCTATTAGGGAAATAGGAACTACACTACAGTGTAATGTCTCTGGGTCTCAACAGCTAACTTGGTGGTGGAACAGGTTGTGGACCAAGAAGATTTGGAGAGGCCTGCTTTCATTTTTGTCTTGGATGAACTTTCACTTCAGCCTTGCTCCTACCAGCCATTTGCTGCTTCCACAGATCCCCCATCGTTGGTATGTTCACCTGCAGTGAAACTGAAGTACTAGAAAAATATACCAGAGAGCTATACTTACCAATATCCCATATATATCATTTACCATACATAAATCAGTCGGCAATGGAAAAGGTTCAATCGTTTATTTCGCAAAGCGCCCTCTACAGGGGAGCCTCCCTCTGGTCACAGCTCACAAAGGTGTGCAGAGGAGGCTGCTGGATCATGTTCAAAACAGTGCATATATACTTTCAACATACCCATAGAAACCCCATACATGGAAAAGTACCAAATCAGAAGAAGCCAACAGGAACACCCATATAAGGCAAAATAGATTAGGCTTGAAGCTCTGCAGAAACTATTTCGGGGGTAGGTCAGCGAAGTTGCCTCCCTTTCGTTCTGGTGCATGGGAGTACAGGCATGGCGCCTGCAAGAATGTGCTCATCCTACAAGAAAGAGCAGAAGTGACCTTGGGCTTCTAACGTTAGTAGCAATGCTCTGTTCATAGTCTGGGCCGACCTTTCAGAATCTAATCTCAGCAGAATGTTACGTGCTTTCCTTACTAACGTGAGGGAGCTCGGGAAACGAAACCAAGATGGCATTTGCTTGATTTGCACCTGATTCTCAATATGTACATGAATCGAGCATATTTACAAGAGGTTTTACAAGAGAGTGCGAATATACATTGGATATGTTATGACAACATTATATGGTATCGATTTTATATTCCTTCAGACCGCCCTTTTGGCATAACATAGCCAATATACATAGAGGCTACCTGTTTAATCCAAGAACACAACCTCATCTATTTGCATAATGTCGGCCACTTCTTTCTGTACTAACTGCTTTTCATTTTTAACCTGTTGAGAAACTGCCAAAGAGGAAGTAAGTTTGGCAGCACAATAGGAGCAACATGCCGGGCCACAATGGAGACACAGGTAACAAAAAAATACCACTCCTAGTGCTCCAGCCAGGATCATGAAAATCTTCCAGCCCCAAGTAGAGAGGAGATCCCAGAACCACCCGGTAAAGGACCAAGTGCCAGTGTCAGCATGCACTTCTGCAGTCAAACGATGTAATTTCTGAATAGCTAAATGTATGGTGGGAGCCGAATCTGGAATATATACACAACAAGAGCTTCCGATCACACGGCTTGCTCCTCCTCGATCAGCTAGGATGACGTCAAGCGCTATCCGATTTTGGAGCGAAACAAGCCTCGTAGCTTGGATCTCCAAGGTAAGGTTAGTCAGAATTCCAGCAGCAGTTTGGACTACATTTTCTACTACTCGAGAGAGACGCCTGACATCTCTACTAGTGAAAATGGGACCCCATATTGGAAAGAGACCCTTGGCTATGTCCATAAACTGCTGAGCAGCAGTATCAGTCTGATCAGTGCCTTCAGTACTAATACTTCTATATACTCAGTAAGGACCAGGGCTCCGTTTAGTCAGCTGGTGTGTTTTTTGGTAGTCAGACGGAGCTATATAAACTGTAGGATACAGGAAAGACAAGCAACATTTTCCAGCCCAACCTCTCGGGAGCCAGGTATAGGCATTTTCTCCACATACAAAATATACATTGGGAGGAGTAATTAGAGGTGGTGTACTGGTGGTGTGCAGGATGTAAGTATAGTTACACATACTATTCCCTACGTTAACATGACCCTTCCCTTGGATGCAAAAGGATCAGTACTATTCAAAATAGGTACGGGCATCGCCTTATCATCAGTGACATTTTGATCCTGAAAGTGCTGAAAATATTGGGTAGAATTGAATTGTTCTAAGTCCAACATTTCCTCCTTTAACCAAGTAGCATTTTTATAGGTGGTATACATATTCATACAAGCATCGGGGTCTAAAGATCCCTACCCTTGGTTCACCTGTGCATCAAATCCCTGATGTTGTTCTATATATTTTAAAACAGCTTCATAATCCTTTTCAGTATACTGTTTAGGGTCCGCCACATAATGCAAATACATTAATGACAATAACTGGAACCAAGCTTCACAACTTGCCAAATGCGACAATGGTAAGGAAAGAAACAAATCATGGCGATGCATTACAGATGGCAAGAGACCGCAAACCCAACAGTTCGTCTTATTCGTAGTGCTATGAGCCTCATGCAACATTTCAATTAATGCATTTCTAACATAAGTTTCTCGATGTTGTTCTTTATGGGGAGGCAAGGAACAAAAATAATGCTTGGGTGGGGTTGCTGTGGTACCTAAAACATAATGCATTGGATATTGAAATTCTAAATATATAAACACACTCATTAAAATTATCATGATCACTGCAATTGTTATTATAAAGGCTACCTTCACTCTGTTAGCCCAAGCAGAAAACATAGGAACATTTTCAAGGAAAGGTCGAGGTGCAAGAGGTCTCACGTCCTCAAGGGCAAAACGAGTAAAGGAATAAATTTCTAACTAAATGTCCAAACTAATCTCGGGTAGGAACACAGAGGGTTTTGTCTCCCTGTGTCCGTTTAGAGCCTCACAGGCAGGCTCTTGTTATCCATCCACAAGTTGATTCTCCAAGAATTTCACCGTTGCAATTTAAGACCCCCTTTTTAAATACACAGTCTTTCTTTCTGAACAGAGCAATGTGTCAGTTCCAAGCTCTCAACGGGTTCAGTCTAGTGTCTCACTCAATACCCCAGACAAACTTATCTTTCACCCTACAACTCAAGTCTTTCACTTTCTCCTACATTCCGGAACTGGGGTATCACGTGGTTTTCGGGGCCGTAAATTGTATCGTAAATGGCCAGGTTGTTCCTGATCATGGAACAACACAGCAGCAGGAACATTTGGTACAGCACAGCTTCCAGAAGCCTCAGGGGAATCAGCTGTACTATTTTTTTCGAAAACCAAAGCTGATTCGTCTCCTTGCGGTATCGACAACCTTTTCTCCTGCCTTATTTCGACGGCATCCGAGAAAGGCACAAACCGTCCCCTTTGTTCTCCCTCTTGTGTTAGAACTCCTTCTCGGTTCTGCTGATCAGAGAGAAGTGGCAAGAGTAGCTCTTTTAGATGGGAAACATGAATCCAATTTTTCTTCCCATCTACTTTCACTGCTGTTTGGGTGACCAGAAGGATTTGATAAGGGCGACTCCAACTCAGTTCCAGACTCGATTTTTGTTGATAATTCCGCACAAGGACCCACTGTCCTGGTTCCAGGCGATGTCCGGGACCCTCCGGCAGCAGCTGCAGTACTGCTGAGACCTGTTGATGAATAGAACGCAGATTTTTAGATAAAGCGTACAGGTAATCTGTCATCATGGGGTAATCAAGATCACAAAAGGATTTGGGTCTTGGGACACCCCATACATTAGCGGGCCGTCCAAAAACGACCTCATAGGGTGACAACCCGGCCCGAGAATGGGGGGTTACTCGTATGGACATTAATGCTAAGGGCAATGCATCTGGCCAACTTAAACCCGTACTTTCCTGTGTCTTTGCAATTTTCAATTTTAAAATACCATTGTATTTCTCAACTAATCTTGCAGATTGTGGGTGTTGTGCTGCATGGAATTTTTGCTTTATCTGCAGCCCTGCACAAACATGCTTAATGATCTCTGCATTAAAATGGACCCCATTGTCTGTCCAAATATTCCGGGGTAAACCGAATCGTGGCAGAAATTCTTTAATTAGGGCCTTGGCAGTAGGTAGGGCAGTATTTTCTTTGGTGGGGTAGGCTTCAACCCATTTGCTAAAAGAACAAACCACCACCAGTACGTATTTAAGGTTGTTCACTCTATCGAATTGAATGTAATCCATCTGTAACACTTCAAAGGGTAATGACGGGGGTGCAACATTTCCACTAAGAACTTTTTCTCTTCCTCCTGGGTTATGCTGCAAACAAACCATGCAATATTTAACTATATGGGCAGCAGTTTTAGGGATATTGGGGTTATTCCACACTGGGTCTAATATTGCACAAATTCCTTTAGCTCCAATGTGGGCAATACCATGGGCCATTACTACGACTGCATACACCAAGGCATTGGGTAATAGCCATCTCTGTCTGTCTGTTAAATCAATCCAACAATCATTCTTGTCTAACCGCCCTATTTCCTTTTCCCACCTAAATAGTTCATCAGCTGTAGGCTCTTTCTGTAATTCCTTAACACTTTCAATAGTGTTATCAAATACTGTAGTCTCAGCCACCCATCGAGTTGCTACACTAGGGAACATCGTGGAGGTTTTAGTTTGCGCTGTTTCCTTCGCTACTTAATCAGCAAAAGCATTTCCTTCTACTGTAGTATCAGTGATTTTCTTATGGGCACTACACTTAACAATAGCTACCTTTTCTGGTAGGGTTAAAGCATATAATAGTCTCTCGATCAACTGGCCATGTTGTATTCTTTGGCCGTGAGATGTAAGGAATCCCCGTTCCCACCACAGCCGCCCAAAACTATGGGCCACGCCAAAGGCGTAGTGGCTGTCAGTGAAGATATTAACTCTTAACCCTTCACTCAGTTCACAGGCCCTTAGTAATGCTATTAGTTCAGCTGCTTGTGAAGAATGCTGAGAAACCCAAGCGGTCTCAACTACAGTTCTAAGAGTAGTTATAGCAAAAGCAGCTGTTGTAGTGCCATCTGGTAACTTGAAACAGGAGTCATCCACATACAATTCCCCTTGCGGGTCAGATAAAGGGGAATCAGTGAGGTCTACTCGTCCCTTTGTTTCTTCTTCAGTCCGAAATATACAGTCATCGAAGGGAGTGGTAGTAACGTGGCTGGGTTCAAAGTGGCACATCTTTTAATTTTAATATGGGGCGCAAATAAAGTTAATTCATAACCAGTCAATCGCGCACTCGTGAGGTGCTGAGCTTTTGTTCTGTTCAATAATATGTCACAGCGTGCGGTACCATCACTGTGAGGTCAGTATTTAAAACAATCCCTTCCGACTGTCGAATAGCCACAGCCACAGCAGCAGTAGCCCTTAGACAGCTAGGGAGGGCTCGGCCAACATTGTCCAATACTGCCAAGAAGTATGCACAGGATCTTTGTTTTCCTCCAAAATCCTGGGTCAACACTGAAAGAGAACAACCGTCTACCTCATGCACATAAAGTACAAAAGGTTTCTGGTAGTCCGGGGTACCCAGAACAGGTGCAGAGCAGAGGGCAGATTTTAAAGATTTAAAAGCATCTTGACATTCATCCATCCAGGGTAAGGGTTCATGCACATCTTTTGTAACCAAGTGCAACAGGGGTTTAGTCAGAAGAGAAAAATTAGGAATCCATTGGCGACAGTAAGAGGTTATGCCCAGAAAAGAACAAACATCACGTTGAGTACAAGGCACAGACATGTTAGTGATAACAAATATTTTTTCAGGAGTTAATCGTATCCCCGCTTTCGACAGTAAGTGACAGAGGTAGGTCACTTCCTGTTGAAAATGCAGAAATTTAGACAGAGACACTTTATTGCCATGAGCAGCCAGGTGATGCAACAATTTAACAGTTGCTTCCTTGCAACCGTCCGCCGTATCAGATGCTACCAGAATATCATCAACATATCGTATGAGAACATTACCAGAAGGGAGAACTAATTTGTTCAAGACTGTTTTCAGAGCCTGGCTATAAATGCCAGGACTCTCAGTATAGCCTTGAGGAGCGCGGCAGAATCTGAAGCTTCGGCCAGATAATGAGAATCTGAAGACATGACGGCTGTCAGGATGTATGGGGATACTAAAGAACGCATTCTTTAGATCAATCACCGAGAAATACTGTGCGGTAGGGGGAATCATGGTTAAGATGGTAGTGATATCAGGGACCACAGGATATTGGAGAACCACTATTTTATTAACCTCTCTAAGGTCAATTACAAAATGGTACGTATCTTTATAATCAGGATCACCATCCAGAGGGGTCTTCTTCAAAATCGGCAAAATGGGGCTATTGCAAATAATCAATGCTGTCTCTTCCACCACTCCCTTTCTAATCAAATCTTTAATAACATGCAACAAAGCCTGTTCACCTTCAGGCGAGATTCGATATTGAGGAATACGGGGTAAACGCACATTTGGCTTTAATGTTATAGAGACAGGTGTTATGTTTAATAATCCAACATTCGTGTTCCCCTTTGCCCACAAAGTGGGTGGTATATCTGAAAATTCAGGAGGGAGGGGTACATTTTTCATTAAACAATGAGATGCACTTTCAATGGGGGGCCGTAATGTTAGGTACACACCATCAGGAGAACAATAAATTCGAGCATGTAGCTTTTTCAATATATCCAAACCTAACAGATTCTCGCCGCAACTAGAAGTAAGCAGAAACGGTGATTCTACAGTAACGGGTCCAATAGTAAAGGGAAGTGGTTTAGAAACGGGGCTGACTACAGGGATTCCTGAATATCCCACTGATACATTATTTTGCCCAGACAGAGCGGCCCCTGGGACCAATGTATGAGCTACAGAACTGTTCATAGCTCCAGTATCCACTAAAAACTTTTCAGAAGTCCCCATCAAATTTCCCTCAAGATAAGGCCCCTGCAGGTCAACTGATACTGATATATGGTCCATGCTCTGTCCGTGGCTGTTTCATGCATAATTATTTCCGCAATAGGTGTCTTGATGATAATTTTCATTATAGTATTGTCTCCCTTGGAAATCATCAAAATAGTTTTTTCCTGTCTCACCGCCTGCTCGGTCACCATGTTTCATGCTGCTTTGGTCAGTACCTCCTCTTCCTCGTCCCTGCTCCATCAGTAATGGACACTGGGCTTGCCAGTGTCCCTCCTGTCTGCAATTTGAACACTGATCGTACCTCAAAGGGGGTCCCTGACTCCCTATCCTCTCATCATTGCACCCCTAGGAAAAGGGCCCCTACTTTTTCTTCCTCCATTTCACCCTCTGCTAACTTGCTGCAGCAGGACACGAGTTTTCAATTCTTTAACCTTTTTATCTGAGTTATCCTTACTCACATTTTCCCGATGTTCATAATACTGAGCCATACTCAAAATACCTGGAGGAGGTGACGTAGTCCAAGTACTTTCAGCTGCCTGCAAACATGTTTTTATTTCTGGCAACAAACTAGTAACAAACTAGTAACAAATCTGTTGACAAACAGTCTTATACCCCCTTCAGTAGACAAATCCTGTTCACTGAAGTCAATGAACACTTTCTCAAATCGGGTAAAGAAATCTGACACATTCTCATCCTTCTTTTGGATGCAGGCTGTCAACTTATCCCAATATACCTTCCTCGGTTGAATAAGGGTTTTCATGAATGCAATAATCCGAGTTGGAATAGCTAAAATCTCATCTTTAGGTTTATTACCAGGTTTTTGATCTTTGTCCCATGCCTTTATCTAATCCCAGGTCCGTCCAAGTTCAGCAGCATGATCTGAGTCATGCACTTGTCTCCATATATCCACATGGACTAAAAGACCGAAAAATAACTCAATATCAGCTAGTGTCCTAACGGCCAAATTAGCGGCTTCAGTTAATTCTTTATAATAAACAGTAGGATTCTTTCGAGGGTCAGGGAGCTGGGCCCTTAAAGTAAGGACTTCACTCCGTTTCCAAGGGGTATAAACCCACCGGTCTTGGAAATGCACCTCTATACGTGCTCTAGTGACATTACCTCCTCTATCCAATACTTCGGGAACTTCGGGGTGAAATATGGGGTGCACTTCTCTCATAGGGTACTGTGTCACCACATCTGGGCATCTATTAACCATTCGGTCTCATACCTAATTAAAATTTCAACGTTTTAGAATACTTCCTTAACCTGTAACTTAAATTTAAAAGCTCGATCTCTAATGTCGCACAATATTAGGGGGGCCAGGCCTTCTTGGAAGGATTACTCCCATAAAGAAATCAATCTTATTGCCATATGCTCTAATGCTAATTGTTGAGTAACTGGTTTGAAAGCTTTCATCGTACTCCAAATGTTTTCCAGGGTAGAAATAGGATTCCGCATCCATTGGGACGCCTGAATCACCACAGCCCGCCTTTCTTCCTCACCTAGAGATGATCGAGTGAAAACCCGATGATCTCCCACACCTCCCACAGGACATCATGGGGTGTCCTCTAAGGAGGCAGCAGCCATCCCGCTAGGGGTAGCCGGCATTCCCCTAGCTGGAGGTGTCAAAAATACTGGAGAAGTAAGGGAAACAGCCGCCGTTCCGGGCAACAGGGTGATTAATTCTGAAGTAGTAGGACGGAGGGTAGGGGGAACCGAGAATGGAGCAGGAGGGTGCACAGCCACTGGAGCAGTGGCAACCGACACTCCCGCTCCTCCTTGTCGATCTACTGGAACTGCCGGGTACAAACCCTGGGGTGCATATGGAGGTGGACGAGTCTCCAACAGTTCCTCTATTTCATCCTCTGCTTCGGTTCGGGTCACATACATTTTATAAGTCTGCAATCTAAACTGTCGATCCAGTTGCTCAATGTTCTTCTCTACTTTTTCCTTTTCATACGCCACTGCCTTTTGGGTTCCAGTCTGTCCTGCTTTCATTTTTTCTAACTTTTCTCCTCGGATTCGCCGTCTCTTTGCTTCCTTAACCCAAAGAGTCAAGGAGTCAAACATACTCTGACGGCTTCTCCTTAAAAATAATTTGTTTTGTAAATAATTTATTTTCCTTTCATCAAAAGACCCTGTTGGAGGCCACTGTAATTCTGCATTGTCTTTAATATATTTGTTCCACAATGTATTAAACAAAATGGGAGTAAGACCGTGTTTCACATACATGTCAAAACTAGGACTGCCTTCCGGAGGCGCGGGTTGTCTTTCTTCCAACCATCCACCCTTCCGTCGACAGCACCCAAAACATAGTTTACTAAAACAAGACTTTTTCGATAATATTCAACAAATCATACCATAACAACTGCAGTCACACTTATAGATGCGTCTATTCAGCATACACTCTCTCACATTTTGTGCTTACAACAAGTCTATATACGTAATGTACTTAACCCCTTCGATGCTGATGACGAGCTCAGCTCGTCATCAGCCACGGGTGGCGTGTGCTGATGACGAGCTGAGCTCGTCATGAACAATGTTGTTCACAAAGGGCCAGCACAGCGCAAAAATCACCGCAGCAGCGATGCGGTTAAAGTGCATAAGTTTCGATCAAGGAAAAAAATTGCTCCGGTCATGATTTCACAATTCCCTACGACATGTCTCATACACGAACAGAGCCCGTCGACTCCTGTTCGGGGAATCAATCACCCTGGATTCCAGACCACCAAAAGATTTCCCAAAAAAGGCAGTCCAGAGACTGCCCTGGGATCATCAGACAGGCGAACCACGGACCCCCTTACAGACTATTCCCCAGTCCTGTGCTGGTTGGGCCAGGCGTTTTGGGCGCAACCCCAGACCCTGCGCTTACCCAGTTGCTCGTGGGGGCCTTTCCGAAGGGGATCCGGCCGTGCGAGCACCCACCGCGCAACACAAAAGGCATCCGACTTTCTCCCAATTTATTGACTGCTTGGCAAAACGAGCCAGGCAGTCAATGTCAGAATAACCCAACACCGTTCCCGAATAAAAAAGAGAGTGCTGTCCGCACCAATGGTTGACCATTTTTTTGGAAAAGAATCACAGCGAAATTGAGTTTAAGTGGACAGTACTGGCTAAGATAGACGCGAAACACCAGTCCGAGGTTGAGAATATGCTGCTACGCAAAGAGGCTTACCTCATTTTAAAATTTGACAGTGTCAACAAAGGCTTGAATACTCTCAGTGAAATAAATAGGGCTTAAGAGATAGGGTCCAGCTTGTGAACTACAAGTCCCACAAGGCACCAGAACGCAATCAGGACCGGCATGATCCTGATTGGTCAACCAACAATCACACCTCCAATGTATTCAATCCAGGCACAGCCGCGGACACCCACATCGAGAGCGGGCCGTGCAGCAGTGTGAACGCGAGACGCCTGAATTCAAATACCGCCGGTAAGCTTTGGCTCCGCAAATTGTTCACCTCCCTTGCCTTAAACACGCACAGATTTGGCCAGCGGAGTGACTTTTTTCCCCCTTTTTTTCTGACAGTAAAAATTGCAGAAACTCGGAGAGGACTTTATGCGTCTTCGCAGAAAAACAAAAGTAAGTCTCTCGAGTGCCTGACATAAACTTTGACACTTAAGCTGTAGAGACCCACCAATTCATTGGCTTGCAAAAAATTAAATCCACAGGTAAATATTTCGGATCACGACAAGCATAACCCGGACAAAGGCAGCCCTGCCGTCGGACTAAGACATTCTAAGGTAACAAGGTTTCCTTTGCACAAAACCAGCAAATTATTTCTTGCCCTTCGAACATGCCGGTTAAACCAATCTTTCGCTCTGTTGCAGCGCGGGCCCACAGCGGTGCACAGACAAAATATCGACTCCAAAATATCGACTGGACATAATATCGAGTTTTAAATATAGACTGGACAAAATATCGACTGGACATAATATCGACTACAAAAATATTGTTTTTCAGGTAAGTGAAGTAATATCGACTGTATAAAATATAGATAGCAAAAATATCGAATTTTTAATAATATATAATATTTTATAGTGTATTTTTATGTAATAATATGTGTGAAAAGTGTGTATTAATGTTATAAAATATTTTATTAAATGAATTTTGTTTTTTTAATAATTGCGTAATGTAATTCTGTAGCGGGTTGTGGGTTTATAGGGGAATAGGGTGGGAAGTAATTTAATAATAATTAATTAATTAATATATTTTTGTAAATATTTATAATTAATAATTAATTGATAATTAATTAACAATAATTAGTTAATTAATTTAATTAATTTTGTACATATTTTGTATTAGTAATTAATTGGTAATTAATTACTTGTAATTAGTTAATTACATTAATTAGAGTACATTTTTATATATATAATTTTGTGTTATTGTTAAGTAATTAATTGGGAAAAAATAATATTAATTATTAAAATAATTACAGCTAATGTGCTAATATATTTACTTTATTGTTATTGTTAATTAATAATTATTTGGTAATTAAATAATATTGATACATTTTGGGTAAAGGAGTATTTTTAGGGTTCAGGGTCAGTTTTTAGTTTTTGGGTAAAGGGGCATTTTTAGGGTTCAGGGTCAGTTTTTAGTTTTTGGGTAAAGGGGTATTTTTAGGGTTCAGGGTCAGTTTTCAGTTTTTGGGTAAAGGGGCATTTTTAGGGTTCAGGGTCAGTTTTTAGTTTTTGGGTAAAGGGGTATTTTTAGGGTTCAGGGTCAGTTTTCAGTTTTTGGGTAAAGGGGCATTTTTAGGGTTCAGGGTCAGTTTTCAGTTTTTGGGTAAAGGGGCATTTTTAGGGTTCAGGGTCAGTTTTTAGTTTTTGGGTAAAGGGGTATTTTTAGGGTTCAGGGTCAGTTTTCAGTTTTTGGGTAAAGGGGCATTTTTAGGGTTCAGGGTCAGTTTTTAGTTTTTGGGTAAAGGGGTATTTTTAGGGTTCAGGGTCAGTTTTGGGTTTTTGGGTAAAGGGGTATATTTTAGGGTTCAGGGTCAACAAATAAGATTGTAAAAAAATATTTTTATTATTTTCATTTATTATTTAATTATTATAATTTAATTTAAGTATTTTTAAGTATATTTTAGTAATTAAAATTTAATATTAATTTAATTTAACACTGTTTTTAATAAAGTCGATATTTTTTACATCTATATTATTGTTAACGATATTTTGTACTCGATATTTTTGTACTTACCTGTTTGTAGATACAAACTCGATATTTTGACTGTCGATATTTTGTCCACGATATTTTGGCAAGTCGATATTTTGTCCCTCGATATTATTTCAGTGATCCGCCCACAGCATAGAACATCTTCTTCCATGAAATAAATGCAACTGTGGATAATTCCCACACAAGGTATGCCGCCTCCCGCCATGCTATTTAACACAAGAAATGGCTTGAGGAGTATTTTAATTAAAACAAACTTTCCCCTTTTGTTTTATAAATAGTGTCCATGGACTAGAATTATACTGCCCTGATGAGAATCCTGTGAATCAGCAAACAGGATTCAAAACGCGTCGGCTTTCTATTTTTGGACATTTATTGTGTATTTGACATTTGAATTTAAAACGATTGATGCATTTGAATTGTTCAGCTTTTCTGATTTGGTCAGTCTGTATGGCCAGGGGTCATATGCAAAAAGCGCTCACCCTTGAGCCTGAGTACTGATAAATGATGTGTTTTTTTCTAAATTGAAAGTTAATTCATTGTCCATGTTTTGGTTATAATCATGAGCACTTTGTGATTTAAATGTTTTCACATATTTTTGTGTTTTATTCACTTTTTGTAAATATTCACATATTAGTAATGTATTTCACATATGGCTATATGTGAGGTTGATGGCATTCTTCTTTTTCTGTGTACAAAAAGATCGGATAAATTGACATAAATCAAAGACAAAATTGACTGTCTGGGTAAACAAATAAAGTTGTGTTTATCCGAAGAACATTCAGTGTTTGAATTTATCCGTAGAGGCTTAGGTAAAAATCCCCTGTTTTTTCGCTAGTAGGCTTGCAGCACTGATTGCGCCACCTACACAAGCAGCCTTGCAACAAGGTTACAGGCCTACTACTGCAGAGCTTGCGTGCAGTCTGGTACTGCCATGTTGACCTGGCAAGTGCACCCACTTGCCAGCCCCTAACCTTCTCTTTTCTAACATGTTAGACAACCCTAAGGTAGGCCCAAGGTAACCCCGCGGGCAGGCTGCAGTTTATGTGAAAGGCTGGACATTCCCTGGTGTGTGTGGCATGTCCTGATAGTTAAATACTGCCAATTTCGTTTTTCACAATTGCAAGGCTACCTGGTACCATGGGATAGAATAGGGAGTATGCTTATAACATCTTATAAACATAACTACTCCTGGGAACAAGGTAGGAAAATAAAGTTTAGTATGCCTGAACTCAGAACGTTAAAATGCATTTTTAGTAAGGGTTATTTTTGCATTCTGTGTTTGAAAATGCCACTTTCAAAAAATAGGTATTTTCTTGCTTAGCCATCCAGTGTGCCTCTGCAAGGATGCGTATTGACTGTCTTGCTCCCCAGCCCAAAGTTCAGGGGCTGGGAAGGTGCAGTGGCTCCAGAGAGGCTGGATGGGTCAGGACTGGGCTGAATAGACCTGGGTTGCATTTAGAGTAGGAGGAGGAGATTTCCTTTGACCTGAATGGGCCTGGTCTGTCTTCCACAATGCTGTCTCCACCTCCTGTCAGGAAGCTGCATCAATGAGGACAGAACTGGTTTTGGCTGGGCACAGACATTCTCTGCCTTCAAAGAACAAAGAGAATTACTGTATAAAAAGAGGGGTCCATACCCCTGAACTTTAGATCCCTTCGGGTAAATCAAGAGGAACCTTTGCCAAGGAGAAGAGCTGGAGAAAATGAGGAGGAGTACTCCCCGTGCTATTTGCTGTCTGAGGTTGACCTGCAGTGGCTACTTTCTGCCAAGGAAAGGGAAAATGACTTTGCTATTTGCTGTGTCCACTTCTTGAGTAAGATCTCCAAGGGCATGAAACTGAGCTTGCCTCCTGTTCTGAAGTCTCAGGGACACAAAGACTTCACCACCAGCTCCCATGAACTTCCTTGCTGGGAGTTCTGACCTGCTAGGAGGTTACTGCTGTTGTTTTGGACCCCTGGAAGCTATTTGCCTAAAGCAGCTGGAAAAGTAATGCAATTTCGAGAGGCGTGATGCATCCACAACAGTTGCCGACACATCGCCGAAGAAATCCTTGCAGCGCCTGCCCGCAGCTCAAGAAATTGCTTCATGCCGCATTGAGTGCATCAGTCTTTGAAGTCCGAGATCACTGCACCAATTCCGATGCAAGTCCTGAGGGCGGCTGCAAGAACCCACGCATTCTCTGGGATCATTGCATCGCATTGAGGAACCAACTCTGTCTCGTTGTTGGGGGACAGTAAAAAGCTGACGCATCAACTCCCCACACAGTAAGAAACCAACGCATCACCTCCTCTCCTGTAAGGAATCAACGCATCACCTCCCATGCGCAGCAGTAAGGAACCAATGCATCACCTCCCCCGGAGCAAGGTACCGACACATCACCTTCCCTGAGTGTAGGGAACTGATGCATCACCTTTCCTGTCGCATCCAAGGTACTTTGTGTGAAAAGTGTTGCACCTAAGATTTGCTTTGAACTGAACTATTTGTACCATTTGAAAGTCCATTTTTTTAAATACTCTATTATGGATTTTGTTGTTTTTGGTCTTGTTTTGTTTTAGTTAAAGATTCCATAGATTCATTATTTTTCTAAACTGGTGGGGTGACCATTTGTAGTGTTTTCACTGAGTGACTGTATGTGTTCACAAATGCTTTACACACTGCCTCTTAGATAAGCCTGTCTGCTCGTGCCAAGCCACCAAGGGGGTGAGCAGGGGTTATTTCAGAAGTGTGTCCCCCTTACCCTTACTAGGAAGTAGAGTCCCTGCTTGGACAAAGGTACCTACCTCTGCCAACTAGAGGCCCCCATTTCTAACAGGCTGTTACTCCTAAAAACATTTTCTCTCACCACTCTGTAAAAGCTGGACAAGAGACTGGTTGAGGTTAGCTGTGTGGCTTCCTTAAAAATAAAAAGGATTGATTTATGACAGCCCTGATTCAAATGTCAGATCCCCTTTTAATTTCAACATAAACATGGACACTTGCAAAACTTTATGAATATTTCATTCTCTTGAGCACATAAGTCAAACTGTGGAACAAATGAGAGTAACAAGATAGGTCAAGACTTCCTGTGTGGGTTGTTACGCCAGATACATGTTGCTGTTCACACAGAGAATAAAAGCCATGATCTTCTAATTTCATCAGATAATTCAAGAGCCATTTATTAATAAACTTCTTCAAAATCCTCATTTTTGTATTCAAATGAGTGTGTATTGCAATGCATGAAAAATGATACAATTTTGGCCTCTTACAATGTTTTTAATGTAATCAAAGTATTTCAATATTAGGGCCATTATACATATATCTCTGTTCCTAGGAAGCAGATTATTTACATTTGAAATGCCACCAATTATGTATTAAAATAAAACATGTATTTAACCTTTAGAGGTTAAATGCAAAGTGGGCCATCATGCCAATGTGCTCAATGGGCTAAGTGAGACACCACAGAGGCAGGTAATACCTTTTGAGTCTGGAATCGCACATGTGGAAAATAGATAGTCATTGCAACCTTTGAGTTGTTGAACATGGAGTCTAAGTTTAGCAGAGAGAAGTTGTTAGAATTTGGATTACTTTTTGACTGGTAAACCTTAGTCAAGCAGCAACGACAATTCCTAGTCTGGGTAAGGTACAGGCAAACCCTAAATTAACCCTTTGCTCAGCCTTTGGTAGCTTGGCACAGAGCAGTCAGGATTAACCTAAAGGCAACGTGTAAAGCATTTGTGCAACACTTCAAACAGTAAATCCATGAAAGCACCACACAAAAGGATCCCACACCAGGTTAAAAAAACAGAACTTTGATTATTAAATACAACAAGACCAAAATGACGTAATTCCAATTAGTAGAACAGGAGATATTGAATTTCAAAGTTTTAAGCAAAATGGTGCCAAAAAGCATAAAACGGCACCGGAGATATCTGGTCGCATCGGACCAAGTCAAAGTCAAAAGTTCAGGCTGACTGCAATAGAGCATGGGCCAGCTACAGGGACCCAGTTAGGCCAGATGAACCAAAGTACCCTAAATCTTAGGTTGCAGAGCATTGCGTGGATCCACTTCAAAGATTTGTTGTGCAGCTGAGACGATGTGTCAGTTTCATAATGCGAGGAGGGTGCCATGAGAGGTCCTGTTGCGTCGACTTCGAGGAGCCTATTAACAGTGTTTGTAATTGGAAGTCCGGTGTTGATGATGAAAGGCACAGTAGAGACAATGTGTTGTTTCAGATGAGTTGTGAAGCTGCAATGTGGAGTTTCGTCATCTTCATTGAGGCTGCTGTAGAGGAGGGATGCGAGGAGCTTGCACCTGGAAAAGCGACATGCAACGGCGGTTACGAAGGCGTTGCGTCGGTCCCAAGATGCGGGCGGCGGCAGTGATGAAAATCTTCGTGATGGGTCCATTTCACACAGCAATGTCAATGTGTCAGTTCTGCTCTGGATTGTGCCATGCAGCAGAGGATGTGTTGGTTCAGATAAGTCCACAGAAGGCAATGCAACCTAGTCCCACTTCCAAATGTCCAAGCCTGGGGTGGCATCACTTGGCAGGGTAGATTCACAGACGGCAGACTCTAGGTGTAGGAGCATGGTTGTTGGAAGCCTTTTATGTGCCTGAGTTTTCAGATCAGGAGGCCAGCAAACTGGCCCTTGGAGTCACTCTGGGTTCTGGGTTCAAGGGAGCTGCAGGTCTAGTCCTTCTCACCCAGACATGAGGGCAACAATGATTAGGCCAGCACAGCAAGTTAGGAGTTCAGCAAAGCGGCAGTCCAGCAGTGTCACAGTCCTTCAGCAGCACAACAGCCCTTCTTACTAGGAGAATATCCACAGGTCCAGAAGTATACTGAAGTGGTGGTGGCTGAGGTCCACTATTTATACCCAGTGGGGGCTTCAAAGTGGGGAAATTTAAAAGACTTGCCTTTGAAGTGCACAGTTATCATACCCCCACCCTAGCTCCATACTAACTATAGGGGGTATGCAGCCCTTTGTGTGGAGACAGAACATAGCATACTCAGGTGTAAGTGAGGCTGTGCCCAGCTCCTCCCTCCCATTCCGCCAGAGATGGCTCATTGAGAAACACCTAAGCTCCCATTGTATGTGGCTGTCTGTGAAAAATACATAAAACCCACTGACAACTACACCTAGTCATGTGACCAGAGACAGGCTGCAGGCACCAAATGGCGAAGGAAGGAAAATGACAACTTTCTAAAAGTGGAATTTTCTGAATTATAATTTAGAGTCAATCATTTTTATTAATCGGAAATCAAGCGCAATGTACACAGCTTCCTGCCTACATCTAAAGGCCGGCAGAGTAAGAAATGAGCACCAAAACATAGCTTCCAGACATACAGCTTGAAGGATTACCACATAAGATGCCAACGTGTAGGACTGCTGCAGTGACATCCTGTTTAAGGACATCTGTTTGTACAAAGTAGTAAACCAAAAAAGGAACAACCAAAACAAACACCCCCCCCACCTCGCCGACCCTCCCTCCCCCCACCTCCGCACCAGTTCCGTCAATAGTTGAAAACCTTCCTCCCAAGGCACCACTCCCTCATTCATATCGGGTATCCGGTCCGCCAACCTATATCTGAATGGAACCCAAGGGCTCCAGGGGTAAAAGCCTGAGGATCTGTAAATATTTCGGGCATGTCACTTCTCTCATGTCTTGTGTGAGGAGATGCAAGAAAGGTGCCTACACTTTTGCAAATTCTTTTCCCTTCCCATCCACACTTAGCATCATACGCTCCATAGCTAGGAGATGCCACAGACGATGTGTCCATGCAATCACTTCAGGCTTCGTCGTGGTCCCCCACAAAGCCAGGATAACCTGGCAGGCCTCCAGCAGAGCCAGGACAATCTGTCTTCCTCAGAGGGATCTCAATGGGAAGGCCTTGAGATGGGAGAGGCTTAGCTGAGTGTACTCTGGGAAGCGAGGTAATGTAATCTGAAACGCTGCGTCAATATTGTCCAAGACCCATGTCCAAAATCGTTCCAGCTTCAGACAATGCCAGAGTAGATGTGTTAGGGTGCCAGGTAAACCACATCCCCTCCAGCAAAGATCAGTTTTAGTTTTTTCCTATCCGTGCACACGCGCAGGGGTGTAATACCAATAGTGATTACTTTGATGGTGGACTCTGACCCAGCATAGTTGTGTGCGGTATGATGAGCTCTGTATAAGATGTGATCCCACTCTTTAAGTTTTAGGGGCCTGCCCAGCTCAGTTTCCAAATGTACCTGGGCTCACGTGCACTGGCTCGATGGATCCGCCATAAGCAAAGAGTATAGTTCAGAAATAAGCCGGCGGTCATCCATCTTGTGCCCTACCCATTTTTCAAATGCAGTCAGGGGCCGCAACAGGAGGGCATATTTGGCGGGCCTCGTTACCCAGTGACAGACCTGCCCATAAGGAAATGCATCTGTTGCTAAGAGATCGTAGTCCTTCCAAAGTTCCACAAAAGGAATGAGCCCGTCCGTATCGAAGAGGGACCCCACCAGCTTACAACCCTCCCCTCTCCATCTCTAAAAAACTGCTGACGCCTGCCCTGGCGGAAAATCGGGGTTGTCTACAATGGGGTTCATAGGTGATGGAAACGATGTCCAACCTTTCTTCAACACTAGCCTTTGACAGGCCTTGAGGGTAGGTGCGGTGACAGGCAAGGAATATCGGCCCAATGCTCTATGTTTGCGGGGCAACCACAGTTCCCTCCAGATATTCACCCCGGCAACCGCCTGGTTCACTAAGTACCGTAGGCACGCAGCTTGATAGTATCCACCAGTAAGCGGGAGACCCAGTCCACCCTGAGTTTTCGTGCGTGTCATTTAAGCAAGAGAGAGTCATGGCTTTTTCCCCTGCCATGCGAACCTGTTAAGAAGCGACTGCAGTTTCTTGAGCGTTCTAGGCGGTGGGGTCATCGGCAGCAGCTGGAAGAAGTAGAGAATACATTGGAGAACAGTCATTTTTACTGCCGCTATCCTCCCAAACCAAGCCAATCACAGGCGCGACCAGGCGGCCGGCGCCTTGGTCGTGTGTTCTAGCAGCCTGGCATAGTTTAATGACAATGGTCGGCGCTAACTGAACCCCCAGGTATGTTATGTCCGTGTGAGTCTAATGGAACATGAAGTCCCGTTTTAGGGCCTCCTCATCTTCAGAAGGAATGGAAAGATTCAGAATCAACGATTTCCCTAAGTTAACTTTAAAGCCTGAGACTTCCCCCGATGGCAGTTATTTCCTCAAGCAATGCTGAGAGAGTCGTTCGAGGCTGCGTAAGCATCAAGATCACATTGTCTGCGTACAGACTAATTTTATGAATGTCGCCCTAAATTTAAAACCCATCACACTATGATTAGCCCAGATCCTCTGAGCGAAAGGCTCCATATAGAGGGCAAATATAAGCGGAGACAGGAGGCATCCATGTCTTGTTCTCGCCGCTGTGGAAAAGAAGTTTGACCTTCAGCCATTGACCCGCACATACGAGTTAGGCGAATGGTATATACATCTAATCCAATTCAGGAAGTTATCCCCTAACCCAAAGCTGCGCAACACTGCGAATAAATAGCCCCGGCTTTAAGGATCAAAGGCCTTTTTGGCGTCTATAGCTAAAAGAAAGGCCTGTTTCCGTGAACGCCATGTGCTGTCAATGAGGTGCAACAATCGCTTAGTGTTGTCCCCCCCTTGCCTAGATGGAATAAACCCCGACTGATCAGGGTCAACGATGTCTGCCATAGGAGGGTTAAGTTGCACCGCCAAAATTCTTTGAGTCAATGTTAAGAACCGAAATAGGCCTGTAGGACCTGCATGCTTGTGCATCTTTACCAGGTTTCAAAATAACCGAAATCCCGGCTTCCGACATAGAGGGCATCACCATCCCTTTCTCAAGGAAAGAATTAAACAGTCGAGTAAACACCTTGGCTGCTTGAGGTATTTATCTCCTGTGCTGGGCCATAATGATAATGGGTGTGGTCATGACGAGCTCAGCTCGTCATGAGCACAGGAGCACTGTGTCTCATGACGAGCTGAGCTCGTCATGAGCACCGAAGGGGTTAAAAAGGGAGCCAGCTCCACACAGAACGTTTTGTAAAAGGTCACCAGGAAGCCATCCAGCCACGGTGCCTTGGCTGTCTACAACCTAGAAAAAGCCGATATCATTTCTTCAATGTGAATCGCCGAGTCAAGTTCCTCAGCCGCAGCTCTGGGGAGAGGCGTAATGTCACAGGTGGTAAGGTATGCACTGGGGTCAATCGGTGCTGGGAACCGTTCATAGTAAAGCAATTGATAAAAACTGCGGAAAGCGGTAACAATCTGCTCGTCTGAAGTCTGAACATCTTCAGCATGATCCCGGACTACCTGGATCAAAGACGACTGCGTCTTGGCACGCAGCCTCTGGGCCAACATCTTCCCACACCTGTCACTGCTAAGATATAATTTGTGTTGCAGCCTGAGAAGGGTTCGCTCTGCTCTGTCCAGATCTAAGTGCTTCAGGGCGCGCCTATGGTTCTCTAGCCTGCGCCAAACCCTCGGGGCCCCCGTTCGCTTATGGGTCGCCTCTAGCTCCCCAACCTCCCTCTCCAACCAAGTGCGTTTACTTTTACGGATGGCATTGTAGGTTGCTGCAATGGCGATAAACTCTCCATGGGCCACCAGCTTCAGGGCCTCCCACACCACTGATAATGACACGGACCCCACATCGTTTTCTTGAAAGTAGTGTATTATGGTGTCTCACATGCAACAGATTCTCCCTAAGCCACCAACCCGGGAGCCGTGTTTGTGGCCCCTGCGCCGGTAAAAGGACAGAAATGAGGGCATGATCAGAGAGAGAACGAGGAGCAATGGTAGAGGAATGGAGGCTAGACATGAATGAGGTAGAGGCCAGAAAATGTTCCAGGCGTGCATAGGTTTTATATGCTGCGGAGTAATGTGTATAGTCGTGCTCGGTGGGATGCTGGGCTCGCCACACATCATGGAGACCGTTATCAACTAGCCAGTCCTTGCCCGCCTGTGTAAGCACGTCATCGTGGTGCGTGCGTTGCCCTGATCTGTCCATCCCTCCATCCATCACTAGATTCAAATCTCCTCCTAATAGAATTGCTGCATCTGGAGAAACAAGGACCTCCGATAAGGCAGAGAGAAGGAAGGGCTCTTGTTTCTCATTTGGTGCATATAGAGACCTAATCGTCAGGTGTGCCCCTCCCCACGGCACCCTTATAACCAACATCCGTCCCTTTATTTCTGCCACAGTTGAGAGTATCTTACAGGGGCAATGGGCTCCCAACAAGATAGCCACCCCATTCCTCTTGCACAGCCCTGCTGACCTTATTTGCTGCAGGAACCGCCTATCACACATACGTATAACATCTTTGGAAAGCAGGGGCGTCTCCTGGAGGAGGTAAATATCACTATCAGCATTTTCTAGGAGGGGCAGAACTGCAGCCCGTTTTACCGGGTTATTTAGCCCACGTACATTCAGGCTTATTGCCTTGAGATCCCTACCCATGTACCCACCAGGAGAGCGTTCTGTCTGGCCGGCACCGACATCTGCACCAAAAACGGTTCCTAGCAGAAACCCGGAGTCTGCTCTTAACAGGTCGCCTTGGCAAAAGAACTGGTGTGGAGGACCCGACTGCAACCCGGACAAACCCTCCCCCCACAAAATCCAAGACAAAATAACACCTAGGGAAAAAAGGGTTAACAAGAAAAACATGACCAAAGTCCGTCAGAGGAGTGAAAGTTCAGGGTATCGCAGCTGGGATCAATGTCCAGCACAAGGGAAGATCGACCAGCATCCACCTCTGTGATGGAGAGACATCAAAACGATGAACCGGATCCTTCTCCCTGTCCCCCTGACGCCCCTCTGAAAGACTATACCAGAACCAACTGTTGTCTTCATCATGGGGTGACTGGATGATCAGTAACCTGTGACACTCAGGAAAGCGCAGCCTCTTTCTCTTTATCTTTTGTGGCCTGATCAGGTTTCTTGATTGGAGATGATCTGCCCACTCGCTGCCATGCAGAGGAGCGACGTGCACGCCGCGAGGTCGGTCGTTTCGCACCTTCCGTAGGAGTGGTATGCTCAAGCCCTAAGATATTCAGTGCTTCCTCCAGTAATCTAAGCTGCAGCAACTTGCCCTGATGTTTGAAGACCAAGTGTAATGGGTGACCCCAGGAGTAAGGTATATTGTGCTCCCACAGATGCATGGTCACAGGTTTGAACGCCCATCTCTTGATAAGCATGGAGGCCGCTAGATCCTGAAAGATAGCTGGGTGATGGCCCCGGACCAGGATGGGCTGGGCCTTGGGTGCTTTCCTTATAATGCGCTTTGTTCATTGAAAATTGTGGACACACATCAGTATGTCCGGAGGGGGGCGCTTTGTTACCTCAAAGGAGGGCCACTCTATGGACCCAATCCATCTGTATATCCGAGCGCTCCTCATCTCCTAGGATTTGCTGAAATACCGCCGTGACATATGCCCTAAGATCGTCTCCCTTCTCTTTCCATGGGGCATCTCTGATTCCTACATTGTTCCATCTGGAGCGGTTTCCCAGGTCCTCTGCATGGGCCTGGAGGTCGATGTTCTGCTCTCAGAGGCGCAGCATCTCCTGTTGTAGCTGATGTAGCTGTTTGTCCCTGGTGAGGTCATGCTCCTCGAGGGTCGCCACCTGCTCCCCAACCTCATCTGCATTGCGTCGAACCTCTTTTAGATACGAGGCCAATTGGGATTTTAGGTCTTGTATGTCTTCTTTTATGGCCGAGAAGAGTTCCACCATGAAGGCTTATGTTGCCGGGGAATAATCATCCTCCGGTGTGCTGGTGCCTCTGTTCCCCTAAAGCGTGGAGTTACCACTATGCTTCAGCAGTAGCTCTTTGAGCGATTTTTCTTTGTGCGCTCATGCTGCAGCCTTGGCGTGACCCTCGCCTGACCAGCCCAGCAGATCTTGCCTGCCACTCGTTGCGATAAGGCAGATGTCAAAGAGCAGACCACTGAGCATCCGCCCAGGCCCCCTTTCTCCACTGCTAGGAGTACACCACTGCGTTCACACACCACTGACTTTGTGTGTTGCCCAGGGGCCAGCTGTTTTCATGCCCCACAGGGGCCGAAACCACCACTTGCACAGCTCTAAGCGACAGCGACCATCGGGTCCACCGCCCAGGCACATGCTGTCCGCCGATCCACGGACCGACCTGGCCCTCCTCCGACCCGGCCCGCTCTGTAGCATCCTCCCTGCTGCCGCACCCTGCCAGGCCTCTAATAGGGAGCGCTCTGCACCGGGCCTCCGCATGGACCCTTCACCCCAGGAAAATTCACGGCCCTTCTAGCCACTGAAACATCAGGCACGTCACGAGCGCACAAGGAGAGCACCAGGTCTACACTCTCCACGGACCACACTGAGACACTGCACAGCGCCCTCTCAAATCACAGCACTTCCAGTCCCCATGGCATTCAAAGACTCATCTGGTAGGGGGGTATCACCACTCTGTCCATCAGGCCCAACATTCAGGCATGCCCCTCGCGGCCCACCAGAGCGCCAAACCCAACAGGGGGGCCTTCCAGAAAAACACTCCACTCGCCCTTGGTGCAATACTGCATCCGCTGCAGCCCTCAAACCACGTAGGCAGCTCTGTCCTCCAACGTACTCCGTCTGCCAATCCGCAGACCGGGGGCGGCCCCACCAAGCCACATCTCTCGCACCAGGCCCGCTCGCTCCTCACCACCATTCTCCTGCGTTGCCGCTGATCACCCCGGTCAGGATCAGGGTCGGAGCACGGCACCACTGCCGCTCCCAGGCTCACTGGGTTCAGCTTCGCGTTCCACAACAGAGGAGCTGATCGAAAGCAGCCCCCATACTCCATCCGGGTCTCTGCACACCAGCTCCTCAGCCCCTACCAGACACCGGAGTGGCAGGGGATCCTCAAGATGGCGCCGGCTCGATCCTCTGCACCACCGAAGCAATACCGGCTGCCTTGTAGCCTCCCCTCGACAAGAAAGCGTGCAGGCGAGCACTCCACTGGCCCATGCCTCTGATCTCCACCGCCGAGCAACGCTACTGGGCGCTGTTATGGGAGCTCGTCTGTAGAGCAACAAAGGTTTTGGATCCTACGTCTACCCAGCCCGGATCTCAACAAAGGAATAAACAGAACAGAATGGCTGGATAGGACAAGTTTGTATCATTAATATCAGTCACGCAGTCGAAATGTACTACGTAACCAAGGTATTGTATACCAAAACAAATTTATTTCATTTTTATCTGGTTTTTTAAATTATTCAGAAGCACATGGGCAAACCAAAGACTGTCACGACAGTGACTACATGAATACAATATTTACATTTATACACACATACCAATATACATTATTTACACGGTGAAAGAAACACAATTGAATAAAGATGGTTCTAAAAGACACACCAAAAAAAGCAATAACATAAATCAGTATTCAAACATTAATTGCATTTATGTACAGTGAGAACATTCCTACAGGGAGCAAGGGTACAACCAGTCCATAGGGATGTGAAACCAAAGGACAGGCGGGGACAGATGGAGTAGTACGCCTGCCTGCCTGACACCGCTGTGGTTAAGATTTATATTGGGTTGCACCACTAGGGACCCAGGTGGTATTTGCTTTCTTTTCCTAGGTGCACCCTTTTGAATGACCACAGGGTGGGTATGTCGACGCGTTTCGAACCGGATTATTGACGGTTCTCTTCAGGACGGGGACTGGGAACACTGGTTCTGCACGTGGCAAAGAATCTGCCTTGGTGTCGGTAAATCGCCAGGAAGGGGTTGATTCTGTGGTTAGCCGGTTTGGGTTCTTTAAGGTTTGGTTGTCCGCCACGCGGTACACACACGCGAAAGGAACTGCTTACATAATGGCTACGTTTTGATGTGCAAGCTGAATAAGTAGCTTGGGCACCGTGTAGCGTCTGACGTCTCAAATAACTGCAGGGCTGGTAAATACGTGAGCCGGGACGTTGTCAGGCGGATTCAATCACTCGGAGTTATGGGAGCTCGGGCAGACAGTCTCAGGGCCGAAAGGCCGCAGCCACACTGCGATGCAGAGGACCGCAAATAGGAGTTTGCGGCAGGAAAGAATTGATCCGCTGATGCAGGACCGGCTGCCGGGGTCACTCCATCTTTGTGGACCCACAAATGGCATCCGAGGTGGGTGATATGAGAAAGCTACAGCTTGGCGGCGCCTGAGGGACAGGATTTCACATCCTATCTCACAGCCATATTGGCCACGCCACCTGAATTGTAATTTAAAATCCGACTTCACCCTATATTTGGATTTTAAATTGTGAGTCCAGAGACGACAGACTTAAAGGGTTTATCTCTTCCCATTTGTAAATTACACCTATAAAATGTAATAAGGTAATCCCAATGTTATACTATGGTAGGTACAAGCCTTGCTGTACTGAAAAACAAATTTAAGAGTTTTTCACTACCAGGGCATGTAAAACTTAAAGGTAGATGTTCAACTTTTTAAAAAATGTGCACCCTGCCCTCTGGCTTGTCCAGGGCATACCCTAGGGATATGTGTATTAAAAAGGAAGTCTTGGGGCTGGTAAAAGGTGTATTTGGCAGGGTCGACATGGCAGTTTAAACTGCACACACAGACTCTGCAATGACAGGCCTGAGACATGTGGAACGGGCTACTTAAGTTGATGGCATTATCAGTTCTGCAGGTCCACTAGTAGGATATAATTTACAGACCCTGGGCAGATGTAGTAGCACTTTAATTGGAACTTATAAGTAAATGAAATATGCCAATTAGATATGTAACAATTTTTAGAGGAGAGAGCACATGCACTTTAGCAGTGGGTAGCAGTGGTAAAGTGCTCAGAATCCGCAGGCTATCAAAAACTAATTCAGCAAAAAGTAGGAGGAGGAAGGCAAAAAGATTGGGGTTGCAAAAAGGCACATTTTTCAGATCCTTATTCAGTAGATGACAGCAAGACACAGGGCTGTGTTCAAGAGTCACCTGAGAATGGTTAACGATCTTACAGTTCAAGCTCAGGACAAGAATTATGCAGTCTTCTCAGTAATCAAGATATGTGAGACCATACTCCCCTTTTCCAAACATGAGTGTCAATGCCAAGGTAAAGAGAAGAAGATAGTAACAGCACAGAAATGAACATCATAAAAGAAGCCCACAGACAACATTAAAAAAATTCAATAAGCAACGAAGAACAAAAATAATGACAGAAAAAGTGCTTATCTTGAGCTCAGTTAAAGAGAAAAGAAAACCAGTAGGGGTGTTATAATGGGAAGAAGGTTCTTATCTTGTTCAATGAAAACAATTGATAAAACGGAATGCAATCAGCTCATTAGTTGAAACAAAAAACAAATAGGGAGAAGTAAGCATTTGTTCCTTGATGGGAAGTTCTGGTTACTCTTACCTGCCATTGTAGTTGACGATGTACCCCCTTATGCCCATACATTTCCCTCAACAGCGACTAACACTGCAGATCATGCTCCTCTCAATAACTAAAGCTGTTGTTATGCCAACTTGACTAGGACAACACAAGCCACAATCGGAGAGTGAGGGATTTATTTTGCTACCAAAACCTCAGCATGTCCTGAAAGATTAGAGAAGCAGCTGCTGAGGAAGATGCACCCAAAGATGTTACTACATCAGTAAACTCTGATGATCAGGGCTAACAGAAGAAGGTACTGCAACTTTACTAATGGACCCACACAGAAAGATGTTGGTGCATAACATGAATTAGTCATCACTGCAGGCACATGATTCAAGTCAAGGCAGTGGATAAGGAAAGATCTTTAGGGGCAGATGTTGTTGTAGGAGGCAGATAAAAGCCTCAGGGCATTGAAGCAAATGGGGAGTAGGGGCATGTCTAAGCTACAATAAATCTGCAAAATATTTAAAAAAAATAATTGCCTGGATCAAGGGAGTGTAATGAGGTGTTGAATCTTTAGTAAAGCATCACAAAACATTTGAAATTACTTCCAATGTCACATAGAAAATGCACAAATGGGAGAGAAAAGTTGTCCTTAGAAAGTCTCTTTGTATTGTGGTAATGAGAAAGAAGTCAAGGTAAGCCTCACAAATGGGTTAACTTTGTTTTCTTCTTTGGTCATTCCGCTTTAGGGAAAGAACTTCTCTTGACACCCTTCCTTTTGTGGAAAAGGCCTCTTTATTTAGAATCAGACAGAGCACACAATATCTGATAGCCCTTCAGACACACTGAATATCCCCAAAAAATATTCTAATAATAAACTCCAACTACCCCTACCCTTTATTACCCATTCATTATGGATATAAAGCTCCCTTATTTTATGCCAAACACTTTCAATATATTTATGTTATAGCCTACTTTTCCCCATTCCTTATTTGTGAATTCCCAATGACTTTCTTTCTGGCTCACCCAGACTAGGCGCAAAGACACCTCCAATTATTCTGTGATGTGTTTGTTTTCCTGTACTGCTCTTTTCCCAAACATTTTTTACTCCTCCCTTGCCTTGGGTTGCACTTTGTCGATTCACCAAAAGAAAAACTCACCCCTAAGGTATTCTTTCTATCCTTCTTCAATGCTCAACCTCTTTTGTCACACCAATATGCCAACATTTCCATTACCTTCACTAAATACCTAATCTTGTCAAATCAACATGGTTTATTTGTACACTATGTCAACATAGATCCCTATCCCAATTTGTGGGTCCTACAAAAATATTCCTATTCACTTTAATTGCCTTGTTGATGGCTGTCAAGCTCTGCACTCTCTGTCAAATCCTTCTGGACAGCAGTAAGGTCCAAATTATGTCTGTCCTTTCTCACTTGTCTTAGATTAACCTCAAATCCTTTTTCATCAATTTGTATTAGCCCTAAACATGCAAGCCAATTCAGGTAATCTTCAAAAATGTAGACCTGACAGGCCTAGGCCTAACCTTGCTCAACTTCAAAGCCTGGCCAGCAACTGTCCCCGCCTCATGCCACTGAACCATCGAACAACACCACTATTTTACTCTCTTTCAGCTCTAACTGCTGACCATAGGATTGTCTCTTTGTGTATTCCTAAGAAGTACTTCACTCTGGGGTTGCCACATTTCATATCCTCTATTTTTGTTTTCTTCCACTTGAGCTCTATTCTACAGAGAAAACAGAAGCCCATTAGCATGCATCTTCCCAAAAGTGAACCCTGGGTCTAACGTAACCCCCACATCTTGTCAGTTAGACCTCCACTTCCCTTAACTCTTACAACTACCCCCTGCCCAACCCAATCTGTAGGCCTTCCTCACCGCCTGATTTCCAAAAGACTGTGTTTCAAAGCTAAGCTTAGACCAGCCGCCATTCACCTAGAATTTCTCAAAAGCATGCCTGTGTGCCACCCTACTGCCATTTTTATGTGTAAATGCAGTTTCTGGACCCTGGTAGACTCTGTTTAACATGCCAAACAATCCTAGTATCACATGCATTCCCTTTCCCCTCTTGTCTCTCTTGCTGCTACACACTGCAATGTGTACCAGATTCCTTTCTACCAATTCATCTCCCACCTTCGTGCTCTCACAAGCCTTTGTTCCCAAAATGTCTGATGTCCTATACACCCCAAATAAGATAATAGAGAAACTGCACAATACATAAGGCATTCCTATGTGGATGTGCATGCAGATGCCACCCGATTCATTGCTACTTCCAACAACTCTGTCATTATTCCCCCTTTCCCAACACTGGCAATATCCTTCCCTATAGGCCATCACGATAAGATGCATTTCACAAAGTCCCCTCATTCAGTTCATACCCCTCTGATATATTTACCATAAAAAGCTATTCCTACCATTTTCCATGAAAAAGTCAATAAGAACAGTCTTCTTTCCATCAATGACATATCGTAATTCACTACATGAACTTCTTCCTACCACTCTGCTGTGCCACTCCTTCTCTTAGCTCATTCCTGATGGATTCCTATCAAGTTTGTCAATATAAATCTCTTGGCAACAGGCCCAGCAAACCTTCTGCCAATTGTAGTTCCCTCTTCTCCCCCGCCTCCACCCCCCTTCTTGAAATGTTGAAACTCAGATGTCTGTTTCTAGTGCCAATCAGAGGAATCTCAACCACTGAAAAGAAAATTAAGTATTGGCATGAAACATCATGATCCTCAGTAAACATCTCAATTACAAGCTCTATTAACAGCCTGTTCTGACCGACCTTTTCGGCCCTCCTTTGAGGGAGGATGGTTGGATGTGACTCTAGTCTATTATCATTCTAGTGCAGGGATTAGAACTACAGACAGGGCCTATTCATAAGGCACAGTAATGCACTTTCTTACCCTTTTCCTTAGATCAGGGCTTATAAACTTATGTTAGGGGATAGATTCATTAGTATTAGTGATAATCCGTCCTTTTGCAAGAGTGTTAGTATACCTTCTATGGAGTTATGCTTATTTCGGGCCTTGTAGGCCTCAAACGGGAGAGACTCCATCTTGCTTTCTGCCCCGGCAGCTTGAGATGCTTCTAGGTCAAGTGTAATGTTTTAGTTTCGAAGTGTTGTTCGCTTGGAGAGAACCGGCTCAGGCTGGCCCTTATCGAAAGACTGTATTTTTCTCCACTCCGAAGACACAATATCAGGCCGGCCGGCTGGGAACGTGTCCTTGGTACGGGGAGGTACAAGAATTTGGTGGGCGGCAGGTTACTGGCCGTAACTTTTCATGAAAGGACAAGCTTCCATATTAGCGAAAGCATGAGGCAGTGAGTCAGTCAGTCTGTAGGCGGCAGCTAGCCGTTAGCATCAATGCCATTAATTATTTCCAGGCAGACAGTCGCCATTTTGGAGTCCGAGAAAGATCATGAAGCTGATACTCTCTGAGAAAGATTGAAGAGGAAAGAGAAGTAGTGCAGAACGGCCAGAGAGAGAGAGAGACAGCAGCTAATTAAAGGAAGGTTCCAGTGACTTGGAGGAAAGCAGAGAAGGCAGAGCATAGCGGTGCAGACGTGTACTCGTGACTGCTGAGGTGTGATTCTAAGACGAGCCAAGGCACAGACGAGAAGGGAACCTAGATGACTGCCGAACCCCGACTTCGTGTCCATAAGGTGACGTCTGTCCATAACCTATAGTGTGCACATTCTAACCTTTCACTTTTCTTTGCAGGATATATGTTATATGATAGTATTGTGTTTTTATGATCATTGTAATAAAATACCCCAGTTCTTAGTGAACCAACATGTGCCTCATATTCTTGTTCAATCAGGGTAACCTGGTCTTCTAGTCAGGCATTGTTTTCATGAACGGATGTAATTCCCGGTCAGGTAAGAGGTGACTGAGCAATGAGGGAGAGAGGGACCCCTTGATGTAAAGAATAGGTGGTACACGCTTTAATTTGGCAAGTTATGGTAATTCCTGTTATTGTAGTATCATATCCCGAGTAGCCAATGAGAGATTCCTTCCAAAGGTATTCATAGGAGAGTGATCGTCGTTGGTAAGCGGCGTTAATGAGAACACCAGGTGGGAGACTGGTGCATAGATCCGCCGGATTGCGGATCGGGCTGTGAGTTAGAGAACACTAGGGGGGACACTAGTGCTTAGATCCGCCGGATTGCGGATCGGGCTGTGAGGAAGAGAGCACTAGGGCTGCAGACTAGTGTATAGGCACGCAGGATTGCGACTTGCCGAGTGAGCACTGACTGTGGTCAGTGTGTAATGGTAAATAATCAGAACTGCCCTAGGGTAGATTAGTCTGGGCCTAAGTTGCCGTGAGACTAACCGGTATGAGTGGGATATTGTAGAAAACCTATGCATGTATATTGCTATTTCCCCATCCTTAGGTACAAGATATATATGTAACCACCTATTGTAAATACGTTCTAAGGAGGGAGGTGATTACGTTCCGACTGGGTTGGAGGTGCTCTGAGGAGCTGATCCCATCTGGTCCAAGAATCCAGTCGTTACACAGCCTCAGTACCCAGCAGACATTAGCTGGCAATTTGTTATCCACCCTCACCAAAACCTTGTTGTCTATCTCAAATGCCGCATTCCTGTTCATTGTATCTGAAACCATAGTGTCCATGCTACAACTCCTGAAAAAATGCAATCTGACAATGCTGTGGTAATGATTCCAACAGCTAGCTGGCCATTATTTAGTGCACTATCTTTCTCTCCAGAAAAGGCCTAAACTTTCTTCTACCAATGCATCTGAAACATTTGTGCCCAAGTGACAGATCCTAATTGCAGCCACATTATTCACACTGTTATAGTCGTAAAGGAACCAATACATTTCAGCATGTTAGTTGTACTTGCCCAGTGGAGAGAATTTGCACTCCTTTCACGGCAAAGGCCTTTTATTATTTAAAGAGTTTTATCAAGCGCAAACTTGACCCGAAGGTATCGGCTATCCGAGCGCTTTACACAAGCACTAGCATTATATGAGCAGACATTCATTTTTGTTAGGCACGAGGAGATGAAGTGATTTGCCCAGAATCACAGGCTGTTGTGCATCCTTGCCGAGACTCAAACCTGGTTCCCCAGATGAGAAGTCGATAGCCGTAGTCGTCAGGCCACATCCTCTACCCTTATGTCCGCAGAAAACTCTGCTTGGAGCAGCCACCTGAAGTTCAGGTGGCTCAAGATCTGCTATAACTTCCTCATTTCACACTTCTTCATGCCTATCACCACTGTATGTAGCAATATGCTCAATGCCTCTGATTTATCTGTGGCAAACGTACCGTCATTGAGTTTAGTTCATTTTATCACGTGGTTACACTAGGCCCTGAATGAAACTCCATTTTACATGCTCACCTTCTTAAGTTGTATAAACACAATGATGTTTGACACACATTCATTTGTGTGTGCATACAGGATAATATTCTTCGAGCACAGTTTTGCTTACACTGCCACTTCGTGGGCATAGTATCAAAAACCTTGAACATTCTGTAGAAGGGCTACGTTTGTCACACAAACTGTTGTTATTTGTTTTGGCTGTTCATGACAGAGCTATCACAATAGCAAAAATTATAGCAGCCTGACTCGGACTTCGGCATGGTAACATGGATGCTGTTAATTATATAAATGACAACAATCATTTATTTAGACAGTGGAGCATTTCACTGGCACTGAGAGGTCCAACTATGTCGGAATTACAGCCCCGCTGATTCCTGTTCATCTCATAGTAGGGATGCTGCCCAGAAATCCACTAAAATGGGCATCTTGATGACACTTACCCACCGGTAATGGGAAGTTAGATCACTCTATAGGAATTTAGAAGACTTAATCAACCAAGACATGTTAGGTTAGGATGTGCTAGATAGGAGCACAATATATTATAGTACTTGTATGCAATAATCGTTGAACTGTTCATCCTTGTCACCATGCTAATCACATTATTCTGTTTCCTTCTACTGACTGTGGCAGCACAAGTATTTTACTCAAGTATCACAATGCCTTAATACATATTGAAATGCTGTACTGTGTATTTCTTGTGTATCTCTCTGTTTGTGCATAGGTAACTAAGCAAAAGGGTTACCACAATTTCATTGGAGAGTCAGAGTTGTCATGTTCTGACGTTGAACAATGCATTTGTTACCTTGTCAGGTTAGGGGTACAGATGGTGCACTGTGAGCAAACAGGACTAACATTCAGATGGTGTGCATGGAGTCAGTCTCACACAGTTTTGATGGTTATGTTGTCCAACAAATGCACAGTTTTACTTGGGAAAGTATAATCCATATGACACAATGATGAGGATAGTAACACTCAATACTGGCCCTTACATTACATCCAGTACCATCGGCATCCAGTACCTTAGTCACAAATCCTTCAAGCACCATGAGATAGACTAAAAGCAGTTGGTCAAGACCAGTTGGCCCCAGAGTGGCCTTGTTGTTAACTACATCACCATCAACCATTCTGATACTCCTTGACAAAAACAATAGAACCAGTTGGGAGAGACTACCACATCTAACTATGGGGTTTGGATTCTGCAAGATGCATTTTCTTCACCTTAGAACTTTCTCATTACAGGCACCAAATTAACTAAAAATGTTGAGTTAACTCATATCTGAACTATCACTTGAATGTAGACAGGTCATATTAGAGAAAATACTGCTTATTGTCTTACATGTAGATGATTCTGAGAAATAAATCTGTATTCTTGAGAGTAGACTGTTGTATTCCAGATTCAAGGCTTTGCCATAAAATAAATTAATGTAAAGTGAAATATTGTGTAGTGAAGAGTGCTGCATGGCTCGCTTGTATTCTCTATTTTATATTCATCTATATAAGTTGGCATCTCTTTCTTGCTGTAACTTTTGTCAAACTTTCTGCTAGAGTGTGGATATACTGTCTGTGCATCTATGATAGGCACTGTAGTCTGCTTAGTTATTTCCAGGGTTGTACATGAAGAACAAAATGCCACTGTTTTCCTTCACCTACTTCAACTTTCTCTTGCAACGTTATCTGCTCGTCTCTCTCTATTTCACCTATGTCACTCTTTCATTTTCATCCCCTTTCAACCTCACCAATCTCTGACTCACTTCTTGCTTCCTTATTTCTCGCATTACCTTCGCCCTCTCTTTCTCTTTCTCTCTACTTCATCTCTCTCAACACACCTCTCTCTCTCAATTTAAGTTACCGCTCATTTGCACCTTTGCCTCTTCATCTGTCCTTTCTCTTTTTCTATCTCTGTGCCCTCTACCATCCATCACTCTCCCTGACTACTTTCTTGTTACCTCTTGGTCTCTTTTTCGCCATTGTTAACTCCTCTCTACTTCCCATTTCTCTTTCTCTCTTAATTTACACGTTTCTACTTCACCACACCTCGGTGTCTCTATCTCACTCCTTACCCCACCACTCTCCACTCTACCTATAATTCATCCTTGCACTCTACTTCTGTAATTAAACTCACCTCTCTTTCTCAATTTAGCCTAAATCTCACTACTTCACCTCTATTCGCCCTGCACCACAACTCTCCTCCTTTCAATGCTCTGTACATCTCCGAAAACCTCACCTCTACATCTGTCTACAGTTAACTTTCTATGTCTCTCCCACCAAATCAGCTATCTCTATAACCCACTCCTATGTTTACCACACTCCTTTACCTCCCTCTAAATACACTTCTCCTTATTCCTACCTCTCGCTACTCCTCTAAATCTAAGACCGTACCTATCTCACAACCTCTATTTCTCTCCTTATCTCTTCCTCTTTCTACATCCCTGGGCACCTGAATATGTCACCTTTCTGTCTGAACTGAGGTGGCAAAGTGACCCAAAAAATTATTATGAACTCAATCCAGATCTGTGACTGTGGGTGAGTGTCTGAAAAGTTTCAGCGCTCCGTCCACCATCTCCTTGTGTTTGCTTTGTTCGCCTAAATTGGCAGGGTAGGCCCAGACGTTGGTCCCTTGCTCACTTTGCCACTGGATTCAAGCTGGACTAGCTGATGAAGGGTGTTACCCAGAAACGGGTCCCAGGATGCTTGTTTGCAGTTCAGGTAAGACCTGGCTTGGCAGTTCAGGCTGGACTGTTCCCATGAGGCACAGGGTCAAGACTGAATTGCATATAGCTGGTTCTGAACTGAGGTGGCAAAGTGAGTTAAAGAATAATGATGGATTCAACCCAGATCTGTGACTGGGAGTGAGTTTCTGAAAAATGTCAGCGCTCTGTCCATCATCTTCTTGTGTATACCTTTCTGTCTATCCCTTGGATCTCTTAATCTCAAATCTATCTCTCTAACTCATCTCTATGTCTCTTTTCTAGCTACTTCACCTCTCTCATTATATCATTTTCTTTATCTGTTTGTCCTTATCTTGTCTCCTGCTATCTCTCATTTCATTTGCCTAAAGAGTAGACTGTCTATCCATTAAGAAGTAGACATATAAAGTGTACAAGGCAGAGGAAGAGAAATGTGTCAGATATTACCCAATGAAACTGTGACAATTCTCTGAGAAGAACTTTGGCTTTCACTGCTCCAGCAAGAATGCCAGTTGAAAACGGGAATTTATTTGTGATTACTAATATCGTGTAATTAAAGTTTCAATGTCAAGTGACGTGCACATATGTTCTATTTTGATATCTATACTACTATAATAAAGTAGAAACTTTCAGGCTTTGAGGCGGGTAAACTCGGGAACCACTGCGCCAATCTACACACCCGATACATCGTTGAAATTGGCAGGGTGTGTAGATGGTTATAGGCTATATAAATGTCAAAATTAACCGTTATTTACAATATTTATATTTTTTAAAAGTAGTCCCCCCCCAAAGTAGCGCCGGCCGCGACGTGCGTGCTCACGTCAGCACGGGGAAGAGAGGCGTCCGAGGAGCGGCGGACATGGCGTGGGGGAGGAGCGGTGACGTGAGGCCAGCGGCGGTGGGAGCAGTGGAGAGGCGGACATGGCGCGGGGGAGGAGCAGCGGAGGACAGGCGGTGAGGAGCAGAGCGGCAGCTGAGGTAAGGCTCCGGGGACAATGTCGGGGCAGGCGGGTGTCGGGCCAGGCAGGGGACGGGGAGTTACAACAACGAAAGGCAATGTCGGGGCAGGTGGAAACATTTTGCAGGTAGTACTGTCCCATGACTCAGTCCAGGCGGGTGTCGGGCCAGGCGGGAAAAAAGATCGCTAGAGGAAAGGCAATGTCAGGCAATGTCGGGGCAGGCGGGGAACGGATCAGGCGGGGGCACGGGCTGCTGGGCAATGTCCGGGCAAGCAGGGGTAGGAGAAGCCTGAATGCTCCCGGACAAGGTTGGGACGGGCTGCTAGTTAACTATAAATATCATAGGAAGTAGAGATAAGCAAAAAGGGTTTGACCCCCACCTTGCTTCCAGATGTACATAGCAAAATATCACGGTGCATTTATTTTGTCCTGCCCCAAATGTGTGTTGGTTATAAGATGTTTTTTCCGTAGATGAATGAATTATAAAGCCCAATTATTATGGCTGAGGTCGTTGGAAAAAAGGTGGGAGACGGTCTTCAATTGCTGTAATGCACTCTTTTCCTTTATGGCTATTTTATTTGGTAAATTACATGACCAGGTATTGCTCTAATCTCGGTTAAATATTTAATCTGATTGTACACTGGCTTTTTAAGTACCTAGGTATGTGCTTTAGGGATGCTGCACCCATATAATCGAGAAGATATATAAGGGGCCGGTTAGTAATATGTCCTTCCGTGTCTGTGTGCGAGCATTGGTGCTAGGAATTTAGGGGCAGATGTATCAAGGCAATTTTTAGTCGCAAACGCTGAGATTCGCAAAAAAGCAGCGTTTGCGACACAAAATTCACTAAATGGTATGTATTAGGGAAATCGCATCTCAAAATTAAGGAATCGCAAAATTTGCGATTCCTTAATTTTGTATAAGCATTTAAGGAATCTCAAATTGCGATTCCTTAAATGCTATGCAACAATCATTTAATTTTTGTGAATTCTCCTTAAGAAATCGCAAATTACCACCAACTTCAAGTTGGTGGTAATTTGCGATTTCTTTCACAAATGCACTTCTTGGCATTTGCGAAGATGCCATATGGCGCACATACATGTTCATTTCAGGGGTGCATCAGGGTATACTTATGACACCGTTGCACCCTTGAAATTATTCTCAATTTGCGATTCTAAAGTTGCCAATCGCAAATTGAGAATAACTTCCCATTCATTCCTATGGGCCTCCTGGCCCATAGAAATGAATGGGAAATTATTCCTTAATTGCGATTCGCAATTTGCTAATCGCAATTAAGGAATTTTAAGAAATCGCAAAAAAATTGCGATTGTCTACATACATCCTTATTTGCAAATCTCAAATAGTGATTTCTGAAAAATCGCTATTTTAGATTGGCAAATCAGGATGTTCATACATCTGCCCCTTAATATTTACACATTCTCAAAAATATTCACAAACTCATGTTTGCTGAGTAATTTTTTATTTTAGAGAGATTGTTTATTAATTCCTCCTTTTAAGATGTCAAGTAGGATTTTCGACTAGCTTTCGACCAAAGAGACTGTAAAAAAGAGTTATATCCTTATGTCAGAAAGGGTGCAGTATTTCTGGAGGCTGACTCATTCCTGACATCGCCGATTTTATGCCAACCATAGAATATTTTCGTACAGGAGAAGGGTCTTCTTAGTTATGTTTACACTCTTCTTTTAATTTCAGAGGAGAACTATAATGGAGTGAACTCATATACATAAAGTTCAAAGCCAAGGGATTGTGTCCCGACTGGCTCAGAAAAGGGATCCTTCCATCCTTGTTGGTCCTGATGAAAGCGAACCGCTGGGGTGCATATAGGCTGAAACATGTAGACCTGTCTTATACTTGATGATGTGGGGGTCACCTTATACATATCTGCACATCCTTTTCTGTTTTCAACCTTACCCAGTTGTTAATAAACCTAATCAATCTGGATAGGAGGTAATTTTAGAGCACTGTTTGACACGAATCCCACACAATCGCTTTGGTCTGTGAGACTACCTCCTGGTGGAGGTTAAGACCCGATGATGAAACAACCAGTTACTAGAATGTCCGTTTCAAAAAAATACAGTTGAATGAAAATAGCTGTTGATGGCCCCACAGAATCTTCCATAGAGATCTTTCCACAACAGTTGATCCCACTCCTTTTGATATTCTACTAAAAATCCTAAAAGTCACCCTTTTCTTGTCTTTCCTGAAGTAAAGGAAACAGGTTGCTTAGACACTTCATTTCCCTATATATATTGCTGCTTCAAGACAAAAAATGCTGGAGAGCAATAAAGAATGGCTTTTGTAATGCTTGTTTAAGCTTTCTTAGGAACTCTACAGCTAGTGGCCGCTAAGCCGCTTGGGCTAAGTTCTGACTGTTTTTGTTTGCCCCTGTTTCTGAAACTATAATTTATAATTCACCATTGATTGTAGGGGGGATTACATTAGCTGAATATGTGTAATAGTATTAACGTTGCTCCAAACAAGAGGTCTTATATTTATCTTATTAGACGAGCATCAGCACATGTAAACTCCTGATAGTAGCTCTGATTCTGACATCACTCAAACAGCCTGTTCCCACTTCAGTGAACTAAGCTTCTGAATAGTTTTACTGTTTGGACATTGTTTTCAGCAGGTTTAGCTTCTACCCCATTTCAGTCAGGTTATTTCTTGAACTAGCAGAGAGAGGCCCTGCTGATGGCAGGGCAAAAATGGGAGCAATCAGCATTTGTCCCCATTATTGCACTACTGCTTATTCGATTAGTTATCCTAAGAGACCCTGCTGCAGGAAAGGCTGCCTTATGTAAAAAAAAAACTTACATTTTGCCCTTTGCAAACCTTGAAAAACATAGAAATAAAATTGCACAATTGCAAATATCCCAATTCTACGTGTGCATGTTATTCTCCATTTCTTAAACAAAACTGTAAATCAGGACCAAATATTTGGATGGCTTTTGTTAGAAACCCAGTCTGTGCCAGGGAATATTTGCACTTTTTTTTGCATCTATGCTCAATGATTACCTTAGAACATTTCAGGACCATTGGGTGACATTTTATGCAGCGCAGCAGCCAAAAATGTTGTGCTGCGTGACAGGAGAGAGCAGGAGAGTGCCATCTCTACCTAGATATGTCCCCCTCCTCGCCTACTCCTAGCACCCGTATGTTGCTGCTGTTGCAGGTAAGTAAACATATAAATAAATAAAACAAATTTTGTTGCGCGCACTGCATCGAAGTTGGCGATGCAGTGCGCGCAACGAATTTGGTTTTATTTATTTATATGTTTACTTACCTGCAGTTGGCCTTATTTCTTACTTTACTACCCCCCACCCTTCCCGCCCCATGTCACCACCCGGGAGCCCTACCACCACCGACCGCTACTGGTGGTGGGGACAGAGAGACGTGAGAGGAGCTGAGGGGTGACAGGAGACAGAGGGTAGGGGAGACAGTGAGGCCAAGAAAGAGAGAGGAATGACAATATGCAGTAGAGGGTCGTGACAAGACTAAGGTCCAAGAGCCTGCACAGTCCGTAGGAGGTACACTGAAACATACGAGTTGGGCCATAGGCTAAATGTGTAGGAGTGCGCTCTGTGCATTTGCAAGGTAGGTGAAAGAAAAAGTTATTGGAGCCTGCGCATTGTGTACTCCTTGCGACATTCCTGATGCGTCATATTTAATGTATGACGCATCATGTCGCAAGGAGTTTCAGATACATCAGTATTTCTGACGTATCTGTAAGCGCAAAAGTGACGCATTGCTGGAGTATGTCACAAAAGTGACGCAACTCCAGCAATGCGTCCTTTCACATGGGGAAAGCCCCATGTTAAAGGGCTTGTGTCAGTCTTACGCCTGCTGTGAGGCAGGCGCAAGATTTTGACGCAACAGCGTCCTAAAAGTGACGCAGTGAAATCTCATAGATTTCACTGCGTCACTATTACGAGGCTTTTTGCGGGGGAACGCCCCCTCTGCATACATTATACCTGACGCAGGTATAATGTGGCGCAGTGGTTTAAAAAGTGACGCATCTACCTAGATGCGTCACTTTTTAAATATGGCGCAACAAGGCGCATTTTGTATGCCGCTGGTGCGTCACAAAAAGTGACGCACCGGCGGCGCAAAACTGACGCAAGGCCTCATAAATAAGGGCCCAGGTGTCTACCTTCATTGCGCTCAGCGCTGCGTGAAAGTATGATAAATCTGGCTCTTTTTTTTTAACTGGGTCTTTGATGTGCTTGTTTAGATTTTGCTTTCTTTGCTTGTTTAGATTTGGTTTTCTTACCACAGGCTGTAAATGAAGTCTTACGGGTTTTACACGTTTATCAGTGATGGATTCTTTCAAAATAACCACGCTTTCACTGGATATATTTGAGAATTCAAGCTCTTTGCGACAGTGAGAACATTCGTTTCCAAGAGGATATTGTGTCCAATCTAGACTGAAAAAAATCTGAAATGTTTGCGCATTGCTTTTCTATTAACTGTAAACGTATGTGAAATCACCAATACTTCTGTGGCACACTACTGCCACCAATGGGGCTTCCAAGTATCTGCAGCCCTTAGTCTATATTACTGAAAAACTCATTTTCTTTTTTTTTTCTTCTTCTTTTTGCTATTTTGGAATAGCACGAATTGGTCCGCTTTACAGGAGCACCAGTTACATCACACACATGGTCACATTAATTTGATTTTCTTTGCACCAAGAGAGAAAGTGATTTGCTCAAGTCACAGGATGTTGAACCGACAGCGAGACTCGAAGTTGGTTCAGTAGTTCCAAAGATGGCAGATCGAGTCGTAACTCATCGCCCTCTTGCGTTTCTTTAAACCGGGACTTTCTTTCTTAAAACGAGAAATTTAAAGATCTTCACCACATGTGAGCAAGGTAATTGTAAAGGACACACTGTGGCTTTATTATTGTGGTCAGAGTTCATTACACATTGGTAAGTAAGGGGTATATTTACCAAGATTTAGAGCCATGTTTGCATCACAAAAGTGATGCAAATCGACGCAAAATCTTTTTTTGCCATGGAAAATCACTTGATAGTTGCTTTACATAGCGCCAGGCGTTACATGAGTGGTGCATGGGCGTTCCCATGCAACCACTTAAGGATTCTGACGCAAAACCCTATATATCAAAAAAGGTAGACATGGTTTTGCGTAAAAAAAAATAACACCCACTTCACCCAGGCTCTATCCTGTAGAAATTATTTTATTTTGCCTTTCTTTCTGACTTTGCACGTGTTTTACACCTTGCTGCACTGCCTTACCCCAGAGTGAAGGGCAGGAATGCACTGTATTTTTCTAATACGGAGCAATCCTGTTCTTTCCTCCAGTGCTGACGTCATTTTTGAAGCATATCGCCAACACAGGCAGACTTGCACCATGGTGCAAGGGTGCCTGTGTTGTGGGTAGGAATATTTTTGTGCACGAAGGTGCTCGCATTACACAATGTGAACAATATGATGTAAAGAGTGGGTATAAATGTGTATTCTAACTGCTTGGAAAGTTTCAGAACACTTGGAACGCTAAGGTGAGGTTAACTGCCAGTAGTTGGAAGCTACCTGGCAGACAGATTACCAATTGAGACTCGCACAATGCACTAGCTGATTGCCATGTGTGCACTGTGTCCTAGAGACAAAGAGTAAATAAGATCTTGACCAAAATTCAGGATGTCCTTGATAGTTGTTTAATGAACTAGTTAAAACAGTCCATACACAATTCATTATTACCAGCTTCTTTTGTGGATCCAAAGTATTTCAGAACGAATCCTTCATCTGGGACATATGCGTATTCAAAATCTGTCTTACAAAAGGAAACCAAAAAATCACCAGCTAAAAGGCTTTTAGAACATTTGTGTTGCATAGTTTAAATAAAGAGTCAACAACAGAGGTTGGAGGTGGATTCTTTTGAGATCCATCCACTGCCCTCTACTATAAATACAAGCAAAAAGTTCAGAGAGTGTCTATTGATTATGAAGAGGCACCATAGCTCACTTTGCTCAAATGGAGGTCTGGTGGATTATGTTATTTAAAAGAACGCAGAATTCTCACCCACAAATTTGACATACTTCATTATCGGGTGGTCATTCCTCATCTCTGTCTTTTGCTGGTGCTTGGTATGGACTCCCTGCAATCAGAACTTCTTAGCACAGTATTAGGTAGCACCTTCTGTGGAACTTGATTCTGCATTTTCTGTGCAGTCTTCCCCGATTTTGTTAATTTGCTAGACCCTGTGTTTTTGCTGGCTTTAGAACTCTGTGCACCTTATCCCTGCTATGCCGTAGAATCGTGCCTGTGCTCTTCCTTTTAAAATGGTCGAATTGGCATACTCATAATTGGTATATTGAACAGAATGTATCCAATTCCTGGAAGTTAAAGGCTACTCAATCACAAAAGCAATAATTGTGTCATCCACTACAGTGATAATGCAAACATGACTTCCTGACTACACTGTGTAGCCTGACTCTTACAATAGCAGTGGAAAAATCAGTTAGACCTGTCAGAATGAACTCTGTTGACAGGTCAGAACCTCCCTTTAAAATATTAATAAGTAACTAATATAGGCTTTGTAGCCCACAAGGCAGGGTGCATGGTATTTAAAAGCAGGACATGTTGAAAATGTATGTTAACGGGCCCTGACAGTGACTAGCACTGAAAAGCTATTTTTCACTGTAGTAGGCTTAGCCTCCCTCTGTAGAAAACCACAAATAAAAATCCCAATATTGTATCTCAAGAATGGGACTAATTAAAAAAATAATTAAACAATTATTTGTAATAGTTGTCAAAAGATCCAATTCCACTTGATGTAAATTCCCCAAGTTCCGACTCCATTCCGACTCCATTCCTGATGGCTCCTAAGTTCCATCTCAGCTCACACTCCCTCCAAAATTGGTAATATCTGTTATAAACAATAATACCACTCATGTCATCTTGCCTTATAATTTGTCAACCTAAGGAAGGGACAGAATGCACCAAGGTGTTCCAATGAGGACCCAGATATCACTCCTGATTAGACACGTAATCTGGCACAAGTGTTCCTTAATCAATATGTCAAGGCTACCAAGAACCTCCCCTAGATAATTAAACAAAGAGGAGTAGTTCAAATTGACATCCGCTTGTCTCCCATTTTCTCAGGGTTATATCTAGGACCCCTTCGCAGGCACCTACAATCTATCCACCACATTCCTAAAACTATGTCAAAAGTCTTCAACCCAATAACATTTAGTATTTAAGGACCACCACTAAGCCCCTTAGTTATTGAGGTCCTTTATCCAAGCTTATCCTGTAGGGACCATCCAAAAATGATCTTGGTCCTTGCTGCCATTTAGAAAAGATGATGCAACATGTGTTTGCCCTTCACAGGGAACATTTTCTCCACATCCTCTTTGATAACGACATCCCCAGCGGTCAAAAAGGTATGCAGTGCACCCTTCCTTCCCAGGAAACTCCAGTCTGCAAGTTGCTCTTCTACATGCTTTCCCGGGGTAGAACGTGGAAGAAGATTTAGGGAGTTAGGCTCTCAGATTACATTTTAACCATGTTAGAAATGTTCATTTTATTCTTGTTGTGTACAAGGTATCTCCTTGCTGTTTTTATGATATCCTGTGTGAATATTGTAGAAGTACTGAGATACAGGTTCAACTTGGTTTAATAAATACTTTTAGTCTTTCAGTTGTGTCGTTTTCCTAGTACTGTATGTATGCTACTGTGAAGAGCAAAATAGGACTACTGTTACCATGATGCCCCTGTTCCCTTTAACAGTATTATATGTTAACCCAAAAGCAATGACTTCTCTTCAAATACTTACTAAGTTGAGTTCTGCAGGACTACAATAACTTGTCTTTCATATTCAGTGCTGTAGCAATGAACTAAGTTCACTTAGGGTACCCATGGGTGAAAGCAAACCGTGTACAGCTACACCAGAGTCATAGCTTATGTAAAATGCTGAGCCACATATAACACTTGGGACACACTTGAAAGTGGTTGTAAATCAATTCAGCAGGCATGTGAGGGGGTAAAGTAGTAGACTTAACCTTATCAAATATGCCTGATTAGTCATCATATTGTCACAAGATAATTTTTAAAGAGTTATAATCTTACTCACTGATTGCACGTCAAACTGTATGTCCTTGATCTTGGGTGTTTTCCAACAAGTAGAATTAAAATATTTGAAATCTAATACTACTTGACAGAATTTCTGGTCTATTCATGATTTTGTTTTTCCGTACAAGGTATTCCTTAATTGACTTGGAAGTGGAAGGTGTAAATTAATTCGAATTTTAAGTATTCTTGATGAGTATTTACAATGGTAAGTATCACTGTTCAGGTGTTTTTAGCAACTGGTTCAGAAGTCTGTCCACTTCTATATATTTAAGTTCACTACTTCTCGATAAGTATTTACTATGGTAAGTATCAATGAACAGGTGTTTTTAGCAACTGGTTCAGAAGTTGGTTAACTTCCATATATTGAAGTTCACTACTTCTTGATGTTCTTTGTGTTCCATCAGTACACCTAAACTATGGTCATAGGTTAAGTTCATGAAATTACCAGTGGCCTCGAAGTTTAATAAAAATCTGTAATGGTATGTAATAGTACAATGATTCAGTACCAGCCAATTGATTGAGGTAGCAGTCCAACCCATCGATCTTTTCCTTGCCATGCCACCTCAGTTTGGTCCCAGGCGTACTCAAATCATTCTTTATCCTGTTCCAAGAACAGTCCAGCCTCAACTGCTGAGCCAGGTCCCCCCAAACTCGATCACAAGCAACCCAAGCACGGTTTCAACCTGATTAGGGTTTTTGTAGCCAATTGTAGCTTGTTTCCAGTGACAGAAAGACCCCACATCTGGAATAGCCCTTGCGCCTAAGGGTGGTACATCAAGCACATAGAAGTTGATGGGAGGAATGCTTGCAATAAGTCTAACCAATGACAATCTCTCGGGTAGTCCTTCAACCCATTGTTCTTGTGCCTACTATGCCACCTCAGTTTGACCCAAGCATATACAAAGCATTCTTGACCTTGCCCCAATACGAACAGTCAAGTCCAAATTGACTAGCTAGGTCCACCCCGAACGGAAACACAAGCAAACCAAGACCAGTTACACCCTGATTGGGGCTAATCAGTAAGGTGACGAATAAGGAAGAAGGAATATTGGTCTGAAATCTTTAGATCAGAATTGTCAAGATTGTGTGTTTTCTATAACGGTTTGACAGTTGCAATTTATAGCTACTGTTCTAGAGCACAGAAAAGAGTTATTTGTATGAAACATCCATTAAGACCAGACAAAGGTCCCGAAGACAGCCAGATAGCCCAATTTCAAAATGAGAACCAGACGTCCAACATTAGTAAATTACCTGGGTCAAGTTGTTTTTTGTTATGAGATCAAACGTCTCTAAAATCAGACCAATGACTTTTGTTGTTGCTGGCATGATAAATCAGGGGCTGGAATAGAATCAGACATAATGATGTATCTAATGCTATGAATTTTATTTCTGAAGAAGGTGGCCAGTTCTACACAAAAGGATGTAGTGAAGGAGAAATTATTGAGCATTGCTATAGAAGTTTGAGGGTTTTTAACTACGCCGAAGAGTTAACACAGGTAACAGTTATTAGCAGATTGCTTGTTGTATCCAGAATACTGAAAGGGAGATGGTATGGCAGATACTACTCGTATGCCACAGCTAGACTGTGAAATATGCTTCCCATCCTTATTGTTGGGCTTTAAGATAATTACTTGTTTAGATGGCACCAAAACCGTGGCTCTTTTCCTTTGATCCTGTGTGGGGTTTTTCCATTTGTTTTTTTCTTATCTCTCCCCCTGGTTTCCATTCTCTGTTCCTTGGTCTTTCCCAGAGCTGTAGCACCCTTGGAAATTTTGCACCTTATAAAAATTCAATTGATGCAGTCAATCATCTAACAGTTCCTTAACAATATTTGGTGCTTGTGACATACATTGGTTATAATATTAGGTTTTGCTACTTTTGTCTTTAATTTATTTTTATTTTGCAAGTTGTATAAATTATAAACATGACACAAAGTATCAGAGCACTGTACAGAGACAAACCCTCCATTACATCATATGAAATATATGTATCAAACATCAATCAACAACATAAACCATAGTATGGAACATGTAGTTTCAGAAAAAGCATGTCGTCCATGTGCTCTTCTCCCAGCTTGTCAATTCTAGCACAGAACTCTCACACAAATTTACATAATTGATGCCACCTTCAAACTTACTTAGATAATCTGGAAGTTTGGTGCCTTTCTGTGCTGATGAATCTTTGCCACTGTTTTCGAATGGCGCATTACACAACAAAGACATCAATAATGTTCAGTCAATAAAGAGAAGGTTGATGAAGTTTTAAATGTTTATTTCTAAATGTAAGTAGATTATCCGTTATTTTTGTCTTTTTTTTTAATTAGTGGCAAATCAATTACAGAAATATTAAGAAATAAGATTGGTTAGAGCAGGCATGGAGTCATAAAACCGGAGGCTCCATTCAGAGTATAGTTCCCGTTCTAAACTAAAGGACCTATCCTATCCCAACAAGAACCCATAAAGATTCCTTTCTGAAAAAGAGCAAGTATATCTCAGAGCAAATTCAGATAACCAAGAGGAAGAAGGAACTCCCCATAAAGGGTAGTTCAGGAGGTTTAGCAGAGTTCTCGGAACAATTGCAGTACAACCGTCTAAAAGTGTGAGAAGGAAGAAATCACACTAGTAGCTATTATCAGCATAATAAAGAAAAATCTCCTCACAAGGCGAAAGCAAAACCAAAGAAATCACTGTAAGCAGCTGCTTATGTGAAGTCAGACTCGCACAGCAAAGTGCCAATGGGCACAGCGAGGTAAGGATGCGTGGAAGATGGGGAGCACTCTAGCTAGGAACATGTACAATATGGAAAGCAACTAAACATGTTGGAAAAACAGGTGAATGTCATCATCACCGTGCAATGGTGGAAGGTCTTCTGATGGTTTGTCATCTCCGTCCTCGGTTCTCACAGTAAAAATCCACACCAGCATGAAGTAAGTTAGAAATGGCAACAACATATTACAAGAAGTTACATCTACTCGAATGGGAACCTTTTTCAAACCTAATCTGTTAGCTGTCTGGTGTCTCATCTTAAAATAATGAGCTACTCTATGAAAGGAAATATTGAAATTCTGATATGTCCTGTTTAGATCACAAAATGTAAGCTGCAGCAAACATTGGGCCTCATTAGGATGGCGGACGGACCTTTGTCCGTCCGCCACCGCAGAGTAGGAGGGACCGTCCGCAGGGGCAGCGACGGTCCCTCCGTGCAGATTAGGATGTGACCGCCACCCTGGCGGTCACATCCTGTATGTTTAACATTGCGGCGGTGCTGCTTGAAGCAGCATCCCCCCAATGTTAAAAATGCATGCTTCGCATTTGCATGCACAAAGCGGCAGGCACGCGCGGTGCCTGCCGCTTTGTGCATGCAAATGCAGGGGGGTACCATAGGTACCCCCCATGTGCACCCCCCACCCCCTATCACCTTGGGGGCCCGCAACGGGCCACCAAAGAAAACACCGTATGCCTTTCCACGGCGGAGAAGCCGCCGTGGAAAGGCATCGATTTACCCCCATCCCCATCCATGTTTACCTCTGAGGCGGAAGCCGGAGGCTTGTTCACTCGTTTTTTTAAAACTGTAATTATTGTGTTTAGCTACTTTTAAAAGCACCTACAGCTTAAACAGAGCTCTCCTCTGTCTTGAATACCTCCCCAGGCTTGCCACTGTCAGCGGATCAAGCGCTGCACCGAGGGCCAGTTCCCAGGGCCGCCATCGCTTCGAACGCGAGGCCACGCCCACACGCCAGGCCACGCCCACTTTCTGACCTATAAGAAGCGCTGATTGAAAGCGTCTTCATTAGGATTGTTTACCTCTGAGGCGGAAGCCGGAGGCTTGTTCACTCGTTTTTTTAAAACTGTAATTATTGTGTTTAGCTACTTTTAAAAGCACCTACAGCTTAAACAGAGCTCTCCTCTGTCTTGAATACCTCCCCAGGCTTGCCACTGTCAGCGGATCGAGCACTGCACCGAGGGCAAGTTCCCAGGGCCGCCATCGCTTCGAACGCGAGGCCACGCCCACATGCCAGGCCACGCCCACTTTTCCTCTCCCCAAATGTGCTTTCCACGCAAGCGCAGCGGGCGCGCCGATGGCGCGCCGGAGGCGCGCCAGAGGCAAGCCCGTCTGGGCCCGTCCGGGCCAGGCCGGGCACAGGGCCATCCACTATGCCCGTTTTTCACAGCCCCCGGATCAGACACTCACGTGACTACCTCCTTCAATTCAGCACGGAAACTCCCTCCCCTGGAGCCTTACCATCTACTAAGCCCCATGAGGAGTCTGCAGAGATACCCACCCACCAGTCCTCCAATGGTATCAGCCTAGCTCTACTGAATTGCAGATCAGCCCCTAAACACGCCATAGAGATCAAAATGCTGATCGAAGACTCAAAACTAGATATTCTATTCCTCACGGACACCTGGTTAACATCTCACTCCGAAGCGGACATTGTTAACATGCTCCCCCAGGACTACCTTATACAATATCAAAACAGGAAGGAGGGAATAGGAGGAGGACTAGCAATTGTCCACAAAAACTCCTTTGCATGTAGGTTACAAGAAGGAGAAATAGAGGACTGCGAAAGCACCCATTTCTCTCTTCAGATAACCCCTAACAAATCACTTACGGGCACTCTGATATATCGCCCACCCGGCAGCCCAGGAAATTTTGTTAACTCATTGCTTGAGTACACTACTTCCGCCTGCATCTCGTTCCCTAACTTCATTGTGCTAGGTGATTTAAACTTTCATTTCGAGGACAACACAGACAAAACGGCTGTGGACCTCACCTCACAATTAAAAGCACTTGATATTCATTTAATCAACTCAGAAGCTACGCACATCAAAGGTCATCTTTTGGACCCTCTCTTTACCAATCTCCCCAAAACTGAGATTCGTCCTGCGATCCCTCTCCCCTGGACTGACCATTTTCTCCTCCCATTTATCTGGCAAATTCAAGTAAAAAAGGCCCACACACCAACTCCCAGAGAATACGATAGAATATGGTCCAAAATATCATTTGAGCAATGGACTCAGGAGCTAATTCGCTCCGCTCCCCTGCCACTCCCTGACCCGGTTAATGCAGATAAAAACTTTACCAGCTGGCTCACGTCCACTCTGGACATTATCGCCCCAAAACAAGATTAAAAAAAAGAAAAATAAATCCTTTAAGTCGCCTTGGTTCTCACAAGAACTCAGGAACCTACGAAAAATCTGTAAAATCCACGAGAGAAAGTGGAGAAAAAACGGAGACCCCCTTATCAAGGAAGAGTATAGAACTGCAATGAGGATCTATAAAGCAGCACGGAAAGCAGCCCAAGCCTCATTCTTTGACAAAAAAATCAAAGCTGCATCTAGCTCATCCCGAGAGACTTACAAAATAGTCAAAGAACTTCGCAAAATACCCACCCCTCCCTCCTTTCAACAACCCTCAGTTGCCAGATGCAACCAAATAGCGGGCTTCTTCCAAAGCAAGATCACCAACATTCTGCAGTCACTCCCGCCCAAATCAGACAGCAATCCCCCTGCTGCCCCCCTCCCCCCTACCCCAAGACCCACCTTCGACAGCTTTAACCAACTGTCTAACGATGACTTTCTGAAAGCCCTATCTGACCTTAAAAGCGGCTCCCCCAACGACCCTGCTCCTATTCGAATCTTAAAACAAGTCGGACCTACCATATCCTACCTGGCCACTAACCTTATTAATACCTCGCTGGGCCAAGGAATGATTCCCCCGAGCTGGAAGCATGCCATGGTCAAGGCATTACAGAAAAAAACAGGACATGACCGATCAGACCTATCCAACCTTCGACCGATCTCTCTCCTGCCTGGCTTGAGCAAAATTGCAGAGAAGGCAGTTAACCAGCAATTGTCAGCCTTCCTCGAATCCAATAATCTTTTTCGACCCTCACAAACAGGCTTCCGACCAGGCCAGGGGACCGAAACAGCCCTCCTGAAAGTGGTAGAGGAGGCTAGATGCATCTTGGATTCAGGGGGATCGGTCTTACTGATCCTCCTGGATCTTAGCGCTGCATTTGATACGGTGGACCACAAGATCCTAATACAGCGACTATCTGAACTAGGAGTGAGAAGCACGGCACTATGTTGGCTCTCCTCCTTCTTAGAAAACCGTACCTTCCAGGTTTGTGAAGGGAACGTCTGATCAGATATCCTTTCCCTCCAGTGTGGGGTCCCCCAGGGCTCTTCACTGAGCCCTACACTGTTTAATACATACATGGCCCCCCTGGAGGATGTGGTCTCCTCATTTGGGATAAAAGCCGTCACCTACGCTGATGACACCCAAATGATTGTATCATTTTCACTCGAGGAAGAAAAAATCAAAAACCTTCATGACTGCCTAGAAGGTATACATGCCTGGATGTCCAACTCAAGGCTCAAGCTCAATGGGTCAAAAACCGAGCTTATGCTCTTGGGACACCAACCACCATCCCTCCCCACTGCTATGTGGCCTTCATGCCTAGGACCCATTCCCCAGCCTAAAACTGAAATCAAAAGTCTAGGCTTCTGGCTGGAACAGAATCTTTCCATGACAACACAAGCCAAAAAAACAGCCGGCACCTGTGTTGGTCTACTTCGATCTACCAGGAAGATTCTTCCACTACTTCCCGCAACCTCCCAGAAAATGCTTATGCAAGGTCTAATATTATCAAGATTGGACTATTGCAATGCCCTTTTTTTGGGTGCCCCTGAAGCCACGCTCAATGTCCTGCAGCGAACACAAAATGCCGCTGCAAGGATACTCACTGGCACCCCCCGTAGAGTTTCAGCCAAACCTGCCCTTAAGACACTGCATTGGTTGCCGATACGCGAAAGGGTCAAATTCAAGTCCCTTTGTACCACCCATAGAGCTATGCAAAACCAAGGAACCCCAATGCTGAAATCTATGCTCTACCCATACACCCCAAACAGACCCTTACGGTCAGCGCATGGCAACCTAAAAGAGCTCGTACTGGTGGACGCCGTTTCTCGGTGGTCGCCGCAACCCTCTGGAACTCTCTCCCAATCCAACTCCGGTCTGAACCTAATCATATGAAATTCTGAAAACTTCTCAAAACTCACCTTTTCCCACAATAACCTTTTCTCTTCCCCCTCAGCATCTACCCTCAGTTGTTGGTCTACAATCACAGCGCTGGGACGCTTCCGGGCAGCCATGCGCTATATAAATCCCAAATTCATTCATTCATTCATTCATTATGGCTGGCGGTGTCTGTTAGACACCGCCTCCATATTAGAGCTTTTCCGTGGCGGTCGTAAGGCGACCGTGGCGCAAAAGCGGCGGATGGTCTTCCTGACCCCCCAGAAATGCGCCACTTTTACGGCACAGATGCGTCACGCATCTGTGCCGTTTTTGCCCCATGGTGCGGCGCATTGTAAATGCGGCGCATCCATGATGGCGGAGCTGTGGCGCACAATAACTGGCGCATCTCTGCTGATATGCAGGGATGCGCCAGTTATTGCAAATATGCCCCATAATTTTTTGATTATTTTGAAAAGATTTTCTCAGCTGTCTCTCTGCTTTAGTTTTCAATGTAATGTTACCAATTCAAGCGAGAACCAAGGGTCCATTCTAGGCTTCTGCAGTATTGTTTTAAAATTATATTGGGGGTATTAGGCCCAAGCTAATTAACAACATTTTAATTCATGAAGATTGCTACGGATTCTTCATGACGCATTTGAAGAAATAAGACTAAGACTAAAAGGCATTAAATAATGATCTTACAATTAAATTGGCATTTTTCCCCATAAACAAGATTGTCACACTTGATAAAAATAGAGTGGAAAATGTGTCTTTGTATTTGTGAATATTGTTTTGTATTTGTGAATGTTGATTTGTCAGTGACTGTAATTTATTATGTTTCAGCACGGTCTCATGCTGTAAAGCTTTCCCATGATGGGGATCATCTAACCATAGATTAAGATCACCAAGCAATGTGACCTGGTTTCTCTTAAGAAAGTAGTTTCCAATATCTTTAACTAATAAAATAGGATATATAATTGGTATGTTCGAGGATTGTGTTGTAAAAGAAAGTTGTAAGTGACATTATGAATTTTGCAAGCTAACGCTAGATGATCTAATGGAAAATCAAGATAAAAATAGTAAGTTTTTAGGCCGAGAATGGTACGCTAGATGAAGTAGCCTTGCCTGCCCACTTGGCGAGGTAGTCTTTCAGCAGAACCTTCTGTTATTTTGCCAGTGGTAGAGAGTATTTCATTGTTACATAATTGTATTGGCTTTTCAAGTTTACAATAATACATAGATGTCAGAATGAACATTAACAAATTGAGGATCCACATAGAGAAAGAAATGGCAAAAGATGGAAGTGTTCACAGTACAATATCTGCTGTCCTCAGCAGCCTTGATTCATACTCCCACCCTTAGCTCATTTGGCCTTGTCTTCTGTTCTAATTCAGGTATCATACCAGAGTCTGAAAGTTTGATTGACAATCTTAGAAATTGGTATCATCAAGAAGAAAGGAGACCTAGGATGATCAAGGATTAGTGCAGTCAGCGCCGAGGTCACTGAACCAGATGACGAAAGAAACGATCCCAAATATGCTAGCAAACAATTTACTCTGCCTGAGCATTTTTGTTTTATGTTGTACGTCCTTCCTACTAAGTTGGATGCAGGATTGTATCCCACTTTATGTGTTTCTTGCTGAATTTTGTATATATTTAAGCAACTATATATTAAAAACACATGTCCGGCTGGGCAGCTGTTAAATATAGTACTGATTGGGTCTATATTTATTGTTTGCGCTCAATAATCCATGTCTAGGGAGCACTGTCTTTAGAAATAATGGATTTCCCAACAAAATCAAGCATTTCACATCCTTGAGAGAGAGATCCAACTCCATCTCTTCCACCCATTCTTGCATGGAAATTGCATGTGCACTGCTAAGATTATGTACATCTAGGACAAAAACCACCGAACCTTAATTCTCTTTTGCTAAAACAGCAGGCCCATACACCTCACGCCAATCTAAAGATAACCTCTTTTCAGCTTGCCACGCCCTCCACCCCTTATGTTCTCCAATGTGTAGCAATATTCTTGAAGATGGGATGCCAGCCTGGCCAATCTTGCATAGCCCTTCCCTGTTCCACCTGGCATCAATACCTTAACCAGGAGCTTGTGGTCTGTGCGCAAAATAAACTTTAAACCCCACGTGTAAGCTCTAAAATACTCTGTACCCAAGCCTGCTGCAAGTGGCTTCTGCTCCATAACAGAAGAGTTTCTCTCAGAGGTGGTCAAGGTTCTGGATCCAAATGCCTCTGTTTTTTCTTGCGTACCATGGATTTGTGACAGAACCGTCCCCAGCCCGTGACACTTGCATCAACTGAAAAAAATGGACTTCAATCAAGTGTCAAATGGTGTTAAATTGCCCAATATTGCACAAAACAGGAGATGAGAGACAACACAGGCAATTAACAGGTAAAAAACAATCTTAGTATCTTAGTGTACAATAGGAATGCAATAATCAGACGTATTCGTTGTAGTCTTTCTTCTTTTTTATTTCAAAATTGCTTGTTTTGCATCATATAGACAGCCAACGCATTTCGCCCAAACATGGGCTTCTTCAGGGCTGTAATAACATACAATTTAAAGGTACTTTAGAAGTCACTAGGAAAAGAAAGCATTCCTAAAAAGAGTAAGTAAAAAAGAGAAGGATGTGAAGGGAAGATGGTCCAAGTAAGTGTAAAACAGCTAGAAGTCCCTCTTGCTTTTCGCACACAAGTCCTCTATTTTGCGCATAACCAAGTGGGAGGGGGTCAATATGGAAGAGAAAAACCGGAGGAGTATCTATTATGGTGGTTTTTACCCGCCCGGTGTCTTTTCTGACATTTGAAGGTACTGTGCTGCCTGCACAAGATGCCAGTTGGCAAACCCCCCAAATATCCCCAGAGCTCCTTTATGCCCCCTTCCTATAATCGAGATACCCTTCTCCCGGCTAGGAATGGACCTGGTTGGGTCCCTAGTCACCTCAGCACAAGGGTATCAGTATATTCTTGTTCTGGTAGACTATGCGACACGCTACCCGGAAGCGATTCCCCTCACCAGCATGACCACCACTAGTGTCGCCCAGGCCATGAAAACCTTTTTCAGCTGGATAGGATTCCCCAAAGAACTTCTCACAGATCAGGGATCACCCTTCATGACTAAACTCATGGCCCAGATCTGCTCCTTGTTAGGAGTACTGCAGATCCGTACCTCAGAATACCACCCACAAACTGTTGGCCTTGTGGGTGGTATAACCAAACCATAAAGACGATATTAAAGAAGACAGTTTCTGAAACCGGTAGGGACTGGGATCGACAATTACCTCTGACTTTATTTGCAATCAGAACCCATACCAAGACTCCTACCGGGTACAGCCCCTTTGAATTGGTTTTCGGCAGAAGACCCCAGACACTGGTCGATATGGCAGCCGAGAGGTGGGAAGAGGAAGAAGATGAAAGTAAAACACTGCTTGACTACACATCCCAGTTAAAAGACAGGCTTTCGACCCTTTGGGATAGAGTCAGGAAAAACTTAGACGCAGCCCAACAAAAACAAAAGAACATTTATGACTGATGTACCACTATTCATTGAGGCATCACATAGCCTCTGGTGTTCCCCTATAGTTTAGGTACGAAACCCAACAATACTATCCGTTTTTGCATGGACTTCAGACGTTTAAATGCTGTGTCCCGATTTGGCTCATACCCCATGCCCAGAGTGGATGAAATGATTGACAGACTAGGGAATGCTCGATACATGACAACGCTTGACCTAACAAAAGGGTATTGGCAGATAGCACTGACACCCAGAGCCCAGGAGAAGTCAAGTCAAGTCAATGAATTTATATAGCGCGCTACATACCCAGAGGGTCTCAAGGCGCTTGAAGAAGGGTGGGGAATTACTTGTCGAATATCCAGGTTTTAAGTTGCTTTCTGAATGCTAGGTGGTTCTGAGTGAGGCGAAGGTGAATGGGAAGTGAGTTCCAGGTTTTAGCCGCCAGGTAGGAGAAGGATCTTCCTCCCATGGTGGTTTTGTTGATGCGAGGTACAGCAGCAAGGGCTTGATTGGAAGAGCGTAGCTGGCGGGGGGGAGGGGGGTGTAGAAGGAAAGTCGTGTGTTGAGGCATTCGGGTCCAAGTTCGTAAAGTGCTTTGCGTGCATGGGTTAGGAGGCGGAATGTTATCCTCTTATTGACGGGGAGCCAGTGGAGGTCTTTCAGTGACCAGAAATGTGGTCTTTACGCGGGATGTCTAGTATGAGTCTGGCTGATGCGATCTGGATGCGTTGGAGTTTTTTTCTGAAGTTTTGCGGTGGTACCGGCGTATAGGGTGTTTCCGTAGTCCAGGCGGCTTGTAACCAGTGCGTGGGTGACCGTTTTTCTAGTTTCGGTGGGGATCCAGCGAAATGTTTTTTTGAGCATGCGAAGAATGTTGAAGCAAGACGATGAAACGGCGTTGACTTGTCTGGTCATCGAGAGTGAGGAGTCCAGGATGACGCCCAGGTTCCGTGCATGGTCCGTCGGGATGGGTGCTTTTCCAAGGGCCTCTGGCCACCAAGAGTCGTCCCAGGCGGAGGGGGAGGTACCTAAGATAAGGACTTCTGTTTTGTCTGAATTCAGTTTCAGACGGCTGTGCTTCATCCACTCGGCTACTTCTTTCATTCCTTCAAGTAGGTTGGTTTTGGCGGTATTAGGGTCTTTGGTGAGTGAGAGGATCAGTTGAGTGTCATCAGCATAGGAGATGATGTTGAGGTTGTGTTGGCGTGCGATGGCCGCGAGTGGGCTCATGTATACGTTGAAGAGGGTGGGGCTGAGTGAAGATCCTTGTGGCACGCCGCAAATGACTTCAGTGGCCTCTGACTTGAATGGTGGGAGGCGGACTCTCTGAGTTCTTCCGGCAAGGAACGAGGTGATCCATTCCAGTGCTTTTCCTTGGATTCCGATGTTTCTGAGGCGTTGTAGCAGGGTGCTATGACAGACTGTGTCGAAGGCTGCGGAGAGGTCGAGGAGGATGAGGGCGACTGTGTCTCCATTGTCCAGTAGAGTTCGAATGTCGTCTGTTGCAGCAATGAGTGCGGTCTCAGTGCTGTGTTTGGCTTGGAAGCCGGACTGTGAGGAGTCGAGGGATTTGTTGGTTTCGAGGAATGCGGCGAGCTGGTTGTTGACAGCTTTCTCGATGACTTTGGCCGGGAATGGAAGGAGCGAGATGGGGAGGTAGTTTTTTAGTTCGGTGGGGTCAGCTGTGGTTTTTTTCAGAAGGGCGCTGAGTTCGGCATGTTTTCAGCTTTCCGGGAAGGTGGCGGAGTTGAGGGAGCAGTTGATGACATCTCGGAGGTGTGGTGCTATGATGGCGTCTGCTTTGTTGAAGATGTGGTGAGGGCATGGGTCTGTGGGGGATCCTGAGTGGATGGAGTTCATCAGGCGGATGGTGTCCTCAGTGGAGATTGGGTTCCAGTCATTAAGGATGTTCAAGGGGGGTGAAGGTACAGCAGAAGGTTGTGTGGGTTGGTCTCCGGGTTGGTTGTCGAAGCTGTTGTGGATGCCTGCGATTTTGTCGTGGAAGAACGAAGCTAGGGAGTCGCAAAGGGTTTGAGAGGGAGTGATGTCGTTGGAGTTGGCAGTGGGGTTGGTAAACTCTTTGACGATGTTGAATAATTCCTTGCTGTTGTGGGCGTTGTTGTCTAGTCGATCTTTGAATGCAGCTTTCTTTGCAGTCCGGATCAGTTGGTGGTGTATGCGGGTGGCGTTTTTGAAGGCGTCCCTGGTGCTGGTGTTTGGGTCTTTTTTCCAGGCCTTCTCAAGGGAGCGACAGAGTTTCTTGGATTTCTTAAGATCATCGTTGAACAAGGAGGCGTTTTTGCTGCCTAGTTTGATTTGACGTTTTTTCAAAGGTGCTAGGTTGTCGGCGCTGTTGGTTTGCCATTGAGTGAGGTTAATGGCTGCTTGGTTGGGGTTCGAGGAGTGGGCAGGGGGGTTTTGAAGAAGCGATGAGGAGATCTGGTCGATGGTGATTTTGTTCCAGTTTCTTGGCAGAGTAGGTTGAGGATGGTTGTGGGTTGTGGTCTTTTTGTAGATAAAGTGAACGCAGCTGTGGTCCGTCCAATGGAGAACTGTGGTGTGACTGAAGGAGATATATTTGCTGGAGGTGAAGATAGGGTCGAGTGTGTGACCTGCGACAGCCTTCGACACCCCTTCAGGTTTGTACCATTTCAGGGTCTTCCCCTTTGGGCTGCACGGAGCCCAAGTAACCTTTCAAAGACTTATGGACATCGTATTAAGACCACACCACGCGTATGCAGCTGCATACTTGGATCCAGAGTCATCTTCAGTACTACCTGGGAAGAGCATCTCACGCACCACCGGGCCATTTTAACCAGTCTACGAGAGGCCGGTCTAACTGCCAACCCAGAAAAATGATGCTAGCAACTAACAACATCCGCTATCTAGGGTACCACATCCAAGAGGGGCTGATTAGACCACAGATAGACTCAAGTAAAAGCAATCACAGCGTTGGAAAGGCCCACCACGAAAAAAAGGCATTAGAGCTTTTTTAGGACTGGTTGGTTATTGCAGGCGGTTCATTCCCCGTTTTTCAGAAGAGGCTGCCCCCCTCATGGACATGCTAAAGAAAACTAATTCAATCGGATCCTGGACCCCGAGATAAACCCAAAGCTTCGAACACCTCAAAACACACTTGCGCAACAACCATTCACGCTACAAATGGAAGCATCTGACAGAGGCCTTGGGGCGGTCCTATCACAGACAACAACTTCGGGTGAGCTACACCCGGTAGTCTATCTTAGTCGCAAACTCATGCCCAGGGAGGTACGGTACTCTACTATGGAGAAAGTTTGCTCAGCCATCCGTTGGGCATCCAGGCCCTACAATATTATCTACTAGGCCGTCCATTCACTCTTCTGACAGATCATGCTCCATTAGTGTAGCTGGCAAGACCTAAAGACACCAATGCCCGCATTCTCAGATGGTTCTTAGCTCTACTACCTTTTACCTTTCAGGTGGCACACCGACCGGGGTCTTTGCAGGCAAATGTGGACTTCCTTTCCCGCAGCCCGATCTCTACATGGCCTGATCGGACATGCCTGGTGGGGAGGCACTGTGACAGGGAGGATCCGGAGAACCAGAAAGATCGGCAGAAGTGCCCCGGGGGTACTACGCCACCTCGACTTGTGCTGACTCTGTTCTCTTATGAAGGGCAGGGCTCGACAGAGTTCAAAAAGCCGGAAGCACCTACTGAGGGTGTGGAATGCCGGGGAAGCGAGGTGAAGGACAAAAGAACCACAGCGATAGGAAGGCGAAGAGAACCAGAGGAAGGAGAACAAGGAGTCATAGGCGGAAGGAAGTCATGAAGTCGGCGGGAGAATCCACGGAGGAACCGGGAGTTGTTCCAAGAAAGGCCCTATGGACGGAACAGCCATGACCCTGTCAGCGGGTCCCGGTCTCAGGCAAGTGATCGGGGAGACCGGGCGCATCGTGTTGGGGTGGTGGCTCACACAGTCCAGTTTCTCGGGTCTCTAAAGACCCTCTCTCTCCCCCCTTTTTCACCAGACAAACCTAGTGAACCAAGAGGGAGACAATCCCTTGACGGGGCGGGTCTGGCATGTGAACCGGGAAAAGTTATAAAACTGCTGACGGGGACCACCTGAAGAAAGGGCCCGGGGACAGTAACAACTTAACCATTTCAGAGGTTCACAAACACCTGAAACCCTCACCCTCTTTTTCGATTGTTTATTTCCTGAGTGGTCAGAGTGTACCCAGAAGGGGCTTAGAGGTAGAGCACCTCAACATTATAAAAGGGAGAGAGGCACTCACCGTCCTGTATTTTCTTTACCGAGGGCACGCCTGGCTGGACAAATCCTGGAAGAAGAAAAGCGGCAGAGACAGCAGTCATTGGTGGGAGCAGACGTCACCAGGACCCAGAAGCAAGACCAAGATCCCACGCACTGGTGGCATAACACATCCCTATTCTGTGAACCTTAATAAAACCCACTTTGCATACCAACCCAGTGCCTCATCCAGTCTGTGGGGGCGTGACACTAAGATTTTTTTTTATCTGTTAATTGCCTGTGTTGCCTCTCATCTCCCCTTTTTTATGTTACTATTTGCGGTCAAGTGGTAACTGACCATTTAAGGTGGGCAACACCTAGTACTAAGTGACTCAACTAGGCAGTGCGGCTGCTAGTTTTGGTGCCCACTATTGTACTGCAGCTACAGAATAAGATCCCTTCACCCGAGCAAGAAGGGTAGAGAGGTATTCCTAGAGGGGATACGTCTTACCAATTCAAACTCTAATCCACAGTGGTATCCCACCTAGTATGGAGACGGTCAGGCACTATTATCAACTCTCAGGGCACCAATCGCTTATGTGCGGGGAAGGAAGCAATTCCTTTTCATTTAAATAAACCTCACACACTCTAGTAGTGTCATGCTTCATCATCGGGTTCACCCTGACTCCTTAAGGCCAGGGTGGGCTTGACCGTATTTCAAGGAGCACTTAAGACAGATAGGCCAGTGTATTTGAAGATTAAAAATTCCCCTCCAACTCCAAATATCCCTTTATTCACGGGATATTCAAAAATTAGAAAAGGGGGGTCGTAAGGAGGTAATGGTCCAATGACCCTAATGCCAACATGTTTCAGCCATATTAAATGACCCAAAGGGGTCCTGGACTTTCTTCAGGGCAAATGAATTTCCCTCCCAGGTTCTTTAACTATGTATTTTCCTATGTTTCAAAATTGAGTGCAGAAAGCTGCACTTGTAAGGACCGGTAAGTAGAATACTTATCTCTTATCCGGTACCGTATAGTTTCAATTCATCCTGTAAAAGAAACATTGATGGGTATAATCACGTGTCCAACTCATGCTGTGCCTATATCACCCATACATTGAGTTTGGGAAGGGTGCTATAGTGTGCTTTCATCCAACATGCTTCGTGTAGTTGTGATCAAAACAATCTTTTTGGGTATAATGCTGTCCCAGGTAATTACAAGTATTGAGTGGTGTTGTCATTTACATCTCACCACCCACATCGTGGAACAGGTAAAGATGGTGTTGTTTTTCTGCACCCTCACGTCACATTCATCCTGCACCTTTACACTCATACTCATACTTCCGAGTTAAGATTTACCCCTAATTTGTACATTTTCACTCGATATTGTTCACTGCATCAAAATACCCTCTTGCGGAGGTTCTAGAATGTCTCAAGGGACTGCGGGTAAAGGGGGCAGTTGCCTTGTAGTCAGACTCTGTACGAGTATGAGCCAAAAATAAGAGGAGACAAAACAAAAGAGACACTCGCTTCATTAATGAAATGCAGCTGAAGGTTTCACACATGCATCTCTCGGTTGCTCACAATGCATTCTTACTCATCCTCGCGTGCTACTTACTTCATCAAAGGTCTTGCCCCATTGCCTCGCCTACTTGGGTCCGCGTCTCCCAGCATTGGGATTCGCAAAGGCCGGGAGATACAGGTAATATACAGCCTGATTCATGAAGCTAAATTGAGCTCGCAATAGCTGCGAAAATGCTATTGTGGGCGCAATTCCCATAATCGGAATTCACCATGAAAAATGAGAAATCGCAAACACAGAATTGTGAAATCGCTAAAATATTCACAGAATCCTGGCAGTAGACCATTTGCGATTCGGAAATAGCGAAAAATCATGGATTCTGCGAAAATAATAGCGAATTCGCAAATTCCTCGCAATCGGGATTCATGACAAATCGCAATTAGCAAAAAAACCCAAAATCGCATTTTGCGAGGCGCAATTTAAGGACAACCCAAAGCAGGTGGTAACCATCAAACCCATAGTAAAAAAAAATTTGAAAAACCGTTGGCCTATCAGCAACTGGTGCTGGCCTGACCAAACACACTTAAGGAGAAGCAGCATCAGCCTAAGGAGCGTCACAATGCCTGAAATGTACATGGTGGTCAGGCGGCGAAGGCTACAGCGAGCAGCACGGAGGAGACGCAGAATCCAGGCCAGTGCCTTCCGCCAGAGGGTCACCCTGCTGGGCCAAACCAGAGAGCAAATTTACGCAAAGTACCGCCTGAATGGGGCAATGATCATCAAGCTAATTCAGGACCTTGACCCCCTGATGCAGCACCCAACAAGGCGGACCAATGCCGTGCCAACACATGTCCAGGTATTCTGTAGCCTGCACCTCCTGGCCTCCGGGAGCTTCCAGGGGATAGTTGCGGCTGCTGGGGGGATATCCCAGCCCACCATGTCCCACTGCCTAGGGAGTTTCCTTGACACAATGCTGACCCAGCTACACCACCACATCAAATTTCCAACAAGCCAACAGGAATTGGATGAGACCAAGCTTCAATTCTACAATGTTGCGCATTTCCCACACGTGATAGGATGCATTGACTGTACCCACATCCACATCTGCCCACCAGCTGCAACGGAGTACATGTACCGCAATCGCAAGTCCTACCACTCCCTCAACATCCAGATGGTCTGCAATGCAAAGACATATATCACGGACATAGTGGCACAGTACCTGGGGAGTACACATGACTCATTCATATTCCAGCACAGCGGCCTCCACACACGACTGGCCAGGGGAGACTTCGGGGAAGGACACCTACTTGGTAAGTACACTTTGCCCACAATGTCACACTGCGATGAAGTAGCTGCGCTGCACAGGCACTCACCCTCTGCTCCTCTCATTCAGGTGACAGTGGCTACGCCCTGCGTGAATACCTCCTCACCCAATACCTCAACCCTGCTACACCACAGCAACGGCGTTACAACGTAGCACACATACGCACAAGGAATTGCATTGAGAGAACTTTTGGGCTACTGAAGAGCAGATTCTGCATACTTCACAAGACAGGTGGGGCCATGTACTACAGTCCTGAAGTTTGCTGCCGCATTGTGGCTGTGTGTGCTATACTACACAACAATGCTACCAAGCGCCGGATACCTGTCGACATCTCTGGCAGTGAATCGGAAGGGGACGACCGGCCACCTGCACATGCGCGCCATGCACGCGGGGAGAACCCAGCTGAAGGCCACAGACGTCGCAACCACATCACAATGAACAGTTTCTAGTGCACCCTCTCCCCTCACCCAACAAATCACAATTGCATGCAAAATTTAATAATGACACAACGCCAATGTGGGATGCTAAATTAAATATTATTGTTTGAATCACGAAAAAGGTTCCAGTTGCCATCCTTCAAATGCAAACAGTATTTCAGCATACTGCTGCGTCCAATACACAGGGCAGGCTTATGTTCAGCCTGTGCCTGTACAAGTACTATTCAGTCGGGTGCGCCTCCGCCTATCTTTACTACTACTAAATTGAGAAGAATCCTAATTTTAAGACTTTCGGTATTCACAGAAAGAATTTAGGAGTCCTAAAGTTAGGAGTCCTAACTTCTGTGAATACCGAAATTAGTAAGTTCATTCTGTGAATACCATAAGTAGTAGGTGCATTCTGTGAATGCCAAAAGTAGTAAGTTCATTCTGTGAATTCCAAAAGTAGTAAGTGCAATCTGTGAATACCAAAACAGTAGTAAGTTTAGGATTGAGTCTTAAATTCATTCTGTGAATCGGGCCCATTGAATGAAGCATGACTCACAATAACACAGGGGCGCGTGAGTTGCTGATGCACTGCAGGGAGACAGTGTGGCATGCACTGGTTTTCAGAGGTGATGGAAGAATAGTGTGGGTATCACCGTGTAAAGCGGTAGCATAATGCGCACTCAAAACTTACTTGTAAGTCAAAAAGTGGTGTTCGTATCACCATATATTCAGTAACAGGATGTGCACGAGCCTATCACCGTATGCATCATGACTCAAAGCAAGATGGCAGCTTCGCATTGCATAAGCTGTCCCAACGCAGAAAGGATGGAGTGCTCTCCACAATCGCTGTCTCATTGCTCTGCTTGTGCCTCTTGTACGCAGCATAGTGCTTGCGCCACTTACCTAGTCACAAGCACACTTGAGTGAATTCCCCCACTCAACCATCAACAATTAGTAAATAGCAATACCGCCACAGGTCCGATCTATCCATTCTGCACAGGACAAAGCACCCGCGGTTCAAAATGCAATGATAAAGAAGTCGTAGAAGATGTGTTCACCGCTGTGCTGGGCAGTTGTAGCTTCTGGCTGGCTAACTGGTGGCTAAATTCTTGTAACGTCCTCCAACTCAAACACTGGAGGGTGTAACCAGTGAGTATCTTCCAATGTATTGAAGATGCTCCTTCCACAACTGCGCGCAGCTGTCCCTCAGCCACTCAGACACCAACTGACATATGTGAAACTCTGTCCATCACCACCCCCTGTTGTTTAATTATTTTGTCCACCACAAGCATGGAAGGGTATACTCAGACGTGAGTCCCTAGCTCATTGCACCATCAGGATTCAAGCAAGCCGGGCTGAAGACGGCTGAAGTGCCAGAAACCGGTCCCGGGTAACTTGTTTCCTTCCCAGTGAAAGAATTGGCTTGGTAGTTTGGTTTGCCCTGTTCCCATGATACACTGGGCCAGGGACAGACTAATTTGCATATAGCCAGGTTCTGAGCTGGGATGGTGCAGTGAGCTAAAAAACGGTGTTGGATTAAGCCCTGCTCTCTTGACTGGGTGAGAGTATTCTGCTTAATTCAGAAACTCTGTCCATCACCACCCCCTGTTGTTTAAATATTTTGTCCACCATAAGCGTGGAAGGGTATACTCAGACGTGAATCCCTAGCTCATTGCACCATCAGGATTCAAGCAAGCCGGGCCGAAGACGGCTGAAGTGCCAGAAACCGGTCCCCGGTAACTTGTTTCCTTCCCAGTGAAAGAATTGGCTTGGTAGTTTGGTTTGCCCTGTTCCCATGATACACTGGACCAGGGACAGACTAATTTGCATATATCCAGGTTCTGAGCTGGGATGGTGCAGTGAGCTAAAAAACGGTGTTGGATTAAGCCCTGATCTCTTGACTGGGTGAGAGTATTCAGCTTAATTCAGAAACTCTGTCCATCACCACCCCCTGTTGTTTAATTATTTTGTCCACCATAAGCGTGGAAGGGTATACTCAGACGTGAGTCCCTAGCTCATTGCACCATCAGGATTCAAGCAAGCCGGGCCGAAGACAGCTGAAGTGCCAGAAACCGGTCCCCGGTAACTTGTTTCCTTCCCAGTGAAAGAATTGGCTTGGTAGTTTGGTTTGCCCTGTTCCCATGATACACTGGGCCAGGGACAGACTAATTTGCATATAGCCAGGTTCTGAGCTGGGATGGTGCAGTGAGCTAAAAACGGTGTTGGATTAAGCCCTGATCTCTTGACTGGGTGAGAGTATTCTGTTTAATTCAGAAACTCTGTCCATCACCACCCCCTGTTGTTTAATTATTTTGTCCACCATAAGCGTGGAAGGGTATACTCAGACGTGAGTCCCTAGCTCATTGCACCATCAGGATTCAAGCAAGCCGGGCCGAAGACGGCTGAAGTGCCAGAAACCGGTCCCCGGTAACTTGTTTCCTTCCTAGTGAAAGAATTGGCTTGGTAGTTTGGTTTGCCCTGTTCCCATGATACACCGGGCCAGGGACAGACTAATTTGCATATTGCCAGGTTCTGAGCTGGGATGGTGCAGTGAGCTAAAAAACGGTGTTGGATTAAGCCCTGATCTCTTGACTGGGTGAGAGTATTCTGCTTAATTCAGAAACTCTGTCCATCACCACCCCCTGTTGTTTAATTATATGTGGAACCTCAGCACAAGAGCTGGAACTTGGAACATGGAAGAAGTCTATATTCCAGGCCTCAGACACAATACATTTCAAGTCACAACGGGCCTCCACCAAGTTGATTGATGTGTTAACTAGTGGCGGTCCGTGCAGGTAAGCACGGCGGGTCAGGAGCAGGGGTCGGGGTGAAAGTAACATACAATGGGATAAGGAATATAAAATAAATAAATAATTAATACCACTTGCATTGTGCTTGCTGCATCGCCGAGGCAGGGTAAGTAGTTTTACTTATTAATTTATTTTATATTCCTTATCCCGTCGTATGTCACTTTCACCCTCCACCCCCGGCCTGCCCCACCACCCCACCGTGCTTACCTGCACAGGCCGCTACTGGTTTTAACCCCATTGAGTTCTGCCATAAGTTTTTCTAAGGTAACAATAGCCACATCTGTCTTCGTTGATGTCAGCATCTTTGAGGTCTTGACGACCACTTCAGAAAATGATAGATGTCAGGAGGATTTTGTTGTAGGCATTTGCAGGACTTCATTGATGTCAATAAAAAATATAGGGATTACAGAGCCACACTCTAACAGCAGAATAAGGATATTTGGCATTTCAGAGTAGTGTTATGACCCTACAGTGAAGCTGAAGAGTAAGGATGTCAGTGGTGAGCAAGGCAGTGTGACCACTTGAGTATTATCAATCATGATGACTTCCAATGATGACCATAAATTGTCAGAAAATGTTCTTCTCAGCCATCACCAGATGGAGCCAGAACTATGTGATGGAGAACAAGGGCAAACAAGATGTCTAGAGGGGCTTGTGAGCTCATTTTTTGGCATCCAGCCCAAGCAAAGATGACAGGGTTCTGGTAACCTGCAGTCAGTATTACCTACTACAACAGCAACAATATCTGATTTTGAAGTTCCACAATGTGCTATGGGCGTTGCCAACACCCGGGGCCTCTAGGACTTCAAATATAACCAGAAGGGATTCAAGAATGCCTCTCTGGTATCACCAGCATTTGGTCATCCCACGGTGTTTCCTTTGTAGCAGCTTTCATCATGTGCTGTACTGAAGAGGTGGCGAGCACCCGCTCTTCCTCCTGCGCCGGGACTGGCAGCAGGTCAATGCTGTCATGTTGCAATCTGTGGCATAGAGCTACAGTCCCAGAAAAATTTCCCCTGAATCCTATGCCGTATGTTTTAAGAGCAGTTTGGTTGAGAGGTGTGTAGCACAGACCACTGACAATTTAATATTTGTGAAATAGGCCGCTTTATTGAAACATGTATGCACCAAAAAATGACCAAGACCTAACGCCTTACGAAACAAAAACCTCACTATACAAGTTTGTTACCTACATTCCAGCCCCATAAGTTATTTCCAGGATCTACATAATGTAACCCTGCACTCATCTTCGTCATGACATGCTGCATGCCTGCAATTGTAACAATTTAACTTCCCCTGCTCTTTAGCAGTAACATCTACTAAACTTAACTTCCTATAAAGTAACTTTTAACTCCCTGCTTGGTTCCAGTGTGACATTGTTTGCACCCCCCCTTCAGCCTGGTTCACCTATGGCAACAAAAATAACCTTATCTAAACCCCTGCAAACTTGTGGGTCAACCGCCAACACACCTGCACCTGTCTATACAAATACCTCGAAATCCTGTGCACCTGTCTCAAACAACTGAGCCAGCCCCAAGTCAAATCTCCACCACTCACATGCCCGAAAACCTAATCTGAGGGATAGGGCATGTGGGGAATATGTCCTTATCCACCTACAGATGGGTTGCCACCATGTACACCTACCACTAAATGGCAACACAAAATGACCCCTATATATCCATGTGCTGCATCCTGTAATGGATATAACCCAAATGGTGCACCATCTCTACAATAGACAGCTTCCCCCAATACCCCTGGAGGACAGACCTCCCTCCGGTCGGCTGTCCCCAATCCCCTATTGGGTAAGAGCACACACCACTGACACTTCAACATGTGTGAAAAAGGCTGCTTTATTGAAAAGGGCGCACACCATAAAATTGCCTAGTCATACCGCCTTACAAAATGAAAACTTCTCTATACACGATTGTCACCTACCATTCCTACCCCGACCCTTAAGCTTCTGTCCCCACATAACGTAACTCTGCAATTATCTATGTCATGACATACTCTTGCAATTGTAACAGCTTCACTTCCCCCACCGTTTAACAATGAATCTTTTAACAGCTAATAAACTTAACTTCTTATAACGAAATCTTTAGCTTCCTGCCTTGCTTCGGTGTGACTTTGTTCACACCCACCCTTTTAGCCTGGTTCACCTGTGGCAAAAACAATAACCTTATGTAAACCCTTGCAAACACATGGGTCAACTGCTGCCATAAAAAGCCACTAGCTGAACTTTATCTGCCACCCCAACCACCCCTTCCCCCCACCGCCTGCCTCCTAGGAGCTCACCTCTGTAATCTCAATGTGCGGGCCAAAAATGTGTTCACTTCAGAAAAATATAATCCTATCCTGTATCGCGAAAGATGCAACCTGTCCAAGGGAGGAAACATCTCCCACCCAACCATGGCTCCTTTATCATGCCAAACAACAGAAAGAGAGCCAAGGTCCAATCTGAGACTTCATCCATGATGACTCTTGTCAGATTCCCGGTCTGCCCATTTCGCAAACGAATGACACTTGATCAATACCATCAAGCCAGCAGCTTTCGGTCCCAGAACCGAACCTGAAATGAAAATCAGCAGTAAAGGCAAATACAGCAAATATTCACTTAACACTCTCCCCCAACAATCCTTAGCACATCGCTTGAAATAGTTGGAAGACCTCTACCCAGGCCAATGCTTCGCTCCCTGGACCAGCACATCTTGCCCACCTCCATTGCTACCCCAATGCGAAATGAGTGTGTGCCGTAGTCTGCAGCCACCAACCATAGCTTATCAATTAGGTTCCCTCATTATTTCCAAAAGCTTGAACACATTCAAAATCTCTCCTTGACTATGATTAAAAACTTCACCCAAGAGTGTCACTCGTTGCTCCCATAATTTTCTACCCCAGGCTGTCGTGCATAAATCCTCCACAGGGTACACTGGCAGAAGCGCAGTTATTCCCATCAAACTCTGATCTGTTTTTGAACAGTGCAGATGGATTCCTACCCCTGCCTCCTGAAAACTTGCCTCCTTCTATCAGAGTCCTCTAACCTTGCCCCCAACAATTCTATTACTCTGAATGCTCCAAATGTTATCAAAGTAGAAAACAAGATAGATTTTTATTCTGAAATGCAAATCTCAAACAAAACACTATTCACCTTAGTAAAAACCTGCCACATAATCAACTTCTGCTTCGTTCCCGAATGCCACTGTTCCCTGGTCCAACCTTCAAGCATCCTTTTACCTAATACCCCTGTCGATGGAGCATAGCCCAAAAATAACTTACCCATTTAAGCAATGCCTGCCGACTTCCCAGCAATCGTGACCCAAGAAAGCCCATTCTCTGTCAGCCACAGAATTGGCAGTACCACATCCTAAACTCTTTGCATTCGCCAGACCTCAAATAAGCCCCTGTACTTAGGAATTTGTTGCATGCCTGTACACACTCTTTGCATGTAGATACAACCAGCGACCTTACCACCAGCTGCCAATCTGGTGATGTCCGAATTTGAAACTAAATGGATCTATGGCGACACCAACCTTTTTAAATCTCAAGTGGGTCATTGGTGTCGGTACATACATGATATTTTCTGTATCTGGGTCGGAGATGAACAACAACTTAATGACTTTCATATGTGGTTGAACCAGAGAACTATGGAGTTCAATTTTACAATTTCAAAAATTCAGGGGAAACTAAACTTCCTAGATGTCTATGTACAACATCATAATGGGGAATTAGTGGTTGGCTTATATACGAAGCCCACAGACCTCAATACCCTATTTCATTTTCAAAGCAGCCATCCAAGAACGTTAAAAGAAAATTTGCCCTACGGCCAGTTCCTCCGTATTAGGAGGAACTGTACCCACAAAGAAGACTATTTCCATAATGCTAGTATTCTGAATGACAAACTAGTGGCGCGAGGGTACCCCAAAAAATGTGTCAAGTGCGCACTAAGGAGGGCGTGGTACACGCCAAGGGAAACACTCCTTACACCAAGAGAATGCAATAAGGAAACATCCCTAACATGCGTCCTCACGTTCGACCCTAAAGCAAACAAAGTGAAAAAAATAATCCAAAAGAACTGGACATTGATAGAACCTCTGGGTCTGGAGAAACCATTGTTTGCATTCAAAAAAGGAAAAAACATCAGGCAACAGTTAGTCAGAGCAAATACCCACAATGAATCACCAACTAAGGACTTGCGAAACCTTTTGGGTTTGCCCCCAGTGGTTGGGCATTACCGCTGCCAAACATGTACAGCGTGTAATTTCATAGCAGACACCAAAGAAATTGATATAAATGGACGAACCCACATTCAGAAAGTCTTTTCCAACTGTAATACCAAAAACACTGTGTATTGTATAAAATGCCCATGTGTATAATTCTATATTGGTCAACCGACACAAACAATAAAAAAACGAGTACTGCAACATAGGTCTAGGAGTAAGTGTAAGGTACATGGGGCCCCATTAGTACAACACTACTTAGATATGGGTCATTCAGAGGCGGACATTCACTGGTCAGTTCTGAATGTAATAACCAATGTTGTGGGGGAAGACCTACAAAGAAATCTAAACAAACTTGAGGCCAGATTGATAGAAAAGTATAATACAGCTAGAGAAGGTCTCAATAATAAAGACGAGATGTGGGCCTTACTACAACTATAGAATTTATGGTGATAACATATGACAATGTCAATTAAGAGAAATATAGCTAACTGTCTTTTTCAATGTGTTTTAAAAGTATGTCATTAATTTTATATATATGTGTTTATGTGTTCTGTGTTACAAATATCAATCCTTTGATAACGAACAATTGTTGATACACAAACTCAATGTGTCAGAATGTGAGGAGTGACGGCTTCTATGGCTCTTGGTGTCCGTAATTCACAGTGGGGATTTAAGATTCCCCTTTGTTGCTTTATTTTTTCTTATTAGAATGGAGACTTTTTCTGTTGAGTCCGTTTATATTTATTGTTATCCTGTAGGAATATGTAGACTTTTTGTCCCTCCCCAATTTGCAAACATGAATATATTGAAGGTTCTATCTTGCCAAATCACGTGTGAGTGGGAGCGCGAGTGTCAACCTGGGCATTTATGAATAATAATAGCCGTCAGTCGTAATAGTGGCGAGTTTTGGAGAGTCCTAATTGTCGAAGCATTCCCGGATTTCCAAAGTGTAGGGGTTAAATATGGGCCATTGAGAGTACAATGGATATTGGCCTTTAATTGAACGTGGAGATGTAGTCTGTTTTCGCTCGTCATTAGTTGGATATTTCCGTGAGGACATGTCCCACGTGACTGGCTTCAACGCGGAAGATGAGAGTGTTGATTAGGCATGAGCACGGCCGCACATGAAAGCACCTTAAAGGTAAGCGCGGTTTGTAAAAGTTCTAGGCCACATACGTGCGCTTTAGGTAATGGGAATAACTGTGGAGAGCAGTTAATCTAATGCCCGTTCCCCCGGCTCTGTCTTGCAGAAATTTGATAGGTCCCGGTGTTGCTTACACGTTGTGGATCATGTTCTCTATGACTGAGGCTACATAGATGGACAAGATGACGTCAGACGCTCAGGAGTGAGTTGGTTTCCATTAAATATCGTACACGTTAGACTTTCTGGAGAATTCGTAATTTGAGTAGACCTGGTACAGGGATGGGATTTTAATACCATTACTGTATTGTTGTGTTGATTTCTGGTCTTCTCCCCGATTCACTTCCCCCTATCTCTTCTCTTGTTTTGGCATTCCTAAGGTGAGCCACAGTTGCCCTTTCACTATAGAGAAGTGCAGTGGAAGGGTCACAACCCAATATCTGTGTTTAGCCGCTACTCCCGACAATTAATTGGGAATTTAAACATTCTAATCGGTATGTGCATAAACAGTTCCATTGGAGGGTTGTAATTGTCACACATTTGGATAGCTTCACTTTAATTACTTGGTTTATGGAGGTGTGCTCGGTAGCACTATTTAGATATTTTTTTCTACACAATGGTGGTCTGTAGGATAAGTGCACCTTGGGACACCTTTGTTGGAGTCTTGCTTGCAGTCACTTCAGGATATAGTGTAATTTGTAGTTTTGAACAAACAGGGTTACGCATGAGGTATATAGAAGTCCTGCATGAATTACCTCATTTAGAGAATACCATATGGATATGTAGACAATCAATAGTACTTTTTTGATGTTGTAGGTGCAGCATATTTGTTGTGTTAATGCAAAAGCCCTAGTCCTGATGAGGCCCAGAAATTAAGGGGCTGAAACGCGTCGACAACCTTTGAAACGGACACCCTTTGAATAGAGATTCGGTGACAAATAATAATCAGCAGTTCAAAGTAGAAGGATCAAATAACTGATCTCTTTAACACTGCATTAATAAAGTGTACCTGTATTTTTGAGGAATGCTCTTTAGATATTATGATATAGAGCATCCATACAAATAATAGGGGCTATTTTGAAACAATATGTGAATGCTTAACTTTTCATTTCCAATACTTTGTAGATGTTTTTGTAAATTGCTTGTGTGATGTGTAAATAGTGCAATTTTATATGTATAGTACAAAAAAGAGTGTATAAGAAAGTATGTGAAGTAAAAAAATGAATATACAAAATATTTGAGTAAATAAAACAAAATTCAAAAAGAGAAATACATATCCGGTGGATATAATTGATTTATTGAGGTAATGGGCTGTAAATGACACAAAAAACTGTATAGATTTACTCTAGAAGAAGTTATCAGGTCGGATGGGTAATTGATAAACCTGTTCTGAATAATCATTTAAATTAATTGGTCCCACAGCGTCACTTTTTGTGTTCATGTATATTTTTCCCAGATGCTTTTTGGGTTACAGAGGGAAAACCCCCATTGTCTTTAGGCTTGTTATTACACTTGGTCAAGTGTGAGGGTCATTGATCAAACCATATAAATATTGATTTCTGATTTGAATTGTTAAGTCGAATGGTCATTTGTCTTCTGTTTACCTCAATGTAATTATCAATTTGGAAGTTGCTAGGACCTATGTAATAATTATCTGTGTGTACCGTTGTTCTGGTCATCGACCCTAGTGGTTCAATTGTGTGTTTTGTAGTTTTGGTGGGCTGTCAGAACCCATCACAGTTAGCTATACAGGAGAGGAAATTGACAAGTTGTGTAAAATTCCATCGCTTTTCAGTGGTGATCAACCACCACCACAAATAATCAATGTTGATAAAATAGAAAGGCTTAAACAACTCAAGAAGAAAAATATTAGGACTCACCTACATGCGAAAGTCCTATTAGAGCGTTTAAAGAACCACACAATCCCGGTGGGACTCCAAGTAAGGAATATACTGGTGATATTTACAACCGATAAAGTATATCTGGGTAAATTTGGAGGGGTGGGTGCAAAATGTTTCATCGAATGGATGGCATTATCCGTGGAAACTGCATTTAGATTATACGAAGAAGAGCTGAAGGAAATCGAGACTTTAGAACAAGAAATATTAGGTGACAGCACCATAAAAGATTCAAAAACATTAATAGAATCTGTCCAAAAGACGATAGCTGATTTTGAAATATATACAACAAATGTGAAAATTTCAAAAGTCGACGAGACATAAAAAACTTCAAACAGGAAGAGATATAGCCCTATCTTAAAGACGATTTTTATGTTAATAATGATCCAAGTTCTCTGAATTTACAATACAGAGGCAGATCCAGGAATAAGTTTATAACAGTCTCTGACACATCCTCGGATTCGGACGGATCCAGTGGAGGTTACCATCCATATTTCCAAAACCCAGGAGTACAACAACCTTTTTTTGGCAGAGGCAGGTACAGAGGCAGAGGGGGAGGCCAAATATGGAGAGGATACAACCAACAAGGGGGGTACTTCCCACAACAAGGACAGTACCCACCACAACCTGGGCATTACCCTCCACAAGGACAATTCCCACCACCGATAATTTACCAGAATCAAGAGCAAGAACCCTTCCGGACACGGAAGAAGACTTACAGACGCTAAGTACTGGTAGTAAAAATGAGATGATTAATATAGAGACAGTTCCTATTTACAATCTATCACGGTATACACCAACAGAAACTGAATTGCAAGTTCTGTCAAGGGGTCTCTCATTTGTACCGACTAACCTACAAAGTGCAGTAGATACCAAAACTGAAGTTTTACAATTTCTGAGGAAGGTGCGTTTAAAAGCATTTTTCCAAGATAAAATAATACCAGAGCAGATCAATACCAGTGGATTGCGGAATAAATCGACCTTCATCCCAGAAAGCATGGCGTTACCAACACAAGTTCTGGTGTTTGAGGAACACATTTTGAGAGAATTAGATAATCTCCAGAAACAGAAAATTTACTACAATAACAACTGTAGTAAACAAGAAAAATTGGCCCTCAAGAATCTATCTGAGAATTCTGCAATAATAATAAAACCTGCAGACAAGCGGGTGGAATTGTGCTTTGGGACAGGAAAGAATACGAAGAATAGGTATACCGCCAACTGTCCAACACTACACATTATCGGGTTTTAGAGCAACACCCCACACGAGAATTACAATCAGAAATACAAGAAATAACTAGGGAAGGACTTGAGGGAGGATGGATATGCCAAAATGAATATGATTTCTTGAATAGTGTTTCTAACAAAATACCGAACATCTATGTCTTACCAAAAGTACACCAGTCTACCACAAAACCACCAGGGAGACCAATTGTGTCTGCTTGTGGCTCACTTATGGAGCCATTGGCCAAATATATAGACACTTTTTTGTTGCCAATAGTTAAAGAAACGAGATCCTACGTACGAGATACAACGGATTTCATAGCACAAATAGAAGGGCTGCCTTTCGTTCCAACTAAACAATGGTTAGTGTCTTACGATATTGAATCGTCATACACTAACATCCCGCAAGATGAGGCATTGGCAGTGATGGAACAAGCCCTTGAGAAAAGAGAACGTCCCCATTAAGTACCGACTGATTTCATCGTGTCTTTGGCATATTTGTGTTTGAAAAACAACTTCTTTAATTTTAAAGATACTTTGTACCTCCAAGTATCCGGGGTTGCAATGGGTTGTAGCTTTCCCCAGAAATTGCCAATCTGGTGATGTCCGAATTTGAAACTAAATGGATCTATAGCGACACCAACCTTTTTAAATCTCAAGTGGGTCATTGGTGTCGGTACATAGATGATATTTTCTGTATCTGGGTCGGAGATGAACAACAACTTAATGACTTTCATATGTGGTTGAACCAGAGAACTATGGAGTTCAATTTTACAATTTCAAAAATTCAGGAGAAACTAAACTTCCTAGATGTCTATGTACAACATGATAATGGGGAATAAGCGGTTGGCTTATATACAAAGCCGACAGATCGCAATACCCTATTACATTTTCAAAGCAGCCATCCAAGAACGTTAAAAGAAAATTTGCCCTATGGCCAGTTCCTCCGTATTAGGAGGAACTGTACCCACAAAGAAGACTATTGTGGCGCGAGGGCACCCCAAAAAATTAGTCAAGTGCGCACTAAAGAGGGAAAGGAACACGCCAAGTGAAACACTCCTTACACCAAGAGAACGCAATAAGGAAAACACCCCTAACATGCGTCCTCACATTTGACCCTAAAGCAAACAAAGTGAAAAAAAGAATCCAAAAGAACTGGACATTGATAGAACCTCTGAGTCTGGAGAAACCATTGTTTGCATTCAAAAAAGGAAACAACATCAGACAACAGTTAGTCAGAGCAAGTATCCACAATGAATCACCAACTAAGGACTAGCGAAACCTTTTGGGTTTGCCCCCAGTGGTTGGGCATTACCGATGCCAAACATTACAGCGTGTAATTTCACAGCAGACACCAAAGAAATTGATATAAATTGACAAACCCACATTCAGAAAGTCTTTTCCTACTGTAATACCAAAAACACTGTGTAATGTATAAAATGCCCATGTGTAAAATTCTATATTGGGCAAAGGACAGCATAAAAAAACAAGTACTGCAACCTAGGTCTAGGATTAAGTGTAAGGTACATGGGGCCCCATTAGTACAACACTACTTAGATAGGGGTCATTCGGAGGCGGACATTCACTAGTCAGTTCTGAATGTAATATCCAATGTTGTGGGGGAAGACCTACCAAGAAAACTAAACAAACTTGAGGCCAGATTGATAGAAAAGTATAATACAGCTAGAGAAAGTCTCAATGATAAAGACGAGATGTGGGCCTTACTACAACTATAGAATTTATGGTGATAACATATGACAATGTCAATTAAGAGAAATATAGCTAACTGTCTTTTTCAATGTGTTTTTAAAGTATGTCATTAATTTTATATATATGTGTTTATATGTTTTCTGTGTTACAAATATCAATCCTTTGATAACGAACAATTGTTGATACACAAACTCAATGTGTCAGAATGTGAGGAGTGACGGCTTCTATGGCTCTTGGTGTCCGTAATTCACAGTGGGGATTTAAGATTCCCCTTTGTTGATTTATTTTTTCCTATTAGAATGTACACTTTCTCTGTTGAGTCAGTTTATATTCATTGTTATTCTGTAGGATTATGTAGACGTTTTGTCCCTCCCCATTTGCAAACATGAATATATTGAAGGTTCTATCTCGCCAAATCACGTTTGAGTGGGAGCGCGAGTGTCAACCTGGGCATTTATGAATATTAATAGCCGTCAGTCGTAATAGTGGCGAGTTTTGGAGAGTCCTAATTGACGATGCATTCCCGGATTTCCAAAGTGTAGGGGTTAAATATGGGCCATTGAGAGTACAATGGATATTGGCCTTTATTTGAACGTGGAGATGTAGTCTGTTTTCGCTCGTCATTAGTTGGATATTTCCGTGAGGACATGTCCCACGTGACTGGCTTCAACGCGGAAGACGAGAGTTTTGGTTAGGCGTGAGCACGGCCGCACATGAAAGCACCTTAAAGGTAAGCGCGGTTTGTAAAAGTTCTAGGCTACATACGTGCACTTTAGGTAATAGGAATAACTATGGAGAGCACTTAATCTAATGCCCGTTCCCCCGGCTCTGTCTTGCAGAAATTTGATAGGTCCCGGTGTTGCTTACACGTTGTGGAGCATGGTCTCTATGACTGAGGCTACAAAGATGGACAAGATGACGTCAGACGCTCAGAAGTGAGTTGGTTTCCATTAAATATCATACACGTTAGACTTTCTGGAGAATTCGTAATTTGAGTAGACCTGGTACAGGGATGGGATTTTAATACCATTACTGTATTGTTGTGTTGTTTTCTGGTCTTCTCCCCGATTCACTTCCCCCTATCTCTTCTCTTTTTTTGGCATTCCTAAGGTGAGCCACAGTTGCTCTTTCACTATAGAGAAGTCCAGTGGAAGGGCCACAACCCAATATATGTGTTTAGCCGCTACTCCCGACAATTAATTGGGAATTTAAACATTCTAATCGGTATGTGCATAAACAGTTCCATTGGAGGGTTGTAATTGTCACACATTTGGATAGCTTCACTTTGGTTACTTGGTTTATGGAGGTGTGTTCGGTAGCACTATTTAGATATTTGTTTCTACACAATGGTGGTCTGTAGGATAAGTGCACCTTGGGACACGTTTGTTGGAGTCTTGCTTGCCGTCTCTTCAGGATATTGTGTAATTTGTAGTTTTGAACAAACAGGGTTACTCATGAGGTATATAGAAGTCCTGCATGAGTTACCTCATTTAGAGAATACCATATGGATATGTAGACAATAAATAGTACTTTTTGATGTTGTAGGTGCAGCATATTTGTTGTGTTAATGCAAAAGCCCTAGTCCTGATGAGGCCCAGAAATTAAGGGGCTGAAACGCGTCGACAACCTTTGAAACGGACACCCTTTGAATTGAGATTCGGTGACAAATAATAATCAGCAGTTCAAAGTAGAAGGATCAAATAACTGATCTCTTTAACACTGCATGAATAAGGTGTACCTGTATTTTTAAGGAATGCTCTTTACATAATAAGATATAGAGCATCCATTCAAATAATAGGGGCTATTTTGAAACAATATGTGAATGCTTAACTTTTCATTTCCAATTCTTTGTAGATGTTTTTGTAAATTGCTTGTGTGATGTGTAAATATTGCAATTTTATATGTATAGTACAAAAAAAGAGTGTATAAAAAAGTATGTGAAGTAAAAAAATGAATATACAAAATATTTGAGTAAATAAAACAAAATTCAAAAAGAGAAATACATATATGGTGGATATAATTGATTTATTGAGGTAATGGGCAGTAAATGACACAAAAAACTGTATAGATTTACTCTAGAAGAAGTTATCAGGTCGGATGGGTAATTGATAAACCTGTTCTGAATAATCATTTGAATTAATTGGTCCCACAGCGTCACTTTTTGTGTTTATGTTTACTTACCACCAGCTGGAGCAGCCTCTGTCTCCTACTGTCCATTGCTCGGTCGGTATCCGTGTTTTGTCACTGTCCACCTCCATGACCAGACGATGGAACTTCTCCCACTATAAATGAGACAAATCATCTGGGATGTAATTGTCCACGTCGTGTATATGTTCTGTCCTGAAAAAAAAATCATGATTCAAGCAGGCAAACACCAAATCCTGCCCCAACTTTAGCACCTGTATGTCTCTGGCTGACTGTCTGTTAAGCACCTGCACCACTGCCATGTTGTCAATGCAAAACAAAAACTTTTTATGCACCAACAAATTCCTCCACAGGGTGAATACAACCACTAGTGGGAACAACTCGAGAAAAGCAGTGCTACAGTCACCATGTTTCCACCATTTCGGTCATTCCTACGCACATCAATGCCCCTACCAATACAAGCCAAATCCTGCTGCATCTGAATATATATCTGTACATTCCATTCAAACTCTTGCAGCATACACAGGTGAATAACGTTGTATTAATTAAAAAAGAAGCTCCACATGCGCAGATCCTACCTTATGTTTGGAGGCAGCTGCACAATTGTGAGGTAATAACAGACCTGACAGAGTCAACACCTCCTACGGAAGGTCTTCCCTGTCCGTACCACACTGCCTGCAAAATTGAGATGGTTCAAAAACACCTGCACCTCCCAGACCTTGACCTTAGTTTTGTTCAGAATCGTGTGTCAAATAACAATTGCATTTTCAGCTTTTTGCACAGTAGTAAACGTGCATCTGGGACCCCAGAAACCAGTTCTATCACCAAAAAGGAGAGCATTGTCTGTGGGCCCAGTGTTTTTTCAGGTGCCAAAGGAACCACAATATCCTCCATGATCTCTTGAAAACTTACTAACAGGCATGGGCAGTCAGCAGAGCCAGTTATAACGACAAAGATAAATCATGCAGGTAATGAATCATCCCCTCATGCCCCATGCAAAATGTAAACATCCATTGCAGAAATTAGCTAAACCGCTTGAAGAGAGTGCAAGAAATGGAGCAACCCATTGGGATAGCTTATTCTACATACCATTGTCCTCCAAATTGTATGCCCAGCAGCTGAATACCATTTGAGTGTGCCAGCAACAGCCGAAATGTTGACTTTATATCACACTTTGCCATTTCCGCTCCGACACCTGCCTAATCCATCAGTGTCATTGCTACATCCACAGATGAATATGACACAGAGGCCAACTTATCAGCTATTAAATCATTCACCAATTGCCTATCTGGCATTGACAAACGTTGAATCAGCAGCAACTGACCCTGCTCTTTCTTGGGAAGCACCCCTATAAGGGGCAAAATCAGGTTCTCCATAGATTAATCATCAAAAGGACTAGTCATCCCACCCTCTCACACTTCTTTCTGTAATTTCTCCCTCACCACCTGTGCGTGTTCCTTTACTGATTGGAGATTTTCTGCCCATCGTCAAAGTCTAGGACCCCGTCGCACAAATTAAACCCTTCTGAAACCCCTTATGCAAGATCAATCCATCCTTCCTGTTGAGTGTTAGAAATGGGGGGGTCTCTTGTTGGCAGAAGTATGCACCTTGTACAAGTAGGGACTCTTCCTTCTAGTCAGGGTAAGGGGGATACAAACCTAGATAACCCCTGCTCACCCCCTTGGTAGCTTGGCATGAGCAGACAGGTTCATCTCTGAGCCAATGTGAAGTATTTTGTACTCAAACACACAGTAACACAATGAAAACACTACAAATGGAGACCACACCAGTTTAGAAAAAAAGGTTTCTTTCTCCAAACCAGACAAGCCCAAATTGTCAAAAATCCACAATACATATTACAGTAACACTTTACCACCTAGGCAATTGTCACAACATCACAGTTAGTGCACTAAAGTAAATACTTATATGTTGCACACGTCATAAAAACCTAATCGCTGTACATAATATGCAGGTCCTGGAATTATACTTGTTATCCTATCATTGCAAGGTATAAAAGGACATAACCCACAATATCAGGGCATAAATACAGCAGGACCATAAACATCAACAAACATCACCATAACCGTATAGGGTGAAGCATCACTGCACTTCTACTACATTTTATATATGATAATTCCCATCCACAACGTGTGGAACCTTAGCACAGGGGCCTCCATTGAGGTTTGCCCCCGTAATGCCAACAAAGGAAATGCCCCCAATTTATGTCACACTGGGGGGGTTGGGATGGGAGACACACCGTAGATGGGGCAGGAGACCTTTCTTTGTGTCCTGCATGTGAAATCTGAGTAAAGTGCAGCTGCCCCCGAACACGTGGTGCAGCTGCTGTGGGAACAGGAGATGCCGCTGAATGCTCACAGGAGGGAGACCTCCTGTGGTCCTTCCTGTAGTGAATGGATAGGTAAGGTCACCCGCTTCACACAGTCTTCAGGCGGGTATAACCAAAGTGGTGTGGCTCTGACTTCGAAGCACAGGATGACGGCCAAACTCCCCTGTGGCACGATTCACCCACCATACTCCTTGTCAGGTTGGCAGGGCTGTAAACTTAGGCCCAGTGTGGCTCCCCTGACTGGGGTTCAGTCATCCTGGGCATGAGGTGCGGCTTCACCATCAAGCGCTGGTGCCGAAAACACTTTGCATGCACAGGGGGGGGGGTGGAACTCGTAGCGCTCCCCCCGCACTGTTTTGGCACCCAACGCCCTGTATAATAGAAGTGCTCAATATGTGCTGATATGGGCAGTTCCTCTCTGACAGGAAAAGGGCTCCACATGCACTTTCCTGGTGTGAGATGGAGGAGTGCTCACCAGGCACTGGACGAGTCAACAATAAAGCGCTCACAATGTGCTAATTTTCCACAGGCTAAGAACAGTCCCATCCTTCTCATAAAATAAGCAACTGCAGGCCAACCCATCCTTCACACATCAAGGGGCAGTGCTCCTCACACAGCTCTCCTTCCAGACAGGATCCTTTTTGATCAAGGAAGGATCTGTTGAAGTCTTTGATTTTCCTGAGACTTCCAAAAGTAGGTAAGCTCTGCATCAAGCCCTTGGGGAGCTTCTTAAGCAGGATGTCACAGCAGGGTAAAACGTGTCTGTCCCTTTCCTCTGCCCACAGACAGAAGCTGCAACTGCAGATCAACCCGCCTCTCACACATCAAAATGGCAGCACTCCTCACACAGCTCTTCTGCACCTCTTTTTGGCAGGGTCCGCTTGTTTCCAGAAGTGATCTAAAGTTCTGGGGTTTTAAGTCTGATACGAATACCCCATTTTATTTTTGTTCTCTTTGTGGCAACGGCCTAGGAATTCAGTCCACACCAGTTCTGTCCTCCCTGATCCAGCTTGACCACAGGAAGTGGGGAAAGCGTTATGCAGAGGAGACATAGCCTATTCATATACTAGTGAAAACTTCTCCCACCACTCTAAATGCAGAAAGGTCTATTCAGCCTAGCTATGAGTGACACACTTCAACCCCCCTTGTGACTGTCTAGAGTGCATGCACATCCCCAGCTCCTGTCACTCCCAAACCAGATGATGAATACACAAACCGGCTGGCACACAGGATGGTTAAACAAAATGTCCACTTTCTAAAAGTAGCATTTTCACACAACCAATTTAAAAAACACCTTTACTAAAAGGTGTGTTAATAAATTATGAGTTCAGAGAGCCTAAACTCCAAATCTCTAGCTGATCCCAATGGGAAGTTACACTTCCAAAATGTTACAAGACAGCTCAATGATAGCCTATGGGATAGCTAGTCCTTTCAATAGTGAGAAACACATTGCACAGTATTTCACTATCAGCACATGTAAAACACGCCAGTACACCGGTACAGCAGTACATGTCCTACCTTTAACGTAAACTGCACCTGCCCAAGGGGGTACCTTGGGACTACCTCAGGGGTGACTCACAAGTAGGACAAGGGAAGGTTTTAGAGCCTGGCAAGTAGCTGCACTTGCCATTTCGACATGGCAGTTAAAACTGCGTGCAGACACTGCAGTGGCAGGTCGGATTCACATTTGAAAGGTAAGCATGGACGGAAAATCCATTCCGCTCGCTGATTTTGCGGATTTTCAGTAAATTCGCGATCCGCGAACGCTCGCGAATTTACCGAAAATCCACAAATTTGCACGCAGCTGATTTTTTTTTCTTGGTGATACAATTTTGTGTCGTGCAGCGTAAGTTCGCAATTGCCAACATGTAGGTGCGGCGGGCAGCAACAATCTCGCACTCGCGAAATTACAAAATTTGCAATTCTGCACAAGAAATCCACTAGCAAGCAGCATAGACCTTCTGAAAATGATGATTTTTATCAGAATAACTCCTCAGGTAGATTTTTGCCTGCCCTTTTTTGGATTTGAGGCCTTTTGACTTTCTTTGGATCACTTTTGGATTAGAAATCAACTTTCACAAGTAAGTTTGTTTGGGGCATTACATTTGCTGTTCTGCAGAAAAACGAGTTTAGCTAAACTGAAAGCACTCAGCAGGTGCAAAAGTTCAAATTTATCATTAGTAACCATTCCCTGTAGTGCTTCCTGACTGGGGCCCCTCCAGAGTGCAATTGCTAGTTGCAACAATTGTATGACCCTGCTCTGACCCTCACAGCCGGATCATAGAATAGCTACAAGTAGGCCACAAAGGTCCTGGAAAAAAAATTGCACTACAACAGAAAGCAAATTACAGATAAGGAAGCAGGTGCCAGACTGGAATTTTAAAACAGTGACACATTAATAAATCAACCCCAAATTAATTCTTCATATCAGTTGAAGCAGGGCAGGTGTGCTTGCTTTTTCCCCCCCATAATCTACAGTGATGATGATGAACCAGAGGGTGGCATTGATGTAGCAGAGGGTGGCATGGGTGAAACAGAGGGTGGCAGTGTTGAAACAGAGGGTGCTGTGAACCTGTGATGATGAACCAGACGTAGAAACAACATAGTCGCGACCGTTGCGTGCCGAAAAGTAAGTTCGCAATTGCGAACTGGTACAAAATCCTCGCGAACTGGCAGAAACCCTTGCGAACACTATAAAAACAAAAAAATCCACAAATTTGTGAGAATTCGCGGATTTTGCGGATTGCGAGGTCGCAAATACGCAAATTCGCGAACGCCAGATTCGCAAAATTCGCCCATGCTTATACTTCTGTGGGTGGCATATTCAGCGCTGCAGACCCACTAGTAGCATATGATTTACAGGCCCTGGGCACACACAGTGCACGTTAGTAGGGACTTACTCGTAAATCAAATATGCCAATCATCAATAACTAGCCATAATCACATTTTACACAGAGAGCATATGTACTTTAGCACTGATCCGCCGTGGTAAAGTGCCCAGAGTCCTATAGCCAACACAAAAAGGGTAAGAAAAATAGGTGGCAAAAGGCAAAAAGTTTGAGGAAAAACCTGGAAAAAGAGGCAGGTCTAACATTGGGATATAACTGCTGCAAAAATGTCAACCTCTCCAACTGAAACGGCAAATGAGCTTCTCCCCCCAGTTCCTTGTGCCTCCCTACCTCCCCTATGAGTCCCTAATGTGTGTTGGGGTGAACCGGAGCCGCCTTGATTCTGCTGCCACTGGCATCTGGACCCGACTACAGACCCCCTTGCTAGCTCCTGGCATTACCATAACAGTACACTAGTGCATCCCTTTCCGAGCACTTTGAGTACTCATGTCTGAACCTACAATACTCTCTCAAGCACAATCCCTTATTGAAATCCCAACAAGCCCAATCAGAACCCCCTGGCTCTTTGTTGTGGAACCCACCCCCTGTGGGCCTGAGAGGGCAAATAGACTATAGGCAAATCACTGGCTGTGAATATCATCTTGCCAAATTTTGCCAGACACTTTGACTTTGCATCAAGGGCCATGCGTGATTGGAATTCATTTAATGTACTACAACCATGCATTACCCCCAAATGTAATTTTCACATTGCGTATAGCATCCATGTATTTAAACAGTGCTACACTCCACTTTGGGGTATTTCTCCCAATCCCAGCTCCTATGGCCTTACCCTTGCCACCCACCTGCTCTCCCACTGGTGCCCCCCCTTCTAGGTGCTCCCCCATCAGATTTGTCCACGTCCTTCTTTTTTGTCCTGTCAGTAACTTGACTCTGTCCCTCATTCCTTCTTGCCTACCCTGTGTCCTTCACATATTTGCCTTTCTGTAGTCTGGTATTCTCCTTGCCCGTCTGCACCACGCGTCCACTCCAGTTGACACCCTCAGCAGGTCCAACCCTGTGGCCCCTACGTTCTGGTATTGAGGCTGGTGCCCACTCCCAAGTCTGCCGCCTTGCTATCGCAACCTGCCTGTCTGCCAGTAGGATGTCTGTGGGTCTTGTGGGTACCTTTTGCATGGCCTTATAAACACTACTCAGACAATGATTAAAAAGCTCCCCCCCTTTGAACTACCCCGAACGGTGCTGCTACCACTGCTGTTCAACAGCACTCTGCCCATCACTTTCCACAATCTCGCCCTCCTCAAGACTGTCTTTCTCATAATCCAACTCCACGCAATCCACCAACGCATCAGACAATTCCTTGCATTTTCTAACTTCCACCTCATGTGACTCCTCGCACCCCACCATGGGGTAGCAGTCTATCTGCCCCTGGGGGTCCAATACCAAACACTCCCTGGAACTTCATCCATGCAGGCCATCTTGACCGAGGTGAACTTCCTCACGAAGATGCTCTGTGCTTCTCCTCCATGTGCCCTGATGAGGCCCCACCAGATCTTCCTGCGTCAGTTAAGGCCGGGTCCCATGACGCCATCCGGCCAGACGCTCTGCACCATGCCTTCTCTTCTACTCAGGGTGGATGAGCCGCGTTGTGCTCTCCCGAGTCTGCTGACTGCTGACTTCCTGAGAACTGTAACAGCTCCATTCCATCCTTGAGGCCACCAAGGCCGAGGCTGGACCACTTTTCACTACCTTGGTAATGTGCATACACACTGCCTGCTGCCCCCCTACTGCAACAGCCTTATCTAGGCCTGCTCCATGTGCTAACTCATGCCCTTCGGTCCCCATGCCTCGGGCACTCAAAATATCAACTGGGACCACCCCTGACTTGCCTCCTGCAGGCCGCTCATGACCCGCAGTCCCTCCCCTACACCTCCTCAACCTACTGCGAAGGGCCACTCCATGTACATGTGAGCGTGAGCGTCCCCTACCACCAACCTATATGTGCCCCGTACAGTGTCCACAAGGGGGCAGCGTGCAATAATAGCAGTGGCTATCCGGCCCTGAGCTCACCTCACCAGTCAGACCTGCGCAGAGGCTGTGCCAGCGTCCACTATCAATTCAAGGTGCCCCTCCTTCTCCAACAGATGGAGCACCTGAGCAACCTTGTCGTCTGCCATGATGATTGAAGGAAATCTCGCCTACACTAAGAATACAGAAGAAAAGGAAAACGTCCTTATCTACCTACAGATGGGCCCCTATATATCGTTGGGCTACATCCTTTAACATATGTAGCCATAAAGGTGCACAGTCTCCCTCCAGTCGGCTGTTCCTCACACCCCTATTAGCAGCCCATGGGGTCGCCAAGAGAAGCGATAGCCACTCAAATCAGAGGAATGTAGGCAGCTGGGACCAGGAGCATTTCAAGAAGTCGGCTTGGCCAAGCTTCACCCCGCCCTTTCATTCATTCAGATACTAATTTAGATATGAGGGTATCAACATGCTGTATAAACTATGTCTCCGTTAAGAACAAGAGGTAGGGTTCAGGTTTATTAACAAATCATAAATATCTCTGAGTTATTGCAGAGCATTCATTGTACAGAAAAAACACAGAAATGGCCAAGTGTTTCACCTTTTAAGCGGGTGAATGAGCTACTCATAACCCTTTCAGTACAATATTACAGCTCATTATAGGAAATTGGCAACAAATGGTGATTATATCTTGTTCCGAATTCAGTTGGACTTTTGGATGCTTTTCCAGTGGTAGTTTCTGTTCATTTGCCAGCTTGAAAGTCAAATGAGAAGGGGAAGTGCTCTTTGTAAAGGAACACTTCATGACATATTCCAGTTTTGTGAAAGATATGCTTTAAAAGGTGCTGTTGTACTCTGTTATTCTCAGGATTTTTAAAAACAAAATGCTTGAGAAATTTAGTGGTAGGTGATGAGGTGTCAACATTTACATTGAAAGGTATTGTCTGTTTCTTCAGTTGATTGAGACCGCAATCGTTCTAAAACCTTGTGACTTTAGTGAAATGGCACAGCACCACCAAAGTTCTCTGACACCAGCATCATCTACCTATCTTCATTCAGTAGGACAAAGAGCACCACTTTCACAGTAAGATGGGCTGCATAAACCTTGCTTGAAATGGATGAGTTACCTTGTTTTATCACAGTGCGAAACTCTAACGTGAAAAGTAGGTATTGGTGAGAAATCCTTTCCATCCAGATTTTAAAATGAGCAAGAACCAATTTAGAATGTGGTACAATCATCGAGAGCCATGTTTCAATCAAGTATAGCAGACCTAAATAGAGGTCAGGGATATGGGGGCTATATCATACTTTACTGCTGATTCCAAAGTAAGGCATTTAGGTGATCTCGCTGGATGTCTGTTTGGGTGCTAAGGAGGAAACACTCTGCCATTTTATATACTGATAGAGACACCCTTCCTTCAAGACAGAAATAGTTAACTTAGCATATTATATTAACATCAGGAATTCTGGATAATAGATTTTCTTTATATAAGCACCACTTATGGGGGAACACCATAGGTGGGCCCTAGCAGCATACCTGTTGGCCAGCGGATTTAAGGTATGGTTGATTGCAGTTGGGCTAGTTCTAAGGCACTCCTCTGGTGAGCCAGCAACTACATTTCACTGTGATGGAATTGGCCTTAAAAGAAGCTCAGTTGGCCTGTACAGGTTAATATGAAAACAACTCACTCTAGTAGCTAGATAGCAGCCATAGAATTGACATAACACAGCAGGTGAAGGCTTCATACATTTTTTTCAGATGTGCTGGGAAGAGCACATCCTAAGACTTAATAATGTACCATGTTTAGGAGCAGTGCACTCGTCAGCCTGTTATTGTGTCACCCAGCACCCAATGTTTTCTTTCAAGGTGCTAAAACATGGGAATTTTATACAATGCTGAATTGGGCCAAAATGTGTGAAGGGACGTTCCACATCTCCAGGGTTGTGCAAGGGAAAAAGCCAAGGTGTGCATAGGTATATCAAAAGAGAATCATATGTGTTTTAAGGAAACAAGGAAATAGTAGGTGGATTGCACTTGTTATAGGTTCAACACAAACCTATGCTGATCATAAATATAATTAATCATTGAAACATTCAGCAATACTTATTTCTACATACATGTATGTATCTCTGTGTTTATATATAGGGAAGACCCCCCTCCAAAGGTAGATTTATGCCCTGGGGACCACCTCCCTGGAATACAATTTAAATATCAGTCAGGTGTGGGCCACGCGGACATGGGCCTGGGGGACCACCTCTTTCCCAGGGCCAAATATTTTCTAAAATGAAGGAGAGGGCCATGCAGGCCCACCTTTACGGGCCATATGTGGCCTTGGTAAACAGCTCCTCCCCGGGCCACGCCCTTAAAATTCAAAGGGAGGGAGCTGTGCGGCACCCCTCCTGAAGTAAAAAATGGCCATGGGGATTTCTACCCCCTGCCAAACTGCTTCCGCTTCCTGTAAGATGAGTTTTCAGCTCATTCCCTGCCCACATACATGAGAAAAGGGAAAGAGAGCAAAGTATTGCTCTTGGATGCAGGGAGTTGCATTTCCAGCAGCTCCCTGTGTGCAAGAGCTCTGATGGCTCCAGCGGGAGGTGGAGAGCCCACTGGGACCATGGGGCCTTGAGGCTTCCCAAACAGTTTCCAACAGTGGTCACTGGGTGCCCAGGGTGGGCTCCAGGACACCCAGGGAGTCGTAGCCAGTCCCTGGGAGATGGTTTCCATGGTACCAAAAACAGCCCAGGGACATTTCCATCAAACAAAGAAGCACATGCTTCACATAGTTAAGAAGAAAGACCCTTGTTTGGTAGATATTTGCCTCTTTATAGTCTAGTTGTCTTCTATGTTGGAGGATTGATGTTATCACATATTTCTGGATAAATATGCAGCAGAAACAATCACATCACCAAAACGTACACAATTCCTTGTGCTCCATTACTCAGCTGTTGTATTGAGTATGTACTGGACGTTTACCCAAGGAGGTAGCCAGTGGCGTAGCCAGACCTTTTGCCAACTGTGCATTTGCCACTCCTCGATGGGAGCAGGTAAAAGCGGGGGGGGGAAGAGATTCCCGTGTTTGCTAACCCAAAATGGCTGCATGTAAGAGCGGGCACCCAAAACTCATGCCACCCGGGACAGACCATTTTGCTATGCTACTGGAGGTAGAACTTAGTAATAAACCAGTAGAAGTATTCCAGTTGAGTAGATATTTTGTGCAAAAACTTGGAGTCTTGTTGTATTAAGTTGGATCAGTCACTCACCAGCTACTGACACATCCACACCGATACTTAAGCACCCACCCACAGACTCAGGCACTCACACACCCACTAACAGATACACTCAGACACCACTGATACACCAACTCATAGACCCAATCAGACACTCACAAACCCATTCAGATACCCATTCGCAGACCTACTTAGACATTCACACACATTCATAGATCCACACTGACACTCATGCACACACTCATAGAAGTACTCAGACACTCTCACACCCATTCACAAACCAACTTAGATAGTCATGCACCCACTCACAGAACCACTCAGATACTCATGACTCATTGTCACTCTCAGACCCATTCAGATACTCATTTACCCACTCACAGACCTACTGAGAGACATACACACCCAGTCACAGACCCACTCACACACTCAGTCACAGACTGGCTCATATTCTCATGGAGCCACTCACAAACCTACTCAAACACTCATGCATCCACTCGCAGACCCACTTAGACTCTCACGCACCCACTCACATACCTAGTGCGACACTTATGCAGCCACTTCCAGACCCACTCACACACCCACTGACAGTCCCAATCAGACACTCTCACACCCACTTCAAATAGTAATCACAATCCTTGTCACAGTGAACCATAAGAGTCAGCAAAGACACTTGTGCTTAACCCATTGTTAGCTTGGCACAAATCACTTAGTCCTAACTTTGAAGCATTGGGTAAATTATTCATATGGTACTTATTAAAACGTTAGAAAAATCACATACATTGTAATCAATAAAATGCAACCAAAATGTTCAACATCCAATGTGTAGAACCAGAGATATAGATTTTACAGTTTGAATTGAAGATAGCACCAAAAAGCACAAAGTGCCTATTGTGGTTATTTGGTCATGCTAGTCAGGGTAAAAGTCAAAAGTTAAGGCTAACCGCAATGGAGCACTGGTTAAATACAGGGTCTAGTTTCATCCTGGTTGAAGTTTTACCCTCTCACCTATAGAGAAAAAGTGGTTGTTGACAAGTCGTCGGTGATGCAAGCTGCAAGCTGGATCCGAACAGGGGCTCAACAATAGTTGGGTTGCTTAAGAATTTGTTTCCAGTCGCGTCAGTGACAAAGGCTGTAAAGGTCCAAGCAGACAAAGTCTATGCCAAGGAGGGCCTTGATGCTAATGGGTTGCTGCAAAGCATAAGTGCTGATGAAGCCCTCTACGTTCAGACTTAGAACCATTTCTAGAAGTCATAGCTCCATCAGTAAGGGTAAAGCAGCAATCTGAAGCCAATCATTGATTCAACATCCATGGCTGAAGATTCAATGGCGGTCACTGTCTCAGAAAGTTCTCCAGACAAGAAAGTTGACAAAAAGTTTCTAAATCCCAGATCTTGAAAGTTTGGGGACAGGAAGAGTACACTCCAACACCAGCCAATGGTCCAGGCCCTGTAAAGCATCACCTGAGGGGTAGGACGAGGGCCGGACTGGCTACCGGGCAGTTTGGAATGCTGCTGAGCTGGGGGCTGATTTTGTTGATGGGGACCTGCGTGAACTAAACGAAATTCGTTTTGCTTTCATTATTTCGAAGCACACACAGGTCTCCATGAACGAAATCAGCCCCCACTGCAATGAAATCAGCCCCCAGCTCGGCAGCATTCCAAACTGCCCGGTAGTCTGTCCGGCCCTGGTTAGGACTCACTCCAAAAGATGCCAGCAGCCGGGTCCTTGTCAGATTCAGATAGTAATGCCCTGAGCACAGACGCACCTTTGTAGCTGCAGCGGCATTTTCTTGGACACCAGCCACCAGCCACTACTCGCCGCACCCGCTCCGCGGGTGCCGCTTCGACCCTTGACACCGGGTTGCACCGAGGGACTCGAGAGGGCTACCGGGTGAGTGTGGTCAGCGGGGCTGCGAGCGTGCAGGGGACTCCATTGCCCAGGAGTCCCTGCAAGACCGTCCTTCCACTTCCGGTCCGCTCTCCCCGCTGCCGCCCCTCGCCCCTCTGCAGTATTGAAGAAGCCCTGTCGCCTTTGCCCTCGTGGGACGCCCTGAGCACAGACGCACCTTTGTAGCTGCAGCGGCATTTTCTTGGACACCAGCCACCAGCCACTACTCGCCGCACCCGCTCCGCGGGTGCCGCTTCGACCCTTGACACCGGGTTGCACCGAGGGACTCGAGAGGGCTACCGGGTGAGTGTGGTCAGCGGGGCTGCGAGCGTGCAGGGGACTCCATTGCCCAGGAGTCCCTGCAAGACCGTCCTTCCACTTCCGGTCCGCTCTCCCCGCTGCCGCCCCCCGCCCCTCTGCAGTATTGAAGAAGCCCTGTCGCCTTTGCCTTCGTGGGACGCCCTGAGCACAGACGCACCTTTGTAGCTGCAGCGGCATTTTCTTGGACACCAGCCACCAGCCACTACTCGCCGCACCCGCTCCGCGGGTGCCGCTTCGACCCTTGACACCGGGTTGCACCGAGGGACTCGAGAGGGCTACCGGGTGAGTGTGGTCAGCGGGGCTGCGAGCGTGCAGGGGACTCCATTGCCCAGGAGTCCCTGCAAGACCGTCCTTCCACTTCCGGTCCGCTCTCCCCGCTGCCGCCCCTCGCCCCTCTGCAGTATTGAAGAAGCCCTGTCGCCTTTGCCTTCGTGGGACGCCCTGAGCACAGACGCACCTTTGTAGCTGCAGCGGCATTTTCTTGGACACCAGCCACCAGCCACTACTCGCCGCACCCGCTCCGCGGGTGCCGCTTCGACCCTTGACACCGGGTTGCACCGAGGGACTCGAGAGGGCTACCGGGTAAGTGTGGTCAGCGGGGCTGCGAGCGTGCAGGGGACTCCATTGCCCAGGAGTCCCTGCAAGACCGTCCTTCCACTTCCGGTCCGCTCTCCCCGCTGCCGCCCCCCGCCCCTCTGCAGTATTGAAGAAGCCCTGTCGCCTTTGCCTTCGTGGGACGCCCTGAGCACAGACGCACCTTTGTAGCTGCAGCGGCATTTTCTTGGACACCAGCCACCAGCCACTACTCGCCGCACCCGCTCCGCGGGTGCCGCTTCGACCCTTGACACCGGGTTGCACCGAGGGACTCGAGAGGGCTACCGGGTGAGTGTGGTCAGCGGGGCTGCGAGCGTGCAGGGGACTCCATTGCCCAGGAGTCCCTGCAAGACCGTCCTTCCACTTCCGGTCCGCTCTCCCCGCTGCCACGCCCCCCTGTCCGTCCCGGCCAACTACTTATTTCCTCAGCACCCCCGCAGCGCGGGACGCAGCGCCGGGGCGAAGACCGGGCAAAGAGCGGGCCGTTTGAGGCCGTTCGAGGTCGGAGAGTCCGGTCCGGGCCCTCTCTCTTTGCCCGTCTCCTTAAAGTCGATTGCCACCCTGAACAATGTGCACACGGGAAACAAGAAGCAAAACATCTTCCCTTGCTGCAGCCGGAACTGTCAAAGGACCCATCGACACCTACTTTGCCAAAGTGGGCTCACTCCTGATTGAGGAGATTCAAGTCCTGGAGCGAAGAATTTCACAAGAAATTGACTGGGTAAGGAGATCGTCTATGGGTCCGATGGCACTAGCTAGAACGCCTGAAACTAGTTCGGGCAGGCCCATTATGCATAGTATTGATCAGTCATCAACTCAACCTACAGACATCATAACAAACAGCCCAGAAATCACTCTTGACGCCACAAGTGATCTAGAGGACATGAGTTTAATGGTGTTACCTAATACTCAAAACACCCAACCTATACCACCACAGAGTGCCGAGGTAGCTCCTACCCTAGATTCGAATAGCGTTAACAACAAGGGAGCCAGAGAGGGAGCGATCCCAAAGAAAAATCAAGGGGTACAAAACCATGAAGAACCCAGGTCTAAAACCCCTAAATCCAAACAAACTAGAGGCAAAGGGAGGAAATTAAATGCCCTTGCCCCATTGGGGGATAGACCAGGAATTCCATCTACCTCCAGAACACCAAAGCTAACCCCACTTCCACAACCTAATGACAATCCCCCTCTAGATACCTCCTCGAATGACATCACATTGGAGGATATAGGTTCATTACTCAGGTCTCTATTAAGTCCATTAGAGGCAAGATTGATCAAGATCGAAGCAAGACTAGTGAGCATCGAAAAAGCAACGGTGCAACTTGCTGATGCTAGGAAAACCGACAGTAACACTGGTAAGACACCAAGGGAAGGTACAGGCTCCAACTTGGTTAAAAACAACAGCTTGCAGGTTGTATTAAACCCTAAACCATCGGACCTAAAATCTAGATCCACACAAGCTGTAAAAAACAACTTATCTAAGCCTACTGTTACACCTACAGTCCCGATACCCTCACAGCAATCCAAGACCACCACCCCCAAACCGGCCTCTCCATTGAAATCAAACCCAACTCCTCTGATTAAAACTAAGGACAACCCCCCACTTGAGGGAGAGAAGCCACCCATCAAACGAAAACTACAGTTTGTAAACCTCCCTCCAGAAGCAGCCCCCTACACAGTAGTTTTGGTTGGGGTACCAGAACTCGACCCCCCCACATTTGAATCATACACCTCACTCAAGAATAAAGTAATAAACTGGCTCTCGGTTAATAGACCACTACCGAGAGGTACTGTGAGTGATATATCCACAACAAAGAGAGTAGCATGGGTGGGGCACACTAGGAAGTCTATCAGAGGGGATTGTATTTTGGTCTCTTTTAGAGATCCCAACACAGCTGCATATATTTGCTCCTGTGCCTCTGATAAAGACTTTGGTAACATCATCCAAACACTCCCCCTCTCATTTTTCTACCCCTCTGATCTTTATGATTCCGAGGATTATAGGTGGGGGCACCATCAAGAGCTATTGGAGGGTTGGGAAACTTGTCACAGAAATACCAATACTTATCCTCCTTATAGGGAGAGACCAAATGAGTATACCCCCGGTTACGGGGAGGAGGCAGGTTGGGAAACCGTCACTAGGAGGAGGAGGGGGGGAGGTGGTCATAGGAGGGGAATACCTGGCCCATACAGAACGCACTACCCTGCCTACTTACCAACACAGAATCGCTACAGCAATCTAGACATGGTAGATTGACAAATGGCTGGAGAAGGAAGCGATGCCCCTGCTAATTATTCAATTATCACTAATATATCGGCAATTTCTGTATGTGATATAAATTCGCATACACCGCCGGGTATATTACTAATAGGCTCAGGTGAATCGATCCAGACCCCAGTCATGGTGAACCCTTCCCCAGTTATTGCCACCAGCCTACCAGACGTTATTGCCACCAGTCTACCAGACACTATACATTCACTCTTAACTTATAGTGTCCACCAAGAGCCTACCGAAACTGCTGTGAGTCCGCCGCGCACCCAACCGCCACATATAACAGTAATTTCGTGGAATGTAGCGGGGCTCTCTAGCAAACTAGACTGTCTAGAATGGACCTCTTACATTAGATCTAAGAACCTAATACTTCTGCAAGAAACCTGGGCGCGAGAAAATATAGACTTAACTGGCTTTGCCTCCTTCTCTAAAAGAGCCAAATGGGGGGGCAAGGGGAGACCATCTGGGGGGTTGATGATAGGGGTAGCAACGGATCTAGGTTGTCAAGCCTCTGATGTAGAGACTGCTTCCGACGACATCCTAGCTGTCCTACTAGAATGGCCGGACTCAGCAAAGCTACTAATCATTAACATCTACTCCAGACCAACTCAAATGCATAAAGAGTCGTCTACCATAGAGGAATTAGCTAGATTCCTGGAGGGCATTCCGCGTGACCTTGCTTGTGTGGTCGGGGGCGACTTTAATTCTCACTATGAACCCCTGCCCGGATTACGCGACGGCCCCTCTTTTGAGGAAGATTCTTGCTGGTTCATACCTGAGACGGTGGCGCCACCGCCAAGGGCCTGGACTCCCCTAGCCCTACAAATAAATGCCCTCACCCTTAACTTTGGTCTAAGGGCATGTAATGGCCGCTGCAGCTCGGACATACCCAGTAACCCGACCTATAACAAACTGGGTAGTGAATCCAGACTTGACTATATTATGGTCAAAACCTCTATGTGGCCAGCAGTAGTTGACTTCAAAGTGTGCCCAAGACACGATAGTGACCATAATTCTTTGTAATTGACTTATTTGCTTCCTGGTAGTAAGGACACTTCGCAGGGATTCGGGATCGACAAGTCGGGTCTCCTACTTGAAACTAACCGTAGGAAAGTGAAGTGGGAGAAGCTGGCTAGCAGCACAGACAAACTACCCCGCCTCTATGAAAGATTAATTCCCTTACTAGAGAGTGCATTCGACCTGGGTGCTAAGAACCCAGACGATGACACCAGAAGGGAACTAGCAATAATACACCAAAACATCACAGATTCCCTTGAACAAGACCTGTTCACTACCTCCATGAAAAGGAGTGACAATAAGCCAAAGATATCCTGGTATAATGCCTCATGTAGGAAGGCCAAAGCTCTCTTGATATCGGCTGTAAAGGGACGCCTCAGTAGGGAGGTAATTCGTGAAAGAAGAACCAGGTATAAGGCCCTCCTGGTGAATGCTAGGATAGAATGGGACTACGATTATTGGGAGAATCTCGTGAAGGCATTATCTATCAGAGACTCACGTAAATTTTGGCGTGTAGTGGCGAATGGCACGGGTGAGTTATCATCAGCAATAGAACCCAACATAGCCGCCACGGTATGGCAGGCCCACTTTGAAGCACTATATGCTGAGAGAGGGCAGGATTCTTGTATCGGGAGCAATCTGCCCGCACCAAGCCCTTCGGGGGCTGCATTTACTGAAAAAGAAGTAAGGGAGGCGATTAAAGGCTTAGCTGCTGGAAAAGCCCCGGGGTTGGACGGGGTCCCGGGGGACCTGTTCAAACAGGAACCAGGGATCTGGGCTCCGTACCTCATGCTAATATTTAATGCCATACTGGAGGGAATGACTGTGCCCGATACTTGGACGGGAGTAGAGGTAGTCCCAATTTATAAAAAGGGATCTCCCCTGCTCCCGTCCAACTATCGACCTATCAGTCTGATAGATATTTCTCAAAAACTTTTTGGCAGACTGATTTTAAATCGTTTGCAAGCATGGATCCAAGAAATGGATATCCTATCCCCATATCAGGCAGGATTCCGGGAGGGTGTTTCTACCACAGACCAAATATTTAGGTTACAACTGCTCTACTGGAGAACAGCAACAATCGAAGGCGGCAGTCTCTATACCATCTTTGTAGACCTACGTGCCGCCTTCGATTTGGTGCCCAGAGCGAGGCTGTGGAATGTCATGAAAGATCTTGGGGTCCCCGCAGATATCCTGGCAATTCTGATAAGACTCCACACTAACAACTATGCCCGCGTTAGATGTGGCAAAGGTGGTAAACTAACTGAGCGGTTCCCCGTTCGCAGAGGTGTAAGACAGGGTTGTGTACTTGCACCTACCCTGTTTTGCATCTTTGTGAACGGGGTAATTGCCCACCTCAACGGGATTGCCAACACGGACGCCCCCAAGTTGACAGGCAACAGGGTGCCCGCAATTATGTTTGCAGACGACACCCTGTTGCTGTCTAAATCCCCTATGGGGATTCAGCGCATTTTGGACGGCTTCCTTAATTTCTGCTCTGATCGGGGACTGGAAGTCAATCCCCAAAAAACAAAATTTATGATTTTAAATCCTACCTCCCGAAATAGAACCCCCCCCAAGCTCGGCACGGTTCAATTAGAACGGGTGCATAATATTGAATACCTGGGAATCACTATAAATGAACGTCTAACTTGGTCAACTCACCAGGCCAAAGTGACCATCAAACTAGCACAGTTGGCGGGTGGCACTTTGCGTCTGGCAAATAAATCTAGCTATCGACCATTCACCCCAGTCATTCACATATACAAAACACAAGCTAGGGCAGGGGTCACCTACGGGGGAGAGTTGTGGGGACACATGCCGAACTCCAAGTTACAGACTACGGAGAATAAGTTCTTGAGACAGGTAGCTGCCCTCCCCCAGAGTACCCCTTTACTACCATTAAGGTTGGATTTGGGAATTAGACCCATTACAGAGGAGTTAGGACTAAAACCCCTAAAATTCTGGAGGCGTTTGTGGACCAGTCCTGACCTCGTAAGCTATAGAGAAGAACTACAAGAATTCCTGGAACTACGGAGCACCAAGAAGATTCCCTGGTTGACTTACGTCAGAGGAACGTGCGAGGAATTGGGATTTCCGGAATTATGGATTGATCCGCTCAATTCTTGCACTAAGATCTCAAAAAAGGCACTCGCGAACACTTACTATGCCATGATGCTCGCTAGAGCCTCCAATGACACTCGCGAGGGGTCCTTGACAAACCTTTTCTTGAATATAAAAGATACCTATTTTCTTGAAAAAACCCTAGATGAGATCTCTCCTGCATTAACCAGGAAACTGTTTTTACAATGGCGCTATGGATGCCTTCCTTTAGCTGCGTTTACAGCATCTTGGTCACTTTGCTCCACTACATCAATCTGCCCAATGTGTGCACATCCGAAGGAGGACGACATGCATGCGGTCCTCTTTTGCAAGGGTTACGAGCGGAGCAGGAAATATTGGCTTGTTCCGATGCTCAGGAACCTGGGGTTCAGATCTCATCAAACTGCTTACAGAGTTCTAAAATCTGATCTCTCCCCTCCTACCGTTTTTGCATTGGCAACATTTTTAACTTCACTGTGGTTTACCCGTAGCAGAATGATGAGAAGTCTGGTATAAAGGGACATGTCCAGGGCGCTCCGCAAATGTTTTATCCTTATCTTAATCAATTGGATCACATCTTGTTTAATAACTTTTTAAATGTATGTATTGTTTCTTATCTTTTATGATCTGTGATCGAAATAAAGATTAATGAAATGAGATAGTAATGGCCAGCTGGGAAGTTGCAGGGAAAGGACCTCTGGAGCATTGCTGTATCCCTGCAGCTCAAACAGGAGATCAGTCAACTGACCCTTAGAATCATATCTGGGGTCCTGGGCTCCAGGCATGCAGGTCCAGTCTTTCTACGGGTTAGCCTTTCTTCTGATCTTCACAGGTCCAAAAGTGTTCTGAGGAGGGGACTGGGTTTGCTACATTTAAGCTTAGTGCCAACCTGTGGGTGGGGAAAACCCCTAGCCACTCCCTTACCAATAGGATACAAGTTCCCAGGGGTGAGCCTGCCTACTTTTGCAGCAATTCCTGTGTGCTTTACTGTAGGCTATCCCACAGTTTCCCCATTTCCCCTAAAACCAAAATGGCAGAACCCTTCTTCCCCCTGGTCAGAACTCCTTGGGCCCGATTCACAGCACTAACTTAAGACAAAATCCTAAACTTACTACTTTTGGTATTCACAGAAGTTAGGATTTTGTCTTAATTTTGTCTTAAGACAGACTTAAGACAGATTTAAGACAAAATCCTAACTTAAGTCTGTCTTAAGTCTGTCTTAAGACAAACTTAAGACAAAATCCTAACTTCTGTGAATACCAAAAGTAGTAAGTTTAGGATTTTGTCTTAAGTTAGTTCTGTGAATCGGGCCCCTTGTACCCACCCAGAGTTATGGCTATGAAAATCGGCAAACCCTCCATTTTGGTCACTCCAACCCAGTTTTGAGGCAGCCTCCACCTATCACTGTCTTTGGAGCTTAGCTGACTAGAAAGGCAAAGCCAAATTGACGTGAGTCTAGGAGTGAGCTAAATCTGCCAATAATAGAGTAGGCATCCTTTGAAGCTCAGGAAGGGGCTGTGCACAGCCCCCATGCTATCCTGCTCAAGAAGGGAAAACATCTCTCCACAGACAAGTTTTTTGTCCACTGTCTAGGAACAATCTACTTCTCACCACCGGGTAGCCATTCCGTAGTCAGGGTACACTGACAGAAATAAGGTTTTGGTTTAGGCTGAGAAATAGCAAAATCCTTAGGTGCAATTTCTAAAATAGTAATATAAAATCTGATTTGACAATTCAGTTGGATTTTAAATCACTATTAAAATGAGTCCTTCAATCTGTCATGGATGTATCTTTGCCTCTTTTCTGTTCCTTGTCTACATAAATGGTCTTGAGGTACACCTGCTCCAAAAGAAATTAGATTGTCTGAGAATGGGTAGCCATTTTATTCCTATGCTCCTATATGCAGACAATGTTGTCCTTCTAGCAAGGACAGCAAACAATCTGCAGAAGGTTCTTGATGACTTCGCTGAATTTATGTCTTCCCTGAATCTGAAAGTAAATTACAAGAAATCTTACATCATGGTCTGTGGCCCAAAGTCAAGCATATCCCAAATATTTTATATGCAAGGAAACCTCGTTGATAAGATAATGAGAGGCATATTAGCAAGGGCCTTATTGCCGCTTTAGATGTGCTTTTTTCCGATAAAGCGGACATATTATTATCACCCTATTAGCAAGCCTGAGCTAACATGCGTTAGCGCCAGCTTTCCGGAGTTAGCTGCTGGTTTTCCTATCGCCTTGCATGCCAGCGATAATTATCACTAATGACAGGCCAGATCAATAATTCTCAACTAGTGCCGCCGTCAAATCATCTGCAATTTTTCCTCAGCGCCGTGATGTCCTTTCAGGATGAATGTTAGCGCTTTACAAATAAAATAAATACAAATACAAATACATGCAAGGTAGGCATTACTCACAAAAATTACATGGTAAAAGTCGCTATCACCACTTCGCTCTCTTACCAAAGATATCCCGCAATAACAAAAGTCACGCTAAGCCCTGAGTGACACATGAATTTAACACCTGATAAAAACCTTACTAAAAATGGTGCTACATGGAGGTACATAAGGGAGATTAGCCCTGATCTCTGCTCTAAGGAGCCACAAACACCAAAGAGGTACAGGTCATGCTTCATTATTAGCCCCCTAGCTTGTATGAAGGTACATTTTAGCCAGCTACAGCCATTGCTTCTACTCATGTCCAGAAGGTGCATCACATCACAGGCCCTCACTATGTTGTCCTGATCCGGCCTTTCACAGCATTACATACATGTTAACATTCACCATTGTTCCTGCTGCATAATTCATTCATTGATCGGGTCATACAGGGGGTTTTCAGGCACTCCATCATGTTAGCTGAAATATTAATGACGCTTGCGCATCGCTAACGCGCTGATCCCATGCTATCACATGAATGCCTATCGCATGTTAGCGGGAGTTATCGCTTCCTTTCCTGGACACCATCGCATTTTACCGATGTTTTCATAATACGTCAATAAGAATGCGAAAAGTGTTCAGGAAAAGAAGCAATAAAAAAAATGCTGATACCTTGCGCTGGCAATCATTATCGCCTTTTGTAGATAATATGCCCCATGGTTTGTTATCAGGGGATTCTTTTTAACTCTCATTTAAAAGGGGAACCACTCCTAAGAGTGCAGAAAACAACTAGAGCAGTCAAAGCAATTTTTAGGTCTCGCCTAAGTAGCGTGCATGCGCTGCATAGGAAAAAGACCTCTTGAAATCGATTCCGTTTTGAGGCCAAAAACATGCACGCGTTGCATTGCTTTGAATGGCAACGCATGCAGGTTTGGCGATTCCCTTGCGGGAGCGAGCTTACAAATGGTTCCGGCTCGCTCCCGCAAGGGAAACAGGCGCAGGCCCTCTCCTCTCTCCCCTCCCCCTGCTGCCTCCTCCTCTTTCGGCAAGCGCGCTTGTTTTTAAAGAAATTAAGCATAGCCCCTATCAATATCGCGGACATCACAGAAGCGCCAACCTTCTGCTACAGCTGCCGTTATGTTGTCACCAACAGCCTTAAAGAAATTGGACATCTGGGGCCCCCGACTAGTTAATGTGCCTGTGCTGTCTGCCTCTACAGATGACTTGGCTATCTCCTTTGTTGGAAATCATGCGTGTCTTCCCTCTAAACCAATACCCCTGCAGGTTATCTGCGTTATTGTCTATGCTCTAGCTGTTACTCAAAGCATCTCCCCGCACCCTCATTCAAAATACGCCATGCTCCCTCAATAGGAGAGATATCCATAAACCCTGCCCGGGGACGGCTGCAGGTGACTGTTGGCTGACGGATCTAGGCACCGACCAACCACAGCGCCAGCAGAGACATCTGTCATCATACCCTCAGAAGGACCCTGTGCTGTGATTGGACAAAGGTTTGACTACTCTTTGTTTTCCTCTTGCTGCAGGTGCCTGGAGGGGTTATCTGTCTGCTACTTCCAGTGGAGAGTGCCCTGGTCCGAGAAGCTTGCGCCCGGGAGTCTAAAGCTGCGGAAGTCCTGTTAAAACAGATGAGGAAGCGCACAACTACGGTCCCTTAACCGTGTAGAGTAAGGTACTGATAGGAGGCTGTGAAGTTCTGAGCAAGGCACTCGAAGATCTGAATCCAGACCAGGTAGTGATGCCAGAACCGTAGCTGTGGAAGTTTGAACTGAGGCAGTAAAGTCCTCCGCCTGGGCAGCGAATGTCTGCAACAGGGCGCCGAGCTGTAGTTGAAGCTGGGCTTTGGCGTTCTCAAACTACAGTGTGATAGTGATAATCTCTGAATTTGGGATTTAACCTGGGCTGTCCATCTCCAGTTCAAGTTAAGTCCATCTCCAATTATGGGTGCAAAAGCTTTAACACTAGCGTGTACACCTACAGCTAGCGACACGTACAGCTAGCGCAAAGACAGATTAATAAAAAAAAAATCACTTAATTGAGGGAATCCAGGGGGGGAGTGGTAGATAGAAATAGCAAACGCCCATGGACAAGGCCACTTAAGAAATAACTAGCAAACATGGGCAGGGCAAGCTCTTAAATACGGACCAACAAAAAAAAACATGCACCTGTAAGCACAGAAACATCAAGCATAGATATAGCGCAGAACAAGCACCTGGGCGTAGAGCAAGTGAGGGAACAACAGGCATCAGCCAGTGCCCACAGTTAGTACAGGAACAACAGGGGTCTGAGATGCCCGCCAGCACAGAAGCAACAAGCACATATAGGATTGAAAGCATAGACAAACCAATCACTTGGGATGGTAGTGACACGAGAAACGACAAATAGACACATGCAGAGCATGCACTGAACAGCTATCAGACATAGAAAGCACTAAACCTGGGCATAGTTCGCGAAGTAGCGCTACACGTAGCTATGCAAAGTGCGCATCCCACTACGTGAGCTGCACGTAACACTACGCGAACTGCGTAGTAGCCTGTTCGCACAGTGCAAGACGCCGTTTTCAATGATTGCACAGTGCGAACAAGCATCCGGCATTGTGCAATCATTGAAAACGGCATCTTGCACAGTGGGAGCTGTAGTTTACTGCCGCTCAAGTAGATTTTTACTCGAGCAGCAACTTTCTAAACACGGACTGGTAGTTTCTCATTGCGAGCGGTCGCAAGCATACGCGACCACTCACAATGAGAAACATGACCTCTCAGCGTTGAGAATCTCACCGGGAGTTTATTTTCCACACTCGCGATTGGCAACTTGATGTTGCTGATCGCGAACGAGGAAAAAGTCTTGCCGGGATGTCATTTTGCTTTCTTGCGGTCGCCAACTTGACGTTGAGGACCAAGAGCAAGCAAAAAATGACTGCTGCACTACGCTATGCTATGCTACGCGTGTTTGCACTGTGCTACGTGCAATTTGCGTAGTACGAAGTAGCGGAAAGCACTGAAACAGCTAACGGGCATAGAAAGCACAGAGCGACAAACACCTGCAGGCACAACAACCAGAAATCAAGCAGGCATGGACATAACAAGCACCCACAGGCACAGCAAACGGGAAAAAAGCCAGAGGAGACATGTACTGAAAGAGGACACACAGGGGGCCACGGAAACAACTAGCTTCCGAGTCCACAGCAATCACACAAAAATGAAAGACTCTGCAGATATAGCATGAGCACATAAGGCCACGGATCCACCACAGTAAGCAGTTTATAAGGGTGTAGCAGGTGCATACCAACCAGAGACACAACAAGCACGCCTAAAGGGTTAGCCCCTGATGCCCAGCAAGCAGGGGAAGGCGCCCCCTGCATGCTCACACGCCCCCCCTCAGCAGTAGCAGGGTATTGCGATTCCATTCACATAGCGCTACGTCCCCCTGATGACTCGTTATGTGGGGCAGTAATTTTGCTGTTGTTCTCGGTTGTGCAACCTCACTATGGTGTGCGTGCATGCACATGACTGCACAGCAATGCTGCAGCATGTGCTGCTGTGCTCTCCTTATGTTTCTGTGTAAATGAAGCTTTTCCACCTGCTGCACCCACCGCACCTGTTTTGTATGCGAGATAAGCGAGTGTGGCATTCCGCCGTCCTTCGATGTTCAGTGTTATGGGCGTTGGGCCAGTGGAGCCATCAAATGCCAACAAGGAAATGGCACCTCTTTGTCTAGGTTGGGTAGTAAATGAGAGCAGCAAGCGCTATGCAATGGGTTCCTCACTATTGCTGGTCAATTTCACATGTTGCACTTGATAGGCACGCCTCGCTGGCACTGCTCATGCTGTATGTGGTAGAGACCACCCTCTCTCTGGCAGGGTCAGCGTAGGCTTTGCTAGGGGTTTAGTCGGACCCATACTTAAAGAAGCACTGGCATAGCCAATAGGTCTCGCCTGTGGGACCTTATAGGTGTGTAACCTTGCAACAGTTAATGTTGTTGCACCAATGACATTGTGCTGCATAACTAAATACTTATAAGGTCCCAAAAGCGAAACCTATTGGCTATGCCAATGTTTGTTTATTTTGCGGCCAAATTAGGCCAGAAGCCCATCAGGGAATTGACAATCATGTATAAAGCAAAATGTGTTTCAATATCCACCTATGGGCCTGGAGAGTAGGGCTACAATAACTGTTCCAAACTACAGGTTTTTGGAAAGGGCAATGCTTAAGCATCAGCAACCTTACTCTAAGAAACATGATTAAGGTACTTTTAATGATGTTTTTTAATAGACAAGGATGCAATTTTATTTGTCTTTCATTCTAAACGGACAGCACAGATTTTATTTGACCAGGTTGTTCCTGGGCACCGTACGTTTCTTGGTGGCATTTCCTACCGAATGTGGATGTTTGGAAAAACATTCCACCATGCCCCTGTGATAACACTTCAAATTATTATGTACTTTTCTGTGAGCTTTATAAAACCCTTGGATAAACCCTCTTGCTCCCTCTCCTGAGATCACACCGCCCTTGCTAATATCAATAAGGCTTTAGATTCTTGCATTCCCTTACATCTCCTGAAATGCCTTATGCTGTTGTTAACTTTATAAGAGGGGCACTTTTTATTAGGAAGCTTTATGGCAATGCTTAGTTCCTATAACATTGAGGAATACGCTGTTGTATTGCTACAATCTGTGAACTAACAGACATTCCACTTTAATTCAATTGCTCATAATCCTTTTAAATCTTAAACTCGACTTATTACTGCCCCTTTTGAAATTGAAAACCTTTTTGTCAACTCTGAGAATATTGCTGTTCCATTATTGCAATTTCTGTATCAAGAACGACATTTTAGTGTTAACATTTTGCATTAATGCTTATTGCACTTCTACTTAAATGTTCATCTCCTTTTCACAATTTTAAACTCAATGTATTATTGTATCTCTTGAGATTGAACAATCAAAAAAAAAGTGAATTCTATTAACATGTTTTCATATTTTTGTAAGCTTCCTAACATTTGATTAAACTATTGTGAGCTCTAAAATGTTGGGCTTTTGTTCTTAGGATGTTGGTGAAACTGCTGATCTGCCAATGTATTTTATTATGTACAATGTACACATTTTTATATACTATGGTTTTATGATTTTTATAAAGCGAATAAAGTTCCTTGACTTGAGTCCTTGAATCGTTTATCTACCTGCTCCCCAACTGAAACTAAACATGATACATTATTGTAATGTAACGTAATGTTTTCCTATGTGAGAGTCAGCTTTGCTTACAGTGAAAAACACCTTTGGGGAATTTTCACTGCCAGAACAACATCAAATAAACAAGTCCTACTTTTTAAATACTATGCACCCTGCCCTTTTGGCATTTAGGGTTTACCTTAAGGGTGACTGATTTTAAAAAGGTATATTTTACAGGGTCAAAATGGCAGTGTGCAACTGTATACCCTAGCTGCAGCAGCAGGCCTGGGAACTTTTCCCAGTGCAACGTTAGTGGGTGACTCAATGTAGAATTTATTTTACAGGTCTTGGGATATGTAGTGCCATATACTAGGGACATTTAAGTAAATTAAACGTACCAATTAGGAATATGCCAATGTTACCGTATTTAAAGGGAGAGCACAAGCACTTTACCACTGGTTAGCTGGAGTAAAGTGCGCAAAATCCTATGGCCAACAAAAACCGGTTCTGTAAAGGAAGGCAAATATCTGGGGAATGCTGTGCAAAAGATGGTCATTTCCAACATTTAACTTGTGAAAGGATGCCCAGAAATAAGATCTCCTAAATCTGCTTCCACAGAGCTCAGCCGCGCCCATAGCATGCAAGCTTGTCAAGAATTGATCCCCCTACCCTACCCAGTTGCCCATAATTCAAATGACCTGTTTCATGTGGGAGACCACGAATGTTGAATCTGAGTAACGTGTATTTGTAATTGCCACGTTCACCGAGAAGGGTTGTTTAGAACTGAATAGCAGATGTTTATTTTACCCAACTTAATGGTACTCATTTCATTAACCTCGGAAGGATGAAAGTCTGAGTGACTGGCCAGGATTTGAACCTGTGACTATAAGTTCAAACTGAGGCATTAATCCACTAAGCCACCAGACAAGCTAATGGGGGGGGGGGGGGGGGTGGAACCTGTATATGTTTTGCAGGTAAAATGCAACACTTAACAGAAACAAAGGGCCTATAGATGGCCAACCACTGATTGCACTTGGTGGCCAACAGAAGACTGACAGAAATCTGAGCTGTGGCCCTTGACAAATGTTTTCATGGAGTCACATGCATGACAAGGCCTGCAAATGCAACGATTTTTAGGTACCCCCTGTCAGATGCAGACTCACATGTTAGGTACAACACAAGAAAACAAACTCCAATGGCAGTACAAGACCACCTTCCTACGATTTGGCATATGGAGGTATAGGAATACTATAATCTTTTGGCAGAAGTGTGAGAAAGGTCACATCCTCTTGATATACTGAGATGCCCCTTCCTCCCACAGGGGAAAATATTGCATCAGGGATGGCCATCCTGAAACCTGCTCCTCTGGCAATCCGGTTCAGGAAGAGAGCATTGAAAGGGACGACATTTGGTGAAAGATTGGCTGACTGGAGTTATGTGCTCCCAATCCGATTAAGGGGCATATTATCAAGAAACAGCGTTAATATTATCGCCACTTTATACTTACAATGCACCCTGCCCTTGGGCTACCAAAGGGGTGACTGATATGAAGAAAAGGGAAGGTTTAGGGACTGGCAAGTGGGTACACTTGCCCAGTCAGCACGACAGTACCACACTGCACGCATGCTCTGCAATGGCAGACCTTAGACACATTTTACAAGGCTGCTTCTGTGGGTGGCACAACCAGTGCTGCAGGCCCACCAGCAGCATTTGAATTTACATGCCCAGGGCACACTCTGTGCACTGTATTAGGGTTTGACAAGTAAACCAAATAGCCAAACATGGATCCACTGATTAATACATCAATTTACAATAGGGAGCACTTGCACTGTGGCACTGGACAGCAGTGCCCAAAGCATCTAACACAAGCAAAAATACATGAGGCAACAACAAAAGAGGAAGGGAGACCCACGCCAATGGTGCCAGGTCTAACACGTGTCCCCTCCTTCTGAAATGTGAGGAGAACTACCCTAACTCCTGGGAGTTCTCATTACTAAGGGGGAAAAATCTGGACAGACCATCAGGGTTGGCGTGTTCTGTACCAGGGAGGTGTTCCACCGTAAAGTCCATACCTTGTAGGGAAATAAAACCACCTCAACAGCTTTGGATTCTCATTCCTCATCTGCATCAACCATCTGAGGGGCCTGTGGTATGTCTGAACCCGGAAGTGAGTCCCAAACAGGTATGGTCTCAGCTTCTTCAGTGCCCAGACAACAGCAAATGCCTCACGCTCAATAGCACTCCACCTCTGTTCCTGTGGAAGTAACCTCCTACTGATGAAGGCTACTGTTTGAACTAGGCCCTCCTCATTCATCTGTGACAGAACAGCATGCTCTGAAGCATCTGTCGGAACGATAAACTCACTTGAAAAGTTGGGTGCCCAGAGAATGGGCGCCATGCACAAGGCAGCTTTCAGGGCCTCAAAAGCTTTATGACAGGTGTCAGTCCAAATCACTTTCTTGGGCTGCTTCTTGGAAGTCAGCTCTGTCAAGGGTGCAACAATGTTGCCATGCCCCTTGATAAACCTCCTGTAATACCCTGTGAGACCTAAAAAGGCTCTCATCTCTATCGGGATTTTGGGTGGCTCCCAAGCCAGGATGGTTTTAATCTTGGGTTGTAGGGGCGCCACCTGGCCGCTCCCAACTTGGTGCCCCAAGTACACTACGGAACCCTGCTCGATCTGGCACTTACTCACCTTGATCGTGAGGCCTGCCTTCCGCAGCGCCAACAACACTTCCCAGAGGTGGCGCAGATGTTCCTCCCAACTGGCACTGAAAACTGCGATGTCATCCAGGTAGGCGGCACTGAACTCATTCAGTCCAACCAACACCGGGTTGACCAACCTCTGAAAGGTGGCAGGGGCATTCTTCATCCCAAAGGGCATAACACAGAACTGGAAATGCCCATCTGGTGTGGAGAATGCTGACCTCTCCTTTGCCCTATCAGTCAAGGTGATCTGCCAGTACCCAGACGTCAAGTCAAATGTGCTGGGGTACCATGCAGCCCCTAGCCGATTCAGCTCAATTCAGTCTTCGTGACTGAATTGAGCCCTCTGTAGTCCACTCAGAACCGGAGTTTGGGTGTGGCACCCGGCGCTGCAGCCTTCAGGACCAAGACCACTGGGCTGGCCCAAGTACTGCTGGAGGACTCAATCACCCCTAGTGCAAGCATCTTTGAGACTTCCACTTTCATGCAAGCCCTCACCCTGTCAGTTACCCTGTAAGTTTTATGCTTCACATGTAAGCTGTCTCCTGTGTCCACATCATGGACGCAACAATCTGTAACACCAGGAACCAGGGAGATCAGATAAGAAAACTGTCCCAGCAACTGGCAGCAGTCTTTCTGTTGTTCATGGGTCAGGGTGGAAGAGAGGTTAACACCATCCCCTGACCCATCTTGCTCTGAGGCTGACAGGAGGTCAGGAAGAGGATCAGTCTCCTCCTCCATCCCAGCATCTGTTGCCAAGAGCATGCCCACCTCAGACCTCTTTAAGTGGGGCTTAAGGCGGTTGACATGTAGGACCCTCAAGGGGTTCCTGGAAGACCGCAAGTCCACCAAGCAGGTAACTGGACTCTTGTGCTCCACAACCTTAAAAGGTTCGGTCCACTTATCTTGGAGCATACCGGGCTCCACTGGGGACATGACCCACACTTTATGACCAGGTTGAACCTCTTCCAGAGTGGCATTCTGGTCCTACCAGCGCTTCATCTCCTCCTGGCTGACTTCCAGATTCACCTCAGCGAGTTCCCTGAAATGCCTAGCCTGGTTCCTGAAGGCCAGTATGTAGCTATATACATCCTGGGTAGGTTTCCTGGGAGATTGCTCCCAGCCTTCTTTGACCAGACTCAGAGGTCCTCTGACTTGGTGTCCATAGAGAAGCTCAAAGGGACTGAACCCTAGAGATTTCTGTGGCACCTCCCAGTATGCAAAGAGTAGGCACGGTAAAAAGACGTCCCACCTCAAACTCATGGGTTCCTCTAGACCCATTATCATGCCCTTTAGGGTCCAGTTGAACCTTTCAACCAACCCGTTTCCTTGGGGGTGGTAAGAGTGGTGAACTTGTAAGTTACACCGCACTTCTGCCACAGGGACTTCATATACTTGGAAATGAAGTTTGTTCCCCGGTCAGACAATACCTCCTGTGGGAATCCCACTCGGAAGAAAATTCCCATCAGTGCTCGTCCCACCATGGGGGCCGTCACTGCTCAGAGGTATGGCTTCTGGGTACCGGATGGCATGGTCCACCAAGACCAGGATGAACCTGTTGCCCATGGATGTCTTGGGGTCCAGTGGCCCTACAATGTCAATTCCCACCCGCTCAAAGGAGGTACTGACCACAGGGAATGGCTGGAGAGGAGCCTTTTGCTTCCTCCCACTCTTTCCACTTGCCTGGCAAGTCTGACAGGTCCTGCAATGAGTGTCTGAACTCTTGCGCATTTGGGGCCAATGAAAGTGGGCGACAAGCCTTTCAAAGGTCTTGTTCTGCCCCAATTGTCCTGCTAATGGCACATCATGAGCCAGCCCCAATAGGAAGGCTCTGAACTACTAGGGTACCACCAGCACACAGGCTGACCCAGGTTCAGCAACCTTAGGCTCACTATACAGGAGACCATTCTCACAGTAAATCAAGTGTGATCCTGACTGATCACCTGTCGCCTGGCTTGCAGCCTGTTGCCGCAAGCCCTTGAGAGAAGGGTATTCTCTCTGCTCCCTGCAGAATTCTTCCCTTAAGGGGCCTCCTTCTTGCTGCCAATGGGTCAGCTCAGGCAGGTCCCCCAGTTCAGTTACTTGCTCACCGGAAGGCTCCAGGGCATCCCCCTCAGGGTCTACCTCCCCCTTGGCCATGGGAACTTAGGGGGCCGGTTTCCTGTGCCCCCACCACTTCTCTCTAAGGCAGTTTCCTGGGCCTCCCTCTCAGGCTCCAGGTCCTCTTGAGAACCCCTACTGGCTGACACTGACCGGGTGGTCACAGACGCCCAGTCAGGCAGTCCCACCATCTTCAAGTAAGTACTCTTCTCCACCTTTTCCCATGGGGAGCTCTCCAAATCGTTCCCCAACAAACAGTCAACAGGCATGGCGGGTTTCACAGCTACCTGAAGAGTACCAGAGACCCCCCCCCACTCAAAAGGAACCTAAGCCATTGGACAATGACTCTCTGTGTTGTAGGCGGCAACTACTCGGCAAAATGCATGCAGGATAATCTGCTCTTGAGACACCAGGTGACACCTGACAGCTATAACACTGGCTCCTGTACCTCTAAGAGTCTCCACCTTTTGGCCATTGAGGGTCACCCTCTGCCCATATTTTTTAGTGTTCTTGGGTAGCTGAGCTTTTGAGACCATCTCACTGTCTCCTAAAGAGACAAGGGTCATCTGCGCGGGACCCAACCCACCTTGGACATCAATCTCCTCCCCCAAGGCTACACTAGCCATCTGCCGAGGCGGAGCACCAGTGGGTGCAGGTTTTCCAAACAGGTGGCGCCTGGTATCATTCACCTTATGACCCAGGTCGCCACACTTGTAACGTTTCAAGGGGCCCTGGGGAACAGGACTACCTGCCGGGACCCTTGCTTTCTCTCAGGGGGAGGCTGGGAACCTTTCCCTTGGTTCCCTTGGGGACTACTTTGGGGCCCTTTGCGGAACTCCTTTTGTTTACCCTTGCCCCCCACTCTTCTGCTGGGGACCCTGCCCACCTTTGGCTGAGTCTCCCATGTGACCCTTGTGGACCTGGGTGCTCACCCAGCGGTCCGCCTCCTCAGCAAGCTTCCTAGGGTTAGTCAGCTTGCTGTCTATCAGATGCTGGCACAACTCTGGGAAACAATTATCAGACAACTGCTCCCATGCAATCAAATCAAAGAGACCTTGAAAATCATTTACCTTGCTGCCCTTCACCCAACCATCCAATGCTCTGCAAAAGAAAGTGACATATTCAACCCAGGTACTGTTTTCTAACTTTTTGCATTTCCTGAACCTCTGCCTATAGAGATCAGGGGTCAAACCATATCTAGACATCAATACATATTTCATGTGGCTGTATGAATTGTGGACTTCAGAAGGCAAGACTAACAGGGTGTCCCACCCTTAACAAAGGAACCTTCCCCACAACCCCACTCCCCAATCTCTCTCAGGGACCCAGTGGGAAGACATGGCTACCCCATACGCTCTGAACCACTGACCAATATCATAATTTCTGTAAAACTCTTTCACCACATCTCTGGGAATATATAATCTACTTTCCACAGATACTAACGCTGCCACCAAAGGGAGTAACCTCTACACTTTTAGTTTTAAACTCCACTCCCTCAAAACATTTTCATGCTAAAACTGTATTTTCTTTTCCTCTAGATCTAACCTCCTATTTTCTATTTCCAGTTGCCTATTCACCTTAAACTTGGTCATCTCCATTTCATGCCTTCTTGATCTCTCACTGTCCCCCATTTCCTCTGGAAATAGACTCTTGTTAGAAGCATTCCTACATGCGGGGGAAGGTACTCTCCTTCCTCCTAAGCCCAATGGCCTTTCCTGCTACCTCTGCATGGTCATCCCCCTCCTCAATTTCAGGGGTTTTCCTTGCTTCTACCCAGGCCCTCAGCGCCTTGTAGAACTCTTCCTTCTTTTTGATTCCAGCAGTGGAAACATTACACTTTTTGCAAAAGTGCTTAAGCTGTGATACTTTGTAGCTTTCCAATTTCTCCTCTTCCCATTCAAGGTCAGTATAGGCTATGGATTCTGCTCTCTCCACTACAATTGAACCAGGCATCTTTCAAAAATAGAAAATTCAAAAAGGAATCTACCAAAAAGTATGTGGCTGCTTTATGGTCTGCACTCACCAAGTAGTGTTCACCAGTCACTGTACATGAGTCACAAATGCAAGTCCAGAATCCTGACAGCTGCCCACCAATGTTAGATTTGGGGGTCTCTAGTTGGCACAGGTAGGTACTTGTGAAAAATAGGGATCCTTGCCTCTAGTCAGGATAAGGGGATTACACTCCTAAAATAACTCCTGCTCACCCCCTTGGTAGCTTGGCACGAGCAGACAGGCTTATCTCAGAGGCAGTGTGTAAAGCATTTGTGACCACATATAGTAGCCCAGTGACAACACTACAAATGGACACCACAGAAGGTTTTTATATCGAAAATAAGTATACTTTTTAGAGAGTTACCTCAAGACCATAAACGACAAAAAATACATAAAACTGTTACTTTAAGATGGTAGATTTAGCTTAGTTTAATTCTTAAGATGCAACACTTTGGGTCAATGTACCTTAGGTTGCGTTGCACTTCCACGACAAGCAATGTCACAGCGAGGGAAATGCGGCAAAGTTCAAGTACAAACAAATAAAGACGTGAAGATCTTCCAGATGCGGCAGGCTTCTCCGGGAATACGAGAAGTTCTCGGTTCGATGCGTGGACTGCAGCGGCATCACCCTTGTTCAGCAATGCGATGGCAACTTCTCCAACTGCGACACTCTTCTCCCACTATGCGTGAAGCTTCTGCGCAATGCGACAACTACAGCGGCGACATCCACGATGCGACGGCAGCCGCTCCGACGGCGGCGCATTTCTCAGGGATGCGAGGCGCTTTTCTTCGATGTGGGGCAGTGCGACAGTTCCAGCGGGGACACCCTCCTTCGGAGTTGGGACAGCAGGCACAGCGACGGAGACCCGCTCCAACCTCGTTGCGAGACTCTTTTCTCGATGTGGTGCAATGCGACAGCTACAGCAGCGACACCCTCCTTCTGAGTTGCGACGGCAGCAGCAGCGACGGCCACACGCTTCCTCTTCGTTGCGAGACGATTCTTTCAATGCGGTGCAATGCGACAGTTCCAGCGGCGACACCCTCCTTCGGAGTTGCGACGGCAGGCAAAGCGACGGCGACACCCTTCTTCCTCGATGAGTCGTGCTTCCTGCTCCTTGCGACACGCAGTTCCTCAGAAGGCCCAAAAAAGCAGCAGGCACTTCCAAAGAACTCTGGGGAGCTGGGGGGTGAAGTCTGTTGTCCTTGAGACTTCAGCAGGAGGCAAGCTATTGTCCAAGCCCTTGGAGATCCTTCATAAATTGAAAGCAAAGTACACAAAATTCCTTTCTCCTTTCTTTGACAGTAAGGCAACCACTGCAGGCCAAACCCCCAAGCAGCACTTCAGCTTAGGGACAGTCTCTCCTCAGTTTCCTCAGGTTCCTCTCCTCAGTAAAGGTTTCTTCTTGTAGTCCAAAAGTGATCTAATTTCATGGGATCAGGGTCCCAATATTTATCCCCCAAAATCCTTTGTTCTCTGAGGAGAGAGGGGCCTTTGCCCAGTCCAAACCAGTTCTGAAGCACTCTGTTTACCAGACTTCTCCTTCCCTTTCACAGTGCAGGGCAGAAACATCAGGCCCCCCACAGGAGGTAAAGCCAGCATTGTGGAGGGAAAGTACAGTCCTGGAGCACTTTGTTTACAGGACTCCTTCTCTTCTTTCCTTGTGCAGGGCAGAGACATCTGCCGCTCCCCAGGAGGTAGAGCCAGCATTGTGGGAGGTAGGCATAGCCCTATTTAAGGTTCAGGTGCAACTCCTCCCTCCCATTTGGATGCAGATATCTCGATTCAGCACTGGGCTAACTCATCCTGTCTCTTGGAATCCCCAGCCCTGTCACTCACAAAACCAGACAAAGGAATACACAACCTAGCAGAGGCAGGCTTTGGATAGTTAGACAAGCAAATACCTACTTTCTATAAGTAGTATTTGCAAACACAGAATGTTAAAACCAACTTCACTAAAAGATGTATTTTATCATTCTGAGTTCGGGCATACTAAACTCGAATTTCTACCATGTTCCCTGAGACACTTAGGATTATAAACATGTATTAATCTAACAGCCCATTCTAGCCTATGGAGATGGAGAACAGATAGCCTTGCAATAGTGAAAAACGAAAATGGCTGTAATTCATTATTAGGACATGCCACACACATTAGGGCTTATCCTACCTTATACTACAATGCACCCTGCCCTTGGGCCTACCATAGGGGTGACTGATATAAGGAAAAGGGAAGGTTTAGGGACTGGCAAGTGGGGGCACTTGCCCAGTCAGCATGACAGCACCAGACTGCACACAGGCTCTGCAATGGCAGACCTTAGACACATTTTACAAGGCTGCTTCTGTGGGTGGCACAACCAGTGCTGCAGGCCCACCAGCAGCATTTGGATTTACACGCCCTTGGCACACTCAGTGCACTGTACTAGGGTCTGAAAAGTAAACCAAATAGCCAAACATGGAACCACTGATTAATACATCAATTTACAATAGGGAGCACTTGCACTGTGGCACTGGACAGCAGTGGCACAGTGCCCAAAGCATCTAACACCAGCAAAAATACATGAGGCAACAACAAAAATGGAAGCGAGACCCACGCCAATGGTGAGAGGTCTAACAACTTGATAATGAGGAAACTTGATACGGAGCTCGAGAGGCTTGAGGCCTTGAGTGTCTCCGTCCACCAATAAGAAATGTGTATAAATCAGAGATTGAGCTTTGCTGAGTTGGAGGGGGAGTCCAGCTCAGATGGTTGGAGCACAAGCGAGTTATCTAGTGCTGAGGGAACAGTACATACACCCAGAGATGTGGCACCTGACTTGAAGGAGGGGGTTAACATACACAAGGAGGTTCAAAGACACATGGTAGCTCCAGTAGTGCGCAGAGTCCCTGAGGGGAATAGGGTAACTGGCGCAGGGGTTCATGGTCCTAGTGGTGGGAGGGACACTCTACTGACTCTAGATGAGAGGTGCAGGGAGAGGGGTTCCCCCAAGGTTGAAGTCCTGGTATGTGAGTGTGAAGACCGCCCAGAAGAGTGTGGGTTGAATGACAGAGACAGTCAGACACTGTCTTGCCAATTTCAGGAGAGTGGTGTGGAGTACATGTGCGAGGCACTGGATGGTAAGGTGAAGGATAGTTTGGCTAACACCTGTAGGGGACTGTGTGATCCAATTGTGGGAGAGCATATTGTAAGTCCCTGTTTTCCAGAGCTATGCCAATACCTGTTGGAGAGTGAGTTCTCTGGCCCCAGGAAGCTCACATTGGAGGCAGACCTTTTGGTGGATTTCAGAGGGTCTGGAGAGGCATTGGGTAGTGACCTTGTGGGGAGTGACTCAGGTATCTTCCAAATCAGAGTGGTGGAAGTGGTGCAGAGTAGCCCAGCTAGGTCCCATTGTAGTGGGAGAAGTGTGGGATTCACGTCCTGTCTCAGTGGAGAAGGAGTGAGTGTGGGGCAGCGTGTCCACAGTTGCCCGAAACCGAGTCTCAGAGCCTGGATGGTTCTTTAAGGAAACACCAGGTAGGGAGACTAGGCTGTCCTGATGGGCCACCCGGTGAAGTGGATCCCCTAGTGTCTGGTGAGCTGAGAGTGTCTGTAATCAGACCTCCATCAGTTCTGGTGTCTGGCAGTGCCGCTGAAGTTGGGAGGGTACAGAGGTCCAGGCTGAGGGGTGAGAGGGGAAAAGAGTCCCCAGTGGAGGAACCAGTGGGTCAGGGGCCAGCTGGAAGGGATGGGTCACCAGTGAATGACCATGGTAACACCACTTCTATCCTGGGGGACCTTTGTGCATTGTCAGATAGACAGGGGTTGGAAGATCTGCACCAGGCAGACTATCACACGACACATGAGTTATGTGTCACCCTCGGGGGGAGCAGGCATGCTCCCAAGAAAGTCCTGGTGTGCCAGGCAAGTGTTCAGCCGCAGGGTTTGGCCCCTGGGTTGGGAAGCCAGGTTCAGGTGTTATCTGACCTGGAGTAAGGGGCAACTGTAATCAGTGTCCTGGACAAGGTAGCTTATAGGGGTACCCTGCCAGTTAAGAGGGTGCAGTGCTCTGGAAGGGGGTGCAGAGGGAAGGAGTCCTCGCCTCTGACCCGGTTCAAATAGAGGGTTTAGACCCTAGGTTGGAGGGCCAGGATCAGGGTGTCCCCCCTTGTCCTGGGAGCCCAGTTGCAGGATAGAACCTTGAACCGGAGGGTACAGAGCCCCAAGGAGGTGGACCGGGTGTGTGAGAGGCCACCCCAGACTCTGGTCCAGCCTCCGGGTACAGGCCTAGGGATGGTGGGTCAGTGTCAGGATGTCATACTGACCTGACAGGAGGGAGAGTGGACAAAGGGTACCAAGCACCTGGGGTTACTGCCGCCCGCTCTCTGATACCACAGAGGTTTGAGAGCCATGAGAGGCATAAGGACTGGATCTCATCACTGACTACTGCCAGTGGCCACTGTGGCTTGCTGTCTGTCTGTTGGGACACACCTGTGAGCAAGGTAAGGTTAAATGCTGCACAGGTGGTATCCAGGGGTGAAGAGAAGGGTTCCCCATGGTTTAGCTTGGTGGACCCTGAGAATATGGACAGAGGAATGGAAATGGGTTCAGATTGGCGTAAAACTGAAATATGCCCCTGCTGTTGCGGGCCAGGTCCAGGTTCTATCGCCCAAAGCATGGAAGCCCATCAAGGTAGTGATTGGTTTATCCTGCGTTTTGGCTGGAAGGGGGTTGTGTTGGACTTGGCCCTTTTTGTAGGGTCGTCCCTGAACTTTTTGCCTTCCTCCTATATTTTTTTCTGACCTGTTGTTGGCTATTTTATGACTCTGGGCACTTTACCACTGCTGACAAGTGCTAAAGTGCATATTCTCTCCCTATTATAAATTGATGTATGGATTAGTGACTCCATGATTGGCTGGTTTGATTTGCTTGTAAGACCCTAGTACAGTACACAGATTTGTGCCCAAGGCTTGTAAACCAAATGCTGCTGGTGGGCTTGCAGCACTGGTTGTTCCACTCACAGAAGCAGCCTGTAAAAGTGTGTCTAAGGCCTGCTATTCCAGAGCCTGTGTGCAGTCTGGTACTGCCATGCTGACTGGGCAAGTGCACCCAATTGCCAGTCCCTAAACATTCCCTTTTCTTCATATCAGACACCATTATGGTAGGTCCAAGGGCAGGGTGCATTGTAAGTATAAGGTAGGACATGCCCTGATGTGTGTGGCATGTTCTAATAGTGAATTACAGCCATTTCCGTTCTTCACTATTGCAAGGCTACCTGTTCTCTATAGGCCAGAATGGGCCATTAGATTATAACATTTTATAATCCTAACTGACTCAGGGAACATGGTAGAAATTCGAGTTTAGTATGCCTGAACTCAGAATGATAAAATACATCTTTTAGTGAAGTTGGTTTTAACATTCTGTGTTTGAAAATACCACTTTTAGAAATTAGGTGTTTTCTTATTTAAACACCACATCCAATACGCCCTCGAGCATATCTCCACTGTTGATAGCGAGGCTGGGATCTTCACGATTAAGGTGGACTGTTACTAAATTGTGAAAGAGCTTCTGGTCTAGAGACCTCCTTGACCCTCCACTCGCTTTTCTCCTAGCTTGATAGATTGCCTTACTCAACCTGCAATACGGTATGATAAATTCTTAGTGCTGGGTGATCTCAATCTGCATTTTGATGATGCTTGTTGTGTGGCGGTGAGCTATGTCAGGAAATGGCCACTCTACAACTCAATTTAATATCTGACTCCCCTACCCATCTCGGGGGCCATCTGCTTGACCCCATTTTTTTGAATTGGGAGGATATAGTTGTCTATCCACCTTTCCCTGTTGTATTGACAGTCCATTTCTTGATCCCTTTTTTATGAGGCTGCCTGGGCCAAAAATACAGTAGAAAGCTAAGAGGGGCATAGTATGCCAGAAGAGGGCTGGCTTCGCGCAGGAAAAGTTCAGCAGCGCCCTTTTTCAGGGGTCCTACCTGGGGTACAGATGCTGAAAGTGCGTGCATAAACTTGGATAGACGGATTATGGAGGCCCTGGATAGCACCGCCCCCTGGTCACAAAAAATACCGGGTAGAGCACAAAAATCTGCTCCTTTGTATACCGCCGCCCTGAGAATGACGAGAGCAGACAGTAAACGCCTGGAAAGGCAGTGGAGGAAAGACTACTCGGACGAGGGGAGGAGGGAGTATGAAGAAACACTGAAGAGCTACCATGGGCCCATTAGAAGGGCGAAGGCAGCATATTACCTGGTAAGAATTGGGTTGGCGGCCAATTCGACAAGGGAACTGTTTGGGGTTTACAAGGAGATATCTTCCCTAGCTACGTCGGCGGCTCCGGATCTGGGCTCAGAAGAGCTATGCAACCGCGTGGTAGATTTCTTCTCATACAAGGTGGAGAAAATGTATTCCACCTTTACTGACTCCGCCCGAGTAGGACACAAGGCTTTGGAGGAGACAGAGTATGCCTGGGAGGGTGAAGGACTGGAGAGTTTCACTGTTCCCCCCTCAGAGCAGCTAACCAAAATTTGTATTAGCATTAAGTCAGGCTCTCCTAGAGACCCGGCCTCCCCTAAAGTGCTGAGAGGGAGCTTGGAAACCCTGGAGCCTTATATCAGACTCCTTGTGGAGGTCTCATTTAAGACATGCACAGTGCCAGGATGCTGGAAGGAAGCAGTGGTCCTCCCGCTACCCAAGAAACCTCATATAGGCCCAGACCAACTGGACAATCTTCGTCCAATCTCTCTTTTACCATACTTCGCAAAGGTTGCAGAGAAAGTGGTAAATATGCAGCTGACGGCGCATATTGGGAAATTCAATCTCCTGCAACCCACTCAGTCTAGATTCCGGGCCTGTCACTCGACGGAATCTGCCCTGCTATTTGCCTCAGAAACCATCAGGCAATATGTGGATGCGGGTCAGACAGCGGCCTTAATCCTTTTGGATTTAAGTGCCTCCTTTGACACTGTTGCCCATCACACTCTGGTGCAGTGTCTGAGGAAAGGAGGTGTGTCTGGCAGTGCCCTGAGTTGGATGAAATTGGTTTTGTCGGAGCGCAGCTTTCAGGTGAGGCAGGAATCCCAATATTCGAAAGTCATCAAACTAAGACAGGGGGTGCCGCAGGGATCGACCCTGAATCTGTCCCTGTTCAATCTCTATATGGCTCCACTAGCGGAGATTGCTGATGAATTTGGGATCAAGGTCGTGTCCTATGCCGATGACACTCAGCTGGCGTTCTACCTGACACAGGCACAGGATACGGCAGCCTCCAATTTCATGGTACGCCTATAAGAGCTGGCCTCATGGATGGCTAACAACTGCCTGAAATTGAATGGCAATAAGACCGAAGTGCTTGCGGTAGGGAGAGCCCAGTCAGTGTGGTCATAGGCCTGGTGGCCCCAGAGTTTGGTGTCCATCCTTGTGCCCTGCACTCAACTGAAGAACCTGGGGGTGTGACTGGACACAAGGCTCTCCTTTGAGTACCAAACCAGGCGGGCGGCAGGCGCCTGTTTTGGAGTCCTGAGGGCCCTTCGCAAAACCCTGGACATGTTGCCATCGTTCATGCTCTGGTGACATCGCGGCTGGATTATGGCAACATTCTATTCCTGGGTGAAACAATGAAGTGTATGCTTAGACTCCAGGGGGTACAGAACTCAGCAGCTCGTCTGGTTCTCATGCACCCGAGGAGGGCCTCCTCGAAGGCAGCGCTGGCTCTACTCCTCTAGCTGCCGATAAGAGAGAGAGTCCTGTTTAAGGCACTGTGCATATGCCATCATATTATTAAGGGGACGGCTCCCTACTATCTGTCTGAGTTACTCACCCCTTATGTCCCAACGTGCCAACTGAGATCAGATGGGACGGGTTTGATGTGCGTTAAGTGCATTAAGAGAGCAAGATGGGTGGGCGCTCCTTCCACCAGCTGGCTGCCCAGCAATGGAACAGACTTCACTTGAGTCTCCGGATGGAGGCCCGGGAGGGAACCTTCAGGGAAAATTTTAAAACACATCTTTTCCCCCCAGGACAATAATAATAACATAATATATCACTATCAGTATTATTATTATCAGTATTATTATTAGTAGAAGTAGTTGCAGAAGTAGTACTTCCAGAAGTAGTAGTGGTGGTTGTAGTAGCAGTAATAGTTACATGAGCAATACAATACACACTTACTTCTCTTTTGAACACTCATTGATGTTCTATTGCTAAAGGGTTGTATACTACCCAATTATGTGGTATTTGCAAAAATCCAGCTCACTGCTCACAAAGCGATTGATTCAGACTCATACACCACAGGCTGCAGTTTACAGCCCTGTTTTCTGCGGGCACATCTCTCGCTGATATTCTGTTTTATTTTCCATACATCACTGAGATGCTCCTTTTTGTCTCACTGCTCTAGAAGTAACATATTCAGGATTCAGGTGCAGCAGGGCACATTCCATTCAGTAATTGACTAGAATTGTCGGCGTCATGGGCAGCAATTAGACACCTTCCTTATCTCCCACTGTTCCATCAGACTCTCCCTGCCCCCACAGACCTCCAGACCTTTTCATCAGCAGCCGGCGCGCTTTAAAGCACCACGAGGGACTTCCTCTCGAGAGCACGTGACACCCGGAACTAGTTTCACAGAGTCCACTTTAAAGTTCACTCAGCCTCATCTGCACCTGCAAATCAGAGCCCCGTTGCATTCCGACGCTACACAGGCCACCGAGACAATCCCGCATGGACAGCGAGTTTAATAGGCCAGGATTTCAACAGCGCGTGATAGGTCTCGAGTTTAATGAGTAGTTTAATTCACAGCTTAACATTATTAACTGTCCCCTCGGAGTCATAAACATCACCATTTATTTTATTCATTTCAAGTACATAAAGTGGAAATAGTCTTGCACAAGAGCTCGTTTGGTCGCCCTGCACAGCGCTGATGCTATTTGTCACAATCGTTGCTTTACTACCAGGCTTAACCGTCTCTTCTGCCTAATTAACTTTTCTGCTGCTGGCTCTGCTTTAATACAGCACGCACAGTTTTTTGGCTTTTCCGACAAATCAGCTTTCTTTCATGCTGCATGGCACGTTCAGGAGCACAGACCTGCAACCTTTACAGCCTGTAATGGGCCTCGTGCTATAGAAGGTGCATGAAGCTAAGGATGAGTGAGTGTGCTCGTCAATGTTATCAGAGGTCATAACCCAAACACTACAGGAAGTGATTACCTTGCAACCTTCTTAACTGTATCATGGCTAATTTACTTAAATTGATAACAAAATATACTTGTCTAGATAATGCTAAACTTACAAAATGATGCCTATGGTAATGCTCTCTGAAATATCTAATGTAGGACCGATACCATGAATTATCTATCCTCGGGTTTTTAAATACTCCTTGAATTAATCTCAAAGTATACTTTGTATTCATTCATCTAGTCATCATCTACACAATTCAATAAATCCAACAAACAAAAGCTGGTTTGTATGACTTATTTTAGTAAACCATATATTTTTTTCATAAGGAAAATTAATTTTCTCTTTTTCTGATTCTTTTTTACTTTTTTTCATACATATATATACATATTTAACACTTTTAACATGTATATTTGTACAATATCTACAATATCTACAATATCTACATACATAAGGACAAACACAAAGAAGCAAAGACATTTTCTCCTGAACTGTTTTCGTGGTTCTAATGCCCAATTATTCAAACAAGGACATTTATGGCACTTAATTATAAGACCTTATTCTTTTGTCTTGGTCACCATATCCAATTCTAATGGAGCCTGCGAATGTAAAATCCTTTGTACTTCCTTTTTACTTAAGGCTCTCATCAAGTCTTTTTAATTCAATTCAGCATCTTATGGTGGTGCCTGTATAGAAAACAGTCGACGCGTTTCAGCCTATAATAAATGCAGGCCTCTTCAGGACTTTGGTCAACAAAATATTTCCTGCAATTATATGCAGTCTAGATATTTGAAAAGTTCCTCTGGTAGGTCTCGAGCCTACCTAATTACGGGGGCTTACAGTTATTTAATTGGCCCCAACCTCGAGTATCTTGAAGATATCACGTGTATCTTAATTCCTTCCAAACCGGCCCCAATTACTGGAGGATCTAGCAGCGCACCACGACCCTGCACGGCGCTGCTCGTACTTCGCAACCGGCTCCCAAATCCGTGTATTCAAGCGAACCCCTTCCTTCGTGTGCAATGTAAATTAAACATACACCGTGGCGTTTAAAGCCGTGAATTCCATGCACTGGCTGTCATTCAGAAACCGGGTGGTATTTAAACTATGTTCACTCACCCATAAGTCACTGACTTGCAAAGGCCCATTTTACAACTTATTGTTTCTCTGGCGGGGAGTTCCTTAGCGGTGCCCTTGAAAATGGCCCGGCAACGGGAGCGTCAAAGGCAGTTGCTGCATGGCATGGACTGTGAAGTACCCACAGCTCTTGTAGTTCACAATTTGGCTGGCTAATTTAGGAATTACTCCTGACCTTTAATATAGGGGTATGCTTTAAAACTAGATGGAAAAATTAAGACTTGTGAGCAGTCTGTTACTATCTGTTGGAACAGTTTCAATAATTTATGGGGGGAACTCACTTTGTAAAATATGCAATCATTCTACCTGATGACAATCTGTCATGTACTTTTCCTTTAGCTACATTTTCCAATTGCAAGACAAAAGTTAAACTCAGAAAACTTATCATCAATAATATGCAAAAAATCTGTTTCTGACTGAAGGAAACTACTTTTATATTCCCACCAATTTATAATGTTGCTATCTTGGGAAAGAGTAAATTTAAACCCTTTTCCATCGTGGAAAAGGAGAAGAGAGGAGCTACCTGCTGATCCAGAAACCCACAAATATGTGGGTATTTCTATATTCCTAAGCTTACCAGAAAAACCCAGGTCTAGAGGACCGACTCCACAGGCCCTGCTTCTGATTCAGTCCCACACAGTATTACACCATCATATCTTCATATTGCTTGCAAGTAAATTAAGTTAGAAGAGTAGGTCATGTTTTGTGAATACCTTGCATTCATCACATGCTCAGATATCTGCCTCCATTAATGAGTTCTTGTTGACGAGACTACAAGTGGTGAAAATACAGCAGCTCACCTTATTTGTAATGCTCTTGCGAGGTCTCCATCTACTCTTCTTTTACACTTGTTACATTGCTTACCAGTTTGGTAGAGGATTGTCTTTAAAATTTGTGGTATGACTCATAAAACCCTATTGGGAAAGGGTTCTCAATTAAAGTCCTCGAAAGGCTCTCCAATCTCCAGACAAAAGGCTGCTCACAATCCCTCGGATTAAAAAGTCTCATTCAGCAGGTAGAACATTTCCTTATCTGGCCTGTCTCTATTGGAATGCCCTCCTAGTTCACAAATGTTTCTGCATGGATCATCTTAAATTTATGAAATTTAGCAAAAACTGAACAGTTTTAGTTTTTGTTTTTTTCAGAGACTGCTACCTATTGTCGGAAGGCTTCTGCGCTGAGATACCTCTTTGGAGAGTGAGTCGTGCACAATATAAATAACCGTAACATAACATATCTCTACAAATCTTATTATAGATTCACCGGGTAAGCTCAACTTCAAGTTAACAATAACCAACTCAGTATAACACCTCTGAATTGCATCGTCATGTTTCTAAAGAAGGCGGATGGGATGTAAAGGGGATAGCATTAAGGCAAAAACTGTGATTTATAACTTTGGTCCATTCCAATCACCTGAATAATTAGTAGGTTGTCAATGGAAGAAGGGGAATCAGATCCCTTAGTTAAACAGAGAGCTTGCTCATAAAGCATGATGCTCAAAATTGTTTTTAAAGAATGTATACAGAATGGCAAGATTAAACTATGTGCTTAGTTTCCAGTATTTATGGTGGTTTCAAACCACTTTGCCTCTAGGAGTGCTTCAGTGGCCTCAACCTACATGAAGACATGCCAAGTGTCATTGTGTAGAAACATGTTTTATAGGATGCCACCGGGATATGGTAATCAGGGGCATAGCTTGGCCAGTAAGAGGGATGGAGAGCTTCAAATTACCAAACAATCACACTGGGGTATCTTATTAAAACACAATATATGAGAAGCAGGACATGAGGGGGGCTTAAAAGACAGTGGGAGGTGAGATGATTTTGGATTGTTAGGGATGCTTAAAATGTTTTTTTTTTTAACTAATCAACATGTTTTAAGGCCTTCAAAACATAGACGAGGGAGTATGTTTTTTTTCGTCATTGTGGGCATGTAAAATACCCAAGTGAGATCTGACAGACACTTCACACTACCCAACTGAAAGCACTCATACCCAACAACTTACTACAGAATTCATTTTAGGGGGTGTAACACCCCCATCCCTGGAACTGCACCCCTGGTGGTAATCTTTATTGAGATTGTTTTTATGGATTTCGTGTGCCTTTAGGCACAAGCCCCTTGTGGACCATGTAAAAATCTTATATTGGGTTTAACACCCAGACATTCCTTACTGTTGATTGGCTTTATTGTCACTCTCATTTGTTTGCTCCTTATTCAATAGCTTATCTTAATCTTCTTTTCTTTGTCCCTCCCCTGAATCATAGCCTCTATCATTCTTTTGATTGTCCAGCTTGCACACATTTAGGGAATTACTTTTTCTTGTGTTCATTCAGCACTCAATGAGAGTACTTGCATTTTCTTTCTCTCATCCTTGCTTGCTATTTCCAAGACTTACATACCCTCCAACGTTGTCCTATGTTGCTCCCAACCCCTCCCAGGTCTGTAAACCTCAGCACTATATTATGACTAAAGAAAAGACTTTTGTTTTATCTCCTGCATTTCCATATTGCTAAATGGTTTAGGCCTTGGTGCATTAAGGCTCACATGATGCTAAGGGAGGAGCCGTCTGATGCACACACTCAGCTAGTATTTGAGGGAAAATGTGTAATTAGCATGAATGAAAAGAAGATGTCTTTTCTCCTGGAGGCCCAGAAATCTACTCCTTGGACTACCGAGGGCCAAATTGTTGGAGGTAATGCTAATAATTACGCTAATAAATTTACTTTTTTAATTTGCACTGCACTTTGGAGTTTAACTCTGGAGAGCCATGATTTCACAATCACAACCTGCAGCCTACTCTCAGTTTTTGATAGTCTCGTGCAATCTATCAAAGGCAGTTTCCTCTCTAAGCTTGCAATAGTGTTCTGCCAAACTGCAAGAGAGTCCAAATTGGACCCACTGTTGGAAGGTCTTTCAACTTGGTCTTTCACAGTACCACCGCGTACCCCAGCCAGCTCCTCCATTTCCAGCTGGGGTTGCTTCTTCTTTTTATTCCTTCCCCTGATCAACCCAGGGAGCTTCCCAGCATACGTGACAGCTTCTGGTAATTTCCATGGAATTTCAGGTCTGCTAACACTGCTAAAAAAAGAAATCTTCTGGCAATCAATTGGCCTATTTTGCTTGACTCATTTCTCCTTTCCCTGGTGCTCCTTCCCTCATTTTTTGCAACAAAAGAACAGCAATGCTGTAGTGCAGAGAAGACATCCCTTTCATATGGTGTCCCACTCAGGATAATTAAGGGCTCTTCTTGACCAAATGTAATTCTCATGACAGATTCCTCTTCATTGTACACTCCATTTCAGAGAATTCATCTTACATGTTCAGAATCTCAGCTGAGATCATTCTGTCTTCTTTGGTTAGTTGGATAATAGCACTTCACCCACTTCAGCACCAGTCCCCAGTATTCAAAACATTTCAGGGAGATCACAATGTATGACTGGAAGTGTGACCTTAATCATTCAGGCACCACCATGAGCTGCAATCAAACCCCAGGTGACTGCTTAGAACTCAGGAGTGGGCTATACGAAACTTGTGAGATCAGCAATGAAAAGACATGGTTTACTTCTTGTGAGACATTACTAGAGTCCAAATCCACACAAAAGACAACTCCCTTGACATGTTCTCACATTCAGTCCTAAGGCTAATAAACTCAAAGTGATTATCAAGAGGTATTGGAAAAACCTCACAGGTTTGTTTATTGACACCCCATTTTTCTTTCCAGAGGGGAAATGTGAGAGATTCTTTGGTAAGAGCCTCCAGACAATAGGAGACTCAAAATCTCTTGCAAATGCTAAATTTACCTGAACCCGTGGGACATTCAAATGCCAAAATTGTCTGGCATGCAAATTTACTTCAGGCACTGAAAAGCTTTTACTTTTTTGGGGGACTTTTTCATTGATGTTTTTACAGTGCGGGGTATAGCATACATCAACATCTCATGGTTACGAGCCACAATACAACATCACTTTAGTTCAGTTTGCCAACAAATAGCAATATTACACTGAGTAATTCAGATGCAGAATGAAGGGGGGACATCCTGGATATGTAGGGCATTTGACAGAAGTTGCGTGTGGTCAGTGTCCTGCAGCCAAACAGGAGGACTCAGCGAGGGGTAGAGGGAGGTGAGGGTCGGCTGTCAATGGCCTTCTGTTCTAGAGTATGAAGATATTCAAGCATGGATTGCAAGAAATCGAAAGGGCGTGATGTCTGGGGTCAAAAGGTAGCATAGTCCATACTAACGCTGTCGCACTGTGACAAGCATTTGAGCCAATTAGCAGGGGAGAGGGATATTGCCTTGCCCAAATTTATTGCGGTCTCAAGTTTCTCTAACAATAGGGCCATTTAGGCGAGTCTGCATGCAACCTATGAGTGCAATTACTGGCTCCAGTTGTAATGCAATATTTCATATTTTTGTTCTGTGTGAGCAGATAGAGATCCAATATGTGGAAATAGCGGAGCATGTCCATGTAAGATGGGCAACGTCTCCTTCATGGGCCTGGCATTTGGGGCAACATGGTGCCCACTGGAATCATACTTGGTGATGTCCAATGGGGTGAGGTACGTTCTATGTAGAAACTTGAAATGTAATAGTTTGTGTCTATGGATAGTCGAGAGTTTCTGAATTTGAGTGCAGCAATATGACCACATTTTGTCTGTTACAGGAGTGCAGAGACCGCACACCCAGGTCTCTCATACTCTGAGAGTTGTAACCAGCTTTAACACTAGGCAGGCACGGTAGAGTCTAGAGGTCAAGTGAGTCCCATCTGTGTCGGATATTACAAGTGTTAATGGTGAGGACTCTTCCGGTGCGAGAGGGTAACTAGGCAGTTGGGAACAGAGGGTGGCATTAGGCGCTGGAATATAAATTGGTGCATATATGGTAAATAGTGGAACCTGGGATCATCAGTAATTTGCAACAGATGGCCATTGGGAAATAGTTCCCCTATAGTGTGGATGTTATAGTGGAGTAACGTGCGCTGTACAAGGTGTTCACATGTAAGTGGGAACCAGGGATTGTTTTTTTAATGGGAGGACCGGGGAGTAGAGAGGCCCGCCGCCCAGCCGACGGCAGAGTGTGCTACAGGCCCAGCATGTCGTGGACACTGTCATAATGTCCACCGTTTCCAATGGTAATCCTCTACGTAGAATGGCTAAGTGTGGCAGATCCCCCAGCTGGTCCAACTCCGACTTCAAGTACAGGATGCGCATGTCTGAGTGGTACGCATGATGTGTATACTGGCACTGGGCTACCAGATAGTATATCTGGAGGTAAGGCACTCCCAGCCAGCCAAGTTCATATGGTAACATCAGAGTGTCACAGCGCACATGTGGTGGGCAGCATGCCCAGATTAATTGGAGGATATGACTGCGTAGGGTTCGGAAAAAGGAATTCAAGAGCAGTGTTGGGATATTTAGCCAGAGATATAAAACTGGGGAGCACAATAATTTTAATGGTTGCTTCCCAGCTAGCTAGTGCGAGTAGCAGCTTAAACCATCTCTCAACTTGTACCTCCAGGTTCGCTATCGTAGGACCATCATTTAATTGCAGTATTTGGTGTTTGTCCCTGTGCACTTGAATGCCAAGGTATCTGGTATGCCCCTCTGTCCATTTAAGAGGATGCCCTGTCACTACTGGTTGGGTAGCATCTGTGAGTGGGAAATGTTCAGACTTGGCCCAATTAATCTGCAGGCCTGAGAGGTCACTGAATCCTACACTAGGGAAGAGAGGTTATTGGAGGGGTGCCTTATGAAAAGAAGGATGTTGTCAGTGTATAACGAAAGTAGCAAAGGCCCCCGCTCGAATTGAAGCCCTCGATTGAGATGCCTGGCCTGAATGTAATGTACCAAAGGGTCCATTGCAATAATGAAAAGTAGTGGGAATAAGGGGCAGCCCTGCCTTGTTCCTCTAGTAATGTGGAAGGGTTCAGTTAAAGAGCCATTGATTCATATGCGAGCCAGTGGCTCAGAGTACAGCAACTTAATCATGGACAGGAAGGGAGGGGAGATCCCGAGCTTCCTCAACACTGCTGCCAAGAATGGCCATTCCAGAGAGTCGAAAGACTTTTCTGCATCTAGGAGGGCTATTGCCACTGGTATGGTCAGTGATATCCAGTAAACAACTCCGAATAATGTGGGGAGGTTAAGTAAGATCCATCTGTGCTGTACAATACCAGACTGCACTTGCAAGATTATTTGTTCCATTTAAAGGCCCAGCCAGGTTGCCTGGGCCTTAGTAGATATTTTGTTATCGAGAATATGGAGTGAGAGGATCTATAAGAGGTACAAAGGGTGGGGTCTTTACCAGGTTTTAATAACAGTGTAAGCACTGCTTCTCGCAAAGTGGGTGGCAGCAGACTGCTGGACAGAGCCTCATTATACAATGTCGGAAGCTTGCAGAAGTTAGCAACGTCCACGGGGGATTCGAAGATCTTGGGCTTTCCATTGTATTGAATTTTCAAATGGGCCGGATATAGCATTGCATACCGTATGTTCAGCTTTCGAAGAGTGTTCTTCACATTGCCAAACTTGTGTCTTGCCTCCTTCCCCGTGGGGATGAAATCTGGTTAGATGGAGATCCCTGGTACTGTAGCTCACAATGTCCCCTGGCCAGGCGCAGGGTGGTCTACCTCACTGTGTAGTTAAGGACCCACTCAATAAGGAAGCGTAGCGGGCACCAACAGGGCACTGTGGCCCCAGGATGCGGTGCGCTCTTTCCACAGAGAAATTTGGGGAAAATCTGGTTTGATCAAAGAGGTCAATTAGTAAATGTTCAACAAATGAGTCAGGTTGGCCCATGTTGGTGGTCTCGGCATTGCCTAAGATTCAAATGTTGTTGCGCGTTGATCTAGCCTCCACATCTTTGTTTTTTTATGGTCACCTTTTTGAGAATACGTTCTACCTACTCTAGGTGCTTCTGGACTGTGGATGACGTGTCTTCAAGGCCAGATATTCTTTCCTCTGAGCCTTCTCGTAGCAACCCCTGACAATCCAAATGTTCTCCAAGCGCGTCCATTCGGCTCGTCAAATGTTCAAAGCGGGCATCCATGGCAAGGAATCCTGCCTTTATCTCAAGGATAATGGCCACTATGTCACCGACAGGGGCAGTCTCTGCAGACGTGCCGGAGGCCTCCTCCGCATCGGAGCTTGCACCTCCACCTTTCCGCGGTCCTGCTTGGTTAAATTACAGCTTGCGCTGTTTCGGGTATGTTCGACCTATTTTTGTCTCTAGTGTCCAGTGGGCTATGTGCATGTGTAGCGCAAGTAGGTGCCAGGTCTGTAACTCTTAACATCGTTGTGTGTTACAGGTTGCACAGCACAATGCGGTGTGTTGGAGGTGGGTGGGTGAACATGTAGCTATTGGGTGGAGTCGCAGCCTATGGTCGTATAGAGCTAGTCATTTGCTGACTATGTGCGAGAAGCATGGGCTGAAGCGAAGCAGCAGCTGGGGACTTTAAGCCATGCTCCCCAGGGGGTGCTTCATGTATTCCGTCCCCTGGGGGCATTTGCAGTATCTACTGGGTCCCAATCAGATTGAATGTTCTGCGGTGGGTACATTGTCTTCTCTGAGCAGCCAGTAGGGGTGTGTGACTCCCACAGCACAGGGCATGGCCAGGCCTTGATGAGAGGGGCCAGCACTTAGCACAATGACTGCCTCCCAGGCCATCTGTGAGGAGTTCAAAGCTGGCCCTTACATGCAAGTAACAGTCTAGCCCACCTGCAGCTGCCACACTCAATATGACATGTGGCTCACCTCCGGGTTTCACATTCAGGCCAATGCAGTGTAGCCGATGTTGGGGCAGAACCAGCAGGACCAGGCGGTCCCGGCCTCAGGCCCACCATGGCTCCTGTCACTGTGGAGCCTCCCAAATGGGCTGGGCTGCACCAGATGTCTGTTTAATGGCAGAGCCCCTATGGCTCACAAGCTCGCTGCTCGGTAATCCCCAGCATTCTAGTCTGCCAAGGGTCGTAAGATATCACCTCTCGGAGCATTATGAATGGCGATAGAGCTAATTGCAGGCCCACTGCCGCTTGAGCCTCACAAGGTTACGGCAACCTTGGTGGCAGACATGGCCACGGCCCCCTATAAAGCTTTCATTTATTTGGACAGTGTTTACCCAGACAGAATTTTCTAATTGTAATAGAAAAAAGGGGTAAAATTGTATCATATGCCCATGCGAAAGAGTAAATATAGGCCAGACTACCCAGGTTTGAACCATTTAGAAAATTACCTTCAATGTAGTGCAATTGGATAGCAGAGGGGGCTTAGTATTTTCCATTTTGTAGAAAAACACAAGAGACAAGATTTGGGAAAACCACACATCTGCCACTGGTCTGCATGAACTTGGAGAAAAGTGGCGTGACATTTTTCAATCTCTTTTCAGTGGTACAGCATTTGTTCTAATAGATGATCAAGTGTTGCCAATGTTTTAAGAAACTCAAGTATAGGATCCTCTCCACAAATTTATAGGGGCCCGCAGAGCCCTGTTGTAGATAAATGCACTTGGCTCAAGTTATTGAACTCAATATACATCCTCTAATATAGAGGATATATCTAGATAATGCAAAGGATTATACAGAGGAGAGAAGAGATTTGACCCAATATGGCTGCCATCTTAGTGACCTCAGTTGACCTCGACTGTATGGGATCTTTTTATGTTTCAATGTCTCCGATGTTTCAATGCCTTTATGTAAAATGGAAATGATACCCTTATAAGTGCAAGTCAAAACTCTGGTATAACCATTTAAGGAATACAATAGTGTTTAATTATATTTTATGCTTTGCATGGGGATTCAGGGATATCTGAGAAATAAGGCCCATTTTTAGTTAGGGTATTGTTAGAAGGAATGATTGTAAATATTTAGAAAAATATTTTTATAAAGATTTAATTGACAAAAAGATTTTGGGAAGCCAATAACATGGAATGGAGCAAGATATATATGTAAACAGAGCAAAAGAGCTTCAATCTAAGGTGGCCTCCATGATGCAAGCAATCTTCCTGGCTCCCATCCCTTCCCTGCACGTCTTGTGAACATGCTGTTCATGTGTTTGCCTCCACATGCATGAATGGATTAGATTTTCTGAAGGTGTGCAGTGGAATAGAGCATTTTGTACATACAGGATGCTCCCTTCTCAATCCTCCCTGTCAGTGCCTGAACGGATTAATATTATTGCGGGCTCTTGATGAGTAAGGGGATTTCAAAAGTGGATACATAAGCAGACTCCACAGGTGTAAATTACGTACAGAGGGGCAGATTTACAAGCCTCTTGCGCCACGTTTGCGTCACTTTTAACATGGGAAAAATGACGCAAAAGTGGCGCAAGGGGCTTGTAGATCTGCCCCAGAATCTTTAAGTCTAAATTCATGTGAGATGATGGAAGTCTTGTATAGAAGAGTTTTGCTCTGTTATACTTACATTTTAGGTTAAGGAGTACTGAGGAGGTATTCATATAATTTGTGGTTCGAGATGGACAAAGAAATGAGTTGTCGGTGGCGAGTTGTGTAAGTGTCTCACTCAAGGAATCCTGCATGTGTGTGTCCTCACTTAAAATATCCTTCCCGTGCATGATATTTGAGAACTTACTTGACATTCCTTCCTACATTTTGGTGGGGTCTTTTTGTCCATATTGTTTTTGGTTAAATTGGAGCGACACCTTTGATGGCCATTTGCTTGTAGTGGTCTAGGCAAACAAACATTAACTAATTGTAGTGTTTGGTAGAAAATTGCCTTTTTTATAAATGACACTGAGGTGCACTTCATAAATGACACTGAGGTGCACTTCTGAAGAGCATGACAGACCCTTAGGCACGGTGAATCGACATAGGTGTATGGTAAAGAGCTCAAGTCCCTTTTGGTTTAAATGAATGACTGTAAGTGTGTTGCTGTCCATACAGAAACCGTTCTATTCTTTCCATTGTCCTGAAGAGGCAAAGAATGTTTGGGATCGAAACGTGTTGACCGTTCATGCGGAGAAGCCTGACTATTTTAAATGAGCTGTAAACAACAGCACGAACGAGTAATTCAAAACAATGTTTGGAGAGATTGTTCCTCTATAGATTTCCTTGTTCTTCATAAGGACTACCGCCTGGTGGAATAGAGGTTGAAATATTGTACATACCACCAATTTCTAGCAATTATACACTGAGAGACAAGGAAAGATTGGTTCTAAATTATGTTTATGTTTGAAGTATGTTCTTGTATATTTAGTAGGAGAAATGTGTGAAAAAATGTAAAAAATGATTCAGAGAAAAAATGAACTATAAAAGAAATATATCACCACACACCATGACTTCCTTTTGCTTTAACTTTTTCCTTTTAACAGTAATAGCGTAGCAGGGATGTTAAAAAACTGTTAAAACTGATGATGCTTCGAAAAACAAATTGTTAACCAGTTAGATTCTATGATATGCACGTATGCAGATCTGTTCCGATGTGGATGTAATTTTTGTTTTTTGTATTGTAGTCCAGGTCCTTTGGGGTGAGGTGGGCAAACCCTTTTCTTTAATGATGATGTCATAATGCCTCCTGGCAGAGCGAGAACCGCAAGGGTTAATGGCAGATCACTTAGGGGTATATTCACAAGAATGTGTGATAACTAGCGCAAGAGTACCGTAACACAACTTTCAATATCACAGTCTATCGCAGGAAAATAACTCCCTGTCAACTTGGAATTCACATTAAGTGTAATGGATTAACCCTGTACACCTCAGAACCTGGTAACCCTGTACACCTCAGAACCTGGGCAGGTAATTAAACAAAAAACAATGGTTCTGTCGGAAGGAACATTTCAATTAAACATAGTACTTAATCCATGGATGTACACATATATCCCTTGAAGGATATACAAAATAAAATATTAAACACTGACCACAAACAAAGATAAAAAAAGGTCAAAGCTTTTTAAGTATTTAACTTTTTCAGAAATTTGAGTTATGCACTGAATCAAATGTGCTGTCCAAAATACACAAAACACATGGACTGTGACTGCAAAAGGAGTCGTGACTGGTGACTGGGTGTTACAAGTGATAGAACATATATACATAAAAGAAAAACTTTTTCAAAAGTCCCCCGTCCACAATTTGCACAAAGGGAAACCATGGAGCAGATGCAGGCTTGAAGTATGTCTACCACGGGTTGACACAAGCAAGTAGTAAATCGGAACTTCAATGCCCTGCAGTGCTTCATCTTGCCATTTCTGCCACTAGCAGCTCACAGATGACTGCAGCGGGAACATCGACACACACAGCTCCGACCCCTGATGTGTCCCTGGCACACAGTGATACTGCCCCATCACCCTCGCAGTCTGTTGTGTCAGTGGCACACAGTGTTGCAGCCATCACCCCGCCACACACACCGGACACAGAACCCACATCAGGGAAGTAAGAAGGGGATGGAAAATACTATGTGAGTAAGAAGGCAGCACCATCCATCACCACCGTATGCCCTGTCCCTGCCTGGTGATGACATATGCATCATGCCCTGGGAAACACCTCCTTCTGACCCCCGGAAAACTCAGCAACATGTACCCGGACCCCGATACGGACTCCAGTGTCATCACTGCCGGCCAATTACACACTAATCCTGCTGCCAACTACACCCTTCCACTTCCTAATCACTTTTCAAACTCCAAAGAACTGTGGTTTGCCCACCACTGGGCTTCCACGTGATGTGGGCTTGGATGGCCATGTACAGCTCCAGCTTCGCCAATCACCTGTATGTGAATTAATTATTCAGAATCACACAGATGTGTCATTACTATATTCACTAACCTATGGATGAATGGCTGGATGTAGGGACAATGATTGCATATGAAGGTACACCATGGTAACTAATATCTGTGCAAATGCGTATCCCTGAGACACATGGCAAATTGGATGACTGTGAAGGTGAGTACTAGCTGTGGCCCCATTGCACATCAACAACAATCTCACAAACCTACAACGTAGGCACACGTCCATGTGTTGAATAGGGCTATGTGTAGGAGCGACCAATTCGGTAGCAGGTCAGGAGTGGTGCCCTATTTCACACGTGACAACAGAACTTCACGATGCATACCTACTTACACACATCTGTGTGGACACATTCTGTTATGATATATGTCATGGTCAGAGGTTAGACACCATACTCACATTGCTGAAGTCACGTCAATGCACATGTTGGCCAGCACCTATCCCAAAGCAATGTCTGGCTCACAGAGGTTGAGCTTGCAAAAGTGACACACCCCCATTGCACATGCATCAGTCAGTTCCTCCCTGTGTAGGAACGATGCTCATTGTGGCACATGAGTGGACAATCAAATCAACACACCTCACAGTTAGACACCAGTGGTGTAGCATAGTCTTTATTGGGATGTGCGTTTCAGTGTGGACGAGGCAATGGCCACAACAAGCAGGGACATACTTAAGACACATACACGCAGCATGGGTACATGTCGAGGTTCAGGGAATGGTGGTGTAAAAATGTACAACAATCATCACGGATGGCAACGCTCCCAGCCCACCTTGGCTTGCTGGATGAATCAAGTGTTGTGTGGCGTCTGACCATTGCCCCGTGTGAGGGGGCACGACTCACTGCCCATGGGATCTGCATAGTGCTCTGCCACTGGAGTGCTCTGATTGTCTGCTCTGCTGACAGGGTTCCGATGAAAGAGTCTGACAGGTTCACATGTCCTGCTACATTGCCATGTGTGTACTCTCCCCCAGCAGTGTGTCCGACTTGGCAACGTTGCCAAACGAAGATGTGTTGCTCCGACCATGGACCTGCATCACCTTGCACAGGTGTGTGTACACACATGTTGTGCAACGCATATGCATCCAGAGTCCGGACGATAGCAGATGTGTCCTCTGTTGTGGTGGGATATGTGAGCAATCCCCACGATGCATCAAGTTGTTGGGACATGTGCTGTGGGTAACAATCGGATGTGACTGCAGGGACCTAATTACTCCTCCATGAATGCCCGCGCTGCTTCCTGTGCAATGTGTTCCAATAGTACGTCTTTGTCCTGTTCAAGGAACACCAGGGTGAGCCAATCCATTAACTGGTCCGGGCAGGTGTGCTCAGCCCACACCATTTCACAAATCCGCAATACAGCCCAATAGGGTAGCGCCTCTATGTGGTCACTGCACACGAGGAATTGTGCAATCTCCCATGCACAACTGCCAGTACATACGCAGTATGTCAAGGCATCCCATGCACGGCTGTCTCAGTAGCACTTCTGTACGTGTTCCAACAGGGGGCGCACACTCAAGTCATAGTCTAATTCATATACGGTTGTGTTGGATAGGCAGACATCCATAGGACACTCGAATGAGCATGTTCGGCAGTGGAACCAGGGCTGGACGCAGGTGACGTAGGCAATGCAGAAGCTTAGCCGCTAACTGATCCGCAGCACTGCCAGTGCCACTGCGCCCACTAAATGCAGCATATGTGCACGGTAGTGCTCCACGTGACGGGGTTGTGCATGTGCCCGGTATGGCCTGCAATTGCCTTGTGGGACCGGCACTCTTCTCAACTGCGGCAGTTGTGTGGAGGATATGCCACAGCTCTGGGCAATGATTTGAATGTGTGTGCAACGTTGGGCTGAATGGGTTGCTGTTTTCGTGAGTGTCGAGGGCAGGGGCTTCTGTGTGTGGGATGTGAATCAGTCGGATAGTTTATTTGCGCTATGTGTGGTGTTCGAGTGGTCCACATCTGCCATGACATCTCTCTCAGGGTGTTCCAGGCGCGTTCTGAACCAAGGTCAGAGGTGTAGGTGTCCTCCCGCCTTCTGCATTGGGACAATGGAGCTTTCATCCCTGATGTTTGTCTGTCTTCTACTTGTGTTTTCGGAATGTGATGTGGCTTTGAGATTGGGACGCAGCCTTGGGCTTATGGTGTACGGATGGCGATGCATACACACATGTTGGCATGTGGAGCCGGGTGCTGTGCAAGGCCTTGCGCTGCTTGTGCAATTTCACTCCGTCTCTCTCCCTTGCTCTCTCCCTCTATTTCCTTTGTTGGGCGCATGGCACACCTTCTTCTCTTGGGTTTATTGATTCAGGCTGTGTCCTACGGATTGTCCAGTGAGCACCTTCTAGGTCTCATCCGAATGGTTGTTTTGGCATTTGTTTGTATGGTGTTTTGTGTTGGGAATTGCATTACTGTATGACTGATTCTCCATTTTCTGGCCATGCATGTATGCTGATTTTCCTGCTTTTGCGACATCAGGCAGAATATTTGTTTTGGGGTTCGTGGTGTTGGTGTGCAGTTTCTTGGTCCTGGGTGGGCCTGGGGGGGGAGGTTCGGGCCTGGGTGTGGTGTCGGTGGGTGTTGTGACCCTCCTGGATGTCTGTGCTGTTTGTTCAGTTGCTCCATGTCAACTGTTTGTCTTCAGGTGTAGCTGTGGGATGTGCTCCCTTTTGTGGTGCAGGCTGCGGTCCGACTTTGCACCAGGTCAGAGCAGGTGTAAAATTCCTGTTGCTAACGCGCCTTATCGCATGTTTCGTGTTCTTATCGCCGGTCTGTCTGGTCGTTATGAATGTTGATTTGTGGTGTTGGCGAGGGTTTTGGCACGGGAACGCCTACTCTGCATCTCATTAGTGATAGTTGCAGGGGTCCTTTGTGGCGATCTTTTTTGTGACTACTATCGTGGGTAAACTGGTGTTGTGGGCTGTTAGCATCAGCTTGTGAATGGTGGGGTAAATTTATCACAACTTTGGCTGCGATAAAGTGCTGTTAATTCGGCGATAGCTCCTTGTGAATATGCCCCTTAGTTTTACTGCAACTGCAGTTTAAACAAACCACCCGAAAATCAAACAAGCTTTTCATTCTTTCAATCTTTTTTTGCTCAATGGAGCAGTGATGAGCAGAAAGGAGATATTTCTGTATGCATGTTTATTTTTTGCACACTAAAGGTCACAGTGAGGAAAAATAGATTATCTCTGCCTGTATTTACATATTGTAAGCAATACCATTTTTATTCTAACAGACAATAAGCTGATTTAAATATCTTTTCCCCATACATTATTAACTTCTTTTGATGTATATAATTTTGCACTAGTTGTTGCTTTTATTCTTCAACTACCGTTTTGCTTTCATATTTAAGCGGTATAGTGGTTTGAGGGAAGGATGATGGCATAACTCTTATGCTATGCAGAATATAATACCCACTGCCTGTTACATGTTAGGGATATTGCAAACCACCTCTAATTTCCATGACCGTATAAAGCAAGTCCACTTTCGGCCACGTTCTCCATTCAATATATTATAATTATTCTTATAATTATTCTTACATCCATAGCAGCTTACCTAGTGGTTAGGTCGATATGGAGGATGCAAAATTAATGTCATTTGATGTATGGCATGCATAACAATGAGGGTGAGCCACAGCAGCACTTAAGAATTAGTGTAACCATGAGAGTAAACTATATCTGTGAATCAAGTAACATGTATACTAATCTACTTAAACCACAATGAAATATTGCAAAACGGTGGGGAGCCAAACTGCCAATAAGAGAGAGACTCCAAGCAATTGCTTTATTTCATTGGACTTTTGTTTTACAGAAATTACACGACGAGAGCTTTGAGCCTGGCCCAGTCTGTGATGCTGTTATCCATTGGAGGGTTGGAGAAAGATTCACTAGCTTTATATAGGATGAAAAGGACAGATCGAAAACCCAAACAAATGTGAGATAAAAATGATCATTTATTACTTGGAGAATTTCTGGATGTCAGATAAAAATGAGAAGTTTGCTAAAAATTTAACAGAATGACAGCTGTCCCACATGGATAAAGCCTTATAGTTTGATGAATGAGCCAGGAAACACATAAAATATTGTGAAATATTATTTTGACACAATGATGGAAAGCCCCGGGAAGCTTTTCAAGAGTGGAGCAATTTAATAGGGCACCATACCACAGGAGATGAGCCAGTCGCGACCATAAAAAGATTGCACCTTGGAAACTCTCATCTTTATTCCATTCTAGCTGTTGGTTTTAAGCGTTTGGCTGAAGTTCCAGAAATGAAATAATACGAGAAGACGTCCACTGCTCCATTATTTGTGGAGTTTCTATCATGCATAACGTTTATCACAATTGAATGAAAGATGTGACTTCATTCTGAGAAATTAGTATGGATGCATGCACTAAGAAATTCACTTTTTTCCGTTTATGTTTTAGAAAGGTAACTACTGAGGGATTGGTAGCGGAAAAGAAGTAACCGCCAAAGAAAGGTCAAGCAACACTAGATCTGCATAGGGTGGGAGGGGTGTGGCGTCACAAAAGTCACAGTCTGTGATTACACATGAAAAGGAAAGAGGAAGTAGAGCTCTGGGATAGAACGAGAGTGATTCAGAGTGGGAGAGAGAGCGATGTAAAAAGAGACTGAAAGGGGAGAGCTACAGAGATAAAGAGAGAGCCTGAGACCAGAGACAGACTGATAGATATATGCAAAGATTGAAGGACACAGAAAGACGGAGAGAGAGAGAGAGAGAGAGAGAGAGAGAGAGAGAGAGAGAGATAAAGAGATAAAGAGAGGGAGGCTGGGCTCGAGACTGAAACCGAACTAGAAAGAAAGGGAAATAAAGAGGGAGAGAGAGAGATGGAGAGAAGCTGAGGTAAAGAATTGATAAAAAAAGGTGCAGAGACAGAGAAAGAAGAGGACAATACGGATATTAGTGGGAGGAAAAAGGAAGAAAGATACATAGTATATCAAACTAAATATTTTCTAACACAATTGACCTAACTCCATAATAATTTATGAATAAAAAGCATATCACCAAGAGTGCCCATTTAATTAAAATGGACAGTTCCTAAGCATGTTCACGCTGCAGAAATATATAAAGTAGTATACCCACCTGTGAGAATTGACCCTAATTTTGCCATGGTCCCTCATTTTTTTGCATGCTTGGATTTTCTGGCCTTTGAACTCTGTGTACGTTACCACCATTAGCGCCATGAAGCCTACGGGCGTACGTGCGCTGTTCAAATAAAAATTTAACATAACATAACATAACATAACTGTAATTGGTGGCAAAGTGCCTCTGCTTCGATCTAAAGTATGTGCTTTATAATAGGACTTCCTATTTGCCCTCTCTAACTTCACAATATGACCCCTGTAAATGGTGCTGTAAGTGCGTCATTGGCATGGAAAGTTAAACGCCATATGTAGGCTGCAGTGTGTATTTACACCACCCTCACTATTTGCAGTTTGTTAGAAATGCGATTCCTGGTTGACTGAGGTATGCACTCAGGCAGGGACTCCCCCTCTAGTCACGGTAAGCTAGATATGCACTAAAAGATAACTTGTGCTAACCCTCTGGTAGCTTGATGGAGCAGTTAGGCTTATCTAAAGAGATGATGTGTAAAGTATTTGTAGCAACACACACACAAAGTAACACAATGAATACACCACAAAAAGACTCCACACAGGATTCGAAAAATAGAGAATATTTATCTGAGTATAATAAGACCAAAACATTAGAAATCCTATTAGTAGAATTCTAGATATTATTTTTCAAAGATTAAATGCAAAAATAGTGCTTAGTAGTCACTTATGGTCAAAAGTTCATTTAAGCTTGCGAGGGACCGGTGCAAATCCAAAGTTCAGGCCCACCCTGATGGAGGGCAGGCTGGCTATAAGACCCACACAGGACCCGCTGAGAAAGTACCTTGGATGGAGGAAAGAGTCGAAACTTAGGGCACAACGTTTTGAAATTTTCCACACAGTCTGGCCGCTGCGCCGTTGTCGAGCTACGCGGAGGTGAAGGCAATGAGTTGTCATCGAGCAAAACATAGCGTCGTCATCAGGGTGAACATGTAAATGTAATGTAAATGTAAATGTATGTGTCTTGTAAAGTGCACTGCTGCCCTGAGGCGTCGTGGCGCTGTAGACCGCTGGGGAACCCGTCCTGGCTATCCCTATGAGATGGTCCCTACTGGGTATCTCCAAGGTGAAACCAGGCATCGACGGCGAAAGTGGGGGGCCGTTGTAGAGATGAGGCAAGCTAATGCCCAGAGTTACCGAGTGTGATCCCTGGTTAGAGTAGGCACCGAGGCGAGAATTATCGAGTCCGCTGACCCTGGTCCACGACGCTGCCACGTCGGGAATTGAACCCTGGTCTCGAGCCGTTCTCTGCTTCCGGGTCTGCCACCTCTAACCAGTGAGCCACACCACTCCACTTGTATGATGTAGAAACACTGTTGTCGAACAGCCTCTGCGTTGGCATTGAAGGGTGATGGATCGGTTCTGATGGGCGCAAAGTTGATAATTCATCATTTTGTAGCAAAAGAGCTACAGAACCCACATCTGAGGGCCCAGAACTTGGAAAGGGCATCTTAGGCAAGGGTACGATCAGTGGCGGCTCCTCCGCTAAGGCAGAGAAGCATCGCCCCACTGCTTTTAAGCAGTTTCTTTTTTATGTTCAGTAAGAACTTTTAAGCAGTTTCAATAAAGGAAAAATAAAATGATAACATCCTTTTATGTTTTCCTTGTGGCACTCAGGCGCTGACTTTGGCATCCCCCCTCGCCAGGATTCACTCCACCGCAATAGACCTCCCCCATCTGTACCGTATCGTTGTACACAGAGGAGCTTCTTTATTGAATTCCCGAAACCGCCGCCGATGTGTTTTCTTCCCCGACATGGCGCCCGCATATCCTCGCCGTTCCGTCGTGATACGCTCACAGGATCTCCGTTATCCACTGGAGTCTGGCACTCTTGATTCTCCGCATTCATCGCCTTGCAATTCTTGGACACAAGACTGTTTCCTTTTCAGCACCGCCAAACCTGCAACCCATTCCTGAAGATGACCCTGAGAAATAGGATCGAAACGTCGTCGACCTCTCAGCGCAACTGATGGTGCATTACCTTCTGTGGTTCAACTGAAATTATTGTCATTATTTATCTCAACCTTGAAAATTAGTGTCTTGAACAACAATATTCACTGTACATACTTGTTCACTCCTGCACTTTGCGCTGTTTTTGCTGACTACACATTGTCACTTGCGTCGCCACTTTATGTGTCACAAACACAATTTAGCACCAATTCTGTTTGCTTAGGCAATTTTGTTTTACCTACAGTGCTGTTACAACTGCACCTTCTTTATTGTGTTATTAATTATATGATGCCAAGTGCACATTTCAAAAATCTACTCAGAGTCTCCCATCTTACTTTTGTGTAATGTGTAGTACATACACATCTAACCGTCCTCTTTAATTATACCAGTTGAGATATTGTTGTTTTGTCCCAGAACTCGGAGAGGGCAGCTCAGGCAAGGGTACGATCAGTGGCGGCTCCTCCAATAAGGCAGAGAAGCGTTGCCCCACTGCTTTTAAGCAGTTTCAATAAAGGAAAAATAAACTGATAATAATCTAAGTTAGTATCCTTTTATTTTTTCCTTGTTGCGGCAGCTGAGCAGGCTGATAGGGTGGGGCTGCTCTGCTGACAGAGCAAGAGAGGGGAGGAGTGGTTTGCACTCCCTATAGTGTGCATGAATGTTTGCCCATCCCTCTCGAGCCGACCAAACATTCATGCACACTTTGAATGTTCTCCGGTGAGGCAGCATTACAGCCTGGGTGGAGAACACGTCCAGGATCCCATTCCCTGGCTGAATGCTGAACTACGGCACTCAGACCAATCACAACGCTCCATTGCAGCACTGTGATTGGCTCAGAGGAGCCTGGGTGCTTACCAACCACAACGCTGCATTGCAGCATTGTGATTGGCTCAGAGGAGCCTGGGTGCTTCCTGGGTGCTCTGTTCAGGAAACAGCGAATGAGAGAGCAGAGTGACGTGGCAAGGAGGGATTTTTTGTATTCTTTACGGCCCCTCCCGTCTCCCTTTACCACCCCCCAGCCCTGATCTGTGCCAGCCACCACTGGGTAGGATTCACAGAAGGCAGAGCACCAGCAGAATTTAAAAAAAGTCTTTTGCATCCCTGAGACTTCGGAAAAAAAAGAGGCAAACCAGCATGCTTTTGGAGATCACTTGGAAGGAAGGCAGAGTCCAGCTCTCTGTCGGGGAGCAGCAGGCAGCAGGGCAACCAGCAGAGAAGAAGTCCTTCCAAAAAAACAATCCAGTTGAGTCGCTTAAGCAGCACAGCAGTCCTTCTGACAGAAGTTCAGTTCAAGAACCAGAAGTGTCTGGTTTTAGGGGGTCAGATACCCAGTAATTATACCCAAAAGTGCCTTTGATGTAGGGGGTGATTCATAGCAGCTCTCTGAAGTGCACAAGGATCCCTTTCAACCCAGTCCTGTCTGCCAGGTTATATATGGGGGGGTAAATCAGTGCTTTGTGTGTGGACAGTACACCACCTGTTGAAGTGTAAGTGCCTGCCACTCCCATTCCTCCCTGCCCAAGAAGACCCATCAGATTGCAAATAAATGCAGATTAGTGTTTGGAATGCAGATAAACCTCACCTTCCAGTGTTTGTGGCTGTGTAGAAGGAATGCACAAAGAGTAGCTGTCACCCAACCCAAACATATATTGGAGATAGGCTGTCAAGCACATAGAGGAGTAACTGCAGAGAAATGTCCACTTTCTAAATGTGGCATTTCAAAAACAGTAATGTTAAATCCAACTTCACCTGTAAGGAAGATTTGTCATTACCATTGCAAAGATATGAAAAATGAAAAAGCTTCTCCTCTCTGATCCGGAATTGCAGCTTACAAGTGCATTAAGGGGGGGGAGGAGCTACAAGCCAGCCATGATGGCCACATAAAACCTCGGCTCCTCCGTGACTGCTCCCCGGGCCCAATATCCTGCTAAATATCCTGCACTTGAGGATTGGATCCGACAGAGGTGCAGAAGTGACGCACCTGGCTGCAACCCCGGGCTTCCTGCGACCCGGGGAACCGGAGCACGGGGCTCCGCAGTTCTACGGCCTATCGCGGGCCTGAAGCCGGGAACTGGCGAAAGCCAAAGGCCACTCCGGAGGCAAACAACAGCGGCAGCGCGAGCCGGAAGTCGCCAGTCACGCTGCCTTAGCCGTGAGTGGAGGCGGCGATCAACGGAAAAGGAACTTAAGCAGTGGAGGGGGCGGGCAATAGTACGATCAGAGTGGGCCCCCCTTGCGCCCGCTCCTAATTAACATCAGGCTGGATTCAAAGCCCCGGAGGCGCTCTCAATCAAGGGCAGTGAAGCTCTGATGGAGGCCGAAGGCTGACACACCTGAAGAGGGACGGGGGTGGGTGGGGGATCGTTACCTCACTCCCCTTCAAAATACTGCAAGGGAGGAAAGGCTGTCTTTCATTGGGCCCTGGGAATTGGCTCATTTCTGCTATGGTGGACAACTTGGTGGGGGGGTATGGTTGGTGATGATCCATTGATGGTGTGATGCTCCCCCCCAGGGAGACTGATTCATCGCCATGGAGAGCTGCAGTGGCCCTGGATGGGCAGAGAGACAATGGCCATCGATCGAAGGTCAGTGATCCGGTCTGTTTCTTGCAGCTGGGGGGTCCAAGAAGTATGTGGCCCTCCCCCGGCCTGGGCCTCCTCTAAATAACAGAGTTGAGGCAAGTGGAGCTGCTGTGACAACAAAGGGTTTGCATCCGGCAGTTGTCAGTCGGACCGAGGTGGTTGGGGTCAGTCCCAATCTGCGCAGATGCAAATAAGCGTGAAGTGGTCCTCAATAAATTCTGTGTAGACTACCCCTCAATAGACCTACGGACGGACAAGGGCCCTGGGGCGCGGCGGCCTGCTGGTAGAATCTGTATCCGGAGCCAGGGGCAAGCAGCACTGGGGTGTACAGAGGACTGGGGCACTAATGGCGTTCAAACCAGAAGCTGGCAAGCCTCTACCCAGGGCAACCAAGTGAATGAGCCACATACAGACTAACAAATTGGACAGATACACAATGCCCAAAGGTTCTCCAACAGACTCAAGGCACGTAGTCACGACGGGAGGAGAATCCGTGAGCCCTGTCTCAGACTTGACCCTGCACGATGTAATGGCGGCCATTATTGGGGTTAAATTGTCCCTTGGGCAGAAAATGGAGTCTCTGGATCACAAGCTAGACACAGTCTCAACAGAAGTGAATCTCATTCGCACGTACCTCACCAAAGTCAATGAAAAGCTCAAATCATTGGACATAAAGACGGCCAGTCTGACTGATGATGTGGCGAAGCTCCAGCTGGAAGTGAGCGATCCCAAGGGCCCCCATTAACCCGTGGAATTTGAAGGACCGCCAGACTCGCAGAAATGTAGTCAAGGTTACAGACCATTATTTCCAGGAGAATAAGGATTCAGTGGAGTACACCCAGACACTATGGGAGGCATACAAAATGATCGTCCGCGGAGAGGCATTGTCCCTGATAGCCGGGAAAAAGAAAGAGAGGGTGGCTGAACTTGAAAAAGCGGAGGAGGAAGTGCCGAAAGCTGAGGAGGAATTGGCTCGGGTGAACACCCCGGTGGGCCCTAACCTCGTGCAGCTAAAGCAGGATGAGTTTCTCGGTATTGCTAGAGAGAGAGCCAGGGCAAAGATCAGAGAGGTTCAGGGCAGAATCTATGATTTTGGGGTTAAGGCGGGAAGGCTGATAGCGTGGCTGGACAGGAGGGAATGGGTGTCCCGAGTAGTGCCTGAGGTAGAGGGGCTGGGTTCTATTCCGGTCATAGAGCCGCAGGCTATAGCGGATATATTCACTGCCCACTACTGCTCCATCTATACTGCAACCGGCAAAGTCACGGAAGCTGAAAATGCAGAAATGCTCAGAGATATACAGCTCCCTACCCTCTCCGATGATAATAGAGAATACCTGGATTCCCCTATCACTGACGACGAGGTGACGCAGGTGATACGAGGGGTGAACTCGGGTAAAGCTACAGGACCCAACGGGATCCCTGTCAAACTGCATAAACTAAACTCCAACAGACGGGCCCCTTACTTCCGGTCTATGTTACTGGAAAGAAGGGAGAAGGAGTTGCTGCCATATGACTAACGGGTGTTGCTATGTGTGGACGACGTCCAGCTGTATTTCACGAACCTGAGGGGCTCATTGAGCTGCCTCCTTGATGTTCTGGCTATCCATGGAAGGTACTCAGGATTTACCGCAAACTGGCTTAAGTCGGTGGTTTTCGTCATAAGTGGTGAACCACCAGTGATACCCGGCGGCTGCCCAGTTCGAGTGGTGTCAGACGGGTTCTGCTACCTTGGAATATATGCGACCTTAAACTCTGTGCTTCAGTATGCGAGAAATCTGGATCCACCCCTGCAAAGGCTCAAGAACGATTTCGCTCAAGAATGTTGGGCAGGGCTGTCCTATTTCGATATGCGCTTCAAAACATGATGGACCCGGTTCCCGCGTCCTATTTTAAAGAAATCGAGAGTCTCCAGAGGCAGCTTTTATGGGAGGGTAGGCCACATATCGCATTTTCCAAACTGACCCTCAACTGGTATGATGGGGGAATTAGTCTGCCAGACTTAAAGAAGTACTACTGGGCGTCTCAATTGGCAGCGATTAATCACGGGATCTCTGGGCAGCCAAATTACCCAGGTTATGCAATTGACAGGTGGTTACTCCATGGGGGGACTATACTAGAGCACTGTTTGCGAGGCCTCATAGATACCCTCTAATTTGGCCCACCGCGCATGCCCTACAAGTATGGCATGCAGCTACCAAACACCTGCAATGGGAGAATAAGCTGACGCTTGCCACGCCACTGTGGAGTTCGGAGAAACTGGGTAACCTCTGGAAGTCTAAATTGTTCGATAAATGGGTCATCATAGAGATATCTCAGATCAAAGACGTTTGGGGGGAGGGTAATGTACATTCATTTTTGGCACTGCAAGCACAATATACATTGGCGGATACTGAACTTTTTCGGTACCTGCAAATCTGCCACGCATTATCAACTCAGGTGCCCATTGGCTCGTTCCTCCCGCAAGCCTCCGCCCTGGATGATAGGGTGCTTGATGGGCATCTCCCTGAAAAAATTATATCTCTCATATATAAGAAGCTCATTAATAATATGGAGGATCCACTGTCGACATTAAGAGGGAAGTGGTCCGGCGACGGTCTAGAGCTAGATGATGAAGACTGTCATGAGGCGATCTCCTTCCCACGAGTGGTTGCAATTCCAGCCAGGCTGCAGCTAGTGCAGCTCAAAATCTTGCACAGGGTTTATGTTACGGGTCCGGGCCTGGTTGGTATGGGAAAGGCGGAGAGCGATGAGTGTAGACGGGGTTGTGGAGAGGTGGGAATGTTCATGCACATACTGTGGAACTGTCAGCAGATAGAATGGTACTGGGCTGACATCCATGGAATATTGCGATCCATGTTGGGGGTGAATCTGCAGCCGGAGGCTCGCAGATATATATTGAATGTCTGGGAACCCTCAGATCTTACAGCATACACTACACAGTTGGCTACACTTGCATTCATGATAGGGAAACGTAATATTGCACAATTGTGGGGAGTCGGTCAGCCACCTCGGGTGGGGAAGTGGAAGGAAGACCTGGACTGGTGTATGTTCAGAGAAAAGTCGGTCTTCATAGCGAGGGGCTGCCCGGGGAAATGGAGCAAGATCTGGGGAGCATGGAACTGATATAGAGGTGACATCTGTCTCCCACCAAGCCGTCAGAGGGACTCGGATGCTCTTGATACCCCTTGATTTGTCTCATGTAATATCGGTGAATTATTTTGAATAAGTGATCTGTCTCTGTGATGGAGGTAACAGCCTGCTTGTATTTAATTTGCTGTAATTTGGTTGAATTGTTTAATAAAAAGAAATTTAAAAAAGAAATATAAAAAAATAGTGCATTAAGGAATTCCCAATGCTGACTTATGAGAGTCGTAGCCCTCACATTAGTGAAATACGACATAAGCTACTTGTCACTACCTAGAAATGCAAAATATAAAAGTACATGTCTTACTTTTCACTTACACCCTTGTCCTTATTTGTCCTTAGGGTTTTTTAGGACCTACCTTGGGAGTAAATTATATGTAATAATAGGGGAATTTAAGGCTTGGCAAGTAGTTTCAAATGTCCAGTCGAAGTGGCGGTAAATTGCATACACGGGCATTGCAATAGCAGGATTGAGACAGGTTTGAAAGGCTACCTATGTAGATGGCACAATCAGTAATGCAAGCCCACTAGTAGCATTTGCTTTACAGACACTGTTATACCACTTTACAAGGGACTTCCTAGTAAATCAAATATGTCAATCAGGTATACACCAATGTCATCATGTTTAGTGGAGAATCGCATACACTTTAGCACTGGTTAGCCATTGTGACATGCTTAGAGTCATAAGGCCAACAAAAAGAAACAGCAAAAACAGGATGTAAAAGACAACAGGTCTGAGAAAGACCACCTTAACCCCTTCCCTGCTGGGCTAATTCCCCCACGGTGCGGGGGTGAGCGCGGTACCGTGCTGCTCATGATGAGACCAGGCCACCATGAGTCACTGTGGAGCTGTGCTCATGACGGCTTGGGCTCATCACGACCCCGCCCACTGGTTAATCCACTGATTAATTCTCCCACATAGGCGGGGAATTTACCAAGCGTGGGCGTAGAGGCTGTGTTATGACGAGACTAGGCCGTCATGAGCACAGCTCAACTTTGACTCATGACGGCCTGGTCTCCTCAAGAGCACACAAGGGTTAAGGATGAAAAGTCTAACACACCTCATGACAAAAATATATGTGTGCCACGTCGATATTTACTGGAAGATATTGCCTGAGGACTCTTCTCCAAGCTGCAGGCAAAAAATGCTGTGGCATGATTTCAAGGCACTAGTTGGACTGCAACTGCATCCTAGAAGTGGGCAACAGCCACACCTATTTGACTGTCTTGTGCATGCAGATGAGTCATATTCCATTTTACTGTAGGAGGAAGGAAATCAATTACTCAACTCCTCTGAATAAGGTTGACATTAGAGGGAAGATTTTGTTTAATAGTATGGAGCAGGACTCTACAACTGTCCATCCCCTCCCTGTATACGTGGACATTACTTTGACTGGTAAGTGGAACAGGAAGTAGGAAAGGTTGAGGTAAGCATGGTATTATTCAGATGTGTAGAGCAAAACAGAAAAACAGCAGAGTTATGAGCTTTCACTCTAGCTATAGAAGTACAGAACCTCTGTTCCACCCAAAGACTCTTGTTTCTGTTTGGTTCTTTGCTACTGAAGCATTTGCTTCATTCCAGAACCACAGAGGTATTATGCAGGGCATCTGTCAAATTAGAACCAATCCAAACAAAATTCAGACCTTTGATTTTCTCTTGTTACTCCCATGGTTAGAGCAAATTACTGGATTATTTGACATTTTCAAAAACATTCAAGAGTAGTAAAGGAAATTGACAAAATTAATAGGTTACCTTTAGCACTAATAAGCATAGGTATTTCCAACTGCAGAAAAGAAATAGGCATACCATTTAGTGTGAATTAAAAGCAAATGTGTATTTGCACTTTAATGTTTTTTCTCTTTACAGGGAATCCTTTTCACCATAAAAAGCTTACCTTCAATTTTAGAGGTGTTCTCACCCCAATCCTCTATGGAAACATGCTTACTCTCACACTTGATGAAAACAATTATTTGTGCTTTTGCCATAGCTGGGTTGTGATGAGACGTGAGCAATCGTCTATTTTGTTTGAATATTTGTATTATTCTATTTTTGGTTTAAACCAATAATAACTGATAAAAACCCATGGAAAGGGAAACAGTTCTAATCAGTGTAAAACATAAACACTGATAAACACCTAAGCAACCACAAAATAAAATGCATTTCAAAGAAAAGAACATGAGAGAGATTAAGTCACTTTTATTTATTCCTAAAGGGGCAAAAAGAAAGTAACTTTGCTAAACAAATCAGGAAAAGCTTGTCTAAGATATTTCTGTTATAGTATTTTTATTTAGGGGTGGCACAAACATTGTTGTTTCTTCTTCCTTTTGTTTCCTTCAGATGTGTGTGCTTGGATTAAAGGAGTAGAGTTTAGAAGCATGTTTTTGGTTTGATGTAATTATTAAATACATTTTAGAGAATCTAAGAATATCAAAATCAAGATATTTGCTCTTTTGGCAGTGTTTCTTGCTTTCACTGATTGGTGAAATATATGTCTAATAAGAATCTTGGCTAATATGTCCTAGCGCATTTTCCCACAGGCACAGAATGTGTAAAACCATTTGATGCTTAAGCATCACGGGGGACACATGGGCCGAGCACTTTTCTAAAATCTATGCTGTTTCAGGTTCCCCCCCCTGACACCGTCTTCCCCGTCAGGCCTTTGAAGATTGAACTACACGAGGTTGAGGATGCCATATCAGAAAGTGCGTGTAATAAAGCCCCAGGCCCTGATGGCCTATCAATAGATCAAATCAAATCAGAAATTAGTTTTTGGGCACCCCTCCTCCGTAACCTTTTTAATAATTTATCTGACAATTCCATCCCAGAGTCATGGTCTAACAGTGTTATCGTGCCAATATTAAAAAAAGGCGACAGATCAGACCCAGGCTGCTATCGCCCGATATCACTGATCGACAACACCTTAAAGGACATTGGGAGGGTAATTTTTAAGAGGATAAGCAGTTGGGCTAACGATAATGATATCTTACATCAATGTCAGCTCGGTTTTAGATCTAATGTGGGCACTGTCGAACAATGTCTGAACTTGAACCTTTTAACGGCAAAATATACTTTTGTAAAAAAGTCCCCCCTGTATTTTGGTTTTCTGGATTTAAGTTCTGCCTTTGATTTTGTTAACCGTTCACGCTTGTGGTCACTGCTGCTTAATTATGGTTTAGACGATTCCTTGGTTTATTTTCTTTCCTACTTGCACAGGGATTTAAAAGCCCGTGTTCGCATCAATAATGAGGGCGAGGTCTCCAAGGACATTTTAATTGGCAGGGGGGTTAGACAGGGCAGTGTGCTCGCCCCCTGCTTTTTATTTTGTATATCAATGAGCTGAGCAACACTTTATGCACTTTAACACATGATGTTCCAATCATTAATGGCACCCCGATTCCCGCTTTATTGTACGCGGATGACGCGGTGCTAATGGGCCGCACACCCAATGCCCTGCGTATCCTAATTTCAGGCTTTGTTTCCTTTATGGCAGATTTGGGTTTGTCGACTAATTTCAATAAATCGTATATTTTGAACTGCGCCCCTAAAAGATATAACATTACCACAATTAAATCTGGAGAAAATACTCTAAAAAGCACAAGCACTTTTCCATATTTGGGACTACTTTTCTCAAACTCTGGATCCTGGCAACCACATGTCGCTTTTGGGAGGAATAAGATTGGCAAATCTATTAACTCGGTTCTCTCCCTTCGTCAACCTAGACATGCAGATGTTGTCTCCTCACTCATAAAGATCTACTGCACCCAATGCCAACCTACCGGCACGTATGGCTCAGAGGTGTGGGGATATTCCAACTGTATCTCTATCCAAACTGATGAAAATAGATTTTGTCGAAAGGTATTGGGGGGTGTTGTCTCCGCGGCAACATACATTTGCCATAAAGAACTTAACTTACCTTTCATAGAAGACTTCATCCGTTCAAGACCAGCTCTTTTTTGGCTAAAAATATGGCTGAACTCTTCGGCCACCCTAACACGCAGCATACTATCTGACTGCCTACAAAGTGATAGGTCCCACCATATTCCATGGTTGAATGTGGTTGAGAAAAGTTTGACCAGTGTGGGGTATGGTCCTTTATTTACTTCTCCTAACACTATAGACCACTTCCATAAGAATAACATTAAAGGGGCCTTGTACAACCATTATGACATGGAACGGGCAAGATCTGCATATCTTAAGCCATCAGTTATCAAGTACTCTACCCTTCTCGACCCCAATGTTGGCTCATCAGTGTCACCACAGAGATATCTGCTTACTATATTAGGTAGATGGAACAGGAGCCTTCTGTTCCGGTTTCGGGACGGTAGTATTGTGAATCTGTTAAACTTTCCTCTGGGATATAACAAACATCTCGATAAGCTGGATTGCCCTTGTATGGCGGGTGGTAAACAAAGCCTGGTACATTTTCTTCTTTTTTTTTGGTTTTTATAGGCTGTACACTTTACACTTCTCGATACTTAATGCCGTATTGTCGTAGACATGAACTTAGAGACTTCAATCTGGCATTAAAAACTTTTCTAATGTTAAGTTCGGATGAGGAGACATTCTGTGCAAGCAGCTTCCTTAAAGCTGCTGTTCGTTCCCGTGCTACTATGGATTCACCTTGATGAAATCAGTGTAATTGCATTCTTTGCACAATTTCTTTTTTGCACATTTTGATGGCTGGATGTTAACGATTGGACAAGTGGAGGCTCTCCTCTATATGAAATGATATTTTTAACTTTTATATAACTTTTGTACCAACCATTACCGGGTTTTATTAATTGCACTAATATGATGTATCTGTTTAACTATGATTATTTTTAATGTATATTGTACTTTTATGGATGTATCTACTCCGAATAAAGATCATTTGACTTGATGCTTAAGCAGTCTTTTCTAACATATCAGTTCTGATAGCAGGTCAATTGCCAAACACTCCAGGTTTTAAACATTCAATGCAGGGTCTATTGTCAGGTACCTATGAAAATAGTGCTGTCACCATGAAAAAGGGATAGTGGTGAACACATGACAAATAGATTTCCACATATCAAGAAATGTCATAGCTGCAAGAAATCTCATTACAATGTGTGATACATTAAACTAATCCTGGCTTGTATACCAACTACACTTTACTTCTGAGGTATCTGAGTCCATAGTTCTGATGTTAACAGTGAAATACGACAATTAAATGTAATATCTCTTGCAGGGCCAAGGCTTGCATAAAGTGAGACATTTGCCATGGCGGCACTTGGCAGCTATAATTGTCCACCCAACAGCAGCATAACTTTAATGTACTCCGGCAAATAGTGCAGAAAAGCAATGGCAAGCATCAAGTTACAAGAGTCTTGGAGAAGTGTGGCTCAGGGGTTAGAGGCGGCAGACCCGGAAGCTGAGATTGGCCCTGGACCAGGGTTCAATTCCCCGCCTCGGCGGGTCTTGGGCTAAAAATTCCACGGACTCGAAAATTCTCGCTCCGGTGCCTTCTCGACTCACGGGTTCACACTCTGCGACTCTGGGCAATAGCTTGCTTAATCTCCACAACGGCCCCTCGCGGCGGGATGCCTGGCTTTCACCTTGTGAATACCCTGCCGGGGTTATCTCACAGGGGAATACCAGGACGGGTTCCCTAAGCAAGCGCCGGGAAACCCACTGCGGGTAGCTGTGCGCTATGTAAGCTCAATTACATTTGGAGTGCAAGGTGAATGACCTCCAGGCATGTCCAGTAATTTGTTTTTTAAAACATTTGAAAACAGCGCTATTAAATTTTAAATCAATTAATAGTCTTGTTACCCAGACAGAATCCTGACAGTGAGTATGAGAGGTAATGAGATGGGAGATAGGGTAATAAGATTTAAGTTTGAGCCAGACTGAAATAAATACACGTTCTATGCCTAAAGCAGTCTAACTCAAGCCCATTAAGCACAGTGCCAATGAGAAGACACTACATACCCTGAAGTACTTCTCCTTTGACCCGTTGACTGCGGCGGGAACTCCGCTGCGGTGCGGGTGATTTATGATTGAGTTGGTCAGGACGGCCCCCGGCCGTCCTCCGCACACGCCCACTGTGACGTCTGATGGCCGTCCGATGGACACAAAGGGTTAAATTGAACGTGTGCTTTATTACCATCAATGCATAAAAAGACAACATGTTTTGTAAACAATGGAAAACACAATTTGTATCTAACTTGCATGTTAGGCAAATAAATACATATTAATAAGCACTGATTTCAAATTGTTTGGAAACGCTGAGACAGCACCATTGGAATCCACAAAAAATCACTGAAAACAGGAGATCCTATTTTTATAACACACTTGTCTGACTAAAAGCTGACATGAAGCTACATGCGGTAACATGAAGCAGGGGTGGTTTTTCTGTTCATTAAAGACCGAAAAAGCTTCTGGTGAAGAGTGAAATATTTGAAGAAAACCAGTGAAAGGAAACATTCCAAGCAGATTCCCCGGTTTTTGGTAAGTGAGAGAGTTATTGATATTGGCTGTGATTTATGGGCAAATGCGCAAAAGTAAATTGAGTGGATTAGAAATGGTTGTGATCTCGGTTCTGTGTCGTTTTTAGTTGGTTTGCATGTATACAACTGTGGTGAATTGTAGGCGTGCACTAATGACAGTTGTGATGCTGAAGCTGAAGACTGGGATCTGGGTATCATCAGAATAGGAACCTAAATTGAGACTTAAAAATATTATTGCGGAGCTTAGAGGATGTAGATAGACATAGAACTCAACAGTGAAATCAGCAGCTTTAAGAAATGCCTTAGGCAATGGCTATCAGACAGATAGGATGACATACTTTCTTAACTCTCAGTGGAAAGAGGTTATCCACAGTACGGAGAGCACAAGATATTGATCGTTTAAAGGCAGATGAGGGAGATGTAGTAAATATCATAATGATTTCCACTAGCAGGTGTAAGAGGTGATGGCACCACTGATATCATTGAACACTGTAATTTGTCAAGATCTTTTGCCCGCTGATTCATAGCCTTACAGTAATCCGGAGCAGGTTTGGGTAGCATTTATTTATTTATTCATTCATTTATTTATGTCAAAGGATAAGCAATTCAACGTGATACACTTTACAAATGCAGCAGTTAGTTAACACTGTTTATGAGTTGTTCTTTGGAGTGGCACAGCCTTCTGTGTCCTAAGCCAGTACTGTTCAAATCAACAAAATAATATCAAGTAATTAGGGTGGGAACATGTTGAGAAGAAAATAGGTTGGTAGATTTTGAACATAAATATTATAGTGCAAATATATGTCTTCCATATATACATATTTACAATGCTAGATTTTGAACCCTATGTCCCATTCTCAGGTTAGGTCAAAGGCATACGTTTTGCACAGTTTCGGCAATGTATCACAGGAATGCGTTTTTGCCCTACAGTGGGCGAACTAATCCATCGCAGTCAAAAATCGTGTACAATATGATTTGCTGAATCGGAACCCCATTAATATTAATGAGACAAGTTCCCTTTTAAGAATGCGTCAGAATGCCTGCAAATGCAGGGATTTGAGTCTGTCAGGGAAGCAGAACTCCATCTCTACATTCACATGTACAAAGTACCTACATTTCAGCCCCTGTCCCTAAAAGAGCTTTTAGTTACATTTTAACACATCTATTACATGTAAGAACCTCATTTATACATTGGTGAAATGTTTCATGTTGCCATCAAAGCACAGCGAAAGCCTTGCTTTGGTGGTCAACCCTGTATGTATCAGCAATCAGAAAGTCAGTCACCCCTGGCTGAAGTCAACAATCTTGTGTGCATTTCTTTTTTTCTGTTCTTCAGCAAATCCATAGCATAAAAAATCTCAGAGTTAGTGTATAATTTACTGGCAGCAGATCTCGGAAACATAAGGGACAATAACTGGCCTGTGCTTCCGATCTCGGCTGTCTACGCCATAGTGGTGGCTCATCCACTAAGGCGGAGGAGGTTTGCCCCACTGCGAACAGTGTAAAAAAGAAAACAAAAACGATAATAACTAATGGTATTATCATTTTTGTGTTCAATCCTCTGGTGCAGGGTGGGGAGGGTGGGCCGGGCTGGCCAGTGCAGGGGACGAGTGTAAAGCACACTCTAAAGTGCACATGATGGTTGGACTGGCCCAAGAGGGCCGGTCAAACCACCAGGCTGCATTGCACAGCCTGGTGAGGAACATGCAAAGCCTCCAAGCTCCTGTCTGAACGCCGAACCAAGGTACTCAGACCCATCACAGTAATTGGACAGGGGCTTCTGGGAGGCTGGTAGCTTCCGGTTGCGGCAAGCAGATGGAGCATTGGCCACCATATGGGGGCATTCAGGTAAGTGAGTTTATTTTGTTCTTATTTTCATTCACCCCTCTGCTCCCCCACACTCTCCCCCGGCCACACCACCCCTGCTTAGTAGTGGCCGCTACTGCTATCTCATGCACTACCTCAGAGACTTTTTGAGTTAATGTATGCAGTGAAGAAGAAAAAACGCAAAGACACCTTTAGCTACATGAGCATAGTATTGGGTCCTTTGGGCCAAATTTACAAAGAAATCACACAATCCAACTATCAAGTGAAGTTGCTGCACTGTGCTTTTCTGTGCTGCGTGAAAAGGAGAAAGTCAAACAGCACCATATCTACTAAAATGTGGGGGCATATTTATAAAAATAGAGGTGCAGGGCAGCGCAGCAAGTCCCTTTGCTGTGCTGCCCTGTCACTGGGAAAGTATAGACATGCGCTGAATTTAAGCAATACTACACATCCCTTTCCTTTTAACGTGCGCTGGTGCAGTTTCAGCAGCCTAGCGCTAACACAGGCACCTCTGCACCCATAGTTCAAGGTTGCCTGTGTTGTAGGCAGTATGGTTATTCTGCAGGAAGGGATGCCTTCCTACCCAAAATCAATCCAAAGAGGCATTTACTTCTTTCTATATGTGCTTCAGAGTGCAGACCATTTAGAAACAACAAAAAACGAGAAGAAATAAAGATGTTTCTCCTCATTACCCCTCACCTGGAGAGGCACGTCTTTGTGGCTCATTCCCATTTTTACTAACTTTGGAAAATCTGGGAATGCATCAAAAAACATGGGAGTTGAATGGGAACACCCATAGCAAAGCTCATGAAACGCCTCTTGCGCAGAGTAAGGCATTGCAGCAATGTGCGCTGTATTACCTTACTTAAAATGTATGAAGCCATGCAAATCCACTCAATGTGGCTCTGCATGGCTTCATAAATGTGACTTAGATGTTTCCGTCACACATGTACCACTTTGTGTGGCCCAAACGTGACCAAGCCTCTGATAAATATGCCCTGTAGTTCTGTTCTGCCCTCTACCTGCACTGGTGCACTTGTGGCTGCCAGGCACCTATGCAGACATCCTTGCGCCATAATGTAAGGCTGTCGGCATTGTGGTAAGTTTTCTTTTTGTCAGGACCAGACTGGGAACCCAAACCAGCCCTGGCAATTGAGTTGGACCGGCCTGCTGGGGATGGGATGGGGGGGGGGGGCATGTGGAAAACATAGCAGCTGCTTTTGTTACAGGGGGTCGATACCACCCCCTACCCTCACATCCCACTGGCCCGCTACAGCCAGTCTGACCCTGTTTTTGAACAAGAAGGGAGGTCCCATCCTGTACAAAACTTTACTTTAAGGCATTCAAGGCACACATGCAAATAGGGACCCCCCCCACCCCCCCTTGATGCAAAGCAACCCAAGGCAACACATAGCATTGCATTACTTTGGGTTACAATCCGATGCAAATCTCCATATTGTATTGGATTATGAATCTCATTAGTAGGCTTTACATCAAGTGTGCTTAAAAAGAATAACAAAACCTGATGCAAAGTCTTGGTAAATCTAGAACCTTGGGGCATATTATCAAGGGGGTTTATCTCCGCTTTTTTGGCTTTAAAAGCCAAGAAAGCGGAGATAAAATTATCTCCCTATTACCAAGCTGTCTCTAACACCAGTTAGCGACAGCTAGTAGGAGATAGCGACCATCTTGGGCCCCACTTTGCATGTCAGTGATATTTATCACTAATGAGATGCAAAGTGGGCGTGCCAAGATGTTAGCAACTGGAAACAGTCGCTAACATCGCTATCTCCTATTACCAACTTTTGGAGATATTCGCGCTAAGCGGGAATATCTCCGAAAGCTAACACCTGCCCTGAGCAGTTCTTAGCCATGTTATCCAATGGGAGGTGGATAACATGGCTAAGAGCATTTGCTCGATAATGCATGAATATCGCTGACTTTTCAGCGATATTCATGCATTTGCGATAAACCTTGTTAATAGCAAGGTTTATCTGCGATAAAAATCGCCGATGTGCGGCGATAATTTTTGTCTCTAAACAAGTTAGAGACAAAAATTATCGCTAGTTGTTGGTAATATGCCCCCTTGTCTTTAATTCAGCACAGATGATTGTGCTTTAGATATGCTTTGCTTAGCACTAAGGGTCAGTCCTAGTTCAACCTTCACCATATTGCGTTCTTTGTTCCAAGAGTTCATTAGTTACCCAGGGTTGACCATCCTGGATACAAAGAATTAGTATCTCTGCTGATGGTACATTTATAAAGAATGTTCTGACTCCTCAAGCCTTTTTTTGTTATGCAATCCAACATACATACATACATAAACAATGCTTTTACTAGAATTGAGTTAATGAATAAAATCTTCAAGATGTGGGCATTGACTGTTTCACAAGGCAAAGCAGACATCAGACCTAAATGTGGTGGATTGCATCCGTTGCAGTCAGATTTAAACATCGCCAGAAACCTTTACACAGAATGATTGTGTTTTTCCATGTGAAGGGAGAGAAATTGTCACTGATCCGATTTTTTTCTGTTTTGTAACAAACACGCGTTTGAGTCTTGGGGGCTTATCTCCATTTATAAGAACAGAAAGACACCCTCTCCCAATAACAGAGGATTCATTAGACCACTCCTTTTCTCACAAGGTTATTTGTATTTTATTTTTGCCGTGCACAGAGATTATGGACTCTTCCATCGATGGTTATGAATTCCGTTCCTTGATCACAATAGGTCCGGCATCTTCGTTCTGGGTCCAAACTTCAGTTTGCACCAAAAACGGGGTTAAGAGGGGTTTGCAAATCACATGTGTTTCCTCCCACAATATGAGGCGAGTGAAAATGAGCCAAAAAAAGCTGTCACATATCGAGGGACCAAATATACATTGGAGTGCTGGACAACATGCACTAGTAGCATGTATTTCCCATCCAAATGTATACAATAAGTAATTGGGCACAAATCGTTCACCCTCTAATTTGCGAACCTTGGACAATCACAAATTATTTCTATGGGCCAAATGTGATTGGCTCCAAGATGCAAAGGATGCTGTCAGACTGAATAATAAAAGTGGGAGATTTGAATATGAGAAAACATGATACCCCATGGTGAAGTTCATCCCACGTATCTATAAATCATTCATGAAGGATCTGTTTATCAGATAACTGCCGTCAATGTCGGTCAAGGGAGGAGTGCTGCAAATGTCCATTTGAACTAAATATAATCTCACTAGGAATTAATCTGGGGCTCTAGAGATGAATTGTAGAGAGCAGGCTCACAGGGAGTGTAAAACTGCAATTCATTTGCAAATTTCGAGAAAGACTTTGGGAAATGTTGCCACGTGACAAACATTGTAGTGTTTGGCATTGAAACATGTATGTGAAAATTGGGGTTTTTTCAATAATTAGAGTCTCACATATATTTTCTTAAAACAATGCAAAAAGCTCCTGATACTTTGTAAACAACCTTAGGACCCCAGTCAAATAGAAAGTTGTAAATATGCTGGAATCTTTCGCCCGGTTAGCGCATTATTAACAACGCATATCACTGAGGCGATAAAAAATCCGGCAAAAGCAGCGAAATGCAGTAATATCGCTGGAAATCCAGCGATTAAACTGCAACGATAGGGAAATACTTTTGATAGGGAGATGAGGACTTAGCCTTATAATCCACCTCCCATTTTACAGATAGGCAAGTCTGAAATTTGGCAGATGTTAGACACCGGTGATAACCGTGCTTAGTGTGCCTTTTTAAATTGCTACGTGTGTCCGGGACAGCCTTGTAGATATCGCGAAGGCCCGTTAGTTATATTTTACAATGCAGTTTCAAGTGGCACGCCTACCTTGCATCTCATTAGCGATGCAAGGCTAGGCGGAAGGAAGCCGGGCGCTGAGGCAAGGAAACACGCGCTTGTGTGTCCTTGCTAATAAAGCGATACAATTATCACTGCTTTTCTCCCGAAAACAGACGCTAAAGAGGCGATAATTTTACCACGGCCCCTTGATGATATGCCCCTATGAGTGTCAGAAAGTAAACACAGTTTCCAGAAGAAGGCCTCGAAAACTGCAGCAATCAAAACTTTCCATGTCTCCTGGGACATCTTTATGGATTCTATATTTACATACAGGTGTGAATTTACTCATATGAAAATCTAATTTTGTTTTAATTTTTCTCCACCGGGAAAATGTTTTTCTTTGCCAAAAACTGTTTCTCCTACAACAACGCATATTTTGATGATATTTCCTTCCAGTCTCACCTTCAAGGTGAGACTGGAAGGGACTTATGTGTACGTTTGTCAGATGTAAAAGAAAACCTTTTCTATGGTGAGAATGGGTCGAAGAAGAGTTTGGGAACACATATAGATGTATAATTGTGTATGTGTGCACTTATTCACGGGAAACAACCTTTACAACGCAACTTTAACAACGCACTACCATTACAACAAAACTTTTACAATGCAACATCCATTACAACGCATGCCCTTACAACGCAACCATTACAACGCATGACACTACAACGCATACCACTACAACGCATGTCATTACAACACAGTCATACAACGCATACCATTACAACGCATACCATCACAACGCATAGTACCCTTACACTATCCAACACTTACCCTACGGTTGCACCCCCTGGAGTAAGAATAGTAATTTTTACCCCTACACTATACACTTACCCTACTGTTGCACCCCCCTGGAGTTAGAATAGTAATTTTTACCCCTACACTATCCAATACTTACCATACATGCAATGTAATGGTATGCGTTGTAATGGAATGCGTTGTAAAGGTAGTTTTTAAAAATTTGTTGTAATGGCATGCGTTGTAATGGAATACGTTGTAATAGATGTTGCGTTGTAAAAAACTGCGTTGTAAAGGTATGCGTTGTAAAAGTATGCGTTGTAACGTCATACATCCCTTATTCACAGGGCATTTGAGCCTTGAAAATACCCACTCCCGACTCAAGAGTGGTAGGCGGCCAGCTACGCTCCTGACACGGAGTGTGCGTAGTGCCGTCTACTCCGCATTTTGCGTAGCGGGCGTAGCCAGGCGGCACTACGCACGCTCCGCAGACGGAGCGTAGCTGGCCGCCACCCGCCTCCCTCCCGCCCTCCCTAAATACTTTAAATTAAGAGGGTAAAATAATTAAAAGGCACTTACCTTGCCCGCCGCTCACGAAAAAATGCGCATGCGCGGCCGCCCGCGCATGCGCATTAGTAAACAAGACGGCAGCAATGAAGATAGCGAGCCCCGGGGACGCGGCGGGCAGCGGCGGGCAAGGTAAGTGCCTTTTAATTATTTTACACTCTTAATTTAAAGTATTTAGGGAGGGCGGGAGGGAGGCCTGCGGTGCGTAGTGTGGCTACGCGGAGTGCGGAGGTGGGTGTAGTTTCTCGCCCACTTCACGTAGCTCCGCGAAGCCCCACTACGCCCACTACGCCCAGGGTTAGAAACCTGTGTAAGTAAATCCTTTTGTGAATGCAGAACCACACTTTGGGAATTAACATAGACGGTTTGCAGCGGTAATAATACCTCTTTGAATATATAAGTAAATCTTAAGTATGCAAGTAGCTTTGAGAATTAGGACCTATGCAGTGCAGGATTAAACCCTGTGGAGGGCCCAAAGCAGTCGAAATTTCGGGGGCACCCTCGCAAATTATCTCCTAATACGTTTTTCATTTTACCAACCAATAATTTTAATAAACCAATTTTATTACACAAAACTAAACATTAACAATTATTGTTATTAAATAAAAACTTATTAGAAACAAATTAAGAAAGGTTGATTGTGATTTTCTTTCAAGATCAAATCAATATCATTTTGATCCATTATCGCGGGCTCCTAAAAGGAGTAGGCCCCTTAGACCGGTGTCTACTTTGCCTATTTGATAACCCAAACTGGACCTTCGTATTCTTTATTACTCAAATCCATGGTGGAATGAAGGTAAAGAGTAACTTGTAGAGAAACGTCTGCATACCATTTCCAGCTGGATAGATTTCATTAGGGTGGCATTTATCTCAAAATGATTCATTCATTCTTCTGATGGCCTGCTCAGTTTTCCTCACAAGATTCGGGACACACTTTAGGACAATCAAGTGCTCTATTAATAGAAAACCTCATTATCCTCGATACTATAAGCAGTGAAAGAAATATTGCATGCAAAAAAAACGTTTGCTGGTCGTAGGCAAAGTAGAAAACGTTGCAAAGTTCACAAAACTCGTTTCTACTCTAAATGCCAAGCAGAGTTCAGGTTGGTAGTCGCATAGGTTTGATGCAATGCAACGCAGCAAGACAACTTGCTGAGCTGTGCTGTGTGAAAAGGAAAGGGCAGGAATGCTCCATATTTACCACAATATGGCACATCCCTGCTCTCTGCCTGCACTGGTGCACCATATGCTGCTTAGAAACAATGCAGGCACCCATGCACCATTATGCAAGGGTGCATGCGTTACTAGAAGGATTTTTAAAATACATATTTTATTTTTTATTTTTATTAGGATCGAAATAATGCATTACAAATAAATGTAGATGTAAATGTAAATTACAGATATTCATCGTACACTCATCAAACACATAATAAAAATACCGATAAATATACATACATAATAAATACATGAGATAAAGCAACTTGCATTGGCTATAAATACTATAAATGTAGTTGAGTTAAAAGCAGATAAAAAAATAACTCATAAAGTGCTTAGCAACAAGATACGAGAAAAGAGCTTAGATAATTTATTGAAACCCTTTAAACTAATTCTATTTCTTCAGATAGGAAATATTGCTCCCAGAGTTTTTCAAATTTCTCCACTCCCTCAATTCGTATTGCATATAATTGTTTGCTGTTTCTCACTCGACTCATTTTCTGTTGCCAGTCCTTCACTGTAGGGATCACCTGAGCCCACCAATTTTGAAGTAAAAGGGACCGAGCTACTGCTGATGCTATATATACTAATTTTACCCATCTGTTGGGCAGACCCACTAGAGGATCATACTCCAAGACTCTCAGCCAAGCGGTTAAAGCCAAATGAACCCTCCAATAAATTACAAGATACTGAAATACTTCAGCCCACAATCCCTGAATGGATGAGCAATGACTGATTACATGTGTTCAATTGGCCAGAAATTTCCCTATACATCTAAAACAGTTGCCTTAGGAGACTGGGGATTAATATGTGTTAAAAAAGCCAGAGTTCTGTATAAAAGCCATTCAGAGAAAAAAAGCATTCAAAGACAATTTACCCACTCAGTACGCTAACCTTATGTATATTAGCTTCCTTCCACATCTTGGGACAAGTATACGAACACTCACTTTAGCGAGTCGGAAATTGCGCCGAATTGTGACTCGCAATTTGCAACTCACTAAAGTGAATGTACAACAGTGTCTCAGACACTGTTTGCAATTCCCAATGTGGTCGCAAATTGCATGCCTCATCAATATTCATTAGGCAAGCACAATTTGTCACCCCATTGGGAATGGCTAGCACTCACAGGGATGGTGACCATGTCTGTGACTGCTTTTTAAATAAAGCATTTTTTTAAATGCAGCCTGTTTTCCTTAAAGGAGAACGGAATGCATTTAAAAAAGAAAAATGACACTTTTCAGTTCCATTTCTTTTAAGGGAAGGCCGTGGTCCATGGGACCACTGACTGCTCTTAAAAAATATTTACGCACACACTCACAAAGAGGAAGGGGTCCCTGAGGACCCCTTCTCATTTGTGAGTGGTTTACCACCTACTTGAAGTAGATGGTAAACTGCGAGTGTTTTGCGACCACAAATGTGGTCGAAAAACAATAGTACATGGCAATGACACTCGCTATTAGGAAGTGACTTGTGAAATGGCATTTGTACATGCCGAGATGCCTTTTTTGCGGTCGCAAATGGGCTGAACTCCCATTTGCGACTGCAGAAAAGGGTTGTACATGTGGCCCCTAATTTGCTATTTCCAAGCCTTCATATTTGTTCCATGTATTTATTGCTTTTTGGGCGAGGTTGGGCCTTTGACAGCAGAGAGCATTCTTTTCTAGTCCCCCTGTTTTTCCAGTAACCCAAAATCAATTTGAGCAAAAATCGCCTCTCTGCTGCTGAGGATCTGGCCCAGATCTAGATCAAACAATAGTTTATTAAGTACTCTGAATAATACCACAAAGAGAAAATCATCCTATTGAGGTTCCGTGACAATTGTAAGTGGTGTTTTCGACTCGCACGAATATGGTCGAGTCTGATATCTATGAACCGCAAATGACGAGTTTAGTAAGTGTGCGCAGTTTCGCTGTGCTAACTTAAACCGTTCGTTTGTTATGTGGGTTTTTCATCTGTACCCACGGGTTCCATCTTAGATACGGCATCCATTTTGTCTCTTGCCCTCAAGTAGCCAGCGAACGGACGCTGTCCGCTTCGCGACCCTGGGGCTCCCAAGATATTTGCGGAAGACACATGTTCTTTGAAAGTGTCTTTATGACGAGGGGGTTGCTACTGTAAGGCAGATGGCGCCGCTCGAGGCTCATCTTGCCGCACGGACTTATTGTTTCAGCCGTGCATCTCATTAGGCACGTCCCTTTGATGCCTGTATCTCGTGTTTCCTGATACCTCCCCTTCTACACCCTTTCCGATCTCCCCACTGTCTCCGTCTTCCTCTGCACCTGTCTTTGTTCCTATTTCGATCTATTTTACTGCTGATTGGAATTTGCTAATGGTGGGAAGATGGTTTTTACAGTTGGGAACCGCCAAATGTTTCCGCACTTATGTTCCGGACCTGATGTGTTTCAAAGTGACCAAAACGACCCCTCTGGGGGATAATTGTGGGAACCGGGTTGTAAACTTTTGTGTTCAATGTTATCCTATGGGTAAAAACTGTATAAAAGGAGCGATCCACAGAACCAATTTGAAGCAGTCTCCCCAAGTTGCACGCTGTGTACTTGTCGTGATCTCTGTGTTCCCTGCAGCAAATAAACCTTGAATCTTTGACGTCAAAGGAAGTGTCCCGTGTCTCTGTGACTTGTACGCCGGAGCAGGTTACCCACGAAGGTTTCAGGTGTTGTGCCCTGGCACCGCTGGGTCCAAAAGAACCCAGTCCTTCAGTTGGCGCCCAACGTGGGGCTGCATCAGTGGTGCCGGTCCAAGCCCGACGATCGTGAGGAACTTCGTGTGAAATCTCCGAGGGAAGGTGCACTCCGCTTCATCGATCCTGTTGTCGAAATAAGTGGCCCGAAGACTTTTCCCGCGAAGATTCCCGCCTCCTGACGGCTGCGACGGACTGCTGCCCTGACTGTAGACCTGTTTTGGCGCCTGGCGTAGACCTTGGTATAGCGAGACGATTGACGGGCCTTCCTGGTGACGCCATCGATCTTTGAGTTAAGTATTTGTGGGTCGCTCCCAGAGCTCTTGGTTGTGGTTACTTAGTGGTTGCATGGTTCCATTGCATTTGTGGTTCTTGGTACTTTGTTGTGTTGTTTGACGACTGCAGCCGCCAAAAACCGAGGGTTTTGTTCTTTGCTGGGACTTGGTAAATCCCGTAACCCTTGAAGTTTGTGAAACTCGGCTAGTGTGCAAGATGCCTGGTCGCAGTACTTTGTTTAGTTGTTTTAGACCTTGTGGTGTGGATTCCCGACTAGAGGACTCGTGTCCGATACCTCCGGTTGGGACTCCTACTTATGACTTGTATAGCAAACACGGGCTAGGCCCGATTACCTTTAACGATTATTGGATTAAATATACAAAGAAAGACGGCGACCTTCGTTGGCCACCTCACGGTAGCTTCGAGGCGTCGATCTTAGATAATCTAGAAATGAAGCTGTTCGAACGTAAATCAAGGCCGGCCATGTTTGATGCCTTTCGGTTGTGGCGCAAAGAAGCCCGACAGAAAGAGATCAGACAGAATAAACGTAGTCAGCGAGATAATGTTGCTACCATAGTGAAGAAAGCTGAGCAGTTCCAGCGTGATAAGGAGGATAAGGATAAGGAAGTGTTTGAAAGACTACAGCGTATGACCATAGATAAATGTTATCCTGCTTTGCCTACGGAGTCGGATAAGAAAGAAGAGGCAGTTGAGGATCCTTTAATGTCCTATCTTATGAAGTCGCCACCTCCGTACGTACAGGGTACCGCAGCTCCTGTGGTCCCTGCCGTACCTGTTCTTCCACCTATTGTTCCTCCGCCTGTTCCTCAACCTGCACCCGCTCTTCCGTCTGTTCCTACTCCTTTGTCTGTTGCTATTCCTACAGCTCCTCCGTTACCACCTACTACTGCTACTGCTCCTGCTTTGCTAACCCCTGTCGTTGCTACTGTTTCTACTCCTTCTCTTGTTAGCCCTGTGTCTTATTCTTCTCCCTCTACTCGTAGTCGCAATTCTCCCCTTGCGACAAGCTTCTTTCAGTCGTTCGGACCTGTTCATGGGTCTGCTGGTTCCGATGGTCCTCAGAGACGTAGTCAGCTTCCTGGAAACAGAGAACGTGTTGCGCTATATAATATGGCGATGGGTTGGATGGTAAATCCGCAGAGAAGTCCACCCCGTGTTGTTCTCAAAACGTTCTGTCAATTCAATATACCAACCCAGAGATATGTGTTTAATGAAATGTGTAAGTTCCTTTATGATCAGATAGCGGCCAATGCGCCTGACGAGGTGCTCGCCGCCCTGTCCGATCTCCAGCTTCAGTTCGCAAATGGGCTGATAGTGGATACCAACGTTCGACGTGCTGTTGAACGATTGCTATCTCTTCGTCCCGCTCCCATCCCTCATGCATTATTTGTTGAGGATATTGAAAAACAACCAGACGAGTCTGGTCAATATCCTATGCGTGAAGTTCCACCGGTTTGGATGCCTGGTAACCCTGCAGCTGCCCCTCCGGTCCTGCCGTATTTTCAGAGAGTATGGATACACCTCCCATGGAAAAGATCGGAAGTGTTACAGGTGAAGCAATCTTTGCCTGACCCTCGCAAAAATCCTGCAGGGTATTATAAAGAATTATCGCAGCTCGTGGATGCTACGGTAATGAATCTTGCCGATATCGACATGTTGTTTGGCAATGTCGTACCGCAACCGGTATGGGCTAAGATTCGGCAGGAAGATCACGCAAATGAATTAGGTGGTGATTGGGCGGCCATTTTAGCGGCAGATGGGTTGCAAGTTGGTGGTGCAAAGCCTGAGCAGTTGATTGCTGCTCTCCCCCAGCGAATAATTACATTGATGAAGACTCTTATGCCAGCTATGAGGGTAAATTGGGATAAATTGTCAGCTTGCAAACAAAAGAAAGACGAGAGTGTTTCCGACTTCTTTACGAGGTTTGAGGAAGCATTCATTGACCACAGTGGACAGGATATGGGTACTGAGGGTGGACAAAGGTTGTTTGTGGATAAATTTGTGTCGAACTTGTTGCCCGATTTGAGCAATAAATTAAAGAATTCGGAGAGTGCATGGGCCGTTTCTACCTCAGCTCAGATATTGGCTACGGCACAATATTATGAGAATAGGGAGACAGAGGAGAATGACCGTGCTGACAAAAAGACGAAAGACCTGAAAACTAAAGTGTTGTTGCAACAAGCGTATCCGCCGCGTTCTAATCAGAATGCGCCCCCACAGAATAGATCGCAGTCGCATTCGAATCGATCGCAGCCGCGTAATGATTCCTCCTCCCAAAGATCATCGTTAGGGTACAATCAATGTGCTTATTGTAGACAGGAAGGACACATTAAATTCAATTGCCCCGTTCTAAATGAACGTAATAGTGGTAACTCGTCTAAAGGAGGTCGTGGTGGTTCACAGCAGGCATCGCGTGGTAGAGGTCGTGGTGCTCAAAACGATCGCTCAGACAACTCATCTAATTCTAATAACTGTTTCGATCAACGTGGATCATCGCAAGGACGATCTGCGCAGTACAATGTAGACGATTATTATGTCGATCAGGGAACTGACGACAGCAATTACTAGGATAGCCAAAGACAAGGAGAGGGAGTGGTATCAGTTCCGGTTGATCAGAGAGGGCCTTACGTCGCAGTTGCTACATCGGGCGTCGTTGAGCCTTTTCTGTTGGACACTGGTGCAGCGAAAAGTTCTATCATGCATTCGAAACTCCCTGGCGCACCTTTGTCTGGCTTAACAAATGTTTCCGTTGGATTCTCTGGCGCCCCCGTTAGCAATCCGGTTTCACGCCCTTTGCCCCTTCAAATTGGGCCACGTGAGCTCCAAGCTCCGTTGATTTTAACCACTGGCTGTGGCGAAAATCTTTTGGGCCTGGATTTGCTTAAACGTTTGTACGCAACTTTGTATTGTTCTCCTGCGGGTGTAAAGCTTACGTTAGGAGAGAGGGTTGTCTCTCCTATGTATTTGTCTCTCGATAAGCTTCCACCGGAATTGAGTTCTCTTCCTGCGTCTTTGTGGGCAACAGGTCCAAATGACGTGGGCCTGCTTGATATCTCCCCTTATGTTGTTCAGTTGAAAGCTAATGTGCGATTGCCACGTATTCCCCAGTATCGTATCTCCCTTGATGGTGAACGAGCACTGTTGGCGATCATTTATGATCTGATCGAGAAAGATGTTATTGAAGAAACTCGGGGAAACGTGTGCAATAGCCCTGTACTGCCCATTCTTAAACGTACAGATCCTACAAAACCGCCTGTTTATCGTTTTGTTATCGATTTACGGGAGGTCAATAAAATTGTGGTTCCTCAATTCCCCGTTGTGCCTGACATCACGGCGCTACTGACTCTGATTCCAGCTACTGCATCATGGTTTTCGGTGATTGATTTGAAAAATGCGTTTTTCAGCATCCCGATTGCCGAAGAGAGCAGGGACCTTTTCGGTTTCTCTCTCGGTGGACGTAGCTTCCGGTTCAAACGCGCTCCTCAGGGCTACTGTGAAAGTCCATCGATTTACAGTCAAGCCTTGAAGGGTCAACTGGATGCGTTTCGGTTGCCGGTTGGTGCGGCCTTAATCCAATACGTCGACGACTTATTGGTGGCTGCCGATACTCAGGGCATTTGTAAAATCGCTACGGTGTCATTGCTGCAACATCTCTGTGAGTTAAATCACAAGGTGTCACCTTCTAAACTCCAATATTGTTGTCAAGAAGTAACCTATCTAGGTCACTTATTGTCAAAGGAGGGAAGGAGATTGACCCCAGAGAGAATTGCAGCGATTGCGCGAATGGCTGTGCCAAAAACCCAAAGAGATGTGCGTGCCTTTTTAGGTATCACGTCGTACTGCAGGCAATGGATTCCTAATTTTTCATTGCTAGCGAAACCATTGGTGGCTCTTACGTGCAAGGATGTTTCAACTCCTTTACCATGGACGGAAGAATGTCAGAAACGTTTTTCTGAACTACGTGATTCATTGTGTTCGGCTCCTGTGTTAGGGACTCCTGACTACGGTAAGCCGTTCACGTTATATGTTCACGAGAGGGAAGGTTGTGCTTTGAGTGTTTTAACGCAACCTTTTGGTGGTAAGCAACGTCCATGTGCATATTTTTCCTCGACCTTGGACCCAGTAGCTAGAGCATTGCCGAGTTGTTTGAGAGCAACTGCGGCAGCTGCGGTCTCCATCCGACAATCAGCAGGATTGGTCATGGATAATATGCTTACGGTGATGGTTCCGCATGCAGTCGATACTCTTTTGAATCGAACGAAAACTCAGCACTTGACGAGTGCGAGGTTGTCTGGGTACGAATTGACGCTCTTGGCAAGCCACATTCAGATAAAACGTTGTAATGTCCTAAACCCGGCAACTTTGTTACCAATTAGTGCAGAGTCAGATGAAGTAGCAGAACATGACTGCTACTTGAGGACTGAAGAAGAAACGAAAGGTCGAGTGGACCTTAAAAACACCCCATTGGAAGATCCGGACGGCACTCTGTATGTGGATGGGTCATGTTTTAAGTTGCCGAATGGCGATGTGACTACCGCTTATGCTGTTGTGTGTATTGAAGGCCGTAGGGCCGCGCGCGTACTTCCTTCTGGATAGTAGGTCTTGACGCTAGGTTAAAGGCCGTCGGTTCCTAGGAACTCCTAGGGATTGACTATTGCTACACAGAACGAAGTGCGTCAAGAAACGTTGCGGACGGTCATAGGGAATGGCATTCTCGAAGCTGAATGATTTGGAGGGAGCTAAGGCGCACAGACTTAAGCTGCAGCAACTCAGTCGTACCAAATGTTTCATATTCCAACTGTTTGTATTGTTTTTGACTGCTTCTGCATTATTGGCGGGTGGGGTGTATTACACGATGTCTTATTTCTTACCTGCTACACCTACTCCTACTCCTTACCCTAACCTTACCTCTACTGTTTCTCCCCATTCCTTTCACATGTTACCGGAACACGAGCAGGCTAGACGTGTAGAATTCCGCAACAATTCCTTTATTCAGCTCCTCCATCAGCATCAGTTAGTGGTTAACACTACTAATTGTTGGGTGTGTGGGTTGATGCCACATACTACGGATAAGGGAATTCCATATCTGGTGTTACCGTATAGTTCCCAAGGGTCAGCTCGAGCATTTCAAACAATGTTTCGAAGCGCACTGGGTTTCCACCCCATTCGAGAACCACGTTCCCCCTACTCTGGTCCTACATCGTACCAAAAACCTTTGTCGATAGCCATAGAGGATTTAGATAGTGAGATCTATGATCCTTCGCTTATCCCTGAAGAAGAGGTACAGGCCTATAGAGTCCTAAGTAGAGGTGAATATAGTGTGTTCACTAGTGAAAAGCAGCTTAAAGGCTCGCCTCCAATATGGGTCGTACCCCACACTGGTAATTTTTGTCTTATGGGTCGTGGCCGAAGATCGCAAGCCCGACTTGGAGCAAGTGCTTGCACTGAAAATTACATTCTGCCGATGTTCTCGTCCCCTGTGTTTCTGGCTGCCAAGGGTACATACTTTATCTGTTATGATCGTGCATACACATGGTTGCCCGCAGACTTCGTGGGCTCATGTTTTATTGCAAATCTGTTGCCTCCGACGTTCACTGTAGATGCCGATTATCATAAGACTAGAGTTGTGCGAGGCGTAATTAGTGAAGAGGATACTGCCGGTCAAGAGGCAGGAGACTTTTTCAAGGGTTTCCTCCCGTTTTGGGGACCTATGGTTAACAGTAGGAACCTGAGACAGTTGACTCGAGTGGTAGAATCGACAGCTAATATTACTGCCAGTGCCCTTGGTAATATCACCACAGAACTTCAGGCGGAGAGACTTATGACGTTACAAAACCGTATGGTTTTAGATGTCATCTTAGCAGATCGAGGTGGGGTATGTAAGGTGATCCATTCGAGCTGCTGCATTTTCATTCCAGATAATGCTCCTACTGTCTATCAAGCCATCTCGAGGTTGCATAAGATCTCCGAATCCATACACGTGGATGTAGGGGATTGGACGCTATTTGGATGGTTTTGGGGCCTGATGTCGACTTGGGGTTGGAAAATTCTGATGATCATTGGGGTTGTGGTAGTGTTCCTGTTCACGTGTTGCCTTTGTGTGCAGTGTGGTCCTGCCTTATGTGGCCTCTGTGCTACAACGTGTATGAGACAACCATCTGTTACCAAGGGGACTCGGTTGGACAGAGCTATGCTACAGCAACATCTCGATGGTCTGATGAATATCGAATATGATTCCGACTAGTGCTTGCCTACATGAGGGCAAAAGGAGCGTCTGAGGTTCCGTGACAATTGTAAGTGGTGTTTTCGACTCGCACGAATATGGTCGAGTCTGATATCTATGAACCGCAAATGACGAGTTTAGTAAGTGTGCGCAGTTTCGCTGTGCTAACTTAAACCGTTCGTTTGTTATGTGGGTTTTTCATCTGTACCCACGGGTTCCATCTTAGATACGGCATCCATTTTGTCTCTTGCCCTCAAGTAGCCAGCGAACGGACGCTGTCCGCTTCGCGACCCTGGGGCTCCCAAGATATTTGCGGAAGACACATGTTCTTCGAAAGTGTCTTTATGACGAGGGGGTTGCTACTGTAAGGCAGATGGCGCCGCTCGAGGCTCATCTTGCCGCACGGACTTATTGTTTCAGCCGTGCATCTCATTAGGCACGTCCCTTTGATGCCTGTATCTCGTGTTTCCTGATACCTCCCCTTCTACACCCTTTCCGATCTCCCCACTGTCTCCGTCTTCCTCTGCACCTGTCTTTGTTCCTATTTCGATCTATTTTACTGCTGATTGGAATTTGCTAATGGTGGGAAGATGGTTTTTACAGTTGGGAACCGCCAAATGTTTCCGCACTTATGTTCCGGACCTGATGTGTTTCAAAGTGACCAAAACGACCCCTCTGGGGGATAATTGTGGGAACCGGGTTGTAAACTTTTGTGTTCAATGTTATCCTATGGGTAAAAACTGTATAAAAGGAGCGATCCACAGAACCAATTTGAAGCAGTCTCCCCAAGTTGCACGCTGTGTACTTGTCGTGATCTCTGTGTTCCCTGCAGCAAATAAACCTTGAATCTTTGACGTCAAAGGAAGTGTCCCGTGTCTCTGTGACTTGTACGCCGGAGCAGGTTACCCACGAAGGTTTCAGGTGTTGTGCCCTGGCACCGCTGGGTCCAAAAGAACCCAGTCCTTCACTATATACACTGGTGGATTTCCACAAAATGTTGCCATCTGTCCCCCAGCAGGCAGTCCAATATTTCCAATATCCCGCTTCTCCCCACTTTTGAACAATTGTGGGTGCAAGCTTCACCTGGCTGTCAATATCTACGACAGCCACTGAAGTCTCTGCGTTAATATGGGAAATGGAAAAACTCCTATAGAGATCCCCATGCTTCCGAAATAACCACTTCAAGCTCTCATAACGAACTGTTTTGGGTAGCTTAACAGACTTTAGCACATCCAGAATATGAAACTCTTTAAAAAACAACTGCATACAATTATTTTTCATTAAAAAACCCTGTGCAACTTTGAATTAATCCTAGACATGTATTGTGCAAAGTAGACAAAGTAGTAATCTTTAAGATTGGGGAACACCAACCCTCCAACCTCCTGCAGTTTGTATAAAGTGGTTAGTGAAATTCTGGGCAACTTTTTTGTCAGATGAATTATGAGAACATGGATTATACAGATTTAAAAACAGAAGGAGATAAAACACAGGGAATAGACAAGAACAGGAAATTGAATAATGGGAGGACCGACATTTTAATCAGGGAGGTTCTACCCAAGACAGTCAACTGGAGAGATTTCCACCTAGAGAAAAGAGTTTGAACTTTTAAAAGAAGGGGACCTAAATTGAGGTAATACAATCCTCAATCGTAGATTGGAACCCTGTGCCTAGATATCGCTTTGGACAGGTCTTTACACATACAGCCAGGTTCAGGTGTAAAACATAAGGATTAAACTCTCACAGTATTATTTCTGTCTTCATCTTGTTAATTTTATACCCTCCCATTTCCTCGATTTGAGCAAAAATCTTTAAAGCCTTTTCTTGGGTCTCCTTCCTACTATTCAAAATTAACATGATATCATCAGCGTATAGTTTTATCTTATCTATCTGTAGGAAATGAGGCTGAATGCTGTTATTTCCTTGGACTACTCTAGCCAGAGGCAAGTAAAATAGGAGATAGCGGGAACTCCTGCCTTGTGCAATGCACCACCTTTATTTTCCCCACTTCTACTGAGTTGAGGATGATACCAGCTTTGTTTTTACAGTACATATTTTATGTAAGCCTCATGATCAGATATTAAATAAAGTTTCCCAGACCACAAGGTAAAAAGCTTTTACCACATCTAGCTGAAGCACCAAAGCCTGTATGTCATTCACTGCAAAGTAATCCAGAACTTCCACCAGGTAGTGAGTATTGGCTGGCCTACTATGAAGCCATTCGGATCTGTATGGATCAATCTGGCGGCTATTGAGTTAAATCTCTTGGCAAGCAGCTTTGTGATAATTTTATAATCTGTATTTAGTAATGTGATAGGGTGATACAAGTTTTGATCCTCAGCATTCTTGCCTTTCTTCAAGAAACTTACAACACCCTCTTTAAAAAACAGAGGGTGGTGTATTGCCCCCGTAGTAGCATTGTATTGGTAAGCAATAAAAGATAATAGGCTAAGACATCTGTGAAAAGTTAAATCAAATTCCCCCAGGATCCGGGCTACAAGCTCTACCATTTGGAAGATTCTTAATAACCTCTATCAGTTTCTCTTTAGAGAAGGGTCGAGACATGTCAGCCCCCTCATTGCTAGTTAAAGTTCTGATATTGCAGTCTGCTAGAAATCTACCCCAGTAGAGTAGTCAATTGTCTGAGTTTGTGAATATATCTGTCTATAATGATCTAACATGATTTCTCCCACCTTCTCTGAGTCCCTACTTATAGTTCTCTAGATTGGCATTTCAGAGCATTAATCCAATTCTTGGCTGCTTGTTCCCATGCAAGCCAGGCTATGAATTTTCCTGTGAAGTTGCTTTCCTTATATAGTTTTTGTAAACGGACCCGACTCAACATGGAGCATTTTGCATAATATGCTTCGTTCATTGCCTGTCTGACGATGTCGCAAGCTTTTTTATTAGGTCTAGAAGAGTTCTTCAGAAATCTGTCATAGCTCTGCTGTACCTTATGTTCTAAAATGCATTTGTTGTTTTTTAGCTTTTAAACTATTTTCTGCATCCTTGCCTATTACTGTTCCTCTAACAAAAGCCTTCATAGCATCCCATACAATTCCCAATGGTGCAGTCTTATCATTTAGTATAGAAAAATTACCTTCTGTCCTCATTGAGAATTTGCACCCATCCTACCTCCGGTAGATATTGTTTATTAAGCACACAGATTCTGGGGTACATTGGGAGCTTACTCACTCCTAACTCGAGAATAATTATTGCTTAGTTATAGTGGTTTGGTATTATAATTGAAAGCTTAGGAGATTTTAAAGACTTTAAAGAAGCCTATACTTGAAGAGCTGCGGAATCTCCCTGAAAAGAAGCTTTGACTGTTTTTTTTTTTGCCTTAACCGAGAAATCCACTTTTGAATCCTGCAGCAAATTAAAATGTCTCCCAATTATCAGTTCCCCAGGATTTTGTAGTATCGATTAAAGCAGGTCCTCATTTGGTGTAATATTATCTTCTACTGGGGCATACAAACTAACAAATGTAATAAACGTGGACAATACCGAGCAGCTCACCCAGCACCAATGCCACTGTGGGCTGCTTGGGAAGAATAAAACCCTCTAACCTGACAACTTCCCAACCCTGAACCAAAATCACTGCTGGATTTTCTCCTAGAATGCAACTTTCTATTGCGGTAGTTTCTTAACAATATTTAGATCATTTGTATGAATGGAAATTACCTTCAGGGAGTTACTCAGACTGATAGTCTACTCTAGAATAGGTTTGGAGACAAGATACTTTCTTACTGACCCCCTTCCATACCTACGGAATGAAGTTACTCTGCTCAAATAGGAGCCATTCACACAAGTAAAGACTGGTTCCAGCCCATCAGCCCCATCTTTATCTTCCATTTAGAAAGATGGAAAGGAGGAACATTCTCTGAGTGGTCCTCCCTCCAGAGAAGGTTAGCATTCTACTCTACCTTCCTTACTACTCAAACTTAACAACTGCATACCTGCTGGTTCAATTTTTATCAAAAAGCATGTCAGGTGTGAGTGGGATGGCGCACCACTCACTGCGGCTTATGGGAGGGTGGAGTAAGAGAGGGAAAACTGGGGGCACGTGTTAGGTGGAGGGCTGCGGTGTAAAGTTTGGTAAAAAAGGATTGTGTAGGATTTATCAAGGTTTGGTGCAACACAGCAAGACAACTTGCTGAGCTGTACTGTGTGAAAAGGAAAAGGCAGAAATGTGCCATTTTTCCCAATATATAGCACATTCTTGCTCTCTGCCTGCTCTGGTGCACAATATGCTACTTTGAAACAATGCAAGCACCCTTGCACCGTGATTCAAGGGTACCTGCGTTACAGGAAGGATTATTTTTGTGCAGAAAGGGACACATTCCTGGGCAAAAACAATCTTTTGAGGCAGCACACTTAGAAAGAGAAAACGACGAGGAGAAATAAAGATATTTCTTCTTGTTGCGCCTCATATGATTTTGATGCATTTCCAGGTTTGTCAGTGTTGGTAAATCTGGGAATGCACCAAAATCCATGAGTGGATGCATGGGAACACCCATGCTCCACCCATGGAACTTCTTCAAGGCAGTGAATTGTGTAGTCTTGCATTACTCCAGATTTACCAAGCAATGCAGGGTTCCACAAGATGGCCTTGCTTTGCTTGGTAAAGCTGACTTAGGGATTGTGTTGCCCTTGTGACAGAAATGCAAAAACCACAGTTGATGGACAGAATGCAGAACAATATCATACATTCACCCCAGTACAGAGATCTAGGCCTTAATCCATCGGTTGTTTGCACTTCACACCACCCCAGTTCAGACATGGCCATATGCAAATCAGTCTGACCCTGTGCCTCATGGGAACAGTCCAACCCAAACTGCCAAGCCATGCCTTCCCTGGACCGGAAACAAGCTTCAGAGGACCGGTTTCTGGCATTCTAGCCGTCTTCAGCCCGGCTTGCTTGAATCCAGTGGTGTGGAGAGCATGGGACTCACGTCTGTGCATACCCATCCCACTCGGGGTGACAAATGCAAAAAACACAGTTGATGTAAAGAATGCAGAACAATGGCATACATTCACCTCAGTACAGAGATCTGGGCCTAAATCCATCGTTTTTTTGCACTCCACACCACCCCAGTTCAGACATGGCCATATGCAAATCAGTCTGACCCTGTGCCTCATGGGAACTGTCCAACCCGAACTGCCAAGCCATGCCTTCCCTGGACCGGAAACAAGCTTCCGAGGACCGGTTTCTGGCATTCCAGCCGTCTTCAGCCCGGCTTACTTGAATCCAGTGGTGGGAAGAGCATGGGACTCACGTCTGAGCATACCCATACCACTCGGGGTGACAAATGCAAAAACCACAGTTGATGGACAGAATGCAGAACAATGTCATACATTCGCCCCAGTACAGAGATCTGGTCCTAAATCCATCGTTTTTTTGCACTCCACACCACCCCAGTTCAGACATGGCCATATGCAAATCAGTCGGACCCTGTGCCTCATGGGAACAGTCCAACCCGAACTGCCAAGCCATGCCTTCCCTAGACCGGAAACAAGCTTCCGAGGACCGGTTTCTGGCATTCCAGCCGTCTTCAGCCCGGCTTGCTTGAATCCAGTGGTGTGGAGAACATGGTACTCACGTCTGAGCATACCCATCCCACTCGGGGTGACAAATACAAAAACCACGGTAAACAGTCGAAATATCGAGTTCTTAATTTCGACCTACACTTATATCGAGTTGCTAATATCGATGGGACAGAATATCGATGTCCAGAATATCGATGGCCAGAATATCGACCCTAAGGTAAGTAATATCGAAATTACTAACATCGATAGCATATATATCGATGTAAGTAATTTCGATTTACTAATATGTGTTAGAAATATTAGTTAAGTATTTAAATTAATTGTTATAATATGTGTTTAATATGTTTTTATAATTTAAAAATATATAAAAGTAAATAATATGTTTTACTACCACAGCGGGTTGTGGGTTTATAGGGGAATAGGGTGGGAAGTAATTTATTTGTAATTAAATAATTATTTTTCAATGATTAATTTATTTTGCAATGAAATATTAATTGGCAATGATTTATTTTAATTGATTAATTGATTAATTAATTGATAATTTATGTATATTTTTAACTAAATTATATGTTTTACTACCACAGCGGGTTGTGGGTTTATAGGGGAATAGGGTGGGAAGTAATTTATTTGTAATTAAATAATTATTTTTCAATGATTAATTTATTTTGCAATTAAATATTAATTGGCAATGATTTATTTTAATTGATTAATTAATTGATAATTTATGTATATTTTTAACTAAATTATATGTTTTACTACTGGAGCGGGTTGTGGGTTTATAGGGGAATAGGGTGGGAAGTAATTTATTTATAATATTAATTATTTTGGGTAAAGGGGTATTTTTAGGGTTCAGGGTCAGTTTTCAGTTTTTGGGTAAAGGGGTATTTTTAGGGTGCAGGGTCAGTTTTCAGTTTTTGGGTAAAGGGGTATTTTTAGGGTTCAGGGTCAGTTTTCAGTTCTTGGGTAAAGGGGTCTTTTTAGGGTTCAGGGTCAGTTTTCAGTTCTTGGGTAAAGGGGTATTTTTAGGGTTCAGGGTCAGTTTTCAGTTTTTGGGTAAAGGGGTATTTTTAGGGTTCAGGGTCATTTTTCAGTTTTTGGGTAAAGGGGTATTTTTAGGGTTCAGGGTCAGTTTTCAGTTCTTGGGTAAAGAGGTATTTTTAGGGTTCAGGGTCAGTTTTCAGTTTTTGGGTAAAGGGGTATTTTTAGGGTTCAGGGTCAGTTTTCAGTTTTTGGGTAAAGGGGTATTTTTAGGGTTCAGGGTCAGTTTTCAGTTTTTGGGTAAAGGGGTATTTTTAGGGTTCAGGGTCAGTTTTCAGTTCTTTGGTAAAGGGGTATTTTTAGGGTTTAGGGTCAGTTTTCAGTTTTTGGGTAAAGGGGTATTTTTAGGGTTCAGGGTCAGTTTTCAGTTTTTGGGTAAAGGGGTATTTTTAGGGTTCAGGGTCAGTTTTCAGTTTTTGGGTAAAGGGGTATTTTTAGGGTTCAGGGTCAGTTTTCAGTTTTTGGGTAAAGGGGTATTTTTTGGGTTCAGGGTCAGTTTTCAGTTCTTTGGTAAAGGGGTATTTTTAGGGTTCAGGGTCAGTTTTCAGTTCTTTGGTAAAGGGGTATTTTTAGGGTTCAGGGTCAGTTTTCAGTTTATGGGTAAAGGGGTATTTTTAGGGTTCAGGGTCAGTTTTAGGTTTTTGGGTAAAGGGGTATTTTTAGTGTTCAGGGTCAGTTTTCCCTACTGTTGCACCCACTGGAGTGGGAATAGTAATTATTGTTAAGTAATTATATATTATATATAATTTATCATTTAATTTTTTTATTAAATATTTATTATTATTTTTTTTAACAATTATTACATATATTTAAATATGTTTAAGTAATTAATAAGTATTATTTACAGTTTGTTTTATGTTATTTTAAATTTAAAAAAAATCTATATATTTAACAACGATATTTTTAACATCGATATTACTTTTTCGATATTTTGGTACTTACCATGTTGTACATAGGGCGTCGATATTTTTGCTATCGATATAATTACGCCGATATTTGTGTAGGTCGAAATTCTGTCTGTCGAAATTCTGTCATAGATCCAAAAACCACAGTTTATGGACAAAATGAAGAACAATGTCATACATTCACCCCAGTACAGAGATCTGGGCCTTAATCCATCGTTTTTTTGCACTCCACACCAACCCAGTTCTTGTGACAGAAAGGCAACGCAATTTCTTGATAAATCTGACCCAAGATATTTAATTGAGGTACAGTATTTCTGGGATTTCTTCTTTGAAAGTGAAAGCTTTGTTTTACCATCAGTGTCATACCCATGTCCAAATCACTGATTCCGTTTCATATTTCTTAGAATGTATGAATGTATGAGGGAGTGCCTCACGATGCAAGTCCAACCAAGTTGGACTATACTGTAAGTATAGTCATGTGTCTCCACTGCATGTTCAATACAAAACATGTTTTCAGCCGCCCACACGTTATAGATAAAAAAGGGGTGATCTCAGCCACGGCCGGTAGTGGGAGTACCGGCCGGGCGGTGACGTGGGGAGGGGGAGGGGCAGGGTGGGGGGTAGTAATGTATGGATTACGGACTTTAAAAGGTAAGTAAACATAAAAATAAATGAAACAAATTTCGTTGCACACACTGCATCACCAAATGCGACGCAGTGTGTGCAACGAAATTCGTTTTATGTATTTTTATGTATACTTACCTTTTAAAGTCCGTAATCCTCACATTACTACCCCCACCCTGCCCCTCCCCCCTCCCACGTCACCACCCGGCCGTTACTCCCACTACCGGCCGCGGCTGGGTGATCTTCATATTGTAAGTTTTGAGGTGAGATCAAGAGGCCCTTTTAGGGGAAAGGTGCAGAATAATCAGACTGTCCAGTTAGGGTAGGTATAATGTGAAAATAGGTAGTGACTAAACCTATTGATAGTGGATTGTGCCCAGTGGAAAAATTGTCACGTTTATAAAACTTTAAACAAATAACTGTTTTCTGCCTTTCCACTCATACCAAACTAAACAATGGGGTGTAGCACGCACAGCCACAGTATTTTGTAGTAAATAGCAGATAACAACAAAACACTTGGGGGCAGATTTATGTTAACTGGCGCATCCCCAGGGATGCGCCATTTAATGTGCGCCACAGTGCGCCACAGCTCCGCCACCCATGGTGCGCCGCATTTACAATGTGGCTCACCATGGTGCAAAAACGGCACAGATGCGTGATGCATCTGTGCCGGAAAGGTGGCGCATTGCTGGAGTTGCATCACAAGCGCGACGCAGCTCCAGCAAGGCTCGGGGGTGCCCCATCTTCACAATGCTGCGTCAAGACCTACGCCTGCTTCAAGCAGGCGCAGGGTTTTGACGCAGCATTGGCCTGAAAGTGACTGAGTGAAATCTCATAGATGTCACTCAGTCACTTTCAGGAGGCGTTCCTGCGCAGGACCCCCCCCCCCCTGCGCAGGAACGCCTCCTTATGGCGCAGGGCTTTACAACGTGACGCATCTCCTAGATGTGTCACGTTGTAAATAGGGCACATTGTTTGCGCCGCCGTTGCGTCAAATAAAGTGACGCAATTGCGGTGCAAAGAGGCGCAAGGGCATCATAAATCTGCCCCTTGGCATCAAATTTTGCGCTACCCTCTTTGCTATGTATTTCTCTATGCAGTGTGAATTATGTATGTCCTGGCACAAGAGTAAGGGGGCATCCCCTCTTAGCTGGGTGATGAGATCTCTGGGCAGTTTAGCCAAAAGATGAGTAAGAAATATTGTGGTGACAAAATATCATGTCAAGAATATCGAGACAAAAATATTGCGAGGGTACGTTTGTATAGGTAAGCAAAGTTTTGCTATTTATAATTCCACATCTGTACCTTGACAATATAATTATCGTCAAAGTACATAGATGTGGAGTTAAGAGTTGCAAGTCTATACTTACCCAACTGCACTTCCCTACTCGATATTTTAGTCCTTGATATTTCTGACATTATATTATATACACACATTATTTTTATTACCGATATAATGTCTGTGATCCCATCTCAGGTCTAAGCATGCTCCATATCAAAAAGAGAACAAACACTCAGGTTACAAGTATAGTGCAGGAGAAGAAGATCTCCCACCCCAATCTCTCCCACTGAAAGGGCACATTATGTTACAGAGTACACCAAAATTGCGAAGTAAGTGGGTAGAACTACTATAGTATTGCACCAACAAGGAAGTCGGATAGGCGAAGAAAAATATGAAGCAGGAAAAGTGAGCTGGAAAGCTTGGTCAGTGCTCCACAGGTGAAATGGCAATATTTACCTTTAAGGCAGTCTCTGCAAGCAGTGTGATGAAAATCCAGAGTGCGTGGTGCCAAGACCTATATAGTCAGAGTGTGATTAGCACTAACATCCCAATGGTGTAGGCTGATGAAGCTGATGTCTTGTACCAAGTGGGCTCCATACTGCGAAGGCAGGGAGGAAGCTGAGGAATGGGTAGGTTGGGCAATATTACGTGAGTGCACCAACACAGCATTCAATAATGCAAACAGGAGGAGGAAGCAGGAGCACAGAACTAAAAGAGTGTTTTGTAGGTCACACAGTGATCTTGGGAGTTTATGCAACTTCTTTCCACCCTCCTTCTCTTGTCACAGTTATTTTTTGATGAAGGCGTGAGCTATCCCTTGAGGCAACCTCCCCAGTAAATGAAAAGTTCTACACATTTGGGGAACTGCTTTCTCTTTTTGGTAGGGTTCTACCCATGCAATCTAAAGAGAACTCACTCCCCTTTATTTAGGCAGATGCGTCACTTTGTAAACCCCTGCGCAACATTATACCTACGCCAGGTATACTGTATGCAGGGTAGGCGTTCCCCCCATAAAAAAGCCTCGTAGAAGTAGCACATTGAAATTTATGAGATTTCAGAGTGCCACTTCTAGGATACCATTGTATCAATGGGCCATATTATCAAGAAAGGGCGATACATTATTGCCGCTTATATCTGCAGAAAACTGCAGCTAAAGCGGCGATAATGGGCTTGATAATATGGCCTTGTGAATACCCATAGCAGCCCAGGTTAACACCAGAACCTGGGCTGCTATGGGTATTCACAAGGCCATATTAACAAGCCCATTATCGCAGCTTTAGCGGCAGTTTCCTGCCGATAAAAGCGGCGATAATGTGTCGCCCTTTCTTGATAATATGGACTGACACAGGCCCTTTCACATGGGGTTTAACACATGTGAAAGGACACATTGCTGGAGTTGCGTCTGTTTTCAGACACACCCCAGCAATGCATCACTTTTGCTCCTACAGATACGTCAGAAATTCTGACGTATCTGTAACTCCTTGCGAGATAATGCATCATAAAGTAAATATGAGGCATCCATCATGTCGAAAGGAGGCCGCAGTGAAAACTGTTGGATCGCTGTTTACACTCAGCGATGCAACAGTTTTTGTAAATAAGTCCATCAGGGTTTTTGTGTGGTTAACCAGACAATAAACTGTTGTAGATAGGAGAATGGTTAAATTAACACTTTCACGCAGACCTATTCCAGTTTTGTAACATGTATATCATATTGAATGAAAAATTTATTTATTTCTGTTTTCTGCTTTTTATATCAATATTACTTTGTCAGCTTTCTAAACTGACGCCTGTCTCCCTCACTGAAACAAACGAGAGTGCGATATAATACCTAACCTGGCCATCATAATATTATATCTTTAGCTTTTCGAAAAAATATAGTATATCAGCTTTGCCATAATTCTTTCATTTCAGTTTCTGCTATCATAGGTGAGGGTGATAACCTGCAGATGGTTCAGCTGCCTTTTAGATATCAGTTTTAATTCCTGAGGTCTGCATGAACTGGAAGGTTAAGAAAAAAATTAGATCTAACAGAAACGAGTCATTAAACAAGTGGTTACTGCCAGGAAACACGTCATGCTTCAAATGTGTTAGAATCATTTCGGTTCCACTTCGTAACTGAGCGCAATTTATTCCAAAAAAGCTGTCATCATGTTTTAACTTTTCAGCAGTACTTATTCTTCCCTTTTAAATAAACGCAAAGGAAAAGATGTTCACAAAAGCAAAATTATAATATTTGATTGGACACGATATCACATTTACCTGTATCACAGTCTGTATTACTAACCTTTTGATAAGTCTTACCATTTCTTTACTCCTTAAAGGGCATAATATCAAGAACGGTGTTAAAATTATCGCTGGTTTAGCTGCAACTGCAGCTAAAGCTGCGATAAAGCGGTTGATAATATGCCCTGGAGAATTCCAATAGAAGCCCATGTTCAAACCAGAACATGGACTTCTATTGGAATTCTCAAGGACGTATTATCAAGCCCATTATCGCCGCTTTAGCTGCAGTTTTCTGCTGCTAAACTGGCGATAATTTTTAATGCTGTTCTAAATAATAGGCCCCTTATTTATTCATTCATGTTTTGTCAGGGTGCTACATGTCTTCTAGTGGTTAATTCAGACTGTTCTTACGGCGCATTGTAGCGGGTGGTTGACGCTCTTCCATGACCAAATAAGCGGCAACAACCCTCCAAAACTCCAAGTATTATTCTGCCTTATGCTGACAGATCAAAAGACCAGTGTGAAACGGATTCATAACGCTTTTAAAAGTACTCCATGTACTGTGAGTTAAGTCAAATGCAAGTCATAATAACTCACAAAAACTCTTTGTAAGTCTGGCCATAGTATTTTGTGCTTGCTTAGTAGGAGCTTATGTACAGATTGAAGGGGAAGTTTAGAAATTGCGATCCTCACTCTATAATGTTACCAAGTGGTTGGATTGTCTCGCTCAGTTACTACAAACAGCACTGTGTGAGTGGGAGTGCATTGACAGACCCTTGCATCGAGGATCTGTAAAAGACGCCTATAGTCATCACACTGGATGTAGTAGATGATAGAACATAATAACATAAATAATTTATTACGCTTCCTCCTAAAGAAAAACATGGTCAGACAACACATATAATACACTAAGGGACTAAGGAACGTGCTCTAAAGATATCAGTTATTGAAAATAGTGCTAAGAGTCTAACCACAGGAGCACTTGGAAAGTACTAAAAATGTCATACCTGTTAGAGTTGTAGTCTGATGGCACAATCCTCGCATACATTGTCAGGATAAGGTGTGGTCAAGATGTTAAAGTACAGCAACAACAAATCACAGTTTATGTTCATTTCATTACACCACAAAATGGCATTGGTCACTTGTATGAAAGTGGATTATCAGTAGTTGGGGCATTCACCTTCAGCTTGTAGTAATACTACAATCACTAATTGGTCCAGTCAAGACTTAAATTGATCATTGCTCAACCCTTGGTAACTTGGCAAATGAGAAGGCAAGCTTAATTTAGGAGACAGGTATGTTGAAAGCATTTATTTCACAAAAACAGTAAATAAGTAAAAGACACAACACACTGAATATCCCACACCAATTTACAAAAATAGAGAATATTTTTATCGTTAAAATGACGACAAAAAATCAATGTCGGGAGTCGGAGATATACATTTCTAAAGATTAAATCAAAAATTGTGCATTCTAGTGCCAAAAAGCTTAAAATGCCACTGGTTGAGCTGGAGTGGGACAAAGTCAAAGTTTACCTTTGGACTTAGTCTTTTTTTTTGGAGCTCTTCTCTCAGCAAAGGGCTTGTCAGCAGGTTTTCGGGCATCTCGGATCCGAAGCCTGCTGCAGCGCAATGTCTCAATGAGTCTCTGGAAGTCTTTGTCTTCGTAGACGAGAAGCTTCAGAGATTTCAGCAGGACAAACCAGCATGGTCAGGCCAATTTGCAAGCAGATGACAGCGGCTTGACTCTCAACGTGCAACAGGTCTCCTTCTTTTTTTGCAAATCTTGTAGTTTCCTCGTTCTTTTGAGAAAAATAAGTATCCACTACCTCAGCCGAAGGGGCCAGGCTCTCTCAATTGCCTTTTGGGGGCTAGGACTCAATTTTCCACAATGCACCGCACAGTCCAGGAAAAATCTAGTTGCAGCTGGTCAGCTGGGGGTGAGGCTCTCTTTGGGCTTGCAGGTGGCTTCTTCCAACTATGGGGTGCCTATTGCTGATCAGGGAGTCCACTCATTTTCCATCGCATTCGGCACAGTCCTTTCTTTATGGAGACTTGAGAGTGCAGCAGGTGCAGTCCTTTTGAGTGCAGCCAGCCTTAACTTAGGAGACAAGTATGTGTGAAGAAGTTAATGACACCAAAACAGTAAATAGGTGAAATATGCAACAGAATAAAAATCCAAAACTAATTCATGAAGCTAGGTAATATTTGTAACTTAAAATGACTCAAAAACAAACAACAAAACTCCACTAAATAAAAAATTGTGCATTCTAGTGGAAAAAAACGTAAACCACTACTCATGGCTAATTGGTTGTGCTGGAGCAGAACACAGTAAAAGTTTTTGGCCAACCGTGATGGGTCCGGGTCAAAATTATACCTTCGGACTGACATTCATATTTATTAAAAGAAATCACGTAACGCAGCAAGGCTGGATGATAGGTAAAGACGGGGAATGCATCATATTTAACATTATTTGGGACATTCCTGTCTTTTTCGTGCACTGGCTACAATATCTAGGGCTAATGATGGGGTAAGGGTGTCTGCGCTGTAAGCTGTAAGCAGGATTGTTGTGTGCAGAAAGGGACAACTTCTTGAAGAAAAAAAAATCTGTGATGCATTTCCCTCTTTCCATATGTGCTGCAGAACGCAGCACACATAGAAAGAGGAACAAACTAGGAGAAAATGATATATTTCTCTTTGTTATGCCTCCCCTGGGGATGCATAGCATTTAGACACATTCCCAGATCTGCCAGTAATGGAACATCTGGGAAAATGCCAAATTCCCTGTGTGGATGCATGGGAACCCCAGGCTCCACCCGTGGAATGCCACCCTGGGGCAGAGTAACACAACGCAGTGATTTGCTCTGCACCGTCTTACTCTATATTTATCAAGTCACTCAGGGCTCTGCAATGAGCCTTGCATGGCTTGGTAATTCTAACTTAAGAGTTGTGTTGCTCTTGTGTTCCACATGTGTGGCTCTAGGGCAACGCAACTCTTTGATACATTTAGCCCTAAGTCTTTTCTTTGGAGCTTTTCTCTCATCAGTTGGTCTGTAGGCATCGCTAATCTGAAACGACAAAAATCCAATCTAGGGAACCAGAGATATGAATTTTGAAAGATTTAAATCAAAAATTGTGCATTCTAGCACTCAAGAGCTTAAAACACAACTTGTGGGTATCTGGCTGCACTGGACCAAGACAGAGTCAAAGTTTTAGACTGATTGAGTGCAGGCCAGATAGGCTAAGTGCTAAGTCCCAGTCAAAAGTTTACATTTGTCTTTTCCTGGGAACTTTTCTCTCATAGAGAGGTTCTTCAGCGGGTCTTGAGGATGCATGGATCAAAAGTTTGATTCGAGGGGAGGAGCTTAGCGCGCATCCAAGATAGTCGCGTGAGTAAAGAGCTCCCGAGACCCTCACCGCCTCCTACATATATCCTGTCACGGGTCCTGATATGAATGACGGGTTATTGCGGACATAACCCTGCTGATCTAAATGCTCTTTTCAAAAATCGAATTGGATGCCGAGAACCAGAATTACTCCGTTCTGAAGCCTGAAGGCCTACATCGAGAGACAGCCCGGGACTCGAGCCTCCGATATACCCAGGGAGCAGTTGAACAACAACGGCTTGTGGAAGGCGACTGGTACCCCTGGTGTACTTTCGGTTTCGTTTTCTCTGCTCTTGTCTACCGAAAGACGGCTGCCCTTTGTTCTTGTCGGCCCATGGTCCAACCTGATTGCCCGCTCCTACAGGGCGCCCTGTATTTTTAACTTGTTACAGCTTTGTCCGTGAGGAGCCATTCATACCAGGTCCCAAAAGCCCCTTTGGGGCGCACAACTCAACATGGCGAGCAAGCCTGAGAGCAAAAGACGGACGGTCAAGGTCACGTCCCGAGGAGGCGCCACGCAATCCAACAACATGGACCGATACACTCGCCCTAAAGGTTCCCCCAGCGGTACGGGTAAAACACTGGAGGACCTTGGAGGTGGCACCCCAGAAGCGGAAGAGTTGGCACTGCGGGACATCATGGGCGCCATTGCAAGCATGAAAACTTTCATGGGCCAGCAATATGAGACACTGGCCTCCAAGATCGACACAGTGGCAATTGATGTTAATTTGATTAGGACAGACTTGGCTAAAACCAATGAACGGGTCAAGTCGTTGGACATCAAGACTGCTAGTCTTACAACCGACGTGTCTGATCTCCAGACTGAGGTCCGGAACTTGAGAACCTCGAACGATCAATTCGCCCGCCGACTTGATGACTTCGAAAGCCGTGCGAGGCGCAACAACGTACGCATTATCAGAGTTCCGGAGAAGTCTGCTGGACAAACAATGGATCTTCTTGTGGAAGATCTGATATTAAATCATCTTGCCCCCAAGGGCCTCAGCAACTTCTTTGCAGTGGAGCATGCCCACAGTGTTCCGGGCGGAAGACACAAACCAGGCGCCCCACCGAGGCCCATAATTGCCAGAATCTTTAATTTCAGAGACAGGGATGCCATCCTGCAGGCCTCGAGAACTAACGGCCCCACGAAATTTGAGAACGCGTCTATCAGTTTCCACCCGGACTTCACCCAAACAGTACGGAAGCAGAGAATGGGATTCACCGGAGTGAAACGGAGACTGAGAGACTTGGGCTTGAAGTACTCCATGCTCTTCCCTGCCCGGCTACGGGTTGAACACAACGAACGTGTGCTCTTTTTTGATCGGCCTGAGGTAATTAGTGACTGGCTAGACACTTTATCGACGCATCGAGATCGCACGGAACAATCCGGTGGTGCGAAAGGTGGCCCGATGGAACAGGAGGAGTGAGCGGGATCGGCGTGTGTAATTCATGGACATTGCAGCAGTGGTTTGTTGAAATTTTGGGTTAATGTTCATATAATGATTATACACCCAGAGGCGGCGGGGTGACTGGGACTCTTCCTCCTCCCGGGGTGTTCCTTTTCTTCTTGTAGATTAGATTTGGGGTAGGGCGACAGGCACACTGGAGTTGGGGGGGGAGTTTGGAGTAACGCAGGGGTGCAGGGAGGGGGGATGTGGGCTCTGGGGATTTTTGGGGGGGTGGGGGGTTCTTCTTTCTTCTTTTTGTTTTGCTACAGAGGCTACATATCATTGTACAATTTGACTTTTGTGTCCTTCTCACTGTTTGGGGGATTCCGCCAGCGTTCTGGGGATGGGGGGTAGGGGGTTGCGAGTATTAAGTTGGAATGTCAATGGCTTGGGAGACAGGATAAAGCGGGGTATAGTACTTCAGTACTTGAAATGCCTTTTCCCGATGTTGTGTTATTACAGGAAACGCACCTAGTGGGGAACACATGTCACGCAATGAATAGGCGTGGTTATCGGCTGATCGCACACTTCAAAACACACTCAACCTCGTGCCTACCAGTTATTTTCTTGAGATCGAATGCCTTCAGAGGCGGCTACTATGGGGCGGGCGCCCCCGCATTTCTTTAGCAAAGTTAAGACTGCCCTGGTATGACAGGGGCATTGCATTGCCGGACATCAAACGTTATTATTTGGCTTCCCAATTGAGTCCGATCAATCATGCCATGTATGGCCCTGCGTCCAACCCAGCATTCAAGATGGACAAATGGCAGGTCCCGGGAAGGGATTACAACATGGAAATATACTCCAAATCGATTGATCGCACATTAACGGGGCCCATCGGAGTAGCGGTGCGTATCTGGCATAGTGCAAATGCAGCTATGGGTTGGTCAGACAAATTGAACTGAGCGACCCCGCTCTATGTCCCCGAGAAACTAGGCAGTCTATGGACAACCAAGGGCTTCGATAAGTGGGACCTCATTGGTATCAGTAAGGTTGGGGATCTCTGGGCCAAGAACAGGATAAATACTTTCGAAGAACTGAAAATGGAATATGCGCTAAACGATAGGGAGTATTTCCGATACAAGCAGATCCGGCACGCGATTGGTTCGGTCTTCCCGCCCGGAACCTTAATCCAGGAATCTTCCTCTCTTGAAGATAGAGTGCTTGATGGGCATGTCCCGGATAGCACCATTTCCCTGATATATAAAAAACTCATTAATGATCGAACGGATCTCCTTCTGCAACTACGAGAGGCTTGGACCAGTGATGGATTGGAGCTGGATGATGAGGATTGGCAGGCTGCGATATCCTTTCCCAAGGAGGTTGCGATTCTGGCCCATCTTCGACTGGTGCAATTAAAGATCTTACACCGCATCTACATGACAGGCCCCCGACTGTTGTGTATTGGTTTTTCGGTGGATGGGTTGTGTAAGCGAGGATGTGGTATGAAGGGTACCTTTCTCCATATTCTATGGGAGTGTCCCGAAGTCGTCACGTTTTGGAACCGTGTGCATGCTGTCATGATAAGACCTATTGTAAGGTTCCTGAGGCTTGAGCCGGGAACATGGTTTTTGCGATCTCGAGCGCACATTTTAAAAATCCATTTCTCTGTGTTGTTGTTTTTAAAATACTCCCAGGGCATTTATTACCTTTATCATTCACTTGCTCACGCATACAATCATCGCGCTGAAGCTGGGGCCATAGCAGCAGAATAAACGCTGCATTGGAAACTTCACTGCCATCTTGGGTCAGTCACAGGGCGAGCAGACTACTTGCTCGGCCCTCCCACCCTCCCACCCTGACCAATATAAAAAGCCCATTATTTGGCAATTCCTCATTGATAGACCTATTGTAAGGTTCCTGAGGCTTGAGCTGGGAACATCGTTTTTGTGATCTCGAGTGCACATTTTAAAAATCCATTTCTCTGTGTTGTTGTTTTTAAAATACTCCCAGGGCATTTATTACCTTTAATATTCACTTGCTCACGCATACAATCATCGCGCTGAAGCTGGGGCCATAGCAGCAGAATAAACGCTGCATTGGAAACTTCACCACCATTTTGGGTCAGTTACAGGGCGAGCAGACTACTTGCTCGGCCCTCCCATCCTCCCACCCTGACCAATATAAAAAGCCCATTATTTGGCAACTTCCTCATTGATAGACCTATTGTAAGGTTCCTGAGGCTTGAGCCGGGAACATCGTTTTTGCGACCTCGAGCGCACATTTTAAAATCCATTTCTCTGTGTTGTTGTTTTTAAAATACTCCCAGGGCATTTATTACCTTTAATATTCACTTGCTCACGCATACAATCATCGCGCTGAAGCTGGGGCCATAGCAGCAGAATAAACGCTGCATTGGAAACTTCACCGCCATCTTGGGTCAGTCACAGGGCGAGCAGACTACTTGCTTGGCCCTACCACCCTCCCACCCTGACCAATATAAAAAGCCCATTATTTGGCAACTTCCTCATTGATAAACCTATTGTAAGGTTCCTGAGGCTTCAGCCGTGAACATCGTTTATGCGACCTCGAGCGCACATTTTAAAAATCCATTTCTCTGTGTTGTTGTTTTTAAAATACTCCCGGGGCATTTATTACCTTTATTATTCACTTGCTCACGCATACGATCATCGCGCTGAAGCTGGGGCCATAGCAGCAGAATAAACGCTGCATTGGAAACTTCACTGCCATCTTGCGTCAGTCACAGGGCGAGCAGACTACTTGCTCGGCCCTCCCACCCTCCCACCCTGACCAATATAAAAAGCCCATTATTTGGCAACTTCCTCATTGATAGACCTATTGTAAGGTTCCTGAGGCTTGAGCCGGGAACATAGTTTTTGCGACCTCGAGCGTACATTTTAAAAATCCATTTCTCTCTGTTGTTGTTTTTAAAATACTCCCGGGGCATTTATTACCTTTATTATTCACTTGCTCACGCATACGATCATTGCGCTGAAGTTGGGGCCATAGCAGCAGAATAAATGCTGCATTGGAACTTCACCGCCATCTTGGGTCAGTCACAGGGTGAGCAGACTACTTGCTCGGCCCTCCCACCCTCCCACCCTGACCAATATAAAATGGGACTTCCTCCTCGGAGGCGCAGCGGACGGGCGCAGCAGGCGCGCCGGCGGCTCGCCGAAGGCTGGCCAAAGGCAACCTCGTCTGCGCCCGTCCAAGCCTGTCCCAAGCCTAGGGCCAACCCCCCTGGATCAAACACTTCCGACTCACCATACTCGAGAATCTGCTATGATGCAGAATATTTAACATCTTCAAACACCAATAAAGCCCACTGCTCCCCGATTAACCTACATACTCTAGACTATGCCCCATATACCTGTCCCCTTTGCCCTCTTCTCATTATGGAACATCCACACTTACCAAATCCAGTTGTTACTCCTCACAATAAATCCTCTTATATCATCAAACTAGCCCTTTTAAACGCTCGATCACTCCCTAAACACAGGTATGAAATTGCACATTTCATTGATAGTTGGCACCTCGATATTCTGCTACTCACTGAAACCTGGGGAGACCAAGTTTCGGACCCTGATTTCACCTCAGCTACTCCGGAACTTGATAGGTCACTAAAAAAAGGGAGGGGGGGGGGAGTGGCGATTATCTATCGCGACACTTTTCGTTTACGCACAGAACCCCTAAAAATCAATTCATGTGAGCTCTGAACTTCACCTTTGTTACTCCTTATTCTACCTCCTTCCGAGGTATTTTGCTTTATCGCCCCCCCTGGCCCCTGTTCCACTTTTCTGTCCTCTTTGAGTCATATTTTAGAACCAATTCCTGGAGAAAACAATTTCACTATTCTGGTTGATTTTAATTTTCATTTAGAGAGAAAGGAAGATCCTGATATTCACTTCCTCCTCACGGAAATTAATGCAGCAGGTCTCACTCAACTTGTCCACTCTCCTACACACCTAGCTGGACATACATTGGACGGAGTCTTTTCCAATCTCAATTCCTTAACCATAGATCACATATTGCCTCTCACATGGACAGACCATTCTGCTGTTTGCTTTAATATTCTCCCTCTGACGTCGACTCACACGAAATCCTGCAAACCAGGCACCTTCAAATCCTGGAAAAATATTAATGTTTCTGAATTTACTAATAAACTAGACGCCTTGAAAGAAATCGACACCGCTGACCCAGAAGCCGCAGCCATTCATTACACTTTGTGTATTAAGACGTTCCTCTAACAGACTTTCAAACTCTGCTCCTTGGTTCACTGAAGCACTCAGGTTAGAAAAGCAAAGTTGTAGACGCCAGGAGCGCAAGTGGCGTTCTAACTACGACCCCCACGAGAAAAGCTGTTACAAAGAAAAACTAAAAAATTACAAATTATCAATCATTAATCAGAAAAGCATTTTTTTTAATAATCAAATTGAATCAGCTCAAGATTCAATTAAACAACTCTTTTAGGTCGTATCCCATCTCTCCGGCCATGACAAACCTTCCACTGTAGAAGCCTCCCAACCTATATGCAATGCACTTTCTACCTATTTTCAAGAAAAAGTTTGTGATATTTATTCCAACTTTAACAAACTTACTAATGATGCACATCAGACCTATACCCACACCACACTCAAATCCACTCTCCCCAACCACCCCATAACCCCCAATCATCCCAATTTTTCATTTGGTCACATTTCACCTGAGATGATTCACAAACTCATGATGTCCACCAACTCTGGTTCACCCGATGATCCCTGCCCACCTTCAGTCATTAAAATGGCTCCAGAGAAGATTTCAATTGCTCTTGCAAACATCTTTAACGTCATGATTTCATCCTGTATTTATCCTACAATATGGAAAAAAACAGTAATTAAGCCTCTACTCAAGAAAACTACTTTGGACCCTTCCAAAGTAACCAGTTACAGACCTATAGCATGCATTCCCTACCCATCCAAGATCATTGAGAAAATTATGAACACTCAATTATCTGAATATATAGATTCCAACAACTGTCTAGACGCCTCCCAATTTGGTTTCAGGAGGGGACACGGGACGGAGACAGCATTAATAAAAGCCTCAGATGAGATACGAATGGTCCTTGACAAAGGAGGCGCCACGGTGATCATACTACTCGACCTGTCTGCGGCTTTCGACATGGTCGATCATTCCATTCTGATCGACCGTGTCGGAAAAGCTGGAATATCATCTGATGCTCTCTCACTCCTGGCTTCCTTCCTGACAGACCGAGAGCAATCAGTCTCCATGGGCACATTCTCTTCTGACTCCTTCTCATTACCTTGTGGAGTCCCCCAGGGATCCTCGCTAAGCCCAACACTTTTTAACATTTATGTGACGGACTTAGCGAGGATCATTAAAGCTCATCGTCTAGCAGTTACATCGTACGTAGACGATACACAGCTTGTCCTGGCTATTAACAACGATGGAATGGAGGTTGCCAATAACTTCCAAATAAGAATGGTTGCCATATGTAATTGGATGAATTCTAACTGTCTGAAACTTAACTCGGATAAAACCGAGGTGATGGTGTTTGGGAAACTTTCCCCTGCATGGTCTTCTATATGGTGGCCTCAAGATCTTGGCCCCCTGCCCAATCCTGTCACCAAGGTGAGAAATCTTGGTGTTATCTATGATAACAAACTCTCATTTATTCAACAAGCCAACTCCATAGTTTCTGCCTCTTTTTTCACACTTAAAATGATTTAAAAAATCCTGCCCTATCTTCCTTTAAATACCATAAATACCTTGATTTCTACCTTACTAATGTCCCGAGTCGACTACTGCAATGCACTCATGCTTAACGCCCAAGAACAAGTAGTCAACAAACTTAAACTGGTTCAAAACGCGGCCACACGACTCGTCACAGGTATACCAAAATTCAAGCCCATATCCAATACCATCCGTAAGCTTCATTGGTTGCCAATCAGACAACGTATCAAATTCAAAGCCCTCTGCATTGCCTTCAAGAGCATTCATGAAAAAGCACCTTCCTTTCTTAAAGATGCCCTCTGTCCCTATCGACCTCCACGCAATCTTAGATCTGCTGATGCAAATCTTCTGAAAGTAATCAAAACTAAAAAAGCAACTTGGGGAGATAGATCCTTTGCAGTAGCTGCTGCTAAATTATGGAACACCATGCCAGGACATCTAAAAAACGCTCCAACATTATTATCATTCAGGAAGCAGTTGAAGACGTGGCTGTTCAAATATTAGATCCCTTTATTCCCGGGCCCAACCTTCAATTTTTCTCTGTCAAAGCGCCAAGACACCCTTGGGTAAACGTGCGCTCAACAAATTGCATAAAATAAATGAATGAAGTTACGGGAGTTGCGTTATTGCCTGAGGCTAGATGGTGTGTGCTGAATGTGTGGGAACCCAATGATTACAATGTGGCGCAGACACAATGGGTCACTCTGGGTAATATGGTGGCCAAAAGGGATATTGCGCAGCTATGGGGGTCCCAGAGGGCGCCTAGGGTCTCAACCTGGACAGAGAACATGGACTGGTGCATGTTTCGGGAAAAAAACGTGTATGTTGCACGTGGTAGGCCCAGGAAGAGGGGCAGAATATGGCATCAAAGGAACCAATATCGTGGAGAGATCTGTACTCCACCTCTTGTAGATACCCCGGAGACGCTTCAATCCCCATAGCCTGACATTCCTTCTGCCATGTTGAGTTTCGTTGCTACCCTGCTTGCTTGCTCTCTTCCCCCCTCCCCCCCCTTTTCATTCCTTCATTTACTGATTTGCATACAATTTTCCAGATGCGGCTCTCCCCCTCCCGGAAGGGGCACCTCACATAAATTTCCTGTTTTGCCTCTTATTATGGTTTTCAGTTTTCTTTTCATTTTTGTTTATACATTAAAAAAAAGAAATAAAAACCTTCATTTATCCTGCGTTTTAATGTAAATTTTCATGATGTCTGCGTTCATCTGCCGCCGGACCTCCCGGTTGCCGGCTGAAGTGCTGTGTAACTGTATAATACCATGCTACTGTCTGTTTTGGCGACGGCCGGCCCATGTGGTTGTAGGCTCGCAAATGTAATTGTATGATTCCAAATAAAGGTTTTCAAAAAAAAAAAAAAAAGTTTGATTCGATGACAGTGGCCTGCTGCAGCACGATGCCTCGGTGAGTCTAGAAATTTCCTTGATGGCAAAGAGACCTTTCAGCTGGACAAGGAAGCAAGTTACCGCAGAGACGTCAGCAGCTTGACTTGAGCCGGTCTCTTCGTGGAGCTTTTCTGCAAAACTTTGCAGAACATTTTTTTTCTTTGCAAATCTTTTTGTTTCTTGCCTTCTTTGTCCCCCTATTTCACTTCAGGGTTCAGAGACTCTGTATTGCATTTTGGGGGATAGAACTCAATTTCCCACAATGCACCTGTACAGTACAGTGAAAATCCAGTTGCAACTGGCCAGATGGGGTGATCCTCTCTTTGGTCTTACAACTGACCAGGGAGTCCACTCCTTTTTCTTTGAGTCAGCCACTGTCCTTTCTTTGTAAGGCCTTGAGAATGCAGCAGGTGCAGTCATTTTGAGTGCTAGCCTTCGTGGTGCCTTCCAAGGGTTCAGCTGGGCAGTCTTTTTTCTTTCATTCCAGTCAGTGTTCTGAGATGCCTCTGTAGCTCTCCCATATTTATCCTCCATTCTGGGCAGGCAAGAGGGAGGACACCTAAACCAATAGATGTAAAGTTACCTTCCTCTGCTATGACCACTGTTAGAATTGGGGTCTCTAATTGGCAGAGTTAGGTACCTTTATCCAAGTAGGGACCCTTGCTTCTAGTCAGGGAAAGGGGGATACACACTTTTAATTTATTTATTTATTTATTTTTGATATTTGTAAAGCGCATGCAATGGCCCGTGGGCGTCTCGGCACTGAGTATCTGAATATTTACCCTGAAGGAACTATGGATGATTTATTGATTAAAGAGCCAGGTCTTAAGTTGTTTATGAATAGACCATAAGGATGGACTGGCTTTAATCATTGGTGGCAGAGTGTTCCACAACTTAGGGGCTGATACCAGGAATCTTCTGTCGCCCCATGAGACCGTTTTTGTACGGGGTATCACAAGATCACCTGAACAAGATGAACGTAGTGTTCTGAACGGACGATAAGGAATCAGGTTGCGGATGAGATGTGCTGGTCCTTGGTTATGCAACGCTTTATACACAATGCACAGGGTCTTGAACTTTATCCTGTTTTTAATGGATAACCAATGCAGCTCTTTGATGGTTTTAGAGGCAGAGTGATGTTTGGGGATATTTCCCAAAAGCCTCGCAGCAGAGTTTTGTATTATTTGCAATTTGTTCAAGACTCCTTCCTGTGCATTGAGGAACAGAGCATTGCAATAATCCAAAGTGGACAGCACAAGGGAGGTGACAAGAGTTTTACCAGCTTTATCAGGCAGAAAAGGGAGAATTTTTTTGATAAGCTTCAGTTTGTAAAAGGCTGAAGAGGTAATCTGGTTGGCATGTGGGTGGAACGTGAGGCGGTCATCAAAGATGACTCCAAGATTCCTCACTTTACTGACAGGCTCGGGGGGAGAGCCTAAGGAGGAAGGCCACCAATTGGATGACCACTCAGGTGTTAATGGTCCGAAGATGACTACCTCCGTTTTATCGGAGTTTAACTTTAAGCAATTGGAAGCCATCCAACTCCCTATTGCTATCATGCCAGATTTGAGGTCATCTGCCACTTTATAGCCATTGTTCTTGATGGCTAGAACCAGCTGGGTGTCATCTGCGTAGGAAGTAAGGCTCATCCCATAAGCCTGAATGACATTGGCTAAGCCAGACACGTAGATGTTAAAAAGTGTCGGCCTTAGGGATGAGCCTTGAGGTACTCCACATGGCAGCGACATGGTGGACGAATGAAATGGTTCCGTTGTAACTACCTGAGTTCTATCAGCCAGAAAGGAGGCCAGAAGTTTGCTGGCAGTCCCTTGTACACCCAGGCCTTCGACACGGTCAATCAGAGTGGTATGATCGACCGTGTCGAAGGCTGCAGATAGATCAAGTAGTATCAAGACCGCTGTGCCCCCAGTGTCACGGATGAATCTGATGTCGTCAACTGCTTTAATCAAAGCTGTCTCTGTCCCATGACATTGGCGGAACCCAAACTGAGTTTCATCGAGTAAATGATGTTGTTCCAAAAAAGCAGAGAGTTGTTTATTCATGGCTTTTTCGGCTATTTTGGCCAAGACTGGTAAGTTGGCTATAGGTCGGTAGCTTTTAGGTTCGTCCATATCCAGATGTGGTTTCTTTAAAAGAGGTTTTATAATGTTTTTTTTAAAACTTTCAGGGTAGATACCTGTTTTAAACATGGCATTGCATATGGAGGATATGGCCGGAATAATCTCATCTATGACTGGCAATAGGACTTTAAAAGGACATGGATCAAGTGCTGAGCCTGATCTGATGGTAGAAATTATGGGCCAGATGTAGGTAAATTTTATTTTCCGACCTCTTAAATACCGAGTCATACCGACTCGGTATTTCAGAGGTCGGAAAATAAAAGTACCGAGATGTAGGTAAATGCAGATGTGCAATTACCGAATCGGATACAGTCGGTATTTTCCGATGCGGGAAATACCGACCAGTTAATGCCCATTCATTCCTATGGGCTTTGAAGCCCATAGGATTGATTGGGCATTTACCGGTCGGTATTTACCACATCGGAAAATACCGACTGTCACAAGGGTGCAGGGGGTGTCACTTTGACACCCTCTGGCACCCCCAAAAGAGGCTCGGGTGCCATGTGGCAGGCATACCTGCCCTAAGGGCAGGTCTGCCTGTCATATGGCATAGGTGTGCATGCACACATGTGCATGCACACCAGAAACGGTATTTTACCATCAAGTAGTATTTGATGGTAAAATACCGATTTTGTACTGCTTGTGGGACTCAGAGGAGTCCCACCTACATACCAATTTACCGGAATCCGTAATGATACCAACTCGGTATTTTACATACTCGGTAAATTTGCCTATCGGTAAATTTACCGAGTCTGTAAAATACAGGGACCTACATGTCAAATTGCTCTTACCGGTCGGTAACGGCCGAATTCGGCCGTTACCACCCGGTAAACGCCTACCTACATCTGGCCCTATGTCCATAGCCTGAGACCCCGAAATTTCAGCAAATTGAGTGAGCGTGGGACCAATGTGTGTATTGAGTGTGATCTCGGAGGAATTTTTAGTTGTGGTGGCAAATGCGGAGTAAATATCATTAACTTTGCTGAAGAAGAAATTGGCCAATGTGTCACAAAGAAGTTGAGATGGGGGTGGGGTCAGGTTGGGGGAGTAGCCGGCTAGCTGTTTTGCGGTCTCATACAAATTTTATTTGAGTTTTTTGCAATTTCTATTTTATGACTAAAAAATGATTTCTTGGCTTCATCAATCATTAGTTTGTATTTGGCTACCGTTTCCTTATATTTAGTTTTAGCCTCTTCGGCATAGTCTTTCCGCCAAAGCCTTTCTTTCTGCCTGCATTGTTGTTTCTGCTGTCTTAAGGCAGCTGAGTACCAGGGGGCTGAGGGGGCAGATCTATTACGGGATAGTTGCTTAACGGGAACCAGCGAGGATGCAGCTGCATCCACCCAGTCATAGAATTGAGAAGTAGCCGTATTTGGGTCTTGTGAAAAGGAAGGCATGGAGGTTACCAATGAGGTTTTGAAGCTGGAGCTGTCTATATCATTCCATGCCCTAAAAGTTTGATTTGTATTGGTGGGCTTCGGGGGGACCGCTAATTGGTGAGGGTTGAGTGATGCCATGATAACATAATGGTCTGACCAAGTGACCGGGAAGGTTTGGGTTACATGGAGGTCATTGGAAATGGAAAAAATGCCATCAAGAGTGTGGCCCCTATCGTGCGTGGGAGATTTGACCATAAGAGATAGACCAAAAGTGGTCATATCCCCAAGGAACATAGCAGTGTCCTTGTCTTCCAGTTTATCAAAATGGAAATTAAAATCTCCAAGGACAGTAAAGGAACTGTCAAGAGCGAATGATTCAAAGATAGATCTGAGCTCAGTGATAAATCCTGTTCTTGATCCCGGGGGACGGTACAAAAGGATCCCTTTGAAGTTGTCAGAAGGGGTCAATTTGACAGAGAATAGCAAAGCTTCACATGATGGCAGAGGGATAGTGTTGGTTCTAACCGTGAAGGAGTCACGTACAATAAAAGCAATCCCCCCACCTTTCCTGCGTGGTCTATCCAATCTATGGATAGAAAATCCCTTAAGAACAGCAATGACAATATCTGGGTCGGATGAATTGTCCATCCACGTTTCTGTCATGAACAGCATGTCTAGGTTATTATCTTCCATTAGGTCGGATATGTCCTGGCGATGTTTTCCAAGCGAACGGACGTTTATAAGTGCAAATTGAAAAGGTTTGGAAGGGCGGGTCTTAGGTTTGTTCGGATAAGGTTTGTAAGGAAGGGGTATCTGCAGTTGGCAGCAAGGGCAAATTTGAGGAGAGCCCACATCAAGGTGTATCGGGTCTAATAGAATACATGACTGATGTATTGGAGGCCGTAGACCCCTAAGCATATCCGGCGTATATGGTCCGGGGAGATCTGGGCCACACGGGTCGAAAGGACCAGGAGGACTGGCCCTCGGCCCGGGCCAGGCGCGGACGGGCGCAGACGGGCCCGCCTTTGGCGCGCCGCCGGCGCGCCCGCTGCGCCCGCCCGCTGCGTGGACGGGGGAGCCTGTTGTTTATATCCGTCATTGGAATGGGAGGAGAGAGGGCGGAATCAGCGAGCAGCTAAACCGCCAGCCTTCCCCAGTCCAAGATGGCGCCTGAAATGCGCCTGGAATCGGCGGCCCGATGTCCACTAGGCGGTAGGAAAGGAGCCTTGGGCGACGCTAATCTCGCGCCAAGGTGGGGGCCAAATTTAGCTAATTTACATTTAAAAATTATAAAGTTTTAAAATGTTCGTTATTATTGTCTTCAATAACGAAGTGCTCTGCTAAATTGTCTGAAAGCGCGCAGGTAGCGCAGAGAACCCCCGGCTTCCGCCTCAAGGGTGAAAATATGGGTAAAAAGACAAATACCTCGAGGGTGGAGGCAAGCACCCTTTTGTATCCGGGGAGGGCGGGACCAGCGAGCAGCTAGACCGCCAGCCTTCCCCAGTCCAAGATGGCGCCTGAAATGCGCCTGGAATCGGCGGCGCGATGTCCACTAGGCGGTAGGAAAGGAGCCTTGGGCGACGCTAATCTCGCGCCAAGGTGGGGGCCAAATTTAGCTAATTTACATTTAAAAATTATAAAGTTTTAAAATGTTCGTTATTATTGTCTTCAATAACGAAGTGCTCTGCTAAATTGTCTGAAAGCGCGCAGGTAGCGCAGAGAACCCCGGGCTTCCGCCTCAAGGGTGAAAATATGGGTAAAAAGACAAATACCTCGAGGGTGGAGGCAAGCACCCTTTTGTATCCGGGGAGGGCGGGACCAGCGAGCAGCTAGACCGCCAGCCTTCCCCAGTCCAAGATGGCGCCTGAAATGCGCCTGGAATCGGCGGCGCGATGTCCACTAGGCGGTAGGAAAGGAGCCTTGGGCGACGCTAATCTCGCGCCAAGGTGGGGGCCAAATTTAGCTAATTTACATTTAAAAATTATAAAGTTTTAAAATGTTCGTTATTATTGTCTTCAATAACGAAGTGCTCTGCTAAATTGTCTGAAAGCTCGCAGGTAGCGCAGAGAACCCCCGGCTTCCGCCTCAAGGGTGAAAATATGGGTAAAAAGACAAATACCTCGAGGGTGGAGGCAAGCACCCTTTTGTATCCGGGGAGGGCGGTACCAGCGAGCAGCTAGACCGCCAGCCTTCCCCAGTCCAAGATGGCGCCTGAAATGCGCCTGGAATCGGCGGCGCGATGTCCACTAGGCGGTAGGAAAGGAGCCTTGGGTGACGCTAATCTCGCGCCAAGGTGGGGGCCAAATTTAGCTAATTTATATTTAAAAATTATAAAGTTTTAAAATGTTCGTTATTATTGTGTTCAATAACGAAGTGCTCTGCTAAATTGTCTGAAAGCGCGCAGGTAGCGCAGAGAACCCCCGGCTTCCGCCTCAAGGGTGAAAATATGGGTAAAAAGACAAATACCTCGAGGGTGGAGGCAAGCACCCTTTTGTATCCGGGGAGGGCGGGACCAGCGAGCAGCTAGACCGCCAGCCTTCCCCAGTCCAAGATGGCGCCTGAAATGCGCCTGGAATCGGCGGCGCGATGTCCACTAGGCGGTAGGAAAGGAGCCTTGGGCGACGCTAATCTCGCGCCAAGGTGGGGGCCAAATTTAGCTAATTTACATTTAAAAATTATAAAGTTTTAAAATGTTCGTTATTATTGTCTTCAATAACGAAGTGCTCTGCTAAATTGTCTGAAAGCGCGCAGGTAGCGCAGAGAACCCCGGGCTTCCGCCTCAAGGGTGAAAATATGGGTAAAAAGACAAATACCTCGAGGGTGGAGGCAAGCACCCTTTTGTATCCGGGGAGGGCGGGACCAGCGAGCAGCTAGACCGCCAGCCTTCCCCAGTCCAAGATGGCGCCTGAAATGCGCCTGGAATCGGCGGCGCGATGTCCACTAGGCGGTAGGAAAGGAGCCTTGGGCGACGCTAATCTCGCGCAAAGGTGGGGGCCAAATTTAGCTAATTTACATTTAAAAATTATAAAGTTTTAAAATGTTCGTTATTATTGTCTTCAATAACGAAGTGCTCTGCTAAATTGTCTGAAAGCGCGCAGGTAGCGCAGAGAACCCCCGGCTTCCGCCTCAAGGGTGAAAATATGGGTAAAAAGACAAATACCTCGAGGGTGGAGTCAAGCACCCTTTTGTATCCGGGGAGGGCGGGACCAGCGAGCAGCTAGACCGCCAGCCTTCCCCAGTCCAAGATGGCGCCTGAAATGCGCCTGGAATCGGCGGCGCAATGTCCACTAGGCGGTAGGAAAGGAGCCTTGGGCGACGCTAATCTCGCGCCAAGGTGGGGGCCAAATTTAGCTAATTTACATTTAAAAATTATAAAGTTTTAAAATGTTCGTTATTATTGTCTTCAATAACGAAGTGCCCTGCTAAATTGTCTGAAAGCGCGCAGGTAGCGCAGAGAACCCCCGGCTTCCGCCTCAAGGGTGAAAATATGGGTAAAAAGACAAATAACCCCTGCTTAGCCCCTTGGTAGCTTGGCACGAGCAGACAGGCTTATCCCAAAGGCAATATGTAGAGTATTTTTACTCAAAACACACAGTAATACAGGGAAAACACTGCAAAATGGACACCACACCAGTTTAGATAAATAACGTTTCTATATCTAAACTACACAAGGCCAAACAGACAAAAACACAACATGCATATATCAAAATGGCACTTAAAAACTGTTACTTGCTGAAATAGCACTTGTGAAAAAAATAGCTCCACCTGGGGCTATTACGATGTTGTGACAGGCATAAATCCAAAATAAGGCGCCGACCGCAAGGTGAGTGGGGTTTAACAGTACCTTGAAAAATAAAGTCTATGGACAATACACTGTGTCATGGAGGTGAGGTGTAAGTGCCATGGTCTAGGACGGTTCCCTGGTTGCCACAGGGGAGGTGAGGCCTCATGTCCGTGATGTTTTGAGTCCAGGACAGGGGAAGACAGCGGCATTGGAGGTGAGGCATTGGTGCCGGTGAGGCAATGCTAAGTTGAAGACTTTCTGAAGTCACCCTTGCAGGTTATCGGTTCCATGATAACGTGAAAGCAGGCTCTGCCAGTGACGGTGTTGGTGTGAGAGCTGACTTTGGGAAGGTAAATAACTGCAGGCGTTGAAGGGTGTCAAAGCTGTTGTGCAGACGGGGCTGTGCGTCGTGCACTTCACACGCGGTGCCCCTTACCTCGGAGCAGGTCACAGTGTAACTGGCAGCGTTGCTCATTACATAAGAGTTGTTTTTCTTGCTTTCTTTAAGTTTTTACCAGCTCCCAACAGCAGGAACAACCTCCAGAGGCCAGAACTGGAACAGGCACCTCTTTGCAGGTCAGAACTCCCAGCAGTGAAGCAGTTCAGGGGAGGTGGTGGTGACGTCTTTGTGTCCCTGAGAGTACAGAACAGGAGACCAGCACATGAAAGCCCTTGGAGACTCTTCTTCAAGCAGATTTTCATCAAAGTTCCAGTCTTTGTCTTCTTTCTTGGCAGAGGCAGCAACTGCTGGCCAAACCAGCAAAGCACACAGCAACGGGCCAGTTCTCCTCCTTACAACTCTCCAGCTCTTCTCATTCGCAAAAAGTTCCTCTTGAGTCTAGAAGTGATCTAATTCTCTGGGGTTTAAGGTCCACTACTTTTACCCCATTTGTCTTTGTTCTTTTTGTGGCCTGTGTCTTTGAGCCCAGCTCAAACCAGTTCTGTCATCTGTGCAGCATCACTACAGGAGGCGGAAACAGCTTTGTGCAAAGGAGACACTGCCTATTCAGGTGTAAGTGAAACTCCTCCCACCACGATAAATACAGCCAAGGTTTATTAAGCTCAGTTCTGAGTCACGTAGAAAAGGCAGGACACACCTCAACCCCCGGTGGCTGTCTACAGTGAATGCACTTCCCCATCCCCTGTCACTCCACAACCAGCCAGTCAATACACAGACAGCAGATGCACACGGAATGGTTTAAATAAGAAAAAGTCTATTTTCTAAAAGTAGCAATTTCGAACACACAATATAAAAAACACCTCCCTAAAAAGATGTTTTATTGAATTCTGAGTTCAGAGAGCGTGAACTCCATTTCTCTATCTTGCCCCAATGAAAAGTGTTACTTGAAAGATGTTATAAAGTAACCCCCATGTTAGCCTATGGGTCTGATAGCCTTTCAATAGTGAAAAATGAAATACACAGTATTCCACTACACACCCCAGTACATGTCCTACCCTTCACATACACCACATCCTGCCATGGTGGTACCTTCAGCCTACCTGAGTGGTGTCTTACAGTTAAGAAAAGTGAAGGTTAGGGCCTGGTAAGTGGGTGCACATGGCAGTTGAAATTGTGCATGCAGATACTGCAGTGGCAGGTCTGAGTTACATTTGGAAGTCTACTTGTGTCGGTGCTCCAATCAGTGCTGCAGGCCCACTAGTAGCTTTTAATTTACAAGACCTGGCACCCTCAAGGCACTTTACTAAGGGCTTACCAGGAAATCAAATATGCCAATCATGAATAACTAATCATGATAACAATTGACACAGGGGAGCACTTGCACCTTGACACGGATCAGCAGTAGTAAAGTACCCAGAGCATCTAAGCCAGCAAAACCCACAACCAGCAGAGATTCAAAATTACAGGAGGCAGAGGTAAAAAGGCAGGGAAAGCCATGACATTGATGTAATTCTAATGACATCTTCTTGCAAAGTGTGGCATACCTTTTACCCAGAATGCAGTGATTTCACAAAAATCTAAATGGAAAAACTCTCTCCTTGGTGTGTGTGTGTCTGTGTAACCCCAACCAAAAAGTGTGGCTAACAACTCACTAAATTCCTCTTCCAGCCCTCTCCTGATCTAATTCAGGGCTCCCATCTGTTTGGGGGCTGATCTGGGTCCTTTGACATCTGTTTTCCTATATCTAAAATCCAGTTTATCTCCCCAGCTCCCTTTCTCTCCCATGCTTCTCTCGGCAGCAAATCTCCTCCCACAAAATGGCTGTATTGTTTCAGCCCCAGGGCTCTTCACACCTACTCAGGGAGCAGCTTGGTTCACAATGTCAAAGGCTTGCTAATCAGAAGAGGTTGCTATAGGGCTTCTTTCGGTAATTTCAGGATAGTAAGTTCTAAAACTACTTTCCTGGATTAGTTGTAATAAATTCAACCATGGCAAGTTGTTGGATTTATTCTAGCCATTATTTTAATAATTTGAATGGTATTGCTTGTTAGCACCCAATCAGAGATAGACTTTATTAAGCTTAATAAACCCTTCCTAATTTATCCTATGTGGCTAGCAGCACTACAAAAGGGAAAACAACTTTGGCTGTTTTTCCCTACCAGGGCATATAAAACATCTTTTATATTGTCCCTGCTTTTTATATCAATGCCCCCTACACTCGGGGTACCAAGGGCAGACCTTAGCGGTGACATAAAAAGGTAGTTATGAGCTTGTAAGCACTTTTAGTTCAAAAGTCGAATTTACCTTAAAACCAACCTGCAAAGTAGGCCTGGCTTTAAAATGACATCGTATACCATAGCAGTACACACTTAAGTGAATTTAATCCACTGGGGACTCTAAACTTACATGCTCTACCATATACTAAAAACGTACAAGTAGCATGTCTTGGCCAATTAGAATTATACCTTTGGACCAGGCTCTTTTGCAGGGTTATCTCCAAACTGACGCTCTTTTTGTTGGTTTTAGGACCATGGGCACTGTACAACTGCTATACAGTGCCAAAGTGCATGTGGTCTCTCCTTTAAACATGGTATGATTACACCTGTTTGGCATATTTGATTTACATGTAAGTCCCTTGTAAAGTTGTACACCATAACCCCAGGGCATGTAAATGTAATGCTACTTGTGGGCCTGCAGCGCTGCTTGCTTCCCACACAGAAGTAGCCTCTCAAACAAACATGTCTCAGGCCTGTCCCTGAGGGCCTGCAAGAACAGTTTCCTGCCACTTTGACTTGCCATTTAAAAGTAAATGCCAAACCTTAAACTTCCCTTGTACTTCATATTGGTCACCCCTAAGGTAGACCCAGGTAGCCCTACGGGCAGGGTGCTACGTAAGTAAAAGGTAGGACATATGCCTTTATTGTGTGACATGCCCTGGTAGTGACAAACAGCCTATTTTGTTTTTACTGCTGTGAGACCTACTCCTCTCATAGACTAGAATTGGAAATGTCCTAAAATATATGTTTAAGTGGTAATTCCTGATCTGAAAGGAGTAGTGGTGCCATTTTTGGTATGTTAAGAATGGTAGTTATAAATCCTGCTTACTGGTGGGGTTGGGTTTTAAATTACTATTTTTAGAAAGTGGGCATTTCTCTGTGCTTATAACTCTTTGTGCTTTGCAGCCTGACTCCAATCCAAACCTAGGCATGGGTGACAGCTACACTTTGTGCATACTTTCCAGACAGACATCACACAGGACAGGGTTGGATAGGCATTCATCTGCATAGTGATGGTCTTCCTGTGCTGGGAGAGAGGGAGTCGGTCCACACTTACATTTGCATAGGCTGTGTCCTGCCCTCACAAAAAGGGCTTATTTACAACCTACTGATGTCTTGAGCCACGGCTGGGGTTGAAATTCAGTGTTGTGCACTCTTTAGGTTTCTTTTTCTTGAAAAAAGACAATTTGAGTATAAGTATAGGGGCTCTGACCCCATGTTTTGCAGAGCATGTTTAGAACTGGGACTGAACCTCGGTCATAAAGATTGCTGCAGCTACAACTTAATGAGTGGCTTAAAGGACTCACTGGATTTTTTTCTGTTGTTGCCATGCTGCCAGCTGCCCCTGACTCTGTTTTTGCAAGGCACGGTGGTACTGCTAGGAGAGATTGCCATTAGAATGACTTGTTGTGTTGTGCTGGTGCGCCTGCCTCCTGCTGCCTGCTTTGTGTCCCTTCCAAGTGTTTTCCAGGGACTGGGCTGTCCCAGAATTGGCTGTGGGACTCTTAGTCCGGCCCTCACAGTCCACACAACCAGTGCATGGTAGGCACTTTCAACTTTCACTTCATTTGCTCAAAGCAGAATGTGGTGAGCATTGCGTTTTCATTTACCCTTACACCAAAAAGTAGAGCGTGCTGAGCACTTCATCTTGGGCTGTACCAGCCATGGAGCATTTGCAAAGGACATCATGATGAGCGCTCTACTCCCCACAACATGAAGAGTGTGTGGAGCACTTTTTCTCTAGATCCAACTGGCACGTGGTGGGTACTTCACTCTGTGCAGACCTAGAGGTGTGGGCACAATATATGGCTTGGTGAGTACTGCGTCAACACAACCTTAACATCATCTCCTACGCTGACGACACCCAGCTGGTCCTCTCCCTCACCAAAGACCCCAAGACCGCCAAAACCAATCTTCACGAAGACATGAAAGAAGTAGCCGTATGGATGAAACACAGCCGCCTAAAACTTAACTCAGACAAAACGGAAGTGCTCATCCTAGGATCATCCCCCTCTGCCTGGGACGACTCATGGTGGCCCTCGGATCTGGGCTCAGCACCCATACCCACAGACCACGCATGTAACCTTGGCTTTATCCTAGACTCCTCACTCTCGATGACCAAACAAGTCAACGCCGTCTCATCCTCCTGTTTCAACGTACTCCGTATGCTCAAAAAAATCTTCCATTGGATCCCCACCGAGACAAGAAAGACCGTCACCCACGCACTGGTTAGGAGTCGACTAGACTACGGAAACACCCTCTACGCCGGAATGACAGCCAAATTACAGAAAAAACTCCAACGCATACAAAGCGCATCAGCGAGACTCATTTTGGACATCCCTCGCCAAGATCACATTACCGGCCACCTGAAAGACCTCCACTGGCTTCACGTCAACAGAAGAATTACATTCCGTCTCCTCACCCACGCACACAAGGCCCTCTACAAACTAGGGCCCGAATGCCTCAACACTCGTCTAGCCTTCTACACACCCACCCGCCAACTAAGATCCTCCAGTCAAGGCCTCGCCGCAGTTCCGCGTATCCAAAGATCCACCATGGGAGGTAGATCCTTCTCCTACTTGGCAGCCAAGACCTGGAACTCTCCCCACTCATCTCCGCCTTACACAGAACCACATCTCCTTCAGAAAAGAACTTAAAACCTGGATATTTGATAAATAATGATCCCCCTCCCCAAGCGCCTTGAGACCCTATGGGTGAGTAGTGCGCTATATAAATTCTTGAACTTGAACTTGAACTTGCCTCCTCAGCGTGTGATGCCTGGGCTGCCCATTGCCGGCTGCACTGTGATAAATGCCTTCCCGGAGCCCCGGCAGCTGGGACGGCCCACTCGCTTTGAGCCTACTGGATGAGTGACGCTGCGGGAAGCCTTTCTGACACCTTTTATCAGTGTTCTGGCAGCCATATATCCTTTTGTTGAAGTTGGATGGCTTGGGGTCATAAAAGGAAGTCGCAGAAGAGAGACAACTATCCCGTGCTTCCTTCGAGGGTGGCCATTCACCAGAAAGGCTGCAGCAGCTGCACCGCACACTCACAGACAGTTGCCTTCTCAGTACTGAATGCAGGGGGAACCAAGCAGGGTCTCCCCGCGATTGCTGTGGTGTGTGTCCCTCCCACTCACATGTCAAAGCCCTTCCTATGAAACTGTACTTGTTGGCTGTGACCATTCGGAGTGCGACCTCGACTGAGGTACCTCACTTCATTAAATAAGCAACTCCCTGAACTTACTGCACATTGTTCAGTAGACGCACAGGTGCGCTGCAACTATGAGTTCACTGCATTCATAGTGATATCTTGTTATCTTGTAACTTGTATGCTGCAAGTAATATTTTGTGATTTATGTAACTGTTCTAACCTCCTTTACAATATGTGCACCAATGTGGTAACTCATGGGCATTGTTATAAGATGATTTGCATTCCATGCCCTGGAGGTTCACTAATGTATGTCGCTTTGATTCTTGCATTGACAGGATAATGAGAACTATTTAACTAATTGCAGGATATGCACAATACTTATGACAGATGTCATTTTGGTCTGTTGTTGTTTATAATTCGAAAGATATTTTTTTATATAGGCCTGTATGCTTTGCACATTTCCTCTGATGATAAGCCTACCTGCTCTGCTCCAAACTACCGGAAGGTGAGCACATGTTATCTTTGGTGTGTAACCTACTTTCCCTGTCTAGAGTGGTGGGTTCTGTCTGGATGAAGTACATACCCTAGCCAACTAGAAACCCCATTTCTAACATTTACTAATTTACCATATACCTTTAAAGGAAAGAGCACTTGCCCTGGGCCTGGATAGCAGAGCCCAGGGAACCACCGCCATCAGTCAATACATGGGGTGATCAGGGCAAGAAGAATGACTTTGCTACAATATAACTAAATGTTAATTGCACATGCAGTCTTTATCAGTCGTTGTAAACACACACTAGTTTTCTCTGAAAAATAAGAAAATATTGGCAGAATTGTGCTTTTTGCAATGAATCCTGCATATATCAGACTTTTGTTCACATTTCCCCTTAGCAAATGTTGACAGGCAAGGCAGTGTTGAGTGAAGAAGTTGGAATTCTGAACCTTCAACATACAGAATTTTGCACAAACATTAAAAATTACCGGCCCGTGTCTAGTTAGGCAGTTTTCAAGAAACCTCACAACACTAGCATCCTCATACTCAATAAGACACATTTTTGGCAAGACGGGTTTACCATATTAGCAGTGAACTCTCAGTGACCATTGTTAGTTTCCTGTAGACATGCCTTCTCTAGATTATGCATTTTACATTAAAACAGTGCTTTTTAATCTTCTTCATTTTGCAGGACTTGGTATTTAAGGAATCTATTCATGATAGTCTATGTCAGATGCGTTAACATCTTACTATCAGTATCAGCGCATGTTCCATTTTTTTGTAAAATACTTCAATCATTGCATTTTTTGCACTTATTTTATTAATTTGAAAGAAGACCCCTGCGATTATCTAGATTTTGTCCTTGGGTATCCCACATCATTTAATTTTATTTTACACAGATGAATGATAAGAAATTACTCTTGGGGGGATACCTAACAGAATGGAGTGAGCGCTTAAAGAGTCTAATCATTAGAAATCCAATCTAGAGCACATCTGAGGGTGTTCAAGCAATATAAAACTGCCTGTCCTGTCAGATTTGATTCATGCCATTAATATGCCGGATGAAATTCCCAAATTATATCATGCAGTAGAACACTACATAATCGGTTTGTATTCAAAGTAATATCAATTTTGAGGCTAATTCAGAGATCAAGGTCTCTTCTCAGATATTGCAGACAGTTCTTTCTGGAGACAAAGCTTACTTTACAATGAAAAAAATGTCAGAGAATGGAGATTTGGTTCATACTTTTTAGCCAGTTGAGAACCGTGTAAACTATTCAGCGTTATCTTGTAATGATCATTTGTGTTGTTGGATAAAAGTGAAAAAGACCATGTTGATACATGGGCATAACCGCCTCAACTGAAACAAATGGATGTGAATACAGCTTTTATTCATCGAACTAAATTTAAATTCCATTACATGTGAACACATAGGGGCATATTACCAACAACTAGAGATAATTATCGCTATGTTGGTTTAGCGGGGATATTTTTATCGCCGAGCTGCGGCGATTTTTATCGCTTAGGAACCTTGCTATTATCAAGGTTTATCTCCTAAGCGATAAAAATCGGCCAAAATGCATGAATATCGCTGAAAAGTCAGCGATATTCATGCATTAGCGAGCTAATGCTCTTAGCCATGTTATCCACCTCCCATTGGATAACATGGATAAGAACTGATCAAGGCAGGTGTTAGCTTTTGGAGATATTCGTGCTTAGCGCGAATATCTCCAAAAGTTGGTAATAGGAGATAGCGATGTTAGCGACTGTTTCCAGTCGCTAACATCTTGGCACGCCCACTTTGCATGTCATTAGTGATAAATATCACTGACATGCAAAGTGGGGCCCAAGATGGTCGCTATCTCCTACTAGCTGTTGCTAACTGGTGTTAGCGACAGCTAGGTAATAGGGTGATAATTGTATATCCGCTTTCTTGGCTTTTAAAGCCAAAAAAGCGGAGATAAACCCCCTTGGTAATATGCCCCATAGTTATTATTCATCTAACTGAATTTGCATTCCACTACATACCTTTAGTACAAAAATGGTGAGTTAGTTATGTTACAGATAGAAAACTCCCAAACATATTAATCTGTTCCCGATGCTGGGATGCCTTCTTCGGTATTAGATGAAGGACCCCAGAGCACCTTTCATGCTACCAAACCAATTGTGATGTTCAGGAGCCTGTGGACGCTGATGACTGGCTTTCTTTTTATTGGTGGGCGACTTCCAATGAGATGACAGAGTCCACTTTGCTTCAGAACATAATCAAGAGCTAAGAAATTATTAAGGAAGACAAAGAAATTCATCAGCTTCAGGAAGGCAGACCTTTGCACCCACCTTATGTGTGATATCTTTGTGCGTGACAAGGGACACTTTCAGGCGTGACGGGGTGTGCCATGTTACCCAGAGTAGGGAGCTTTGGGGCCTTTTCAAGGAAATGTCAGTGAGAACATTATAGAGCGGATCAGATGTACTCTGCATGACTGGGTCCGAGAAGATGGGATTTGGGCATGCACACCTGAATTAATTGAGACAAGTACACCAGTGTTTGCGGTAAGACAGCCTTACAGCTTCATGAAGGAGCGATTGACATTCTGGCTCACAGCAGGTCATGTACAACTAGAGTGTGTCCTGGTGAAGCAGACTGATGCCCCTTGCCACAACTTGGCCCACTTTGAAATTGTGGGCACATTTTAGATGTTACACACTTTTACTTGCATTTTGTGTAGGTATTTGCATGAAAAGACCCATGAACTTTAAGACGTTCCTCTGAGTTATATAATAGATGAATATCTATTGTTCAAGGACAACCCCTTTCCCCTTCCTAGTGGTTTTTAACTCTCTTTCTGTCACTCAAACTCCACAAGAATCACAATGATATCACAGGCAATCTTACATAAGCACACCGTAATTCTGCCCATTCGAAGGGCCATATAAACGACATCGGTTGTGCAGGGAACCACATCAAGTCACCTTGCTGCGCTGCCCTTCATCACCGGGAAGGAGCACAAATGTATTGTATTTATCCAATATGAAGGATTCCTGTCCTTTCCCCTTGGGCTAAAGCCATTTTGGCAGCCTAGCACCAATGCAGGCTCCCTTGCACCATGAAGCAGGGGTGTCTTTGTTGTAGGCAGCATTGTTTTTGTGCAGGAAGGAGCACTTTTCAGGAAACTGCAGGCATAAAAAAAATCCTAAGAGGCTTTTCCCTCTTTCTATGTGTGCTGCAGCAGCAGCAGCACAGAAAGAGGAAAAAAGAAGGAGGCAAAAATGCGTTTCTCCTCGTTACACCTCATCTGGGAAGGAACATCTTTGTGGTGCATGTGCAGGTTTATGTGGTTTTGAATCCGTCAAAACCATGGGAGTTGCGTGGGAACAACCATGCAATGCTGATGAAACGCCTACCCTGAGCAGAGTAATGCAAATCCCTGGGTTTGTGCTGTGTTGCGTACTTCATACTTTTGTAGCAACTCAAAGCCACGTAAAGTGGTGTTGTGTGGCTTAAAAAACAATGAATTAAGGTTTGCGGCGCTCCTGCATGTGCAATGCAAACCAGGTCAATAATATGGAATTAAGTATTTATTTAACTGTGTTTACTTCACATCTCATGTTCTTTCTAATTTTGTTTCATTTCCACTCACATCTTGTCAAAAGGCTCTAGGTATAAAAAAGTGCATCTGCCACGTTACAGTAGAGTACAGTTATGACATACGAGAAATGTGTTATTCAATGTGTGGTGTATTATTTATTCATTTAGAATTTTCATTCCTCTCAATTCACAAATGTCTACTTTGTTGTTCATGAGTTTAAATGAGAAGAATCTTATTTTGAATATTTTTCATTGTAATGTTGTTCCCCTGTCTAGCAATCTGTTCTACGCTGACCTTACCACTGGCACCCACGATTTGGCAATAATCATGCTTTACATTGACTGTGGTTGGCTTGACTTACATGGCATTTGGTAGGTAAATATATTACTGTTGGGGAGTAATCACATTAAAAGAAACAGCATTTTACAGAAACAAAGTGGGAGGGACATTTTACCTGACTCTGTATCTGCCCAAGTGGTCCCCTTTGAAGGATACCCCCAATTGTCCCCTGAGGATGGACCCATCATCTGAAGTACATACACTCATTAGGTTTGTCATGGCCTCTTCAGTTATTGAAATGAAGTTGGCTTCAATAGATACTAACAGCATGGCTGTGGCCAAATTCCGCATCTTACTTGCTGGAGGGAAGAAAGGCCCCTCGTATATGAGTGACCAAAGTGACTCCGGGGCCATCCTTGTCCCCTTACAAAGGACAATTATTTGGCTGGCTTAACAGGTACCACCTCTGAAATGGCAAAAACATCGGATCTTAATGAAAGTAGTTCAGAAACAATAATGTGATATTCCAGCAGTTGAAATTAGTGATACAACAAGTATTATGCGATGCTGGACTACCATAGTTTTCTGACTAGGACATTGAAGGTGTCTTTAGAAATGAGGAATCACTAAAATAATCCATATCACTGCATGGGATTCTCATGATGATTAAACATTTTAAGACCACTTTATATACAAGCGTTTGGTATTCCAGAACCATAATTCCTGATTAGGCTGAATTGGGAATTACACCACTATTGTAACTGAGGCCTTAGTGCAGAAGTTGCCTCATAGCACCTCAAAGACTGAACTGGTTAGCAATATTGAATTGTGCCCTTGTAAGACTTGGTTGGGATTGCCAGCCACCAGCTAAACAAAAGAAGAGAACTTGGTTGTAAGGACAAAATGATCATTGCCTTACCTTTAACTTCAACCTCTCTTTTGGTGAATAGATCATTGCTTTGATAAGAAAATTCTTTGACTGTGACATCCAATTACTTGGGAAACGTCTCCCGTTCCTATGTATGGGCAAAGGGAAATTGCGGAAAGCATCAATATCGGCTATTTGAAAAATGTACTATTGCAGTTGGTTGATTGGAGCTACTGCTCACTTGTTCAAAATGGCGATTCACTATAATGAAGTCATGCATTAAGAACTTTTGGTTGAAGGCTCTTAGTGATGGCACAACCTACCATTGGCATTATTGCAGATATCAGATCTGTGAAGTTTTGAAAAGCAACTGAAATGTTTTTATATCCTGCCTTTTAACCAATACAGACATGTTATGGACATGTTCAGAAACCTAACAAGGAATAACTAATTCCCTAAATAGGCTTCAAAGAAAATTTGTAGAATCTTACATTTTTTTCTGTTGGAAGCTAATATTGCTGTGAGAGGATCCAAATTAAAATCAAATCTTACTGCTTGATTTTGATCCTAGCTATTTCTTTGCTTCTCCAGTATATACTATGTTGGAGTAGTCAAGCCATGAGATAATGAGAGCTCTGTTGTGCTCAATGTGATGCATTGTCTGTATAATGGGGAGGACCGTTCTGAGCATCACCAGTTGGAACTATGTGCTTATTGTGATGAATAAGAACTGTTACTCAAATTAAAGTGTCTAATTAAACCATAACGTGAAGTTGTTCACTCCTTGTGGTTGGCTAAGCCATCCTTTCCTGACACCATGGGAAGTGTTGTTAGTTGATTGTCAGTGTTGGCCCCATTGAATTATGGGAACTTTACCTCCATAAAGCTATGGATGTGTATCAGACAATCCTCAAATTTATTTTGGAGGTGTTTCAATATTCCCAATCTGGTTGTGGATCACTGTATCATCTGTGTACATTTGGAACTACAGTTGATGTTCTGTATTGTGGTATAGTTACATTTATAAGCACATTTGTATGCACTTATCACATGATCAAATGAAAAGCATGGGATTTTGGCCCACATGCATCAAGCATTTTTGTAGTCGCAAACGGTGCGATTACTTAAAATCGGCCGTTTGCGAATGCAAAAGTGCTTTTTGGGATGCATGAAGCAATTTTAGAATTCGTAACATTGTTGCGAGTTCTAAAATTGCCGGTGCTTTTAAGAAGTCGCAGATGTGCGATTTCTTAAAAGCAATGCATCATTACTTTCACAAGTGCAAAGTCGCAATTAGGGTGCCAAATTTACAGAGTGGTTGAACCACTCGGTAAATTTGGAAAAAGTGTTTAAAATGCTGCAAATGTTTTTTTTCTACATTCATGTTTCACACACACATGTCCTTAGGACATGTGTGTGTGAAACATGATGCGAAAAATACATTTCAGGGGTGCATGGGGGGGTCCTTTGGACCCCCCCCTGCACCCATGAAATTTTCAAAGTGCCACTCGCAATTTGCTGATGCCTTCCCATTGACTCCTATGGGCCTTTTGGCCCATAGGAATCAATAGGAATTGCGAAAATGCACTTAAGAATTCGGTATTCATTTGGGATTCGGTAAAAAATGCGATTTTTACCGAATCCTAAATGAATACCGAAAACAATGATGCATAGCATTTTGCACTTCTTAATTTGCGATTCCTTATTTTTCGCAAATTAGGAAGTGCAAAATGTAACAATGATGCATGTGGGCCTAAGTGTATGTGTTTGCTATATATCTGATGTCAACCGGATATACCTCTCATGTTTCAAAATCAGAGTTGGGCTCTTATTTTGTTTTTATTGCTCTGTCCTGGTTTGTAGTGAAACTAAAAGTACAAAATAGGATGTTTAAGTATTTAAACAGCTATTGTTTCTATGTACAAATATGAATGAATGGAGTGTGGTCTGAGTGGGCCGATATTTGGTATTGTGCATGTCAAATCGCATAATGTCATCCTACCCCACTCTATGCATAATTTGCCATAATTCATGGAAGTGAGCAGAGAGTAGTGATAGATTGTTAAACTTGTTACCTATTTACCTTGATTCCTTAACGTGGCCTGTATCATCTGAGTTCTGTTTCCCTTCCAATTTAGCACAGTGCAGTGAAGTAAAAACAGTCAAGGGGCACCCCTGCAAGATATGCTGAAAGGGTCCCCACACCATGCTCAGTCCCCTTGCACCTACAGAAATATATGAATTCATGTGTTATTTGCAGCAGTATGAAGCACTACAGATAAACTGAGTTTCAGGCTGTGATATGTCCCTTCTCTAACTATCTCTCTTTGTCTCCCTCTCAGCAATCTTCCTGTAAAGCTTCTTCCTTAAAGTCCTGGGGGCATATTACCAAGCAATAGCGATAATTATCGCTATTGCTTGGTTAGAGACAAAAATTTACCGCTGGGCTGCGGCGATTTTTACCGCAAATAAACCTTGGTATTACCAAGGTTTATCGCAAATGCGATAAAAATCGCCGCAATGCATGAATATCGCTGAAAAGTCAGCGATATTCATTCATTACCGAGCTAATGCTCTTAGCCATGTTATCCACCTCCCATTGGATAACATGGCTAAGAACGGCTCAGGGGCAGGTGTTAGCTTTTGGAGATATTGCGCTAAGCGCGAATATCTCCAAAAGTTGGTAATAGGAGATAGCGATGTTAGCGACTGTTTTCAGTCGCTAACATCTTGGCACGCCCACTTTGCATGTCATTAGTGATAAATATCACTGACATGCAAAGTGGGGCCCAAGATGGTCGCTATCTCCTACTAGCTGTCGCTAACTGGTGTTAGCGACAGCTAGGTAATAGGGAGATAATTTTATCTCCGCTTTCTTGGCTTTTAAAGCCAAAAAAACGGAGATAAGCCCCCTTGATAATATGCCCCCTGGTCCCGTAATATACCTCCATAAAAAAATTGTTGTCCAGAGACTTTTGTTTTTTATTTGTGTTTTTGTATTATTGGAGAAGTAATTTAGCTTGGGTAGACATTGCTAATTCTGGCCGAATGTTTCTGGATGACATTTAAAAAAATGGGAGATGTGTTGCATTGATGATGTAATATTTCAGGGACCATGAGACCTATATACTTTATTTTGATGTCAAAACATAGGTTTTGGGGGTCAAGTAGTCTTATAGAGACAGACAATAACTACTCAGAGCAACCTTTCTGCAATTTTCCGTAATGACTGCTCTATAATGATGAGTTTTAGCCATCATATTGGTCATTTATTTACATTCTGTTTCTATTTCAGTTTCCATTGAGTCAAAATCATAAACGTGAGCGCAGCAACTGATAGCTGAGGCTCTTTATCTTCAGACAGATTGTTGCTAACTACAAAATCTGAGGACTCCTTCAACAAAGAAAAATGTGTCATATGCCAGACTAATCCGAAAGAAAAGCTAACATCAATTACAGCTGGACAGAAGAGAGTTCAAGATTAGCAGGAATACGGCAAGACGAAGTTCACAAAAAATTGAAACTGATGTGTGAAGAGGATCAAATATTTTATCATTGTTACAACAAGTGCTACAAGTCATATACAATGAAAAACCCCTAGACTTTTCCCCCCAAAATAGCAGAAACAAGTGGATTTTCAACAAGAATCTGAGTCTTCTGAGAAAGTGACATCAGCCAAACCCAATGCCCAAACACTTAGAAGATCAATGGCTACCCCTCGTCCACCTCTAAACCCAGATCAGAAAGCAGAGGATCTTCAATGTGTTATCTGTGGGTTAGACAGAACAAGGGCCAAAGGGATTGATAAAAGAACAGAGTACAGAATATCTGAGTCTCAAAGGGCAAACGTGCTTTCATCTGCAGCTAGTTTCTTCCAAGATGAAGTTTCCAGCCGAGTAGCTGATCTAAACAGTGAGGTGAATGTTTTGCAGTGGATTTGTATGCCCACGTGAACTACATGCATGTGCACATTCGAAAATATGAATATACAATGAGCTCCCAGCAGCAGCATAATCACCAGTCTTCAGTTAAGTTTGCACTCCCTGAAAAAGTAAATTAGGTATTTAAGCCACTCTTGAGTGCTGACTACGGGTTCAAACTCTGTGAAATCAGAGAAATCATGGTCAACATTGATTAAACTGTATTCATCCATAATAATGAAATTAAGATTTTTCTGGTGCAAATGTACAATGACAGAATTTGTTCTTTGTAGTCTAAAAAAAATGAATGAGTCACTTCTGATGTTCTTAGCTGATTTGGCTCCTGAAGTTCTTGCTGCCAAAATAAGATCTCCAGTTGCAGTAAAATCAGCAGGGACCATTTTAAGAAACATACTGAAAGATTTAGATTTTGGACATAATAATACATTTTGTGGTGCCCCCGTGCTCTGTAAATTATGGGAGTCAACAAGAATTCCTGATTTTGTCTTAACATTTTTAATATCATTTTTTAATATCAGCAAAGCAAAACTGTTACAAACTAAAGTTCTTGAGTTTGGAACACAAGCTGACAACAGTGTTCATGGCTATGAAGTTATAAGGGAAGAAGTGGAAGACAATCCCATGAACTGCTGACAGGCTTATGCTGTGCAAATGTACTGTCTTTCCAAATAATGCTTTATGAACTACATCACAGCAGAAAGAAAATTCCACTACACATAATGACTGCCCACGCAATCTATGACAAGTGCAAAATTATAGAGCTAATCACTTCAATGAATAGCTTAGGTGTATCACAAAGTTATAATGACATAGTATATAACAGGAACTTGTTAGCAGCTCATGCTGTAAAATCTTGTGAATGCAACAGTAGACCACTTCCAAGTCACTTTACCAGGAAAGGATTTACAATTGCTGCTCTTGATAATTTTGAAGTTGAAGACAGCTGTTCTTTGTCTGGAACTTGCAGCACACATGATACTGCCATGATATGGCTATACATCAGGCCAGTGTAAGTGGGGAGGGGTTTTCCAGGTGGGGTAGGAGTGGGGGCACCCTGGGTGGTAGGAAATAACAAAAAATCCTCATAGGTCAGTCCTTTTTAAGCTTCCTTTGTGTCCCGGTAGTGGATGTTTTCAGGTTGTGTGCTGTCAGAATTCGCGCTTGAGTGGTCTGGATTTCTGGTATTTCGGGTGGAATGGAGTCAGGAGAGGGAAGCGTTGACATGACCTCCCTTCAATACTTATCCTGGAATGTCAATGGCCTGCGCGTGAGGAGTAGAAGAGATTGAATTCTCCAATATTTGAGAGACTCCCCCAGCGTAGGTCATTGTCATACAGGAGACACATCTTCTCAAGGCAGAAGTTAATTATATATTAAAAAAACAGAAATGGATCGATAAATTTATATGTAGAGTCCAAAACGCAAACATAAGAGGGATCCTCTTTATTTTTAAGAAACAAGCAAAAGCTCGGATATTGGACTATAAAGAGGACCATAGCGGGAGATGGCTCCTATTAAGAACATCGGTAGGCGGTCTGATCGGTTCATTAGTGGGCTACTATGGTCCAAAACAAAGACGATCCATCGTATTTGGACACTATTCGGAAACACCTGGTAACCTCCCAGGACCCTGTTATTTGGGTTGGCGACTTCTACATTGTGCTTAACCCTAAACTTGATAAGTCACCTAACTCTAGAGCCTGCTTATTCTCAAAATCAAGGCAAATCCTTGTGTCAATAATGACACAGCTAGGCCTAGCAGATCTATGGAGGGAAAGGGTAGGCATTAAATTGGGGGTTTCATTTCGGAACCTTAAATATAAGCATAAATCGAGAATCGATTATGCTTTGTTTAGTTACTGTCTCAAAGATTCATTGGTGGAGATAGTATACCTCCCTTCTCACCTCTCTGATCATTCGGCTATCTTCTTTACCTTAAAATCTGGCCAGCAGACTAAACATGCTTCAAGGTCTTTCGACCGGACTATCTTATTAGAAGACGCTGAAATCAGTTTTCTTGTAGCTTAGTCTGAATCTTTTTTGGAGGTTAACCTTAAATCTGCTGCTATCGCCACTGTGTGGGCGGCTCTGAAAGCCTTTTGGAGAGGATGTATAACTAACAGAGCCTCTCATATACAGGGAGACGATTAAAAATCTTGAGTTGGAAATTAATTCCATTGAACAAAATCTTATCACTTCCATAGGTTCAATAGAAGAGCAAGAGAAGCTGGCTGAGCTGAAAAAACAGCTTGAAAGCATCTTACAAGATAGGGCTGCTAAGAGATGGGAGGCAAGCAAAATCTCCCATTCTGAATTTGGGGAGGCTGCAGGCAGGGTTTTGGCTTGAAAAATAAAATCTGACCAAGCACAAAATTACATTAGAGAAATAAAACTGGAAGGTAAAGGAGCTTTCCGGACTTCTAACTCGGATATTGGGAGCGCCTTTCAGGATTTTTTTCAGGTGATCTATAAGGAGGATATCATCGATGACCATGTGGCAAGGGATTTCTGGCTCGATAACATTTCTCTGCCGACTCTCTCATTAGCGCAAAGCAGGCACTTGGAGATGGAAATATCAGAGGCAGAAGTGAGCAAAGCCATTAGACAACTCAAGCAAGGGAAGGCGGCCGGCCCTGACGGCTTGCCAGGAGAGCTCTATCACGGTTTAAGTGAAGCTATTATCCCAACTTTGACGGCCCTTTTTAACGGTATTCTCCTGAAGGGGGAGGCACCCTCAAAGTCGTGGAGTAAAGCAACGATTGTCCTGATTCCTAAACCAGGGAAGGATCCGTCTGAGTGCGGATCCTACCGGCCAATTTTGCTCCTGAACAACGATTACAAAATATTTGCTACTATTATGTCTACTAGGTTGGGGATCGTAATTGGCTCAATTATTCATCAAGATCAAAAAGGGTTTATAACAGGGTGTCAGCTAGCCGATCTCACGCATGATTTAGTGGGGGCTATAGACATCGCCTCTACCTTCTTTCTTCCTTTGGCAACCCTCACTTTAGACACAACCAAGGCCTTTGATAGGGTGAATTGGCCCTATCTGGCCGCGTCTATGAGAACATTTAAATTTGTAGATGGCTTCTGTTGAATTATCGCTCTCATGTATAAGGTCCCACTAGCTAGGTTGCTAGTTAACGGTGTTTTGACAGAACCCTTTCAAATTACTAGGGGCACTAGGCAGGGCTGCCCGCTTTCTCCCCTTCTCTTTAACTTGTACATCGAGACGTTTGCTCAGGTCTTAAGAGAAGAGGTTAACATCCCTTCCTTTAAATTTGAGGGGTGGGAGATGCGGGTAGCCCTTTATGCAGACATTCTTATTTTTACGTCTGATCCGGATTTATCATTCCCTACAGTCATTAAGAGGGCGGAGGAGTTTGGGCGGGTTTCGGGGTATGAAATTAACGCAAGTAAAACTGAAATATTGGCCTGGAATATCACCAACACACAACTTGATGTGACCTCCTCCATGCGTTATCTCGGAATTTGGATCACTCAAGAGGTTGGAAACATCGCGCAAAACAACTTAGACCGGGTTTTTAAGGAATGTTGGAAACAATGAAAATCTTGGGCCTATCTTCCACTTACTATACTAGGGAGGATACATTTAGTAAAGATGTCTATTCTTCCCAAATTTACATTTATTTTTAATACCATCCCCCTGGCCTTTGATGCCAAACAACTAGACAAAAGTCAGCGAGCGATCAACTCCTTTATCTGGAAATACAAAGCTACTAGATTGGCATGGAAGAAGCTGAGAAGGAGGAGGGAAAAGGGAGGGCTGGCACTACCCGATTTACAGTACTAGGCTTGGGCTTTTCAGATGTCCCACTCTAGAATGCTTTTGAAAACACCATCTGGTTCATCAATAGGGATAATGTTTGAAGCAATGTTAGCAGGGGCGGACTTACCAATTGATGGATTTTTCTTTAAGTTCGGGGACCAACATTTTTTCAAGAATGTCAAATTAAAAATTCTCCAATCTCTGGCTAAAGCATGGGCGCAGATTAAAAAGAAAATAGGGCATTCTTACTTTTCAAATTTTGCACCTCTGTGGGACTCCCCAGGCTTACCATTGTGTTTGAAGGACAGTCTGGTGACCCCCAAGAAGGATGCTGGGATTGTAAAATGGGGAGATTTGTTGGCAGAGGGGTCAATGGTAGCATGGGAAGAGTTACGGGACAGGGTAGGTCGTGGTCTATCAGTCAAGAAGTCTTTATTCGATTAATTCATCATAAAAGACATAAATACAAAAAGACACAATAACATAAATAAAATCAGTATTAAATCATTGGCATCGAATAACTTCTTGCAGAAGAATACAAAAGTTTAAAAAAGATACAGATACTGATTACCACAGTAATATAAGATAAAACAAAACAGTCTCAGCTAATTTAGATTAATACACGTACTTCTAATAATCCAGGCCCAGCCTAGGAACTTGGCTACCCCCACCACAATGATCGGATCCAGATTAGTTTTTAACAGTCTCAGGGCCTCGGCTGACGAGCGTGTGCCTAGTTGGCTACAGACTGGTTTGAGCCACTTAGATCTGGGGGCAGAGTATTGGGGGCACACAAACAAAATGTGAGATAAACTTTCCCCGGACCCTTGACATTTTGCACAAAACCCCTGACTAGCTTTTCCCCACTTAGTGGTGAAGTCCCCAATAGGTAGTGTGCCACATCTGAATTGAAAAAAAAGTTTTCGGTCTAGGGGTTTGGTAATGATCTCCCAGTAATTCTCTAACCTGGGTAGATCTTTATGCACCAAAAATAAACCTGTAAGACTACTTGGGCTTGTTTTTGAAAAGGTATTGAGCATCACCCAGGCCCAATAACACTTCTTGAGCTCACTTTTAGATGGAAATGTGGCTGTCTCAGGCGACAGCCACAACTCAGGGAGGCCCAAAGATAGAAGAGTAGCCTTAAGATCTCTGAACCATCCTATTTTTAGGGCTCCCGGAGAGTTTTTTAACTCCAGACAGGCTTCAGCATAGTAGTGTAGGTCAGGGGTAGTCCACAGACGCCGCCAAAAAGAAATCGGTCGAAATCGAGCACAGTCGACCACCGAGTGGCACCCCAGATCGTATAGTAGGGGAATTAAAGGTGTCGATTGTGGCAGACCAATTGCCATCCTTAGGAATTTGTTTTGGGCAAGTTTCAAGGAGTCCAGGTTGCTACCTCCCCATAACTCTGCACCATATAACACTGCTGACAAAACCTTCCCACCATAGATCTTCATCAGCGGGGACATGGGTTTGGTAAAAGAGCTTTTATGTTCTTTGATCAAAGCTCCACCCAACTGTTGATGTTTCAGGGACAGGAGCTCGATCTGATGAGACCAGTTAAGTGTGTCGCTAAATGAAACACCCAAATAGGTAAAGTGCTTGGTCTGCTCTAAGGGTGTATTCCCCATAATTACCCTAGCCTTGACCTGCTTGTGACCCCTCATGACCATGAATTTGGTCTTGGCAATGTTCACCTCCAGCTCATGCTCGCTACAGAAACTCTCAAACCTAGACAGTGCAAGCTGTAATCCCTGTCTGGTTCTTGAAATCAAAAGAGTGTCGTCAGCGAACATGAGCAGAGGGATTTTCTTGCCAGCCAAACTTGGCGCATCTGTGGGGCATCCCTCAAAGTACTTGGTGACTCTGTTTATATATAGGGAGAACAGAGTTGGAGCCAAAACACATCCCTGTCTGACACCTTTCAGCACAGGAAACTTTTTGGTCACCTCACCAGGTTTGCCCCATCGTACATAGGCGTAGGTCTCAGCATGAAGGTTAACAATGATACGAACTAGGGAGGGAGGCATACCCATTTCCAAAAGACTGTTCCAAAGCCCAACCCTTGGTACGAGATCAAACGCAGACCTAAGGTCTACGAAGGCCGCATAGAGGTTACCTTTGCCCAGAGTGACCGTCTTCCAGTGTAGTAACATAAACCGAAAGGCCTGATCCAGGGTACTAACATGGGGTCTAAACCCAGCTTGGAGAGGGGTAAGAATATTACATTCCTCAATCCAGGCCTGAACCCTGGTTAGGACAAGACGTGACACTATCTTTTGAACAGCGTCAATAAGGCTGATCGGCCGGTAATTAGAAGGAACCGACCGATCACCCTTCTTGAAGATGGGCAAAATCTCAGCTCCCGCCCAAGAAACAGGCACCTGTGCACCACTGGCCAGCGTGTTAGCCAGGAACAGTAGATAGGGTCGTGGTCTATCAATATTTAAACATATGCAGCTTGATAGCGGGGCGCGGGCCTTGTGTAGGAAAGGTGTTCCTCTAGGGAAAGTCAGCAACCTGGAACATCAGTTTGTAGAGAGGTAAGGGGGAGGTAAAGAGGTTGTTCTTCGGTACTGGAGTATTTTGGCGGAGGTCGATGGGGATTTTAACCTCCCTCACAAGTTGTGGGGGGGGTGAGCTAGGCCTTCAGTGTGAGGAGTTATGGACAAACTCATTTACTCTTTTGTATAAAATCGTTAAACCAGCATGGCTGAGACGTAACCATCTTTTCATGGTCCATCGTGCTTACCTCTCCCCCCTAAGGCTATCAAAATTCCAGCTAGGAAAGAGCTGTAATAAATGTAATCTCCCTGAAGCATCCGACGTGTACATGTTTAAGGACTGCCCCTCCATGCGCATGTTCTGGGAAGAAGTAAAGTCATCATTGGACTCTATTCTCAATACATCATTTTCCATCACTCTGCCATTAGTCATTTTTGGACTAGATGAAATCTTCTCCGGCCAGGCATGGTCCTTCTTTTTTATGCAATTCTTTTAGCAAGGAGGCAAATTTGTAAGTTCTGGGTTGATATCGTGGCAGGCTGGCTGACGTCCCTATATAAAACATCTAAGGTGTACTTGGCCAGACTATGTAGTAAAAGAAATATGGCTTTTTGAGACTTATTGATTCAGTGGAGATAGGGTTCCTGGGTTTTTTCTTTTTTTTTCCCGTGTCCTATAATTATGCCTACAACACTCCATGGACCTTGGGTTGTCGGTCCCCTCGGATATTGTAATGGTCCAACAGGTTGAAAAATACCTTGATGGAGTAATTGCTAGCCCACTGATCCCTCCCCCCCTCCTTTTCTGGATTCTTCCTCCACCGATTTGTCAATTGTGTCTCTGAACAGGAGATAATTAAAATCTTTTGTCTCTCAAGGTAGGACACGGAAGGTGGTTGGCATTTCCTGGAAGAGGGCAGGGCAAATGAGGACAAAAAAAAATGATACTGCCATGATGATTTTTCAAAACTGTACCAATGAAGTAGCTCCTGGAAAACAAGCTGTGCCAGCTGTAGGCATAAACAAACAAAGCTGCAAACTTATGACCCAACTGCCTTGCCAACATGTGCAAAATCACTACAGGCCATCAACATTTCCCAGTCCACCAGAAAGTTTAAAAGTGGCTAAGGACATGGATCTTCTTTTACCTGATGCTGTGGTCTGCAAAGCTGATTTAACTGAATTTATCATAGAACTCTGCCAAATAGACATCTTATTTTGTGCCCTCTAATAATTTTGTTTAATTACTGGGTGATGTGGCATTCCGGATTAATATAGATCCCCTTCCTTAGATAGGTGATCAATTAATGCACTTGGAATTAGTACCGCGTTCGGGACCCAAATACCTTCCCTACCTAAAATGGCGCCCATGCTTTAAAGACACTGCCGAGGGTATCGCCAATAATTCATCTCGGTGTATTTTTACATCACTTTGTGGTAACCTTACGAATAATTGTCTATAGACATTCGATCGTACCCGTGTTGAATTAAAAATTAAAGAACCTAAATACGAGTTGAGGGATTGGTCCATCTTCGAGTGTTACTGAGCATTCAAAATAGCTTCCGGCAACCTGGTCACGTGATAGACGCTGCACCGCAGTGTACAGCGTTCAGACTCGGGAATTGACAAGACCGGCAAACACGGCGAAATGGTAAGAGTACCCGGTTGTCTTGTTAATAATACTTAATCGAGCTTGTTTCTGGGAGGCTGCCACCCCTTGTAATCATGGACTTAAAGAGATCTTGTTTCTCCTTTTGTAACAGCTACCTGATCCTCGGAGGACAGGAGCAGTGAATGACTGAGCACATCAGTTTTTAAGGTAATTACTTTTAAAATTAAGATATATTTGTAAATTTCGGATAGACAGAGGGAAATGGGCTAATAATATCCTGCTCTCCCTCCTTTTGTCTTAGAATTTGTCTGCCTAATAATTAAACAGAGACCCAGACAGAGAAGGAGGTCATTTACATAATACAACCACTTTGGGCAAAACAGTCAGTTGGACGATTGATTAATCCACACGACTAGAGAATTAAGGTAACATTATGTGCACACCTGCGTGATAGTACATACGCATGGTGTTATACCGGTAGTCCAAATTCTGCATTGTAATGTCTTGCAGGATCCGGTTTTGCTAGAGCACGAGGTTGACGCATCGTAGCCTTATACCCTTGGGTAAGGGAAAAACCCTTAATGGTTTTTTACTTTTTATGATATCACTACAGCAGGGTAACACCCCCCCTCCTTAATTAGGTCTCGCTATTCGATGCGCATGCGCATCGAGCTTGCGAGACTATAGGGCTTTAAACAAAGCTTACCTAACTGTGGCGATTTGGTGCTGTGCCCGTGGCTTTTAGGTCAATGCGCAAGCGCATTGACCTAAAATGCGCGTGCACAGCACCAAATCGCCAGCCATCTGTTCCCCAGCTTGGATCTCCTGGCTGCTCCTCCCCTAATTAGTGCGAAAAAGAAGAAGACCTGGTGTCAACACTCAAAGGGTAAGGAAAAATGTACAGAAAGCACACAACTGAATTAATTAAAAAAGTAGAAATGCATTTATTGTAGATATAGAAATAAAACAATCATATTAAAAACATTGCAATAAATGATTCAAATTGTATCAACAGTTCTAAGAATAACCTAGTAACTCATTAATCATGTACATCTATCACAGTTGCAAAAACCCATTTTTAAAAAAAATTCAAGACAACAGACAAAATAGGACATAAATCACAATTATTGGGAGAATTTCATAAGAAAATCTGGTGGCGAACAATGTAAATCGACGCGCGTTTCGGCGTTACGGGGAACGCCTTCATCAGGAGCCACAGAAAAAGCTAAAACCTTTGGTGGTATGTGCAACGGATTTCTCAGATAAATACAAAAAAACGATGCAATTCTTTTATTTTGCGTCGTTATTCTAAAAAACTCATATGGATGCAGTTGGTAAAAAGTAGTGTTAACAGCCTTACAATCAGGATAATATCTCATAAGTCTGCTAAAGTATTCATGTCCCTTAAACAGAGAAAACCTTTGAGTTCATTAGCTCGTATGTAGCCGTTTGAAGATGGGAAGGCCACGGTGTGATGGAGTATTTCGTCAGTAGCGGTTGCTAGAAGAATATCGTGAATGTCACGATCTAGATGTCTGCATATACAGATAGGGTCCCGTTATGGAGAAAAACTGCTACTGGCCCACAACCGTTTGAGGGAGGCAATGCCTTGCTAATATTTTCCGCCCTGGATGGCAGGAACACAGCTAAAATTCAAACCGTATTCTTGAGTATCTTGCCGTGGAGAGAATGGTTGCATTACATGGCAAAAGCACAACTCCAGTACGGACCTTGTGTCGGGGATAAAGAAGTCGTCAGCGTGTGCAGCAACCCACGGGAGCCGCGGAACTAATTTCTGCTGGCGTCCCGTAGCCGTTGAAATACGACAAGAAACCGGCAGTATAGACATTGTTTCGGGGATAAAAAAGTCTTCAACGTGTACATCAACCTGCAGGCGCCACGGAACTGATCTCAGCTGGCGTCCCACAGCCGTTGGGATAGCAACCCTAATTATCCGCACATCAAAGGCTGCTCCCGCCCCCTGCTTCACACTTCAAACGAATGCTACCGAGAGCATTTCCCGCCCGGCCGCTTTTAATTTCATTTCGCAAGCAGTTCCCCCTCCTCCCTCAACTCCCTCTCCTGACTTTCTCCTGCCTGCCACACCAATCCAAACTGAGGCGCTGCTGCTCCAGTCCCTGTATTACTCCCACTCATCTATGATTAGGAATAAAAGACTGTTGGTTAAAAACAGTTTCAAGATAAAAATGGTTTCCCATTACTTTTGCAGAATGTTCTGCATTTCCTTAACCGCCTCCAACTCTCCGACTTTCACATGCACATACCACTTTGCTGATACTGACCGAGACATGCGCTTTATAAGCAGGAAATAGAATTCTACAGGAAACAATACTACCGAAGACCATTCGAGGGTGTGAGCTCAATGCCACCGAAGAGTACGTACAATTATTATACTTAAAGTTCAGTCAACTACCCTTGATGCACGGGCAACCTTTGAAGAAAGTGAAAAGCATGTACCCTCACCCTCACCCTCACTCACCCTCAACCCCTCACCCTCACTCACCCTCAACCCCTCACCCTCACCCTCACTCACCCTCACCCTCACCCTCACTCACCCTCAACCCCTCACCCTCAACCCCTCACCCTCACTCACCCTCACCCTCACTCACCCTCACCCTCACTCACCCTCAACCCCTCACTCACCCTCAACCCCTCACCCTCACTCACCCTCACCCACCCTCACCCTCACCCTCACTCGCCCTCAACCCCTCACTCACCCTCAACCCCTCACCCTCACCCTCACTCACCCTCAACCCCTCACCCTCAACCCCTCACTCACCCTCACTCTCACTCACCCTCAACCCCTCACCCTCACTCACCCTCACTCACCCTCACTCACCCTCAACCCCTCACCCTCACTCACCCTCACCCTCACTCACCCTCAACCCCTCACCCTCACTCACCTCACCCCCACCCCTCACCCACTCACCCTCAACCCCTCACCCTCACTCACCCTCAACCCCTCACCCTCAACCCCTCACCCTCACTCACCCTCACCCTCACTCACCCTCAACCCCTCACCATCACTCACCCTCACCCTCACTCACCCTCAACCCCTCACCCTCACTCACCCTCAACCCCTCACCCTCACTCACCCTCACCCACCCTCACCCTCACTCACCCTCAACCCCTCACCCTCACTCACCCTCAACCCCTCACCCTCACCCTCACTCACCCTCAACCCCTCACCCTCAACCCCTCACTCACCCTCACTCTCACTCACCCTCAACCCCTCACCCCCACTCACCCTCACTCACCCTCACCCTCACTCACCCTCAACCCCTCACCTCACTCACCCTCACCCTCACCCTCACTCACCCTCAACCCCTCACCCTCACTCACCCTCAACCCCTCACTCACCCTCAACCCCTCACCCTCACTCACCCTCACTCACCCTCAACCCCTCACCCTCAACCCCTCACCCTCACTCTCACTCACCCTCAACCCCTCACCCTCACTCACCCTCAACCCCTCACCCTCACTCACCCTCACTCACCCTCACCCTCACTCACCCTCACTCACCCTCAACCCCTCACCCTCACTCACCCTCACCCTCACTCACCCTCATCCTCACTCACCCTAACTCACCCTCACTCACCCTCACCCTCACTCACCCTCACTCACCCTTACTCACCCTCACTCACCCTCACCCTCAATCACACTCACCCTCACTCACCCTCAACACCTCACCCTCACTCACCCTCAACCCCTCACCCTCACCCTCACTCACCCTCAACCCCTCACCCTCAACCCCTCACTCACACTCACTCTCACTCATCCTCACTCACCCTCAACCCCTCACCCTCACTCACCCTCAACCCCTCACCCTCACTCACCCTCAACCCCTCACCCTCAACCCCTCACCCTCACTCACCCTCACCCTCACTCACCCTCAACCCCTCACCCTCACTCACCCTCAACTCCTCACCCTCACTCACCCTCACTCACCCTCAACTCCTCACCCTCACTCACCCTCACCTTCACTCACCCTCACTCACCCTCTCCCTCACTCACCCTCACCCTCACTCACCCTCACTCACCCTCACTCACCCTCAACCCCTCACCCTCACTCACCCTCACTCACCCTCAACCCCTCACCCTCACTCACCCTCACTCACCCTCACCCTCACTCACCTCACCCTCACTCACCCTCAACCCCTCACCCTCACTCACCCTCAACCCCTCACCCTCACCCTCACTCACCCTCAACCCCTCACCCTCAACCCCTCACTCACCTTCACTCTGACTCATCCTCACTCACCCTCAACCCCTCTCCCTCACTCACCCTCAACCCCTCACCCTCACTCACCCTCAACCCCTCACCCTCACTCACCCTCACTCACCCCTCAACCCCTCACCCTCAACCCCTCACCCTCACTCACCCTCACCCTCACTCACCCTCAACCCCTCACCCTCACTCACCCTCACTCACCCTCACCCTCACTCACCCTCTCCCTCACTCACCCTCACCCTCACTCACCCTCACTCACCCTCACTCACCCTCAACCCCTCACCCTCACTCACCCTCACCCTCACTCACCTCACCCTCAACCCCTCACCCTCAACCCCTCACCCTCAACCCCTCACCCTCACCCTCACTCACCCTCAACCCTCACCCTCAACCCCTCACTCACCCTCACTCTGACTCATCCTCACTCACCCTCAACCCCTCACCCTCACTCACCCTCAACCCCTCACCCTCACTCACCCTCAACCCCTCACCCTCACTCACCCTCAACCACTCACCCTCACTCACCCTCACTCACCCTCAACCCCTCACCCTCAACCCCTCACCCTCACTCACCCTCACCCTCACTCACCCCCAACCCCTCACCCTCACTCACCCTCACCCCCACTCACCCTCACCCTCACTCACCCTCAACCCCTCACCCTCACTCACCCTCACTCACCCTCAACCCCTCACCCTCACCCTCACTCACCCTCACCCTCACTCACCCTCACCCTCACTCACCCTCACCCTCACTCACCCTCACTCACCCTCACTCACCCTCGACCCCTCACCCTCACCCTCACTCACCCTCACCCTCACTCACCCTCAACCCCTCACCCTCACTCACCCTCAACCCCTCACTCACCCTCAACCCCTCACCCTCAACCCCTCACTCACCCTCAACCCCTTACCCTCACTTACCCTCACTCACCCTCAACCCCTCACCCTCAACCCCTCACCCTCACTCACCCTCATCCCCTCACCCTCACTCACCCTCAACCCCTCACCCTCACTCACCCTCACCCTCACTCACCCTCACTCACCCTCAACCCCTCACCCTCACCACCCTCACTCACCCTCACTCACCCTCACCCTCACTCACCCTCACTCACCCTCACCCTCAACCCCTCACCCTCACTCACCCTCACTCACCCTCACCCTCACTCACCCTCACCCTCACCCTCACTCACCCTCAACCCCTCACTCACCCTCAACCCCTCACCCTCACCCTCACTCACCCTCAACCCCTCACCCTCAACACCTCACTCACCCTCACTCTCACTCACTCTCACTCACCCTCAACCCCTCACCCTCACCCTCACTCACCCTCACCCACCCTCAACCCCTCACCCTAACTCACCCTCACCCTCACTCACCCTCAACCCCTCACCCTCACTCACCCTCACTCACCCTCAACCCCTCACCCTCACTCACCCTCAACCCCTCACCCTCACCCTCACTCACACTCACCCTCACCCTCACCCTCACTCACACTCACCCTCACTCACCCTCACTCACCCTCACCCTCACTCACCCTCACCCACCCTCAACCCCTCATCCTCACTCACCCTCACCCTCACTCACCCTCAACCCCTCACCCTCACTCACCCTCAACCCCTCACCCTCACCCTCACTCACCCTCACTCACCCTCAACCCCTCACCCTCAATCCCTCACCCTCACCCTCACTCAGCCTCAACCCCTCACCCTCACTCACCCTCAACCCCTCACCCTCACTCACCCTCACCCTCACCCACCCTCACCCTCACTCACCCTCAACCCCTCACCCTCACCCTCACTCACCCTCAACCCCTCACCCTCAACCCCTCACTCACCCTCACTCTCACTCACCCTCACTCACCCTCAACCCCTCAGCCTAACTCTCACTCACCCTCACTCACCCTCACCCTCACTCACCCTCACCCTCACTCACCCTCAACCCCTCACCCTCACTCACCCTCACTCACCCTCAACCCCTCACCCTCCCTCACCCTCAACCCCTCACCCTCGACCCCTCCCCCTCAACCCCTCACCCTCACTCACCCTCACTCACCCTCAACCCCTCACCCTCACTCACCCTCAACCCCTCACCCTCACCCACCCTCAACCCCTTACCCTCAACCCCTCACCCTCACCCTCACTCACCCTCACAACACATATTGTGTTACAATAGGTGTCACAATTGCGAAAGATAAAACTATTGGCATTGTAAATAACAAAGCTATTAATTCGCTATTTTCAAAACAAGCACATAAATAAAAAATGTGTCCTTTACAATACCAATAGCTCAAACTTTCCTAATGCGAGACCTATTGCATTGCTGTGCTTCTCTCCCCTGCTGCACTCTCCTGCTCTCTAGAGATGTGGCCTAACAACCAGAGCTGCCATCTAAGTCACGTAAATACAAAACATGTTGCATTCCAAATGCTATAGGTGTCACATTCGCGAAAGTTATAACTATTGGTATTGTAAATGACAAAGCCATCAATTTAGCAATTTTAAAAACCAACAAATAAATAAAATATGCCATTTACAAGACCAATAACTCCAACTTTTCAAATGCGAGACCTATTGCATTTCCAATGCTTGTTTTTTATTTCATAGGGTCATCTCTAACCCCTGGTTGCCCATCTTTTAATGTCCTGATGAAGACTCGCATGGTCCAGGTTTAACTCACCGGTTGACCTCAAGTCGAGTCGAAACGTCAACGACACTAATCTCACCTTGGACCCAGTCTCTACATAAAGTGCACACAAATCGACATTATTGTTGTGTTTGTATGATTTACAGATGAGTTGATATTAAAATTCTATGTGGGCCAGCTTGTTGCATCACGGAAATTGTAAAACCGTGACTACAGAAAATAAATGAAATTATTAATTTTTGCTTATCTCTTTGAGTTTTCCTTTTCTTTCTTGATTCACCTCACCCCTTTTTTGATCACATCTTTTTGTGCACGCTCCTTTGGGCAATCTTTTCATTTGAAAATATGGATAAAATTGTAAACAAATGATCAGTTATGTGATTAGAAACGATGAATTAAACATTGTTTTCTTGTCTTCTTTGATATATTGGTGCTGTAGTGATATATCTTTTTCTAAGGAACTGAGTTCATTTATGATTTGGTGTAGACACATGAGCAACACCCTTGAAGGTGAAAATGTTTTGAATATGCGCTGATTGTTTCGGCTACTTTAAAGAAATAGGTTTTGGACCATTGTCTTTTCTTACCGCATTATATCGAGGTCCTTATCCTTTGGGTCACCCCCTTTGTATTAACGGTTGGGAAGGTGATTGGGCTGCACGTGAAGACTGTTGTGTTACTGATTACTGTGGTTCGCGAATTCAATTGAATAAACTACCTGAGATATGGGTCCTGGTATTTGGAAAGAGTGAGAAGCTAGAGGTGTAAGCCACAGAAATTTCATCCTAAGACATGTTGTTGTGAAAAACAGAGAGGATAGACTCAGTTCTGTGGCTACAGATATGAAACTGGAGCAGACGAACCAGAGATCACAGAAAAGCTCCAAGGAAATTGTTGGGCAGACATGTAAAAGTGAATATGTTGCTCAATGGAAGCTAGTTTACCATAAAGTCCTTTATATTTCCAATGTTTTCACAGAAATGACAAATTCTAAATTAATGGACCATTGTGAAACAGTTCCTTACCAGGAACCTGTGGGAAAGAGAGGGAAACATTTTAAATATAAATGTTGACAGCCTTTATTCATTTCATGCAGCAGCAAGGAAACGCCTTTGAAATGACTGAGCGTGTGCAACTACACAACTTCATCACCAAACAATATGTGGATAGCGATATAAAGACACGTCTACTAAATGTCCTGGAATATGGATTGAAACTATATTCAGAACTGAAGCAGGAGAGTTTTTTTATTCAAAGAGTAAAAGCTGTTTGACATAATCACTAAAGCTAAACTTCCACACTTTAATTGCCATTGAAAGAGTTTCGTTCAACCAGCCACTATACAACCTGGTACAAAAAACAACTTTTACAAGCACATAGAGAGATGGAATTAGCAAAAGATAAGGGTGAATTGATCAAGGGCATTCTTTTGCATGATCTTCCAACAAATGCACTATTTGAGGGAGATGCTGCAACCAAACCAGTGAAGCACAAACTCATACAAGAGCTTGAAAAAAAAACCTTTTCCCTGAAGAATTTCAATTAGAAAAGGTGACCTCATTGAAAACTGCTGTTGTTGTGGACTGTATGTCGCAATTGCAAATGGTCAAGATTTCATCAGAGAGGTCGTTCAGACTGTTCTACAGTTATCAAGATCAGTGTCCACCTTGCAAGAACTGCACATTGTCTTTGACAGTGTAGCGACAGGATAATTTGTACCATTTGGACTGGTGGTGGCCATTGTCCACCGCCATCTCAGTATATGATGATTGGTCCTTTATTTCTGACTTTATTTTACTTATTTGCAAGGTTTGCCTATCGGCTCTGACATGATTCTATGTGTCTTTTGCCTCTTTTTGGGCCTAGAGGTCTAAACTAGAGAGACTCAATTTTGTCTCTGCCCTGAATCTCTGAAGGCGTAGGGATATTGTGTTGAAGAAGTTGTAAGACTATAAATGTGACCAATGCAGTGAGGTCACTATAAGATATAGTGTGAATTTCCCCAGATTCTAGTAGTATGTCTAATTATATAAGCTTATCTATTGCATTTACCCCATTCTCAGGTAGGTATTTTAGGTGTTGTGCTCTATAGGGCCTGAGAAGGGTGGTGGTACGTGGCGGCTGGGTGTGCTTATTTAGTAAGCTGATAACTTGGTCTAAAAATCCGGTTGCTACAGACAGTTATCTTGAACTATCTGTCAGACAAAGTGTGACAGTCAGATGAATGTGTACAAGTGGAACAGTTGACTTTGCATGCATCAAAAATTTGACACCCATATCTGTGCAACTTGATAAACTCTGGTCATCGAGATCGAACAAGATGAACTTGAAGATGTTAACTCGACAAAACTTTGTGACGGTTCAGTGAACACTGCATTTCCAATTATTGCAAGTGGAATGATTGTCAACGAGGAGTTGAAGCCTGAAGAGATATATTCAAAAGGTTAGAGCCATATTGTTTAAGAACTTAACAGCAAATTGTAGGAATCAGACATTTGTGTTGTGCCCTGTGTTGAGTGAGCTGTTCAAAATGGTTCTAATTGAATCATTGTTCTGAGAAATGACACCAATGTTACTATTGTGCTACTTAGATGTGTTGCAATGTTCATAAGTCAAGGATTGTCAGAGTTTTGAGATGTTTTGGAACAGGCGAGAAAATACACTTAATCCTGCTTCAGAAAATTGACCCAGTGCTGCCCAGTGTTCTTGTCAAGGCAGATATCCTTACTGAGAATGACACCATGAGCAAAACTGGAACAAATCTTGGAGCTTTAACTGCTGTTCCTGAGAGGTTTCTAAAAGTATTTGTTGGGATAGGAGAAGAATGTGACTTTAAAGTAACCCTGGGCGGAGTTTGCGGAGTTGCACTACGTGGAACCCCCGAAGTGGCAAAAAATCTCAGTCACACTACATGGAGCTCCACAAGCAGCGGAGTTCCATAGAAAAATGCTGTTGGCGGTGATTGCACAGTGCCGGATGCTTGTCCACTCTATGCAATTTTGCGAACGTCGCCTTGCACAGCGCAAGGGTTCCCTTCTTTCTTTTTCTGTCACTGAAGTAGATTTTTACTCGAACTACAGCTTTCTCAATGCATACGGGTAGTTTCTCAACGTGAGCGGTCGCAAGCATACGCGACCACTCGCAATGAGAAACCTGACCCCCCCCCCCCCCGTGTTGAGAAATCTCACCGGGAGGTTTATTTTCCTCCCTTGTGCTTGCCAACTTGATGTTCACGATCGCGAACTAGGTCAAATGTCACCGGGAGGTGGATTTTCCTTGCTCGCGCTCGCTAACTTGACGTTGGTGAAAACGAGCAAGGGAAAAACTCTGCTCTGCTGCACGAAGCTGAGTTTTTCGGAACTCCGTGAGCTCCACATAACGCGGAGTGCGGAAAACTCCGCAAACTCCATGAGCGGAGCAAAGTTCACCACCCAGGGTTACTTTAAAGATGTAGAAAAATACCATGTGCATGTGCGGAAAATCTATTCTGACTGTTACACATTTAAAAATCTTTGGTACAGTGAATTCAAGCGATCAGTCCCACTAAGTGCACTTCCACCATTATCATATTCTGTGTGTGGGCACATTAGAAGAGCATTCTACTTGATCAGAAGATGTGTAAATGTTTTAGATCATCCAAATGTAGAAAACGATCCATGTGAATTTGATTGGGAAGATATTGATGGCATGCTAAAACCTATGACATTTCTAAAGCCTTTACCCGCTCTTCCCCACATAAGCACCAAACGCAAACAGAAATTTACAACATATCCCTCTGTATACAACCATTTTTTCACTATAGATATGTACCTATCTTTGTGTATTACTTTGTATAAACATGGAAAATAATTATTGTGTTGAAAGAAAGAATAATAATAATAAATAAATAAATAAAAAATCATCTTTGGTCTACATATACATACTTCCATTGTGCATCTATGTACCTTACATTTACTTGCATCTGTGTGTCTGTTACTTTTCTCCTGGAAAAGCATATCCAATGCACTATCCTATTTCTCAACCTGTTCCTCTATCAATATCTTTAATCTACATATACTTACCTCCTTTATGTATCTCTATACTTTCAATGTAATTATGGATCTATATATTTATATACTTTGCTCAATATATCTTCTAGCCCAACCTTCTGACTCATCTCAAACTTCTTCTACTACTCCTTCCAATGCACTACCCTATCTCTCATCCTATACATCTATCAATATATCCTCTACATCCTCTCTCTCATTTATCCCAAACCCCATAACACTACTATGATTGCCAAAATAACCCTTTCTAGACTCTCTCCTACTCTACCCCTCCTTGCATCATCTGACACCTCTTTTACTATACCGATCCTCTAAAACAAACCTTTCTAAACTCTTTCCTCTGAGTCCTCCCCTCCAAAACTCATTTTTACTCATACAAAAGCCTCCTCCTACTGCTAAGACCTAAAAAATAAAAATAAAATAAAAAAATCTGTCTCTCTTTTATCCCTTTACTATCCTTTTCAATCGAAATTAACAGACTAACATGATCACTTCTCAAATTCCATATTAAACTATACTAATATACTACCCAAATAACTGGACAACATATCCACTACTCAAATTACTTCATATTGTTTTACTATACTAATTATCAACAGTAATCCTTTATGGGTTCCAGAGTGCTGTGCTACTCGCCAGAAAAGCGCTTCAACACCCATCAGGGGTAACAAGTGCTATATGAATGCAAATCTTTCTTTCCCTTTTATCCCTCCACTATCCTTCCCACTCCAAGTAACTGACTAATATCTACCACTGAAATTACTTCATATTTCACCATATTAATTCACCACTAATCCTTTGTAGGCTTCCTGAATAGCGTGCGTCAACACGCACTATATCAATACAAACCTTTGTCCTCCTCTATCCTTCTAATATCATTCCAAATCCAATTAACTGACTAACCTATCCACCACTTAAAATGTACTTGCATGTTTCACTATACTAATTCAACACTAATCCTCTATGGGTCCCGGAGTAGCGTGCTACTTGCCGAAAAAGCGCTTCGATGCCTCGTCAGGGGTAGTAAGCTCTATATAAATGCAATTACAATACAATCCAATACAATACATTAGGGACACAGGTTAGAACTGCAATACTGCATGCCCCATTTAATACAGAGACTATTTAATGGGAGAACACCTTACCTCCAGAGTTGCAGAGGGATGGTTCATATGTCGGGGAGAGCTTGATGTCTAAAAAATGATCAGTGAGAATACCCGCTTTGATACATTCCAGATCCCTCAACCACAGATACTCCTTTAGTCGTTCTTTGACCATGGAGCAAGGGACTTGTTTTGCCAAGACAGGGGTATCCCAGATCAAAGGCAAGCCTATCTAATCCAGTGTGGCTTTAATATAGGTAAACCAAACAATCCTCTTGCAACCCGGAGATTTAAAAAGAGCCTTGATCACAACACTGTAGGGTTCTAGTTCATCTGTATACCAAAGTCTGTGCCAGTACAAAATAGTGTGGCACATAATAAGTTGATTTATAGCGACAATCACCAATTCCAGCAGTTGGGGGAGGCGAGGGGAAGTCTACATTATTATTTGTTTCATTTCTATATATGTCAGTTCTTCCTATATTATAGCTACCATTTTGGAAAATGGCGGAAGGGTTGCTCGGAGGGGTTATTTATTTCTTTCTCTATAGGACTACTTGACCCCCAAAACCTATCTTTTTACAACAAAATGAGGTATATAGGTCTCATGGTTCATGAAATATTACATCATCACTGCAACACATTCGCCATTTAAATAAATGTCATCCAGAAAAATTCAGCCCAGATCAGGAATGTCTACCCAAGTTAAACTTCTTCTCTAATGATCAAAAAACACAAATCAAGAATGAACATCTCTGGACAACACTTTTTTTTACCGAGGCATATCAGGGAGCCGGAATGATTTGTTATGCTTTTTGACCTTCTCCTGGTCACCACCCTTGACTTTTTCCCGCTCCAGGGCTCAGTTTCACAAAGAGATACCATGGTGCTTTTCCTTCCAGACCTCTCTACACCAGCAAGTTTATTATCGCAACTTTGTTAGTTTTTTGCCTGAGATTGTCAGTGAAATTAGCCTTATCTTAACTGATGGAGTGTTACTTCTACTATCACTGTGACCTGTCAGCTCTTTGTTAAATGGAACACTGGATCAAGGGCTTGGGTAGGTGCTCTGCCAATTTCAAGATGATTTCCTGCTCTGCTAAAATCTAAATAAGAACTAAAGTTGTGGGCAGTGAGAGGAAACTTCAAAGGAAAATGCAATCCTCTCCCTAAAAAGTGACAAAGATCTAAAACTATCTACAGAAAAAATAACATTGTAATTCCATCCTAGTCCAGGTTTTTCTGTCTTTGTAGACTAACCCTTTGCCTCTCTAAAGCTTTTGTCAAATCAAACTCTGCCTCTTCTGTGATTGGGGCGATGCAAGCAGGCATCCTGGGCAAAACCACCATTTCCAGAGGTGAAAAAGGGTGTGGTGGTTGTTGTTGAAGATATTTGTGTGGGTGGTTTGGAGGGTCATTAGCCCAAGTCACAGTGCAATACATGAAACAAAGAGACACATCAACTTATTTTGGTGGTCAGCAAGCTATGATTGCAGCTAATGAATAATTGAGGATGCTTTGACACAGGCATCACCTATGACCCAGCTTAATTTGGCTCTGATGCTGTCTATTGCTGTCCTGTCCACAGTTAGATGTCTACAAGGCTGTCAGATTTGGCACTGGCCTCCTAGAATATACTGATGCATAGATTTTTTAATGATAATTATGTGCCAGAGCAAAAGGCACACCGTTTTCTGTTGGGAGTGGCAAAGTGATGTTGGGCATACAGGAATATTAGTAGAATTACTAACCTGAGTGTGTGGAAGATTGGTTCAGAGCTTAGACGCGCTGCATAATGGCTGCTCTTTAGAGGGGCTCCGCCTGCCAAACCTGCAGTCCGGCAAGAATCCAGCAGTGAAAGGGCTGATTACTCACCTACCGGCCTAAAATAATGGGCCCTAATTACTTCCCATACCGTGGGGGCACTTTGGATGCAGCTGTGGGCCCCTTTTTGACTGCACTTCAAGAGAGTGTGAGATGGGCCTGCTAATGATGTGGCTAGGCCTGTGCAGTCGAGCTGAGCCCTGGAACTGCATCACCACGGGGACAGATGCAGAGCGGCATTCTCGGATTAATCAGGTCGCTGGGTGACATGGCTTTACCTTGGCCTGCTGGACCTTGCTGCCACTGAGTCAAACCTGTGTGGAGAAGGAGCGCTCCGGGGACTGCCGCCATTATTTGACTGCTGTGGCATGTTGTGCTTGGTGGGTCCCCCTGTCTGGGTACCAGAGGTGAGAACGGACCCAGGGCAGTATCTGAGACCGCTGAGATTTGAGACTCGAGGAGATGGACTGAGGGACCCCAGTTGGCTGCTGGAGGTGTTTGCTGCAGTGGGGTGGAATTCCATTTACTTGAGAGGTGGTGAATCGGATGCCCACATGACTGTGCTACCAGTGAGCACTTCACATTTGGTCCCACCTTCTTATTGCTGCATTCTGACCGCCTTCATGGTCTCTTCACATGCTGTGGGTGACTCAAGCTACTTCTGGACGAGAACTGTGGCCCCAGTGGCCTGGTTTGATGATCAGTTCTTCTTTTCTGGAAGGGGTGCGATTCCCACTCGTAGTCTGGATCTACATGGTCACTGTGGCCTAATAGACTAAAGACAGGGTGTCTGACCCCATCACAGAGCTGCGATAGTGCTGTGTGGCCCTCATCGGATGTGACATGGCTAGTGCTGTTGCTGATCCCCACTGGTCTGCACAGGTCTCTTCTAGTGGAGCTTCGGATCATGGCTTGCTCACACCCCTTGGCTATGGACCTAGTCCAGGGTGTGACTGGGACCTCAATTCATTGCTGTGAAGCCCTGCCCACTAGATTGTATGACCTGCTCTGAGTACCGCTGATTGCTTTCATGATTCTCCCTTCTCGCACACTAGTTCTTTGCAGTATTTATTGGACAGTACTGGCATCACTTCATATCATGGGGAAAATGTACAACAAACAATCGAAACTTCAGTTCAAAAGTAAGCGCCTCAGAAAACAGACAGGGGGATCAGTAGTCACACGCCTGGGTGTCTCCTGAGCGATCTGAGACAGATCCCAACTGGATATTGATATGAAAGAAATCCTGGTGAATGTAAGGTCAAGACTGAAGACTATAGATAAAAGTCTCAATATCCTCAAAAGCCACCTGGATCAAGTCAAACAGCAAGTAGACATCATCATGAGGATGGCATTGACCATTTGGAGAACTGCATGTCAGATGCAGATGATTCACAAGTGGAATCCTGTGAGCAACTACTGAAAATGGGTAAAGTACTCGAAGGTATCCAGACCAAAAATGAAGATCTTGAAGCGCCCCCTGGAGCAACAATCTCCGGATTACGGGCATCCCGAAATCCACAAACATGGCTAAAATGGAAGAATACATTGAAACTATGCTTTGTCATCCATTTCGGGAAGACTTGTCTATTATGAACATCGTGGAACATGCACATTGCTCAATAGGAACTTGGCTGCCCCCAGGCGCATCAGCTTTCCCCTATAGTCGCATGCCTCCTGATCTACTGGGACAGAGACACGGTCCTGTGACTGGTGTGGAATGTGGTTCCATCCAATTTCAAGTGAGCAGCTTGTTATTTTATCCAAACTTGACAATGTCGGTGCAGGCTGCTTGCTGCGAGTTTACGCCAGCCAAACGGATCCTTCAGAAAGCGGAAATACCCTTTGCCTAGATCTACCCTGCCAAGCTGAGAGTAACTTGGGAGGGCAAATAGCATTTCTTCCAGGACATCAAAGTGGCTTTTAAAATTTGCCGAGCACATTACCAAGAACAAGTGCTCCCCTAGAGCTTCACCAAACACAGTTGATAAAAATATACTGATTAATAATCACTGATACCGTCCCTTCTTACAGCTTCCTTACAAGGACTCCCTAAGATTTGATATATCCTCTATGCTGGTTTCAAATTCCATATTAGTTCTATTTCACATTAGGAAGCCATATTCATGGTGTCCTCGTGTTTGCTATTTAATATGTTGCGTCAGGGAGTTTCACAATTTGATTATTTGCAAAATGTGGCCCACTGATGTTATAGGCTTAGCCACCCTGCCATACATGGTAGGGTTTGTCTGCCCGGATACTCTGTCCCCTCAGGGATGATTCCTTTTCAATATGTTAAGTTGTGGGAGTTTAGAGATAGAGGGAAGTGGGTTTGGATCTCTTAGCCTGGGTTTTGGGTTGGAGTGGGTTGGGGGGGGAGAATGGGGGTCTATTTATTATACATGTCGATTTTGTTATGCTATGTTTCTGTTTTAGGGACCCAGTCACTGTGCACGAAGTAAGTTCCTCTTGTGCATACTGAAAATGTCACACTGCCCCTTGCCCACATTTTGCTGTTAACATGAGTGCTACCACATGCATCACATGGAACATACATGGCCTCAATGACTAAAGGAAGGTGTGTTTAGTCCATGTATTTCCGGTCCATGCCTTCCCTGAACCGGAAACAAGCTTCCTAGGACCGGTTTCTGGCATTACAGCCCTTGCTCACTTTGCCACTGGATTCAAGCAAGCCTGGGTGAAGACGGCTGTAATGCCAGAAACCGGTCCTAGGAAGCTTGAATCCGGTCCAGGGAAGGCATGGCTTGGCAGTTCGGGCTGGACTGTTTACATGAGGCACAGGGTCAGACTGATTATATATGGCCATTTCTGAACTGGGGTGGCAGAGTGGGCTAAAGAACGGAGATGAATTAAACACAGATCTGTTGACTGGGTGTGAGTGTTTGATTGGTTCAGATGCTCCGTCCATCACCACCCCCTTTTGTACCGCTTTGTTCGCCATAATTTGGCAGGGTATGCTCAGCCGTGAGTCGCTTGCTCACTTTGCCACTGAATTCAAGCAAGCCTGGCTGAAGACGGCTGTAATGCCAGAAACCGGTCCTAGGAAGCTTGAATCCGGTCCAGGGAAGGCATGGCTTGGCAGTTCGGGCTGGACTGTTCCCATGAGGCACAGGGTCAGACTGATTTGCATATGGCCATTTCTGAACTGGGTTGGCAGAGTGGGCTAAAGAACGGTGATGGATAAAACCCAGATCGCTTGACTGGGTGTGAGTGTTTGATTAGTTCAGATGCTCCATCCATCACCACCCCCTTTTGTACCACTTTGTTCGCCATAAGTTGGCAGGGTATGCTCAGACTTGAGTCCCTTGCTCACTTTGCCACTGGATTCAAGCTAGCCTGGCTGAAGACGGCTGTAATGCCAGAAACCGGTCCTAGTAAGCTTGAATCCGGTCCAGGGAAGGCATGGCTTGGCAGTTCGGGCTGGACTGTTCTCATGAGGCACAGGGTCAGACTGATTTTCATATGGACATTTATGATCTGGGGTGGCAGAGTGGGCTAAAGAACGGTGATGGATTAAACCCAGATCTGTTGACTGGGTGTGAGTGTTTGATTGGTTCAGATGCTCCGTCCATCACCACCCCCTTTTGTAGAAACTGAAGGCGGCCTTAATTCTTTGCTGCCACTTGTACTGAACCGTAAATAAGGAAGTAAAGCAGCATTTATCTAAAATCCACTGCCATCATGCGTGCTTGTGATCTACAAAAGTATTGCTCAATTTTTAATAAAAGCTTTAAATACATTCTTGCTGTATACAACACTTGTGGGCGGGAGGTAATTCAGTTGGACTAAAAGCCGAGAGCAAAAGATGAGCAGATGTTTATTTTCAGTACAGCACATTCCTCCTGTGCGCAACATTTCTAAGAATAATTTGAAGAAAAACAAGAAATTTCACCCAAGGCTATTGAGTCGCATTATGTGTACCTGCTCGCCATCCATCTTAAGTGGAATGCTGAAATCATTCATACTTGCACCATTTGCATACAATAGAACTCCATAAGAGAGAGACAAAGTGCAGAGTATTCAGGGTCATCTTTAGGGTGGTGCCAGCAGTGCAGCCGCACTGGACGCTGACCTGGAGGGGACACTGACCGAGGATGGGTGGAGGAGGACTGTGTTTAGCAATAACTTACGATTTAAAGCACCTGCTGAAGATTTCTTTGTGTATCCAGCTTTCAGGCAGCAATAAAAATGTCAAGATAACTCTTGTAATTAATGTTCCTTCTACAGAGAGAGAGCCAGAGAGATATCAGAGTTTGTCTAGTGGCAGTTTTGACTCCCCCTAAAGTAGTACAATATGTATTTTATTGTGGATAGCTGAGTGGATTCGTAAAAACAAGCTTTACCAGTTATTTAAAACAAATGAAATGTATGTGAGAGAGGGGCTTTGGAGAAGTGAGAGCCACTTTTGCAGGGTGGTAGTGAAGGAATCCGATAAGAGGGGCCAAAAAAGATTGTAGCACTGGGCGCCTCCTTCGCTAAGGACCTCCCTGAGAGTATTGTAATGGATATAATGACCTTCAGCTCCACCCTTCAGCATGCAAATGTGTGCCATCGGTTCCAAATAATATTATAACAGGATCAAACGACCGGGTCACTGTGTTGGCTTGTTTTTCTAATCTTGATGAAAAAGGAATCCATGCTATTGACCAAGATGAAACATTAGCTCAAGTAACTGCTTCAAGCTACTACTGACACTAGCCTAACGGAAAGAATCCATGAAACGTAGTAATGTTTTTTAGGAAACTTCAACTAGTTGGGCAGACACAATATGTCCTCCTATGGAGCCGCATAAGGCATCCAATCATTAGAGGTACCCGGGCCGGAGATACCTTTTCCTGCTGCCATCTCCACCCTAATTAACAGCCATTCTGAGATTCCGGATGGAATTACACGTTTTCCCCAGATCCGAGTCCAAAGCAAGAGAAAAATGTGCAAGGATATTTATTAGGAATTTGGTTTACCAGGTGCATTCATGCACCCGGTAAAACTTGCAATTGAAAAGGGGTAGTATCCAACCCAGGGATAAAAGTCTGCAACTCGTAATGAAGCCTTTATAGAGCTAATGATCTGTTTGGATTCAATGGTGTTATGACAAGAATGCTTGCACTTCCCTAGCTGACTTCAGCCAGTGAATTTATTAATGGGACAAAAAGATCAAGGGCCTGAACGCCGCCATTGCATCACTCTTTGTGACGTTGTGGCAGCGTAAAAAATGTGCATCTAAGCAGATGTGTCACTTTGTAAATCCCTGCGATACATTATACCTGCAACAGACATATTGTATGCCGGGTGGGCATTCTTACTCAGGAAAGCAAGGTAGAAGTGACGCAGTTAAATCTACGAGATTTCACTGCAACACTTCTATGGCGTCAGTGTGTCAAAACCTTATGTCTGTAAGGTGTAAGGGGTGATGCAGTGCCTTTCACATGGGGCTTTCCCCCATGTGAAGTGACACGTTGCTGGAGTTGCATCTGTTTTTAGACACACTCCATTTTTGCACCTACTGATACGCCAGGTTCACTGACGTATCTGTAAATCCTTGCGACAAGGGGTGATGTACCGTAAATACGGCGCATCCATGGTATCGCAAGGATGGTGTTATAAAAAGTGTTGCATCGCTGTTTTCCTGCAGCAATGTGACACTTTTCATAAATAAGGCCCCAAGATTTTTCTCATACTCCCACTTGCTCAAATTGAGCACATTGACTTGACAAGGATAAATCATTTGCTAAAATTATCTTTACAGAGACTTTTATGTTGTCATTTTAGTAATGTTGACGTTTACTTTTCAAGGAAGTGACTAGTATTGAATATGCATATGGCTAAATACGTTTCTGTCGAGAAAAGTGAAATTTCTTTAAGGTTCCTTGTAGCACCTTTGCACATAATTGCTTATTTACCCCTTTTAAAAATGTATAGCCTACACATTCATCTAATAGATCTCAGAGCAGAGTAGAGCTGGGCTATTTTTCCTGATTAAAGAAAGTCATCTTTGCCAAATTGATCTAAGTGGATGCCAAGAGTTTCCGAAGTGACTTATCGTTATTGCGCGAACCTAGATTAATGCAGACATCAATAGTGTTTATAACTTCAGCAGTATAATTTAAAGGAGTGCAATAAAACCCTGGTGCATGGGTCACACGTTCTGGCAGCTAGATCTGTTTGCCTGGTTAAAAGATAAAATGGAATATAGTGTCACCAAGAAGATCAATATGGACGTAGCACCAAAAAGCTTCCATGAAGTGCATCACTGTGAAGGAAGTCCTCCACACCAGGAAGTCCAGTAACTCCTTTTAGTCCTATCTTCCTTTGAATGCAATACTGGAACAGGATGTTGTCTGTGACCACTTTATCGAATATGCTGCCGATAGGTGTTGAATAAATTACAAAACAACGTACATTTAGGAGAACACATTGGGGCATATTATCAAGAATAGGCGATAAAACTATCGCCGCTTTATCGGCAGGAAACTGCAGCTAAAGCGGCGATAATGGGCTTGATAATAGGTCCTTGTGAATTCCCATAGCATCCCAGGTTAACACCAGAACCTGGGCTGCTATGGGAATTCACAAGGGCCTATTATCAAGCCCATTATTGCCGCTTTAGCGGCAGTTTCCTGCTGAAAAAGCAGCGATAATTGTATTGCCTGTTCTTGATAATATGCCCCATAGAGACCTGTTTATTCCGCAGCAACTAAATGGAAGAGTCAGTTCCCATGTTTTGAGGACAGGAAGAGCTAATTCATCAAGGCCGGTCTGACACTGCTCCTGCCATGCTTTTGCTTCACCTGCAGCTCCAGTACCAGATTCTTCTATTGTCAGTGTTGGAAATTTGTCCTTTCATCACTGCAGATTATTGCCTTCTGGTATTGAACCAGTTTTTATTGGCCGTTATGACTCTGTGCACTTTACTCCTGCAAACCAGTGATAAAGTGCTTTTGCTCTCCTTTATAAACATGATCAAAATTGCATACACCTTTGTGGCACATTTAATTTACTTCTGAGTCCCGAATATATGGCTCTATGTGTACCTAGGACCTGTAAATTAAATGCTACCTATAAGCTGCAGCACTCACTGAGCCACCCACTAAAGTAGCCCAGTGAGACATTCCTACCAGCTGCTCCTGCAACCTACCTTTGGCAATTGTAAACTGCAAATTCGCCCTGGGAAAATAACCCTTTTTCAATGCTCAAATCTTGCTTTTTACTACTTATAAGTCACCCCTAAGTTAGGCCTTACAAGCCTATAGGACAGGGTGCATGGTATTTAAAAAGTGGTATAGGTATTTTTAAAGTTTCATATGTCCTGGCAGTGAAAAATCTACAAAGCAATTTAGGAAAGTGGTGGGTTACATTATAACTCCTTTTGATGCATAACTTCCGTTGCAACTAGCTAGAAAATAATTAAAGGACACGTTGAAATAGGAATTTATTATCCAACCCATTGGTCAAATAGGATTTAAATTACTATTTTAAAAATTGTGCTTTCAGAAAGTTGGTATTTTCCAGTCAAAGCCAAATGTTTCTTTTGCCAGTGTCCAGGGTCACCTGACTGTTTAGGGCTCTCTTGTAGTCATGATGTGTATTGCTCCTAGACAGCGGTCAAAGGACTTCGGTACTGGAAGTTATGAGGATGTGTGAGTCATCCTGACAGGATAGATGGCGAGGAACTGTGCTCCTTCCCTTGATTGCACTTCCTAGGTTAGCCTGAGGGCTGTACACAGCCCTTCCAGGCTTCAAAAGAAACTGCCCTGTCACTGGCAGCAGCAGCTGACACATGGGCCTATCTGCTCTTTGTTTCTCTAGCTAGATTGGTGTCAAATGCAGGCAAAGGGAGGAACTGGCCAGAACCAATTTTAGAGTTAGACAAACTGGTACCCCCCACCCACAGATGGTGCTGGACATAAAAGTGGCATCACCAGAGCCTAAAATCAAGACTCTCTGGGACCTGTGAAAAAAAGATCTGCTCTTCTGTCTGACACGAGAGGGGAGACTGGACCAGCTCGCCTTAAACCTAGGACTCCAGAAGTGACTCTAAGGGTCAGTTGGCTGACCTCCTGCTTAAGCCAGAAGAACACAACAAGCTTCCAGAGGCCATTCATGCTTTCCAGCTGACTAGACCCAACTGGACTTGACCCAGTATCCTCTGCTGGCCTCTGTGGGAGTGAGTCCTAATCCCCAAATGTTATTCTCAAGGTCCTGGACACTTTGCTGGAGTACACTTCTCCCTGCCTAACTGAATGTTTCACCAGATGCAATGCAGCGAGACGTAGAAACCTGCAAGTGGGGAAACTTCAAACTGAAAGTTTCACCAGATCCATCACAGCACGACACAGCACAATCCTGAGCAATGCAAAGCCCTGGAGAGCCTCACATCTCCTCACTGAAGGCCACACATCTCCTTTATTGGATCTGATACCAAGCAACGCAGAGCCCTGCAGTGCCAAACAGCTCCTCATCGAAGATTTCACTGGAGCTGGCATCAAGCAATGCAGAGCCCTGCAGCCCCCAAAAGAAAGTCTCATCAAGTGACACAGACCGGCAGAGCCATGCAGCTCCCGCATAAAAGTCTCACTGGATCCAATGGATTAAAATGCCAATTAACACAGAGCCCTGCCGTGCATCTCCTCACCAAAGGCTTCACAAGATCCGATGCCAAGCAACCCAGTGCCCCACTGAGCCATGCGGCCCCCAACTAAAAGCCTTGCCAGATTAAACAGAGCACAATACTGAGTGACACAGAACCCCGAAGAGCCTTGCAGCTTCCGACTGAAAGCCTCATTGAATCCAATGCAGCATGATACCCAGCAACACAGAGCCACTCTGCACAGTCCTCTCATCAAAGAAGGTAAAACGTCTACTGGGAATTGCACCTGACCGACGATCTATCACGGTCAGCCTGAACTTTTGAGTTTGTTCTGTTCCGGAATGACCAGATACCCACATGGTGCATCAACACTTTTGGCACTATTTTTACCTAAGACTTTGAAAACTCATAACTCTGGTTCTACTGATTGGATTTATGGTATCCTTTTAGTAATTATTATATTCTCAATTTTTCAAAATTGAGTTGTGATTTTTCTGGGTTTTTATTTTTATTTACTGTTTGAGTGCTGCATAAGTACTTTATACTTTGCTTCTAAGTTACGCCTGGAAACTCTGTGTTAAGCACAGGTTTATTTAGTAACATTTGTAGTTCTCCATGGCAAGGTTTGTGAATAACATTTTAAGTGGGTTCTCATCTCTTTCAATCCGTAATCCAATATCTCACAGCCAGACAGCTGCTTATGGTTTCTGTTACCTATGAAGTGGGGAAACATGCTTCCTATCATATTTAGCAGGGAGACAACTGAGCTCCCGTGCCATTGGCCTCCAGTATTGCTCATGGGCTTGGAGAATTGGGCTGGGAGAGCAGGTAGCTGGCTGCCTGTGCCAGGCCTTAAACAATCTCCCAGTCGAAGAGCACCACAAAACACCCCTGGGCATGTTAAAGTTTTTGTGCAGTATTTTGTGAAGTATTTGTATACATTATTAACAATGTGCAGAATGTGGATTTACTCTAGAATTTACATGCACACACTGACATGGCACTTTTGCATTTGAAACAATTTTTCTATGTAGACGTACCTTTTCCTAGTTTATGTTAACTAGACCTCAGCTAGGTCTCACCACCATCTTGTTCAAAACGGATGTCTTCTTCTGCATGTTCACGTTTTACCTTTTTTCAGCACATAGTTAATCAGAGCCATGTTTGTTAATTTCCATTGATGTTGTTCCTGCTGTTCTTGGAGAAACATTTCCAACATGGACACTGCAATACTGCTGTTTTTCAAGGTCTTTCTGAAAGCTCACTGTCCTGCATTAATTCAGAACAGTTTTCTGTTGTTCTTCTAATTAGTTTTTAGTGCAAGAAAGCTGTATATAAACCCTGGATTCTGAAGGTGACCCAGAGCTTTCCTGGAGAGATTCGAGTGCAACATGGGATGCAACCTAATTTCTAATTCATTTTACTGCCCAATGAGATTTAGAATGATTCTTGATTTTGCTCATATTTTCTGGATTGTCTTTTTTACTGAGAACCTTCGCAACATTGATACTTTATGCATCTGACCCTTATCATTTTGGCATTGTATCTTTTGAATTTGAATAATAAATTATTTTACATTTGTATCATTGTCATAAAATGTACTTAATGAGTCTGTCCTTAATTGATTGCATCTTTGAGATGCTGAGTTGTACCTTACCTCGGGATGCATTGCCTCATGCATTTGTGGTTTAACACCGTCCGCAGCCCATCTATTCATGGGCGTGCAATTAAGGTGACATTTGGTTTGTAAAATGTAGAGCTTCCCCACTCAAACAAGCATGGCATGCCAGAGGACATTTCAATATCTGCTCCCCTGTCACTTCTGAGTGTGGTGACCTTCCATTTCAGAGTCCAACCGTGCGCTATACAGCCCTATACAGCCCAAAAGAATGGCTAAAATATGCATACAAAATTCTGGAATTAGTTCTTCAAGTGTTTTAAAAAAAAATATTTGTATTATTAAATCCTAGTTCTTCAAGTGTTTTGTATGCAACCCAGCAAGCATGATCAGGCTTGGGAATTGAAGTATTGACCTACTATGGACCCAGGCATGCCCAAAGGGACAGAGATGTTAAAACTGGACGAAGGTTCTCCCTATATGGGAGCCACTGGGGTAGTGAAAGATAACTTCCTCATTCACATGTAAGACCATAGGTACAGCTATGAACACCTACTCTGGACTTCAAATTCCCCCCAAATTTAAATCTCTCTAGCTTTTCACTGGACATACACACATCTAAATTCTATTATACCATCATTCATACTCCCCATTCCCACTAGAAATCACATAAAGGGAATTGGGATACATAAGATGCTACTCATCTCCCTTTCTTACAACATAACAAAAGAGCAACAACTGGCAAACAAAATGGGTCAAGGTTTTTTTTTCTCTAGAAAATAGTATCTGATAATAGGCCTACAATTTTCGGTTTGTTGGTCACCAGAGGTACAAGAATGAAAATCTAGAATAAAGCAAAATTTTCGGCTACAACAATAAGTAACCAGGGAGTAGGGCACCTTTACAGAACAGACTGCTTTTTTCGCCTGCACATGGCTTGGGCTGTGCTTGTAAAATCAATTGCATTAAATATATTTTAAATGGGGCTTGAATCCCACCCCCTTGCTTTCCATGCTTCTCTCTGGTTCCTGTGCTTGCCACTTACTGTTCCTCCATTTTTATTGGTTGTAGCACACAGTTTTCTGCATTTACTAATGCTTGTTAATGTGTTGTTCATCATATTCTCTTATCAATTTCCCATCACCAAAGTACTGTTTCCATCCGCTTTTGTGGGACTCACACAACCTGGCTTTAATATGGCCACCTGACACCAACCCACATATTCAGCATGCTAGAAAGTTCCATAAAAGAAAACATTCGGAGCACACACACACCCCTCTCCATCTCTGTCTGTCTTTGTCTCTGCCTCTATATGTCTGTCCCTGTCTCTGCCTCTATCTGTCTGTCTTTCGCTGTGTTTGTCTGTCTGTCCTTGTCTCTGTCTGTCCCTGTCTCCCGCTCTGTCTCTGCCTCTATCTGTCTGCCCCTGTCTCTGCCTCTATATGTCTCTGTCTGTCCCTGTCTGTCTGTCTCAGTCTCTATCTCTGTCTCTCTGTCTTCCTCTCTGTCTCTCTGTCTCTCTGTTTCCCACTTTCTCTCTCTGTATCCCTCTCTCTCTCTGTCTCCCCTTGTCTCCCTCTGTCTCACTCACTCTGTTACCCTCTCTCTCTCTCTGTCTCCCTCCATTTCTCTCCCTCTGTCTCCCTCCCTCTGTCTGTCTCCGTCTGTCTCCTTCTGCCTGTCTCCCTCTGTCTGTCTTCCTCCCTCTTTCTCCCTCTGTCTGACTCCCTCCCTCTGTTGCCCTCCTCCCACTGTCTATCTCTCTCTATCTGTCGCCCTATCTCTCTGTCTCCCTCTCCCTCCATCTCTCGCCCCCTGACTCCCTCCCTTTGTCTCCTTCTGCCTCCCTCTGTCTCCCTCTCTCTGTCTCCCTCTCTCTCTGTCTACCTCCCTCCCTCTCCTTCCCTCTGTTTCCCTCTGTCTCTCTCTATCTGTGCCCCTTCTCCCTCTGTCTGCCTCTCTCTGTCTGTTGCCCTCTGTCTCCCTCTCTGTCTCCCTCTGTCTCCATCCCTCTGTCTTTCCCTGTCTGTCTCCCTCTATCTCTTCCTCCCCCTCTCTATGTCTCCCTCTATCTCTAGTTTCCCACTGTCTGTCTTGTCTCTCTCCTTCTGTCTCCCTCCCTCTGTCTCCCTCCCTCTGTCTCCCTCCCCCTGTCTCCCTCCCTCTATCTCCCTCTGTCTGTCTCCCTCTGTCTGTCACCCTCTGTCACCTCACCCTGTGTGTATGGCAGCTGGGGCTGAGACAGCTTCCTGGGCACACACACAGCCGCACATGAGTGCTATGCAGGTCTTTAAAAGATCATTTACTTGTTAATGAGGCTTTGTTGTATTTCACCTCTTCTTAGTGGCCCTGTATCTCAACTCTAACTATTGCTGGAATCACCCGACCCCCATGGAGCAGAGTCTCTTGGAGTCCGCGCTGCTGCGGCGGTGTTTGCTGACACTCTTAAAAAAAACGCACATGTACAATGTCTGCAAGATCCGCGGGCTGCCAAGGAAGGCTTGCCGGGCCGCTGGTGGCCCGCGGGCCGTACTATGAGTACCCGTGATCTAGAGACTGCGTAGCGCCCTTCCTGGTCTGTGTCTAGTGAGTAGAGTTTAAAACTAGACTTGGGGTTTACCCATGTGAGCATGCCACGTGCTTGTGAATTAAAACCCGCTGCCTGGGAGTTTCCCTGCAGACCCCTGTTGCGTAACATAGTGCTGTTGAGGGGGAGGTGTGTCTCCTGCAGTAAATCTACATCAATATTGTGTCTTGACAAGTAGGCCAGTACTTTCCTGAGCTTTCTATGGTCATTTAGACCTTGCACATTCCAAGTGAGGGCTGTGAGCCTACTACATTCTACTATATTACCGGACCCGCTGGGCTTTGTCATGGGGCGTGTAGGGCATGCGTAGTGATTGTGGCAGCATATGCAAATAGGCTGTGTTGTATCTGCTAAAAAGAATGTTTACAGTTTGAAAATGTCTATACATCTGCAGTCTCAATACCCCCTCCCCTCACTCACGCCAGGCATACCGAACTTTACCATGGTGGAATACCTCTAAACATACCCCATTTGCCATCTAAATATTCATAAACCCAAAATAAAAACACTAAACAAGAATCAGTACAGCTCCCAAGGTGTGTGGCACACGCGTGGGTGGATGTTGCACACCCAGTAGGTTAGCAGGACCTAACCAGACTGCTCTGTGTGTGGTACTAGAGTGCAATTTTCTATGCAATAATCTCTAGTTATCCGTATCATACTCAAGTCAAACGGCACAATTGGCTCCCCAAGCACATCATCCCAGCCCTCCCGATCAGCCCCGCAAGTGGCCCTTTTATCTGAAAAACATTAGTTCAATGATTAGTCCTGGTTGTCCAGCCCGCCCCCAGCTGCTCCGTTTTGAGGAGTCCTGCTCAGGGTTATGGTGCTTTTCTTTAAACCACTCCTTTAGGGCTTTCTGCAGCATTTTTGGATATGTGAAAATCCATGACTTACCCTAGAGCTTAAAAGGTGCAAACTGTCTGCGCAGCTTCTGCACTCGGATCATGAAATCCTGATATAAGGAAATAGTGGGGCCCTCATACTGTAGAGGCTGTTTCTCCCGAGCCACCCTCAATGCCGAGTCCCTGTCCCTATAGTTCAGCAGTTTTACGATTATCAGCCTCAGGGGAGCACCAGGGACGGGGCGCTGGCCCAGTGAGCAATGCACCCTCTCCGCCACAAATAGGGGAAAGAAGGTTTCGCTCCCTAACAGAGACACCAACAGTTTCTCAACGAATAGTTCCTTGTTTCCGATCTGGGTCAACTCTAGAAGGCCTGTGATTCTTAATTTCTTTCGTCAGGACCTCGCTTCGAGGTCCTCAGCCTCGTCTTGCTGGATTTGTAACACCTTCCCCATTTTTTTAAGTTCTGCGTCTATTTCGGTCTGGGCTTCTTCCACCTCCATGACCCTGCATTCAGCCATGTCTAGCCTCTCTGCCTGCTTGTCCATTCGTTCAGTTATTCTATCCATACGGTATGAGAGGGAGTTTAGTTTAGTTCCGAGAATAGATAGACTGTTCAGCAAGCATTTCTCCATAGCCACAAGCACGCCGCGAATATCGCCGTCTGCCACCTCTTGTGCCTGTACCTGTGCATTATCTCCTTCTTCAGAGGGGTTCTTCCTCACTTTAGATTTCCATTGGTCGAAGGTGAGTTTAGGCTGTGTTTTGTCCACTCTCCCCATTGTGATGGGCGGTTGCGACTGCGGGGGATTTGCATCCGCCGACTAGTTAGCCGAACACGTATAGACAGCCGGCGTACCCTAAGGTCTTTCCTCCGCGTCGACCGGCCCCCACAGGCAAATGCACAATCCGGGAAGTGCCTGGAGTGTAGGTACAATACGGGTGGGCAACGCAGGTGGGTGACCACCACTGGCCAGTGCAACAACTGTTTTAACAAGGAGTCACAGCTTCCCGGCACCGCTTCTAATGGAGCAAAGTGGGCCGAACGTCAAATCAATGCAACAATGCGTGCACCTGCGTGGTCCCAAAGCCTGCTCACCTTAATGCTCAGAACAGGGAGACACCACTTACCAGGCCGCTCTGTGGGCCTGCGTAGTCTGCCACAGTCTCCCGCTGCTCCCCTCAATGCTGTGTTAATGCTATCTGTAATATCCAGCAATCACATCTCAGGCCACCAAACAAACCGGGTTGCTAGTCTGCACCGATCGGCCACATACAACAGCAGGTGTGAGGGTATATGTGATCCACCACAGCACACCGGAGCAGGCCCCACCATCCTGGGCTTCAAAATGGCCATTAGTGTCAGTGTAGAGCCTCCCTAGCCCGCAGTCGTACCTCTGTGTGTGTTGTTAGCCAGGGTGTCAGCGCAGCCTACAGGGTACCACCGCGGATCTCTCCAGGTCCCTCAGGCGGCCAGCGTAGGGGCAGCATTCGCACTCGGCAATAGGTCCGAGTCTCCACGGGGCTCGGTGCCACACAGCAGCGGCCACACCCACTGTCTTTCCTGGCCTTTGCGTGCCCATACCTCACAGCGGACCGCAACACACCGCAGATTCCCCACTATCCCAGCGGTAGTGTGCCTCGCGGCTGCCGCCTGCACCGCTGGTGTGTGCAGGGTCTTTCCCCACCAGGGGCGCCCAGGAATGATGCAGCTGCTGCCTTCTGGTCTGCCGTCCACCCACCACTTCTGCCTGGGGATCAAGGCCCAGGGCAAAGGTTCCACAGTCAGAGCCGGTTGCAATGCTCGCTGGTGTCTATGGAGGGTCAAAAACCACATACAACTCTCTCAATGCCCTCCGGAGCAGGCAGCGGCTCAAATCGGACGAATGGTCGCCACTGTTGTCAGATCAATGAAGGTTTGTTAGATGGCTCTACGGAGCTTTCAGACTAAGCAGTCATCTTCGACTTGAGCAAGCTCTGCCCCTCCAACATACAGTACTTTAAAAACATGTACTCTACAAGAATATTTTAAAAACACATTTCCTTGAAGTCAGTAGCTCAGTCCAGTGCTACAGCATGCTGTAAACAACAGAATTCAACAGTTCCGCCTGACCGAGTCATTCAAGGGTGTCGACAGACTAGTAAACAATACCTTTTGTTTTGCTGTCAGCACGTTGGTACGGACCAGTCGTGACAACTGTCGCGGTTGGGGTGTGAAGCAGAGAGGCGTGCTGTGCCTTCAAGTCGCAGTGCAAGCAGCGGCTCGGTAACCATCATCCAGTGGCATTGGTGAGACCGGTGCTGCCATGCGGAGTGAAGGTGGTGCTCATTGCTGTGCTGACATACGGTCACGTACAGGAGAAAGAGACGGTTGCGGGAAGCTGGAAGCGGCCAGTTCGGACTGCGGTGTGGGATGGGGCAGTGCTTACCAGTGGTGCCCCCAGCCATGATGCAGTCACTGTCAGTGTGCACCAACAGCAATGGTGAGACCAGGGCAGCAAAGTGAAACGAGGGGTGAGGAGTGTGGTACCCACAGATCACGGTGCAAGCAGCGGCTCAGAGGCATCTGTAGTCGTCGTTGGTGAGACCAGGGTTGGGGTGCGAGATGCGGACGGTGCCCTTGGAGGTACTCAGCAAAAGTAAGGAAAATTCCGTCCAGTCCTTTCATTGCCCTGGGCAGAAATAGCAACTGCAGGCCAACCCAGCAGAGCAACAACACTGCAAATGGGCAGTACTCCTCCTGGCAGTTCTTCCAGCTCTTCATCTTGGTGGGTTCCTTGATTCCAGTGAGTTCTAAAGTTCCTGGGTTTGGGCCCCAATATTATACTCAGTTTCTCTTTGTTCTCTTAGGCAGAGGGTGTCTATACCGAGTCAAAACCAGTTTGACCTCTCTGGTCCAGCTTCCCAGCAGGAGGTGGAGACAGCATTTTCTAAAGCAGACCCGGCCCATTCAGATGCAAGGTAATATCCTCCCACTACTCTAAATGCAGCCCAAGTCTATTCGGCCCTGCCCTGAATCATCTAGGAAAGGCAGGACACACCTCAACCCACCCAGTGGCTGTCTGAAGAGAATGCACATCCCTAGACCCTGGCACTCCAAAGCCAGTCAGTCAATCCACAAACCCAGAAGATGCACACAGGATGGATGCACACAGGCAGGATTGTAAAAGAGCTGAGAGAGTCTGGAGGAGGGCCTACGATCCGATTGAAAAATTGAAATTTCGAGCAGCAATTAAAGCCTATCATCAGTCAATTTGGGATGGAAAAAAGGCCTATTTTGAACGTCGTATTGATGAGGCCGAAAATGTCTGCAAAGAAATTTTTAAAGTGGTTCAAGATTTTACCTCTCCTGCTGTTTGTATTCCTAGCCGTACTCATACTGACTCTTGGATACAACAACTAGCTACCTTTTTTGTTAGTAAGATTACGACTATTCAAGCCTCTCTCTCCTTCTCTTGTCCACGACCGGAGTTGAGTCATCCAACTGCATCATCTTTTGTGGAGGGTCAAGGCCCTTTCCTCTTTGAATTCCCTCACATGGGTCTAAGTACATCTTTGGAGCTCTTGTCAGGTTTGAAATCTGGCTCTCCTTTAGACCCATGTCCGGCCAAATATTTGGGGAAAGTGGCATCTGCCTTAAACACCTTGGTAAACCCTCTTTTGAATTCCTCCCTGTCCACAGGTGTGGTGCCTTAGGTATGGAAACATGCCATGATCCTACCACTGCTCAAGAAACCTACCTTGGACCCCCTCATCCATGCCAACTACAGGCCAATCTCCCTTCTCCCTGCTCTGGCGAAAGTGGCCGAAAGATATGTGCACAGGACAATTTCCAGTTTCATCGAAGGAAACGACCTGTTGCACGCTTCGCAATCCGGTTTCCGTGCTAATTTTAGCACAGAGACGGCTCTACTCGAGGTCACTGATGCCATCAGGGAAGTGCTCGATTCTGGGGGAAAGGCCATGTTAGTCATGCTTGACTTGTCGGCGGCATTCGACACCGTTCCTCACAAAGGCCTCCTTGTAAGACTCTGGGAATGTGGCCTTCGCGGAACGGTGTGGAACTGGCTTAAATCTTTTCTAGCCGGCCGCCGGCAAACGATCTGGGTGCCCCCTTTCTCCGCTGACATGGCTCCGCTAGAGGTGGGAGTCCCCCAGGGCTCCATTCTCAGCCCCATGCTTTTTAACATCTTTATGGCTCCTCTGGCGGCAGTCGCGGAGTCGTTTGGCACCCAGATCGTGTCATACGCTGACGACACCCAGCTCCTTTTCACATGTGATAGGGGCGGGTTGTTTAATGGCATACAGATTAGGGATTGTCTTGGTGCGGTCTTTGAGTGGTTTAGGTGTCATGGGTTAAAGTGCAACTCCGATAAATCGGAGCTCCTCTTTTTTGGTTGCGCTCCCGAACCTAATTGGACATCTTGGTGGCCTCAAGACATGTTTCCCCCCGATAATGTGTCCTCTAAGGCCAAAAACTTGGGAGTGATAGTGGATTGTGAACTATCTTTTGGGCCTCACATCTCGTGTCTTTCAGGAAAATGCTTTGGCATTCTGCGGATGTTGAGGAAATTTCTTCCCTTAGTATCACTCAAACATAGGAAAATAATCGTCCTGGCCTTGATTGGCTCTCGACTGGACTACGCAAACGTTCTTTTTCTGGGTCTACCGAAATATCTTTTGACCTGTTTGCAAGTAGTTCAGAACTCGGCAGCCCGAGCCATCTATGGACTCCCGAGGAGAGCTGGTGCCACTGTTTTATTGAACACCTTACACTGGCTACCTATCTCAAAGAGAATTCTTTTCAAGAGCCTGACCGTGGCCTTTAAAGCTCTACATGGCACAGGCCCCAAGTATATTGGGAAACGTCTCTCCCGGTACTTACCTAGCAGGACCCTGAGGTCATCCTGTTTGTCCATGATGACAGTTCCTGCAATTCGGCGTGCGAGAATAGGAGGTCGGTCCTTTCGCTATCTAGCACCAAAGGCTTGGAACGATCTACCATTGTCCTTGAGACAAGCTCATAGTCTTCTTGCTTTCAGGAAAGACCTGAAAAGTGGCTCTACACAAAATAGACTTCTTTTTCATTTGTCTCTGCTTTTTGTTGTTGTGTGGTTGTTTTTTATTTGCTGATATTCTTCGCCAAAGCGCCGGGATGCTCCAAATGGAGTAGCCGTGCGCTATAGAAGAAATAAATTAACATAACATAGCATAACATATCCAAACACAAAACATAAAAATCATATTTACTAAAAGATGCATTTTTACATTCTGAGTCACGGCATACTAAACTTAATTTCCCTATCTGGTCCCAATGGGAATTTATGCTTATAAGATGTTAGAAGTAAACTCCCATTCTATCCTATGGCACAGATAGCCTTTCTATAGTGAAAAACTAAATACACTGTAATTCACTACCAGCACATGTCACACACACCAGCACATGGCCTACTTTTAATATACACAGCACCCTGCCTACAGGGGTACCTTGAGCCTACCGTAGGGGTGACTAACACGTAAAGAAATGGGATATTTAGGGTCTGGCAAGTGGGTGCACTTGCCAGGTCGACATGGCAGTTACAAACAGCGCACAGACACTGCAGTGGCAGGTCTGAGAAAACTTTCAGATCTGCTTGTGTGGGTGGCACAACCAGTGCTGCAGGCCCATAAGCAGCATTTAATTTACAGGCCCTGGCTCTATCAGTGCACTTTTCTAGGGACTTATTAGTAAATTAATTATGCCAATCATTGACACACCAATCCATAACACAATTTACAATAGGAGCACTTCCACTTTAGAACTGAACTACAGTGAGAAACTGCGCAGAGACACTAAACCAGCAAAAACAGAGTAAACATTGTAAAGTTAAAAAGTAAAAATACAGGCGAAACATGCCAAAAGATGCCAGGGCTTACAGTATTTGAGACAATATTGGAATTGAAAGGTCATGACTGGTAGGGTGGTGTAACCATGGTGTTTCAGCCATGGTGAAAGGCAATTGGTCTATTTTTTCAATGTGCAACATGGTATATTTTGAATCGCTACGCTCCATTGTTATCTGTCTTTCTGTTAGATCGTAGGCTGAAAACAGATTTGTACTGTTGATGTAAAGTCATGGCACGTGGCCAGAATGTAATGTCTGTAACATCCAGCTCAGTATTACTATTGACCATATTTGTGACTGTCCATTTTGTAATATAGACATGTCTGGCTGTATTATGTCAATTGCAGAACACACTATGTTGCCCAGTGAAAACTTTCTGGATGACATTGTCAACCACAGCCAAAGCCATTTCAAGATTAACCCTATCCATTTTGCGCAATCTCTCAGCAACTTCTTGTTGAGAAATCTTCCACAGTTTGTTGTATATTCTGTACAAAAAGTGCTTTTGATATGGGTTCCAGGAACCTAGTAGAAAATCCCTGCGATCCATGTCATCAGAAAGAAGAGACAAGTGTTGTTTCACCAAGAAAAGTGTTGAGGTTTTCAGCCAATCTAGTCATAACTTCCCAACATTGTATGAAGTCACCACCCAAGTGTTTTGGCTGTAAATATCGTTGATCAGGCCTATTGATCCTAAATCCTTCGGTGTTACCTTGAAATCTAGATTGACACCTGTTTGCGTCAGTTAGAAATGGGATTCCTGGTTGGCTAGGGCTTGCGTCTAAGCCAGGCAGCAACCACTCTAGTCAGGGCAAGGGACTGATACGCTGAAGATAACCGCTGCTCACCCCCCTGGAAGCATGGCACGAGTAGTCAGGCTTATCCCGGAGGCAATGTGTAAAGCATTTGCGCAACACACACACAAACAGCCAGAAACACACTAGGCACACTAAAAAGGAACTCCACACAAGGTTATATATAAAAATAGCCTTTGTATTACCATAAACACATTAGAGTAGTAATCATACAATATACACTGTGCCAACTGGCACTAGGCAATATTTACAGGGGATTATATACATGACCGGGCCAATCGGGCCACAGTCAGAAACATTAGAAAAGCATAAGTAGAAAATGAGACAACCAGTAACTACTGGTACAGTAATGAACTCAGCATTATCACATTAGGCATAAAACATATTTGGCCCAAACCTCATTAGCATAAACACATTACGCCACATCGCATTAGGTGTAAACACATTATTCTAACTCTCAGGAGCCTAAACACTGAAATGACTCCCAGACCAACCGGCCTCCCACTGGGGCTCAACTGCCATATGTCCCGCACAGTCAGTGCTTCACTAGGGCTATCCCATTAGCCCCCTGGCTGCTAACACAGTATCAACTGTGCGCAGTTGCACAAGTCTAAACATGGCAGCTGTTCACTAATTGCTGGGCAGCTATGCAAATGAGCCCTGGCACCAGCATGCCTTTTGAGCTCCTCTCTGGGACTTTCTAAATAATTTGCCCCACATTGCAGCTGTCCACTGTGATGCGGAACAGCTGTGAAAACAGCCTGGACACTCATGGCGCCCTAAAAGCGACCACAGGGGGGGCGGGCACCGACAATGTGCCCTGACTCACTACCCCCACCACGTGCACCACGAGCCCCGCTCACCGGGGCTCTAGGGAGGACTCTGCCCCCGATCCCTGGGCATCGACAATCTGCCCCGATCGGCACTGTCGCCTGTGGTGCCTTTGGGGCTCCTATTCCTCAATTGACCCCTACAAGGATTTTTGCCTTGGCACTTCAGTACCCAGCGAGTCCCATATGTCACGGGCCTACGGCTATCCTTCCTGCTGTGGGACTACTTTTATTAACTTTTCCCAGTCTCCTTAACAGATGCGGGGTCGGACCACACTGGGGCTCCCTCCAGTACACGGAGGCCCGCCTTCCTCTACCCAAACTTCCTCTTCGGCTGCGCGGCTTCTGGGTGGTTGTCAGAGCGGGGTAGGCTCTCGCCTAGCTTCTCGGTATTCACGGGGCTCCCTAAACACCAAGGGAGCCCCTCTCGGCCAGCAGGACCTCCGCCTCACTTCCGGCCCCGCCCACATCCCAACACAGGGTGCCTGACTTCCTGTTTCGCGGCGGTGCTTTCTCTCGGTGACTCGGTAGGGTGAGCACCAGCGAAGAAGACACAAATATGCGTGCAGGGCACCTGCTCGTTAACTCTTTTACATACAATACACTGTCCAATACAATTTCTTCAGGAACTGGAACCACTGCAGTGTTCACCAGGGACAAGTCTCTTAGTTCACGTGTGATGATGCATGTGGTTTAAGAACCAAGTTCACAAGTTGAACTGCAGAGTGTTCTGGGAGAAAGCGTCCATTCTGAAGTAGGAAAAAGAGTGTTACCATACCAATCCAAAGTACCAGTAAAAGTGAACCAGTTGGACTCCATATATGTATCAAGATAACAACAAAATGAGTCTTTTTCAGACAAAGATAGAAAGCATAAACTAGTAGCATGATAGGGAAAAGCAGTATCGTCAGCTCAGGTTCACTTGGATCCGATGAGAATTTGTCATAGTGCACAAAGTAGCTAGGCGCCACCTGGTCTATTCTTGGCTTGGTAGGTGTTTTAGAACTGGGAGATGAATTGATCTGTGGCATGTTTACGTAGACGAAGTGAAATTTCTGTACTTGTTGATTGTACAGTTGTAATTGTTTCAATAAGGAGAAGCATCATCTCATTTTTGTTTACAGCTTCTCTTTGGAAAGTGAAGTCTTCAGTCATCATTAAAGCTTCCATCTGAACTTCCTGTACGGTAACCCACGTGTCCTACTGTTGAGAATCGGCCACATAGTGTGGTTTGACCAGATCAATTGAGAAAAAACCTTTTGTCTCAGTGGTGGGCAAGAAGTGGAAGAAATAAAGGGGCATATTACCAAGCAATAGCGATAATTATCGCTATTGCTTGGTTAGAGACAATAATTTACCGCAGCGCTGCGGCGATTTTTACCGCAAATAAACCTTGGTATTACCAAGGTTTAACGCAAATGCGGTAAAAATCGCCGCAAAGCATGAATATCGCTGAAAAGTCAGCGATATTCATGCATTAGCGAGCTAATGCTCTTAGCCATGTTATCCACCTCCCATTGGATAACATGGCTAAGAACTGCTCAGGGCAGGTGTTAGCTTTTGGAGATATTCCCGCTTAGCGCGAATATCTCCAAAAGTTGGTAATAGGAGATAGCGATGTTAGCAACTGTTTTCAGTCTCTAACATCTTGGCACGCCCACTTTGCATCTCATTAGTGATAAATATCACTGACATGCAAAGTGGGGCCCAAGATGGTCGCTATCTCCTACTAGCTGTCGCTAACTGGTGTTAGCGGCAGCTAGGTAATAGGGAGATAATTTTATGTCCGCTTTCTTGGCTTTTAAAGCCAAAAAAGCGGAGATAAACCCCCTTGATAATATGCCCCAAAGTTCTCATTCCTTCGACAGCTAGGACAAGTACAGGCGCTCTGTAGGATGGCCCAAATTAATTTTTTATCTGTGACTTTCTCTCTGACCTGGTCCCCAATTTCCGGCACCCGGGCAGGTCTTGCCATTACAGTTTTCACTTCCCTAGTGGCAGTGCGTTTTACTTGACATTGTTTTGTAAAGCTCGGTATGCTTTAAGATCCTGTAAAAACCCCAAATGATCTTTAAGGGCATGTGGTGATTCACTGTGCGGACGCTATCGAGGTCTGGTACCCACATCCTTACCCCAAACAGGAGGTCATAAGGTGCAAGACCCCTTGGGATTTTCATGACATGTTGTTAAGTGCCCTCTGGACCCCATATAGGTGGTTGACCCAAATGCCACCCAAGCCTAATACCCTTGCTGTTAAGGACTGATTTAACTCACCGTTTTTCATCTTGACTGCCAAATTTTCCTCAGGATGATAGGGGAGGAGTACTGCAAGGCCACACACAAACGTCCTATGGCTTCTTTGTAAGCCCGAGAACAAAACGCCAGGCCCTGGTCGGAATGTAGTGTGCTAATTGCATATGTGCTGATAAAGACTTGTAAATCTATTATAACAGTTCAAGCATCAGCCGAGGCCAAAACCACGGGAATCTAGAGCATAAATCCACTGCCACCAATATGTATTTGTAAGCCCCATCTGAGTGTAAGGGACCGCAGTGATCCAAATAGACAAATGCGAGAGGTTTGTCTGATATCAATAAAGGTGTTTGCGATGGACGTGCTATAGTGGAGCCCTTCACCTGCTGGCATATGTTGCATTTGAGGACAAAGTCCTTGGTCTGCTTAGTAGGACCTGGCCACCAATAGCACTGCTTCAGTAGTGAAACTGTGGCAGATATCCCTGCATGTGCTGAACCCAGACCCTTGTGTGCAGCTAGTATCAATCCCAATCTGCGATCAGTGTTTGATATTACTCCATCCCCAACTCCTGAAAGTTGAACATTCAGGATGTTTTGCACTTCTAATTTGTAAAAGTACTTGAGTGGTAATCCTTTCGGCAGGGCTGAGCTGTTGCGCGTGGCATTTACAGCTATCATACTTGCTCTGTCTATCCTCGTGCTACAGCAAGTAATTGCAGCAATGGCAGTAGTGTGCAATGTTGCCTTGGCGGCATATTCAGCCATTCAATTGCCTTCAATGTGAACATCAACAAATTTAGGACTCAATGTATGAATAACATGGACCTGTGGCAGGCCTTCTTTCAGCTTTGCCATCTTGTGAATTTACTGTGCAACCTTTGGAATCCCTAAATGTGTTCTGGCCCAAATAATGTAACTATTCATTCTAGGACTGCACATAGTAAAATGAATCACACACTATGAGTGTGGGGAATTTGTGATCCGTATTTTTAGTGCCAGTGTGAGGGCTTTCAGTTTCTCCAGCTGCACCGTACAGTCTACTAGAGACTGCGTGTATGTTTTTACAGGAAAAAACTTTCAATCCTGCATGCCCCCTTTTACAAATGCGCATACCGTTGGATATTGCTGTTTCATTCTCACAGGTGGCTGGGCAGGTCCATCGGTACAAATTATATATTCATATTGATCTAGAGACATTATTTAATTTGTTAGAGGATATTCTTGTTCGCACTGCAGGAATACTTGTGATTGGAATACAGAATCAAATCTGTAATCTACATTTGTTGCAGTGAGAGTCGAAGGAAGGTTTCACCCATTCTGCGTAAATCCAAATGTGTGCTTGCCATAATTCAAGAATCCTAAAATGGATTGTAGTTTTTTCAGAGTGGTTGAAGGTTGGAGAAGTGTACATTTTTCTGAAAATTGTGCTGCCATGCTCTTGCCTTCATTTGACAACTCGTACCCTAGAAATAGGACACTGAGGTGGGCAATTTTTGATTTTATTAAATTTAATTTGTAACCCAGGTGGGCAAACCCAAGAATTATGTGGTTAACTCTGGCCAAGTGTTCTATTAATTCATCATCCATCAGATAGATATCATCCACATAGGACAATGCCTCTTCATCAAAATTTTGAAGTAACTCTGTTACCCTAGCTCAAAACAATCCGGGCTGTTCTTCTGCCCCTGGGGTAATCAACAAAACAGGCGTTGTGAGCATAGCACTGCAAATGCTGTCAAATATCTGCTCCCAGTTACTATGTTATGCAGAAAAATCCATTTGAGATGTCTAATGTTGTTTTGTATTTCTTCCGCACAATGTTTTTCATTAGTGCAGCACTGTGTGCATTCTGTACTGCAAATGTGCATGTGAATGCATTTAAATGTCTATAATCTAAGACTAGATGATATGAATTACAGGGTTTCATTACAGTAAACAGAGGATTTTTTGTAGGTGAGGTACAATTCTCAATCACACCCTGGTATTCAAGTTGATCTAGGAACTCCCTGGCTTGTTTCTTTTCTTCATCTTTAAATGGGTATTGTCTCTGAGGTTGTGGAATTGATTTTAATAGGATTTCGTGTTGAGGTGGCTCGTCATCCCACCCAACATGGTTGCTGTAAAGTGCAGGAGCTAACACTAAGGCTACCACAGGTCAGATTCTCTCAGAAGAAACCCTTCACTTTCCTGGGTATGTCCCCCTGCATTTGGAGCATTATTTTGTATAAATGATGTGGGACACTTACCCATATATAAGGCGTTTCCACCGTGCTATGATCACACAGCCCTACTACCCCCAGAAAGTCCATCAGGTTCCGGTGAGCTATGATGACTTCGGCCACGCTGTCCAGCATCGTCATTGACTATTCTCTGTTTAGAAGCAGAGTCCTCAGTAGCCTGGGCATTTCTAAATGTAATCTGATCTACCTTCTTCTTTTTAAATTGTGGCTTCGAAATCTTTTGTTTGTCTTTTTGTTGAATAATGTAGTCTGAAGTGTGATATGTATCCCTTTTTGGCTTCACTCACTTTTCCGATCTGTATCCGTCTCTATACGAATGCTTTTCGGATATCTTCTGATACCTGTCAGGCTTTCTAATATTGTCCCAGTTTTGCAAATTATATCTCAGGTCAGTGTGTTCCTGTTGAGGAAGCCTACCCCACGACTGTGTTCAATTGTGTTTCTTTTTTTTGTTTATTATCCCATTTCTTCTTTGAAGAATCGGGTGCTTACTTTGAGAGCTACTTGTAACTATTGCCTTCCCAGGTTTGGCTCCCAGATTATCTCTGCCTAGAAAGGCATATGTATCTTCAATAATTAAAGGTCATTTGTGCTCCTGCTCTCCAGGAGTGAATTCTCTCAGGTGTTGGTGTATAGCCGCCGCTGCTTCCTCCCCTTTTATGTTACTCAACATAATTGTAGGTACCTGAGCAAAATTGCTCATCAGTTTAATTCCCAGATCTAAGGCAGCCTCTGTCCTGTATTCATTCTGAATCTGTTCCATTACATCTGGTATGACTGCTATTGAAGGGGTACCATGTGCTCTGGTGTATATGATAGCGAAGACTATACCCCAAGTGGCACAATTTTCTAACTGGGGAGCCATCCCCATCGGCAAACAAATTGTCAGTATTCTTTGAATTTCCTGTGGGCCCATATAGGGAAAGACTGCTTCAAGCTGTGCTGTTTTTTTGCTATTCAGAACGGGATTTGGTTCTGGCTGGTGGGAACCTTTCCCCTAATGGCATTCAGTATTTTAGGGCTAATACCTGTGGTATCTATGCATGGTTGTGTAGCATGGGCAGCCCTAGCAGGTCGGACTGTCAATGTTCTCATTACATTTTGTGTTAGATTTTTGTCAATTTTTACTAAATCTCTGTAAATTGTGCACAGTCCTGCTGGTGTTAAGGCAGCAATGCCTGGATGTAGTGTGAATGATGCAAAGCCTAGCCAAGTTGCTGCTTCTCTACTGAGTGGATAGAGTCTTACGTGTTCTGTAGTATGGGGTAGGGCGCCTTGAAACCAATTAATGTGCTCTTGGTATGTTACTGGAACTTCTAAGTCCATATATGGGAAATACTCATCAGGTGGTTCAGTTTTAATGTATTCATGAAATAACTGTGTGTGTTCATCTGCATGCGGGAATTTAACCCAAGAATAGAATAACTCTGTTCTAAATGCTTTGTGTGCCTCAACTACAAATATAACATCTCCACCCTTTGCAGGACGCCATGTTGTAGCATTTTCATGATAATTTTCTATCTCCAATTTTCTAAAATATTTGGTTCATCTATCTGTTCTCCAATGTTTTTATCCTGTTATGTCATTGTTAGAGCAGTAGTAGTTAGCCAATTTGTTATAGAGATATGGTGTGCACAGTATGGGAACGTCTAATCCTCTAAACTTGATTTAATCTACAGCCAATACATAGGCTATACCTACTCTACTGATGGTAATTTGAATCCCTTCCCACTATGGATGTCTCTGGTTAAAATGTGAGTAGGGGGTCTCTGAGAAAACACAACTTAACTACTCAGATTTTACCATTAAATAAGAGCCTAACCAACTTTGGCGGCGCCGTGTCATGTAGTTCCTACCAATCTGTCGGGCCTGCGCATTATTTGGATGACATAACGTAAGGGCTTGGTGTCAAGACTGATTCCCAACACCCCCGAAGGATATGTTGGCTTATAGATCAGCTAGCTCACAGTGCCACTGTAAGCCCCCCTAACCTACCAGGGAGTGAACAGTTTATAGTAACCACAGAACACGCAGTAGCGGTCGGTGGTGGGAGTGCTGCTGGGAGGTGACGTGGGGATTGGGGAGGGGCAGGGTAGGGTGTAGTAAACTATGGAATACAGCCAAATACAGGTAAGTAAACATATAAATAAATAAAACTAATTTAGTTGCACGCACTGCATCTCATTTGCTGATACAGTGCACGCAACAAAATTCATTTTATTTATTTATGTTTACTTACCTGTATTTGGCCGTATTCTGTAACTTACTACCCCGCACCCTGCGCCTCCCCCGCCCCACGTCACCTCCCCGCAGCACTCCCACCATCGGCCGCTACTCTGAACATGACAACCCTGACCCCTCAGGAATTATGGAAACAGTACAGTACCTTTTGCTCAGTCAATTCTGCTTATCTGCTTACATATTCTTGGAGAACTATACAGAGGAAACACAGTGGGACGTTTTCATTAATATTTATTGAGCCAAAGTTATTCTTGCATAAAATACGTGTGCTGCAATGATTGGACAGAAGCAGATGAACGTGATTACAAGCACTAAAAGCATAATGAGTGGATATAGTTCTACCATAGTGTTAAACAATTTTATATGCAGGCAATAAACAATGCTGTAATCTAGCATACCGCTACTATGCGACCCTACTCTAAGTGCACCTAGAGTGTGTGTAGGTGTAGAACCAAGAATCTCCCCAATGGATGATTCAACCCCATTAGCTGATGGGATAGAGAGAAGGACCCCGCCTTGGTCACTAACTGGACACCCCTCACAATATGTCAGGTTGCTGTGTGGTGATTTCTCAGCATGCAAGGACCCTCAGTGTCCACAGAAGTACCTCCTCTCCTTATCTATTTATAATAGAAAGCAACCTTGTGATGTATGCATACATTAATGATGTTGAGGATATGTAGATAGCCCTGTCGCCCCGTGGATGAAGATAGTAGTAATGAACAAGATCTTGGATATATAATGTTTAGGGCATTGTGATAATGTTGTGCGTAGCTAGATGTAAAACAAGTTTAGTTTCAGAGAAACAAATCCAATATTGTCGTACGTGCAAATGTATGCAAAGGATGACTGCTTGGAAATGTTGTTTGTGAGGCCAATGTAAGAAATAAACTGCTTTGCTACATGGGAATAACCCGCTAATATAACAGGACCAATACTTTTATTGCAACTTTAATTTGTGTAATTTGTGATCAAAAACATATTGCAATCAAACAAAAGTTATCATGGCAGCAAAGCAAAACTAAATAGCTTGTGAGGTTGATTAAGGAAGAGCACTGTCTTCGTGCCAGGCTAAGGCTTTCAAAGAGCAAAAATTAAAAAACAAAAGCACAATAACCAGCAAATAACTTGCCATTGTGTCAGGAAGTTTATTACAACAATGAACACACATTGCAGCATATTTACAAGAGTACTGCGCCACAGGAACGTCACTTTTGATGACGTTCCTATGGCACAATGCCCTGCTCCATATTTTCAAAGTGGCGTTAAGCCACTTTTTGTGACTTAACACCACATTGTAAATATGATACCCTTTCACACTGGTAACTCAACTCTTTACTTTTTTTATTTTACTGAGTTTTATCTAGCACAAACTTGACCCAAAGGTATCGGGTATCGAAGCGCTTTACATAGCACAGTGTACTTTGTTTTATTACACTATATAGAGAGCCAGCTTCCTACAACTGGTAAATTGGGTCAATTGGTCTGTGGAATGATGCTGGTGGCTTCATGTATGAAGCTTAAATGGATTAGCTAGCCTTTCACAATGCTTTTTACTACAAACCAAACTTCATCTACATCCTGGGGGCATATTTAAGGGGTCTCTGTACATTTTTGTGAAGAATGAAAAAAGGATGAGTCACATAGAGAAGGCAGGGTGTGCTTCATTAGGAGGGGGCACAGCTGAGTGTGAAGTTGAGATCAAAATATCCCTGTAAGGTAAAACAGTGAAACTAAGCTCAGCCTTAGAAGGATGGGGTTTCAGGAGTTACTTAATTTGCAGAGTACATACAGTAAAAGGCAATTTGTAATAAAAAGACTCCTGACGTAAGAATGAGAGTAGTGTCTTAAAGTAGTTTTAGGTTAGCTTTTCACTATCAGGGTTTGTGGTTGTATTCAATGGAGCTGGGGGTTCTATACATGCATTATGTTCTAACACAGGGTTCTCCAAAGTCGGTCCTGGAGGGCCAGATCGATGCCAGATTTTTAAGATAGCTACATTTATCTAAATGGGGATATGCTAAACATCTGACATGGATTCGGCACTCCAGGGCCAACTTTGGAGAACCCTATTGTAACATATGGATTATGTGACCAAGATAAAAGTAAATGTCCAAAATTTCATAATGAGAAAACTATTATTCAAAGGATGTTAATTCTTAAAACTGAAAGGTTCACAGTGAAAGGTTTCAACATTTTCTAGAGTTTCCTGAAGAACAGATGGTTTGGTTCCCCCGGGGTATGGGCTCCCCAGGAGCCAGATTCATGATTTAGCAGCTTAAAGGCACATTAGAATACAAAAAGGAAGTAATGAGGGAAGATAAAGATATTTCTGCTTGTTACACCTTACCAGGGAAGGTGCATCTTTTTGGCACATTTCCAGGCTTACCTATTCTGGTAAATCTGGAAATGCATTAAACTCCATGAGAGTTACGTGGGGACACCCACACAATGTCCATGGAACAGACACTTGAATAGATGGGCCCTCCCCACTGCCTGGAATTATGCAGGACTCTTCAGCTTCACTGCCCTTCAACAGCCAGGCATGGAGCAGGATACTAAGTCGATAATTTGTTGACACAGAAATTACCAATTTATCTCCAAGGCACAACAGTATGGGTGCTTAAATGTATACTTCTGCACACGTATTTACCGCTAGATATATATTTACTGGTTGTCCACACCAGTACTTAAACTGTAGGCCATACCACAATCTTAGCGTGTACGAGCAGACAACCTCAGGTGCCATGTATTGATTTGATCTGACAATGTAAATATTCCACCAAGACTCAGTTTCCCTCCAACTTGGATGCTACTAGACCCTTGCTTATCTGCCTTCATCACCCATTGATAGATGCTCCTTCCAGCTTATCTAAGACTCCATACCCCAAAGATGGAGCATGTTGCTGGCATAACACTCTGCCTTCTTGAACCAGGAGTAAAGTTTGCACAATATTACCAAAAGTTATGCCGACAAATAGTTTCTGAATATGCTCTGTATCACTGGAAACAGCCTTTTTACTGACTAATACCATGCCTTGTGGCATGGACGTACTGTACTGGCCAAGGCATGGACTCAAACCGATCTAATTTTGACATTTGAGGGATTGGCGTTCACACTCTTGAAATAGTGTCTGAGTACATTCCTCCCCCTGCCTGTCTGTAAGCAGACGGACATAAAGGTTGATCAGCAAATATTAATATTGCCTGGAGTTGAGAAAACACTTGTTCTGACTCTGAAACACATGATCTGTCTAGGACATTCTTGCTGTGTTTACATTCTAGACATGCGTTTTAAAATACTGCTTAACTCATGCTCCCTGTATACTTACGCGTTCCAACTCGTAACCACCCTATGGCAAAATGAAGCTAACTAGGTAGCAGTTTAACTTTACCCTGCACATCCGTTTGTGGAAAAGAAACTTCTTCAGTTAGATAATTGATAAACAATTCAAAACCTTGAATTGCGTGTCAAGGTTGTGTTTGATATTCTTTACATCTATTCCGCTTAAACCATGATGAATTGTACCTGCTGGGTGTCTGCATCTTCCCACACAGAGCATAAGTCCCCAGAATATAGTAGGGGACAGATTACCCTATGTATTTCACAATGACATTTGAGGCAGTGAGCTAATAATAAGTAATTACATGTCGTTATCAAATTCTTCAAGCGAAACTGTACCCTGCCTGTTTTAATAACACAAGCTAACATGACCTTTTTGGTTCGCTTTCTCATAAGCTGGTTCTCTTTCTTTCTTAGAAGCGTTCTTTATATCAATGTGTATTTGGGGTCATCGGTAGCTGAAAGAGACCAATTTTAAACTGGACATGTGGAACTTGCCAATGCATTCTTCAAAGCTGCCAAGGTTTCAGAATGCTATGTGTGACATTTTCATAATTTCTATGTAATAATAAATTATGGCATTTCAACAACTAGGAGTGACACTTCTTCACGGGCAAAATCAAGCCATGTAGATGAGGGAAACATACATATCACACATTACACCATTTAAGCAACAAGATGCTCTTTAGAATCATGTGTTCAAACACACATAGTTAAGCTAAAGGGGCGCACATGATGAATAAACCATGTCCATCTCGTAGGGAGAAAAGTGATGAGGCGTACATGACATCACAAGAACCATGGCTTTGTGAACAAATCAGTGTAGAAATTCACATGCGTGGTCAGGATTTCTTTACATAGGAAGGGTGGCCCGACAACAGAACATGTAAACAAATAATGCTGAATAAGCAGTAAGCAATATAAAGATGCCCATCGTTCTTCCACGCTATTGCTGTAGGTATATCGGTGAACGCCTGAGTCAGTTAGTTCACTTTCGAAAACCGCACACAGAGCAGTCCACATATGTTTTGTTCGCCTTTTGTACCAGGCCTCATGGGCGTCATAGAACTGTGCACGTGCTGTATTCATATAGTAGTGTATTGAACATAAAAACAATATTGTGGCCTAACTTCATCAGACAGCTGACATGGGAGACAGTGCTCAACGCACTAGAGAGACTTCATTGAAAAACACACAAGGGTGCAGGATTTTATTCTGAAGACAAGGCAATAAATGCAGTAGTTACAGGAATTACACAGGCAGGGGGCACCATTCTCAAACCCAGAACCTTGCACACCCCCAGCCAGGCATGCCTACTTGGGAAAGAGGGGCAGCACAGACCACTGACAACTGGGTTGTGTGAAAAAGGCTGCTTTATTGAGACAGGTGCACATTACAACATAACCTGAGCCTTTGCCTTAGAATACTATATCCTCACTATACATCATCACTCACTGAAGATCAATTACCCCCACCCCTAAAGAGCCCTCCCCGATAACCTCTTCAAACCTGAATAACATACTTGCATCAGATCTGCTCAACTGAAATTGGGACCTCTAAAAACCATTCCCCGTTTCCTACCTCAACTACCCTTTGAACCTCATTGAACATCCGACCTAACGTTTTAACTTCCTATGTCGTCCAGGTGAGAACTTCCTACCCATTCCCCTCCAGCATGAACTGATGCTGACAGACAACTTGTGTAAATCCTGGCAACTTCTCAGCCGACCGGTGTTGTACTTGAATCAACGACAACCAAAACACATAGCTCCCCTTTGTCCACCTGGACCAATGGAAACGACCCACCTTGGGGAGGGTGGTAACCCTCCAAAATTAGTTGGTTTACAAACCTATTCTAAAGGAGGAGGGAAGGGAGGAGGTCAAAAACTAGGGGAGTGTGCCAACCACTGTGCCACCACGTTAAAATGGTGGCTGGCACACAAAATGGGGGGACTATATATGTTGGGCTATAACATAGCCCAAATGTAACCCAACCCGCAGTGCAGTCCTCTGGACTGCACCACTTCCCCAAAGACCCCGGGGGATAGACCTTCCTCCGGTGTGCTGCCCCCCAAATCCCCATTGGTGAAGCGTGGGCGGCACAGACCACTGACAACTGGGTTGTATGAAAAAGGCTGCTTTATTGAGACAAGTGCACATTACAACATAACAACTACAAAGAAGTACCAGAGGGTCTAGAAAGGGGAAGAGTTTACAAAAGGCAGAGACCAGACCAACTAAACAACACCCTTAAACTGACTAAACAGAAGCGTGGTATGCAATGACATCTCAATAGATGGAGAAAAATACCCATCAGTCACCACTCGGATCCGCCCTTCATCATTTGGGATTTATCCAGACCATCCGTGTGAGATGTATTGTCACAGATGTAAGGAGACCAGATGATAAATAGGTCACCTTCGCTGTACCAACAACAGTATGGTCTACCACTCTATGAAACTTTGTGAGTGGTAAGGCGTGGTGTGACTAGGGAGTGCAGTGCAATAAACGTGAAAAAATAAACATAAACAATGTGTTATAAAATTGGATAAGGGAGCATAGAACCAACTTTATTCAAATGATGCTCGCTTGACCAAAATTAAAATTTTTTGTTAAAGACAGTTAGAAAGAATGGGCTGTCTAAAGGTGGAACCAGGTTGTCATGTTTCAGCAATTTAGGACTTAATCGCCCTTGCTTTCATCAGGTCCATATAACAAAATGAATGCTACTGCAAACTGTGAAATAAATAAAAAGTGACAATTACGAAACAGTGTAGAACAGACAAGTGCAAAAGTCACCTGCAGTTTTCAAAGAGCAAAGTCTTGTCTTAAGCTTACAGCTAGTGTTGTTCACATAGTCTGTAAGATATGAAGACCTCACCCCACCTGGCAGTGGCTCAGGAGCAGAGTGAAGCACCGCTCTGACCGTCGGTACTCCTTAGCCAGCGTCTGAACCTGGGCATTTGCCTTACAAAACCATATCCTCACTATACATCATTACTCACATAAAATAAACTACCCCACACAGAAAAGAACTTTCCCCCTGATAACCTCTTCAAACTTGAATACCATACTTGCATCAGAGCTGCTCAACTGAAAGTGGGACCTCTAAAAACAGTACCCTTTTCCAACCTCAACTACCTTTTGAACCTCATTGAACGTCCTACCTAACGTTTTAACTTCCTTTGTCGTCCAGGCATGAACTTCCTACCCGTTCCCCTTCAGCCTGAACTGCCGCTGACAAACAATAAACTTGTGTAAATCCTGGCAACTTCTCAGCCGACCACCACCCAGGTCCAGGGGCTACCCCCAGGCCCTGCCCCCACCCCCGGCTTACCTGGTCAGTGGTGGATCTTGTAATAGCAGAGCCCCTTTTCACTCGACCCCCAACACTTTGGCTAGCACTAACTTCAACTGAAGCAGATAAAGCTCTATCCCCATAATAGAAAGATGAACTCCATCCCCTCTAAAAAAACTCAAGTCTGAATGTTGTATCCTGCCAATGCCATTATCCATGCAAAATGCACTCATTTCTTTTTTTAGTTTCCTCCTGGCTATGTCCATGGCTAACGGTTTGATAGCCCCGCCACACTCTCTTGGGTATACATTCTGTCCACATCATGTGGCAGCCTGGATAGAACTTGCACGTTTGCCTAAGGTCCCATTCAATCTCCTTTATTGAAGGCAAATCCTTTTGAGCTACCAGATCATTGTCCCATAAATGAATGATGAGCACGTCCGGACATTACCCACCACCTATGTGCTTGTTCAAACACGGTATTAGCTCCTTCCATCACATTCCACCTTTTCCTTTCCATGTGATCCAGTATAAGTCCAGATCACATTTGGAAATGCAGCGTAGGCAACGAAATTCGTTTTATTTATTTTTATTGGTACTTACCTCTAATGGTCCATATCCCGCATTTTACAATCCCCCATCCTGACCCTCCCCTGCCTGACGTCACTGCCCCAGTATAACGCCCGGCACGGGCCGTGCCTGCACCATAACATTATTCATACATATTTGCTTATAGCACTGTGTTTTCGATCGCAAGGTGAAAGTGTCATTACAGACAGCATGAGCATTTCCGTGGTGTCACTTGGAACCCCAACATGGAAAATATATATAGATCGATTACAGACATCTAGCTACTATAATCCTTATGTTTTTTGCTTTCATTTTGTTGCAATTCTGTCTTTGTTTCTGGTATCTATATACTTGCTAAGTGTTTGGTGCAATTTTATGTGTTAGCTCAGTTAAGTAGGTTACTGCTTTTGTCACAGAAATACTTTTGTTACTTACAGTTCATAAACTACAATACTGCTAATATGGCACAGTGAGCTCAAAACCGACATGAAGGAGCAGCACTCAAACCGCAAAGCATATATTTAAAAATATATAGTTTATTTTTCAATCTTTTGATATTCCAAGGTTCCGAAAAAGGGTTTCTTTTAATAAAGTCTTAATCGTCAAGAGCAAACTCATCTTGTGAAGACATCAGACACTCATTTTCAAGTCATCCTGAATTCATCAGGAACAACCTCAGCTAGATTAGTCATCGGGTACTCATTTTATGTCATCCTCAAGTCAGCAGGAATATTCTCACTTTGCGAAGTCACCAAATATTCATTTTCAAGTCATCCTCAAATCATCGAGCACAGGTTTCTAAGCATTGCTAATTACTTCATGAGCTTTTTGATGTCCGAAGATGTGAAAATGACTTCTAAAGTAGTTGGATGATCATCAAATGACTCTGGGATGGCTTCTAAAGTAATCCTATTTGACCTGGGCAACCGGTTAATTTGAGGAGTAAAATTACACCACAATTTGTCAATAGTTTGCCAGTCCTTTTTGACGAGGAACAGCCAATATTCTACTATGCATACGTTTTATCCTTCTGCCTTCTATTTTAAAGTGATCTGCTTTTCTGATAAACAGCTCAGGGGGACTGAGGTGTTTTAATCAAGTAGTCTTTGAAAGGCAGGAGCAAAGGGACGGCCTTTGATCTCTTGCCATCTTTCCTGACATTTAAAGAGTAATATTTGATATTTCTTGTGCATCTCTGTAGTAGTGTGCTAGCGAATATAACATGAAATGCTAGCCACTTATGAATACTATTGTAGGCCTGAAATGCCAAAACACTCCAGGCGGTTGCAAATGGCCGGCCTTCTGTTCCAATCGTTTATCATCAGTGTGCAAAACACACTGCAGACCAATAGCGAGTTTTAGCATTAGGACATTTCAGATGCAGCAAAATGGATGTTGTAATTTTCCCAAACATTTCATTTGAATGTGTGAGGAGCATTTGAAAGATTAATCACCAACTGTGCTTTTCTGTAATATAACAATGCGTAAATTTCCATTTGAATAGTATTGTTTCATACATGACAAACAGTCTCTAAATTCTCACTGTGTAGATTTCCCACAAGTCAATGCAGGGCGCATATTTGCATACTATAAAAACGTTTTCATTTAAAATCCGCCTGTGACGGTCGCTGTTTGATGCTTGCTGTTATCGTTTTGGCTCACATTTCTGAGAGGGAGCAGCAGCGACACGCAGGATGTAGTGATTGCCGTTCCTCAGTGGACAGTCACAGGCATCATGATTTCTGTGCCAAATAATTTTTGGCATTTCATTTAAGAGCAGAAATGACTTAAAAAGTGTCTATTCAGCAGGATTGGCCGTGCAGGGGTTCCAGATCTTCCCCTCTGAACAATGTGCTTTTTCAGTTGTTTTAAATATATGGAAGCACTCAGTGTTGCTTTAATCGAGAGTGCAGCAATTATGCATTTTTCCCAGTGCATGTACATCAAAGGACCGCTAAGTGCAGTTAGGCCGAGATACAATGAACTGTAGATGTTTGTGTCCTTTGTCGAATACTCTGCTTAGGCATCAGGGGCTTCATTTATGAGAAGTGATGCATCGCTGCGTGAAAACAGCGATGCGTCCCTTTTCATTGCGTCCTCCTTGCGACACCAATGATGCGTCATATTTACAGTATGACGCATCATTGCGCAAGGAGTTACAGATACGTCAGTATTTCTGACATATCTGTATGGCGCAAAAGTGACGCAACTCCAGCAATGTATCCTTTCACGTTAGGCAAGCCCCATGTGAAAGGGCCTGCGTCGGTCTTACGACTGCTGTGAGGCAGGCGTAAGATATGGACGCATTTGCGTCCTAGAAGTGGCGCAGTGAAATCTTATAGATTTCACTGCGTCACTTCTACGACCCTTCCTTGCGTCAATACGCCCCCCTTGCATACATTATACCTGGCGCAGGTATAATGTGGCGCAAGGGTTTACAAAGTAACGCATCTACCTAGATGCGTCACTTTGTAAATATGGGGCAAAAAGGCACATTTTTTACGCCACTGGTGCGTCACAAAAAGTGACGCACCGGTGGCATGAAAGTGACGCACAGCCTCATAAATGAGGCCCCAGGAATTAAGCTCAAGGTCATACATGGGCCTTCATAAGAATGTTCAATTCTTTGTCAAATCAGAAGTTTTGGTGATTGGCTTTAGTGCCTTGAGAGATGGAATGGAAGAGAGATGACGTATGAAGACATATCTACGTTCACATATCTGTTATACTGTATGATGCAAACTTTAGCTGTTTCAATATAAGCATCACAGAAGTCACCAGAAGTCAGGCGGAAATTTAGTTTAGAGTCCTTTATTTATAATTATGAACATTGGAATGTTAGGTGCTCCATTGAAGACAATGGAGTAGCTCCGGGCTTCTAATGTCTGGTAAAAACTCAGAGCTCCAATTTTCCAAAGTTTGTCATTCACAGCTGTTGCTGTGAACAAAGGCCTTATGGAGCCCGAGGGGATTTAATTCCCCTCGAGGTCACTGTGACCTTTGTTTTGTTTGTTGGAACATTCTGCCCTATAGTGGCGGAATGTGCTAATAGCATTATAGCCCACCTAAGCAGGTCCATACCGGCCATTAAAGGCTCGCACCCTTGTCATAGGCCCTCCCCTTCGGCGTTTAACGCTAGACCGAGTTCTTAATGGCCAGGATAGCCTACTACGGTGGGCTACAGGCTGTATTCAATTCAAAGAGCACTTTGGCACGTATAGCTAACACGTATTTCGCGTTAACTAATAACTTTATCGGGTATTCTGACACTAGAACTGCAGGTTACTATGCCTCTTGTGGATATAAGATTCCTAAAAGGAGATATTTGGACTGCTAATGCATCCTAATCTAAAGGTGGAGGAGTACACTAATTTTAAATAACTAATTACATCTCACATTACTATGTGCATATAAGATGCCTAAAAGGTGATATCTGGGGGGCGTGTCCAAGATGGCGGCGTGATCGTACGCATTCCGAGGCTCCCTGCCCGATCCCGCCTAAACGCCTACAAACATTGCCTAATCTCCCTAAAAGCAAGGGAAAGCATAGGGTGTGGTGGTGCAAAGCAGCTGCGGCCCCGGAATCGAGCCGCTTGACCTGTGCGCCTCGTGGGGGGCCCCGGACGTGGGGGACGCCAGACCGCGGCCCGTAATGGCGGCCGCTCTGGAGACCTGATCAGCCCGGGCACCCACTGCCCGACGTCTCTGGGGGCAAACCTGGTGCATCGAGTGCAGAGCCTGCTGGATTGATCCTCCGCTGATGGCCCCGGAGCCGTGGACCCAGACCGCAGCGCATCACTGTCCCCGCGACCCGGCAGGTGATCAGGCGAGGACCGGCTGCGGATTGAGCAGCGCTGCCCCCCCCCACGGTGGACCGGCCTGGAGAGTGCCCCGATCCAATAAGCGCGACCCCGAAGCCGACGGCGAGGACGATACCGCGGTGGCCCTGTGAGTCCCCCCCGGACCGGGGTACAATCGGAGGGGGCGTGGAGCGGTGCTGTAGGGCCAGAATCACGACGGAGGGCCGCTCTCCAGCCAGTGAGCACAAAGGTGAGGAGAGTGGAGGTGGGCACCACAGAAAGGCTCGGGGGGCACAATCGAGCTCCCGGTGTGGGGTTAACCGGAGAGGCCCGGGGCTGAGCTACACTTATGCCTGAGAGGCCGGACTAAGCACACTCACATTGGGACATTGGGGGCCCAGATTCACAAGCCCCTGCTGAGCAGTACTGGGTGGTGACCCGGTTGTGGGGTGTGTGGCCTATTGGAGAGGGGGCTGGTTTCGCTTCGCTCCTGGCCAGCTGCAGGGCGGTCGACCCGTGTCCCCCGTCTTGACCCGGGGCAGTGCGGGGGGTGAGCTGACCTGTGATAGCACGACTCGCCCCTAAATTTACCATGCCGGACTTCTGCACGTACCACAAGCCCCTGAAGCCCATCGCCTGTTTGTCTCCGGGCTGCTCACGACATGGTGGGACAGAGGGGAAAGAAAGGGCCCCAGACGCTCCCCGAACTACTGGCCAAGTCCCAGCCCAAACCCAGCAAAGACCCACCCTCCCCGGTGGCCGCGAAAACCCTGCCAGCACCTGCAGATGACCAGATACCCATCACCAGATCTTTCCGAGAGACACTGTTTAATTCACTCAGAGAGGACTTCAAATCCTTAAAGCAGGAAGTGGCGGGTGAGGTCCGAGAGCTCTGGCGCGACGAGGAGGGCCTTGTAGAGCGGGTGGTTGCCATTGAGGAGGCGGACCAAACAAGAAGCAATGAAATCGAGCAGCTCCAACAAGAGGTCCTGCGACTCACGGACCAGCAGCTGGACCTTCAGGCCCACGCAGAGGACCTTGAAAACCGTTCCCGTCAAAACAACATACGGGTCTGGGGGGTCCCTCAGAAGGCAGAGGAGACTCATGTCACAGGGAACCTGCAAGCTCTATTCAGGAACATTCTGCGGGAGCCAGCAGACTTTGCCATTCGTATCGACAGAGCGCACAGAGTTGGGCTGCCTCGAGGCGCCTCTGCCCTGCCACCGGACATTTTGGCCTTCCTCCCTGATTTCCCGTTAAAAGAGCGGATTCTCCGAGAGGCCCGGCGAGTACAGCGTCTTCAGTTTGAGGGTAACCCCATAGCCCTATATCAAGACCTATCAACCATCACTCTGCAAAAACGAAAAGACTACAAGAGAGCAACGGACTACTTGCGACAACAGGAGGTCCCCTACTCATGGGCCACCCATTTAGACTAATATTTAAATGGAACGGTCGGTTACACCAACTGCGATCGCTTAAGGACACTTGCGCCCTCCTAGGACTTGACCAGGAAGATGATGAGCCCATAACGAGAGCATCACAAGGGCCATCCCGGGGGGGATGGCAGACAGTGAGTCGCAGGCGGTCCCCATCGCACCGCTTGAAACCAGATGCCTCTGTCATCACACAGGAATGAGCAACAGCGGTGGCGGAGGTGGCCAAGGAGACCTCTTCCTCTGAGTGATCTGTACTCTTGTTAGGGAGATTACCCATAGCACATACTCTGCCCATGTGGTGGGGGGAGTCGGGCAGGGGGCCGGTGAGGCCGCCATCGGATATGACCTGTACAAGAAACATTACCACAGCCCTGTGTGGACCAACAGGACTATGACTATGCTGTCCCTTGTTTTGGGGATTGGGGGGTGGGAGGTGGGAGGGGAGGATAGTTACTCAGATCTGGAACAATGGATTCTGAACTTGAGCGTAGAGTTTGACAGTTGGATTGTTCAGGGGGGGTTTGGGGATTGCGGGAGGGATCGAGGGTGGGTACCAGTGTGCCAAAAAGGTTTTGTCGACAACAGATTAGCTATGTCTCTCATTTGCCAGTTACGATTAGAGCTGTCTACAGCCCACGGGGAAGTCGTGGGAGGTCTGCGATGCTACAGGGAGGGTTCCGGGGACGGACATGCTGTACTTCACATTTACCCCCCCCTGCTTTGCATGCCTCTTCCCAGTAGTGTCTCCTTCTCGCCCGATTGGCGAGCTGTTCCCTCTATGTGTGAAGTCACGAATATGCTCCCTCCAAGGGCCGATGTCTCCAGGGAAATACATATGCTGGCCTGCTTCTTGCATTCCTATGCACCACATACACATGACTCTGATTCTACTCTATACCACATGTTCACCTTACCATGGCTGACACCTCGTTAAAAGTACTGACCCTAAATGTGAAAGGGTTGAATAACCCCTTCAAGAGAAGAGCGGTCATCTCCTACCTAGAAAATTCTGGGCCCGACATTTGTTTATTGCAGGAGACCCATCTCTTGCCAAAGGACTGGCATAGAATGCGCTCCCACGCCTTCCCACAACAATTCTTTTCCTCTCTCCCCACGAAGAATTCTGGAGTGGCAGTCCTAATATCCAAACACTTTTGGGTACGGGTGGGGAACAGGGTGGGGGAGATTAAGGGTCACCTTTTGGCGTACACATTTCAGCTTGGAGACACACACCTTACGATTGGTTCTATCTACGCCCGAACACGGGACAAGAGACATTCCTGAAAGGCGCTATCTCGGAGTCATTTCAATCCTCTAACTCACTTTTACTCTTAGGTGGGGACTTCAACATAGTTATGGACACGCATGCAGATCGGTCAGGGCACCGCTATGGGGAGACGGGCGCGGTCTCGGCGACCGGACTCGAGTGACTAAGGGAGAGGGGTTTGGTAGACCTCTGGAGAACTAAACACCCGAATGCGTCAGAGTTCACCTTTTATCAACACGTGCACCGCACGTATGCTAGGCTCGATCATTTCTTAGGCTCCTCGGAGCTGCTCACAACCCTTGAGGAGGTTAGCATAGTACCTGCGGCCATTTCGGATCATGACGCAGTGGAACTATCGCACAAAATCCACACGTCCCCTCGCCCCCGAGGCTCGTGGAGCCTGCGCTAAACCCTGTTGCAGCGACCGGAGGTTACTAAAAGAATCAGTGAATGCGTTGTTGACTATCTAGCCACCAACGACACGCCCGGGATATCCATGACGGCTCTCTGGGGGGCTCTGAAGTCGGTCACCCGCAGCAAACTAATTGCCATAGCCGCCGCTGAGGCCAAGGACCGCAAAGCTAAACGAGATGACCTCGCCGCGCGTGTCTCAGAATTGGAGAGGGTCCACAGTCGCACTTGCGCTCCACGTGTTTGGAGACAACTAAAAGCGGCCAGGGCCCAACTATCCAGCCTAGATACTGATAGGGCAGAATTTGCCGCACTCTGCCTTCGACATACCTATTACGTTGGGGGTAACAGAACTGGCCGTTTACTAGCCAGCGCCTTGAAGGCTAAAACCCAACGCTCCAAGATCACCGGTCTCAAGACGACACCGGTGCGGTTCTCACGGAAGACACTCAGGTTACCGAAGCGTTCCGATCTTATTATGCCTCGCTATACGGAGCCGAGGCGACATCCCCCGAGGAGATAGATGCGTACTTGAATGCAACGGCGGTCACCAAATTCTCCCAGGCAAATGCAGACGCCTTGGATGCCCTCATCCGCCAGGACGAGGTATTAGCAGCCATATCCCGTTTACGCCCGCTTAAGTCCCCGGGACCGGACGGCTTCTCAGCAGGATTCTATAAGACCTTTAGCCAGCTGATAGCTCCGGTGCTTTCCCGACTCTTCAATTCTTTTGAGGGCCCTGGTTCCATCCCCCCAGATATGTTGGCTGCCGAGGTGGTGGTATTGCCGAAACCGGTTAAAAAGCCCACGCATTGCTCTGCTTTCCACCCTATTTCACTACTGAACCTGACCTGAAGCTCTTTACTGGCATTCTTGCCGCACGTCTTGGCCCCTGCCTACCAGGGATTTTGGAACCAGACCAATCAGGTTTCGTGCACAACCGACAATGTAGTGATAACACTAAGCGGGTACTCCATCTGATCGACAAAGCCTACTTTCAGGCCTCAGACTCCGCTCTGCTTGCTATCGACGCTGAGAAAGCGTTTGACTGCGTAGAATGGACCTATTTACAACGAGTTCTGAGGCGTTTTGGGTTGGGTGATCGCTTTCGATCTTGGATTGCCTGTTGCTACCACCACCCCCAGGCTTGGGTCCGGCTGGGCGGCTTTCGCTCGGACCCATTTGAAATCCAGCTCGGCACGAGACAGGGGTGTCCTCTCTCCCCCCTCCTGTTCGCCCTGTACATAGAGCCCCTGGCGCAGAAGGTCCGGGACAACCCTGAAATTCGAGGCATTACTTTTAGTCACAAACCCCACACGATAAGCCTCTATGCAGATGATGTAATAGCTGCCCTCGACCATCCTGACCGCTCTATACCTGCCTTTATGGAGGAGCTTGACTCTTTCGGTTCTGTCTCGGGATTCCGCATTAACAGAGGGAAATCTCTGATATTACCATTGGGCAAAAACGCGCAGTCCAACGACCCTGCCATTGGACAAGGGAGCGGTCTTCAGCTTACCACACAAATCCCATACCTGGGAATCACCCTCGCCTCCTCATCGGAGCCGACGATAATAACTAATTACAAGTCCCTCGCTACCCAGATCCAGACGGATCTCACGCGCTGGTCAAAGCAACCGCTCTCTCTATTGGGGAGGGTCGCGGCGGTGAAAATGTCAGTTTTGCCTAGGATCCTCTATCTCTTCCAGACCCTCCCGGTCGCGCCCCCTGTGGGCACCTTAAAGGATCTACAGGCCGCTCTCCACCACTTCATCTGGGAGGGGAAACGCGCGCGTATCCATAAACAGCTGGCGTATAAGAGCATGGATGAAGGAGGCCTTGGCATTCCCAATCTGCTGCAATACTTCCAAGCCTCTCAACTCCGCTATCTAGTGGAGTGGTATAGGCCAGAGTCGAAAAAGAGGTGGCTCTTCCAGGATAGGGCCATGGCTCAGACTCCGCTCTGGAGAATTCCATTCTTCGCCAGGCAACATCGGCCAAGTTATCTATTAAAATCACCTATTACCTGCACGACTATACAGGTCTGGGATAAGGTCGCTCTCAAGAGGGGCTTGACAACCTTCCCCTCCCCATTCACCCCCATATTGGATAACCCAGAATTACCTCCGGGTAATGACCCACATGCATTTTCACAATGGCGCGGTACTGCGTGTCGTTCTGCCGGTGACCTTTTTGACCTACGGGGCTTCCTTCCCCTCTCAGAAATCAAACAAGGGTACGAGATAGAGAATTCCCACCTTTTCCAATATTTCCAACTTCGACACTGGCTCACCAATCCGGCCACTGCCAGCATGGTAGGACGCCCAATGACAACCTTTGAGAAATGGTTACTGACCAAAGAAACAGACAAACATCTCATATCAGATATCTACAAGATGCTCACACCACCACCCACTCCAGATAAAGCACCAGGTCAAAGGCGCTGGGAGGCTGAATTAGGTAGGACATTAACATCTAAGGAAGGGAGATACTTGTACTATAGGGCCTCACACACCACACGCAATACAGCAGCAAGGGAGGCCGCGGTGAAGCTGGCAATGTACTGGCACCTCACCCTGGTCCGGCTTCACAAGGGGAACCCGACACGCAGCACATTGTGCTGGAGGGGCTGCGGGGAGTGAGGCACATTAACCTATCTCCTCTGGGACTGTCAGGAAATCCGGAATTATTGGGAAACGGTCCTGGACGACATTAATTCCACCTTTGACACTGAAATCCCAAGATTCCCGGCTTATGCTATACTGGGCCTCCCCAATGCACTCACCTTTCCTTTGAAATCAATTTGGGGTCGTCAAATGGGGATCGCCATGCAGTCAGCCATGCAACACATCTTATCACTGTGGGGCTCGACAACTAAGCCCACACACACAGGGTGGTTACACAAGCTCTGGTTCACTCTTGGGATGGAACGCATACAGGCCACACTCACAAACTCCACCACTACATTCCTAAAAACATGGCTTCCATTGCTATCCCTCCTGTCCAATCAATTCAACAAAGTCACATGCCCTAAATATCTCTGTGTTCTACACCTCACTGACGCTATGTATGACTCCCGGTGACTCTTTGTCTACTCGCACCACTCATTACTGGCCTACTCGTCGATTTTCTGCTGGCACATGGCACACTAGTCGGGGTGGAGGAGGGGGGGTCGGGTTGGGGTTGGGTGGGGGTTTGGTTGTTGTTTTTATTGTCCTGCCTTATCGCAATCGTCAACATTTGATTCCTTGACATCGTACTCCTTTCTTGGCATATGTACCTAACTTCTCCTTTCAATCTCAGGGAAGACAAGCTTGTTTGTCCCCCCAGCTGTATATGCCTATTGCCTCTATATTATGTCACGATGTCTACTGATGCTTTTGCTGGAAAAATTAATAAAACACATTTGAAACTAAAAGGAGATGTCTGGATTGCTAATGCATTCTAATCTAAATGTGAAGGAGCACACTAATACTAAAAATTAACGAATTGCATCTCACATTACTATCAAGTACCTCTTTCACTACATTCAAGTGCAGCAGAGCCTCTAATTTATTTGTGAATCAATTGATCCCTAATTTTCTCTCTTGCCTGAGTATATTTACTACTTTCTGGAAAACACAAAAATCCCAAGGAATATGTATGGAAAGTTCACAAGGTGCAAGTTTCCATGAGGCTTCTTGCGATGTCATGTGATTTTCCGATCTGGATACCATTCTCTTCACAGCAGGGAAAAAAGTACCACATGCAAATTTTGCCTTTTTTATCATCCGTGAGGAAAATATTTTTACCACTGGAGAAATCTCTTTCCATACACACCTATCAAATCTGGAAGCATTTACTTCCATTCCCAACACTGATATTCATTTACAGCAGCACTGCCCTAGAGTAAAAATGGTGGACCTCATTAACTAGTTTTTGACATAGGACAGTGCAGCAAGTCACGTTGCTGCGCTGCCCTGGGTCAACAGAAAAGGGCAGAAATGCGCTGTACCTAGATACGTCGGTCCACTGACAAAATATCCTCTATGAAAATATCACCATAAAAAAATAGCATGACTAAAATAGCGTTGTCAAAAATGGCGATATTATATAATTATTATGGTAAGTACAAAAATATTGAAAACAAATATCATTGTCATTATTATCATTGTATTAAATTTCGTTTTTAAAATATATATGAATTTAAATATTATTTATTAATACTATTAAATAATAACATGAGTTTAATCAAAATAAAATAGATTAAATATACATTTCAACAATTATAATAAATAAACTCTCATTTAGGTTAAGTTAAAAAAGTATTATTAAACTAATACTGTTAAGAAATCTTAAGAAATGTCTTTATGATTATATTAACCTTTAATTGTAAATATTCTTTTTTATATTTTGATGTTTAAGTATATACATATATATGATTTATTTATTGATTGATTGGGAGGCATTTATTTTATTTATATATTTTGAAGGTTTTATATTGAGCGAACAAGACTATTGCGGGTATCAGAGCGCTTTACGGGGTAGATGTAAGAAACAAATACAAGCATGGAAAAATATAGGTGATTCAAATACATGATGATAACTAATATAAACTATTAATTATATTATAGTGATAAGTAAGTAGTTCAGGTAAATTCAGACATGGGAATCGATTTTACTTCTTTTTTGAAGGAGGCAGTCAAAGGGTTCTGTCTTGTTTCTGTGGGCAAAGCATTCCAGATCCTGGGAGCCATTCCTGAAAAGGTCCGGTTGTAAGTTTTCTTCTTGGCAAATCGTTGTGGTTTCAGAAAGAGATTCCTGGAGCTCCTGGAGCTCCTGGATCTATTACCACAAGAGAGTACCAGTTTGTGAGCTAGATAACTCGGAGTATTGTGATGTAAGGCCCTGTGCGTCATACATGCGAGTTTCAGATGAATTCTAGCCTCGAACGGTAGCCAGTTAGGGCTCTAAAGTCTGCATAGATGTGACAGTTTCTTTTGCAGCCTGTGATGAGTCTAGCAGCTGCGTTGATTGAGGCTCTTAGAGGGGCTGTTGTCGATATAGGAAGGCCGCATAGAGCGACACTCCCATATTCCATTCTTGGGATTACTATAGCTTGGACTGCCTGTTTGAAGTCATTTGCTGGCAGGAAGGTTTTCAGTCTTCTCAGGGTGTTCATGTGGAAATGTGCTCCTTTTGTAGAGGCGCTGATATGTTTCTGCATGTTTCGGTTTCTGTCCAGCGTTACTCCCAGCGCTTTCGCTGAGTCGCCAATGAGAGGTTGACCTTTGAGTGCTGTTAGGTGATTCAGCCAGTCAAGGATGATAGTTGATTGGTGGGGGGTGGGGGTGGGGAGGCAATTAAGAGGAATTCAGTTTTGAAGGTGTTTAGTTTCAAATGGATTTTGGCCAGCCATGTTTGAGTTTTTTGTAGCGTTGAGTTGAGAGATTTGATGTCCTCAAGTGACTGGATCTTTTTGTAGAGTTGAGTGTCATCTGTGTACATGTGATAGTGGACATTGGCAAAGCTGAGAAGTTTGGTGAGTGGTTCCATGAAAAGGTTGAAAAGTGTGAGTGAGAGGGATGATCCCTGTGGTACTCCTAAATTGACTGGGACGGGTTTGGATAAGGATTGATTAACCTTGAATCTTTGAGATCTATTTTGGAGGAAAGAGGTGAATCAAGTAAGCACATATCCAGATAATCCCATTCTGTATTTCAGGAGCTCTAGCAGGTTGTCGTGCTTGGCGGTGTCAAATGCTGATGAAAGGTCAAGTAAGATTAGTAAACAGGCTTCCTTTTGGTCAAGGATTTTTAGTGCCTCGTCGATTATGTGGGTTATGGCTGATTCCATACTGTGTACGAACGAGAAGCGGAGCGGTTTGCATGAGGATGCGCAGAACATATACCTGTTCAGAGTTACTGGGAGAAAAGTGAAAGTTAAATCCTTGAAATATCCATAGAACTCATCCTCAAATTATCTATTGGGCAAACACAAGCCAAATACTATGAGATCGAAGTAGATGTGGAATATCACTTTAAGCTGGCCATATCATCAAAAAATCTTTTTTTTATACAAGTATTCGCCGGAAGAAAAGCAAGAATTTTCTAAATATTTTTAATCAAGGTGCATATAATCTATTCGTGGAATATCGTCCCGAATCAGATATAAACTGCCCGTTACTGTAAGATATCCTTCCATAGTTAAGATAAGGAATTGACTATACTCAGAAAAGTGACCCCATAAGAATCACTGTCCTGAAGAAGGTGGTCCCATATTCATTGGCACTTAACACCGAAACGCGTCGACACATAATTTTTGTGTAAAGAATCCAAATAAAGCCTGGGAAGCCTCAGATACCCAGGAATTCTGGTACTGGGGTCCCCGTACAAAATATATAGAGCTATTGGATCTGAGTAAGATCTAGTAAGAGCTTTGGAATTGCTTAATATAGGGGGTAACTTGGACTAATTGTGATTTTGTGTTGTATATTTTTATGTTGAAAATGCTTTTGCACAAATGTTTTTAATGATGAAATGTAATGGATAGACTGTAGCTATGACATGTATTGAATGTTATTTTTTATTGATGTAGATGTTTTCGGAATATTGCTGGAATTTTAAAAGTGTGAGACAAGATAAAATCTTTTTAATAAAAATATTTTGGTAAACGCTACATTTTAGTTGGCAATAAGCCTGGGCGTAGTACTTCGCTACGCCCACGGAGTGGACGTAGTGTTGCCTACTTCGCCATTTGCGAAGTAGGCGTAGCAGGCAACACTACGCCCACTCCGTGGGCGTAGCGAAGTTGCCCACCACCCGCCTCCCTCCCGCCCTCCCTAAATACTTAAATAATGTTTTAAAAGGAATAAATACCACTTACCTTGTCGGCTGCATCTCCGGGGCTCCCTCTGGTAACCCCGCCGCCATGTTGGATACTAATGCGCATGCGCGTTGGCCGCGCATGAGCATTAGTATCCAACATGGCGGCGCGGTTACCTGATGGAGCCCCGGAGACGCAGCTGACAAGGTAAGTGGTATTTATTCCTTTTAAAAGCATTATTTAAGTATTTAGGGAGGGCGGTAGGGAGGGCGGGTAGTATTTAGTGAGGGCGGGAGGGAGGCGGGTGGCGCGTAGTGGGGCTACGTGAAGTGCGTGGGTGGACGTAGTTTCTGTCCCACTTCGCGTAGCTTCGCGTAGCCCCACTACGCCTACTACGACCAGCCTTAGTTGGCAGATATATTGGAAACCATTTGGTTCTTCAATACGGTGGCATGAAAGATTGAGAGAATGATGTGAATAAGTATCTATTGTGGCTTCCAGGGATTGCCCTTTCAGCTTTATTTGTCTTGAGTACCCTGTTCCCTGAAACTAGTGGGGTCATCTCTGTTTCCTTGACTGATTCCATACTGTGACCTGCACGGAAGCCTGATTGGTATTGGTTGAGCAGGTTGAATTGTTCAATGTGGTTGCTAAGGTCCGTGTGAACACATTTTTCCAAGAGTTTAGCCGAAGTAGGGATGTTAGATGTCGGACTATATTAATTTAAGTCCAATGGGTCGGACATTGGTTTCTTTATGATAGGGGATACATGTCTTGTTTTAGGCATTTCTGGGATGGTTCCTTGAAGGAGGGAGGTATTCATAATCTTGGTCCACAGAGGCAGTAACAGTGGAATGAAGTCTTTTAAGTAGGTTGTGGGAAGAGGGTCTGTGAAGGGGCTGGAGGGATTCAAAGCCGTTAGCGTTTTTAGTACAGTTTCTTAACTGTAGGTGTTGAAGGAGGACCAGGATGAGTTGTTTTTAAGGTCGAACTTTGTGGAGCATATGAGTGGAGCTCCTGTCGGGGGCAGTGAAGTGTTCCTCTGAGTGTCAGTCAGACCTTGTAAATCAGATAGGCCTTCAGCGGGAAGCAGGATGTTAGGATTAGAGCTTGAGAGTAGGTCAGAACCGACCTTTTTTAGATTCCGCTTCCAAATGTTCTTTCTTGTGGGTTGTACAGAGATTCGTTTAACTGATTCCTTGACGTGGAATGTAATGATAAGGTGGTCAGATCAGTCACAAGGGAGGATCGATTCAAGCTGAGTGGAGTCAACTTTTGAAATTACTACATTAAGGGTTGAGCCTTTATCGTGTGTGGGGCTGTTACAGATGTGGTTAAGGTTAAGGTCTGAGAGGTAAGCTTTGAGGCTATTGATCACTGGGTCATTCTGGATATCCCAATGAAGATTGAAGTCACCAAGGAAAATTAGAATATTTTGTTGTCTGTCATTTGTAGCTAGAATATCAATGAGGTGTTCTATGAAGGTGAGGTTATCCCCTGCAGGGTGGTAGAATGTGTGTAGTGAACATATTGATTTGTTATTTCTAGAAATGTCTAGACAAAGGTATTCACAGGAGAATAGTACAGGGGAGTTAGAGCTTGTCACTGTTAGATTGCTCTGATGTGTGCAGGCAATACAACCCCATGCCTTTCAATTCTTTCTAGTCTTGTGATGTCATAGTTTAGGGGTACCAGTATGTCCAGTATGGGCGTAGATGATTAGTTGAGCCATGTTTCCCTCAAGATTAGTAGGTCAGGTTCATTAGCGAGTATGAGGTCAGCTATATCGGTTGCATGTCTGGATGCCGACCTACAGTTTAGGAGAATACATTTTAACAGCGTCTTGATGGGTGTTGTGTTGGGTCCGGGTATGAGGGGGATTCGTGTGAGGTTGTTTTCAACTATGCCTCTAACATGTGTCTTGTAACTCTGTGGGTATTGGTAGGGATGGATTGTATTAGGGAATGTTTATGTAAGTTATCTAGGTGCCCAGATTTAAGTGGGAGGTAGGGTAGCTCATACGAACGGAGTAGGACTATTAAGTCTTTAGTTGTCAGAGGGTTTTTCATCCTGACCGGATGGGATGAGGCATTGGGGTAGAGCACTGTTGTGTGGAGTTGTTGGGTGAGTTTTGAATTCTTGCTGTGTAGGTATGTTCTGGATTCTAGATCAGGATGTGCGAACTTGGGTTGTTGAAGAATCAGATCATGTTGAGTTTGGATGTTAGTGTTGACTTGTTGAATTGATAGTAATATCTTGATAGTAATATCTTGTCTAGTCTGGGGTCTGGAGTGAGAGGTGCCATATTTATTGTATTGGCTGTGGGTGAGGGAGGTGTAGTTGAGCCAAGTATGTAGTTTGAGGGAGAATCGTAATCAAGTTCTTTGTACTGAAATGTTCCTGTGTAGTTATCTATGGGGGGAGTATAAAGGGAGGGTGTGAGGGGGTCTGGATGTGGATTATGTATGGGAATGTGGGAGTAGATGTGAGGGGAGAAGGGAAGGGCGTGACAGCGGGATGAAGGGAGGCAGGGGCTTCGGGTATGTTTGGAACAATGTGAGGTTTAGTAATATTGGGGGAGGAGTAGGAGTTGGGGAGATGTGTGGCACCATGAGGATGTGAGGCGGAATGGATGTGGGGTGTGAGTGAGACAGAGGAAGTGTTGGTGAAGGGAGAAGGGGGGTGGTGGGGTGGGGTGAGAAGAGATAGGGGTGTAGGGTGTGAGTGGAACCATGGGAGTAATGGTGGTGTTGGGGTACAAGTAGGGCTTCAGGACATGTGTGTTATCACCCCGTGTGACGGTTAGGTCTGTGGTGGGTGTTTTTGTAGGGACGGACAACAGGGTAAAATTACTTAATGGGTAATCAGACAGGAAGTTGGTGAGTGAACTGTGATTATGATTGGCTAGGGAGGTGGGATGGGGTCTTATAACTTTTTCATTGATGAGAGGAAAGATGTTATCCCGAAGGTTTAGGTTACAGTCCGATGATTGCATGAGGATGATCCCATTATGATAGATAGTGATTGTTTCTACAGCTTTATAGATTGGGGAGGGGATGATAGATTGCGTGAGTCCTTCTGCTGTTTTCCTTGTGGAAGCAATCGTGAATAGGTCGAGAAAGGCTTTCTGCCATTGTGCTCTTCTTTTAGTATAGACGATGATGTCATTAGTAATATGACCTTTGCTAGTTGAGAAGTAAGGATCAGAGATTGGGGTTTCAAACTGATATTTTAAAATATTGTGTTTAAATCCTTTAACTGCTTTTTTTGAAGGTTATGGGGGTACTTAATGGAATAGGCGTGTAGATCAGTGCGCTCCATGCTGGGGTTAAAGCTTGTAAGAGGGGAAAGAGCGGGGTCTGGGGAGTACATAAGGCGGTTAGCACTAAGGGAAGAGGTAGCGCTAGGTCTTAAGGGCGGAACTCTCACCTTTGTGATTGTTGATTGAGGAAATTAGGATGTTGTCTGTGTTCTTTGGGAACCAAGCCATTTAGCATGCATCAGTCCAAGATGGCCACCCTGTTTACTACCTAGACCTGTTCCTGCGATGTAGTCCTATTTTGCTTTTCATTAATTGGCCCTCTTGAGATGTAGACCTGATTCTGTGTTTATCTGCACTGTGGTGAGTGGTCCTTTCTTTGTTTTCAATGTAGTGAATAATATGGAGAAGTCCTATGACTCTTTCTGATTGAATCCATGCTTGGCTAGTCCTTTCTCCCTGCTTATACCTATTGCTGTCAAATCAAATCAAATCAAAACAGCTTCATTCAGTATGAGAAAAACATCCATAAAAGCATACTAATATTCATTTTCTGTCTCAAAATGTTACATTAATACTTTGTTTGTGTGTAATGAACTGTTATTAACTATTTGTTCAAATTTTATTGTACCTGCTCAAAGAATTTTCTTTGGATTTTTAATTGAACTTTGGAGTTTTTAATTTTATAAAGAATAAAGAGATTGTGAGCGTTCACTTTTTAGTGTGGAACTCTTCATCTAATGCTTCCCTTCCCTAAGAATTTTCCCCTTGATATAGCTGGAATGAATGGTCGGATGAGCAGTTAGAACCCATATAGCAATACAACACGCAGTTGCTGTAGTGCATACCCAGGGATTTCCCTTTGACTAAGTTGTCAGTGTACCCTGTTCCCAGTACTCTCTCTTATATTCACACATTAATACTTTGATCCTATAAAACATTTTAAAAACATACACAGCAATAAAAAGGATAAAACAACATGGCAATATTCCATAAGCAGTTTGTTCTTGGTAATAGAGCACAATCTATGAACATGATTAGGTTGACTAATAGGTATTGAAAAAAGTGAGATGTGCCAAGCAGCCAATATCATAAAGTGCTTTGAGGAAAACCCGTATCATAGTGATATTTGGTGTGCAAAATGGCAAAGAAAAACTAGACTTTCTATTAGTAAAATGAGCGATAAACTATTCTTGTATAATTGTGCTAAGAACTATACATTTTGGATCTCCTAGACACAACATGGGTTGTAGCTCCAAAGTCAGTCCTCCAAATTTTCAAATGTTAATGCATCTAGATATGAGAGATCTTTTCTTCTTCTGATAGCCCTTTGTAAATAAACAATGACTGAATTCATTATTTTTAAATTATCCAAACTACATATAAAGTTAAAGGCATATTTATAGTGGAAGAGCTTGTTCGATAAAAAAAGGGGTTTTAAAACTAACTTCCGAATGTCTGTGTAAAATCTGCAAAAAAGCATAAAGTGCACCGTGGACGAGGGGGATTTTCCATCACACGGGCATCGGGGCAAAATATTGGACCACTTTCTATTCTATGAAATGCAATTAAATGGTGTAAAGTACTGAACCTTAATCTGGTTAAATAAAATCTATGGGCCCGATTCACAGAATGAATTTAAGACTCGAATCCTAAACTTACTACTGTTTTGGTATTCACAGATTGCACTTACTACTTTTGGTATTCACAGAATGAACTTACTACTTTTGGCATTCACAGAATGCACTTACTACTTTTGGTATTCACAGAATGAATTTACTCATTTCGGTATTCATAGAAGTTAGGACTCCTAACTTTAGGACTCCTAAATGCCTTCTGTGAATACCGAAAGTCTTAACATTAGGATTTTTCTCAATTTGGTAGTAGTAAAGTTAGGAGTCCTAACTTTACTACTACTAAATTGAGAAAAATCCTAATTTTAAGACTTTCGGTAATCACAGAAGGCATTTAGGAGTCCTAAAGTTAGTAGTCCTAACTTTACTACTACTAAATTGAGAAAAATCCTAATTTTAAGACTTTCGTTATTCACAGAAGGCATTTAGGAGTCCTAAAGTTAGTAGTCCTAACTTTACTACTACTAAATTGAGAAAAATCGTAATTTCAGGACTTTCGGTATCCACAGAAGGCATTTAGGAGTCCTAAAGTTAGGAGTCCTAACTTTACTACTACTAAATTGAGAAAAATCGTAATTTTAGGACTTTCAGTATTCACAGAAGGCATTTAGGAGTCCTAAAGTTAGGAGTCCTAACTTCTGTGAATACCGAAATGAGTAAGTTCATTCTGTGAATACCAAAAGTAGTAAGTGCATTCTGTGAATGCCAAAAGTAGTAAGTGCAATCTGTGAATACCAAAACAGTAGTAAGTTTAGGATTGAGTCTTAAGCTCATTCTGTGAATCAGGCCCTATGTTGCGTATTTCTTACCTGAATTAAGTATGTTTGTATTCCCAGCTCAAGTGCGCGATCATAGTAAGCAACAACACTACGCTTGCTGTCTGCGACCTGAATTCTTGCACATTCATTAGCTGTATTAAATTTAAGCCTCAGGGCATCTTTCTTGACACAAGAGGTACTTTTATCAAGCATAAAGAAGCATTGAAAACTAAAGGCCTGTCGTTAGAAGCGGCCGCTGCAAAATTGGCAAAACAGCTACTAGGCTCCAGCCTAACTCCCATGCTGAAAGTAATGAAAGCTTACGTAATCAACTCCCTGACGTATGGACACGAGATCACCAAGGGCACAACCAGTATATTAATAAACAAGTTAACAACAACATTTTTTAAAAGAGCCGTTCGGTTGTGAAAATCTGTTTTGCCAACCCAAGTAAGATTCGAACTGGGACTTCAAGATCACCACAGAGTGGAGGCAGGTGCATTCATTAAACTATGTCACAGACTGCGCTATGTTCGGGAGGGTTCCTTAAGACCCGACTAAGGCAGGAAGTACAGAAAAAGCAGACCAGCCACAAGCACTGGCAACTCTTGGATCGCAGTTTACAGCTACTAGGTGCAAAAGACATCTGGGATATAAACCCATCTCACCCGGTGTTAAAGACCGTCATTAAAAAAAATGTTAGATTGTGGTCCTTTCACTCGGACAGGGCAATACTGTCAAAGAGGAGACATGCTTGGGCTGTAATCGCTAATTTTAAAGAGGGTGTTCAGCCACTCTACCTATCAATGATACAGAATAGGGGGTGGTGATGAACAGAGTGTCTGAATTAAGCAGACCACTCTTACCCAGTCCAAAGATCAGGGATTGATCCATCACTGTTATTTATCTCACTGCAAGACAACTGGGCCGTATCTTCGGCCCAAACCAAATGCACTGCGACATATGCCATCTTCGGCGCTGCTTTTTCTCTTTTTTCATTCATTTAGACTTTTGTTCATTTTTATTCTCTTCTGTTTATCGCCATTTTTCATTATAGTTCCCTTAAGACTGTTTTTTTTGCCTTTTTCCCAGGTTTCTAATGTTCTGCCTGTGCCACTCGGGGCCTCTTGAAAGAACACGATTAGTGCAGGGTTTCGTAAAAAGCAGTGTTTAATTAATACCCAATGCATTTCGGGCTGACATTGCCCTTCTTCGGGGGTCACTGTAGATAAACAACAAAATAATATGTATGAAATAACACCATCCCATCTATGTGTTTTGTTTTGCATCTTCAAGTTAAAGTCAACATTAACATTTCTTTGTCTAGCATATTAATCTTTGCTAAAACAGTTTTCTCCTCTCCGTCTCCCCGTTGTCAATGCATGCTTTTCCTTAGTATGATAGCTTGCCCTCCCTCTCCTGTTTCACCAGCCAACAATCAAATATAGCAGTTAAACTCTGTGTTACTCTTTGCTCACTCGCTATCTTTCTCAGCCCACTTCGTGCTTCACATCTTGAAAATGAATTAGGTTTCATTATTCACCTTAGTTCGTGTAAATCTATATGCACATACCTGCCGAGTAACGTTAAAAACCGTCCGTTTTCCTCCCTTCTCACAAACAATTATTATCCCTCCCACAATCCCTTGCGTTTTTAAACTGCTTCCCGCAAACTATCCGTCTTCCATTACCCTCATTCAGGCAAACTACAACAACGAGTGGGAGGGCAAGCTATCATACTAAGGAAAAGCATGCATTGACAACGGGGAGACGGAGAGGAGAAAACTGTTTTAGCAAAGATTAATATGCTAGACAAAGAAATGTTAATGTTGACTTTAACTTGAAGATGCAAAACAAAACACATAGATGGGATGGTGTTATTTCATACATATTATTTTGTTGTTTATCTACAGTGACCCCCGAAGAAGGGCAATGTCAGCCCAAAATGCATTGGGTATTAATTAAACACTGCTTTTTACGAAACCCTGCACTAATCGTGTTCTTTCAAGAGGCCCCGAGTGGCACAGGCAGAACATTAGAAACCTGGGAAAAAGGCAAAAAAAACAGTCTTAAGGGAACTATAATGAAAAATGGCGATAAACAGAAGAGAATAAAAATGAACAAAAGTCTAAATGAATGAAAAAAGAGAAAAAGCAGCGCCGAAGATGGCATATGTCGCAGTGCATTTGGTTTGGGCCGAAGATACGGCCCAGTTGTCTTGTGATTAACTTTTTTAGTGTCTGATGGGCATGACACTATAACTAAGTAGCACGCATTAAGGAGTACGCAAGAAAAACTGACATTAAAAAGTGTGAACAGGTGTGCATTCCACACACCCCCTGTATTGCTTACATTTATCTCACTGCACCATCCCAGCTCAGAACCTGGCTATATGCAAATCAGTCTGTCCCTGGCCCAGTGCATCATGGGAACAGGGCAGACTAAACTACCAAGCCAATTCTTCACCAGAGAGGAGACAAGCTACCGGGGACCGGTTTCTGGCATTTCAGCCGTCTTCGGCCCGGCTTGCTTGAATCCAGATGGTGCAGTGAGAAAGGGACTCATGTCTGAGTATACCCTGCCACACCTATAGTGGCCATAAATGATACAGAATAGGGGGTGGTGATGAACAGAGTGTCTGAATTAAGCAGACCACTCTTACCCAGTCCAAAGATCAGGGCTTGATCCATCACCGATATTTATCTCACTGCACCATCCCAGCTCAGAACCTGGCTATATGCAAATCAGTCTGTCCCTGGCCCAGTGCATCATGGGAGCAGGGCAGACTAAACTACCAAGCCAATTCTTCACCAGAGAGGAGACAAGCTACCGGGGACCGGTTTCTGGCATTTCAGCCGTCTTCGGCCCGGCTTGCTTGAATCCAGATGGTGCAGTGAGAAAGGGACTCATGTTTGAGTATACCCTGCCACACCTATAGTGGCCATAAACGATACAGAATAGGGGGTGCTGATGAACAGAGTGTCTGAATTAAGCAGACCACTCTTACCCAGTCCAAAGATCAGGGCTTGATCCATCACCGTTATTTATCTCACTGCACCATCCCAGCTCAGAACCTGGCTATATGCAAATCAGTCTGTCCCTGGCCCAGTGCATCATGGGAACAGGGCAGACTAAACTACCAAGCCAATTCTTCACCAGAGAGGAGACAAGCTACCGGGGACCGGTTTCTGGCATTTCAGTCGTCTTCGGCCCGGCTTGCTTGAATCCAGATGGTGCAGTGAGAAAGGGACTCATGTCTGAGTATACCCTGCCACACCTATAGTGGCCATAAACGATACAGAATAGGGGGTGGTGATGAACAGAGTGTCTGAATTAAGCAGACCACTCTTACCCAGTCCAAAGATCAGGGCTTGATCCATCACCGTTATTTATCTCACTGCACCATCCCAGCTCAGAACCTGGCTATATGCAAATCAGTCTGTCCCTGGCCCAGTGCATCATGGGAACAGGGCAGACTAAACTACCAAGCCAATTCTTCACCAGAGAGGAGACAAGCTACCGGGGACCGGTTTCTGGCATTTCAGTCGTCTTCGGCCCGGCTTGCTTGAATCCAGATGGTGCAGTGAGAAAGGGACTCATGTCTGAGTATACCCTGCCACACCTATAGTGGCCATAAACGATACAGAATAGGGGGTGGTGATGAACAGAGTGTCTGAATTAAGCAGACCACTCTTACCCAGTCCAAAGATCAGGGCTTGATCCATCACCGTTATTTATCTCACTGCACCATCCCAGCTCAGAACCTGGCTATATGCAAATCAGTCAGAAGACGGCTGAAATGTCAGAAACCGGTCCCCGGTAGCTTGTTTCCTTCCCAGTATAAGAATTGGCTTGGTAGTTTGGTCTGCCCTGTTCCCATGATGCACTGGGCCAGGGTCAAACTAATTTGCATATAGCCATGTTCTGAGCTGGGATGGTGCAGTGAGCTAAAAAACGGTGATGGATCAAGCCCTGATCTTTGGACTGGGTAAGAGTGGTCTACTTAATTCAGACACTCTGTTCATCACCACCCCCTTTTCTGAATAATTTTTGTCCACCATAAGCGTGGAAGGGTATACTCCGATGTGAGTCCCTAGCTCATTGCACCATCAGGATTCAAGCAAGCCGGGCTGAAGACGGCTGAAATGCCAGAAACCGGTCCCCGGTAGCTTGTTTCCCTCCCAGTATAAGAATTGGCTTGGTAGTTTGGTCTGCCCTGTTCCCATGATGCACTGGGCCAGGGTCAAACTAATTTGCATATAGCCAAGTTCTGAGCCGGGATGGTGCAGTGAGCTAAAAAACGGTGATGGATCAAGCCCTGATCTTTGGACTGGGTAAGAGTGGTCTTCTTAATTCAGACACTCTGTTCATCACCACCCCCTTTTCTGAATAATTTTTGTCCACCATAAGCGTGGAAGGGTATACTCAGATGTGAGTCCCTAGCTCTTTGCACCATCAGGATTCAAGCAAGCCGGGCCGAAGACGGCTGAAATGCCAGAAACCGGTCCCCGGTAGCTTGTTTCCTTCCCAGTATAAGAATTGGCTTGGTAGTTTGGTCTGCCCTGTTCCCATGATGCACTGGGCCAGGGTCAAACTAATTTGCATATAGCCAAGTTCTGAGCTGGGATGGTAAATGTATGTAAATGTAAATGTATTGCGATTTATATAGCGCACGTATCACCCGATGGTGCAGTGAGCTAAAAAACGGTGATGGATCAAGCCCTGATCTTTGGACTGGGTAAGAGTGGTCTGCTTAATTCAGACACTCTGTTCATCACCACCCCCTTTTCTGAATAATTTTTGTCCACCATAAGCGTGGAAGGGTATACTCAGATGTGAGTCCCTAGCTCATTGCACCATCAGGATTCAAGCAAGCCGGACCGAAGACGGCTGAAATGCCAGAAACCGGTCCCCGGTAGCTTGTTTCCTTCCCAGTATAAGAATTGGCTTGGTAGTTTGGTCTGCCCTGTTCCCATGATGCACTGGGCCAGGGTCAAACTAATTTGCATATAGCCAAGTTCTGAGCTGGGATGGTGCAGTGAGCTAAAAAAAGGTGATGGATCAAGCCCTGATCTTTGGACTGGGTAAGAGTGGTCTGCTTAATTCAGACATGCTGTTCATCACCACCCCCTTTTCTGAATAATTTTTGTCCACCATAAGCGTGGAAGGGTATACCCAGATGTGAGTCCCTAGCTCATTGCACCATCAGGATTCAAGCAAGCCGGGCCGAAGACGGCTGAAATGCCAGAAACCAGTCCCCGGTAGCTTGCTTCCTTCCCAGTATAAGAATTGGCTTGGTAGTTTGGTCTGCCCTGTTCCCATGATGCACTGGGCCAGGGTCAAACTAATTTGCATATAGCCGAGTTCTGAGCTGGGATGGTCAGTGAGCTAAAAAACGGTGATGGATCAAGCCCTGATCTTTGGACTGGGTAAGAGTGGTCTGCTTAATTCAGACACTCTGTTCATCACCACCCCCTTTTCTGAATAACTCTACCTATCAAGCACATACGCACTTTATTGGAAACACAAGTTTTTAGCCTCGAGGATGGGTGAATGACCCCTTCTGAAAAACCTTCCTGAATGGCGCCGGCCGGGTAGTAGCACTGAATGCAGGTTTTGTGGCTATCATTCTGATACAATGGAACACGTCGTCTGTGCATTCCCTGCACTGTCACAGCCATACGGTCACTGCTGCGAGGCCAATGCATTACGTTGGGAGTTCGATCTTGCTGCCAAGCAATAATGGCCGCTCTTAACCCTGACAATACCAAGCTAAATATTGTGCTCATGAAATTCGTCCATAAAGCGTCAAAACTACTGGAAGCCACAATCACATCCAAATCCTCCTCATCATAGCATGGCGGCTTTGTTAATAGACTCAACAATCAAATCAGAGACTATAAGAAATCCAGAGCGATGTCCTTCATCAGAATATTATTAGCCCATAACTTCCCCCCTAATTTTAAGTAATTTTAAATCCACCATTTTTAACATTTATCACAGTCATTTTTATCATCCTATTTTGTCTTATTTTAAATTGTAAATGGTTTTTTAAACCAATCAATAAAGAGTATTATTATTATTATTATCATATAATGGGAAGGTGCACTTTCTTCTCAGCATTGCTGCAATACATTTAATAGGAGGGTAATCTCACTTCGCAGCACTGCTGCAATACATGTCATAGGTGGGTACCCACACTTCTCAGCACTGCTGCAATACAGTTATTGGGTGGGTACCTGCACTTCTCACAACTGCTGCAATGCATGTAATGGGAAGGTACATGCACTTCTCATGACTGCTGCAATACATGTAATGAGAAGAGACCCGCACTTCTCAGCACTGCTCCAATACTTGTAATGGGAAGGTACCCACACTTCTCAGCACTGCAATACATGTAATGGGAAGGTACCCGCACTTCTCAGCACTGCTGCAATACATGTAATGGGAAGGTACCCGCATCTCAGCACTGTTCGAATACATTTAATAGGAGAGTGCCTGCACTTCTATGCTCTGCTGTAATATATTTAATGGGAGGGTACCCGCACTTCTCATCACTGCTCCAATACATTTAATAGGAGAGTGCCTGCACTTCTCAGTAAGAAACGGGTACTCTAAATAGTGAGTATCTACAGTCCTATATTTCCATTTAAAGCACTGTCCACACAAGCAAACATGACTTTAAGTTGGGTACGGCTGACTGTCCCCAGCAATATCAGCCTTCCAGAAAACCTGCCTTGGCATATCTACCAGGGCATCTCTAAAACCTCAAGCCAGGTGGGAGGCTCGCACGGTCCGGATTTCTTCACGTGCCTGACAATTGTAGTTCTGTGGTTTCTATTCGTAAAAAAACAAAAAATACAAGTACCATAATGCAATAAGAAAAACACACCTAGGCTACCAATGGGGTAAGTTATCTGGTTGCGGGGGTCAACAGGGGGTAAAAGACATTGTCATTTACAACCCCATTAGTTGATTAATGCTTCACGAATAAAAACAATTAAAAAAATGTCAATGTCAATGTCAATAGCTCAAAACAATGTCATTGCGAGACCTATTGCATTGTAAATACTTGTTAAAAAAGGGGCACAAGAAAGATTTTCTCACAAAGTGTGGTGGCTGAACCGTTAAAATCCTCCACAGTGGGATGGGAGCATGGTGGATGTAAACTGTTTATCAACCACAATTAAGGGTGTACCAGAGTTTGCAGTCGCAAAGGTTGAGATTCACAAAAAGATAGGCTTTGTAACTTCAGAACCGTACCTGTAATGTAAAAAAGATACATTACGAAAATGCAAATGTCTTTGCAACTTGCAATGCACATTTTTAAATTCCTTGCAATTTGGAAGGAGGAGAGGTTTGAAAGGGGAGTCCACAACTGAGAACCACAAGGAATTCTATCAAACTTTTGTAACAGCTATCCTCACTACAACCAATTTTGCATACAAAGAATGATAAAATAGATCCCAAATCTTTCATACTTTAATTCATGAGAACAGTATAAAAAATAAGCACATGAGTTTCATTACATACCTGTTGAACATTGGGTTACTGGCTGAGGACGTGAAACCCTACTCAAGTATCAACCACAATTTCTGTCAGGTGGAAGACACAAGCAACCCCAAATTAACATGTACTTAACCCTCCTGTAGCTTGGCACAAAAGTAATCAGACCTAACTTACAGTATTAAAGTGAAAAAACAAAACAAGACAAATCCCACATCAATGTAGAAAGATAATTTAAAAATTATTTGTCACCAAAATAACAAATATCTAATCAGTAGAATTGTAGGCATCAAGCAAGTAAAGCACTTAAGAGCACAAAACACCACCCGTGGTTATCTGGTCGTGCCGACTGGTTGAAAGTCACAAGTTCAGCCCGATGGAGTGCGAGCAAGTTACAGGCACCAGGTTAGTACTCCTGAAATAGTTACCTTCAAAGTCCAGTGTGAAGAGTTCAGTTCACAGTGGAAGGGGCTGCAAGGAGCAGGGAGAGCATGGCCGAGGTAGCACGAAGAGCAGGTTGAGCATAACAGACAGTTTTTGCTGGAGCATAAAGATCCTGTTGGGCATCACATACGTTCATTGCTGGAGCTTTGCGCTGGCAGTCACTGCGATCTGTCAATGGTGTAGCGTGAGGAAGTGCAGATCTTGCACTGCTGGGCCGCATTGGCGGATACTGTAGTGTGAATAGTCAGGGTCCACCGCAACTTTGCGTTAGTGGGCGGTGTAAGCAGTAAGATCTTTGCGCAAATGGGCCTGTTTGCATTCAGGAAGAGCCTAAATCTTCGGAAGCACTCAACTGAGGCCACACCATGTATCCAGGATCTGAGGGGCACCATTTGGGTGTCAGGAAATTACTTCAGTAGAGGCCAATAGGGCTCAGAAAAGTCCAGTTGCATGTCCAGGCTGCAGGTCAGTTGGGCAGTTGCAGAGAGCCTCTGGAGCTTGTTATATTCCTGTAGCTCAAAACAGGAAGTCAGAGGGCAGACCCCTGGTGTCACTTCTTCCTGGGATCTAGGTTCAGTCTTCCTTCTCAGCAAGCAGGGCAGGAGAACAGCAGAGTTGCATTGCATCAGAGTGGCAGTCTTTCTAGTGTATTGAAGTGTTAGATCTGAGGGTCCATTATTTAAACCTGGTGCCAACTTTGAAGTAGGAGTCTTTTCTGGAGGATTCCCTTTGAAGTCCTTGACGATTCATGTCTCCCTTGCCTTGGCTTCAAGCTGGCAGTATGAACAATGCAGTGATGAGAAGTCCTTTGAGTGAAGACAGGGCACAGCCTATGCAGTTGCAAGCAAGTTCGGCTGTGCCCTCATACAAGACTGTACTGTGAAGCGACAAGGAGTAGCTGCCTATTTTGTTAATGGCATCTGTTTTTTTAAATTGCCAATAAAGAAATGAAAAAAAAATTAAAAAGTTCGACTGTGCCCAGTTTTGGCCCTCCCACCCTGTCAGTTTATGGCCATTACAGGCACCTTTATCCCACTATTGTGTGGCTGTCTGGGAGGAATAAGCAATGTTCAACTGTCCACTGCACCTAGTCATTTGACCCAAGAAAAGACTGCAGGCACCAAATGGTTAGGACAGGAAAATGCCAAGTTTCAAAAAGTAAAAGACGCACAGATGATGGATGGATAGCAGAGCAAATGAAACATTCACCCACAGTCAATAGATCTGGGTTAAATCCTTTGTTCTTTTGCTCAATATGCCACCCCAGTTTAGACCCAGCCATAATCAAATCAGTCTTGACCCTGTGCCTCATGGGAACAGTACAGCCGAAACTGACAAGCCAGGTCCTCCGTGGACTGTAAACAAGCATCATGGGACCGGTTTTGCGGCATCCCCTCATCAGCCAGGCTAGCTTGAATCCAGTGGCAGAGTGACACGGGACCCACGTCTGGGCATACCCAGCACACATAGGGCGAGAAAGCAAAAGACACAAATGATTGATTTAGGACCAGATCTCAGTACTGGGGTGAATGTTTTGCTTTGTTCAGCATTCTGTCCATCAATTTTTGCATTTTCTAAAAGTGGCATTTTCAAAATTGTAAACTAAGATCTGACCTTACCATTAAAGATGATTTTCAATTAAAGACACCAAACATTAAATGCTCCTCTATTCCCAATCAAAAGTATGCCATTATTAAATGCAATAGGGCAAACCCATGTTATCCTATGGGAGGATAGGCCTCACAGTAGTGAAAAATGAATTTAGGGGTTTTTCACTACCAAGACATGTAAAAGTTAAACATATCTGTCCAACCTTTTAAATACACTGCACCCTGCCCTATAGCTTGTTTATGGGTTAGCCTAGTGTTGATTTATATGTATTAAAAAGGAAGGTTTAGGGCTGGTAAAACGGTTTATTATACCAGGTCGAAATGACAGGCTACAGTGTCATACCTGAGACATGTTTAAAGGGCTGCTTGAGTGGGTGGCACAATGAGTCCTGCAGGCCCACTAGTAGCATTTAATTTACAGGCCCTGGGTACATGTAGTACCCCTTTACTAGGGACATACAAGTAAATTGCATGCCAATTAGGTTCAAGTCAATATTGCTATATTTAAAGGAGAGAGTACAAGCACTCTAGCACTAGTTAGCAGTGGTAAAATGTTCAGAGTTCTAAAGCCAGCAAAAACAGGAGGCTGGAAGGCAAAATGTTGGGGAAAAACCACAGCAAGGATGTCAGGTCCAACAATTACATTTGTTTCAGTCATTTTCCTAGTTGCAATTCCGCATTAGGACAAAACATATTTTAAGGCAGTTTGGGTATGAGCGCGGAATGGGAAATGCAGATATATATTATACTCCTCTACACATGTCTGCTCATCTTCACTGAGCCACTCCTGCTATGCTCCCATCCCACCCATTTTGCCCAGAGACGATAATCCAAGCAGACGTCTAACACTATACCAATGTAGATTCCATATTCAAATATAGCAACAAAGAAAGGTACTGGAGATTTTTTTTTTAAATGTAACACTTTATTTACCAGTTTTGAAATTAGAACAGTAGATTTTCCAGCTCCATTTACCATGGCATTACGACATTGCAGTGCATGACACAGACATTTGCCCACCTCACAAAATGTATTTCCATGCTGATCTGTTCAGCCTGGGCAGTCAGCTTTACAATTACTTGAGCTCCACACCTGCTGATCGCATACCCAAATCAGCTTGTTACTACAGTGCACAGAAAACCACATTATGAAAAGAAAAACATAGAGCTAAATGAAATATCACATATCTATGTCTAGTATACAATTTGTATCTGATCAGCCAATGCCCGCAGGCAAAAGTCCGTGCTCCAGCTGTGTGGTCGGCTATGATTGTGTTGTTGCCGTATAGTGTTTAAAAGGGTCCAAAATGTCCCGTGGGCGGGATGTACTGGGAAGAGCGGAGGCATACAAGTCGTAGTTGGTGTTGCAATATGCAAGACTGCCCAGCCATTCCTTGTGCGTCGGAAAATTCTTCCGTCCCCATTTGAGTGCTATTTCTCTTTTGGCCAGTAGTAACCTGAAGGCAGTGAATTTCCGGACTGGCTTTGAGATGTTAGTCACGTACCCCAACAATACTACCTCTGGAGTAGGTTCAATGTTCAAACCTGTCATTTCCCCAAGGGTAGGATAGATTTCAGCCCAATGCTTTTTTATTGTGCAACAAGTCCAGGTGAGATGCACAAAGTCTACGTGTGGGGATTTACATTTTAAACAACAATGGGGTCTGTCTGAATCTATTTTATGTGTCATCTAAGGGGTTACATATATTCTGCGCAGGAATTTGAAGTGGATTAGTTTATGGCGGCTATCAAGGAAAACTCCTTGGTTTGTAGATAGCATGCAGCCCATTGGTCATCAGTAATAGGGTGGCCCTGGTCTGCCTCCCAATCAGCCCTTATTTTAGCATCACATATTGAAATGATATCCACAAAAGCCAGTATAGCTTGGACACCAGAGCAAGGGATCTTAGCCCTCAGAGTTGATCGAAGGCGAGTAAGCAGAAATGTGTCCATGAAGGAAGCCTCATTAAACCTATCTCTGTCTGAAACAGAAAATACTTGCCCCTCAATGAAGAAATCCACAATAGTGGTCATGTAGTATAGAGAGAAAGTGCGCTGTACTATCCTTTCCCCAGTAAAAGGAATCCAGCATTTATTTGGGATACGTAGGCTCGGGGAGTATAGTACCGGTGCCCCCAGTACTCTGACCAGTTTCTGCCAGGCCCAGCTAGTCGTGGAGACCGTCTGAATGTCTGTAGGGTCATATGAGTAACCCAGGGGTAATACTGTATTCAATGTGTCCGGCAGGACCAGATCTGCCTCAGGACGTAAATAAGGAATCCTGGCATCATGGTGAAACAAGGAGTGTACATAGCTGCACTGAGCGATCAGGTAGTAAAATTGAAAGTTGGGGACACCAAAGCCTCCTCTGTGGTATGGGAGTGTTATTACCTCCCAACGGACCCTGGGCTGTTTACCTCCCCAAGTCAGTCGAATAAGATGGGTGTATATTGATTTGAAGAATTGATTTGTTAGTGGGATAGGAATATTGCTAAAAATATACAGGAATTTGGGCAGGACTATCATTGTAATCAGTGCAACTCACCTGGCAATCGAGAGTGGAAGTCTTAGCCACCTGTCCACTTGCTTTTCCAATGTGTGTACTGCCATGCTGTAGTTCAACAGTATGATTTCTGTGGTATTCAAGTGTATATTTATCCCCAGGTACTTTACTGAGTCCAAACACCAGGTTAGTGGGTACTCGCATTCCCATCTTACGGTATCTACGGTGAAGGGGAATATCACAGACTTCTGCCAATTTATGCCAAGGCCGGAGAAGCTGCCAAACCTGATGATCTCTCTGATTAGTGGTTCTAAATTGTTGTGGGGGTCTCTAACATATAATATAACATCATCTACATAAAGTGACACCAATAGAGTCCCAATGTTGAATTGGAGCCCCCTCTATAAATGACGATCCTGGAAATGTCTAACGAGTGGGTCCATTGCAAATAAAAAAAGGAGTTGCGACATGGGGCATCCCTGTCTAGTGCCTCGGGATAATGTAAACGAGCGGGATAGCATGCCATTTAGTCACAGTCTGGCAGTAGGGGCTGACTACAGTAGTGCAACAAGATTTAGAAACCCAAAGGGCATGCCCAGCCTATGCATAACTGTCCACAAGAATGGCCACTCCAGGAAGTCGACGGCTTTTTCCACGTCCAGCAAAACTGCAGCTGCCGGAGTCGCCGGATCGATTCGGTGTAGGACTGCAAAGAGAGTGCGCAGATTTAGGGAGATAGATCTGTGGGGCTCAAACCCCTACTGGACTGAGGATATTATTTTGTCCAGTAGTAAGGCGAGCCGCATGGCGATAATTTTTGCCAATATTTTATAATCTAAGTTTAATAGGGACAAAGGTCTATACGATCCGCACATCAAGGGATCCTTGCCAGGTTTAGGTAATGACAAAAAATAGTGGGTGGAGGGTGAACTGCTAATTGTAGTTTGGATGTTTCAATAATCAGAAGTGAAAGTTTCAAAATTGGGTGCTCTCTCAGGTAGCGTCTCCGTCCAGTGACGTTTACGTGATAATAGAAAGTTGTGCACGCATCAATGTGAGTGCATCCCTGTATTTGAGGCACTCCTTAGGGTTCATTGAAGACTCCGAAGTAGTTGAGTAAATTTCTTTTTATTCATAGAGTTATGTTCATGATATTTATAGCATATCAGATATAGGTGAATACAAGGTTATAGAATATTGACTTCTATTGTGCCATTCAAATTAAGACTCCAATGCATTTCGGGCTGGCCCAGCCCTTTATCAAGGAGTTCGGAAATGAAGAAGATATCACGAGCAGTCAGACTGGTGTGAACAAGTGTGTTGGTAAGGTTAGAAAAATATGCAAGGTGCCCGTGCTCATAATTTATATAAAGCTGTGATGTTGTGGGTTACATGTGGATTAGTAAATGGGAGAAGGATAGGATTGGGTGAAGGACATAACCGGCTGTCGTGATTGAGTTGTGATGGGGGTTCAATGCGGAGGTGAGGGGATGTCGGATGCGGCTAAAGCCACATACTAACTGAATGAACATATAGTACATCAAGTTAAGCTGGAAGGCTGAAAAATAAGAAAGGAGCAGTCTCGTGTAAGTATTTGGGCTAGTCGGGGTTTAACTAGCGGAAAAATACCGTCAAAAAACGTAAATAACTTACTTGGAAGTACGAGCGCGACTTCGTGGAGCAACCCCGATATGCGGCATCCCATTGCAATGTTACGTGAAAAAACGTAATGAGGCATATAACGTCAGCGAGTGGTGATAGGATGGCCCATCGGGGTGGGGTACAGAAACTAAAGGACGGACTATTGTGGCAGCCATGTTGGGTGGGTAGGGAACCTAAGGATAAAACAAGGAAGTGAATTGGTCGTAATGAGGGGGTGGGTGTGGATCGTGAGAGAAAAACCAAAGTGATGTCGCCAATGGGAGTGAAGGGGGAGGGGGTAAAAGAACATTAGAATAGGTAAATAAACATTAGAAAAGGTAAATAAACATGGACGTAATAAAGAGCTAGGAACAGCAGCTTTTCAAAAAAGGACATGAAAGAATAGAAAATACAATTTATAAATAACAACTGAATTCGATGCGATCATTCAATCCAAATGGTTTCATCGATTGAAGGCAATAAATCCATTCCATTTCACGTTGTAATAGGAATTTGCGATTGTCTCTTCCTTCAGTTTTTGTGATAGTTTCCAGAACCATAAATTTCAGTTGAGCGATGTTATATTTGAGTTCTGAAAAATGTGTGGCTACATTGGATTTTTCATTCCTTGTGCGAATGTTCGACTTATGTTCAATAATGCGCACTTTGATTTTTCTCTCAGTTTTCCCTACGTAGATTTTCCTGCAGGGGCATTTGAGCGCATAGATTAAGTTTGAGGTGTCACACGTGGCATTAACATTGAGTTTGATGGCGTTACCTTTCATGGGGTGGGTGATGTTATTACCTTTAATGATGCAATTGCAGTTGTTACAATTCATGCACGGGCGAGTTCCTTTGTACTCAATTATAGTTTCCGTGTTCTTGGCCAAGATCTCTTTGATGTTATTACTGCGAGTGTAAGCAAATATAGGTTGCGATTTAAATATGTCTCTGAAATCGGGTTTCATTAGTAAAATAGGCCAATGTTTGAGGATGATTTTTTTTAAAGTGGCGCTTGACGTAGAGAATTTCGATACTAGTACTATGCGTTGATCTTTTGATGTGGTTGTTCTCTTCAAAGCTTCTTGTCGACTGGTTGCTTCAACGCGTTTAATGGCATTGTCAAGAAAATTTTTGGGATATCCTCTTTCCATGAATCGATCATACATTTCTTTGATTCGCTCTTTGAATGTGTTTTCATTGGACACTATACGTTTCACTCTTAACAATTGAGAGTACGGGAGGTGTTTCTTTAAAGATCCCTGGTGGAAACTGGTGTAGTGTAGAGTGTTGTTACGATCCGTGGGTTTGTGGTACAGGTCTGTGATGAATCCTTGTTTCGTTTTATGGATGTTGACATCCAAGAAGATGATGTTGGTTTCACTCATTTGCCATGTGAGTTGTATTCGCTCATCCTTAGTGTTAAGTTCGCTCAGGGCCTGAAATCTTTATTGCCATAGAAAAAGCCATCCTTAACAGTGAAATTGACATTTCCATGCAAGAATTCCTCATGGAACTCATGTTATACACACTGTACCACAGCTATTTCAAACATGACAACAATTGGTATCTCCAACTATCCGGAATGTCTATGGGAAATTGTGCGGCTCCCACCTACGCCAATATCTATATGAAAGAATTTGAAGAGATACACATTTATGGCAATAAAGATTTCAATGACAGGATTAAATTATACGTCAGATTAATCGAGGACCTATTTATCATCTGGAATGACACCAAAGCCACTTTAGAACAGGCACTGCAAACTTAACACTAAGGATGAGCAAATACAACGTACCTCCGCTGGTCGTCATAGTTTTTGTAGGTCTTGCAAAAAGCTTTGGTCTCAGTGGGATTGTCAAATATGCGGGACCGACCGTTGATGTCAACTTGTAGGTGTGCAGGGCACAGCATGCAATATCGGAGGCTCAAATTCTGCAGTGCTGCTTTACCACCAGAGTACTTTCGACAAGCTTCTTGGACCATAATTGTGAAGTCCGGGAATAATGACACAGTGGAGCCCTGCCAGGTAAGTTCTCAGGCTCTCTAGCCAGCCGTAATGCCGTATCCCTATGGCAAAGGCTCATGATGCGTGCTATGATAGGCCGAGGTGGACAGCCAGGATTTGGGCGGAGCCTAAGGAGCAATGAGCTGGTTCCACAACAAATCCAGGGCTGAAAACCTCTTTTCCAAAAATGTTGGCGAGCAACGATTCAACAAATGTGTTCATTCTTCCAGTGTTTGTCGAGTCCGGGACACCAATAATGCAGAGGTTGTTACGGCAGCTGTGCGCTTCTAAATCTTTGTTTTTAATTACAATGTCTTTTAAAATGCTGTCCATGCGCTCCAGACATTTTGTTGACTGCGCGGCCCCGTCTTCAAGGTCAGAGATTCGGCCTTCGGCTGTGTCCAGCCTTCGGTCATGGATGTCTAAATCGGCCCCAAGTGAGTCAAGGCATTTGTCCAGCGTATCAAATCTGCTTTTCCGTGATTTAAACCTAGCTCAGAGTTCAGATAACAAATCGTGATGGGAGGGGGTGGTCTCAGGCGCAGTGGCCAAGTCCTGGACACCCTCCGCCATGATGGCGCTATGGTTTTGTTTTCTCTCTGTGGCGATGGGGAATGTTAACACTCTCTGTTTGGGTTCTTTCTTGCCCATACCTGTCTGACCTTGGCAGAGTGGTGGGCCAGCCGTTAATGATGATAGCCAGCCGGCTGAGGTGATATGGCGCAATGTAACAGCTCCAAGTTAGTGCAGCATGGGCACTGCAGCAGCCAACATGTAGAGAGTAGGACGCTCTAGTGTAAGTACTCAGGTGCCCGTCCAGCCTTCAGCCCATTGCAGTAGGTGCCAGGGGCGTTTCCGAGTGTCTTGTGGCCAGATATTGGGATGAGACCTCTCTCCAGGGAGTGAACTTTGAGCTGTAGGCCAACAAGTGAGATGCTCCCCCAGTCTGTTCTGTGCTTTAGGCTTGATGCAGTGTTCGAATTAAGCATGCAGGAAAGGAACCGTGTCCCAGCAACGACAATGGCTTCACCTGGTACGTTTGGAGGTGACCCCTCCTTGTGAAGTGGCCAGCTACTACTCAGTTCTTCATCTCCTCAGTGGCGTGTAATTGGGCCTTCACCACCACCCCACAGTGCTGAGGGTCCAGGCGTGGGGCCACTAATTATTCAGCTGCGCCGCCGGCGATCAGCAGCGCGAGCAGGAGCAGGTCCATGGTGTACCCAGCCACCCACCCCCAGAGACCCAGTGCACAGCCGGATGGCTGCCTACCTGGCTTGCCCGAGAACCCTGTGTCCCTGGGAGCCAACAGGAGTATTGGCGATGACGTGAATGTCTCCCTCGGGAGCTGATAGAGATTGCACTTACCGATGGCAAAAGCAGGTCTAGAGGGTCGGGGGAAGCCCAGCAAGCATTGCACTCACCGTGCAGGCACCATAGACAGCAATACCAGGGTGAGCTTCACCGGGTGCCGTGGGAGTGATCCAGGTGCCGGCAGCCCAGGAGCTCCAACAGGCCGCGTCGGAGGACGGAACATGCCCCTCCCCTCAAAACCCCGGAGCAATTTTTACCGGGTTGCAGGCTGACTCGGGGAGTCAAAACGGCTTCCTGGTGGCACCCTCAGGAGGAGATTCAGCGCAGTGGGTCGTAACACCCTGACAATCTCTATTTATAGAGACAGATGAATCATACTGGAGCAACCGGATTGAGCTTCAAAGATGTGTGGCCATCTTGGTCCGCTGCTTGGCCACGCCCCGAAATGTACTGGAGATTTAGTATACTTTTATTAAATGATAATTCCCAGTTTTTATTTGGTTAAAAGTGAAACATTCAATTTCTCAGCATACATGGCTGCCATAGGGATAACTAGGGAGGTTGCCTTCAGTTGCATGATTTAGAGATGCTGCAAGCATGAAAGCCTCCCAGAGAGCACTCATTGTTTCACTACTTCCATTCTTGGCCATTACTGAATCTCCTGTTCTCTGCCACTATGTACAGAAAGCAAAAATCACCAGCACCACCTCTTCTCTCTGATGCAGTAAGATCCTCAGCTCTCACCAGAACAGCTGCTATGTGTGATAACCTTGAAATCAATAACACACGCCTTTCTACAACATAGTCTAGGAGACATTTTTACTGTTCCCACTGCTGTTCTGGGATAGTTTGGTAAAAAAGTTCCCAAAGTATTTTGAAAAAGGTTTGTACAGTTGTAATCTTACATTATTGGGAGGTGCAGCTATGCATCCCATTCCAGTCTGGAGGCAACAGTCCAACTCAATGAAGGTGGACTGGATTCTTCCAAGCAACCACACATGAGCACGGGAGCTCATGGTGGGACAATAGAAATCTGAACACCCACCTGTTACATGAAGGCCAACGGGGAGTGAAACCAATAAGCAAAGTGCTGAATATTTTGAAGATTAAATAAGGTGGACCTTAGGCGTCAATGTTGATGATGCTAATGGAAAGAATGGCACAGGATATTAGTGAGAGATACAAAATAAAGGCAATATAAGTTGTGATATTGTCAAAATGAGTGGCTTCGTGCATAAGGTGGCATAACACTACTTCAAAATGTATTATAGAGACAGAAGCAAAAAAGAAGTTATTAAAGCTAAAAATAAGTTTAATGAGAAGTGTATGTCAATCGAAAATGTCCTCATCAACATACATTTCTGAGAAACTGACCTCAGTTTGCAATAATGACTCAAGAAATGTGGTATTGCACTCTGGTGTTCAATAGTTTTTATGTATGTTATACTGTCTTTGTATATGTCGTTGGTGCAAAAGGTCGGTACCTCGAGTTCACGAGCAATAGAGAACGTATATATTGAGACATCGTATAGTGATTGTGAAATGTACCAAATTCCGTCATTATTGCAAACTGAGCAACACAGTATTTGCACCGACACGGAAATCAACCCAAACTTCAACCAATATGCAATTTGCAGAGATTGCACACACAACGGAACACAGAGCAGAGACACTAGTGTTTACAGAGGATGATACGAGCCGCATCTACTCTCTCATAGAGGAAACTGAAGAAACAATTCCAAGTACTGTATCAAAAGAAGCTACCCTAAAACAACTACTATGCATATCAAAAAGGATCGTAAACCAAAAATTGCACGCAAGCACTCTTATTAAATATCACAAAGCGCAACGCATTCCACGTGGTCTAAGGATTGCCCTCAAATCAACATTATGTAAAAACAATGCAAGATTCACTGAACGTTGGCAAGCAATCCTCAATAAATGCTCATTAGACTTGATATTACTTATTGTTGAGGAATTGGCGAAGTTAATAGAAGATTTAACAAAGGAAATCAATCAAGTCAAAGATGAATTAGTCAAAATAACAACAAAAGATGAATGGGATATAATTCTAGAAATCAACGATAGAAAATTAAGGAAGTTCAAGAGGGATACAACAGATTACCGACTGGGAGAGGTTTACTCTTGGGCTGATATATATGCAAAAAGGCGACACCAAAAACCAAATGTGTCAACAGATGACACATCATCTGATGATTCCCAACAAAAACGATTTACATATGAAAGAAGACCCAGACCAGGTCCATCAACAGAATCAAACATCCAAAACGTGGAAAAACAATCAAGTGCAAGCACATCAGGCCAAGCACAACAAAAGGATTTTTTAGAGGTGGGCCAAGAACCACAAACTGAACCAGGAGGAGCAAAAAAACAAACAAATCGAGATACAGTGGCTCAAAACACCAGGAGCCAAGTCCTGAAAATTTAGTTATAAATATATCCAGCCAACCATTAACAGAACAAGAAGTCAAAACATTACAAAAAGGATCATCGTACGTCCCTATGTACCATTCGAACTTTCTGGAAACCAAAGTCAGTTTATACAAGTTTTTAAGATCCTTGAGACTAAGGCATTTTTTGACAACGTAATTGAACCTATGACTACTCCCACTAAAGAGAATACACTGTTAGGTTTGAGAAGCAAAAGCAAATACATGGCTCCAGTGAGCCATAAAGTATTAAATGCATTTGAAAAGGTGGTAGTCACAGAAATTGAAGAAACATTCAAATCATCGAAGACCAAACACTCAAATATGACTACTCAAGAGAAAAATATCTTGCAAAAACTAGCGAATAACTCACAAATCACAATCAGGCAAGCAGATAAGGGTGGAGCGCTAGTTATCATGGATACCAGCTATTATCTTTCTAAAGTTGAGGAACACGTCCAAGATCCAAACACCTATACCATCATGACTACGGACCCAGCCAAAGAATTTATGAAGGTTTTGAAGACCATAATCGAGAATGCAATCAGTAAAGGAACCATCGGTCAAAAAGAAAAAGAATATCTTATCAAAGATAATCCCACGGTTCCTTATATATACATGACCCCGAAAATTCATAAAGATCTGTACCATCCTCTTCTAAGACCAATTGTATCTACTATCGGATTGATACATGAACCTATTGGAAAGTATATCGACAAACACTTACAGAACATCATCCAAAATACAAGTATTTGAAGGACACAACACATTTTTTAAATATTCTGGAAGAAGAAAAAGATAATTTCACCAAAGAGATGATCATGGCAAGCATAGACGTAAAGTCCTTATATACTTCAATTCCTCATGACCAAGGTATATCGGCAGTGGAAAGCTTGCTAATACAGGAAGACAAAACAGAAGATCTAAAAATATTTATAATTGAGTTGTTACACGTTACGCTGTTTCACAGCTATTTCAAATGGGAAGAAAAATTCTACATACAAGCTTCTAGAACTTCCATGGGCAATTGTGCCGCACCGTCCTATGCGAATATCTTTATGCACAAATTCGAGGTGCAACATATACTAGAGAATGAAACATGGAAGAAGAACCTAATTGTATACAAAAGATACATTGACGACATCTTTGTTCTTTGGAAAGGAAATGAAACTACGTTGAAAGAAGCCATACATAAACTGAACGCAATTGATGAGAGAATACAGTTCACAAGTACCATGAGTAACAAAGAATTGTCATTCTTGGACGTATTGTTAACTAACACAGAAGGTAAAATCAGAACAAGTGTGTACACCAAAAATACGGACAGAAATAACTTGTTACATTATAATAGCTTTCACCAACCTTCAATCAAACACCACCTGCCATTCTCGCAAATTCTGAGAATAAAACGGATAGCATCTACGGATGAACTATACTCAAAACACAAACAGGAGACACTACAGAAGTTTAAAGAGAGGGGATATCCAGATCCCATTTTGGAATCAGCAGCTAATAGAGCAGATAAACTACAGCGCCAACATCTATTAAGATCTACAACAAAACAAGATGAAAAGAGAAGTGTATTCGTGTCAAAATTCTCCACGAAAAGTGCCAAGATAAAAAAGATTATTCGAAAGCACTGGCCACTACTCGCACTAGAGGAAGACTTCAAAGGAATCTTTTCCAAACCTCCAATCTTTTCGTATGAAGAAATCGGAATCTTAAAGAATTGCTAAAACGCAAGAATCAACAAAATATAGTGGAACACTACCATGTCATAATTGTGGAAATTGTTCAGCCATTATTAAGGGAAATGTTATCAACCATCCAACCAAAGGCACCCCCATTAACTTGAAGGTATCTGGAACATGTAACTCAGAAAATGTAATATACTTGCTACGGTGCCCATGTGGATTATCCTATGTGGGAAAAACGCAAAGAAAAATAAAAACCAGTGTAATAGAGCACAAGAGCAATATACGACTGAAGAATTTGAAATCGACGGTAGCTGCCCACTTTAACCAAGCCAATCACAATGTAAGCCAGCTCAAATTTTGTATATTGGAGATAGTGAAAATTATCCCAGGAAGAGACAATAACAATCAGTTATTAAGGAGAGAAGTCTTCTGGATAAACTTCCTATGCACCACACAGCCAAAGGGCCTTAATGAAAGGATGGACCTTAATTGCTTTCTATAATTGACCTTAAGACTTTGAGATCCATATTTTTTGATATGTATATTTTTGATATGTACATTCTGACTGTTATTCAATGTATGTGCACACAGTAACCGAGGTAAAGTACTACTGTTACAGTCGGGATCGCCTTAAAAACCCTTACATAGGCAATATGCTTTGTATAATCTTTTTTTAGAGGATGTTCTTTTTAGAGGATGCCACTTTAAACTTTATTGTAAACACGGACGCATACTCGGTCACGTGATCGGAACAGGGATATAGAGTTGTAAACCGAGGTAGTGCTAGAGCGACGCACGCCAAAGTAGCGAGGGGAGACGAGCAGAACCGTATACCGGGTAAGAGCACGGCTTTAGAACACAGAATAATCCAGCGCGTAACGCATAAATTTAAATACATTGAGAAACTCACGTCCTTTCGTTTTTGGTTTACAGTGTTGAAATGCTATGAGAAACAATCAAGGTTAGTGAGATTTATGGCACAATGTGGCTATGGGTTATAAGGTGCAACAAATGCACGTTTTTTCCGGTCAAAAAAGAACAAGCAGGTTTACAAGGTCGAAACACTATGTGAAATATTCCAGATTGATGTGATTTAAATGAATAGGTGGCTACGGCTTATAAGGTGCAAAAAGTGCACGAGTTCACGAGCAATAGAGAACGTATATATTGAGACATCGTATAGTGATTGTGAAATGTACCAAATTCAGTTTCAGGTTGTTGGGTAAGAATAGACCTCAGTACTTAATTATGTGTATTATGATTTCAGATTAATAATCCCCTGATGAAGAGCGTAATGCTTGAAATGCATTGGGAATAAATACAAGCATGTTAAAATCAATTAATGAGATATAACCTTTATGGATTAAAGACTCGCTACAGAATTATGGGGCATATTACCAACAACTAGCGATAATTTTTGTCTCTAACTTGTTTAGAGACAAAAATTATCGCCGCACATCGGCGATTTTTATCGCATTAGCAAGGTTTATCGCAAATGCGATAAAAAACGGCCGCAATGCATGAATATCGCTGAAAAGTCAGCGATATTCATGCATTATCGATCAAATGCTCTTAGCCATGTTATCCACCTCCCATTGGATAACATGGCTAAGAACTGCTCAGGGCAGGTGTTAGCTTTTGGAGATATTCGCGCTTAGCGCGAATATCTCCAAAAGTTGGTAATAGGAGATAGCGATGTTAGGGACTGTTTCCAGTCGCTAACATCTTGGCACGCCCACTTTGCATGTCATTAGTGATAAATATCACTGACATGCAAAGCGGGGCCCAAGATGGTCGCTATTTCCTATTAGCTGTCACTAACTGGTGTTAGCGACAGCTTTGTAATAGGGAGATAATTTTATCTCCGCTTTCTTGGCTTTTAAAGCCAAAAAAGCGGAGATAAACCCCCTTGATAATATGCCCCTATGTTTGAAAATATAAATAAAATTTACAAACCGACATCTACACGCATGGAGTAAAATTTGTACGGAAATTAAAAGGAGTGCAAGGAAGGAGTGGGTCCTGTGAACGCAGAGCGCACATGTCAAAACTGACCTCAGTTGCAGCAGCGGCTCCTCCGCTAAGGCGGAGAAGAGTTGCACCCTCCAGCAACTGCAAACAAGTAAAAATAACATGATAATAAACCAGGACTACCAAGACTCCCGGGTGAGTCTTGGGCGTTGGGACATCACATGAGCAGTTACAGAGGGGGATGGGTTGGCACCGTTTTCAGTGCGCATGTCTGAGGACGGCCACACCGACTGAAGCTGCCTCCAACCTGAGCTGTGTAGCTTGGTTGGTGACAGCAAGCACAGGCTTCCTATTCTTTCTGGGAGCACCAATAGAAGGTGCACAGGCCAGTCCTGATGCTGCTCTCATGCGGCATGAGAGCAGCATCAGGACTGGCCACAGGGGATTCTGGGAGCCTGTGCTGGTGAGGAGCAGAAGCGGTACAAAAGGGGGTGGTGATGGACGGAGCATCTGAATCAATCAAACACTCACACCCAGTCAAAAGATCTGGGTTTAATCCAACACCGTTCCTTAGCCCACTCTGCCACCCCAGTTCAGACATGGCTATATGCAAATCAGTCTGACCCTGTGCCTCATGGGTACAGTCCAGCCCGAACTGCCAAACCATGTCTTCCCTGGACCGGAAACAAGCTTCCGAGGACCGGTTTCTGTCATTCCAGCCGTCTTCAGCCCGGCTTGCTTGAATCCAGTGGCAAAGTGAGCAAAAGACTCACGTCTGAGCATACCCTGCCACACTTATGGCGGCCAAAAGCGGTACAAAAGGGGGTGGTGATTGACGGAGCATCTGAGTCAATCAAACACTCACACCCAGTCAAAAGATCTGGGTTTAATCCAACACCGTTCCTTAGCCCACTCTGCCACCCCAGTTCAGACATGGCTATATGCAAATCAGTCTGACCCTGTGCCTCATAGGAACAGTCCAGCCCGAACTGCCAAACCATGTCTTCCCTGGACCAGAAACAAGCTTCCGAGGACCGGTTTCTGTCATTCCAGCCGTCTTCAGCCCGGCTTGCTTGAATCCAGTGGCAAAGTGAGCAAGAGACTCACGTCTGAGCATACCCTGCCACACTTATGGCGGCCAAAAGCGGTACAAAAGAGGGTGGTGATTGACGGAGCATCTGAATCAATCAAACACTCACACCCAGTCAAAAGATCTGGGTTTAATCCAACACCGTTCTTTAGCCCACTCTGCCACCCCAGTTCAGACATGGCTATATGCAAATCAGTCTGACCCTGTGCCTCATGGGAACAGTCCAGCCCGAACTGCCAAGCCATGTCTTGCCTGAACCGGAAACAAGCTTCCGAGGACCGGTTTCTGGCATTCCAGAGGAGCAGAAGAGCAGGGATGCAGTATGTAAGCAATTTATTTTATTTGTCGTTTTTTGTCATCTTCCCTCCCCCCTAACCCCCCCCCCCCGGCTCACCACCCAGCCTGGACACCAGCCAATACTGCTCAGCTGACTACTGCAATATACATATCTTTCTGTGAACAACACTATAAAATTCTTTGATTTTTTTGTTTGGTGCAATATTTACCTTCAGCAACAAACCTATGTTTTTTTAATCCTAGTGGCAAGTAGTTGTATTTTCCGAGCAGTAATCTTAGGCTTTTGTGATATTCCAAGACTTAAACATACTGCAGTTCATTAACCCCTTGGCCCCGGCGGTAATTCTGACGCGACGCTGGGGGGGGGGGGGGGGGGTCCGCGTGGCACTACCATGCTCGAGCCACAGGCGCGCTGTGCTTGTGATGGAGGGGGTCCGTCAAGGCCCCGCCCGCTCAATACAACACCTGTGCAGGCGTGGAATTCCCGCAGTGTGGGCGGGGCAGCCGCACCGTTACGGAACCACTCCGTCACGAGCAAAGCGCGTCCATGGTTTGTGATGGAGTGGTCCGTCACGAGCACACAAGGGGTTAAATTGTGAAAATCTTTCAGGTGGTTACTCATGGGGTGTCAAAGGACCTAAGGGCCTTATTTATGATGCCCTTATGCTGTCATTGTGTCACTTTTTGTGACGCTGAGGTGGCATGAAAAATGTGCCACACTGTGCCATATTTACAAAGTGATGCATCTATGTAGATATGTCACTTTTTAAACCCCTGCACTACATTATACCTGCGTCAGGTATAATGTTTGCAGGGTGGGCATTCCTGTGCACCTAAAGGCTCGTAGAAGTGCTTTGGTGAACTCTATGAGATTTCACTGCCAAACTTCTATGGCCTCACTGCGTCAGATTTTTACATCTGCTTGAAGAAGGCGCATTTGGTGAGGCAGACCTTTTCACATGACAGACATACTCCAGCAATGCGCCATTTTTACGCTAACAGATACATCAGGATTCCTGACTTATCTCTCAATCCTTGCGTCATGGAGAATCGTAAAGTAAATACGGTGCATCCATGGTGTTACAAAGAGGGTGCACTGAAAAGTGTTGCATTTGGAAGACATCATTTACAACGCATGTGTTACAACACTTGCCATTACAATACAATTTTTGCAACACAAAATCAATTACAACGCATGTCATTACACCGCATGCCATTACAACGCATTCCCCAAAGTAACACCCCGGCGGAATTAGAATAGTCATTTATATTGTAATGGATTATGCGTTGTAATGGCGTGAGTTTAATGACATGCGCTGTGATGGATCTTGCATTGTAAAAAATGTGTTGTAATGGCCCTCGTAAACGCGTGCGTTGTATTGTGTCCTATTCATTGTAGTTTGTATGAAATTGTATAAAATTGTATTAATTTTTCATGTTTTATATTAAATGTGTGTAATACTTGCAATGGAAGATTTATCATTCAAGCTAGAAATGTGCAGAGATTGAACCGAGCACTTGACTGCACACTGTTTTTAACATTGTTTTTAATTGGGTTTTGAAAAAACTGTCATTCAGGTTATTTTCTTATAATAAATTTGAGAGTAAAGAGGGAACTATAGAGTTTGAATAATTCTTCATGTATTGTTAAATAATTGATGGGATATATCTGCGATGTGCCAAATGGTCAAACAATTAACTGAATAACACAGAAAGGAACCCCCCCTTTTTTCTTATTGGTTTATACCCAGTCCTTTCTGGTTTATCTGGGAAACTCTCTTCTTTGGAAGGCATTGTGGTTGCACGCCATGTAAAGCTCTTACAATTCCCAACCATGTTTCTCTTTCATTCCTCCCACAGTATGCATGTGATGCATTATAATAGATCTTTTTTTTCTTTTTTAGTGCTCGCTTTTAAAGAGGTTATAAATGTTATCACAAAGTACATCAGCAGGTAAGAGCTCTCGTAGGCAGCAGGAAAATAGCATGAATTTGTGTTCACGTATGATTTGTACACAATAATTATCAATAAAGAAAAACATTAAGAATAGGTAGCCTTGAATAAACTCCATATTCACCAAACCAATGTTTGATTCTTTTTTTTAAATCAACATAAATTGCCCTAATTGATAAATAACGTCGTCTGAGTCTTTTCATTATAATATCCATTTAAATGCATCACTGGTTGCCAGAGTGCTCAACTTTTAATTAGACATCTGTTACACAATAAAAACAGCCCCTTTCTCAACACATAGCGAAATCGTAGTCTCACTAATGTGAATTGGATAATGACAACTCATTTCTCACGAGAAACCAATATGTTAGCTGGAGGGTAAGGAAGAAAGTTTTAGTATTTGCCTTACACTAAATATTGAAAATGCCTATCCATAAATATGACCGAACAACATGTATTTGAGAAAGGACTTGGGGGCTCATTTATGAAAACTGTTGCATCGCTGCAGCAAAACAACGATGCAATGAATAGGACACAATACAACGCACGCATTTACAAGGTTTGCCATTACAACACATTTGATGAATTTAAATGGATATCATAATGAAAAGATTCATAGGACTTTATTTATCAATTAGGGCAATTTATGTTGATTTAAAAAAAGAAGCAAACATTGGTTTGGTGAATATGGGGTTTATTCAAGGCTACCTATTCTTAATGTTTTTATTTATTGATAATTATTGTGTACAAATCATACGTGAACACAAATTCATGCTTTGTTCCTGCTGCCTACGAGAGCTGCTACCTGCTGATGTACTTTGTGATAACATTTATAACCAATTTAAAAGCGAGCACTAAAAAAAGGGAAAAAAAAGATCTATGGTAGTGCATCACATGCATACTGTGGGGGGAATGAGAGAGAAACATGGTTGGGAATTGTAAGAGCTTTACATGGTGTAGAACTACAATAGAGATTTTATTTGGACCAGGTGTTTAGTGGATAACACGGCCATGTTGCGTGTCTATAAAGCGTTAAAATATATACAGTCTGCGCAACTCAATGCCATGTTATAGAAAAAGATTAGACACACTAATTGCCACCTTGCAGTGTCAGCAAAACATATCACAGCAAAACATATCAAAAGACTAACCCTTTTATCAAAATACAGTGGGTACTTTGCTCAGGTTTGTTTACTCAAGCAAGCTTGATAAATCTATCCCGTCTCGTCTGCGGCAACGCCCTATACCTCAGTCCACTCTCAACAGTCTTCAAATCATTCAAAACTGCGTGGCAAGAATCCTTCTCGACATCCCTCGCCGAGTCTCAGTCAAAGCCAGATTGAAGGATCTTCACTGGCTCCTTGTGAGAGCTAGAATCGAATTCAAGAGCATGTGCATTGCACATCGCTCCTACTGAGGAACAGGCCCTTCCATCAATCACCCCCTGGTAAAAGCCTATCATCCCAATCGCCCCCTCAGATCCGCGACCTCCCACCTCACCTCAGTACCACGCATCAGAAGAGCCAGATGTGGAGGCCGGTCGCTCTCCTACAATCTGGCCAAGATCTGGAACTCTCTCCCGCTCCCAATCAGATCAGAATCCAATCTACTCACTTTCCGAAAGCTTCTTAAAACCTGGCTCTTTAATAAAACTTCTACCTAAATCTCAGCTCCACTTAATCCAGCGTTTCCGGTTCAACCTACTCTCCTCTGCAGCGCTGGGACGCCCCTGGGTAGCCATCGCGCTCTATAAATTCTCTTTCCATTCCATTCCATTCCATTCCAAGCATTGCCAAAGCCAATAGTTTTGGGGTCTTCCCGCAGCCTTTTAGTAATTCTTGTTTCGATTCATTATATATTTTTTCAAACGTTTATTGATTGGGAAGCTAAGGGGTATTTGTCAATCTAAAAAATAAACATTGACCAAAGGCAAAAATATTTTTGTAGTCTAGAAAAAACACACATTGCCATGGTACTCCCTGGTACTGAAGGGAACTATTTTGTGTGTTGATGTGCTCTTTGTGAAAGAGCAGCTTGCCGTAACTCATAGTGAAGTCAGCCAATTGCTCAAGTGGGGTGCCATATTGCCCCTTGATGCATGCTCAAGTAGATTGGAGAAAAATATGAATAACACAACCACAGACAATGAAGTGTGACTGATAAAGCAGCAGGGCCTGATGGTGCCCAGGAAATGTCTTTCTTTCTTGCAGACATTGATGGCTGGGCTTTGTATTTTTATATGTTATCTAACTGCATCCTTCAAGGGGCTAGTATTCCCTATAGCTGGAAGGCAGCAAAAGTTGTCCCCATCCATAAAAAGGGCCGCACGCCTCCCCTTTAAACTACAGGCCAATCAGCCTTATTGATGTTGCCCAAAAGGTGCTTTGCGAGGCAAATCCTAGTGAACTTGGAAAAAAGGGTTAGTGAAATTGACCAGGGTTTTAGGTTTCTATTAATTTACTGGAAGACAGTTCTCCTCCAAGAAGCTCACTGACACCTCGTCTTTGTAGACCTAAAGTCTACATTCGACAGAGTCCCATAAGGAAAGCTATGGGAGGTCCTTAAGAACAAGGGAGTTCCACACAACCTCCTGGATGTTCTGGTGCACCTACATGAGGATACATATGCTCAATTTAGGTGGGGATGGGGAGGGGTGCTCACAGAATAAATACCTATGGAAAAAGGAGTCCGTCAAGGGTGTGTCCTTGCCCCAACCCTATACTCTCAATACATGATGATGTGGCGCTTCACTTAGAGACTATCCAAAATGATGGTCACAAGATTCTCTTTTTATTATTCCGTAATAACACCCTGTTGATATCACTGACCCTGTGTGGCCTCCAACTTCTAGTGAACAAGTTTGCAGCTTTTTACAGTGAAGGATGGTGGATGACCAACCATTCCAAAGCAAATTTCATGGTCATCAGCCCACATAAGTCTTTTAGGGGCCTCGATAACTTTGGAAGGCAGACAACTGGACAAGGTCACTGAGTTTATCTACCTGGAGCTCCAGCTAACTAGATCGATTTCTTGGCTGCCCCAGGTCGAGAGGAGTAGCCCGAATCTTACCCAGCATCCTGCTACCATCCTAAGGCTGGATAGGGCCTTGCAAGTCAGGCGCATATCACCCACCCTAACGGTGTACAGAGCAAAGACCGAGGGTAGCGCACTGTATGGGGCTGAAGTATGGTGCAATGCAAATTGGGCCCCGTTGGGGGTGGTCAAGAATACATTCAAAGGAGCCCTAACCAAACACTTCAATGATTCCACTAAGATTAGACCTGGGCCTAGATCCCATCACCCTATGTCCCAAATCAGACCACTACTGTTCTGGCAAAGGCTTAATTACTTGCCAGACCTGCAAGACTAGTATAGTTCCCTTCGGGATGTGCCTCTTATGATACAGCTCGTAAAACCAAGTGGCTCTCCAGTGTCAAAAACGTTTTATCTCAACTTGGTCTAGGTGAATTTTGGTTCTTCCTCCTACTATGAAATACCTTTCTAGGGCTTCTCTCAAGAAGGCATTTTGGGAGTATATGCATGTTGCTGAAATAAGGAATGTCCCAGAGGGGTCTCTTGTTTGTATTTGTTTAGAATTTAAGATTGAAATGGCTTTAGAGTCATTTTTGGATTATATAAACTAGGCAGCAGCTCTATCTTAAATTTCGATATGGCACCTTACCATTACTATCACTTCAACCCTTGCTGCTGGACGAGCACCATATGTTCAATATGCCAGCAAGAGGAAAAATCCCTGGCAAAATAAAAAATGTCTGACCCGCTTATGCCTGGCCCAGCAAAACCTGGATTATTCAACTATGCAAACAACCTGGCTGCAGACAACACCAAGATGTGCTTTGGCTCCTGCGCACAGAGTCTAAGCAAAGGATTGCCTGTTTAGTGTCCAAATACCTTTATTGGAGTTGGGGAATGAGATGCATAGTGGTGACCTGAGTCTTTAAAAAAAACAAAAAAAAACTAGAACTGCCACAGTTCACCCATGGATTCTGCCACATTCCAAGATTGACAAGGTCCATAAACCTGGGAATGTGTCAGATTCAAATGCTTCCCAAGGAGGGGGGGGCGGGGGGAAGTGGCACAACCAGGAGACATACCTTTGTTTTTCGTTGTGTTTTCCTCTTTCTATGTGTACTGCATCCTGTAGCACACACAGAAGGAGGTAAACACCACCAATGATTGATTTTGTGCTGGAAGGTATCCCTTCCTGCACAAAATTAACCATCCCTTTAACACAGGCATCATTGTATCATGTTGCAGAGAAGTCTGCTGTGGAGCTAGGCAGCATATTGTGCACCAGCACAGTGAAAAGCACAGGGATGCATTGTTTTGTAAATACGATGTATCCCTACACTTTCCTAATGATGTAGATTGGCGCAGAAAGTTGCAGCGCTGTGCAGCATCATTATTTTGTAAATATGCCCCACAGTTTTTATTCTTATTGTGTGCTTTTCTCTCTCTTCACTTATGGGGAGATTGTTGCATGATATTCAATGATCTCAGACAGCCTTTTAGATTTGGGCCCTAGTTAACTTATTTCTGAGTTTAAGCATAAGTATTTTTTATTCCACTATTTTATCTATCCTGTTGCAGGTCTGTTTTTGTAAACTGTGCTGAGACTCATTGTGACAGTCTTTTCATGTGTTTTTTATTTTTTTTTAATTTACTTGTGTATGTGTTTTGTACTTTCATTGTTGAAAATTTTCAGAATAAAGTATATGCTGATGATGATGAAAATCTCTGTGAGCAACTATGTCTGACACATAGGTTTAGAACAATGAAAAAGTCTTGGCTAACACAGTCCTAAAAAAGCCAGTTGTTATGCCATTGGCTGCCAGCCTTTTGCCTTGAAGAAAGAAAGAAAGAAAGAAAGAAAGAAAGAAAGAAAGAAAGAAAGAAAGAAAGAAAGAAAGAAAGAAAGAAAGAAAGAAAGAAAGAAATGAAGCAAGTCAGATAAACAAAGGACTTTCCCTAAAGGAATTTACAACAGCATCATCAGGAGACAGGAACTAATAAAAAATGGAATGTGGCCTGTGCTGGTTTAAAGCTACCTGCTGTCACAACAGTCTCTAAACCGAAAGGCAAAATAAAATAATAAATTAAGCACAAAAATGTTGGCACAAAGGGGAACTAGTGTGTGTGCGTACATACTTTTTGAGAAAGAGCAAATATTCCGTCACTTGAAGTGAAGTTATCTAGTGGCTGGATTTGGTTGACCTCCTTCCTCACACTGTATGCCATAACGGGTTGAAGCAAAATGTGAATGAGACACCAACAGACCAATGGCTGACGAAACTAGGCAGGAAACCTCTTTGAATCAACATCTGGTATATATTTATTTTAAGAAAATCAAAAGGTCTTGTCTACTGCTAGACCTAAAAACAATTCCACTTTTTTGTGTGTTTGTTCAAATAATTCAGGATGCTGTTGTGTGACACAACTCTTTTATATAACAAATTGTGTCATATTAATGGCCAAGAAGTGAATGAATGAACATCATTAACTCAGTTTGTGAATATAATCAACTCCTGACACATTTTGGATGGAAGAGTAGTTATACAAAGTAAATGGAAACACTTTTTCTTATGATTGTTAGGTGTTGTATAGAGAGTACATGCTAAACAGGAGTGTAATCAGTATCTGAGGTCCTTGAAATGCACAACAGCTTTTTCTTTTGTGAGTTGTAGTTAGATGGGTAGTTTATCAGTGCATGATTGTCAGCAGCAGTTGTACTTATAACTGAGCTTTGATTGACAGGAATTCAATGGATTGACTACAGAGACAAAGGATGGACTTGCAAGATATACCTCTAATTACCAGAGTAGTCCTGAATTCAAATGCCATGGAGGCGTAGGTGCTATTAATCGCATATGATAAAATCTGACTTCAGGTTCAGAAAATATTGGGGATATATTTACAAGGGCTCAACACCAAAGGAACATCAATGTTTGTGACTTTCTTGTGGCATTAAGTATTTCACCTTATTTACAAGGCGGTGTGAAACCACTTGACATGGCTTAACGCTGCCTTGTAAATAAAGCCCTCTTTCACTTAATACTTAGCGTGAAAGGGACGGGCAACGAGTGTTGTGGTTGGCACTCTCCCGCAACACCCATTGCTTTTTGATGCTGCTTCCTATTTACAAGGGTGGTGTAAATAGGAGGCAACGCCAAAAATAAGACCAGCACTCTGCAGCACACATAGAAACAACACTTCACCACTAGTGATTGTTCATGAACAATATGAGGCTTTTTGAGCATTCAGTACCAGAATCAGCATGCCACACTCTTTAAATTCCCATAGGTGTGACTTGCCGAATGTTAACAAAAGATTAGGACATTATTGAACCTGTTAATTACCAGGTGCGATAAACAATGCACAACTCGGAATTTCAAGTCAACAACAAATTGCAAACCACAATGAACAATTGTTAGCAAACTTTGTCTGAGACTGCAGCTCAGAACATAAACTTTTCACAATAAACCCTAACTTTAATGAATCACAGGTAAGAAATCACAAACAGCAAATTGTCAGGTCGGATATTAAAGTAAAGCCGCTGACCCTTGGATTATTAAATGGCATGCTGGTGAGACTTTCAGTAGTGCAAGGAGTGGGCCTCATTGTATTAGCCCAACATGCTATGTACTGGAAATTCAAAAGGTCCTATGGTGTGATTGTGGTATAAGGCCAGTTCCTGCAACTCATACATAGCAAAGGCCATGAAAGAGAAGTATGAGTCAAGTGCAGAGAACAGAGAACTGGAAGGGGAACTAGCACTAGACAGCCGAACACTGAATATTTTAGCTAAGGAGGTGGACAGTGTTAATGCAAACTATTTGCCACAAATGCGCAAATGTTTGGAGAGGGCAAATAATGTTCCTTAGTAGCCACATATCGGTCAATGTGAATGCAGTTTGATTTATTAAGAGTCACAAAAAAGGTTCAAAAGAAATGTGAGACTTTGCAGACAGTGCAACAAGTGGTGGACACACCTACAAATACAACTCAACCGAGCCAACAGGCTTAAGTCCACTTTGCCAGTAGTAGCAAAGCAAACATGCCTGTCTTAGACTTTTCAGAGAGACCTCTGAAGATAAATATTCGCAGATGACAAGCCGGGTAAACTGTTGTACCCATAGAAAAGAACAAATACTTTTATTGGGGTTTTATCTTATCACTCCTCAGTTCCCCTGAAGTCTGCTTTGAATACACCACAGATAATTCCTGACATCAGAAGAACAAGCATTGACAAAGCCAAAATGTGTTATCCATTTTGCACACCAGGATGTCTTCTGTGGAGCATGACAAAATTTTAGTGGTGTAAATGAGAGTGGAGTGGAATGTAGTAGATTGGAGTGCTATGAAGTGACGTGAAGTGTCATGGAGTGGCTTAGATTGGTGTAGGGTAGAGTTGAGTGAAGTTGACTGTCATGGAGTGGCATAGAGTGGAGTGGTGTAAAGTGTTGTGGAGTGTCATGCAGGGATCAGAGTGTCGTAGAGTGGAATGCCATAGAGTGGAGTGGAGTGTCGAAGTGCAGTAGAGTGGAGTGGTGTAGAGCAGAGTGGAGTGACAAAAAGGGTGTTGTGTACAGTGTTGTAGAGTACAGTGATATAGAAGAGAATAGACTAGAGTGGTGTAGAGTGGAGTGATGGAGAGTAGCATAGAGCTGAGTGCTGCTTAGTGCATTGGAAAAGAGTGCAGAAGAGTGGCATAGAGTTGAGTGATGTGGAGTAGAGTGTAGTGGCATAGTGTGCACTGGCACAGAATGCAGAGTAGAGTGGTGTTGAGTTCAGTGGCAGAGATTGCAGTCTTCAGATTAGAGTGTCATAAAGTGCATTGCCGTGGAGTGGCATATAGTGCTGTGGTGTAGGGTGCCATGGCATAGAGTACAGTGGTGCAGTGGCTAAGGGTATAGAGGAGTAAAGTGCACTGGCATAGAGTGCAGTAGTGCTCAATGGATTATAGTGGCGTAGAATGAAGTGGCATAGACCACATTGGGTTAGAGTGCAGTAGAGTGGCATAGAGCAGTGCAGAGTAGGGTGCAGTGTCATAGAGTGCAGTGGTATAGAGTTCAGTGGCAGAGAGTGCCGTGCTGCAGAGTAGTGTCATAGAACACAGAGATTGCACTATTGTAAAGTGCAGGGGCGTAGAGTGGTACAGAGTAAAGTGACATAGAGTGCAATGGTGTAGAGTGTTGAGGAGTAGAGTGTTGCAGCATGGAGTATAGTGGCATACAGTGCAATGGTGCAGAATAGATTGGCATAGTGTGTATTTGTTTTGAGTATAGTGGTGTAGAGTGCATTGGCGTAGAATGCAAAGGCTGAGTGAAGCAGGGTACATCGCAGTTTTGTAAAGTACAGTGTGGTAGAAAAGAGTGGTGTAGAGTGCAGTGGGGTAGAGTGGAGTGGAGTGGCACACAGCAGATTGCATTGTCGTAGAGAGGAGCAGCTTAGTGTGGAATGGTGCAGAGTGGAATAGAATGGCATAGAGCTCAGTTGCGTGGAGAAGAATGTTTTAGACCATAGCGAAGTAGTGTAGAGTGCAGTGGCATTGAGTAGACTGTTGTAGGGTGCAGTGTCATAGAGTGCTTAGGTGCAGACCAAATTATAGTGGTTTAGAGTGGATTGGCATAGAGTACAGTGGTGAAGAGTGTAGTGGTGCATAGTAGAGTAGTGTGGGGTGCAGTGCATTGTATAAAGTAGAGTGGTGTAGAGAGACGTTGAATGAAGTGTGATAGTGTGGCGTGGAGTGATGCACTCTTGAGTGGCATAGTGCAGAGTGGTTCAGAGTGGACTGCAGTGATGCACTTTGGAGTGGCATAGTGCAGAGTGGTTCAGATTAGAGTACAGTGGCATTGAGTGGTGCGGTGTACATTGGAGTGGGGTAAAGTGGAGTATGAATGGATAGGTTAAAATTCTGAAATATCTGCTCAGTTCATTTACAGACATTTAAATTCGGTTTTGTGATAGAAAAAAAAATAACATTGTACAGCAGACCCTGAGTAGCCTGCATGATCGCAATATAAATTCTCTCATTTTGAGGTCAGAGAAAGAAAAGTAAACACCAAGCTCCCCGGAAGACAAAGCCTAACATTTGCTCTCTGTCTTAAATGCACAGCAAATGTGACATGATACGAACAAGATTTAAAGGCCTGTTTACAGAATTTCAGTACAGATGGACGAATACATCAAATAGGATTTGAGCAAGGGAAGGGATGAAATCAAGCTGGACAGCCTAAAACAAATAAATCCAGCAAATAGAAGGCAAGCAAATGTGAGTTACAAACCACAAAGCGAATGGTAAGCAATGGTTGGAATGCATTCCATAGAAGATTTCTGAATGTCCCCTCAGCTGGTAACTCCCTTGCACTACCACTCAAAAGGAAGAAATCTGTGTCATGAGGAAGCCTCACGTGATTCCATCAATTAAAGCCAACACTGGCTTCCAAGCTTCATTTACATTTGCAGATTAATCAGTTGTGCACATTTGTATTCTTTTCAGGCAAACAGGCACACTGACAAGAAGCCTTGTTTCTTGTTAAACTGTCTGCCCGCCTTCTTTTTCACAGCACAGGAGACTCCCTACCTGACACTTCACCTGAAGCATTTAAACTATAGGAATTCATCCTCCCCAGACAGTTATGTTTTCACAAGAAGCAGGGGAACTGTTTTTTCATAAATTAAAACATTATGGGCATGTTGTGCCCCTTTGATCCCATCCACTTTGAGCTCTTGCCTGAACACAACAAAAATGTTTCTGAAAGTTGGCACGGGTCAGTTGTGACTCCTGTTTGAATTGAGACCTTTTCCCCTGTAATTGGTCAGGCCAGCTAGAATTAAATGCATGCTCTAAGTTGGCACACCTGTATGTGCATCCCTTTCTCTCTGCAGAATAGATATCACAAAACAAAATTCACAAACCCTGATCTGAATGCACTGTCCTGTGGACAGTGTAAGCTCGGAATATACAAATACCCTTTCTGAATGGCGTTCAGGAACCTCAAGTCAAAAATGTCTTCTAATAACAGTGTATGGTACTGGGGACAGGGAGCCATGGCACTAGGATGAACGAACCTCCTCTCTAAGCATGGACCACCTTTTTTTAAGAGAGTTGATGCCAATTTTCCTTAGCCATAGGAGGCTAAGATGTTGTTGAGCTCCACCATTGTTTCTGCTCGAGCATGCTAACACTACACTGTGTTTTCGACCTTTCTTCATACTGGTAGCGTCCTCTTTATTTGTGAAAAAGGCACAAGATTAGCTTCTCTTTAGATCTCGTCCTGCTCACAATAAACCCTTCTGTACCTTGAGAAGGGACAAGAGGCGCTTCTACTTTTTAGGCTGTTAAAGAACATGAGCAACAAAAAAATGCTTGACCAGCAAGTGGTCAATTCTTAAAAACACAAGCATTGACAAAGGCAATAGGTCTCATCTATACAAGAGCTATTGGCTTTGGCAATGTGTTTTGCCATGTTAGTCACCAGAATGGCTGCTGTTCAGCATGGCTAAAAGTTAGTGGCATGAAGTGTCCAAGAGTGGAGTGAGGGTAGTAGAGTGTCATAGACTGAATTTGTTGAAGTAGAGTGTCATAGAGCTTTTCTTTCCTTAGAACAGCTGCACACACATTCAAGACTGGCTCAATGACCACGAAGCTCTCAACTGAAAACCTGCCATTATTGATTCCACTAAATCCCTTGGAATAACACTGGATTGGAATCTGAACATGCTAGCACATAATATTGCAACCATGTGCCCCATTCCGACTCACACTACTAAAGAATGTGAAACAATTCCTGGCATTTCCAGATGTCAAATAAGCAGAACACACATTAGTGGTCCCAAGACTAGAATCTGGTTTGCAACCCTTTCTGCTCTTTCCAAATGAAGAATGACTCTACTCAAAGTGACCCTCAATGCTTCAGCTAGACTAGTGACAGTCACTAGACACTTTGAACACATTACCCAATTATTCAGGTCTCTCTCAAATGGTTCCCTCTCGAGGCCCGATCTCAACTGAAAATTGCTTGCTTAACTCATTAAGCCTTACATGATAATGCAAAGATTTGAATCTCAGGAGGAAACAACTCGCTGAGAAGTGCAAACTCTCTCAGGCTAGAACCCCCAAGACTCAAAAAACAAACAACCTACACACTCTCTTTTTCCAGATCAGCTGCAAGGATCTGCAACTCTCTACCAACCATGGTTTGGTTTATCCGATCAACTCATGTCTTAAAAAAAAAGAGGTGAAAAAGATCCTAATGAACAGATTCCTCTAAAAGTCAACAGGAGCCTGTACCCTGAGTGCATTGGCTGCTATAAGAATGGTAATACCAATACAGGGCTGAAGCACATCAATCCCAGCAGAACATACACAAACATTGTCACCGGGATTCGTGGAACGGAACCAACACAAACCAAAAGCATGAAAAACTTCCTTGGAGATCTTATTGCAAAGACTCATAAATGAATGCGGTTGTCTATTAATAACTCTGTTACCACATACCATATCTTACTAGAGTTCTTAAAATATGCTATTTGTTTTTATAAGATGTTGTTTCTATGTATCAGCTCTTCTTTTATGTTTATCTATCATATGTACAGCGCTCTGAAATCCTTGTGTCATGTTCGCAGTTTATAAAACACCCTAAAAATAAAAATAGAGTGAAATTGGGGGGTAGAGTGTTGTGTAGTTGAGTAGCGGGGAGTGGAATTCATTGTTCAGTGGCAAAGAGTGTCATAGAATGTAGTGTTGTAGAGTGGAGTGGCATAGAGTGGAGTAGCATAGAGTGGAGTGCCGTAGAGTGGGGTGGGGTGTAATGTGGGTGGGGTGGGTGTATTGGAGTGGCACAGATTAGAATTGACTAGAGTGGGGTGGATTGGATTGGGTGGGGTGGGGCTGATTAGATTGGGTTGAGGTGGATTGGATAGGATTGGATTAAGATGAGGTGTATTGTACTGGGGCAAGATATATTGATGGAGGGGGCACATTGTTTCGGATTGGAGTGGGCACATTGTTTTGGCAGGATTGGTGCAGATTGGAGAGTGGCAGATTGTTTTGAATGGGAGTGGAGAAGATTGTTTTGGATTGGAGTGGTGCAGATTGGAGAGTGGTAGATTGTTTTGGTTTGGAGTGGGGCAGATTGTTTTGGAATAGAGTGGGGCAGATTGCTGTGGGGCATATTGGAATGAGGCAGATTGTTTTATATTGGAGTGAGGTGGATTGGAGTGGGGTGGATTGAATTGAGGTCAGGTGAGGTCTGGTTAGGTGGATGGGATGGAGTAGAGTAGATTGGATTGGGTTGGGTTGGATTGGATTGGTGTTGGGAGGATTGGATTAAAGTGAGGTGTATGGTGGCAGATTGGTGCAGGGTAAATTGGGATGGAGTGGGTGGATTGGGGTGAGGTGGGTTGGAGTGAAATGGATTTGGGGGAATTGCAGTAGGACAGAATGGAGTGGGGCAGATTGGAGTGGGGCAGACTGGAGTGGGCAAACTGGAGTGGGTAAATTGATTTGGATTTGAATGGGGCTGATTGTTTTGGAATGAGTGGGTTAGATTGTTTTAGGTTAGAGTGGACAGTTTGGAGTGGGGTAAATAGTTTTGGATTGGTGTTGGGTAGTTTGAAGTGGATTGGTTATAATTTTAGTATTCAAACAACTTAGACTTGCACATAACCTTGATTTATGTAGTGGTTAAAGTGCTTTAGCTTGCAAGAAAGTTCCTTTTTTATATATTTGGTGCTCCTTGGGGTGACGTTTCCCTCCTGTGAACGTCATGAAAACAGAATCAGCATTAGCGCTCCCACAAATCCTGGTTGCATCCCCCTCTAGGGCACTCTCATGTGGACCACAATGGTTTTAATAATTTCACAACAAAAATTCAGTCTGTACTTTCATGAATTTATTCATTCATTCCAATTCTTGTTTAAATCATAAATTTACTCATAAAACGCTTTTAGAATCATCTGCAATGCATTTCGAGCATAACATGCTCTTCATCAGGTAGTATATTCTGTGAATCAAAAATATAACGCTTATTGATACAATATTTTAATTCTGTACAGTTCTAGAGTATCTCACTACCATTATGTGAATGATATGATCTATAAAAAACGAAAAGCTTGATGTGATTAAAGTGCCCGAGGGGAGGTGAAGCTGACGCGATCGGTAATCAAGTGCTCAGTAAAGTGCACGTAGTGTTATTCATGATCATGCAGATAAATACTCACAGATATCTCCTTTGTGAGTTTTTTCAAATGTAATTCTGTAAAAATAGTGATAAAAAGTTTTCCCCACATAAATTTTGCCACATGGGCATTTTAGTAAATCAATGACGTTAGATGTTTCACAGGTAGCGGTTACATGTAATTTAATTTTGTTACCCTTCATTGGGTGGTTGATGGTAATACTTTGTATGATATTGTTGCAGTTCTGGCAGTTCAAACATGGTTTAGTTCCACTATGTGGTAGGTTCTGTGGTTGTTTTTGTTTAAGTATTTCTCCTATGTCCTATGTTCTTTTGACGAATGTAGGCAAAAATTGGAGGTTGTAGAAATGACTGCTTGAAATCCGGCTCCATAGATAGTATTGACCAGTGTTTATGAATGATTTTTTTGAATATTTTGCTGGAAGTTGTGAATTTTGATACCACCACTGTTCTGGTGCTCAGTGTTTTTTCTTTCTGTGTTAACGGACTTTCTCTACTTTTGAGAACAGCATCAACGAGCAAAAACTAAAAAAAACATGAGTGCAAGGTGAGAAAAGAAGACTTGGCAAATTAAAAGAAACTTTACTATAGAAGATACATCTTTGTCGTTTTTTCTTTGTCCTACCGGGCACATTTTTGCCAGTCATACTCCTGTTTGAAGTGCACTGAAAGTTAAACTGAACAAAAAAGTACCTCAATCACGTTAGAAGCAGTGGATGGGCACTGATTACGTTGAATCAATCAGTGCTTGGTCTCTGCTCCACAGAGAGGAGTGGAAATGTTGTTAGGCCTGCCTTACAAATTGTTAGACTGTAAAGAACAGTGTCACACAAGCCAACAAATGGTAAGCAATGGGCTGGCTCCAATCCCTCTTATGCATTAGTGCATTTTCTCATAGGTTCGACCCTGAGAAGCAGATGCTCAGGTATACCAAGAGGTTTAGCAACTCCTGCGCTGCATGCAAAGGGGACACCAACCATGTCATGTTTAAGTGTGTTCAAAAAGCCAATTCTATAAATATGCCAAAGACAAATGGGAGTATTGAGTCACATTAGCAGGTACTCAGGTCATTGCATTTTACTTACTGTCATCCCTAAGCTAACAGTGGTATATTCATAGTGTGTTTAGGGCTCGTCTGTGGTCAGACTGAACTAACTATCCATTCACCCAATTTGGGGATGATTCAGAAAGTTTCAAGACCAATAAGCCATAAAGGGAGGGATAGTAATACGCATACATAACCAGTTATGTGAGGTTGTAGTTTGGATTGCTTTGTCTTTGTTGATTTTATTTGCTTGATTTGTTTCTTTTTGCGCACCACAGCGTGCCACTCCTGTTGCAATGTATATTTCTGACTATATTACAGCTGTGCAAAAAACAAGTAAGACAAATTGTTGTTGTAAACAATGTAGGAAGAGAAGGTCATTGCATAGACCTGATGTTGATATTAACTTTGATTTTTCCACATTGCTCATTGCTCACCTCAGAATTGGTTTGTTCTTGGCGTGCACTCCCTGCAGATGTGCTTCTGGTAACATGATCTAAACTATCATTTCCCCTCTTTGAACTGCGGACATTAATGGTATGTAGCATAATATGTGTTTCCAGATTTTTGTTATGTGCAACTACGTCATATGGAAGAGCATCACCCGATTGTCTAGGAGTATGCACTCTCAACAATTCTCCTTGTTCTGTGCTATGCTGCACTGGTTTTAAATTGTGGGTTCAACTATGGAGAGAACATCTCAAAAAGCATGGCAAGTACATTGATTAGTAATGTTTGAATCATATGAGTGACATGTACTAGCGCCACAATGTGTCCCTACGGAGGAATAAACCATCACTAAGCTCTCCATTGGTAAGGTACCTGCGCATGATAACGTTCTGCTTATGTACCCCTGGTATTCTTAATGCTCAGCACCAGAAATCATGAGGCCTCCTTCTCGAGGTTGTCCAGATCCGAAAAAGTACCAATATGATGTCTCGAGCTCTGTAAGAGAGGAAGGTACATATTGTCGCATTTAGGGTAATTGGCAAAACCAAGGGCCCTCGCCGATTACTCAATGAGGCTCGTCTAGCAAGAAAGGATGCAATGGGGTATTCCAAACTCGCCATGGAAGAACGTTTAGATGCTTATTAGCAGAGAATCGGTAGGGAACGGGATTACCGTAAATGCCATGTTATCTCTCTAATATTATTTACATTTTCTGTATTGTGTACTGCCACTGTAAGTGTGATATTTGCTAGAGAAAGTATGTGGGTTTAATACTGCCTCATCCACAGCCCACGAGCAACTTTCCCTTCCCATCCAAATTCTCACTGAGTTCCAAGGTTCGAACTCAGATCCCCATGACATCACATGAAGCAATAACACAAGGAAATGTTAAGGCATTGCTATTAGCACTTTTTGTTTTAATCCCAATGTGCATCTTGCCTGTCTTTTCACTCTATTTAATGTTAATTTAGTATATCTGCAGTACTTGGAGGCCAAAGGAAATCTATAGAGTGTGAACAAAATTGACTAGGCAACGAAACACTAGCATGATACTGTACTTTATGGGATTCCATCTTCTAATGTTACCTTTGTTTGGTAGTTGTCAGAGGAAGCAGATGTGATGAACACAATCTCTCACGTGTGCAGGTCGTACCTTGCTCAAAATCATCTACTTAGGGTCTAATTGAAAGATCTTGTTGCACAATGAATACATCTAATATTGTGTATGCCTCTCAGTGAGAGCCAGTAATATGCTATAAGACCCCAACTCTGAGTATTGGCTGCTACTATGTCACAGCAGAGGAAACAACTTTTTTTTTACTTTGCTGTGTCATCCCCCACCTCAATTGTGTCTCCAGAGACGGAAGCCAAGCAACAAAATGGTGGCTTGTGGTCTCGCTTGCCGTCTCTCACTTCTCTCATGTCTCCACAGGGCCAAGGGGTGCAGGAAACAGTGGCTGGTGCTCTCTCTGTCTGCCAAACGCCACATTCCCTGTCACCTAGTAGTGTCCACCCGCTCGCAGGAATTTTAAAGCAGCCTGACCACGCGGTGTCAGCTCTCTGCACTTCAGAAAGAGAAGACCGCAAAACTTTGGGCAAGAGGGAAGGGAAGGCCCAAGAGATAGTAGGTATCGGTAGCAGGAGGCCACGTATGTTTCCCTTATATTTTGATAGGGAATGCAACAAACTGGGGCGATAGTGATGTGAGTGGGTGTCAGCAGGTTTGTATGGGTCTACCAGACAAATCAGTAGCAGTTCTCTGTGACTCTTCATTCTAGGAAGGACACCACAAAGAAGAGGCGCGAAGAACTGCACCTGTGGTAGCCCCCCTGCACTCCCTCGACTGCGACTTATCCAGGACCAGAGATCAGTTCCAAAAAGCAAGGTGATCAACTCTGCAAGCCAAAGACGTCATCAGGACTCCCTAGGGCTAGATGTACTAGTCTTCTGCATTTGGCAGGCTCAAACTGCACTACCACATCTTAAAGAAGAACCAACCAATAGGCGCCATCATGGGCCAGCACAAAAGAAATGAGCAAGGTGCCTTCTGGGAAGTGTAGTCCTTATCCTTACTGAGTCTCAGCCCTCAACTGAGTTCCCAGGACCTCTGGAAGAAGATTGCCTACCCATGACTTTTGCCTGGACCAATGCTTGTCGATGGTCAAGCTGACTGCTAACTGCTTTACTTGATGCCCCATGCGGAGGGAACCTTCCGCATCATTCTCCCTCAATTTCTGTGATGCACTTGTAGAGTTCTTGCATCTCAAAGAAGGTTTCTTTGGCACGCCTGGAAATATCAACTCCTGCAGTTTCATTCAGCAACACGGATAGCCAGGCACACCTCGGCATCAGAGATTCCCAAGCAAGTTAGAGCTGTTCTACCTGGTGTTTCCTGGTCCTGGGGCTCCTCCGAGCTTCATCTCCAAGGGGCTCCTCTGAACACAGTCTGCAAGCATTGCTTTGTCTGTGTCATTTTTGATAGCCCCCACAGCTCTCGTTTAGCACCAAGGGCAGTCAAGTCACCTCTGCACCCGAATTCCCTGGGCAAGATACATTTGTTTTGACTGTCCAAGCTGGGTCTGTGGACCTGCAAGACCTTAACTCTAAGGGCCTAATTATAAGTCTGGCAGTCCTCGTACCGCCATATCGTGGTGGGGCGGCAGTGGTGGTCTTCTGACCTCCAGATTACAACCCTGGAGGTTGTGCTGCCCTGGGACCTCTGACTCTTCCAGGTAACCACTGTTCGCTGGCAGTAGCGCAGCGGGCTTGAGGTAGTATTATGCTTGGCAGGACTGCCGCGGTCCCGCCATGCATATTACGACTTTCCTCACTGCCACTGATTTTGTGGAGGAATTTCCTCCATGAAAAGAGTGGGGTTGACGAAAGGAAGGGGGCCCTACAGGGCCCCTTGTGCCTCACTCCATGTGGATGCACACAGGGGGGCACAAAATGGTTTCCCCCTGTCTGCATTCACCACTAGTTCCAGCACGGCATGGACTTTACAGTACTGGATTTTTTTGACGTTCTCATATAAAAAAGGCTCCGCCGTGGGAATGCCATAGAAACCGCCCACCAGTTGCTAAAAAAGTCATAATATGGCAGGCAGTTCTCACATATGTTTGTCAGTGCAATGGCAGGGCCCCACTGCTAAACTCATAATCGGGCCCTAAGTAGGCTCTGTTGAACTCACCCCGCAAGTAAACGTGTGTCACCTGAGGTTCTCCATTGACCGCAATGGTAAATGTTTGACAGTTCTACAAACTATTGGTTTCTTGAACACTTTAAAATTGATAACTATGGTTATCTGCCTTGTATTCACTTTATTTTGGTGTCTAAATTTATAAAAAAAATAAGGTGTAACATTTCTTTCAAACATGTCAATTACTTTTCTTCACTTTTGGCACTATAAAATACTTTAAACATGTTCCTCTAATTAAACCTGGCTGCTCTTTGCCACTCTACAGGACTAAGAGAAAGATTACTAGTGTGAATCCAAAGTTCACTTTTGGGTATCGTGCCAATTTTGCCTGGCAAGGTCTCTCAGCCATACCGCATAATATTACCACCTTGCTACAGTGTTCACATACAGTAGCATCATTTACAGAGTGGAATAGAATGATGAAAAGTGAGAGAGAAAGATGGTAAACTAAATAATGTGAGAGAGAGAATTTTTTTCTCTGGCATTAGATGTACTTAAAAAGAAATATATTCAAAGCGAAAAGAAATATTATTTTCCAAACTTTATCAAAGAAGCACACATAACTATCGAGACATCGTACCCGTATTTTCAAAGAGTGTCTGCAAACACTCTGCTACTCTGTGGGGCCGGGCGATTCATTCCAGCGAGGCCAGAGTGGAGCTGCAGGGGCGGTAAGAGGAGGTGAAATACAGCAAAGCCCCATTCACTTGCAAATGGTCTTTTTAAAGACCAGTGAAGTGCTCGGGTGGGGGCTGTGTGTCTGTGCGCACTGGGGAAGCTGTCTCACAGGCAGGGTGAGATGACAGAGGGTGACAGAGGGAGGTAGAGGGACAGAGACAGAGGGAGGGAGGGAAAGGGAGGAAAGACAGAGGCAGAGGGAGAGGGAGGGAAAGGGAGACCGAGAAATGGAGACAGAGAAGGGAGACAGACAGAAGGAGGAGGGCGACAGAGAGAGGGAGACGGAGTGAGGGAAGGTAGTGAGAGAAGGGCGTGAGGGAGGGAGGGGGTGAGGGAGGGAGTGAGGGAACAGGAGTGAGGGAGTGAGGGAAGGGGAGTGAGGGAAGGGAGTGAGGGAGGGAGGGATGAGGGAGTGAGCGAGAAAAGGGGAGTGAGGGAGGGGGTGAGGGAGGGAGTGAGGGGAGGGGAATGAGGGAGGGAGTGAGGGAAGGGGAGTGAGGGAGTGAAGGAAGGGAGTGAGGGAAGGGGAGTGAGGGAAGGGAGTGAGGGAAGGGAGTGAGGGAGGGGGTAATGGGGGGTGAGGGAAGGGGAGTGAGTGAGGGAATGAGAGTGAGGGAGGGAGTGAGGGAAGGGACGGGAGGGAGGGAGGGAAGGGGAGGGAGGGAATGAGGGAAGGAAGGGAGAGAGTGAGGGGAGTGAGGGAAGGGGAGGGAATGAGGGTGAGGGAAGGGGAGTGAGGGAGGGAGAGGGGGAAAACGAGTGAGGGGAGTGAGGGAAGGGAGTGAGGGAGTGAGGGAAGGGGAGGGAGTGAGGGAAGGGGAGTGAGGGAAGGAAGTGAGGGAAGGGGAGGGAGTGAGGGAGTGAGTGAGGGGGTGAGGGAGTGTGGGAAGGGGAGTGAGGGAAGGGGAGTGAGGGAAGGGAGTGAGGGAGTGAGGAAAGATAAGTGAGGGAAGGGGAGGAAGTGAGGGAGGGGGTAAGCGAGGGGTGAGGGGTGAGGGAAGGGGAGGGAGGAAGTGAGGGAAGGGACGGGAGGGAATGACAGAAGGGGAGTGAGGGAGGGAGTGAGGGAAGGGAGTGAGGGAGTGAGGAAAGGGGAGTGAGGGAAGGGGAGTGAGGGAAGGGAAGGGAGTGGGGGTGAGGGAAGGGGAGTGAGGGAGGTAAGAGGGGGAATAGGGGGAAGGAGAGTGAGGGAAGGGGAGTCAGGTAAGGGGAGTGAGGGAAGGGAGTGAGGGAGTGAGGGAAGGGGAGGGAGTGAGGGAAGGGGATTGAGGGAAGGAGAGGGAGTGAGGGAGTGAGGGAGGGTGTGAGGGAGTGAGGGAAGGGGAGTGACGGAAGGGGGTGAGGGAAGGGGAGGGAGTGGGGGAGTGAGGGAGGGAGTGAGAGAGTGAGGGAAGGGGAGGAAGTGAGGGTGAGGGAAGGGGAGTCAGGTAAGGGGAGTGAGGGAGTGAGGGAAGGGGAGGGAGTGAGGGAAGGGGATTGAGGGAAGGGGAGGGAGTGAGGGAGTGAGGGAAGGGGAGGAAGTGAGGGTGAGGGAAGGGGAGTGAGGGAGGGAGTGAGGGAAGGGGAGTGAGGGAAGGGGAGTGAGGAAGGGGAGTGAGGAAGTGAGGGAAGGGGAGTGAGGGAGGGAGTGAGGGAAGGGGAGTGAGGAAGGGAGGGAAGGGGAGTGAGGGAGGGAGAGAGGGAAGGGGAGTAAGGGAGGGAGAGAAGGAGAGAAGGAAGGGGAGTGAGGGAGGGAGAGAGGGTGAAGGAAGGGGAGTGAGGGAGGGAGAGGGGGAATAGGGGGAAGGAGAGTGAGGGGAAGGGAAGGGGAGTGAGGGTGAGGGTGAGGGAGGGAAGGAGAGGAAAGGAGAGGGAAGGGAGAGGGAGGAAGAGGAAGAGGGAGGAAGAGGGAGGGAGAAGGAAGGAGACGGAGGTAGAGGGAAGAGAGGGAGGGAGAGGGAAGGAGAGAGGGAGAGGGAGAGAGACAGTCAGAATGAGGGAGAGATAGGGAGATAGAGGGAGTGAGAGGGAGTGAGTGAGACAGAGGGAGACCGGGGAGGAAGAGAGTTAGATAGAGGGATGGAGGGAGGGAGGGAGGAGGCAGAGAGAGAGAGATAGAGAGAGGGAGACAGAGAGAGGGAGAGAGAGAGAGAGAGAGAGAGATGTGTATGCCAGGTCTGGTAGCTCAGTGGACGAAGGCGTCTGCTGCAGGGACCTGTGTTCAACCTCATGGTCACAGTTTTTTGTGTTGCTCTAGCCCCGCCCCCTCCCCCACTGACCCGCCCCCACCGGTGCGGCCCTCGGACACAAACCACACTGTAAATTTGGCCCCTGAGAGAAGGTTTGTGAGTACCCATAGTCTACACCTTAACCACTTGGCCACAGTGACTCTACATTGACCTCAATCAAAGCTTAGTTCTAACATTCAACGAGAAAACCCATGCCTATGTAGTATTGTAGCTTAGTGTGCATCATTTACAGAGTGGAATGGAAGGACGGAGAGAGAGAGAGAGAGACAGAGAGAGGGAGAGAGAGAGAGAGAGAAAGGAAAAGTGAGAGAGAGATGGAGAGAGGGAGAGAGATGGAGGAAGGGAGAGTGAGAGAGTGAGAAGTATTTTACTCTCTGGGGAAGTTGTACTTAAAAAGAGATATATTCAAAGAGAAAATGAAAAAATTTTCCAACCTTTGTCAAATAAAACTGTATTGCCCACTCTTGTGATGCAATACACACAACTACTGAAACACCAGGTATCAAATCCATAACTTTCAGAATCAAAGACCTTAACCACTAGGCCTCAAGGACTCTACTGTTCTGCATTAAAACCTAATTATAACATCCGAATAATCGAAAACCTACGCATATGTAGTGCACTAGAATAGTGTTCACATACAGTAGTAGAGAGAGAGTGAGATAAGTTTTTATTCTCTGGCATAATTTGTATTTCAAAAAAGAGAGAGGCAGAGAGAGACAGAAACAGGGACATAGAGAGAGAGAGAGAGAGAGAGAGAGAGAGAGAGAGAGAGAAAGAGAGAGAGAGATAAAGAGAGAGAGGGGGGGGTTCTTGTCTGGCATAAAATGTGCTTAAAAAGAGATATGTTCAATGTGATGAGAAAAAGTATTTTCCAAACTTTTTCAAGGAAATTGCTATTGCCTATCATTGAAAATCAGTACACCAAAGCATTGAAACGCCAGGAACTGAACCTATAATATTTAGAGTAAGAGTACAAAACCTTAACTACTAGGCCACAGCGTCTCAATGATAGTATTCAACAAAACGTATTTATGACATTCAAAATGAATACCCACCTTTGTGTAATGAAGTAGGTTGATGTTTACCTATGATAACATCAGTCACAAAGTGGAATGGAAGGACAGAGAGCAAGACACGTTTTTTATTCTCTGTTGTAAGATGTATTTAAAAAGAGATGTATTCAAAGTGAAAAGAAAAACCGTTTCCAACCTTTGTCTAATAAATTATTATTGCCTTTAATTCTAACTAAACCATGCAATCAGTGAAACACCAGGAATCAAACCCATAGCCTTCATGGTAGACCACGGAGACTCATTACTACCTTACATCGAAATTTAGCTATGACATTTGAATTGAAAACCTACTCCTATGTAGTGCACTAGGTTAGGGTTCACCTACAGTAGCATAATTTACAGAGCGGTATGGAACGACATAGAGAGAGAGAGAGAGCGAGAGACGTTTTTTATTCTCTGGGGCAAGGTGTATTTAAAAAGAGATATATTCAAAGTGAAAATATTTTATCAAATACATTATTATTGCCTATTTTGTGACTGAGCACACACAACCATTGAAACACCAGAAATCAAAATCATACCCTTCAGATTTAGGGCCTCATTTATGAGGCTGTGCATCACTTTTATGCCGCCAGTGCGTCACCTTTTGTGACGCACCAGTGCCGTAAAAAATTAGCCTTGTTGCGCCATATTTACAAAGTGACGCATCTAGGTAGATGCGTCACTTTGTAAACCCCTGCGCCACATTATACCTGTGCCAGGTAGAATGTATGCAAGGGGGGCGTATTGACGCAAGAAAGGGTCGTAGAAGTGACGCAGTGAAATCTATGAGATTTCACTGCGTCACTTTTAGGAGGCTGTTGCGTCAAAATCTTGTGCCTGCCTAACAGCAGGTGTAAGACTGATGCAGGCCCTTTCACATGGGGCTTGCCCCTTGTAAAAGGACGCTTTGCTGGAGTTGCGTCACTTTTGTGACACACTCCAGCAATGCGTCACTTTTACGCTTACAGATACGTCAGAAATACTGACGTATCTGTAACTCCTTGCGACATGATGCGTCATACATTAAATATGACGCATCAGGAATGTCGCAAGGAGTGCGCACTGAGAAGTGACGCATCGCTGCTTTCACTCAGCGATGCGTCATTTCTCATAAATGAGGCCCTTGGAGTCTAAGATCTTAACTACTACGCCACAAGGACTCTTTCCTGGTCTGATTAAAAACGATTATTAACATTTGAATTGAAAACCCATACCTATGTAGTGCAGTAGGTTAGTGTACACTTACAGTAATATCTCTTAAAGAGTGGAATGGAAGGGCGGAGAGAGAGAGCAAGAGAAGTAGTGAGGGAGAGAGAGGGAGAGAGAAAGCGAGAGAGAGAGAGAGAGAGAGAGAGAGAGAGAGAGAGAGAGAGTATTCTTACAGATTCCTAATGACAATCTGACAGGAAAAACAAACACACATTAAAAAATATATCTAAACAGTGACAGAAAATTACCCAGAATTGGTGGCTAAGGAGCTGAAGTTCACTATCCCTTTAGAAGATCCAGACGTAGATCAAGCACTTACTGACTACAATAGAGCTCTCAATTCTGCATTTGATAAAATAGCCCCTCTCAAAGTTTATGACAGTCAGCAACATAAACCCCATGTGCGTTTGTACACAACAGAACTAAAAATAGAGAAAGCCTCTTATAATAGATTAGAAAGAAGGTAGGGTCAGACTAATCACATAACTAACAAGGACGATTAATGACTATCCTTAAACGTGTACCATCACATCATCAAAAAATCCCATAAATTGTTTATAGTAAACTAAATCACAGAGGCTAAAAACTCCTCCAAAGCCCTCTTTAAAGTGCTTACTACTTCTAAAAATCTGGATGCTTGCTTCCTAGAAATAACTGCTTCACAAATACTCTGTGATGCTTTAGCTAACTACTTTGAAGACAAAATCAAAATGATTTATCAGAATTTCTCTAGCCCACGTGAAGAGCTCGGTTTTTGTGCACTTCCTCCAAACTGTTCTACTAGCCCAAGTAAATTTGAATGTTCTCCACCAGAGGCAATTCAGAAGGTTCTTGTCTCAGCTAAGTCAAGCTCTCCCTTAGATGTCTGTCCTCCCAGAATCATGGCAGCTTTCTCATATTAGTTTGCCCCCTCAATCTATTCCCTATTTAATGTATCTATCAATACAGGTAAAATTCCATCGGACTGGAAGATGGCTTAGATCAGACCCATTAAAAAAAGGCCAATTTGGCACTGACCAATGTTGACAATTATCGACCTATCTCACTGCGCCCTTTACTGAGAAAACTATTAGAGACACATATAAATAAACAAATTATAGAATATCTGGAGGCTTAGATTCATCACAGTACGGTTTTAGGCCATCACACAGCACGGAGAGAGCCCTGGTAGTGGTCACTGATCACATCAGATGCTCTCTCGATGATAACATACCATCAATGCTGGTGCTGCTGGACTTGTCCGCAGTATTTGAAACTGTATCCCATCCCAGGTTACTAGGTAGACTGCAACATAATGGTATTCATGGAAGAGCATTATAATGGCTTGCTGATTTCCTTTCCAACAGGACCAAAACGGTTACTCTGGATCCTGATAAGTCTTGTAGCATGAATCTGGACAGAGGGGTACCACAGGGTTTCATGCCTCAGTCCTACACTTTTTAATATATATGTTGCACCCCTTGCCAAAACTCTAACAGCCACATTCATCAAGCAATTTTGGAGTCGCAAACGGTGCGAATCGCAAAATTTGTCCGTTTGCGATTCCATAATCACTTTTTTGGATGCATGAAACAATTTTTTAGAAATCGCAATTTTTTGCGATTTCAAAAAATGCGATTGCATTTAAGGAATCGCATTTTTGCGATTCCTTAAATGCAATGCATGAATGTTTTAAAGAATGCGAATTCGCAAATAGGGGGAGCAAATTAACATGAGGTTGAACCTCGTGTTAATTTGCGAAATCTTTCAAAAATGCTCAAAACTGAATTTTTGAAAGTGTCATGTTACACACACACATGTCCTTTGGACATGTGTGTGTGAAACTTGCACTTACAAAAACATTTCAAGGGTGCAAGAGGGGGTCCTTTGGACCCCCCTCAGCACCCTTGAAATGCATTAACAAATTGCGATTTGCTAAATGAAAATCGCAAAATGTTAATGCCTTCCCATTCATAGGAATCAATGGGAAGGTTTTCCTTAATTGCGATTCACAACTTGTGAATTGCAATTAAGGAAAATTAAGAAATCGCAAAAATATTTGCGAATTATTCATGCATTGCCGTTTGCGATTTCTAAATTGCGATTCCTTCATTTTCGCAATTTAGGAATCGCAAACGAGTGCAATGATGCATGTGGCCATAAGAGCCTTCAGCTTTGATATTATATCATAAGCAGATGATACCCAGCTACTAATCTCCCTAGACAAAAATCTGGTTAAAAATAAATATTATTTTTCTGCTGGGATGAAAGCAATTGCTAACTGGGTGACTGAAAATTGGCTCTAGTTAAATGCAGCAAAAACAGAGATTATGCTGTTTGGGAATGCCCAATGACTCTGAAAGCCTGATTAGTGGCCACCAGAACGTACAGGTACATGCATCAATATTGCTTTTTGTGATTCCTTAATTGCAAAAAATAAGGAATCGCAATTAAGGAATTGCAAAATGCAATGCATCAAGAAATCGCTAAATAAATTGCGATTTCTTAATATTCCTTAATTGCGACTCGCAAAGTGCGAGTCGCAATTAAGGCCCATAGGCCCATAGGAATGAATGGGAAGACATTCTCAATTTGCAATTTGCAATTAGCGAATTGCAAATTGAGAATGCGATTTCAAAGGTGCAGGGGTGTCCAAAGGACACCCTGTTGCACCCCTGAAATCAATATGTGCACATATGTTGTGCACACACATGTCCTAAGGGCATGTGTGTGCACAACATGAAACTTTGAAAAATGCACAAAAGTGCATTTTTCTAAGTTTTCGTACATTACCATGAGGTTCAACCTCATGGTAATTTGTTCCCCCTAATGGCGAAATCGCTATTTTTTAAAGTTTCATGCATTGCATTTAAGGAATCGCAAAATGCGATTCCTTAAATGCAATCGCAATTTGAGAATTCGCAACTATTCGCGAATTCTCAAATAGCGAGGGCCTTCACCCTTCATGCATTCCAAAAGCAGATTTTGCGATCGCAAACGGCCGATTTTTGCGATTCATACCGTTTGCGACCGCAAAATCCTTTGATGCATGTGCCTGTTAATATGGCCCTTCACTCAAACTAGTAGTTAAAAATCTGGGAGTCCGGATGGATCAATCCCTTACCGTTAAAGAACAAGTTTTGGCCACCCTATGCTCATGCTTCCGCATGATGTGTTTGCTGAGAAGAGTCTTTCCTTTATTACCACTTACAGCAAGGAAAACTTTATTCCAGGCATTGGATATCAGCTGTCTGGACTATGGTATTGCGCTCGTGGCCTCTACCAACGAGACGTTGCTATCCAAACTTCATGTAGCACAGAACACCACTGCACAGCTCATTTGCAACCTCCCTTCTGGATCTGCATCCTACCCTCTCTTACTTGCTTTACATTGGCTATATTGGAAACAGAATTATCTTTAAGATCTGCTGTTTAATTCACAAAGCTCTATTTGTAAAGTGAACAGGGTAGCCTCTGATTCTTCTAGGTCTAAGGGAGTGTTCGGGCCATTCATTTTGTCTGCACTGGTTATGTAATGATACTCGATATGTTTCCCAAACTGGAGTTTTCTTTAACTCTGCCCACTCCGTTTCTCCCATTATTTCAGAATTCGGCTGACCGACGCGGCGGCTTTATTTGTAAAGTGAACAAAGTCTTCTAGGTTCACGTGAGTTTTTTGTGGCCATTTATCATGTTTGCTCTGTTATACATGCACCCCTGAGGCCCACATTTTGGAGCTTATGTGCCCACTATTAATGTCTGATTCAGAAAAGGGGGTGGTGATGAACAGAGTGTCTGAATTAAGCAGACCACTCTTACCCAGTCCAAAGATCAGGGCTTGATCCATCACCGTTTTTTAGCTCACTGCACCATCCCAGCTCAGAACTTGGCTATATGCAAATTAGTCTGACCCTGGCCCAGTGCATCATGGGAACAGGGCAGACCAAACTACCAAGCCAATTCTTATACTGGAAAGGAAACAAGCTTCCGGGGACCGGTTTCTGGCATTTCAGCCGTCTTCGGCCCGGCTTGCTTGAATCCTGATGGTGCAATGAGCAAGGGACTCACATCTGAGTATACCCTTCCACGCTTATGGTGGACAAAAATGATTCAGAAAAGGGGGTGGTGATGAACAGAGTGTCTGAATTAAGCAGACCACTCCTACCCAGTCCAAAGATCAGGGCTTGATCCATCACCGTTTTTTAGCTCACTGCACCATCCCAGCTCAGAACTTGGCTATATGCAAATTAGTCTGACCCTGGCCCAGTGCATCATGGGAACAGGGCTTTTCTTTTCTTTTCTGAATCACTATTAATGTCTTACAGATCCTGTTGTTCTCTCTGGAGTGGATCCGGCTGGACAACCATCCATATATTTTTCATGGTAAATGTTTTCTTTGATACCCTTCGCAATTTTGAATTCATTATTTCGCCAGCCCATTACGTATTTACTTATTTCACCATATTATTCCAGGTAACCCTGCCCACCACACCACCCCAATCCTGATGGAGACCCCCCTCTAAGGTCCACGGATACCTAGCATTACATATGGGGTCGAAACGTCGACAACTTACCCCTGCACCAGCTTGCGCCCTTCTCTGAGGACAACCTCATAGGCGCCTCAAGCATGGTCTTGTTTGACACCTAAAAAGCATATACTGTATCCGTCTGGCTCTATGGCGAAGCCAGTGTCAAGTGTTTTTGAAGATTGGATCTTGCGACTAGCACTTTTTAATCATCAACCCTTCCTGAATCTTTGCATGAACTCCTTCACACACACCCTTGCTTCTCCTTCACTTCCTTTGGGGCACCAATGTTTTTTGAATTAATAATGATACGTGTGTATGATGCATTGCACTTGTAGGAACATTATGATTAAACACCAGTGTACCTTTTAAAATGTATGGATTTTTCTTGTACATTAATTTTGTCTCAATCTCCTTTCCTAAATACATTGTATACTGGGACCCCCCTTCTATGTACCTATTTGGTAAAGGGGCCACCTACCTATCTTCAAAGTTCACTCGCTACTCCTCCCTAAGGCTATTAAGATCTTGCGAAATTGCAATAAGTTTCCTTTTCAAATGCAAATCTGCAAGATTTATTTCCACTTCTGGAAACTGTTTAAGACTAGTCTATTCTAACAGTAGCCCTCTCCACCTATTATCCTGGTATTCACACCGAGATTCTGTTACCGGGTGATTACATTGTGTAATAAATTATAATACCATAACCAAGACAGAGGCTATAATATTCGGCCTCAAAGGTAGCTTCCCTAATCTAATTGTCCATGCCCTAGATATAAACCTGGAGATAGCAAACCCAATATGCTCCTTTAGGTCACATCTGAGGACCCTGGAAGCTTCCCAATAATGCACTCCACCCATAAGTGTGCACACTGCAATAATCCACCTTTGTCGGGGCAGGGCATAACTCGCACAGAAGAAAAGGGAACTGACTCGGTAGCAGCAGGGAAAAGGGGCGGTGAAAAGGCAAGGAACCACTTTTGTCCCATTTACATGTACAGGACCCTAACTGCAGGGGACCAGTTCTAAACTTTGTGTTCAAGCTATTACCTTGAGGGGGCTGAATCTTATCCAAATATGTCTCGAGCCTAAAACAGCATTTCTGGTTGAGGAGTTTTTCGTGACACTCTGCTTTTTAATTTTTCCAAATTTGCACCCTTATGAGTTGCTAAACGACTGCATCAATTTAATGAATACTAATTAGTTCTACAAATACTTCTCCACAGGCCGCAATTCCAGTGTCATCCAGAGGCACACCCAATATCTCAAAGGCTTCAGAAGTACCACATGAATAATTCTTTTTAATGCTAGATCAATGAGTAGGGGTATGAGGGATAGGTTGAACAGTTTCCTGATGCATGTTTTTCTATTTTGTGTGAAGATTGACATGCCAGCACAGCTCCAGAGTTTTGCACCACATGTATTCTTCAAGGGCTGGTGACACTGTTCCACTAGAAGTGGCCTTATATTTTCCTTTGGCGATAGTTCTGCTTTATCCTCTCAGGGGGACCCAAGACATATTATCAGCTAGTCTTACGCCCATGTAGTCAAAGCTTTTTACTTGCTCCAAGGGTGCCCCCACAACCATCATCCTGCCTTCAAATGACCGGTGGGAGTTCAGCACCATAAATTGAGAATTTACCGAGTTTGTAGCTAAGACCCTTGCTGAGTAGAAAAATGCGAATCAGTCAAACAAGATTGGAGTTCCAGCGGAGTTCTAGATATTCGGAGCATGTTGTCTGTGAATGGGTGTGGCAATAGCCACAGATTTAGGGGCATCATGATTGCACGTTGCCAACGACTCTACTGCTTCATTAATATATAAGCTGAATAGCTTGGGGACAAGCACACATCCTTGCCTGACTCTACAATGCATATTTATCTTAGATGTAAGGTCACCCCTGAGTTCCACCTGACTTGTGCATATGTTTCAAAATGTAGTATTCTCAGAATTCTTAGGAGATAATCAGGGATACTATTGGGTTAAAGCACCTCCATAGATTTTTTCTCAGCACCAGGTTGAATGCTATTTTCAGATCTATGAGGGCGACAAAAAGGTGGTCCTGCCTCATGACAGCATACTTCCATCAGATCGTCCTGAAGCAAAACACTTGATATTTGTCCTAAACCCTGCTTGGTTATCTGAGAGGGTATGATGACCTGTAAGCCACAACTGGAGTCTTAGTAATACCTGCCTACAGAAGATTTTCTGCCTATTGTCAGTCAGACTAATTGGCCTGTAGTTGGATGGGCTGTCTCTCCTCCCCTTCTTATAGATGTGAATGATAATGTCTCCATGCCAGGAATGAGCGATGTCCTCCCCTCTCATAATGGCATTCCCCAGGGCATTCAGGTAGGGAACCCAGATTTCTACTTGGGACAAATATAAGTCACCAGAGATGTCATCAGGACCAGGCGCGTTCTCCCACTTCATTAGTTGTAGCACCTGCACTATTTCTGCCATACTAAATTCAGCAAGAGCTCTGATCTCATTCCCGTCCATTTGCTCGATATGGGCCGCTATAAGGTCCTCCTTTAATTGGACTATATCTTTAGGCCACTCCCTGTATAGATCTCCAAAATGGGCTACCCATCTCACCCGAGATGATTTTCTATGGTACGAGTCCCAGTCGCTGTCAGTTTCCAGAAGACCTTAGCATTCATATTGTGGAGGGATTCAGTAAGTTTTTTTCCCACAGCCCTGGCTCCAACTCCTTTTAACCTTGATCAGGGTTAACCTACAGTTTCTTATGACATCACAGGTCTCCCTACTGCTACTGCTACCTTCTTTTGCTGAATTTTTCTAATATTATTTTAGCATGTTTACATTCATGTGAGGACCACCCTGAGAGATTTATTGGACAGAGGCCCCTACTTTAAAGAAAGGTTTTTCGACAGCCCCGTAAATTCACACTGGGGGTTTACGAAATTAATCATGCTCCTGTCAATCGACTCAAGAAGGGCCATTTTCTCCACAAATAGAGTGTTAATTTGAAGCTGGACTATAGCATTGTCTGCTATTGCTGCCCATTTCACATTCCTTCTATTGTTACCAGTTTCAACTGTGCTTCTAGTAGTATCACTCAGTATACTTGGATTCAAGAAGGGTCTAGCTTGATAGTGGACACTTAGTGGCCAATTACAATGCATCTTGGCCCTACAAGCTGCATCGTAATGGGCTCCTCGGTTTATTTTTCGACTGCCTTATTACGATGGAGGCGGTCGGAAAGTAAACCGGCCAGTTATTCTGGCTGGGTTCCAACGGGCTTGTGGTGCCTGCCACAGGTTGCAGGGATGAACTGCACCTCCCTTTTCTCAAGGGGAGCTCGTGTTACAGCTGGTTTACGGCCGTAACATGAGCTCCCATTGTTGGAGGTAGGAAGCTTTTCAGCATGCGGCGCGGGGGAACTGGTGGCAGGCCCCTCCTCGCCAGCAGCAACAATTTATGGGACAGACAGACACAACCAAGGCACCAGGAACACTACAGCCCACTGATGTTACACACTGCTGTTGGAGATAGAGCACTAGTCAGAGTGTGCAGCAGGGGAACTGGCAGTAGGCCCCTCTCCAATATCAAAGATTTATAAAAAACAGAGAGAACCGACCAGGGGACCAGGAACACCATGGCACACTAGACACCCCATGCCACGTTGGAGGTAGGACGCTTTTCGGCACACTGCACAGGGGAACTGGCGACAGGCCCTTCCTCTCCAGCAGCAACGATTTATGGGATAGAGTGTCCTGACCAGGGCACCAGGAACACTACATGTCCTGCACCACATTGGAGCTAAGGTGCTTTTCAGAGCACCACTCATGGAAACTGATGGCAGGCCCCTCCTCTGCTGCGTGTTTAATATCAATGGGGTTACCGGAAATGCTACCAGACCCGGGTCAAAATTGCAATACAATAAACAATTGGTCACAGAAGCAACAATTTAACAATACGTAATAAATAGTGGCATTCAGGACACCAATTTTGCATAATCCGCAGTGAATGCAATTTATTTTCAAAACATTAATTACTTTTGTTAAGCAGCACAATTACTCGTGCATCTAGAATCATAAATATATTTGTAATGAAGGTGCTCAAGTGTTGGGAAAAGAAGGGTAGGGGTATTATGGATCAAAGTGGATGAGTAAGGGTAATTGACAAGGGAGAGGTAATGTGACACATATATACATCAAATTCACATAGTGAGACCTTTCCGGCCTATCACAAGCCAAAAGTTCCAGTAAATACACATAGCATTAGAAGTCACTGATAATGAATTTCAGTTGTCAGGGTTTGTATAATAGTTAGTAGTAGTCAATGTTTCAACCCCTTAGAAGTTCAAGGTGATTTGATCCTTAGAGTGGGGTCTTCATCAGGACTGTGGGAAAGGAGCACCTGAAAACAATTGGATACTCCGTATTAAAGGAGGGGGGTCATCATGACAGGGTGTGAATGCTCAAACCAAAATGTATTGATTACCTAATCTGGCAAACAGCATGTAGAATCAGGCTGTGCAGTCAAGGAGAGCGGGCTCAATGGAGCTCCTCAATCAGAGAAGACACAAGATCAGATTGCGAGCTACTTAGTCTTACTGAGACATTAAATGTCTAACCCGGCACTGAACCATCACTTACTAACTAACGGGAACCAGTACGGCCAAGAGTACACGTACGAGCATCCGTAGTTAAACTGTGGGTCACAAGATATGGGTGGTTTTAAAAGACATAGACTGGTCTGGTGTGTAGTTAACCAATTCAATGGCCTGGTTCGAGTGGCTTATCATTAAATGAGATATAATGAAAAGAAATAAAGCCCAGAATCTATACAGTCAGGAGAAACCCCTAATAAAACATAAGCAGGAGGGTGGCACTCTGATCCTGTATGATTGAGCTAAGATCCTAAATATGTATAGACATGTGAATAAATTGCCGTAGTGTAGTGCATCATCATGGCAATGGGACCCTCACCTGTGGAATTGCGCTTAACCCGTACAAGCGGCTACAAACTAGTGCGACTGTAGGATATGTTGGTCTGGTTGATGGGTCAGATCAATAGCCGTAAAGTCTCGCTTTTAATGGGAAAATAATATAAAGCACTCATACAGTGGGATCACGCTACACTTCTAATTTAGGCCCCACAATGTATCACGGTAGAGATACAAGTTCCCTGATCGTCCACACCGTGATTAGTTAAAAAGTGTCATCTACGCGGTGGCAGCGAAATCATTCTCGGTGAGTAAAAGGTAAAGAATGCCCCTAAATGTATTACCAAATTCTAAGGCTAAACCATAAAGAAATGCGAGTGTGATTCGACAAACTGCTCATAGTGATAATAATTCTCCAGAGAGCCATGGGAGTGATAGTAATAACCCCGCAATTGTAACCTTCCTTGACTATCTGAAAGTAGTAAATAGAAAGAAATCGTAGTGTATGCGGTGTAGAGAGCCACTCGGGCTCTCTCATACATTGCATCTCTTACCTCCACGCACGCACGCACACCCCGGGGCGGGCTCGTGCCGGGGGTATAAATAAACATGCGGAAGACCGCTCGGGTCTTTCCGGCTAACCATACTGCCAGTGTCATTGTCTTTATTACGTGTCCCACTCACCACGTGTTGGGGCCTTGTTGCTGTGCCACATTGGCGACGAGGCCGGACTCCCGCCTCGCCTGCCCTGCTGTGTCCTGGCGGCACCATGTCTCCTACTTCCAGCTGCGGTGCCCACCCGCGTTGCTGTGCCGACCCCGGCTCCCGAGGCCCGCCCACGCGTCTCCTGCGAGGGAGCGCTTTCAGCCGGCGGGACTCGAGGGGGTCGGCGTGCTCTCCGGTGCTCCAGCGGGTGAGTCCTCCCTCTGCCCCGCCTGCGCGACACTCCTGCGTGTCCCTCCCCCGGCCTGCGCGGAGGTGTACAGCCAGGGACTGGTCCTCCAGCCACAGTAAGGCGGACGCTCCACATGCGGCACAACCACGTGGCCCGGCGAGGCCTATTGCAGCCCCCGCCTCCCTTGCTGCGAGCGAGTGCAGAGTTCGCTGGAGACAGCGTCGATCCCCAGCCTCGCCTCTCACCACGACGTCACAGAAACTCAGCGGTACCGCGCAGAGCTACAGCGCGCACCAGTCGGCCCTGCCTGCTCGCATTAAAAAAAAAAAAAAAGCAAGCACGTGCAAACGCAAATTGCCTCCTGGACACACTGTGCTTCCTAAGCCAACTGCCTGCAACAAGCACAGCCATAAGGGACAAGGGCCCCGTACCACGCCCAGTGGCCCATACTACAATAAGCATTGGCAGAGACAAGTGAAAAAAAAAAACAAAGGAGGACAGTAACCCTCGCCACCCATAGCAACACGACACCGGAAAGTTTCAGGACAATAAAAGGAAGGCCACATAATGTCCGTGGTGGCGACAGGAGCGACCCAAGACGGGGCAGGTCAAAACCCACCTCCTTCAGTCCAGCCACCACCAGTAGTACCTGCACCACAGCCACAGGCCCAAGCCCAAGCAGGGACCCCCATGCTAGCGGCGCCCGCCCACCTTCACTCCTGCGCAGCGCCCATTCCACCGTTCAGCGAGACGGCGGACCCGGCAACGGCAGCGCTCAGATGGAAAGCATGGGTTGGGAGGCTCAATCTTTACTTTAAAGGCACAAGGGAAACGGATGGAACACTGAAGGGGTCAGTCCTCATCCAATGCGGGGGACCTGAAATTTACAAACTATTTGAATCACTCCCCAACACAGGGCCTGAGCACGACTACGATGCTGCGGTCTCAGCTTTAAATGCGCACTTTGACCCCCAACTCAATAATGACTTTGAAAAGTTTAAATTTAAACGAGCCTGGCAGACTGACTCTGAGTCGGTGGATATGTACTATGCCCGGCTCCGCCGGCTTGCAAGCATATGCCCGTTCACCAACCCACGGGAAGAAATAAGGGACCAGATCATAGTGGGATGCAAGTAAAAGCTGCTGAGAAAGCTCATCCTCAGACAACCGGGCATATCGCTCGACGAGATACTAATTCTAGCCAGGTCGCATGAGTTATCTGACGCAAGGGCGGAAGAGATGGAAGCAGCGTTACGCACGCCAGTGATTGCTCCGCCTACCGTGAGGACAATGCCGATCAAAGAAGAGAGAGTTGATGCGGTACAAAGGAGATTCCCACCAGCGCGACCACGGAACACCCCGCCGAGAGGGAACCAGTGCGGAAATTGCGGGGAAGAACACCCGGCCACGGCCACGTGTGGCGCGAAAGGAAAAACGTGCCTCAAGTCTGGGCGCATGAACCATTTTGCCGCCGTCTGTCGGGGAGGGAAGTTCAGGTCAGCCGGTCCGCGCGCCAGGGCAGTAACGCAGCGCATCCGACAGCTATCCCTCGACCACGAACCTCCCCCTCCGGACAATCAGGCCCAGGAAAGACGGCCAAGGTATGAGGATGACGAGGTGTACGTTGTCTCCTACGTAAGCCGAGCGTCCACAAGAAGGAGGCCGCCGCCCATGTGCTCCATAGCAGTAGACGGCACCGAGGTCAAAGCCCTGATAGACACGTGGGCGTCCGTGAACGTCATGGATTCGGACCAATGCGAGAAGATGTCTCCAAAGCCCGTACTGACACCCTCTGTAGCGAGGATCTACACCTACGGGGGCACGGACCACTACCACTCAGAGGAGTAATTCAAACAACGGTGGTCAACGGCGAGTATTCCACTGAGACCAAGTTCCACATCACTGAGGGCAAGAAAGGCACGGAGGGTGCCCTTCAACTTACGGCCTCAAGTCGAAGAAGAGCTTCGGAAGCTCGAGGATCTGGGAGTAATCGAGAAAGTGTCGGGCCCGACGCCCTGGGTTTCCCCACTGGTGGTTGCACCAAAGCCGAAACAACCAGGGGCGATCCGACTATGTGTGGACATGAGGCTGCCCAATACTGCCGTCAAACGCGAACGACATATCACTCCCACCATGGATGATATAGTAGCAGACCTAAACGGGGCGAAATGGTTTTCAAAGTTAGACCTCAACTCAGGTTACCACCAGCTCGAGTTGGAACCAGCCAGCAGGTACATCACCACCTTTTCGACCCACGTAGGGTTGCGATGCTACACCCGACTCAGCTTTGGAGTCTCCTCCGCAGCGGAGGTCTTCCAAAACGCCATACGCGAAGTACTGTCAGGGCTGAGGGGGGTGATCAACCTCAGCGATGATATCTTGGTGTATTCCGCATCCCTAGAAGAACATCACACCAACCTGAGGGCAACCCTCTAAAGACTTGCGGACAGCGGACTGACCCTCCACCGAGCAAAGTGCTCCTTCTACCAGGAGTCAATAGACTTTTTCGGATACATCTTCACGGGGGAAGGTCTGAAAGTAGACCCCAAGAAGGCGGAGGCGATCAAGGCAGCCAGCACTCCCAGAAACCCCACCGAAGTGCGCAGTTTCTTGGGCATGGCCACTTACTGTGGTCGGTTCATACCCAACTTAGCCGCGATTGCAGAACCCCTCAGAGCCCTTACCAGAGCCGACCACAAATGGGACTGGACAGGAACTGCTAACAAAGCCTTTCAAGCTATCAAGGCCAGCCTTCTCGATGACACCACCATGGCCTACTTCCAACCACGACGCCGCACTGAACTAATCGTCGACGTAGGTCTGGGAGCGGTGCTCTTGCAAGAGTACGGATCGGAAGAGTGGAAACCAGTCGCATATGCCAGTAAGGCGCTGTCAGACACTGAGACCAGATACGCACAAATCGAAAGAGAAGCTCTGGCCATCAAGTGGGCGTGCCAGCACTTTCACCTCTACCTTTGCGGGCAAGAATTCACGGTGGTTATAGATCAAAAGCCACTGCTGCCCCTCTTTGCAGGGTCGTCCCGGGTGGCACCCCCACGCATCGAACGCTGGGCAGTTCAGCTACAGGGGTACCATTTCAAAATCATGTTCCGCCCGGGGCCCACAACCCAGCCGACTACCTGTCCCGGCACCCGGACGTCATCAACCAGTATCCCCCCATAGAAGAAGGTGGGGAAGCCGAGGAGTTTGTCCATATGATCTCGCAGGCTGCATGCCCGGAGAATATGTCACTCAAAGAGATCGGAGAAGCAACCGGCATGGACGAGACACTGGTGAAAGTTCGCCAGGCCCTAGAAGGAAACCGGTGGGCCCACTTCCTCGATGGGGCCTCGAGCCTCCGGCCGGAGGTGAGCCACGCACGACAACAATTGTGGCAGATACGCAACGAACTGAGCGTGGGGGATGAAGGAATCATCCTTCGAGGGCACCTCATCGTCATACCAGAAAACCTCCAACAGAGAGCCTTAAGTCTTGCGCACGTAGGACATCAAGGCATGGCCAAGACAAAACCATGCCTAAGGAGCAAAGTGTGGTTTCCCGCCATGGACAGCCAAGTAGACGCCATGATACGGTCCTGCCATACCTGCACGATCACAGGCGGAGATCCAGCCCCAGCACCTGTAATCACGGAGGAAGCACCTCAAACACCCTGGACACACCTCAGCATAGATTTTGGCAGTTTCCCGGATGGGAGACACATGCTAGTCCTGGTCGACTCGTTTTCTAAATTTCCAATAGTTGAAGTCATATCATCAACCGCATTCCCACAAGTCAAAAGAGTGCTGAGCCGCGTCTTCGCAATGATGGGGCTCCCGAAGGAAATCAAGTCAGATAACGGACCCCCCTTTCAAGGGAGAGAATTTCAGTCATACCTGGAGAACCTTCGGATCAAGCACAGAAAAATCACCCCGCTGTGGCCCCAGGCAAACGGGGAAGTTGAAAGACTAATGCGAACACTGAACAGAGCACTCCGGATTGCGGTGGACAACGGGGAGGATCCGGAAACAGCCCTCGACCAATTCCTAGGAGCATACCGACAAACGCCTCACTCCATAACAAAGTGTGCTCCTGCCCACGTGCTGTTCAAGGGGGCACCAAGGGACAGTATCCCGACCGATAGCACTTGGGTGCCGGTAGAAAGAGATGCTGAGACCATTCAAGCCAGGAGACAGAACACCAACACGAAGGCGAGTGAACATCGGCGTGCCAAAGAACCTAATTTGAAAGAGGGAGACTTGGTAGTCGTCAAAGACCGCCATCCAGGATGGAAATTCCGAACACCGTACGAGTTGGAAGTGTGGAGAGTGGACAAGATCCAAGGGACAATGGTAACAGCGAAGCGTAATGGACAAGTAGTGACGCGGAATGTGTCATGCTTTAAGAAGGTAGACGAAACAACGGGAGGACATAGAGCCGAAGAGGAAACAGAAGCTGCGGAGTGTGAAGACCTGGACCTCGGCAGGAGTCCGCCAAGGTCAACAGTGGGCCAGCAAGGTGGTGCAAGTCCACCTAGAATGACACCACGGAGTCTCATCGCAGAGCAAGTTCAGCCAAGGGCGACCAGCACGGGTGAACATACTGGGGCAACCCCGGCTGGGGTTGTCGAGCCACCAGGTGCCCGAAATATGAGATATAGTCTGAGACCCAATCCAAGGCCTAACCTGCATCTGAGAGACTTTGCCTGGGCATCTCCGTGAAACGAGGTCTGGCGTCTGCAGCATGAACATAACTAAATCAAAGGAGGGATGTAGAGAGCCACTCGGGCTCTCTCATACATTGTATCTCTTACCTCCACGCACGCACGCACACCCCGGGGCGGGCTCGCGCCGGGGGTATAAATAAACATGTGGAAGACCGCTCGGGGTCTTTCCGGCTAACCATACTGCCAGTGTCATTGTCTTTATTACCTGTCCCACTCACCACGTGTTGGGGCATTGTTGCAGCGCCACATGCGGCTTTTGAACAAATGTTAAATTAGCATGCAGTCGATAATCCCCGCTAATGAGCACAGACACGATTACCAGAATGCCACGCACCTTAAACTTCAATCTTCCGGCTCCATCCCTCAAGTGAAAGTGGGACCGGGCTAACACAGTGTGCAAGATAAAGGCGCGAGCGGTTACATGCACGTTGAGTGCAGCCGCTCGCTGCCAGTGTGTACCAAGCCGTGCTCACTGTAGGCCAGTCACAGGCTCGCTCGAGGGTACCCAATGCAGCCGTTATCATGGCAGGGGTTTATTTAAAGAGACAGATTTTGCTGCAATTGTGAATTATACTGGGGAACTGTACATATCAGCGAAAACTATTAACATTGGTGGCAAAAGCCCCAAATTGTCAGTGGGCTCCTCTTTATCAAGGATGGTAGATGACATATTACTGAGGGCTCGGAAATCAGAGGAAACCGAGCAAAAAGCAAAACTATACACTCATGTGCCTATACCATGTAATACAGTGTGGTTGGGTGATGTCATAGTAGTAGGGTGCATTCTACCGCTGCGACATGTGTATTGTACAAAACAATGTAGTGTGGTCAAACAACACAATAGCGCTAAGTACAAAGAGGCGCTTACCCAGGTGAAATTTCCCATATCCGCCCCACATTACAAATGAGCACTGTATGCAAAATACAGTTAAGCCTTTGGAAATAATAGCACAATCTGCTTTTTATAAATACCACATCCTTGTATTATCTAACAGACAAGATGACATTTAAATAGTAGTTAGTGGACACTATTCAGTATTTAGAATGGAGAGTTGTGCATTAGTTGCATCAAGTTCGTTAAGGCCATTATTCTCTGTGTCCATGGTGTACATCCATTTACATTCTCGTATATTCAAAATGGAATTAATGTAACCACCCCTTACGCCCAGGGACACCTTTTCCATAACCAACCATCTGATTGACTCTGGTTTGTGTGTTTTAGCGATGAAGTTTTCATCCTGGGGTGCTCCCACTGTGCCACATCGTATCCTTGTGGGACACATAATCATCGCACCAAAGGAGGTCGTCTATGGAAAAATAGGATAAGTTACAGCATTAGTTCTATTTGAGAAGTACCAGGGTGTAGAGAACACTGTGCGATAATCTGGGGGGTCCTGAGGAAGATGCTTCTACTGTTATCTACTACCACCGAAACACGTCGACCATGTCTTTATAATAACCTAAATTTCGTAGTGACCCTGGTTTGGGCCTTTAGACTAGAACCAATGAAACGCGACAACTTGCACAGATAATTTGTGGTGTGAAAATGTGTGAAGTACGTGTGTAAAGTTTGTGTGTTAGCTGTTCTCTACCTGGTTATATTGTGCCTATTATTTGAATTTGTGAATCAATTTTCATGTTACAAAAATTGTGTATATAGGCAATGCCTTTTTGTATTTTTTAATAATTACAATGTTTAAAAAAATCTACAAAGGAAAAAGTAATTCAAATGAAAAATAAAAAGAGAATGGAAATGAGTAACAGTTAAATTTGTGTTTTTTATGCCCATGACTAAATGTAAGAGGCTAAAACCCTTAAATAAATAGAGAGGTCATGGGGGAGTGAGTGTTCTGAGTAGTTGTTACAGGTATTTCTTTTCCCCTCTTCTCCTTGACCTGTGAATTAGCACTTTGGAGGGGTCCGATTACTTTCATAGACCACATTGTATCCTGCTACAGTGTTGCAAGATCCTGGTCTTCACTTTCTGCCTTGTTTGGCCTATCTACAACTCATTGCAGGGACATAGAATGGCATAAATCACATCTGTTGAGTTGCAATTAAGATGTACCTTGAGGTCTATGGTGTGTTGCTTGTAGCAGAATTTCTTAGTTTCAATGGTCAGTTTACACGCTTTGCATTGTGCGCATTTAAAATGGCTCACCATCTCTGGTAGCTTCAACAGTGTCTGAATAGTGGGCTGAGGATATGTGTCAAGGAGGGATTGAACCACATGGTCTTTAAAGTTTCTCGCTTTTTTAAAAGAGTGCATAGGTGGATCCGGAATCTCAAGATCGTCTGAGATTAGTTACCAATGTCCATCAATAATCCTCTTGATCTCGTTACTGCCGGTGCAATATGTGGTCACACATATCATTCTTTTAGTGTTTATTGGGTGTTCTTGGGGTGTGAGCAGCGCCTCCCTGTCATAGTACCAGGCCCTCTTTCTTGCTCGCTTTACCATCCTTTTTGGATATCCTCGTTCCACGAGGTGGTTGATAAATTCTTCAGATTCTCTGAAGTAGTCATCTTTCAGGGAACAATTCCTCCAGATGTGAAGAAATTGCCCGACTGGCAGGTTGTCACGGAGGCCTCTTGTGTGATGGCTGGAATATCTCAGCAACGTGTTGCGTTCTGCTGGTTTTCTGTACAGCGTAGTGTATAAGTGATCATTCTTTGTCTTTATAGAAATGTCCAAGACGTCAATAGTGTTCTGATCCCAATGGATGGTAAACTTGATATCATGTGACCTGACATTCAACCATTCGAAAAAGCCTTGCAGCTCGGTCGCATCAACTGTCCAGAACAGGAGCACATCATCTATATAGGGTCGTCAGTGTGTCACATTGTTTTTGTAAGTGTTGGTATGGCTCAAAATGAATTGTTCCTTAAAGTCATCCATGAAGAGGATCACCAGATCTGAGGTGAAGGCTGCCCCCATCATCACTCCCTTGATTTGTAGAAAGAACTCTGTTAGATCTGGGGGTCTCTAGTTGGCAATGGTATTCACCTTTGTCCAAATAGGGACCCTTAATTCTGAGTCAGGATAAAGGGATTACATCCCTTAATAACCCCTGCTCAACCCCTTGGTAGCTTTGCACGAGCAGACAGGCTTATCTCAGAGGCAGTGTGGTAAGCATTTGTGAATATACACACTAATACAGTGATAACACTACAGATGGGCACAACACAGGTTTTTATAAAAATAAGTATTCTTTATATAGACTTAAACACAAGACCACAAACGACAAAAAAATCCACAATATTACACTTAATATTGCTTAAAAGATGATTATAGTTTCTTAGTTCAAGTTGTTGGTAAATGAGACAAAGTTCTCAACAAAGTACCTAGGTGCGTAACGCAAAGTGAACAAAAGGCTCGCAAAAGGGGAGATGCGGCGGTTCCTTGACCCGGGGGAACGGTTGCTTCCTTCCTCAATGCTTGCTTAGAGTAAGGGATTCATCGTGAGCCTTACCAGTGCAGAGGTGATGCGTAGATTCTCGGCTTGCGGGCCCGTTGCGCTGTGCAAGATGGCACCTTGTTGCGATGATCCGATTGCGATGCAAGAAGATGGCGCCCTCGATGGGGCGATGCGATGATGCCCTGGCAGCCTTGCAATTACTTTGTACTTTGGAACCGCGACAGGCCCTGCGGCACGCTTCTCCGGTGATGCGATGGTGACTCTCTCAATGGCGTCACGCTTCTCCGGTGATGCTACAACAGGCAGCTTCGATGAACACACACTATCAGGGAGATGCGACGAAGGCTTGCTTCTCCGGCGTTGTGATGTTTCAGCTGCGGTGGCGTCACGCTTCTCCTCGATGCGTCGTTCTTCCAGCTCCCAGCGGCACGCAAGTGACTGGAGTTAGAATTCCCAACAAGGAAATTCAGGAGGGAGCCGGAGGTGAAGTCTTTTGTCCCTGAGACTTCAACAGGAGGCACGCACAGTTCAAGCCCTTGGAGAATATTCTGTAGATGAAAGTCCTTACAAAGTTCCTTCTCCTTTCCCTTGGCAATGAAGCAACCACTGCAGGCCAACCCAGCAAACAGCACACTGGCAGAGGGGCAGTACAACTCCTGCAGCTTCCTTAGTTCTTCTCCTTGGCAGAAAGGTTTCTTGTCCAGAAGTGATCTAATTTCTTGGGATCAGGCTCCCAATAGTTATATCCCAAAATCCTTTGTTCTCTCAAGACGGAGAGGCCTATGCCTAGTCTAAACCAGTTCCTGAGCACTTTGTTTACATGACTCTCTTCTTCCTTTCACTGTGCAGGGCAGAGACATCAGACGCCCCACAGGAGGTGGAGCCAGCACTGGGGAGGGAAGATACAGCTCTGGAGCACTCTGTTGGCATGATTCCTCCTCTCCTTTCACAGTGCAGGGCACTGACATCAGACAAGCCACAGGGGGTGGAGCCAGCATTGTAGAGGGAAGGCCCAGTCCTATTCAGGTCCCAGGTGCAACTCTTCCCTCCCATCTAAATGCAGATCTCTCTATTCACCACCGGGTGCCCCAGCCTGTCTCCTGGAATCCCCCAGCCCTGTCACTCACAAACCCAGACAAGGAATACACAACCCAGCAGAGGCAGGCCTGGATAGTTAGGCAAGAAAATACCTACTTTCTAAAAGTGGTATTTTCTAACACAAAATATTAAATCCAACTTTACTGAAAGATGTATTTTATTATTCTCGGTTCAGGCATACTAAATTCAAATTTCTACCGTGTTCCCTGAGTTAGTTAGAGTTATAAGAATGTAATAATCTAACTGCCCATTCTGGCCTATGGAGAACAGCTAGCCTTCAATAGTGAAAAACGAAAATGGCTGTAATTCACTATTAGAACATGCTACACACATCAGAGCATGTCCTACCTTATACTTACAATGCATCCTGCCCTTGGGCCTACCATAGGGGTGTCTAATATGAAGCAAAGGAAAGGTTTAGGGACTGACAAGTGGGTGCACTTGGCCAAGTCAACATGGCAGTGCTAGACTGCACACAGGCCTTTCAATGGCAGGCCTGAGACACATTTTAAAAGCTGCTTCTGTGGGTGGCACAACCAGTGCTGCAGGTCCACTAGCAGCATTTGATTTCAAGCCCTAGGCACACATGGTGCACTGTACTATGGGCTGACAGATAAATCAAATAACCCAATCATGGAATAACCAATTAGTACATCAATTTAACATAGGGAGCACTTGCACTGTGGCACTGATTAGCAGTGGCACAGTGCCCAAAGCATTATTCCAGCAAAACATATCAAAACAGAGGAGGTAACGCATCGAAAATGGAAGGAAGTCTCAAGCCAATGATGCCAGGTTTAACATGTGTCCCCTCCAGCTGAAATGTGGGGAAAACTACCCTTCCCCTTGGGAGTTCTCTTCACTAAGGCGGAAAAATCTGGACAGAGCATCAGCGTTGGCGTGTTCCGTAACAGGGCGGTGTTCCACAGTAAAGTCCATACCCTGTAGGAAAAAGGACCACCTCAACAACTTTGGGTTCTCACCCCTCATCTGCATCAGCCATCTGAGGGGCCTGTGGTCGGTCTAAACCCGGAAGTGAGTCCCAAACAAGTATGGTCTCAACTTCTTCAGCGCCCTGACCACAGCAAATGCCTCACGCTCAATTGCACTCCACCTCTGTTCCAGTGGAAGTAACCTCCTACTGATGAAGGCTATAGGTTGGTCTAGGCCCTCTTCATTAATCTGTGAAAGAACGGCCACCACACCATGCTATGAAGCGTCTGTCTGTACAATGAACTCTTTTGAGAAGTTGGGCACCTGAAGCATGGGTGCTGTGCACATGACGGTCTGCAGGGCGTCAAAAACCTTCTGCCTGGTGTCAGTCCAGTTAACTTTCTTGGGCTGCTTCCTGCAAGTCAGCTCAGTCAAGGGTGCAACATTGTTGCCATACCCCTTGTCAATCCCCAAAAAGGCTCTCACCTGTGTCTGAGTTTTTGGGGGTTCCCATGCCAGGATGGTAACAATCTTGGGTTGTAGGGGCGCTATCTGGCCGCTTCCTACCTGGTGACCCAAGTACACAACAGAACCCTGCCCGATCTGGCACTTACTTGCTTTGATCATGAGACCTGCCTTCCCAGAGGTGCTGCAAGTGTTTTTCCCAACTGGTGCTGAACACTGCAATGTCATCCAGTTAGGCGGCACTGAAATCCTCCAGTCCAGCCAACACCTGGTTGATCAACCTCTGAAAGGTGGCAGGTGCATTCTTCATCCCAAAGGACATAACCCGGAATTGGTAGTGACGATCTGGTGTGGAGAATGCTGACCTCTCCTTAGCCCATCAGTCATGGTGATCTGCCAGTACCCAGATGTCAAATCAAACGTGCTGAGGTACCGTGCAGCCCCTAACCGATCTATGAGCTCATCAGCTCTGGGGATGGGGTGTGCATCAGTCCTGGTGACTGAATTGAGTCCTCGGTAGTCCACACAGAACTGGAGTTCGGGGGTGGTACCCGGTGAGGCAGCCTTTGGGACCAAGACCACTGGGCTGGCCCAAAGGACTGTTTGAGGACTCAATGACCCCTAACGCAGACATCTTGGAGATTTCCTCCTTTATGTAAGCCCTAACCTTGTTAGTCACTCTGTAAGCCTTGTGCTTGACCGGAGGACTGTCACCAGTGTCCACATCATGGACGCACCACTCTGTGACACCAGGAACCAAGGAAAATAGATCAGGGAATTGCCCCAGCAGCTGGCGGCAATCTTGCTGCTGATCAAGGGTCAGTGTGGCAGAGAAGCTGACACCATCCACTGACCCATCTTGCTCTTTTGCAGACAGGAGGTCAGGAAGAGGCTCGGTCTCATCCTCCATTCCATCATCTGTCGCTAGGAGCATGCCCACTTCAGACCTTTCTAAGTGGGCCTTTAGGCGGTTCACATGCAGGACCCGCAAGGGGTTCCTGGGAGTCCGCAAGTTCACTAGATAAGTGACATCACTCTTGCGCTCCACCACCTCATATGGACCGGTTCACCTGTCCTGGAGTGCACAAGGCTCCACAGGGGCCATGACCCAAACTTTCTGTCCAGGCTGAAGCTCAATCAGAGTGGCATTTTGATTGTGCCACTGCTTCATTTCCTCCTGGCTGGCTTCCAGATTCGCCTGAGCGAGATCTCTGAAACGCCGAGTCTGGTTCCTGAAGGCCAGCATGTAGCTATATACATCCTGGGGAGGTTTACTGGGAGATTGCTCCCAGCCTTCCTTGACCAAACTCAAAGGCCCTCTTACCGGCTGACCATACAAAAGCTTAAAGGGGCTGAACACTAGAGACTTTTGTGCACCTTTCGGTAGGCAAACAGAAGGCATGGCAAGAGGAAGTCCCACTTAAGCCACATTAGTTCTTCAAGGCCCATGATCATGCCTTTGAGGGTCCGGTGGAATCTTTCAACCAGCCCATTTCCTTGTGGGTGGTAAAGAGTGGTGAACTTGTCGGTAACACCACACTCCTTCCACAGAGACTTCATATAATTAGAAATGAAGTTTGTATCACGGTCAGACACAACCTCTCTAGGGAACCCCCACCAGGGAGAAGATCCCCATCAGTGGTAATTAGGTAATCAATACCTTTCAGTTTGAGCATTCACACTGTGTCATGATTACCCCCCTTTAATACGGAGTATCCAATTGTTTTCAGGTGCTCCTTTCACACAGTCCTGATGAAGAACCCACTCTAAGGATCTAATCACCTTGAACTTCCAAGGGGTCGAAACATTGACTACTACTAACTATTATACAAGCCCTGACGACTGAAATTTATTATCAAAGTCTTCTAATGCTATGTGTATTTACTGGAACATTTGGCTTGTGATAGGCCCGAAAGGTCTCACTATGTGAATTTGATGTATATATGTCACAGTACCTCTCCCTTGTCAATTACCCTCGCTCACTCACTTTGATGCAGAACATCCCTACAAGTCTTTTCCCAACACTTGAGCACCTTCGTTACAAATATATTTATGATTCTAGATGCATGAGCAGCTGTGTTGCCTAACAAAAGTGATTTATGCTTTGAAAATGAAACGCATTCACTGCGGATTATGCAAAATTGGTGTTGTGAATGCCACTATCATTGCGTATTGGTAAATTGTTGCTGCTGTGACCAATTACTTATTGTACTGCCCTCCTCTGTTGCAGCAAATATTTATGGGATATCCCTTTCTGACAACCTATACAACCCAAACAAGGCCCCGGCGTCAGAGCACAGAGTAAAATGTGCTGGGGGCACATTTAGTGCCTCACTTCATTCACACTGTCATGTGTGCACCATGTGCAATGCACTACATAGTGCATGGCATGCAGTACGCTGACATGCTGATGGCGCTGCACAGAAGCAGTTCTGCTGTGGAACGTTCCTGTGGCAGTGGCATGCCCCTGTCATTGTACTGCCAAGTTCCGACCGCCAGCCCAGCGGTCCTATTGAAATTCTACGGTTGGACCGCCCCATGCTTGTCAGCGGTCTCCCAACTGCCGCAATAGCGGTCTGACTGCAAACATTGTAATTGGGCCCTAAGTCTTTAACCACCTAGCCACAGGGACTCTTTACCAATCTGAATCAAAAGTCAGTTATGACATTCTAATGGGATACCCATGCCTAGGTAGTGCACTTAGTTAGTGTTCACCTACACTAATATTGTTTTCTGACTGGATTGGAAGGATGGAGAAAGAGAGAGAGAAGCTTTTTATTCTGTGGGGGTAAGATGTACGTAAAAAGACATGTATTTAAAGTGTTAAGAGAACATATTTTCCAACCTTTATCAAATAAATGACCACTGTCTATCCTTGTAATCTTTTCTAGGAAGAGTCCAAGACCTTGACCACTAGGACACAATGGTGGTTTACTGGTCTGAATCAAAACTTAGGGGCTCATTTGGATAGCGGGCAGAAAACCACCCGACCGCCATGGAGGCAGAAAAACACCGCCCGACAGGACAGCGGAAATACAGTCCGCAAAATTAGGATGAACCACCACAAAAGACCGACCGCGGCGACAGCGGGCCAAGCAAATCCGCCCGACGCGGGCGGAGACGGCAAAAAATGGACCGCGGCGGACGGAGAAGCCGCGGAAAAGGCACATCCCACCGCATGGAAAACGGACACACCGCACGGTAAATTACAAAATCCCCAAGGGTGTCGCGGTTGGAAACGCCGACAACGACCGGCGTGGTCGCACCCAGGAGTGAATGGGAGAAATGGCGCACAAGCAGCAGCAAAGCCACCACTGCGGACAAACATGAAAAATATGCCGGTGGATGTGAATACACCTCAGTGGTGCCAAAATCCCATTAACAAAGTAGCACTGCCCCCAAAATATACAACACACACACATACACATAAAAATGATTCAGTAAACTCAAAGACAAAACCACAGAACCACTCCCACAACACACCTGACAACCTAATTCCAATTGGACACACCGACACAGCTGAGTACAAAGCCACCCCCTTCCCTGACCACAATCCTTAGCATCACTCCAGATCAGAAGGCCATACACCATACCTGACAGGAGAAACCATAGAGCTAAGCACACACACACACACACCCACCACCACCACCACCATCAACACAACCATCACACCATCACAAACAAACCCCCATCACACAACCCACCTCACACATCCCCACAACAACCCTGCACCCACACACCCCTGCACCCACAAACACCTCAACCCCAACACACCATGACAGCACCAAAAATGCCCAAATTCACCGACAGTGAGTTGACAGTCATGGTCAACGAGATTGTGAGAGTAGAGCCACAACTATTTGGTAGCCTGGTCCAACAGACACGATTAGCCACCAGGACACAAATGTGGGAAAGGATAGTCCAAAGGGTGAATGCAGTAGGGGTCACCCCAAGATCCAAGAAGGAGCTAATGAAGCTGTGGCATGATCTGAAGAGGGTTGTCAAGGAGAGGAGGAGCAAGAACTGGAAGCTGGCTCACCAGACTGGAAGTGGCCCTCCCATCCCACCGAAGACCTTCACACCATGGGAGGAGAAGGTGCTTGCCATACTGCTACCTGAGAGTCTCACAGGAGTAGCCGGGGGAGCGGAGGCTGGTAAGTACAGACAAATGACAACCACCACAATGCCAATTACTACTGTGCAATACGCAAACACCATTACACTGTCCATCCCCACCCAACATGTAGCCAGCCATCCTGCTGAGGAGGCCTGTATGGGAGAGGGAGGTCTGTACAACAACTCACACCATAGCCCCTGTCCCCCACCCCATCCGCATGGAGGCCTCCCCCACCCAGGAGCATGTGTCAGCCATTGCAGAGTGTAACAAACCGACTTACAGGTTAGTAGCCATCTTCACTGAGAGGGTGTGGGAGGGAGGGAGGCCTGCACTACTACTACCACCATTCCCCCTGGCCCCCACCCCATCAGCATGGAGGCCTCCCCCACCCAGGAGCATGTGTCAGCCATTGCACCGTTTAACAAACAAACTGATAGGTTTGTAGCCATCTTGTATTGGATCTCATTTTCGGGGTGGGAGGCCTGTATCACTACTCCCATCATGCCCCCTGTCCTACACTCCAGCAGCATGGAGGCCTCCCTCACCCAGGAGCATGTCTCAGCCATTGCAGAGTGTAACAAACAGACTTACAGGTTGGTAGCCATCTTCACTGAGAGGGTGTGGGAGGGAGGGAGGCTTGCACTACTACTACCACCATTCCCCCAGGCCCCCACCCCAGCAGCATGGAGGCGTCCCCCACCCAGGAGCATGTCTCAGCCATTGCAGAGAGTAAGAAACAGACTTACAGGTTGGTAGCCATCTTCACTGAGAGGGTTTGGGAGGGAGGGAGGCCTGCACTACTACTACCACTATTCCCCCTGGCCCCCACCCCAGCACTATGGAGGCCTCCCCCACCCAGGAGCATGTCTCAGCTATTGCATCCTGCACAGTCACCTAACAGGCATGTATCTACAGTAAATCCGCATGGTGTGTGTGTGTGTGTGACCTGCATCCAGAAAACCTACAATAGAACCCAAAGCATTGACAATCAACATGTATGACTCCATGATGTGACTCAGCACTATTAAAAGTTACATGGTGTTAAAATGATTAGTACTACTGATGAATGCATATGTAAGTAGTGTACATACAGATGATGAAACACAGATGACACAAACACTGACCACTCCCCATCTACTCCACAGGTGACAAACAACTCACTGCTGAGGACAACACCAACGACCAGCAGAGCCAGTCTCCACCCTGACACATGGACTCTCGGATGTGGACTCCCAGGACAGTATGGATGATGAGCAACAGCCCAGCACATCTGGTGTGCCACAGACCCAGAGGTCCCAGGCCCCCATCCTCACCACCACCACCTCTGCTGCCACTACAAGGCAGCAGACCCCTGCAGGCACGGCCTCTACCACCACAACCACCACAGCCACCACCGCCACTGCCACCAACACCACCAGGACCACCAGTACCACCAGCAGCACCCACCCTGTCCCCAGGAATGACCATCCCACACCAACAGCTGTGGAGGGCAGGGATAGAGTGCGTGGCCCCCCAGTGGCGAGTGAAGAGGTCCGTGGCAGCAGAGCACGTGGGAGGGCCAGGGTCACCACCAGACCTTGGGAGGAGTGGACACCATCCGTGGACCACTTCTCCCGAGTTGTGGAGGCCTACCAAGAGGTCCAGGGACAAAGTGGCCGTCAGAAGAACTCATGAGGGAGCTGATCATGCTGATGAGGTCCATCGATAACCGCCTGGGACAGATGGTGGACCTCATGGGCCAGCAAGTGGCGTTGCAGAGGGACAGGCCTGTGTCCCAACCACCACCTCTGTCCCCTTCTGTTGCACCGCAGGATGACAGTGCACCATCCTCCCCTGCGCCAACAGAGAGGGACGACTCCCCTGACGCCGCTGGCCATTCAGCAGGCCCCCCACCGCCCAAAAGATCTAGGGGGCATCCGAAGAAAAGCCTGGGAGTTACTGGAGGCAAAGCACCTACGACACGCCAGTCACGGAGCCAGCCGTGAAGACAACCCTCTTCCCAAATGCATTCACCTTTTGGACTATCTTCCCCACATTGCCCTGGCAAATGCACCTCTCAGTTGGACTGGGTGACCACATCCATGTGGTGTCTACTGTAGCATCTCATTGAACAGGACTGTCAACTCACTGCTCATTCCACACCTTCATGTAAATATTACCGCACCAATCACATGTCCACTCACAAAATAAAATACCTTAAGCACAATATTCGGTGTAGTGATTTATGTAGTCCAGTATTTACATTGTCGACAATGTCCATGATGTGTAGAAATGATGTACAGTATGCACGGCAGGAACCCTCTGTAGCACCTAGGGAGACACAACAGAACAACAGTCACTGGTCTCATTGTGGCAACACACAGACCACAGCACTACAAATAACCAAGACATCACAGGCATATTACACAATGTCTACCAGATGTGCACAAATACAGTCCAATGTACATCTCGGCACTGAACGTCATTTACACAAATAACACACATGGGTGACAGAACATGTGCCAATCGGTTACATCTGCGCATAGCCATTCATAACAAGTGCAACAACACCAGACAATGTACACGTTGTACCTTGTCACCCACCTCAAGAGAAGTAGCGTACAATGAGCTGTTGGCGCAGGTCAACTCCTTCATCCTCTCCACTGTCCTCATAACTGGATTGAGGTCCCTGAGCAGGTTGTGGCCCTGGTTCATCACCATCATCCAGGAGCAGGGGGACACCCCTGTGGATGGCCAGGTTGTGCAGCATACAGGATGCCACAAAGATCTTGCACACCTTCCCAGGTGAGTATGCCAGTGCGCCTCCGGTCCTGTCAAGGCACCTGAACCTTGACTTCGGCAGGCCGAAAGTCCGCTCGATGACCCGTCGTTTCCTGCCATTTGCCTCATTGTAGCGGATGTCTGCTGGTGTCTGGGGATTACGGAGTGGGCTCAACAGCCATGGGCGACTGGGATATGCTGAGTCTCCTGTGAATGACAATCACACATTGCAATGTTGTACAGCCAGAGTGCAGCAAGTGACACACACCATGCCATAGCAGTAGTGATACTCACCCACAATCCAGGCCCGTTCGGGTTGCAGATTCTCCATCATCCGTGGCACCATGCTGTTCCTCATGATGTACGAATCATATGCCAAACCTGGATACTTTGCACACACATGTGAGATGGTCATGTCCGCAAGGCACACCACCTGCATATTCATGGAGTGGTAGTGTTTGCGGTTGCGATAAATGTGCTCCGTCGCCATCGGTGGCAACAGACCCACATGGGTGCAATCGATTGCACCAACTACATGTGGGATGCGCCCTAGGGGATAGAAGTCACCCTTCACGGCAGCCAATTCACGTCCCCTGGGGAAATGCATGTTGCGATTGCGATAGAGCATCATGGCCGCAAGCACATCCCGCAGCACCATGCTGAACATGGGCTGCGACATCCCCCCAGCGTTAGCCACGGTCTCCTGGAAGGAACCAGTCGCAAAAAAAGTGGAGTGCTGCCATCACCTTGTAGGTGAGTGTGAATGCGTAGGATAGTGACGGCGAGGCTGCAGGTGGGGCTCCAATAGATCACACAAGTACTTCAATGTTGGTCTGTCCAGCCTGAATTTCCTGATGATTGCCTCATTCTCCATGTCCTCCAGCACTGTTAGTTGACGTAGGAGATTCGGCCTCCTCCTAGTTGAGAAGTGAAATGACAATGTCAGTGACAAGCATCATGAGATGGGTATAGCACAAAACACCAATGATGTCATGGGAAAACAACCATTGCACGAGAGACGGATGACACTTCAGGTTACATGGCTGGCTAATTGCTACACACAGACGGCACGCCTCTCCAGTGACAATGAATAACTATCACATACACATCTGGGACAGTGAATGCGGATTTAATGGATGCCCAATTGACATGTGCAGACAAGGTGCAGCAAGACCCGCTAATGTATTGTGACTTACAATGTCTATCATACAACACATCTGTTGTACCTCCCACACCTCAAGGCATCATGTAAAGTCATTACACAGTCATCAACAGAATGATCACAATAGCAGGAACACTTCCGGTTGTGTGCATGACCATTTGTGATAGCAGAAGTCTGGTCCCATACAATGCGGTGCCACCAGCCAGGTCAAGGTCTGCATTGACCATCAACTAATTCTACGTAATGACATGAATTACAACAGCTGAAGTCTGTCAATCATCATCAGCCAACAAATGTGTGACTAAAATGTCTGAAACCCAGTCCAAAGTGACTCACACTGAACGTGCGTCCACCTGTGAATGACATGGCTGAATGGCATCGTGTGTACAATGATGTCCCCTTCTCCATGTTGCTGCAGGGTGCTGAGACAGTGTCCTTGATTGACATACACACCAATGGGTACGAAAATGGGAGTACCTACGCCGGGCCCCGGCGGTGCGTCGCTGCCATGGGGCAATGCATGCGGCCAATGGCAGCGATGATGGCGGTGGCATGATGCATATATGAAAATCGCGGAAGGGGTGCTCCTCAACCACGGAGGCGGGCATTGGTTGTTTTTGAATGATGCACCATCGCGGTAGCACACCACGGGCACCCGCGGTGCGTCACAGCCTTGGAGCATTGCATGCGGCCAATGGCAGTGATGATGGCGGTGGCATGATGCATATATGAAAATCGTGGAAGGTGTGCTCTGCAACCGCGGAGGCGGGCATTGGTTGCTTTTGAATGATGCACCATCACGGTAGCGCACCACGGGTACCCGCGGTGCGTCACAGCCTTGGAGCATTGCATGCGGCCAATGGCAGCAATGATGGCGGTGGCATGATGCATATTTGAAAATCGCGGAAGGTGTGCTCCGCAACCGCGGAGGCGGCCATTGGTTGCTTTTGAACGATGCAGACCCGGACAACCAATTGTTGCAGCTTTTGACCTTCCAAACGACCCCAGGGGGCTATAAATGTGTGTGTGTGAGCCTCACATTTCCACTGCTCACAGTGCCTGCTGCCTGGGAGCCTATCCTGCTGCTGCCCCAAGAGCCTGCTGCCTGGGAGCCTCTCCTGCTGCTGCCCCAAGAGCCTGCTGCCTGGGAGCCTATCCTGCTGCTGCCCCAAGAGCCTGCTGTCTGGGAGCCTATCCTGCTGCTGCCCCAAGAGGCTGCTGTCTGGGAGCCTATCCTGCTGCTGCCCCAAGAGCCTTCTGTCTGGGAGCCCTCACAACTCAGTTCCGCCACAGGTCTGCCATATCCACAGGGATGTCAAGAACAGATAAGATCCGTGCCAGTCCATTCACGATTGAGGAGCTAGATGTCCTTGTGGACGAGGTGCTGGCACAGTACCCACGGCTGTTCGGTTGGCCCAATATTGTGGTAAGTCACCATAAAGGGAGCTGCAGGGCAGGGTGGTGTGGGATGTGTAGTGGTGATGCAGCATAATATGATTGGGGATGTGGGGTGATGACAGACACTGACACACAAGCTGTATCCACCTCGTGGGAGTGTGTGTGTTGCCATGTAACTCTTTTATAGCCCTGTACCTGTATGTGTGAGTGGGGTGTGTTCCATTGTCGCACATACAGAACCAACGCTTGTTGTCCCATTAGATGGAACAGTGAATGCTTGTGAGGACATTTGTTGGTGCTCCTATAGTCAGAGTCAGTGTGACCCACAGAGTAGGTTCAGTGGCAGCACTGCTAGTCGATGTACATCAACAGACTGACCTGATACAGTAGCTGCACGCTGAATATTACATATGCCCCATCAGTGCCCTCTACAATTACTGATTTACACACTGCTGCAGATGCATTTGGGTTGAGGCATCATGCATTTGTGTGAAGGTCATTGAGACTTAGAACCACAATGTGTGCATGCAATCACTAATATTTATGTCAAGCTGAGTGCCCTTGTGAGGGTACCCCCAGTTATGGAGGGAGGGAGGTTACTGTGAGTCCTGAGACAGTGTGTGGACGCTGTACTGATGGATGCTGATTTTTCACATGTCATAAATGTCAATTTTTCCCTTCTCAATTCTCATACCTTCAACTCAAGCCACACCAACGTAAGGCCGTGTGGAGGGCCATAGCAGCAAAGGTGCGAGCCCCGGGTGCATCAAACAGACGACACACACACTGTCACAAGAGGTGGGACGACATCAGCCGGCTGGCTAAGCAAGTGGCAGAGATGACCTTGGGGATGCTACCACGCACAGGGCATTTGGCACGGCGAACCATGACTCCGCAGATGGGACACATACTGGCAGTGACCAATCCAGACCTGGCTGCACGTCTGAAGGGGCATCAGCTGCAAGACATAGATGGTGAGTATCTGGGGAGGGCTAGTGTGTCGGGAGTGGATGCATGTGTACAGGGCCAGTGGCAGCAGAGACACATGTGATGTGCGTGTGTTGCCATGCTGTGATGTGTGATGTAAGTGGCGACTGCCATGTGTGCCTGCATGAGGCATTGGCCCACCATGGCCTAACTGCGCTGCTCCTGCCTGCAGTCCTCAATCCGTGACAGATGTATTGTGGCCACATGGTCACTCTTCATTGGGATGGTGTGGTGAGTGCATATTTTGCCGAACTGCAAAGTCCACCTCATGAGTGTGACTCCATGTATGTCTACTTTGCATGCACCATTCTGCTTGAGGACCATCGTGCCATGTGAAGTGAGTACAGGTGTGTGTGGTACCCTCTGGTGCAATGTATGGCTGTCAGTGGTGATGAGTGTAGTGGCAACATCATGTCCATGGGGCAGGAGTAAGTGGGGTGGGGGCACTCCATCCACTGGCAGGGTGTTGTGATGTTTGGCATCTACATGACTTATTCCATGCAGTTTGTGGGCATGAATGGCACTGTTGTGGAATATATGGTGTGTTGCTGAATAGTGATTGCAGGGTGTGATGATTAGCATGTGGGCCAAGGCCTGTACAGTGTTGCATTGATCTGTAATCGTGTAACAAGATGATGACACTTACACGACCCTGTTTCTCTCACTAATGCAGAATCGCAAGACACCACGGCGGAACTTGATCCGGAGACAAGTGGCGGCGAGACCAGCACGACATCGGCAGCGGAGCCTACTGAGACTGAGCCAAGTGACAGTGAGATAAACAGCTCTTCTGAGGGTGACAGGAGTATGCAGGAGGAATCCGTGGCTGAGAGACAGAGTACCACTTCATCTGATGCCAGCGGTGAAGCATCCATGTTAGCAGGCACAGGGGATGCGGAGTCTGCTGCTGCATCTGACAGCCAGCGGCCACTGCCCAGCTCCCATCCACTTCCTCTGGTGCTGGCCGTGTCCATGTTACTAAGAGGGGAGGAGTGACATTCACACCTGGCACTGCTGCACCTGCACCTGTCCCCCCTGCTGCCCTCAGTGCAGAGTGCGTCGAGGTACTGCGCCAAATATGCGTGGGCCAGACCGCCCTGCTCAATGCCTTCAGTGCACACGATAACAAATTAGGCCAGGTGATTGCATTCATGGAGGGCATACACTCTGACGTGGGTGGGCTACACCGTACAGTCCAGGCATTGTCAGCCACAGTCACGTCAGCCCTCCAACAGGCACATGCTCCCATTGCAACTCGTGTGCCTGCGACGACAAGCCATTCAGTGGCCACATCAGATCACAGTCCCCACTTGGCAACTACATCACCTACAAGATACAACACTAGGAGCACACGTCAGTCGCAAACAAAACAATCACGGCCACAGACTCCATCCCCAACGAAGAGCAGGGCCCCACCAATATGCACAGACAAGGAAAAGTCACAGAAGAGCAATTCCAGAAGATCATTGTGCCACACATCAGGCTCATTTGATGCTGAGGCATCTCCAGTAATTGACTGTCCTATGCCCTCAGAGGATGTGTGGCATGTTATGAGTACTACTGGGGGGAGCACAGGGACACAACCACCCGCAACATCAACCCCAAAACACAGTACATCGATGAAGGTGGTGGGGAGCCCTGTTGTGACCAGCCCAGTCATTGAGGCAGAGGAGAGCCCTGTTGTGACCAGCCCAGTCATTGAGGCAGAGGAGAGCCCTGTTGTGACCAGCCCAGTCATTGAGGCAGAGGGGAGCCCTGTTGTGACCAGCCCAGTGATTAAGGGAAAGGAGGCCAGTGATGGGTCCAGGCGAGTGGTGAAGGGAAAGACGACAGTGTTGTGTCCAGGCCAGTGATCAAGGGAAAGGAGGCCAGTGTTGGGTCCAGGCCAGTCAGCAAGGGAAAGGAAGCCAATGTTGGTTCCAGGCCAGTGATCAAGGGAAAGGAGGCCAGTGTTGGTTCAAGGACAGTGATCAAGGTAAAGGAGGCCAGTGTTGGGTCCAGGTCAGTGATAAAGGGAAAGGAGGTCAGTGTTGTGACCAGCTCTGGCAAGAAGGGGCAGGAGGGCAATGTAAACACCACCCCTGGGGGAAGTGGGGAGGTGGGCACTGTAGGGGGTTCACCCTCCAGAGAGGGTAAGGTGGTCCGGAGGCGTAGCCAGCCAAAGCATTCCGCAGGATCAAGCACATCACCAGAGGGAGTGGCAGTGTCTGCCCCTGATGTGGGGCAGTTGGTGTGTGTGCCTATTGTGCCATCACCACTTCCCATCAACCCCAAGACAGAAAAGCCTTTTCATGTACCCAAAAAGTGGAAGGGCACCCCTCCAACCTCTCCCACCCACACTGTGTCAGGGGTGTGCATGACTCCACCTCCACGTGCCACTGTGCCACCTGGTCCACACAGCCCTCCACCTTGCAGGCCCTCTGTTATTACAACATCACATGGGCCTCTTTCAGCCCAGTCAAGTGGGCCTGCTGTCCACAAAACACAACCAGGTCCCAGTCCGCATGACAGCCAGTAGTGAGTTGTCAACACACTCATACGCCTGTGCCCCACACAAGTGTGCTAGTGCAGACCATTGTTTGTGACCTGTGTGTGTTGCTGGCCCTGTTGCTCTGATGTGCTGTACTCTCCCCTGCCATGGACTCTGGGCCTGTTGCTCTGATGTGCTGTACTCTCCCCTGCCATGGACTCTGGGCCTATTGCTCTGATGTGCTGTACTCTCCCCTGCCATGGACTCTGGGCCTGTTGCTCTGATGTGCTGTACTCTCCCCTGCCATGGACTCTGGGCCTATTGCTCTGATGTGCTGTACTCTCCCCTGCCATGGACTCTGGGCCTGTTGCTCTGATGTGCTGTACTCTCCCCTGTGCAGCCTCTCATGTACTTGCTGTCTCCCCTGCCATGGACTCTGAGCCTGTTGCTCTGATGTGCTGTACTCTCCCCTGTGCAGCTTCTCATGTACTTTCTGTCTCCCCTGCCATGGACTCTGAGCATGTTGTTCTGATGTGCTGTACTCTCCCCTGTGCAGCCTCTCATGTACTTGCTGTCTCCCCTGCCATGGACTCTGAGCCTGTTGCTCTGATGTGCTGTACTCTCCCCTGTGCAGCCTCTCATGTACTTGGTGTCTCCCCTGCCATGGACTCTGTCCTTCTTGTTTGTGTTTCACTTGTCCTTAGTCTATGCCATTTGTACCTGTTTTTGTGGCTTGCTGTTGTGTACTGATGTTGTATTGCTACATCTGTGCAATTTGTGAATAAATACAGTTACTTCTGGTGTGTGGTTTTCTCAGTCTCCTTGCTGGTTACAGTCATTTTCTTGTTTGCATTACCTTGACTGTGTAACATGTTCTATTACTCATTTCAACCTTGCAAGGCTCTTTGTAGCCATCTGATGTGTGAACAGGGGTGTCAGGGTCTTCAGTCCATTCTGCCACTACTGATGTTGTACTCTGTGATGGGTATTTTGAAGGACTGCAGTTCTATTGTTGGTGATTTGCTAATGTTGCATACACTGTTCACAGGTCATGTTGGGGGACACTGGCAGCACAGGGTGGGCTACGGTTAAGTGGGTTTGTTGCTGGCTGTGTTGTCATGAGCTATGCGTGTTTTCTTTTCTTTATGCCCAGGCGTGTATGTGTATAGTCATCTTGTGTTGGTCATTAGTCATGGTGGCATGGCTTACATGTCATGTGTGGTGTTGGGTGAGCAGAGGTGTGCAGTGTGAAGGGTGTATGTTTGTGCTGTATGCATGTGTGCCCCTGTATAGTATGAGACACACATGTGTCAGCCAGGAGTTGTATGCCTGTTGTTTGTTTTGTCTTTCCCTGTGTGGATGGTTGTATGCAATTGTGTGGGCTGTGGGAGTGCACAACTGTTGTGTGTTCCTTGTCAGCCAGTCCCGCAGTGCCTGGGTCCCTGGGTGTGTGTTGTGTGTTGCTGTGTGTATGTATTGGGCTTGTTGTTAGAGTGCTTGTTGGTGTGCATGGGGGTGCACGGGATGAGCACATGGCCTGTGAGTGGCTGGGGTGGGGTGCAGTCTGGTTGTGGGTGGTCTGTGCCTGTGGTGTTTGTGCCCTGCCCATACCTTGGTGTGGCCCTGCCTTCTGCATGGTGTGCATGTGTTGACCACGGCGGTCACATGACCGTGACGTCGCTGCTGGTTGGCGGTCGTTGGGTGTTCCGGATGATGCGGGCTTCCTTGTTGTGAGGTGGGTGATGTGGGGGGGGCCATGCAGAGGATGTTATGGCCCCCAGCAGGTTGCCTGTGTGCTGCTTGGGGCCAGTGTCGGCATGTGTGTTGTGTGGTGCATATGTGTGGTGACGTACCTACGGCGCCGTCCGCGGCCAGCCATCTGGCGATAGAGTTGCAGCAGGTACATTACCGGATGCATGTGGAGGGCTGGGTCCATGAGGTTCATGTCGGGTCTTGGCGTTCGTACACTACTGTCGACTTTCCGACTGCTTCAGCTGTGCGGTGTGTCCGCTGAGGTGGGTCTGCTTGTTTGCGCCATCCTAATTTGTCGAGTGGGGCGGACGTCATCGGGCGCGGCGGAGGGTCTCGATTGGCTCCCTCCACCGCTCTGGCGGGCGCACTTTGATGGCGGTGCGCGGCGCTCAGCGGTGGAAGGGAAATGACCTGTGTTTACCTATCCTTATGTTGCGGATGTGAGTTCCGTTGCTCGCGGGCGGTAACTGCTGTTTTTCCGCCCCGCCACCACCGCGGTGGTGCCACCGCCCGTCATCCTAATGGAGCCCTTACTGTCTCATTATGATGTCGGTGGGACGGCCACCCACCGGCCATAGGCGGGGCCACTGACATCTAGGGCAGTGGTCCGATCACCGGATTACAACATTGGCAGTCATAGCGGAGTGGACGGGAGAGATGACCGCTGCCTCCGACAGGCACCACCATAGGGATTACAATGTTCCTTTTCCCCAGCCTTTACAAGGCAGTCCCACCGGCATGTAAAGGCAGATAAAAAGAGAATTTGGACGCGGCAAGCAGGACCCTGTCCCCCATGGGCCACTGCTCAGTGACGTTGTCAGGCACAACGTGGTGCCTGGCACGCGCTGCATGGATGTTTGAAAAGTGCATGTTTGTACTATGGCTTGTGATGCGGCCCATTTCCTCGGTCAATACAAAAAGCCATTTTAAGACCACCTACACAATGGTCATATCGAGATAGTGTAGGTGTAACTGCCAATGCCTTCTCGCACGGTCACCTGCCAGCAGCGATGGCAGTTGGACGCTCATTTGAACCCCATCGTAATGAGGTCCTTAGTTATGACATTCGAATGCCACATTGAAGTGGAAGTAAACTGCTCATTACAGGCACTGTAGTGGCAGGCCTGAGACTGGTTTGAAAGGCTACTTCTGTGGGTGGCGCAGTCAGTGCTGCAGCCCACTAGTAGCATTCAACTTAAAGACCATGGGTATTGCACCATACTAGGGACTTAAAAAATAAATTAAATAAGTCAATCATGTATACACCAATTACACACGTTTAGGGAAGAAGCACATGCACTTTACTACTCATTAGTAGAGTAAAGTGCTCACAATCCTAAAGCCAACGAAAAGAAGGTCAGAAAAAGAGGAGGAGTAAAACAGAATGTTTGGTGTAATCCTGCAAAAAGGGCCATTTCCAACAGTATTACTGTTTCACATCAGGCCAAAGGCGCGCAAACATTTAAAGCATTTTTACTTAAAATATGTATGGCACTACACTGGATTGCTATTGTATTAATTGGATAAGATAGCACATTATACACGTTCAAAGATTACTATGACTGTGCCTGATATGATACAAAAATGTATTTTCGAAACAATATGTAAAGAAATGCATCAAGCAGAAAACAAACCTACCATAGTCAGCATTGGTATGATAATTAGTAAACGACTATTAACAAGTGTGGTAAATGCTTCAAACATACATTCTTAGGGGCCGATTAAGATGGTGGGCGGACAAAGTCCACCCGCTATCACAGCTGCAAAAGGGCCTGCCTGCCATAGGTGCGGCGTTCCCGCTATACGAGTTAGGATGCCTCCGCCACACTGGTGGGTCAATCCTGTATTTTTAAATTACAGCGGGTGTCAGCACCCACCCCAATGTAAAAATTCATGTTGTGCATTTGAATGTACAACGTGACAGGCACTGTGCGGTGCCTGCCACCTTGTAAATGCAAATGCAGGGGTACCAAAGGTTCCCCCCAGAGGTATCACCCCACCTCCTCAACCCCTGGAGGCCCGCAAGGGGCCTCCAAAAGCATTCTCCACCTGTCTTTTTGCGGCGGGATCTCTGTCGAAACAGACAGGCATTGTAATGCCCACGGGGGTGCCTGCACGGCATCGCTGCCATTGCCCCATTGTACCGTGTCCCGCAAGGCTGGCGGAAAAGGACCGCCTTGCGGTACCATTCCCATTCCCACTGCCACCTGATGTGGCGGTGGGAATATACAGGTTGATGGCGGGCGGTCCTTACCGCCAGCCTGGCGGTGGCAAACTGCCCGCCATCGTAATCGGCCCCTTCATTCGGCTTTAAAAGGGAATTTAGGATCAGAATAGGATTACCCTCTTACTTGTAATGTCCACTTTCACTTCTTTGCACCTTCAATACAGTAAGGAATATTTATCTGTCATGTTGTGAAAACTATTGCTGATTGTGAATGCTGGGAAGCACTGACCCGGGGCTGTTTTCACTTGAAGGCCACACCGCAGAGCAGAACTATTGCTGGACCCACCTTCCCTGCATTGCCAGAGTACTCCCGCTGCCGTGCTAACAACACAGCTGGCCGCCGAGAGGAGGACTCGGCTACCCAGGTCACCTTGCGGCGGCGCAGACCTTTCCTGTCACCATCGGCGCCTGGAGGCGCGATAAAGGTCAGCGTCCTCCGACCAAGTGGTGTAATTGTTTGGCAGCACTGACCCGGGGCTGTTTTCACTTGAAGGCCACACCGCAGAGCAGAACTATTGCTGGACCCACCTTCCCTGCATTGCCAGAGTACTCCCGCCGCCGTGCTAACATCACAGCCGGCCGCCGAGAGGAGGACTCGGCTACCCAGGTCACCTTGCGGCGGCGCAGACCTTTCCTGTCACCATCGGCGCCTGGAGGCGCGATAAAGGTCAGCGTCCTCCGACCAAGTGGTGTAATCTTTTTGGCAGCACTGACCCGGGGCTGTTTTCACTTGAAGGCCACACCGCAGAGCAGAACTATTGCTGGACCCACCTTCCCTGCATTGCCAGAGTACTCCCGCCGCCGTGCTAACATCACAGCCGGCCGCCGAGAGGAGGACTCGGCTACCCAGGTCACCTTGCGGCGGCGCAGACCTTTCCTGTCACCATCGGCGCCTGGAGGCGCGATAAAGGTCAGCGTCCTCCGACCAAGTGGTGTAATCTTTTTGGCAGCACTGACCCGGGGCTGTTTTCACTTGAAGGCCACACCGCAGAGCAGAACTATTGCTGGACCCACCTTCCCTGCATTGCCAGAGTACTCCCGCCGCCGTGCTAACATCACAGCCGGCCGCCGAGAGGAGGACTCGGCTACCCAGGTCACCTTGCGGCGGCGCAGACCTTTCCTGTCACCATCGGCGCCTGGAGGCGCGATAAAGGTCAGCGTCCTCCGCAACGCGGGACGCGAGCGGGACGCCGGGCGAAGCCCGGGCCAAGGGCGGGCCCGTTTAAGCCCGTACAAGACCGGGCAGGACTGGACTGGGCCACGGTATTTTCCTTTTAATTTTTAAACTGTTATTTTTACCTGTGATCCCTTGTTAGATACCGTATTGACCTGCACTCATCACTGAACTTGTGTATTCTGCGCAACAATGAATAAGAGTACCAGAAGCAAAAAGACCCCTAAAGTTACAGACATAACTGGCCCTATAGACTTATTTATCACCAAGACCCATGAGGTCATAGACAAAAGTGTACAAATGCTAGAACGTAGGGTATCACACGAATTGGAGGTTGCAAGAAGATCGTCTATGGGGCCCCTGGCTTCTGCCCAAACTCCTATCCAACAGGGACCAATTATCCCACTGTTTAATCAAGCAGAAAATACTAACGCATTAATACACACGGTCCCAAATATTGTGGATTTATCCGCCACCCAACTGTCATTAGGGTCTAACTACAGTGAGGATTTAGAAAAAACACCAGATCTACAACTCTCCCATAACCATGTGGATATCTTAGACCCCGATTCCACGGACAAGCGGGAGGGCGCCATAGCTAAGAGGCAAAACACAGAGATGACCTCACATGAGACCACACTTCCTCCGCATAACATTACGACCTCCCTCAATCCAATCAGTGCTACAATTCTGTTAGACCAACCGATCCCTACCAACAGTAGTGCTGATTATATCTTGACCTCTCAAGATACTGGTCTCCGAGAGTTGACAGAGGACCAGGGATTCGGGGGTGGCACACAGAAACCATGCACTACATGTGTAACACTACACGATTTCCTCATAAAAAGCATGGGGGAGTTGCTAAAACGCCATCTGCAACCCATGGGAAAGAGCATTATGATTATTGAGAAACAATTAGCAAAATTAAATACCCCAGCATTCACACAGAAATCATTAGGCACACTTGCCAAGGGGGCGGGGACATCTAAAGCCTCAAATAAACCGGCCCAACCTTTGTCCTTACCAGTCACCCGACCGAAGCCTCCGTCGCTCGAAAGAGTTGTAAACTCCGAAACTTCTAAAAGCGACAGGCAAAATAATCAAAATACCTCAAAACCCGCCCTAACAGAAGGGAATGGAAAATCAAATGGCATTATTGATAACTCCCAAAAAACCCCGGCTCCTGTGGAGCCAAACATTCACCCAGTCAAGCAGAAGGACACCCCACAGATAATACACAAAGCTCAATTGTAAAAGGGTGGCTAGACAACCAGTGACCAAAGACCCTTTTGTGTTGCCCGGCGGTGTCGCCTCTATTACCCACAAAATATTAATCAATGAAGAAGCAGGCGCTGGAGACTGAAAGGCAGGAAACGAGGGTTTATTCTCTCCGGAGGAGAACACATCAATTCGGACAGCAAGTATCGTCTCGAGGTGCTCTAACTGCATCTCTGAGGCCTGGCCTCTTATACTCAGGTTTATTGCTTTATTACATGAAACACACATTTGTCAATACTTTGATGTACGGAAAAGCATCCTAGGGATCCCCGCTTCAAGTCCGTTCCCACACATTTACAGTTGAAGTCCCCACCCCGGTCACAACAGGTGATGATTATCGCGCAGCTGGACATTCCGCCGATTCACGGAATGTGTGGAGTTGATTGGATCTCATGGGGTGAAGGGTGTTCGATCGACTCGAGGGTCCTTTGATAGGGGGAAGCTTCCTACTGTACGGGGGTGTGATAAACAGTATCCGCAGGGCCAGGTGGCGGCCTGGGAACAGGGGAGACAAACGGGCACACAGGAAAAGGGGGTTTGTATCAAAGGACTTGGGACCATGAAAGGGATGAAGGGAGGTGTCGCGCTGGTAACAGGATGGGATTCCGAGGTAGAGCTGCGCTGAAGAGGGGTTTATGACCCGAGGCATATGAGAGCGGGGGGGGTTGTCAGCGTGCGAGGGATGCCTGCGAGGTTAGGAGAGAGAAAGACGCGCTGGCTATCATAGTGCTCAAAATGGCTGCCGCTTACGCGCAAGGCATGTGAAAGCGGGAGTGATCAGTGCGTGGGGGTGCTTGTGTGGGTGAAGAGCCGTGCTGGGGGTCAGGGGTGTGCAGAGGGTGGTTCTGGTCAAGGCAGCTAAAGTGGTGGGTGTGTGCGACAAAGAGGGTGGCATCGGGGCAAAGGGAAGATGGCGCAGATAATGTTCACCAAACCGTATTAATTTTCCACAGTCCTCCCTTTAACATTTCTAAGACATCTTGCTGGCCTATTTCCTATCTATGTCTACTGCGGTGGTCATAAGTAAGGAAGTGATAACCCAGGTGAAGGAACTGTACATAAACATGACATTTTTAAAAAAAATTTCATCTTAGTGGGCGGGCTCATCGTTAAGCTTTGTTGCAGGAAAGTCATAGTAATGCAATATCAGACAAAAATTATGTAGTGAGAGCGTTGGGAACAGATCAAAGATGCTTATAGTCATTTCGGAATAGGAACCGATAGGATACCACGTAAGTAAGTTCTTTTTGTACTCGGTTGGAGCATAGTCAATTCACTGGCGGTTGGGAGAGAAATGAGACATAGTAAAAACAATAATCAGGGTTTCCAGTGTCTTGTGGTCGTGGACCATTATTAGTGAGTTCTCAGCATTCTTTGTTGTTTTCTGTTGGCACTGTTGAGCACCTGTATTACAATTCGTTCTTTAGTAGGAATGTCCATGTGGGTTGAGTCGTTGGAGGTCTGCGGGCAGGAGAGTGTCTTTGTTTTGTTTCGCCAGACCTCGTGGGAGAAAATGCGTTACGGTTTTGGAGCAGGTGCATTTTCTTCCATAATCCAGAGTGTGGTCATTAGAAGGAGACAGAAAAGGATTGTGGTGAAGGGTGCAATTGTCTTTGAGTTGTGGAGTCTGTCTGTTCTTGGGTCTCTGTGGTGGGTATTTCCTGTTGCTTCCATCAGCTTCAAGGTGCTCGGTAGCGGGCAGAACCACATACTTCGTTTAGCTTCTCTATGGGGTGACCCTTGGTGGTGTTTAGGTCACCGTTCTGAGATTTTAACACAGTTCGTGGTCTACTTAGTCGGAGCTCCCTCCCTTTTGGCGCAGCAAATACCCTTCTCCGGATGGCACAGTAGGATTTAGAGGATTTTGAAAGTTCAGGTGGAGGGAGGGGGTGTGTGAATAATCCTTATGGCAGGTCGGAGGAGGAGGGGATGGAGCAGGGCCAGATCGGGAACAGACCAGGGGGACGGAAAATTTTAGACAGGCGGGTCCATAACCAGGTTCAGAGAGCGGGGACTTTCCGGCACATGTCGATCATGAAGCATGGGCCTCAGGTCAGCCCTTTCTTTTCATTCTGTCAGAATCAGTGCCTTATCCTGCGACTCCTTACTGCTGCGGTCTCGCCTTGGCCAATGTCGCTGATGTTCCACGATCTGCAGTCAGGCCGCGTGCTCCCACATCCGGTCTCTTTCTCCTCCGACAGTAGTTCCTTTAAATGAGTTTGAAAAGACAGTCTTTAGAGAATTTGCAGAGAAAGGTAATCACATAAATCTATTTCTCTCCCAACACTAAGCAACTGGGTAAGCATCCGTTACATTGAGGTTTTGCAGCCAACGTATAAATAATTGATGATAGGTTTGCTGGGTTCCTTACAGCTTTCCTTCGTTACTACTTCTTTGGCGTTTTGTTGGTATTACATTCATTGTCGTGGAACGAAGTCTGATACTTATTCATTGCATTTTATCATAGTCATGTCAATTCTTCTGGCAGAGACCCACTTTCCTAGTACGAGTCCTACGAAGCTTATGCCGCTCTTCAGGGCTTTGTATTTTACGAAAAGTGCAACGTGCTATTCACCATGGTCTGATAGGTATCTTTCTGAGGAATGAACATAGGCTAAACGATTTTTCATTATATCAATGCATCCTATCTTTCGGCTAAACATTTTACTTTCAACAGGTTTACTTGCAACAAGTTCTTTCATTTTTGACTTAATTCTAACTTCGTAAACATTACTCTAAATTCTACATAGTTTCTTACAACCTGGCTACTTTATTAAAAACTCGGACTTGCGATGACTGTTCAACCCATCCTTGGGGTGAGCGAGGTCTAATGGAAAACAACTAGGAATATAGCGAACTGGGGCAAGGGACATTTTTTTTTCAACTCTCGTCCCGGGCAGCTGATACAAAACTGGGGGCATTCTGGGAAAACGGGGATGTCTCGATCACTTTTACTGTTTGGGTGTTGAGATAATTTCGGGACAGGGAAGGTCGCGTTTACCAGAGATATTTTATCATGGATGCCACTGACAAGTAGTTCCCTCAAAATGGGTCAGATTAGAGAACCTTAGTCGTCTTACCTGTCCCTTTCTTTTCGGCCAATCTAGGTTTCATCAATATTTAGCAGAAAAGGAGAGGTAGTAACGTGGTATCGATGCAATTTTTATTTAAGACAAATTTGTGCAAATACTTGTGGTATTTGGAGCCAATCAAGTGGTGCACCAGGGGTAGTGGTTCGCCAATTAGGTGCCAGTCGCTAGGAAGAGTGAAAGAGTGGAGGAGAGAGTGAGAGAGAGAGAGAGATAGATAGAGAGAGACAGATAGAGAGAGAAAGATAGAGAGAGACAGATAGAGAGGGAGAGAGAGATCAACAATAGGCTAAATAGTACACGCGTGACATGGAGAGTGGCCATGTGCTATTTAGGCTATTCAGTGCATTACCCAACATGAGACATTTTGGGTTTGCGTTAGAATGTAGGAAGCATGCAGTTTGGGACGGAAGAGCATTAGGCCGGGTACATAAGGACATGCATTGAGTTGGGTGTCTTTAGGTGCCATCTTGCGGCGTAGGTCCGCTTCATGTATCGGACATGACGTGGCTCCAGATCTTTTACTATACCCTCGTCGTGATTCCAATGTAACCTGTAGAGGGAGAAAAAGGAAGAAAGGGAGGGGGAACAACATTCGAGCATATCAAAGGTACGGGCACAAAAGTTCTTTACTTACCACATACTCGTCTTATCTCCTCAGGATATAATCCCTAGGGTCTTGGTTTCTGAAGTCAAGGGGGCGGGCAGTGTGATAGGTTGTTCATGGGGGGGTTCGAGGGTGGCATTATAGATCGTGTGTAGGGAAACGCTAAAAAGAGAAATCAGAGGCGCCTAGCGCGAGGTACCTGGTTTGCAGATGTATCTAGCCGTCGGGATCCTTAAATCATTCCCAAAGCTGTGATGTTCTAAGGCATATCAGTTCTTCGGTCAACCCTGTCCCTTAGTACCTTCGAGCACCATACCTTTATAACATTCTATCATTCACACCGCTTTACTTTACCCATTCTCAGAAGTCGAGGTCCTTCTTCATGCGTTAGTTCCTGAGCCTAGTCGCATATTTGGAGGCAGCGTATCATACCTTAGATTCGATCATCAATCCAGGGCCGAACAACCATTTTCGAATAACCTTAAAAAGAGAGCAAAACGGTTGCGCACAGAATAGCCCTCCCGCCGATTCCCACATTTACAAAAGTATGCGATACCTGTTCATAGTTTGGAAAACCTTTATTTGCATAATCGTTCAGTAAGTAAATATGTGAATGCAATCGTATTTGGTCGGACACGGAAGCACATTCAGTAGGGGGGCTATTTTGCAGTATTTAAAAACATTGAAAAACGTCTACTTAGTTATTTGCAAGAAACTAAAAACGTCTTTTTAATAATTGAGGGATCCGAGGGTATTTATTTCATAAATTGAAACACAGTCAGACTAATTGCAATCACATTTCCTAGATGTATACCGTGGGCGTGCGTCATAAGCTACGTTATGTATCGGTTACAATAAATATCATAATAAATCGTACATTGAAATCAACATTTTAACGGGATCCTTTCAAATGTTCGCCAAGTGAACCCTCCTCCCTTTTTCGTCAAGTGTACAAAGGTTCACATACATATCTCAGAACATCAAGTCTCGTTAGCTAAAGAACACCACGTGGTGTTCGTAAGTTCCTATTGATACCGGTGCCATTTTGGGCGATGTCGGGTTGGTTGCACCAGAATTCCTTTCGGCAGTTCAAAAACCTGTGCTAACAGAGGGGCTGGTAATGTGGACCGTCAATCAAAAGGGGAGGGAGGTAGAATCTTCCCTACCAGGTCACGTTGAGGTTCAGCCGGAACTTACTCGAATCCGTTAGCCCACAAAATATTCCCGGATGATTCAGACTGAAGCTGGTGCTGACACGAGAGCACCACCATCTTGTGGCTATGTCGTGGTCGTTTCATTTGTGATCAAGGCAGTTGTTCCCCACCGGAAGCCTGTAGGGGCCGAGGGCTTCTGGGACTCTGGTAGAATCTTCAAAGCTGTGGGGATGTTGTCGGAGGTGGGGGCTCGTGCCCAGGCGGGCAAGCGCCCGAGTTGCAATACCAGACAAAGTTACTCCAGCGGCCTAGACCCGCCTTCCAGGGGGCCCAGACGCCATTTTGAGACCCTGCAGCAGCCGCCCTTCGTCGCGTCTTCAAGAGTGGAAGAGACTTCTTTGGGGCGAAAAAAATGGAACGCCGTGCCGTTGAAGCAGGACATTTGGTTCAGGGCGTTAGGGTGCAGCGGTGGCGCCTCCACCGAGGGAGGCTCGTTCACGCCGCCTCCCTCTCCCAGTGCACCCCACGCCGTCCCTTTGAATCAGGGGTGCACATGATGACCACCCTACACCCCTGACTCTGCGAGTACTCTGGAGGACCATTGTATGTCCGGTGCTGCGCAAGTATGCTCGTCGGACATTGTATGTTCTGTGCTGCGGAAATAGGTCCGTCGGACATTGTATGTTCTGTGCTACGCAAATAGATCCGTCGGACATTGTACGTTCTGTGTTGCACAAGTATATCCGTCGCCCGGCTGGAGGATTTCGGCGCCGGGCCGGGGCTGGGAAACCTCCTACCTGTGGAGGTGGGAGAGGCTCGTCCACGTCGCCTCTCCCTCCCAGCCCCCCTGCACCAGTTCAGCGGAGGAATTTGCGATGGCCGAACCAGGAGATACGAGGGAGGGGGTCATCTGCATCCGCCCCCTCCCTACTCGTGGCCCGGGGGACGCCGCCCCAGGAAGGAGAGAATGGGAAGACCATTTCACGCCGGGCCCGTGGAGTCTCCTGTACATTCTCGCCGGCGACCTATTTGGTCTATGGCTGTCGGCAGGCCCCGCCCCACACGTGCTGTGTGTTTCACCTTCCGGATGGGCGGGACCGTTGACCTGTTACATTTTGGGAACTTCCGGGGTGAGCGTAATATGTTTTGTATTGCTCCTATTAGTACAGTTTTACTTTAAAGAATGTTTTACTAGTTTTTTCTATTTATCATTGGTCTTGTGTTATCTTTATTGTAATTAAATCTTAAATTATATAACAGAGACTTGGCTTCCTTGAATCCTTTTACTACGAGAACCTCATTACAGTGGGGGTAGGTATTTATGTCTGGGTAATGGGGGCGGGGTATCCACGAGCACAGATTTCTTGCATGGGGGGTTGTCTATGCAGGCCTGTAATTGCTTTTGTTTTTCAGAGTGGGGGGGGGGAGTAATCAGTCCCAGAACTCCAACATGTCATTGAAATTGGTCTGACGAAATCTGTGCCATCGGGCATAATCAAACGTTGTAGTCCTATCTGTCCTGTCCGTGTTAGTCTGATTCGTCTTTGTCTCGCGCCTTTTCCCTTTCTGCCGGCCTGTTATTTCTGTCGGCCCTCCGCTCTTACCTATGTTCCGTAGAGTCGGGCATTGGACTTTCCAGTGCCCGAGTCTTTTACAAAAAGCACATTGGTTTTGCCTTAAGTCTGTTCGTCCTGTGCGTAGTGTCGGGGGTTACTTCCGGGTCGTTGTGTCTCGGGGTTGTTCTGTCGGTACGTCCCTTTACACTGTTCCCTTTTTGTGTCTAATCCTTGGAACTGTGTCGTCGCTGCCCCTTCCTTTGGCCTACCAGACGCTTGGAAGGTCGCCTGTCGTGTTTCTTTACCTACTCTGACTTCGTCTCTTTCCTTTCGTTGCGTTGCTTCTTTGCGCCACATACCGAGACTGTCGAGCATAATGGGCGTTGTCTTGCTACCACGAAGGGCTATTTCTAACGTTTCTAATTTGTCAAGATCGAAGGTTCCTACCAGTGGCCATTGTTTCTCTTGATTTGCTTTGGTATACTTGTGCCATAGCTTACTATAGGCTATGGTAATTAATCCATACTTTGTGAACATTTCTTTATTAGGGGTGCCTTCCAGCGGAGCTAGATGGTCCACCTCTAATAAACGGTCCGGGCTGAACCAGCTATCTATCAGTGGGGAGAAGACAGGCATGACGGGTCACAATGGGGACAATAGTCAGCACTACCTATCTTATCACTGTGTGCAAAGACTAGACAGAATATTTCAATTCTACGTTGTTTGCAGGCAGTGAATACCTCAAGAACCAATATCAATCAAAAAAAAATGGTCAATGGGGAGAATAAGTAGGCCCGCAAAAAGGTCTGCGTCACCTACCCTTTCACTATCTGCAAAGAGGGAACCTATTCTTTCCTGTTTGCAGACAGAGAATCTCCAGAAAACAATCCGTAACAGTTAATCAATGGGGAGGGGCAATCGATCAGTGGGGGAGAAAGATAGGCACGACGGGTGCGTTACCTATCTTTCACTGTTTGCAAAGGGAGAGCCGGTTGTTTCTCCGTTTGCCGACAGCGAAACTCCAAATAAATTAACAAAGGGTAGTACTAGTATTTTTTTTCAATCAATCAAACAATTTCTTATTTCGTCGTGTCTACACGACCTTACCCGGACCGCATGGACAGTTTCTTGTCTTCCGAATCCAGCGCCCGATCGTCCTCTTCTTCCTCGCGGCACTCCTGATGGTTCCCAGTCAGGACCGTAGATCACTCGAGAGAGGTCTGTTCGGAACCAGTGAAGTTCGGATGATCAGCTGTCAGACGAGGGTCTATCGGACAGGGTACCTCCCGATCGTTGCAGTCGTTCACTCTGTCGTCAGGACCTCTCCCACTGGATCCACGAGTCGCTGATGGGCCCCACGTTTGGGACGCCAATTGTAAAAGGGTGGCTAGACAACCAGTGACCAAAGACCCTTTTGTGTTGCCCGGCGGTGTCGCCTCTATTACCCACAAAATATTAATCAATGAAGAAGCAGGCGCTGGAGACTGAAAGGCAGGAAACGAGGGTTTATTCTCTCCGGAGGAGAACACATCAATTCGGACAGCAAGTATCGTCTCGAGGTGCTCTAACCGCATCTCTGAGGCCTGGCCTCTTATACTCAGGTTTATTGCTTTATTACATGAAACACACATTTGTCAATACTTTGATGTACGGAAAAGCATCCTAGGGATCCCCGCTTCAAGTCCGTTCCCACACATTTACAGTTGAAGTCCCCACCCCGGTCACAACAGGTGATGATTATCGCGCAGCTGGACATTCCGCCGATTCACGGAATGTGTGGAGTTGATCGGATCTCATGGGGTGAAGGGTGTTCGATCGACTCGAGGGTCCTTTGATAGGGGGAAGCTTCCTACTGTACGGGGGTGTGATAAACAGTATCCGCAGGGCCAGGTGGCGGCCTGGGAACAGGGGAGACAAACGGGCACACAGGAAAAGGGGGTTTGTATCAAAGGACTTGGGACCATGAAAGGGATGAAGGGAGGTGTCGCGCTGGGAACAGGATGGGATTCCGAGGCAGAGCTGCGCTGAAGAGGGGTTTATGACCCGAGGCATATGAGAGCGGGGGGGGTTGTCAGCGTGCGAGGGATGCCTGCGAGGTTAGGAGAGAGAGAGACGCGCTGGCTATCAGCGAGGGCAGGGAGGCCATAGTGCTCAAAATGGCTGCCGCTTACGCGCAAGGCATGTGAAAGCGGGAGTGATCAGTGCGTGGGGGTGCTTGTGTGGGTGAAGAGCCGTGCTGGGGGTCAGGGGTGTGCAGAGGGTGTTTCTGGTCAAGGCAGCTAAAGTGGTGGGTGTGTGTGACAAAGAGGGTGGCATCGGGGCAAAGGGAAGATGGCGCAGATAATGTTCACCAAACCGTATTAATTTTCCACACAACCATCCCAGCCACAGGCCAACGAGAGGAAAGGCGCTAGGTACAGGCGTCTGATACATCTGCCGCCTGAGGCGACCCCATACACCGTCATTCTTACTGGGGTCCCCGAGTTGGCAGATGGTACAGACGAACCCCCATGGTCCCTGCGTAACAAGGTATTGCAGTGGTTGAGTCAAAATAGACCTCTCCAATCATCTAATCACAGTAGAATCAACTCAATGAGAAGAGTGTTTTGGATTGGCGATACCAAAAAAAGTTTGCAGGGTGACTGCATCATACTCAACTGTGAGGACCCTGCTACAGCTGACTATATTTCCTCATGACGGCGTCTCTCTCCGAAGGCACAGAGAGGCTTTGTTTTGCATTTGTGACGACTGACCGGCATCCTTCTCCGAAGGCACAGAGAGGCTTTGCAGTGCGAGTGTGACGACCTACGGGCGGCTAGCTGATAACGATTAGGAATCATTATTGAATCACTATGTATCTGCCAAGAAGCATATTAGAATCCTTGACTTCAAAATAAGGACACTAATGCCCCCATTTTCTGTTGTGGGGTAGATTGGATTAAAACACAATCCGAATGGTCAACATAAAAGTTTGACCCTGGCTCATACCTCATACCAAGGTAAAAACCTTTGCCAGTCACCCTAAAATGAGGTACCGCCCTTTCCAACTTGAATAAGGATTTATCTTGTGGGAAGTGTGGAATTGGATCTCCTCCCTACGCTTGCTCTTTCCAGAAGGGGTAAATTAAAAATTCCCTTGGTTGCCCCAGTTCCTACAGTCCTGATGAAGACTCGCAATCCCCAGGTCTAAATCACCGTTGGGATAAGACGAGTCGAAACGTCGACACCTTTCTTTCATAACCTTGGACCAGCTATTTTACTACATTGTTGCTAGTGCAAATATAAGACAATGTTGTGATTTGTAAATAACATCTTGGCCAGGTTTTCAATGGGACAAATTATATGTCCAGTATTGGTTGAAAAATAATGTGAATATTTTTTCTCCTTGTTCATCACTGTGTTTTCCCTTCATCCGTTTCAACCCCCTTTTGAGCACATCTTTTCTTTATTTGCACGCTCCCTTTGGGGCAACCTATCTGTTTTTACTCACTTCAGAACATATGTAATTAGTATGAATATATAAAAAATGCTAATTTAAGAAATGAAAAATAAATATATATATATTTTTCTTTAACCGTGGTGTTAGGTTTTCTCTCAATATAATGTATTGATACACTATTGGGCAAATTGAATATTGTTGCTCAAAAAAAGGAAATTGAGTCATTGTTTGATTGAGTCACCAGTTGTAATCAATAGGCTTTGGACCATTGTTTGTTTATATCTATCTATATTTCCTCATGGCCAGCTTTGGAAAAAAGGGGGGGGATTGACGTACAGCGTCTCTCCTTCTTTTATCCACCTTTAAATACTTTTAACTATGGCGACTCTACCAGTTGGGAGGAAGTCCAGGACTGGCCGTGGACACAGGTGGGGCACTACAATAGAAATAGAAATAGGAACAGCAATAACTACTGGAATAGAGGGTGGGATGCTCGTCCCTGGTTACCTAGAAGAGAAAATCCAAATCCTGACTTCTGGAGGGGGGCCCCCACAAGGAATAGGTATGACTGCCTAGACATGGTCGATTGACCAAGAATGACAACAAATGGGAAAGGAAATAACTCAGTCACCTCAGCTGAGACCCACAATGATGATCCCCAGACTCTTAACGTTAACATCCTGCCAATAGGGAATATACCCGATTCCCCAGCGGGGAAAGCACTATTACTAGTCCAGCAATCACCAGATCAATTAATTAAGGTCTTAAGAGGGGAAGGATCTTTAGCCCAAGAGAAATTCAATGGTGGGACTATACTCACAAGCTTGCGGGACACTACACAAACCCAAAAGGAGATAGAACATAGCATGGAGGGCATGGAGATGTTAACTCCTCAGACGCTGACGGCAGAAGCCAGCTCACATAAATCCAATTTAAAAATAACTTCCTGGAATATTGCAGGGCTAAATAAAAAATCAAGGGACCAGTTATTTTTAACCTTTATGGAAAAGCAGGATATAATTTGCTTACAGGAGTGCTGGGATCAGGAGGAGACCCATATTGAGGGCTTTAGCACCTTCTATATACCGTCGATACAGGGCAATCGAGGCAGAGGGTCTGGGGGTCTGTGTATTTTTGTCTCTAGTTTGTGTAATACAAAACTGACCACACACGAGTGGATCCAAAGTAGGTGTAGGTAGATCACTACAAGGACTTATGATTAAAGCAAATGGGCAGTCCCTTTCTCTGATTAACATGTATAATAACGTGCCAAAAGCAGATCACAAAGCCTTAATAGCTGAGCTCGCTACAATGCTTAAGAGAGGCGGGCAGGACGCAGATTGTACCCTTATAGCAGGAGATCTTAATTGCCATCTATGTCCTTAGAGTGCCACAAAAAATTGTGGCATTTATAATTTAAGAGGGGATCCCACCACACACTTTGAACATTCTACTCTGGGTAACATGTTAAATCAACTTATGCATGATTGGGATTTGGGTTTTGCTAACGAACTCTGTGAGCCACCTGTAGCATTTCAGACAACCTTTTTTGGCCGAGGGTCAGGCACTGTAATCGACTACATCTTAGTGTCAAATAGGAACCAGGGCTGTTTGGAGGAGTTTAATACGGAAGATCTGGCATTAAGTGATCACTTTCCGATTAGCGCCAGTATCTCTGTAGGAAAGCCCGGGAGCCTTACAACAAGTACATCTAGTATCCTTCACGGTCACTCGGTGTCGTTGGCAAGGAAAAATGGATATGCCATAAAATGGGCAAAAATTGACTCCACATATTTCTTGAAGGACTTATTCCAGAAAGAATTGAAACAATTCTCGACCTGCTTAGAATGTAATATTAATCCCCAGCTAATTATAGTGGCCTATGGCAGGATAATTGCCACTATAAATGACAGGCTAACTAAAAAACAAAAGACAGGGGTAGAAAGGAGAGTATGCGGCTGGTTTAATTCCGCCTGTACCAAAGCCCATAAAGACCTGCTACAGGCAATAAAGACTGTCCCAAAAGACAGTAGCTTGGTTAAGGACGCCAGGCGAGCCTACAAGCAGACCCTTCGAAGTAGACAGGACGAACTGAAAAATCAAGCCTAGGAAGCCCTGATAAAGGCAAGTGACTTACGGGATAACATCTCTTTTTGGAAAGAAATTGACGCCCCCTTCTTCTTCGCGGATAGCAAGGCTGACTCTATGGAGATAGCCATAATGGAAGATGTTTGGGTTAATTACTTTACCTCCCTATATAAGAAAGATTTAATAGCTACGACCCCACAAGAAGATTTGATTACCAGGCAGGTGGAACATGCACTGATGCAAGGTAGTTTCCCATTAAATGTAGTTATTACCCCTCTAGAGGTTGAGCTAGCAATTACCCAGAGTGCTAATTTAAAGGCCCCTGGCCCAGATGGAGTTCCCATTGATTTATTCAAAGAAAATGTAGATCTTTGGGCTCCTCTACTAGCAAATGTAATAAATGCGTATAGTAAAATAGGTTTTCCCGATACATGGCACGAAGCTATAGTAATCCCAATATTTAAAAAAGGGGACAGGCAGGACCCAAAATGCTATCGCCCTATTTCCTTGCTAGATACCCTGATGAAAGTCGCAGGTAGAGTGTTGTTAACTAAATTACAAACCTGGTCCAAGAGCAAAGGGATTCTTTCGAAATTCCAATATGGCTTTAAAACTGGTGTAGGCACTGTAGAGCAGGGTTTAAACCTGGCCCTAATAATGAACAAATATATTGGAGTAAAAAAAGGGAATCTGTTCCTAACATTCGTTGATTTAACCTCGGCTTTTGATTGTTTAGACCATAGTGTGCTATGGAAAACCTTGGTTAAATTGGGGATAGATAAAAACATTTTATATTTTATACAGGAATTGTACAGAGATGCAGGTGCCACGGTCAGATACGGCAAAAACGGAGAGCGAACTAGAAAATTCCCAATAGAAAAGGGTGTTTGACAGGGCTGCATCCTTGCGCCATTCCTTTTTAATTTATACATTAATGAGGTAGCCGACTTTTTAAATGATCTTGTAGTGGATTACCCTAAAATAAATGGCATCTCAGTACCACTACTATTATACGCTGATGATGCGGTGATCATGGCTCGCACACAGCTGGGCCTCCAGAAGGCCCTAACGGGATACTCAACTTTTATGAGCACTAGAGGTCTAAAAATAAATGAGGGAAAAACATTCACAATGTCATGTACTATGAGAAAAAACATACCAGACTGTAAAACCTTTGTCAACAACACAAAGATAGCCATGACTAAAACATTTTCCTATCTAGGTATCATTTTCAATAATAGGGGCACATGGTCACCAGCAATAACCTCCCGGAACCTGGCCTTTTCTCGCACGATAGGCGCTGTTAAACAATTTGCTAAAAAACTGGGCGGGAAACCTGTAGATATATTACTCAAGATCTACGCAGCTAAATGTGTGTCCACTGCTGTATACGGGGCTGGCATCTGGGGACTGGCAGATTGCACACAAATACAAACAGTGGAAAATGCTTTCCTGAGGCACCTCTTATCAGTCCCTTGTTCTACATCTACCACCATATGCCATAACGAACTTGACAGAGTTCATATCACCGATCTGATAAAGATAGCGCCAGTTATGCTGTGGTTTAAGATCTGGACATGTGAAGATACAGGTTTCAATAGGGAAGTAATTCAAGACTGTTTAAATCAATCCGCTTCTAGTAAGCAGCCATGGTTAGCCTATGTTAAAAAGTTCTTGAACTCTATTGGTAAACCAGATCTCTATCTAAATCCCACATCATGCTCACGAATATCAAAAAAAGCTTTAAAAGTGGCATGCCTTGACTTATTGGAGGAAAGGAGATGGTATCTAGATGGGAATAAGTCTACCATTGTAGCCCACCGCAGCATCCTTCATGGTTTGGGCCTTCATCCATATCTGGCGCCAACCTATTTGTGCTACCATAGAATGCTTTTGACACGAATGAGGACTGAGTCTTTTTATAGGTTAATAACATTTCCTGCCCCGAATGATTGGTCTGTTAACTTGATAAAATGCCTGTGCGATGATCTATCCAACCAGTCAAACATACACTGCATTTTATTCTGCAAGTATTATCAGTGGGGGAGAAAAAGATACCTGTTACCACTGCTAAAGACATGGGGCTTGAGAAATTGCAAAACTGCACTGATCAGACTGTATATGATGCAAGATGAACTTACCATTGTGACAGCGATAAAATTCTTGACCTTCACCGTAAAATGCAGAGGGACCATGTGTAATGATTAGGACCTTATGGATAAAAATGTATTATATTGTGCCTAATTACATCAAATAATACATAATTATGAAAATGAAATATGTATCCCAGGAGATTGTATGAATTTTATGAACTTTTTAATGAATTTTAGAACCATTTTATGCATCTTAAGAATTTCATCTGTTTTGTTTATATGATGTGTATTTTTGTAATAAGTTTTTAATGAGAAAGTTACTTAGTCTGCCCATGTTTGTATTTTGAATTTATGTCTGCTTTTATGGTTTTTTGTCAAAATACCGAATAAAGCTATCTTTGAATTTGAATTTGAATTTGAATGCTGGGAAGCATTATTGAATCGACTAGAGTGAAGTAACTTCATTTGTTAGATTTATCACAGCAGATTTACATTGCACTGCATTGTCGCATTGTGTGTTTATATCTGAAAACAACACACTGCATTCACTTTATCAAGCGTTGAAATAGACGAGGCCAGATGCGCTCAAAGGCACATTCATTGCTCACACATTAAAATGCCAAAACACCCGACATGGTGCAAGTTTTCTAAAGAGGCTTCAGAGGTGTGAAATATCATAGCACCTGCAGGTGGCTCTGCAAGAAGCAACAGCAATCAAAATAAGCCCCATTTGAGGAACCTAAAATACATTAACAAAAAATGGTGCATAGATTTTTTATTGCAAAAAAGATACTAGAACCATAAATATTTAAGTACCTCAGTGAACAAACGCCCACGAGGCAGTTCTAAAATGTAAAATGAAATGTATGTGTTTGTGTTGTTACCAGCATGCAAATTGCGAAATACTGATTCTACTGAAAATATATATTGAAATACAAATGCTAAAATCTGTGTTGCATATATAGAAGAGGGTACTTCAAGGTAGGGCCTGTGATGAAAAGTAAGCTAAAAAGTATACAAACTTTAAGTCATTGGCATTTAAGGAGTTTTGCCTTTTCCACATTATCACAATCTTTAACCACCTGAAATACTTGATTTAAGGCCTCTCCCTCTCACATAGATCCTTCCCCTACACCCTCACTTATATTTCCTCACCCACAGCCAACACACGGACACCCAGACAGTGACCAATATCACCAAGCCAAGTCCAGAGCACACAAATTGAGGGTGAAATGTTGTGAATTGTATCGCATATTAAAACAACAAAGGATGAGAACGTCACCAGAAAGTATTCTCTCAAAGATTTTTATTCCTTTTCACAACTGGTGCTCCTATCAGAAGGAGATCAACTGGGGAAAAAGGCCAACCAACACGTTTTTCGTCAGCGGATAGTTATCTGTGACTCTTCAGGGTTGATCTCTTGTGAGACAAAATGGTATCGGGGGACCGGTGATACTTCCAACCCTGTCCAAGTCGGGTTTACGTAATGGAACAAGAATCGATATGGTAGTTTCTCAGGAGAATATCGTCTTATGTCCAAAGTTTTGAGAGGGGAAGATGGGCGGGTAAGGCCGCCTATGGAGCACAGCAATGGCTGTCTGCCACCGCTGAGTCGGAGCGTGGAATGGTTGCCGGATACGGGAATATCACCATCGATGCCATATACAACAAGTCAGTGACAAATATCTCTTGGTACCCCTGGAGCCACTATGAAACACGCTACTCTGTCCTTGTTGGTAAACAAACAATCCTTTCCACACCAGTCACCACTGTCTCCCTATTTTCTCACCACTTTACTTTACGAGTTCTGTACAGGTCCACCCCATCAGTCCCCACACACTGATACCTCTAAACAAGAATTTGAAGTCCTGCATCAAAAGCTAAAAACATTCTACAATGTTTTATTGCATTACACAAACTCTAGCTTAGAGGACATCTCTCTAATACTGCTCAAATCACACTCAATGTGGTTATCTCACCCAAGTATGAGCTTCACTCAGTTGAATGACGTAATATAGATCATTAAAGTATTGCAATGCAAAAATATTGAATAACAAATATTGAAAAACATGAACTCTTAAATATGTAGTTTTCAAAACAGTTTATAGAAATACTAAATGAAAAAATAATAATAACTAACTCCAATCTCAAAACAAGAAAAATAAGCAAAAAATCAAAACACCACTGAATTTGCAAACATACACACAATGTGGGGAAAATACATACATAGGAGGGTTGAATATACTATTCTAACTACAGTTCAAAAAACATTTGGAAGCTAGAAAAATTAGAGGGTTTGAGATTTGGACTTATTACTCCAGTTTAATAAATGTGGAAGAAAGTGTATACATTTGAGTTGAATATTTACTACTCTAACACTAGTCTAACATGTTTTGGGAAAATTATAAATATTGATGGGATCAGAGTTAATATTCTAACTCAAATCTAACAAAAACTAGATTATACATTTGGGGGTATTCTTTTAAATGTACTATTTTGACTGTAATCCAACAAACATTGTGGACAATTAATACACTGTGGGGAGGGAAGGGATAGGATTTACTGTTATTACTTCAGTGCCAAGAAGTAAGGGGAAAAATCCACACATGGTGGCGTGGGGGAGGGGCAGCAGATCTACTATTCTAACTCCAGTCTACCAAACTTTGGAAAAAGTGCATACATTGGGGGTTGGGGGTGGGGGTATCACATTACTCACTTAATTCTAGTCCAAAATAGGTTTTGGGGAAGTGTATTCACTGGAGGGACTCAAATTTAGTATTATAACTTCAGTCTAGCAAATAATAAGAGAAGTGAATATATTTTGAGAGTTAGGGGTCAAGTTCATTACATGCATATAAATTAATTACCTATTTAAAATATTTTAAAACCCTATAAATGATTTAGCAATTGTAGATATACCATATTTTTGTAATGTATATTATTCATGCCTATTGTTCAATTTATCTGAAATAGCATTTAAAAAATGAACAAAGTATTCTTTTAAATAAACAGTGTACCTCAAATTCACCCATAACACATGCACGCATAAGAAATCTCAATACCATGGTATAATTATTTCCTGTAATTTCACATTTTCAATACAACATATATCAATTTTAGCATAATTCTTAATTATAAAATAATTATTTTAACTGAAAAACTCAAATATACCAACAATAACATTAATACATATTTTAATTCAAATGGCAATTTATTTTAAAAGTAGCACAATCGATATATTAATCAGTTAATGTAATTGTGGAAATATTTTGATTAACACACCAACCCAATCACTAATATATCCCAAAGTCCACTTTAAAACAAAATATTTAATATATAAAATCATTTATATTTACTCACAAAAATAACTATTAAAAAATAAGAACTTACTAAACAATTTACATTAATTAATATCAATGAATAAAAACAAACAGCCCCTAATAAACCCAACATCCAGAAATAAAATGTAATCATTTATTAAACATTCAACAAATAAGTGAGAATTAAGAGATATAACAAAAACATCAAATGTAATTAATTAACAATAATTATATTCATTTAAATAACACTAGATACCCAATTGGCCCATAAAGCCAACAACCCAAAAATACATAACAATATTTTTAAAAAAAGAAATGTATTACCATTAAACATTTTAAAAATACAATAATACAACATTACTAACCTTTTATATTGTAGTAAAACACTTTAAAAATTATATAAGACCTTCAATATATTTAGTCATTAATATTCTGGTAATCAAAATATTTTGACCTTGACATTTCAGTTAGATTTTGGTCTGATGTGCTGGTGGAAAACCTTTCACACTCCTCTTACTACAATTAACAAAGGACCACACCCACATCTTAGTGTTCCCTGTATCTCAGTCCCTGGCTTCTCTCAAGACAGTGAACTACTAATTCAGTTTACACCAGAGAGGTCCCGATTTTAAATTTTAAACCCTGACACCAAACACTTGGCAACATCTCTCTTCACATTCCCACCATTACCAGAACTAGAAGTCATGGGCTGAATCATAGCTATATGCACAGACACCTTTATTACTATCCACGCTCTAATAAATAGCACAGTACAAGATACAGTACTTATCATGCGTGCAAGATAAACTGTATGCATGCAATATTGAATTTGGCAGCTACCCACCTCCCACTCCTACAATTTTGGAGACCATTTTGGACAACTAAGTTATCTTGCTCAAAGTCATCCATGTTTCTGTTTGATATCTTTCTGTCACTCAGCTACAACATAATCATGACCTGATGAAACAGGTAGTGGGTCAGATAATATTATAAAGGATCATTACACTTCAAGCTGATAGATGATTTCCAGGTAGTGTAGACCTTCAAACCTCTTACTGTTAATATTGGTACTGCCATGTTCTCTTATGATACAGTTCACAGCAATTATCACACCCATGCAGAACAACCTATTTTGTGAAGACCTTATAGACTTCATGACACTCAGCTACTATCAACCTGTAAGCACATCTTTCTCAGAGATGTTTACCTCTATTGGAACACACTGGTAGACACTGCCATTAAACACTTCAATTCTTTCATCTTAGAAAATGGCTTTACACATTGCTGCAATTTTCCTACCCACAAAAAAGATGCTACATTTGGTCTAGTAAGGTCTAATCTTGACTACATTAGTATCTTTAATCTCTTATTTTGACTGGTTATACCAAAGCCTCACTCAAATTGACACTGATTTGAGAATGGAAAGGTGCTACCAAAACAAATGTCAGAGATGCAAAGGGCATCAATCGTAACACATTAGACTCCATGTTCCTCTCTCTCAGATGGGATAGACCTCTCTCTGCTGTCCCCTCTAAACTAATCAAGCATGATTAAATATTCACAATATGTAATAATCATGCTCTGGTCAGATGTAAGTACAAATATCTAAAAATGTCAGCTCGCTAGTTCAACAATGAGGTTAACAGTCAAAGTAAGATTCTACAGACCAATGAATGGAGCTAGAGAAAACCCCCTCATTCTCCAAACTTAGTTTACTGCTCACAGAAAGAAAAGCTTATAAAAGCTCCTTCTCCAGTCAAAGTCCTTTGTTTTAGGTCTCAAATTTCACAATGCTCAAACACAGTCCAAGAGAACTTTTTTAAATCATAAATGGCCAGGCACATGAAGCCATGACTTTCTCACATGGCCCTCCTAACCGCAGTGACCTGGCCAGCACTATATACAAAAAAAATCAAAAGGCCAGAGAAGAGGTTCACTACCCCATGCTCTATGTCATGGTAAGTACTGTTTACTTTTCCACGTTTGGATTTTGGCAGGTTTGATGTGCCAAAATGTAACCCTTTCCATGTGGCCGCGATTCCCCGGTGTGCTGTAAACAGCACGAACAGGGGCGGGCCGTGACGAACCCCAGCCATCATCAGCACACGAGCACCGTAGTGCATGAAGGCGGGGGTTCGTCATCAGCATGGAAGGGGTTAACGTAGAACTTTATTGCACCTGGTGATTACCAGTTATGGTAAATTTCACACAACCTGGAATTTTGACCCCTGAGCAAAACGAGATTTGTGTAGAGGTTCAGAGCTTTTGCCCCTCATAATCTTGATCTGAGTGCAGTAGATTGCAATTTAAGCTGCTTTGTAACATCATATCCTTCATCCCCAAACATACCTTCAAAGCTGATGTGTAGTTACTGGTAAAATGTTGCATAGAATATGGGATCTTCCTATCAATAGGGATAGCTATGTCCTGACTAAACTCCCTCAAGGTTGTCTTGCACTCTGCAGCCAGGATGAGCATTCACGTAAGAAGCTTCAAAAGAATTACTCCATTGAACTACCTGAATGACAATACTTGAAACTCTCTCTACCCCAATGATGTAGCTTATGCCCCATACAAAGTGATACACTTTAATGCCACCTTACCACAACCTAAGTAATAAATCTAAACTACTTCTCAAAACTCCCCATTTTATTAAAATTCCATAATCTAGCACATATTCTAAAAGAATACTATTAGTATCTTACCTGCAACCCACATAAGACTTGCTCCCTCATTGCAAATATTCAAAGCCAATTTAAAGTATCAACTAATACACCGCCTTTAATATTGCTCACTTTGTTTATGTTTGATGATGATGGAGGCTTTCCACTCTTTTAGTGATGGTGTGTATTAGAGACACCCTATCCCCTGCATCATAGAGTGATATGGTGCAGTTTCTCCATTATCAACCTCTAAATAGGTTGATTCCTGCTCTTGACAAGAGTAAATTTGCATGAGGCTCCATGGAAGGAATCGTTATGGAAATTATGGATGCCTCCCCACAAGTTATACGTTTTGGGGTTTTCAGAAACCTTTACCGACTAACTTTTGGCTGCGCATCACTGCCATATCTGTGAAATTTTTATTTTCTCCATACTCAAAACCTTTCTGTATCCGCCAAAAACATTTATAAAGATAATAATGCTTAGCCATTTTATGTTCTATTAATCAGAACTGATTTTTGACCACTCAAATTATGTTTTTGTTTACTTAAATTGTGCTTAGGTGTGAAAGAACACACTGAATAATCAGGCCCTTAGCCATAAAATGTTATTTAAAAAAACATTACTTGCTAGTAGCAAAACCTACGGGTATACTTGCTTTCAAAATGATAATAGATTGTATAAAGAACAGGGGGTACAAAGCAACTGAGAGTGTGTGAAAAGGCAAGATAAGAATTGCAATTGATACCACATGCTCCGGTAAAGAAATGTAATTCCCATTTCATTTC